>NC_135236.1:602834387-605423028 GCF_051348905.1 Ranitomeya variabilis
TCTCATCCCTCATCCTCTCCCATATCTCATCCTCTCCCATGCCTCAGCCTCTCCCATCTCTTGTCCTCTCCATCCCTCATCCTCTCCCTTCCCTCATCCTCTCCCATCCCTCATCCTCTCCCATCCCTCATCCCCTCCCATCCCTCATCCTCTCCCCACCCTCATCCTCTCCCATGCCTCATCCTCTCCCATCCTTCATCCTCTACCATCTCTCACTCCTCTCCCACCTCTCTCCCTCATCCTCTCCCATATCTCAGTCCTCTCCCATGCCTCATCCTCTCCCTCTCTTGTCCTCTCCCATCTCTCATCCTCTCCCATCTCTCTCATCTCCCCATCCCTCATCCTCTCCCATCTCTCATCATCTCCATATCTCATCCTCCCCATCTCTCGTCCTCCCCCATCTCTCATCCTCTCCCATCCTCTCACCTCTCCCATCCCATCCTCTCCCATCCCTCATCCTCTCCCATCTCTCATCCTCTCCTATCCCTCATCCTCTTCCATCTCTCATCCTCTCCCATCCCTCATCATCTCCCTTCTCCTCACCCTTCATCCTCTAATCTCTCGTACTCTCCCACCTCTCATCCCTCATCCTCTCCCATCTCTCATCCTCTCCCATCCCTCATCCTCTCCCATCTCTCATCCTCTCCCATCCCTCACCTCCAATCTCTTGTCCTCACCCATCCCTCATCCTTTCCATCTCTCGTCCTCCCCCATCCCTTATCCTCTCCCATCCCTCATCCTCTCCCATCCTTCATCCTCTCCCATCTCACCTCCCATCTCTTGTCCTCTCCCATCCCTCATCCTCTCCCATTTTCGTCCTCTCCCATCCCTTATCCTCTACCATCTCATCCTCTCCCATCCCTCATCTTCTCCCATCTCTTTTCCTCTACCATCCCTTATCCTCTCCCATCTCATCCTCTCCCATCTCTCATCATATCCCATCTTGTCCTCTCCCATCCATCATCCTCTCCCATCTCTCATCCTCTCCCATCTCTCTTCCTCTCCCATCCCTCATCCTCTCCCATCTCTCATCCCTCATTCTCTCCCATCCCTCATCCTCTCCCATCTCTCATCCCATCTCTCATCCCTCATCCCCTCATCCTCTGTAATCTCTCGTCCTCTCCCACCTCTCATCCCTAATCCTTTCCCATCTCTCATCCTCTCCCATCCCTCATCCTCTCCCATCTCTCATCCTCTCCCATCTCTCATCCCTCATCCTCTCTAATCTCTACATCCTCTCCCACCTCTCATCCCTCATCCTCTCCCATCTCTCATCCTCTCCCATTCCTCATCCTCTCCCATCTCTCATCCTCTCCCATTCCTCATCCTCTCCCATCTCTCATCCCTAATCCTGCCCCATCCCTCATCCTCTCCCATCCCTCATCCTCTCCCATCTCTCATCCTCTCCCATCTCTCATCCTCTCCCATCTCTCATCCTCTCACATCCATCACCCTCTCCCATCCGTCATCCTCTCCCATCCTTCATCGTCTCCCATCTCTCACCTCCCATCTTTTGTCCCCTTCCATCTCTCATCCTCTCCCATCTCATCCTCTCCCATCTCATCCTCTCCCATCTCTCATCATCTCCCGTCTTGTCCTCTCCCATCCCTCCTTCTCTTCCATCTCTCATTCTCTCCCGTCTCTCATCCTCTCTCATCCCTCATCCTCTCTAATCTCCACGTCCTCTCCCACCTCTCATCCCTCATCCTCTCCCATTTCTCATCCTTTCCCATCTCTCATCCCTCATCCTCTCCCATTCCTCATCCTCTCCCATCTCTCATCCTCTCCTATCTCTCATCCCTAATCCTGCTCCATTCCTCATCCTCTCCCATCCCTCATCCTCTCCCATTCCTCATCCTCTCCCATCTCTCATCCTCTCCCATCTGTCATCCTCTCACATCCCTCACCCTCTCCCATCCCTCACCCTCTCCCATCCCTCATCCTCTCCCATCCCTCATCCTCTCCCATCCTTCATCGTCTCCCATCTCTCACCTCCCATCTTTTGTCCCCTTCCATCCCTCATCCTCTCCCGTCTCTCATCCTCTCCCATTCCTCGTCCTCTGCCATCCCTCATCCTCTCCCATCTCTCATCCTCTCCCATCTCATCCTCTCCCAATCTCTCATCATCTCCCATCTTGTCCTCTCCCATCCCTCATCCTCTCCCATCTCTCATCCTCTCCCATCTCGTCTTCTCCCATCCCTCATCCTCTCCCATCTCTCACCCTCTCCCATCTCTCATCCTCTCCCTTCTCTCATCATCCCCCATCGCTCATCCTCTCCCATGTCTCATCCTCTCCCATCCCTCATCATTTCCCATCCCTTGTCCTCTCCCATCCCTCATCCTTTCCCATCCCTGATTCTCTCCCATTCCTCATCATCTACCATCTCTCATCCTCTTCCATTCCTCATCCTCTCCCATCTCTCATCCTCTCCCATTCATTATCCACTCCCATCCTTCATCCTCCCCCATCTGTCATCCTCTCACAACCCTCATCCTCTCCCACCCCTCATCCTCTCCCATCTCTCATGCTCTCTCATCCTCTCCCATCTCTCATCCTCTCCTTTCTCTCATGCTCTCCCATGCCTCATCTTCTCCTATCTCTCATCCTCTCCCATCCCTCATCCTCTCCCATCTCCATAATGTGTACTGTGCATGCGCAAAAGAGGCTGGTCAGGCGGAGGAGCCCACTTGGTGGGCCTGTCTTCTAGCAAGGCGGCCCACATGGCATGGGCTTTTCCTCCAGTTTTTCTACACTCTGCTCTTGTACTTTAACTAGTCTCAGGACTGGCTCCTCCCAGTAGCAATGCCAATGAGGAATGCGCCATGACGCTGCGGGCTTATAGGTTCATTGCCTTAAAGGGATGATTGGACACATCCTAAATATCTATCTCTTTATTGTAGTAGTGATGAGCCCAAGGCTCATTACTTGAGTTTGACTAGGGTACTTGGGTATGCACCGAGCACTGTCTATGGTCGACTGAGATGATCGCGTTCTTGAGACAGCATGTGTCATGATGGAGTTGGGACTATAGGCACTAACTAGGTCCCTAAAACTAGGGGCACTCTAGTCTATCCCTGTCCCCTGGATTACTCCTGAAGGTGGAGATTCCAGGTTCTCATGCCTTGCTATACTTCTATATCAATCCCTATCTGTCCCCTCGCCCACCCAGAGTAGTGGGAAGCTGAAGTGTATAGGAACGCACTATCCAGACTGTAACACCCCAGGTAACCGGTTGTTACAGTGATGTTGCTTTCCTTTCGGGGAGGGCGATATCATGCTTGGAGGCAAGGAGGATTCCCTTTGTCAGGTAAGTACCTACATGTATCACATTCTGAATCCAGGCCAGAAGGGGGAGTTCTGAACCCGGATTCAGGGGAGCTTCCCTCAGCTATATGTATTCTGGTCTGGAGGAGGAGTTAGTGAGTTGGTAGCAGAAGTGGAGGAGAGAGGAGAGCAGAGAGTGGGGCCACGAGTGAGCTGCAGCTCCAGGAACGGAAGATAACCTGAAGGGTTGGAATGTTAGTGAGCATCCGAGGAAAGGAGCAAAGGAGAAGGAAAGAGCTTAGAGGGGAATTGCGACCGGGCACCCTCTGAGCCGAAGCTCAGGCACCAGGAGCCTGAGGCTGTGCTGTACTCCAGGTCACACAGCAGAACCGGAGGGCAAAGAACTTTGTGTTTTGCCCTCACCCGAAGGTGAAGCAGTACATGAAGAGCCCGGGTCGTGATAGAATCCCTATAAAAAGGCTCGCACTGCCCACCATACGTGTAACTAATCCAGGACAGGAGAGAGAGGACTTTGTCAGGGAGCCACAGGCAGCAAGGACCTTGCATACAAGCGCGAGCAGGAAGTCTTACGGACCTCACCTGGGAGAGCGATCCACCTTTGCCTCCAGGCCGGCCAGACCACATCAACTCTTGTTGCTGGTACCCTGGACTGTGGCCTGAGTAAACCAGTAAACCAGGTAAAGATGTTACAACCCCGTGTCCTCCATTTATTTGCCAGCATACACCATCCCTGCCCAGCCCACCGGGAGCCCTGGGGACCCAGCTTCACCTGTGGGAAGTGATACTATCTTGCTGCCGTACCATCACCTCCAGAGGACCCCCTTAAGCAGCGTCGGTAACCCCTGATCGGGTACCACAGGTGGCGTCACAAACTTTTACTGCTTTACAAATCCCTTTAGAAAACTCCCTTTTATTTGGGCGCCCAGGGCCACGGACTGGGTAGCAGCCATCGTGACATCCCTGTCATGATTCCCCAATGGCATGGGAACATCAGAAACACAAAATAACAGACTAGCCCTCAGGTGATGGAAACTCAAGCTGACCGTGACCTAAATCTACCACACAACTAACAGTAGCCAGGAAGCATTCCTACGGCTGCCTAGATGCCATGCGCCAGCCGGAGAACTAACTACGCCTGGAAGAGGAAGGAACAGACCTGGCTTACCTCTAGTGAAATTCCCCAAAGATGATAGTAGCCCCCACATATATTAACGGTGAGTTCAGAGGAAAAGACATACACAGTATGAAGGTAGATTTAGCAAAGCGAGGTCCACTTACTAGATAGAGGAAGGATACAAAAGAGGACTTCACGGTCAGCTGAAAAACCCTTTCAAAAACCCATCCTGAAATTACTTTAAGACTCCTGTGTCAACTCATGACACAGGAGTGGCAATTTCAGTCCACAAGAGCTTCCAGTAACAGGAAATGACAAACTGTAAACTGGACAAAAAATACAAAACAAAAAGGACAAGAGTCCACTTAGCTGATCAGCAGACTGGTAGCAGGAACATGCAACTGAAAGACTCAGGTTACAATGATGACCGGCAAGGAAGTGACTGGAGAGCAAGGCTAAATAAGGAACTCCCAAAACTGATGGAAGCAGGTGAGCTGAGGCAGAAAAGAACACACAAGTCTCCAGTACCACCAGCCACCACTAGGGGAGCCCAAAAAGCGGATCACAACAGTACCCCCCCCTTAAGGAGGGGGCACCGAACCCTCACAAGAACCGCCAGGGCGACCTGGATGAGCCCTATGAAAGGCACGAACCAAATCCGAGGCATGAACATCAGAGGCAGTTACCCAAGAATTATCTTCCTGACCATAGCCCTTCCATTTAACCAGATACTGGAGTCTCCGCCTGGAAATACGGGAGTCCAAGATCTTCTCTATAACGTACTCCAATTCACCCTCAACCAGCACAGGAGCAGGAGGCTCAGCAGAAGGAACCACCGGCACCTCGTATCTCCGCAACAACGACCGATGGAACACATTATGGATAGCGAAAGATGCCAGGAGGTCCAAACGAAAGGAAACAGGGTTAATAATCTCCAAAATCCTATAGGGACCGATGAACCGAGGCTTAAATTTAGGAGAAGAAACCCTCATTGGGACAAAACGGGAAGACAACCACACCAAGTCCCCAACACGAAGGCGAGGACCAACCCGACGCTGGCGGTTAGCAAACCGCTGAGTCCTCTCCTGGGACAAATTCAAATTGTCCACCACTTGTTCCCAAATCCGATACAACCGATCCACCACAGCATCTACTCCAGGACAATCCGAAGACTCCGCCTGACCAGAAGAAAAACGGGGATGAAACCCCGAATTGCAAAAGAAAGGGGAAACCAAAGTGGCCGAACTAGCCCGATTATTAAGAGCAAACTCCGCCAACGGCAAAAAGGCAACCCAATCATCCTGATCCGCAGACACAAAACACCTCAAATACGTCTCCAAAGTCTGATTAGCTAGCTCCGTCTGGCCATTAGTCTGAGGATGGAAGGCAGACGAAAAAGACAAATCAATGCCCAACCTGGCACAGAATGCCCGCCAAAATCTAGAAACGAACTGGGTACCCCTATCAGAAACGATATTTTCAGGAATACCATGCAAGCGAACCACATTTTGAAAAAACAAAGGAACCAACTCAGACGAGGAAGGCAACTTCGGCAATGGCACCAAATGAACCATCTTAGAAAAACGGTCACACACCCCCAGATAACAGACATCCTCTGAGAGACAGGAAGATCAGAAATAAAGTCCATCGAGATGTGCGTCCAAGGCCTCTTCGGAATAGGCAAGGGCAACAACAACCCGCTAGCCCTAGAACAACAAGGCTTGGCCCGAGCACACACATCACAAGACTGCACAAAAACACGCACATCTCGAGACAGAGATGGCCACCAGAAGGATCTAGCCACCAAATCCCTGGTACCAAAAATTCCAGGATGACCCGCCAGCGTAGAAGAATGAACCTCCGAGATGACTCTACTGGTCCAATCATCAGGAACAAACAGTCTACCAGATGGACAGCGATCAGGTCTATCCGCCTGAAACTCTTGCAAAGCACGTCGCAGATCTGGGGAAATAGCGGATAATATCACCCCATCCTTAAGGATACCTGTAGGTTCCGAATCACCAGGGGAATCAGGCTCAAAACTCCTAGAAAGGGCATCTGCCTTCACATTCTTAGAACCTGGTAGATATGAGACCACAAAATTAAACCGAGAGAAAAACAATGACCAGCGCGCCTGTCTAGGATTCAGGCGCCTGGCAGACTCAAGATAAATCAGATTCTTGTGATCAGTCAAAACCACCACCTGATGTCTAGCACCCTCAAGCCAATGACGCCACTCCTCAAATGCCCACTTCATGGCCAAAAGCTCCCGATTACCGACATCATAATTTCTTTCGGCGTCAGAAAATTTCCGAGAAAAGAACGCACAAGGTCTCATCACTGAGCAATCAGAACTTTTCTGCGACAAAACCGCCCCCGCTCCGATCTCGGAAGCATCGACCTCAACCTGAAAGGGGAGAGAGACATCAGGCTGGCGCAACACAGGGGCAGACGAAAAGCGGCGCTTAAGTTCCCGAAAGGCCTCCACAGCGGCAGAGGACCAATTGGCAACATCAGCACCCTTCTTAGTCAAATCCGTAAGAGGCTTAGCAACACCAGAAAAACCAGTTATAAATCGACGATAAAAATTAGCAAAGCCCAAGAACTTCTGAAGACCCTTTAGAGAAGTAGGCTGCGTCCAGTCACAAATAGCCCGAACCTTGACAGGGTCCATCTCAACAGAAGAAGGGGAAAAAATGTACCCCAAAAAGGAAATCTTTTGAACCCCAAAAACACACTTAGAACCCTTTACACACAGAGAATTCTCCCGCAAGACCTGAAAAACCCTCCTGACCTGCTGAACATGAGACTCCCAGTCCTCAGAAAAAATCAAAATATCGTCCAAATACACAATCATAAATTTATCCAGATATTCACGGAAAATATCATGCATAAAGGACTGAAAAACTGAAGGTGCATTAGAAAGGCCGAAAGGCATTACTAAATACTCAAAGTGGCCCTCAGGCGTATTAAATGCGGTTTTCCACTCATCCCCTTGCTTAATTCGCACCAAATTATACGCCCCACGGAGATCAATCTTGGAGAACCACTTAGCCCCCCTTTTGCGAGCAAACAAATCAGTAAGCAGCGGCAACGGATACTGATATTTGACAGTAATTTTATTCAGGAGTCGATAATCAATACAAGGCCTCAGCGAGCCATCCTTTTTAGAGACAAAGAAAAACCCAGCTCCTAAAGGTGATGAAGAAGGACGAATATGTCCCTTTTCCAGGGACTCCTTAACATACTCTCGCATGGCAGCATGCTCAGGTACAGATAGGTTAAACAAACGACCCTTTGGAAATTTACTGCCTGGAATCAGATCTATGGCGCAATCACACTCTCTGTGGGGAGGGAGAGAACCAATTTTAGGCTCTTCAAAAATATCCCCAAAATCCGACAAAAATGCCGGAACCTCAGAGGGAATAGATGACGAGATAGAAACCAAAGGTATGTCCCCATGACCCCCCCGACATCCCCAGCTTAACACAGACATAGTTTTCCAGTCCAGTACTGGGTTATGAGATTGCAACCATGGTAATCCAAGCACTAACACATCATGTAAATTATGCAACACGAGGAAGCGAATCATCTCCTGATGGTCTGGAGTCATACGCATAGTCACTTGCGTCCAGAACTGTGGTCTATTACAAGCCAGAGGTGTAGAATCAATACCCTTCAGAGGTATAGGAACTTCCAGAGGCTCCAAATCAAACCCACAGCGCCTGGCGAAGGACCAATCCATGAGACTCAGAGCGGCGCCAGAGTCCACATAGGCATCCACGGTAATAACTGATAATGAACAAATCAGAGTTACAGACAGAAGAAATTTAGACTGTAAAGTGCCAATAGAAACAGACTTGTCAACCTTCCTAGTACGTTTAGAGCATGCTGATATAACATGCGCGGAATCACCACAGTAGAAGCACAAGCCATTTTTGCGCCTATAATTCTGCCGCTCGCTTCAGAATTCTGTCACATTGCATTTTCTCTGGCGTCCCTTCAGAAGATACCGCCAAATGGTGCACGGGTTTGCGCTCCCGCAAACGCCGATCAATCTGAATCGCCATTGTGATGGACTCATTCAGACCTGTGGGCATAGGAAACCCCACCATGACATCCTTAACGGCATCAGAAAGGCCTTCTCTGAAAATTGCCGCTAGGGCACACTCATTCCACTGAGTAAGCACAGACCATTTACGAAATTTTTGGCAGTATATCTCAGCTTCATCTTGCCCTTGAGACAGGGCTACTAAAGCTTTTTCAGCTTGAATCTCCAAATTAGGTTCCTCATACAGCAACCCTAAAGCCAGAAAAAACGCATCCACATTGAGCAACGCAGGATCCCCTGGTGTCAATGAAAATGCCCAATTTTGAGGGTCACCTCGCAGCAAAGAAATCACAATCTTAACCTGCTGAACAGGATCTCCAGAGGAGTGAGGTCTGAGAGAAAGGAATAATTTACAATTACATTTGAAATTCAGAAACCGAGATCTATCTCCGGAAAATACCTCTGGTGTAGGAATCTTAGGTTCAGAAATAGGAGTACGTATAACATAATCTTGTAAATTCTGAACCTTCGTAGCAAGATTATTTAAACCTGCAGCCAAACTCTGAGAGTCCATCCTTAAACCGGAGAGATCAGAGCCATTCAAGGATTAGAAGGAGAGAAAGGCAAGGCTGTAAATAGAGCAGAAATACAACTGAGCCAACTAAGTAGCAAACATGTGAGGGGAAAAAAAAAAAAAAAATCTACAGACTTCTTTTACTCTCCTTTCTTCTGCCAATTACTTTAACAGTGGCCGGTCATACTGTCATGATTCCCCAATGGCATGGGAACATCAGAAACACAAAATAACAGACTAGCCCTCGGGTGATGGAAACTTAAGCTGACCATGACCTAAATCTACCACACAACTAACAGTAGCCAGGAAGCATTCCTACGGCTGCCTAGATGCCATGCGCCAGCCGGAGAACTAACTACGCCTGGAAGAGGAAGGAACAGACCTGGCTTACCTCTAGTGAAATTCCCCAAAGATGATAGTAGCCCCCACATATATTAACGGTGAGTTCAGAGGAAAAGACATACACAGTATGAAGGTAGATTTAGCAAAGCGAGGTCCACTTACTAGATAGAGGAAGGATACAAAAGAGGACTTCACGGTCAGCTGAAAAACCCTTTCAAAAACCCATCCTGAAATTACTTTAAGACTCCTGTGTCAACTCATGACACAGGAGTGGCAATTTCAGTCCACAAGAGCTTCCAGTAACAGGAAATGACAAACTGTAAACTGGACAAAAAATACAAAACAAAAAGGACAAGAGTCCACTTAGCTGATCAGCAGACTGGTAGCAGGAACATGCAACTGAAAGACTCAGGTTACAATGATGACCGGCAAGGAAGTGACTGGAGAGCAAAGCTAAATAGGGAACTCCCAAAACTGATGGAAGCAGGTGAGCTGAGGCAGAAAAGAACACACAAGTCTCCAGTACCACCAGCCACCACTAGGGGAGCCCAAAAAGTGGATCACAACACATCCCCTTTAAGTACCGGACCCGGTACCGAGTACCCCTAGGCCCTGGCGGGCAACTCAACTTGGTGTCACAAACAGGATGACCGACTCAGAGAGTCTGGTCCTGTGCCCTATGGACAGTATGAGATTGTTTAATGGCCATCATTATTGCACCATGAGGTGGACAAAGAACAGGAGAAGATGTGTCGCCATGGGTGGAGTTCAAGAACCGGCCCAAAAGCTGGACCCGCCCTCTACAGAGACTTTAATGCAGACAAAACATGTCCATGAGGAGGACAGATCTGCCCCCAGAGATGGCTGGCGGGAAAGTGGAGCAGAGACCGCCCACAATGTGAAGAGAAGGAGGAAGATGCAGTAAAGCGTGGCCACAGCATGGCTGCACGCTACCAGGTGAGAGTGATGGCGGACAGCAGTGGAGAGCCGCTGGGACCTGCCTACACCAGAGAGGATGTCCCCGGTCAGCCTCAAGAAACCCTGGACCTGATGACCACATTGGATCCGGAGCTCCTCGGCGCAGAGATGGAGGAGCTGGCCCGACGACTCCTGTGGACCCAGATGGCAGGGGTGGCTGCATAGAAGAAGTCCCTGATTAGGAGGATGGCGACCGCACAGCCTCAGACCTCACCACCAGCGCTCACAACCCGGGCAGAGCCAGAAAGGGAGGGACTGCTGAAAAAGATGGCGGCGCCGACAAAAGACCAGGAGCCCACACCTTTAACCTCAGCGGAGTCGGAAAGAGAGATGCTGCTGGAGGAGAAAACACCGGAGCACCATGCTCTGCGACCAGCGCACCTGACCCCAGCGGAGGCGGAAAAGGACACCGGCACCGGAGAGTCAGGTATGCCAACTGCCCCGATATCTGAAAAAACCCTGGTGGGAACCCTAGTGCCCCCGCCAACCTTAATGCCTGGCCAGGTAACAACAGCTATAACTTGGGACCACATAACAGACATGGGAGATGTGCTAACTGACCCGCTAGTACCTGAACCCTCGCACCTGAAAGCGTGCAGACAAAATGAAACCATACACTGGAGGCACCCTAAAACAGACCTTATGCGATTCCCTGTAGAGGCCCAAGCAGCAGTCAATAGTGTAAAAATGATAGAAAAAGAGGAATACTGCCGTCAGCAAATACTAAAACTTGCTGCAGAAGAAAAGGAGCATAGAGCTAAATGGGAAGCTATGGAGAAACGCAATATGCTGGCTAAAGCCCTGTCCCGCAAAATTAAGAACAGGAACTGTGGTCACCTTTAACCTGGACAGAGGATGGGGGTTCATAAAGGAACATAGAGAAACTGAGGAACTGTTAGTGAATCATAGAGATGTTGAGTCATACCTCATAAAGGGACACCCTGACCGTGACCTGTACCTAGTAGAAAAAGTAACCTTTACCTGGCACCATGGTGAAAGGGGATACTATACCTTACATGTAACCAGGTGTACAGAGAAACGTGCTAATACCCGTGTAGCCACTGAGAGTGGAGTGCATAACCAGGCTATGCAAACCCGGGTTCCTGGACTGTTTTCAGCTGAGTCACCAGTTGTGACATACACCAAAGAACTTCCCCAGCCAGGAAGCAGTGGACACCAGGACCTGCCCTGGAAAAGAAAGTAAAAAGACATTTACTTGCTTTGAAAATGTTTTGATTATGTTTTATTGATGTTTTGTACAGTTTAAAAGAGACAGTAGGGTAATGAACGGTGCATACCTGAGACCTTTCCCTTGTAAATAGTTGGCACCTTTTTAGGTGCCCCTTATTAGTTTTACCACGTGCCGGCAGCATGTGTAGGACCCTGTTTACCCTGTTGTTTTACAGGCCGAAGAAAAACCGTCTGGCGCAGCTGAAGACCAGGCCTGGTTCTTATGCCTTGTAGCCCACCCAAGCCAACGATAGGCATTTATGACAGGTCCCCCCGCATCATTGTTGTTATTGGTGCACCAGGACACCTTATATTAAAATTTTTGCATTTTTCATCTATGTATATATATGTATACTTTTGTAATTATAAGTTATGTAACGTTCAAGCCAAGCACCTCCCATAAAGGGAAGACTAAGTTTTACCTGCTAAACCTGTTGACATGCATGTCCAAAAATGTTTGCATCTTTAACTTGTATTGTTGTTTTTATTTTCCCAGTCCAGGAGTACTGGAGTTAACGGGGAGGGGGAGTGTAACACCTCAGGTAACCGGTTGTTACACAGATGTTACCTTCCCATCAGGGGCGGCAATATCATGCTTGGAGGGATCCACCATTGGCTTCAGGCTGGCCGGACCACATCACCACCTGTTGCTGGTACCCTGGACTGTGGCCTGATTCAACCAGTAAACCAGATAAAGACATTACAACCCTGTGTCCTCCATTTATTTTCCGGCATACACCATACCTGTCCAGCACATTGGGAGCCATGGAGACCCAGCTTCACCAGTGGCAAGCAATACCATCTTGCTGCCATACCATCACCCCCAGAGGACCCCTTTAAGCAGCGTCGGTCACCCCTGACCAAGTACCACAGGTGGCGTCACAAACTTTTAATGCTTTACAAATCCCTTTAAAAAACTATCCCTTTTACTTGGGCACCCAGGGCCATGGACTGGGTCACAGCCACTGAGACACCCCCTTTAAGTACCGAACCTGGTACCGAGTACCGCTAGGCCCTGGCGGGCGACTCAAGACAAACAAGGGAAGACGGACACGGTTAAATGAAAATACGAGTCATACAAAATACCCAAAACAGATTGGGACATAAGGGAGTTTAAGGAAGGAGAAACCAAATAGGAGAGGATGAGGATGTGCACACAGACAAAACTCCAAGCAACAATCTCCAAGCAAAACCTCCAACTCCAGAACCATGCAGTAAGAACTAACACTGGCAATCCCTGCGTGCCAGAGGTAAGCATATATAGCAGAAGGAAGTGGCCAACACTGAACAACTGAGCAAATCCAAGTAAGAAAGCTCCAGGAGCTTTAACTGAATAAATTAACCCTTGAAATGCTAGAAAATAGATAAACATGCACAGTTTAATACAATGGTGAAGTACTTCTAACCAGTGCAGGAGTATGTGAAAACAAATGCCACGGTCTTCTGGCTCCTCTCTGTTGCAGTATCCCCGTAAGAATACCCATTCTTCTAAGAGGGACCTCTGAAACCTCAGGACAGGGTTTATCAGGGTATATCATGTGAAAAGACCGGACCAACCTGACCGCATGGATGTCAGATGCTGTTACCCACATTTGGTCTTGAGGACCATAACCCTCCAGTGTTCCAGATGCTAAGGAGATCGATGAACCAAGAGATAATCGATAATTTTAGCATCTGAAATTCCAAATTCCATTAACAATGATCGGGGAAAGTGGTGGTGGAGATGGTTCAGAGGATTCAATGTATTTTTTGAGAGCGGTGAGAGACATTATGTATCCTAAAAGAGGAAAGCAAAACAACGCTACTGGATTGACGATGGCTACAATCTTATAGGACCGATGAACTTGGATCCCAGTTTCCAAGGAGGGACCTTCACCTTAATATTCCTCGAGGACAACCACATCAAACACCAACACACAGGTCTGGACCCACCAAACATCTCCGATCAGCCACACTCAAATATTTAGACCCCATCTTCTTCAAATTATCAAGAACACCTTGCCACACTGATGTAATAGATGAAGAAAACCGCTTCTCCACGAGGTACTGTTACGGAACCCCTCAGCACCCAGATTATGTTGTGCAGTTATATGTATGTTTAATAGTTTCCATGTGAGATGTATGTCCCTAATGCATCAGCCCTCAGGCTGCACCCCTGGGCAGAGGGGACAAGATATCCCCCTTCTGACCTCTCCCACCTTTGTAATTCCCACAGTGAATATCGGCAGGCTCCGGCCCCCTGCGGCTATTGTAATGTATGTCTTGCCTGCCCCTTTTCAATAGGCCTGCCCTCTGTACCTGTGTGAGATATATTTTGTGTCCTGTGAGTAAAGTTGTCAGGACTCTGAACATTTTTTACCTTTTGTGCATTACTGCCCTTTTCCAAGATGGCGTCTTTGGTCTCATGTGCACTGTGTCTTCCTGCTATAAAACTCCACCCCAGCCTTCAGTCTGTGCTAGAGTATTCTGCCTTGCATCCAGCTCCTGACCTCTGATTACTCCCTGGCTATACACCTGCTCCTGTGAACCTGTGTGATGATCCTGCTACTCTGCTCTGAGTTCCTGCTGCATACACAAGTTTCCAGTAATCCTCCTTCATCTGCCGTTCATGTTTACTTCCATCTGCATTTGCTGGACATGTAAGCTTTTTCTGCTTTGCAATAACCTGAGACTATTAACCAGGCCTCCCTGGTTGAGCTAAGATATGATTTGAACTGCCTAATAAGCATATCTATCTGTGCCTGGACTAAGACAAGGATTTATTCGTGTCAAGTATCCTCAAGAATAACTGTGCTTCATAGACTTTCTGCTTGATTGCATATTCCTCTGAAGTTTCCTATAGACTGCTAAGCTGCGTTTATTATTTGCACCAAGTGTTGTGGACTTGAGTTTCTCTCTGCACCTGTTTGAATCACTGTGTGATAATATAGACTTTACCACTTATAAAACTGTGTCCTTTAGTTGTCTTGTTCCACGCAAAGAGTCTCCTGAGTTATCCCCTATAATTATTACAGGATACTCTAGCCTAAAAAAAAGAAAAAAAGGAGACTGCTGCAACAATGACTGCAGAAAGCAAATTAGAGCAGGTGTTTTCCATAATTAGATCACTGCAGAAAGATGTGGAAGGTCTGCAAAAGAAGTTTGGAAGCTTTGAACAAAGTGTTTGGACAAACTTTGCAGGATTGAGCAACCGCATGGCAGCCAGGAAAACAAACTTGCTGGCATAGAGTCCCAGTATGGACGGGCTTTTCAGGACATAAGCACGCAAATAGCTGCACAAGTGACTTTACCCTCTGGGTAACCGCCACCAGCTGGCCCATCTAAGTTGCCCCCATTCAGGTTTAATGGTGATCGCGACAAATTTCGTGGCTTTGTGAATCAATGTATGCTATATTTTGATGTGCATGCTGACCATTTTCCTACTGATAGATCCAAAGTATTGTGTGTAATAATGCTACTGACCTCACGAGCGCTCGCCTGGGCGAATCAGATGATTGAGTCTCGTGACCCACGGATAAATGACTTGGATGATTTCTTGGCCGCTATGGCATTAATGTTTGATGACGCTAATCGCCGAGCAACCGCTGAATCTGCTTTGTTGTCTTTATGCCAGGCTAAACGTTCTGTTATTGAGTATGCCACTGAATTCAGGAGATTGGCGGTAGATACCAATTGGGACAGTTATGCACAATTGCCTATTTTTAAAAGGGGTCTGTCTAGTATTGTAAAAGATGAACTAGCCCGCTCTGAGTCACCACAAGAGCTAGAGACATTTATACAGCATTGTGTGTGCATAGACATTCGCCTTACTGAGCGTAGGCAGGAGAAATTTGCTGCATATAACCGTGTTTCTAACTTTTCCCTTCCTTCCAAAGAGCCTGCAGGTAAAACCTCTCGGGAGGTGGAGGAGGTGCCCATGCAAATTGATTCCGTTCAGAGGCACGAGATCAATGAGCGCCGGGAGCATCGCCTTCGTGAAAGTCTATGTTTCTACTGCGGCCAGTCTGACCACTTCTTGATCAATTGTCCTAAGTGTCATAGACGGCCTAACAAGGTGCTAGCAGCAATAGGGGAGTATGACAACTGTGATGATGAATCTGACATCTCTGAATGTAGCCTGCCTTTAAACGCTGTATTTCATTCACTTTCTATGACTTCACCCCCCAAGGAGCTGAAGGAAAAGAACTCTCACTGTTCTCTCCCTATTAAGATCCTATGTTCAGGACAGTGGATTTCCAGTTCAGCTATGACTGACTCTGGTGCAGGTGGCAATTTCATGGATATCACATTTGCCAAGGAACATGGTATTAAAATTCAGCAAAGAGCCTCTCCAATTACCATGGAAACAGTGGATGGGTCACCTTTAATCTCTGGGCCTGTGGATCAGGAGACCGTACCCCTTGAAATTTTGTTGGAGCCTAATCATCAGGAGCAACTTTCTTTCTTGCTAATTTCTTCTCCTCATTTTCCTGTGATTTTAGGCATTCCTTGGTTGCGTTCTCAGAACCCCATTATCAACTGGGATACCAAGGAGATTATCTTCCCAACAAGGAGCAACTCAGCGTTAACAGAAGCTGTCCCTGAGTCCACGGCTACGGAGCCACATGTACAGGTATTTTCTTTACCTCCAGCTTATAAAGAGTTCTCTGACATCTGTGACAAGAAGAATGCAGATCAGCTTCCTCCACACAAGCATTATGACTGTCCCATTGAGCTGCTTCCCGGGGCAGCCATTCCTTTTGGTAACGTATACCCTTTGGCGGCACCTGAGCTTCAAGCTTTAAAAGAGTATATTGATGAAAATCTGGCCAAAGGCTTCATACGTCCTTCTTCCTCACCAGCAGGGGCACCTATATTTTTTGTAAAGAAGAAGGATGGGACCCTGAGACCCTGTGTTGACTATCGAGAACTCAATAAGGTAACCGCACGAAACCGTTACCCTTTGCCTCTGATTTCCGAATTACTGGAAAGAGTCCGCCATGCTAAGGTGTTCTCTAAACTGGATCTTCGTGGGGCTTATAATTTGGTGCGTATTCGTCCAGGGGATGAGTGGAAGACAGCATTCAGATGCCGGTATGGACACTTTGAATCTCTTGTGATGCCCTTCGGGCTTTGTAACGCCCCTGCAACATTTCAACACCTTGCTAATGACATTTTCAGAGATTTGTTGGACCAGTTTGTAGTGATCTATTTGGACGATATACTAATCTTTTCTGACTCTCTACAGGAACATGAAGAACATGTCAAAACTGTTTTAAGACGTCTGAAAGAGAACCATCTGTACATTAAGCCGGAGAAATGCGAGTTCTATCGTTCTGAGATACAGTTCTTAGGTTATATCATCTCTCCCCAGGGGCTGAACATGGAATGTGGTGGTAAGATTCAGGCTATCCTTGACTGGCCGGTACCCAAGAACGTTAAGGAGGTCCAACGTTTTATTGGTTTTTCAAATTTCTACAGACGCTTCATTCGAAATTTTTCTGATATTGTCCGTCCCATTACTTCCTTGACAAAGAAGGAAAAGCCCTTTAAGTGGTCATCACAGGCTCAAGAAGCTTTTGATCGGCATAAGATCTGTTTCACATCAGCACCACTGTTGATACACCCAGATCCAACACTTCCTTTCATTGTGGAGGTGGACGCTTCTGATAATGCTTTGGGGGCTATTCTCTCCCAAAGAACTAGAGAGAAGGTTTTGTGAATTCCATTCTCAGGCTCCCTCCTGTGGTCATGAGTGGTACTGTGTGAGTTCTGTTTTGGGCTCCCTCTTGTGGCCTTTAGCATTACGGCTGGTCTGTAGGTGGCTCAGCTGTCTCGTTTCCTGCTATTCTGGTTCCTATTTAATTCACCTGGACCTTTACTAGGTGCCTGCTGTCGTTGTATTCAGTACTGGTTCTGATCTCTCCTGGACTTCACTTGTGACCTGTCTCCCCCTTGAGAAGCTAAGTCTTGCTAGTTCATTTGCTCATTGTTTCATTGAAAATGTTTCTGTACTGTTGTGAATTCCGTTCTCAGGCTCCCTCCTGTGGTCATGAGTGGTACTGTGTGAGTTCTGTTTTGGGCTCCCTCTTGTGGCCTTTAGCGTTACGGCTGGTCTGTAGGTGGCTCAGCTGTCTCGTTTCCTGCTATTCTGGTTCCTATTTAATCCTCGTTTTTCCTCAGGTCAGGTTGAGCCTTCTGACTGTCCTGGGGTGGATTCTGTGGTAGATAGGTTGCAGCAGATTTGGGACCACTTGGTGGACAATTTGACGCTGTCACAAGAGAAGGCTCAGCGCTTTGCCACTAATTATATGTGAGAAACATTTTCAATGAAACAATAAGCAAATGAACTAGCAAGACTTAGCTTCTCACTATCTGATGAGTTCAGTCCAGCTTGCTTATATGTGATTTTCTCGCTTGCTGGTAGCTCTGGGGTGCGGAGTGCGCCCCTCACATCGTGAGTCGGTGTGGGGGTTCTTGTATTGGGGTGGATTAAATAGGAACCAGAATAGCAGGAAACGAGACAGCTGAGCCACCTACAGACCAGCCGTAACGCTAAAGGCCACAAGAGGGAGCCCAAAACAGAACTCACACAGTACCACTCATGACCACAGGAGGGAGCCTGAGAATGGAATTCACAAGAAGGGTCTGCTACATCCTTGTGCTTTCTTTTCCCGTAGACTAACCTCAGCAGAGAAGAATTACGACATAGGAGACAAGAAATTGCTGGCTATTATTGCGGTTTTCAAAGAATGGAGGCATCATCTGCAAGGAGCTGCACAACAGATCATAGTGCTAACTGACCATCGCAATCTAGAGTTCCTTAGATCCGCTAGATGTCTTTCTCCTCGTCAGGCTCGTTGGAACTTATTTTTAAATCAATTTAACTTTGTTATCTCGTACCGTCCAGGTTCTCGTAATGGGAAGGCTGATGCTTTATCCCGAATCCATGCTGCGGATTCCGTACCTGGAGCCCCATCCAAGACCATTCTATCTGATGCCAATTTCATCGGAGTTATCCACGATCAGGACTTGTGGATGGAGTGCAGGGAGGCCTATGAAGGTGATGTATTTCTGGCCAACCCACCTGTGGATATTAATCTTGTCTTTAAGGGTGGCATGTGGTTCAGAGATCGACGTATCTACGTCCCGGAGGTCGTCCGTCTGCAGATCCTCAAGTTGGTACATGACTCCAAGTTGGCTGGTCACAGGGGGGTACAGAAGACACAAGAGTTCCTGAGCCGATTCTTCTGGTGGCCAACTTGCCTGAAGGATACCAAGGACTATGTTCTCTCTTGCGAGGTATGTGCCCGTTACAAGACTCCTCATGTGGCACCTACGGGTCTTCTACAACCATTACCTGTTCCGTCCCACCCTTGGGGGTCTATATCAATGGACTTTATTGTGGAGCTGCCTACATCGAGGGCATGAATACAATCATGGTGGTAGTTGGTCGCCTGACTAAAGCTGCTCATTTTGTTCCGTGCACCGGCCTCCCCTCAGCTAAAGATACAGTGAACTTGGTTATACAGAATGTCTTTCGTTTGCACGGGGTTCTGGATGAGATCATCTCTGACCGTGGAGTACAGTTCACTTCAAGATTCTGGAAGGGGTTTTGCTCTGCACTCAATATTAATGTCTGTCTCTCTTCTGCTTACCATCCCCAGACAAATGGTCAGACTGAGCGTACCAACCAGATGCTGGAACAATATCTAAGATGTTATGTCAGCCATCTCCAGGATGATTGGTTGGAGTTGTTGCCGTTAGCCGAATTTTCATATAATAATTCTCAGAGCGCCTCCACTAAATTTACACCTTTCTTTGCCAATCTGGGTTATTATCCATGTATTTTACCTAGGTCTCCAATTAATTCTCCGGTTCCGGCAGTGGAGGAAAGGCTGACTGCGATGAGACAGAATCTGGAGGTTCTGAAGGAATCCCTGACCACAGCTCAAGAATGTTATAAGAGATTGGCTGATAGATTCCGTAAACCTGCACCCATGTTCAAGGTAGGAGATTCCGCGTGGTTAGCAACTAAGAATCTGAAGTTAAACGTTCCTTCACAAAAACATGGACAGAAATTCATTGGCCCTTTCAAGATCAACGGTATTGTGAGCTCTGTGGCCTGCCGGCTGAAGCTGCCTAGGACAATGAGGGTACACCCAGTTTTTCATGTATCTTTACTAAAGCCTGTATCTCCTAATACCTTCCAGGGACGTGTTGTGCCACCTCCGCAGCCTGTGGTGATTGATGGGCAAGAACAATTCATAGTGGAGGAAATTATTGATTCCAGGATTCGCAGGAATCAGCTCCAATATCTGATAAGATGGCAGGGATATTCCCCTGAGGAAGACTCTTGGAAACCTGTGGAAAACATCAATGCCCAACAGAAGATTTCTCGTTTTCATCAGAGATTCCCTGAGAAACCAGGTCCAGGATCGTCCTGAGGCCGCTTCTAAGGAGGGAGTAATGTCAGGACTCTGAACATTTTTTACCTTTTGTGCATTACTGCCCTTTTCCAAGATGGCATGTCTTTGGTCTCATGTGCACTGTGTCTTCCTGCTATAAAACTCCACCCCAGCCTTCAGTCTGTGCTAGAGTATTCTGCCTTGCATCCAGCTCCTGACCTCTGATTACTCCCTGGCTATACTGTTGTGAATTCTGCTCTTGGGCTCCCTCCGGTGGTTATAAGTGGTAGCGCTGCTGTCTCTGGATCGCAGCATTCATCAGCTATGTCCACTTTGTGCAATTCTGACTGGGCTATTTAGTCTTGGTTGACCCTTTAGTCAGTGCCAGTTGTCCATTGTTCCTGGAGGATTCACATCCCTGCCTGGTCTCTCCTGCTTTGCTGCTCATTTCAACAAAGATAAGTTCTGGCCTTGATTTTTGCAGTCCACTTGCTGTGGGCCTTATTGTTCAGTTCTTTTCCATGTTTTTGTCTTGTCCAGCTTGGTCTGTATAAGGATTTGTTTAGCCAAGCTGGTATCTCTGGAGATGCAGATATACCCTCCATATCTTTAGTTATATGTGGAGATTTTGTATTTTCTGTGGTGGATATTTCTAGTGTTTTAATACTCACCGCATAGTACTCTGTCCTATCCTTTCTATTTAGATAGAAGTGGCCTCCTTTGCTAAATTCTGATTTCAGTCTGTTTATGTTTTTTCCCTCCCCTCTCACAGTCAATTTTTGTGGGGGGCTGTCTATCCTTTGGGGATTTTCTCTGAGGCAAGATAGTTTTCCCTTTTCTATCTCTAGGGGTAATTAGTCCTCCGGCTGTGTCGAGATGTCTAGGGAGTGATAGGTACATTCCTGTTATGACCCCAATGGCAGAGGGTCTCAGAAATAAATACCAAGTCTGCAAACACAAAAAAACAGCTCATAGGGCAGTGGTAACTGGGCTGACCGTATATCTAATCCTAGCACCACAAATAACAGCAGCCGGGGAACGTGCCTACGTTGGTTCTAGACGTCTCGCGCCAGCCGGAGAACTAACTAACCCTAGAAGGGGAAAGATAGACCTTTCTTGCCTCCAGAGAAAAGACCCCAAAAGTTGGATACAAGCCCCCAACAAATAATAACGGTGAGGTAAGAAGAAAAGACAAACGTAAGAATGAACTAGATATTTAGCAAAGAGAGGCCCACTGACTAATAGCAGAATATAGTAAGATGACTTATACGGTCAGGAAAAACCCTATCAAAATTTCCACGCTGGATATTCAAGAACCCACGAACCGTCTAACGGCCCGGGGGGAGAATACCAGCCCACTAGAGCTTCCAGCAAAATCAGGAATCACATTTAGTACAAGCTGGACAGAAAATAAGAGCAATGTAAATAACCAAAAAACAAGGAAGCAGGACTTAGCTTAATTTTGCAAGAACCAGGACCAGCAGACAGGAGCAAACAGAAAGGAACTGATTACAACGATGCCAGGCACCAGACTGAGAATTCAGGAAGTCTATATAGCAACACCCCTGGACTAACGACCCAGGTGGGTGCCAAACTGGGGAAAGACAATCCCAGAGTCATACCACTAGTGACCACAAGAGGGAGCCAAAAAAGTCTAATTCACAACAGTACCCCCCCTTTAAGGAGGGGTCACCGAACCCTCACCAAGACCACCAGGGCGATCAGGATGAGCAGCGTGAAAGGAACGAACTAAATCGGCCGCATGCACATCAGAGGCAACCACCCAGGAATTATCCTCCTGACCATAGCCCTTCCACTTGACCAGATACTGAAGCCTCCACCTGGAGAGACGAGAATCCAAGATCTTCTCCACCACGTACTCCAACTCGCCCTCAACCAACACCGGAGCAGGAGGCTCAACAGAAGGAACCACAGGTACAACATACCGCCGCAACAAAGACCTATGGAACACGTTGTGAATGGCAAACGACACCGGAAGATCCAAGCGAAAGGACACAGGATTAAGGATTTCCAATATCTTGTAAGGATTGATGAAGCGAGGCTTGAATTTAGGAGAGGAGACCTTCATAGGAACAAATCGAGAAGACAGCCATACTAAATCCCCAACACGAAGTCGGGGACCCACACCGCGGCGGCGGTTGGCAAAACGCTGAGCCTTCTCCTGTGACAACTTTAAGTTTTCCACCACATGATTCCAAATCTGCTGCAACCTATCCACCACAGAATCTACCCCAGGACAGTCAGAAGACTCCACATGTCCTGAGGAAAAACGAGGATGGAAACCAGAGTTGCAGAAAAATGGCGAAACCAAAGTAGCGGAACTAGCCCGATTATTAAGGGCAAACTCAGCCAACGGCAAGAAGGTCACCCAATCATCCTGATCTGCAGAAACAAAACACCTCAAATAAGCCTCCAGAGTCTGATTAGTTCGCTCCGTTTGTCCATTAGTCTGAGGATGAAAGGCAGACGAAAACGACAAATCAATGCCCATCTTAGCACAAAAGGATCGCCAGAACCTGGAAACAAACTGGGATCCTCTGTCAGACACGATATTCTCAGGAATGCCGTGTAAACGAACCACATTCTGAAAGAACAAAGGAACCAGATCGGAAGAGGAAGGCAGCTTAGGCAAAGATACCAAATGGACCATCTTGGAAAAGCGATCACATACCACCCAGATGACAGACATTCCTTGAGACACCGGAAGATCCAAAATAAAATCCATGGAAATGTGTGTCCAAGGCCTCTTCGGGACAGGCAAGGGCAAGAGCAACCCGCTGGCACGAGAACAGCAAGGCTTAGCTCGAGCACAGGTCCCACAGGACTGCACAAATGACCGCACATCCCGTGACAAGGAAGGCCACCAAAAGGACCTAGCCACCAAATCTCGGGTGCCAAAAATTCCCGGATGCCCTGCCAACACCGAGGAATGAACCTCGGAAATGACTCTGCTGGTCCACTTATCAGGAACAAACAGTCTGTCAGGTGGACAAGAGTCAGGTCTACCAGCCTGAAATCTCTGCAACACACGTCGCAAATCTGGAGAAATGGCTGACAAGATTACTCCCTCTTTAAGAATACCAACTGGTTCTGCGACTCCAGGAGAGTCAGGCACAAAGCTCCTTGAAAGAGCATCAGCCTTCACATTCTTTGAACCTGGTAAATACGAGACCACAAAGTCAAAACGGGAGAAAAACAATGACCAACGGGCCTGTCTAGGATTAAGGCGTTTAGCAGACTCGAGATACATCAGATTTTTGTGATCAGTCAAGACCACCACACGATGCTTAGCACCCTCGAGCCAATGACGCCACTCCTCAAATGCCCACTTCATGGCCAACAACTCCCGATTGCCAACATCATAATTCCGCTCAGCAGGCGAAAACTTCCTAGAGAAAAAGGCACATGGTCTCATTACAGAACAACCAGGGCCTCTCTGTGACAAAACGGCCCCTGCCCCAATCTCAGAAGCATCCACTTCAACCTGAAAGGGAAGTGAGACATCAGGCTGGCACAAAACAGGCGCCGAAGTAAACCGGCGCTTCAACTCCTGGAAAGCCTCCACGGCTGCAGGAGCCCAGTTAGCAACATCAGAACCTTTCTTGGTCATATCCGTCAAAGGTTTAACAACGCTAGAAAAATTAGCGATAAAACGACGGTAGAAGTTAGCAAAACCCAAGAACTTCTGAAGACTCTTAACTGACGTGGGTTGAGTCCAATCATGAATAGCTCGGACCTTGACTGGGTCCATCTCCACCGCAGAAGGGGAAAAAATAAAACCCAAAAAGGGAACCTTCTGTACTCCAAAGAGACACTTTGAGCCCTTAACAAACAGAGCATTCTCACGCAAAACCTGAAACACCATCCTGACTTGCTCTACATGCGAGTCCCAATCATCAGAAAAAAACAGAATATCATCCAGATAAACAATCATAAATCTATCCAGATACTTCCGGAAAATATCATGCATAAAGGACTGAAACACTGAAGGAGCATTAGAGAGCCCAAAAGGCATCACCAAGTACTCAAAATGACCTTCGGGCGTATTAAATGCAGTTTTCCATTCATCTCCTTGCTTAATGCGCACAAGGTTGTACGCACCACGAAGATCTATCTTGGTGAACCACTTGGCACCTTTAATCCGGGCAAACAAATCCGACAACAGAGGCAAAGGATACTGAAATTTAACAGTGATTTTATTCAGAAGCCGATAGTCAATACAAGGTCTCAAAGATCCGTCCTTCTTGGCCACAAAAAAGAATCCCGCACCAAGAGGGGAAGAGGATGGACGGATATGCCCCTTCTCCAAAGATTCCTTGATATACGAACGCATTGCGGTATGCTCAGGTACAGACAGATTAAATAATCTTCCCTTAGGAAATTTACTACCTGGAATCAAATCTATAGCGCAGTCACAGTCCCTATGTGGAGGAAGAGCACTGGACCTGGACTCGCTGAATACATCCTGATAATCAGACAAATACTCAGGAACTTCCGAAGGAGTAGAGGAAGCAATAGACACCGGTGGGGAATCACCATGAATTCCCTGACAGCCCCAACTTGACACAGACATTGCCTTCCAATCCAAGACTGGATTATGGGTCTGTAACCATGGCAGACCCAAAACGACCAAATCATGCATTTTATGCAGAACAAGAAAACGAATCACCTCCCGATGTTCAGGAGTCATGCACATGGTTACCTGTGTCCAAAACTGCGGTTTATTTTCCGCCAATGGCGTAGCATCAATACCTCTAAGAGGGATAGGATTTACCAAAGGCTCAAGAACAAAACCACAGCGCTTGGCAAATGACAGATCCATAAGACTCAGGGCAGCACCTGAATCCACAAACGCCATAACAGGGTACGAAGACAATGAGCAAATTAAAGTCACAGACAAATTAAATTTAGGTTGCAAATTACCAATGGCGACAGGGCTGACAACCCTTGTTAGGCGTTTAGAGCATGCTGATATAACATGTGTTGAATCACCACAGTAAAAACACAACCCATTCTGACGTCTATGATTTTTCCGCTCATTTCTAGTCTGAATTCTATCACATTGCATTAAATCAGGTGTTTGTTCAGACAACACCACCAGAGGATTAGCAGTTTTGCGCTCCCGCAAACGCCGGTCAATTTGAATAGCCAGCGCCATGGAATCATTCAGACTTGTAGGAATGGAGAAACCCACCATCACATTCTTAATGGCTTCAGAAAGGCCATTTCTGAAATTTGCGGCCAGAGCACACTCATTCCACTGAGTAAGCACGGACCATTTCCGAAATTTTTGGCAATACACTTCAGCTTCATCCTGACCCTGAGAAATAGCCAGCAGGGCTTTTTCTGCCTGAATTTCAAGATTGGGTTCCTCGTAAAGCAATCCGAGCGCCAGAAAAAACGCATCAATACTTGCCAATGCCGGAACTCCTGGCGCCAGTGAGAAAGCCCAATCCTGAGGGTCGCCCCGCAAGAAAGAGATAACAATTTTAACTTGCTGAGCTGAGTCTCCAGATGAACGGGGTCTCAGAGATAGAAACAATTTACAATTATTCCTGAAATTCCTAAACTTAAATCGGTCTCCAGAGAACAGTTCAGGAATAGGTATTTTAGGTTCAGACATTGGACTACTGACAACAAAATCTTGTATGCCCTGCACACGAGCAGCAAGCTGATCCACACTTGTAATCAAAGTCTGGACATTCATGTCTGCAGCAAGCTCAAGCCACTCAGAGGTAAAGGGGAGGAAGAAAGAAAAAAAAATAAAAACTCAGAATTTCCTTTCTTATTATCCCACTTCTGCAATGCATTAAACATTCAACTTTGGCCTGGCATACTGTTATGACCCCAATGGCAGAGGGTCTCAGAAATAAATACCAAGTCTGCAAACACAAAAAAACCAGCTCATAGGGCAGTGGTAACTGGGCTGACCGTATATCTAATCCTAGCACCACAAATAACAGCAGCCGGGGAACGTGCCTACGTTGGTTCTAGACGTCTCGCGCCAGCCGGAGAACTAACTAACCCTAGAAGGGGAAAGATAGACCTTTCTTGCCTCCAGAGAAAAGACCCCAAAAGTTGGATACAAGCCCCCAACAAATAATAACGGTGAGGTAAGAAGAAAAGACAAACGTAAGAATGAACTAGATATTTAGCAAAGAGAGGCCCACTGACTAATAGCAGAATATAGTAAGATGACTTATACGGTCAGGAAAAACCCTATCAAAATTTCCACGCTGGATATTCAAGAACCCACGAACCGTCTAACGGCCCGGGGGGAGAATACCAGCCCACTAGAGCTTCCAGCAAAATCAGGAATCACATTTAGTACAAGCTGGACAGAAAATAAGAGCAATGTAAATAACCAAAAAACAAGGAAGCAGGACTTAGCTTAATTTTGCAAGAACCAGGACCAGCAGACAGGAGCAAACAGAAAGGAACTGATTACAACGATGCCAGGCACCAGACTGAGAATTCAGGAAGTCTATATAGCAACACCCCTGGACTAACGACCCAGGTGGGTGCCAAACTGGGGAAAGACAATCCCAGAGTCATACCACTAGTGACCACAAGAGGGAGCCAAAAAAGTCTAATTCACAACAGTACCCCCCCTTTAAGGAGGGGTCACCGAACCCTCACCAAGACCACCAGGGCGATCAGGATGAGCAGCGTGAAAGGAACGAACTAAATCGGCCGCATGCACATCAGAGGCAACCACCCAGGAATTATCCTCCTGACCATAGCCCTTCCACTTGACCAGATACTGAAGCCTCCGCCTGGAGAGACGAGAATCCAAGATCTTCTCCACCACGTACTCCAACTCGCCCTCAACCAACACCGGAGCAGGAGGCTCAACAGAAGGAACCACAGGTACAACATACCGCCGCAACAAAGACCTATGGAACACGTTGTGAATGGCAAACGACACCGGAAGATCCAAGCGAAAGGACACAGGATTAAGGATTTCCAATATCTTGTAAGGATTGATGAAGCGAGGCTTGAATTTAGGAGAGGAGACCTTCATAGGAACAAATCGAGAAGACAGCCATACCAAATCCCCAACACGAAGTCGGGGACCCACACCGCGGCGGCGGTTGGCAAAACGCTGAGCCTTCTCCTGTGACAACTTTAAGTTTTCCACCACATGATTCCAAATCTGCTGCAACCTATCCACCACAGAATCTACCCCAGGACAGTCAGAAGACTCCACATGTCCTGAGGAAAAACGAGGATGGAAACCAGAGTTGCAGAAAAATGGCGAAACCAAAGTAGCGGAACTAGCCCGATTATTAAGGGCAAACTCAGCCAACGGCAAGAAGGTCACCCAATCATCCTGATCTGCAGAAACAAAACACCTCAAATAAGCCTCCAGAGTCTGATTAGTTCGCTCCGTTTGTCCATTAGTCTGAGGATGAAAGGCAGACGAAAACGACAAATCAATGCCCATCTTAGCACAAAAGGATCGCCAGAACCTGGAAACAAACTGGGATCCTCTGTCAGACACGATATTCTCAGGAATGCCGTGTAAACGAACCACATTCTGAAAGAACAAAGGAACCAGATCGGAAGAGGAAGGCAGCTTAGGCAAAGATACCAAATGGACCATCTTGGAAAAGCGATCACATACCACCCAGATGACAGACATTCCTTGAGACACCGGAAGATCCAAAATAAAATCCATGGAAATGTGTGTCCAAGGCCTCTTCGGGACAGGCAAGGGCAAGAGCAACCCGCTGGCACGAGAACAGCAAGGCTTAGCTCGAGCACAGGTCCCACAGGACTGCACAAATGACCGCACATCCCGTGACAAGGAAGGCCACCAAAAGGACCTAGCCACCAAATCTCGGGTGCCAAAAATTCCCGGATGCCCTGCCAACACCGAGGAATGAACCTCGGAAATGACTCTGCTGGTCCACTTATCAGGAACAAACAGTCTGTCAGGTGGACAAGAGTCAGGTCTACCAGCCTGAAATCTCTGCAACACACGTCGCAAATCTGGAGAAATGGCTGACAAGATTACTCCCTCTTTAAGAATACCAACTGGTTCTGCGACTCCAGGAGAGTCAGGCACAAAGCTCCTTGAAAGAGCATCAGCCTTCACATTCTTTGAACCTGGTAAATACGAGACCACAAAGTCAAAACGGGAGAAAAACAATGACCAACGGGCCTGTCTAGGATTAAGGCGTTTAGCAGACTCGAGATACATCAGATTTTTGTGATCAGTCAAGACCACCACACGATGCTTAGCACCCTCGAGCCAATGACGCCACTCCTCAAATGCCCACTTCATGGCCAACAACTCCCGATTGCCAACATCATAATTCCGCTCAGCAGGCGAAAACTTCCTAGAGAAAAAGGCACATGGTCTCATTACAGAACAACCAGGGCCTCTCTGTGACAAAACGGCCCCTGCCCCAATCTCAGAAGCATCCACTTCAACCTGAAAGGGAAGTGAGACATCAGGCTGGCACAAAACAGGCGCCGAAGTAAACCGGCGCTTCAACTCCTGGAAAGCCTCCACGGCTGCAGGAGCCCAGTTAGCAACATCAGAACCTTTCTTGGTCATATCCGTCAAAGGTTTAACAACGCTAGAAAAATTAGCGATAAAACGACGGTAGAAGTTAGCAAAACCCAAGAACTTCTGAAGACTCTTAACTGACGTGGGTTGAGTCCAATCATGAATAGCTCGGACCTTGACTGGGTCCATCTCCACCGCAGAAGGGGAAAAAATAAAACCCAAAAAGGGAACCTTCTGTACTCCAAAGAGACACTTTGAGCCCTTAACAAACAGAGCATTCTCACGCAAAACCTGAAACACCATCCTGACTTGCTCTACATGCGAGTCCCAATCATCAGAAAAAAACAGAATATCATCCAGATAAACAATCATAAATCTATCCAGATACTTCCGGAAAATATCATGCATAAAGGACTGAAACACTGAAGGAGCATTAGAGAGCCCAAAAGGCATCACCAAGTACTCAAAATGACCTTCGGGCGTATTAAATGCAGTTTTCCATTCATCTCCTTGCTTAATGCGCACAAGGTT
This sequence comes from Ranitomeya variabilis, assembly GCF_051348905.1. Classification (NCBI taxonomy): domain Eukaryota; kingdom Metazoa; phylum Chordata; class Amphibia; order Anura; family Dendrobatidae; genus Ranitomeya; species Ranitomeya variabilis. Next base: position 602,863,421 of record NC_135236.1, read on the forward strand.
GTACGCACCACGAAGATCTATCTTGGTGAACCACTTGGCACCTTTAATCCGGGCAAACAAATCCGACAACAGAGGCAAAGGATACTGAAATTTAACAGTGATTTTATTCAGAAGCCGATAGTCAATACAAGGTCTCAAAGATCCGTCCTTCTTGGCCACAAAAAAGAATCCCGCACCAAGAGGGGAAGAGGATGGACGGATATGCCCCTTCTCCAAAGATTCCTTGATATACGAACGCATTGCGGTATGCTCAGGTACAGACAGATTAAATAATCTTCCCTTAGGAAATTTACTACCTGGAATCAAATCTATAGCGCAGTCACAGTCCCTATGTGGAGGAAGAGCACTGGACCTGGACTCGCTGAATACATCCTGATAATCAGACAAATACTCAGGAACTTCCGAAGGAGTAGAGGAAGCAATAGACACCGGTGGGGAATCACCATGAATTCCCTGACAGCCCCAACTTGACACAGACATTGCCTTCCAATCCAAGACTGGATTATGGGTCTGTAACCATGGCAGACCCAAAACGACCAAATCATGCATTTTATGCAGAACAAGAAAACGAATCACCTCCCGATGTTCAGGAGTCATGCACATGGTTACCTGTGTCCAAAACTGCGGTTTATTTTCCGCCAATGGCGTAGCATCAATACCTCTAAGAGGGATAGGATTTACCAAAGGCTCAAGAACAAAACCACAGCGCTTGGCAAATGACAGATCCATAAGACTCAGGGCAGCACCTGAATCCACAAACGCCATAACAGGGTACGAAGACAATGAGCAAATTAAAGTCACAGACAAATTAAATTTAGGTTGCAAATTACCAATGGCGACAGGGCTGACAACCCTTGTTAGGCGTTTAGAGCATGCTGATATAACATGTGTTGAATCACCACAGTAAAAACACAACCCATTCTGACGTCTATGATTTTTCCGCTCATTTCTAGTCTGAATTCTATCACATTGCATTAAATCAGGTGTTTGTTCAGACAACACCACCAGAGGATTAGCAGTTTTGCGCTCCCGCAAACGCCGGTCAATTTGAATAGCCAGCGCCATGGAATCATTCAGACTTGTAGGAATGGAGAAACCCACCATCACATTCTTAATGGCTTCAGAAAGGCCATTTCTGAAATTTGCGGCCAGAGCACACTCATTCCACTGAGTAAGCACGGACCATTTCCGAAATTTTTGGCAATACACTTCAGCTTCATCCTGACCCTGAGAAATAGCCAGCAGGGCTTTTTCTGCCTGAATTTCAAGATTGGGTTCCTCGTAAAGCAATCCGAGCGCCAGAAAAAACGCATCAATACTTGCCAATGCCGGAACTCCTGGCGCCAGTGAGAAAGCCCAATCCTGAGGGTCGCCCCGCAAGAAAGAGATAACAATTTTAACTTGCTGAGCTGAGTCTCCAGATGAACGGGGTCTCAGAGATAGAAACAATTTACAATTATTCCTGAAATTCCTAAACTTAAATCGGTCTCCAGAGAACAGTTCAGGAATAGGTATTTTAGGTTCAGACATTGGACTACTGACAACAAAATCTTGTATGCCCTGCACACGAGCAGCAAGCTGATCCACACTTGTAATCAAAGTCTGGACATTCATGTCTGCAGCAAGCTCAAGCCACTCAGAGGTAAAGGGGAGGAAGAAAGAAAAAAAAATAAAAACTCAGAATTTCCTTTCTTATTATCCCACTTCTGCAATGCATTAAACATTCAACTTTGGCCTGGCATACTGTTATGACCCCAATGGCAGAGGGTCTCAGAAATAAATACCAAGTCTGCAAACACAAAAAAACCAGCTCATAGGGCAGTGGTAACTGGGCTGACCGTATATCTAATCCTAGCACCACAAATAACAGCAGCCGGGGAACGTGCCTACGTTGGTTCTAGACGTCTCGCGCCAGCCGGAGAACTAACTAACCCTAGAAGGGGAAAGATAGACCTTTCTTGCCTCCAGAGAAAAGACCCCAAAAGTTGGATACAAGCCCCCAACAAATAATAACGGTGAGGTAAGAAGAAAAGACAAACGTAAGAATGAACTAGATATTTAGCAAAGAGAGGCCCACTGACTAATAGCAGAATATAGTAAGATGACTTATACGGTCAGGAAAAACCCTATCAAAATTTCCACGCTGGATATTCAAGAACCCACGAACCGTCTAACGGCCCGGGGGGAGAATACCAGCCCACTAGAGCTTCCAGCAAAATCAGGAATCACATTTAGTACAAGCTGGACAGAAAATAAGAGCAATGCAAATAACCAAAAAACAAGGAAGCAGGACTTAGCTTAATTTTGCAAGAACCAGGACCAGCAGACAGGAGCAAACAGAAAGGAACTGATTACAACGATGCCAGGCACCAGACTGAGAATTCAGGAAGTCTATATAGCAACACCCCTGGACTAACGACCCAGGTGGGTGCCAAACTGGGGAAAGACAATCCCAGAGTCATACCACTAGTGACCACAAGAGGGAGCCAAAAAAGTCTAATTCACAACACATTCCACGGCTACTTCTAGTTGTGGTGTTAAGTTCAGGGTCTGCGGTCAGTACAGGTACCACCTTCTCTAGAGTACGTCTCATGCTGCTCCTAGGCCACCAGATCATAACAGTACAACTGGCCAAAAATGAGATAACCGCATCTCAGAAGAAGGGAAGGAAAGTGCTGAGCCATTTTTTTTTCTGTAGTCTGTTGTGTTTTTTTTCCCCTCTTTACCTCTGGGTGGCTCAGGAGTTTGGCGCTGGCATGGATGTCCAGGGACTGACTTCTCATGTGGATCAACTTGCTGCTAGAGTACAGGGTATTTTCGATTATATCGTTCAGACTCCAGTTTTAGAGCCTAGAATTCCAACTCCTGATTTGTTTTTTGGAGACAGGTCCAAATTTTTGAGCTTTAAAAATAACTGTAAACTGTTTTTTGCTCTGAAACCCCGTTCCTCTGGTGATCCCATCCAGCAGGTTAAAATTGTTATATCTCTGCCACGTGGTGACCCCCAGGATTGGGCATTTGCCCTGGAACCTGGGAATCCGGCTTTGCTTAATGTAGACACCTTTTTTCAGGCGCTTGGGTTATTGTATGATGAACCTAATTCAGTGGATCATGCTGAGAAGACCTTGTTGGCCCTGTGTCAGGGTCAAGAAGCAGCAGAATCATATTGCCAGAAATTTAGAAAATGGTCTGTGCTGACTAAATGGAATGAGGATGCCTTGGCGGCAATTTTCAGAAAGGGTCTTTCTGAATCCGTTAAAGATGTTATGGTGGGGTTCCCCACGACTGCTGGTCTGAGTGATTCTATGTCTCTGGCCATTCAGATTGATCGGCGCTTGCGCGAGTGCAGAGTTGTGCACACTATGGCATTGTCTTCCGAGCGGAGTCCTGAGCCTATGCAGTGTGATAGGATTGTGTCTAGAGCTGAACGACAAGGATTCAGACGTCAGAATAGGTTGTGTTTTTACTGCGGCGATTCTGCTCATGTTATTTCTGATTGCCCTAAGCGTACCAAGAGAATCGCCAGTTCTGTTACCATCAGTACTGTACAACCTAAATTTCTGTTATCTGTGACCCTGATCTGCTCATTGTCGTCATTTTCTGTCATGGCGTTTGTGGATTCAGGCGCCGCTCTAAACTTAATGGACTTAGAATTTGCCAGACGTTGTGGTTTCCCCTTGCAGCCTTTGCAGAGTCCTATTCCTTTGAGGGGCATTGATGCTACACCCTTGGCTAAAAATAAACCTCAGTTTTGGACACAGCTGACCATGTGCATGGCGCCAGCCCATCAGGAAGATTGTCGTTTTCTGGTGTTGCATAATTTGCATGATGCTATTGTGCTGGGTTTCCCATGGTTACAGGTGCATAATTGGAAATCTATGTCTGTGACTAGTTGGGGTTGTCAGGGGGTTCATGGTGACGTTCCTTTGATGTCAATTGCCTCCTCCCCCTCTTCTGAAATTCCTGAGTTTTTGTCAGATTTCCAGGATGTATTCAATGAGCCCAAGTCCGGTTCCCTTCCACCGCCTAGGGACTGTGATTGTGCTATTGACTTGATTCCAGGCTGTAAGTTCCCTAAGGGCCGACTTTTCAACCTGTCTGTGCCAGAACGTACCGCCATGCGGAGCTATGTTAAGGAATCTTTGGAGAAAGGGCATATTCGGCCATCTTCTTCACCATTGGGAGCAGGGTTTTTTTTTGTTGCTAAGAAGGATGGCTCCTTGAGACCCTGTATTGATTATCGCCTCTTGAATAAGATCACGGTCAAATTCCAATACCCTTTGCCTTTGCTTTCTGATCTGTTTGCTAGGATTAAGGGGGCTAGTTGGTTTACTAAGATTGAACGTCGAGGGGCATATAATCTTGTTCGTATTAAGCAGGGTGACGAATGGAAAACTGCGTTTAATACGCCCGAAGGCCATTTTTAATACCTTGTGATGCCATTCGGACTCTCTAATGCTCCATCTGTGTTTCAGTCCTTCATGCATGATATATTTCGGAATTATCTTGATAAATTCATGATTGTATATTTGGATGATATTTTGATTTTTTCAGATGATTGGGAGTCTCTATAGAAATGGATCCGGTTAAGGTTCAGGCCATTCAAGATTGGATCCAGCCCACATCCGTGAAGAGCCTTCAGAAATTTTTGGGCTTTGCTAATTTTTATCGCCGTTTCATTGCCAACTTCTCCAGTGTGGTTAAACCCCTGACCGATTTGACGAAGAAAGGCGCTGATGTGACGAATTGGTCCTCTGCGGCTGTTTCTGCCTTTCAGGAGCTTAAACGCCGATTTACTTCTGCCCCTGTGTGGCGTCAGCCAGATGTTTCTCTTCCTTTTCAGGTTGAGGTTGACGCTTCTGAGATTGGGGCAGGGGCCGTTTTGTCTCAGAGGAATTCTGATGGTTCCTTGTTGAAACCGTGTGCCTTCTTTTCTCGAAAGTTTTCGCCTGCGGAACGCAATTATGATGTCAGCAATCGTGAGTTGTTGGCTATGAAGTGGGCATTTGAGGAGTGGCGACATTGGCTTGAGGGGGCCAAGCACCGTATTGTGGTCTTGACCGATCATAAGAATCTGATTTACCTCGAGTCTGCCAAACGGCTGAATCCTAGACAGGCCCGATGGTCCCTGTTTTTCTCCCGTTTTGATTTTGTGGTCTCGTATCTTCCGGGTTCTAAGAATGTTAAGGCTGATGCCCTCTCTAGGAGCTTTTTGCCTGATTCTCCTGGGGTCCTTGAGCCGGTCGGCATTCTGAAGGAAGGGGTGATTCTTTCTGCCATCTCCCCTGATTTACGACGGGTTCTTCAGGAATTTCAGGCTGATAAACCTGACCGCTGTCCAGTGGGGAAACTGTTTGTTCCTGACAGATGGACTAGTAAAGTGATTTCTGAGGTTCATTGTTCTGTGTTGGCTGGTCATCCTGGGATTTTTGGTACCAGAGATTTGGTTGGTAGGTCCTTTTGGTGGCCTTCTTTGTCGCGGGATGTGCGTTCTTTTGTGCAGTCCTGTGGGACTTGTGCGCGGGCCAAGCCTTGCTGTTCCCACGCTAGTGGGTTGCTTTTGCCTTTGCCGGTCCCTGAGAGGCCTTGGACGCATATTTCTATGGATTTTATTTCGTTTCTTCCGGTTTCCCAGAGGATGTCGGTTATCTGGGTGGTTTGTGACCGGTTTTCTAAAATGGTTCATTTGGTACCTTTGCCTAAATTGCCTTCCTCTTCTGATTTGGTTCCATTGTTTTTTCAGCATGTGGTTCGTTTGCATGGCATTCCGGAGAATATTGTGTCCGATAGAGGTTCCCAGTTTGTTTCTAGGTTTTGGCTGGCCTTTTGTGCTAGGCTGGGCATTGATTTGTCTTTTTCTTCCGTATTTCATCCTCAGACAAATGGCCAAACCGAGCGAACTAATCAGACTTTGTAAACTTATTTGAGATGCTTTGTGTCTACTGATCAGGATGATTGGGTGGCTTTCTTGCCATTGGCCGAGTTTGCCCTTAATAATCGGGCTAGTTCTGCTACCTTGGTTTCACCTTTCTTTTGTAACTCTGGTTTTCATCCTCGTTTTTCTTCAGGGCAGGTTGATCCTTTTGATTGTCCTGGGGTGGACTCTGTGGTTGACAGGTTGCAGCAAATTTGGGCTCATGTTGTTGACAATTTGGTGTTGTCTCAGGAGGGGGCTCAGCGTTTTGCTAACCGTCGTCGGTGTGTTGGTTCCCGGCTTCGGGTTGGGGATTTGGTCTGGTTGTCTTCCCGTCATGTTCCTATGAAGGTTTCTTCCCCTAAGTTCAAGCCTCGGTTTATTGGCCCTTATAGGATTTCTGAGATTATCAATCCAGTGTCTTTTCGTTTGGCCCTTCCAGCCTCTTTTTCCATCCATAATGTTTTTCATAGATATTTGTTGCGGAAATATGTGGTGCCCGTTGTTCCCTCTGTTGATCCTCCTGCACCGGTGTTGATTGATGGGGAGTTGGAGTATGTGGTTGAGAAGATTTTGGATTCTCGTTTTTCGAGGCGGAAGCTTCAGTATCTTGTCAAATGGAAGGGTTATGGCCAGGAGGATAATTCTTGGGTTGTTGCCTCCGATGTTCATGCTGAGGATTTGGTTCGTGCCTTTCATTTTGCTCGTCCGGATCGGCCTGGGGGCTCTGGTGAGGGTTCGGTCACCCCTCCTCAAGGGGGGGGTACTGTTGTGAATTCTGCTCTTGGGCTCCCTACGGTGGTTATAAGTGGTAGCGCTGCTGTCTCTGGATCGCAGCATTCATCAGGTGTGTCCACTTTGTGCAATTCTGACTGGGCTATTTAGTCTTGCTTGACCCTTTAGTCAGTGCCAGTTGTCCATTGTTCCTGGAGGATTCACATCCCTGCCTGGTCTCTCCCGCTTTGCTGTTCATTTCAACAAAGATAAGTTCTGGCCTTGATTTTTGCAGTCCACATGCTGTGGGCCTTATTGTTCAGCTCTTTTCCATGTTTTTGTCTTGTCCAGCTTGGTCTGTATAAGGATTTGTTTAGCCAAGCTGGTATCTCTGGAGATGCAGATATACCCTCCATATCTTTAGTTAGATGTGGAGATTTTGTATTTTCTGTGGTGGATATTTTCTAGTGTTTTAATACTGACCACATAGTACTCTGTCCTATCCTTTCTATTTAGCTAGAAGTGGCCTCCTTTGCTAAATTCTGATTTCAGTCTGTGTATGTTTTTTCCCTCTCCTCTCACAGTCAATATTTGTGGGGGGCTGTCTATCCTTTGGGGATTTTCTCTGAGGCAAGATAGTTTTCCCTTTTCTATCTCTAGGGGTAATTAGTCCTCCGGCTGTGTTGAGATGTCTAGGGAGTGATAGGTACATTCCACGGCTACTTCTAGTTGCGGTGTTAAGTTCACGGTCTGCGGTCAGTGCAGGTACCACCCTCTCTAGAGTACGTCTCATGCTGCTCCTAGGCCACCAGATCATAACACTATACACCTGCTCCTGTGAACCTGTGTGGTGATCCTGCTACTCTGCTCTGAGTTCCTGCTGCATACACAAGTTTCCAGTAATCCTCCTTCATCTGCTGTTCATGTTTACTTCCATCTGCATTTGCTGGACATGTAAGCTGTTTCTGCTTTGCAATAACCTGAGACTATTAACCAGGCCTCCCTGGTTGAGCTAAGATATGATTTGAACTGCCTAATAAGCATATCTATCTGTGCCTGGACTGTTATGATCCTTAGTGGTTGAGGATCACAAAATACTCCAGCTAAGTAACAAAACATAGGACAAGCTCTAGAGAGGTGGCAAACTGGACTGACCCCAAATCTGAACCTATCCAACACACTAAAGGTAGCCGGTGAACGTGTCTAAAATCCTAGACGTCTCGAGCCAGCCTGAGGAACTAACTACCCCTAGAGAGAAAGAAAGACCTCACTTGCCTCCAGAGAAATAATCCCCAAAGATATAGAAGCCCCCAACAAATAATAACGGTGAGGTAAGAGGAAGGCACATACACAGGGGTGAAAGCAGATTCAGCAAATGAGGCCCACTAATACTAGATAGCAGAAAATAGAAAAGGGGTCTGTGCGGTCAGTAAAAAACCCTTACAAAATATCCACACTGAGATTTCAAGAACCCCCGCACCAACTAACGGTGTGGGGGGAGAAACTCAGTCCCCTAGAGCAACCAGCAAGCGAGGAAATCACATTTTAGCAAGCTGGACAAGAAACATGATGAATGCTGATAATCAAAAAATAAACAAACAAAAACTTAGCTTGTCTTGGAGAGACTGGGAGCAAGGTAGTCACAAGGAATCTGAAGAGCACTGAATACATTGAGAGCAGGCAAGGAACTGAGTATCCAGGTGAGCTAAATAGGAAACCAACCAAGGATAACGAACCAGCTGATGCTGCCAACCTGCAGAAAGACAACACTACACAGTACCGCTTGTGACCACTAGAGGGAGCCTAAAAATAGAGTTCACAACACTGGACTAAGACAAGGATTTATTCATGTCAAGTATCCTCAAGAATAACTGTGCTTCATAGACTTTCTGCTTGATTGCATTTTCCTCTGAAGTTTCCTATAGACTGCTAAGCTGCGTTTATTATTTGCACCAAGTGTTGTGGACTTGAGTTTCTCTCTGCACCTGTTTGAATCACCGTGTGATAATATAGACTTTACCACTTATAAAACTGTGTCCTGTAGTTGTCTTGTTCCACGCAAAGGGTCTCCTGAGTTATCCCCTATAATTATTACAAAAGTGTTGTCATACTGGAAATACGTGGAGAAGCAGTGATATTTTATATGCACCCATGTAATCAAGGAATTCCAGCCAGCGTCCTTCATTCAGACTCCAGCTAAAGCAGAGTGGACCTCCTGAAACACGGGGTGGTACTAAAGAGGTACTCCAGCACGAAGACCCCGTTACACTGGTGGCAGCCAGCGGGATGTCATACCCCGTCTACAGGAGGAAAGGAATGAATGGAAAACAACTACCAGAAGTTAAAGAGGACTACATTAAAGGATCTGGTGGAAGCCCGAGGGTTAATCGCCAGCAACAAAACAAAAGCGGATTTGATAGCAGCCATCATGGAGCACGACAGTGCAGCGCCCTCCCATGTGAACGTGGAGGAGACTGAATTCCAGAGGGAGGTAAAGAACAGACTGGCATTCTATGGCCCAAACCCTGCAGTAGAGATCATACGAGAAGTGATGGCTGATGTGCGTACTGATCTGAAGGAAAAGATGGCCGAGCGGACCAGGATAGAGCTAGCCAAGATGGAGATGGCAGAGCAGACCAAAGTGGAGCTGGCCAAGATGGAGATGGCAGAGCGGAGAGAGGAGAGTCAGCGAGCAGGGGGACCTCTGGCCTCCGAACAGGTACCTTCAACAGTAAGCCACAAAAAGATCCAGTATAATGCCTTCCGACAGTTGGGGGAGGCAGAGGAAGACATTGATGGCTTTCTGCAGGACTTTGAGCGGCAGTGTGCCCTTCATCAAGTGAAGCCGGAGGAACGAGTTCAGATTCTGGCCAGCAAGCTGACCGGCCAGGCAGCAGACGCCTATCGCACGGTACCTGATGAAGACTGTATGGACTATAAGCGGATCAAAGAAGTGATCTTGGCCCGGTATGCGCTGACACCAGAGGCATACCGCCAAAAGTTCCGCGGACTCATAAAACGCGTACCAACGCTGAATGGGCCTGTAAATTACGGCGGTCACTGCTACAGTGGGTACAATGGAGCCAAGCAACCACTAAGGAGGACGTCCTCCAGCTCTTCTTGTTAGAATGATTCTTTAATGGACTAACCCCCGAGACACAGGGATGGCTTCGGGACAGGCAGCCAATGACTCTTGAGGAGGCCGCTCGTCTGGCCGATGAACATCATGATGCCAGGAGGCCTCAGTTGTCCGGATCAAAGATGGTCGCTAGGGGTCCGCTCATGGACCTGGAAGCCCCCAAACCACGAAGATTGTTGGGGGACCAGCTAAAAACCCAGCCTACTACAGTCCCCCTGGGGCGCGATGCCACACCTGCCATCAGCTGGGCGACCTGCAAAGACAATGTCCCAACCGGACTCATCATACCCAGTGGCCAAAGGTGGGAACAGCTACCTTCAGCCGGGCCGCTGTACACTGCTACCAAGGCGAAGCTGACCCGGCATTGGGGGCTACGACAAACCAGGGGGTGGAAGTGATGGAGGAAGTGCTGCATGAAGTAGACCCCGTGCAGGCAGCCCGAGCAGATAATCGACAACAGCATCAACAGGTCATGTGGGTTAATGGGAAACGTATGCAGAGACTAAGAGATTCCGGGGCAACTTTGACCCTTGTGAGGCCTCATCTCGTCCGGGACCAAGAGAAGACGGACCGAACAGTGGCAGTCCGTGTAGCAGGGGGAGCCATACATCAACTGCCCACTGCCAGGATTCACCTGAACTGGGGAGTCGGGGATGGCCTTGTTGAGGTCGGCTTGATGGAGGGTTTGCCTGCAGACGTCTTGCTGGAAAATGACTTGGGACCCATGCTGTCTGCCTTCTCGGTTGCCCCTCTGGCTGAGACATATCCTGTGACCACTCGGAGACAAGCTCGAGTTGCGGAGGCGGAATCACACTCAGAGGAGGCCCAGGTAAGACATCCCAGCCCTACATGTATTCCCATAGCCAGACACATTTCTTGGGCCACCCCAGCTGAATTTAAGAGGGAGTTACTTGAGGATCCTTCATTGGAGGGATATTGTGGGAAGGCACAGGAGGGGAGAGGGGTACTGGAAGGGGAACAGTTTGTATCCTCTACCGGATCACAGAGCAGCACCACACAGGGACGAGCCCCACTATAAAACGACAGCTGGTAGTTCCCAAGAAGTATAGGTAGGAGTTACTGCGAATCTCTCATGACATACCCTTGGCCAGGCACTTCAGCTTCAGTTGCACCAAGCATCTTCTGACACAAAACATCTTTTGGCCGGGGGTAACCTATGATGTTCGTCAGTACTGCCAGACCTGTGACAGTTGCCAGCGCATTGGCAAGAGGGGAGATTGATGCAAGGCCAAATTACGCCCCCTCCCCATTGTGGAGGAACCATTTAGCCGAGTAGCGGTTGATCTGATAGGGCCATTAGCCAAACCCAGTCCGTCAGGGAAAAGGTATATATTGACAGTGGTAGATTATGCCACACGGTATCCAGAGGCGGTTGCATTACCTAACATACTGGCAGAGATGGTGGCGGCTGCCCTGCTCCAGGTTTTCTCATGGGTTGGATTTCCCCGGGAGATTATCTCGGACCAGGGTACCGAGTTTACAGCAGAGGTGACGAACCAACTGTGGAAGCTGTGCGGCGTAAAGTCCATTAGAAGCGCCCCGTACCACCCTCAAACCAATGGGTTGTGTGAACGCTTTAACGGGACGTTAAAACAACTCATTGGGACTTTTACCAGGACCTACAGGGACTGGGAGAAATTCTTGCCACACCTCCTGTTTTCCTATCAGGAGGTGCCCCAAGAATTCAAGGGGTTCTCCCCGTTCGAACTGGTATACGGGAGGTGGGTAAGGGGACCCCTAGACTTAGTGCTAGAACACTGGGAAGGGGAGGGCATCATAGAAGGGGTCCTTATTGTACCCTATGTGCTGGAATTCTGGGACCGCCTACAGGAGCTGACCCAGGCTGTATGTGGGAACATGCAGGTGGCCCAGCGGCGCCAGCGCGTATGGCACGATCGGAGGGCCAGAGAACGCACCTTGGAAATAGGACAGAAGGTCCTGGTGTTAGAGCCCACTAGGCAGAATAAGTTCCAAGCTGCATGGCAGGGGCCCTACCAAGTAGTGGGGAAAATAGCCGAAACCACCTATAATGTCGCCGATTGTGACGACCCCAGGGTTATCCGCATGTTCCACGTGAATATGCTGAAGCCCTACCGGGAGCGCCCTGAAGAGGTAGTGGCCATCTGTGCACCTGAAGCAGAGGATTTAGCCGGACTTCCCTTGTCGGATGTCTTAGTGGAAAGGACTCAGTCTAAAACATGGGACCAGGTACACTGGGGTGAAGACCTAGGTCCCCGGGAGAGAGCAGGCGGAGGCGTTGTTGAGGCAGCGACAGAGGGTTTTTGGGGAGACCAGAGTACACTCACCTGGCACAACACAAGGTTGAGACCCAGGATCAGACCCCCCCTGCGACAACTCCCCTTCCGCGTCCCTGAGTCTGTACGAGAAGGGATGCGACAAGAGATACAAGAGATGTTTTGTTTAGGGGTCATTGAAGAGTCAGATAGTCCCTGGGCATCCCCGGCAGTGTTAGTGCCCAAGAAGGATGGGACTACACGGTTTTGTGTAGACTATCGTAAGCTCAATGAGAAAACAGTGACGGATGCGTATCCCATGCCGCGTGTGGATGAGTTGTTAGACCGGCTGGCGGGGGCAAAGTATTTGACCACCATCGATCTATGCAAAGGCTACTGGCAGATTCCCCTTAGTCCTGACACTATTCCCAAGTCGGCATTTGTCACCCCGTTCGGCTTATTCCAGTTTCGAGTTATGCCATTCGAGATGAAGAATGCCCCGGCGACCTTCCAGAGGCTGGCTGACCGGCTTCTGGATGGTCTCCAGGTCTCCAGGACTATGCTTGTGCCTACCTGGATGACATCGCCATCTACAGCGCGACATGGGAAGAGCATCTAAATCACCTAGAGACAGTATTAGACAGGATCCACAAGGCTGGAATCACCCTGAACCCAAACAAGTGTCACGTGGGCAAAGCAGAGGTTCAGTATTTAGGGCATTGGGTGGGAAGTGGGAAACAGCGACCAGAACCAGCCAAGATTGAGGCCATAGCCAAATGGCCCATCCCACGCACTAAAACCCAGGTCATGGCGTTTCTAGGGACAGCGAGGTATTACAGGAAATTCGTTCCCAATTACAGCAGCGTAGCCAAGCCCCTCACTGATCTGACCCATAAGAACCAACCCCGCCAGGTAACCTGGACCCCAGAGTGTGAGGAAGCCTTCCGCCAGCTAAAGGACGCCCTTACCAATACCCCTGTATTGGCCGCACCCGATCCAACTAAGCGTTTCCTTGTTCAGACAGACGCTTCTATGTTTGGATTGGGGGCAGTACTGAACCTGAGTCGGAAACTACTGCCCCGTGAAATAAGCTATGCGGCCATCGAGAAGGAGTGCCTAGCGGTAGTATGGGCACTCAAAAAGTTGTGACCATATTTGTATGGACGTCAGTTTTCCCTCCTAACAGACCATAATCCCCTAGTCTGGCTTAATCAGGTCTCCGGAGACAACGCCAGATTACTGCGGTGGAGTTTAGCCCTACAACCTCTGGACTTCACCACCCACTACAGACCCGGCAAACAAAACGGTAACACCGATGGACTAAGTCGACAAACGGAACTTGTACCAACCCCATAAACTTCGGTCATCCCCAAACCGATCCGTTAAGGATCAGACTGTGTATGCTGATCGCGTTTCTGAAAAGGGGGAGCCATGTTACGGAACCCCTCAGCACCCAGATTATGTTGTGCAGTTATATATATGTATAATAGTTTCCATGTGAGATGTATGTCCCTAATGCATCAGCCCACAGGCTGCACCCCTGGGCAGAGGGGACAAGATATCCCCCTTCTGACCTCTCCCACCTTTGTAATTCCCACAGTAAATATCAGCAGGCTCCGGCCCCCTGCGGCTATTGTAATGTATGTCTGGCCTGCCGCTTTTCAATAGGCCTGCCCTCTGTACCTGTGTGAGATATATTCTGTGTCCTGTGAGTAAAGTGTTGTCATACTGGAAATACGTGGAGAAGCAGTGATATTTTATATGCGCCCATGTAATCAAGAAATTCCAGCCAGCGTCCTTCATTCAGACTCCAGCTAAAGCAGAGTGGACGTCCTGAAACACGTGGTGGTACTAAAGAGGTACTCCAGCACGAAGACCCCGTTACAGGTACGATTCCTATTGAAATAGTAGAGCTGATCATAAAATCCGTATGCCCCAAAGACCGGGGACTTGCCCGAAGACTCATGACAACGGTAATTCACAGCATATTCAGTTAGAGGTAAGTAAGTAACCCAATATTCCTGATTCTCAGACACAAAACACGTAACATAAATCTCAAGATTTTGGTTTAAACGTGTGGAGATCAGATTGAAGAATCCATTTTTGTCTTCCTTTTCAGAAACGTCTGGCTTAATATGAGGAAACTTGAGGAAAGTAGACATTTCCTTTTATGGACGCATTCCTTTGTGATATTGTAACCTACATTCCAGAAGTTGAACGTTATCAGTAGAATAGATACGCTTTGTTAGAGAATATGAGCACTTGTACGCATGTCTGTGAATGTCTTACTCTTTCCTATATAAAAAGGAGGGGTGAGCCTCAGTGGGTCAGACGTGCTCCAGAGGGCGATCCCTGCATATGAATACACAACTCTTGTGCTGTGTGTTATTTACTTGGATTTCCTACAATTAAGAAGCCAGGGACTGATAAGGACTCAACATTTCTTTGGCGCCCGAACAGGGACCTGAGATAAGAGTATTTGCTCGAGATTTACCTGCGGATACGGACAACGGAGATCTGGGATAATGGACGGCAAATGAACTGAAAAACCTGGCCAGGTAAGAGACATTATTAGTTCTCTTTTATCTGCCCTGTATTATCCGAAAGATCTCTATGAGCCGTGTCACGCTGGGTTAGTCTAGTAGTGAGTAGATACCTATAAAACTCGGGTTACCATATTGTATAGACTTATGAGTCCTGTCCCTGGCAGTGTGTGAACAGTGTGAAGGTTGTGACATGTTGTGAAAGAAGAATAGAAGTACGTAGAACAATAAGCCACGATTGTTAGAACAAGGTTATTGGTGAAGTCAGCCTAACTGGGTCATGTGGTTGCGTCCTTCTGGGAGACCTCCGCCCATGCTTGACTCTCCTATAGAACTTGTTTCTACATTCCCTGGATAAGGTGTGATAGAATGAGCCCAGGACGCGGTTTTCATGAGCCTGGGACAAGTATGCTAACTGACACAGAAAGTTTTGTGATCTGTATGGTGTTGCTGGGTCTGTGTGCATAATAGCACTTAAGTACGTCCTGCATATTAGAAGAAACGGAGCAGACGAGCCCTTCAATATTTTAGCTCCCTAGGAGAGAAGGCAACGAGACGCCACCAACAGAGGAAGTGGTTGTCCAAACGTCACCTGGGGTAGAAATAGCAAATATTGAAAGGATATTTTAGCTCCCTAGGAGAGAAGGCAACGAGACATCACCACAGTGATTGTCCAAACGTCACCTGGGGTAGAAATAGCTAAAATGAGAAATAAACAGACCAAAACTGTCTTAGGACAAGTGGAAGCAGCAGATATCATACAGGAAAGATGTGGAAAGATAGTCAGAAGACAGATTAGAAGAGTGAGAGAAAAATTGGGAATTTCAGAAGCACTTATGTTCAGTACAGAATGGGAAAGACTGAGTAAAGAACGAGGTGGAATTATCAAAGACAATGGGTGGGAAGAAATCATACATTGTATGATAGAGGTCTCAAAAACAGCTAAAGAGGAGAATTGGAAGTATGATCCAGACACTTCCAAATGGATCATGGGAAAGGGAAAAAGTTGTGATATAATCCCACCACCTTACCTAGATCCAAAAGCCCATTCATTTGTACCATCTGGAAGAACAGAAGGAGGAAAACAGAGGGAAAGGGGGTCAACAGGTGTGATTATGCAGAAATTTGGGCAAAGTATTGAAGAATATAGTCAAGAACTAGAAAATAGCTTTAGGGATGAAGGATTGGATTTGACTGATGCTTCAGTAAGGAGACTTTTTACAAAACAATTAATAGAGGGGCTAGATCCGAAAATCAGAGAAAAATTTAAATCCTCTACTCCAGATTGGAGAACAATTGAACAACCAAATATTGTGAAACAACGATGTTTAGGAATAGCCATGGATATGAGAGAGAATCGTAAGCCTGTTAGAATAGCACAAGCTAATACAGGAGGAAGAGTGAGACACAATTTTCCTTGCCACTACTGTAAAAAGCTAGGTCATTTCCAAAGAGAGTGCAGGAAGAAGTTGGCAGATATAAAGTCAGGCAAATTTGTTCCCAGAAATAACCCTCCCCAAACGGACAACCAGCAGAAATCTACCATCATAGATGGTCCCATACCAGATTCAGATTGACTCAATGTGTTACAAACTTCCCTACCAGCTAGGAGACCTATGATACAGGTGAATGTGGGGGGGGAGAGAGATTCCATTTTTGATAGATACAGGTGCAACTTCCTCAATTTTGAATCAAGATTTTCTTCCAAATCCGGAAGATATTTCAGAACAAACAACTTTTGCTGAGGGTTATGATGGGGTAATTCGAACACTGCCATATACTGTGCCCCTAGAGGTCTCATTAGGACCTAAATGTTTTGCATCCAGATTTTTGTATGCCAGAGGTGCCCCAACATGTCTGTTAGGAACTGATGTACTAAACAAATTAGAAGCTAACATCAATTTTAGGGAAGATGGCACAGTTATGTTGACTATCCCTGATGATGCAGAATCATTAGAACAATATGTCAGAATTCAGGCTTTTGAGGATTATACTGAAGAAAAAGAGTACACCACAGATCTAGATCTCTCAACGGTCCCAGAAACACTGTGGGCACAGGGTGACACTGATGTGGGATTATTGCATATTTCTCCTGTAAAATTATCTGTGCAACCAGGAGCTGTTCTCCCACAGCTCAGACAATACCCTGTGAGTGCCCAGCAGGAACTAGCGATTACAAAACAGATAGAGGGATATAGAGAGAAAGGAGTTTTGGTAGAGATACAATCACCTGCTAACACTCCTCTGTATCCAGTCAAGAAGAGAACTCTTGATAAGAGTTCTATGCCCAAATATCGTATGGTACATGATCTAAGAGAAATAAACAAAGTTCTAGATCCAATCACCCCAGTTGTACCCAATCCTCATACGTTACTATCACAGATACCAGCCAGTTCTCAAGTGTTTACTGTAATAGATCTTTCAAATGCATTTTTCTCGGTTCCTTTACACCAAGATAGTTGGCATTTGTTTGCATTTACATTTAAGGGCAAACAGTTGGCGTGGACACGCCTTCCACAGGGAATGATACACTCCCCTACTCTTTATTCAAATGCCCTACAAACAGTTCTTCAAAGGTTTGAACCTGAATCACAGGTAGTAATTTTGCAGTATGTGGATGACCTACTACTTTGCTGCCCAGATCTAGAAACTGCAGAAATGTCCACTGTGAGTTTACTATGTTTTCTAGAAAAAGAAGGGTGTAAAGTGAATAGACAAAAGCTACAAGTTTGTCAGATCAAAGTGGTCTTTCTAGGTCATTGCATTTCTCAAGGTAAAAAGCATCTTACACCTCAAAGAACTGAAGCAATAAGACAGATGAATGAGCCTAGAAATCATAAACAGCTACGAGCATTTTTAGGAATAGTGTCTCATTGTAGACAATGGATTATACATGCCAGTCAACTAATGCAACCACTGTATGACTGTGTAAAAAGTGAACCTTATTTGTTGACAAAAGAAGGTCAGATTTCGTTCCAACAATTAAAAGATGCCCTTGTTTCAGCTCCAGCGTTAGGGCTACCAGACTACACTAAACCATTTCAGCTTATGGCTGCAGAAGTTGATTCTCATGCTACAGGAGTTCTTACCCAGAAGCATGCATGGAAACAAAGACCAATTGCATATCTTTCAGCAAGGTTAGATCCAGTAGCCAGGGCAGCGCCAACCTGTGTACGTGTAGTTGTTGCTGTCTCACTATTGTTGGACAAAGCATCAGAAATTGTCCTAGAGCATCCACTCACAGTTCAAACTACGCATGATGTTTATGGGATATTAAACCAGGTCCAACCAAAACACATTTCCATGGCCAGACATTTGCGGCTACAGTGTTCTTTGCTGCTCCCCTCTACTATCACATTTGCAAGGCTTCAGACTCTCAATTTAGCTACACTGCTACCTCTCGAGTCTGAAGGGGGGAATAAGGACACTGATCCACACGCAAATTTTTTCCCTACAGATACACATGATTGTACAGAGCTCATTTTACAAGAAACGGTAGGCTTATCCAATGTATCCGAAACACCACTTCAAAATCCAGATTTAGAGCTGTTTATAGATGGTAGTAGGTTTGCAGATGACACAGGTAATTTCCATACAGGGTATGCAGTTGTGTCAGAATCTGAAACTCTCAAAGCAGAACCTCTTCCACCAAAACAGTCTGCACAAGAAGCAGAACTAACAGCATTGATTGAAGCGCTAAAAATAGCTGAGAATCAGACAGCTAATATATACACTGATTCTAGGTATGCACATGGTATTGTGTTTGACTTTGGAGTAATCTGGAGAGCTAGAGGTTATATGACAGCGTCAGGACAACCTGTAAAACATGCTTCTCTGATCAAACAGATCTTAGAGGCTGCACAAGAAACAAAAGAAGTAGCAGTAATTAAGGTAGCTGCACATGTGAGACTCGACACTAGGGAATCTAGGGGAAATGATAGGGCTGATAAAGCAGCCAAGGCAGCAGCGGTCAAACCCTTACAGCAGGTTCATACTGTAAACCCCACAGAAAATACTGAAGATAGACTGAGACAAGCACAGGAAGATGCAGGAGAAGAGGAGAGGGACAGGTGGAAAAAGGAAGGGGCAGAAGAACAAGCAGGAATTTGGAAGAAAGATGGACTAATATGTCTACCTAGAGCCTGGTACCCGATTGTAGTTGGTGGACTGCACCACCCTACTCATGTGTCTGCAAATGCAATGACACTACTGGCAAAGCAAGTCTGGTTGGCTCCAGGTTTTGGCAACTACGCAAGAGACTATTGTGCTGCATGCGTTATATGCCTGGCACATAATCCCGGACAGACGACAAAGACCCCTATGAAGCACCACGTCCGACCTCTCTATCCATTTCAGCGATTACAAATAGACTTTATCCAG
Source organism: Ranitomeya variabilis (assembly GCF_051348905.1). Lineage (NCBI taxonomy): Eukaryota > Metazoa > Chordata > Amphibia > Anura > Dendrobatidae > Ranitomeya > Ranitomeya variabilis. The sequence goes on from NC_135236.1 coordinate 602,882,366, forward strand.
CTGCCAAAAAGTAATGGGTATGAGTATGTGTTGGTGTGTGTGGACATGTTCTCAGGGTGGCCAGAGGCCTATCCAGTTCGGAAGGCTTCAGCTAAAAACACTGCTGTAAAGCTAGTTGCCGAACTGATACCCCGTTACGGTCTCCCTGAAGTGATCGAGTCAGATAGGGGTACTCATTTCACTGGAGAAATATTTCAAAATGTACTGAAAATGTTGGGTGTTGAAAGTCAGTTACACACTCCATACCATCCTCAAAGTTCTGGTAAGGTGGAACGCATGAATGGAACTTTAAAATTAAAAATACAGAAAGCCATGGCTGAAACAGGAAAGCCTTGGACAGAATGCCTTCCACTGGCCCTTTACTCAATACGCAATACCCCAAGGGGTAAGACTAAACTGTCTCCATATGAAATTTTGTTTGGCAGGACTGCCAATTTAGGATGTTATTTTCCACAGCAACTTGTGTTAAATATTGAGTCATTGACTTCTTATGTGCAAAACCTCCAGAAACAATTAACTAAGGTGCATGCACAAGTTTTTGCTTCTCTTCCAGATCCTGACAACACTGAAGGAAGTCACAAGTTGGAACCAGGTGATCAAGTCTATGTAAAAAGACACACCAGAAAGGCTCTTGAACCAAGATTTGACGGACCCACCTGATGTCATTATATAGACCCGAATAGTACTATGAGTATGACATTTAAATTAAAGGACGTACAACGACTCAGAGATCAGTATGACAAAGATAATGACCAGAATAAGGATAGCTGGTGGTCTGATACTTTCTCTTTTCTCAACCCAGCCAACTGGTTCAGAGGGATTGGTGGGTGGGTTGCTGGGATCATGCAGAGCATAATACATATAGTTATAATTATTGTAGTCATATACGTACTATTCCAGATTGTGCTCAAGGGTATCTCAGTATGCACAGATAAACTTTGTGTAATAGATGCAAGAGTATAAAGTTTTTTTGTATTTTTTTTTCTTCCTTCTTATGTTATCCTCTAGTGATTCTAATTAATATTACCGTACTAATTTTTGTTTTTATATTTTAGTATACTTATTGCAAAACAAAGAAAAGGTTGTGAGAGTTAAACGGAAGAATTGATACTAGATTTGATTCTCTTATTGAATACAAGCGTGTACATGTGTAATACCAAAAATAAAGGCTTTGTCTTTGGCCCTGTGGTAATCTAAAATATGGATATGTTAAAGGGGGATTTGTGATAGATCATAAAAGGAATATGTCAAAGGGGGGAATTGTGGAGATCAGATTGAAGAATCCATTTTTGTCTTCCTTTTCAGAAACGTCTGGCTTAATATGAGGAAACTTGAGGAAAGTAGACATTTCCTTTTATGGACGCATTCCTTTGTGATATTGTAACCTACATTCCAGAAGTTGAACGTTATCAGTAGAATAGATACGCTTTGTTAGAGAATATGAGCACTTGTACGCATGTCTGTAAATGTCTTACTCTTTCCTATATAAAAAGGAGGGGTGAGCCTCAGTGGGTCAGACGTGCTCCAGAGGGCGATCCCTGCATATGAATACACAACTCTTGTGCTGTGTGTTATTTACTTGGATTTCCTACAATTAAGAAGCCAGGGACTGATAAGGACTCAACAAACGTTTAGTTTGCCCATTAGACTGTGGATGAAAGGCCGAAGAAAAAAAAAGATGGATCCTCAAATGAGAGAAAAATGCTTTCCAAAATTTGGAAATAAATTGCACACCACGGTCAGAAACAATATCAGTAGGAATCCCAGGTAATTTCATGATTTCTTTGACAAAAATTCTTCGCCAAGGTCTTGGCGACAGGTAAAGCGGGTAGTGCAATGAAGTGAGACATTTTGCTGAATCTGTCCACCACCACCAATATTACAGCATTACCTGCAGATATGGGCAGTTCAGTGAAAAAATCTCCCAACAAATATGTCCAAAGTCTAATGGGATCGCCAAAGTTTGAAGAGCCCCAGACCATTGGGGTCTTAGAATATGCGCAAATACTGCAGGAAGCTACATACTCCCAAACATTCTGGTGCACCCCAGAAAACCAAAAGCGACGAATAAGAAGATCTGTAGTAGCCTTACTACAAGGATGTCTGGCCAAAACCGAGTGATGATGTTTGCTTTAAACTTTAAGGCTACTTTCACACTAGTGTTAACTGCAAACCGTCACAAATCGTCTTTTTGCAGGAAAAACGGATGCGTCAAAAAAAGTGAAAAACGTATGCAACGCATACAGCATTTCGACGGATCCGTCGCAAATCCGCTAAACGGTTCCGTCGAAATACTGGATGCGTTGCATCCGTTGCATCCGTTTTTACCATCCGTTGCATCCGTTTTTACGACGAATCCGTTTTTAAAATGGGAGGCTCCCAAATTTGATTGGCTACTGGAAAATAGGGAAAACTATATAGTGACTGTTTTTACAGCCCATCTTTTCGGGTTTTAGTTTAGTGGCAGAGATGGAAGGTGTACTTGGTAGGATTGCGAGTGTGGTAACTGACGTTATATTTGAGACGAATCGCCTGGATATTATAGTGCGGGAGAAGGAGGCGGCAGCAGAAAGACGGAGGATGCTTCTGCAGCAACGTCGACGGAGATGACTGGATACATCCGATAAATGAACTGCGGATGACCCGTGGTGTCCAGTCCACTCTCTACCTGGAGTTGCGGCACAACCCAGACAAATTCTTCAATTACGTACGGATGAGGATGGAACATTTTGACTATTTGCTGGAAAAACTAGGGGATGTCATCCAAAGGCAGGACACACGGATGAGGCTTGCCATCACACCGGCGGAGCGGCTGATGGTGACCCTGCGGTAAGCCTCTTTTTTTATGTCATTGCTCATATTGAATGTCATATAACATACTGCAGAAAATACTGCGCTGAAACATTGCGTTGCATTTTCTGCAGCATGTTATTTTTTTATTGTTTGAGGCCATTCCACTGTTTTTTTTTTATGTCATTGCTCATATTTAATGTCATATTACATGCTGCAGACAGTACTGCGCTGACACATTGCGTACCATTTTCTGCAGCATGTAATTTTTTTATTGTTTGAGGCCATTCCACTGTTTTTTTTTATGTCATTGCTCATATTTAATGTCATATTACATGCTACAGACAATACTGCGCTGACACATTGCGTACCATTTTCTGCAGCATGTAATTTTTTTATTGTTTGAGGCCATTCCACTATTTTACACCTGTTTCATGCAGGTTTTATTGTGCGTCCCGTCAGAAAAAATTTTTTCACAGTGCCATTTATTGAAACTTTACCATGAAACCAAAAATTTAAAATGTTGTTGGTCTGTGCAATTTTTTCTAACATTTATTTATTTTTCTACAGCTTCCTAGCTACGGGTGAATCTCTGACTTCGCTCCATTATCAATTCCGGCTTGGCATTTCCACAATTTCAGGGATAGTGAAAGACACCTGTCAGGCTATCTGGAATACTTTACAGATGGAGTATATCCCCCAACCATCAATGGACATCTGGTTGAGAAGTGCAGAACAGTTTGAGCAAATTTGCCATTTCCCAAATTGTGTTGGTGCCGTCGACGGGAAACACATACGGATTGCTAAACCGGCAGGAACAGGCTCTGAGTACTACAACTACAAGAAATACTTCTCCATTGTACTCATGGCTATAGCAGACGCCAACTGCAAGTTCCTTGCTGTGGACATAGGAGCCTATGGCCGGTCCAACGATTCTCAAGTTTTTAAAAACTCTCCAATGGGCCGTTGCCTGTATGGAGAGACATACGATTTCCCGCCAGCCAGACCACTCCCAGGAACAAGTGAACCAGCCATGCAATATGTTTGTGTAGGTGATGAAGCGTTTCAACTCTCGCCGCACCTACTTAAACCATATGGTAGCCGTGACTTAAACCGTACCAAACGGGTATTTACTTACCGCCTTACTCGAGCAAGAAGAGTAGTAGTGTGTGCTTTTGGTATATTGACGGCAAAGTGGAGAGTTCTGCTGACAGCAATCAAACTGCAAACCAAAACTGTAGACGAGGTTGTTAAGGCATGTGTGGTGCTCCATAACTTTGTCCTTTCAAAGGAGCCCGTTTCCTTGGATGACGAAGAATTGAAGACAACCTTGTGGGATTACCGCAGCAGCTCTGTTCGCTCCACAGGTTCTGTTACCAGGATGAGGGACCAGTTTGCGGATTATTTTGTGTCACCTGTCGGGCGGATTCGATGGCAAGACATCATTGTGTGACATGTTTTTCATGAATTTTGATTGTAAAAATTGTGTTTCTCCAAAAAAAAAAAAAAAAGTTACAAAAGCGTGGTTTTCCTGGTAATAAATCCAATATGTTATACCGTTAAAACGTGGTGTTTAATTTTATTTTACCCTTTTAATTATTTACCATACCTTACTGAATGCACACACACAGAGTTAAATTTAAATCAAAACAAATTTTATTTGAACTCTTTTTTTTTTATATTTTTTTTTTCTTTTCAAAAAACAGATATATTTGTTTTTTTCAAATAACTTTTCAACTTTTTTTTATTAAAAATAAACAAAATGTAACATTTAAATAACATCACAAATCTTCAAAATATGGGGTGGAGATACGAGCGGAGGAGGGGCTGGAAGGTTGGACCACGTCGATAGGTGGGGAAAGCCTACTTGGTTGGGGTGCAGTGGAAGGGGGGGTAAAAGCAGGAGGCTGACCAGAGGGGTTGGTGTTGGGGTAGGTGGCACACTTAATGGGGAAGGAAAGCTGGGCAAGGAAGAAAACACTGGGGAAGGCATTTGGTTTGGGGGCCAGGATGGGTATTGGGACTGGGTTGGGTATTGGGACTGGGTTGGGTATTGGGACTGGCGTGGGTATTGGGACTGGCGTGTGTATTGGGACTGGGTTTGGTAATGGGGGTCCTGGTGTGGAAATGGGGACTGGGATGGGGCATGGTGTGGAAATGGGGCCTGGGGTGGGGCCTGGTGTGGAAATGGGGACTGGGATGGGGCATGGTGTGGAAATGGGGCCTGGGGTGGGGCCTGGGGTGGAAATGTAGTGGCTGTGTGGGGAGGTGTGGGGGTAGATTGGGGTTCATGAAGGACCTTAAGTAGAGCATCATGGCAGCTATTCATTACCCGCATCTGTTGCTCAAAAGAAAGCTTTTCCATGCTCCTGAGCATGGATTGGAAAAAGAGATTGGTCGGAGATTGACTTACATCTGAATGCAGCCTATCCAAGCGACTGCTGGTTTCACGGCTGGTTTCACTGATGCGTGATTGCACCATGTTGAAACCAGCAGTCACTTGCTCTCCCAAAATTTTGAAAGAGCTTTGGAAGGATGCATTCAGATGTAAGAACTCAGGAGCATAGCTCCTTTCCTGACCCCTTTGTCGCTGCCGCCACGAACCTAATGGTGGTCTAGAGGTGGCAGGATCAGAGGGGTGGGGTAAAGGGAACGCTAACTGTTGAGCATCAGATTTGAGTAAGGAAGGCTGCAATGATGCTCCAGTGCTTGGGGTGGATGAAGTGGAGGGGACAGAGGGGTCAGAGGAGGGGTCAGAGGTGTGGGGCCTACCGACGTGGCCCTCGGTGGCGGACTCAGGAGGGATCGCTCCAGAGGGCGCAGAGGAAGATGCAGGCGCCCGGTGGCTGGAGAAGGTGCTGTGAAAGAAAAAACAAAAACAATTAATATATTGATATGAAAAAGCCTTGACTGAAACCAAACTAAGTTAGACAGGTTAACATGGTTATTAGTGGGCTGTAGAATACTTACACTCTACTCAGCATGGTTCGCCTCAGGAAGGAGAGGGCCATGCCATATTTATATTTGCTCCTCTTCCTTCCTGCTGAGCCACTTGGGGCCTGCATCTCCTCGTTAAATTCCCTCTTAAAGCGATCCCTCAGTGACCGCCACCGCTTCCTAACCTTTCCACCTGTGAAGACAAGAATGAAAAGAAAAAAAAAATTTGTTAAATGCAATACATTACATTCAGCTCAAAACAGGGCCAGACTGGGACTAAAATTCAGCCCTGGCATTTGAAGGTACACAGGCCCACTTGTCACATGGTGACTGTATAATATCTTTGTACACTTGTAGGATTCAAGAAGTGAGGGGAGTGTAACACGACTATATAACATATAATCACAGCTGTATCCAGCATTACAGCACAGCCCCATAGAATGTAATGCAGGCCAGCCCCCCTAGAATGTAATACAGGCCAGCCCCCATAGAATGTAATGCAGGCCAGCCCCCCTAGAATGTAATGCAGCACAGCCCCCCTAGAATGTAATGCAGCACAGCCCCCCCAATAGCTCCACAATCCAGTTATCACTCATTGTTTTTTATTATTATTATTATTATTATTATACATCAAACACTCTACTCACCCTTCCTCGTGCCCCGCGCTGCTCCTGGCTCCGGTCTCAGCAGCTGCAGTCTGCCCGCCTAGTCACACAGCAGGTGCGCAATGATATGATGTCATCGCGCACCCGCAGTCTCAGCGGCAGGCAGAGCGGGGAATGATGGGAGAGGGAGCGTCAGCAGACGTTCTCTTCTCCATCATTGCATTCAACTGTACCGGCGTCTATGACGCCGGTATAGTTGAATGCGGGGCCGGGAGTGTGCCGACAGCGGGGGGAGTGTGCCGACACACTCAAGCGGCCCACTACTGCCACCTGCCCTTCTGGCATTTGCCAGAACTGCCCGATGGCCAGTCCGGCCCTGGCTCAAAACATCACTGAAAAGTGAATACTTACATAGTTTGCTCTGCTGCTGTTTAAGAAGGTCCTCCCACCTCGGAAAGATGTTATGGCATACTTCGTCCCAGAGCCGACGGGTTACACTGCTATCGGCATGCCTGCGGTCAGCCATGTTCCACAGCGCCTCCCGCTCGCGAACCTCCTCGAAGAGACAGTCAACATCAATGTCATCGAAGTCTTCGGCGGGAGCACGCTGTGAAGCCTGTGAAAAAAAGAAGAAAAACAAAAAAATTAGTACACTGAAACACAAAAGTACCAATAGAATCCCCGAAAAAAACCAACTCACTGATGGCCGACCGTGGCGACGATTCCGCCGACTCTGGGAGCGGCTGGGAGAACCTTCACGGTTTGCTGAATGGTCAGCAGCAGCAGCAGGAGACTGAAATGAAGGAAAAAAATTATCTTTAATGTAGGCATATGTTTTCTGTGTTAAGTTATATATGAAAATCTGTTTTGTGTATGGTGCAGTGTGATGTGTGAAGCAACTGTTTCGCCACTACTTACACTTGGTTCCTCCTTCACTTGCATCTCTCCACCTGTCTCGTCCCCTTCTGACAGCTCCTCATCTGATTCAGCTTCCTGTTTAAACATAATTAATGCATGTAGTGATTAACAAAAATGTAAATTAAAAAAAAAAAAATTTACAATTTTTTGGTTAACTTACCGATACACACTGTTGCTGTGGAGGAGGGTGTTATGGATCCTGGTGGCAAGGATCACAAAACTGACCTGATAGGTAAACGGAATATAGGACAAGCTCTGGGGATGTGGGAACTATACTGACCGCAACACTGATCCTATCCAAACACACTAAAGGCAGCCGTGGAGCGTTACCTAAAATCCTAGACGCCTCTTCACAGCCTGAGAAACTAGCTACCCCTAGAGAGAAAGCAAGCCTCACTTGCCTCAGAGAAATAACTCCAAAGTTTAGACAGCCCCCCCACAAATAATAACGGTGAGTTAAGGGGAAAGCACAAACATAGAAATGAAAACAGGTTTTAGCAAAATGAGGCCCGCTAATACTAAATAGTCAGAAGATAGCAAGGGATCTGTGCGGTCAGTAAAAAACACTATCAAATACTATCCACGCAGAGAATACAAGAACCCCCACACCGACTCACGATGTGAGGGGCGCACTAGGCACCCCAGAGCTACCAGCAAGCGAGAAAATCACATATAAGGAATCTGGACTGAACTCATCAGATAGTGAGAAACATTTTCAATGAAACAATGAGCAAATGAACTAGCAAGACTTAGCTTCTCAAGGGGGAGACAGGTCACAAGTGAAGTCCAGGAGAGATCAGAACCAGTACTGAATACAACGACAGCAGGCAACCAGTAAAGGTCCAGGTGAATTAAATAGGAACCAGAATAGCAGGAAACGAGACAGCTGAGCCACCTACAGACCAGACGTAACGCTAAAGGCCACAAGAGGGAGCCCAAAACAGAACTCACACAGTACCACTCATGACCACAGGAGGGAGCCTGAGAACGGAATTCACAACAGTACCCCTTCCTTGAGGAGGGGTCACCGAACCCTCACCAGAGCCCCCAGGCCGGTCAGGACGAGCCAAATGAAAGGCACGAACCAAATCGGCCGCATGGACATCAGAGGCGACAACCCAGGAATTATCCTCCTGACCATAGCCCTTCCATTTGACTAAGTACTGAAGCTTCCGTCTTGAAACATGAGAATCCAAGATCTTCTCCACCACATACTCCAATTCTCCCTCGACCAAGACCGGAGCAGGAGGATCAACAGAAGGAACCACTGGCACCACATACCTCCGCAACAAAGACCTATGGAACACATTATGAATGGCAAACGATGCTGGGAGGTCCAAACGAAATGACACAGGGTTGAGGATTTCGAGAATCTTATAAGGGCCGATGAACCGAGGCTTGAACTAAGGAGAGGAAACCTTCATAGGAACATAACGAGAAGACAACCATACCAAATCCCCCACATGAAGTCGGGGACCCACACAGCGACGTCCACCACGTGGTCCCAAATCTGCTGCAACCTATCTACCACAGAATCCACCCCAGGACAGTCAGAAGGCTCAACCTGACCTGAGGAAAAACGAGGATGAAAACCAGAATTGCAAAAAAAAGGCGAAACCAAAGTAGCAGAACTAGCCCGATTATTGAGGGCGAACTCAGCCAAAGGCAAAAAAGTCACCCAATCATCCTTATCAGCAGAAGCAAAACATCTCAGATAAGTTTCCAAGGTCTGATTAGTTCGTTCGGTTTGGCCATTCGTCTGAGGATGGAAGGCTGACGAAAAAGATAATTCAATGCCCATCTTAGCACAAAAGGACCGCCAAAATCTGGACACAAACTGGGATCCTCTGTCAGACACAATGTTCTCCGGAATACCATGCAAACGAACCACATTCTGAAAAAACAGTGGAACCAAATCGGAGGAGGAAGGCAGCTTAGGCAAGAGCACCAAATGGACCATTTTAGAAAAACGGTCACAATCTACCCAGATGACAGACATTCTCTGAGAGACTGGAAGATCCGAAATAAAATCCATGGAAATATGCGTCCAGGGCCTCTTCAGGACAGGCAAAGGCAAAAGCAATCCACTGGCGCGAGAACAGCAAGGCTTGGCCCAAGCACAAATCCCACAGGACTGCACAAAGGAACGCACATCCCGCGACAAAGAAGGCCACCAAAAGGACCTAGCCACCAAATCCCTGGTGCCAAAAATCCCAGGATGACCCGCCAACACTGAAGAATGAACCGCGGAAATGACTCTACTGGTCCATCTATCCGGGACAAACAGTCTCTCTGGTGGACAACGGTCAGGTCTATTGGCCTGAAATTCCTGCAGCACCCGTCGCAAATCAGGGGAGATGGCAGACAAAATCACCCCGTCTCTGAGGATACCAGCCGGTTCCGAAACTCCCGGAGAGTCAGGCACAAAACTCCTAGAAAGGGCATCAGCCTTCACGTTCTTCGAACCCGGAAGGTACGAAACCACGAAATCGAAACGGGAGAAAAACAGCGAACAACGAGCCTGTCTAGGATTTAGCCGCTTGGCAGACTCGAGATAAGTCAAATTCTTGTGATCCGTCAAGACCACCACACGATGTTTGGCTCCCTCAAGCCAATGTCGCCACTCCTCAAATGCCCACTTCATTGCCAACAACTCACGATTACCAACATCATAATTCCGCTCGGCAGGCGAAAACTTTCTTGAAAAGAAAGCACATGGTCTCATCACAGAGCCATCAGAGCTTCTCTGCGACAAGACAGCCCCTGCTCCAATCTCAGAAGCATCAACCTCGACCTGGAAGGGAAGAGAGACATCCGGCTGACGCAAAACAGGAGCCGAAGAAAACCGACGTTTCAGCTCCTGAAAGGCCTCCACGGCCGCAGGAGACCAATTCGTCACATCAGAACCCTTCTTGGTCAAATCTGTCAAAGGCTTAACCACACTGGAAAAATTAGTGATGAAGCGACGGTAAAAATTAGCAAAACCCAAGAACTTCTGAAGACTCTTCACCGATGTAGGTTGAGTCCAGTCATGAATAGCCTGGACCTTGACTGGATCCATCTCAATAGTAGAAGGAGAAAAAATAAAGCCCAAAAAGGAAACCTTCTGGACTCCAAAGAGACATTTAGAGCCCTTCATAAACAAGGCATTGGCTCGCAGGACCTGAAATACCATCCTGACCTGCTTCACATGAGATTCCCAGTCATCAGAAAAGACCAAAATATCATCCAGTTACACAATCATAAATCTATCCAGATACTCTCAGAAGATGTCGTGCATGAAGGACTGGAACACAGAAGGGGCATTAGAAAGCCCAAAAGGCATCACCAAGTACTCAAAATGGCCTTCGGGCGTATTAAATGCTGTTTTCCATTCATTGCCCTGCTTAATACGCACAAGATTATACGCTCCACGAAGATCTATCTTGGTGAACCAACTGGACCCCTTAATCCGAGCAAACAGATCAGACAATAGAGGCAAAGGGTACTGAAATTTGACCGTGATGTTATTTAGAAGGCGATAATCTATACAGGGTCTCAGAGAACCATCCTTCTTGGCCACAAAAAAGAACCCCGCACCCAAAGGGGACGAGGACGGGCGAATATGCCCTTTCTCCAAAGACTCCTTTATATAACTCCGCATAGCGGCATGTTCTGGTACAGATAAATTAAAAAGTCGTCCCTTAGGGAACTTACTACCAGGAATCAAATTTATAGCGCAATCACAATCCCTATGAGGAGGTAGGGCACTGGATTTGGGCTCATCAAATACATCCTGGTAGTCCGACAAAAATTCAGGGACTTCAGAGGGAGTAGAAGAAGCAATTGACACCAAAGGAGCATCGCCATGAATCCACTGGCAACCCCAACTTGACACAGACATTGCTTTCCAATCCAGGACTGGATTATGAGCCTGCAGCCATGGCAGACCCAACACAACAACGTCATGCAAATTATGCAACACAAGAAAGCGAATCACCTCCTGATGTGCAGGAGTCATGCACATGGTCACTTGAGTCCAGTACTGAGGTTTATTCTTGGCCAATGGAGTAGCATCAATTCCCTTTAGTGGGATATTTAGTGGAATAGGGAATTGTAAAGGCTCCAAGATAAAACCACAGCGCCTGGCAAAAGACAAATCCATCAAATTCAGGGCAGCACCTGAATCCACAAAAGCCATAACTGAGTAGGATGACAGAGAGCAAATCAAAGTAACAGACAAAATGAATTTAGGCTGTACAGTACCAATGGTGACAGACTTAGCGAAGTTTTTTGTGCGCTTAGAGCATGCTGAGATAACATGAGCAGAATCACCACAGTAAAAGCACAACCCATTCTGACGTCTGTGATTTTGCCGTTCAATTCTGGTCAGAATCCTGTCACATTGCATAGACTCAGGCTTCTGTTCAGAAAATACCGTCAGATGGTGCACAGGTTTGCGCTCCCGTAAACGCCGATCAACCTGAATGGCCAAAGACATTGACTCATTCAGACCCGCAGGCGTGGGGAACCCCACCATAACATCCTTAAGGGCTTCAGAAAGACCCTTTCTGAAAATCGCTGCCAGGGCACACTCATTCCACTGAGTGAGCACAGACCACTTTCTAAACTTCTGACAATAAACCTCTGCTTCATCCTGACCCTGAGAAAGAGTCAGCAAAACCTTTTCTGCTTGGCCTACCAGATTTGGTTCCTCATAGAGCAATCCGAGCGCCAGAAAAAACGCATCCACATTTAGCAATGCAGGATCTCCTGGCGCCAGAGAGAATGCCCAATCTTGAGGGTCACCACGTAACAAAGAAATAATAATTTTAACTTGCTGAACAGGGTCACCAGAGGAACGAGGTCTCAGAGAAAGAAATAACTTACAATTATTCTTAAAGTTCAAAAACCTAGATCGATCTCCAGAGAATAACTCAGGAATTGGTATTTTAGGCTCGGACATAGGACTGTGAACTACATAGTCCTGAATGCTTTGTACCCTTGCAGAGAGATGATCCACACTAGAGGACAGACTCTGAATGTCCATATCTGCAGCTGAATTCTGAACCACCCAGAGATTATGGGGAGGAGAGAAACAAAACACACTGCAGATAAAAAAAATGAACTCAGGATTTCTCTTATCCCTCTTCTGCAATGCATTAACACTTTATGGCCTGCTGTACTGTTATGGATCCTGGTGGCAAGGATCACAAAACTGACCTGATAGGTAAACGGAATATAGGACAAGCTCTGGGGATGTGGGAACTATACTGACCGCAACACTGATCCTATCCAAACACACTAAAGGCAGCCGTGGAGCGTTACCTAAAATCCTAGACGCCTCTTCACAGCCTGAGAAACTAGCTACCCCTAGAGAGAAAGCAAGCCTCACTTGCCTCAGAGAAATAACTCCAAAGTTTAGACAGCCCCCCCACAAATATTAACGGTGAGTTAAGGGGAAAGCACAAACATAGAAATGAAAACAGGTTTTAGCAAAATGAGGCCCGCTAATACTAAATAGTCAGAAGATAGCAAGGGATCTGTGCGGTCAGTAAAAAACACTATCAAAAACTATCCACGCAGAGAATACAAGAACCCCCACACCGACTCACGATGTGAGGGGCGCACTCCGCACCCCAGAGCTACCAGCAAGTGAGAAAATCACATATAAGCAAGCTGGACTGAACTCATCAGATAGTGAGAAACATTTTCAATGAAACAATGAGCAAATGAACTAGCAAGACTTAGCTTCTCAAGGGGGAGACAGGTCACAAGTGAAGTCCAGGAGAGATCAGAACCAGTACTGAATACAACGACAGCAGGCACCCAGTAAAGGTCCAGGTGAATTAAATAGGAACCAGAATAGCAGGAAACGAGACAGCTGAGCCACCTACAGACCAGACGTAACGCTAAAGGCCACAAGAGGGAGCCCAAACAGAACTCACACAGTACCACTCATGACCACAGGAGGGAGCCTGAGAACGGAATTCACAACAGGAGGGCTGTCAGAAGAGGACATTGTGGCGGTGGGATAGCCGGTGGCTGTGGTCCTGGTGTCTCTGTAAGTTAAAAGACACTTGCAATCTGCTCTACACATTGAAGTAGCAGATTTGGGGTCTTCAAAACTTACTTTTAAAGATGTGCAGATGTGGTCCTGGTGGGCTGGTCAGTGGCTGTGGTTCTGGTGGGAAGGCCGGTGGCTGTGGTCCTGGTGTCTCTGTAAGTTAAAAGACACTTGCAATCTGCTCTACACATTGAAGTAGCAGATTTGGGGTCTTCAAAACTTACTTTTAAAGATGTGCAGATGTGGTCCTGGTGGGATGGTCAGTGGATGTGGTCCCTGGTGTATCTGTAATAAGTATAATGGATTTTTAGTTAGACCACCCCCCGAACTAGGTAATGTTTAACGATAAACACCCTGCTAAAATGATGTGAGAAATGTTCATCAAGGTGAACACCAAAACCCAAAAACAGGTGCACCTAACCATTCATTTCCATGTCCAAAAAAATAATAATAATTTGAAATGTGAACCCACCATGTAAAAATATATTTACCACATTTTATTTTCAAAAATCACCTCCCCCAAAAAACCTTTAAAGTATAACCTTTATTAAAAAATGAGCCCTCAACCAACTCTGTATTGCATGTGTAACCATTGGTACATACACCAGTTTTAAATTTACCTTTCTGAAATGATACTACGGACATTTTTTTAATAAACATTTTATTATTTTCTTTTTTCTTTTCTTTTTTTTTTTTACATCACAATTAGGAGCTGAAATGCTCTTTATTTTAAATACAAGTACATCAACTGGGAATGGTTTCAACAGTAATAAAAAAATCAACACTTTTAAATAGAAAAAAAAAAAAATGCACGCTCACACATTCAACCCAAAAGCTGCAGACCACTAGACTTGGCAAACCACATGCTGCACAGACCACTATACTTAGTAAATACATCTGAAAAAGGCAATTAACCAATTAAGGCATGGACAAATGCACATGCAATCAACAAGACGCACACAAACATGCCTGCAAGCACACAGGCGCAGTCATAACACAAGCATAACACATGAACAGGCATAAGATTGGCGAAGGAATAATAAGGTGCAGGCACATGAAGACATACATACAAAAGCACACAGCCGTACGAAAATACACAGATACACACACACACACACACACACACACACAAAAGCACATAAGCTTTATGCAAATACACATATGTACAAAGGCACAAAGGCGGACCCAAACAGAAGACGCATACGCACACACATACACACACACGTAAAAAAGGCTGACAGTCCTCTGGCTGGAGCTGCATGTCTTCACAGTGGCTGGCATCAGGGTGGATCTGGACTCTAGCAGGGCACTGGCTGTTGCAGGACGATGGCAGGCCTCTGGTTCTCTTCAGGTTTTAATCTCTTGCTGTAGTCAGTACCTCATACAGACACAAATGCACATGCACACAGACACACACAAAAATTGCAATACTCACACTGGCTCTATGGTGGCTGGAGTCTTGTGGCAGGCTGGCTGGAGACTTGTGGCAGGCTTCTATCTTCTCTGGGTCTTGCTGGCAATATGTGGGGTTGAAGGCCCAGGCCAGGTTTATATAGATTTGGGGGTGTCTGGTGAATTGGCTACAAAATCCTGCTTCTGAGCATGCTCAGTGTAAAAAAACGTATTGCAGCGCTGCATTGCGTCGTACGACGTTTCCCGACGCATCCGTCGCTCATAGGCTTCCATTGTAGCCAACGACGCATGCCGCAGGATGCGCCGCGACACGTTATTTAGGCGGAGACAAAAAATGTTACAATCAACGTTTTTTCCAGACGACGTGTCGCCAAATTTCGACGCATACGTCGTACGACGTACACGACGTATGACAATCCGTCGCAATGCGTCGCCAATACAAGTCTATGGTGAAAAAACGCATCCTGCAAACACTTTTGCAGGATGCGTTTTTTCTGCAAAAAGTCGATTTGTGACGGTTTGCAGTTAACGCTAGTGTGAAAGTAGCCTAAGATGGAGGAGATTCACGGTAACAATTTACATAAAGAACAGGTACAACTTTACAACCTTCCTCGCCAGATCAGAACAAATAGTTGCAATAACTACCCTTTTCTGTAATATAGAAACTGGTTAACAATTATCTCCTCTTCCAGGAAAACAATGAGATAAGGTATCCGCTTTAATGTTCTTATTCCCCAGCCTATATGTCCCATAAAAAAGTCTGTCCCTTTCCTGGTCATATCCGTCAGAGGTTTGGCCACTGCTGAAGAATTTTATATGAATATACGGTAGTAATTGGCGAAATCTAAAAACCTTTGTAAAGCCTTCAAGTCCTCAGGTCATCAAGATAGACCACCACAAATCTACCTGCCAGGTGACAAAAAATAATCATTTACAAAGTGCTGATGTCGGGAGCATTAGTCAACCTAAATAACATCAAAAAGTTTTCATAGCGTCCCTCAGGTGTATTAAAGGCTGTCTTCCACTCACCTACCCCTCCTTAATTCCAATGAGATTATTAAGCTCTGGCAAAAATTAAGAGACCACTGCAAAATGTTCAGTTTGTCGGATTTTCTCTTCTCTCTTCATAGGTATATTTTTGAGTAAAATGTAAAATGTTCTTTTATTCTATAAACTTCTGACAACATGTCTCCCAATTTCCAAGCAATAATTTTGTATTGTTTTTCCGAAAAAGGAGAAATGGTCTAAATTCAAAAAAATAACCAATGCTTTCAGTCCTCAAATAATGCAAAGAAAACAAGTTCATTATCATTTAGAAACAACAATACTAATGTTTTAACTCGGGATTCAGGAAGAGTTCAGAAATCAATATTTTGTGGAATAACCATGATTTTTAATCGCAGCTTTCATGCGTCTTGGCATGCTTTCCACCAGTCTTTCAAACTGCTCATGGTGCAAAAATTTAAGCAATTCTTTGTTTGATGGCTTGTGACTATCCATCATCCTCTTGATTACATTCCAGAGGTTTTCAATGGGGTTCGGGTCTGGAGATTGGGCTGCCCATGACAGGGTTTTGATGTGGTGGTCTCTTAATTTTTGCCAGAGCTGTATCTCCCCATGAGTTCCAGATTAGAATATCATTTTGCCCTGATAATCTGGCTAAAGAAGTGCAGAATGAGAGGAAAAGAATATGGATTACGTGATCCGATTAAGTTAGCGGAAATCTAGGCAGGGACGTAACCTCCCATCTTTTTTAATAACAAAGAAAATAAACACTTCAAATGGGAGTGGGAGAGGAGGAAGGTCTGATTGTCACAAATGTATCATGTCCTCCGGGTAGATCTGGGGTTAGAAAATCATTACGTATTGTGAATCACAGGTCTTCCATTTAACCTGTGTATTTCGTATCCCATGTTAACTGGATTTAATTTCATTTGGTGCTGAAGAGGTTAACGACCCTTTCTATGCTGATTAGAAACATGCATCTCCATCTCACAACCGCTCCTGACCTGGTCACTTCCTCTCTCTTTAAAATCTGGCCATACCTTCTCTTCCTCCCAAGTGAAAGTTTACTTCCTGGTTCCCTGGAGTTGCGGTGCAGAGTTGAAGATCATTTTTGCTGCTGGAGATCGTTGTATGCTGTTTCTGTTGCATAGTTTGGTCACAGAATAAACTTGTGAGAGTAGATTATATGGGGTACTTCAACCTTTATATACACAGAACATGAAGTACATGCATTAGCTTCTTAATACAGCATAACAGGAAGTCTAAAAGAACTTTTACCAGAGAGAAAGTGAAACCAAAGTACAACAAGTATATACATTACATTCAGCTAAGCATATAACAGTAACATCGCCATCTACTGTCAGAAAACTCCTCCTGCATACAAATAAGTCTGTATCTGTTGCATATCTGCCAACACCCTTTCTCAACAGTAAGGACTTTTTCAGTTAAGCCTAATTTCTTCATTAGTCTCAGATGTCTTTCAGCACTCAATGCCTTTGTGAAAATATCTGCTGTCATATCTTCAGTTGGGCAGTACTCTAAATTTAGGATTCCTGATCTCTCAAGAAGTAAAACATCAATGTGTTTAGTTCTTGGATTAACGTTTTCCATCTGAGCAAGAACTAGACATCCTTGATTGTCCTCATACATCTTTGTTGGTCCCAATTGTTGTCCTAAGTCTGTTAGCAGTTGTCTTAACCATAGAACTTCTTGACTGGCATGTGCTGCAGCGACATATTCTGTTTCTGTCGACAACAGTGTTACTATAGATTGTTTCTTACTATTCCAACTAATTGGTCCACCTGAGAGCAAGAACAGCTAGCCACTGGTATATTTCCTGTCAATTGGATCTCCAGCCCAGTCGGAATCAACGTATCCGGTTAAAATGCATTTCTCACTTGCAGGTAGTTTCAGTTTAACACTGCTAGTCCCTTTCAAATAACGGATGACTCTAGTCACTGCATTCCAATCCATTTTGTTTGGCTTTGACACCTTCCTGCTCAAAATTCTCACTGCTGCTGCAATGTTTGGCCTTGTAACAGTCACAAGCTATAATAATTTTCCCATTGCCTTTCTGTATTGTTCATTGTTCGGTAACAGATTCTGTTCATTATTTATTTCCTTCAGATAGTTGGTTTCCATTGGAGACTTTACTGGATTTGCATCTTTCAATCCAAATGTTTAGATTATGTCTTGAATCATGTGATTTTGATTAAGAAGGATCTCCCATCCTCTTCTCTTTCTATCTGTATTCCTAGGTACGGTTTCACATTTCTCAGATCTTTGATCTCGAAGTGTTGATCCAAAGTTTTCACTATCTCCGCTTCATCCCTTTCTTTTTCAAAACAAACTAAAATATCGTCCACATACAGGGGTTGGACAAAATAATGGAAACACCTATCGTTTTGGCATCATAATCTTCGAACATGTGATAAACATGCAAACTGTGACATATGGTAATGTTTTGCAGTTGATTCTTTGTGTTATGTGATAGGTGTATGTAAATTAACTGTTTGTTTAGCATAATTATAAGAACATTGATGAGAACCTGATACCAATGGCAGACCTCTCGGATTTTCAAAGAAGCCAAATTGTTGGTGCTCGTATGGCAGGCGCTAGTGTAACAGAAAGTGCCCGAATGCTTGGCGTGTCAAGAGGTACTGTCTCCAAAGTAATGACTGCATTTGAAAGAGAAGGAAAAACGTCCGCAGCAAAGCACAGGTCCGGCCGAAAGTCAAAGTTGACTGAGAGAGACCGTCGGACTCTAAAGCGAATTGTGAGAGAGGATCGCAAGACCACGGCTATGAAAATCACTACTGAGCTCAATGAACACCTACAGAACCCAGTTTCCACGAAAACTGTTCGTCGGGAGCTGCACAAATCTGGATTCTACGGAAGAGCTGCAATTAGAAAACCGCTGCTCTCAATGACAAATGCTTCGAAGCATTTAGAGTGGTGTAGAAACCTCCAGAATTGGTCTTTCGAGCAGTGAAAACATGTAATATTCCCAGACAGTTCATCGTTTACCCTATTTCCGAACTCCGGCCGAGTGTACGTTTGGAGTCAGCCGAAAGAAGCATTCCATCCAGACTGCCTTTTCCTAACCGTAAAACATGGCGGAGGTTCTGTGATGATCTGGTGTGCTATTTCATGGAGATCCGCCAGGCCAATGATATCCCTTCATGGAAGAATTAACAGGCGAGATTATTTAGGCATTTTGGGCGACCAAGTGCATCCAATGGTTCAAGCACTGTTCCCAGAGGGGAAAGCCATCTTTCAGGATTATAATGCACCAATTCATACAGCTAGAATCGTTAAAGCATGGCACGAGGAACATTCTAATGAAGTTGCGCATCTTATCTGGCCCCCACAATCCCCAGACCTCAACATTATTGAGCATTTATGGTCGATTTTAGAGATTCAAGTTAGAAGTCGATTTCCGCCGCCATCATCGCTCAAAGAACAGGAGGGTGTTTTAGCTGCAGAATGGGCTAAAATTCCTTTGGAAACAATTCACGCCTTGTATGAATCCATACCTCAGAGAATTGAGGCTGCAATCACCGCAAAAGGTGGACCTACACCATATTAAACTAACTTTTGTTGATGTTTCCAGGTGTTTCCATTATTTTGTCCAACCCCTGTATATCAGCACATAGATCCATCTGTCTGTAAGTCTCTTTTTATATAGACAATGATCCGCTTTGCTTCTTTGAAAATGTTAGTTTATGACTACTTCTGTGATTTTATCATTCCATGCTTTAGCGGCTTGTTTTAAACTATATATACTTTTCCGTAGCTTACAAACCTTGTTTGGTTTCCTTTTATCCTTGAATCCTGGGGGTTGTTCCATGTAAAATGTCTTCTGTTAAGTCTCCATTCAGAAATGGTCCCTTTACATCCAGATGTTTTAACTGCATTTGTTTCGTTGCTGCAACTGCAAACAAAGTTCTGATTGTGGTGTGTTTGACAACTGGAGTAAATGTCTTATCATAGTCTTCTCCATATTTCTGAGAATAGCCTTTAGCTATGAGTCTTCCTTGGTATCGATCAGCTGTGCCGTCTGCTTGGTATTTTACTTTAAAAACTCATTTACATCCTGTAGCCCTTTTTTATTTTGGTAGTTCTGTCACTGTCCATGTCTTTGAATCATGCATGGATTTTACTTCTGTTTCTGCAGCCTTTATCCATTTGTTGGCCTCTTCTTCTGAAAGTTGAGATATATCCTCCCAAGATGTAGGTTCAAAATTTTATTTGTACTTGCCTTGTATGAAAGATGTTGAGGTGGGCTTCCCTTGTTTTCTCTTATTGAGCGTCTTGGTTCTTTGTCTGTATGGAGCTGTATCTCTTGACTTTAAAATTTTTAAATTTTCATCAATTTCCACTTCTTTCTCATCAGATGTTCCTGCAGTTATATAACTGTTGTTTCTCTCATTTTTTGTCTCCAATGATGTCATTATGTCATCATTTAGATCTTCAATGAATGTTACACTGTTACTCCCTATGATTAATAATAATAATAATAATAATAATAATAATCTTTAGTTATATAGCACCAACATATTCCGCAGCGCTTTATCAATTTCAAACGCAAGTCATAAATAACAACGTTAACAATACAATAATTAAAGCAAAATAAGACGACCCTACTCATGAGAGCTTACAATCTGCAATGAGGTGGGGGAGATACAAAGTACAGGTGTGTATTTACAATGATGTATTTACAATGATGGTCCAGCCATCTTCTGGGGATGGGGGA
Source organism: Ranitomeya variabilis (assembly GCF_051348905.1). Lineage (NCBI taxonomy): Eukaryota > Metazoa > Chordata > Amphibia > Anura > Dendrobatidae > Ranitomeya > Ranitomeya variabilis. Next base: position 602,902,836 of record NC_135236.1, read on the forward strand.
TAGATGGAAGTAGTGAATGGGCTATACACACACAAACCTAAAATGACTTTTATTAGAGAACGTGATAGGCCGCTCTGAACAAATATGTTTTGAAGGCGCTCCTAAAACTATGCAAATTGTGGATTGTCCTAATATCTTGGGGTAGAGCATTCCAGAGGATTGGTGCAGCACAGGAGAAGTCTTGGAGTTGGGAGTGGGAGGTACGGATTAGTGCAGAGGTTAGTTGAAAGTTATTTACAGAGCGCAGCGGTCGGCTAGGCTGATAGACAGAAATAAGGGAGGAGATATAAGGGGGTGCCACACCGTGGAGAGCTTTGTGGGTGGGAACAAGTACTTTGAATAGGATCCTATAATGAATGGGTAGCCAGTGTAATGACTAGCAAAGAGTGGCTGCATCTGAATACCGATTAGCTAGGTAGATGACCCTAGCTGCTGCAGTGAGGATAGACTGAAGAGGGTAAAATCGAGTAACGGGGAGGCCAATTAATATAGTGTTACAGTAGTCCAGGCAGGAGTGGATCAGGGCGACAGTGAGGGTTTTTGTTGTTTCCATGGTCAGAAAAGGGCGGATTCTAGAGATGTTTGTTAGGTGTAAGCAGCACGAGCGGGCAAGAGATTGTATATGGGAAGTGAAGGAGAGATTGGTGTCAAATGTAATAACCAGACAGCGCGCCTGCTGCCAGGGTGTTATTATGGTGCCACACACGGAGAGGGAAATGTCAGGTTTAGGGAGGTTAGTAGATAGTGGGAGCAGAAGAAGTTCAGTTCTGGAAAGGTTGAGTTTCAGATAGAGGGCGAACATGATGTCGGAGACTGCGGACAGACAGTCACTGGCGTTCTGTAATACAGCAGGAGTAAGGTCAGGGGATGACGTATATAGTTGTGTGTCATCGGCATAAAGATGGTACTAAAAGCCAAATCTGCTGATGGTCTGTCCAATTGGGGCCGTGTAGAAAGAGAAGAGAAGGGGGACAAGGACTGAGCCCTGAGGTACCCCAACAGTGAGAGGAAGAGGAGATGAATTGGAGCCAGCGAACAGAACACTTAAGGAGCAGTCAGAAAGATAGAAAGAGAACCAGGAGAGAGCAGTGTCCTTAATGCCTAGTGACTGGAGCCTAGAGAGTAGGAGAGGGTGGTCAACAGTGTCAAAAGCTGCAGAGAGGTCGAGAAGAATGAGCAGAGAGTGGTCACCATTACACTTTGCTGTCAGAAGGTCATTGGTCACTTTGATGAGTGCAGTTTCTGTCAAGTGTAGGGAGCGGAAGCCGGACTGTGAAGGGTCTAGGAGGGGGTGAGTGGAGAGGAAACGGGTAAGGCGGGCGTAGACCAGGCGCTCTAAGAGTTAAGAGATGAAGGGGAGGTTGGAGACTGGTCTGTAGTTATTTGTGCAGGATGGATCGATAGAGGGTTTCTTTAATAATGGAGTAATGATAGAGTGTTTGAAGGAGGATGGGAAAATGCCTGAGGAGAGGGAGAGATTAAAGATTGTTGTTAGGTGAGTTGTGATGACTAGAGAGAGAGACTGGAGGAGATGAGAGGGAATGGGGTCAGTAGTGCATGTAGTCAGACAAGAAGAAGTGAGGAGCCTCGAGACTTCTTTTATGATGGGATCGAATGTGGAGAGTGAGCCAGGGGAATTGCAGGGATGGGAATCACAGCACTTAGTGGCTAGAAGCGGATTTCCTGACCAATATTATCTATTTTCTCTATAAAGTGGGAGGCCAGGTCATTAGCACAAATGTCTGTGATAGGGGCTTGTGCTTTTGGCCTGAGGAGGGAGTGAAAGGTGTCAAAAAGTTTCTTGGGGTTGTTGGATGGTGGGGAGATCAGGGTGGTGAAGTAGGTCTGTTTGGCGAGGTGAAGAGCAGAATTATAAGTTCTTAACATAAATTTGAAGTGGATGAAGTCTTTTGGTGTGCAAGTTTTCCTCCATAAGCGTTCAGCACTTCTAGAGCATCACTGGTGAAATTGGGGTTGCGATGTGAGCCAGGGCTGTTTTACTCTGTGCTTGGATGTTCTGAGGGTGAGGGGCGCTACTTGGTCCAGGGTGCTTCTAAGAGTGTGATTGTAAAGGTGAACAGCCACATCAGGACAAGAAAAAGAGGAGATTGGGGACAGTGATGAGTGTAAGGAGTCTGAGAGTGTATGAGAGTTAATGGTGTGAAGATTTCTGAATGTGTGGTAGGTAGGAATATAATGGGGTGGGCCAGGGAGTGTGAGCACGAAGGAGAGAATGTTGTGGTCAGAGAGGGGAAGCGGTGAGTTATCTAGGTAGGAGATTGAGCAGAGCCGGGTGAAGAGAGAGAGGCCGAGAGAAGTGGTTAGTGATAGAAGCTGGGATGCAGATGTGGAAGTGGGGTTCTTTATGGGGATGTTGAAGTCTCCCTGGATAAGGGTTGGGAGTTCTGAGGAGATGAAGTGCGGCAGCTAGGCTGAGAAATGGTCAAGGAACTGGGTGAGCGAGCCTGGGGGCCAATATATGACAGCTACTCTGAGGGAGAGGGGACGAAAGAGCCTGATGGTGTGGACCTCAAAAGAAGGGAATGAGAGTGATGGAACTGGGGGGATGACCTGGAAGGTGCATTGTGGGGACAGGAGTATGCCGACTCCACCACCATGTCTGTTTGTGGGTCTCAGGGAATGTGAGAATTGTAGGCCACCATGGGAAATGGCAGCAGGGGAGACCATGTCAGAATCCTGAATCCAGGTTTCAGTGAGGGCCAACAGATTCAGAGGGTTGTTCAGAAAGTAATTGTGCAGAAAAGAAAGTTTGTTACATACAGACCGTGGATTCCAAAGGGCACAATTAAAAGAAGAATATGAAGGAGTGCAAGTGATATTAATAAGATTAGTGTGGTTATGATACGAGGTAGGATAGGAGTTGAGGTTGGGGGATGGTGGCCCAAGGTTGGGGGGAGATATCCCCCGAGATCAGAAAGAGTAGGAGGATAAAGAGCAAGTAGTTTTTGGAATTGAACAAAGCTTTTTTGTGCAGTGTGTTTGGGCAAGATGGGCTGAGGTTTTTCAGGAAGGTGAGAAGTGCATGGGAGCTGTACATGGGAGAGGGAAGGAGAGAGGAGCTGATGTATATGAATCGTGATAAAGGAGGGATGGTGCAGTGAATGTGGATGGCAAGGGAACATAGGAAGATAGGAATAAAGCACATGGATAGAAGGGAGAGCAGAGTGTGGGTTACCTGACTCCTGCCCTGACTAACTGCCATGGAATAACTGCTGTATCTCAATGCTTATCTTTGGGATGCTTTGCTTCTGGGATGCTCGCGTGCACTCTCACATGCGTGCACCCCTAAGGATGTTTCTAAATTTATAGTTCAGAATGCTGGGTCAGAAGAGATGGCGTGTGGGAACTGGTTGGGGATAATTTGGCAGCTGGGGCCAGCAAACCAGGGGGTGGTTAGATGATCAAAGACATAGGGGCTGGCTACATCTATGTGCTATAACACCTTCCAACAGATAATATCTAGAGTGACCACAGTCATGGATATACATCAAACAGTGAGTAAAACGTATGATGCAACAAATGAATTATACCAATCATTAAGCAGACACATTAAAATATGTTGCTAGATGGTAAAGTGGCAGATGACAGACAGAAGACAGCAAGCAGAGGTGGGAAGTTATACCATTAGAGTCTATTGCAGCAGATGAGACAGCAAGCAGATGTGGGAAGTTGTACCATTAGAGTATATTGCAGCAGATGAGACCACAAGCAGAGGTGGGAAGTTGTACCATTAGAGTCTATTGCAGCAGATGAGACAGCAAGCAGATGTGGGAAGTTGTACCATTTGAGTCTATTGCAGCAGATGAGACAACAAGCAGAGGTGTGAAGTTGTACCATTAGAGTCTATTGCAGCAGATAAGACAGCAAGCAGAGGTGGGAAGTTGCACCTGTGTGAAGAGAGAAGATGGATGTTAGTTCTTTGCCATGGAATAACTGCTGTATCTCGATGCTTATTTTTGGGATGCTTTGCCTCTGGGATGCTCGCGTGCACCCCCACATGCCTGTCTGTCTTCGGATCTAGGATTCTGTATCGTTTGCAATTGTGACTATATCCGACAAATATTCCTTCAATGGCTCTGTTTTGAAGTTTGCAAAGTTTTTGTGTTTATTCCAGAAGAAAAACGCTCCAACCAAAAACTCTTAAATGATTCACACTTGGTTTCTTACCTTGCCACAGTTCATATGTCTGGTTTTTTTCAGTATTCTTGTTTGGCAGACAAGTAGCTGTCATTGCTCTTCACCCTAGTATTTATCTGGTGGTTTGGAGTCTATTAGCATAAATCTTATCATTTCAGTAAAGGTACCTTCACACTGAGCGACTTTACAACGAGAACGACAGCGATCCGTGACGTTGCAGCGTCCTGGATAGCGATCTCGTTGTGTTTGACATGCAGCAGCGATCTGGATCCTGCTGTGATATCGCTGGTCGGAGCTAGAAGTCCAGAACTTTATTTGGTCGTCAGATCGGTGTGTATCGTTGTGTTTGACAGCAAAAGCAACGATGCCTGCAATGTTTTACAATGGTAACCAGGGTAAACATCTGGTTACTAAGCGCAGGGCCGCGCTTAGTAACCCGATATTTATCCTGGTTACCATTGTAAAAGTAAAAAAGAACAGTACATACTCACCTTCTGATGTCTGTCACGTCCCCCGGTGTCCACAGGGTTAAACTGCTTTCGGCAGGAGCGCTGCTAAATGCACGCGCTCCTGCCGAGAGCTTCCCTGCACTGACTGTCAGTGCCGGCCGTAAAGCAGAGCACAGTGGTGACGTCACCGCTGTTACTGCCGGGTGCCGGCGCTGACACATTCAGTGCAGGGAAGCCGCCGGCCGGGGACGTGACAGACATCAGAAGGTGAGTATGTAGTGTTTTTTTTTAACTTTTACAATGGTAACCAGGGTAAATATCGGGTTACTAAGCGCGGCCCTGCGCTTAGTAACCCGATGTTTACCCTGGTTACCCGGGTGCTGCAGGGGGACTTCGGCATCGTTGAAGACAGTTTCAACGATGCCGAAGTCGTTCCCCTGATCGTTGGTCGCTGGAGAGAGCTGTCTGTGTGACAGCTCCCCAGCGACCTAAACAGCGACGCTGCAGCGATCGGCTCATTGTCTATATCGCTGCAGCTGAGTGTGACGGTACCTTAAGAGTTCTGTTTTTCCTTTATGCTACCCCATTCTGTTTAGGTGTGTATGGAACAGTCTTTTGATTGTAATGATTCTATAGAGGAAAACAAAAGTGGACCCTCTGGACCGTGACGATGATCCCCTCACGGACGAGCTGACCAAGTGGACCGCCCCCTATACAGGGAGAGTTAGGGGCAGGCCCGTGAGGGACTATCGCCTCGGAAGCTGGGGGAACAAGACGGAAAAGAGACCAATGAAGACGTGGGACCAGGGGAAACAGGAGAGGCACCAGACTGATGAGAGTGGTAAAGACACAGGACTGATGAGAGGACTGCAGAGATACAGGACTGTATAGACAGGGACTGCAGAGACACAGGAATGCTGGGACTCAGAACTGACGAGAGGACTGCAGGGACACAGGAACGGCGAGAGGACTGCAGAGACAAAGGAATGGCGAGAGGACTGAAGACACAGGACTGCAGAGGAGCAGGTCTGCAGGGATACAGGACTGGCGAGACAAGGGCTGCAGAGACACAGGAATGGCGCTGGAAGAAACAAGAAGAGAACCAGGATCAGGAAAACAAGGAGTACACAGAACAAGCGAGCAGCCAAGAGCACTTGCAAACACAAATGATCATCAAGCACAGAGGGGCGGACGGAAGCAGTTTACATACCAGCGCGGCGCAGCACTTCTGGATGAAGGTCCTCCAAGACGATAGAGAGGATGGGAGAAAGCGCCAGCAAGAAAGGTTAGAAGTGCGTGCGCGCAGTGCTGAACCTGGAGTGCGCACGCACCCGACGGACAGCAGAGGGCAGGAGCGAGCGCTGAGAAGAAGACGCTGCAGGAGAGGAGACGCGCTGGGACGCCGAGGACAGGTGAGTATGACAGGGCGCGGGGAGCGGGAGTGGCAGCGGCATGACATTGATGCTCTATTCCATTCTGTCTTAAGCAGTGTTGAGCGATACCTTCCGATACTCAAAGGTATCGGTATCGGATGGTATCGGCCGATATCCGAAAAATATATCGGATATCGCCGATACCGATACCCGATACCAATGCAAGTCAATGGGACACAAGTATCGGAAGGTATCCTGGATGGTTCCCAGGGTCTGAAGGAGAGGAGACTCTCCTTCAGGCCCTGGGATCCATATTCATGTAAAAAATAAAGAATTAAAATAAAAAATATGGATATACTCACCTGTCCGGCGGCACCTGGACCTTACCGATGTAACCGGCAGCCTCCGTTCCTAAGAATGAGGAGTGAAGGACCTTCGATGACATCGCAGCTTGTGATTGGTCGCGTGACCGCTCATGTGGCCGCTCATGCGACCAATCACAAGCCGCGACGTCATCGCAGGTCCTAAACTCACTGCATTCTTAGGAACGGAGGCTGCCGGTTACATCGGTAAGGTCCAGGGGCCGCCGGACGGGTGAGTATATCCATATTTTTTATTTTAATTCTTTATTTTTTACATGAATATGGATCCCAGGGCCTGAAGGAGAGTTTCCTCTCCTCCAGACCCTGGGAACCATACACTGGGAAGTTCCGATTCCGATTTCCGATATCACAAAAATATCGGAACTCGGTATCGGAATTCCGATACAGCAAATATCGGCCGATACCCGATACTTGAGGTATCGGAATGCTCAACACTAGTCTTAAGTAGTTTTCTATTTGGTGTCCTGTGAATTCACCTCCATTATCACTTCTGATGATGATTGGCTTCCTCTGAAACTTGTTATTTGACTTTGTCACATAGTCTTCTAATTTTTCAAAAACTTCACTTTTATTCTTTATCAAGTACGTGACTGTGTATCTTGAGCAGTCATCTATGAAGGTCACCATACATCTATTACCTCTTGATGCAGTCACTTTCATGGGTCCACATACATCAGTGTGCACCAAGTGAAGTGGTCTTGTGCTTTTTTCTCACTCTTTAGGTATAGATACTCTTGTAGCTTTAGATTTTATACAACATTCACATTTTACAGTAATTGAGCAAAAATTGTCAAATTTTTCTTTTGTAACGCCATTATACTCTCATTATATATATTCAAGGAGGCGGAGGGCACCACTGAGTGTAAAAAGTTGGGGCTCACCATGGACAGGAAATCACTAGAATGACCAAACAAAAGAAAAGAAATAATAAAAATAAGCAATTATTTTTTGTTTATCTGATGCCTGCTGGAACCTTTTTTTGCTTTGGCATATCTTGTGGGTAAGGTGGTACTGTGATACAAAGGGGCCCTGTATATATGTGTACATTTGGCATTTCTTTTCCAGTCATGTTTTTAGAGTTTAATATTGATTGATTGTTCATATTTTTGACCTTACCGTCATCAAGTGCTCTTGGCTTTATTACTCCAGTCCAGGTTGTTGCACTTTATATTTATATTTATTTATTTTTTGGAGAGGGCAGGGATGTGGTTTGTCATCCTCCCTATACTAGGAGATGGCTGCTGTGTTTTTCTGTGTTGCATATTGCACTTTTAAATGTTTTTAATTGTGTTGTCTGTGTGAATTGTTAATTGCTGTGTTATTTATCAATAAAAGCCTTACCTTTTTTGAAAAAAATGTTTTGATATGTGTTTGAGGTGCTTCCATCTGTATGGACATGATCTTTTCTTTTGTTTGGCCATTATACTCTCAGGATGTATGTGTCCTAGACGTCTATGCCACATGTGAATACAATTCTTGTGATCATGTGTACATAACTTCATCTGTTCCTTTAATGTGTCTAGATGATATAATTGTTCACCTGCTTTGACATTAAGTATTATCTTATCTCCTGCTAGGATTGTACAATTATCATCTTTGAATTTTACAGTAAATCCTTTGGTTGTCAGACGCTTTACGGATAACAATCCTCCTTCTAGTCCTGGAACATATAACACATCCTTTTCTAGTAATTTTGAATTATGCCGAAACCTATCAGGACAGATTAGCATTAGTGATGAGCGAGTGTACTCGTTGCTCAGGTTTTCCTGAGCACGCTCGGGTGACCTCTGAGTATTTGCTAGTGTTCGGAGATTAAGTTTTCATCTCCTCAGCTGAATGATTTACAGCTACAGTATTAGCCAGGCTGAGTACATGTGGGGGTTGCTTGGTTGCTAGGGAATCCTCACAAGTAATCAAGCTCTAGTAGCTGTGAATCATTCAGCTGCTGCGATGAAAACTTAATCTCCGAACACTAAGGCCGGTTTCACACGTCAGTGGCTCCGGTACGTGAGGTGACAGTTTCCTCACGTACCGGAGACACTGACACACGTAGACCCATTAAAATCAATGCATCTGTGCAGATGTCATTGATTTTTTGCGGACCGTGTCTCTGTGTGCCAAACACGGAGACACGTCAGTGTTCGTGGGAGCGCACGTATTACACGGACCCATTAAAGTCAATGGGTCCGTGTAAAACACGGACCACACACGGACCTTCTCCATGTGCAGTCCGTGTGGCGTGCAGGAGACAGCGCTACATTAAGCGCTGTCCCCCCCACATGGTGCTGAAGCCGCGGTTCATATCTTCTGTGCAGCAGCGTTTGCTGCATAGAAGATATGAATAATAGTGTTTAAAAGAAAGATCTATGTGTCCGCCGCCCTCCCACCCCCTGTGCGCCCCCCCGCTGTTCTGAAAATACTCACCTGCTTCCCTCGTTGGCTGTTGATGCTTCCTGTGTTGGCCGCCCCTTCTACTGTATGCGGTCACGTGGGGCCGCCGATTAGAGTCATGAATAGGTGGTGGAGCCGCCTATTCATGACTGTAAATGAGCGGCCCCACGTGACCGCATACAGTAGAAGGTGCGGTCAGACCAGGAAGCATCGACAGCCAACGAGGGACGCGGGTGAGTATTTTCAGAACAGCGGGGGGGCGCACAGGGGGTGGGGGGGCGGCGGACACATAGATGTTTCTTTTAAACACTATTATTCATATCTTCTATGCAGCAAACGCTGCTGCACAGAAGATATGAATCGCGGCTACAGCACGATGCAGTGTACCACGCGCGTGGGTACCACACGCTCCGTGTGGTACCCACTCGGCACACGGGCGGCACACGTGTGCCGCACGCATGGCCTATGTGAGCTCACGGGCACACGGACACGGATAACTCCGGTACTGATTTTTTCCGGTACCGGAATTATCTGGACGTGTGGGACAGCCCTAACAAATACTCGGAGGTCACCCGAGCGTGCTTGGGAAAACCTGAGCAACGAGTACACTCACTCATCACTAATTAGCATTTCTTGTCCAATACCTTCTGCGGTTATTTTACTCCCATCTGCCGCTTATGCAGCATCTATAGTAAAAGATAGAATGTTTAAAAATAATAAAAAAAATAAAAAATGGTTATACTCACCTGCAGACAGCTGATCTCCTCAGCGGCGTCCGTTCCTATAGCTGGTGTGTGTGCGCAGGACCTTCCATGACGTCGCGGTCATGTGAGCGGTCACATGACCGGTCTCGCGACCAATCACAGGACCGCCACGTCATCGCAGGTCCTTCACCGCACACCAGCTATAGGAACCGAAGCGGCAGCATGCACCTGAGAGGCGGGAAGACATCGAAGGTGAGTATATCACTATTTTTTATTTTAATTCTTTTTTTTGACCAATTATATGGTGCCCAGTCCGTGGAGGAGAGTCTCCTCTCCTCCACCCTGGGCACCAACAGCACATTATCTGCTTACTTCCCGCATGGTGTGCACAGCCCCATGCGGAAAGTATACAGATCAATGCACTCCTAGGTGTGCGGAATCCCCACAATTCCGCATTTTAATGAACATGTTGCTTTTTTTTCCGCAATGTGATTTTTTTGCGGAAAAAAATGCAACATTTGCACAAGAAATGCGGAATACACTGTAAATAATAGGAGGCATATGTTAGCGTTTTTTTCGCGTTTTTATCACATTTTTATAGCGAAAAAACACGAACAAAACGCGAAAAATACAGAACGTGTGCACATGGCCTTAAGCTGGATCTTTCATGTAGCTTTCTCAATGCTTCCCACATTCCCTTTGCCGTATTCTCATTCCTTATTTGGATTAACTGATCTTCCACCACTAATAAGCTGATAGTAGCTCTTGCTTGTCTGTTTTTCTTATCCTATGTCTGATTATTAACATTGGGTCTGTCTGTAGTGATCTTTAAACAATAACATCTCCACTTTGAACTGCCATAACTGATAGTTCTCATTGTTCAGCTTAGCTACTGTGAGGGTACCGTCACACAGTGCCATTTTGATCGCTACGACGGCACGATCCGTGACGTCGCAGCGATCGTATGATTATCGCTCCAGCGTCGTAGACTGCGGTCACACGTTGCAATCACGGCGCTGGAGCGATGCCGAAGTCCCCGGGTAACCAGGGTAAACATCGGGTTACTAAGCGCAGGGCCGCGCTTAGTAACCCGATGTTTACCCTGGTTACCAGCGTAAACGTAAAAAAACCAAACAGTACATACTCACATTCCGGTGTCTGTCCTCCGGCGTCTCAGCTTCTCTGCACTGTGTAAGCACAGCGGCCGGAAAGCAGAGCGGTGACGTCAGACGTCACCGCTGTGCTCGCTTTCTGGCTGGCCGGCGCTCACAGTGCAGAGAAGCTGAGACGCCGGAGAACAGACACCGGAATGTGAGTATGTACTGTTTGTTTTTTTTACGTTTACGCTGGTAACCACGGTAAACATCGGGTTACTAAGCGCGGCCCTGCGCTTAGTTACCCGATGTTTACCCTGGTTACAAGCGAACACATCGCTGGATCGCTGTCACACACAACGATCCAGCGATGTCAGCGGGTGATCAAGCGATGAAAGAAAGTTCCATACGATCTGCTACGACGTACGATTCTCAGCAGGATCCCTGATCGCTGCTGCGTGTCAGACACTGCGATATCGTAACGATATCGCTAGAACGTCACGAATCGTACCGTCGTAGCGATCAAAATGGCACTGTGTGACGGTACCCTGAGTCTCAGCTCTGCACTGCTGCTCATCTTCTGAAGTATTCTTTTGCATTCACCAAGTCATTTTGTCTTCTATGCTGGGCCCATAACCTGTTGCATAGTTTTGGTCGCAGAAAAAACTTGTGACAGTAGATTATATGGGGTAATTCAAGTTTTATCTACACAGAACATGAGGTACATGTATCAGCTTCTCAATACAGCATAACAAGAAGTCTGAAGGACGTTTTACTAGAGAGAAAGTGAAACCAAAGTACAACAGGTATATGCATTACATTCAACTAAGCATATATCAGTAACAACATTGCCATCTACTGTCAGAAAATGTGTAAACTCCTCCTGCACACAAATAAGTCTGTATTTGATGCATATAATAATAATATTTATTTTTATATAGCGCTAACATATTCCGCAGCGCTTTACAGTTTGCACACATTATCATCTCTGTCCCTGATGGGGCTCACAATCTAAATTCCCTATCAGTATGTTTTTGGATTGTGGGAGGAAACCGGAGAACCCAGAGGAAACCCACACAAACACTGGGAGAACATACAAACTCCTTGCAGATGTTGTCCTTGGTGGGATTTGAACGCAGGACCCCAGCGCTGCAAGGCCGCAGTGCTATCCACTGAGTCACCGTGCTGCCCATGCCATATCTGCCAACATAGGCAATGCCAGAAGCGTCTTACATGGGCCAAGGAGAAAAAGAACTGGACTGTTGCTCAGTGGTCTAAGGTGTTGTTTTCAGATGAAAGTAATTTTGCATTTCATTTAGAAATCTAGGTCCCAGAGTCTGGAGAAAGAGTGGAGAGGCACACAATCCAAGCTGCTTGAGGTCTAGTGTGAAGTTTCCACAATCAGCGATGGTTTGGGGAGCCATGTCATCTGCTGGTATAGGTCCACTGTATTTTTTCAAGACCAAAGTCAGCGCAGCCATCTACAAGGAAATTATAGATCACTTCATACTTCCCTATGCCGACAAGCTTTTTGGAGATAGACATTTTATTCTCCAGCCGGACTTGGCACCTGTCTACACTGCCAAAAGTACCAATACCTGGTTTGCAAACAACAGTATCAGTGTGGTTGATTGGCCAACAAACTTGCCTGACCTTAATCCCATAGAGAATCTATGGGGTATTGTCAAGAGGAAGATGTGAGATACCAGACACAATAATGCAGATGAGCTGAAGGCTGCTATCAAAGCAACCTGGGCTTCCATAACTCCTCAGCAGTGCCACAGGCTAATCGTCTCCATGCAACGCCGCATTGATGCTGTAATTGATGCAAAAGGAGCCCCGACCAAGTATTGAGTACATTTACTGAACATACATTCCTGTAGGCCAACATTTCAGGTTTCAAAATCATTTTTTAAGCTGATGTTATGAAGTATTCTAATTTACTGAGATAATGACTTTTGGGTTTTCATTGGCTGAAAGCCATAATCATCAACATTGACAGAAATAAACACTTGAAATAGATCACTCTATTTGTAATGACTCTATATAATATAGGAGATTCACTTTTTGTATTGAAGAACTGAAATATATATATTTTTTATGATATTCTAATTTTGTGAGAAGTACTTGTATCATTTCCTTTACACTTCCCAAATTCTTTTTACTTTGTATTGGTATATCACATAAAATCCCAATAAAATGCAATTAAATTTGTGGGTGTAAATGAAAAAATGTGGAAAAATTCACAGGGTATGAATACTTTTTCAATCCACTGTGTCTAATGGTACTTTGTGATGCGCAGTATTGAGCTACCACTGAACCATAACATACTTGCCAGTCAGCGGTTGTTTAATAGATTGATCGCTCAGGCGGACCGGTATGCCCACTGAATGATTGCTAATATGTTGGGTTTTGTTTTATCTGTAATCTGATTTTTTTTTCATATCCATAGACTAGGCAATTCTCATCTAAAATATCATAGTTACTTGTGCATGCTGTGATTTTTTTTTTTTTCAAATTTGGTCTGTGCAAAAAAATCAGTCAACTGATCTGCCCTATTGCATAACACTGATCCAAGGTTTGTCAGCCCAAAATACAATTGTGAACATCACCTTGCTGAACTTTTTTTATAGAAAAAATGTATCATTTAGGCTACGTTCACATTCGCGGCGGGCGCCGCAGCGTCGGGCGCCGCAGCGGCGCCGCATGCGTCATGCGCCCCTATATTTAACATGGGGGCGCATGGACATGCGTCGCACTTGCGTTTTGCGCCGCATGCGTCGCTGCGGCGCCCGCGTCCGGCCGCAGAGGACGCAGCAAGTTGCATTTTTGCTGCGTCCAACTTTCGGCCAAAAAGGACGCATGCGGGGCAAAACGCAGCGTTTTAGCGTGCGTTTTGCCGCGTTTTTGTTTGCGTTGTGCGCTGCGGCGCCGACGCTGCGGCGCACAACGCAAATGTGAACGTAGCCTTACAAATGGATGACACTTGGATGGAACTCTGAAGTACAAAGTATAACTTCCTTGTGTCAGGTGTTTTATACAGATCCCCAAAGACTTAAATGGCTGAATTTGATCTGCAAAACAGATGAGATGAGAGGATGCTCTGAGAATCACAGACATTACACTTGGATCTGTTTGTAAAACTGATGTGCGTATAGATCAGTGCAACTTTATGGGTCAGTGTGCTGCCTGAGAAAAAGCAGACATCACTAGCACATAAAAAACTTTACATTTGACTGTTACCATCCATGAGAAACTGAACAATTTTGTTTTCAGGTGTCATCCTAGTTGCATCTATTTTTATCTCTTTTTTTTCACTGAAGTAGGTAGAATTTCTGAATTTTTTTGTATCTGTTGACTACTAGTAATGGAGCACTTAAAAAAGGGATGAAGGAGCTCTGATGGAACTCTAAAATGCAAAGTATGTCTTCAGTGTCATTCATTGTACACAGATCACTAGGGACTTTAATGGCCATAGTGATACCATACCTGTCCAGCGTGCAGTCATTCTCATACAGTAATCCACATCTAGGGGCATTTACAGTTTACAACCGAGAGCGCTGCTAATGCGACTGCTCCCGGCTGTAAACTACTGGTGAATGAATGAAATGCTGGGAGTGGAGCTTCAGTGACTAGCGGTGATGTCACCGAAGCTGCGCTCCCTGGTGGCCTGAACTAAAATGATCTCTTCAGTGTGGGAAAATGCCAGCTTATTTTCCCATGCTGAAGACTTAATTTTAGTTCAGGCTGCGCTGCTTCGGTGACGTCACCGCTAGTCACTGACGCTCAGCTCCCAGCGTTTCATTCATTCACCAGTAGTTTACAGCCGGGAGCGGTTGCATTAGCAGCGCTCCCGGTTGTAAACTGGAAATGCCCCTAGATATGGATTACTGCGTGGGACTGACTGTATACCGGACAGATATGGTATATTGTTGATTTAATATTTTGTCTTTTTTCCAGGAGATTGAGGGCTTTGCTTGGAATGGCAGACTAATAAAGATGGAAAAAATGTGTATATTGTTTTATTTCATTAAAAGACTTTTTCTTACTGTGTGGTGTGTTTGATTATCTCTTTAACAACTGTAAGATTAGTAACAGATAGGTGTCTTATTGACACCTCTCCATTACTAAGGCGGCTTAATGTCACCTTACAATGGGAAGGTGACATCAACCCCTCATTACCCCACTTGCCACCGCTACAGGGCAAGTGGGAAGAACCAGGCAAAGCTCCAGAATTGTCGCATCTAATAGATGCACCTTTTATGGGCAGCTGAGGGCTGCTTTTTACCAGCCTGAAAATAGCAGCCAGCACCTGTGAGTTTTGCCGGCTTGGTTGTAAAATATAGGGGGGACCCCAAGTCGTTTTTTTCTTTCATTCATTGTCCCCTACTCGCGCATCTGCCAGCAGGGGACACTGGATGAAAGCCAAGTTCAGCACCACATGCAGGGGACAGTGGCTTACAGTAGCGCTGCATCTCCTGTGGCCGGCCGGGCGCATGGAGGACAGTGTACACTGTTCTCTGTGTGCATGTATGCGGAACGTTTGGCGGGCCGTGTGTCTGGGTAAAAACGGACATGTCTGCGTGTTTTGCACACAGACACACGGTCCGTGAAAACACGCTGACATTTGCATAGACCCAATCATTTGAATGGGTCTACGTGTGTCAGTGTCTCCGATACATGAGAAAACTGTCACTACACGTACCAGAGGCACTGATGTGTGAAACCGGCCTTACATTGTGTACGCAGGGACATGCACTGGCATCAGTTTGTATGCGTATGCGTCCGCATGCATTGTTTCGCCGTGCTCGTCGAACACAACATGTTGCATTTTTTGATGCGTAAAATATGCTCAGGCATGCGCATGCGGATAAGTGTGTCAAAACAATGCATTACTGTCTATGGGAATGCATTGGTATGCAAGGACATGCGTACGCATGCGTTCGATGCGCCTGCATACTTTGAACTGCGCATGTCCAAGAACACGCCCATTGAGACACGCCCTCCAGGAAAAATCGGACGCAGCGGTTTTTTTGCATCATGTGTAAGCTTACGCGGATAAAAAATGCAGCGTAAGCATGCGTTTAAATGCGTCTTGGCATGCGTTTGCGCATACAGATGATACGCTGAGCACAGATGCGGTAATGGCTAATGTGAACTTACCCTTACATCAAAGTTACCTGCTTGCATATAGGAGATAATCAGTTAAAATATATCCCGCAAGAGCATAATAAGAGCGTATAATCGATCAAATCATCGTAGGTTCAAATCCCCTAAGGGAACTAAAACAATTTTTAAAAATGCTAAAAAAAGTTTGTAACGAAAGAAAACTGCTGGAGAGATCAGCGCAAATAGGGTCTTACCCAATATAGAGTGAGTTAGTGTGATTAGATTCTACTCAACAAATAAATCTATCAATATAGCATGTAGAAAATATCTGCTGCAGCAGATCCACGGGTTAGCAAGTGACCGTACTGTTGATAGATAAAAGGGTTAACGTGGATATGGTCCGCGCTGCTGAATAATAGAAGGTCCAAGGTGTTTCACATGAAAATCGGTGATTTATTCAAATCACTTTGAGTGGTATTTCCTGATGAAGAAGTCATTCAGACTTTGAAACGCATTGAATAAACCACCAATTTTCATGTGAAACACCTTGGACCTTCTATTATTCAGCAGCGCGGACCGTATCCACATTAACCCTTTCATCTATCTAACAAAGTTTGTAAAAACATAAACAAAATGTTTCAATCCCACCCTTTTTACAATTCAAAAAAATAAAATGAAACATGTAAAAAAATATTAAATGTATTTGATATCATTGTGTCTGTAAAAGTCCATTCTATAAAAAAAATAAACCCCTCATCAAATCACATTCACCCAAAAATAGTATCATTACATACCATATTTCAATGCATAAAAAAACAAACCCCATACAGCTCCACCGATGGAAAAATAAAAAGACACTGATCTGAAAATATGGTGATACAAATAAAAGGTTCATTATTGGCAGGTGATTTTTACTGCATACAATAAAAACAAACCTCAAAAATCTATAGTGGGTTTTTATTTTTTTTTTTTTACCATTGCACCACATTTGGATTTTTTTCACCATTTCCACTACATTATATGTTAAAATTGATGAAGTCATTCATAACTGTAACCTGCAAAAAACAAGCCCTTGTATGGCAATATCAATGGACAAATAAAAACATTATGGTTCCTGAAAGGAGAGGAAGAAAAAACAAATGGGCAAAAATGAAAAATCACCCTGTCTCGAAAGACTAAATTGGGAGAGATATACAGTACTAGCAGACATCTGTTGTATAATGTAGCATTGTATACGTAATTGCCAACCGTCTGTAAATTTAAGGACAGTCCATAAAAACCTGGTGCTTTTCTATGCCATCCATAGCATCCGGCAGAAAAAACACCATCCGTGAATTTCCCCCCCACTCCCGACGCTTGTACAGCGCATGCGCTAAACAGGCTACTATTCGCAGTACAAACAGAACCTGTCCTGGAAGAAGAGTCACGGACTCACGTGGGAGCCTGGAGGGTGGCTGGCCGGATGCTGCGCTGTCAACAGAGCAGAGGCACGCCTTCAGATAATGAAAAGCAGTGCCAAGATCCTGCTGCTGACCTGCCTGCTGCTCTTGCCCTCATCACTGGATGGCTGACTATACGGGACTCGGCGCACTACAGATAGTCATGAGGGTCCGATGCTAGCACTGGCACCGGATGCCTCGCCCCTTAAACTGTTTCAAATATTCATATATGGGGCCACTATTCTGTATGGAGCAATATATGGGGCCCATTATTCTGTATGGAGCACAATTTGCAGCCATTATTCTGTATGAAGCAGTATATGGGGCCATTATTCTGTATTGACCACTATATGGGGCCATTATTCTGCATGGAGCACTATATGGTGCCATTATTCAAAATGGAGCATTATGTGAGGCCATTATTCTGTATGGAGCAATATATGGGGCCATTATTCTGTATAGAGCATTATATGAGCCATTATTCTGTATGGAGGATTATATAGAGCCATTATTCTGTATCGAGCATTATATGAGGCCATTATACTATATGGAACACTATATGGGACCCGCCCATTATTCTGTATGGAGCAATATATGGGGCCATTATTCTGTATGGATCATTATACGGGGCCATTATTCTGTATGGAGCATTATAAGACGCCATTATACTGTATGGAGCACTATATGGGGCTCATCCATTATTCTGTATGGAGCAATATATGGGCAATTATTCTGTATGGAGCAGTATATGGGGCCATTATTCTGTATGGATCAATATATGAGGCCATTATTATGTATGGAGCATTATATAGAGTCATTTTTCTGTATGGAGCACTATATGGGGCATTTATACTGTATGGACACTATATGGGGCCTGCCCATTATTCTGTATGTAGCAATATATGGTGCCATTATTCAGTATGAAGCATTATATGGGGCAATTTTTCTGTATGGAGCACTATTTGCAGCCATTATTCTGAATGAAGCACTATATGGGGCCGTTGATCTGTATGGAACCATATATGGGGTCATTATTCTGTATGGAGCATTATATGGGACCATTATTCTGCCTGAAGCAATATATGGGGCCATTATACTGTATGGAGCATTATATGGGCCCATTCTGTATGCAGCAAGATATAGTGCCATTATTCTGTATTTTGCAATTTATGGGGCCTATTAGTCTATATGGAGCAATATAAGTGTCCATTATACTGTATGGAACATTATATGGGGCCATTATATTGTATGGAGGACTATGTGGTGCCAATAACACTTTACACATGTGGTCAAATTTGTTGGTACCCCTCATTTAATGACAGAAAAACCCACAATGGTCACAGAAATAACTTGAATCTGACAAAAGTAATAATAAATAAAAGATCTATGAAAACGAACAAATGAAAGTCAGACATTGCTAGTGTTGAGCATTCCGATACCGCAAGTATCGGGTATCGGCCGATACTTGCGGTATCGGAATTCCGATACCGGTATTCCGATACTTGCCGCGTATCGGATACCGGAATCGGAAGTTCCAAGATTCAAAATTCAGCCAATGAGAATGATTCCAAGTGTGGGCACATCCTGTTTAGCATGGAGGGCATGAAACTACTGGCAAGGCTGTGATTGGCTGCTGAAATGATGTCATGATGCAGTTTAAAAGTCGCTGGCGCCATTTTCCGATCACTCTGCTGTGAATTCAGTTAGTGACAGGACGCTGTTTGCTGACTGAGGGACAGTTTAGAGATAGCGATTTGCTTCTTTGTGCTTTCCAAAGGCTAATTTAGCAACCGCTGTGTTCACCTACTATTCACCTTGCTTTTGCCTTGTAGCGCTGTTTTCACAGCGATCTGCAAGGTCTGTGTGTGTGTGTGTGAGTGCAGCCCACTCTCTAGTCTGAGTGCAGCCACATAGGCCATCCATAGCTGGTTGTATTCAGTTCAGGGAGGGTGGTTCATTGCCTCATACTGTTCTTTTTTTTTTTTTTTTTTCAAGTAGTGTAGTCTGCTGCTAATTTATTCAAAAAAATCCTATTAGTGTCTTTCCACCCGTCTCCAGCTAATTTGTGGAAAAACACTACATAGGATAAAGTAGAGGAGGGTTTTTGGGCCTTGCAGCGCCGTTTACGGCTGTCTGCACGGTCTCCGTGTGACTGCAGCTCGCCCTGTAGTCTGTGAGCAGCCGTAGCCTGGTTGTCTGCAGCTCAGGGTTGTTCACTGCGTCATACCGCCAAATCAATTTTAATTTTTTTTCAAGTAGTGTAGTCTGCTGCTAATTAATTTAAAAAAATCCTATTAGTGTCTTTCCACCCGTCTCCAGCTAATTTGTGGAAAAACACTACATAGGATAAAGTAGAGGAGGGTTTTTGGGCCTTGCAGCGCCGTTTACGGCTGTCTGCACGGTCTCCGTGTGACTGCAGCTCGCCCTGTAGTCTGTGAGCAGCCGTAGCCTGGTTGTCTGCAGCTCAGGGTTGTTCACTGCGTCATACCGCCAAATCAATTTTAATTTTTTTTCAAGTAGTGTAGTCTGCTGCTAATTAATTTAAAAAAATCCTATTGGGGTCTTTCCACCCGTCTCCAGCTAATTTGTGGAAAAACACTACATAGGATAAAGTAGAGGAGGGTTTTTGGGCCTTGCAGCGCCGTTTACGGCTGTCTGCACGGTCTCCGTGTGACTGCAGCTCGCCCTGTAGTCTGTGAGCAGCCGTAGCCTGGTTGTCTGCAGCTCAGGGTTGTTCACTGCGTCATACCGCCAAATCAATTTTAATTTTTTTTCAAGTAGTGTAGTCTGCTGCTAATTAATTTAAAAAAATCCTATTAGTGTCTTTCCACCCGTCTCCAGCTAATTTGTGGAAAAACACTACATAGGATAAAGTAGAGGAGGGTTTTTGGGCCTTGCAGCGCCGTTTACGGCTGTCTGCACGGTCTCTGTGTGACTGCAGCTCTATCTGTTGTCAGTTCAGCCCCCAAAAAAGAAATAAATAATAAAGTTCACCAAACACACCAGTTACACCACTTTACATTTGTGTAGGCCACATTAGCTCATATTAAAGTCTAGTCCACACTTTAGAAAATTAGTGTTTCTTATACCTGTTAGGAGGAGTTGCTCAGGAATAAGCACACAAAGCCGTTAGTACTTTTCTGCTTATCTTTATCAGTCAACCAAGATGAAGAAGGCAGTGAGTAAGGCACGTGGGCGTGGGCGCGGAGCAGGGAGGGGACGTGGGGATTCTGTGCCTGCTGCGGGCACCGGTGACTCATCAGCACCCACTTTCACCAGGCAACAGTCGTTCATGCGCAGCTTTGTGTCAGAGCGCCGTACACCGCTGCTGCGTGAAGACCAAATTGAAGCCGTTGTCGGATGGATGGCAGCTAATGCATCAACTTCCATTAGTGCCACATCCTCTCAGACACAGAGCACTGGAGAGCAGCCATCTGTCTCTTCACCACCTGCCAAATTGCCCAGGCAGACAGAGAGCCCAGGACAGGAGCCGTCTCTACTTCTGTTCTCTGAATCTCTTGGCTTGGAAACAGGGGGCCAGCCAAGCAGCATTGGAGAAATGGAAGAAGAGGCAGGGTGCAGTGATGCCCAACAGCTTTTTATGTCTTCCTCTGAAGAGGCGGGTGGGCCAGTGGCTCCGGTCACCACATCGCAGGCCGCATCAGCTGATGATGACACTCAGGTGCCACTTACTGGTGCGTGCTCTGCTGCTGAGACTACCCAGGAGGAGCAGTTGGGGGCAGAGGGTAGTGTAGATGATGAGGTCCTCGACCCATCTTGGCGTGAGGGACAGGAAGGTGGTGGGAGCAGCTCTGAGGAAGAGATTCCCCGTACGGCCCAAAGAGGGAGAGGGAGGGGGAAGACTGCGGATCCTGCAGCCTCCGCTTTGGCACCCGTTAGGAGCATGTCTCTTCCAAAAGCCAAAAAGGGCGCTCCCAAGACTTGCAGTGCCTGGTCCTTTTTTGACACAGTTGCAGATGACATTTGCTATGTCAGATGCAACGTGTGTCATCAAAAAGTCAAAAGAGGTCGAAATGTCAGCAGCCTCAATACCTCCAACATGTGGAAACATGTGCGCACCAGGCACCCGGCGTTGTTAGAAAAACACACTGAAGAGGTAGGCCAACCAACAGCGGCAGCTACCACCTCTTCAGCTCGTGTTGCCTCTTCCTCTAGCTCACACGCAGCTGGTTCGGCTTCCTCCCAGGATCGCCGTGGAAGAACCTCTGGCCCTGTTGTCCAGAGACCCGCTGTAATTCCACCCGCAGCACCACTTTCCCAGTCATCCACACACTCCCAGCCCAGTCTACAGCCATCGGTAGTACAGGCATGGGAGAAAAGGCGGCCTTTCTCGTCAAACCACCCACGAGCACAGGCTCTGACTGCAGGCATTGCCAAACTTCTGTCACTGGAAATGCTGTCATTCAGGCTGGTGGAGACTGACAGCTTCCGTGACTTGATGTCATTGGCAGTCCCACAGTACAATGTGCCCAGCCGCTTTTACTTCAGCAGGCAAGCCGTCCCTGCCCTGCACAAGCATGTGGAGGGACACATAAAACACGCGCTACTGAACGCCGTCAGTAGCAAGGTCCACCTCACCACCGATGCGTGGACCAGTCAACATGGACAGGGGCGATACCTTTCCCTCACTGCCCATTGGGTTAATGTCATTGAGCCGGGTACAGACCGTGCGAGTGGCGCAGGACGTGTCCTGCCCACTCCAAGGATTGCAGGAATCCATTCTGTACGCATTGACTCCTCCTCTTACACCAGTTCCTCAGAATCATCGCTGCAGGAGCCGTCACAGTCCACCTCCACATGGACCCGTGATGAACGTGTACCTGTTACGACCGACATGAGCACAGCCGTGGCCAAACGTCAACAGGCCGTGTTGAAATTAATTTTTTGGGGGAATCGTAGCCACACAGCGCAGGAGCTCTGGAATGCCATCAAGCAGGAGAGCGATGTGTGGTTTGTGCCAGCGAATCTCCAGCCAGGCATGGTAGTGTGTGATAATGGCCGAAATCTGGTGGCAGCTCTGGGCCTCGGCAACCTCACTCACATCCCATGTCTGGCACATGTGCTCAATTTGGTCGTGCAGAGCTTTTTGAGGGACTATCCGGATCTTGATGCACTGCTGCACAAGGTCCGCCTAGAGTGTGCTCACTTGCGGCGTTCCAGCACGGCAAAAGCGCGCATTGCGGCTCTGCAGCGCCGACACCGCCTGCCGGAACATCGCATCATATGTGACCTACCTACCAGGTGGAATTCCACGTTACATATGTTGGAGCGGTTGTGTGAGCAGCAGCAAGCTGTAATGGAGTACCAGCTGCTTCAGGCGCAAAGAAGTCGCACTCAGCGCCGTACAGACTTCACAACCACAGAGTGGGCCACTATGAATGACGTCTGCCAGGTTTTGCGTCCCTTTGATTATTCCACGCGGATGGCGAGTGCAGATGATGCACTAGTCAGCATGACTGTCCCCCTTATCTGCCTGCTTGAAAAATCACTGCAAGCGCTAAGGGATGATGTTGTGGAAGAGGTGGAGGATGAGGATTCACCATTTCCATCATCTTCTGGACAGTCAGCGCCACGTGGTTCCTCACAAACGCTTAGGCAGGGGACAGTTTGTGAGGAGGATGAGGAGGAGTCAATGGAGGAGGAAGACGTCCGTCCAGAGGAGGGAGTTACCGAATTGTCCAGTACTCAGTGTGTACAGCGAGGGTGGGGTGATGACGAGCGGGCAGAGATCACGCCTCCAGCAGGGGACAGCGTTTCTTGGGCAGTTGGCAGTCTGCAGCACATGGTGGATTACATGCTGCAGTGCCTGAGAAACGACCGCCGCATCGCCCACATTCTCAACATGTCTGATTATTGGGTGTTCACCCTCCTCGATCCTCGCTACCGGGACAACGTAGAAAGCCTCATCACACCGTTGAACCGTGAGCGAAAAATGCGGGAGTACCAAGACACACTGGTCAATTCCATCATCTTCTCCATTCCAACTGAGAGAAGTGCTGCTAGTGCATTCCAAAGCAGCTCAGTGCGTCCAGGCAGTGGTGGAGGCTCTGCACAAAGAGGGAGCAGAAGCAGTGCCTCTGCCCAAGGCAAGACCAGTATGGCCCAACTGTGGCACAGTTTTCTGTGCCCCCCACAAAAGTCTACACCATCACAGACGGCTCCAGTCAGCAGGAGGCAACGGTTCCGTCAGATGGTGACAGACTACATGTCTTGCCCTCTTGCTGTACTCCCAGACGGCTCTTCCCCTTTCAAGTTTTGGGTCTCAAAGCTGGATACATGGCCAGAGCTAAGCCAGTATGCATTGGAGGTGCTGTCTTGCCCTGCGGCCAGTGTATTATCAGAACGTGTCTTTAGTGCTGCAGGTGGTGTACTAACTGACCGTCGCATGCGACTATCCTCCGATAACGTTGACCGGCTTACTTTCCTGAAAATGAACAAGGCCTGGATCTCGCAGGAATTTGCCACTCCTCCTCCTGATTAAATAATTAGGTCACTGTATACGTTATCCAGGTCTCCTGTTGTGTTCATCTTTCTACCACCTGAACTTAAATTCCTGTGCTCCAACACCGCCAGTTGAGGCTCAGAAGTGCCGTCTGCACAGTCAAAACATACGACCCAGTGTTATTGGGTTTCAGTAACGTCAGCTGATCCCCAGCTGTGTAGCCGGCAATGTGTCATGCGACCGCCACGCTGACACAACAACTGAAATGTAAGGGAATCTGTCCCCCCCCCCCAAGGCGTTTGTTACTGTAAGAGCCACCTTGTGCAGCAGTAATGCTGCACAAGGAAAAGGTAGCTATTTTTGTTTAGCTCCTTGCACACGCAGAACTTAACACTTATAAAATGTGTCCCCTGCAACCGTAAAACCGTCCCGGAGGTGGGACTTTCCTTCGTAATGTGACGCAGCACAGCCGTCATTCCTACCCCCCCGGCGCCGCGCACCGGCTCCTCAGCGTTGTTTTATTCCGTCCCGGAGCCTGCGCTGTTATGTTATCCCGTGGCCAGGCACACTTAGCGCTGCCCGTCTTCTGGCATCATTTGGTGTCAGGATGGCTGCGCCTGTGCGGCCGCGCTGGCAGAGAGCCCGCCTCGCAGTGTCTTCTGATTTAATCCCACTGGGGGCCTGGGATCCATGGACATGCGCAGTGCATATCTGAACCTCCACCTCTCACTCATTTCCCTATGGCTTCTTCAGACTGTTCGGTGTCAGCTGGTCCCTAATAGCATGCCACGGCCGTGACACCGCACAGTCTTAAGAAGCCGTAGGGAGGGGAGTGAGAGGCGAGGATATGCCCTGCGCATGGCCATGGATCCCAGGCCCCCAGTGGGATTAAATCAGAAGACACTGCGAGGCGGGCTCTCTGCCAGCGCGGCCGCACAGGCGCAGCCAGCCTGACACCAAATGATGTCAGAAGATGGGCAGCGCTAAGTGTGCCTGGCCACGGGATAACATAACAGCGCAGGCTCCGGGACGGAATAAAACAACGCTGAGGAGCCGGTGCGCGGCGCCGGGGGGGTAGGAATGACGGCTGTGCTGCGTCACATTACGAAGGAAAGTCCCACCTCCGGGACGGTTTTACGGTTGCAGGGGACACATTTTATAAGTGTTTAGTTCTGCGTGTGCAAGGAGCATGATGAAAAGAGCCACCTTTTCCTTTTGCATCTTTTGTGCTGCACAAGCTGGCTCTTTCAGCTACAAACGCCTTGGGGGGGGGGTTAAAGGTTCCCTTTCGACTTTCTCAGGCTTCGGCCTACATTGTGTTCCTCTGCTTTTCCACCTGTCCCTGGGCTCCAACACCGCCAGTTGCCGTCCAGAAGTGCTGTACGCACAGTCAACAGTCCCTCCTCTGTTATTGGGGTTCAGTAACGTCAGCTGTTCCCCTGCTGTTTGTGTGGCAATCCCTCCTACCTCCTCCAACCTCCTCCTCCTCCTTCTCCACCTGTCCCTGGGCTCCAACACCGCCAGTTGCCGTCCAGAAGTGCTGTACGCACAGTCAACAGTCCCTCCTCTGTTATTGGGGTTCAGTAACGTCAGCTGTTCCCCTGCTGTGTGTGTGGCAATCCCTCCTACCTCCTCCAACCTCCTCCTCCTCCTCCACCTGTCCCTGGGCTCCAACACCGCCAGTTGCCGTCCAGAAGTGCTGTACGCACAGTCAACAGTCCCTCCTCTGTTATTGGGGTTCAGTAACGTCAGCTGTTCCCCTGCTGTGTGTGTGGCAATCCCTCCTACCTCCTCCAACCTCCTCCAACCTCCTCCACCTGTCCCTGGGCTCCAACACCGCCAGTTGCCGTCCAGAAGTGCTGTACGCACAGTCAACAGTCCCTCCTCTGTTATTGGGGTTCAGTAACGTCAGCTGTTCCCCTGCTGTGTGTGTGGCAATCCCTCCTACCTCCTCCAACCTCCTCCTCCTCCTCCACCTGTCCCTGGGCTCCAACACCGCCAGTTGCCGTCCAGAAGTGCTGTACGCACAGTCAACAGTCCCTCCTCTGTTATTGGGGTTCAGTAACGTCAGCTGTTCCCCTGCTGTGTGTGTGGCAATCCCTCCTACCTCCTCCAACCTCCTCCAACCTCCTCCACCTGTCCCTGGGCTCCAACACCGCCAGTTGCCGTCCAGAAGTGCTGTACGCACAGTCAACAGTCCCTCCTCTGTTATTGGGGTTCAGTAACGTCAGCTGTTCCCCTGCTGTGTGTGTGGCAATCCCTCCTACCTCCTCCAACCTCCTCCAACCTCCTCCACCTGTCCCTGGGCTCCAACACCGCCAGTTGCCGTCCAGAAGTGCTGTACGCACAGTCAACAGTCCCTCCTCTGTTATTGGGGTTCAGTAACGTCAGCTGTTCCCCTGCTGTGTGTGTGGCAATCCCTCCTACCTCCTCCAACCTCCTCCTCCTCCTCCACCTGTCCCTGGGCTCCAACACCGCCAGTTGCCATCCAGAAGTGCTGTACGCACAGTCAACAGTCCCTCCTCTGTTATTGGGGTTCAGTAACGTCAGCTGTTCCCCTGCTGTGTGTGTGGCAATCCCTCCTACCTCCTCCAACCTCCTCCAACCTCCTCCTCCTCCTCCACCTGTCCCTGGGCTCCAACACCGCCAGTTGCCGTCCAGAAGTGCTGTACGCACAGTCAACAGTCCCTCCTCTGTTATTGGGGTTCAGTAACGTCAGCTGTTCCCCTGCTGTGTGTGTGGCAATCCCTCCTACCTCCTCCAACCTCCTCCTCCTCCTCCACCTGTCCCTGGGCTCCAACACCGCCAGTTGCCGTCCAGAAGTGCTGTACGCACAGTCAACAGTCCCTCCTCTGTTATTGGGGTTCAGTAACGTCAGCTGTTCCCCTGCTGTGTGTGTGGCAATCCCTCCTACCTCCTCCAACCTCCTCCAACCTCCTCCTCCTCCTCCACCTGTCCCTGGGCTCCAACACCGCCAGTTGCCGTCCAGAAGTGCTGTACGCACAGTCAACAGTCCCTCCTCTGTTATTGGGGTTCAGTAACGTCAGCTGTTCCCCTGCTGTGTGTGTGGCAATCCCTCCTACCTCCTCCAACCTCCTCCTCCTCCTCCACCTGTCCCTGGGCTCCAACACCGCCAGTTGCCGTCCAGAAGTGCTGTACGCACAGTCAACAGTCCCTCCTCTGTTATTGGGGTTCAGTAACGTCAGCTGTTCCCCTGCTGTGTGTGTGGCAATCCCTCCTACCTCCTCCAACCTCCTCCAACCTCCTCCACCTGTCCCTGGGCTCCAACACCGCCAGTTGCCGTCCAGAAGTGCTGTACGCACAGAGCCAAACACCTCGCCAATGTGTTAGTGGGGTTCAGCACCGCCAGCTGTTCCCCTGCTGTGTATACGGCAACGTGTACTGCGACCGCCACGCAGTCACAACAAGTTTACTTTAAGGGAACCTGTCCCCCCCCCCCCCCAGGCGTTTGTTACTGAAGGAGCCACCTTGTGCAGCAGTAATGATGCAAAGGGAAAAAGTGCCTCTTTTCGTGGTGCTCCTTGCACATGCGGAACCTAACAGTTATGAAATGTGTCCCCTCACAGCGTAAAACCGTCCGGTAGGTGGAACTTTCCTTTGTCGTGTGACGCAGCACAGCCATCATTTTTACCCCCTTGGCGCCGTGCGCCGCCTCCTCAGCGTTGTTTGAATCTGTCCCGGAGCCTGCGCTGTTAGGTTAGCCCTTGGCCATGCACACATGTTGCGGTGCCCGTCTTCTGACATCATTTGGTGTCAGGCTGGCTGCGCCTGTGCGGGTGCGCTGGCCGAGATCCCGCCTCGCAGTGTCGTCTAATGTAATCCCACCGCGGGCCTGTGATCCGTGCCCGTGCGCAGTGCATATCCTTGCCTCTCACTCCCCTCCCTACGGCTTCTTCAGACTGTGCGATGTCAGCTGGTCCCTAATAGCATGCCACGGCCGTGACACCGCACAGTCTGAAAAAGCCGTAGGGAGGGGAGTGAGAGGCGAGGATATGCACTGCGCACGGGCACGGATCACAGGCCCGCGGTGGGATTACATTAGACGACACTGCGAGGCGGGATCTCGGCCAGCGCACCCGCACAGGCGCAGCCAGCCTGACACCAAATGATGTCAGAAGACGGGCACCGCAACATGTGTGCATGGCCAAGGGCTAACCTAACAGCGCAGGCTCCGGGACAGATTCAAACAACGCTGAGGAGGCGGCGCACGGCGCCAAGGGTGTAAAAATGATGGCTGTGCTGCGTCACACGACAAAGGAAAGTTCCACCTACCGGACGGTTTTACGCTGTGAGGGGACACATTTCATAACTGTTAGGTTCCGCATGTGCAAGGACCATAATTAAAAGAGCTAAGTTTACCTTTTCCAGCATTAGTGCTGTACACAATGGCTCTTTCAGCTACAAACGCCTGGGGGGGGGGGGGGTTAAAGGTTTCCTTTCAACTTGCTCGAGTGCAGGCTTCGGCCTACACTCCGCTCCCCCTGCTCCTCCTGCTGACCCTGGGCTCTAACACCGCCAGTTGGGGCCCGGTACTGCTAGCTGCACAGAGAAAAACACCAGCCAATGTGTCAGTGGGGTTCAGCACCGCCAGCTGTTCCCCTGCTGTGCAGCCGGCAACGTGTCCTGCAACTGCCACGCAGGCACAACAGACCCAAAAGCTGCCGCCAGTGCAGGCTTCGGCCTACACTCTGCTCCATCTCCTCCTCCTGCTGACCCCGGGCTCCAACACCGCCAGTTGGGGCCCGGTACTGCTAGCTGCACAGAGAAAAACACCAGCCAATGTGTCAGTGGGGTTCAGCACCGCCAGCTGTTCCCCTGCTGTGCAGCCGGCATCGTGTCCTGCAAAAGCCACGCAGACACAAGAACTGAAATTGAAGGGAACCTGTCCCCCCTCCCCCAGGCGTTTTTACGTTATCCAGCCACCTTGTACAGCGGTAATGCTGCATGTGTGCAAGGTGGCTCAGAAACGTATTCTCCTCGCACATGTGGAACTGAAAACACGTCTGCAATGTGTCCTCTGTGTGACCATTTAACCGTCCCGGTGGTGTGACTTTCCTTTGTAATGACACGCTGCAACCCCCTTGGTAGCGCTGCCCGTCTTCTGGCATCATTGTTTGGCTGGCTGCGCCTCTGCGGCCGCCCTGACCCACACAACGCCCCTCGGTGTCTTATTTATTGGGACTGCGAGGGTGTGATTGATGGGCAGGATCAGTGCATCAGTTCGCCTGTCCCTCCTCTCCTTCCGCCTTCTTCGGACTGTGCGGCTTCATGGCCGTGGCATGCGATAAGGGATCAGATGACGCCGCACAGTCTGAAGCGGGTGTAAGGACCCGAGTGTGAGAGGCCAACATATGTACTGCGCCAGGCCATGAATCCCAGCCCTGCAGTGTTTTTACAATGTTAAGACACTGCGGGGCTGGGATTCATGGTCATCGCGAACCGCACCGGCCGACATTAAATGATGTCAGAAGATGGGCAGCGCTAACAGCGCTAGGCCAGGGGATAACACGACAGCGCAGACTCCTGTACAGCAAATAACAACGCTCAGGAGGCTGCACCCAGCACCAAGGTGGGATTCTTGACATCTGTGCTGCGTCTCATTACAAAGGGAACTCGCGCCTCCAACACAGTTTGACTGTATAAAGGGCTAAATGTTATACGTGTTTCATTCAGCGTGTGCAAGGAGCGAAATTAAAAGAGCAACCTTTGACTTGTGCAGCACTACTGCTGCATAAGCTGTGGCTCTTCTACTTTCTAACCCCTGAGGGGGGGTTAAAGGTTACCTTTGAAATTGGTTCAAGTAGGCTTCGGCCTACACTCTGCTCCCCCTGCAGAGCCCGGGCTCCAACACCGCTAGTTGCTGTCCGGAAGTGCTGGCTGCACAGAGCCAAACACCTCGCCAATGTGTCAGTGGGGTCCAGCACCGCCAGCTGTTCCCCTGCTGTGCAGCCGGCAACGTGTCCTGCGACCGCCACGCAGACACAACAGACCCAAAGCTGCCGCCAGTGCAGGCTTCGGCCTACACTCCCCTCCCCCTGCTCCTGCTCCTCCTCCTCCTGCTGACCCTGGGCTCTAACAAACCGCCAGTTGGGGCCCAGATGTGCTAGCTGCACAGAGAAAAACACCAGCCAATGTGTCAGTGGGGTCCAGCACCGCCAGCTGTTCCCCTGCTGTGCAGCCGGCAACGTGTCCTGCAAAAGCCACGCAGACACAAGAACTGAAATTGAAGGGAACCTGTCCCCCCTCCCCCAGGCGTTTTTACGTTATCCAGCCACCTTGTACAGCGGTAATGCTGCATGTGTGCAAGGTGGCTCAGAAACGTATTCTCCTCGCACATGTGGAACTGAAAACACGTCTGCAATGTGTCCTCTGTGTGACCATTTAACCGTCCCGGTGGTGTGACTTTCCTTTGTAATGACACGCTGCAACCCCCTTGGTAGCGCTGCCCGTCTTCTGGCATCATTGTTTGGCTGGCTGCGCCTCTGCGGCCGCCCTGACCCACACAACGCCCCTCGGTGTCTTATTTATTGGGACTGCGAGGGTGTGATTGATGGGCAGGATCAGTGCATCAGTTCGCCTGTCCCTCCTCTCCTTCCGCCTTCTTCGGACTGTGCGGCTTCATGGCCGTGGCATGCGATAAGGGATCAGATGACGCCGCACAGTCTGAAGCGGGTGTAAGGACCCGAGTGTGAGAGGCCAACATATGTGCTGCGCCAGGCCCTGAATCCCAGCCCCGCAGTGTTTTTACAATGTTAAGACACTGCGGGGCTGGGATTCATGGTCATCGCGAACCGCACCGGCCGACATTAAATGATGTCAGAAGATGGGCAGCGCTAACAGCGCTAGGCCAGGGGATAACACGACAGCGCAGACTCCTGTACAGCAAATAACAACGCTCAGGAGGCTGCACCCAGCACCAAGGTGGGATTCTTGACATCTGTGCTGCGTCTCATTACAAAGGGAACTCGCGCCTCCAACACAGTTTGACTGTATAAAGGGCTAAATGTTATACGTGTTTCATTCAGCGTGTGCAAGGAGCGAAATTAAAAGAGCAACCTTTGACTTGTGCAGCACTACTGCTGCATAAGCTGTGGCTCTTCTACTTTCTAACCCCTGAGGGGGGGTTAAAGGTTACCTTTGAAATTGGTTCAAGTAGGCTTCGGCCTACACTCTGCTCCCCCTGCAGAGCCCGGGCTCCAACACCGCTAGTTGCTGTCCGGAAGTGCTGGCTGCACAGAGCCAAACACCTCGCCAATGTGTCAGTGGGGTCCAGCACCGCCAGCTGTTCCCCTGCTGTGCAGCCGGCAACGTGTTCTGCGACCGCCACGCAGACACAACAGACCCAAAGCTGCCGCCAGTGCAGGCTTCGGCCTACACTCCCCTCCCCCTGCTCCTGCTCCTCCTCCTCCTGCTGACCCTGGGCTCTAACAAACCGCCAGTTGGGGCCCAGATGTGCTAGCTGCACAGAGAAAAACACCAGCCAATGTGTCAGTGGGGTCCAGCACCGCCAGCTGTTCCCCTGCTGTGCAGCCGGCAACGTGTCCTGCAAAAGCCACGCAGACACAAGAACTGAAATTGAAGGGAACCTGTCCCCCCTCCCCCAGGCGTTTTTACGTTATCCAGCCACCTTGTACAGCGGTAATGCTGCATGTGTGCAAGGTGGCTCAGAAACGTATTCTCCTCGCACATGTGGAACTGAAAACACGTCTGCAATGTGTCCTCTGTGTGACCATTTAACCGTCCCGGTGGTGTGACTTTCCTTTGTAATGACACGCTGCAACCCCCTTGGTAGCGCTGCCCGTCTTCTGGCATCATTGTTTGGCTGGCTGCGCCTCTGCGGCCGCCCTGACCCACACAACGCCCCTCGGTGTCTTATTTATTGGGACTGCGAGGGTGTGATTGATGGGCAGGATCAGTGCATCAGTTCGCCTGTCCCTCCTCTCCTTCCGCCTTCTTCGGACTGTGCGGCTTCATGGCCGTGGCATGCGATAAGGGATCAGATGACGCCGCACAGTCTGAAGCGGGTGTAAGGACCCGAGTGTGAGAGGCCAACATATGTGCTGCGCCAGGCCCTGAATCCCAGCCCCTCAGTGTTTTTACAATGTTAAGACACTGCGGGGCTGGGATTCATGGTCATCGCGAACCGCACCGGCCGACATTAAATGATGTCAGAAGATGGGCAGCGCTAACAGCGCTAGGCCAGGGGATAACACGACAGCGCAGACTCCTGTACAGCAAATAACAACGCTCAGGAGGCTGCACCCAGCACCAAGGTGGGATTCTTGACATCTGTGCTGCGTCTCATTACAAAGGGAACTCGCGCCTCCAACACAGTTTGACTGTATAAAGGGCTAAATGTTATACGTGTTTCATTCAGCGTGTGCAAGGAGCGAAATTAAAAGAGCAACCTTTGACTTGTGCAGCACTACTGCTGCATAAGCTGTGGCTCTTCTACTTTCTAACCCCTGAGGGGGGGTTAAAGGTTACCTTTGAAATTGGTTCAAGTAGGCTTCGGCCTACACTCTGCTCCCCCTGCAGAGCCCGGGCTCCAACACCGCTAGTTGCTGTCCGGAAGTGCTGGCTGCACAGAGCCAAACACCTCGCCAATGTGTCAGTGGGGTCCAGCACCGCCAGCTGTTCCCCTGCTGTGCAGCCGGCAACGTGTCCTGCGACCGCCACGCAGACACAACAGACCCAAAGCTGCCGCCAGTGCAGGCTTCGGCCTACACTCCCCTCCCCCTGCTCCTGCTCCTCCTCCTCCTGCTGACCCTGGGCTCTAACAAACCGCCAGTTGGGGCCCAGATGTGCTAGCTGCACAGAGAAAAACACCAGCCAATGTGTCAGTGGGGTCCAGCACCGCCAGCTGTTCCCCTGCTGTGCAGCCGGCAACGTGTCCTGCAAAAGCCACGCAGACACAAGAACTGAAATTGAAGGGAACCTGTCCCCCCTCCCCCAGGCGTTTTTACGTTATCCAGCCACCTTGTACAGCGGTAATGCTGCATGTGTGCAAGGTGGCTCAGAAACGTATTCTCCTCGCACATGTGGAACTGAAAACACGTCTGCAATGTGTCCTCTGTGTGACCATTTAACCGTCCCGGTGGTGTGACTTTCCTTTGTAATGACACGCTGCAACCCCCTTGGTAGCGCTGCCCGTCTTCTGGCATCATTGTTTGGCTGGCTGCGCCTCTGCGGCCGCCCTGACCCACACAACGCCCCTCGGTGTCTTATTTATTGGGACTGCGAGGGTGTGATTGATGGGCAGGATCAGTGCATCAGTTCGCCTGTCCCTCCTCTCCTTCCGCCTTCTTCGGACTGTGCGGCTTCATGGCCGTGGCATGCGATAAGGGATCAGATGACGCCGCACAGTCTGAAGCGGGTGTAAGGACCCGAGTGTGAGAGGCCAACATATGTGCTGCGCCAGGCCCTGAATCCCAGCCCCGCAGTGTTTTTACAATGTTAAGACACTGCGGGGCTGGGATTCATGGTCATCGCGAACCGCACCGGCCGACATTAAATGATGTCAGAAGATGGGCAGCGCTAACAGCGCTAGGCCAGGGGATAACACGACAGCGCAGACTCCTGTACAGCAAATAACAACGCTCAGGAGGCTGCACCCAGCACCAAGGTGGGATTCTTGACATCTGTGCTGCGTCTCATTACAAAGGGAACTCGCGCCTCCAACACAGTTTGACTGTATAAAGGGCTAAATGTTATACGTGTTTCATTCAGCGTGTGCAAGGAGCGAAATTAAAAGAGCAACCTTTGACTTGTGCAGCACTACTGCTGCATAAGCTGTGGCTCTTCTACTTTCTAACCCCTGAGGGGGGGTTAAAGGTTACCTTTGAAATTGGTTCAAGTAGGCTTCGGCCTACACTCTGCTCCCCCTGCAGAGCCCGGGCTCCAACACCGCTAGTTGCTGTCCGGAAGTGCTGGCTGCACAGAGCCAAACACCTCGCCAATGTGTCAGTGGGGTCCAGCACCGCCAGCTGTTCCCCTGCTGTGCAGCCGGCAACGTGTCCTGCGACCGCCACGCAGACACAACAGACCCAAAGCTGCCGCCAGTGCAGGCTTCGGCCTACACTCCCCTCCCCCTGCTCCTGCTCCTCCTCCTCCTGCTGACCCTGGGCTCTAACAAACCGCCAGTTGGGGCCCAGATGTGCTAGCTGCACAGAGAAAAACACCAGCCAATGTGTCAGTGGGGTCCAGCACCGCCAGCTGTTCCCCTGCTGTGCAGCCGGCAACGTGTCCTGCAAAAGCCACGCAGACACAAGAACTGAAATTGAAGGGAACCTGTCCCCCCTCCCCCAGGCGTTTTTACGTTATCCAGCCACCTTGTACAGCGGTAATGCTGCATGTGTGCAAGGTGGCTCAGAAACGTATTCTCCTCGCACATGTGGAACTGAAAACACGTCTGCAATGTGTCCTCTGTGTGACCATTTAACCGTCCCGGTGGTGTGACTTTCCTTTGTAATGACACGCTGCAACCCCCTTGGTAGCGCTGCCCGTCTTCTGGCATCATTGTTTGGCTGGCTGCGCCTCTGCGGCCGCCCTGACCCACACAACGCCCCTCGGTGTCTTATTTATTGGGACTGCGAGGGTGTGATTGATGGGCAGGATCAGTGCATCAGTTCGCCTGTCCCTCCTCTCCTTCCGCCTTCTTCGGACTGTGCGGCTTCATGGCCGTGGCATGCGATAAGGGATCAGATGACGCCGCACAGTCTGAAGCGGGTGTAAGGACCCGAGTGTGAGAGGCCAACATATGTGCTGCGCCAGGCCCTGAATCCCAGCCCCGCAGTGTTTTTACAATGTTAAGACACTGCGGGGCTGGGATTCATGGTCATCGCGAACCGCACCGGCCGACATTAAATGATGTCAGAAGATGGGCAGCGCTAACAGCGCTAGGCCAGGGGATAACACGACAGCGCAGACTCCTGTACAGCAAATAACAACGCTCAGGAGGCTGCACCCAGCACCAAGGTGGGATTCTTGACATCTGTGCTGCGTCTCATTACAAAGGGAACTCGCGCCTCCAACACAGTTTGACTGTATAAAGGGCTAAATGTTATACGTGTTTCATTCAGCGTGTGCAAGGAGCGAAATTAAAAGAGCAACCTTTGACTTGTGCAGCACTACTGCTGCATAAGCTGTGGCTCTTCTACTTTCTAACCCCTGAGGGGGGGTTAAAGGTTACCTTTGAAATTGGTTCAAGTAGGCTTCGGCCTACACTCTGCTCCCCCTGCAGAGCCCGGGCTCCAACACCGCTAGTTGCTGTCTTGAAGTGCTGGCTGCACAGAGCCAAACACCTCGCCAATGTGTCAGTGGGGTCCAGCACCGCCAGCTGTTCCCCTGCTGTGCAGCCGGCAACGTGTCCTGCGACCACCACGCAGACACAACAGACCCAAAGCTGCCGCCAGTGCAGGCTTCGGCCTACACTCCCCTCCCCCTGCTCCTGCTCCTCCTCCTCCTGCTGACCCTGGGCTCTAACAAACCGCCAGTTGGGGCCCAGATGTGCTAGCTGCACAGAGAAAAACACCAGCCAATGTGTCAGTGGGGTCCAGCACCGCCAGCTGTTCCCCTGCTGTGCAGCCGGCAACGTGTCCTGCAAAAGCCACGCAGACACAAGAACTGAAATTGAAGGGAACCTGTCCCCCCTCCCCCAGGCGTTTTTACGTTATCCAGCCACCTTGTACAGCGGTAATGCTGCATGTGTGCAAGGTGGCTCAGAAACGTATTCTCCTCGCACATGTGGAACTGAAAACACGTCTGCAATGTGTCCTCTGTGTGACCATTTAACCGTCCCGGTGGTGTGACTTTCCTTTGTAATGACACGCTGCAACCCCCTTGGTAGCGCTGCCCGTCTTCTGGCATCATTGTTTGGCTGGCTGCGCCTCTGCGGCCGCCCTGACCCACACAACGCCCCTCGGTGTCTTATTTATTGGGACTGCGAGGGTGTGATTGATGGGCAGGATCAGTGCATCAGTTCGCCTGTCCCTCCTCTCCTTCCGCCTTCTTCGGACTGTGCGGCTTCATGGCCGTGGCATGCGATAAGGGATCAGATGACGCCGCACAGTCTGAAGCGGGTGTAAGGACCCGAGTGTGAGAGGCCAACATATGTGCTGCGCCAGGCCCTGAATCCCAGCCCCGCAGTGTTTTTACAATGTTAAGACACTGCGGGGCTGGGATTCATGGTCATCGCGAACCGCACCGGCCGACATTAAATGATGTCAGAAGATGGGCAGCGCTAACAGCGCTAGGCCAGGGGATAACACGACAGCGCAGACTCCTGTACAGCAAATAACAACGCTCAGGAGGCTGCACCCAGCACCAAGGTGGGATTCTTGACATCTGTGCTGCGTCTCATTACAAAGGGAACTCGCGCCTCCAACACAGTTTGACTGTATAAAGGGCTAAATGTTATACGTGTTTCATTCAGCGTGTGCAAGGAGCGAAATTAAAAGAGCAACCTTTGACTTGTGCAGCACTACTGCTGCATAAGCTGTGGCTCTTCTACTTTCTAACCCCTGAGGGGGGGTTAAAGGTTACCTTTGAAATTGGTTCAAGTAGGCTTCGGCCTACACTCTGCTCCCCCTGCAGAGCCCGGGCTCCAACACCGCTAGTTGCTGTCCGGAAGTGCTGGCTGCACAGAGCCAAACACCTCGCCAATGTGTCAGTGGGGTCCAGCACCGCCAGCTGTTCCCCTGCTGTGCAGCCGGCAACGTGTCCTGCAAAAGCCACGCAGACACTTGCTCTTGGACCTTCTGCTCCCCATCCTGGTTCCAGTACCGTCAGCTGGTTCCGGGCAGAGCCTTTGGCTTAGGTGCCTCCCTTTGGTATCCGAGTTCCACCAACGTCAGGTGGTCCTTGGTAGTGCTTTCAGGCACGGGTACCTCCTGCTTAGTAACCGGGTTCCAGTAACGTCAGCTGGTCCTCGGTAGTTCCATTGGCTCTTGGACCTTCGGCTACCCATCCGGGTTCCAGCACCGTCAGCTGGTTCTCGGCAGTGTCTTTTGCTCTTGTACCTTCTGCTCCCCATCCTGGTTCCAGTACCGTCAGCTGGTTCCGGGCAGAGCCTTTGGCTTAGGTGCCTCCCTCTGGGTATCTGAGTTCCACCAACGTCAGGTGGTCCTTGGTAGTGCTTTCAGCACAGGTACCTCCTGCTTAGTAACCGGGTTCCAGTAACGTCAGCTGGTCCTCGGTCGTTCCATTGGCTCTTGGACCTTCGGGTAGCCATCCGAGTTCCAGTTCCATCAGCTGGTTCTCGGCATTTTCTCAGCCTTCTTGTACCTTCTGCTACATTTCCAAGTTCAAGAGACTAAACACGATGACCCGGAAGACCACCCCTAAGATGACGACGACACCAGAGACGACAACCACCGTGATGACGACGACCCTGGAGACGATGACCCTGAAGACCACCCCGATGACGACGACCCCGGAGACCACCCCGATGACGACGACCCCGGAGACGACGACCCTGGAGACGACGACGACCTGGAAGACCGAGAAGCAGAAGAACAAGAGGCTGCAGAACAAAGAGCAGAAGGACATTAAGCATAACACAAAATATCAGAGCAAAAAATATTATGTAAATTATAAGCAGAAGAAGACTAAGCAGTGTATGGGGGTGAGTCCGTTCCTCCTCGTGGTGCCCCTGGATAAAGCCTGATGCTGCAGGCCAAACTGAACGCGGACAAATGTAACTGTTTTGTGACAGGCAGAACGGAAGGTGTAATCTTCAAACTTTTATAGATAACAACTACGGGAATGCCTGTCACAAATAAGAATATGATGAAGAAGTAGAATATGATGAAGATAATAGTAAACTAAAAACAATATGAACAATGTAACCCAAAAAATAATAGGTAGAAGATGAAGAAGAAGATGAATAAGGTGAAGAAGTTGATGTCAAAGAAGCTGATGATGAGGATAATTAAGAAGAAAGCGTGGGAGAAGTAAAAAAAAAGGTGAAGGGCGTGGAAGCAGTGAAACATCAATATCTGACATTAAAAAAAAAATTAACATAGTCAAATTCTTTCTAACGCCGAACGTCATAAAAAAAAACGCAAAATCCTGCTATTCTATTACATTGGGCTAAACCTCTGTGCCTTTAATATCTCCGCCACGTCCCCCAATACATCCTACATTATTCTTAGTTGTTTTCCTTCATGTAGAATGAACCTACAAGTGTATAAAGGGTTTCTTTTAATTCCGATATTTTCGTCCCATTGACTTGCATTGGGATCGGGTATCGGTATCGGATTAGATCCGATACTTTGACGGTATCGGCCGATACTTTCCGATACCGATACTTTCCGATATCGGAAGGTATCGCTCAACACTAGACATTGCTTTTCAATCATGCTTCCACAGATTTAACCCCTTAATGACAGCCAATACGTCTTTTAACTGACCTGAGATATAAGAGAATAGCCTCCCCATACAGGTGACAGTCCAGCAGCTGTCAGCTGTACACTATAGCTGACAACTTGCTGTATCAGCCACGATCAGTGTTTGCACCATCCAAATCTGTTTAACCCCTTAGATGCTGCTGTCAATAGTGACTACATCATTATAAATGGTTAACAGAGTGTGGGGGCTTCCTCTTTATCCAAACTGGTGCCCTCAGATCATGATTTTGTGGCCCTGATGTTTGCCATGGCAATTCATGACCAAATAGTGGCCTTACAGTCTGACAGCTCTAGTAATCTGTTCAGAAGTTAGAGTCATTTAGGTGGTAAAAATACACATTTTCATTTCTGTCATGTCACTTTGCATTAATTTCTGTAAAGCATCTGACGGGTTAATAAACTACTTGACTGCAGTTTTCAATGTGTCAGGAGGTGCTGTTTTTAAAATGGTATCACTTTTGGGGGTTTCCCAATATATGAGACCCCTAAAGTCACTTCAAACATGGATAAGTCCCTTATAAAATAAATTTTGTAAATTTCCTTGAAAAAATGAAAAATTGCTGCTACATTTTTAAACCTCCTAAAATGCTAACAAAATAAAATAACATTTTACAAATTGCTGATGTAAAGCAGACATGTGGGAAATGTTATTTATTTCTTATTGGTTTTCTGTGGTATGACCATCTGGATTAAAGGGATAATCATTCACATTTAGAAAATTGCTAATTTTTTAACATTTTTCTCAAATATTTGATATTTTTTATAAATAAACACAAAACATATTGACCTAAATTTACCATTATCATAAAGTATAATGTGTCATGAAAAAACAATCTCAAAATCACTGGGATTTGTTGAAGCATTCCAGAGTTATTACCACATAAAGTGACACTGGTCAGATTCAAAAAATTTGGTTCTGTCACTAAGGGGTTTAAAAAAAAAATAAAACTCATGAAATAGGCCTAGACAGAAATGATGGTACCCCTGAAAATAATGTGATAATGTGACAAAAGGGACATGATAAATTACGGTGTGTCCACTAACTAGCATCACAGGTGTCTATAATCTTGGAATCAGTGAGTGGGCCTGTGTATAGGGCTACACATACTCACTGTGCTGTTTGGTGACATGGTGTGTATCACACTCAACATGGACCAGAGGAAGCGAAGGAAAGAGTTGTCTCAAGAGATTAGAAAGAAACTTATAGACAAACATGTTAAAGGTAAAAGTTATAAGACCATCTCCAAGCAGCTTGATGTTCCTGTGACTACAGTTGCACATATTATTCAGCAATTTAAGATCCATGGGACTGTAGCCAACCTCCTTAGATGTGGCTGCAGGATGAAAATTGATGACAAATCAAAGAGACGGATAATACGAATGGTAACAAAAGAGCCCAGAAAAACGTCTAAACAGATTAAAGGTGAACTTCAAGCTCAAGGAACATCAGTGTCAGATCACACTATCCATGGTTGTATGAGCCAAAATGGACAAGCCACAAAGCTTCTGGGAGAAGGTCCTATGGACAGATGAGACAAAAATGGAACTTTTTCGCAAGGCACATCAGCTCTATGTTCATAGACGGAAAAGTGAAGCATATCAAGAAAAGAATACTGTCCCTACTGTGAAACACAGAGGAGGCTCTGTTGTGTTCTGGGGCTGCTTTGCTGCATCTGGCACAGGGTGTCTAGAATCTGTGCCAGGTACAATTAAATCTCAAGACTATCAAGGGATTTTAGAGAGAAATGTGCTGCCCAGTGTCAGAAAGTTTGCTCTCAATCGCAGGTCATGTGTCTTTCAACAGGATAATGACCCAAAACGCACAGCTAAAAACACCCAAGAAGGGCTAAGAGGAAAACATTGGACTATTCTGAAGTGGCCTTCTGTGAGCCTTGACCTACATCCTATTGAGCATCTTTGGAAAGAGCTGAAACATGCCGTCTGGAAAAGGCAACCTTCAAACATGAGACAACTGGAGCAGTTTGCTCTTGAGGAGTGGGCCAAAATACCTGACGAGAGGGGCAGAAGTCTCATTGACAGAGACAGGAATTGTTTGATTGCAGTGATTGCCTCAAAAGGTTGTGCAAAAAAATATTAAGTTAAGGGTACCATCATTTCTGTCCAGGCTTTTTTTATGAGTTTTTTTTTTTTTAATTCTGTGGAAGCATGGCTGTAACCATTCTGGGTTTTCCGGTCATTAAACGAGGGATACCAACAATTTTGACCATGTGTGTATGAAGGAATTTGTGGTGTGTCTTTTATGTTGTTCTTTGTGTTATATAATTGTGCTTTATGTTGCTTTTTATTGATAGACCTTTATGGCATTTTAAACATTTGATCAGCTTCCTACAGTGGTTATCTATGGATCAGAGACAGGACAGGTATGATTTTCGCCCTCTGAGATTCTGTTTGTCGGAGAGCACTCCCATTCTGGTCTTTAAGGGGTGTGGTCTTTAGTGGGCGGGGTATTTAGTGGGGGTGTCAAATGTCCGTAAAAATGTTAGGCCGTCCGTGAATTTGAGTCCAGGTGTACATAATTTTTTTTAGTAAGTTGGCAATCCTGATCGAATACCAATTGCTGCCATTATGTTTGCCTTGGCAATGTCTTGCTTTGATCTACTAAGGCCGGCCTCACACTCAGCGTATGTAAATACGGTCCGTTTTTTACGGCCGTAATACGCAGAAAAGTCCCCAAAATAGTGGTCCGTATGTCATCCGTAGGCATGGTGTGTCAGCGTATTTTGTGCATGGCATCTTCCATATGTAATCCGTATGGCATCCGTACTGCGATATTTTCTCGCAGGCTTGCAAAACCGACATCTAATGGATTTATGTGCTCAAATGTTCGTTAAAACATATATACAGTATATACTGTATATATATATATATATATATGTCATTGAGACACATATATATATATTCTGTATTTATATTTAATTCAGCGCGATATATGTGAAAAGCCGGTAATTCAATCGCCGGCTTTTCATTTCTCCTTCACAAACCCGACAGGATATGAAACATGGTTTACATACAGTAAACCATTTCATATCCCCTTTTTTTTGCATATTCCACACTGCTAATGTTAGTAGTGTGTATGTGCAAAATTTGGGTGCTGTAGCTGCTAAAATAAAGGGTTAAATGGCAGAAAAAATTGGCGTGGGCTCCCGCGCAATTTTCTCCGCCAGAGTGATAAAGCCAGTGACTGAGGGCAGATATTAATAGCCAGGAGAGGGTCCATGGTTATTGCCCCCCCTGGCTACAAACATCTGCCCCCAGCCACCCCAGAAAAGGCACATCTGGAAGATGCGCCTATTCTGGCACTTGGCCACTCTCTTCCCACTCCCGTGTAGCGGTGGGATATGGGGTAATGAAGGGTTAATGTCACCTTGCTATTGTAAGGTGACATTAAGCCAGATTAATAATGGAGAGGCGCCAATTATGTCACCTATCCATTATTAATCCAATTGTATGAAAGGGTTAAAAAAACACACACATTATTAAAAAGTATTTTAATGAAATAAACACACAGGTTGTTTTAATATTTTATTGCTCTCTCAATCCACCTGAAGACCCTCGCTCTGCAAAATAATAAACCAACAATATACATACCTTCTGTTGATCTGTCACGTCCCACGAAGTAAGTCCATCTGAAGGGGTTAAATCATTTTACAGGCAGGAGCTGTGCTAAAGCACTCGCTCGTGCCTGTAAACCCCGGGTACTGAAAGGAAAGCTGGGTGATCTGTACTTACATTGAGTCGCGGTGAGGCGCCCTCTGCTGGATGAACTCATATGAACTCGAGCAAGGGAACTTTTCCAAGGCTCCAGTTCATGAGGACATCCAGCAGAGGGCATCCAGCCCTCAGTCACTGGCTTTACCACTCTGGCGGAGAAAATTGTGCGGGAGCCCACGCCAATTTTTTCTGCCATTTAACCCTTTATTTTAGCAGCTACAGCACCCAAATTTTGCACATACACACTACTAACATTAGTAGTGTGGAATATGCAAAAAAAAGGGGATATGAGATGGTTTACTGTATGTAAACCATGTCTCATATCCTGTCGGGTTTGTGAAGGAGAAATGAAAAGCCGGCAATTGAATTACCGGCTTTTCACTAACACCGCTGCGTATTTCTCGCAAGTCACACTGCTGGTCCGTGTGGAATCCGTATTTTTCTCGCCCCCATAGACTTTCATTGGCAATACGGTGACAAACGCAGCATGCTGCGATTTTCTACGGCCGTACAAGACCGTATATTACGGATGCGTAATATACGGCAGATATGAGCTGGGCCATAGAGATTCATTGGGCCGTGTGTAATGCGAATTTTACGGACGTAGTTTATGCGCTCATACGTCCGTAAAACTCGCTAGTGTGAGGCCGGCCTAATACTGCTTAAAAGTAGTACTGTAAGGTCATTTTTACCATATAGCCACATAAATTGTGCTTCATTAATTTTTTAGAGAGACACGAAATAGAGCTGTTTTGTTCTGCTCAATTCTCTTTCCCATACTTCAGCACAAGAATAGTTTCATGCCAAAACAGGAAGCTCTCTAACCCGAGGCTTAATCCTCCACTAGTCAGGAGCTATTGAAATGTATCCTCCTCTTTTTACTCTACAAAAAATAGTTTAGATTCATTTAGTTGCCAGTGAACCAGTATTAATTACACTATTCAGCCACTTCAATTGGCCGCCCACTTGGCAGAGCAAGAATATACTAGACACAGAATAACCATAGTTACCATTATACACTGTCTATGGATAACCTGAAACTATCAGTGACTAAATGTAAAATGCCACTATGTTCTGCAGTAGATTACCCAGGTATTTGTAAAAAAAAAAAAATAGTGTGTTTCTCATACTTTCATCCCATAGATAAAATGTCACATTTCATGCATTGCTATGTACTAATTAAAATAAAGCATAAAGAGATTATTGAATTAAAATCCTACACAATAATAGTACTTGGTGGAAACTGTTCAGGTCCTGTAAAACATCATACGATCACAGATCAAGCGCAGGTGATGTGCTCACATCATGGATTGGAGGTGCCGACTGTATCATACAGCCACAACTCCACTCTAATGGGCAAGACTGAAATTAACTCGAGCCCCAATTCATTATACAGTTTGAAAAGTTGCACAATTTTTGCGTATCACAGGGTTGCACAAAAAGTTTGCAACTTTTGGCAGTTTTACAAGTTTTGACCACCTCCACTAAAATGGACTGAGTTGGGGCAGAAATGGGGGTGATGACATCTTCTCCTCTAATTCATGATGATCTGTGGTTTACCTTACACCACAAATCTTACCCAAGTTGAGCTGTGTAACATATTACACTATGTTCCAAATTATTATGCAAATTACATTTTTATCAGATTTTCCTAAATGGTCAGTGCAAATGACAGTCAGTCTAAGAAAAGTCATCACCCGTTAGACTATACATCGAATTTTATTGAAGAAACCTCCCACTGATAACAGTATAATCTCCAAAATGAATAAAAACTCAAAATGCACTGTTCCAAATTATTATGCACAGTAGAATTTTTAAACATTTGATATGTTTTAAAGAACTGAAAATGCTCATTTGTGGAATTTGCAGCATTAGGAGGTCACATTCACTGAACAAAAAAGCTATTTAACGCCAAAACATCCCAACAGGCCAAGTTACATGTTAACATACGACCCTTCTTTGATGTCACCTTCACAATTCTTGTATCCATTGAACTTGTGAGTTTTTCGAGAGTGTCTGCTTGTATTTCTTTGCATGAAGTCAGAATAGCCTCCCAGAGCTGCTGTTTTGATGTGAACTGCCTCCCACCCTCATAGATCTTTTGCTTGATGATACTCCAAAGGTTCTCTATAGGGTTAAGGTCAGTGGAAGATGGTGGCCACACCATGAGTTTCTCCTTTTATGCCCATAGTGTTGTGAAATCCGTTCTCGAACTCCCTCCTGTGGTCATGAATGGTACTTCGGCGAGTTCTGTCCGTGGACTCCCTCTGGTGGCTGTGAGTGGAACTGCTGGTTCTGAGGTTGCTTCCTCAGCTGCCCTCGTTTGCGGCTAGGTTGGCTTCTCTATTTAACTCCACTCAGATCGTTACTCCATGCCAGCTGTCAATGTATCTGCACTGGTTTAGATCTCTCTCGGATCTTTCTGATGACCTGTCTACTCCAGCAGAAGCTAAGTCCCTGCTAGTTCATTTGTTGTTCATTGTGTACTGAATATATTTCTTAGTACTTGCTAAGTTCTAGTCCAG
This sequence comes from Ranitomeya variabilis, assembly GCF_051348905.1. Classification (NCBI taxonomy): domain Eukaryota; kingdom Metazoa; phylum Chordata; class Amphibia; order Anura; family Dendrobatidae; genus Ranitomeya; species Ranitomeya variabilis. The sequence goes on from NC_135236.1 coordinate 602,947,085, forward strand.
CTTGCTAACATGATATTGCCTTGCTAGCTGGAAGCTCTGGGTTGCAGAGTGGCACCTCCGCACCGTGAGTCGGTGCGGGGGTCTTTTTGCACACTCTGCGTGGCTTTTTGTAGATTTTTGTGCTGACCGCATAGATCCCTTTCCTATCCTCAGTCTATTTAGTAAGTCTGGCCTCTTTTGCTGAAACCTGTTTCATCCCTGTGTTTGTGACTTTCCTCTTAACTCACAGTTAATATATGTGGGGGGCTTCTTTTACCTTTGGGGAATTTCTCTGAGGCAAGGAAAGGCTTATTTTCCTATCTTTAGGGGTAGTTAGCTCTTAGGCTGTGAAGAGGCGTCTAGGGAGAGTTAGGTACGCTCCACAGCTATTTCTAGTGTGTGTGTTATAGGATTAGGATTGCGGTCAGCAGAGTTCCCACTTCCCAGAGCTTGTCCTGTCTTTTAGTTTAACCATCAGGTCATTCCAGGTGCACCTAACCACCAGGTCCATAACACCATAGCAGCCAATTACTCAGAGGTATTCTTTGCAGCATGAGATGGTACATTGTCATGCATGAAGATGATTTTGCTCCTGAAGGCACATTTCTGCTTTTTATACCATGGAGGAAAGTTGTCAGTCAGAATCTCTATATACTTTGCAGAGGTCATTTTCACAGCTTCAGGAACCTTAAAGGGCCCTACCAGCTGTTTCTCCATGTTTACGGCCCAAAACATGACTCCTCCACCTCCTTGCTGTTGTTGCAGCCTTGTTGGGACATGGTGGTCATACACCAACCATCCACTACTCCATCCATTTGGACCATCCAGGGTTGCTCAACACTTATCAGTAAACAAGAATGTTTGGAAATTAGTCTTTATGTATGTGTGGGCCCAATGCAACCATTTCTGCATGTGAACACTGTTTAAGGGTTGGCGAATAGTAGGTTTATGTACCACAGCAAGCCTTTGAAGGAGCCCACACCTTGAGGTTTGAGGGACTCCAGAGGCACCAGCAGCTTCAAATATCTGTTTGCTGCTTTGTAATGGCTTTTTAGCAGCTGCTCTCTTAATCCGATGAACTTGCCTGGCAGAAATCTTCCTCATTATGCCTTTATCAGCACAAACACATCTGTGCTCAGATACAGCCACAAATCTGTTAACAGTACGATGATCACGCTTATGTTTTCGGGAAATTTCTAATGTTTTCATCCCTTCACCAAGGCATTGCACTATTTGATGCTTTTCGGCAGCAGAGAGATCCTTTTTCTTTTCCATGTTACTTGAAAACTGTGACCTGCTTAATAATGTGGAACATCATTTTTAAGTAGTTTTCCTTTAATTAGAATCACCTGGAAAACCAATTATCACATGTGTTTAAGATTGATTTCAGTGATCCATTGAGCCCTGAGACACAATACCATCCACGAGTTTATTTGGAAAACAAAACAATTAAATCTTTATGACACTTAAATCCAATTTGCATAATAATTTGGAACACAGTGTAGTATGGGCATACAGGTTATAGACTGCTGAAAAAAGTCATCCCTGTATGCCTCATATCAAATGCCATGTTGTTGAGAAATCTGCTTTTATCACATTATGTAAATGAGTTCCTCCAGGCTAAGGGGAGGATGCTGCCCAGAAGATAACTCTGCCTTTTGTACTTCATTATCATGTGAATTGTAATGCACAGCGTCACTGTGTGCCTGTGACGCTGGGTTTTGTGTTATGATCTGGTGGCCTAAGAGCAGCATGAGACGTACTCTGGAGAAGGTGGTACCTGTACTGACCGCAGACCCTGAACCTAACACAGCAACTAGAAGTAGCCGTGGAATGTACCTAGCACTCCCTAGACATCTCGACACAGCCAGAGGACTAATTACCCCTAGAGATAGAAAAGGGAAAACTATCTTGCCTCAGAGAAAATTCCCAAAGGATAGGCAGCCCCCCACAAATATTGACTGTGAGAGGAGAGGGAAAAAACATACACAGACTGAAATGAGAATTTAGCAAAGGAGGCCACTTCTAGCTAAATAGAAAGGATAGGACAGAGTACTATGCGGTCAGTATTAAAACACTAGAAAATATCCACCACAGAAAATACAGAATCTCCACAGCTAACTAAAGATATGGAGGGTATATCTGCATCTCCAGAGATACCAGCTTGGCTAAAAAAATCCATATACCGACCAAGCTGGACAAGACAAAACATAGAAAAGAACTGAACAATAAGACCACAGCATGTGGACAGCCAAATCAAGGCCAGAACTTATCTTTGTTGAAAAGAACTGCCAAGCAGAAGAGACCAGGCAGGGATGTGAATCCTCCAGGAACAATGGACAACTGGCACTGACTAAAGGGTGAAGCAAGACTAAATAGCCCAGTCCAAATTGCAAAAAGTGAACACACATGATAAATGCTGTGATTCAGAGACAGCAGCGCTACCACTTACAACCACCGGAAGGAGCCCAAGAGCAGAATTCACAACAGTCCCCCCCCCTTGAGGAGGGGTCATCGAACCCTCACCAGAGCCCCCAGGCCGATCCGGACGAGCCAAATGAAAGGCACGAACCAAATCATCAGCATGAACATCGGAGGCAACAACCCAAGAATTATCCTCCTGGCCATAACCCTTCCATTTGACAAGATACTGAAGCCTTCGCCTCGAAAAACGAGAATCCAAAATCTTCTCAACCACATACTCCAACTCCCCATCAATCAACACTGGGGCAGGAGGATCAACAGAGGGAACAACGGGCACCACATATTTCCACAACAAAGATCTATGAAAAACATTATGGATGGAAAAAGAGGCTGGAAGGGCCAAACGAAAAGACACTGGATTGATAATCTCAGAAATCCTATAAGGGCCAATAAACCGAGGCTTAAACTTAGGGGAAGAAACCTTCATAGGGACATGGCGGGAAGACAACCAGACCAAATCCCCAACCCGAATCCGGGAACCAACACAACGATGACGGTTAGCAAAACGCTGAGCCCCCTCCTGAGACAATATCAAATTGTCAACAACATGAGCCCAAATTTGCTGCAACCTGTCAACCACAGAGTTCACTCCAGGACAATCAGAAGGCTCAACCTGCCCTGAAGAAAAATGAGGATGAAAACCAGAGTTACAAAAGAAGGGTGAAACCAAGGTAGCAGAACTAGCCTGATTATTAAGGGCAAACTCGGCCAATGGCAAGAAAGCCACCCAATCATCCTGATCAGCAGACACAAAGCATCTCAAATAAGTTTCCAAAGTCTGATTAGTTCGCTCGGTTTTGCCATTTGTCTGAGGATGAAATGCAGAAGAAAAAGGCAAATCAATGCCCAGCCTAGCACAAAAGGCCCGCCAAAACCTAGAAACAAACTGGGAACCTCTATCGGACACAATGTTCTCCGGAATGCCATGCAAACGAACCACATGCTGAAAAAACAACGGAACCAAATCAGAAGAGGAAAGCAACTTAGGCAATGGTACCAAATGAACCATCTTAGAAAACCGGTCACAAACCACCCAGATAACTGACATCCTCTGGGAAACCGGAAGATCCGAAATAAAATCCATAGAAATATGCGTCCAAGGCCTCTCAGGGACCGGCAAAGGCAAAAGCAACCCACTAGCGTGGGAACAGCAAGGCTTGGCCCGCGCACAAGTCCCACAGGACTGCACAAAAGAACGCACATCCCGTGACAAAGAAGGCCACCAAAAGGACCTACCAACCAAATCTCTGGTACCAAAAATCCCAGGATGACCGGCCAACACAGAACAATGAACCTCCGAAATCACTTTACTAGTCCATCTGTCAGGAACAAACAATATCCCCACTGGACAGCGGTCAGGTTTATCAGCCTGAAATTTCTGAAGAACCCGTCGTAAATCAGGGGAGATGGCAGAAAGAATCACCCCTTCCTTCAGAATACCGACCGGCTCAAGGACCCCAGGAGAATCAGGCAAAATCTCCTAGAGAGGGCATCAGCCTTAACATTCTTAGAACCCGGAAGATATGAGACCACAAAATCAAAACGGGAGAAAAACAGGGACCATCGGGCCTGTCTAGGAGTCAGCCGTTTGGCAGACTCGAGATAAATCAGATTCTTATGATCGGTCAAGACCACAATACGGTGCTTGGCCCCCTCAAGCCAATGTCGCCACTCCTCAAATGCCCACTTCATAGCCAACAACTCACGATTGCCGACATCATAATTGCGTTCCGCAGGCGAAAACTTTCGAGAAAAGAAGGCACACGGTTTCATCAAGGAACCATCAGAATTCCTCTGAGACAAAATGGCCCCTGCCCCAATCTCAGAAGCGTCAACCTCAACCTGAAAAGGAAGAGAAACATCCGGCTGACGCAACACAGGGGCAGAAGTAAATCGGCGTTTAAGCTCCTGAAAGGCAGAAACAGCCGCAGAGGACCAATTCGTAACATCAGCGCCTTTCTTCGTCAAATCGGTCAGGGGTTTAACCACACTGGAGAAGTTGGCAATGAAACGGCGATAAAAATTAGCAAAGCCCAAAAATTTCTGAAGGCTCTTCACGGATGTGGGCTGGATCCAATCATGAATGGCCTGAACCTTAACCGGATCCATTTCTATAGATGAGGGAGAAAAAATGAAGCCCAAAAAAGAAATCTTCTGTACTCCAAAGATGCACTTAGACCCCTTCACAAACAAGGCATTATCACGAAGGATCTGAAATACCATCCTGATTTGTTTCACATGAGACTCCCAATCATCTGAAAAAATCAAAATATCATCCAAATATACAATCATGAATTTATCAAGATAATTCCGAAATATATCATGCATGAAGGACTGAAACACAGATGGAGCATTAGAGAGTCTGAATGGCATCACAAGGTATTTAAAATGGCCTTCGGGCGTATTAAACGCAGTTTTCCATTCGTCACCCTGCTTAATACGAACAAGATTATATGCCCCTCGAAGGTCAATCTTAGTAAACCAACTAGCCCCCTTAAACCTAGCAAACAGATCAGAAAGCAAAGGCAAAGGGTATTGGCATTTGACCGTGATCTTATTCAAGAGGCGATAATCAATACAGGGTCTCAAGGAGCCATCTTTTTTGGCAACAAAAAAAAAACCTGCTCCCAATGGTGAAGAAGATGGCCGAATATGCCCCTTCTCCAAGGACTCCTTAACATAGCTCCGCATGGCGGTATGTTCTGGCACAGACTGGTTGAAAAGTCGGCCCTTAGGGAACTTACAGCCTGGAATCAAGTCAATAGCACAATCACAGTCCCTATGCGGTGGAAGGGAACTGGACTTGGGCTCATTGAATACATCCTGGAAATCTGACAAAAACTCAGGAATTTCAGAAGAGGGGGAGGAGGCAATTGACATCACAGGAACGTCACCATGAACCCCCTGACAACCCCAACTAGTCACAGACATAGATTTCCAATCTAATACCGGATTATGCACCTGTAACCATGGGAAACCCAGCACAATAGCATCATGCAAATTATGCAACACCAGAAAACGACAATCTTCCTGATGGGCTGGCGCCATGCACATGGTCAGCTGTGTCCAAAACTGAGGTTTATTTTTAGCCAACGGTGTAGCATCAATGCCCCTCAAAGGAATAGGACTCTGTGTCACTCTCACGCCCTGACTGGTAGGTGTGAGCTCGGGGGGTTTGTGGCCCCACTGTGCCACAAACCAGACTACCCTGGAAGGGGCGTGACTATGACAGCTGCCTGGGTTTTCACTGGAGCCTCTGATGGTGAGGTCAGGCTTGTGCAGCAGGCAGCTGCCAGGTGCTACTCCAGGGTGGTGTCTGGCTGTGGCTGCTGATCCCACTTGGGAGACAGGAATACCAGGATTGGTGTGGGCATCAGGCAGGACAGGCAGAAGAGCACGGCTGAAACTCAGACGAGTAGGCTGGCATGGCTGAGACAGGGCTGGCAGAGACACAGCAGAGATCACAGGGCTGGCAGAGACACGGCAGAGAACACAGGGCTGGCAGAGACACGGCAGAGAACACAGGGCTGGCAGGAACACAGGTCTGGCAGGGACGGCAGGAAACACAGGACTGGAAGGCACGGCAGGAACGGTAGGACTGGCAGGAACACGGGATTGGCAGGAACACTGGATTGGCAGGCACGGCAGAGAACACAGGACTGGTAGATGTGGTGTATGAAGGAACAGGTAGGGACCTGTTCACACTAGAGGTGCAGGTACGGATATGTAGTTAGGAGGAACAGGTAGGGGCCTGTTCACACAGGAAGAGAACCGCAAGGCTGCGTATAGGAAAGGTAGAGCAGCAAGAGATAGCGCAGCAATAAAAGCAAAGCAGAGCAGAACCACAAGGAATGTGGAGAAGAGCTGCAGCAAGAGATTCTTACAGCAACGGGAGCGGAGCAGAGATGAATGGAGCAGAACCGCAAGGAATGCGGAGAGGAGCTGCAGAAAGGGATTCTTACAGCAACGGGAGCGGAGCAGAGATGAACGGAGCAGAACCGCAAGGAATGCGGAGGGGAGCTGCAGAAAGAGATTCTTACAGCAACGGGAGCGGAGCAGAGAAGAGCGGAGCAGAACCACAGGAGTGCGGATCAGAGGTAAAAGCCACAAAGGTACAGAGCAGGCAGAGCTGCAAGAGTGCAGAGTGTAAGCAGACTGAGAACACAAGGAAAGACACAGCAGGGAAGGAAGCCACAGACAAGGAGACAGAGATAAGACTAAGTACAGACAAGGCAATGGAACAAGACACAAGGACAAAGACACAGGGACCAGGATATTCTGCCTCCTGGAGGGCGGACAACAAGACCAAGGCAAAAATACAGAGAAAAGCCTCCAGAGAGGGAGTAACTCACAGCAAGGCCTGGCAAACTCAGAAGCTAAACACTAACTGAGCTAACACATTGCACAGGCCCAGAACACTGGGTGGAGCTGCACTATATGCTGGAGGCCTCTTGGTAATTGGTCAGGAACAGATTAGACAGATGCACCTGATTGCTATAAGAACCAGAGAGTTCAGGCGCCGCCCCCCTATACACAAAGCCATGAAGCATGCAGAGAGCAGAGACACAGAACATGGAGCTGGCATAAAACAGAAACCACATCATGGCCTGGAGCAGTGGGTAAGATAGTGTGAGAGATGTGAGGCCATGCCATGATGCCAGCAGAGTTGTTACAGTACCCCCCCCTTTACGGCCCCTCTTCTTCAAGCCCACCAGAATAACTTGTAGAAGAAGGATAGGAGCACACATAGTCCTGGCCAACATGACATCTTCAGAGTAGAATAAGGCAGGTGGGCCACCAGGAATCTTAGAAAACAAAGTCTCTTTGTGCTCTGAGGTGTGAGCTCGGAGGGTTTGTGGCCCCACTGTGCCACAAACCAGACTACCCTGGAAGGGGCGTGACTATGACAGCTGCCTGGGTTTTCACTGGAGCCTCTGATGGTGAGGTCAGGCTTGTGCAGCAGGCAGCTGCCAGGTGCTACTCCAGGGTGGTGTCTGGCTGTGGCTGCTGATCCCACTTGGAGAGACAGGAATACCACGATTGGTGTGGGCATCAGGCAGGACAGGCAGAAGAGCATGGCTGAAACTCAGACGAGTAGGCTGGCACGGCTGAGACAGGGCTGGCAGAGACACAGTAGAGATCACAGGGCTGGCAGAGACACGGCAGAGAACACAGGGCTGGCAGGAACACAGGACTAGCAGGGACGGCAGGAAACACAGGACTGGAAGGCACGGCAGGAACGGTAGGACTGGCAGGAACACGGGATTGGCAGGAACACTGGATTGGCAGGCATGGCAGAGAATACAGGACTGGTAGATGTGGTGTATGAAGGAACAGGTAGGGACCTGTTCACACTAGAGGTGCAGGTACGGATATGTAGTTAGGAGGAACAGGTAGGGGCCTGTTCACACAGGAAGAGAACCGCAAGGCTGCGGATAGGAAAGGTAGAGCAGCAAGAGATAGCGCAGCAATAAAAGCAAAGCAGAGCAGAACCACAAGGAATGTGGAGAAGAGCTGCAGCAAGAGATTCTTACAGCAACAGGAGCGGAGCAGAGATGAATGGAGCAGAACCGCAAGGAATGCGGAGAGGAGCTGCAGAAAGGATTCTTACAGCAACGGGAGCGGAGCAGAGAAGAGCGGAGCAGAACCGCAGGAGTGCGGATCAGAGGTAAAAGCCACAAAGGTACAGAGCAGGCAGAGCTGCAAGAGTGCAGAGTGTAAGCAGACTGAGAACACAAGGAAAGACACAGCAGGGAAGGAAGCCACAGACAAGGAGACAGAGATAAGACTAAGTACAGACAAGGCAATGGAACAAGACACAAGGACAAAGACACAGGGACCAGGATATTCTGCCTCCTGGAGGGCGGACAACAAGACCAAGGCAAAAATACAGAGAAAAGCCTCCAGAGAGGGAGTAACTCACAGCAAGGCCTGGCAAACTCAGAAGCTAAACACTAACTGAGCTAACACATTGCACAGGCCCAGAACACTGGGTGGAGCTGCACTATATACTGGAGGCCTCTTGGTAATTGGTCAGGAACAGATTAGACAGATGCACCTGATTGCTATAAGAACCAGAGAGTTCAGGCGCCGCCCCCCTATACACAAAGCCATGAAGCATGCAGAGAGCAGAGACACAGAACATGGAGCTGGCATAAAACAGAAACCACATCATGGCCTGGAGCAGTGGGTAAGATAGTGTGAGAGTTGTGAGGCCATGCCGTGATGCCAGCAGAGTTGTTACACTCTGCAAAGGCTGCAAGGGAAACCCACAACGTCTGGCAAATTCTAAGTCCATTAAATTTAGAGCGGCGCCTGAATCCACAAATGCCATGACAGAAAATTACGATAATGAGCAGATCAGGCAGAAATTTAGGTTGTACAGTACTGATGGTAACAGAACTAGCGATTCTCTTGGTACGCTCAGGGCAATCAGAAATAACATGAGCAGAATCGCCGCAGTAAAAACACAACCTATTCTGACGTCTGAATCCTTGTCGTTCAGCTCTAGACACAATCCTATCACACTGCATAGGCTCAGGACTCCGCTCGGAAGACAATGCCATAGTGTGCACAACTCTGCGCTCGCGCAAGCGCTGATCAATCTGAATGGCCAGAGACATAGAATCACTCAGACCAGCAGGCGTGGGGAACCCCACCATAACATCTTTAACGGATTCAGAAAGACCCTTTCTGAAGATTGCCGCCAAGGCATCCTCATTCCATTTAGTCAGTACAGACCATTTTCTAAACTTCTGGCAATATGATGCTGCCGCTTCTTGACCCTGAGACAGGGCCAACAAGGTCTTCTCCGCATGATCCACTGAATTAGGTTCGTCATCCAATAACCCAAGCGCCTGAAAAAAGGTGTCTACATTAAGCAACGCCGGATTCCCAGGTTCCAGGGCAAATGCCCAATCCTGGGGGTCACCACGCAGCAGAGATATAATAATTTTAACCTGCTGGATGGGATCACCAGAGGAACGGGGTTTCAGAGCAAAAAACAGTTTACAGTTATTTTTAAAGCTCAGAAATTTGGACCTATCCCCAAAAAACAAATCAGGAGTTGGAATTCTAGGCTCTAAAACTGGAGTCTGAACGATATAATCGGAAATACCCTGTACTCTAGCAGCAAGTTGATCCATACGAGAAGCCAATCCCTGAACATCCATACCAGCGCCGAACTCCTGAGCCACCCAGAGGCAAAGAGGGAAGAGAAAAAAAACCACAACAGACTACAGAAAAAAAATGTCTCAGCACTTTCCTTCCCTTCTTCTGAGATGCGGTTAACTCATTGTTGGCCAGTTGTACTGTTATGATCTGGTGGCCTAAGAGCAGCATGAGACGTACTCTGGAGAAGGTGGTACCTGTACTGACCGCAGACCCTGAACCTAACACAGCAACTAGAAGTAGCCGTGAAATGTACCTAGCGCTCCCTAGACATCTCGACACAGCCGGAGGACTAATTACCCCTAGAGATAGAAAAGGGAAAACTATCTTGCCTCAGGGAAAATTCCCAAAGGATAGGCAGCCCCCCACAAATATTGACTGTGAGAGGAGAGGGAAAAAACATACACAGACTGAAATGAGAATTTAGCAAAGGAGGCCACTTCTAGCTAAATAGAAAGGATAGGACAGAGTACTATGCGGTCAGTATTAAAACACTAGAAAATATCCACCACAGAAAATACAGAATCTCCACAGCTAACTAAAGATATGGAGGGTATATCTGCATCTCCAGAGATACCAGCTTGGCTAAAAAAATCCATATACAGACCAAGCTGGACAAGACAAAACATAGAAAAGAACTGAACAATAAGACCACAGCATGTGGACAGCCAAATCAAGGCCAGAACTTATCTTTGTTGAAAAGAACTGCAAAGCAGAAGAGACCAGGCAGGGATGTGAATCCTCCAGGAACAATGGACAACTGGCACTGACTAAAGGGTGAAGCAAGACTAAATAGCCCAGCCCAAATTGCAAAAAGTGAACACACCTGATAAATGCTGTGATTCAGAGACAGCAGCGCTACCATTTACAACCACCGGAGGGAGCCCAAGAGCAGAATTCACAACAGTTTTGGTCATGATATCTTGCGCCTGTGCAATCCCAGTGCCGTCATTCCCCTTCAGTGTTTCACCCTTCTCTTGGCATTGGCTTTGCGTTCCTACTGTGCAGGCACCGATGAGTCACTGGTACTTCTGATCCCAGCATTCTCAGGCATGCAGAAACACTGGGAATGGAAGTACCAGTGACTTGCCGATGCCTGCACAGTAGGAACGTGTAGCCAATGCCCAGAAAACGGCACCTCTATGTTTAGTACACTCATCAAGTTTGACGTGAACAACATCGGTCTGGATGAATTGTTGTCTCAAATCCTTACTTTCAATTATTCAGTTATGGCTGAAAGTGTTGGCACCCATGAAATAGTTTGTCAAAGAAATTTTTTTTAATTACACATGTTTTCCTATACGCATATTTACTTCCTTTATGTGTATTGGAACAACACAAAAAAATAGAAACAAATGCAAATTGGACATAATTTCACACAAACCCCCAAAATGGGCCTTACTAAATTGTTGGCACCTCTCCAAAATTGTAGGTAAACAGCTTTGTTTCAAGCATGTTATACTTGTTCAAAGTCACCTGTGGCGAGTAACATGTGTAGGCAATATGAAAGTCATACCTGAAACCAGATAAAAAGGGGAGACTCTTACTCAATCTTTCTATTGTGCCTGCGTGTCACACTAATCATGAAAAACAGAAAGAGGAGAACTGTCTGAGGACTTGAGAACCAAAATTGTTTAAAAATATCAACAGTGGGACATCCCACTGCTGACACAGGCAATTTGCCAAAATGTATGTTAGGAAGCCAAAATCCTTCTGGGAACGCGTCTTGTGGACAAATGAGCCCAAGCTAGAGCACATAGTTCTACTGGTTACCAAAAACAGAAAAAGGCCTACAAAGAAAAAAAAACACAGTACAGTCAAATATGGTGGAGGTTCAAAGATATATATTTTTTTTTTTTGCTGTCTGGGTGCCTTGACTGTGTGCAAAGCATCATTATTATTATTATTATTATTTACTTTTAGAGCACCATTGATTCCTTGGTGCTGTACATAAGAGGGTTAAATACAAAATACAAATATAAATGACAATGAACAAACTAACAATGACAGGCTGATACAGAGGGGAGAGGACCCTGTCCTTGCGGACCTATAGTCTACCGTAAATCATGAAAGCTGAAGATTACCAACGGATGTTGGGTTGCAATGTAGTGCCCAGTGTCAGAAAACTGAGTTTGCATCGTAGTTTATTGGTCTTCCAACAGGACAATGACCCCAAACATACTTCAAGAAGCCCCCCAGAAATGGATGGAAACAAAGTCCTGTAGAGTTCTGAAGTGAAGAAAACTAAAAGTATGTACAAATATATAATGTGGGTTCCAATAAGAATAGGTACCAAACAGAAAAAAGCCCTAAAAAAATAACATTTATTAATTATTAACTATCATCTAAAATCATGTTCGCCTATGAACCACTCTCAAAATTAAAAGCAAATACTACACAATAAAGGGTGCATACAGGGAGAAAAAAATTGTAAGGCTATGTACCTGTATGTTGGAGGACATAAGTATGTTAAGACATTACTTATTGTGATTTCTTTGTATGCCACCAATTGTTACTTGAGATCCCAAGTAGGATGATGTATATGTATACCTTGTGTAATAGCGTGCAGGTACTGAGTATGTCACCACGGAACAGGCAAACCAACAGTTGGGAATTAGGTTCTCCTCGCAGGGAGGAAGCAATGGAAAATTACTAGCAATAAAACAATGCAAAAATACGGGAGTTAAACAATAAAGCAGAATTAAGCAGGATTTCTTGAGAAAAGAACACTTATCAGTTTCATGAGGACTTGCTTGAAGGGTCGTCTTCTCCAACGTAGGCGCCGAGAAACAGCGGCACTTGTCGTCCCTCTGGGGTCCGTGAGCAGAGTAATCTCTGAGAGCCTGCTGCCTGGGGTTTCGGGAGTTAATGTGGTATGCACAGGCTCTGAGTCTTTAACCTTTATAGCACAGCCAGAAAATCAGGGCTCCGCACGGTTGTCTCTGTACCAGGAAAACAAGGGGCTCTGCACTGTTAAGTCTCTGTACCAGGAAAACAGGGGCTCTGCACTGTTAAGTCTCTGTACCAGGAGTCAGGGGCCAGGGTGTAGTAGTCTCTCAACGGGTCTCAATGCGCCCCCCTAAAGTCACAGCAGAGTCCGCTTTAAGTACTCACTGGATGCAGTCTTTCTGGGCAGTCTCTACAAGATGCAGTCTTTCTGGGCAGTCTCTACAAGATGCAGTCTTTCTGGGCAGTCTCTACAAGATGCAGTCTTTCTGGGCAGTCTCTTTCTCTCTCTCTTCTGGAGCGCAGCTGCACCCGGCTCTGCATGCTGCTCTGCAAGCTGCTCTCTCTCCTGCATCCGTCCTTTTCCCGCTCTCTGGCTGCTTCCCTCCTGTCCCAGTCTACAAGTCTCTCCCCTAGGGAACCTGCGGCACAGCTCAAAGGTTCCGGGCACAGAGCCAAGAAGGTAACCGCCCCCAGACTCTTCTGGTGCTTTTAACTCCTTACACTTGTATTAATTAATTGTTTACCACAGGCGGCACAAGGGTTTCCAGGAACTGCCCTCGTTGAGTGGGGGTGCCATGTCGACTATGTAGGGTGACAATCTCCGCAGTTAGGTAGGCTAACAGTTACATAGGGCCTACTAGGGTCTGTTACAATTGTTTTTTTCCCTTTGTACACTTTCAATTGTGTAGTATTTGCTTTTAATTTTGAAGCCTGAAGGGGTTCATATGCAAACACGTTTTTAGATAATTAATAAATGTTATTTTTAGGGGTTTTTTTCTGTTTGGTACCTACAGTTCTGAAGTGGACAGCAATGAGTCTGGATCTAAATCCCATTGAACATCTGTAGAGAGAACCTAAAATTGTTGTTGGGAGAAGGCACCCTTCACATAAGATAGACCTGGAGCAATTTACAGAAGAAGAGTGGTACAAAATTTCAGCCACTGATTGCAGTTATTTATTCCATTTGGTGTGCACAACCAAATATACTAAGTTGAGGATGCCAACAATTTTGTCCAGCCCATTGTGAGGTTTTGTGAGAAATTCTGTCCAAGTTGCCTTTTTTGTTGTTGTTCCAATACACACAAAGGAAATAAACATGTGTATAAAAAAAAGTGCAATTGCAATACTTTTCTGGGAGAAATGCTTTTCCGGAACAATTTCTTGGCTGCCATCACTTTCGCCCATGACTGTTTATGTTTCAGATAATACCGACCCTGTCACTCCAATTCATGCAATTCATGGCCCTTTGTCTTCCATGTACGCTAGCCTAATCATGACTCACTGAATAATGTTGTCATGTCATGGTTACCACAATATTGCGCCAAACACACTTCTGATAAACCTCCACTACTTATTTCTGCCACCAAAATATTTATTTTTCATGTATTTGGAGCATTCATAATAGTGTTATTGTAACTAGGATATTCTTCCAGTAACTTAAACTTCACCTGTCCTAAATTTTACTGACCCTATTTGAATTTCGTGAAGACTAGTTGGCTGTCCCTGTCAGTTTCATAAAGAATTAATGGAGCAGCAGTGATCATGTACAGCCACTGCTCCATGCAGACTGGTTATTTCAGAGCCCAACTCAGCAACCACCTAAAAGCTGGATAAGTAATTAATTATACTGATGGGAGCAACCGTTTAATGAATTGGATTATCAGAAAAGAATAGTTTTAGTAAAACTGCCGAAATATGGTCACACCACTGAACTTTTACAAAATATCTCTAAAGAGTCTAACTTTCCTGCTGTCTGAGATGAAAGTTGAAATTCCGCCCTTCCATCTGCTTTGAATAATGTAATTCTGTCATTGTTTTTTGGGGGTTTGCTTTTACGGTATTCATTGTATGGTAAAAATTACCTGTAAACCTAATTCTGCAGGTCAGTGTCATTACAGTAATATCAAATTTTCATAGAGTTAAAGAAAAAAAATTGTTTGTGAAGCCATTTTATATAGACCTATACTATTTTTAATTTTTCATCTATGTGTAAGGACTTGTTTTTTGCATGGTGACCTGACATTTTTATTGATACCAGTTTGGGTAAATACAGTTTGATTGCATTTATTGCATTTGTTAAGTGAGGAGAAGTGGCAAAAAATAGCAATTTTGGAATCAGGGAACGTGAACCTGCGACTGTCTGACTGCTAGTAGTATGTACTGCAATACCACAACCTATTGTTAAGCTTCATAGGAGGAACAAAATAGCAGTTTTAGGAGCCTTAAAATACAACACTTAATTGATACTAATAAAAATACACATATAGTACACATGTACACATATAGTAATCCTTAGGTTGCCAGACAGCACATTACTTTAATAACATATTCATGTAGCATGTCATCTGACACAATTGCTATATGTGTACAGGATCAGAACAAAAATCAGTACATTAATATAGAACCAACATCGGTACATGAATACAGAGCCAACATAAGTACATGAATACAGCATCAGAACCATCATCAATAAATTAATGTATCACCAAAATGATCATTGCATCATGAGTAAATGAATAATAACCATTTTCTGTACGTAAATACTGAAAGAAAAATCATCACAAGTACGGTACATTAATACATCACCAGAACTATAATCAGTACATGAATACAACACCAGAACCATCATCAGTACATGAATTATTAGCCAAGCTTAGTACAGCATACAATTGCAATGTGAGGTTAGCCCTCTGCCATATACATTTGTATTGTCTGAACATATAACACATAGTATCTCCTTAACCCCTTTATCCCCAAGGGTGGTTTGCATGTTAATGATCATGCCAATTTTTACAATTCTGACCACTGTCCCTTTATGAGGTAATAACTCTGGAACGCTTCAACGGATCCCAGTGATTCTGACAATGTTTTCTCATGACATATTGTACTTCATGATAGTGGTAAGCCAGGAGCCCTGCATGTCAGATCGCTGATCTGACACAGTGCACAGCAAAGTGTCAGATTAGCGGTCTGTCACTATACAGTGATGTCCCCCATGGGACAAAGTAAAAAAGTTAAAAAAATATTTTAAATGTTTAAAAAAAAATAAAAAAATTCCTAACTAAAAAAAAAAAATTGTTCCCATAAATACATTTCTTTATCTAAATAAAAAAACAATAAAAGTACACATATTTAGTATCGCCGCGTCCGTAATGACCCGACCTATAAAACCGTTCCACTAGTTAACCCCTTCAGTGAACACCGTAAAAAAAAAAAAAAACGAGGTAAAAAACGCTTTATTATCATACCGCCGAACAAAAAGTGGAATAACACGCAATCAAAAAGACAGATATAAATATCCATGGTACCGCTGAAAATGTCATCTTGTCCTGAAAAAACGAGCCGCCAAACAGCATCATCAGCAAAAATTAAAAAAGTTATAGCGCTCAGAATAAAGCGATGCAAAAATAATTATTTGTTCTATAAAATAGTTTTTATCGTATAAAAGCGCCAAAACATAAAAAAATATGTAAATGAGTTATCGCTGTAATCGTACTGACCCGAAGAATAAAACTGCTTTATCCATTTTACCAAACGTCGAATGGTATAAACGCCCCCCAAAAGAAATTCATGAATAGCTGTTTTTTTGTCATTCTGCCTCACAAACATCAGAATAAAAAGCGATTAAAAAATCTCACATGCCCAAAAATGGTACCAATAAAAACGTCAACTCGTCCCGCAAAAAACAAGACCTCACATGACTCTGTGGACCAAAATATGGAAAAATTATAGGTCTCAAAATGTGGTAACGCAAAAAATATTTTTAGCAATAAAAAGCGTCTTTTAGAGTGTGACAGCTGCCAATCATAAAAATCCGCTAAAAAACCTACTATAAAAGTAAGTCAAACCCCCCATTCATCACCCCCTTAGTTAGGGAAACATAAAAAAATGTAAAAAATGTATTTATTTCCATTTTCCCATTAGGGCTAGGGTTAGGGTTAGGGTTAGGGCTAGGTTAGGGCTAGAGTTAGGGTTAGGGCTAGGGTTAGGGTTGGGGCTAAAGTTAGGGTTAGGGTTGGGGCTAAAGTTAGAGTTAGGGTTGGGGCTAAAGTTAGGGTTAGGGTTGAAGCTAAAGTTACGGTTGGGGCTAAATTTAGGGTTAGGGCTTGGATTACATTTACGGTTGGGATTAGGGTTAGGGGTGTGTCAGGGTTAGGAGTGTGGTTAAGGTTATGGTTGGGATTAGGGTTAGGGGTGTGTTGGGATAGGGTTTCAGCTAGAATTGGGGGTTTCCACTGTTTAGGCACATCAGGGCTCTCGAAACGCGACATGGCGTCCGATCTCAATTCCAGCCAATTCTGCGTTGAAAAAGTAAAACAGTGCTCCTTCCTTTCTGAGCTCTCCCGTGCGCCAAAACAGGGGTTTACCCCAAAATATGGGGTATCAGCATACTCAGGACAAATTGGACAACAACAATTGATGTCCAATTTCTCTTGTTACCCTTGGGTAAATAAAAATTTGGGGGGCTAAAAAAACATTTTTGTGGGAAAAAAATTAATTATTATTTTCACGACTCTGCGTTATAAACTGTAGTGAAACACTTGGGGGTTCAAAGTTCTCACAAAACATCTAGATAAGTTCCTTGGGGGGTCTAGTTTCCAAAATGGTGTCACTTGTGGGGGGGTTTCTACTGTTTAGGTGCATCAGGGGCTCTGCAAATGCAACGTGATGCCTGCAGACCAATCCATCTAAGTCTGCATTCCAAATGGCGCTCCTTCCCTTCCGAGCTCTGCCATGCGCCCAAACGGTGCTTCTCCCCCACATATGGGGTATCAGCGTACTCAGAACAAATTGGACAACAAATTTTGGGGTCCAATTTCTCCTGTTACCCTTAGAAAAATACAAAACAGGGGGCTAAAAAATAATTTTTGTGGAAAAAAAATGATTTTTTATTTTCACGGCTCTGCGTTATAAACTGTAGTGAAACACTTGGGGGTTCAAAGTTCTCACAACACATATAGATAAGTTCCTTGGGGGTCTAGTTGCCAAAATGGTGTCACTTGTGGGGCTTTCTACTGTTTCGGTGCATCAGGGGCTCTGCAAATGCAACGTGACGCCTGCAGACCAATCCATCTAAGTCTGCATTTCAAATGGCGCTGCTTCCCTTCCGAGCTCTGCCATGCCCCCAAACGGTGGTTCCCCCCCACATATGGGGTATCAGCGTACTCAGGACAAATTGGATAACAACTTTTGGGGTCGAATTTCTCCTTTTACCTTTGGGAAAATACAAAACTGGGGGCTAAATATAACTTTTGTGAAAAAAAATAAAAATTTTATTTTCAGGGCTCTGCGTTATAAACTGTAGCGAAACACTTGGGGGTTAAAAGCTGTCAAAACACATCTAGATAAGTTCCTTAGGGGGTCTACTTTCCAAAATGGTCTCACTTGTGGGGGGTTTCAATGTTTAGGCACATCAGGGGCTCTCCAAACGTGACATAGTGTCCCATCTCAATTCCAGTCAATTTTGCATTGAAAAGTCAAATGGCGCTCCTTCCCTTCCGAGCTCTGCCATGCGCCCAAACAGTGGTTTATCCCTACATATGGGGTATTGGCGTACTCAGGACAAATGGCACAACAACTTTTGGGGTCCAATTTCTTCTCTTTCTCTTGGGAAAATAAAAAATTGGGGGCGAAAAGATCATATTTGTGAAAAAATATGATTTTTTATTTTGATGGTTCTGCATTATAAACTTCTGTGAAGCACTTGGGGAGTCAAAGTGCTCACCACACATCTAGATAAGTTCCTTAGGGGGTCTACTTTCCAAAATCTTATAGCACGGGCATGAAAATATAAAAATCATATTTTTTCCACAAATATGATCTTTTAGTTCCCAATTTTTTTATTTTCATAAGGGTAACAGGAGATATTGGACCACAAAAGTTGTTGTGAAATTTGTTCTGAGTACGCAGATACCCCATATGTGGGGTAAACCACTGAGCTCAGAAGGGAAGGAGCACCATTTGCCTTTTCAACGGAGAATTGGCTGGAATTGAGATCAGACACCATGTCTCATTTGGAGAGCCCCTGTTGTGCTTAAAGGGAACCTGTCACCACCCCCCCCCCCCACAGGCGTTTTTAACTAAAAGAGCCATCTTGTGCAGCAGTGATGCTGCATTCTGACAAGGTGGCTCTTTTAGTTCTGGGTGCTGTAACTGCAGAAATAATCCGTTTTGTAACTTGTCCTAAATACCTTTTCTTCAGTCCTAGAGGCAGTCCTTTCCCCCTTGCTGCAGACGCCACACGGCCGTCACTCAAATCTTCTTGGTGCCAGGCGCCGCCTCCTCACCGCTGTTATGAAATGAGCTGGCGCCTGCGCTCTTTTCTCCTGCCTTGGGCAGGCGCAGTGAGCGCTGCCCATCTGTCCTCATATGCAGTCTAGCTGACTGCGCCTGTGCGGCCGCCCTGCCTGTGAATCCCAGCCCCACAATGTGAATAAATCTGAAGACACTGCGGGGCTGGGATTCACAGGCAGGGCAGCCGCACAGGCGCAGTCAGCTAGACTGCATATGAGGACAGACGGGCAGCGCTCACTGCGCCTGCCCAAGGCAGGAGAAAAGAGCGCAGGCGCCGGCTTATTTCAAAACAGCGGTGAGGAGGCGGCGCCCGGTGCCAAGAAGATTTGAGTGACGGCTGTGTGGCGTCTGCAGCAGGGGGGAAAGGCCTGCCTCCATGACAGAAGAAAAGGTATTTAGGACAAATTACAAAACTGATTATTTCGGCAGTTACAGCACCCAGAACTAAAAGAGCCACCTTGTCAGAATGCAGCATTACTGCTGCACAAGGTGGCTCTTTTAGTTAAAAACGCCTGGGGGGGGGGGGTGACAGGTTCCCTTTAAACAGTGGAAACCCCCCAATTCTAACTCCAACTCTAACCCCAACACACCCCTAACTCTAATCCCAACCCTATCAATAACCCTAACCACAAGCCTAACCCTAACATACCCCTAACCCTAATCTCAACCCTAACTCTAATCCCAACCCTAGGCTTAATTCCAACCGTAATCCTAACTTTAGCCCCAACCCTAACCTTAACTTTAGCCCCAACCCTAACCCTAACTTTGGCCCAATTCACTTTAGCCCAACTCTAACCCTAATGGGAAAATGGAAATACTTTTTTTTATTTTATTATTTTTCCCTAACTAAGGGGGTGATAAAGGGGGGTTTGATTTACTATTTATAGCAGGTTTTTATAGCGGGTTTTTGTGTTTGGCAGCTGTCACACACAGATGCTTTTTGTTGCAAAAAACAGTTTTTGCATCACCACATTTTGAGAACTATAATTTTTCCAAATTTTGGCCCACAGAGTCATATGAGGTCTTGTTTTTTGCAGGACAAGTTGCTGTTTTTATTGGTACCATTTTCGGGCACATGACAGTTTTTTATCACATTTTATTCCGATTTTTGTGAGGCAGAATGAACAAAAACCAGCAATTCATGAATTTCTTTTGGGGGGAGGGCATTTATACCGTTCCGTCTGTGGTAAAATTGATAAAGCAGTTTTATTGTTGAGGCTTGACAAAGGCTCAGGAGGAGCCGAAACGTTGCCCAGGATGAGTGGGGCAGAATAAAGTTTTTTCACTTTTTTCCACCTGAAACAATTGGAGTGCTGCCTTCATTTTTTTTCTTCTGTTTAGTTTGGCAAGTATTAGACTGTTTGCCTGGAGTCCTGGCACCCACTGTGAATTATTGTGCTGTTCCTTTTTTACTATATTTTTATTTTTCTGGTGATGGAGCTGTATGGGGGCTTGTTTTTTGCAGGCAAGATGATGTTTTCAGCGGTACCACGGTTATTTATATTTGTCTTTTTCATCACGTGTTATTCCACTTTTTGTTAGGCAATATGATGATAAAGCATTGTTTTTTTTTAATGGTGTTCACTGAAGGGGTTAACTAGTGGGACGGTTTTATAGGTCGGGTCGATAGAGACGCGGCGATACTAAATATGCGTACTTTTATTGTTTAGTTTTTTTAAATCAAATATTTATTTATTGATGGAATACATATGATTTTTTAATTATTTTTTATTACTATTTTTAAATATTTTTACAATTATTACAATTTTTTTTTTAAAAACTCATTCTTACTTTTACACTTTGTCCCACGCTGCGATCATGTTTGCAGTGTTCTGGGGGTTAAAGTGACGGGTGTCAGCTGTGAGAATCAGCTGACACGTGGCTGATCACATGTGACGTATTATTCCGTCCATGGGAATTAAGTCCCAGGTCACAGGGACGGAATAGTACGTCCAATGCCAGAAAGGGGTGAAAGGGAACCTGTCACTACTTTTCTGTCCTACCAGCTAAAAATATAATTTTATTCAGTGTCAGCTATGCATTCCCTAAATACTTATGTAACCCCCTGACTCCCCATGTATCACCCATAAAAACCTTTTATATTTCTCCCACGATGTATGATAATAGGGTCCGTCCGATCCGATGGGTGTGGCTTTGGTTCACTCATTCCACTCCTCTCCTCGGCTGCTGCACGTAGTCCATGACGTGGATGACACAGATCGCTGTGAGTTATCAATCAAATGGTTTCTCGCGCGTGTGCACTTCTGCTTTTTGACTTTGCCCGCAGTTGGGCAAAGCATACTGCGCACATGCGAGAAACCATTTGACGGAGCAGTCGCAATAACTCATATCTTTATGCTTTTTTTTAATCAAAAACAGTGTTTACTAAGTATCCTTTGCTAATTATTTAATGCACTTGCTTTTTTACTTACCGTATTTTCCGGTGTATAAGACGACCTTTTAACCCCTGAAAATCTTCTTAAAAGTCGGAGGTCGTCTTATACGCTGGCTGTCGTCTTATAGGGCACGTGCAGACCAATGTGCATATGCTGGGTGGGGGGGAATGGTCCCGATGACGAAGAGAGGGGGTGTATCACAGGGAAGGAGTAAGTGGAGTATCCCCCTATTACCTCATTGTAGCAGCGATGCTCTCTGTGCTGAGGGCTGGCGGCTCCTCTTTGTGCAGCGTGGGGTTTCCATACTGCTGGCGGCGGTGGCTCCTCTTTGTGCAGCGTGGGGGCTCTTTGCTGGGGGCGGCGTATCTCTGTGCAGCGTTGGGGCTCCGCTGGCATTTCCTCAAAGCCCAGAGGCACCGGCAGCTCCATTGCTGCGATGTGGTAGCCTCCGGGAAAATGGCCGCTGGGGGCGGCGCATGTGGATCGCCCCCAGAGTAGGGCGATGGGGTACTCGGCACCGGGTCCTATGGTTCAGGGATGTCACAGTGGCTGACCCGGTCCATGGCCCTCAGGGGTGTCCAGTAAAAGAGTTTATATATGGGCAAGGTGCAGTAAAGAATGAGGAGACAGGTTTGCAGTCTTTTACCTTGTTTACTGAAGACTTCAGATGGTATCCTCAGCCCGGAGCGCCAGATGACAGGGCAGGCAGAGTCCGGCCGGTCTGAAGGCAAATCCAGAGTCCCCTTATCCAGGTGTGTTGTAGTACCTCCCTGCTGAGCTTCCCGGTAAGGTCCTCACAACTCTTGTAGATGTTCTAGATGTTATTTATTCCTCTCTGTCCCCCAGATGGTATGGATAGGACAAAACCGTATGACTGATGGCCTGAGTTTTTTGATAGGGACCCTAGAGACGCCCCAGCCCCGCAAGTTGCCACTGTGTCTTCTTAGGTCTTAAGGTCGAGCAGCCAACTTGGAATTGACTGTCCTGCCGGTCTCTGGAGCAAGGCTTGGAGACAGTTACTCCCTCGGTGTTTCTGGCTACCGGCTTCTGTGCCTCAGAAAGGAGCAGCTTGTTCCTGGCTGATCTCCCTCTAGTATTTCTCTCCTGTGCTCTGCTTTCCTGCACACTCTCTGCAGTATGTTCACCTTTTAGTGTCTTTTCCCAGGAGTTGCAGCACTTCATGCCAGCAGAGCTCCTCTCCTTCTCCCTGCCTGACAGAAACTGAACTCTCAACCCCCTTTCCCTCCAGATCAGGATGTTAAATAGGGGAGTTCACCCTAAACAGGCTTAGAGCTCCCCCTTCTGGTCTGGAGTGTGAACATGTTGTATGTGTGTGATACCTGAAAGTGGCTGTCTTTCATTGCCTTCAGACATGACATCACTTCTCCCCTGAAAGGATAATGACATCACTGCGACGACCAGGACACTGGGGCGCCGCACTCCCCCCCTGTTATATCCAGTACTCCGGGACTGGGAAAAGAAGAACAGCAATACATATTAGCAAAAGACATACAATTTTGAAATGCTATGAACAACTTATGCAAAAGTAGTGCTTCCCTTTATGGGAGGTGAGGACACTTGAACGTTGCGAAAGTCTCGGTCATGCACAGTTCATGACTCCCAGTTCAGTGAGTGCAAACTTGAAACAGCAAGGATCCCGGGTAAACAAAGGGATCCCTTTAAATGTATAATGAAAGTTTTGGAGCAATTCACTGTCCATTACTCCATTGTCCATTTTAAACCTGTAACAAAGATATATATACAAACATTTTCAAATAAACAGCAGCAACCATTAATATTTCCAAGTTTTGTAGCGAATTGGGGTTTGATTCTTGGTGCTACGTGTAGACCTCCGCAGTGCAGGGGTTGCTAGTGACCTAACAGGGTCCGCTGTGGTTGCTATCGCTGGTGTAGTGCACTGTCTTCTGGCTACACTTCTAGTGAGTCTAGGTAGCACTGGTATGCTGGAGCTCTCAGGACTGCTGCTACTAACTGTGGGCATGGCAGATTCACCGACAGCAGAGGGAGGACTTGCCGATTCAACTGTTGGCCTGGCATCCTCTGTTGGAATCTGCTGTGGCTGACAGTATATGGTTCTGCTTCCCATTGGTCGTCAAGTTTGTGTAGTCTCTTTTTCCGTTTGAGTACCTGTTCACCTGGTGACAAGGAAACTGCAGGAGCATGCTGGTTGTTGTCCATTTCTTGTTTTTGTCTGCCTTGGGCTAGACTTCTTTCCACGCATTCCTGTACTTTGCGGTACCTCTGCTGCCTTTCTGTATCCCAATCTGCATCTGGCGAGGTATCTTCTGGGGTTAGGACCCCCATGTCTAGATCAACAGGTAACTTGCTGGATCTTCCCCTCATCAGGTATGCTGGGGTACAGTTGGTGGAATTCACTGGGATGTGGTTGTACATGTCTACCAAGTCGGGCAACTTTGCTGGCCATAAGTTCCGTTCCTCCACAGTCAAGGTCTTCAGTAAGTCGATTACCACTTGGTTCATCTTTTCGCACATTCTGTTGGTTTGGGGGTGATACGGTGTCATTCTGATCTTTTTACACCCTTATAGGTTGCAGAATTCCTGGAACACTTCCGCTTCAAAGGCTGGTCCTTGATCAGTCAGTACCTTTTCCGGGTACCCGTGTGGTCTACAGAAGTACTGCTGGAAGGCTTTGGCTGCTGTCCTTGCTGTCAGATCTTTGACAGGCACAACTACCAGGAATCTAGAGTAGTGATCTACGATGGTTAGGGTGTAGACATAGCCTGATAGGCTGGGTGTTAGCTTCACATGATCTAGCGCGACCAGTTCGAGCGGTCGTTTGGTGATGATGGGTTGTAGTGGAGCCCTTTGGCTGTCACGGTCCTTCCTGCGTAGGCTACATGGGCCACACTCTCGGCACCACTTTTCGATGGCTTTCTTCATGCCAATCCAGTAGAACCTTCCACGAAGCAGACTCTCCAACTTCCTCCATCCGAAGTGTCCTGCTCCATCGTGGTACGCTTCCAGAACCATTGGCGCATCTTGCTTTGGGACTACTATCTGCCATACCAACTCATGGGTGCGTGGGTCGATGCTTCTTCGGCACAGCTTACCATCGTAGATAAACAGCTTGCCTCTCCCCTTCCACAGCTGATGCGTCTCTTGTGGATCCTCTGGGCCAGGGTGAGAACCTGCCTGCGTCAGGAGCTCTTTCACCCGACGAACCACGGGGTCACTGTCCTGAGTCTCTGCTCATCCATGGTGGGGCAGGGGATTCAGCGTGGTGTCCTGCTTGTTCCTGCGCCCGTTCCTCACATGATGGGAATACTGAGTAGCCTTAGGGCGATGGAAAGCTGGCAACTCTATTTCTTCGAGTGCTTCCGAGTCCTCTCCCGTTTCTGGCAAGTTGGGCATCCTGGACAACGCATCAGCATTCGCATTTTTGTGCCCTGCCTGGTACTTGATGGTGAAATCATAATTGGACAACCAGGCCATCCACCGCTGCTCCAAGGCACCAAGTTTCACTGTGTCCAAGTGTGTCAGTGGATTGTTGTCCGTGAAGATGGTGAATTTTGCTGAGGCCAGGTAGTGCTTGAACCTCTCCGTCACTGCCCAAACAATGGCGAGGAACTCCAGCTTAAAGGAACTGCAGTTGTCAGGGTTCCTTTCAGTGGGACAAAGTTTCCTGCTGGCGTAAGCAATTACCCTCTCTTTGCCTTTCTGGACCTGGGACAATACGGCTCCCAGTCCCATGTTGCTGGCATCCGTATACAGCACAAACGGTTGGTCATATTCAGGGTAGGCCAGCACTTCTTCTCCCGTCAGCGCCAACTTCAAACAAGTGAAGGATCCTTCCAGGCCGTCATTCCAGTCAAATGTGGTATTCTTACCCTTGGTTTTCTTGGATTGGCCCACCAACAGGTCTTGCAATGGCGCGGCTTTCTCGGTGAAGTCTTTGATGAACCTCCTGTAGTAGCCTACCAACCCGAGGAACTGCCAGACTTCATGGAGGTTGCTGGGCTTTGGCCAGTCTCTGATCACAGTGACCTTGTCAGGGTCTGGGGCCACCCCTTCGGCACTCACCACATGGCCCAGGTACTGCACTTTAGGCTTTAATAGATGACATTTGGATGGTTTTACCTTTAGGCCAAAGTTGGACAGAGCTTCGAACACCTCTGCCAGGTGCTTCAGGTGGTCCTCATAGGTTTTGGAGAAGACGATGACATCATCCAAGTACAGCAGGACGGTTTCGAAATTCTTGTGTCCAAGGCAGCACTCCATCATCCTCTGGAACGTTCCTGGGGCGTTGCACAGTCCGAATGGCATGTAGTTGAACTCACAGAGACCCATTGGTGTGGTGAAGGCCGTCTTTTCCTTGTCTGCCTCTGCCACGGGAACCTGCCAGTACCCACTGGTGAGATCCAAGGTAGAGAAGTAGTTAGCAGATTTTAAAGCAGCTAAGGACTCTTCTATTCTGGGCAGTGGGTATGCATCTTTATGTGTAATGCGGTTTATCTGTCTATAATCAACACACATCCTCATCGTGCCATCCTTCTTTCTGACGAGGACTAATGGAGCTGCCCAGGGGCTACAACTGTCTCTAACTTCCCCAGCCTCCTTCATCTCTTGCAACATGTCTTTGGCGCACTGATAATGAGCTGGGGGTACAGGACGGGATCTCTCTTTAATGGGTGGATGATCTCCTGTGGGGATATGATGTTGAATCCCTTTTACCTACCCAAAATCTAGGGGGTGCTTGCTGAATACCCGCTCATACTCATGAACCACCCTGTAAGCCCCTTGTTTTTGGTGTGATGGGGTAGAGTCAGTGCCTACGTGCAATTTCTGACACCAATCTTCCATTTGTCCTGCAGAGCCATTGTCCTCCACCTGGTTGGACGGGACCAAGGGTTCTGTCGCCTGTATCACATTATTATCAACAGCAAACAATTTGGCAAGTGTGGCATATTTGGTTAGGTGGACCTCTTCCTCTCCACAGTTAAGGACACGTACTGTCACCGTCCTCTTGCGGACTTCAACCACCCCTCTGGCTGTCAGGAGGGTGGGTCTACTTTCTGAATACACAGGTTCTACCAGGGCTTGATAGTCTTTACCCCTGAGGCCAATTGCTGCCCGACACCATATTAACATTTCGCTCCTGGGGGGGTATTGCAATGGGGATTGAATCACTCACAGTGACACGGCCAATTTCTCCACCAGTCAGTTCTACCTGCTGTCTCTGCATCAGAGCTTGGATTTCTTTCTGCAAGGCACGCTGTTCACTGTAACCAGCTGTTTCTGCCACCTGCTGTAACAAGACAATAACCTCTGCAAGACAATTTTCTATGACATTAGTACCAATGGTCATCACTGGGTTACATTCACGTCAGTCAATATCAACAATCACAATTCCTTGGGCTTTCAATTCTACCCGCCCCACTTTAATGGTGACCTCTTTGTACCCCACTTGTGGCAATGGCTGACCGTTACTGGCTATTATGGTGAAATCATCATCAGGGCCACGAGTAATGT
Organism: Ranitomeya variabilis; assembly: GCF_051348905.1. NCBI lineage: Eukaryota > Metazoa > Chordata > Amphibia > Anura > Dendrobatidae > Ranitomeya > Ranitomeya variabilis. The sequence continues at coordinate 602,973,868 of NC_135236.1, forward strand.
CGGTGTCCTCCAAATAACGTTTATAAAGGATGTAAGGCATAGTTGTCACCTGAGAACCGGTGTCCAACAGAGCGTTCATGGGAATACCGGCGATCACAATGGGGAGAACAGGTCGTCCTCCAATGTACTTGGCTCTCCAGTTTTGCGGGCCTGGTCGTCCTACTCCTGGGGGTTGGCCCTCTGTCCCAGGGGTTGCTCGTTTAAATGACAGTACCTTGCAATGTGGCCCACCTGGTTGCAGCGGCGGCAGATGGGTCGTCCGTCCTGATGAAAGCGATCGTCGTCTCTGCCTCTGGTCGGCGGGATCCTCCTCTGTCATCACCAGGGAACATCCTCCGGTCTGGAAACCAGCTTGATCTTCTTCTTGGGGGCCTCCTGTAGGGACTGCACGGTCCGCGCTTCGGCACTCACCACATGGCCCAGGTACTGCACTTTAGGCTTTAATAGATGACATTTGGATGGTTTTACCTTTAGGCCAAAGTTGGACAGAGCTTCGAACACCTCTGCCAGGTGCTTCAGGTGGTCCTCATAGGTTTTGGAGAAGACGATGACATCATCCAAGTACAGCAGGACGGTTTCGAAATTCTTGTGTCCAAGGCAGCACTCCATCATCCTCTGGAACGTTCCTGGGGCGTTGCACAGTCCGAATGGCATGTAGTTGAACTCACAGAGACCCATTGGTGTGGTGAAGGCCGTCTTTTCCTTGTCCGCCTCTGCCACGGGAACCTGCCAGTACCCACTGGTGAGATCCAAGGTAGAGAAGTAGTTAGCAGATTTTAAAGCAGCTAAGGACTCTTCTATTCTGGGCAGTGGGTATGCATCTTTATGTGTAATGCGGTTTATCTGCCTATAATCAACACACATCCTCATCGTGCCATCCTTCTTTCTGACGAGGACTAATGGAGCTGCCCAGGGGCTACAACTGTCTCTAACTACCCCAGCCTCCTTCATCTCTCGCAACATGTCTTTGGCGCACTGATAATGAGCTGGGGGTACAGGATGGTATCTCTCTTTAATGGGTGGATGATCTCCTGTGGGGATATGATGTTGAATCCCTTTTACCTGCCCAAAATCTAGGGGGCGCTTGCTGAATACCCGCTCATACTCATGAACCACCCTGTAAGCCCCTTGTTTTTGGTGTGATGGGGTACAGTCAGTGCCTACATGCAATTTCTAACAACAATCTTCCATTTGTCCTGCAGAGCCATTGTCCTCCACCTGGTTGGACGGGACGAAGGGTTCTGTCGCCTGTATCACATTATTATCAACAGCAAACAATTTGGCAAGTGTGGCATATTTGGTTAGGTGGACCTCTTCCTCTCCACAGTTAAGGACACGTACTGACACCCTCCCCTTGTGGACTTCAACCACCCCTCTGGCTGTCAGGAGGGTGGGCCTACTTTCTGAATACACAGGTTCTACCAGGGCTTGATATATCATCTTTACCCCTGAGGCCAATTGCTGCCTGACACCATATTAACATTTCGCTCCTGGGGGGTATTGCAATGGGGATTGAATCACTCACGGTGACACGGCCAATTTCTCCACCAGTCAGTTCTACCTGCTGTCTCTGCATCAGAGCTCGGATTTCTTTCTGCAAGGCACGCTGTTCACTGTAACCAGCTGTTTCTGCCACCTGCTGTAACAAGACAATAACCTCTGCAAGACAATTTTCTATGACATTAGTACCAATGGTCATCATGGGGTTACATTCACGTCGGTCAATATCAACAATCACAATTCCTTGGGCTTTCAATTCTACCAGCCCCACTTTATTGGTGACCTCTTTGTACCCCACTTGTGGCAATGGCTGACCGTTACTGGCTATTATGGTGAAATCATCATCAGGGCCAAGAGTAATGTTGGTGTCCTCCCAATAACGTTTATAAAGGATGTAAGGCATAGTTGTCACCTGAGAACCGGTGTCCAACAGAGCGTTCATGGGAATACCGTCGATCACAATGGGGAGAACAGATCGTCCTCCAATGTACTTGGCTCTCCAGTTTTGCGGGCCTGGTCGTCCTACTCCTGGGGGTTGGCCCTCTGCCCCAGGGGTTGCTCGTTTAAATGACAGTACCTTGCAATGTGGCCCACCTGGTTGCAGCGGCGGCAGATGGGTCGTCTGTCCTGATGAAAGCGATCGTCGTCTCTGCCTCTGGTCGGCGGGATCCTCCTCTGTCGTCGCCAGGGAACATCCTCTGGTCTGGAAGCCAGCTTGATCTTCTTCTTGGGGGCCTCCTGTAGGGACTGCACGGTCCGCACTAAGGCAGCAACGCTCTTGGTCAGTTCCTGCATCTGGAGGCGTAGTCCTGCAGGGGAATCGTCTTCCAGGATCTGGGCATCGGCCTTGGCAGAAACTTGAGGATCTGGCACCACCTTCTGGTGGTATGTGAGGGCTTGACGCCTAGGAAGTACTGTACGGCTGGGCTGTCGCTCCTGTAGCACTTGGATGGCCTTGTCTTTAAATTGCGCAAAGGTCAGGTCAGGATTCTGCATGGCCAGGAGGTGCAGTTGGGCCGTTTGGTGACTGCACAGGAGCCCCTCGATGAACCGCTCCTTTAAGAGTTTATCCTCATTTTGCATGCTGTTTGGATCATCATGCTTGATTGCCCGCAGGGCCTCCTGGAGATTAAGGGCATAGTCCCGTAAGCTATCCTGCGGCCTCTGCTTGCACCCATAGAACGTCAATTTAATTTCTGTAGCGGTGCAGGTGTCAAAGGTGGTTTTAAGCTTTGCAAAGACCTGCTGCGCAGTTCTCTTATCCACAGCGGGCCAGGACTTCACTTCTCTCAGAGCCGCTCCAAACAGTTGGCCTGTTACCATGTGAACTTTCTGAGGCTCTGTCAGGGGATAAAACTCAAGCAGGCTGCAGATCCCTTCTTTAAAGTTACTTTATGCGATTCTCCAGAGTATCGCGGGAGTCAGGCTGCTCCGTGTATGTATGGCATGGAGAAGGACATTATAGCCGCTGTAGCCGTGGCAGTGTCCGGCTGGCTGATGGGAGCGGCAAGCTCTGCGGGACCCTGCGGCGGTACAAGGCCTGCGGCTGCGCCTATTGCGGGGCCTGGAGGCGTTTCCAAATCCACGGCTACGACCGCCGCTACTTCCCCTCCCGGATCGGACATGGCCGCTCCTCCCCTCTGCTAACCCGCTGGAAGTCGGGGTTCCTCCCCGGAATCGGCACTTTGCATCGTCTCTCCTGGCGGCTCTGCTGCACGGCGTCTCCACTTCCGGCCAAAACCCTGATTCATCATTTTCTAACTGGTCTCCTGTAGAAGCAGTTGAAATGGTGCAGTTTTGGGACTTGGTCCTTCACATGGGGATCCTGAAGAAGCCAGAACTTCATCAATATTGGAGTGTTGATGTTTTATATAACAGTCCAGAGTTCCCAATTGTCATGGCCCGGACACGTTTTTAGGCTATCCACAAATTACTGCATTATACCGATAGTGTCCTCCTCGAGATGACCCTAACTTTGACCATCTGTTCAAAGTTTGTCCAGTCATTGAACACTTCAACAAATAGTTTGCTGAAGTATACGTGCCCCAAAGAGACATCTGCGTGGATGAGTCCCTAATTCATTTCAAGAGGCGGCTCAAATTCAGTCAATATCGGCCCAGTAAGAGGGCCAAGTATGGAATTAAACTCTATAAGCTGTGTGAGAGTACCTCAGGGTACATCCACAGGTTTAGAGTTTATGAAGGGAAGGACACCCGGATTGAACCCCCTGAATGCCCCCCTGTCCTGGGAGTGAGTGGGAAAATTGTGTGGGGTTTGGTGCACCCACTGCTGGATAAAGGTTATCACCTCTACAAGGATGTCTTTTTCTTGACCACCACACATGGTGATGGCAGCACCCTTAGCACTGTACAAGGTACTCTGCACAGGTCTGCAAACTGGACTGTGTACTGGGGTACAACAAAAACATGTGGGGCATAAATCTCTCTGATCAAGTCCTCCAGATATACAGTGCTTTGAGAAAGGCCAAGGTATAGTACAAGAAGCTGGCCGTGCACATCGTACAGATGGCAATGCTCAACGCTTTCCTGCTGTCACAATGTATAGGCCAGACCGCTACATCGTACCTTCAGTTCCAGAAGGTAGTGATTAAGGCCCTGATATTTGGCAGTCAGGAACGAGCGTACCCCAGTACTTCCGGAAGTGAAGGTGCTCATATCGTACCAGGGCAACATTTCCCGGGGGAGATCCCTCAAAGTGGAAAAAAGGTAAGTTGCAAAAGAGGTGCTCATTGTGTTACAGAAGGGGATCCTTGTGACACCATTTATCAATGCGACTGTACCACACATCCATGCACTACTAAATTAATTTCTGACTTACCCAACTTATGTATGACAACCTGAAGAACACTACACAACTGACGTATGATAACCTGACAAACACTACACAACTCACATGTGCCACTACATTATAAAATTCACCTACTAGAAAACAGTAGATTAGTTCCAAAAAGGGGGCACTTGTTGGGCATTGCTACTGTTTAGGCACATCTAGATAAGTTCCTTAAGGGGTCTAGTTTACAAAATGGCATCGCTTATCACCATTCCATCAAAGTCTGCATTCCAAAACGTCACTCACTACTTCTCGTCTGAGCCCCGACGTGTGCCCAAACAGAAGTTTTCTCCAACATATGGGGTATCAGCATGCTCAGGACAAATTGCACAACCACATTTTTGGTCCAATTTCTCCTGTTACCTTTGTGAAAATAAAAAATTGGTGGCTAAAATATAATTTTTTTGGAAAAAATGATTTTTTTATTTTCACGGCTCTGCATGATAAAACTTTAAGGAAACACTTGAAGGTTCAAAGTGCTCACCACACATCTAGATAAGTTCCTTGGGGGGTCTAGTTTCCAAAAAGGGACACTTGTGGAGGGTTTCTAATTTTTAGGCACATCAGGGGCTCTGCAAATGAGACATGACTCCCGCAGATCATTCCATCAAAGTCTGCATTCCAAATCGTCACTATTTCCCTTCCAAGCCCCGACCTGTGCCGATACAGCAGTTTTCTCCCACAAATGGGGTACCAGCATACTCAGGACAAATTACACAACAATGTTTGGGGTCTATATTCTCCTGTTACCCTTGTGAAAATAAAAAATTGGGGGCTAAAAGATCATGTTTGTGGAAAAAAATATGATTTTTTGATTTTCATGGTTAATTGATAAACTTTATAGTAAACACTTGGGGGTTCAAAGTGGTCACACACATCTAGATAAGTTCCTTGGGGGGTCTAGTTTCCAAAATGGGGTTACTTATCGGTGGTTTCCACTGTTTAGGCACATCAGGGGCTCTCCAAACGCAACAAGGCATCCAATCTCAATTCCAGCCAATTTTGCATGGAAAAGTCAAACGGCGCTCCATCCCTTTCGAGCTCTGCCATGCACACAAACAGTGGTTTTTGCCTATATATTGGATATCTGCATGTTCAGGAGAAATTGCATTACAAATTTTGGGGTTATTTTTTCCTGTTACCCTTGTGAAAATAAAAAAAAATAGTCTAAAGTTACATTTTAGTCGAAAAAGTTTAATCTTCATTTTTTCCTTTTACATTCCATTTATTCCTGTGAAGCAAATGAAGGGTTAATAAACTCTTTAATTTGGTTTTGATCAGCTTAAGGGGTGCAGTTTTTAGAATGGTGTCACTTTTGGGTATTTTCAGCCATATAGACCCCTCAAAGTGACTTCAAATGTGAGGTGGTCCCTAAAAAAAATGGTTTGGTAAATTTTGTTGTAAAAATTAGAAATTGCTGATCAACTTTTAACCCTTATAACTTCCTAACGAAAAAAAACATTTTGTTTCCAAAATTGTGCTGATGTAAAGTAGACATGTGGGAAATGTTATTTATTAACTATTTTGAGCGACATATTTCTCTGATTTAAGGGCATAGAAATTAAAAATGTGAAAATTGGCTAAATTTTCCAAATTTTTGCCAAATTTTCAGTTTTTACCCAAATAAACGCAAGTTATATCAAAGAAATTGTACCACTAACATGAAGTGCAATATGTCTTGAAAAAACATTCTCAGAATGACCAAGATTTGTGGAAGCGTTTCAGAGTTATTGCCTCGTAAAGGGACACTGGTTAGAATTGTACAATTTGGCCCCGTCATTAACGTGCAAACCACCCTCGGGGATAAAGGGGTTAATAGGAATCTTTTTTATCTCTTTCAAGTCCAGCTTGTCAAGAGGACATGGTGACTTTTCATATTCAATGCTTGTTTCTGCATACATCAGTCTTCTCTGGACATCTGCAGCACATATAGATATAGTGCTCAAATAAATAGTAATGTTATTATAATGTCCCCTGTATAAAAATATATGCCCTTGCTGTGCCCCAAATAAATAATTGTCCCTCACTGTGGTCCCTGCTTATATATGCTCCCTATGCTGTTTCTCTTATCGTACATTTCCTCCACAGTGCCCTCTTCTATAAAATATTGCCTCCATCTTTATGAACCTAAGCAACCACATAATCTCCATTATTGACTAAAACTGCCACACCATCCTCCATAAAGAACTAAACTACCACTTATTCCCCTATTATGAACTATAACTACCACACTGTCTCTCGTTATAAGTATAACTGATGAACTATAAACACAAAATTGTCCTGCTTATGAACTAAAATACTCAGCATTATGAAGTATAACTGCCACACTGTCCCCCTTGACAGTTCCACACACCACCTTATGAACTATGGCCTCCATTCCACTCCCACTTCACACTGCACGGTCTCAGCTGTTTCCTCTCACACTGTCCCCTTATCCACACTGCTCCCATCATGGGTCTCCTCCCACACTGCCCCCTCCCCATACTGTGCCTTCACACTGCCCCTTCTCCATACCGTGCCCTCACACTGCCCCCTCTCCATACCGTGCCCTCACACTGCCCCCTCTCCATAGTGTGCCCTCACACTGCCCCCTCTCCATACTGTGCCCTCATATAGCCATTTCTCTATAATGTACACAGTATATAATTTAATGCAGAATGTAGGAACCAGCATTCTATCATTTCTCTAAACTGGCAGAGAACCAATCAGAACTAGCCTAATCACACTCCCGCATTTTGCCCCTCTCTGAGAGATAACTCTTTTTTTGCTGTTTCATCTCACTTTTTTCATCATTCCTAGTTAAATGTATGGTAAAATGAATCTGTTCATTCAAAATTGCAACTTACCCCCCAAAAGTCAAACACTTGTATGGCTATGGTGATGAAGACATAAAAATATTCTGGCTCTTGGAAGAAAAGGTGGAAGAAATGAAAGCCAAAAAACAATAATTGGCTGCAGTGATAAAGATTATAGCTGGCTTCATCTGCTTTCCTTCCCTGCCAGCAAACTTGAAATAAACATTGCAAATGTTGTCATAATGTGACAAGTCGTTGTGATTGGTATGTTGTTTTGCGTTAACTACATCCCAACCAGGCCTGTTTACTCCAGTTTCCAGATTATGTTACAGGAAGGACAAGGTTATCTGTTATAACTAGGTTGCTAGGTGTTATAGCCATCTAATAATAACTAATAATCAGAAACTCTAGTGGCATGATCTGGAGAGCAAATATCTATTTATTCATTTGTCGACAATCTAATATTTTAGATAGTAACTACACTTTTCATTGTACACTTAATTTACTACAGGAGGAATTGTAAGAGTATGTTAGAGAAGGAAGTAATGGTTCTTGTGGCTCTGTTTTGCTTTTACTCAGCTGTGAGAATAATTGGAAAGTCAAATGGAGTGGGCCAAAAGTAACATTTATTTTAACCGTAAATTTCTATTTAATGTAATAATTAGTGTTGAGCATTCCGATACCGCAAGTATCGGGTATCGGCCGATACTTGCGGTATCGGAATTCCGATACCGGGATTCCGATACTTGCCGCGTATCGGATACCGGAATCGGAAGTTCTAAGATTCAAAAAGCAGAAATTCAGCCAATGAGATTGATTCCAAGTGTGGGCACATCCTGTTTAGCATGGAGGGCATGAAACTACTGGCAAGGCTGTGATTGGCTGGTGTAATGATGTCATGATGCAGTTTAAAAGTCGCTGGCGCCATTTTGCGATCACTCTGCTGTGAATTCAGTTAGTGACAGGACGCTGTTTGCTGACTGAGGGACAGTTTAGAGATAGCGATTTGCTTCTTTGTGCTTTCCAAAGGCTAATTTAGCAACCGCTGTGTTCACCTACTATTCACCTTGCTTTTGCCTTGTAGCGCTGTTTTCACAGCGATCTGCAGGGTCTGTGTGTGTGTGTGTGTGAGTGCAGCCCAGTCTCCAGTCTGAGTGCAGCCACATAGGCCATCCATAGTTGGTTGTATTCAGTTCAGGGAGGGTGGTTCATTGCCTCATACTGTTCCTTTTTTTTTTTTTTTTCCCAAGTAGTGTAGTCTGCTGCTAATTTATTCAAAAAAATCCTATTAGTGTCTTTCCACCCGTCTCCAGCTAATTTGTGGAAAAACACTACATAGGATAAAGTAGAGGAGGGTTTTTGGGCCTTGCAGCGCCGTTTACGGCTGTCTGCACGGTCTCCGTGTGACTGCAGCTCGCCCTGTAATCTGTGAGCAGCTGTAGCCTGGTTGTCTCCAGCTCAGGGTTTTTCACTGCGTCATACCGCCAAATCAATTTTCTTTTTTTTCAAAGTAGTGTAGTCTGCTGCTAATTAATTTAAAAAAATCCTATTAGTGTCTTTCCACCCGTCTCCAGCTAATTTGTGGAAAAACACTACATAGGATAAAGTAGAGGAGGGTTTTTGGGCCTTGCAGCGCCGTTTACGGCTGTCTGCACGGTCTCCGTGTGACTGCAGCTCGCCCTGTAATCTGTGAGCAGCTGTAGCCTGGTTGTCTCCAGCTCAGGGTTTTTCACTGCGTCATACCGCCAAATCAATTTTCTTTTTTTTCAAAGTAGTGTAGTCTGCTGCTAATTAATTTAAAAAAATCCTATTAGTGTCTTTCCACCCGTCTCCAGCTAATTTGTGGAAAAACACTACATAGGATAAAGTAGAGGAGGGTTTTTGGGCCTTGCAGCGCCGTTTACGGCTGTCTGCACGGTCTCCGTGTGACTGCAGCTCGCCCTGTAGTCTGTGAGCAGCCGTAGCCTGGTTGTCTCCAGCTCAGGGTTTTTCACTGCGTCATACCGCCAAATCAATTTTCTTTTTTTTCAAAGTAGTGTAGTCTGCTGCTAATTAATTTAAAAAAATCCTATTAGTGTCTTTCCACCCGTCTCCAGCTAATTTGTGGAAAAACACTACATAGGATAAAGTAGAGGAGGGTTTTTGGGCCTTGCAGCGCCGTTTACGGCTGTCTGCACGGTCTCCGTGTGACTGCAGCTCGCCCTGTAATCTGTGAGCAGCTATAGCCTGGTTGTCTCCAGCTCAGGGTTTTTCACTGCGTCATACCGCCAAATCAATTTTCTTTTTTTTCAAAGTAGTGTAGTCTGCTGCTAATTAATTTAAAAAAATCCTATTAGTGTCTTTCCACCCGTCTCCAGCTAATTTGTGGAAAAACACTACATAGGATAAAGTAGAGGAGGGTTTTTGGGCCTTGCAGCGCCGTTTACGGCTGTCTGCACGGTCTCCGTGTGACTGCAGCTCGCCCTGTAATCTGTGAGCAGCTATAGCCTGGTTGTCTCCAGCTCAGGGTTTTTCACTGCGTCATACCGCCAAATCAATTTTCTTTTTTTTCCAAATAGTGTAGTCTGCTGCTAATTTATTCAAAAAAATCCTATTAGTGTCTTTCCACCCGTCTCCAGCTAATTTGTGGAAAAACACTACATAGGATAAAGTAGAGGAGGGTTTTTGGGCCTTGTAGCGCCGTTTACGTCTGTCTGCACGGTCTCCGTGTGACTGCAGCTCTATCTGTTGTCAGTTCAGCCCCCAAAAAATAAATAAATAATAAAGTTCACCAAACACACCAGTTACACCACTTTACATTTCTGTAGGCCACATTAGCTCATATTAAAGTCTAGTCCACACTTTAGATAATTAGTGCTTCTTATACCTGTTAGGAGGAGTTGCTCAGGAATAAGCACACAAATCCGTTAGTACTTTTCTGCTTATCTTTATCAGTCAACCAAGATGAAGAAGGCAGTGAGTAAGGCACGGGGGCGTGGGAGCCGTCGCGGAGCAGGGAGGGGACGTGGGGATTCTGTGCCTGCTGCGGGCACCGGTGACTCATCAGCACCCACTTTCACCAGGCAACAGTCGTTCATGCGAAGCTTTGTGTCCGAGCGCCGTACACCGCTGCTGCGTGAAGAACAAATTGAAGCTGTTGTCGGATGGATGGCAGCTAATGCATCAACTTCCATTAGTGCCACATCCTCTCAGACACAGAGCACTGGAGAGCAGCCATCTGTCTCTTCACCACCTGCCAAATTGCCCAGGCAGACAGAGAGCCCAGGACAGGAGCCGTCTCTACTTCTGTTCTCTGAATCTCTTGGCTTGGAAACAGGGGGCCAGCCAAGCAGCATTGGAGAAATGGAAGAAGAGGCAGGGTGCAGTGATGCCCAACAGCTTTTTCTGTCTTCCTCTGAAGAGGCGGGTGGGCCAGTGGCTCCGGTCACCACATCGCAGGCCGCATCAGCTGATGATGACACTCAGGTGCCACTTACTGGTGCGTGCTCTGCTGCTGAGACTACCCAGGAGGAGCAGTTGGGGGCAGAGGGTAGTGTAGATGATGAGGTCCTCGACCCATCTTGGCGTGAGGGACAGGAAGGTGGTGGGAGCAGCTCTGAGGAAGAGATTCCCCGTACGGCCCAAAGAGGGAGAGGGAGGGGGAAGACTGCGGATCCTGCAGCCTCCGCTTTGGCACCCGTTAGGAGCATGTCTCTTCCAAAAGCCAAAAAGGGCGCTCCCAAGACTTGCAGTGCCTGGTCCTTTTTTGACACAGTTGCAGATGACATTTGCTATGTCAGATGCAACGTGTGTCATCAAAAAGTCAAAAGAGGGAAAAATGTCAGCAACCTCAATACCTCCAACATGTGGAAACATGTGCGCAACAGGCACCCGGCGGAGTTAGAAAAACACACTGAAGAGGTAGGCCAACCAACAGCGGCAGCTACCACCTCTTCAGCTCGTGTTGCCTCTTCCTCTACCTCACACGCAGCTGGTTCGGCGTCCTCCCAGGATCGCCGTGGAAGAACCTCTGCCCCTGTTGTCCAGAGACCCGCTGTAATTCCACCCGCAGCGCCACTTTCCCAGTCATCCACACACTCCCAGCCCAGTCTACAGCCATCGGTAGTACAGGCATGGGAGAAAAGGCGGCCTTTCTCGTCAAACCACCCACGAGCACAGGCTCTGACTGCAGGCATTGCCAAACTTCTGTCACTGGAAATGCTGTCATTCAGGCTGGTGGAGACTGACAGCTTCCGTGACTTGATGTCATTGGCAGTCCCACAGTACAATGTGCCCAGCCGCTTTTACTTCAGCAGGCAAGCCGTCCCTGCCCTGCAGAAGCATGTGGAGGGACACATAAAACACGCGCTACTGAACGCCGTCAGTAGCAAGGTCCACCTCACCACCGATGCGTGGACCAGTCAACATGGACAGGGGCGATACCTTTCCCTCACTGCCCATTGGGTTAATGTCGTTGAGCCGGGTACAGACCGTGCGAGTGGCGCAGGACGTGTCCTGCCCACTCCAAGGATTGCAGGAATCCATTCTGTACGCATTGACTCCTCCTCTTACACCAGTTCCTCAGAATCATCGCTGCAGGAGCCGTCACAGTCCACCTCCACATGGACCCGTGATGAACGTGTACCTGTTACGACCGACATGAGCACAGCCGTGGCCAAACGTCAACAGGCCGTCTTGAAATTAATTTTCTTGGGGAATCGTAGCCACACAGCGCAGGAGCTCTGGAATGCCATCAAGCAGGAGAGCGATGTGTGGTTTGTGCCAGCGAATCTCCAGCCAGGCATGGTAGTGTGTGATAATGGCCGAAATCTGGTGGCAGCTCTGGGCCTCGGCAACCTCACTCACATCCCATGTCTGGCACATGTGCTCAATTTGGTCGTGCAGAGCTTTTTGAGGGACTATCCGGATCTTGATGCACTGCTGCACAAGGTCCGTCTAGAGTGTGCTCACTTGCGGCGTTCCAGCACGGCAAAAGCGCGCATTGCGGCTCTGCAGCGCCGACACCGCCTGCCGGAACATCGCATCATATGTGACCTACCTACCAGGTGGAATTCCACGTTACATATGTTGGAGCGGTTGTGTGAGCAGCAGCAAGCTGTAATGGAGTACCAGCTGCTTCAGGCGCAAAAAAGTCGCAGTCAGCGCCGTACAGACTTCACAACCACAGAGTGGGCCACTATGAATGACGTCTGCCAGGTTTTGCGTCCCTTTGATTATTCCACGCGGATGGCGAGTGCAGATGATGCACTAGTCAGCATGACTGTCCCCCTTATCTGCCTGCTTGAAAAATCACTGCAAGCGCTAAGGGATGATGTTGTGGAAGAGGTGGAGGATGAGGATTCACCATTTCCATCATCTTCTGGACAGTCAGCGCCACGTGGTTCCTCACAAACGCGTAGGCAGGGGACCGTTTGTGAGGAGGATGAGGAGGAGTCAATGGAGGAGGAAGACATCCGTCCAGAGGAGGGAGTTACACAATTGTCCAGTACTCAGTGTGTACAGCGAGGGTGGGGTGATGACGAGCGGGCAGAGATCACGCCTCCAGCAGGGGACAGCGTTTCTTGGGCAGTTGGCAGTCTGCAGCACATGGTGGATTACATGCTGCAGTGCCTGAGAAACGACCGCCGCATCGCCCACATTCTCAACATGTCTGATTATTGGGTGTTCACCCTCCTCGATCCTCGCTACCGGGACAACGTAGAAAGCCTCATCACACCGTTGAACCGGGAGCGAAAAATGCGGGAGTACCAAGACACACTGGTCAATTCCATCATCTTCTCCATTCCAACTGAGAGAAGTGCTGCTAGTGCATTCCAAAGCAGCTCAGTGCGTCCAGGCCGTGGTGGAGGCTCTGCACAAAGAGGGAGCAGAAGCAGTGCCTCTGCCCAAGGCAAGACCAGTATGGCCGAACTGTGGCACAGTTTTCTGTGCCCGCCACAAAAGTCTACACCATCACAGACGGCTCCAGTCAGCAGGAGGCAACGGTTCCGTCAGATGGTGACAGACTACATGTCTTGCCCTCTTGCTGTACTCCCAGACGGCTCTTCCCCTTTCAAGTTTTGGGTCTCAAAGCTGGATACATGGCCAGAGCTAAGCCAGTATGCATTGGAGGTGCTGTCTTGCCCTGCGGCCAGTGTATTATCGGAACGTGTCTTTAGTGCTGCAGGTGGTGTACTAACTGACCGTCGCATGCGACTATCCTCCGATAACGTTGACCGGCTTACTTTCCTGAAAATGAACAAGGCCTGGATCTCGCCGGAATTTGCCACTCCTCCTCCTGATTGAATAATTAGGTCACTGTATACGTTATCCAGGTCTCCTGTTGTGTTCATCTTTCTACCACCTGAACTTAAATTCCTGGGCTCCAACACCGCCAGTTGAGGCTCAGACGTGCCGTCTGCACAGTCAAAACATACGACCCAGTGTTATTGGGTTTCAGTAACGTCAGCTGATCCCCAGCTGTGTAGCCGGCAATGTGTCATGCGACCGCCACGCTGACACAACAACTGAAATGTAAGGGAATCTGTCCCCCCCCCCCCAAGGCGTTTGTTACTGAAAGAGCCACCTTGTGCAGCAGTAATGCTGCCCAAGGAAAAGGTAGCTATTTTTGTTTAGCTCCTTGCACACGCAGAACTTAACACTTATAAAATGTGTCCACTGATACCGTAAAACCGTCCCGGAGGTGGGACTTTCCTTCGTAATGTGACGCAGCCCAGCCGTCATTCCTACCCCCCCGGCGCCGCGCACCGGCTCCTCAGCGTTGTTTTATTCCGTCCAGGAGCCTGCGCTGTTATGTTATCCCGTGGCCAGGCACACTTAGCGCTGCCCGTCTTCTGGCATCATTTGGTGTCTGGATGGCTGCGCCTGTGCGGCCGCGCTGGCAGAGAGCCCGCCTCGCAGTGTCTTCTGATTTAATCCCACTGGGGGCCTGGGATCCATGGACATGCGCAGTGCATATCTGAACCTCCACCTCTCACTCATTTCCCTATGGCTTCTTCAGACTGTTCGGTGTCAGCTGGTCCCTAACAGCATGCCACGGCCGTGACACCGCACAGTCTGAAGAAGCCATAGGGAGATGAGTGAGAGGTGGAGGTTCAGATATGCACTGCGCATGTCCATGGATCCCAGGCCCCCAGTGGGATTAAATCAGAAGACACTGCGAGGCGGGCTCTCTGCCAGCGCGGCCGCACAGGCGCAGCCATCCAGACACCAAATGATGCCAGAAGACGGGCAGCGCTAAGTGTGCCTGGCCACGGGATAACATAACAGCGCAGGCTCCTGGACGGAATAAAACAACGCTGAGGAGCCGGTGCGCGGCGCCGGGGGGGTAGGAATGACGGCTGGGCTGCGTCACATTACGAAGGAAAGTCCCACCTCCGGGACGGTTTTACGGTTGCAGGGGACACATTTTATAAGTGTTTAGTTCTGTGTTTGCAAGGAGCATGATGAAAAGAGCCACCTTTTCCTTTTGCATCTTTTGTGCTGCACAAGCTGGCTCTTTCAGCTACAAACGCCTTGGGGGGGGGTTAAAGGTTCCCTTTCGACTTTCTCAGGCTTCGGCCTACATTGTGTTCCTCTGCTTTTCCACCTGTCCCTGGGCTCCAACACCGCTAGTTGTTGCCTGGTAGTGCTGTACGCACAGTCCCAACAGTCGCTCCTCTGTTATTGGGGTTCAGTAACGTCAGCTGTTCCCCTGCTGTGTGTGTGGCAATCCCTCCTACCTCCTCCAACCTCCTCCTCCTCCACCTGTTCCTGGGCTCCAACACCGCCAGTTGCCGTCCAGAAGTGCTGTACGCACAGTCCCAACAGTCGCTCCTCTGTTATTGGGGTTCAGTAACGTCAGCTGTTCCCCTGCTGTGTGTGTGGCAATCCCTCCTACCTCCTCCAACCTCCTCCTCCTCCACCTGTCCCTGGGCTCCAACACCGCCAGTTGCCGTCCAGAAGTGCTGTACGCACAGTCAACAGTCCCTCCTCTGTTATTGGGGTTCAGTAACGTCAGATGTTCCCCTGCTGTGTGTGTGGCAATCCCTCCTACCTCCTCCAACCTCCTCCTCCTCCACCTGTCCCTGGGCTCCAACACCGCCAGTTGCCGTCCAGAAGTGCTGTACGCACAGTCAACAGTCGCTCCTCTGTTATTGGGGTTCAGTAACGTCAGCTGTTCCCCTGCTGTGTGTGTGGCAATCCCTCCTACCTCCTCCAACCTCCTCCTCCTCCACCTGTCCCTGGGCTCCAACACCGCCAGTTGCCGTCCAGAAGTGCTGTACGCACAGTCAACAGTCCCTCCTCTGTTATTGGGGTTCAGTAACGTCAGCTGTTCCCCTGCTGTGTGTGTGGCAATCCCTCCTACCTCCTCCAACCTCCTCCAACCTCCTCCTCCTCCACCTGTCCCTGGGCTCCAACACCGCCAGTTGCCATCCAGAAGTGCTGTATGCACAGTCAACAGTCGCTCCTCTGTTATTGGGGTTCAGTAACGTCAGCTGTTCCCCTGCTGTGTGTGTGGCAATCCCTCCTACCTCCTCCAACCTCCTCCTCCTCCACCTGTCCCTGGGCTCCAACACCGCCAGTTGCCGTCCAGAAGTGCTGTACGCACAGTCAACAGTCCCTCCTCTGTTATTGGGGTTCAGTAACGTCAGCTGTTCCCCTGCTGTGTGTGTGGCAATCCCTCCTACCTCCTCCAACCTCCTCCTCCTCCACCTGTCCCTGGGCTCCAACACCGCCAGTTGCCGTCCAGAAGTGCTGTACGCACAGTCAACAGTCCCTCCTCTGTTATTGGGGTTCAGTAACGTCAGCTGTTCCCCTGCTGTGTGTGTGGCAATCCCTCCTACCTCCTCCTACCTCCTCCTCCTCCACCTGTCCCTGGGCTCCAACACCGCCAGTTGCCGTCCAGAAGTGCTGTACGCACAGTCAACAGTCCCTCCTCTGTTATTGGGGTTCAGTAACGTCAGCTGTTCCCCTGCTGTGTGTGTGGCAATCCCTCCTACCTCCTCCAACCTCCTCCTCCTCCACCTGTCCCTGGGCTCCAACACCGCCAGTTGCCGTCCAGAAGTGCTGTACGCACAGTCAACAGTCGCTCCTCTGTTATTGGGGTTCAGTAACGTCAGCTGTTCCCCTGCTGTGTGTGTGGCAATCCCTCCTACCTCCTCCAACCTCCTCCTCCTCCACCTGTCCCTGGGCTCCAACACCGCCAGTTGCCGTCCAGAAGTGCTGTACGCACAGTCAACAGTCCCTCCTCTGTTATTGGGGTTCAGTAACGTCAGCTGTTCCCCTGCTGTGTGTGTGGCAATCCCTCCTACCTCCTCCTACCTCCTCCTCCTCCACCTGTCCCTGGGCTCCAACACCGCCAGTTGCCGTCCAGAAGTGCTGTACGCACAGTCAACAGTCCCTCCTCTGTTATTGGGGTTCAGTAACGTCAGCTGTTCCCCTGCTGTGTGTGTGGCAATCCCTCCTACCTCCTCCAACCTCCTCCTCCTCCACCTGTCCCTGGGCTCCAACACCGCCAGTTGCCGTCCAGAAGTGCTGTACGCACAGTCAACAGTCGCTCCTCTGTTATTGGGGTTCAGTAACGTCAGCTGTTCCCCTGCTGTGTGTGTGGCAATCCCTCCTACCTCCTCCAACCTCCTCCTCCTCCACCTGTCCCTGGGCTCCAACACCGCCAGTTGCCGTCCAGAAGTGCTGTACGCACAGTCAACAGTCCCTCCTCTGTTATTGGGGTTCAGTAACGTCAGCTGTTCCCCTGCTGTGTGTGTGGCAATCCCTCCTACCTCCTCCAACCTCCTCCAACCTCCTCCTCCTCCACCTGTCCCTGGGCTCCAACACCGCTAGTTGCCGTCCAGAAGTGCTGTACGCACAGAGCCAAACACCTCGCCAATGTGTTAGTGGGGTTCAGCACCGCCAGCTGTTCCCCTGCTGTGTATACGGCAACGTGTACTGCGACCGCCACGCAGACACAACAAGTTAAATGTAAGGGAACCTGACCCCCCCCCCCCCAGGCGTTTGTTACTGAAGGAGCCACCTTGTGCAGCAGTAATAATGCAAAGGGAAAAAGTGCCTCTTTTCGTGATGCTCCTTGCACATGCTGAACCTAACACTTATGAAATGTGTCCCCACACAGCGTTAAACCGTCCGGTAGGTGGAACTTTCCTTTGTCGTGTGACGCAGCACAGCCATCATTTTTACCCCCTTGGCGCCGTGCGCCCCCTCCTCAGCGTTGTTTGAATCTGTCCCGGAGCCTGCGCTGTTAGGTTAGCCCTTGGCCATGCACACATGTTGCGCTGCCCGTCTTCTGACCTCATTTGGTGTCAGGCTGGCTGCGCCTGTGCGGGTGCGCTGGCCGAGATCCCGCCTCGCAGTGTCGTCTAATGTAATCCCACCGCGGGCCTGTGATCCGTGCCCGTGCGCAGTGCATATCCTCTCCTCTCACTCCCCTCCCTACGGCTTCTTCAGACTGTGCGATGTCAGCTGGTCCCTAATAGCATGCCACGGCCGTGACACCGCACAGTCTGAAAAAGCCGTAGGGAGGGGAGTGAGAGGAGAGGATATGCACTGCGCACGGGCACGGATCACAGGCCCGCGGTGGGATTACATTAGACGACACTGCGAGGCGGGATCTCGGCCAGCGCACCCGCACAGGCGCAGCCAGCCTGACACCAAATGAGGTCAGAAGACGGGCAGCGCAACATGTGTGCATGGCCAAGGGCTAACCTAACAGCGCAGGCTCCGGGACAGATTCAAACAACGCTGAGGAGGGGGCGCACGGCGCCAAGGGGGTAAAAATGATGGCTGTGCTGCGTCACACGACAAAGGAAAGTTCCACCTACCGGACGGTTTAACGCTGTGAGGAGACACATTTCATAAATGTTTGGTTCCGCATGTACAAGGACCATAATTAAAAGAGCTAAGTTTACCTTTTCCAGCATTAGTGCTGTACACAATGGCTCTTTCAGCTACAAACGCCTGGGGGGGGGGGGGTTAAAGGTTTCCTTTCAACTTGCTCGAGTGCAGGCTTCGGCCTACACTCCGCTCCCCCTGCTCCTCCTGCTGACCCTGGGCTCTAACACCGCCAGTTTTTGCCCAGATGTGCTAGCTGCACAGAGAAAAACACCAGCCAATGTGTCAGTGGGGTTCAGCACCGCCAGCTGTTCCCCTGCTGTGTAGCCGGCAACGTGTCCTGCGACCGCCACGCAGACACAAGAACTGAAATTGAAGGGAACCTGTCCCCCCTCCCCCAGGTGTTTCTATGTTTTACAGCTACCTTGAACAGCAGTAATGCTGCATGTGTTCAAGGTGGCTCAGAAACTTATTCTCCTTGCCCATGTTGAAGTGAACACGTCTAAAATGTGTCCTCTGTGACCATTAAAACGTCCCTCAGGTGTGATTTGACTTTGTATTGACACACGCAACAAGCTCCTTGGTAACGCTGCCCGTCTTCTGGCATCATTGTTTGGCTGGCTGCGCCTCTGCGGCCGCCCTGACCCACACAACGCCCCTCGTTGTCTTATTTATTGGGACTGCGAGGGTGTGATTGATGGGCAGGATCAGTGCATCAGTTCGCCTGTCCCTCCTCTCCTTCCGCCTTCTTCGGACTGTGCGGCTTCATGGCCGTGGCATGCGATAAGGGATCAGATGACGCCGCACAGTCTGAAGCGGGTGTAAGGACCCGAGTGTGAGAGGCCAACATATGTGCTGCGCCAGGCCCTGAATCCCAGCCCCGCAGTGTTTTAACAATGTTAAGACACTGTGGGGCTGGGATTCATGGTCATCGCGAACCGCACCGGCCGACATTACATGATGCCAGAAGATGGGCAGCGCTAACGGCGCTAGGCCAGGGGATAACACGACAGCGCAGACTCCTGTACAGCAAATAACAACGCTCGGGAGGCTGCACCCAGCACCAAGGTGGGATTCTTGACACCTGTGCTGCGTCTCATTACAAAGGGAACTCGCGCCTCCAACACAGTTTGACTGTATAAAGGGCTAAATGTTATACGTGTTTCATTCAGCGTGTGCAAGGAGAAAAATTAAAAGAGCAACCTTTGACTTGTGCAGCACTACTGCTGCATAAGCTGTGGCTCTTCTACTTTCTAACCCCTGAGGGGGGGTTAAAGGTGACCTTTGAAATCGGTTCAAGTAGGCTTCGGCCTACACTCTGCTCCACCTGCAGAGCCCGGGCTCCAACAACGCTAGTTGCTGTCCGGAAGTGCTGGCTGCACAGAGCCAAACACCTCGCCAATGTGTCAGTGGGGTCCAGCACCGCCAGCTGTTCCCCTGCTGTGTAGCCGGCAACGTGTCCTGCAAAAGCCACGCAGACACAACAGACCCAAAGCTGCCGCCAGTGCAGGCTTCGGCCTACACTCCCCTCCCCCTGCTCCTCCTCCTCCTGCTCCTCCTCCTGCTGTCCCTGGGCTCTAACACACCGCCAGTTGGGGCACAGATGTGCTAGCTGCACAGAGAAAAACACCAGCCAATGTGTCAGTGGGGTCCAGCACCGCCAGCTGTTCCCCTGCTGTGCAGCCGGCAACGTGTCCTGCAAAAGCCACGCAGACACAAGAACTGAAATTGAAGGGAACCTGTCCCCCCTCCCCCAGGCGTTTTTACGTTATCCAGCCACCTTGTACAGCGGTAATGCTGCATGTGTGCAAGGTGGCTCAGAAACGTATTCTCCTCGCACATGTGGAACTGAAAACACGTCTGCAATGTGTCCTCTGTGTGACCATTTAACCGTCCCGGTGGTGTGACTTTCCTTTGTAATGACACGCTGCAACCCCCTTGGTAGCGCTGCCCGTCTTCTGGCATCATTGTTTGGCTGGCTGCGCCTCTGCGGCCGCCCTGACCCACACAACGCCCCTCGGTGTCTTATTTATTGGGACTGCGAGGGTGTGATTCATGGGCAGGATCAGTGCATCAGTTCGCCTGTCCCTCCTCTCCTTCCGCCTTCTTCGGACTGTGCGGCTTCATGGCCGTGGCATGCGATAAGGGATCAGATGACGCCGCACAGTCTGAAGCGGGTGTAAGGACCCGAGTGTGAGAGGCGAACATATGTGCTGCGCCAGGCCCTGAATCCCAGCCCCGCAGTGTTTTAACAATGTTAAGACACTGCGGGGCTGGGATTCATGGTCATCGCGAACCGCACCGGCCGACATCACATGATGCCAGAAGATGGGCAGCGCTAACGGCGCTAGGCCAGGGGATAACACGACAGCGCAGACTCCTGTACAGCAAATAACAACGCTCGGGAGGCTGCACCCAGCACCAAGGTGGGATTCTTGACACCTGTGCTGCGTCTCATTACAAAGGGAACTCTCGCCTCCATTACACAGTTTGACTGTATAAAGGGCTAAATGTTATACGTGTTCCATTCAGCGTGTGCAAGGAGAAAAATTACAAGAGCAACCTTTGACTTGCGCAGCACTGCTGCTGCATAAGCTGTGGCTCTTCTACTTTGTAACCCCTGAGGGGGGGTTAAAGGTGACTTTTGAAATCGGTTCAATTAGGCTTCGGCCTACACTCTGCTCCACCTGCAGAGCCCGGGCTCCAACAACGCTAGTTGCTGTCCGGAAGTGCTGGCTGCACAGAGCCAAACACCTCGCCAATGTGTCAGTGGGGTCCAGCACCGCCAGCTGTTCCCCTGCTGTGTAGCCGGCAACGTGTCCTGCAAAAGCCACGCAGACACAACAGACCCAAAGCTGCCGCCAGTGCAGGCTTCGGCCTACACTCCCCTCCCCCTGCTCCTCCTCCTCCTGCTCCTCCTCCTGCTGTCCCTGGGCTCTAACACACCGCCAGTTGGGGCCCAGATGTGCTAGCTGCACAGAGAAAAACACCAGCCAATGTGTCAGTGGGGTCCAGCACCGCCAGCTGTTCCCCTGCTGTGCAGCCGGCAACGTGTCCTGCAAAAGCCACGCAGACACAAGAACTGAAATTGAAGGGAACCTGTCCCCCCTCCCCCAGGCGTTTTTACGTTATCCAGCCACCTTGTACAGCGGTAATGCTGCATGTGTGCAAGGTGGCTCAGAAACGTATTCTCCTCGCACATGTGGAACTGAAAACACGTCTGCAATGTGTCCTCTGTGTGACCATTTAACCGTCCCGGTGGTGTGACTTTCCTTTGTAATGACACGCTGCAACCCCCTTGGTAGCGCTGCCCGTCTTCTGGCATCATTGTTTGGCTGCCTGCGCCTCTGCGGCCGCCCTGACCCACACAACGCCCCTCGTTGTCTTATTTATTGGGACTGCGAGGGTGTGATTGATGGGCAGGATCAGTGCATCAGTTCGCCTGTCCCTCCTCTCCTTCCGCCTTCTTCGGACTGTGCGGCTTCATGGCCGTGGCATGCGATAAGGGATCAGATGACGCCGCACAGTCTGAAGCGGGTGTAAGGACCCGAGTGTGAGAGGCGAACATATGTGCTGCGCCAGGCCCTGAATCCCAGCCCCGCAGTGTTTTAACAATGTTAAGACACTGTGGGGCTGGGATTCATGGTCATCGCGAACCGCACCGGCCGACATTACATGATGCCAGAAGATGGGCAGCGCTAACGGCGCTAGGCCAAGGGATAACACGACAGCGCAGACTCCTGTACAGCAAATAACAACGCTCGGGAGGCTGCACCCAGCACCAAGGTGGGATTCTTGACACCTGTGCTGCGTCTCATTACAAAGGGAACTCGCGCCTCCAACACAGTTTGACTGTATAAAGGGCTAAATGTTATACGTGTTTCATTCAGCGTGTGCAAGGAGAAAAATTAAAAGAGCAACCTTTGACTTGTGCAGCACTACTGCTGCATAAGCTGTGGCTCTTCTACTTTCTAACCCCTGAGGGGGGGTTAAAGGTGACCTTTGAAATCGGTTCAAGTAGGCTTCGGCCTACACTCTGCTCCACCTGCAGAGCCCGGGCTCCAACAACGCTAGTTGCTGTCCGGAAGTGCTGGCTGCACAGAGCCAAACACCTCGCCAATGTGTCAGTGGGGTCCAGCACCGCCAGCTGTTCCCCTGCTGTGTAGCCGGCAACGTGTCCTGCAAAAGCCACGCAGACACAACAGACCCAAAGCTGCCGCCAGTGCAGGCTTCGGCCTACACTCCCCTCCCCCTGCTCCTCCTCCTCCTGCTCCTCCTCCTGCTGTCCCTGGGCTCTAACACACCGCCAGTTGGGGCACAGATGTGCTAGCTGCACAGAGAAAAACACCAGCCAATGTGTCAGTGGGGTCCAGCACCGCCAGCTGTTCCCCTGCTGTGCAGCCGGCAACGTGTCCTGCAAAAGCCACGCAGACACAAGAACTGAAATTGAAGGGAACCTGTCCCCCCTCCCCCAGGCGTTTTTACGTTATCCAGCCACCTTGTACAGCGGTAATGCTGCATGTGTGCAAGGTGGCTCAGAAACGTATTCTCCTCGCACATGTGGAACTGAAAACACGTCTGAAATGTGTCCTCTGTGTGACCATTTAACCGTCCCGGTGGTGTGACTTTCCTTTGTAATGACACGCTGCAACCCCCTTGGTAGCGCTGCCCGTCTTCTGGCATCATTGTTTGGCTGCCTGCGCCTCTGCGGCCGCCCTGACCCACACAACGCCCCTCGGTGTCTTATTTATTGGGACTGCGAGGGTGTGATTGATGGGCAGGATCAGTGCATCAGTTCGCCTGTCCCTCCTCTCCTTCCGCCTTCTTCGGACTGTGCGGCTTCATGGCCGTGGCATGCGATAAGGGATCAGATGACGCCGCACAGTCTGAAGCGGGTGTAAGGACCCGAGTGTGAGAGGCCAACATATGTGCTGCGCCAGGCCCTGAATCCCAGCCCCGCAGTGTTTTAACAATGTTAAGACACTGTGGGGCTGGGATTCATGGTCATCGCGAACCGCACCGGCCGACATTACATGATGCCAGAAGATGGGCAGCGCTAACGGCGCTAGGCCAGGGGATAACACGACAGCGCAGACTCCTGTACAGCAAATAACAACGCTCGGGAGGCTGCACCCAGCACCAAGGTGGGATTCTTGACACCTGTGCTGCGTCTCATTACAAAGGGAACTCGCGCCTCCAACACAGTTTGACTGTATAAAGGGCTAAATGTTATACGTGTTTCATTCAGCGTGTGCAAGGAGAAAAATTAAAAGAGCAACCTTTGACTTGTGCAGCACTACTGCTGCATAAGCTGTGGCTCTTCTACTTTCTAACCCCTGAGGGGGGGTTAAAGGTGACCTTTGAAATCGGTTCAAGTAGGCTTCGGCCTACACTCTGCTCCACCTGCAGAGCCCGGGCTCCAACAACGCTAGTTGCTGTCCGGAAGTGCTGGCTGCACAGAGCCAAACACCTCACCAATGTGTCAGTGGGGTCCAGCACCGCCAGCTGTTCCCCTGCTGTGTAGCCGGCAACGTGTCCTGCAAAAGCCACGCAGACACAACAGACCCAAAGCTGCCGCCAGTGCAGGCTTCGGCCTACACTCCCCTCCCCCTGCTCCTCCTCCTCCTGCTCCTCCTCCTGCTGACCCTGGGCTCTAACAAACCGCCAGTTGGGGCCCAGATGTGCTAGCTGCACAGAGAAAAACACCTCGCCAATGTGTCAGTGGGGTCCAGCACCGCCAGCTGTTCCCCTGCTGTGCAGCCGGCATCGTGTCCTGCAAAAGCCACGCAGACACTTGCTCTTGTACCTTCTGCTCCCCATCCTGGTTCCAGTACCGTCAGCTGGTTCCGGGCAGAGCCTTTGGCTTAGGTGCCTCCCTCTGGGTATCCGAGTTCCACCAACGTCAGGTGGTCCTTGGTAGTGCTTTCAGGCACGGGTACCTCCTGCTTAGTAACCGGGTTCCAGTAACGTCAGCTGGTCCTCGGTAGTTCCATTGGCTCTTGGACCTTCGGCTACCCATCCGGGTTCCAGCACCGTCAGCTGGTTCTCGGCAGTGTCTTTTGCTCTTGTACCTTCTGCTCCCCATCCTGGTTCCAGTACCGTCAGCTGGTTCCGGGCAGAGCCTTTGGCTTAGGTGCCTCCCTCTGGGTATCCGAGTTCCACCAACGTCAGGTGGTCCTTGGTAGTGCTTTCAGGCACGGGTACCTCCTGCTTAGTAACCGGGTTCCAGTAACGTCAGCTGGTCCTCGGTAGTTCCATTGGCTCTTGGACCTTCGGGTAGCCATCCGAGTTCCAGTTCCATCAGCTGGTTCTCGGCATTTTCTCAGCCTTCTTGTACCTTCTGCTACATTTCCAAGTTCAAGAGACTAAACACGATGACCCGGAAGAACACCCCTAAGATGACGACGACACCAGAGACGACAACCACCGTGATGACGACGACCCTGGAGACGATGACCCTGAAGACCACCCCGATGACGACGACCCCGGAGACCACCCCGATGACGACGACCCCGGAGACGACGACCCTGGAGACGACGACGACCTGGAAGACCGAGAAGCAGAAGAACAAGAGGCTGCAGAACAAAGAGCAGAAGGACATTAAGCATAACACAAAATATCAGAGCAAAAAAATATTATGTAAATTATAAGCAGAAGAAGACTAAGCAGTGTATGGGGGTGAGTCCGTTCCTCCTCGTGGTGCCCCTGGATAAAGCCTGATGCTGCAGGCCAAACTGAACGCGGACAAATGTAACTGGTTTGTGACAGGCAGAACGGAAGGTGTAATCTTCAAACTTTTATAGATAACAACTACGGGAATGCCTGTCACAAATAAGAATATGATGAAGAAGTTGAATATGATGAAGATAATAGTAAAATAAAAAGAATATGAACAATGTAACCCAAAAAATAATAGGTAGAAGATGAAGAAGAAGATGAATAAGGTGAAGAAGTTGATGTCAAAGAAGCTGATGATGAGGATAATTAAGAAGAAAGCGTGGGAGAAGTAAAAAAGAAGGTGAAGGGCGTGGAAGTAGTGAAACATCAATATCTGACATAAAAAAAAAAAAAAATAACATAGTCAAATTCTTTCTAACGCCGAACTTCATAAAAAAAAATTAAAAATCCTGCTATTCTATTACATTGGGCTAAACCTCTGTCCCTTTAATATCTCCGCCACGTCCCCCAATACATCCTACATTATTCTTAGTTGTTTTCCTTCATGTAGAATGAACCTACAAGTTTATAAAGGGTTTATTTTAATTCCGATATTTTCGTCCCATTGACTTGCATTGGGATCGGGTATCGGTATCGGATTGGATCCGATATTTTGACGGTATCGGCCGATACTTTCCGATACCGATACTTTCCGATATCGGAAAGTATCGCTCAACACTAGTAATAATGTAATCTCTTTTTCTAATATCCTTTAATTAAAAATTTCCGATCGTTCCCTCACTATGCTTTATTTTCTTACCTTCTTAATGTCTGATGACTCTTTGTTTTAGAACCCCCAGTGTATGCTGGGATACTCAAACGAGACATCCTCAGGGGTCAGAGGCTGTGGTCACTGATGCTCCCACCCTGAAATGAAGCATCATCAGTGACGTCCATTTCAGGAACTGGGCTAGTCCCTACTGTACTGAACAGGTTGTCAATTTCGACATATGCTCATTACGATCTTGTCATTGTGCAATATTCTTTTCAATGGATCCCTCAAATGGGCACATAACGTGGTCGAGTGCTATCTGATGTTTTGTTGGATAGCACTAGGAACAATGGTATACTATGGGGCAGTGCAGATCTGTGATTTTTTTCTACAGACCGAATTGGTCTGTGGAAAAAATTGCAGCATGCTGCAAGTGGCTCCGGGAATTCGGATCACGTGAACCCATACAAGTCTATGAATGTGTGTGAAACATCGGTCTGCACTTGTATGAAATCCCCGGATAAGAGAGAATCGGAAAACACTAAAATGACAATAGGCTCAAACATTGACATAATAAAGCAGATTCTCGCTCATGAGAGCATCATCGCTCGTCTGACCCCGGCCTAATGCACTGTGACAGTGCGCTCCTTTGCCAGTTTTGATGAGAAGTGATGAGCCAGCAAAAAAGTGCACCGTCAGTGCGCAAGGTAAGGAGGTAACCTGGCACGCAGGGAGAACAGACACCAGCCCTAACCCCTCAAGTGATGTCACTTTCGGGGATGGGGCTGATCTCTGCTCTTCTTGCATGCACTCGGGGTTCTCAAATGAAGTGACATCAAACAGGAGATAGGTAAAAAAAGAAAAAAAGCAGTTTGATAACATAGAGAAGGAAAGATAGGGAATTTTTATCTAAAGTATATTAGAGAAAACATTACTTTATTATAATGAATAGACATTTATGATTAAAATAAATCTTAGTTGCGGACCACCCTTTTGAGGTTCTTTTATTTTAATATTTCATATTTGCTAATGTGAAGTTTATAGATAAAATCATGACCTCCTCCACTATAGAAGGCTGAGCTTTAGGTCAAGCACAGTTTTTTTTAACACAGTTCATATGTGGTGCCCCAGGGTCCTGGTCGTCACAGTAATGTCGCTTTCCTCAAGGGGAGAGTGATGTTACGTTTGGAGGCAAGGAAGGATCACTGTCGCCAGGTACCACAAACATGCAACACAATCATACTCCAGGCCACCGGGGGGAGCTTTTGATCCTATTGACTCCATATATATATATATATATATATATATATATATATATATATATATATATATATATATATATATATATATAACTGGTAGTCTGTAGGAAAAGTTAGAAAGTTCCAGACAGCTGTCTGAGAAGGATAGAGGGTTCACGGAGCTGTGCATGCCCTAAAAGCTGCAGCTCCCAGGAAAGAGACAATTAGGAAGCCGAAAACATTGCAGTGAGCGTGCAGGAAAGCAAAGCACAGGAGAGAAGACCAGAGGGGGATCAGCCCCGAGCAGGCTGCCTCCTTCTGAGGCGCAGATAACCGGTAGCTGGAACACCGAGGTAGTAAGGACCTCTATGCCTTACTTCAGCGACCGGCAGGACAGCTAATTGCAGATTACCTGTCCGCACCTACACCCAGGAGGCACGGTGACACCCCACAGAGCCGGGTTATCTAAGAGACCCTATAAACAGGCTCAAGTCACCAGTCATGCGGGTTTTGTTCTATCCTATATGGGGGACAGAGAGAGAGAGAGAGACACCACATCTGTGAGGACCTTACAAGAGGCTTAGCAGTAAGGGACTACACCACTACAGCGCAAGGGAAGGCTATTGATTTCCACCTGGATAAGGGGACTCTGGACTTGCCTCCAAACCGGCCAGACCCTACCTGCCCTGTGATCTGGTGCTCTGGACTGTGGCTGCTGAAACCAACAGTAAACAAGGTAAAGAGACTGCAATCCTGTGTCCTCGTTCTTCACTGCACCTCTCACCATTCTACTATGTACATACTGAGAAGCCCTGGGGATACACTTCACCTGTGGAGAGGTATACCATCTAGCTGCCATAACATCACCCCAGCGGACCCCTTAATGCAGCGTCGGCAGGGGTGGGATTCAGCCGGTACGACCCGGTACGGGGCAGCCGTTTACTAAAATTTCTATCTGCCAGCGTTCCGGTAATTGAAAATGCCCCCCCCCACCCCCGTCGCCGCTTATGCCTCCTGCTCCCTGTCTCATACTCACCTCACCTGCTCCAGCGGTGCCGGCTGTTCTGCTCTCAGCGACTGCACGACTGCAGCTCGCCCTGTGTGAGCGGTCACATGGTGCCGCCTCATTAAGGTGATGAATATTCATGAATATTCATCATCTTAAATGACCGTTACCACCTGACCGCGGCGCTCACACAGGACGAGGAGGACGGTGCAGTGCTGCGCAGGGACAGAGCGAGGTGGAGGATTCCGTTCCTCTGCTACGCGGTGTGTGAGCCTGTGAGGTGACTCAGGTGAGTATGAATCATTCCAGCCAGGGAGGACGGGGGAGCCGGCGGGGAGGAGGAGGTCCGCGGTGGACGGCCAGGACGGGGAGCTATGCCCATGAATGATACAAGATGGGACTGGGAGCGTCGGGGAGCCGGCGATGAGCCACGCATGGGGGGGGGGCGGCGGGATGAATCATGAATCATTCCAGGCAGCCAGGGAGGATGAAGGGAGCCGGCGGCGAGCATGTAGGAGGTCGGCGGTGGACGGGGAGCCATGATACAAGATGGGACTGGGGAGCCGGCGATGAGCCACGCATACGCCGGGGGGGGGGGGGAGATGAGCCAGTGCGTGGCTCATCCCCCCCCCTGTATGCGTGGCTCATCTCCCCCTCCTGTATGCATAGGTGGGTCAGGCACTGGCTCATCTCCCATCCCCCCCCCCTGTATGCGTGGCCCACGCATACGGGGGGGGGGATGGTAGATGAGCCAGTGCCTGAGCCACCCATGCATACAGGGAGGGGGAGATGAGCCACGCATACAGGGGGGATGGGAGATGAGCCAGTGCCTGAGCCACCCATGCATACAGGGAGGGGGAAATGAGCCACGCATACGGGGGGGGGGATGAGTTACCTATGCATATAGGGAGGGGGAGATGAGCCATGCATACATGATGGGAGGGGGGGCCATTATACAGTATGCATGGAGCATCATATGTGGCCTTTATACAGTATGGAGCATCATGTGTGGCCATTGTACAGTATAGAGCACTATGTGTGGCCATTATACTGTATGGAGCATCATATGTGGCCTTTATACAGTATGGAGCATCATGTGTGGCCATTGTACAGTATGGAGCATCATGTGTGGCCATTGTACAGTATAGAGCACTATGTGTGGCCATTACACTGTATGGAGCATCATGTGTGGCCATTGTACAGTATGGAGCATCATGTGAATCGTGCCACTGGGCGTGGCTTATTAGTATGGGCGGGGTTATTGAAAATGGGCGTGGCCAAAATTCCGGCCGCCGCGACTTAGAGGACCTGTTGTTAAAAATTTGAATCCCACCCCTGAGCGTCGGTCACCCTGACCGAATACTACAGGTGTTGTCACGAACATAAACTCTATTCCCTTTAAAGATCTTTCCCTTTTACATGGGCGCCCCTGGGCCACGGACTGGGTCAGCCACCGTGACATCCCCCTGTGAACACCGGACCCGGTACCGAGTACCCCACAGCCCTGGCAGGGCAATTCACATATCTGAATATATTCTTCTGAAAAAAAAGCACAACAACCAATCTACGGATTGCCAGGGAGGCACCAAACAGGAATAGATTATAAAACTGCCTTTATTTAATTATGATGGCAAAATAAAACAACAAATATCTGTGCGCATAACAGGACAAAGAACAACATATATAGTTGTTTCACAGTTTAGATAGTACTGGTCGACCAAATTCATATATGAATACGTCCCTCAGGTGCAAATTGTGCAAAAACGGCAAAAAGAACCAAAAAAAGTGCAATGTGCAAAGCAGCAATTCATATCTAAAACTGATGTGAGTATGTAGCTATAAAATTAAAATAGTTGCAAGTGCCAAAAACAAATCCAAATGCAGCAATCAATAGTATCCAAAGTGCAATGTGTAAAGTGACGCTGCCTCAATATATAACAGGTCTTCTAATGACCAAAAAGTGCTAAGTGCAGACTGAGGGAGGAAAGGTTGCTTAATATCTACCTGAATAAGTCGCCACGTCCTGTATTAGCGCACCCCGACGCGCGTTTCGGAAATTATCCTTCGTCCCCCTGATGTATTCATATATGAATTTGCCATCATAATTAAATAAAGGCATTTTTATAATCTATTCCTGTGTGGTGCCTCCCTGGCAATCCGTAGATTGCTTGTTGTGCTGTTTTTCCTGATTTGGTGGTCCTCACCTTCTTTTCACAGAGCCTGGATTATTGTATCCGTATTTTTATACATTAATTACATTGTTTTATATATATTTTATTAGAGCAGTTTTTGGTGTATCTGTGGTTTTAAATATATTCTTCTTAGAATATCCCACAATGACATCCATTTTTTTGCCTTTAACAAAAAACGGACATCATTGTCTTGGATTCAATGATATGGTGCCACACAAAAGGTTGATACATAAAATGAGAATAATGGGGATAGGGGAAAATATGTGTAAGTGGGTTGAGAGCTGGCTCAGGGATAGGAAACAAAGGGTGGTTATTAATGGAGCATACTCGGACTGGGTCGCGGTTAGCAGCGGGGTACCACAGGGGTCAGTATTGGGCCCTCTTCTTTTTAACATATTTATTAATGACCTTGTAGGGGGCATTCAGAGTAGAATTTCAATATTTGCAGATGACACTAAACTCTAGAGGGTAATCAATACAGGGGAGGACAATTTTATATTACAGGATGATTTATGTAAACTAGAAGTCGAGCGCCCCCAGACGCCGGGCCACGGGGTACTCGGTACCGGGCCTCTCTGTCTCAGTTCTGGGGTTGTCACGGTGGCTAGACCCGGTCCGTGACCCTGCTAAGGGGCGTCCAATGAAAGGTGTAGGTGGTGGTGCGTGGTGCAGGTCGCGGTGAATAACAAGGACACAGGGATGCAGTCTCTTTACCTCCTAACTGAAGGCTTCAAGATCCTCAATCCAGAGTACGGTTAACAGGGCTGGCTGAGACCGGCCGGTCCGATGGCACCTCCAGAGTTCCCTTTGCAGGTGGAAATCTGTGCCTACCTTCTAGCGCCTGTGTGTTGTAGTACTTCCCTGCTGAGCACCACGGGATAGTCCTCACAACTGTTGTGTCTGTTTCTGATGTTCTTTCCCACAACTTATGTCTGTTCTGATGTTCTTCTCCATCCCCCAGATGATATGGCTAGGACACACCCGTATGACGGGTAGGCCTGGAGTTCTTCCGGGACCCTAGTGACGCCCCTCTCCCACAGTTGCCCCCTATGTCTGCTTAGGTGATTTAGGTGAGACAGCCAACCTATAATTAACTGTCCTGCCATTGGTTTGAAGTAATGCTTGGAGCCCAATACTTCCTCGGCGTTCCTGCCACCGGCTACGTGCCTCAGTAGGATGTTGCCTCGATCTTACGGCACGACTCCTACTGGTGTTATCTCCTTTTTGCTATGATCTCGTTTCTCACTCTTCACAATAAACCTTGCTTCTTGTCCTTTCTTGAGATACCGCCGTGATGTAGTGCAGGCGCGGTTCCTTAACGTTCTGTCTTGTTCGCTAGGCCTCTGTCAGGATCCCACCCCTGACAGGGACCCCCCTGAATCTTCCCCTGCAACACCCTCTGCCACAGGATGTTGCCTGGTTCCAACCCAGTCAGCTTCTGTCTAACTTTCTATCCAACCCCAAGTTTTACCAAATTGTGAGGAGTGGCCTAATACATAGTGCCCTTTGCTCCCCCTGGAGGCCAGACTACGAAGTGTATTGGTGTCTATGATACCAGGTCAGGTGAACTCCTTAAGTGCCATCAGACGTACCATCACTCCCCTTAGCGGCGGAGCATCAGTACTGCAACAACCAGGACTCTGGGGCGCTGCACTCCCCCCGGTTAAATCCAGTACTCCCGGACTGGGAAGAAAACAACAATACATGTCAGCAAAAGACATACAAATTTTGAAATGCAATAAACAAGTAATAAGAAATAATAACAGTGCTTCCCTTTATGGGAGGTGAGGACTCTTAAACGTTACAAACAAAACATGGTTAAATATTTTAAATAACATACTATAAATAACTTCTGTTACCCAGCCGGGTATTCTACTAAGTGGAAATTCTGAGCAATAATTTAACTTTGCCTCTAAGGACGTATAAGCTGGATCCACTAAAGGCTTACTATAAAACTCCTAAAATATAAATTAACCTTTCTTCATTTCTCTCTTCTAAGTGCAACACCTTCTTCTTAATTTCTGATTTGTCTTATGCAGGACCGCCTGTCTATCTGCCCAGGCCTACTGCCTCTTTTCTTAGCACAGGACCACTGAGCCATCTCTCTATGGCTCCTAGGAGGACTCACCCACTAACCCCTACGGGTTCACTTCCTGTCCTCAATTTCTAGGAACATTATCAAACATTTTCTATAACTAACTAGCTGGCTACATATAACTTGTTATGTAAAACATTATTACTGTTCACTTTCTTTTAAGGCAACATTGTATATTAAGTGCAACTGGTGACCATCCCCTTTAAGAGGGAACCAAGTCTCTTTGAGGTAGTGCAACTGCTCAAGTTGCAAGTCCGAGTAAGGCAGGAACTCCTGTACTGTTTCCAGGAACAGTTTCTTCGCAAAGAGTTCCTTTTCTTGTAAAACCAGTAGGGGGCACCCTTAATAGGGTGCGAACTATTTACATTACAGTTTGTGAACCATTCTCCGTCCATGATTCGGCAGTCTTTTCAAAATAGGGGGTGTAAAGGAGCAAAAAGGAAAACAAAAGCAAAAATAAAAAGCAATAGGCATCCTGGGTAAACAAAGGGATCCCTTTAAGAACAACCCTGGTCGGGTACTAGCAGCAGAAGACACAGAAGACGAACAGTTAACTATTTACAGTTTGAAGAACTTTAGGGCTTCATTCTGACTGATCAGGA
Source organism: Ranitomeya variabilis (assembly GCF_051348905.1). Classification (NCBI taxonomy): domain Eukaryota; kingdom Metazoa; phylum Chordata; class Amphibia; order Anura; family Dendrobatidae; genus Ranitomeya; species Ranitomeya variabilis. The sequence continues at coordinate 603,006,402 of NC_135236.1, forward strand.
GGTGGCCTCCTTCCGGGCCTTACCTGGCAAGCGGCCCTCGGTGATCTGGGAAGGCCGATCCTCGTCCAGGCAACAGCGGCGCCCCTCTCTGGGCCACCCTTCTCAGCCGGGAACGGGTGCGACCCATAGATACACGGTGGGTCGGGATATTCTGGTGATCCGCCGTGGAGGGTTCCGCCACCTTTTCTGCAGCGGGTTCGGCCTCCGGAATCCCAGCAGCAACCTGGAGAGTGGCGCACCGCTGAACGCCCCGGGCCGTCCAGCCGACCTCCCTCCACCACTGGGTATAGGTCACAGCATCTCCGGGTTCCAAGTCACGGTCCTCATCATACTTTCCACCACAAGGCTCCACTTCCCTCCGGTCGATGCGGACCTGCAGCGGCTCTCCGATCTCCTGAATAACTCCCCTTCCTTCCCGGGGGTTGAAGAAAACCACTACACCCCAGTGTGACGGTGGGACCTCCACAGCACCCATCAGGTCGACCAGGGCCGCAGGTTGGGGCCTGTTCCTCCATTCTGCTACCAGGCACCGTAGATGTTCCGCCACCGGCTGGATCCTCAGGTCCGGCATCTGCAGCTCATGCTCTGCCGCGGTCGGGATTGATAGGGTGGGGGACACTGGAGACAGGCGGACCTCCGTAGGCTGGCCCAGCCGGGAGGTCACACGGTCGTCGGCCTCCCGGCGGCGTGCGAACTGCCGGGCCTCAGCCGCAGTCACCCATTCCTCAGATGGCTGCCAGCTGGGTCTTCCCATCGGTAGCTCCGTGAGGGCTAGACCTTGCAGCGACGGCGGCTCCGGGGCTGCTATGGGTGATGCAGCCTCACGCTGGGTCGGGTCATCCCCATGCGGTGCTTCGGACGTCGCTATCTTTGTCCCCTCTTTTGAGTGCTCTTCCCGCGCTCTTTTTCGGGGGTGGCCCTGTCTCCATGGTCTCCACCCTCCATAGAGGATGAGGAGGCGGACCTCTGCAGCTGACGGACACGTCCTCAGGATACAGCAATACTTAGATTGGGCGGCCATTGTCTTTCGCGCTCCCCAACTTGTCTACGCCCACTTCCACGCCCCTCTTCTTCTCCTGCGCTCCTTGTTGCGCTGTAATGGCAGCGGTTTTGGTGGCAATATACAGTCCTTGCAATAAATCACAGTTCCAAGGCACACATGACCTGATTCTTCAGGCTTGAGTAGATCCTGTTCGTGACGCCAAGTTTGGAGCGCCCCCAGACGCAGGGCAGCGGGGTACTCGGTACCGGGCCTCTCTGTCTCAGTTCTGGGGTTGTCACGGTGGCTAGACCCGGTCCGTGACCCTGCTAAGGGGCGTCCAATGAAAGGTGTAGGTGGTGGTGCGTGGTGCAGGTCGCGGTGAATAACGAGGACACAGGGTTGCAGTCTCTTTACCTCTTTACTGAAGGCTTCAAGATCCTCAATCCAGAGTACGGTTAACAGGGCTGGCTGAGATCGGCCGGTCCGATGGCACATCCAGAGTTCCCTTTGCAGGTGGAAATCTGTGCCTACCTTCTAGCGCCTGTGTGTTGTAGTACTTCCCTGCTGAGCACCACGGGATAGTCCTCACAACTGTTGTGTCTGTTTCTGATGTTCTTTCCCACAACTTATGTCTGTTCTGATGTTCTTCTCCATCCCCCAGATGATATGGCTAGGACGCACCCGTATGACGGGTAGGCCTGGAGTTCTTCCGGGACCCTAGTGACGCCCCTCTCCCACAGTTGCCCCCTATGTCTGCTTAGGTGATTTAGGTGAGACAGCCAACCTATAATTAACTGTCCTGCCGTTGGTTTGAAGTAATACTTGGAGCCCAATACTTCCTTGGCGTTCCGACCACCGGCTACGCGTCTCAGTAGGATGTTGCCTCGATCTTACGGCACGACTCCTACTGGTGTTATCTCCTTTTTGCTATGATCTCGTTTCTCACTCTTCACAATAAACCTCGCTTCTTGTCCTTTCTTGAGATACCGCCGAGATGTAGTGCAGGCGCGGTTCCTTAACGTTCTGTCTTGTTCGCTAGGCCTCGGCCAGGATCCCACCCCTGACAGGGACCCCCCTGAATCTTCCCCTGCAACACCCTCTGCCACAGGATGTTGCCTGGTTCCAACCCAGTCAGCTTCTGTCTAACTTTCTATCCAACCCCCAGTTTTACCAAATTGTGAGGAGTGGCCTAATACATAGTGCCCTTTGCTCCCCCTGGAGGCCAGACTATGAAGTGTATTGGTGTCTGTGATACCTGGTCAGGTGAACTCCTTAAGTGCCATCAGATGTACCATCACTCCCCTTAGCGGCGGAGCATCAGTACTGCAACGACCAGGACTCTGGGGCGCTGCAGAAGCTTGGGCTGATAAATGGCAAATGAGCTTTAATGGGGATACATGTAAGGTCATGCACTTGGGTAGAAGTAATAAGATGTATAACTATGTGCTTAATTCTAAAATGCTGGGCAAAACAGTCAATGAAAAAGACCTGGGTGTATGGGTGGATGACTAACTCATATTTAGTGGCCAGTGTCAGGCAGCTGCTACAAAGGCAAATAAAATAATGGGATGCATTAAAAGAGGCATACATGCTCATGAGGAGAACATAAGTTTACCTATATACAAGTCACTAATTCGACCACACTGAGAATACTGTGCACAGTTCTGGTCTCCGGTGTATAAGAAAGACATAGCTGAACTAGAGCGGGTGCAGAGAAGAGCGACCAAGGTTATTAGAGGACTGGGGGGTCTGCAATACCAAGATAGGTTATTACACTTGGGGCTTTTTAGTTTGGAAAAACGAAGACTAAGGGGTGATCTTATTTTAATGTATAAATATATGAGGGGACAGTACAAAGACCTTTCTGATGATCTTTTTAATCACAGACCTGAGACAGGGACAAGGGGGCATCCTCTACGTCTGGAGGAAAGAAGGTTTAAGCATAATAACAGACGCGGATTCTTTAGAGCAGTGAGACTATGGAACTCTCTGCCGTATGATGTTGTAATGAGTGATTCGTTACTTAAATTTAAGAGGGGACTGGATGCCTTTCTGGAAAAGTATAATGTTACAGGGTATATACACTAGATTCCTTGATAGGGTGTTGATCCAGGGAACTAGTCTGATTGCCGTATGTGGAGTTGGGAAGGAATTTTTTTCCCCATTGTGGAGCTTACTCTTTGCCACATGGGTTTTTTTTGCCTTCCTCTGGATCAACATGTTAGGGCATGTTAGGTTAGGCTATGGGTTGAACTAGATGGACTTAAAGTCTTCCTTCAACCTTAATAACTATGTAACTATGTAATGTTCATCCATTTTTGGTTTATGTGAACAATTTTAGCATCAGTGTGGCATCACCATTTCATGTATGGACAATATAAAAGCAAAAACATAAAAAAGGGCCAATAATCAAATTACAATACTTCACATACGCACATTTGCAATTGTTCACAAAAGAAAATGGAATAAAATGCAATCAAAGAGTCATATGTACAGTATATTAAAAAATGTCATCACTGAAAACATCAACTTGTCCCACAAAAAAACAAGCCCTCATACAACTCAGTTGACTAAAAAATAAAAAGTTACAGCTCGCAGAATATGGCGATGCAAAAAACAAACATATTTTTGTAAAATATTGTTTTTAGTCTGTAAAAGCAGCAAACCATAAAAAACTAAATAAATCTGGTATCACTGTAATCATACTTAGGCCTCGCTCACACTAACGTGTAAAAAATTGGTAGCATTCTCATCCAGGAGAGTGGGACAATTTTTTTTCTCACTTGTCATCTGTGTGCTGTCCGTATACAATCCATGTTTTTACTCAGCAGCTGTTACTCTTTTACAGGACCATTTACAGCTTTCTATGCTACAGAATTGTAATATATCCGTATAAATGGGGTGTCATACTGATTGTCCGTATGGCATGCAATTTTTTTCTCACACCCAACCGATTTTGAAGTGAAATCACAGCATGCTGCGATTTTTTTCCTCAGCCTGATTCCAGCTCAGGAAAAACTTGCATGCTGAATAACATTAGTGCGAGTGCAATACGATTATTATTTTTACTCTGCTTTAAAACTAAAGCTAAAATTAATTATTGAATTGCTAGTATTTGTACATTCTTCATCAGAAGAATGTCAGAAAAAATTCCGTTCATCAAGCAAAAAATAAACCCTCATATAGCTTTATTGAACATAAAAATGTTATAAATCTTAGAGTATGGTGACAAAAAAAAGTTAAAGTGTGTAAAAGTATTATTTTAAAAAGAGCTATATAAATCTGTTATCACTGTAATCACACTGGACTGAAGAAAGAAAGCTGTCTAATCACTTTTACCAAATGGTGAAAGGCGCAAAAAAACAAAAAAAAATAATTCATGAATGGCTGTTTATTTTGCTTCTCAAAAATCGGAATAAGGCTTGGCTCCCATTTATTGTGTGTTCTACTCTAAGCACTAATGTCTGCGTTTCCATGAAAGATGTTTAGAATTGAGAGTCCTCAGTGATTGATACCTTTTAATGGCTAACTGAAAAGATGGTAACAAATTGCAAGCTTTCGAGACTACACAGGTCTCTTCATCAGGCATAGACTAATACAAATTCTGAAGAATCACATATTTATGCACAACATAGCACAGAAAAAACAAAACAAAAAAAAACCATGGATAAGACAGGTGGCATGAAGCAGAATTACCATGAGTGATAAATAGTGGTTTCCATGTAAATCCTCAAAAGAGTTGATTCCAACAAATCCTCCGACAGAACATTTCAGAGTTGTGTTCATGTTTCTAAAAATGGACACAACCAGTACAGACGCCAAGCAAAGTCATTCTATCTTCCTGATTATAGTGAGCAGTTCCATCAAAAGATTCATACTTTTAGAGGATTTAAATTGAAACTCTGTCAGAGCTCAGTATGCAGCACAGGATAAATGTGATCCTAAATAGAGATGAGCGAACCTTTCAAGGTTCAGTTCGGTTCGAATTCGCCAAACGGCACTATGTTTGCCGAACAGTTCATCGAACATATCTGAACCCCATTAAATTCAACAGGAGGCCTAGCCAAATGAATAGACAACACCTTCAGGGGGGCCAAAAAGCAGCCAAAACAGCTCCAATTAGGGGCAGACACCAGGAAAAGTGGCATCAATTGATCCACAGTAGAAATTTGCTAATGGAAGAGCAGCAGTCAGCTATGGGCCATGCATGAGGTATCAGGGTCTGGGCCAACTTTTACAGCTTTGAATTGATGTTTCATTTAAGACCTGGTGGTTAATGGAGCCTTATATGGTGAGAGCACTGATACCTCAAGCAACAGCTCTTTTTTCCCAGCCACACTCAGATGGCACAAACATCAGTTTCATAGAATACTATTGGTATAAAAATGTAAGGAATAGTGATGAGCGAGTATACTCGTTGCTCGAGATTTCCTGAGCACGCTCGGATGTCCGCCGAGTATTTTTTAGTGCTCGGAGATTTAGTTTTCTTCGCCGCAACTGAATGATTTACAGCTGCTAACCAGCATAAGTACATGTGGGGATTCCCTAGCAACCAGGCAACCCCCACATATACTTAGGCTGGCTAATAGCTGTAAATGATTTAGCTGCGGTGAAGAAAACGAAATCTCCGAGCACTAAAAAATATTCGGAGGACACCCGACCGTGCTCGGGAAATCTCAAACAACGAGTATACTTGCTCATCACTAGTAAGGAAAGTAATACAGACTGATCAATTGACCAACAGTAGAACATTTTATAATGGCACATAAGCAGTGAGCCATGGGTCTGAGCCAGCATTTAAAGCTTTAAATTGAAGTTTAAATTAACACCTGGTAGTTAAGAAAGCGGTGTAAGCCTTCTATGATAGGAGCCCTGATACTTCGTGCAACAATCATTTTTTTCCAACCACATTCAGATGGCACACACATCAATTTCTACTATTGGTAGAAAAATGTAAGGATAGTAACACAGGTAGTTGAGTGAAAGTAAGTGGAGGCCTACCTGTCTGGAAACCCTACTACTACAGATAACACACATGAAGGAGATCCAACTTGGAGTCTCCACATTTCAAAAATTACTGTCACATACCACTAAAGTGTCATCAATTTCCACAGAGTAGAAACAATATTGTTTTATCCTCACTAAATGAGGCAGGCTCATATGTAGCTATACAGGCAACTAAACCGCTATACCAGAGTCCAATAAGGAGACTGTGGTTGGGTGTGCTTTATTGAACGTAGTAGTATATTGACACCGTGAAACTGTAAACAATCATATACATACAATCAGTGCATGGTAAAGCAGAAATACATACTAAACATGTTGCACATTATGCATGAAAATTTACAAGGCTAGGAACTGAACTAGGAGTACAACTGACTAAGCTAGGCTAATATTAGAGCAGAAATTACCTACAGAAAGCATAAAGACATACCGGCAATGCAATCGTAAGGGGGATGAAGCGGAAGCGTCTTTCCTTGAAAGCAGACTGAAGGAAGTGAAAAGAAAATGGAGGGATATGTAGGCTGAGCTACCATAATGCTTTGCAAAGGGGAGGAGAATCAAACATGGAAAATAGTAAAAACAGAAAATAGAACTGTGAACATGACTGACTGCTAGTGGGAGCCAAAACACTACAGACAAATAAAGGTATGAATATATCAGTCACTGTATACTGGCCACTGAGAAAACTGCAAACTATGCAAACAGAGAATCAGAGGTAACAAATTAGATGGCGGAGACAGAACACTCCCAGTCTGGCATCAATGGATGTCACTACTCCTATCTTCTGAAGGCAACAATAGGACCAGTTCAGATACCAGTCTGAAAAATGTCTTAGGTTCATTCCCTTTGGTCATACTTAGTTCAACTTTGCAGATGTTGCCGTCCTTGCTCGGGAATGTTGCGGTAACTAGACCAAGTGGCCACTGGTTCCGATTAATTTGACAGTCTTTCACAAGAACAATGTCACCTATGCTCAGATTAGGCATAGACAAATATTGTTTGCGCCACCTGTCCCAGAAAGTATTTGCAAGACTTTGCACTTGTATCCTTTGGCGCTTGTAGAGGTCCTTAGCATCGAATCCTCCTGGAGGGGCACTGGATAGTCCCGTTTTCTGGGTAAGGAGAGTAGCTGGAGTCAATAACAAGGGCTCCTCAGAGTTGTTAGGAATTGGAACCAAGGGTCTTGCGTTAATTATAGCTGCAGCTTCTGCCATGAAGGTCACTAGACTTTCGTGAGTAAGCCTGGCTGTTCCTTCTTGAAGAAGAGTGGAGTCAAGAATTCTCCGTACTAGACCAATCATTCGTTCCCAAGATCCTTGCATATGCGAATAGTGAGGTGGGTTGAATGACCATGTGCAACTTTGGTCACTGAGGAACCTCTCAAGAATCTTATAGTCTAGATTTGAAGGTATTCCTAATTCCTTTGCTGCACCGATGAAGTTAGTACCTCTGTCTGAACGTATATGCTTGATAGGACCACGGATGGCAATAAAACGTCTTAAAGCATTGATGAAGCTTGACGTGTCAAGAGACTCGATGACCTCTATGTGGACGGCTCTGATTGACATGCAAGTGAACATGACTGCCCAACATTTACTATTGGCTTGGCCGCCTCTCGTACGACATGTAACAACTGACCAAGGCCCAAACATATCGAGACCAAGGCTGGTAAAAGGAGGGTCTGGGGTCTGGGCTGAGTCTAGCTGCTGGTAGGTCAGCCATCTTTTAGGTTTGAGTCGAACCACGAAGCTTACGACAGGTAATACATTTGTAGATGACACTACTGATAAGTTTCTTTGCACCATCAATCCACACACCAGCAGTTCTGATGGTTCCTTCTGTAAATAGTCTTCCTTGGTGCTTGACCAGATTGTGGTAGTGTTGTACGATTAGGTAGGCAACATGACATTTTCCGGGAAGTATAAGAGGGAATTTCCCCACAAACTCCATTTCAGCTTCTTTGAGTCGGCCTCCTACTCTCATCAGGCCGCTGTTGTCGATGAATGGGTCAAATTTTCTCAATACGCTGCTCACTGGTATTGGAGCTTTGTTAATATGACATTGGATTTCTGCAAGATAGGTTTCTCTTTGAACAGTGAGGATGATGTGATTTCCAGAGAATTCTAAGTTGGAAGTAACATAGGTATTTTTACAAAGATGCCAACCTTTACATTTTTCTGTGCCACAAATTCTGGTGGTCCTGAATGAGCGAGCTATATGAGTCAGGCAGGTAATGGCTCAAATAAGTGACTTCCATCTTGAGAATCTGTCGAACCTGCAAGATCCAAGCTGGATAACAGAGGTCATTGTATGAAGTGTAGACACCTAAGGGCGGATTTCAGCATCTGAGTCCTTTCCTACTAGTTCAAAGGTGTCTGGAAAACATTCCTCAATGTACAATAGTTTTGGTCCTGAGAGCCATGTTATGCTTCCTAGTCGACTTGCGTCAACTGCCCTAGTTGCATAATCTGCGGGATTCTGGTCCATGGGTATGCAATTGCTAACCTGAAAGGTGAAAGTGTCTAACTGTAGATTCCAGAGAAGCCCGAGGCTGCGTTGCATTGGTGCAGGGTCTGACCCCAGGTCCAGGTCTGAGACCATTACATAAGTCCTGAGAAGGGAATGCTTCCATGAGTTCTTGGCTGTTTGAGGCTATTTTTTGAAGCCTAAGGTTTGAGCAGGCAAGCACGTCCAGGGCTCTCCTGAGAAGACTGATGGCAGTCTCATTTGAAGGCATGGCTTTCAGACAGTCGGCGACATAAAAGTCTTTTCCTATGAATTGTCTGACATCTGCTCCGTATTCTACTTCTCCTGTTATGGTTCTCAATGGCAAGAGAACATAGCCCAGCAAACATAAGAACTAGCTCTTGGAAGGATGGAAACTAAACTGACCATGAACTAAACCTGCCGCACAACTAACAGTAGCCGGGTAGCGTAGCCTGCGTTTTATCCCTAGACGCCCAGCGCCGGCCGGAGGACTAACTAATCCTGGCAGAGGAAAATATAGTCCTGGCTCACCTCTAGAGAAATTTCCCTGAAAGGCAGACAGAGGCCCCCACAAATATTGGCGGTGATTTTAGATGAAAAGACAAACGTAGTATGAAAATAGGTTTAGCAAAATTGAGGTCCGCTTACTAGATAGCAGGAAGACAGAAAGGGCACTTTCATGGTCAGCTGAAAACACTATCAAAACACCATCCTGAAATTACTTTAAGACTCTAGTATTAACTCATAACATCAGAGTGGCAATTTCAGATCACAAGAGCTTTCCAGACACAGAAACGAAACTACAGCTGTGAACTGGAACAAAATGCAAAAACAAACAAGGACTAAAGTCCAACTTAGCTGGGAGTTGTCTAGCAGCAGGAACATGCACAGAAAGGCTTCTGATTACAATGTTGACCGGCATGGAATTGACAGAGGAGCAAGGCTAAATAGCGACTCCCACATCCTGATGGAAACAGGTGAACAGAGAGGATGATGCACACCAGTTCAATTCCACCAGTGGCCACCGGGGGAGCCCAAAATCCAATTTCACAACAGTACCCCCCCCTCAAGGAGGGGGCACCGAACCCTCACCAGAACCACCAGGGCGATCAGGATGAGCCCTATGAAAGGCACGGACCAAATCGGAGGCATGAACATCAGAGGCAGTCACCCAAGAATTATCCTCCTGACCGTATCCCTTCCATTTGACCAGATACTGGAGTTTCCGTCTGGAAACACGGGAGTCCAAGATTTTTTCCACAACGTACTCCAACTCGCCCTCAACCAACACCGGAGCAGGAGGCTCAACGGAAGGCACAACCGGTACCTCATACCTGCGCAATAATGACCGATGAAAAACATTATGAATAGAAAAAGATGCAGGGAGGTCCAAACGGAAGGACACAGGGTTAAGAATCTCCAATATCTTGTACGGGCCGATGAACCGAGGCTTAAACTTGGGAGAAGAAACCCTCATAGGGACAAAACGAGAAGACAACCACACCAAGTCCCCAACACAAAGCCGAGGACCAACCCGACGCCGGCGGTTGGCAAAAAGCTGAGTCCTCTCCTGGGACAACTTCAAATTGTCCACTACCTGCCCCCAAATCTGATGCAACCTCTCCACCACAGCATCCACTCCAGGACAATCCGAAGATTCCACCTGACCAGAAGAAAATCGAGGATGAAACCCCGAATTACAGAAAAAGGGAGACACCAAGGTGGCAGAGCTGGCCCGATTATTGAGGGCAAACTCCGCTAAAGGCAAAAAAGCAACCCAATCATCCTGATCTGCAGACACAAAACACCTCAAATATGTCTCCAAGGTCTGATTCATCCGCTCGGTCTGGCCATTACTCTGAGGATGGAAAGCAGACGAGAAAGACAAATCTATGCCCATCCTAGCACAGAATGCTCGCCAAAATCTAGACACGAATTGGGTACCTCTGTCAGAAACGATATTCTCCGGAATACCATGCAAACGGACCACATTTTGAAAAAACAGAGGAACCAACTCGGAAGAAGAAGGCAACTTAGGCAGGGGAACCAAATGGACCATCTTAGAGAAACGATCACACACCACCCAGATGACAGACATCTTCTGAGAAACAGGAAGATCCGAAATAAAATCCATCGAGATGTGCGTCCAGGGCCTCTTCGGGATAGGCAAGGGCAACAACAATCCACTAGCCCGAGAACAACAAGGCTTGGCCCGAGCACAAACGTCACAAGACTGCACGAAGCCTCGCACATCTCGAGACAGGGAAGGCCACCAGAAGGACCTTGCCACCAAATCCCTGGTACCAAAGATTCCAGGATGACCTGCCAACGCAGAAGAATGAACCTCAGAAATGACTTTACTGGTCCAATCATCAGGAACAAACAGTCTACCAGGTGGGCAACGATCAGGTCTATCCGCCTGAAACTCCTGCAAGGCCCGCCGCAGGTCTGGAGAAACGGCAGACAATATCACTCCATCCTTAAGGATACCTGTAGGTTCAGAATTACCAGGGGAGTCAGGCTCAAAACTCCTAGAAAGGGCATCCGCCTTAACATTCTTAGAACCCGGCAGGTAGGACACCACAAAATTAAACCGAGAGAAAAACAACGACCAGCGCGCCTGTCTAGGATTCAGGCGTCTGGCGGACTCAAGATAAATTAGATTTTTGTGGTCAGTCAATACCACCACCTGATGTCTAGCCCCCTCAAGCCAATGACGCCACTCCTCAAAAGCCCACTTCATGGCCAAAAGCTCCCGATTCCCAACATCATAATTCCGCTCGGCGGGCGAAAATTTACGTGAGAAAAAAGCACAAGGTCTCATCACGGAGCAATCGGAACTTCTCTGCGACAAAACCGCCCCAGCTCCGATTTCAGAAGCGTCGACCTCAACCTGAAAAGGAAGAGCAACATCAGGCTGACGCAGCACAGGGGCGGAAGAAAAGCGGCGCTTAAGCTCCCGAAAGGCCTCCACAGCAGCAGGGGACCAATCAGCAACATCAGCACCCTTCTTAGTCAAATCAGTCAATGGTTTAACAACATCAGAAAAACCAGCAATAAATCGACGATAAAAGTTAGCAAAGCCCAAAAATTTCTGAAGACTCTTAAGAGAAGAGGGTTGCGTCCAATCACAAATAGCCTGAACCTTGACAGGATCCATCTCGATGGAAGAGGGGGAAAAAATATATCCCAAAAAGGAAATCTTTTGAACCCCAAAAACGCACTTAGAACCCTTCACACACAAGGAATTAGACCGCAAAACCTGAAAAACCCTCCTGACCTGCTGGACATGAGAGTCCCAGTCATCCGAAAAAATCAAAATATCATCCAGATACACAATCATAAATTTATCCAAATAATCACGGAAAATGTCATGCATAAAGGACTGAAAGACTGAAGGGGCATTTGAAAGACCAAAAGGCATCACCAAATACTCAAAGTGGCCCTCGGGCGTATTAAATGCGGTTTTCCACTTATCCCCCTGCTTAATTCGCACCAAATTATACGCCCCACGGAGATCTATCTTAGAGAACCACTTGGCCCCCTTTATGCGAGCAAACAAATCAGTCAGCAGTGGCAACGGATATTGATATTTAACCGTGATCTTATTCAAAAGCCGATAATCAATGCACGGCCTCAAAGAGCCATCTTTCTTAGCCACAAAGAAAAAACCGGCTCCTAAGGGAGATGACGAAGGACGAATATGTCCCTTTTCCAAGGACTCCTTTATATATTCTCGCATAGCAGCATGTTCAGGCACAGACAGATTAAATAAACGACCCTTAGGGTATTTACTACCCGGAATCAAATCTATGGCACAATCGCACTCCCGGTGCGGAGGTAATGAACCAAGCTTAGGTTCTTCAAAAACGTCACGATATTCAGTCAAGAATTCAGGAATCTCAGAGGGAATAGATGATGAAATGGAAACCACAGGTACGTCCCCATGCGTCCCCTTACATCCCCAGCTTAACACAGACATAGCTTTCCAGTCAAGGACTGGGTTATGAGATTGCAGCCATGGCAATCCAAGCACCAACACATCATGTAGGTTATACAGCACAAGAAAGCGAATAATCTCCTGGTGATCCGGATTAATCCGCATAGTTACTTGTGTCCAGTATTGTGGTTTATTGCTAGCCAATGGGGTGGAGTCAATCCCCTTCAGGGGTATAGGAGTTTCAAGAGGCTCCAAATCATACCCACAGCGTTTGGCAAAGGACCAATCCATAAGACTCAAAGCGGCGCCAGAGTCGACATAGGCATCCGCGGTAATAGATGATAAAGAACAAATCAGGGTCACAGATAGAATAAACTTAGACTGTAAAGTGCCAATTGAAACAGACTTATCAAGCTTCTTAGTACGCTTAGAGCATGCTGATATAACATGAGTTGAATCACCGCAATAGAAGCACAACCCATTTTTTCGTCTAAAATTCTGCCGTTCACTTCTGGACAGAATTCTATCACATTGCATATTCTCTGGCGTCTTCTCAGTAGACACCGCCAAATGGTGCACAGGTTTGCGCTCCCGCAGACGCCTATCGATCTGGATAGCCATTGTCATGGACTCATTCAGACCCGCAGGCACAGGGAACCCCACCATAACATCCTTAATGGCATCAGAGAGACCCTCTCTGAAATTCGCCGCCAGGGCGCACTCATTCCACTGAGTAAGCACAGCCCATTTACGGAATTTCTGGCAGTATATTTCAGCTTCGTCTTGCCCCTGAGATAGGGACATCAAGGCCTTTTCCGCCTGAAGTTCTAACTGAGGTTCCTCATAAAGCAACCCCAAGGCCAGAAAAAACGCATCCACATTGAGCAACGCAGGATCCCCTGGAGCCAATGCAAAAGCCCAATCCTGAGGGTCGCCCCGGAGCAAGGAAATCACAATCCTGACCTGCTGAGCAGGATCTCCAGCAGAGCGAGATTTCAGGGACAAAAACAACTTGCAATTATTTTTGAAATTTTGAAAGCAAGATCTATTCCCCGAGAAAAATTCAGGCAAAGGAATTCTAGGTTCAGATATAGGAACATGAACAACAAAATCTTGTAAATTTTGAACTTTCGTGGTGAGATTATTCAAACCTGCAGCTAAACTCTGAATATCCATTTTAAACAGGTGAACACAGAGCCATTCCAGGATTAGAAGGAGAGAGAGAGAGAAAGGCTGCAATATAGGCAGACTTGCAAGAGATTCAATTACAAGCACACTCAGAACTGAAGGAAAAAAAAAAAAAAAAAAAATCTTCAGCAGACTTCTCTTTTCTCTCCTTTCTCTGTCAATTAATTTAACCCTTTGGGGCCGGTCAAACTGTTATGGTTCTCAATGGCAAGAGAACATAGCCCAGCAAACATAAGAACTAGCTCTTGGAAGGATGGAAACTAAACTGACCATGAACTAAACCTGCCGCACAACTAACAGTAGCCGGGTAGCGTAGCCTGCGTTTTATCCCTAGACGCCCAGCGCCGGCCGGAGGACTAACTAATCCTGGCAGAGGAAAATATAGTCCTGGCTCACCTCTAGAGAAATTTCCCCGAAAGGCAGACAGAGGCCCCCACAAATATTGGCGGTGATTTTAGATGAAAAGACAAACGTAGTATGAAAATAGGTTTAGCAAAATTGAGGTCCGCTTACTAGATAGCAGGAAGACAGAAAGGGCACTTTCATGGTCAGCTGAAAACACTATCAAAACACCATCCTGAAATTACTTTAAGACTCTAGTATTAACTCATAACATCAGAGTGGCAATTTCAGATCACAAGAGCTTTCCAGACACAGAAACGAAACTACAGCTGTGAACTGGAACAAAATGCAAAAACAAACAAGGACTAAAGTCCAACTTAGCTGGGAGTTGTCTAGCAGCAGGAACATGCACAGAAAGGCTTCTGATTACAATGTTGACCGGCATGGAAGTGACAGAGGAGCAAGGCTAAATAGCGACTCCCACATCCTGATGGAAACAGGTGAACAGAGAGGATGATGCACACCAGTTCAATTCCACCAGTGGCCACCGGGGGAGCCCAAAATCCAATTTCACAACATTCTCCTTCCTGAGCCGACCTTTTGAGTCCGTAAATGGCAACTGCAGGTGAAGGACTGTTGCCAAAGATGTGCACTCTCATGCGATACTCTGTGACTTCTTTAGTAGGATCATTGTCTGTGTATCAGAAGAATCTTAGGAAGTTCCTGTCTCTCTCTCTCACAAGGAAACAATGGAACATTTGCTGGATGTCAGCGACGAAGGCAATGGAATCCTTACGGAAGAGCATTAGTACTCCCAGCAGTTTGTTATTGAGGTCTGGTCCTGTCAGTAGAACATAATTCAGGGAGACATCATTAAACTTAGTACTGGAATCGAACATGATTCTAATCTGGCCTGGTTTCTTAGGGTTGTATACTCCAAACATGGGTTAGGAACCAGCATTCTTCAAAGTCTTTGAGAGTGGGAGCTAGTTCTGCATGAGTTTTTGAAAATCTTTGACATGAAGGAGAAAAAGTGATCTTTCATCTCTGGTTTCTTTTGTAGATTATGTTTGAGAGAGGAAAAATGTTGTAATGCCTGATTTCTGTTGTTCAGTAGACGTGGTCTGTGGGTTTTGAAGGGAAGAGATGCGACCCAGCTGTTGGTCTCATCTTTAGCAAGTCCCTTGTCCATTATCTCTAAGAACAGCTTGTCCTCTACCAACATTGCCACTTGGTTGTCCTGCTTAGTTCTCTGGAAGACTGTGCACCCTAACTGATCCTCATAGCTTCCCGACAGTATACTGCTGTCGTGATTAAAGGCTATTAAATGGTTGGGCAGTTGGATGCTGTGTGGCAGTTCCCTGACATGGAACTCATTGTTACAAGGTTGAAACAGAGATGGTTGTCCTTTCGCCAATGTATTTGTCAGCGTGTTTGTCACAGAAGATGGGGCGTGCATGCATCCCAAGCATACGTTGCCAATTATGACCCATCCTAGGTCTAGCCTTTGGGCATAGGGAGCATTGTGGAGTCCATTGATATGACGTCTCACTTTATGAAACTGCAGGATATCTCTCCCCAACAGCAGAATTATCTGGGCCTGATGGTCGAGTTCCGGTATAAGGTGTGCTATTAGTTTCAAGTGAGCATGATGGATTGCTACATCTGGTGTAGGGATTTCAGATCTGTTGTCTGGGATCTGGTTACATTCGATGATCGAAGGTAGTGGTAGGCAGAATTGTCCATCTAAGGACTCAATTTGGTAGTCAGTAGCTTTCCTGCCTGCTGTTGTCACAGCACACGTCTTCAATGAGTTGGGAGTGCTTGGCCCTTTGATGTTGAATAGGTCAAAGAATGTTGATCTAGCCAAGGATCGATTACTTTGATCATCCAAGATAGCATACAGTCTTACAGCTTAGTCTCTATGGCCTTTTGGGTACACTCTGACGAGGCATATTTATGAACAGGACCTACTGTCTATTGTCCCTTTGCAGACTTCTGTACATTGTGAAGTGATCTCTGGCGCAGCTGTATCAGTGTTCCTTTCCTCCCCACCACGCTCACTGTCAGCTGGCGTGTTTTGTGTACTCCATGGAGCTGGGCCAGGGTGTAGAGTGGTGATATGGTCTGTGGTGCCACATTCTGTGCATTTTACACTGACCTTGCAATCCTTGGCGAGATGAGTTGTGGACGAGCAGCATTTGTAGCAGATACCGTTTTCTTTCAGGAAGCTTCTGCGATCTGGCATAGATTTTCCTCTGAAGGCTCTGCATTTCAGGAGAGGATGAGGCTTCTGATGAAGTGGGCACTGCTTGTTAGGGACCTGTAATTAGAACCTGGAGAAGAAACATAAGTCTTGTGTACTGTCACAGATGTTCTGTGTGGATTTGCAAGTGGTAACGGTGTGGCATATGGTATTGCAAAGTCAAAGCTGGGATCGTTTCTAATTCTTGCTTGTTGGTGTATAAAGTCTACAAAAATGGAGAAGGGAGGAAATGGAACACTGTATTTGTACGTGGAACCATGTGTGAGCCATCTCTCCTGTAGATTGTAGGGCAACTTTTGGACTATAGGGTTAACACCTCTGGCTGTGTTAAGGAATGCAAGTCCCTGTAGGACGTCTTCGTATTTGGCAACTTGGACTTCCATTAGCAGGTCGCTTAGATCTCTAAGTTTCTTGAGACCTTTGTTAGATATTTTAAGGAAGTCATCAATTCTTTTGAACAAGGCTCTTTCTATTACCTCTGCTGAGCCATAACACTCATCCAGCCTCTTCCAGATCTTTTTGAGGCCAGTCTCAGGGCGGTTTATATTAATGTCTCTGATCCTTACTGCGTGATTGACCGACTCTTCTCCCAGGTATTAGACTAAGAGGTCCAGGGCTGGACTGGGACTAAAATTCAGCCCTGGCATTTGAAGTCACACAGGCCCACTTGTCACATGGTGACAAAGTGGGGCCCTAGGTAAAGTTTAAAATGGGGCCCCAAATGCTAACATATTGCACATCAGACAGAAGCATTTCGGTTGTATTTACAAGCGCTGAGTTCAGGCCGCTAAATGAGTTTGATCGACAATACGGAAGTTGTTCAACGCTTGTTTCCCGGCCTCTTTGCACCAACTGAGGAATAATGATGGGACAGAACGATCACTAATAGATCACTAACAGATCACCATACAGTATCATGTTATAAGCAGCACATCTACAGTTTACACCCGCGATGTGCTGCTGAGAACAATGATTTTTGTTCCAGCAAAAACAATCTGAATATGCAGCATTTTACTTGTTTAGTAAAATACACCCCATAGTCCTCCATATATTATAATGTGCACCACAGTCCTCCATATAGTATAATACACTCCCTATAGTCCTTCATATATTAAAATACACTGCTCAGTCCTCCACATTGTATAATACACTCCTCATAGTCCTCCATATAGCATAATACACTCCTCATAGTGCTCCATATAGTATAATGCACCGCCATAGTCATCCATGTAGTACAATTCACTTCCCATAGTAAAATACACCCCATAGTCCTCCATATATTATAATGTGCTCCACAGTCCTCCATATAGTATAATACACTTCCTATAGTCCTCCATATTAAAATACAGTGCTCAGTCCTCCACATAGTATAATACACTCCTCATAGTGCTCCATATAGTATAATGCACCGCCATAGTCATCCATGTACTACAATTCACTTCCCATAGTATAATGCACCCCATAGTTCTTCATATAGTATAACGTATTCCCCATAGTCCTCGATACAGTATAATGCAGCCCACATATAGTATAATGCAGCCACCCCAGAGTATAATGCAGCCACCCCACAGAGTATAATGTAACCCCCCATAGAATATAATACAGCCCACCTCCCCATAATATATAATGTAGCCCCCCATAGAATATAATGCAGCCCCCATAGTATATAACACAGCCTCCCCCATAGTATATAACACAGCCCCCCCATAGAATATAATATACCCCCACAATAGTATATAACACAGCCACATAGTACATAACATGGCCTCCCCCATAGAATATAATATACTTCCCATAGTATATAGCAAAGCCCGCATAGTATACAGCACAAACCGTATAGTATATAGCACAGCCTGCATAATATAGCACAGCGTGTGTAGTAGATAACATAGCCCACACAGCAGTATACAGCACAGCCCATGCAGTAGTATACAGCACAGACCACGCAGTAGTATACAGCACAGGCCACGTAGAAGTATACAGCACAGACCAAACAGTAGTAGCTCTGTGACGGTCAGTTTTTTCAAATGTATTGTCTAGCCTTCTGACCAAGCACTCCGCCTCCTAGTCACAAGTGTCTTAATTGCAGCAGGTCCAGTACCCCTCCACAGAGAAAGAGAATGTTAGTCGCATGAGAGGTTTTCATAGGTGCCCATTCACATGGAGACGTTTATTCTCAGCGAGGAAGGATAGCGCAGGACCTGGTATAAGAGAGATGCCGTAAAGTGGCTACCAGGTACACATAAAATTGGCCTTTTTTATGCGCTAAACGCTCTCATTTTTCATATTTTTAGTGCAGTAATGCAGTTCAATTTCTGTGTTTCATTTTTGCATGTGTTAGCGCTGCAGTGTGCTGCCTTTTTTGCTTGACTGTATAGGAGTTGGTGACTCTAAGGTTCAGCACCTGTTCACACTTGATCTATGTTTGGATGTGACGGTCAGTTTTTTCAAATGTATTGTCTAGCCTTCTGACCGAGCACTCCGCGTCCTAGTCACAAGTGTCTTAATTGCAGCAGGTCCAGTACCCCTCCACAGAGAAAGAGAATGTTAGTCTCATGAGAGGTTTTCATAGGTGCCCATTCACATGGAGACGTTTATTCTCAGCGAGGAAGGATAGCGCAGGACCTGGTATAAGAGAGATGCCGTAAAGTGGCTACCAGGTACACATAAAATTGGCCTTTTTTATGCGCTAAACGCTCTCATTTTTCATATTTTTAGTGCAGTAATGCAGTTCAATTTCTGTGTTTCATTTTTGCATGTGTTAGCGCTGCAGTGTGCTGCCTTTTTTGCTTGACTGTATAGGAGTTGGTGACTCTAAGGTTCAGCACCTGTTCACACTTGATCTATGTTTGGATGTGACGGTCAGTTTTTTCAAATGTATTGTCTAGCCTTCTGACCGAGCACTCCGCCTCCTAGTCACAAGTGTCTTAATTGCAGCAGGTCCAGTACCCCTCCACAGAGAAAGAGAATGTTAGTCTCATGAGAGGTTTTCATAGGTGCCCATTCACATGGAGACGTTTATTCTCAGCAAGGAAGGATAGCGCAGGACCTGGTATAAGAGAGATGCCGTAAAGTGGCTACCAGGTACACATAAAATTGGCCTTTTTTATGCGCTAAACGCTCTCATTTTTCATATTTTTAGTGCAGTAATGCAGTTCAATTTCCGTGTTTCATTTCTGCATGTGCTAGCGCTGCAGTGTGCTGCCTTTTTTGCTTGACTGTATAGGAGTTGGTGACTCTAAGGTTCAGCACCTGTTCACACTTGATCTATGTTTGGATGTGATGGTCAGTTTTTTCAAATGTATTGTCTAGCCTTCTGACCGAGCACTCCGCCTCCTAGTCACAAGTGTCTTAATTGCAGCAGGTCCAGTACCCCTCCACAGAGAAAGAGAATGTTAGTCTCATGAGAGGTTTTCATAGGTGCCCATTCACATGGAGACGTTTATTCTCAGCAAGGAAGGATAGCGCAGGACCTGGTATAAGAGAGATGCCGTAAAGTGGCTACCAGGTACACATAAAATTGGCCTTTTTTATGCGCTAAACGCTCTCATTTTTCATATTTTTAGTGCAGTAATGCAGTTCAATTTCTGTGTTTCATTTCTGCATGTGCTAGCACTGCAGTGTGCTGCCTTTTTTGCTTGACTGTATAGGAGTTGGTGACTCTAAGGTTCAGCACCTGTTCACACTTGATCTATGTTTGGATGTGACGGTCAGTTTTTTCAAATGTATTGTCTAGCCTTCTGACCGAGCACTCCGCCTCCTAGTCACAAGTGTCTTAATTGCAGCAGGTCCAGTACCCCTCCACAGAGAAAGAGAATGTTAGTCTCATGAGAGGTTTTCATAGGTGCCCATTCACATGGAGACGTTTATTCTCAGCGAGGAAGGATAGCGCAGGACCTGGTATAAAAGAGATGCCGTAAAGTGGCTACCAGGTACACATAAAATTGGCCTTTTTTATGCGCTAAACGCTCTCATTTTTCATATTTTTAGTGCAGTAATGCAGTTCAATTTCTGTGTTTCATTTTTGCATGTGTAAGCGCTGCAGTGTGCTGCCTTTTTTGCTTGGTCACAACATGTCAGACTTCTACTCTGGTCTGCTGGTACACGGGCTGGTCTAAAAAAATGTGTGAAATGACTCACAGAAATTGCATATGCCACGTACACTGCTGTTGCTAATGTTTTTGCAATGACTACTTGACATTCCTGGGGTTGGACATTTAAAACTGGGATGCACACTGTGTTCCTCACTGTTGTCTTGGGAAAAACAACTCCAATTGTCTACAAGCGTGTTTCGATACTCCAGCATGCGCACATTCCTTTCCAAGGAAGAAAGCATCTTGCTAAATTTACTCTTTTACTGTGATTCTAACAGAGTGGCAACTCAATATCAGCACTATTTCTAACCCTAAGAATAGGGGCATCATTTTGAAGATTGGCCCTCGTGGCTGCACCCCAATAATAAGCTTTATGATTTTTAAGTGGAAATCTGGCCTTCTGATTTGTCACTGAAACACGGTTTTATCACAAATGATTTGAATTAGCTAATTGGCCCTCCAGGCTGCACCCCAATATTATGCCTAATGATTTTGAAGTGGAAATCTGCCTTCTGATTTCTCTTTGAAACACAGATTGATCACAAACTATTTGGATTAGCTTATTGGGCCTTGTAACTGCATCCCAATATTAGACCTAACGATTTTTAAGTAGAAATCTGACCTTCTCATTTACCACTGAAACACAGTTTTATCACAAACAATTTGGATTAGCTAATTGGGCCTCCTCGCCAGGTGCCGGCGTCAGCACCCGGCGTACCCGGGCAAGTGCCGGGGCCCTGGCGAGACGGGGGGGCCCATTTACGGTGCGCAGCTGCAGCCGAAATACTCACCCTCCGGGAGTCGGAACCATCCGTCACCATGGATACGACGCAGCCAGAGTCACTTCCGGGCCGGGCCTGCTGCTGGGACACAGCTGCACCTGCAATACTCACCAGTCACTGCCGGCGCCGCCATCAACATGGATGCGAGTCACTTCCGGGCCGGCGGTGAGAAGAGATCCGGCTGCTGTCATCCAAGCATCCACCTTCCAGGACAGGTCCAGGCGTCCAGCGGCAGCACAGGCACAGCGGCAAGCAGAAAGAGGAGCGGGCAGGAGGCAGGAGCAGCAGTCAGGTGCACGGACGGTGCACCTGGTCCCAGGCTGTGTCCACACAACGGAAGCAACGGCGAGTGAGTCTTCCTCCAAGTTCCTGGACTTGGTCCCAACGCATTGCGGGGGCGGGCGGGGGGGTCGTAATTGCAGCCTGCTGTGAGCCAGGCCTGGTTGACTAGTCCTAGCCTAGACTGTCTGTCTGTCTGTCTAAATGGCTGGCAGTCTGTGCTACATACTGCGTGGGCTGTGTGTGTTATATACGGTGTGGGCTGTGTGTGTGTGTGTTATATACAGTGTGGGCTGTTATATACGGCGTGGGTTGTGTGTGTTATAAACTGCGTGGGCTGTGTGTGTTATATACGGTGTGGGCTGTTATATACGGCATGGGTTGTGCTATATACTGCGTGGGCTGTGTGTGTTATATACGGTGTGGGCTGTGTGTGTTATATACAGTGTGGGCTGTTATATACGGCGTGGGTTGTGTGTGTTATAAACTGCGTGGGCTGTGTGTGTTATATACGGTGTGGGCTGTTATATACGGCATGGGTTGTGCTATATACTGCGTGGGCTGTGTGTGTTATATACGGTGTGGGCTGTTATATACAGCGTGGGCTGTTATATACGGCGTGGGCTGTTATATGCTTCGTGGGCTGTGTGTGTTATATACGGTGTGGGCTGTTATATACGGCGTGGGTTGTGTGTGTTATAAACTGCGTGGGCTGTGTGTGTTATATACAGTGTGGGCTGTTATATACGGCGTGGGTTGTGTGTGTTATAAACTGCGTGGGCTGTGTGTGTTATATACGGTGTGGGCTGTTATATACGGCATGGGTTGTGCTGTATACTGCGTGGGCTGCGTGTGTTATATACGGTGTGGGTTGTGTTATATACTGCGTGGGCTGTTATATGCATCGTGGGCTGTGTTATTTACTACATGGCTGTTCTATATACTACGTGGGCTGTGTTATATAATATGTGGCTGTGCTATATACTATATGGGCTGTTATATGCTACGTGGGCTGTGCTGTATTATACTACATGGCTGTTCTATATACTACGTGGGCTGTGTTATATACTACATGGCTGTGTATATGCTACGTGGCTTTGCTATATACTACGTGGGCTGTGTTATATACTACATGGCTGTGTATATATGTAATCATGAATCGTGGTAAGTGTTAAAGTGGGGGCCCACTGAGACTCTTTCGCCCGGGGCACTCAAAAACCTGGAGCCGGCCCTGCTCCTCGCTACACCCCAATATTAGGCCTAACGAATTTTAAGTGGAAATCTGGCTTTCTCATTTGTCTCTGAAACACAGTTTTATCACAAATGATTTGGATTAGCTAACTGGGCCTCGTGGCTGTGTAACAAGGTGGCACGGGGTGGTAGTCCCAGCCAAGTCAACTAAGCCACAGTCAGTATACACCCCGGCACCTTTTACAGAGATAGACAGTACAGACACAATCCCAGGCACAGCTGCATTCCAACAGGTAAACGGTTTAATAAAAGAGATGAACAAAGTACAACTTCAACTTCCTGCTCTCTCCCTAGCGACATCCACGGCCGTACCCACAGTGGCCACGGCAGCCAAAAGAGGAAGTAGTACATATGCCGGAATCTGGATGCTTAAAGTCCCTTTGGAGGGGCACCTACGTAGTCCTGGTGTCCGTTACACTGACCGTGAGTTCGGGGCAGCCGTCTTTACTTTCCTCTCCTGGGGTATGGCCAGCTCCTGATGTGACATGTGGGACATGTGACTTTGGCAGCCAATCACAGAAGACCTTATGTTATGACATTGTGGATGGTTTCAGCACCCTGATTGGCTTGTGGGAATCAACACATATAAAGCTAAGGGAAAAACATTAACTTACACCTGTCCACGGGACAGGAACCCAGTCCCTCAGCTATCAGTCCTGGCTATTGGACCATAGGTCCACTGAATCTTCACTCCTCTGGAGCCTTGAATTGTCCCTTGCCTAAAGGGTGCAACGAAAACTATATAAGCTTCCTACAGCTTCCATCTCAACCTAGGTTCAACTCAATCTAGGTTTGTTCCTTCTGGCCCCTCTCAGACCCATGTCTTCCTCAGCCCTTCCTCGGGCCACAAACCGGGCTGGATTGAGGGGATCTGCTTCCATCTCTAGTCCTGCTGTTTGCTCTTATTCTGGGACTTAGCTGTCATTCTCAACCAGACCTCCTCACTATCAGGCCGCAGGCCTCGGGTCTTTCCAGCCCCATGACAGTCCATGACATGAGGTGACAACATCATACACAGTATCAACTCGCCGCCAGTTATATGCGTGATCAGTCTCTCCATTGTGTCGCTTTTCAAATCTCACCCCCAGCTGCTCCATGAATTGAAACAGTTGCCCATTTCCTCCTCCGACACTGGATAGTGGGCCTACCTCCATTCTCTCCTCGGAATAGTCCACGCCTCGGTTTTCTACGATGCATGCCGGCTCCACCAGGGTCGCTTTCTGTTGCCACGGTTACCTGTCAGAGGACCGCACAATTCACTTTTTCAACTTTACTTTTGGACATCTTCCACGAGGAGTTCCATCTGCTTTTGCTGCTGCTGAATCTGTTGCATCAGGTGCTTATTTGTCTCTTGCTGTACCTGCTGCTGCTCATGGAACTGCTGCTCCTGGCACTGCTGCTGCTCACGATTCAGTTGGCGTTGCTGCTGTTGGCTCATGATCAGGTGCTTGATTAGCTCCTACATTTTGTATAACCATTGTTCCATCCCTGTAGCCATCTTCATCCAGGACACATGATCTGCCCACTGCTGCTGCTCTTGATCCTGGAACGTTGCCCGCATCCGAAACACCACTTGTGGTAGTGCGTCTCAGTAGGCTGGACACAGAGATATAAATAGAACACTGTCTCTTTAAGAACGTGCTTGGTTTATTGAGGCAGGAAAAACAAATCACAGTCCTTCTTCTAGCTGGCTTCAGCCCGCTCATGCGTACAATGTCCACAACACAGGCACAAGCAATTTCCTGGAGTGCTTCCTCTCCAGGTACACTGCACACTGCTGTCTTGGAAAGCCCACCACTTAAACCCTAGACCATGTGACACCTATCTATCATGTGACTGACCACATGATTGTGACATCATACAGGTCCTGTCAGTACACGGTGGTGCAGGTGGAGATAAGGTGGACATCTTCCAACCCACACTATAGATGTCCACGAATAAACAGTCCATGTATGAAACTTTAACTTAACCCTCACAACACGTAGTGTGCTGGAGGAAAATAATCTTGTTTCATATCACTGACGCCACTAACCAGAGTGACACATATCGCTCCTCCCTTACTTCACCAGTAACTTTGTCATATTAGATATAAAGATGTCAGTCACATACAGTACAGACCAAAAGTTTGGACACACCTTCTCATTTATAGATTTTTCTGCATTTTCATGACTATGAAAATTGTACATTCACACTGAAGGCATCAAAACTATGAATTAACACATGTGGAATTATATACTTAACAAAAAAGTGTGAAACAACTGAAATTATGTCTTATATTCTAGGTTCTTCAAAGTAGCCACCTTTAGCTTTGATGACTGCGTTGCACACTATTGGCATTCTCTTGATGAGCTTCAAGAGGTAGTCACCGGGAATGGTCTTCCAACAATCTTGAAGGAATTCCCAGAGATGCTTAGCATCTCTGCGGTCCAGCTCACCCCAAACCATCTCTATTGGGTTCAGGTCTGGTGACTGTGGAGGCCAAGTCATCTGGCATAGCATTCCATCACTCTCCTTCTTGGTCAAATAGCCCTTACACAGCCTGGAGGTGTGTTTGTGGTCATTGTCCTGTTGAAAAATATATGATGGTCCAACTAAACGCAAACCAGATGGAATAGCATGCCGCTGCAAGATGCTGTGGTAGCCATGCTAGTTCAGTATGCCTTCAATTTTGAATAAATCCCCAACAGTGTCACCAGCAAAGCACCATCACACCTCCTCCTCCACGCTTCACAGTGGGAACCAGGCATGAAGAGTCCATCCGTTCACCTTTTCTGCGTCGCACAAAGACACGGTGGTTGGAACCAAAGATCTCAAATTTGGACTCATCAGACCAAAGCACAGATTTCCACTGGTCTAATGTCCATTCCTTGTGTTCTTTAGCCCAGCCTGTCCTTAGCAGTGGTTTCCTAGCAGCTATTTTACCATGAAGGCCTGCTGCACAAAGTCTCCTCTTAACAGTTGTAGAGATGTGTCTGCTGCTAGAACTCTGTGTGGCATTGACCTGGTCACTAATCTGAGCTGCTGTTAACCTGCAATTTCAGAGACTGGTGACTCAAATAAACTCGTCCTCAGAAGCAGAGGTGACTCTTGGTCTTCTTTTCCTGGGGCGGTCCTCATATGAGCCAGTTTCTTTGTAGCGCTTGATGGTTTTTGCCACTGCACTTGGGGACACTTTCAAAGTTTTCCCAATTTTTTGGACTGACTGACCTTCATTTCTTAAAGTAATGATGGCCACCCTTCTTTCTTTACTTAGCTGCTTTGTTATTGCCATAATACAAATTCTAACAGTCTATTCAGTAGGACTATAAGCTGTGTATCCACCAGACTTCTGCACAACAGAACTGATGGTCCCAACCCCATTTATAAGGCAAGAAATCCCACTTATTAAACCTGACAGGGCACACCTGTGAAGTGAAAACCATTCCCAGTGACTACCTCTTGAAGCTCATCAAGAGAATGCCAAGAGTGTGCAAAGCAGTCATCAAAGCAAAAGGTGGCTACTTTGAAGAAACTAGAATATAAGACATATTTCCAGTTGTTTCACACTTTTTTGTTAAGTACTGTATATACTCGAGTATAAGCCGACCCGAGTATAAGCCGACCCCCCTAATTTTGCCACAAAAAACTGGGAAAACGTATTGACTCGAGTATAAGCCTAGGGTGGAAAATGCAGCAGCTACCGGTGAATTTCAAAAATAAAAATAGATGCTCCATACCATTCATTATTGCCCCATAGATGCTCCATATAAAGCTGTGCCATATATAATGCTCCATACCATTGATTATTGCCCCATATATTATCCATATATAGCTGTGCCATATAGAATGCTCTGCACCGTTCATTATGGCCCCATAGATGCTCCATATAAAGCTGTGCCCCATATACAATGCTCTGCACCGTTCATTATGGCCCCATAGATGCTCCTTATAAAGCTGTGCCATATATGCTCTGCACCGTTCATTGCCCCATAGATGCTCCTTATAAATCTGTGCCCTATATGCTCTGCACCGTTCAGTTTGGCCCCATAGATGCTCCTTATATAGCTGTGCCCTATATGCTCTGCACTGTTCAGTTTGGCCCCATAGATGCTCCTTATAAATCTGTGCCCTATATGCTCTGCACCGTTCAGTTTGGCCCCATAGATGCTCATTAAAAAGCTGTGCCATATGGAATGCTCTGCACCGTTCAGTTTGGCCCCATAGATGCTCCACATAAATCTGTGCCATATATAACGCTGCTGCTGCAATAAAAATAATAAAACACATACTCACCTCTTGCTTGCAGCTCCCCAGCGTCCGGTCCCGGTGTCTCTCCGCACTGACTGATCAGTCAGAGGGCGGCGCGCACACTATATGCGTCATCGCGCCCTCTGACCTGCAAAGTCAGAGCGGAGAGTGTCATGGTTCCCAATGGCAGGGGAACGTCAGGACACATAAATAACGGACGAGCTCTTGGGTGATGGAATCTCGAGCTGACCGTGAGCTAAACCTACCACACAACTAATAGTGGCCGGGGGGCGTGCCTACGTTTTATCCCTAGACGTCTCTCGCCAGCCAGAGGACTAACTAACCCTAGTAGAGGAAAAAACAGACCTGGCTTACCTCTAGGGAAATTCCCCCGAAAAGGACACAGAAGCCCCCCACATATATTGACGGTGAGTTCAGAGGAAAAGACATATGCAGTATGAAGGTAGGTTCAGCAAAGCGAGGTCCGCTTACTAGATAGTAGAAAGATACAAAAGGGAACTGCACGGTCAGCTGAAAACCCTTTTAAAATACCATCCTGAAATTACTTTAAGACTCATGTGTCAACTCATGACACCGGAGTGGTAATTTCAGCCCACAAGAGCTTCCAGCTACAGAGAATGATATAACTGTAAACTGGAACAAAAAATGCAAACAAACTTAGGACTAAGAGTCCAACTTAGCTGATCAGTAGTCTAGGAGCAGGAACATGCAACAGAAAAGCTCTGGTTACATTGATGGCCGGCAAGGCAATGACTGAAGAGCAGGAATAAATAGGAACTCCCCACTACTGATGAAAACAGGTGAACTGAGAAAGAAAACACACCCGAGTCACCAGTACCACTAGCCACCACCAGAAGGAGCCCAAAAGCAGATTCACAACAGGAGAGACGCCGGGAAGATGGAGCGGCGCCCGGCGTGTGGAACGTGGACAGGTAAATATGCGATACTTACCTGCTCCCGGCGTCGCGCTCCTTCCCCCGGACAGCTGGTCTCCGGGTGCCGCAGCCTCTTCCTCTATCAGCGGTCACCGGCACCGCTGATTAGAGAAATGAATAGGAGGCTCCGCCCCTATGGGAGTGGAGTCCATATTCATTTCTCTAATGAGCGGTCCCACGTGACTGCTGTACAGGGGAACAGCTGTGGCACCCGGAGACCGTGTGACGGGCAGGGGAGCGTCAGGATCGCCCGGACTAGGTAAGTATGCCTCAGCGCTCTCTCCCCCTCACCCGCCGACCCTGCCACAGACCGTGACTCGAGTATAAGCCGAGAGGGGCACTTTCAGCCCCAAAATTTGGGCTGAAAATCTCGGCTTATACTCGAGTATATACGGTATATAATTCCACATGTGTTAATTCATAGTTTTGATGCCTTCAGTGTGAATGTACAATTTTCATAGTCATGAAAATACAGAAAAATCTTTAAATGAGAAGGTGTGTCCAAACTTTTGGTCTGTACTGTATATAATTACTTAATTAGTACAGTGTGTGTAGTTTTCTCTACATGTATTGTTAACGATATTTATTTGATTATGAAGATATTCAAAATGGACGCTTACAGACAAAATGGACGCTTTGCTGAATATGTATAAGAATCAAAGATATTTATTAGTGTATGTATGTGCTCTAAGTCATAACTGTCAACATGTTATACAACACTCAAGTGAACTCTGATATGACAATGTGTCCACTCAGCTAATTTAGAATGAAGTAATACTTAGGAGAAAAACAGAATCATAAAAGCTAATGGAGCGCCCCATCAGGGCAAAGGGGTACTCGGTACCGGGTCCTGCGGTTAATAGGGGGATATCACTGTGGCTGACCCGGTCCGTGGCCCTGGGACATCCGTATAAAGGGGAAAGGTCTTTGAAGGGATAAAGTTTATGTTCGTGACGCCACCTGTGGGATTCGGTCAGGGTGACCAACGCTGCTTTAAGGGGTCCACTGGGATGATATTATGGCAGCTAGATGGTATACCTTCCCACAGGTGAAGTATATCCCCAGGGCTTCCCAGTATGTGGATGGTAGAATGGTGAGAGGTGCAGTGAAGAAGGAGGAAACAAGGTTGCAGTCTCTTTACCTTTACTGAAGACTTCAGCATCCACAGTCCAGAGCACCAGACCACAGGGTAGGCAGAGTTCGGCGAGTTTGGAGGCAAAACCAGAGTTCCCTTGTCCAGGTGGAAATCAATAGCCTTCCCTTGCGCTGTAGTGGTGTAGTCCCTTACTGCCTATGGCTTGGCATAAGGGTCTCACAGATGTGATGTTTCGCTCTCTCTGTTCCTCATATAGGATAGGACAAAACCCTTATGACTGGTGACTTGAGCCTGTTTATAGGGTCTCTTAGATAACCCGGCTCTATGGGGTGTCACCGTGCCTCCTGGGTGTAGGTGCGGACAGGTAATCTGCAATTAGCTGTCCTGCCGGTCTCTGAAATAAAGCGTAGAGGTCCCTATTCCCTCAGTGTTCCGGCTACCGGGGATCTGCGCCTCAGAAGGAGGCAACCTGTTCGGGGCTGGTCCCCATCTGGTATCCTCTCCTTTGCTTCGACTTCCTTCACGCTCGCTGCAATACAATTCTGTCTTCCAATGTCTCTTTCCGGGAGCTGCAGCTCTGAGGGCTGTGGTGATACGCTACTTGAGTGTGTTGGGGAACACTCGCTTGGCATAGGATTTAAGCACTCAGGTACTGTACCTCTCACAAATCTGGTCAAATCCAGTTTATTAAACTCCATAAACCATAGAAAGATGAACAAACGATAAACAGTCTTACATTAGACAGATGAATCCTCAATGTCCATAGTAGAGGTCCGCTCTCTCTCAGACCTGTAGGCACACAGGCTGTGCCATGTCCAGCACGCAGGCTCTCCAGCCTAAATATGGTCTCTGTGTGCTGTTCAGGACGTCTGTCCCCACTTGGAACTGTCCAACACACAGGCCACTCTGCAGTGTCCAGCCAGGACACATGGAAGTCTGTCCACACTTGCAGACTCCCAAACACTCACACCATGTGCTACACACACCTCCTTTACGTAGGTGTAACCACACCCAGGTACCTGTCACATGGCCAGTCATGAGAGCGTGACATCACCACAGGTCCTTAAACACAAAACCATCTTAGGTGTTCAGACACGCCTCTTTGGGTGGGTTTGTAGGTGACTGGACCCACCCATCTCTCCAATCACCTGGAAGCCTTCCCAATGTAAACAAATCCCTCAGCAGTAGATCTGCTTGAGCAAAACATACCCAGGCTTCCATCACAGGGCCACCCACCTCTGCAATACATATCGGCCATTCACAACACTGCCAGTCACTGTTTCATCACAACTATGCCTCCAAGTGCATCTTGAAGTGCACACACAGCGCCCCCTGGCTGTAACATTGGTCACTGCACCACATACCTCCCCCCTTTGTTCAACCCTATTGGGGTGGACACATGACATAAACCCGGGGTTCCGAAACCGGGAACCCATGTCACCTTTGATAGGCCTTCCCTGCCCCAGCGGTCAGTTTGTCGGCCTTGGGCTTCAACCCTTGAGTTACCATCCATCTTTGTCACCAGACCCTTTTTGGTCAACCCACTTTCCACATGTACCCTTTCACGTGAGCTTTGTTTCCATAGTCGACTTCCCCGTTTGACACGTTCATAAGTCTCACTTGTAGTCGCGCTGACTGTCTGGTCTGCGTCTGACCCTTCGCTACTACATCTGCTACCGGGTCACTTCTTTGGACTCTTCTATTCTTTAGTGTATCTTTTCGTATCTCCATACCCTGGGTTGGAAGTGATCGCCATCTTATATTCTACAGCTGTTTATTAATCTTCAGACGTTCCAGTCTTAGCTGCTCTACCTCCTTTAGATACGTCACCCGGTATTCAAGAAGCACTCTAATGTTCCTAAGGCTATGTACTGAGCCAATTAGAACAAATGGAACCATCTCATCTTCACCAGTTACCTGACTTCACCATCATCCGGAATCCTCAGTCTTACCACACCGGATCTATTCACCAGGTCCTGCATCACTTTTCCAAATCTTCCAATGACTTTCCCCACCAGACTTCTGAGTACTTGAACAATGTCTTCCACAAAGCCCAGCAGACTTTGAGCTTTCCTGGTATGCTCCAAACGTCGAACGGCTTCCTTATTTCTCAACAAGATCATCTGTTTTGTACGGAGACATTGTAGGTGCATATCCTTCAGGATAGCCACCCGCTTTACTGTGACTTCCCTAGTCGACAGTATCACCAACTGTTTCGGCTCTTGTGCCCAGTGCACACTACACGCTTCTACTGCCTTTTTAAAGGCCTCATGCACACCCTCACTGGTACATGCATCTTGCGCCTCTTCAGGTACATCTATCACGCACTTGAAGAGCGGAGTCTCACTCTCTTCATAGACGGACGGCTCCCTTTTTGCCATGGACCTTTCCATTAAGACATCTGCCACGACCGGGTGACTGTCTTGTTCTGTTTTTAGTGCCAATTCTTCCTCCGGTTTACACTCTTCCAGATCCCTGGCCAGGATGGGCACTGGCAGCTTCACCTCGTTACCACTCTGGTACCGCCGCTGTGAGTCTGTGACCAGCATCTCTTTCTCTTGCAGAAGCCCACTTAATGCTTTCCTGAGCACTTCCTTTCAGACATTACAAATTTATCTTCTACAGCCCTTACCAGGGTCACCGGGCTCACCGAATCAACCAGACCAAAAACATCCTCTACATCTGCGTTCAACTCTAGAACACACCCACGCAGCTTCTTACCAGGAGGGTAGTTCACATTGCAAATTGGACACACATAGTACCATTGTCTCTGGCAACAGTCCGTTTATGCCACCTTTTTAGTTTCAGGAGGCTCCGCTTCCTTTTGGGCCTCTGCTCCCTTTAGGGTCACCACCCCCTTTTGGGACTCCGCCCCTTTTTTTACAACCATACCTGTTTGGGTTACCGCCCCTTTTTGGGACACCACTCTATTAGGGACACCACCCCTTCTCTAGGGTACACCCAACGGCACTCTCAGACCCCAGTTCGCAGCCTGCACCAGAATGTCCCTGGGCTTTCACTGGCCCTTTAAGAGTCTGCACAACCTGGAGCACAATTTTTTTTTTTTCAATACTTCACCAGCTCTTGCTGGCACTGCTACAGCTCCTGCTGCAGTCCCAAATCACTGGCACCTCCGGGTGCTGATCATAAGCTGCTGCTACCGCCACTGCAGCTCCTGCTGCTGTGGAACCTCTTGCTGCAACCGCGCTGCACGGCTCAACCGCAGACTTCGTGGACCCGCCGATCCACAGCAAGCCGCTTGTTACCTTCGTGGACCCGCCGATCCACAGCAAGCCACTTGTCACCTTCGTGACCCCGCCGAGCCACAGCAAACTTCGTGACGTCACCGAGCCACAGCAAGCTGACTTGAGAAAAAAAACTTCACAGTCTCTCACTGACCCCAGTCAGCATAGCACAGACTCCTGTCTGTTACACACGGTTCTCAGATCGTTTACTTCTCTGGCTCAGATCAGCCAGCGCTGCAACATGTGCTTCTTGGACCGTTGCCTGCATTCGAAACACCAAATGTGGTGATACGCTACCTGAGTGTGTTGGGGAACACTCGCTTGGCATAGGATTTAAGCACTCAGGCACTGTACCTCTCACAAATCTGGTCAAATCCGGTTTATTAAACTCCATAAACCATAGAAAGATGAACAAA
Source organism: Ranitomeya variabilis (assembly GCF_051348905.1). Classification (NCBI taxonomy): domain Eukaryota; kingdom Metazoa; phylum Chordata; class Amphibia; order Anura; family Dendrobatidae; genus Ranitomeya; species Ranitomeya variabilis. The sequence continues at coordinate 603,038,957 of NC_135236.1, forward strand.
CGATAAACAGTCTTACAGTAGACAGATGAATCTTCAATGTCCATAGTAGAGGTCCGCTCTCTCTCAGACCTGTAGGCACACAGGCTCTGCGATGTCCAGCATGCAGGCTCTCTAGCCTAAATATGGTCTCTGTGTGCTGTGCAGGACGTCTGTCCCCACTTGGAACCGTCCAACACACAGGCCACTCTGCAGTGTCCAGCCAGGACACATGGAATTCTGTTCACACTTGCAGACTCCCAAACACTCACACCATGTGCTACACACACCTCCTTTACATAGGTGTAACCACACCCAGGTACCTGTCACATGGCCAGTCATGTGAGCGTGACATCACCACAGGTCCTTAAACACAAAACATCTTAGGTGTTCAGACACGCCTCTTTGGGTGGGTTTGTAGATGACTGGACCCACCCATTTCTCCAATCACCTGGAAACCTTCCCAATGTAAACAAATCCCTCAGCAGTAGATCTGCTTGAGCAAAACATACCCAGGCTTCCATCACAGGGCCACCCACCTCTGCGATACATATCGGCCATTCACAACACTGCCAGTCACTGTTTCATCACAACTATGCCTCTAAGTACATCTTGAAGTGCACACACAGCGCCCCCTGGCTGTAACATTGGTCACTGCACCACAGGGCATGCACAACTCCGTTGACCCTCTGTCCTCTTCAGACTACTGTCTGGAACTGACTGAGCTGAGCTCAGTCAGCATCTAACTAACTCTCCCTACAGTCTACCAGTATATATATATATATATATATATATATATATATATATATATATATACAGTATATATATATAGTGACCTAATAAATAGGAGCAGACGCTCCCCCTGGTGGCCTGGAGTGTGAATGTGCTGCATGTTTGTGTTACCTGGATGCAGTTATCCTTCTTTGCCTCCAAACATAGCATCACTCTCCCTTGGAGGAAAGCAATACCACTGTGACGACCAGGACCCTGAGGCGCCACATTAATGAATAATGACTAAAGCACTCACAAAAGAAGAAGGACTTGGGGGTTTTACCACAGATTTACATTGATGATTGATAAGCTATAAAAGGATGTGCCCTCCGATCAATAAATGGATTTGCTGCTAGTGACTGTGTCATCAATCACGAGTGGTTTTTCTCCATGCACTTAAATATCTCTCAGAGATACAATTTGGCCACAGAGAATTAAGAAGAGTCACACCCTAGTGTGACCCCTTCAACAGTATTTTATTATTAAATAAATTATTTTTGGAAAAAGCTTGCTTGGGGTCCCCCAAAATGTTATCAACCAGCAGAGGGAAAGCGGTTAAGTCTGCATCCAACAGGGGGAGGCGCCAAAGGTGTACCTATACGTCATAGCTCATAAGGGGGCTAAAGCACCACTCCAGGGTTTTTTTTATTGCACCACTGAAATGGTGCTTTAATTGTTAGTCTTCTACGCCGTCTCATACTCATCTGCTGCCACCTTCTTAGTATTCCAGACTCGCTCCCATCAGTCTCTGGTGAAAAGTGACCTGCCAGCTGCTCCAGTGTTTCAAGAAGCTGCGCAGATAGGGTCGTACTGGCCCACCAGAGAACCGGAGGATTCTCCGATGGGCCCAGGCACTGACACCTGCTGTCATACTGGCCAGCAGCTGCCTAAGGCCCTCACTGCTCTAGGGGTCCCTAGCTAGTGGCTATGGGGCCCCTGAGTCAAGGGGCCCACCCTGTGCCAGTGGAGCAGCAGCGGGTGACAGGAAGCCACACTTGTCCCTGCTGCAAAAGAGAAATGAATATACACGCTTCTCCACACCCCCATGGGCATGGAGAGGAGTGAATACCATTTCACTTTAATAGAGGGCAGCATTAGTCGCAGGCTGCAGCTAACACTGCCCACATGTAAAGCCCCACCACCACTGCACCACTCTCTCATACTCACACACAAAGCACCGCACCACACATGCGCATACAGACAGACACACAGCACCACTCACCTCTCGCAGCACATTCCGGCGTCCTGCTTCCTGCCCGGCGCTTCCTGTCAGAGACAGAGCAGCTGGATGACATCATTATTCAGGGCGCGGCTGTTTCAGACAGAAAGCTGCCGGCAAGGAAGAGGCTGCCGCGATGTGCTGCAAGAGGTGAGTGGTGCTGTGTGTTTGTCTGCATGCATGTGTGTATGTGGTGCAGTGCGGTGCTTTGTGAGTAAGTGGTGCGGTGGTGTGTGTGTGTGTGTATGTATGTGGTGCGGTGCTGTGTGTGTGTGAGTGAGAGAGAGTGGTACGGTGCTGTGTGTGTATTGGACATGTGTGTATTGAAGATTGGCGATAATGGGGTGGTGGGGAAGGATGATGGGGTGGGGAAGGAGGCAATGATGGAGGTGGTGAAATGGGCAATGATGGGGTGGTAGGGGGAAGGCAATGATGGTTGTGGTGGAAAGGACAATACTATATGAGGGGGCTACAGTATACTCTATGGGGGCTACATTATATTCTGTGGAGGGGCTGCACTATTCTTTCAGGGGACTACATTATATACTGGGGCTACATCATACTATATGAGGGGGCAGCATTATGCCCTATTAGGGGGCTACAGTATACTCTATGGAGGGCTGCATTATACTATATGAGGGGGGCTGCATTATACCCTATGAGTGTGCTACATTATATTCTATGGAGGGAACTGCATTATTCCTTATGAGGGGGTTGCATTAAATTTTGTGGAGTGCTGCATTATATTCTATGAGGTGGGCTGCATTACATTCTACAGTATGAGAGGTGGGCTGCATACTATTCTATGAGAGGGGGCTGCATTATATTCTTTGAGGGGGCTACATTATTTTATGAGGGGGCTGCATTATATTCTATTATATTTTACCCTGATTTTAGCGTGTTTTACCACACAATTGGTGGTCTTGTATTTATTTCTATGTAGCTACATAGTGGGCACCAAGAGTGATTTTCTCTGGTGTGCCCAAGGTGCACCAGTCCGACGCTGTGCGTGGAGGTCAATTTTCAATAAAAATTCTATGAGAGCCTCATTGAGAGCTTGTGACATGACTTCTGACCAGTCAGAAGCTGCACTCAAGATGGCATTGCGGGGCCGGACCAGCAACAAAAAACAGTAAAGACGCCGGAGGGTGAATAAATGACCGGGGACAGGAAGCTTACATTTAAAGCGCCACTCCAGTGCTGAAAAAAAAAACCCGCTGGAGTTGTTCTTTAATGACATCCATAATCTGTACAATTCAATTGAAAAGATACTGAAATCCTTTTGGATGGTTAAAGAAAAATGAAGAACTAAAATAATGTGGCTACATAACTATGCACAACCTTAATCTAATACTTTGTTGAAGTATCTTTTGAATTCATGAAAGCATTCATTTTTTCTATAGGTGGCTATTAGCATGGCACATCTGGAATTAACATTTGCTCGCTCCTACTTGCAAGTAGAGCTCCAAATCTGCTAGATTGCCAGATCTGTCTGTGTACAGAACTCTTCAGGTCACCCAAATATTTGCCATTGGATTGAAGTCTGAGTTCTGGCTGGGCCATTCCAAAATATTGATTTTTTTCTTGTAAAGCTATTTTATTGTTTATTTGGGGACATCCTTAGGGTCGTTGTCTTACTGAAAGGTGAAATTGTTCCTTATCTTCAGCTGTCTAGTAGAGGCCTGAGGCCATGTGCACACGTTCAGTATTTTTCGCATTTTTTTTGCGTTTTTTCGCTATAAAAACGTGATATAAACGCGAAAAAAACGCTAACATATGCCTCCTATTATTTACAGTGTATTCCGCATTTTTTGTGCAAATGTTGCATTTTTTTCCGCGAAAAAATCGCATCGCGGAAAAAAAGCAACATGTTCATTAAAACAGCGGAATTGCGGGGATTCCGCACACCTAGGAGTGCATTGATCTGCTTACTTCCCGCACGGGGCTGTGCACACCATGCGGGAAGTAAGCAGATTATATGCGGTTGGTACCCAGGGTGGAGGAGAGGAGACTCTCCTCCACAGACTGGGCACCATATAATTGGTCAAAAAAAAAAAGAATTAAAATAAAAAATAGTCATATACTCACCTTCGATGGCCCCGGAGTGTTCCCGCCTCTCACCGCTGCATGCTGCCGCTTCGGTTCCTAAAGATGGTGTGGTTCAGGACCTGCGATGACGTCGCTGTCTTGTGATTGGTCGCAAGACCGGTCATGTGACCGCGACGTCATCGAAGGTCCTGAACCACACCATCTATAGGAACGGACGCCGCTGAGGATATCGGCTGTCTGCAGAGGGTGAGTATAACCATTTTTTAATTTTTTTTATTATTTTTAAACATTCTATCTTTTACTATAGATGCTGCATAAGCAGCATCTATAGTAAAAAGTTGGTCACACTTGTCAAACACTATGTTTGACAAGTGTGACCAACCTGTCAGTCAGTTTTCCAAGCGATGCTACAGATCGCTTGAAAAACTTTAGCATTCTGCAAGCTAATTACGCTTGCAAAATGCTAAAACAAAACGCAAAAAAAACCGGGAAAAAAACGCAAAAAAAAAGCGGATTTCTTGCAGAAAATTTCCGGTTTTCTTCAGGAAATTTCTGCAAGAAATCCTGACGTGTGCACATACCCTGAAAGTTTTATTGCAAAATTAACTTATACTTGGAACTGTTCATAGTTCACTGCAGATTGACTAAAGCCCCATATGCAGCTGCCAAAATGCAGCAGAAAAGCATAATGTTGACTTCACCAGAAAGTCCAAGAACAGGGACATTCTACATGCTTCCCAAAATCCACAAATCTGGAAATCCAGGAAGACCAATTATTTCATGTGTGGGCACCCTTACTGAGCAGGTATCTGGATGGGTAGAGGGTATTCTTAACCCTTTAGTGACAGAGCCAATTTGTACTTAATGACCGAGCCAATTTTTACAATTCTGACCACTGTCACTTTATGAGGTTATAACTCTGGAACGCTTTATTGGACCCGCTGATTCTGAGACTGTTTTTTCGTGACATATTGTACTTCAAGTTAGTGGTAACATTTCTTCGATATTACTTGCGATTATTTATGAAAAAAACGGAAATATGGCGAAAATTTGTAAAATTTAGCAATTTTCAAATTTTGTATTTCTATGTCCTTAAATCAGAGAGATATGTCACGAAACATAGTTAATAAATAACATTTCCCACATGTCCACTTTACATCAGCACAATTTTGGAAACAAAATTTTTTTTTGTTAGGGAGTTATAAGGGTTAAAAGTTGACCAGCAATTTCTCATTTTTACAACACCATGTTTTTTTTAGGGACCACATCACCTTTGAAGTCATTTTGAGGGGTCTATATGATAGAAAATAACCAAGTGTGACACAATTCTAAAAACTGCACCCCTCAAGCTGCTCAAAACCACATTCAAGAAGTTTATTAACCCTTTACATACTTCACAGGAACTGAAACAATGTGGAAGAAAAAAATGAACATTTAACTTTTTTTTGCAAACATTTTACTTCAGAACCATTTTTTTTAATTTTCACAAGTGTAAAAACAGAAATGTAACCACAAATTTTGTTGTGCAATTTCTGCTGAGTATGCCGATACCCCATATGTGGAGGTAAACCACTGTTTGGGTGCACCGCAGAGCTTGGAAGTGAAGGAGCGCCGTTTGACTGTTTCAATGCAGAATTGGCTGGAATTGAGATCGGACGCCATGTCGCGTTTGGAGAGCTCCTAATGTGCCTAAACAGTGGAAACCCCCCACAAGTGACACCATTTTGGAAACTAGACCCCTTAAGGAACTTATCTAGATGTGTGGTGAGCACTTTGAACCCCCAAGTGCTTCACAGAAGTTTATAACGTAGAGCCGTGAAAATAAAAAATCGCATTTTTTCTACAAAAATGATCTTTTTGCCCCAAAATTTTTATTTTCACAAGGGTAACAGGAGAAATTAGACCACAAAAGTTGTTGTGCAATTTCTCCTGAGTACGTCGATACCCCATATGTGGGGGTAAACCACTGTTTGGGCGCACCGCAGAGCTTGGAAGAGAAGGAGTGTCGTTTTACTTTTTCAATGTAGAATTGGCTGGAATTGAGATCGGACGCCAGGTCACGTTTGGAGAGCCCCTGATGTGCCTAAACAGTGGAAACCCCCCACAAATGACACCATTTTGGAAACTAGACCCCTTAAGGAACTTATCTAGATGTGTGGTGAGCACTTTAAACCCCCAGGTGCTTCACAGAAGTTTATAACGTAGAGCCGTGAAAATAAAAAAATCGCATTTTTTCTACAAAAATGATCTTTTTGCCTCCAAATTTTTATTTTACCAAGGGTAACAGGAGAAAATGGACCCCAGAAGTTGTTGTATAATTTGTCCTGAGTACGCCGACACCCCATATGTGGGGGTAAACCACTGTTTGGGCGCATGGCTGAGCTCAGAAGCAAAGGTGCGCCATTTGACTTTTCAATGCAAAATTGACTGGAATTGAGATCGGACGCCATGTCGCGTTTGGAGAGCCCCTGATGTGCCTAAACAGTAGAAACCCCCCAAAAGTGACCCATTTTGGAAACTAGACCCCCCATGGAACTTATCTAGATGTGTAGTGAGAACTTTGAATGCCCAAGTGCATCACAGAAGTTTATAATGCAGAGTCGTGAAAATAAAAAATATTTTTTTTTTTTACAAAAAAGATTTTTTAGCCCCCAAGTTTTTATTTTCACAAGGGTAACAAGAGAAATTGGACCCCAAAAGTTGTTGTCCAATTTGTCCTGAGTATTCTGGTACCCCATATGTGGGGGTAAACCACTGTTTGGGCGCATGGCTGAGCTCGGAAGGGAAGGAGCGCCGTTTTGGAATGCAGACTTTGATAGAATTGTCTGCTGGCGTTATGTTACGTTTGCAGACCCCTAATGTACCTAAACAGTAGAAGCCCCCAACAAGTGACCCCATTTTGGAAAATAGACCCCCCAAGGAACTTATCTAGATATGTGGTGAGAACTTTGAATGCCCAAGTGCTTCACAGAAGTTTATAATGCAGAGTAGTGAAAATAAAAAATATATTTTTTCCCACAAAAAAGATTTTTAGCCCCCAAATTTTTATTTTCACAAGGGTAACAAGAAAAATTGGACCCCAAAAGTTGTTGTCCAATTTGTCCTGAGTATGCTGGTACCCAATATGTGGGGGTAAACCACTGTTTGGGGGCACGGCAGAGCTCGGAAGGGAAGGAGCGCCATTTTGGAATGCAGGCTTTGATAGAATGGTCTGCGGGCGTTATGTTGCGTTTGCAGAGCCACTGATGTACCTAAAAAGTAGAAACCTCCCACAAGTGACCCCATTTTGGAAACTAGACCCCCCAAGGAACTTATCTAGATATGTGGTGAGAACTTTGAATGCCCAAGTGCTTCACAGAAGTTTATAATGCAGAGTAGTGAAAATAGAAAATATTTTTTTTTTCCACAAAAAAGATTTTTTAGCCCCCAAGTTTTTATTTTCACAAGGGTAACAAGAGAAACTGGACATCAATATTTGTTCTCCAATTTGTCCTGTGTATGCTGGTACCCCATTTGTGGGGGTAAACCACTGTTTGGGCACACGGCAGAGTTCAGAAGGGAGGGAGCACCATTTGACTTTTTTAGCGCAAAATTGTCTGTCGTGTTTGGAGACCCCCTGATGTACTTAAACAGTGGAAACCCCCCAATTCTAACTCCACCCCTAACTCCAACACACCCCTAACCCTAATCTCAACCCGATCCATAATCCTAATCACAACCCTAACGATAATCACAACCCTAACCCCAAAACAGCCCTAATCTCAACTCTAACCATAACCCTAATCAAAACCCTAAATCCAACACACCCCTAACCCTAATCTCAACCCTAACCTCAAACCTTACCCTAATCCCAATACACCCCTAACCCTAATCCCAACCCTTACCTTAACCCTAATCCCTACCCTAACCCTAATCCCAACCCTAATCCCAAACGTAACCCTAATCCCAACCGTAACCCTAATACCAACCCTAATCCAAACCCTAACCCTAATCCTAACTCTATCTCTAACTTTAGCCCCAACCCTAACCCTAACCCTAATTTTAGCCCCAACCCTAGCCCTAACCCTAACTTTAGACCCAATCCTAACCCTAAATTTAACCCTAACCCTAGCCCTAACTTTAGCCCCAACCCTAACCCTAACGCTACTTTCACACTTGCGTCGTGTGGCATCCGTTACAATCCGTCGTTTTGGACAAAAAACGGATCCTGCAAATGTGCCCACAGGATGCCTTTTTTGCCCATAGACTTGTATTACCGACGGATGGCCACACGTCGCGTCCATCGTGCACTGGATCCGTTGTGTTTTGGCGGACCGTCGTCACAAAAAAAGTTCAATGTAACCTTTTTTTGTACGTCGCGTCCACCATTTCCGCGCATGCATGGCCGTAACTCTGCCCCCTCCTCCCCAAGACATAGACTGGGCAGCGTATGCGTTGAAAAACTGCATCCACTGCCCACGTTGTGCACAATTTTCACAACGTGCGTCGGTACGTCGGGCTGACGCATTGCGACCGCCCCGTACCGACGCAAGTGTGAAAGAAGCCTAAGGCTACTTTCACACTAGCGTCGTACTCGGCCCATCGCAGTGTGTCAGTCCGACGTACCGACGCTAGTGTTGTAAGCGCCGCACAACGGGTGCAGAGGATGCTGTTTTTTCAACGCATCCGCTGCCCCATTGTGAGGTGCGGGGAGGCGGGGGCGGAGTTCCGGTCGTGCATGCGTGGTCGGAAATGGCAGACACGTCGCACAAAACAAGTTACATGTAGCGTTATTTTGTTCCGACGGTCTGCCAAAGCACGACGCATCCGTCCCACGACGGATGCGACGTGTGGCAATCCGTCGCAATGTGTCGCTAATGCAAGTCAATGGAGAAAAAAACGCATCCTGCAAGCACTTTAAAATTTTAAAATGCGCGCGTGTCCAGCCTCCCGGCTTGTGATTGGTTGATCGCGACGCAACCAATCACAAGCCGGGACGTCACGGGAGGCTGGACACGCGCCCATTTTAAAATGCGCGCGTGTCCAGCCTCCCGTGACGTCACGGCTTGTGATTGGTTGCGTCTCCCATGTGACTGCGACGCAACCAATCACAAAGCCGGGACGTAATTTTAAAATCCTTAAGGACCTGAAATTACATCACGGCTTGCTGTGATTGGTTGCGTTGCCCATGTGACTGCGACGCAACCAATCACAACGCCGGAACGTAATTTTAAAATCCTGAAGGACCTGAAATTACGTCACGGCTTGCTGTGATTGGTTGCGTCCCGGCCACATGGTCGGCACGCGACCAATCACAAGCCGGGACTTCAGTAAAGGAAAGAAAAGCGCGAATTTTAAACAAAGAACGCTGCCGCTTCCCTCGGTAAGGTGCAGGCTGCGTCGGAGAGGTGAGTATAGCAATATTTTTTATTTTAATTCTTTCTTTTACACATTAATATGGTTCCCAGGGCCTGAAGGAGAGTTTCCTCTCCTTCAGACCCTGGGAACCATCAGGAATACCGTCCGATACATGAGTCCCATTGACTTGTATTGGTATCGGGTATCGGTATCGGATTGGATCCGATACTTTGCCGGTATCGGCCGATACTTTCCGATACCGATACTTTCAAGTATCGGACGGTATCGCTCAACACTAAGTACAGTCCCTTTTTTTATATATATATTGTAACGGGGTCTACCAAGCTGGGGTACCTCTTTCAGTACCACCCCATGTTTCAGGAGGTCCACTCTGCTTTGGCTGGAGTCTGGATGAAGGACGCTGGCTGGAATTGCTTGATTACATGAGAGCATATAAAAGCTGACTGCTTCTCCACGTATTTCCAGTCTCACAACACTTTATTCACAGGACACAAAATATATTACACAGATACAGAGGGCAGGCCAATAGAAAAGCAGCAAGCCAGACATACATTACAATAGCCACAGGGGGCCGGAGCCTGCCGATATTTACTGTGGGAATTACAAAAATGGGGGAGGACAGAAGGGGGATATCTTGTCCCCTCTGCCCAGGGGCGCAGCCTGTGGGCTGATGCATCTCACATGGAACCTATTATTCATACATATAATTGCACAACATATTCTGGGTGCTGAGTGGTTCCGTAACAAGTAACATATATCTTCCAGCCAATTCCTGCCACTTATACTGTGTAGTGTAATACAGTGGGCCTGAATTTTGCAGCAGTGTCCCACACATAAAAAGGGAGATTAATATTGCCACTTAAGTGCATCTGCGTCCGTTCTGTTTGGCGTATATCTGCCAGCCACTTTCTGCCACTTATACTGTGTAGTGTAATACAGTGGGCCTGAATTTTGCAGCAGTTTCCCACACATAAAAAGGGAGATTAATATTGCCACTAAGTGCATCTGTGTCCTTTCTGTTTGGCGTATATCTGCCAGCCACTTTCTGCCACTTATACTGTGTAGTGTAATACAGTGGGCCTGAATTTTTTCTTGCAGCAGTGTCTCACACATAAAAAGGGAGATTAATATTGCCACTAAGTGCATCTGCATCCCTTCTGTTTGGCGTATATCTGCCAGCCACTTTCTGCCACTTATACTGTGTAGTGTAATACAGTGGGCCTGAATTTTGCAGCAGTCTCCCACACATATAGAAAGGGAGATTTAAATTCACAACAAGTTAACATACACCTTCTACCTTGTTTTACAGTGCCATATAACGGTTGTTAGTTTGGTTACATTTCCCCAAGAATGAGGAAGTCTGGTGGAAGAGGTCGTGGCCGTGGGCGGTCATTGCCAGCTGGTAATGATGGTGGTGGTGGAGCATCTGGTGGTAGTGGAAAAAGCAAAATAGCACCTAAGGCTCGAGTTGTTGAGCCAGCATCATCGTCTGGCTGCACAAGGCCTCGAACGCTCCCTTTTCTGGGAGTAGGAAAACCGCTTTTAAAGCCGGAGCAGCAGGAAAAAGTTTTGACTTTCCTTGCTGACTCAGCCTCTAGCTCTTTTGCCTCCTCTTTGGAAAGTTCAAAATTTAAAAGCAGCGAGTCATCAGTGGGTGCTCCCGGTCAGGAACAAGTTGCATCCTTGTGTCCTTCACCCAGAACAACAGTGAAGGATGCGTCAGGCGACACAACAGGTTACTCCATGGAGCTCTTTACACATACCGTGCCTGGGTTAGAAAGGGAAATTGTTAACAGGCCATTACAAGATGAATCGGACATGGAATGCACAGATGCACAGCCACAGCTAGATTATTATGCTGTTCCATTGACTCAGATCACAACATTGCCCTCGCAGTGTACTGAGCCAGAACCCGACCCTGATGAGACTATGGTGCCCCGTCCCGAACGCTATAGCACCTTACACGGTGACACAGAGGAAGGTGCACAGGACACTGAAGAGGAGGTGATAGAGATGATCCAGTTGTTGACCCCGATTGGCAGCCATTGGGGGAACAGGGTGCCGCTGGCAGTAGCTCTGAAGCGGAGGAGTATGAGCTGCAGCAGGAATCAACATCACAACAGCCTGAACCTGAAAAGGTATTCGATAGTAGGAAGAGTGCAGTCTGGCAATTTTTTAACCAAGATCCGAATGATCAGTGCAAAGTTATCTGTAAGAAATGCTCAAGGACCTTTAGCAGAGGGCAGAATGTCAAAAATTTAAATACAACGTGCATGCATAGACATTTAACCAGCATGCACTTGCAAGCCTGGACTAACTACCAAACGTCCCATAACGTAGGTGCACCCGCTCAAATTGAAGCTAGTCAGCAACGCTACATTGCTTCCCTCACTGTAAGCCCACCGTTTAGGACACCACCTGCAGCAAATGTGGAGGTATCGTCGCAAGGCCAAAGCAGTCAGGGAATCACCAGGTTGTTGGTAGGAAACAGTGTATGTAGGCCAACAGCAAGAATACCCTCACCAACCCTCTCTCAATCTGCCATGTCCGCCACCACCCCCGCTAGTTCCACCATATGCAGCTCTCCAGTCCAGCTCACCAGTCCAGCTCACCCTACAAGAGACTCTCATTAGGAAAAGGAAGTACTCATCCTCTCATCCTCTCATCCGCGTACACAGTGTTTGAACGCCCACATTGCTAGACTAATCTCGTTAGAGATGACGCCCTACCAGTTGGTTGAAAGCGAAGCTTTCAAAGCTCTGATGGCCTACGCAGTACCACGCTATGACCTACCCTGTCGACACTTCATTGCGAGAAAAGCCATCCCAGCCCTCCACCGGCATATCAAAGACCGCATTGTCCATGCACTGAGGCAATCAGTCAGTAGAAAGGTGCACCTCACAACAGATGCATGGACCAGTAGGCATGGCCAGGGACGTTATGTGTCCATCATGGCACACTGGGTTAATGTGGTGGATGCAGGGTCCACAGGGGAAAGCCATAGTGTTAGGTGTTGAGTTCCTGCCTCTGCACAGGGGAAATCTTGAGCCATCTCTGCTGCGGTCTCCCATTCTTCTCCAGCTGCAGTGGAGTCTGCTCAGCAAAGACGTCAGTCCAGGCATCTTGCTCAGTCTCACTCTGTGCATAGAGTTACTGCTGCTTTTCCAGCTTCTGCCATTAAAGCCAATGCTGGGCAGCGGCGAGCAGACGCTTTTGGGACTAAGTCCTGCTTTTTCCCTTCTGAGCATGCCCAGGGCAAGATCTCCCATTGGAGATCGAAGGTCACAGGCTCAGATACTGCAGCTGATCCAATTGGTCCTCCAGGAAGGTCCTGAAGGTGCTGAACTTCTGTGGCAGCTTTCCATTGGTCCTTTTTGGAAGGTCCTGTACGTGCTGCAGCTATATAAGCTTCGCATGACCGCACGGCCATGCACTAGTGTACATTTGTATACGTGTGTGTGTTGATGAGTGCAAGTCGTTCTTTAATATCCCCTCCCTTGTGTATGACTGCTCGCGAAAGGTGGATGCTTGCTGTCTAGCGCCCGACTAGCTGTCAACATAAAGACACACGATACAGCGTCTACTGCTGTAGCCGCTAGTGCGGCACCGTGCGCCTATAGAGCGCTTTCCTATCCCAAGTCTGGGTGGTTAGTGGCGTCCGCCAAAGCGGCACAGCACGCACTCTTGTGCTTTAAGTTTCTGTTACTTTGACACCCCAGTTGCGGTGTCGAGCGCAAGTGGTCTGTAAGTACTCTAATCCAGTGTCTTGGGATAGAGTCCTGAGACTCATTGCTTGCGCTCTTGGTGCGGTACCGCGGCCCTGTGACACAACAGGGTTTGCTTCCTTCACACAGGATGAAGTTAATCCATGTGTGTATCCACATTGTACCGCCATATAGTCCGTCATTACTCAGCAGCAGGTTCCATCTCTGCACAGTGGACCCCGGGCTGCGAACGCACCTTATACCATCTCTCTTATAATTTGGTGCATTCCGCTAGCCCTAACATTACACTAGTGCCAGGGTCTGGCTAGTAGTGACTGACAAACAGCAATCCTTGCTGTACATCCAGCAGCTGGAGGGTAGGTTGGCGGCTCTCGAGCGCACAACCTCAGCTGTGGATGTAACCGCAGTTGCTGTTCAGGCTGTTAGCGTGGCTGCAGCAACCTTGTCCACTGCCACCCCTGTTCCGATTCTATCTCGCCTCCCGCTGCCAGAAAAATTTTCTGGTGATAGTAAGTCTTGTAGGGGTTTCGTGAGTCAGTGCTCTATACATCTTGAGCTTCTGGCCGCACGTTTCCCCACAGAGCGGGCTAAGGTGGGATTTATTCTGTCTCTCCTGTCGGACAGGGCGTTGGAGTGGGTTACGCCGCTGTGGGAGCGTGGCGATCATGTGGTGCAGAGTGCCTCATTGTTCCTAAGCACTCTGAAACAGGTCTTTTTAGGACCTCGTGTCACCCATGATACGGCACTCCAACTGTTGGCATTGACTCAGGGCTCGTCCTTGGTGAGCCATTTTGCCGTCCACTTTCGCACCCTAGCGTCTGAGCTGGAGTGGTCGGATAAAGCCCTTATTCCAATATTTTGGAGGGGGCTGGCTGACCATGTGAAGGATGCTCTGGCCACTAGGGAGATTCCCGCCACACTGGAGGAGTTAACAGCAGTATCCACTCGTATTGACCTCCGTTTTCATGAGTGGAGGTTAGAGCGAGCCCAGTGTAGGCAGAGGTTTCGTCTGGCTCCCACCTTCACCAAACCTTTGGAATCTCCAGTCCAGGCCTCTGAGTCACATGAAGCCATGGAAGTGTCACGAGCAGGATCTAAGTCCCGGACCGCTCGTGCACTCCAGGTTTGTCATTTTTGCCAGCAGTCAGGACATCTTGCCACCAGATGTTCCCAGCGGTCGAGGAAACGTCTAGTGGTAGTAGGTGGAGGTACACTAGACAAGGGGACGTTTGCCTCCAAATTGTCCTTTAAGGGGACAATTACTATAGGTCCATTTTCCCACTCGGTAGATCTCTGCGTGGATTCTGGGGCGGAGGGCAATTTTATGTCATCTGCCTTCGCCCAACGTCACGCAATTCCCCTGGTAATGTTAGCTCAACCAGTGACCGTACGAGTGGTAAATGGGTCGACACTGCCCTCACAGATAACACACCAGACCATCCCTTTCACACTGTCCATGTCGCCATCTCATCAGGAGATTATATCTCTTCTCCTTATTCCTGAGGGAATCGACGAGATCCCGTTAGGGATGCCTTGGCTACGATACTATTCTCCTCATATTGAGTGGTCCACAGGCAGAATTTTGGGATGGTGTGAATCTTGTGGGGGTAGATGTCAGAGGGAATGTGTTCAGGTTGCTACTACTGAGGTACCCGCAGATCTATCCTCTCTCCCCAAGCAATATTGGCCCTATGCGGACGTGTTCTCCAAAAGAGCTGCGGAGACCCTTCCGCCTCACCGCCCCTATGACTGTCCTATTGACCTCTTGCCTGGTGCTGAGCCTCCCCGGGGTCGAGTCTATCCGTTATCTCTCCCGGAGACGGAGGCAATGTCACAGTACATCCAGGAAAATCTGGCAAGAGGATTCATTAGGAAGTCAGTGTCACCTGCAGGGGCTGGGTTCTTCTTCGTGCAGAAGAAGAATGGAGAACTACGTCCATGCATAGATTACAGGGGTCTTAACGCCATCACTTAAGAATAAGTATCCTCTGCCCCTGATATCTGAGCTCTTTGATAGGCTTCGGGGAGCAAGGGTATTTACAAAATTAGATCTGCGGGGTGCTTACAACCTGATTCGCATCCGTGAGGGGGACGAATGGAAGACGGCTTTTAACACCAGGGATGGGCACTATGAATATCTGGTGATGCCCTTCGGGCTCTGTAATGCCCCAGCCGTTTTCCAAGACTTTGTGAACGACATCTTCCGGGATATGCTCTCCCCCTCAGTCGTAGTCTATCTGGATGATATTCTCATCTACTCTCCAGATATTGACTCCCACCGGAGAGATGTTTGCAGAGTCTTCGACCTCTTGCGGGCAAATTCCCTCTACGCAAAGTTGGAGAAATGTGTGTTTGAGCAGGAATCCTTACCTTTCCTGGGCTACATCATCTCTGCCCAGGGATTGGCTATGGATCCTGCCAAACTACAGGCTGTGATGGACTGGCAGGAACCCCATTCTCTTGAAGCGGTGCAGCGCATTATGGGGTTCATTAATTACCATCGCCAGTTCATTCCACACTTCTCAACTTTGGTAGCTCCCTTGGTTGCCCTCACCAAGAAGGGAGCAAATCCCAAATTGTGGTCTGAGGAGATCTCCAAGGCCTTTAACTCCATTAAGTCACACTTCGCTAGCGCTCCCATCCTACATCGCCCCGATGTAGATAAGCCATTTATAATGGAGGTGGATGCCTCATCTGTTGGTGCTGGTGCAGTCCTTTTCCAAAAGGATGCTCAAGGTCGGAAGCATCCTTGCTTCTTCTTTTCTAAGACCTTCTCACCAGCAGAGAGGAATTATTCCATCGGGGACAGGGAGTTGCTAGCCATGAAGTTGGCCTTCTCGGAGTGGAGAAATCTCTTGGAGGGAGCTCGTTTTCCCTTCCAAGTCTTCACAGATCACAAGAATTTGGTGTACCTGCAGACAGCCCAGCGGTTAAATTCTCATCAGGCAAGGTGCTCTGTTATGACCTGGTGGTTACGGAGGCCAATACTATCTAAATAGACAGAGGTAGAAAAGGCTACTGTGCGGTCAGTATAAAAACTAAATGTCCATGCAGAGTTTACAAAAATAACCCCCACACCGACTCAACGGTGTGGAGGGGCAAATCTGCAACCCCAGAGCTTCCAACTAGCCGGAATATTTCATAATGACAAGCTGGACAAAAGAGACATAATATAAACTGAACAGAAGGTCATAAGCAGGGAAACACCCCAAAACTAGCAGAACTTATCTTGAGCTGAAATGGACTGGCCAACAGAGAACTTCCAGAAAAGGTCTGAATCCACAGGAGAACATTGACAGCTGGCATCCACTACAGCCTAAAGCCCAGTTAAATAACAAGGCCAGGGCACCGATTAGTGAAAGCAGCTGCTAAGTTCCACTTGAAACCACCAGAGGGAGCCCAAGAGCAGAACTCCCAAAAATACCATTCATGACCACAGGATGGAGCCCAAGAACGGAATTCACAACAGTACCCCCCCCCTTGAGGAGGGGTCACTGAACCCTCACCAGAGCCCCCAGGCCGATCGGGACGAGCCAAATGAAAAGCACGTACCAAATCGGCAGCATGGACATCGGAGGCAAAAACCCAAGAGTTATCCTCCTGGCCATAACCCTTCCACTTGACCAGATACTGAAGTTTCCGCCTTGAAAGATGAGAATCCAAAATCTTCTCCACCACATATTCCAGCTCCCCCTCAACCAACACCGGAGCAGGAGGGTCAACAGAGGGAACCATGGGCACCACATATCTCCGCAACAAAGATCTATGGAACACATTATGAATGGAAAAAGAAGCTGGAAGGGCCAAACGAAAAGACAACGGATTGATAATTTCCGAAATCCTATAAGGACCGATAAAACGAGGCTTGAACTTAGGGGAAGAGACCTTCATAGGAACATGACGAGAAGACAACCAGACCAAATCCCCAACCCGAAGCCGGGGACCAACGCACCGACGGCGGTTAGCAAAACGTTGAGCCTCCTCCTGAGACAATGTTAAATTGTCCACCACATGAGTCCAAATCCGCTGCAACCTGTCCACCACAGAATCTACCCCAGGACAGTCTGAAGGCTCAACCTGCCCTGAAGAAAAACGAGGATGAAAACCGAAGTTACAAAAAAAAGGCGAAACCAAAGTAGCCGAACTAGCCCGATTATTAAGGGCAAACTCGGCCAATGGCAAGAAGGTAACCCAATCATCCTGATCAGCAGACACAAAGCATCTCAAATAGGTTTCCAAGGTCTGATTGGTTCGCTCCGTCTGTCCATTTGTCTGAGGGTGAAATGCCGAAGAAAAAGACAAATTAATGCCCATTCTAGCACAAAAGGACCGCCAAAACCTAGAAACAAACTGGGTACCTCTGTCAGACACAATATTCTCCGGAATACCATGCAAACGAACCACCTGCTGGAAAAACAAAGGAACCAAATCAGAGGAGGAAGGCAACTTAGGCAAAGGTACCAAATGGACCATTTTAGAAAACCGGTCACAAACCTCTTCACAGCCTAAGAACTAGCTACCCCTGAAGATGGAAACGGAAAACTATCTCGCCTCAGAGAAACCCCCAAAGGAAAGATAGCCCCCACATATATTGACGGTGAGTGGAGAGGGAAATGACAAACTCAGAAATGAAACTAGAATTTTAGCAAAGGAGGCCAATACTATCTAAATAGACAGAGGTAGAAAAGGCTACTGTGTGGTCAGTATAAAAACTAAATGTCCATGCAGAGTTTACAAAAATAACCCCCACACCGACTCAACGGTGTGGAGGGGCAAATCTGCAACCCCAGAGCTTCCAACTAGCCGGAATATTTCATAATGACAAGCTGGACAAAAGAGACATAATATAAACTGAACAGAAGGTCATAAGCAGGGAAACACCCCAAAACTAGCAGAACTTATCTTGAGCTGAAATGGACTGGCCAACAGAGAACTTCCAGAAAAGGTCTGAATCCACAGGAGAACATTGACAGCTGGCATCCACTACAGCCTAAAGCCCAGTTAAATAACAAGGCCAGGGCACCGATTAGTGAAAGCAGCTGCTAAGTTCCACTTGAAACCACCAGAGGGAGCCCAAGAGCAGAACTCCCAAAAATACCATTCATGACCACAGGATGGAGCCCAAGAACGGAATTCACAACAGTGCTCCTTGTTCTTCTCCCGGTTCCATTTCACCCTCCATTTTCTTTCCGGGGAGAAGAACATTCGTGCCGACGCTCTCTCTCACTCCGTTGTATCATCTGAGGAGGAGGAAAAGGAGCCTCGGCTTATTGTCCCCACCGAGAGTCTGAGAACTGTGGCCCCAGTTTCGCTCGAGTCTGTGCCACCGGACAAGACTTTTGTACCATCCAATCTGCGTCCGGAGGTTCTCTCTTGGGCTCACTCGTCCAGGGTGGGTGGACATTTTGGGTCCAAAAGGACATCTGAGCTACTGGCGAGGACATATTGGTGGCCGCATATGGCTCGCGACGTTGCAGACTATGTTCGGGCATGTGTCTCTTGCGCCAAAAACAAGTCTCCTTGGCAACGGCCAACTGGGTTGCTTTACCCCCTGCCGGTGGCGGACAGGCCTTGGGAGATGGTTGGGATGGACTTTGTGGTGGGCTTACCCAAGTCTCGTAACTGCACCATTATATGGGTGATCACCGACCATTTTTCCAAGATGGTGCACTTGGTGCCTCTTCCACGGCTACCTTCTGCACGGGATCTGGCAGTGTTGTTTATCAAGCATATTTTTCGCCTACACGGTATGCCGGACAAAATTGTCAGTGACCGGGGTCCCCAGTTTGCGTCTTGATTCTGGAGAGAGCTTTGTCGTCTTCTCAGTATTGAGTTGAATCTCTCCTCGGCTTATCATCCTGACATTTTGTTTCTGACAGGCAGGATGACTGTAAATATAAATATATTGGCCTGCACTCTATAGTAAATCGGGGTGCTGGTGTGACAGACCCTAAGGTCCAACTAGCAATATTATATACAATCCACCGCACTCCCTCAGTGGAATATCTTAGGCAGAAATGTAAAATGATTTTTGAAAATGCTAATTTATTTGAATAGAGAAAGAATCAAATATATAGGATCAAACAGAAGGCAATTATTTACACAATGTGCAAGCGACTCAGAATGTTGACGTTTCGACCCTCCCGGGTCTTAATCTAAGGTCGCACTTAACGAATAATTTCCTATAATAGGAAAAGGAACGTCGTCCCTGAGGTATCCAGGGGCAGATAAAATTCTCTAATAGTAAATATGGCCTGGTGAGTAATCCGTGTATAACCTTATTAAATGTTAATAGTGGTGCTTCAGCGTTTTGCTGATTATAGTCTCTGTTTTTGAAGCATAAGTTTGATATAGTGGGTGGTGCTTCTCTGGGTTCAACCTTGTTAGGGGGTAGTAGCGGCGCGTCAGCGTCTTGCTTGCATAGGTATGTGACCCTGTGTAAATAGAAGCACGGCGTTCCTGCGTCCTGTACTGCGGCCGCAGTAAAATAAACCCCAGTTTTGGACACAGGTGACCATGTGCATGGCGCCAGCCCATCAGGAAGATTGTCGTTTTCTGGTGTTGCATAATTTGCATGATGCTATTGTGCTGGGTTTTCCATGGTTGCAGATACATAATCCTGTGTTGGATTGGAAGTCTATGTCTGTGACTAGTTGGGGTTGTCAGGGGGTTCATAATGATGTTCCTGTGATGTCAATCTCCTCTTCCTCCTCTTCTGAAGTTACAGAGTTTTTGTCTGATTTTCAGGATGTATTCGATGAGCCCAAGTCCAGTTCCCTTCCACCGCATAGGGACTGAGATTGTGCTATTGACTTGATTCCAGGCTGTAAGTTTCCTAAGGGCCGACTTTTCAACCTGTCTGTGCCAGAACATACCGCCATGCGGAGTTATGTTAAGGAGTCTTTGGAGAAAGGGCATATTCGGCCATCTTCTTCACCGTTGGGAGCGGGATTCTTTTTTGTTGCTAAGAAGGATGGCTCCTTGAGACCCTGTATTGATTATCGCCTCTTGAATAAGATCACGGTCAAGTTTCAATACCCTTTACCTTTGCTTTCCGATTTGTTTGCCAGGATTAAGGGGGCTAGTTGGTTTACTAAAATTGACCTTCGGGGGGCATATAATCTTGTTCGTATTAAGCAGGGTGACGAATGGAAAACTGCGTTTAATACGCCCGAAGGCCATTTTGAATACCTTGTGATGCCATTCGGGCTCTCTAATGCTCCATCTGTTTTTCAGTCCTTTATGCATGATATCTTCCGGAATTATCTTGATAAATTCATGATTGTATATTTGGATGACATCTTAATTTTTTCCGATGATTGGGAGTCTCATGTGAAACAGGTCAGGATGGTATTTCAGATCCTTCGTGATAATACTTTGTTTGTGAAGGGGTCTAAGTGTCTCTTTGGAGTGCAGAAGGTTTCTTTTTTGGGCTTTATTTTTTCTCCCTCATCTACAGAGATGGATCTGGTTAAGGTTCAGGCCATTCATGATTGGATTTAACCCACATCTGTGAACAGCCTTCAGAAATTTTTGGGCTTTGCTAATTGTTATCGCCGTTTCATTGCTAACTTCTCCAGTGTGGTTAAACCCCTGACCGATTTGACGAAGAAAGGCGCTGATGTAACGAATTGGTCCCCTGTGGCTGTCTCTGCCATTCAGGAGCTTAAACGCCGATTTACTTCTGCCCCGGTGTTGCGTCAGCCAGATGTTTCTCTTCTGTTTCAGGTTGAGGTTGACGCTTCTGAGATTGGGGCAGGGGCCGTTCTGTCTCAGAGGAATTCTGATGGTTCCTTGATGAAACCGTGTGCCTTCTTTTCCCATAAGTTTTCGCCTGCTGAACGCAATTATGATGTCGGCAATCGGGAGTTGTTGTCTATGAAGTGGGCGTTTGAGGAGTGGCGACATTGGCTTGAGGGAGCTAAGCACCGTATTGTGGTCTTGACCGATCATAAAAATCTGATTTACCTCGAATCTGCCAAATGGCTGAATCCTAGACAGGCTCGATGGTCCCTGTTTTTCTCCCATTTTGATTTCGTGGTCTCTTATCTTCCGGGTTCTAAGAATGTTAAGGCTGATGCCCTCTCTAGGAGTTTTTTGCCTGATTCTCCTGAGGTATTTGAGCCGGTCGGCATTCTGAAGGAAGGGTGGTCCTTTCTGCCATTTCCCATGATTTGCGACGGGCTCTGCAGGAATTTCAGGCTGACAAACCTGACCGCTGTCCTGTGGGGAAACTGTTTGTTCCTGATAGATGGACTAGTAGAGTGATTTCTGAGGTTCACTGTTCTGTGTTGGCTGGTCATCCTGGTATTTTTGGTACCAGAGATTTGGTTGGTAGGTCCTTTTGGTGGCCTTCTTTGTTGCGTGATGTGCGTTCTTTTGTGTAGTCCTGTGGGACTTGTGCGCGGGCCAAGCCTTGTTGTTCCCATGCTAGTGGGTTGCTTTTGCCTTTGCCGGTCCCTGAGAGGCCCTGGATGCATATTTCTATGGATTTTATTTCAGATCTTCCGGTTTCCCAGAGG
Source organism: Ranitomeya variabilis (assembly GCF_051348905.1). Lineage (NCBI taxonomy): Eukaryota > Metazoa > Chordata > Amphibia > Anura > Dendrobatidae > Ranitomeya > Ranitomeya variabilis. The sequence goes on from NC_135236.1 coordinate 603,060,577, forward strand.
ATGTCGGTTATCTGGGTGGTTTGTGACCGGTTTTCTAAGATGGTTCATTTGGTGCCTTTGCCTAAATTGCCTTCCTCTTCTGATTTGGTTCCGTTGTTTTTTCAGCATGTGGTTCGTTTGCATGGTATTCCGGAGAATATTGTGTCCGACAGAGGTTCCCAGTTTGTTTCTAGGTTTTGGCGGGCCTTATGTGCTAGGCTGGGCATTGATTTGTCTTTTTCTTCCGCATTTCATCCTCAGACAAATGGCCAGACCGCGCAAACTAATCAGACTTTGGAAACTTATTTGAGATGCTTTGTGTCTGCTGATCAGGATGATTGGGTGGCTTTCTTGCCATTGGCCGAGTTTGCCCTTAATAATCGGGCTAGTTCGGCTACCTTGGTTTCGCCCTTCTTTTGTAATTTTGGTTTTCATCCTTGTTTTTCTTTGGGGCAAGTTGAACCTTCTGATTGTCCTGGTGTGGATTCTGTGGTTGACAGGTTGCAGCAGATTTGGGCTCATGTGGTGGACAATTTGGTGTTGTCTCAGGAGGAGGCTCAACGTTTTGCTAACCGTCGTCGGTGTGTTGGTTCCCGGCTTCGGGTTGGGGATTTGGTCTGGTTGTCTTCCCGTCATGTTCCTATGAAAGTTTCTTCCCCTAAGTTTAAGCCTCGGTTTATTGGTCCTTATAGGATTTCTGAGATTATCAATCCGGTGTCTTATCGTTTGGCCCTTCCAGCCTCTTTTGCCATCCATAATGTTTTCCATAGATCTTTATTGCGGAAATATGTGGTGCCCGTTGTTCCCTCGGTTGATCCTCCTGCTCCTGTGTTGGTTGATGGGGAGTTGGAGTATGTGGTTGAGAAGATTTTGGATTCTCGCTTTTCGAGGCGGAGGCTTCAGTACCTTGTCAAATGGAAGGGTTATGGCCAGGAGGATAATTCTTGGGTTTTTGCCTCTGATGTCCATGCTGCTGATTTGGTCCGTGCCTTTCATCTGGCTCGTCCTGATCGGCCTGGGGGCTCTGGTGAGGGTTCGGTGACCCCTCTTCAAGGGGGGGGTAATGTTGTGAATTCTGCTCTTGGGCTCCCTCCGGTGGTTGTTGGTGGTAGTGCAGTTGTCTTGGGGTTGTAATCCGGGCAGATGTTTCTGCTGATTGCAGCTCTATTAGGTATTTAGGTGTGCAGGATCCATGAGTCCATGCCAGTTGTCCATTGTACTTGGAGGGATTGCATCTCTCTCTGGCTCCTCATGCCCTGCTGCCAATTCTGCTAAGATAAGTGTCTGGTTTTTTGTCTCTTTGCAATTCAGTGCAATTTATTGTGTTTTTGTCCAGCTTAGACTTTGTTTGGATTTTTCAGTCATGCTGGATTCTCAGGAGATGCAGATATACTTTCTATGTCTTTAGTTAGATGTAGAATATTTGTATTATCTGCTGTGGATATTTTTAGGATTTTAATACTGACCGCTTAGAATTCTGTCCTATCCTTTTCTGTTTAGCTAGAATTGCCTCTTTTGCTAAATCCTGATTTCTGCCTGCGTGTGTCTTTCCTCTAATACTCACAGTCAATATTTGTGGGGGGCGGCCTATCCTTTGGGATTCTGCTCTGAGGCAAGATAGAATTCCCATTTCCATCTATAGGGGTATTTAGTCCTCCGGCTGTGTCGAGGTGTCTAGGACGTGTTAGGTACATCCCACGGCTACTTCTAGTTACGGTGTTAGTTTAGGGTTTGCGGTCAGTACAGGTACCACCTACTCCTGAGAAACTCTCCCATGCGGCTCCAAGGTCACCGGATCATAACAGGTTATGGCCCAGAGGACAGGTCCTGGGAGCCTGCTGAACACATTCAAGCTCCAGAGCTCATTGCTGCCTTCGAGCGTAGCAAGGTCCAAGGAGGGGGGCCCTAGGAGGGGGGGTAATGTTAGGTGTCGAGTTCTCGCCTCTTCACAGGGGGAATCTCGAGCCATCTCCGCTGCGGTCTCCCATTCTTCTCTAGCCACAGTGGAGTCTGCTCATCAGAGACGTTGGTCCAGGCGTCTTGCTCAGTCTCACTCTGTGCATAGAGTTACTGCTGCTTTTCCAGCTTCTGCCATTAAAGCCAATGCTGGGCAGCGGCGAGCAGACGCTTTTGGGACTCAGTCCTGCTTTTTCCCTTCTGAGCATGCCCAGGGCAAGATCTCCCATTGGAGATTGAAGGTCACATGCTCAGATACTGCAGCTGATCCAATTGGTCCTCCAGGAAGGTCCTGAAGGTGCTGAACTTCTGTGGCAGCTTTCCATTGGTCCTTTTTGGAAGGTCCTGCAGCTATATAAGCTTCACATGACCGCACGGCCATGCGCTAGTGTACATTTGTATACGTGTGTGTTGATGAGTGCAAGTCGTTCTTTAATATCCCCTCCCTTGTGTATGATTGCTCGCGAAAGGTGGATGCTTGCTGTCTAGCACCCGACTAGCTGTCAACATAAAGACACACGATACAGCGTCTACTGCTGTAGCCACTAGTGCGGCGCCGTGCGCCTATAGAGCGCTTTCCTATCCCAAGTCTGGGTGGTTAGTGGTGTCCGCCAAAGCGGTACAGCACGCACTCTTGTGCTTTAAGTTTCTGTTACTTTGACACCCCAGTTGCGGTGTCGAGCGCAAGTGGTCTGTAAGTACTCTAATCCAGTGTCTTGGGATAGAGTCCTGAGACTCCTTGCTTGCGCTCTTGGTGCGGTACCGTGGCCCTGTGACGCAACAGGGTTTGCTTCCTTCACACAGGGTGAAGTTAACCCATGTGTGTATCCACATTGTACCGCCATATAGTCCATCATTACTCAGCAGCAGGTTCCATCTCTGCACAGTGGACCCCGGGCTGCGAACGCACCTTATACCATCTCTCTTATAATTTTGTGCATTCCGCTAGCCCTAACACATAGTGGGACAGTTCTGCCTAGCCCACGGTCTAGGAAACAGTTGGCTGTAGGCGTTCGCCACCCTTCCTCCTCCTCCTCCTCCTCCAGCAGAAGCGAAAGCTCGTCCACAGAACGCAGTCGCACGACCACTCCTTCCGCAGCTGCCAGTGTTGCACACGAGGTGTCCCATTATGGAACAGCTAGTGGTAAGCGTCAGCAGGCTGTGTTGGAAATGAAGTGTTTGGGCGACAACAGACACACCATGGAAGTTCTGGCCGAGTTCTTGCAGCAAGAAACTCATTCATGGCTGGGCAGTGTACATCTTGAGGCAGGCAAGGTAGTCAGTGATAATGGAAGGAAATTTTACGGCTGCCATAGCCCTTTCAGAACTGAAACACATACCTTGCCTGGCTCACACCTTGAACCTGGTGGTGCAGTGCTTCCTGAAAAGTTACCCGGGGTTACCAGCCCTGCTCCTGAAGGTGCGAAGACTTTGATCGCACATCCGCTGTTCACCCGTACACTCCAGACGTATGCAGAACCATCAGCGATCGTTGAAGCTTCCCCAGCACCACCAAATAATCGATGTTGCAACAAGGTGGAACTCCACACTGCACATGCTTCAGAGGCTGTGCGAACAGAGGCGTGCTGTAATGTATTTGTGGGAGGATACACATACACAGGCAGGCAGTTGGATGGCAGACATGGAGTTGGTTGTCAGGTGTGCAGTGGTCGAAGCTACAAGACCTCTGTCAAGTCCTTCAGTGTTTTGAGGAATGCACACGGCTGGTAAGTGCAGACGACGCCATCATAAGCATGAGCATCCCACTAATGCATCTGCTGATGCAAAGTTTGACGCACATTAAGGAGCAGGCATCTGCAGCCGAGGATGAGGGAAGCCTTGATGACAGTCAGCCATTGTCTGCTCAGGGAACTCTCCTGGACGAGGTGGCGGATGAAGAGGAGGAGGATGATGGGGATGAATATTTATGGGAGGAGGAAGCTTCTCAGGGGGCAATAGAAACTGGTGGCGTTGCAAGGTCAGGTACAGGGTTTTTGCGGGAGACAAGTGATGTTGATTTGCCAGAAAGTGCTCCTCAACCCAGCACAAGCAGTGATTTGACACCTGGAACAATGTCCCATATGGCTGATTATGCCTTGCGTATCCTAAAAAGGGACCCCCGCATTATCAAAATGATGACCGATGACGATTACTGGTTGGCCTGCCTCCTGGATCCACACCATAAAGGGAAATTGCAAAATATCATGCCACATGAGAACCTTGAGCAAATATTGGCTACCAAACAAGCAACTCTTGTAGACCGTTTGGTTCAGGCATTCCCAGCACACAGCGGCGGTGATGGTTCTCACACGAGCTGCAGGGGGCAACATGGCAGAGGTGTTAGAGGTGCACAAATCAGAAGTGGTGTTGGACAGAGGGGTTTTATGACCAGGTTGTGGAGTGATTTCGCAATGACCGCAGACATGACAGGTACTGCTGCATCAATTCAAAGTGACAGGAGACAACATTTGTCCAGTATGGTTACGAACTATTTTTCCTCCCTTATCGATGGTCTCCCTCACACGTCATTCCCCTTTGATTACTGGGCATCTAAAATAGACACCTGGCCTGAATTGGCAAAATATGCATTACAGGAGCTCGCTTGCCCAGCTGCTAGTGTGCTATCAGAAAGAGTCTTCAGTGCTGCTGGTTCAATACTGACCGAAAAAAGGACTCATCTGGCTACCCAAAATGTTGATGATCTAACCTTCATTAAAATGAACCAATTATGGATTTCTAATTATTTTGCCCCACCTTCCCCTGCTGACACGTAGCTTTCTTGTAAAAAGGTCTTGCTTTTGGACTCCTCTTACTGACTGCTCCAATTAATCCATTTGCAGCTGCTGAATGTCCACCATAGGCCATTTTTACACCTCCCTAAATGGGCTGACTCCACCCACGGGGCCATGGTCACCACTTGGTGCAAGCACCCGTGCGAGTGCCGTTTGCCTGGACAGGTGGGTGTGCCCACTTTTGGCCGACGGCACTGGCACAGGGTCCCTCATAGTACAATGAAGTGTCTCTGGCAGTGGTGGTGCACACCCAATGTCAGACACACCGTCATAATATAAGGGGCCCTGGGCCAGTACCGCCGCCCACGAGAGAGTGTTCCCCCCCAGCTCAAACAGTGCTCTACCACTGTTTAGTCTGTGCTGTTAAATCCTTCAATGGCACTGCCAATACAAATTTGTTGAAATGATAGATAATAGTAAAAATATACAGGGGCCCTGCTCTCCATTTAGACCAGTTAATACTGTGCGCAAACTACCACTGTCTGCTACTCAGCAGAGGTACCCACCCCTGTACCTAGCTTTGCCAGCTGTTTATTTAGGAAAAAAATTTTTCCAGACATTTAGCCCACTTTACTATTTTGGCCAACTTACTGTGTCAGCCACTTCTTCCAGTTGTCCTCCACCGAACAAAGCAGTGCCGCCAGTTTACTCCTGTTACCAGTGTAGAACTGCACTGAGCCTACTTTTTTTATTTTAGACCTAGTAAGTCTGTCTGCGCCACTCCTTGCAATCGTCCTCCGCTGACCAAACCAATGCTGCCTGTGTGTTGTGAATTCTGCTTTTGGGCTCCCTCCGGTGGTTGTAGGTGGTAATGCAGTTGTCCCTGAGTTGCAGTCCTGGTCAGGTGTATCTGCTGATTGCAGTTCTGACTGGGGTATTTAGGTGTGCAGGATTCATTAGTCCTTGCCAGTTGTCCATGGTTGTTGGGAGGTTTTGGTCCTGGTTTGGTTCCATCTGCCTTCTGCCAAATCAGCAAAGATAAGTGTCTGGTTTTGTTTCTGTGGCACACATGCTGTGTGCTTAATAATTCTGTGCTATTCAGTGTTTTTTTTGTCCAGCTTAGATTGTCAGTATTTTCTCAGTCTTGTTGGATTCTCTGGAGTGGCAGATATACATTCCATGTCTTTAGTTAGATTGTGGAACCTTTTGTATTATCTGCTGTGGATATTTTTGGAAGGGTTTTAATACTGATCGCTTAGTATTCTGTCCTATCTTTCCCTATTTAGCTAGAGTGGCCTCTTTTGCTGAATCCTGTTTTCTGCCTGCGTGTGTCTTTCCTCTCCTACTCACAGTCAATATTCGTGGGGGGCTGCCTATCCTTTGGGGTTCTGCTCTGAGGCAAGGTAGTATTCCTATTTCCATCTATAGGGGTATTTAGTCCTCCGGCTGTGTCGAGGTGTCTAGGGTTTGTTAGGCACACCCCACGGCTACTTCTAGTTGCGGTGTTAGTTTAGGTTTTGCGGTCAGTACAGTTTCCACCTACTCCAGAGAAAGTTCATGCGGCTCCAAAGTCACCGGATCATAACAGTACAACTGGCCCACTATGAGTTAAATGCATCTCAGAAGAAGGGAAGAAAGGTGTTGAGTCATTTTTTTTTCTCTGTAGTTTGCTTTGCCTTTTCTTCCCTCTTTTTCTCTAGGTGGCTAAGGAGTCTTGTGTTAGCATGGATGTTCAGGAATTAGCTTCTCGTGTAGACCAGCTTGCTGCTAAGGTACAGGGAATTTCTGATTATATTGTTCAGACTCCTATTTTAGAGCCGAAGATTCCTACTCCTGATTTGTTTTTTGGTGACAGGTCCAAATTTTTGAGTTTTAAAAACAACTGTAAACTGTTTTTTGCTTTGAGACCTCGATCCTCTGGGGATTCTATTCAGCAGGTTAAAATCGTCATTTCCCTGCTGCGTGGTGATCCACAGAATTGGGCATTTTCCCTGGAATCTGGGAACCCGGCTTTGCTTAATGTAGATTCCTTTTTTCAGGCTTTAGGACTATTATATGATGAACCTAATTCTGTGGATCAAGCGGAGAAGACCTTGTTGGCCCTATCTCAGGGTCAAGAGGCGGCAGAATTGTATTGTCAGAAATTTTGAAAATGGTCTGTATTGAATAAATGGAATGATGATGCTTTGGCTGCAATTTTCAGAAAGGGTCTTTCTGAATCCATTAAAGATGTTATGGTGGGGTTTCCCACGCCTTCTGGTCTGAGTGATTCTATGTCTTTGGCCATTCAGATTGATCGGCGCTTGCGGGAGCGCAGAACTGTGCGCGCTGTGGCGTTGTCCTCAGAGCAGAGTCTTGAGCCAATGCAGTGTGATAGGTGTCATGATCTCTGCAGGCAGAGATCATAGCAAGCCTATAGAGGGACAAGCTCTCGGAAGATGGAACTATACTGACCATGAACTAAGCCTGCCGCGCAACTAGAAATAGCCAGGTAGCATTTCCTATTTATCGCTAGATGCCCAGCTCTGGCCTAAGACCTAAATAGCTAGCAGAGGGAAATATAAGACCTGGCTCACCTCTAGAGAAATATTCCAAAGAAGACAGTAGCCCCCCACATATAATGACGGTGAGTTCAGATGAAACAACAAACGCAGCAGGAAAATAGTCTTAGCAAATTTGAGGTCCGCTTACTAGATAGCAGAAGACAGATAGTATACTTTCATGGTCAGCAGAAAAACACTAACAAAACACCATCCAGAGATTACCTTAAACTCTGGCATTAACTCATAACGCCAGAGTAGCAATCCCTGATCAACGAGAGCTTTCCAGACACAGTAACAAAACTTCAGCTGTGAACTGGAACAAATAGGCAAAACAAAACATGGACAAAAGTCCAACTTATCTAGTAGTTGTCTAGAAGCAGGAACAAGCACTGAGAGGCGTCAGATAACATTGTTGACCGGCAAGAAACCACCAGAGAAATGAGCTTAAATAGCGACACCCACTACTGATGAAACCAGGTGAAACAGGAAAGAGGATGACAAGTCCAATTCCAAAAGCGGCCACCGGGGGAGCCCAGAATCCAAATTCACAACAGTACCCCCCCCTCAAGGAGGGGGCACCGAACCCTCACCAGATCCACCAGGGCGACCAGGATGAGCCCTATGGAAGGCACGAACAAGATCAGAAGCATGAACATCAGATGCATTGACCCAAGAATTATCCTCCTGGCCGTAACCCTTCCAGTTGACCAGATACTGGAGTTTCCGTCTGGAAACACGAGAGTCCAAAATTTTCTCCACAACGTACTCCAACTCACCCTCAACCAACACCGGAGCAGGAGGCTCAACTGAAGGTACAACAGGTACCTCATACCTGCGCAATAACGACCGATGAAAAACGTTATGAATGGAAAAGGACGCAGGGAGGTCCAAACGGAAAGAAACAGGATTAAGAATCTCCAATATTCTATAAGGGCCGATGAACCGAGGTTTAAACTTAGGAGAAGAGACCCTCATAGGGACAAAACGAGAAGACAACCACACTAAATCTCCAACACAAAGCCGAGAACCAACACGACGATGACGGTTGGCAAAACGCTGAGTCTTCTCCTGGGACAACTTCAAATTGTCCATAACCTGCCCCCAGATGTGATGCAATCTCTCCACCACCGCATCCACTCCAGGACAATCCGAGGATTCCACCTGACCGGAGGAAAATCGAGGGTGAAACCCCGAATTACAGAAAAACGGGGACACCAAGGTGGAAGAACTGGCCCGATTATTGAGGGCGAACTCTGCCAATGGCAAAAAAGCAACCCAATCATCCTGGTCAGCAGAGACAAAACACCTCAGATATGTCTCAAGGGTCTGATTAGTCCGCTCGGTCTGGCCATTAGTCTGAGGGTGAAAAGCAGATGAAAAAGACAAATCTATGCCCATCCTAGCACAGAATGCCCGCCAAAATCTAGACACAAATTGGGTACCTCTGTCAGAAACAATATTCTCAGGAATACCGTGCAATCGGACAACATTCTGAAAAAACAGAGGAACCAACTCAGAAGAAGAAGGCAACTTGGGCAGAGGAACCAAATGGACCATTTTAGAGAAACGGTCACAGACCACCCAGATGACAGACATCTTCTGGGAAACAGGCAGATCTGAAATAAAATCCATCGAGATGTGTGTCCAAGGCCTCTTAGGAATAGGCAAGGGCAACAGCAGTCCGCTAGCCCGAGAACTACAAGACTTGGCCCGAGCACAAACGTCACATGACTGCACAAAGACTCGCACATCTCGTGACAGGGAAGGCCACCAGAAGGATCTTGCCACCAAATCCCTGGTACCAAAAATTCCGGGATGACCTGCCAATGCAGAAGAATGTACCTCAGAGATGACTCTGCTGGTCCAATCATCCGGAACAAACAGTCTATCAGGCGGACAACGATCCGGTCTATCCGCCTGAAACTCTTGCAAGGACCGCCGCAGATCAGGAGAAACGGCCGACAAAATTACTCCCTCCCTAAGGATACCTGTGGGTTCAGAATTACCAGGAGAGTCCGGGTCAAAACTCCTAGAAAGGGCATCAGCCTTAACATTCTTAGAACCCGGTAGGTATGACACCACAAAATTAAAGCGAGAAAAAAATAAAGACCAGCGCGCCTGTCTAGGATTCAGGCGTCTGGCAGTCTCAAGATAAATCAAATTTTTGTGGTCAGTCAATACCACCACCTGATGCCTAGCCCCCTCGAGCCAATGGCGCCACTCCTCAAACGCCCACTTCATGGCCAAAAGCTCCCGATTCCCAACATCATAATTCCGCTCTGCGGGCGAAAATTTGCGAGAAAAGAAGGCACAAGGCCTAATGACGGAGCAGTCGGAACCTTTCTGCGACAACACTGCCCCAGCTCCGATCTCCGAAGCGTCAACCTCAACCTGAAAAGGCAGATTCACATCAGGCTGACGCAACACAGGGGCAGAGGCAAAACGGCGCTTAAGCTCCTGAAAGGCCTCTACAGCATGAGGGGACCAATTAGCAACATCAGCGCCTTGTCTGGTCAAATCAGTCAGTGGTTTAACGACATCCGAAAAACCAGCAATAAATCGGCGGTAAAAGTTGGCAAAGCCCAAAAATCTCTGAAGACCCTTAAGAGAGGAGGGCTGAGTCCAGTCACAAATAGCTTGCACCTTGACGGGATCCATCTCAATGGAAGAGGGAGAAAAAATATACCCCAAAAAGGAAATTTTCTGGACCCCAAAAACGCACTTAGACCCCTTCACACATAAAGAATTAGACCGCAGAACCTGAAAAACTCTCCTGACCTGCTGGACATGAGAGTCCCAGTCATCAGAAAAAATCAGAATATCATCCAGATATATTATCATAAATTTATCCAGAAAATCGCGGAAAATATCATGCATAAAAGACTGGAAAACTGAAGGGGCATTAGAAAGACCAAAAGGCATGACCAAATACTCAAAGTGGCCCTCGGGCGTATTAAATGCGGTCTTCCACTCATCCCCCTGCCTGATCCGCACCAAATTATACGCCCCACGAAGATCAATTTTAGAGAACCACTTAGCACCCTCTATACGAGCAAACAAATCAGTAAGCAATGGCAATGGGTATTGATACTTAACAGTGATCTTATTCAGAAGCCGATAATCAATACATGGTCTCAAAGAGCCGTCTTTTTTTGAGACAAAGAAAAACCCAGCTCCCAAGGGAGAAGAAGATGGACGAATATGTCCCTTTTCCAAAGACTCCTTTATATATTCCCGCATAGCAGCATGTTCCGGCACAGACAAATTAAACAAACGACCCTTTGGATATTTACAACCCGGTATCAAATCTATGGCACAATCGCACTCACGGTGCGGAGGTAACGACCCAAGCTTGGGTTCGTCAAAGACGTCTTGATAATCAGAGAGGAACTCAGGGACTTCAGAGGGAATGGACGACGAAATAGAAACCAAAGGTACGTCCCCATGAATACCCTTACATCCCCAGCTCAACACAGACATTGCTCTCCAGTCCAAGACTGGGTTGTGAGACTGCAACCATGGCAATCCCAGTACCAAATCGTCATGTAAATTATACAGCACCAGGAAACGAATAATCTCCTGGTGATCCGGATTGATACGCATGGTTACTTGTGTCCAGTATTGTGGTTTATTATTAGCCAATGGGGTGGAGTCAATCCCCTTCAGAGGAATAAGAGTCTCCAAAGGCTCTAAATCAAAACCACAACGATTGGCAAAGGACCAATCCATAAGACTCAGAGCGGCGCCAGAGTCAACATAGGCGTCCGTGGCAATGGATGACAAAGAGCAAATCAGGGTTACAGACAAAATAAACTTAGACTGAATGGTGCCAATGGAAACAGACTTATCAAGCTTCTTTGTACGCCTAGAGCATGCTGATATAACATGAGTAGAATCCCCACAATAGAAACACAATCCATTCTTCCGTCTAAAATTCTGTCGCTCGCTCCTGGACAGAATTCTATCACACTGCATACTTTCTGGCGTCTTTTCCATAGACACCGCCAGATGGTGCACCGGTTTGCGCTCCCGCAGACGCCTATCAATCTGAATAGCCATTGTCATGGACTCATTCAGACCTGCAGGCAAAGGGAACCCCACCATAACATCCTTAACGGCATCAGAGAGACCTTCTCTGAAAGTTGCCGCCAAGGCGCACTCATTCCACTGAGTAAGCACAGACCATTTACGGAATTTTTGGCAGAAAACTTCAGCTTCGTCTTGCCCCTGAGATAGTGCCATCAAAGTTTTTTCTGCCTGAAGTTCCAAATGAGGTTCCTCATAAAGCAAGCCCAAGGCCAGAAAAAACGCATCCACATCGCGTAACGCAGGATCCCCTGCTGGCAATGAGAAGGCCCAATCTTGAGGGTCACCCCTGAGCAAGGAAATCACAATCCTAACCTGCTGAGCAGGGTCTCCAGCTGAACGAGACTTCAGGGACAAATAAAGCTTACAATTATTTCGGAAATTCTGGAAGCTAGCTCTATTCCCTGTGAAGAACTCCGGCAAAGGAATTCTCGGCTCAGATACCGGAGCATGTACCACAAAATCTCGTAAATTTTGTACTTTCGTGATGAGATTATTCAAACCCGCAGTTACACTCTGGAGATCCATTATTGTCAGGTGCACACAGAGCATACAGAGATTAGGAGGAGAGAGAGAAAAAAGACTGCAGCAAGGCAGACTGGAGGAAAAAAAAAAAAAAAATTCCAGCAGACTTCTTATAACTCTCCTTTCTCAACCTGGGTCTTTAACACTTTATTGGCCGGTCAAACTGTCATGATCTCTGCAGGCAGAGATCATAGCAAGCCTATAGAGGGACAAGCTCTCGGAAGATGGAACTATACTGACCATGAACTAAGCCTGCCGCGCAACTAGAAATAGCCAGGTAGCATTTCCTATTTATCGCTAGATGCCCAGCTCTGGCCTAAGACCTAAATAGCTAGCAGAGGGAAATATAAGACCTGGCTCACCTCTAGAGAAATATTCCAAAGAAGACAGTAGCCCCCCACATATAATGACGGTGAGTTCAGATGAAACAACAAACGCAGCAGGAAAATAGTCTTAGCAAATTTGAGGTCCGCTTACTAGATAGCAGAAGACAGATAGTATACTTTCATGGTCAGCAGAAAAACACTAACAAAACACCATCCAGAGATTACCTTAAACTCTGGCATTAACTCATAACGCCAGAGTAGCAATCCCTGATCAACGAGAGCTTTCCAGACACAGTAACAAAACTTCAGCTGTGAACTGGAACAAATAGGCAAAACAAAACATGGACAAAAGTCCAACTTATCTAGTAGTTGTCTAGAAGCAGGAACAAGCACTGAGAGGCGTCAGATAACATTGTTGACCGGCAAGAAACCACCAGAGAAATGAGCTTAAATAGCGACACCCACTACTGATGAAACCAGGTGAAACAGGAAAGAGGATGACAAGTCCAATTCCAAAAGCGGCCACCGGGGGAGCCCAGAATCCAAATTCACAACAGATAGGATTCTGTCTAGGACAGAACGACAAGGACTCAGACGTCAGAATAGGTTGTGTTATTATTGTGGCGATGCTTCTCATGTCATTTCAGTCTGCCCTAAACGGACAAAGAGGATCGCTAGTTCATTTATCATCAGTACTGTACAACCTAAATTTCTGTTATCGGTGTCCTTGATCTGCTCATTGTCATCATTTTCTGTCTTGGCGTTTGTGGATTCAGGCGCCGCTTTGAACTTAATGGACCTTGAGTTTGCCAGGCGTTGTGGTTTCCCCTTGCAGCCTTTGCAGAACCTTATTCCTTTAAGGGGCATTGATGCTACACCTTTGGCTAAAAATAAGCCCCAGTTTTGGACACAGGTGACCATGCGCATGGCGCCAGCCCATCAGGAAGATTGTCGATTTCTGGTATTGCATAATTTACATGATGCTATCGTGTTGGGTTTTCCGTGGTTACAGGTACATAATCTTGTGTTGGATTGGAAGTCTATGTCTGTGACTAGTTGGGGTTGTCAGGGGGTTCATAATGATGTTCCTTTAATGTCCATCTCCTCTTCTTCCTCTTCCGAAATTCCAGAGTTTTTGTCTGATTTTCAGGATGTATTCGATGAGCCCAAGTCCAGTTCTCTTCCACCGCACAGGGACTGTGATTGTGCTATTGATTTGATTCCAGGCTGTAAGTTTCCTAAGGGCCGACTCTTCAACCTGTCTGTGCCTGAACATACCGCTATGCGGAGTTAATGTTAAGGAGTCTTTGGAGAAAGGGCATATTCGGCCATCTTCTTCACCGATGGGAGCGGGATTTTTTTTTGTTGCTAAGAAGGATGGCTCCTTGAGACCCTGTATTGATTATCGCCTCTTGAATAAGATCACGGTCAAGTTTCAATACCCTTTACCTTTGCTTTCCGATTTGTTTGCTAGGATTAAGGGGGCTATTTGGTTTATGAAGATTGACCTTCGGGGGGCGTATAATCTTGTTCGTATTAAGCAGGGTGATGAATGGAAAACTGCGTTCAATACGCCCGAAGGCCATTTTGAATACCTTGTGATGCCGTTCGGGCTCACTAATACTCCATCTGTTTTTCAATCTTTCATGCATGATATCTTCCGGACTTATATTGATAAATTCTTGATTGTATATTTGGACGATATTTTGATTTTTTCTGATGATTGGGAGTCTCATGTGGAACAGGTCAGGATGGTATTTCAGATCCTTCGTGACAATGCTTTGTTTGTGAAGGGGTCTTTTGTGAACTCTATTTTTAGGCTCCCTCTAGTGGTCACAAGCGGTACTGTGTAGTGTTGTCTTTCTGCAGGTTGGCTGCATCAGCTGGTTCGTTATCCTTGGTTGGTTTCCTATTTAGCTCACCTGGATACTCAGTTCCTTGCCTGCTATCAATGTATTCAGTGCTCTTCAGATTCCTTGTAATTACCTTGCTCCCAGCCTCTCCAAGACAAGCTAAGTTTTTGTCCATTCATTTTTTGATTATCAGCATTCATCATGTTTCTTGTCCAGCTTGCTAAGATGTGATCTCCTCGCTTGCTGGTTGCTCTAGGGGACTGAGTTTCTCCCCCCACACCGTTTTGTAATGGTTTTTTACTGACCGCACAGACCCCTTTACTATTTTCTGCTATCTAGTATTAGTGGGCCTCATTTGCTGAATCTGTTTTCACCCCTGTGTATGTGCCTTCCTCTTACCTCACCGTTATTATTTGTTGGGGGCTTATATATCTTTGGGGATTATTTCTCTGGAGGCAAGAGAGGTCTTTCTTTCTCTCTAGGGGTAGTTAGTTCCTCAGGCTGGCTCGAGACGTCTAGGATTTTTAGGCACGTTCACCGGCTACTTCTAGTGTGTTTGGATAGGTTCAGATTTGCGGTCAGTCCAGTTTGCCACCTCCCTAGGGCTTGTACTATGTTTGTTACTTAGCTGGAGTAATTCGTGATCCTCAACCACTAAGGATCATAACAGGGGTCTAAGTTTCTCTTTGGGGTGCAGAAGGTTTCTTTTTTGGGTTTTATTTTTTCTCCTTCATCTATTGAAATGGATCCGGTTAAGGTTCAGGCCATTCATGATTGGATTCAACCCACGTCCGTAAAGAGCCTTCAGAAATTTTTGGGTTTTGCAAATTTTTATCGCCGTTTCATTGCTAACTTTTCCAGTGTGGTTAAACCCTTGACCGATTTGACGAAGAAAGGCGCTGATGTGGCGAATTGGTCCTCTGCGGCTGTTTCTGCCTTTCTGGAGCTTAAACGTCGATTTACTTCTGCTCCGGTGTTGCGCCAACCGGATGTTTCCCTTCCGTTTCAGGTTGAGATTGACGCTTCTGAGACTGGCGCAGGGGCTGTTTTGTCCCAGAGGGATCATGTTGGTTCCTTGATGAAACCGTGTTCATTCTTTTCCCGTTAATTTTCGCCTGCTGAACGCAATTATGATGTCGGCAATCGGGAGTTGTTGGCTATGAAGTGGGCATTTGAGGAGTGGCGACAGTGGCTTGAGGGAGCTAAGCACCGTATTGTGGTCTTGACCGATCATAAGAATTTGATTTACCTCGAGTCTGCCAAGCGGCTGAATCCTAGACAGGCTCGATGGTCCTTGTTTTTTTCCCGTTTTGATTTTGTGGTCTCGTATCTTCCGGGTTCCAAGAATATTAAGGCTGATGCCCTTTCTAGGAGTTTTTTGCCTGATTCTCCTGAGGTCCTTGAACCGGTCGGCATTCTGAAAGAAGGGGTGGTTCTTTCTGCTATTTCCCCTGATTTACGACGGGTTCTTCAGGAATTTCAGGCTGACAGACCTGATCGTTGTCCAGTGGGGAAACTGTTTGTTCCTGACAGATGGACTAGTAGAATGATTTCTGAGGTTCACTGTTCTGTGTTGGCTGGTCATCCTGGTATTTTTGGTACCAGAGACTTGGTTGGTAGGTCCTTTTGGTGGCCTTCTTTATCACGTGATGTGCGTTCTTTTGTGTAGTCCTGTGGGACTTGTGCGCGGGCCAAGCCTTGTTGTTCCCGTGCTAGTGGGTTGCTTTTGCCATTGCCGGTCCCTGAGAGGCCCTGGACACATAATTCTATAGATTTTATTTCTGATCTTCCGGTTTCCCAGAGGATGTCGGTTATCTGGGTTGTTTGTGACCGGTTTTCTAAGATGGTTCATTTGGTGCCTTTGCCTAAATTGCCTTCCTCTTCAGATTGTTTTGTTGTTTTTTCAGCATGTGGTTCGTTTGCATGGCATTCCGGAGAATATTGTGTGACAGAGGTTCCCAGTTTGTTTCTAGGTTTTGGCGGGCCTTTTGTGCTAGGCTGGGCATTGATTTATCTTTTTCCTCTGCATTTCATCCTCAGACAAATGGCCAAACCGAGCGAACTCGACCTTGGAGACTTATTTGAGATGCTTTGTGTCTGCTCATCAGGATAATTGGGGGGCCTTTTTGCCATTGCCCGAGTTTGCCCTTAATAATCGGGCTAGTTCGGCTACTTTGGTTTCGCCTTTTTTTTGTAATTTTGGTTTTCATCCTCGTTTTTCTTCTGGGCAGGTTGAGCCTTCTGACTGTCCTGGTGTGGATTCGGTGGTCGACAGGTTGCAGCAGATTTGGGCTCATGTGGTGGACAATTTGGTGTTGTCTCAGGAGGAGGCTCAACGTTTTGCTAACCGTCGTCGGTGTGTTGGTTCCCGGCTTCAGGTTGGGGATGTGGTCTGGTTGTCTTCCCGTCATGTTCCTATGAAGGTTTCTTCTCCTAAGTTTAAGCCTCGGTTTATTGGTCCTTATAGGATTTCTGGGATTATTAATCTGGTGTCTTTTCAATTGGCGCTTCCGGCCTCTTTTGCTATCCATAATGTCTTCCATAGATCTTTATTGCGGAAATATGTGGTACCCGTTGTTCCCTCTGTTGAACCTCCGGCCCCTGTGTTGGTTGATGGGGAGTTGGAGTATGTGGTTGAGAAGATTTTGGATTCTCGTTTTTCGAGGCGGAGGCTTCAGTATCTTGTCAAATGGAAGGGTTATGGCCAGGAGGATAATTCTTGGGTTTTTGCCTCTGATGTCCATGCTGCTGATTTGGTTCATGCTTTTCATCTGGCTCGTCCTGATCGGCATGGGGGCTCTGTTGAGGGTTCGGTGACCCCTCCTCAAGGGGGGGGTACTGTTGTGAATTCTGATTTTGGGCTCCCTCCGGTGGTTGTAGGTGGTAATGCAGTTGTCCCTGAGTTGCAGTCCTGGTCAAGTGTATCTGCTGATTGCAGTTCTGACTGGGGTATTTAGGCGTGCAGGATTCATTAGTCCTTGCCAGTTGTCCATGGTTGTTGGGAGGTTTTGGTCCTGGTTTGATTCCATCTGCCTTCTGCCAAATCAGCAAAGATAAGTGTCTGGTTTTGTTTCTGTGGCACAAATGCTGTGTGCTTAATAATTCTGTGCTATTCAGTGTTTTTTTTTGTCCAGCTTAGATTGTCAGTATTTTCTCAGTCTTGTTGGATTCTCTGGAGTGGCAGATATACATTCCATGTCTTTAGTTAGATTGTGGAACCTTTTGAATTATCTGCTGTGGATATTTTTGGAAGGGTTTTAATACTGACCGCTTAGTATTCTGTCCTATCTTTCCCTATTTAGCTAGAGTGGCCTCTTTTGCTGAATCCTGTTTTCTGCCTGCGTGTGTCTTTCCTCTCCTACTCACAGTCAATATTCGTGGGGGGCTGCCTATCCTTTGGGGTTCTGCTCTGAGCGAAAACAGCAATAAATAATAATAATATGTGGTAAATCACATGATCCTACCGGAATTTGGGGAACATAGCTAAAGCAGGAATTAAAACATAACTTTTAATAAATATTAATAAGAAATATATGAAACAAATGTCACCAAAAACGTGTCAATAAAAAGTACCACTAGGTATGTTCAAAATTGCGTACCATACATAGATAAGTACTAATGGATTTACGTCAGGACACTGGCAGTGGTCCAGTGTTCCAATATTTAGACCAAGGAACCTGGTTTAGTGACAAAACGCATAAACCGATGGTACTTGTAAAGTACCCAAACAAATAGACAGGTGCCCTAGGTTGCATTAATATTAGCAGTCAATCATATACTGAAAAAATAGATAATAAAGAGGGGTACCAATAATTGGGAGAATAATAATAATGGAACAATCTCACCAATTTTGTCGAGGATAAGAGAGCTGGAACCCCAATGGTGCTTCTATGGAATAATCCGTTGTCGCACGACTTCAGGAGACAATTCACACAGAAGTGGGAAAGGGAGGCTACCGACAGTTCATTACGGTTTATGCAATTGCTTTTAGAGGAGGAGAGGACCATACTTGCTGCCCTAAACGATAAATTAAGAGAACATATAGAGACCACAAAAACATTTTCAACAGAAACGGATTTTGCCATTAAGGAGACCAAACTCCAGACACATATTGAACGTTTCCAATACCACTTAAAAGAGAGAAAGCATTGTCAATATCTGAGAGATATCCAGGATTTTAAAGATAACAAAGCATACCATCCATACAAATCCATTAGTACTTATCTATGTATGGTATGCAATTTTGAACATACCTAGTGGTACTTTTTATTGACACGTTATTAATATTTATTAAAAGTTATGTTTTAATTCCTGCTTTAGCTATGTCCCCAAATTCCGGTAGGATCATGTGATTTACCACATATTATTATTATTATTTATTGCTGTTTTCGCATATTGTCTAAAAAGGATATGGCAGGTTTTCTATCTGTTGGTCTTAACACAGACACTTGGCTATCAGAAGTTAAAGAGGTTTTTTCAGAACAGGCTTTCACACAAAAAAAGTATCTCCCATCTTTTAACACAGCCTTCAAGGAGCTCCAGCAGGTTTATAGGGACCAGATCACCTCCTGGTGGGAGGTCCAGAGCCTGAAGAGCTACCTGAAGGCCAAGATTGTTCCACGTGGCCTAAGAATTAACTTATCAGCCGGCAGTAGACACAAAAACTCCACATTCACACAGAAGTGGGAAAGGGAGGCTACCAACAGTTCATTACGGTTTATGCAATTGCTTTTAGAGGAGGAGAGGACCATACTTGCTGCCCTAAACGATAAATTAAGAGAACATATAGAGACCACAAAACATTTTCAACAGAAACGGATTTTGCCATTAAGGAGACCAAACTCCAGACACATATTGAACGTTTCCAATACCACTTAAAAGGGAGAAAGCATCGTCAATATCTGAGAGATATCCAGGATTTTAAAGATAACAAAGCATACCTGGTATTAGCTCCCCGGGCCCCCCCTCCAGATCGAGAGGTTGAATTGTCCTCTACTGACACAGATTTCTCTGAGTCCGAAAACAAAGGCAGAACCTCTAGAGGGAGAAATCGAGGGAGGGGTAGAGGCCGGGGCGCACGGGGATCTTCGGACAGAGCGGAGGGCGCACACAGTGGAGGTTTTTTAGACCAGGTCTATCCCTTGCGAAGTCGACAAACTCAAGCAAGGAAGTAATGAGTCTCTCTACATTAGATCTTCCTCCGTCTGGTAATTATACTGTCGCCCAGTCTGATTCCCAGATTCAGATTATTAATTTATCTGATAAACATATTGACCAGTGGGAAATGTCAGTTCTACGTAAAGGTCTTTCATTTGTCCCAAGTACGGACTTTGATCTCTTTAGGGCAGTCAAAGATCTGAACCTCTTCTTGCGCAAATTGAGATGGAACAAATGTTTTCAAAAACAGGATTCTCGTATTTGTTCTGACTTGGGAATCCCAGTTGACATGTTGCCAGAGGTGAGATTATTACATAGTATTGGAGAAATTGCACCTAATTCCTTGGGTCTAGGTCCGTTTACGGAGCTGAAAGATAAGAGCATGAGGATGCCGCCCAATACAGGTGACCTCTCGGCGATTGACATTTTCTCAAATCTGGTTACATCTGAGTTAAAGGAATTGTCCCATAGTCATATACAGTCCAATTATAACTGTTCAAGACAGGAAATAGAGACAATTAAACGGCTGGAAAAAGATACCAGCATAGTGGTCAAGCCCTCCGATAAGGGGGGCAATATTGTTATTCTTGGGACTAAGCAATATCTAAATATTTGTGAATCGATTCTGGCAGACCGTGATACATATGAGATCCTCTCATACAATCCCACCAGTGAATATTGGGATGAACTGCTGGTAATCTTACAGGAGGGCCTTGCCGAAGGTGTAATCAGCAAAACTGAATTTGACTTCATCTATCCAAAATGTCCAGTCACTGCCACGTTCTATAGTCTGCCCAAGGTACATAAGGGCCTGAACCCCCTTAAGGGCAGGCCCATAGTATCAGGGGTAGGCAGTCTTTGCCAGAATGCAGGTATATATTTGGACCGCATTTTGGCCCCTTTTGTTTCGGCATTACAGTCCTTTGTAAAGGACACTCCGGACCTACTTCGACGATTGGAGGGCCTGACAATTAGGCCTGAATCTTTGCTCGCTAGCATTGATGTTGAGGCACTCTATTCCTCCATCCCCCATGACAAGGGTTTGGAGGCGGTACGTTATTTTCTTGGTACAAGGGGACAGCAGTTTCAACAGCATAACTGCTTTGTATTAAGGCGTCTCCATTTTTGTGTGACACACAATTATTTTGTCTATAACTGTAGGACCTACCACCAGCTGAGGGGGACGGCGATGGGCAGCCCTTGTGCCCCAGCCTACGCGAACCTCTTCCTCGGCTGGTGGGAGGAGACAGTCGTCCCTGGTGAAGACGGTGAGGAGGGTGATTCGACTATATACCGTGTCTCAGAAATTTGGACACGGTATATAGACGACATCCTCATTGTCTGGCGGGGTACCAGGAGTGAGTTTGCGGCCTTTGTGGAGTCCTTGAACCATAATGATGTTGGTCTTCACTTCACCTCAGTCATTGATCCCTGTACTTTACCTTTTTTGGACATCTTGATTACAAAGGGTGATTAATGGTGAACTAATAACATCCACATTCAGAAAGCCTACAGCAACAAACTCTCTCTTACACTGGAATAGTCATCATCCGGTGCATCTTAAAAGGGGAATCCCAAAAGGGCAATACCTTCGGGTTTGAAGGAATTGCTCAGAGAATGGTACTTTTGAGATACAATCTCGGGACCTGAGAGAGAGGTTTCTAGCTAGGGGCTATCCCCGCAGTGTTGTCAGCAAAGCGTACCGTGAGGCCAAGGGTAGAGACCGGAGTGAATTACTAAACCCTGTACATAGGAGACAAGATGATTCCGTGGCCCGCTATATTACCACATTTGATAATGGGGCAACCCATGTCAGAGACATCCTGAGGAGACATTGGTCAGTCCTGCAAATGGATCCAGACATAGCTGAACGCCTGGGTGATACTCCCACCATCACCTATAGAAAAGCTCGCTCGCTACAGGATAGAATTGTGCATAGTCACTACACTGCACCTCAAGTGGGCACGTGGCTTAAGAGCAATGTTACAGGGTGCCACAGATGCGGCCATTGTACGGCCTGCCAGTACGTAGATCCAAGTAAATCCTTTGTAAGTAATGTAACAGGGATGACGTACGAAATCAAGCAGTTTATCAACTGTAGTACAAAGGGGGTCGTGTATAGGGCCTTCTGTACATGTGGCATGGAGTACATTGGTAAGACCATTAGGGAATTCAAAAAAAGAATTGGAGAGCATATTGGTGATGTGGAACACAACAGGGATACGTGTTATGGTTTCCAATGGCAAGGAAACATCAGAAGCATAGAATAAACGGACAAGCTCTCGGGTGATGGAAACTAGAGCTGACCGCGATGCTAAACCTACACACCACACTAGAAGTAGCCAGGGGGCATTCCTGCGTTGTCTCTAGATGCCGCGCGCCAGCCGGAGAACTAACTACCCCTGGTAGAAGAAAACACAGTCCTGGCTTGCCTCCAGAGAATGTCCCCACAGGAGATAGCAGCCCCCCACATATAATAACGGTGAGATCAGATGAAAAGACACACGTAGTATGAAAGCAGATTTAGCACAGAGAGGCCCGCTAACTAAATAGCAGAAAGATACAACAGAGGACTTCGCGGTCAGCTGCAAAACCCTTCAAAACACCATCCTGAAATTACCTTAACTCATGTGACAACTCATGCCACTGGAGTGGTAATTTCAGCCCAACAAGAGCTTCCAGCTGCAGAGATTCACATAAGTGCAAACTGGACAAAACATACAAAAATAGACTTAAGGACTAAAGTGTCCAACTTAGCTGAGCAGAAAACTGGGAGCAGGAACATGCAACAGAATCACTCTGGATACATTGATGGCCAGCATTAGAATGACTGAGGAGCAAGGTTAAATAGGATACTCCCACATCCTGATAGGAACAGGTGAACTGAGAAGGCAAAGCTTGCAGGACACCAGTACCACAAGAGACCACCGGGGGAGCCCACGAACCGAATCACAACAGATACGGCTGTGTCTCGACACATCAACCATATGCATAATGGACAAGTAAAAAATTTGCATTTTGTGGCTATAGAAAAGGTCTCTGCACCTACGCGAGGGGGCAACTGGGATCAGTTGCTCCTTCAAAAGGAGGCTAAGTGGATTTTTTACTTGAATACTATAGCCCCCCATGGTCTTAATGACCAAATTAACTATGGATGCTATATTTGATGTTTCTGATCAAGCCTAATTGTTGATAGCCAAGTTTTGTGTTACACAATTTGGTGTACCTTTCCATAAATCCTTCCCTTTTGTCACCTTTTGGGTTTTGCATTTTTGTTAACTGATATCTAATTGCACCCCTAGCATGCATCATTATATAGGGGGCTTTTGTTTATCATTTTTCTTTCACAATTTATATTATAGGGTACAGATGGTTATGTGCTTTTCATTCATATAGAGCATTTCTATACAACATTTTGTTGCGGAATTGATGTGTTCTAGCTAATCATGTGTTGTCAACACTATTTATTTATATAGAGCATTCCTATATAACACCTCGCAGCCTAAGTGATGTTATTTAGCGATTTTTATGTAGTCAATGCCATTTATTCATATAGAGCATTCCTATATAACACCTTGCATTTGAAGTGATGTATTTTAGCTATTTGTGTATTGCCAATGTAAATCTATAGGATCAACCTATTTGGGCAGTTATCCCCTATGAGTATATCTGTCCTATGAGCTCATTATTTAAGTTCTTGTTTATTAATGTTGTTATTGTAGCACATATACTATTTCTTAAGGTGGACACATGGATTGTGTCTACTTGAAATGTCCCCACCACCTATTATCTATATTGGCTCTACCGCATAATGCCCCTTACGTAATTTTATGGCACCCTTCCTTATATGGCCACCATGATGTAATAGTTAAGAATCAGAATTGCTTCTTGTTGTTGCGGTGATAATTATATCCGGTCTTCACTCGGTTTTTTCATCGCAAGTCATCCACCATTAGGCGTCCGGTTTCCATGGCCACAACAACTTCCGGCTACTACCGGACATTGACTCTCACCGCTGATCGGCAGCATTCCTGAGTAAGTGTATTGCACGATTTTTATATCTGGGGACATACTAGTAACTATTGCCCACTGGCAATGTAAGCTAGTTTTAATGATCCCTGTTTAACTATATTATTTTATTTCGCCAATTGCTGTCTTGGTGGCGGTTTCTTCCGGTTGCGGCTATTTGATTGTCACCTTGGCGACAATGACATCCGGTTCTCACCGGAAGTCTCTTTTTTTCGCATACATCGGCAACATATGTGGTATGCTTATTATATGTTTCTCACATCTGGGGACATACTAGCGATAATTGCTTACTGACACTGTTGTTATTGTTGCCGATTTCTATATCTAAGTATGCTTTTTCGTCAGCGCACCGCGGTCATGGTAACGGTCACTTCCGGTGGCTGCAGGAAATAACCTTCTGAGTGCAATCATGGAGCTTTATGGCGCCTTCAAGTAAGCAAAAGGGCACTGGTTGGGCAATATATGTCTATGATGGGGTACATCCTTCAATTGCTCGCTTTATGAAATTACTTCTAGCGCTCTTTCTTTTAGTAGCACTGCACATTACATCTGACCCATTAGACCGGCCATATCGGTCACATGACTCCTATCCAACAGGAGATTGGTTATTTTCAGCCCTATAGCACACTATTTAATTGGAAAGCAATGGTTCCTTCCACTCTCTGCAGTCCAGCATAGAGGGTGGCAGCTCTATCTTTAGCACTGAAGCACTTTATCTCCCAGCAAGCTAGTCCCCTGATGATCCTGCTTGCAAAGAAACGCGTTGGGACCTTCTAACAGGGAGAGTGCAGGGCTTGTTACATTGTAGGGGTAGCTGTGGACTGCCCTTGTAAGGGCAGGAGTTCGGGGATTGAGATCATTAATAGCCCCGCAGGGATTGACAGGGCATTGTCTTCTGAAGTCGTGCGACAACGGATTATTCCATAGAAGCACCATTGGGGTTCCAGCTCTCTTATCCTCGACAAAATTGGTGAGATTGTTCCATTATTATTATTCTCCCAATTATTGGTACCCCTCTTTATTATCTATTTTTTCAGTATATGATTGACTGCTAATATTAATGCAACCTAGGGCACCTGTCTATTTGTTTGGGTACTTTACAAGTACCATCGGTTTATGCGTTTTGTCACTAAACCAGGTTCCTTGGTCTAAATATTGGAACACTGGACCACTGCCAGTGTCCTGACATAAATCCATTAGTACTTATCTATGTATGGTACGCAATTTTGAACATACCTAGTGGTACTTTTTATTGACACGTTTTTGGTGACATTTGTTTCATATATTTCTTATTAATATTTATTAAAAGTTATGTTTAGGTTCTGCTCTGAGGCAAGGTAGTATTCCTATTTCCATCTATAGGGGTATTTAGTCCTCCGGCTGTGTCGAGGTGTCTAGGGTTTGTTAGGCACACCCCACGGCTACTTCTAGTTGCGGTGTTAGTTTAGGTTTTGCGGTCAGTACAGTTTCCACCTACTCCAGAGAAAGTTCATGCGGCTCCAAAGTCACCGGATCATAACACTGTGTACCCCTGTAACCTATTTTAAACTGCATTGAGCCTACTTTTTTATTTTAGGCCTAGTAAGTCTGCGCCACTCCTTGCAATCGTCCGCCGCTGACCAAACCAATGCTGCCTGTGTACCCCTGTAACCTATTTTAAACTGCATTGAGCCTACTTTTTTATTTTAGGCCTAGTAAGTCTGCGCCACTCCTTGCAATCGTCCGCCGCTGACCAAACCAATGCTGCCTGTGTACCCCCTGTAACCTATTTTAAACTGCATAGAGTCTACTTTTTTATTTTAGGCCTAGTAAGTCTGTCTGCACCACTCCTTGCAATCGTCCTCCGCTGACCAAACCAATGCTGCCTGTGTACCCCTGTAACCTATTTGAAACTGCATTGAGACTACTTTTGTCTGTGTCTGTCTGCGCCACTCAATACAGCTGTCCTTCACTGAACAAAGCTGAGCTTCAATTTTCAGGCTTTTGGCCTATATGAAATTTTAAACTGCATTTGGCCTACTAGTTTGGTTGGGCCCTAGGAACGGTGTCTGCCGCACCTTGGTGTTCTCCACTGAAAAAAGCTGAGCTTCAATCTTCAGGCTTTCGGCCTATAGGAAATTTTAAACTGCATTTGGCCTACTTGTTTGGTTGGGCCCTAGTAACGGTGTCTGCCGCTCCTTACTTGTCTCCTTCACTGAACAAAGCTGAGCTTCAATCTTCAGGCTTTCGGCCTATAGGAAATTTTAAACTGCATTTGGCCTACTTGTTTGGTTGGGCCCTAGTAACGGTGTCTGCCGCTCCTTGCTTGTCTCCTCCACTGAATATAGCTGAGCTTCAATTTTCAGGCTTTCGGCCTACATCAGATATTAAACTGCATTTGGTCTACTTGTTTGGCTGGGCCCTAGTAACGTTGTCTGCCGCTCCTTGCTTTTCTCCTCCACTGAACAAAGCTGAGCTTCAATCTTCAGGCTTTCAGCTTACATTTTGAATATGAAAATGCATTTGGCCTACTAGTTTGGTTGGGCCCTAGTAACAGTGTCTGCCGCTCCTTGCTTGTCTCCTCCACTGAACAAAGCTGAGCTTCAATCTTCAGGCTTTCGGCCTACATTTTGAATATGAAAATGCATTTGGCCTACTAGTTTGGTTGGGCCCTAGGAACGGTGTCTGCCGCTCTTTGCTTTTCTCCTCCACTGAACAAAGCTGAGCTTCAATCTTCAGGCTTTCAGCCTACATTTTGAATATGAAAATGCATTTGGCCTACTAGTTTGGTTGGGCCCTAGTAACGGTGTCTGCCGCTCCTTGCTTTTCTCCTCCACTGAACAAAGCTGAGCTTCAATCTTCAGGCTTTCGGCCTATAGGAAATTTTAAACTGCATTTGGCCTACTTGTTTGGTTGGGCCCTAGTAACGGTGTCTGCCACTCCTTGCTTGTCTCCTCCACTGAATATAGCTGAGCTTCAATTTTCAGGCTTTCGGCCTACATCAGATATTAAACTGCATTTGGCCTACTTGTTTGGTTGGGCTTTAGTAACAGTGTCTGCCGCTCCTTGCTTGTCTCCTCCACTGAATATAGCTGAGCTTCAATTTTCAGGCTTTCGGCCTACAACAGATATTAAACTGCATGTGGCCTACTTGTTTGGTTGGGCCCTAGTAATGGTGTCTGCCGCTCCTTGCTTTTCTCCTCCACTGAACAAAGCTGAGCTTCAATCTTCAGGCTTTCGGCTTACATTTTGAATATGAAAATGCATTTGGCCTACTAGTTTGGTTGGGCCCTAGTAACGGTGTCTGCCGCTCCTTGCTTTTCTCCTCCACTGAACAAAGCTGAGCTTCAATCTTCAGGCTGTCGGCTGTTATGAGCTGATGGTTTAGGAGCAACATGGGACGTGCTCTGGAGGAGGTGGTACCTGTACTGACCGCAGTTCCTGAGCTTAACACAACACTAGAAGTAGCCGTGTGATGTTCCTGTCACTCCCTAGACACCTCGTCACAGCCGGAGGACTAACTACCCCTAAAGATAGAATCAGGAAAGCTATCTTGCCTCAGAGAAAATCCGCAAAGGGTAGGACAGCCCCCCACAAATATTGACTGTGAGTGGAGAGGGAAATGACATACGCAGAATGAAACCAGGATGTAGCAAAGGAGGCCAGTCTAACTAGATAAATAGAACAGGAAAGAATACTGTGCGGACAGTATTAAAAACTAGAAAAATCCACCGCAGAGTTTACAAAAATCTCCACACCTGACTAAAGGTGTGGAGGGTAAATCTGCTTACCAGAGCTTCCAGCTTAACTGAATAAATCCATACTGACAAGCTGGACTAGAAAAAACATAGAAAGTGCTGAAAGATTAAGTCCACAACAAGTGGACTGCAAAAGAACAAAGCAAGGACTTATCTTTGCTAAACTGGTCAGAATATCAGGGAAATGCAAGCAGAGATGTGAATCCAACCAGGAACCATTGACAACTGGCACAGGCTGAAGGATAGAACCAGGCTAAATAGTCGAGCCAGAAAGATAATCAGTGGAAGCAGCTGCTGACTACTAAATCCAAGGAGCAGCAGTACCACTTAAAACCACCGGAGGGAGCCTAAGTGCAGAACTCGCAAAAATGCCACTTACAACCACCGGAGGGAATGTATATCTGCCACTCCAGAGAATCCAACAAGACTGAGAAAATACTGACAATCTAAGCTGGACAAAAAAAAACACTGAATAGCACAGAATTATTAAGCACACAGCATGTGTGCCACAGAAACAAAACCAGACACTTATCTTTGCTGATTTGGCAGAAGGCAGATGGAATCAAACCAGGACCAAAACCTCCCAACAACCATGGACAACTGGCAAGGACTAATGAATCCTGCATGCCTAAATACCCCAGTCAGAACTGCAATCAGCAGATACACCTGACCAGGACTGCAACTCAGGGACAACTGTATTGCCACCTACAACCACCGGAGGGAGCCCAAAAGCAGAATTCACAACAGTACCCCCCCCCCCTTGAGGAGGGGTCACCGAACCCTCACCGGAGCCCCCAGGCCGATCAGGACGAGCCAAGTGAAAAGCACGAACCAAATCGGCGGCATGGACATCGGAGGCAACAACCCAAGAATTATCCTCCTGGCCATAACGCTTCCACTTGACAAGATACTGAAGCCTCCGCCTCGAAAAACGAGAATCCAAAATTTTCTCCACCACATATTCCAACTCCCCATCAACCAACACCGGAGCAGGAGGATCAACAGAGGGAACAACGGGCACCACATATCTCCGCAACAAAGATCTATGGAAAACATTATGGATGGCAAAAGAGGCTGGAAGGGCCAAACGAAAAGATACCGGATTGATAATCTCAGAAATCTTATAAGGACTAATAAACCGAGGCTTGAACTTAGGGGAAGAAACCTTCATAGGAACATGACGAGAAGATAACCAGACTAAATCCCCCACCCGAAGCCGGGGACCAACACCCCGACGGCGGTTAGCAAAACGTTGAGCCTTTTCCTGAGACAACGTCAAATTGTCTACCACATGAGTCCAAATCTGCTGTAACCTGTCCATTACAGAATCCACACCAGGACAATCAGACGGCTCAACTTGCCCCCAAGGAAAACGAGGATGAAAACCAAAATTACAAAAAAAAGGCGAAAACAAAGTAGCCGAACTAGCCCGATTATTAAGGGAAAACTCGGCCAACGGCAAGAAAGCCACCCAATCATCCTGGTCAGCAGACACAAAGCATCTCAAATAGGTTTCCAAGGTCTGATTAGTTCGCTCAGTTTGGCCATTTGTCTGAGGATGAAATGCCGAAGAAAAAGACAAATCAATGCCCATCCTAGCACAAAAGGCCCGCCAAAGCCTAGAAACAAACTGGGAACCTCTGTCAGACACAATATTCTCCGGAATGCCGTGCAAACGAACCACATGCTGAAAAAACAATGGAACCAAGTCAGAGGAGGAAGGCAATTTAGGCAAAGGTACCAAATGGACCATTTTAGAGAACCGGTCACAAACCACCCAGATAACAGACATCTTCTGGGAACCAGGAAGATCCGAAATAAAATCCATGGAAATATGCGTCCAGGGCCTCTCAGGGACCGGCAAAGGCAAAAGCAACCCACTAGCGTGGGAACAGCAAGGCTTGGCCCGGGCACAAGTCCCACAGGACTGCACAAAAGAACGCACATCCCGCGACAAAGAAGGCCACCAAAAGGACCTAGCAACCAAATCTCTGGTACCAAAAATCCCAGGATGACCAGCCAACACCGAACAATGAAGCTCAGAAATTACCTTACTTGTCCATCTATCAGGAACAAACAGCTTCCCCACAGGACAGCGGTCAGGTTTATCAGCCTGAAATTCCTGAAGCACCCGCCGTAAATCAGGGGAGATGGCAGAAAGAATCACCCCTTCCTAAGAATGCCAACCGGCTCAAGGACTCCAGGAGAATCAGGCAAAAAACTCCTAGAGAGGGCATCAGCCTTAACATTCTTAGATCCCGGAAAATACGAGACCACAAAATGAAAACGGGAGAAAAACAGGGACCATCGAGCCTTCAGCCGCTTGGTCGACTCGAGGTAAATCAGATTCTTATGATCGGTCAAGACCACAACGCGGTGCTTGGCTCCCTCAAGCCAATGTCGCCACTCCTCAAATGCCCACTTCATGGCCAACAACTCCCGATTGCCGACATCATAACTGCGCTCCGCAAGCGAAAACTTTCTGGAAGAAAAGGCACACGGTTTCATCAAAGAACCATCAGAACTCCTCTGAGACAAAACGGCCCCTGCCCCAATCTCAGAAGCGTCAACCTCAACCTGAAAAGGAATAGAAACATCCGGCTGATGCAACACAGGGGCAGAAGTAAATCGGCGTTTAAGCTCCTGAAAGGCCTCAACAGCCGCAGAGGACCAATTCGTCACATCAGCGCCTTTCTTCGTCAAATCGGTCAGGGGCTTAACCACATTGGAAAAGTTAGCAATGAAACGGCGATAAAAATTAGCAAAGCCCAAAAATTTCTGAAGACTCTTCACAGATGTGGGTTGAATCCAGTCATGAATGGCTTGGACCTTAACAGGATCCATTTCTATAGACGAGGGAGAAAAAATAAACCCCAAAAAAGAGACCTTCTGAACTCCAAATAGGCACTTAGACCCCTTCACAAATAGAGCATTATCACGAAGGATCTGGAATACCATCCTGACCTGCTTCACATGAGACTCCCAATCATTGGAAAAAAAATCAAAATATCATCCAAATACACAATCAAGAATTTGTCAAGATAATTGCGGAAAATATCATGCATAAAGGACTGAAATACAGAAGGAGCATTAGAAAGCCCGAAAGGCATCACCAGGTATTCAAAATGGCCTTCGGGCGTATTAAATGCAGTTTTCCATTCGTCACCCTGTTTAATACGAACAAGATTATATGCCCCTCGAAGGTCAATCTTGGTAAACCAACTAGCCCCCTTAATCCGAGCAAACAAATCAGAGAGCAAAGGTAAAGGGTATTGGAATTTGACCGTGATCTTATTAAGAAGACGATAATCAATACAGGGTCTCAAGGAGCCATCCTTCTTGGCAACAAAAAAGAATCCCGCTCCCAATGGTGACGAAGACGGCCGAATATGCCCCTTCTCTAAAGACTCCTTTACATAGCTCTGCATGGCTGCATGCTCTGGCACAGACAGATTGAAAAGTCGGCCCTTAGGGAACTTACAGCCAGGAATCAAGTCAATAGCACAATCACAGTCCCTATGTGGAGGAAGGGAACTGGACTTGGGCTCATCAAATACATCCTGAAAATCTGACAAAAATTCAGGAACATCAGAAGAGGGGGAAGAGGAAATTGACATTAAAGGAACGTCACTATGTACCCCTTGACAACCCCAACTAGTCACAGACATTGATTTCCAATCCAGCACTGGATTGTGTACTTGTAACCATGGAAAACCCAGTACAACAACATCATGTAAATTATGCAACACCAGAAAACAACAATCTTCCTGATGTGCTGGAGCCATGCACATAGTCAGCTGAGTCCAATACTGAGGTTTATTCTTGGCCAACGGTGTAGCATCAATACCCCTTAAGGGTATGGGACTCTGCAAAGGCTGCAAAGTAAAACCACAGCGCCTAGCGAATTCTAAGTCCATTAAGTTCAGAGCAGCGCCCGAATCCACAAATGCCATGACAGAAAAAGATGACAATGAGCAAATCAGGGTCACAGACAGGAGAAACTTAGGATGCATAGTACTAATGGTAACAGATCCAGCGACCCTCTTAATACGCTTAGGGCAATCAGAAATAGCATGAGCAGAATCCCCACAGTAAAAACAGAGCCCATTCTGACATCTGTATCCCCTCTGTTCCGCTCTAGTCAAAATCCTATCACATTGCATAGGCTCAGGACTCTGCTCAGAGGACGCTGCCATATGGTGCACCACTTTGCGTTCGCGCAGGCGCTGATCAATCTGAATGGCCAGAGACATAGACTCGCTCAAACCAACAGGCGTGGGGAACCCCACCATAACATCCTTAAGGGCTTCAGAAAGACCCTTTCTGAAAATTGCTGCCAGAGCATCCTCATTCCATTTAGTGAGCACAGACCATTTTCTAAATTTCTGGCAGTATAATTCTGCCGCTTCCTGACCCTGACACAGGGCCAACAGTGTTTTCTCAGCATGCTCTACAGAGTTAGGTTCGTCATAAAATAATCCGAGCGATTGAAAAAATGCATCTACATTAAGCAATGCCGGATCCCCTGACTCAAGGGAGAATGCCCAGTCCTGAGGGTCACCACGCAGCAGAGAAATAACTATTTTTACTTGCTGAATGGGGTCACCAGAGGAACGGGGTTTCAGAGCAAAAAGCAATTTGCAGTTATTTTTAAAGTTCAAAAACTTAGTTCTATCCCCGTAAAACAAATCCGGAGTAGGAATTCTAGGCTCTAAGGCCGGAGTCTGAACAACATAATCTTGAATACTCTGTACTCTTGCAGCAAGCTGACCCACACGAGAAAACAACCCCTGAACATCCATGCCCGCATCCAAATCCTGAATCACCCAGAGATTAAGAGGAAGGAAAAAGACAAAACAGACTAAAGAAAAAAGAAATGGCTCAGAACTCTTTTTCTTTTCCTTCTTTTGAGATGCATTCAGCTCATTTGTTGCTAGTTGTACTGTTATGGTCTGGTGATTAAGGAGCGACATGCGACTAGCTCTGAGCAGGTGGTAACTATACCAACCGCAGTTCCTAATCTTAACACAGACACTAGCAGTAGCCGTGGGATGTTCCTGTCACTCCCTGGACACCTCGTCACAGCCGGAGAACTAGCTACCCCTAAAGGTAGAAACAGGAAAGCTATCTTGCCTCAAAGAAAATCCCCAAAGGATAGGACAGCCCCCCACAAATAATGACTGTGAGAGGAGAAGGAAATGACATACGTAGTATGAAACAAGATTTAGCAAAGGAGGCCACTACTAGCTAGACAGAATCAGTACAGAACAGAAAACTGTGCAGTCAGTAAAAAAAACTAGAAAAAGTCCACCGCAGAGAAATGCAAAAATCTCCACACCTGACTAAAGGTGTGGAGGGCAAACTCTGCTACCCAGAGCTTCCAGCTTAGCTAAATAGATCCATACTGATAAGCTGGACAAATGAGCAAAACATAGAAAATGCCAAACAACAAAGTCCACAACAAGTGAACTGCAAAAAGACAAGCAAGGACTTAGCTTTGCTGAAATGGTCAGAGTGGCAGGGAAATTCTCAGAGAGCCATGACTCCAAGCTCAACAATTGACAACTGGCATTGAATTAGGGATAAAGCCAGACTAATATAGCCGAGCCAGAAAGACGATCAGTGAGAACAGCTGCTGATGCTAAATCCAAGAAGCAGCCATACCACTCAAAACCACAGGAGGGAGCCCAAGAGCAGAATTCACAAAAATGCTACTTATAACCACCGGAGGGAGCCCAAGAGCGGAATTCACAACAGGGGAAGAGGAAATTGACATCAAAGGAACGTCACTATGTACCCCTTGACAACCCCAACTAGTCACAGACATATATTTCCAATCCAGCACGGGATTATGTCCCTGTAACCATGGAAAACCCAGTACAACAACATCATGCAAATTATGCAACACCAGAAAATGGCAATCTTCCTGATGTGCTGGAGCCATGCACATGGTCAGCTGAGTCCAATACTGAGGTTTATCCTTGGCCAACGGCGTAGCATCAATGCCCCTCAAAGGAATAGGGCTTTGCAAAGGCTGCAAGGAAAAACCACAGCGCCTGGCGAATTCCAAGTCCATCAAGTTCAGGGCAGCGCCTGAATCAACAAATGCCATGACAGAAAAGGACGATAATGAGAAAATCAAGGTCACAGATAAGAGAAATATAGGCTGTACAGTACTGATGGTAACAGACCTAGCGACTCTCTTAGTACGCTTAGGGCAATCAGAAATAACATGAGCAGAATCACCACAGTAAAAACACAGCCTATTCTGGCGTCTGAATCCCTGCCGTTCTGCACTAGTCAAAATCCTATCACATTGCATAGGCTCAGGACTCTGCTCAGAGGACACTGCCATATGGTGCACAACTTTGCACTCGCGCAGGCGCCGATCAATCTGAATGGCTATAGACATAGATTCGCTCAAACCAGCAGGCGTGGGGAACCCCACCATAACATCTTTAAGGGCTTCAGAAAGACCCTTTCTGAAAATTGCTGCCAGAGCCTCCTCATTCCATTTAGTGAGCACAGACCATTTTCTAAATTTCTGGCAGTATACTTCTGCCGCTTCCTGACCCTGACACAGGGCCAACAAGGTCTTTTCTGCATGATCCACAGAATTAGGTTCGTCATACAATAATCCGAGCGCTTGAAAAAATGCGTCTACATTAAGCAATGCCGGATCCCCTGATTCAAGGGAGAATGCCCAGTCCTGAGGGTCACCATGCAGCAGAGAGATGACAATTTTAACCTGCTGAATGGAATCACCAGAGGAACGGGGCAAAAAACAATTTGCAGCTATTTTTAAAGTTGAAAAACTTGGATCTGTCCCCAAAAAACAAATCAGGGGTTGGAATTCTAGGCTCTAAAGCCGGAGTCTGGACAACATAATCTTGGATACTCTGTACTCTTGCAGCAAGTTGATCCACACGAGAAAACAAACCCTGAACATCCATGCCAGCGCCAAAATCCTGAACCACCCAGAGATTAAGAGGAAAAAAAAGACAAAACAGACTGCAGAAAAAAAAATGGCTCAGAACTTCCTTTTCCTTCTTTTGAGATACATTTAGTTCAGTTTTGGCCAGTTGTACTGTTATGAGCTGGCCATAACAACACTAGAAGTAGCCGTGGGATGTTCCTGTCACTCCCTAGACACCTTGTCACAGCCGGAGGACTAACTACCCCTTAAGATAGAATCAGGAAAGCTATCTTGCCTCAGAGAAAATCCCCAAAGGGTAGGACAGCCCCCCACAAATATTGACTGTGAGTGGAGAGGGAAATGACATATGCAGAATGAAACCAGGATGTAGCAAAGGAGGCCAGTCTAACTAGATAAATAGAACAGGAAAGAATACTGTGCGGACAGTATTAAAAACTAGAAAAATCCACCACAGAGTTTACAAAAATCTCCACACCTGACTAAAGGTGTGGAGGGTAAATCTGCTTACCAGAGCTTCCAGCTTAACTGAATAAATCCATACTGACAAGCTGGACTAGAAAAAACATAGAAAGTGCAGAAAGATTAAGTCCACAACAAGTGGACTGCAAAAGAACAAAGCAAAGACTTATCTTTGCTGAACTGGTCAGAATATCAGGGAAATCCAAGCAGAGATGTGAATCCAACCAGGAACCATTGTCAACTGGCACAGGCTGAAGGATAGAACCAGGCTAAATAGTCGAGCCAGAAAGATAATCAGTGGAAGCAGCTGCTGACTACTAAATCCAAGGAGCAGCAGTACCACTTAAAACCACCGGAGGGAGCCCAAGAGCAGAACTCGCAAAAATGCCACTTACAACCACCGGAGGGAGCCCAAGAGCGGAATTCACAACAGTTGGCCTACATTTTGAATATGAAAATGCATTTGGCCTACTAGTTTGGTTGGGCCCTAGTAACGGTGTCTGCCGCTCCTTGCTTGTCTCCTCCACTGAACAAAGCTGAGCTTCAATCTTCAGGCTTTTGGCCTATAGGAAATTTTAAACTGCATTTGGCCTACTTGTTTGGTTGGGCCCTAGTAACGGTGTCTGCCGCTCCTTGCTTGTCTCCTCCACTGAACAAAGCTGAGCTTCAATCTTCAGGCTTTCGGCCTATAGGAAATTTTAAACTGCATTTGAGCTACTTGTTTGGTTGGTCCCTAGTAACGGTGTCTGCCACTCCTTGCTTGTCTCCTCCACTGAATATAGCTGAGCTTCAATTTTCAGGCTTTCGGCCTACATCAGATATTAAACTGCATTTGGCCTACTTGTTTGGCTGGGCCCTAGTAACGGTGTCTGCCGCTCCTTGGTGTTGTCCTCCACTGAAAAAAGCTGAGCTTCAATCTTCAGGCTTTCGGCCTGTATTTAGAATATGAAACTGCATTTGGCCTACTAGTTTGGTTGGGCCTACTTACGGTGTCTACCGCTCCTTGGTGTTGTCCTCCACTGAACAAAGCAGTGCCGCCTGTTTACTCCTGTTACCAATTTTGAACTTTATTTGGCCCACTTTATTATTTGGGCCTACTAACTGTGTCTGCCACTCATTACAGTTGTCCTCCACTGAACAAAGCAATGCCGCCTGTTTAGTCCTGTTACCAATTTTGAACTGCATTTAGCCTACTTTATTCTTTGGGCCTATATCTGTGTTTCCTCCTCATCCTGCCCATTGCCCAGCCACTGCTAGATGAGTCTTCTGGTACATTTACCCAGACCACTACATTCCCCTTGCACTCTACACAGCCAGAATCTGACCCTCCTGAAAGTCTGGTTCCCCTTCCCGCATACTATACCACCTTACACGGGGACAAAGAGGAAGGCGCAGATGAAAGTGCAGGTCCCTTCATCAGGTGGGGAGGGCATACTCGTTGGCGACGTCACTGGCACAGGGCCCCTCATAGTACGCAAAAGTGTCTCTGCCGGTGGGAGGCGCCCCTGCCGTCAAACACAACGCCGTACTTTAAGGGGCCCTGTGCCAGTGCCAATGCGAACGAGTGTGCCCCCCCGCTTGCTCAGGATCACAGCACTTGCAAAGTTGAAATACTGACCTCTCCCTGCTCCACCGCCGTGGCGTAGTCCGCGTTTCCTGGGCCCACGAAAAACTTGAGCTAGCCCTACCCCCCCACAACTTTAGCCAAATGACCCCCAATTTTCAATGCCTAACTATTATTATAAGGTAAATTAAGATTGACAAGCTTAAGTAACAAGAATTGATGTTTTTGGCATTAAAATGGGCACTGTAGGTGTTGTACTGTCCTCCACTCACTGCCGACTTTGATTCCCCATTGACTTACATTGGGTTTCGTGTTTCGGTCGATCCCCGACTTTTCGCGATAATCGTCCGATTTCACTCGACCCGACTAGATCCTAAAAAAGTAAAAGTCGCTCAACCCTACTGGCCACCATGGATGTGGAATCTTTGTACTCTAATATTCCACACCAGGATGGATTAAATGCCTGCAAATTCTCCCTGGAAAACACAGGGTCTGATGCTGATTCTGTGGTGAAACTTATAAAATTCATCCTCACCCATAATTACTTTGAATTTGACAACAAGATATATCTACAGGAGACTGGCACAGCAATGGGAAAATGGCCCCACAGTTTGCAAACCTTTTCATGGCCAAGCTTGAAAGCAACTTTTTGTCCTCATGTTCCATTAGGCATCTGGCTTACTACCGCTACATTGATGATATTTTAGTCATCTGGATGGAGTCTGAGCCACAGCTAAAGACATTCCATGAACAGTTTAAACAATTTCATCCTACCATCAACTTAACACTCAACTATTCCTGCACTGAAATTAACTTTTTGGACACCATCATGAAGCTGCAGAACAATGAAATAGAAAAATCCCTGTATCAGAAGCCAATTGACCATCCAACCTACCTTAAATGGGACAGTTTCCATCCAAAACACATAAAAAACTACTGTCTACAGCCAAGCCATCAGATACAATCGTATATGTTCCAACCCCATGGATAGAGATGAACACCTTGGTCGCCTCAGAAAGATATTTTTGAATCAGGGCTACCATCCAAGAACAATTCAAAACCAAATTACAAGAGCAACTAGAATATCAAGGAATCACCTGCTACATTACAAAGCTAAAGAATAAAATAATCGGGTGCCTCTAGTAGTCACCTACTGTTAGGGCTAGCGGAACGCACCGAGTAAATAGAGATGTTTTTATTGATATTGGTGCGTTCGCAGCCCAGGGTCCACCGTGCAGGAGTACCTGCTGCTAGCAAACGGCGACATTATATGGCGGTATGGACTAACTCAGTTAATTCACTGAGTAGCCGTGAAAGGAAAGCACTGTGCCCTGTTAGACTTCACAGAGGCACAGGCTAACTGCCCAAACAGAGAGCAGTCAGTGGTCACGCATGCACACAAAACTCCTCGCCGGAGGTGCCAGCATTCTAGGGGCTTATTTCAGCCGGGTCCTTGAACACACTCTCACGTGACCACACTGGCGCAAGGCACATAACAAAGAACAATACTAGCGCATGGCCGTGCGGCCATGCGAGCCTTAAATAGTTGCAGCACGTACAGGACCTTCCTAGAAGGACCAATGAGAGGTTGCCACAGAGCGTGAGCACCTACAGGACCTTCCTGAAGGACCAATGGCCTCGGCTGCAGTATCTGATCATGTGACCCTTGATCTCCATTGAGATATAAAAAATGTAAAACCTGTCCATAATGACCACGGACAAGATAAAGATCCCCAATTCACATCAGGACTACACGATATCAGGTACTTTCAGCTGTGTCACTTCTAATGTGGTGTACTTAATTATTTGTACTAAATGTCCAACTGGGGGTCTGTATGTGGGGGAGATAGGGCAAAAGCTTAGAACAAGAATGAACTCTCTTCACCACACAATAAGAGAAAAAAGAATGGATCTACCTGTTTCAATACATTTTTGTCTCCCCAATCATAGCATTATGGACATGAAATTACTTGTATTAAAAGGTAACTTCAAATCTCAGAGAGACAGAAGAGTCTGGGAATATAAGCTGATGATGACCTTTGACACTCTCAGTGCAGGAATGAATGTGTCTCATGGAGTTACTGTATGTGTTTTTACATCAATTAAGGAATGTGCTCCTCAGTATGTGTGGGGGCATCATAATATAAAACCAGACCCCAATCAGTGGACAATAAAACATTCACACTCCTTATCTATGAACTGTTCCAATATTTATGGACATAACTGTTTATCACTCACATAATGGTAATTCTGCTTCACGTACCTGTCTTATTTATCTATGGCATTTTTGTGTGCTGTGTTGTGCATAAATATGTGATTCTTCAGAATCTTTATTAGTCTATGTCTAATGAAGAGACTGGAGTAGTCTCGAAAGCTTGCAATCTGTTATCATCTTTTCAGTTAGCCATTAAAAGGTATCAAACGCTGAGGACACCAAGTTCTAAATATTTTGTCTTCACTATGTGCATGGTGTTCTGGTGAAGCGCAGTGTCAAAGATCATGGCCAGGTGGGTCGTAACTGAACCACCCACGCTGTTATCTTTTTGTCATGAACAGAGGGCAATAAGAGTATTTTGGACTGCTGGTTGTACCAGGGTTCTCCAAGCATAGCCATCATTGCCAAACAAAAGATAGGACAAAAAAACAAGAGAAGGGGGCGTAACTGCTACATGTACAGTATTGTCCCAGAAAAAAAAAAAATTGAAACACTGAGTCTGATTCCTCAAAACTCCCGCACAGAGTTCTCTCAAGAACCGTGCAAGTTTTTCAGTGACAGGAATGATTTCTCAATCTAGCCACTGATATTCTGTAATATCCCACTGCTTGCCACTAGGGTTGAGCGAAACGGATCGTTCATTTTCATAAGTCGCCGACTTTTGGCAAAGTCGGCGTCTCATGAAACCCGACCCGATCCCTGTGTGGGGTCAGCCATGCGGTACGCGACTTTCTCGCCAAAGTCGCGTTTCAATGACGCTAAAAGCGCCATTTCTCAGCCAATGAAGGTGGACGCAGAGTGTGGGCAGCGTGATGACATAGATCTCAGTCCCCACCATCTTAGAGAAGGGCATTGCAGTGATTGGCTTGCTTTCTGCCGCGTCACAGGGGCTATAAAGGGGCGTTCCCGCCGACCGCCATCTTACTGCTGCTAATCTGAGCGCAGGGAGAGGTGCCGCTTCGTCAGAAGCAGGGATAGACAGTGTTAGGCAGGGTACATTCACCCCCAAACCGCTTGTGCTGTAGCGATTTCCACTGTCCAACACCACCTTTTGTTCGCAGGACAGTGGAAGCTACTTTTTTTTTTCCTCAGCGCTGTAGCTCATTGGGCTGCCCTAGAAGGCTCCCTGATAGCTGCGTTGCTGTGTGTGTACGCCGCTGTGCAAACCAACTGCTTTTTTCAAAGCACAAATCCTGTTGTTCCTTCCTTTCTGCACAGCTATCTTGTTTGTTTGTCCTCACTTTTGTGTGCAGCAGTCCTTTTTATAGCTGACTGCCATACTTTTCTGAGATTAGTGCAGGGAGATAAAGATTGGCAAGTCTGCCTCTGTGCCAGTGCTGTGTGTGGCATCTGTCTCTCATTGTGTGCCACAGAAAACCTAGTGTGTAATATTGTTTTTTG
The DNA here is from genome assembly GCF_051348905.1 of Ranitomeya variabilis. Classification (NCBI taxonomy): domain Eukaryota; kingdom Metazoa; phylum Chordata; class Amphibia; order Anura; family Dendrobatidae; genus Ranitomeya; species Ranitomeya variabilis. The sequence continues at coordinate 603,100,076 of NC_135236.1, forward strand.
TTTTTTTTTAATTCTCCCTGAAAAAAAAAAAAATAAATAGTGGGAGATAAAGATTGGCAAGTCTGCCTCTGTGCCAGTCCTGTGTGTGGCATCTGTCTCTCCTTGCGTGCCACCGAAAACCAGTGTGCAATATTGGGCCATTTTTTGGGGGGGTAAATTCTCCCTGTAAAAAAAATAATTAATAGTGGGAGATAAAGATTGGCAAGTCTGCCTCTGTGCCAGTCCTGTGTGTGGCATCTGTCTCTCTTTGTGTGCCACCGAAAACCAGTGTGTAATATTGGGCCATTTTTTTTTTTTTTTGGTAAATTCTCCCTGTAAAAAAAATAATTAATAGTGGGAGATAAAGATTGGCAAGTCTGCCTCTGTGCCAGTCCTGTGTGTGGCATCTGTCTCTCCTTGTGTGCCACCGAAAACCAGTGTGTAATATTGAGCCTTTTTTTTTTTTTGTAAATTCTCCCTGTAAAAAAAATAATTAATAGTGGGAGATAAAGATTGGCAAGTCTGCCTCTGTGCCAGTCCTGTGTGTGGCATCTGTCTCTCCTTGTGTGCCACCGAAAACCAGTGTGTAATACTGGGCCATTTTTTTCTTTTGGTAAATTCTCCCTGTAAAAAAAATAATTAATAGTGGGAGATAAAGATTGGCAAGTCTGCCTCTGTGCCAGTGCTGTGTGTGGCATCTGTCTCACCTTGTGTGCCACCGAAAACCAGTGTGTAATACTGGGCCATTTTTTTTTTTTTGGTAAATTCTCCCTGTAAAAAAAAAAAAATTAATAGTGGGAGATAAAGATTGACAAGTCTGCCTCTGTGCCAGTCCTGTGTGTGGCATCTGTCTCTCCTTGTGTGCCACCGAAAACCAGTGTGTAATATTGGGCCATTTTTTTTGGGTAAATTCTCCCTGTAAAAAAAAAAAATAATAGTGGGAGATAAAGATTGGCAAGTCTGCCTCTGTGCCAGTCCTGTGTGTGGCATCTGACTCTCCTTGTGTGCCACCGAAAACCAGTGTGTAATATTGGGCCATTTTTTGGGGGGGGTAAATTCTCCCTGTAAAAAAAATAATTAATAGTGGGAGATAAAGATTGGCAAGTCTGCCTCTGTGCCAGTGCTGTGTGTGGCATCTGTCTCTCCTTGTGTGCCACCGAAAACCAGTGTGTAATATTGGGCCATTTTTTTTTTGGTAAATTCTCCCTGTAAAAAAAATAATTAATAGTGGGAGATAAAGATTGGCAAGTCTGCCTCTGTGCCAGTCCTGTGTGTGGCATCTGTCTCTCCTTGTGTGCCACTGAAAACCAGTGTGTAATATTGGACCATTTTTTTTTTGGTAAATTCTCCCTGTAAAAAAAATAATTAATAGTGGGAGATAAAGATTGGCAAGTCTGCCTCTGTGCCAGTGCTGTGTGTGGCATCTGTCTCTCCTTGTGTGCCACCGAAAACCAGTGTGTAATACCGGGCCATTTTTTTTTTTTTGGTAAATTCTCCCTGTAAAAAAAATAATTAATAGTGGGAGATAAAGATTGGCAAGTCTGCCTCTGTGCCAGTCCTGTGTGTGGCATCTGTCTCTCCTTGTGTGCCACCGAAAACCAGTGTGTAATACTGGGCCTTTTTTTTTTTGTAAATTCTCCCTGTAAAAAAAATAATTAATAGTGGGAGATAAAGATTGGCAAGTCTGCCTCTGTGCCAGTCCTGTGTGTGGCATCTGTCTCTCCTTGTGTGCCACTGAAAACCAGTGTGTAATATTGGGCCTTTTTTTTTTTTGGTAAATTCTCCCTGTAAAAAAAAAATTAATAGTGGGAGATAAAGATTGGCAAGTCTGCCTCTGTGCCAGTCCTGTGTGTGGCATCTGTCTCTCCTTGTGTGCCACCGAAAACCAGTGTGTAATATTGGGCCATTTTTTTTGGGGGGGGGTAAATTCTCCCTGTAAAAAAAATAATTAATAGTGGGAGATAAAGATTGGCAAGTCTGCCTCTGTGCCAGTGCTGTGTGTGGCATCTGTCTCTCCTTGTGTGCCACCGAAAACCAGTGTGTAATACTGGGCCATTTTTTTGGGGGGGGTAAATTCTCCCTGTAAAAAAAAATAATTAATAGTGGGAGATAAAGATTGGCAAGTCTGCCTCTGTGCCAGTCCTGTGTGTGGCATCTGTCTCTCCTTGTGTGCCACCGAAAACCAGTGTGTAATATTGGGCCATTTTTTTGGGGGGGGGGGAAATTCTCCCTGTAAAAAAAAAAATTAATAGTGGGAGATAAAGATTGGCAAGTCTGCCTCTGTGCCAGTCTTGTGTGTGGCATCTGTCTCTCCTTGTGTGCCACCGAAAACCAGTGTGTAATATTGGGCCATTTTTTTTTTTGTGTAAATTCTCCCTGTAAAAAAAATAATTAATAGTGGGAGATAAAGATTGGCAAGTCTGCCTCTGTGCCAGTCCTGTGTGTGGCATCTGTCTCTCCTTGTGTGAAACCGAAAACCAGTGTGTAATACCGGGCCATTTTTTTTTTTTGGTAAATTCTCCCTGTAAAAAAAATAATTAATAGTGGGAGATAAAGATTGGCAAGTCTGCCTCTGTGCCATTCCTGTGTGTGGCATCTGTCTCTCCTTGTGTGCCACCGAAAACCATTGTGTAATACTGGGCCATTTTTTTTTTTTTTGGTAAATTCTCCCTGTAAAAAAAATAATTAATAGTGGGAGATAAAGATTGGCAAGTCTGCCTCTGTGCCAGTCTTGTGTGTGGCATCTGTCTCTCCTTGTGTGCCACCGAAAACCAGTGTGTAATACTGGGCCATTTTTTTTTTTGTGGTAAATTCTCCCTGTAAAAAAAATAATTAATAGTGGGAGATAAAGATTGGCAAGTCTGCCTCTGTGCCAGTCCTGTGTGTGGCATCTGTCTCTCCTTGTGTGCCACCGAAAACCAGTGTGTAATACTGGGCCATTTTTTTTTTTGGTAAATTCTCCCTGTAAAAAAAATAATTAATAGTGGGAGATAAAGATTGGCAAGTCTGCCTCTGTGCCAGTCATGTGTGTGGCATCTGTCTCTCCTTGTGTGCCACCGAAAACCAGTGTGTAATATTGAGCCTTTTTTTTTTTTTTGTAAATTCTCCCTGTAAAAAAAAAAATTAATAGTGGGAGATAAAGATTGGCAAGTCTGCCTCTGTGCCAGTCCTGTGTGTGGCATCTGTCTCTCCTTGTGTGCCACCGAAAACCAGTGTATAATACTGGGCCATTTTTTTTTTTTTGGTAAATTCTCCCTGTAAAAAAATAATTAATAGTGGGAGATAAAGATTGGCAAGTCTGCCTCTGTGCCAGTGCTGTGTGTGGCATCTGTCTCACCTTGTGTGCCACCGAAAACCAGTGTGTAATACTGGGCCATTTTTTTTTTTTTTGGTAAATTCTCCCTGTAAAAAAAAAAAAATTAATAGTTGGAGATAAAGATTGGCAAGTCTGCCTCTGTGCCAGTCCTGTGTGTGGCATCTGACTCTCCTTGTGTGCCACCGAAAACCAGTGTGTAATATTGGGCCATTTTTTTGGGGGGGTAAATTCTCCCTGTAAAAAAAATAATTAATAGTGGGAGATAAAGATTGGCAAGTCTGCCTCTGTGCCAGTGCTGTGTGTGGCATCTGTCTCTCCTTGTGTGCCACCAAAAACCAGTGTGTAATACCGGGCCTTTTTTTTTTTTTTTTTGTAAATTCTCCCTGTAAAAAAAATAATTAATACTGGGAGATAAAGATTGGCAAGTCTGCCTCTGTGCCAGTCCTGTGTGTGGCATCTGTTCTCCTTGTGTGCCACTGAAAACCAGTGTGTAATATTGGGCCATTTTTTTTTTGTAAATTCTCCCTGTAAAAAAATTAATTAATAGTGGGAGATAAAGATTGGCAAGTCTGCCTCTGTGCCAGTGCTGTGTGTGGCATCTGTCTCTCCTTGTGTGCCACCGAAAACCAGTGTGTAATATTGGGCCATTTATTTTTTTTTTTGGGGGGGGTAAATTCTCCCTGTAAAAAAAATAATTAATAGTGGGAGATAAAGATTGGCAAGTCTGCCTCTGTGCCAGTCCTGTGTGTGGCATCTGTCTCTCCTTGTGTGCCACCGAAAACCAGTGTGTAATATTGGGCCATTTTTTTTTGGTAAATTCTCCCTGTAAAAAAAAAAAATAATAGTGGGAGATAAAGATTGGCAAGTCTGCCTCTGTGCCAGTCCTGTGTGTGGCATCTGACTCTCCTTGTGTGCCACCGAAAACCAGTGTGTAATATTGGGCCATTTTTTGGGGGGGGTAAATTCTCCCTGTAAAAAAAATAATTAATAGTGGGAGATAAAGATTGGCAAGTCTGCCTCTGTGCCAGTGCTGTGTGTGGCATCTGTCTCTCCTTGTGTGCCACCGAAAACCAGTGTGTAATATTGGGCCATTTTTTTTTTGGTAAATTCTCCCTGTAAAAAAAATAATTAATAGTGGGAGATAAAGATTGGCAAGTCTGCCTCTGTGCCAGTCCTGTGTGTGGCATCTGTCTCTCCTTGTGTGCCACTGAAAACCAGTGTGTAATATTGGACCATTTTTTTTTGGTAAATTCTCCCTGTAAAAAAAATAATTAATAGTGGGAGATAAAGATTGGCAAGTCTGCCTCTGTGCCAGTGCTGTGTGTGGCATCTGTCTCTCCTTGTGTGCCACCGAAAACCAGTGTGTAATACCGGGCCATTTTTTTTTTTTTGGTAAATTCTCCCTGTAAAAAAAATAATTAATAGTGGGAGATAAAGATTGGCAAGTCTGCCTCTGTGCCAGTCCTGTGTGTGGCATCTGTCTCTCCTTGTGTGCCACCGAAAACCAGTGTGTAATACTGGGCCATTTTTTTTTTGTAAATTCTCCCTGTAAAAAAAATAATTAATAGTGGGAGATAAAGATTGGCAAGTCTGCCTCTGTGCCAGTCCTGTGTGTGGCATCTGTCTCTCCTTGTGTGCCACTGAAAACCAGTGTGTAATATTGGGCCTTTTTTTTTTTTGGTAAATTCTCCCTGTAAAAAAAAAAATTAATAGTGGGAGATAAAGATTGGCAAGTCTGCCTCTGTGCCAGTCCTGTGTGTGGCATCTGTCTCTCCTTGTGTGCCACCGAAAACCAGTGTGTAATATTGGGCCATTTTTTTGGGGGGGGGGTAAATTCTCCCTGTAAAAAAAATAATTAATAGTGGGAGATAAAGATTGGCAAGTCTGCCTCTGTGCCAGTGCTGTGTGTGGCATCTGTCTCTCCTTGTGTGCCACCGAAAACCAGTGTGTAATACTGGGCCATTTTTTTGGGGGGGGTAAATTCTCCCTGTAAAAAAAATAATTAATAGTGGGAGATAAAGATTGGCAAGTCTGCCTCTGTGCCAGTCCTGTGTGTGGCATCTGTCTCTCCTTGTGTGCCACCGAAAACCAGTGTGTAATATTGGGCCATTTTTTTTTGGGGGGGGAAATTCTCCCTGTAAAAAAAAAAATTAATAGTGTAAGATAAAGATTGGCAAGTCTGCCTCTGTGCCAGTCTTGTGTGTGGCATCTGTCTCTCCTTGTGTGCCACCGAAAACCAGTGTGTAATATTGGGCCATTTTTTTTTTTTTGTAAATTCTCCCTGTAAAAAAAATAATTAATAGTGGGAGATAAAGATTGGCAAGTCTGCCTCTGTGCCAGTCCTGTGTGTGGCATCTGTCTCTCCTTGTGTGAAACCGAAAACCAGTGTGTAATACCGGGCCATTTTTTTTTTTTGGTAAATTCTCCCTGTAAAAAAAATAATTAATAGTGGGAGATAAAGATTGGCAAGTCTGCCTCTGTGCCATTCCTGTGTGTGGCATCTGTCTCTCCTTGTGTGCCACCGAAAACCATTGTGTAATACTGGGCCATTTTTTTTTTTTTTGGTAAATTCTCCCTGTAAAAAAAATAATTAATAGTGGGAGATAAAGATTGGCAAGTCTGCCTCTGTGCCAGTCTTGTGTGTGGCATCTGTCTCTCCTTGTGTGCCACCGAAAACCAGTGTGTAATACTGGGCCATTTTTTTTTTTGTGGTAAATTCTCCCTGTAAAAAAAATAATTAATAGTGGGAGATAAAGATTGGCAAGTCTGCCTCTGTGCCAGTCCTGTGTGTGGCATCTGTCTCTCCTTGTGTGCCACCGAAAACCAGTGTGTAATACTGGGCCATTTTTTTTTTTTGGTAAATTCTCCCTGTAAAAAAAATAATTAACAGTGGGAGATAAAGATTGGCAAGTCTGCCTCTGTGCCAGTCATGTGTGTGGCATCTGTCTCTCCTTGTGTGCCACCGAAAACCAGTGTGTAATATTGAGCCTTTTTTTTTTTTTTGTAAATTCTCCCTGTAAAAAAAAAAATTAATAGTGGGAGATAAAGATTGGCAAGTCTGCCTCTGTGCCAGTCCTGTGTGTGGCATCTGTCTCTCCTTGTGTGCCACCGAAAACCAGTGTGTAATACTGGGCCATTTTTTTTTTTTTGGTAAATTCTCCCTGTAAAAAAAATAATTAATAGTGGGAGATAAAGATTGGCAAGTCTGCCTCTGTGCCAGTCCTGTGTGTGGCATCTGTCTCTCCTTGTGTGCCACTGAAAACCAGTGTGTAATATTGGACCATTTTTTTTTTGGTAAATTCTCCCTGTAAAAAAAATAATTAATAGTGGGAGATAAAGATTGGCAAGTCTGCCTCTGTGCCAGTGCTGTGTGTGGCATCTGTCTCTCCTTGTGTGCCACCGAAAACCAGTGTGTAATACCGGGCCATTTTTTTTTTTTTGGTAAATTCTCCCTGTAAAAAAAATAATTAATAGTGGGAGATAAAGATTGGCAAGTCTGCCTCTGTGCCAGTCCTGTGTGTGGCATCTGTCTCTCCTTGTGTGCCACCGAAAACCAGTGTGTAATACTGGGCCTTTTTTTTTTTGTAAATTCTCCCTGTAAAAAAAATAATTAATAGTGGGAGATAAAGATTGGCAAGTCTGCCTCTGTGCCAGTCCTGTGTGTGGCATCTGTCTCTCCTTGTGTGCCACTGAAAACCAGTGTGTAATATTGGGCCTTTTTTTTTTTTGGTAAATTCTCCCTGTAAAAAAAAAATTAATAGTGGGAGATAAAGATTGGCAAGTCTGCCTCTGTGCCAGTCCTGTGTGTGGCATCTGTCTCTCCTTGTGTGCCACCGAAAACCAGTGTGTAATATTGGGCCATTTTTTTTGGGGGGGGGTAAATTCTCCCTGTAAAAAAAATAATTAATAGTGGGAGATAAAGATTGGCAAGTCTGCCTCTGTGCCAGTGCTGTGTGTGGCATCTGTCTCTCCTTGTGTGCCACCGAAAACCAGTGTGTAATACTGGGCCATTTTTTTGGGGGGGGTAAATTCTCCCTGTAAAAAAAAATAATTAATAGTGGGAGATAAAGATTGGCAAGTCTGCCTCTGTGCCAGTCCTGTGTGTGGCATCTGTCTCTCCTTGTGTGAAACCGAAAACCAGTGTGTAATACCGGGCCATTTTTTTTTTTTGGTAAATTCTCCCTGTAAAAAAAATAATTAATAGTGGGAGATAAAGATTGGCAAGTCTGCCTCTGTGCCATTCCTGTGTGTGGCATCTGTCTCTCCTTGTGTGCCACCGAAAACCATTGTGTAATACTGGGCCATTTTTTTTTTTTTTGGTAAATTCTCCCTGTAAAAAAAATAATTAATAGTGGGAGATAAAGATTGGCAAGTCTGCCTCTGTGCCAGTCTTGTGTGTGGCATCTGTCTCTCCTTGTGTGCCACCGAAAACCAGTGTGTAATACTGGGCCATTTTTTTTTTTGTGGTAAATTCTCCCTGTAAAAAAAATAATTAATAGTGGGAGATAAAGATTGGCAAGTCTGCCTCTGTGCCAGTCCTGTGTGTGGCATCTGTCTCTCCTTGTGTGCCACCGAAAACCAGTGTGTAATACTGGGCCATTTTTTTTTTTGGTAAATTCTCCCTGTAAAAAAAATAATTAATAGTGGGAGATAAAGATTGGCAAGTCTGCCTCTGTGCCAGTCATGTGTGTGGCATCTGTCTCTCCTTGTGTGCCACCGAAAACCAGTGTGTAATATTGAGCCTTTTTTTTTTTTTTGTAAATTCTCCCTGTAAAAAAAAAAATTAATAGTGGGAGATAAAGATTGGCAAGTCTGCCTCTGTGCCAGTCCTGTGTGTGGCATCTGTCTCTCCTTGTGTGCCACCGAAAACCAGTGTATAATACTGGGCCATTTTTTTTTTTTTGGTAAATTCTCCCTGTAAAAAAATAATTAATAGTGGGAGATAAAGATTGGCAAGTCTGCCTCTGTGCCAGTGCTGTGTGTGGCATCTGTCTCACCTTGTGTGCCACCGAAAACCAGTGTGTAATACTGGGCCATTTTTTTTTTTTTTGGTAAATTCTCCCTGTAAAAAAAAAAAAATTAATAGTTGGAGATAAAGATTGGCAAGTCTGCCTCTGTGCCAGTCCTGTGTGTGGCATCTGACTCTCCTTGTGTGCCACCGAAAACCAGTGTGTAATATTGGGCCATTTTTTTGGGGGGGTAAATTCTCCCTGTAAAAAAAATAATTAATAGTGGGAGATAAAGATTGGCAAGTCTGCCTCTGTGCCAGTGCTGTGTGTGGCATCTGTCTCTCCTTGTGTGCCACCAAAAACCAGTGTGTAATACCGGGCCTTTTTTTTTTTTTTTTTGTAAATTCTCCCTGTAAAAAAAATAATTAATACTGGGAGATAAAGATTGGCAAGTCTGCCTCTGTGCCAGTCCTGTGTGTGGCATCTGTTCTCCTTGTGTGCCACTGAAAACCAGTGTGTAATATTGGGCCATTTTTTTTTTGTAAATTCTCCCTGTAAAAAAATTAATTAATAGTGGGAGATAAAGATTGGCAAGTCTGCCTCTGTGCCAGTGCTGTGTGTGGCATCTGTCTCTCCTTGTGTGCCACCGAAAACCAGTGTGTAATATTGGGCCATTTATTTTTTTTTTGGGGGGGGGTAAATTCTCCCTGTAAAAAAAATAATTAATAGTGGGAGATAAAGATTGGCAAGTCTGCCTCTGTGCCAGTCCTGTGTGTGGCATCTGTCTCTCCTTGTGTGCCACCGAAAACCAGTGTGTAATATTGGGCCATTTTTTTTTGGTAAATTCTCCCTGTAAAAAAAAAAAATAATAGTGGGAGATAAAGATTGGCAAGTCTGCCTCTGTGCCAGTCCTGTGTGTGGCATCTGACTCTCCTTGTGTGCCACCGAAAACCAGTGTGTAATATTGGGCCATTTTTTGGGGGGGGTAAATTCTCCCTGTAAAAAAAATAATTAATAGTGGGAGATAAAGATTGGCAAGTCTGCCTCTGTGCCAGTGCTGTGTGTGGCATCTGTCTCTCCTTGTGTGCCACCGAAAACCAGTGTGTAATATTGGGCCATTTTTTTTTTGGTAAATTCTCCCTGTAAAAAAAATAATTAATAGTGGGAGATAAAGATTGGCAAGTCTGCCTCTGTGCCAGTCCTGTGTGTGGCATCTGTCTCTCCTTGTGTGCCACTGAAAACCAGTGTGTAATATTGGACCATTTTTTTTTGGTAAATTCTCCCTGTAAAAAAAATAATTAATAGTGGGAGATAAAGATTGGCAAGTCTGCCTCTGTGCCAGTGCTGTGTGTGGCATCTGTCTCTCCTTGTGTGCCACCGAAAACCAGTGTGTAATACCGGGCCATTTTTTTTTTTTTGGTAAATTCTCCCTGTAAAAAAAATAATTAATAGTGGGAGATAAAGATTGGCAAGTCTGCCTCTGTGCCAGTCCTGTGTGTGGCATCTGTCTCTCCTTGTGTGCCACCGAAAACCAGTGTGTAATACTGGGCCATTTTTTTTTTGTAAATTCTCCCTGTAAAAAAAATAATTAATAGTGGGAGATAAAGATTGGCAAGTCTGCCTCTGTGCCAGTCCTGTGTGTGGCATCTGTCTCTCCTTGTGTGCCACTGAAAACCAGTGTGTAATATTGGGCCTTTTTTTTTTTTGGTAAATTCTCCCTGTAAAAAAAAAAATTAATAGTGGGAGATAAAGATTGGCAAGTCTGCCTCTGTGCCAGTCCTGTGTGTGGCATCTGTCTCTCCTTGTGTGCCACCGAAAACCAGTGTGTAATATTGGGCCATTTTTTTTGGGGGGGGGTAAATTCTCCCTGTAAAAAAAATAATTAATAGTGGGAGATAAAGATTGGCAAGTCTGCCTCTGTGCCAGTGCTGTGTGTGGCATCTGTCTCTCCTTGTGTGCCACCGAAAACCAGTGTGTAATACTGGGCCATTTTTTTGGGGGGGGTAAATTCTCCCTGTAAAAAAAATAATTAATAGTGGGAGATAAAGATTGGCAAGTCTGCCTCTGTGCCAGTCCTGTGTGTGGCATCTGTCTCTCCTTGTGTGCCACCGAAAACCAGTGTGTAATATTGGGCCATTTTTTTTTGGGGGGGGGAAATTCTCCCTGTAAAAAAAAAAATTAATAGTGTAAGATAAAGATTGGCAAGTCTGCCTCTGTGCCAGTCTTGTGTGTGGCATCTGTCTCTCCTTGTGTGCCACCGAAAACCAGTGTGTAATATTGGGCCATTTTTTTTTTTTTGTAAATTCTCCCTGTAAAAAAAATAATTAATAGTGGGAGATAAAGATTGGCAAGTCTGCCTCTGTGCCAGTCCTGTGTGTGGCATCTGTCTCTCCTTGTGTGAAACCGAAAACCAGTGTGTAATACCGGGCCATTTTTTTTTTTTGGTAAATTCTCCCTGTAAAAAAAATAATTAATAGTGGGAGATAAAGATTGGCAAGTCTGCCTCTGTGCCATTCCTGTGTGTGGCATCTGTCTCTCCTTGTGTGCCACCGAAAACCATTGTGTAATACTGGGCCATTTTTTTTTTTTTTGGTAAATTCTCCCTGTAAAAAAAATAATTAATAGTGGGAGATAAAGATTGGCAAGTCTGCCTCTGTGCCAGTCTTGTGTGTGGCATCTGTCTCTCCTTGTGTGCCACCGAAAACCAGTGTGTAATACTGGGCCATTTTTTTTTTTGTGGTAAATTCTCCCTGTAAAAAAAATAATTAATAGTGGGAGATAAAGATTGGCAAGTCTGCCTCTGTGCCAGTCCTGTGTGTGGCATCTGTCTCTCCTTGTGTGCCACCGAAAACCAGTGTGTAATATTGGGCCTTTTTTTGGGGGTAAATTCTCCCTGTAAAAAAAATAATTAATAGTGGGAGATAAAGATTGGCAAGTCTGCCTCTGTGCCAGTCCTGTGTGTGGCATCTGTCTCTCCTTGTGTGCCACCGAAAACCAGTGTGTAATATTGGGCCTTTTTTTTTTGGTAAATTCTCCCTGTAAAAAAAATAATTAATAGTGGGAGATAAAGATTGGCAAGTCTGCCTCTGTGCCAGTGCTGGGAGTAGGAAAACCACTTTTGAAGCCGGAGCAGGAGGAACAAGTATTGGCTTTCATTGCTGACTCTGCCTCTAGCTCTTTCGCCTCCTCCTCGGAAAGTGCCAAATGTCAGAGCAGTGCATCTTCAGTGGATGCTCCCGGTCAGGAACAAGTCGCTTCCTTGTGTCCTTCACCCAGAACAACAGTGAAGGATGCGTCAGTCGACACAACAGGTTACTCCATGGAGCTCTTTACACATACCGTTCCTGGGTTAGACAGTGAAACAGTTAACAGGCCATGCCCATTAGAAGTTGAATCGGACATGGAGTGCACAGATGCACAGCCACAGCCAGATTACTATGCTGTTCCTTTGACTCAGACCAGAACATTGTCCTCGCAGCGTACTGAGGCAGAATCAAAACCAGCGGAGACTATGGTGCCACGTCACGAACGCTATACCACCAGCTTACACGGTGACACAGACGAAGTTGCACACGACATAGAAGAGGAGGTCATAGAGGTTCCATCTGCTGGGCCCGTATCTGGCCAAAAACGCTTGGCAAAACCAAAACCAGTTGGAGGACAGCGTGGCCATCCGGTTAAAGAAGCTCAGTCTGCAATGCCTGAAAAGGTATCCGATAGTAGAAAGAGTGCAGTCTGGCATTTTTTTAAACAACATCCAAATGATCAGCGCAATGTCATCTGTCAAAAATGTTCAACTACCTTAAGCAGAGGTCAGAATCTTAAAAGTCTAAATACAAGTTGCATGCATAGACATTTATCCACCATGCATTTCCAAGCCTGGACTAACTACCAAACGTCGCTAAAGGTTGCAGCACCCTCGGCCAATGAAGCTAGTCAGCAACGCTACATCCCTTCTCTCCCTGTAAGCCCACCATTTCCCGCACCACCTGCAGTATCTGTGCAGCTTTCGTCGCCATGCCAAAGCAGTCAGGGAATCACCAGGTTAGTAGTAGGAAATACTGCATGTAGGGCACCGGCAAGAATACCATCTCCAACCCTCTCTCAGTCACCCATGTCCACCGGCACACCCGCTAGTTCCACCGTATGCAGCTCTCCAGTCCAGCTCACCCTTCATGAGACTCTCGTTAGGAAAAGGAAGTACTCATCCTCGCATCCGCGTACACAGGGTTTGAACGCCCACATTGCTAGACTAATCTCATTAGAGATGATGCCCTACCGGTTAGTTGAAAGCGAAGCTTTCAAAGCGCTGATGGACTACGCTGTACCACGCTACGAGCTACCCAGTCGACACTTCTTTTCTAGAAAAGCCATCCCAGCCCTCCAACAGAATGTTAAAGTCCGCATCGTCCATGCACTCAGGCAGTCTGTGACTACAAAGGTGCACCTGACAACAGATGCATGGACCAGTAGGCATGGCCAGGGACGTTACGTGTCCATCACGGCACACTGGATGAATGTGGTGGATGCAGGGTCCACAGGGGACAGCAATATTGGGACAGTTCTGCCTAGCCCACGGTCAAGGAAAGAGTTGGCTGTAGGCGTTCGCCCCCCCTCCTCCTCTTCCTCGTCCTCCTGCAGAAGCGAGAGCTCATCCACAGACCGCAGTCTCACATCCACTCCATCCGCAGCTGCCACTGTTGCACACCAGGTGTGCCATTATGGGACAGCTAGTGGCAAGCGTCAGCAGGCTGTATTGGCAAAGAAGTGTTTGGGCGACAACAGACGCACCGCGGAAGTTCTGTCCGAGTTCTTGCAGAAAGAAACTCAGTCATGGCTGGGCACTGTACATCTTGAGGCAGGCAAGGTAGTGAGTGATAACGGAAGGAATTTCATGGCTGCCATAGCCCTTTCCCAACTGAAACACATTCCTTGCCTGGCTCACACCTTAAACCTTGTGGTGCAGTGCTTCCTGAAATGTTATCCGGGGTTACCCGACCTGCTCCTCAAAGTGCGCAGACTTTGCTCGCATATCCGCCATTCGCCCGTACACTCCTGCCGTATGCAGAACTATCAGCGGTCTTTGAACCTTCCCCAGCATCACCTAATCATCGACGTTGCCACAAGGTGGAACTCCACACTGCACATGCTTCAGAGACTGTGCGAACAGAGGCGTGCTGTTATGTTTTTGTGGGAGGATACACATACACGGGCAGGCAGTTGGATGCAGTGGTCGAAGCTACAAGACCTGTGTCAAGTCCTTCAGTGTTTTGAGGAATGCACACGGCTGGTTAGTGCAGACAACGCCATAATAAGCATGAGCATCCCCCTAATGCGTCTGCTGATGCAAAGTTTGACGCACATAAAGGAGCAGGCGTCTGCAGCCGAGGAAGAGGAAAGCCTTGATGACAGTCAGCCATTGTCTGGTCAGGGCCGTGTAGAGGATAGTGTGCTATCAGAAAGAGTATTCAGTGCTGCTGGTTCAATATTAACCGAAAAAAGGACTCGTCTGGCTACCCAAAATATGGATGATCTAACCTTCATTAAAATGAACCACTCCTGGATTTCAAATTATTTTGCCCCACCTTTCCCGGCTGACACCTAGCTTTCCTATAAAAAGGTCTTGCTTGTGGACTGGTCTCACTGAGTGTTCCAATCTCTTAATTTGCAGCAGCTGTTTGTCCAGCATACGACATGTTTACACCTCCCTCAATGGGAAAACTCCCCCCACGGGGCCCTGGTCTCGCCACTTGGCGCAAGCACCCGTTAGAGTGCCGTTTGTCTGAAGAGGTGGGTGTGCCCGCTTTTGGTCGACGGCACTGCCACTGGGTCCCTCATAGTACAATAAAGTGTCTCTGGCGGTGGTGGCGCGCACCCAACGTCAGACACACCGTTGTAACATGAGGGGCCCTGGGACGGTACCGCCGGCCACAAGAGAGTTCACCCCCCCCCAGCTCAAACTGTGCTCTACCATGTGCAAAATTATCTCTCACAGCTCCACCAATGTTTAGTCTATGCTCTGACATCATTCAATGCCTGGCACTGACAATACCAATTTGTTGACATCTATGATGCTAGTTAAAGTAGTCTGGGTCAGTGTCCTATATTGACACCAGTAAATACTTACTGCCAACTTACTATGTCAGAAACTCAGCAGATGAGCCCACCCCTGTACCTAAGTATGCCACACTTTTTTTTTTTTGTTTTTTGTTTTTTGGCGAGACATTAACATCTATTTATTTTTTGTGAGTACTAACTGTGTCAGACGCTCCTTGCAATCGTCCTCCGCTGACCACACCAATGCTGCCTGTGTACCCCTGCGAGATAACTCTAAGTGCCTTGAGCCTATTTTTATTTATTTTAGGCCTAGTAAGCCTGTCTGTGGTCCCTCCTTGCAATCCTCCTCCGCTGACCACAATGCTGCCTGTGTATCCATGTAACCGATGTAAAACTGGCTTGAGCCTATTTTTAGTTATTTTAGGCCTAGTACGCCTGTCTGCGGTCCCTCCTTGCAATCCTCCTCCTCCGCTGACCACAATGCTGCCTGTGTATCCATGTAACCGATGTAAAACTGCCTTGAGCCTATTTTTAGTTATTTTAGGCCTAGTACGCCTGTCTGCGGTCCCTTCTTGCAATCCTCCTCCTCCGCTGACCACAATGCTGCCTGTGTACCCCTGGAACCTATTTTAAAGTGCAAAGAGCCTATTTCTTTATTTTATGTAATATTAAAAAAGCCATGATGGACTACGCTGTCCCACGCTACGAGCTACCCAGTCGACACTTCTTTTGCAAGAAAAGCCATCCCAGCCCTCCACCAGCACCACCTCCATTGTCCATGCACTCTGGCAATCTGTGAGTACAAAGGTGCACCTGACAACAGACGCATGGACCTGTAGGCATGGCCACGGAAGGTTACGTGTCCATTATGGCGCAATGGGTTAATGTGGTGGATGCATGGTCCACAGGGGACAGCCTACTAAGTCTGTCTGCAGTCCCTAATTCAAATTTTCCTCCACTGTCTAAATCTGAGCTTCAACCTTCTGGCTCTCATTAAGTGCTTTTTTTAAAAAAAATTGGTGGTTGGGGCCTAATAACTATGTTTGCCGCTCCCTGGTGTTGTCCTCAACTGAATAAATCTGAGCTTCAACCTTCTGGCTATCCTTAAGTGCTTTTTTAAAAAAAATTGGTGGTTGGGGCCTAATACCTCTGTTTGCCGCTCCCTGGTGTTGTCCTCAACTGAATAAATCTGAGCTTCAACCTTCTGGCTCTCATTAAGTGTTTTTTTTTTTTAAATTGGTGGTTGGGGCCTAATAACTATGTTTGCCGCTCCCTGGTGTTGTCCTCAACTGAATAAATCTGAGCTTCAACCTTCTGGCTCTCATTAAGTGCTTTTTAAAAAAAAATTGGTGGTTGGGGCCTAATACCTCTGTTTGCCGCTCCCTGGTGTTGTCCTCAACTGAATAAATCTGAGCTTCAACCTTCTGGCTCTCATTAAGTGCTTTTTAAAAAAAAATTGGTGGTTGGGGCCTAATACCTCTGTTTGCCGCTCCCTGGTGTTGTCCTCAACTGAATAAATCTGAGCTTCAACCTTCTGGCTCTCATTAAGTGCTTTTTTTTAAAAAATTGGTGGTTGGGGCCTAATAACTATGTTTGCCGCTCCCTGGTGTTGTCCTCCTCCTGAGTGTTCTCCTCCTTCTTGGTGTTCTCCTCCAGGTTGCCTTGTCTGAGCTTCAACCTTCTGGCTCTCATTAAGTGCTTTTTTTGAAAAAAAATTGGTGGTTACGGCCTACTAACGGTGTCTGCCGCTCCCTGGTGTTGTCCTCCACTGTATAAAGCTGAGCTTCAGTCTTTAGGCTTTCGGCCTATAGTATCAGATATTAAACTGCATTTGGCCTTCAACTTTGGTTACTGCCTACTAACGGTGTCTGCCGCTCCCTGGTGTTGTCCTCAACTGTATAAAGCTGAGCTTCAACCTTCTGGCTCTCATTAAGTGCTTTTTTAACAAAAAATTGGTGGTTACGGCCTACTAATGGTGTCTGCCGCTCCCTGGTGTTGTCCTCAACTGTATAAAGCTGAGCTTCAACCTTCTGGCTGTCATTAAGTGCTTTTTTAACAAAAAATTGATGGTTACGGCCTACTAACGGTGTCTGCCACTCCCTGGTGTTGTCCTCAACTGTATAAAGCTGAGCTTCAGTCTTTAGGCTTTCGGCCTATAGTATCAGATATTAAACTGCATTTGGCCTTCAACTTTGGTTACGGCCTACTAACGGTGTCTGCCGCTCCCTGGTGTTGTCCTCAACTGTATAAATCTGAGCTTCAACCTTCTGGCTCTTATTAAGTGTTTTTTTTTAAAAAAATGGTGGTTAGGGACTACTAACGGTGTCTGCCGCTCCCTGGTGTCGTCCTCAAGTGAATAAATCTGAGCTTCAACCTTCTGGCTCTCATTAAGTGCTTTTTTTAAAAAAATTGGTGGTTGGGGCCTAATAACTCTGTTTGCCACTCCCTGGTGTTATCCTCAACTGTATAAAGCTGAGCTTCAGTCTTTAGGCTTTCGGCCTAAAGTATCAGATATTAAACTGCATTTGGCCTTCAACTTTGGTTACGGCCTACTAACGGTGTCTGCCGCTCCCTGGTGTTGTCCTCAACTGTATAAAGCTGAGCTTCAACCTTCTGGCTGTCATTAAGTGCTTTTTTAAACAAAAATTGGTGGTTACGGCCTACTAACGGTGTCTGCCGCTCCCTGGTGTTGTCCTCCACTGTATAAAGCTGAGCTTCAGTCTTTAGGCTTTTGGCCTATAGTAGCAGATATTAAACTGCATTTGGCCTACTAGTGTGGTTGGGTCCTTAAAACAGTGTCTGCTGCTCCTGGGTTTGCTACTCCACTGAACAAAGCAATGCCGCCTGTTTAGTCCTGTTACCAATTTTGAACTGCATTTAGCCTACTTTATTCTTTGGCCCTATATCTGTGTTTCCTCCTCATCCTGCCCATTGCCCAGCCACTGCTAGATGAGTCTGCTGGTACATTGACCTAGACCACTACATTCCCCTTGCACTCTACACAGCCAGAATCTGACCCTGCTGAAAGTAAGGTTCCCCTTCCCGCATGTTATACCACCTTACACAGGGACAAAGAGGAAGGTGCAGATGAAAGTGCAGGTTACTTCATCAGGTGGGGGGCATACTCGTTGGCGACGTCACTGGCACAGGGCCCCTCAGAGTACGCAAAAGTGTCGCTGCTGGTGGGAGGCGCCCCCGCCGTGCAAACACACCGCTGTACTTTGAGGGGCCCTGTGCCAGTGCCAATGCCAACGAGTGGGCCCCCCCTGCTTGCTTAGGATCACAGCACTTGCAAACTTGACATACTTACCTCTCACTGCTCCACCGCCGTGACGTAGTCCACGTTTCCTGGGCCCACTAAAACCTTGAACCAGCCCTACCCCCTCCACAACTTTTGCCAAATGACCCTTAATTTCCAATGCCCAACTATTATTATAAAGTTAGTTAAGATTGACAAGCTTCAGAAACAAGAATGGATGTTTTTGGCATTAAAATGGGCACTGTAGGTGTTTTCCTGGCCTCCACTCACTGCCGACTATGCTTCCCCATTGACTTGCATTGGGTTTCGTGTTTCGGTCGATCCCCGACTTTTAGCGATAATCGGCCGACTGCACTCGACTCGACTTTGGACAAAGTCGGGTTTCGCAAAACCCGACTCGATCTTAAAAAAATGAAAGTCGCTCAACCCTACTTGCCACCAATTGTCAAAGATCACAGCCAGGGCGGTTGTAACTTTGTAAGAAGAGAGGCCAGACCGGGGGTACCCTTCTCATGCCGGGGCCGGAACTGTCGGGACTGTCACCTGAATACTGAACACGCAGCATGCAGCAGGGGAAATTTGGGGCTCCGTCCACTGAGCACCGTGACAGCGCAGGTCCACGCTACATTGTCCCTGCCGCAACTTACAAAGACTGTAACAGGAGAACCGTATTCCGCCCATTGGCACTCACTGTTCACGGTACTCAATGCCAAGGACCAGTGAATAACGCACACTTACCACCTAAGAGATACTGGGTGACTTACTGAGAACCTTACCCATTCTCAACACTGTGGGATTCTAAGACTGTGCACTCGGGAAGCTGTAGGACTGATAAGTTTACTCTTAATGATCAGTTGTTATACCTTTTGCCCTCATTATCTCTCTCAACACATCGATTGTGCTAATATCACCTGCCTATACTTTCCCCCTCCCTGCGTGCAGTATACCCCTGTTTCAGTAAAGTTACTTTAACCCTTGCTCAGCCTTCTGTCCGTTACTGCATCCCGCAACTTGCTCACAACTTAACCACCCACATGTTATCTTTTTGTCATGAACAGTCCTTTGCTGCCCATTATTGTTGAGACAATCATGCAATCGAAAAACGGAGGAGGCTGCATCTGTTTCCACTAAGGCCAGTCATTAGGAAACTAACAGTGATCGTATAGTATATACACTTCTGATTCCCAGGCATGGAATATGTGTATATACTACGGTACGGTCACGGCTAGCTCCACAATAACCCAAGAATTATTCGCTGCCAGCACCTGTCATTGTTGATATACAGGCTGACTGGACGCCTGTTCTAGTAGCGTATGGCTTCAGGGTGCGGCTTACAGAACAAAAGGAACAGAACTAATACATTTTATATTTAATCCAGAACGATAGGCATTGTTTTTAAAAATATATTAAATATTTTACAAAGTGGACAAAACAATACAGGATATAAAATTACATAAAATAAAAGAGATTAACAGAGAAACTTACTAAGCTGGTCACAGAGATGGCTCAGCTAGTGGATGGAAGCAATCCGATTGAAAACGTCTGGTTAATGGGATCAAGACTACACTCATATGTATCATCCTTAGCATTGAACTCAGATTATAATTTGCCTTTACATTTTATTAGCACCTGAGTTACACCAACACACCCCTCTTGATGACCTCACGTGGGCCAGATTGTGGGATGTTCTCTCCCCTTCAAGTTTTTTAAATTCCCAACATTACCAATATCTTCTCTTCTGACAATTGCAGAAGTTTGAAGTCACTATATCCATATTTTTTATCTGTATTTTACCATTAGGCCGAAGTCACACTAGAGTGTAATACGGACGAGCGCTATGCGATAAAAAAAATTACATAGCACTGGGACCAATGTTAATCTTATGGGGCAGCTCCTATCATCCGTTGTTTTCTCAGCCGTATTATACCTGCTAGAGAAATCGCAGCATGCTGCGATTTGCACTGCACTATGGCCGAAACTCGCCAATGAAAGTCTATGGGTGCGAGAAAAACTCGCACACCACACCACACAGACCATCAATGTGACTTGCAAGAAATACGCATCGGTGTCCTTTAGAAAAGCCGGCAATTTAGTGTGGTGTAATGTAAAATCACACCGACAGGTTAAAATAGAATAGATAGAATAAATGTCTACACATAGTGTGAAAATATATATATATATATATATATATATATATATATATATATATACACAGTACAGATCATAAGTTTGGACGCACCTTCTCATTTAAAGATTTTTCTGTATTTTCATGACTATGAAAATGCTTTGTGCAAAAAGAAAAAAAAGAGCATGAACCGCACATCCCAAAATCATATGTTGATCTAAAGCCGCTAGGCAAAAATTTATATACTGAACATGAGGCTTTCAGTTTAACATTCTGATCAGACTGTATGAAGCCCACTGCCACTTCACGGCAAACCTCGTACAGACCAAAAGTTTGGACACACCTTCTCATTTAAAGATTTTTCTGCATTTTCATGACTATGAAAATTGTACATTCACACTGAAGGCATCAAAACTATGAATTAACCCATGTGGAATTATATACTTAACAAAAAAGTGTGAAAACTGAAAATGTGTCTTGTATTCTAGGTTCTTCAAAGTAGCCACCTTTTGCTTTGATGACTGCTTTGCACAAGCTTGGCATTCTCTTGATGAGCTTCAAGAGGTAGTCATTGGGAATGGTTTTCACTACACAGGTGTGCCCTATCAGGTTTAATAAGTGGGATTTCTTGCCTTATAAATGGGGTTGAGACCATAAGTTGTGTTGTGCAGAAGTCTGATGGATACACAGCTGATAGTCCTACTGAATAGACTGTTAGAATTTGTATTATGGCAAGAAAAAAGCAGCTAAGTAAAGAAAAACGAGAGGCCATCATTAGGGTTGAGCGACCTTTACATTTATAGGATCGGGTCGGGTTTCACGAAACGCGACTTTTTCAAAAGTCGAGTCGAGTGAAATCGGCCGATCCTATAAAAAAGTCGGGGTCGGGGTCGGCCGAAACTCGAAACCCAATGCAGTGCATTGGGTTTCCAATGGTTCCCAGGGTCTGAAGGAGCGGAAACTCTCCTTCAGGCCCTGGGATCCATATTTAAGTGTAAAATAAAGAATTAAAATAAAAAATATCGCCATACTTACCCTCTGATGCGCCCTGGTACTAAGCGGGAACCTTCCTTCCTTAGAATCAGCCTTCCAGGACCTTGCGGTGACGTCGCGGTGACGTCGCGGCTTGTGATTGGTCGCACGGCCGCCCATGTGACCGCTCGCGCGACCAATCACAAGCCGCGACGTCACCGTGACGACACCGAAGGTCCTGGAAGGGCTGATTCTTAGGAAGGAAGGCTGCCGGAAAGAAGCCGAGGGTGAGTATATTCCTATTAGGTACATACTCACCCTCGGACGCGCCCTGCTTCTTTCCGGCAGCCTTCCTTCCTAAGAATCAGCCCTTCCAGGACCCTCAGTGACGTCACGGTGACGTCGCGGCTTGTGATTGGTCGCGCGAGCGGGCACATGGGCGGCCGCGCGACCAATCACAAGCCGCGACGTCACCGCAACGTCACCGCAAGGTCCTGGAAGGCTGATTCTAAGGAAGGAAGGTTCCCGCTTAGTACCAGGGCGCATCAGATGGTAAGTATAGCGATATTTTTTATTTTAATTCTTTATTTTACACTTAAATCTGAATTCCGATACTAATTCCCGATATCTTAAACATATCGGGAATCGGTATCGGAATTCCGATTCCAGATTCAGAAGATCGCCGACTTCATGGCCGACCCCACACAGGGGTCGGGTTTCATGAAACCCGACTTTGCCAAAAGTCGTCGACTTCTGAAAATTGCCGACCCGTTTCGCTCAACCCTAGCCATCATTACTTTAAGAAATGAAGGTCAGTCAGTCCGTAAAATTGGGCAAACTTTGAAAGTGTCCCCAAGTGCAGTGGCAAAAACCATCAAGCGCTACAAAAAAACTGGCTCACATGAGGACCGCCCCAGGAAAGAAGACCAAGAGTCACCTCTGCTTCTGAGGATAAGTTTATCCGAGTCACCAGCCTCAGAAATCGCAGGTTAACAGCAGCTCAGATTAGAGACCAGGTCAATGCCACACAGAATTCTAGCAGCAGACACATCTCTACAACAACTGTTAAGAGGAGATTTTGTGCAGCGGGCCTTCATGGTAAAATAGCTGCTAGGAAAGCTTGGACAGGCAACAAGCAGAAGAGACTTGTTTGGGCTAAAGAACACAAGGAATGCACATTAGTCCAGTGGAAATCTGTGCTTTGGTTTGATGAGTCCAAATTTGAGATCTTTGGTTCCAACCACTGTGTCTTTATGCGACGCAGAAAAGGTGAACGGATGGACTCTACATGCCCGGTTCCCACCGGGAAGCATGGAGGAGGAGGTGTGATTGTGTGAGTGTCCTTTGCTGGTGACACTGTTGGGGATTTATTCAAAATTGAAGGCATACTGAACCAGCATGGCTACCACAGCATCTTCCGGTTTGCGTTTAGTTGGCCCATCATTTATTTTTCAACAGGACAAGGACCCCAAACACACCTCCAGTCTGTGTAAGGGCTATTTGACCAAGAAGGAGAGTGGTGGGGTGCTACGCCAGATGACCTGGTCTCCACAGTCACCAGACCTAAACCCAATCAAGATGGTTTGGGGTGAGCTAGACCGCAGAGTGAATGCAAAAGGGTCAACAAGTGCTAAGCATCTCTGGGACCTCCTTCAAGATTGTTGGAAGACCATTCCCGGTGACTACCTCTTGAAGCTCATCAAGAGAATGCCAAGAGTGTGCAAAGCAGTCATCAAAGCAAAAGGTGGCTACTTTGAAGAACGTAGAATATAAGACATAATTTCAGTTGTTTCACACTTTTTTGTTAAGTATATAATTCCACATGTGTTAATTCATAGTTTCGATGTCTTCAGTGTGAATGTACAATTTTCATAGTCATGAAAATACAGAAAAATCTTTAAATGAGAAGGTTTGTCCAAACTTTTGGTCTGTACTGTATATATATATACACACTGCTAAAAAAAAAATAAAGGGAACACTAAAATACCACATCCTAGATATCATTGAATGAAATATTTCAGTTGCAAATCTTTATTCATTACATAGTGGAATGTGTTAAGAACAATAAAATATAAAAATGATCAATGTAAATCAAAATGAATATCCCATGGAGGTCTGGATTTGGTATGATACTCAAAATCAAAGTGGAAAATCAAATTACAGGCTGATCCAACTTCAGTGGAAATACCTCAAGACAAGGAAATGATCAGTTGTGTGTGTGTGTGTGTGTTGCCTCCATGTGCCTGCATGACCTCCCTACAACACCTGGGCATGCTCCTGATGAGGTGGCAGATGGTCTCCTGAGGGATCTCCTCCCAGACCTGGACTAAAGCATCCGCCAACTCCTGGACAGTCTGTGGTGCAACGTGACGATGGTGGATGGTGCGAGACGTGATGTCCCAGATGTGTTCATTCGGATTAAGGTCTGGGGAACAGGCAGGCCAGTCCATAGCTTCAGGCCAATAAGTAAGAAAATAGGAGCGCACTTACCCAAGTGGAATGGAAATCACTTTATTTGGACATGTAATAAAAACGGCAGGGAGAGAGGAAGAAAGCCACAGACAACGGCCGTTTCGTGCTGCACGGAACTTCAACGGGTCCTCAGGCTTAATGGATTAGGGGAGGGTTTTATAGACCCACCTGAGCCACCAAAGCTCCTCCCCTTAAATCTTCAAAACATAAACATAGTTAATTAAAAACAACGAGTGCAATTTAAAAACAAACTTTGTGAACAAGACATTAAGCAGATTAGACATAACAGATAATTTACAAAAAGACCGACATGTCTACTTTTTCATTAAGACCGAACGGGCCCGCTGCGTCTGTGCGCAGAATCCACCTAGCTTCTCTGCGTAGCAGGAGGCGGCACAAATCGCCTCCTTCCTGTGGCAGCGAAACCCGTTCCAAGCCGGCGAATTTTAACACCTGGACATTCCCCCCATGGTGAGTGCGAACATGTTCTATCAACCTTGGGGCTCCCTTACCTGTTCTCACCGAATTGAAATGCTCTCTGATGCGGACAAAAAGGGGGCGGATTGTTTTGCCAATGTAGAAATTTCTGCATGGGCAAAAAAGAATATATACAATATGGGTGGTTCTACAAGATATAAAATCCTGTACAGTATGTTCTATATGGCCCACTCTGACTTTTTTACCAGTATGGTGATATATACAGAAATTACAGCTGCCGCATTTAAAATTACCTTTTGGGACGCTATCCACTAACCAATCATTTCTATTCGTCACAAAACGGTTACAAACCAAATTGTCTCTGATGTTCTGACTATGGCGGGTAGCAAACAGGGGTCCCCTATCTACCACCTCTTTCAAGTAGTTATCTTGTCGTAGAAATACAAAATAAAATAAATTAACTTCCCTTTCTGCGGCCATGAACAATTTATGTTCTAACGTCTTAGTGCTGAGAGAAAAAACGTTGTCATGCAGTCCACATTCTGAAAAATAAGAATCCATCAACGATAAAGGTATCTCTACGGAAGTCCATCGCAAACCTTCCGCTTCAAATTCCCTATTACACTACAAGAGTGCCCATCCCTCGTACACAAAACGTTCTCTCCCGTATAGTCAATTCCTCAGAGTTAAGAGGATCAACAGTGATCCACAGGGTTTTGCTCGGCAGTCAGCGGAATTATTCGACAGATTCAAAAAACGTGAGTACCCCCCTAATGTACTAAAAAATGCCTATGATAAGGCGGTCGCAACAGATATTTCTATTATCCCCCAAAAGAAACATGAGAAAAAATTTGTTTTCAGCTTTAAATTTGGCCCGCTGGACAACCACATCAGAGCTGTTATTCGAAAAAACTGGCAAATTCTACGACAAGATAACGACTTGAAAGAGGTAGTAGATAGGGGACCCCTGTTTGCTACCCGCCGTAGTCAGAACATCAGAGACAATTTGGTTCGTAACCGTTTTGTGACGAATAGAAACGATTGGTTAGCGGATAGCTTCCCAAAAGGTAATTTTAAATGCGGCAGCTGTAATTTCTGTATATATCACCATACTGGTAAAAAAGTCAGAGTGGGCCATATAGAACATACTGTACAGGATTTTATATCTTGTAGAACCACCCATATTGTATATATTCTTTTTTGCCCATGCAGAAATTTCTACATTGGCAAAACAATCCGCCCCCTTTTTGTCCGCATCAGAGAGCATTTCAATTCGGTGAGAACAGGTAAGGGAGCCCCAAGGTTGATAGAACATGTTCGCACTCACCATGGGGGGAATGTCCAGGTGTTAAAATTCGCCGGCTTGGAACGGGTTTCGCTGCCACAGGAAGGAGGCGATTTGTGCCGCCTCCTGCTACGCAGAGAAGCTAGGTGGATTCTGCGCACAGACGCAGCGGGCCCGTTCGGTCTTAATGAAAAAGTAGACATGTCGGTCTTTTTGTAAATTATCTGTTATGTCTAATCTGCTTAATGTCTTGTTCACAGAGTTTGTTTTTAAATTGCACTCGTTTTTAATTAACTATGTTTATGTTTTGAAGATTTAAGGGGAGGAGGTTTGGTGGCTCAGGTGGGTCTATAAAACCCTCCCCTAATCCATTAAGCCTGAGGACCCGTTGAAGTGCCGTGCAGCACGAAACGGCCGTTGTCCGTGGCTTTCTTCATCTCTCCCTGCCGTTTTTATTACATGTCCAAATAAAGTGATTTCCATTCCACTTGGGTAAGTGCGCTCCTATTTTCTTACTTATTGGCCTGATTTCGTCTGTTTTTCCTGGAGGCAGCACCCCATTCACAGTGTGGAGGAGACATATAGCTGACGCAACCTATTGGATGTCGGGTTGAACGTTTGTGGTGTTTATTTCACCAACAGTGCGGCTGTGCTTTTCTCATCTATATTTGGACTTTGTTATTGACAGTCCATAGCTTCAATGCCTTCATCTTGCAGGAACTGCTTATACACTCCAGCCACATGAGGTCTGGCATTGTCCTGCATTAGAAGGAACCCAGGGCCAACCGCACTAGCATATGGTCTCACAAGGGGTCTGTGGATCTCATCTCGATACCTAATGGCAGTCAGGCTACCTCTGGTGAGCACATGGAGGGCTGTGCGGCCCTCCAAAGAAATGCCACCCCACACCATTACTGACCCACTGCCAAACCGGCCATGATGAAGGATGTTACAGGCAGCAGATCGCTCTCCATGGCATTTCCAGACTCGGTCATGTCTGTCACATGTGTTTAGTGTGAACCTGCTTTCATCTGTGAAGAGCACAGGGCGCCAGTGGTGAATTTGCCAATCCTGGTGTTCTGTGGCAAATGCCAATCGTCCTGCACTGTGTTGGGCTGTGAACACAACCCCCATCTGTGGACGTCGGACACTCAAACCATCCTCATGGAGTCGGTTTCTAACTGTTTGTGCAGACACATGCACATTTGTGGCCTGCTGGAGGTCATTTTGCAGGGCTCTGGCAGTGCTCCTCCTGTTCTTCCTTGCACAAAGACTGAGGTAGTGGTCCTGCTGCTGGGTTGTTGCCCTCCTACGGCCCCCTCCACATCTCCTGGTTTGCTGGCCTGTTTCCTGGTAGTGCCTCCAGCCTCTGGACACTACTCTGACAGACACAGCAAACCTTCTTGCCACAGCATGCATTCATGTGCCATCCTGGATGAGCTGCACTACCTGAGCCACTTGTGTGGGTTGTAGAGTCCGTCTCATGCCACCACGTGTGTGAATGCACAACCAACATTCAAAAGTGACCAAAACATCAGCCAGAAAGCATTGGTACTGAGTAGTGATGAGCGAGCACTAAATGCCCGGGTGCTCGTTGCTCGGGTCAAGCAGATTGGAATACTCGGGTACTCAGACAGAACAATGAGCCCAATGTAAGTCTATGGGAGACCCGAGTATTTTTACTGCAATCCCCCCAGGGGTCCTTTTAAGGTCTAAAAATGATGGAAACACTGCTCAAATGACACAGGGACATCATGGGGATCGCACCTGGAAGCATTCCTGACTCCTAGTTCACAGCTATAAACTTTTTTTTCCAAGATTCATACCATTTTTCCCGGTGCAGCAAAAAACACACTAAAATGAAACCATTTTACAGGGAAATATGTTAAGTTACATCCTTTGCAGGTTAATGACTTGCCTGTAGGGCCAAATTATTAACCCCAGACCAAAATGTTCCTCCCCCACTTGGGCTTAGTTCAGACGCAGCGTTTTTGAAGCGTTTTTCATATTTAACATTGCTTTCAACCACTACAAATGCATTCACTGTGAAATGTCATTGCAACATTTAACAACCCTTGCTGGCCATGTGGTGTGTGACACATAAGCAGACCTATCTTGTTTCATGTACAATGGAGGGACTCTTAAAGTCACAGAGCCTATTTTTACTGGTGCATCAGGCGGCATTAATCTTCTTAAAGGGCCATTATTAAACAGTGGGTCTCCTAAACTGTTGTAATTCTTGGCAGCCCATCCACTCACAGCATAGGCTACGATGCCCCACAATACCCCTTTCATAAGATGTCCAGGAGGGACTCCTGAAAAAGTGTTGCATTGAATGCAAGGCCTGCCCTGCTACCAATTCATATGCACCCCAATAAGCCTTTGAACCCACATACTAGATGGGCCCATGTAAATTCACTTCACAATATTCTTTTTGTACTCCCGTACTCCTTTGTTTTGCACATTGGCAGCAAGGCCAGCCCTGCTGCGTAGTCATATGCACCCTATTACGCCTTGGAACCCACATACTGGATGGGCCCATGAAAATTCACTTCACAATATGCATTTTGTACTCCCGTACTCCATTGTTTTACACATTGGCAGCAAGGCCAGCCCTGCTGCATAGTCAGTCATATGCACTCCTTTATGCCTTGGAACCCACATACTGGATGGGCCCATGAAAATCTACTTCACAATACGCATTTTGTATTCCCGTACTCCTTTGTTTTACACATTAGCAGGAAGACCAGCCCTGCTGCATAGTCAGTCATATGCACCCTATTACGCCTTGGAACCCACATACTGGATGGGCCCATGAAAATCCACTTCACAATATGTATTTTGTACTCCCGTACTCCTTTTTTTTACACACTGGCAGCAAGGCCAGACCTGCTGCATAGTCAGTCATATGCACCCCATTACGCCTTTGAACCCACATACTGGATGGGCCCATGAAAATCCACTTGTATTTTTTAATGGTATGATGGTTCCCTCTTTGCAGAATTATTTACAGGAGAATTTGGTAATTTTATTTGCTATGTTTTAACACTAAGGTACAGACACGGCTTTAAAGAAGGCTAATACTTGCAATACAATGCAATTTTATTGCAAAATACAAAATTCAAGGATTAGTATGATTGAATAGTATGAGTGCATACATACAAAGGTTAATAAGTACATATAAGGATTAAATACATATGATTACGTATATATAAAGATTAACTACATACGGTATACTTACATCATCAACAAGAGGCTTTTAAACATCATCTGTCCCGAATATCAGAGAAGCAACACAAAGACAGAGAACCCCTGGGAGATTGCCTACACTGCATGGGCGTTCCAAATTATGCAGGTATGAGCACACTGTACATGTACAGGTACCCCAGTTTTGGCATCTGTCTTAGTCATGTTTCTCTGGTCTTATATAGTGATTTACACTATGTAGTAACTCAAGTTTCACCCAGCCCTAAAAGTGGCCAGCTTTCAAGGTTGTATGAAACTGAGATATCATGGAGTCATCAGACGAGGGGCCATAAACCCCTAGAATATCAAAGCAACAAGGATTTAGATCAAACCACCACAGGCAGAGTTTCAGTAAACCTTACTGTTTTACAATGACAAACAGCAAACATATAGAGGCTTAGACCTGTTTGTGAAGTGAATAAACAAACATTTCTCAAGATTGTGTCACTATGAGCATTGTCTGTCACATCTGTAAATGTTTTACAAGAAATGCAGCTATGTAATTGTCTGAATGCATTCGCTATACAGTATTTTAATCTGGATTCCAAATAGCCATTTGTATATACGCCATTTGTACATTTGATGCAGCCATGGTTATGGCTCTCAAGGAGAGAAACTAATATAGTGGACAAAGAAATATTTGTAATGAACTACTGAACCAAACTAACAGTATTGCTTTATCAAATTTATATGAAGTGTATTGTGTCCAATGTGAGCAACCAGGCAACACAAAAAGGAGCTTTTCAAGTGAGCTCTTTAAGGTACACAAATGTTATGAAGTCTTTGCCAACAAGGATGTGGTTTCACCAGTGGGGGGTACCTTTTTTAAAAATATACTATTGCCATCACAGCCCCCCTTGCTCAAAATTCTGTGGCCTATAACAGTACAGAGCACGTTCACCCAGGTCATGTCGTCGGAGATAAGGAAGAGACATTGCAGGAAACCGAGTTAAGAAGTAGCCCCAATGTAGGGGTGTTGGTCTCTGAGACTTGTAATAGAGTGCATGAGGTGTTGGTCTCTGAGACTTGTAATAGAGTGCATGAGCTGACAAACAATTCCCCAATGGGGGCATATTTTTTAATAAATAAACTAATGCCAGTGGGGGGTACCTTTTTTAAAAATATACTATTGCCATCACAACCCCCTTGCTCAAATTTCAGTGGCCTATAACAGTACAGAGCACGTTAACCCTGGTGATCTAGTGGCAGGTAAGGAAGAGACATTGCAGGAAACCGAGTTAACAAATAGACCCAATGTAGGGGTGTGGGTCTCAGACTTGTAATGGAGGGCATGAGTTGACAAACAATTCCCCAATGGGGGGATCCTTTTTTAATAAATAAAATAATGCCATCACAGCTCCCTTGCCCAAAATTCACTATAACAGTACTGAGCACATTCACCCTGGTCATCTAGTGGTTCTGGATGATGAGGATAAGGAGGAGGATAAGAACAAACAGACCAAATCTGGAAGCGCACACCCATGTGTGGTTGTGAAGAGGTGCACGAGAATACACCTCCCCAAAACAGAGAATGTATTTGAGGTTATGTTTCACTGTTTTCACTTGATGGTGTGCAGAAGTCTTTTCCAATCCAGCCCTTACTCATTTTTATAAGAGTCAGCCTGTCAGCACTTTCAGTTGACAGGCAGATGCGCTTATCTGTTATAATTCCAACAGCGGCACTAAAAAACCCGCTCTGACAGAACTCTAGCAGCAGGGCAGGCCAAGACCTCCAAGGCATAGAGAGCCAGTTCATGCCACGTGTCCAGCTTGGATACCCAATAATTAAAAGGCAGATAGAAATCATGGAGGATTTTGTACGATCTGCAAGGTACTCCCTCACCATCTTCCCAAACATTGGACTTCTTGTGACAGCACCCATTGCCTCTGTGCCGTCACGATGGGAGGGTCTGAGAAAACTGTCCCAGAACTTTGCCATTGTTACCCTGCCTGAGCTGGATTGTACTTCTGTCTCTCTCGCTTGGGCTCCTTGGTTGTACAACAAACTCTGAAGTTTGCTGCCAGTGTTCTCACATGGGAATTTTCTAAGTAACTCCGCTACAAGGGCCATCTGGTACTGCAGCATTTTAGTACACCTCTCTGCCACTGGCAGAAGAGAATGAAAGTTCTCCTTGTAGCGTGGGTCTAGAAGTGTCACCAACCAGTAATGAGTGTCACCCAAAATTTTTATAATGCGAGGGTCATGTGAAACGCAGCACAACATAAAGTCAGCCATGCGTGCCAGACTGCTAATAGGCAAGACTTCTGTGTCCTCACCAACAGGACGGCTGACCATGATGTCCTTCTCCTCCTCATCATCCCTGTCCTCAGGCCATCCCTGCTGAACAGATGGTATGACAGCTGTGCTTGTAGTACGAAATATAGCGCATGAAAGTAGCTCCTGTTCTTCCTCCTCCTCCTCATTGACTACCAATCCACGTTGAGAAGACATGAGGCTGGGCTGTAATCCCCCTGTTTGGTTCCTTGCTCCATGTCCTCGTGCTCTGCCTGCAATGCATCCTCTTTAATTGTGAGCAGAGAGATTTTCAGAATGCTGAGAGGCGGGATGGTGAGGCTAATTATGGTGTCATCGCCGCTCACCATCTGGGTGCAGTCTTCAAAGTTTTGGAGGATGGTACATATGTCTGACATCCATGTCCACTCCTGAGGTCTTATGTGTGGAGTCTGAACTGAATATCGATGGCCTTGTTGATGTTGGTAGTCAACAACTGCCCTTTTCTGCTCACAAATCCTTTCCAACATATGCAGCGTAGAGTTCCAGCGTGTGAGACATCAAACACCAGTCGGTAAGATGGAAGCTACAAACGCTGCTGAAACACGGCAAGGGTGGCTGAAGCTGTAGCTGACTTTTTAAAATGGGCAGACAGACGGCGTACTTTCACTAGCAGATCCGGCAGCTCTGGGTAGCTTTTCAGAAAACATTGAACCACAAGGTTAAGCACATGGGCCAAGCAAAGTACGTATGTGAGCTCACCTTGCCTCAGAGCCGCCACCAGGTTCCGGTCATTGTCACACATGACCTGGCTGTAGGTTCAGTGGTGTCATCTAAATATCTGACTGCTCTTTCAACGATGTCCACAACTCTTCTGCATTGAGCAGGTTTGTCACCTATGCAGATTAGCTTCAGCACAGCCTGTTGCCGCTTGGCTGAGGCAGTGCTGCAGTGCTTCCAGCTTCTGATTGATGTGCTGATTTCAAAGATGGAGGATGAAGAGGAGGAGGAGGTGCAGGAGTTGTAGACTGTGGGGGCAACCCTGATTGACGTAGGGCCAGCAATCCTCGGCGTGGGGAGGATGTGTTCCATCCCAAGGTCTGACTGGGTCCCAGCTTCCACTATGTAAACTCAGTGTGCCGTCAGTGAGATGTACCATCCCTGCCCACAAGCACTTGTCCGTGGTTAGGTGCACTTTACCTGTAACAGCATTGTTGAGGGCACGGGTAATGTTGTGGGACACATCCTGGTGTAATGCCGGTATGGCACACCGGGAGAAATAGTGGCGACTGGGGACCGAGTACCTTGGGACGGTCACTGCCATCAGGTTGCAGAAAGCTTCTGTCTCAGTGAGCCTAAAAGGCAACATTTCTAGTGCAAGCAGAAGAGAAATGTTAGAATTTAGGACTGTGGCCTGTGGGGCATTGGCTGGGTATTTCTGCTTGCGTTCCAAAGACTGGGGTATAGACAACTGAAGGCTGTGCTGGGACAAGGACGTGGACAGGCTTGATGATGGTGCTGCTTGACTGTGGGCAACAACAGGTGCAGGGCTAGAGGCATCTTCACATGCACGGTGGACTGGGGATTGGCTTCGCCTTCTATGCAAAACAGTGGAAGATGCAGTGGTGTCACCTGCAGACAGTGTTCCTGGAGCCTGGGGTTCGGCCCACAAAGTTGGGTGCTTTGCTGCCATGTGCCTGATCATGCTGGTGGTGGTCAGGCTGGTTGTTTTGCCTTCCCTGCTGATGTGGGCATGGCAGGTGCTGCAAATGGCCTGTTTGGGATTATCGTCAGAGTCTTTAAAAAAATAACCATACTCGGGAAGATCTAACAGTTGGAATGGCAACTTCCCTCATGTTTGTTTTACGGGGAACGGATGCACGCCTTCTGTCTGTGGCCACCACACTGCTTCTTCCTGCCTGTTGGGGGAGATATGCCTCCTTCCCCATGTGTGCTGCTGCCCTCGCTCTGCATGTCCTCCTGCCAGGTTAGGTCAGTCACTATGTAATCCACCACCTCATGTTCCACATCCGCACCCTGCTCCTCCACCTGACTTTCTGGCAATTGTGTCTCATCATCGTCCACCTCTTGTAACCCTTTCCCACCTTTGTCATCATGTGACAGTGGCTGGTTAAAGCTTTGGGCATCTCATCTGGCCCCACTTCAAGTTGAGCTGCTGAGAGTCCGGAATCTTGAAATTGAAAACTGAGCAGCTCTTCAGAGTGTCCAAGTGTGGCATCAGTTGGCTCAGGGCACTGGGCATGGTGGGAGGAAGGAGGATCAGGGTGAGGAATATCTGGGCCACACTCACGGCTACTCAGACTTGACCATGTGGAAGACAAGGTGGTGGTGGCCAAGTGACTGGAAGCATTATCCGCTATCCAACCAACAACCCTTTCACACTGCTATGGCTTCAATTGTGGTGTGCTGCGGTCCCCTAGAAACTGGGACAAGAAGGTCAAGCGAGAAGATGTGGGTCTTTGTTGTGGCCCACTTTCACCTTGGCCACGGCCTCGTCCTCTGCATGCACCATCAGCATCACGTCCACTTCCCCGTCCCTTGCCCTGCCCATTTTAAATGGACTACTGCACTATTTCTAAAGCTCAACACTAATGTATTTAGTTGGCGATAAATTATATCTGATCAGTATGCCTGCAAAGCTACGATTTTTCAAACACAAACACCAGGCCTCAGCCTGACATAACAGACTGTATTAAATTTTGTTTAGGGTTTTGTAGAATTTTTTTAATGCAAAATAGTGCCGTATATAAGTAGAGTAACAGACAGCAAAAACAGTGGAAAACCGGACTAAAATGCCCAAACTTGGAGCACGCAGATATATGAGGCCTGTCACGGAAATACAACACTGCCAAATATGTGGTCTGTATTTTTTAAATCCAAAGTAGTGCTGTACAAAAGTAGAGTCACAGACAGCAAAAACAGTGGAAAACCTGCCTAAAATGCCCAAACTTTGAGCACACAGATTTATGAGGCCTTTTTTGTTTTTTTGGTGAATTTAAAACCAAAGAAAAAAAAAAAGAGTGGCACAAGGCTACCACACAGAACTATGCTACTGCGGAAATTTGATTTTTCAAAAACAGATACACCAGGACTCAGTCTGACTTAACAGACTGTACTAATGTGTTTTTTGCTTTTTGGTGAATGTAAACAAAAAAAATTTGACCAAGGCTAGCACATAGGACTATGCTATGTATGCCTGTGGAAATATGGTATTTCAAAAACAAATACAATAGGACTCAGCCTGACATAACAGACTATATTAACTTTTGTTTTAGGGTTTTGTATAATTTAAAAAAAAAACGAACAAGGCTAGCAGACAGAACTATGAAAGTTATGCCTGTCAAGCTACGATTTTTCCACCACAACAGGCCTCAGTCTGAAATAACAGGCTGTATTAATTTTTTGGGGGGGGTTTGTAGAATTTATTTAAATGCAAAATAGTGTTGTATATAAGTAGAGTCACAGACAGGAAAAAAAATGGACTAATGGCCTAAAATGCCCAGACTTGAAGCATGCAGATATATGAGGCCTGTCACACTGACAAATATGTGGCCTCTATTTTTTAAATGCAAAATAGTGCTGCATGTAAGTAGAGTAACAGACAGGAAAAACTGTTGAAAACTGGCCTAAAATGCCCAAACTTTGAGCACGCAGATATACGAGGCCTGTCATGGAAATACCACACTAACAAATATGTGGCCTCTATTTTTTATGCAAAATTGTGCTGTATATAAGTAGAGTAACAGACTGTAAAAAACTGGACTAATGGCCTAAAATGCCCAAACTTGGAGCAGGCAGATATGAGGCCTGTCAAAGAAATACCACACTGCCAAATATGTGGCCTGTATTTTTTTTAAATGCAAAATAGTGCTGTATATACAGTAAGTAGAGTAACAGACACCAAAACAGTGGAAAACCAGCCTAAAATGTCCAAACTTGGAGCACGCAGATATATGAGGCCTGTCACGGGAATACAACACTGCCAAATATGTGGCCTGTATTTTTTTAAATGCAAAATAAAAAAAATAAAGAAATCGCATCCTTGCATTGCACACAGATGATGTACGGATCACTGTTTGGGAACATTTCTACGAATCTTGGCTGCAAAAAACGGACCGTATTTTTATACGTTGTGTGTGACACCGGCCTTACCCAGAGACCAAATATGACGTGGCTGTTGTCAGCGATCTGAACACTATTGATTTGGAGTCTATAGCCAGGTGTCACAGTTATGAAAAAATATGCATATTCTTCCCCTATTAGTCTTGAAGTTGAAAATTTATGTCCCATCACTATCAAATCCATACAAACCCCAATATTCATAACTTTCCATCAGAGACCCTAAGTCTGGAGGAAGTTCTTTTATCAAAGCAGCTTCATTCTAGAAAGAGCCCCCTGCCCCTCCTATATAACAAATGCCAAACTTCATCACAAAAGGCATCCTGTCTTAATTACCTGTCCACACCAGGGAGTCTGGGCTACAAAATGAATTTTAATTAGATTTGCAATTTTCTAGCTATACATAATTTCCTACTTCCCTATGTCCATTGTGCAATTCTACAACAAGGATGTTTAGAATGTAAGCTCTTTTTCCCTATTGGAAATCTGTGTTAAAGTGGAGGACGGACAGGGGTGAATGACCCTTCACTAGAGTGGCTTTAGGGATCTTAATAGTTTCTAGCCAGTGTTGGCTTTGCATTAAACATACCTTTAGGAATTATTGACAAAAAGTTCAAACTCAGACAATACCATGCTTTCCCACATAGTTTTGGTAGACTTTATGTAATTTTTGACAAGCCATAGCCAGACATTGTTTTTTGTTTGTTTGTAAGAAAAGGCTTACATCTTGCCACCTTACTTCACAGACAAATGAAGAATAAGGGAGATTATTGTCACATGCAGTATGCAACCAGTACTCGCCATAAATTCATACAGCACCTTTAATGTTGCTGTAGGTCTCATGGCAGCATACCAAAACATTTTTCTTCTTGTCTTTTAATACACTTTTGAGGGACGTCTGGTTCAAGGTAATGTCACCATCCTCACAGTGCTCCATGGTATATCGCAGAGGTGCACAACATGTTTTTGCCTAAATGCCACTTTGCCATACTGAAGCAAAATTTTTTAAAAGAGTACTTCACTACTTACATGAATACATCAGCAGAAACACCATAAGTATATTAATACATCACAACAACCAAGTTTTGAATATTTGAGGAGGATTTGGAAAGTTTCTGCTCCAAAAAAAATCAGTGTGAATACATTCTCACTTAAACTGAGTTTTTGGAGCAGAAACTGTGCAAATTTTCCTCGTAATCCCACATTTTTTCAGTTTTGAGGATTTTTTAAGTTTTAACATAGCCAAGAAGCACATTATGGATTGCTACATGTGTACAGGATTAGAACCACCATCAACACATGAGTGTGGAACCAAAACCACCATCGGTATATGAATGCAGCATCAGAACCTCTGGCAGTTTAAAAATGCTGCACCGGAACTACAGTCAGTACATGAATGCAGAGCTATAACCACTAGTGATGAGCGAATATACTCGTTACTCGAGATTTCCCGAGCACGCTCGGGTGTCCTCCAAGTATTTTTTAGTGCTCGGAGTTTTTGTTTTTAGCGCCACAGATGAATGATTTACATCTGTTAGCCAGCATAAGTACATGTGGGAATACCCTAGCAACCAGGCAACCCCCACATGTATTTATGCTGGCTAACAGATGTAAATCATTCAGCTGCGGCGCTAAAAACTAAAAAAACGAGCACTAAAAAATACTCGGAGGACACCTGAGCGTGCTTGGGAAATCTCGAGTAACGAGTATATTCGTTCATCACTAATAACCACCATCAGTACATGAGTGCAGTGTCAGAATCACTATCAGGACATGAACGCAGCTCCAGAACCACCATCAGTATATGAATGCAGCACCAGAACTATCAAAAGTACATGAGAGCAGCACCAGAAATATCATCACTACATGAATGCAGCGTCAGAACCACCATCAGAATATGTATACATCACAAAGCTTAGGCTAGTTTCACACTAGCGTTAACTGCAATACGTCGCAAATGCGTCGTTTTGCCGAAAATACGCATCCAGCAAAAGTTCTTGCTGGATACATTTTTTCGTCATAGACTAACATTAGCGACGCATTTGCGACGCATTGCAAAACGTTGCGTCCGTTTTGCGACGCTTGGGCGTGTGGTTGCGGACCGTCGGGAAAAAAAAACGTTACATGTAACGTTTTTTGCTCCCGACGGTCCGCTTTTTCCGACCGCGCATGCGCGGCCGGAACTCCGCCCCCACCTCCCCGCACTTCCCCGCACCTCACAATGGGGCAGCGGATGCGTGGGAAAAATGCATCCGCTGCCCCCGTTGTGCGGCGGAGACCACGCTAGCGTCGGGAACGTCGGCCCGACGCACAGCGATGGGTTGTTCCCGACGCTAGTGTGAAAGTAGCCTTACACAGCGATCAATTGTAAGGTTAGCCCTGTATACAGTGTAATTGTGTTACTTGAACATACAATCTCAGTATGTCCTTAACAATAATAAGGAGATATTGGGAGTTGTTGTTACCAGCCATCATGAGAGTGTGGACTGTACAAGAACTACAGTACTGATGAGACAGAGTTGCTTTCACAAATATACATTTGCATCCGGTTACCATCCCTTTTTTCTTCATGTAGCACAGATGCCTTGTTGAGATTTCAATCCCACAGCTCATCTTCCTCTTCTTCAGTCTTCAGCAGCACTTCCCGACATGGTGCCCTTACAAGTAAAAGTATCACTATACTGCCCCATAAATAAAAACATCTCCTATCTTGAGGCCCATTATAAATAACTAGATGGTGGCCCGATTCTAACGCATCAGGTATTCTAGAATATGTATGTAGTATATAGCATAGCCCATGTAGTATATAACACAGCCCACGCAGTATATAACATAGCCCACGCAGTATAAAACACAGCCCATGTAGTATATTGCACAGCCACGCAGTATATAACACATCCCACATAGTATATAACACAGCCCACATAGTAAATAGCAGTGTGGGCACCATATGCCTGTTAAAAAAACAATTAAAATAAAAATAGTTATATACTCACCTTCCGGCGGCCCCCGGATCCAGCCCAGGCCTTTAGCGATGCACATAGCAGGGGAGTATATATATATATATATATATATATATATATATATATATATATATATATATATGCAGCGCCCCAGAGTCCTGGTCGTTGCAGTACTGTGGCTCCGCCACTAAGGGGAGCTATGGTACGTCTGATGGCACTGAAGGAGTTCATC
Organism: Ranitomeya variabilis; assembly: GCF_051348905.1. NCBI lineage: Eukaryota > Metazoa > Chordata > Amphibia > Anura > Dendrobatidae > Ranitomeya > Ranitomeya variabilis. The sequence continues at coordinate 603,137,742 of NC_135236.1, forward strand.
TGATCAGGTATCACAAACACCAATACATTTCACAGTCGGGCCTCCGGGGGGAGCTAAGGGTTCTATTCACTAGGCCACTCCCCACCATTGTGGGTAAACTGGGGGTCAGGCAGGAAGTTAGAGGAGAAAGCTGACTGGGTTGGAACCAGGCAACACCTTGTGGCAGAGGGTGTTGTGGGGGAAGATACAGTAGGGTCTCTGTCAGGGGTGGGATCCTGACAGAGGCTTGGCAACTTGAGCGAACGTAACGGGACCGTGCCTGCTCAGGATAGCGGCGGTGCCCAAGGAAGGATCAGAAGCGAGATAGATTGTGCTGAGTGAGAAACGAGATCAAAGCAATAAGGAGAATATACCAGTAGGAGTCGTGCTGTAAGACCGAGGCAACATCCTACTGAGGCGCACTACCGGTGGCCGGAACGCCGAGGGAGTATTATAACATCCAGCTTCAAGCAATACTCTAAACAGCGGCAGGACATTCAGTCTAAGGCGGGCTGTCTCACTTAAATCACCTATGCAGTCTTGGGGGGCAACTTGTGGAGAGGGGCGACTCTAGGGTCCCAGAAGAGTTCCGAGCCTACCCGTCAAACGGGTGCCGTCCCAACCAGAACATCAGGGAGGGACGGAGGATTAGCAGAACATCATCTAATCGAGTTGTGAGGGAACTTAAGAAACAGACACAACAGTTGTGGGGACTTTCTGTAAGCACAGCAGGGAAGGACCACAACACATAGCGCTAGAAGGAAGGCACAGATTTCCACCTGTGAAGAGAACTCTGGAGGTGCCATTGGACCGGCCGGACTTGCGCAGCCTGGTGAACTGTATTCTGGACTGAGGACCCAGAGATCATCAGTAAAGAGGTAAAGAGACTGCAACCTGGTGTCTTCGTTATTTACTGCACCACTAACATTCATCACACCACTTCTATCAGTTACCGTGCGCCCCACGGCAGGGTCACGGACCGGGGCCTAGCCACCGTGACAACCCCAGAGCAGAGACTCAGAGGCCCGGTACCGGGTACCCCTCGGCCCTGCGGCGGTGGGGGCGCTGCAATTTTGGCGTCACGAACAGGATCTACTTAAGCCTGAAGAATCAGGTCATGTGTGCCTTGGAACTGTGATTTGTTGTGCTTGGACTGTACTTTATTACAAGGACTGTGCTGCGCCATTTGCCTCCAAAACCCGCCGCCATTACAGCGCTGAGGAGAGCGCAAGAAGAGAGAAGTGGCGTGGAGTGGGCGTAGACAAGTTGGAGGGCGCGAAGGACGATGGCCGCCCAGTCTAAATATTTCTGTGTCCTGAGGACGTGTCCGTCAACAGCCGAGGCCCGCCTCCTGATCCTGTTTGGAGGGTGGAGACCATGGAGACGGGGCCGCCCACGAAAGAGACCGCGGGAAGAAGACGCTGGGGAAGAGAAAAAGATGGCGACGCCAGGAGCGCCGCATGGGGATGACCTGCCTCAGTTTAGAGCCGCATCACCGGACACAGCCTCGGAGACACCATCGTTGAGGGGCCTGACCCTCACGGAACCACTGATGGGTCGACCCAACTGGCCGCCGTCCGAGGAGTGTGTGGCCGCAGCTGAAGCCCGGCAGATAGCACGCCGTCTGGAGGCGGATGCCCGTGTGCTTGCGCGGCTGGGCCAACCTACGGAGGTCTACCTGTCGGCAGTGTTCCCCGCTCCTCCCAACCCGGCCGCGGCTGAAGGTGCACTGCGGACGCAGGGCCTGAAGATCATGCCAGAGGCCGAACACCTGCGGTGCTTGATGGCTGCATGGCGAGACCGACCACAACCGGCAACCCAGGTTGATCTGACCAACGTCGCAGAGGTCCCATCGTCCCACTGGGGTGTAGTGGTCTCCTTCAACTCCCAACGCGGAAGGGGAGTTATACAGGAGATCGGGGAGCCCTTCCAAGTCCGTGTGGACCGGGAGGAAGTAGAGCCCTGCGGAGGAAGGTTCGCCCGCGACCTGGAGCCAGGTGACGCTGTGACCTACACCAGGTGGAGGAGGGAAACCGGTGACGCCGGCTGGATAGCTCGGGGCGTCCAGCGGTGCGTCACACTCCAAGCCGTTGCCAGAGCATCAGAGGATGAACCTCCTGCTGCAAAAGCCACAGAACCTGTCCCTGCGGAGCGGTGGGGAACCCGGACCCACCATGTACCTTGGGGGCGTGCTGGTTCCTCAGTGAGAAGAACATCCCGGCGAGGGATCCTGTCGTTGCTGGGGCGGGACCCGCTCCTTGAATCGGCAGCACGACCCGTTGGTCTGGTGAGGCCCGGGAGGAAACCACCTTCTGCACCGAAAAATGAGTAAGCAGGAATGCTTTAAAATATGTATATAGTTTCTTAACTGTTTGTTTGTTTCTTGTTATGTTGCTGCTAAACCCGTCCAGGGTTAACTTTTAAAGGGGATCCCTTTGTTGACCCGGGATCCCTATTACTTTTTGGTTGTTTTTTCCACTTTTTGTTTCCTGTTGAAAAGAACTGCCCCAATCATGAACAGTGCATGATACAAACTTTTTGTACATAGTTTGCACCTTATTAAAGGTGCTCCCTACTGGTTTTACTTCAAAAAGGACTCTTTGTGAAGATACCACACTGGAACCTTTGCTGAGTACAGACTGGTAGCTTGAGAAGATATGCTACCTCATAGAGACTTGGTCCCCTCTTAAAGGGGATGTTCATATGTTGCACTTAAGAGAATAGTATTGCTTTAAGACTGAGGGATAGCAATAATGTTTTGATAGAGAGAACGTGATGATAATGTTTGTGTGAGAAAGTTATATGTGGCCAACTAGTTAATTGTAAGGGAATGCTGATGATGTTTCCTGAAAGGAAGTGAAAGCTAGAAGAAGATTTAATGTTCTATAGAAAATGGTTGATAATGTTGAAAGATAATGAGGATAGAAGGTGAACCCTGAGTCCTCATAGGAGTCATGTAGAGATGGCTCGGTGTTCTTAAACTGAAAGTAATGTTATGTTCTATACTGTGTATAGTAGTTGAAAAGACAGAAGGCTCGGGCTGAAAGGAGCGGTCCTGTAAGAAAGGAGAGGCAGTAGGTCTGGCGCCGTTAGGACAGGCGGTCCTGCAGATTTAAAGAAGGAGAATGTAAAAGTTAAATTGCCTTATAATGTGATTATAAGAAGGTCTTTAGCGGATTCAGAGTGTACGTCCTTAAAGGCAATGTTAAATTATTGTTCAACAAGTTTGTACTAGTAGAATACCCGGTTGGGTAAGAAAAGTTATTTATAGCATGTTGCTATGATATTTAACCATGTTTGTAACGTTCAAGTGTCTTCACCTCCCATAAAGGGAAGCCTGTTCAAATATGCTTACTGTTATTGCACTCACAAAAATTGTATGTCTTTTTGCTAACCTGTATAGTTGTGTGAAGAGCAGAACAAAAATGATTACCTCAATGAACCAAAAAGAAAAAGAAGAAGAATTTGTGATACATATTGACATGTCCATTCAAGGACATTTTAACTATAGTATGAAAATCCTGTTTTTCTTGTTTAGTGAAACAGCCACATAGGTGAAACTGTACTGTATTGTTTTGTTTGCTGTGAAACTGCCATCTGTATTGTTTTGGCTGTGAAACTGCCGCCCACGAAACTGTTTCTTTCTTTCTTTCTGTTTTGTCTTTTTGTTTAAACATGTAAAACTTGTATAACCACTGAAACTACCTGTCCAGCTATATAAAGAGGGAATAGCACATGGAAGGCAGGCGTGCTTCAGAAGGCTTCCCAGTGATACACTATACGAGAGGTGTCTTGTGTATTATTTCTGGTGACTCCCCACTTCCAAGGGCTGCTCCGACTGAGTGATGATCTTGACATTTCCTGGCGCCCGAACAGGGACCCGAGGTCAGTGTATTCCTTCAAGAACACCGGCAGAATACGAACAAAAAGAGAATCTGGGATAATGGACGGCAGATGAACAAAAACCTGGCCAGGTAAGAGACACTGTTAGATCTCTTATCTGCCCTGCACTGTCCGTAAGATTTTCTGTGTCGTGTTCTTTAGCGGGTAGTTCTAGTAGAGGAGGATACCTATAGCTCGGGTTCTTGAACTATTTAGGAATTGATCACCTCACGGAGTACAGCATTGAATGAGAGTGAATGTGAATGGAAGGTGTGTGGAAGTTGGGAATAGCCCTATAAGCCGCCCAGGGTGTTGAAACAGAAGAAGTGACTGACCCACTGGGCAACGTGGTTGCGTCCTTTCGGGGAGACCTCTGAGCCTATGTTCAATCTCTGACCCTGTCTTTGATGAAAACCTGGTGACGGATAAGTGTATGATAGTATGAGCCCAGGACAGATAAATTAGCCTGGGACAAGTTTGATCTTCTGTATGATAGTATGAGCCCAGGACAGATAAATTAGCCTGGGACAAGATACGTCTGTCTGGTTGCATTTATGTTGTTTGCTATAGGTGTAGGAATCAGGATTTTCTTATATTAGCACGGTACGCAGAAGCCGTTAAACATCCTAGCTCCTTAGGAAGAAGGTAACGAGGTATTCTCATACCCAAACGCCACCTAGGGCAAGAAAAAAGACATCCTAGCTCCTTAGGAAGAAGGTAACGAGGTATTCTCATACCCAAACGCCACCTAGGGCAAAGAAGCTCAGGATAAGAAAATGGGGAATAAGCAAACAAAGTAGGAACCAGAAGAATTAGATATCTATACTATCATAAAGGAGAGAGATTCACTGGTTTTTGTGTTGTGTTTAGTTAATTTGTAATTTCTGTTTGGAAAGATTGATTTGTTTATTTTTGTTTACTTCTGTGAAAATAGTTGGAAATAATTAACATGGAAATAGTCAGCAAGTTTATTGAAAAGTATGCCTCTGCTCAGTTTAATACTTGTGCAGATGATGCATTGACACATCAGTTTAATGACCTAATGAAACAATGTGAAGGGCAGAGTGAGAACAAGAGTAAATTGTCGAAAAAGAAAGCAAAGAAAGAGAAGTTAGCAAATGTTTTGTGTATGTTGTTGAAAATGAAAGGAATTGCAGAGCAAAAGGAATTGCATTGGTATTCAGAGAAAGCTCAATTTAGAGGTGAGGTGGACAAAATTGAACAGTTAGTCAGTATGGCTATTGCTAGTGCTGAAGATCCTAGTTGTGAATGTGAAAATCTAAGGGATGAGGTAGACAATATGAATTACCGAAATTGTGAGTTAAAAGATAAGCTCGAGGATTATAAGGAAAGATGTAAACTTAGGGAACAGCAAATTGCTTTGCTAGAAGAAAAAGAAGCTAAGTATAATGATGTTATGACAATACTTAGAAATCAATTGCATGATGCTAATGTAAAATTGGAACTAAAAGAACATGATACTATGTCTTTGAAATCACAGAAAAGTACTAAAGTGAATAGTCATTGCTGTAATCAAATGTGCAAATCTAATGACCAGGAAGAAAGAGACTTGAAAAGGGGGGAGGAGCAGCCTGTCTGCACTGCTGATAGCCCTGAAGGCAACCCAAATCAGAATTCCTCTCTCTTTACTCCTGAGTCAGGTAGAGTAAGACAATTGAGGGAGAATTCGCTTATAAACAGCAGCAATCAAGTACATTGCACAACACTCACCATACAAGAGAAAACAAACCTATGCCAGATATTAGGGAAATTTGACACAAGCGCATCAGCCATTAGTCTTTCCAATAGGTTAGAAGCTGTAGTGACACAATACAATCTAGGTAATAGGGCTGCATGTGCATTACTTCGGGTATGGCTCCCATCCCAACTCTGTAAAAAGTTGCAGCCTCCTGTAGGATATCACAAAGGATTGTCTGCAGATCTTGAATACAATTGGGGAAATGCTAGTGACAGAATGGAGGAATTAAAGAGAGTCATAGGAGGACGAGATACAAGAGGTACTAATGCCTTAGAAAATGCAAAACTAAATAGAGGAGATGGTGCCTTACAAACGATAGAATCAGGTACGCAATTTGTAGACCACTTAATGGTTTTCATGAGGGAGAGACAGAGGCAAAGAGGAACAACGGGAGTGGTGGCTCAGAAATCTGGACAATCAGTAGACGAATATTATCTCAGTGTAGAAAATAATTTCAGAGATGAAGGCATGGATCTAACCGCTCCAGGAATGATGAGGTTAGTTACAAAAACCTTTATAGATGGATTGTCTCCAAAAGTGAAGGAAAAGCTTAAGGCCGCAACCCCTGATTGGAGAACCTTGGAAGACCCACACCTGGCTAGACAGAAAGCTGTAGGGATAGAAATGGACTTAAGAGAAAATTCTAAGCCAGTAAGAATTGCACAGGCTAATATTGGCTCTGCTAATCAAAAGTTTACTTGTCATTACTGTAAGAAGCCAGGACATTTCCAAAGGGAATGTAGGAAGAGAAAAGCAGATATAGATTCAGGAACCTTTATACCCAAAAATAGGATAGTGAGGTCTTGATGTAAACTCAGATTATAGAGTTTCTATCTGGTCTCTGGTCTTTCATTGTTTGTTTTGTTTTAGCTCCTTTTATTCTTCTTCTATTTGCTAAGTTTGCTCCTTTGTCATTGAAATGAATTGTTAGACCAGTGTGACTCAGCCTTTAGACAGGAGGCAGAAGGGCCTTATCTGATGTGCAATGTGATTGCAATGATAATAGGATTTGTTACTTGTTGTTTTTTTTTTTTTTTTTTTTTTTTTTTGCTGTTTTCTATCAGACCCCCTGTGAAGTAAATTAGATTATTTACTGGTACTTGTGTTTTTAGCTCCAGGTTTCCATATAATTCATAATGATAAGAGTAACACAGATCACAGGATAATAGAGTCACATCCATGGATGCTCTGATTTGTTGCTTGAACTAAGATAGGTAGGGAGGTGTGTGTTCACCTAAGCTTTGAAGTTTAGCTGTAAAACTGACTTTGTTTGTTTGTTTTCCTGTGCATCTTAGATTAGATAAAGGATGTTGTTGAGTAAGCATGGACAGATAACGGATGTACACGATGGAGTGTCATGTTATACAGTGTGCTGACCTTGAAGTTTGGACGGACAACATGGTTTCGTTCACCTGATGCAGGATACAACTAGAGTCAGTGTACCTTAGCTAAAAGTTTAGTTTTCCTAGGGTGTTAAGTAGCTGCGAGGGTTGTATGTTTCTCTTTTGAATTGTGGAAAACTGGTAGGGGTGTCTGTATAGAAAACAGAAGCAATTGACTAGGAAAAGAAAATTGCATTCATTTTATGGGGTTCAGGAGAGTTGAGGCATTAGCTAATTACTGGGCAGCTGAAGAAAGGTCAACAGGGGGAAGTCACCCTGAAGTAAAAGTATAAATAATGAGTGAGTTTGAGGGGGACAGGGAAGCATCAAACCTTTTCAATTAATGGCAGCTGAGATATCCTCACATGCTACAGGGGTGCTCACACAAAAACATGGAAACAAACAGAGACCTGTGGCATACATATCAGCTCATCTAGACCCTGTAGCTAGAGCCGCACCTTCTTGTGTAAGAGTAGTAGCCGCAATTTCACTGTTATTAGATAAAGCTTCTGAGATTGTCCTTGATCACCCACTTCTAGTTCAGACCACTCATGATGTACATGGCATTCTTAACCAGGTCCAACCTAAACATATTTCAATGGCCAGACACCTCCGTCTCCAATGTTCCCTACTACTGCCGCCCAACATTTCCTTTGCCAGGGTTCAGACTCTTAATCTCGCGTCTTTGCTCCCTTTAGAGTCTGAGGGGGGTGCCATACATGAGGAAACTGCACTCTCCAACTCCTTTGACCCATCAGAGTCAATGCATGATTGTGTACAATTAATGGAACAAGAGACTCAGGGCTTATGTAATGTACGTGACAAGCCACTCTGTAATGCTACATTTGAACTTTTCATAGATGGCAGTAGATATGCAGATATGAATGGACAATTTCATACAGGTTATGCGGTAGTAACTCAGCATGAAGTGCTGAAAGCAGAACCTCTCCCTGCTAATCAGTCTGCACAAGAAGCAGAACTTACGGCATTGGTTGAAGCTCTAAAAATAGCCAAAGATCAGACAGCAAACATATACACTGATTCTAGATATGCACATGGCATTATTTTCGATTTTGGCGTAATATGGAGAGCCAGAGGTTATATGACTGCTTCAGGCCAACCTGTTAAACATGCCTCCCTCATAAGACAGATTCTGGAGGCAGCACAAGAAACTAAAGAAATAGCGGTGATAAAGGTAGCTGCACATGTGAGACTCGACACCGAGGAAGCCAGGGGTAACGATGAAGGCAGCAAAACAGGCAGCACGTAAACCCTTACATCATGCCCACACACTAGATAGCTCTGAAGATGATGAGGAGAGATTGAAGGAAGCTCAGAAACAGGTAGACGACGAAGAACGAGGGCAGTGGCAGAAAAAAGGGGCAGAAGATCAGCAAGGATTATGGAAAAAAGGAACTTTGTTGTGTTTACCCACAGCCTGGTACCCCGCAGTGGCAAGTGACCTCCACCTACCTACGCATGTGTCGGCAAACGGTATGACGCTCAAGGTAAAAGAAAGGTGGTTGGCTTCAGGCTTTGGTAATTTCGCTCGGAACATGTGTGCTGCATGCGCTATTTGCCTGGCACACAATCCAGGTCAGACCATTAAAACCCCAACCAAGCATCATGTAAGACCACTGTATCCCTTTCAAAGACTCCAGATCGACTACATCCAGCTTCCTAGGTACAATGGATACGAATATGTGCTTGTGTGTGTGGACATGTTCTCAGGGTGGCCAGAGGCTTATCCAGTTCGTAAAGCCTCAGCAAAAACTACTGCCATTAAAATAGCACATGAACTGATACCCCGTTACGGCATGCCTGAGGTGATCGAGTCAGATAGGGGTACCCATTTTTACTAGAGAAATATTCCAGAATGTTATGAAAATGTTGCAAATTTGGGTTGTTATTTTCCACAACAACTGATGTTGAATACTGAGACTTTAACTGCTTATGTACAAGAATTACAAAAACGTTTAACTAAAGTGCATTCGCAAGTTTTTGCTTCCCTTCCAGATCCAGAAAATCTCGAAGGAGGCCACAAGTTGGAGCCTGGTGATCAAGTCTACGTGAAAAGACACACCAGAAAGACTCTGGAACCGAGATTTGATGGACCTTTCCAAGTCCTGTTAACAACTCCAACAGCAGTCAAGCTTGAAGGAAAGGCATCATGGATACATGCCAGCCATTGCAAAAAAGCAGTATAAGACTCATGATTGTCAAAGACAATGACCAAAATAAGGATAGCTGGTGGTCAGATACCTTTTCTTTTCTTAACCCGGCCAATTGGTTCAGAGGGTTCGGTGGGTGGGTTACCGGGATTATGCAAAGCCTAATACATGCAGTTATAGTTATTATAATTATATATGTATTATTCAAGGTTGTACTCAAGGGTATCTCGGTATGCACAAATAAATTTTGTGTAATGGATGCGAGAATATAAAGTTTTTCGTCTATATGACGAGGTTTTGAATGGAATATGTCAAAGGGGGGATTGTGAAGAGCAGAACAAAAATGATTACCTCAATGAACCAAAAAGAAAAAGAAGAAGAATTTGTGATACATATTGACATGTCCATTCAAGGACATTTTAACTATAGTATGAAAATCCTGTTTTTCTTGTTTAGTGAAACAGCCACATAGGTGAAACTGTACTGTATTGTTTTGTTTGCTGTGAAACTGCCATCTGTATTGTTTTGGCTGTGAAACTGCCGCCCACGAAACTGTTTCTTTCTTTCTTTCTGTTTTGTCTTTTTGTTTAAACATGTAAAACTTGTATAACCACTGAAACTACCTGTCCAGCTATATAAAGAGGGAATAGCACATGGAAGGCAGGCGTGCTTCAGAAGGCTTCCCAGTGATACACTATACGAGAGGTGTCTTGTGTATTATTTCTGGTGACTCCCCACTTCCAAGGGCTGCTCCGACTGAGTGATGATCTTGACAGTTGTTTTCTTCTCAGTCCCGGAGTACTGTGTTTAACCAGGGGGAGTGCAGCGCCCCAGAGTCCTGGTCGTTGCAGTACTGTGGCTCCGCCACTAAGGGGAGCTATGGTACGTCTGATGGCACTGAAGGAGTTCATCTGATCAGGTATCACAGACACCAATACATTTCACAGTCGGGCCTCCGGGGGGAGCTAAGGGTTCTATTCACTAGGCCACTCCCCACCATTGTGGGTAAACTGGGGGTCAGGCAGGAAGTTAGAGGAGAAAGCTGACTGGGTTGGAACCAGGCAACACCTTGTGGCAGAGGGTGTTGTGGGGGAAGATACAGTAGGGTCTCTGTCAGGGGTGGGATCCTGACAGAGGCTTGGCAACTTGAGCGAACGTAACGGGACCGTGCCTGCTCAGGATAGCGGCGGTGCCCAAGGAAGGATCAGAAGCGAGATAGATTGTGCTGAGTGAGAAACGAGATCAAAGCAATAAGGAGAATATACCAGTAGGAGTCGTGCTGTAAGACCGAGGCAACATCCTACTGAGGTGCACTACCGGTGGCCGGAACGCCGAGGGAGTATTATAACATCCAGCTTCAAGCAATACTCTAAACAGCGGCAGGACAGTCAGTCTAAGGCGGGCTGTCTCACTTAAATCACCTATGCAGTCTTGGGGGGCAACTTGTGGAGAGGGGCGACTCTAGGGTCCCGGAAGAGCTCCGAGCCTACCCGTCAAACGGGTGCCGTCCCAACCAGAACATCAGGGAGGGACGGAGGATTAGCAGAACATCATCTAATCGAGTTGTGAGGGAACTTAAGAAACAGACACAACAGTTGTGGGGACTTTCTGTAAGCACAGCAGGGAAGGACCACAACACATAGCGCTAGAAGGAAGGCACAGATTTCCACCTGTGAAGAGAACTCTGGAGGTGCCATTGGACCGGCCGGACTTGCGCAGCCTGGTGAACTGTATTCTGGACTGAGGACCCAGAGATCTTCAGTAAAGAGGTAAAGAGACTGCAACCTGGTGTCTTCGTTATTTACTGCACCACTAACATTCATCACACCACTTCTATCAGTTACCGTGCGCCCCACGGCAGGGTCACGGACCGGGGCCTAGCCACCGTGACAACCCCAGAGCAGAGACTCAGAGGCCCGGTACCGGATACCCCTCGGCCCTGCGGCGGTGGGGGCACTGCATATATATATATATATATATATATATATATATATATATATATATATAAGAACAATCTCACAAACATTTGCGCAATAAGGTTAACCAATACACATGTGGATGCACAAAAAATCATCTCACCCATAGTAGCCTGTGTGTGGGCACGTAATGCAACGGAAGACAGCCCTCTTCCTCTGGGGGCCGTCAATAGAATAGAATATAGCAGCAATGTTATAGTGAGAGCAATAGTAATGTAATATCTGAAGTTGACATGATCTGGTGATTGAAGTCCCCCCAGGAGCACCTTCATGCACGTTTCACAACCTTTGTGAGACAGAAGATTTTAGCAGATGCAGAATTGGGAAGCCCCAATTACTGGTAACAGGTTCTTTCAGATAACGTCTGCAATATTAAAGTGGAAGCTCCAATGAGGGCAATGAGTAGAGCTGAGAGTTACTATGTTATGTTCAAGGTGATCCTCTCCACCCCGCTAAATGTTATCACATAATTCTCAACTAGCGGATGTGAAAATATAACAGCGGAGCTGTACTTGACTCTCAGTATGTCGTCTGGGTATGATCGGCGCCACAGTATAGACTGCAGTAAACATGACTTTGATAAAGTTCGCTCTGTCAAATACTAAATCTTTCAATATCTATAGCTACTAATAATCTATGTTCTTCAATTACTTGCTGACCGTCGAATGTCTTAATATGTCTGGCTGGTCTGCATGCGGGTCTGCAAGGCAATTTTCGAATGTCAGAGGTTGCATGGAGGCAGTGAAGCACCAAAGGCTGAGAGCCTGCAAGACTGCCAGACTCTCCATTCGTAAGGAAAATTGGTATGTGTCACTAGGGAATTGGTTAGTGTCACTATTTTTTAGACCCATAACTTACTTATTTTTCTATCAATGAAGCTGTGTGAGGGCTTGTTTTTTTTTACAGGGCGGGCTGTATTTTTTATTGGTACCATTGCGGTATATTCTATTTTCTGATTCTTTTTTACATTTTTTTTATACATAGGTGAGATACCCCAAAAAACAACAATTCTGGGGTGATTTTTTTTCTATGACCATTCCTTAGGCTACGTTCACATTTGCGGTGTGCGCCGCAGCGTCGCCGCCGCAACGCCCAGCGCAAATGTGAACACATGCACAACGCTGCTTTTTGCGCCGCATGCGTCCTTTTTTCCATTGATTTTGGACGCAGCAAAAATGCAACTTGCTGCGTCCTCTGCGCCCCGACGCGGGCGCCGCAGGGACGCATGCGGCGCAAAAAGCAAGTGCACCGCATGTCCATGCGCCCCCATGTTAAATATAGGGGCGCATGATGCATGCGGCGCCGCTGCGGCGCCCGACGCTGCGGCGCTAGCCGCAAATGTGAACGTAGCCATACAGGTTGCTGTTCATAGACTTTCATAAGACAATGTGTCTAACGCCGTCCATTGAAGATAATACACGTACAGCTTTTCCCTTTGCTACACAATTCATCCTGTCAAAGTCACACCCTGGCTTGAAATCAGGACATGACAGCTACACAATAAGGCTTCAAATACGGGTTTTCCCATCTATAATAGGTTATGATTATGAATTGTCCTTATCACGGCACATTCTGCTGTGAGCAAACGCATGCAACTGTAGAAACAATCATTTCACTCTGGTCTTAGGGTGAAGTAGATAATGATTTGGAGGTGATGGCCGCCTGCAGCCTTTGAAGATGATTTAGCAGTAATAAATGGCCATCGCTGCGGATTGCAAGCATAAATGCAATGGTAAATAACAGCGAGTGGATATAAATAGAAGGGGAATGTTTGTCTTTCTTTTTACATAAAAGGTCATCAGTAAACAGATACACGAGCTGCGACTACAAAGCTGCAGAGTATCAGGGCTGGGAATGATTCCTAAAGGTACCGTCACACTAGGCGATATCGCCAGCAATCCGTGACGTTGCAGCGACCTGGATGGCGATATCGCTGTATTTGACACGCAGCAGCGATCTGGATCCCGCTGTGAAATTGCTGGTCGCTGCTAGAAGGTCTGCACATTATTTGGTCGCTAGGTCGCCGTGTATCGCCGTGTTTGACAGCAAAAGCGACGATACCAGCGATATTTTACACTGGTAACCAGGGTAAACATCGGGTTACTAAGCGCAGGGCCGCGCTTAGTAACCCGATGTTTACCCTGGTTACCAGCGTAAAAGTTAAAAAAACAAACAGTACATACTCACCTGCGCGTCCCCCAGCCTCTGCTTCCTGACACTAAAGCGCCGGCCCTAAACTGAAAGTGAAAGCAACAGCGGTGACGTCACCGCTGTGCTGTTAGGGCCGGAGCTCAGTCAGCGTCAGGATGCAGAGGCTGGGGGACGCGCAGGTGAGCATGTACTGTTTGTTTTTTTAACTTTTACGCTGGTAACCAGGGTAAACATCGGGTTACTAAGCGCGGCCCTGCGCTTAGCAACCCGATGTTTACCCTGGTTACCCGGGGACCTCGGCATCGCTGGTCGCTGGAGAGCGGTCTGTGTGACAGCTCTCCAGCGACCACACAGCGACGCTGCAGCGATCGGCATTGCTGTCGCTATCGCTGCAGCGTCGCTTAGTGTGACGGTACCTTAACTAAAGCCTGAATGATGTGCCATAGAAACGCATTTGCAGTTGCATCCAGACTCATTTATTCCCTCGTAACTGTACCGCCAGCAGGGTTACACCTTCCAATCACTTTGCCTCAGATACAACTTTTTTTCCAGACTGTGCTATCCATGTATTAATCCATAATATAGAAGACTACAACTGGCAACAGCATGGTTAACTTTGTACAAAGGTAAACCTCTTTGTGATGTGGCCAGTGATAGTTATTGCAGAATGGGGGGTATGGGGCAACGCACGGTAACTAGAGACTCATCTCTATGTGTGAGTTGACATTTTGAGCCTGGTTTGTACAAGTTTCAAGGGCTGGACCGATCTATGTAGTGAGGGAAATCATAGAGATTTAAGTTTAAAGAGAACCTGTCATGTAAAAAACGCTATTAACCTGCAGATATGCGGTCAACATTCTGACACCATGCGGCCACTGTATGGAGAACCCCAGTGCCGAGAGGAAAAGAACCTTATTCCCCCCAGCAGGCTTGGTCTTTCATTCATGGGGTGGTGCCGGCACGGTTTTAGTGACCGCTCTGTGTATAGAGAGTGGCAGCTATAACTGCACCCCCCTGGCGCTGACTGACAGTCGACCCTAATGATAAGCCTCTTGTCAGCCAGTGTTCTCTATGCACAGGGCAGTGATCCTTCTGTTGCCCAACATCTTCCATTGTTGGAGATTTGGAAAGACCCCAAACACATCTGATGGTCAACTAATCCAGCTGAAATCAGTGGGTTCAGACAATTTTCATCTAATATGTATGGGTGCCTTAAATCTGATTATGTGCATCCATCATTTTACTATCCCGAACAAAAGAGAAGAGTTTCTACAGATTCAAACTGTTAAGATATTTTCTGTTACTTCTCCCTTTTATTTTTTAATCAAGCATTTTGGGGATAAGTTTACACCAGTTCTTCTCTCAGTGTTTGCAGCCTGTTGTGTATTTTGACTATATGGCCATGTTGGGTTGCAATTTATGCTCATGTGAGCATCGGCCGGGGCTGTAGTCATGGCCTGCATAGGTGTCTGCACAAGAGCGCCCCGGCCACCCGCATCACATAGATAAAGTCACACTGCCTTACATGCTTGATTTCCCAGGGGCCCCCTGGGGCCAGGAGTAGTTCTTCTTCTTACTTAGTACACAAAGCGACAGAGTCTGATTGCAACTTTAAATGAAGAACTTTACTTGTTGGCATACACAGCACATCCATGTCAGTAACAGCTTCAACATAGAAGTCCACACAGCTCACTTCTTTGTCTTTCCCTGTGCGCTTCCCTACATCCTTCAGTAGGTCCCCGGGTCATGCCGTTACGACCGGCACCGCAGCGTCCTCCCTGTTCAGCCTCACTACTTTCAGGGGTTCCCCTGTCCATTTTGCGACGGACATGAGGGCATCAGCCCATGCAGTAAGCTGCCACATGATTAAGCGACCTGCATCCCATTCCTTCTGCACAGCGTTTCTTTCCTGCTGCACTGCTAGTCCTTTCCTGCTGCACTTCTGGCCCCCCTGGCCCCTGGATGGCTGGTCTTCTCACTTCAAATGTTACGGAGCCATCCGCCATGTACGGGCTCCCCGGCCCTTCTCCTTCAAAACAGGTAAACCCTCTAGCCTATACACGGTTGGCTCCTCCTATGTTTAATTATTTACAGTCCTAAATACTACCATGTCCCCATCTAGTGGACTAACTTTTTGCTGCACTTTCCCTATCACACAGAATATGCATATGTACAAAGCAGCAGAATGACATAACAATAAGTTAGATGTACAAATCATTGAAACGGGGCATATTAGAGGACACAACAGTTACAGTAACCCCCCTTACAATTGAATGAGTGGAAGTAGATAGCTCTTTGCTGTCACTCTCACATCATGTGTGTTTGTAACATAAGCTAAGGAAGAGCTCTCAGCAACAGTGCCAGACACATCATACAGACATGCTTCTCCTGTCCTATGCTCTAAAAGAGATATGCATAGGAAGAGCAAGTCACATGGCATAGCTGTTTTCAGACATGTAACCAAGTTGCTGCAATTAGAAAGTACTGCTGACTTCCTGTTCTGGCGCCTGTCACATAAATACGTGTTTCTGCTGAGCTCTCGCCTCCCTCATTGACCATCTCTATATATGCACAATTAAAACGTCGTCAGGAGTTTGGAAGAATGCCTCATGACCCCGGTGACTGACAAGTTATGGTGTTCATGTATAGAATGATATTTCCTGTGTAGTGGGACAAAATGTACTACATCCTCACCCTGCACGGTTAACTCCTCTTGTGGCAAGAAAAATGCAGTGCAGCCATCCACTGTGAGAGAAGGACTCACATGAAGAGGGTGTTGCCAACTGGAGCAGACCAGTAGGTGACCAAATATCTAAAATAGATTATAAGTAACTAGCATCAGAGTAAGCTGGAAGATACTGCCTGAAATTTCTCATACTTTAAAGCACACAATAAGCTTGGAGCGCCAGAAGACGCAGGAGCAGCTAAATGAAAACTGTTGAGAACAGAACTGAAATGGTATCCAGAATTTCTAGTATAGGGGATGATACCCAAATAGACCATAATACTTTAAAAAAGTCATCCTCAGAGACAATATTGATTACCTAGAGATCCGGTTCCAGATGATTGTGGGCTAGTGGAGTCTTTTCCTCCCAGAGAACTGTGAGGTTTTTGTGAGAGGTAAATCCCTAATGGTATGTGCACACACTGCAGAATGGTGTGCGAATTCTTCCGCACTGATTTTGGTAAATCCGCAGGAAAAACGCACTGTGGATTTACTGCGGAATTACCGCGGATTTGCCGCAGTTTTTCCACGGTTTTTGTGCGGATTCCACCTGCGGTTATACACCTGCGGATTCCTATTGAGGAGCAGGTGTAAACAGCTGGGGAATCCGCACAAAGAATTGACATGCTGCGGAAAAAAATGTGCGGAAACGCAGCGGTTTATATTTTACTGCCGATTTTGTTTTCCATAGGTTTACATGGTACTATAAACTCATGGAAAACTGCTGCAGATCCGCAGTGTCAAATCCGCTGCGGATCCACAGCAAACTCGGCAGCGTGTGCACATAGCCTTAGGCCATGGATATCCATCCCAGACTGCCGGAGGATAGAGAGCGGCCGTCCACCAAGCCAGACCTCTATTATCTATCTCAGAGAAAGCGGTCACTAAAAGTTCAAGACAAGTCATAATCAAATTTCTAGACTACTGAAAAAAATGACATCATACAGACCTATTGGAGACAGTTGCCCACTCATAAATAGAAGTGAACGGCATCTTTTATTTGAGGACTTTTCGGCTGATTTGACCAAGCACTCAAAGCCTATAGCACCCTAGGCACCCTAGGAGTTCGGGTACCACAGTAGTGCTGTCTTCCTTTCGGGGAGCATAGTGTTATGTCCAGAGACAAGTGAGATTTCCTTTGGTAGGTTTACATACACACAACACCTTCCAATTCCAGGCCAGGAGGGGGAGCTCAAAACCCTGTTTTAGGGCAGCTTCCCTGAATAAAGATCCTGGTTTGGAGGCGGAGTGAGCTGAGTCTGGAGTAGGAGTCTGTGTGCGAGGACAGACAGGAGTGGAGCACAGAGGAAAGTGAGAGCTCCAGGAGGCCACGAGCAGGCCTCTGAAGAGTTACAGCGCAAGAATCCGGGTACCGGGAGCCCGAGGCTTTTGTGGATTATAAAACACTGAGCAGAACGTGAGGGTATTGTTCTACAAGGACTTTGCCCATAATTACCTGGGGCACAGCAGCACCTAGGAGCCTGGAGTCACCGAGAACAGACCCCAATTCACACGGCTCGAGCTGCCTGCCATACAGGTACCTGTCCTAGGACAGCAGGATGATTAAAGGCCTTGTTGAGACACTTAGTGGCATGAGGGAGTTAGAGACAGAAAGCGCAGCGTGGTAGGCTCCCACCTGACTTACCCAGGGAACCTTGCTTGTCTCTGGACTGCCCGGACTTCTCTGCCTGCCCTGTGGCCTGGTGCCCTGGACTATGGCTGCTGAAACCAACAGTAAACAAGGTAAAGAGACTGCAATCCTGTGTCCTTGTTCTTCTCTGCACCTCTCACCATACCACCATCTACACACTGGGAACCCTGGGGATATACTTCACCTGTGGTAAGATACACCATCTAGCTGCTATAACAGCGGACCCCTTAAAGCAGCGTCGGTCCCCACTGACCGAATACCACAGGTGGCGTCACGAACATAAACTTTATCCCTTTAAAGACCTTTCCCTTTTACATGGGCGCCCAGGGCTGCGGATCGGGTCGCAGCTACCGTGACATCCCCCTGTGAACACTGGACCCGGTACCGAGTATCCCACGGACCTGGCGAGCGACTCACCATCTTCTCTGCACTAGACTGGAAAAATATCTGCCTACAGTTGAGGTATCCAGATATGCTACACCTTTACTAACCAAAAGTAAGCTTCCCTATATATGGAAGACCTCTATAGCCCTCATGGATGGGAAGAATCATCTCCAGGGCATGGATCGGAGGCTGAAGATGTCAAAGTGACTGATATCTCGACTTGAAGGAAGATTTATGACTCTACAAAGCTACCTGGGGACATGGGACCATCCAAGGACCCTTTTGAGACCAAGAACACCTCTATACATGCTGTAAATATGAAATTATAACCAAAAATCTGAGACGGCAGTGTGAGTCAACAAAGCTGGGAATTCCCCTATTGACAGCACTGAAGAGAACACAGGGACTCCTCCTCGCAGCTGGGCTCTAGACACAATGACAACAGAGGGGATGAGTAGAGCCTAATTATGTGCTTGGGAAAACGTCTATCGGTGTCCAGTTCTTACACAGTAAGGAGACCACCCGGTCTCAGCAGGGGTAACTGTGTGAATAGACTGTGCAGTTGGGTGGCGAAGGAGTGGAGACGCTGATCGTGATACCTCGGGGGTACTGCCTGCATACGGGGTGGAGGGGTGAGCAGGTGCACCACTGAGGAAGACTGCCTCCTGGTGCAGGGATTGTATCTCCGGGGACTTACAATGGAAACCACACTATACAGAGATCAAAGTGGAGCAAGCGTATGTTGGAGACTCCAGGGAATCTCCGGCAGTGAAAGTAGAGGGAAGAGCTGGGACTCTTCTGGGGCTGCCTAACTTCTAAAACAGAGGCTGCATCTCAGAGACCTTCAGTGGAGACCTGCGCGGTGTACTAAGTACTATGTCAGAGTCCTGGGAAGTCACCGGGGGTGAGTGTAGAGGAGAGAGCAGGGACATCTATTTGGCATCCTCACTCCTAAAGCAGAGCCTCTATATTGGAGGCACTTAGTCATCATTGCTTTGTCCATGATTTGGGAATCATATAGACAGTATTGCATTATCATTGTTGTTATATATTGCTGTCTTGTTGCTATGCAATAAGGTTTGCTGTCTTGAGAAGTTTGTTCTTCCTCTCTTCCTTTCTTGGTAGCTATGATGTCAGTAACCCCTCTGTTCTTCCTCCTTCTTCTTTCTCATGCGCCATCAATCAGCCATCTTAGAAACTCATGTGTTTGCAGTACTGGGGTGCAGAGTGTACATTAATGAGAAAAAATGAACTTTTTTGAATTTACCAAATGGCTGCAAAAGAGTGAAAATTTTTTCAAAGAGTGAAAAATGTAAAAAGGTATGAATACTTTCCGTACCCACTGTATACAGGCAGGCAGGCAAGCACGGCTTATAGACAGTCAGGCAGGCATGGTTGATAGACAGGCAAGTTGGCACGGCAAGATAAACAGGCAGGTAGGTGGACATGGCTGATCGACAGACACATTTTATTAAAGGATACATGAGAACTTATTATTTTGTGATTATTATTACTCAAACGACCACCAAGCTGTATATTAGATATGCGGTCTGGCCTATTGGTGTCAACATTAGGTCTAGAAGTGCCACCCTTCTTACTGGGTCCTGAACCAGTTGTGAAAGGTAATTGCCTTTCATTGTTGTCAAAAATGTTTTTTGCTGACCTGCAGGTTTCTTTTCACCAATTTATATCAGGTTAGTTGAAGCCTCCCATAATAATTACTTCTCCATGATTCACTGCCTCATCTATATATGAAGTCCACCTCAGCTCTCCCTGAATATGTATTAAGCACACTACTGTGCCCCCTGAGAATCTAGGAAGCCCACCACTGTCACATTGAATATGTATGAAGTCCACCATGGTGCCACCTAAATACGTATTAAAGGGGTTGTCCACTACTAGGACAACCCCTTCCTAAACTAAATGTTCGGCCCCGATTAAATTATAAAGCCTATACTCACCTTTTGGGCCGCCTCCGTTCCAGCTGTGTCAGCACTCGTGGTCCCGGGGTTGTGATGCGGTGGAATGACATGTGATGCCTGGGTCCCAATCAACACTGTCGTCACTGTCTCAGCCATTTGACAAACTGAACATGAAGAGGAAGTCAGGGATAAGCTGCAGCCCTGGCTTACTTTTCATGTTCAGTTCAAACGAATTTGGGGACAATCACGCCATCGCTTATAGGGTGCCTGGGTCACGTGTCACAACACTGCGTCACATCCCCAGGGAGAGCGAGTGCTGACATCGTGAGATTGGAGCTGGCATGGGAGGTGAGTATAGGCTTTATTATTTTATAGGGGCAGAACATTTAGCTTAGGAAGGGTTTGGCCTAGTAGTGGACAACCCCTTTGAATCTACCACTGTGCCTCATGAATAGTTATGATGTCATTACTGTGCTCCCTAAATCTCCCTGTATATATATCAAGTCCACCATGGTTCCTGGAATATACATGAAGTTCAAGACTGTGCCCTCTAAACATGTATGACGCTCACCACTGCACCCCAGAAAATATATGCTGATATCACTATGCCTCTTAAATATGTATGAAGCCTACCCCTGAGCCCCTTGAATTTGTGTGAACCTCATCACTGTGTCTCCTGAATACCACAATCTCCAATCTACTTATCTACTCATCAGACACTCACATGTTTCACTCCCAATGTGAGTGATGTCACAGAGGAGCACAGATCAACAAGTAATGGAGTGTAGTACCACTAAAATCAATTGCAGTGGGGAAAAAAGTATTTAGTCTGCCACCAATTGTGCAAGTTCTCCCACTTATAAAGATGATAGAGGCCTGTAATTGACATCATAAACCACAACTATGAGAGTTAAAATGAGAAAACAAATCCAGAAAATCACCTTGTCTGATTTGGCAAGATTTATTTTGCAGATGATGGTGGAAAATAAGTATTTGGTCACCTAAAAACATGCAAGATTTCTGGCTCTCACAGACCTGTATCTTCTTCTTTAACAGGCTCCTCTGTCCTCCACTCATTACCTGTAGTAATGGCACCTGTTTGAACTTTTTATCAATATAAAATACACCTGTCCACAACCTCAAACAGTCACACTCCAAACTCTGCTATGTTGAAGACCAAAGAACTATTGAAGGACACCAGGAACAAAATTGTAGCTCTGCACCAGGCTGGGAAGACTGAATCTGCAATAGGCAAGCAGCTTGGTGTGATGAAATCAACTGTGGGAGCAATAATAAGAAAATGGAAGACATACAAGACCACTGATAATCATCCTCAATCTGGGGCTCCAAGCTAGATCTCATCCCGTGTGGTCAAAATGATCACAAGAACGGTGAGCAAAAATCCCAGAACCACACGTGGGGACCTAGTGAATGAGCTGCATAAAGCTGGGACCACCGTAACAAAGGCTACCATCAGTAGCACACTACGCCGCCAGGGACTCAAATCCTGCAGGGCCAGACATGTCCCCCTGCTTAAGCCAGTACATGTCCGGGCCCATCTGAAGTTTGTTAGAGAGGATTTGGATTATCCAGATGAGTATTGGGAGAATGTCATATGGTCTGATGAAACCAAGTAGAATTGTTTGGTAGAAACAAAACTCATCGTGTTTGGAGGAGACAGAATGCTGAGTTGCATCCGAAGAACACCATACCTACTGTGAAGCATGGGGGTGGCAACATCATGCTTTGGGGCTGTTTCTCTTCAAAGGGATCAGGGCGACTGATCCGTGTACATGAAAGAATGAATAGGGCCATGTATCGTGAGATTTTGAGTGCAAACCTCCTTTCATCAGCATGGGCATTGAAGATGAAACGTGGATGGGTCTTTCAGCATGATAATGATCCCAAGCACACCACCAGGGCAATAAAGAAGTGGCTTTGTAAGAAGTATATGAAGGTCCTGGTGTGGCCTAGCCAGGTCTCCAGATCTCAACCTCATAGAAAACCTTTGGAGGGAGTTGAAAGTCTGTGTTGCCCAGCAACAGGCCCAAAACATCACTGCTCTAGAGGAGATCTGCATGGTGGAATGGGCAAACATACCACCAACAGTGTGTGCCAACCTTGTGAAGACTTACAGAAAACATTTGACCTCTGTAATTGCCAACAAAGGATATATAACAAAATATTGAGATGAACTTTTGTTAATGACCAAGTACTTATTTTCCACCATAATTTGCAAAATA
The DNA here is from genome assembly GCF_051348905.1 of Ranitomeya variabilis. NCBI lineage: Eukaryota > Metazoa > Chordata > Amphibia > Anura > Dendrobatidae > Ranitomeya > Ranitomeya variabilis. The sequence goes on from NC_135236.1 coordinate 603,159,967, forward strand.
AATCTTGCCAAATCAGACAAGGTGATTTTCTGGATTTGTTTTCTAATTTTGACTCTCATAGTTGTGGTCTATAATATCAATTTCAGGCCTCTCTCATCTTTTTAAGAGGGAGAACTTGCACAATTGGTGGCTGACTAAATATTTTTTTCCCCACTGTATATCTGTGTGTTAAGTATGCATAGGTAATTGAATATATCAGTGCCACTGCAGGTAGTCATGGTTGAGTCCATGCTTTGCAGCTGCATATGGAAAAAAAAAGTCAGTACATCTTGGTGGTGGTCCAGACCCATCGGACTTCACCCTTTGGTGCACCAATAGTATATGCTTACATGGGATAAGTATGTTGAGCACTAATAGTGTGTTACTAGGGCATCACTGCTGAGGCATTCTATATCAGTCAATTCCATTCTTAGAAAATGTATTGCAGGTTTCATTCACATACAAGCATACATGTGAAACTAGTACAACAGTGAATAAAAGAGCCTGCAATGTCAAATTGGTAGTGATGGGTTATTTGTCTGCCTATGTCATGGAAGCGTAGCTATTTATTAGGTATTTGGTGTCAGATACAAGTTAGTAAACTGTTTAGTGTGAAGTTGTAAGGCCAACCTTAAATTTTTCCTACATTCATCTTTTATAGTCAAAAGCTCCACAAGATGGTCATTGCAGTCAGTTCCCTAGAGACAAAATGTACTTTGGCTGTTGTTATCAGCCTTGGTCAGGGAAACATTTATCACCAACTATTGAAAAACAGTATTAACTATGATGTATAATGTTATTTTTTGTTTGAAATTTACAAAAACTCTCATTCCTCAAGAAATCCAGCATTTCTGAGTAAACCCCCATTCATCTTAAATATAAGCCATCTATCTTTTCAAAATTCTACTGAACTGAAAGGTAAATTGTGAGCATAGCTGACACCTAAAATACACGCTTCTTTGGAAAATGTATTGACTATTTGTCATTTTTATTTGGCCTTTAAACGTGCAGTATAACAATTCGACTGCATATCAATTGCTGGCTGTCCGAAATGGTAAACTCCTCTCTATTAACTGAAAATTCCCTAATAAACTGATTGAAAAAAGTGTTTTTTAAACCTGACAACCATTTCACTGCTAGAATCTAAAATCTATGGCAAATACAGTTGCTACGTAACAGTTTTATTTAAACTGAACATACACATTAAGAGGGGGTTTCCACTTTCAGCAAAGTGATCTCCAAAGGCTTTCAGGCAAGTAAAATAGCAAAGCCAAAGGGTACCCAACACCCGCTCTCCATCACTGCTCTGATCTTTGTGTTTTGGCTGCAGCAGTGTTTTCATGTCAACAACGCACATCACCACTGCCACCAATCACTGAGCTCAAGGATTTGTGCCGTCCACATCGGTAAGGCGTAATGTCAATGTGACGTCATCACTGCAGTCAAAACAAAGAGCCCGGAGCAGCAATAGAGAGCTAGCACTGGAGCGGGGGAAGGTGAGCACTATTTGGTTTTGTTATTTTACATGCTTTCAGACGTGTGGGGCCCACTTGGATGTTTATTCAATATGGAGAAAGGACTAAGCAGTGGCATAACTAGTGTCCAGTGGGCCCGTGGCAAAACTTGGACCTGGGCCTCCTTCTGCCAACAGCATGTTTCTCTAGTGCGTGGGCCCCAGTGGCATTGCTAGAATGTTTGGCCACAAATATAATATTTACATCTCACAGTAAAAGCAGCACAATCATTTCTAATTGATACTTCTAAATAAGATTTATAAAATTATCAAATAACAAATACTGATACTGAACAAAGTCAACTAAATCAAGACCTATATTACCAATAATACCATTATACAATGGCAAAATAATGCTGTAATATCATAACTGTATATTACCATCCTGTTACTGGGCCAAACCCACTATACCAAGATCAATATACCAATCATGCAAAGGAAAAATCATACCACTTCCCATGACCACATAGTACCAGCACATACAGAGGTGAAGGAATAATACCACCATATAGATCATTGCTAGTGACAAGCGAACGTGCTCAGTTAACGTGTTATCCAAGCACTCTCGGGTGTTATCTGAGTATCTCGGGCGTACTTGGATAATATGTTTGATTCCCCAGGGCTGCATGATTCGCGGCTGTTAGACAGCCTGAACACATGCAGGTATTACCTGTTTGTTAGGCTAGTTTCACACAAGCGCTCGGCAGGGCTGCAGACGAAAGCCTTCTTCTTCCGTGAAGCCCTGCCCACTGCCACGCCTCTTCCTTCAGCTCCACCTACGTCTGCATGCGTCCTGAGTACCCTATCTTTAACATTGGGTACACAGGCCATACGGATGTATGCGGATGCCTCTGCATGCATCGTTGTCATGATCTCCATGGCCAGAGAACTAGCATAAGCCTCTATAGGAACAAGCTCTTGGAAGATGTAACTATACTGACCATGAACTAAACCTACCGCATCATCTAGAAGTAGCCAGGTAGCATGTCCTACTTTTTATCCCTATATGCCCAGCGCCGGCCGGAGAACTAAATAATGCTAGCAGAGGGAAATATAAGACCTGACTCACCTCTAGAGAAATGCCCAAAAAGGAGACAGAGGCCCCCCACATATATTGGCGGTGATATGAGATGAAACAACAAACGCAGCAGGAAAATAGTTTTAGCAAATTTGAGGTCCGCTTTCTAGATAGCAGAAGACAGAAAGCATACTTTCATGGTCAGTAGAAAACCCTAACAAAACACATCCAGAAATTACTTTAGGACTCTGGCATTAACTCATAATACCAGAGTGGCAATTCCTGATCAACAAGAGCTTTCCAGACACAGTAACGAAACTGCAGCTGTGAACTGGAACCAAAATACAAAAACAAAACATGGACGAATGTCCAACTTATCTAGTAGATGTCTGGGAGCAGGAACAAGCACAGAGAGGCTTCTGATAACATTGTTGACCGGCAAGCATCTAACAGAGAAGCCAGGTTATATAGCGACACCCAGATCTAATCAGAACAGGTGAACAGGGAAGATGATGTCACAAGTTCAATTCCACCAGTAGCCACCGGGGGAGCCCAGAATCCAAATTCACAACAGTACCCCCCCCTCAAGGAGGGGGCACCGAACCCTCACCAGAACCACCAGGGCGATCAGGATGGGCCCTATGAAAGGCACGAACCAGATCAGAGGCATGAACATCAGATGCAGTGACCCAAGAATTATCCTCCTGGCCATATCCCTTCCACTTGACCAGATACTGGAGTCTCCGTCTGGAAACACGGGAGTCTAGGATTTTTTCCACAACGTACTCCAACTCACCCTCAACCAACACCGGAGCAGGAGGCTCAACGGAAGGCACAACCGGTGCCTCATACCTGCGCAATAACGACCGATGAAAAACGTTATGAATAGAAAAGGATGCAGGGAGGTCCAAACGGAAGGAAACAGGGTTAAGAATCTCCAATATTTTATACGGACCGATGAACCGAGGCTTAAACTTAGGAGATGAGACCCTCATAGGGACAAAACGAGAAGACAACCACACCAAATCTCCAACACAAAGCCGAGGACCAACACGACGGTGACGGTTGGCAAAAAGCTGAGTCTTCTCCTGGGACAACTTTAAATTGTCCATCACCTGCCCCCAGATATGATGCAATCTCTCCACCACCGCATCCACTCCAGGACAATCCGAGGATTCCATCTGACCGGAGGAAAATCGAGGATGGAACCCCGAATTACAGAAAAACGGGGAAACCAAGGTGGCAGAGCTGGCCCGATTATTGAGGGCGAACTCCGCCAATGGCAAAAAAGCAACCCAATCATCCTGGTCAGCAGACACAAAACACCTCAGATATGTCTCCAGGGTCTGATTAGTCCGCTCGGTCTGGCCATTAGTCTGAGGGTGAAAAGCAGACGAAAAAGACAAATCTATGCCCATCCTAGCACAAAATGCCCGCCAAAATCTAGACACAAATTGGGTTCCTCTGTCAGAAACGATATTCTCAGGAATACCATGCAAACGAACAACATTTTGAAAAAACAGGGGCACCAACTCGGAAGAAGAAGGCAATTTGGGCAGGGGAACCAAATGAACCATCTTAGAAAAACGGTCACACACCACCCAGATGACAGACATCTTCTGAGAAACAGGCAGATCTGAAATAAAATCCATCGAGATGTGTGTCCAAGGCCTCTTAGGAATAGGCAAGGGCAACAATAATCCACTAGCCCGAGAACAACAAGGCTTGGCCCGAGCACAAACGTCACAAGACTGCACAAAGCCTCGCACATCTCGTGACAGGGAAGGCCACCAGAAGGATCTTGCCACCAAATCCCTGGTACCAAAAATTCCAGGATGACCTGCCAACGCAGAAGAATGCACCTCAGAGATGACTTTACTGGTCCAATCATCAGGAACAAACAGCCTATCAGGCGGACAACGATCCGGTCTATCCGCCTGAAACTCCTGCAAGGCCCGCCGCAGGTCTGGAGAAACGGCTGACAAGATAACTCCCTCCTTAAGAATACCTGTGGGGTCAGAGTTGCCAGGTGAATCAGGCTCAAAACTCCTAGAAAGGGCATCCGCCTTAACATTCTTAGAACCTGGTAGGTACGATACCACAAAATTAAACCGAGAAAAAAATAATGACCAGCGCGCCTGTCTAGGATTCAGGCGCCTGGCGGTCTCAAGATAAATCAAATTTTTGTGGTCAGTCAATACCACCACCTGATGTCTGGCCCCCTCGAGCCAATGACGCCACTCCTCAAACGCCCACTTCATGGCCAAAAGCTCCCGATTCCCAACATCATAATTCCGCTCAGCGGGCGAAAATTTACGGGAAAAGAAGGCACAAGGCCTCATCACGGCGCAGTCAGAACTTTTCTGCGACAACACTGCCCCAGCTCCGATCTCAGAAGCGTCGACCTCAACCTGAAAAGGAAGAGTCACATCAGGCTGACGCAACACAGGGGCAGAAGAAAAACAGCGCTTAAGCTCCTGAAAGGCCTCCACAGCATCAGGGGACCAATTAGCAACATCAGCACCCTGTCTAGTCAAATCGGTCAATGGCTTAACGACATCCGAAAAACCAGAAATAAATCGACGATAAAAGTTGGCAAAGCCCAAAAATTTCTGAAGACTTTTAAGAGAAGAGGGCTGCGTCCAATCACAAATAGCTTGAACCTTGACAGGATCCATCTCAATGGAAGAGGGAGAAAAAATATATCCCAAAAAGGAAATTCTCTGAACCCCAAAAACGCACTTAGAACCCTTGACACACAGAGAATTAGACCGCAAAACCTGAAAAACCCTCTTAACTTGCCGGACATGAGAGTCCCAGTCATCCGAAAAAATCAGAATATCATCCAGATACACTATCATAAATTTATCCAAAAAATCGCGGAAAATATCATGCATAAAGGACTGGAAGACTGAAGGGGCATTAGAAAGACCAAAAGGCATCACCAAATACTCAAAGTGGCCCTCGGGCGTATTAAATGCGGTTTTCCACTCATCCCCCTGCCTGATCCGCACCAAATTATACGCCCCACGGAGATCAATCTTAGAGAACCACTTGGCCCCCTTTATGCGAGCAAACAAATCAGTCAGCAACGGCAATGGGTATTGATATTTAACCGTGATTTTATTCAAAAGCCGATAATCAATACATGGTCTCAAAGAGCCGTCTTTTTTTGACACAAAGAAAAAACCGGCTCCTAAGGGAGATGACGATGGACGAATATGTCCCTTTTCCAAGGACTCCTTTATATATTCTCGCATAGCAGTATGTTCAGGCACAGACAGATTAAATAAACGACCCTTTGGGTATTTACTACCCGGAATTAAATCTATAGCACAATCGCACTCACGGTGCGGAGGTAGTGAACCAAGCTTGGGTTCTTCAAAGACGTCACGATAGTCAGACAGGAACTCAGGGATTTCAGAGGGGATAGATGATGAAATGGACACCAAAGGTACGTCCCCATGAGTCCCCTTACATCCCCAGCTCAACACAGACATAGCTCTCCAGTCAAGGACTGGGTTGTGAGACTGCAGCCATGGCAATCCCAGCACCAAATCCTCATGTAGATTATACAGCACTAGAAAACGAATAGTCTCCTGGTGATCCGGATTAATACACATAGTCACTTGTGTCCAGTATTGTGGTTTATTATTAGCCAATGGGGTGGAGTCAATCCCCTTCAGAGGAATAAGAGTCTCCAAAGGCTCTAAATCATACCCACAACGATTGGCAAAGGACCAATCCATAAGACTCAAAGCGGCGCCAGAGTCGATATAGGCGTCAGTAGTAATAGATGACAAAGAGCAAATCAGGGTCACAGACAAAATAAATTTAGACTGTAAAGTGCCAATGGAAACGGATTTATCAAGCTTTTTAGTACGCTTAGAGCATGCTGATATAACATGAGTAGAATCCCCACAATAGAAACACAACCCATTTTTCCGTCTAAAATTCTGCCGCTCGCTTCTGGACAGAATTCTATCACACTGCATGCTTTCTGGCGTCTTCTCAGTGGACACCGCCAGATGGTGCACTGGTTTGCGCTCCCGCAGACGCCTATCGATCTGAATGGCCATTGTCATGGACTCATTCAGACCCGCAGGCACAGGGAACCCCACCATAACATCCTTAATGGCATCAGAGAGACCCTCTCTGAAAGTAGCCGCCAAGGCACACTCATTCCACTGAGTAAGCACAGACCATTTACGGAATCTTTGGCAGTAAATTTCAGCTTCATCTTGCCCCTGCGATAGGGACATCAAAGTTTTTTCTGCCTGAAGTTCCAAATGAGGTTCCTCATACAGCAAGCCCAAGGCCAAAAAAAACGCATCCACATTGCGCAACGCAGGATCCCCTGGTGCCAATGCAAAAGCCCAGTCTTGAGGGTCGCCGCGGAGCAAGGAAATCACAATCCCAACCTGCTGTGCAGGGTCTCCAGCAGAACAAGATTTCAGGGACAAAAATAGCTTACAATTATTTCTAAAATTCTGAAAGCTAGATCTATTCCCTGAGAAGAATTCCGGCAAAGGAATTCTCGGCTCAGATACCGGAGCATGAATAATAAAATCTTGCAAATTTTGTACTTTCGTGGTGAGATTATTCAAACCTGCAGTTACACTCTGAAGATCCATTATTAACAGGTGAACACAAAGCCATTCAAAGATTATAAGGAGAGAGAAAAAAAAGAAAGACTGCAGCATAGACAGACTGGCAAGTGATCCAATTAAGAGCACAGAGAAAAAAAAAAAAAAAAAAAAAACTCTCAGCAGACTTCTTATTTCTCTCCTTTCTCAGCCAAGGATTTTAACCCTTTAGTGGGCCGGTCAAACTGTCATGATCTCCATGGCCAGAGAACTAGCATAAGCCTCTATAGGAACAAGCTCTTGGAAGATGTAACTATACTGACCATGAACTAAACCTACCGCATCATCTAGAAGTAGCCAGGTAGCATGTCCTACTTTTTATCCCTATATGCCCAGCGCCGGCCGGAGAACTAAATAATGCTAGCAGAGGGAAATATAAGACCTGACTCACCTCTAGAGAAATGCCCAAAAAGGAGACAGAGGCCCCTCACATATATTGGCGGTGATATGAGATGAAACAACAAACGCAGCAGGAAAATAGTTTTAGCAAATTTGAGGTCCGCTTTCTAGATAGCAGAAGACAGAAAGCATACTTTCATGGTCAGTAGAAAACCCTAACAAAACACATCCAGAAATTACTTTAGGACTCTGGCATTAACTCATAATACCAGAGTGGCAATTCCTGATCAACAAGAGCTTTCCAGACACAGTAACGAAACTGCAGCTGTGAACTGGAACCAAAATACAAAAACAAAACATGGACGAATGTCCAACTTATCTAGTAGATGTCTGGGAGCAGGAACAAGCACAGAGAGGCTTCTGATAACATTGTTGACCGGCAAGCATCTAACAGAGAAGCCAGGTTATATAGCGACACCCAGATCTAATCAGAACAGGTGAACAGGGAAGATGATGTCACAAGTTCAATTCCACCAGTAGCCACCGGGGGAGCCCAGAATCCAAATTCACAACACATCGTCTTGATGCTGACCTGCGTCAAACGCAACATGTTGCATTTGTCTGATCCAGGAAGGAGTGTTCTTGATAACATTAACAGCAGAAGACATTGCACAAAAAAGATCCGGGTCAATATCTTCACTAACATCAACCGATGGGTCGAGTGTAGCATCAGGTAGTGCTGGAACTATGGAACAGGGAAAATTCAAAAACACACATTTTCTGAGAAGCTACCAAGGGAATAAGAAAAGGAAACAAAAACCCTCCCCCGAATATGAACGAAAGGCAAAAAATACCAATTTGGAGGTAATTAACCTTTCTACATACCCACTGTCTAAAACACAGAGTGATCTACTGAAATTAGGTCTAAATTTCGTGCCACGTAATGGTTTCAATTTCTTTACAGCCCTGAAAGATGTCCACCTGTTTTGTCGTAAACTAATTTTCAAAAAACTATATCATCAGACCGATTCAAATTTAGATGTCATTGAACAACAGGCATTGGCAGATTTGGAAGATCTACTCAACGAACAACAACCCGACAATGCAGGTATCATCCCACCCTCGATTGTGCCAAAGTCGGCGACATTCCCCCCCTTGTCTATTTGTCCACCGGTAGATATATTTTGTAAACTGGTAATTGAAGATCTCAAAAAGATACCACAAAATGTGTGTAATGACAACCTCACATTTAAACAGAGACAGGCTCTGAATGAATTGCGATCATTGGATTCAGTGGTTATTAAACCAGCAGACAAGGGGGGGAATGTCGTGATTTGGCCGGTCGAGAGCTATGAAAAAGAGGCTTTCCGACAGCTTCAGAATAAAGACACATATTGTATGCTTCCGAGTAACCCTATGCAGACCTTCCATGCCGAGTTGGAATTTATTCTAACAGAAGCTTACGAATCAGGTACGATTACTAAGAAATTATGTGATGCACTCCTTCCAGAACATCCAAAGGTAGCCACATTCTACCTTTTACCAAAGGTGCATAAGGATGCTTGTAATCCTCCTGGCCGACCTATCGTCTCTGGCATAGGGGGGTTGAGCGAAAATATCTGTAAATTTATTGATTTTCATCTAAAACCCCTAGTGGAAACGCTCCCCTTCTATGTCAGAGACACTACAGACATATTAACTAAAATTGACGGTGTTATAGTTGATGAGGGGATGTTGTTAGTCACCATCGACATCGAATCACTATATACATCGATCAAACATGTTGACGGACTGAGGGCGGCTCGCTTTTTCCTGGGGATGGCCAACTGGGATGGCCATTTTTCTGACTTCATTTTGGATTTGTTAGAATTTGCTTTGACACATAATTTTTTTGTATTTAAGGACCGTTTCTTTCTGCAGACGCAGGGCACTGCGATGGGCGCGGCCTGTGCGCCGTCGTATGCAAACCTGTTTCTCGGCTTTTGGGAGAGGCAGGTTTTCCAGGGCGACGGGGCACAGGCCGCGGACCCAGTAATGGGCTGGTTTCGCTACATTGATGACGTGTTGATGTTTTGGGAGGGTAGCGAAGCCAGCCAATTGAAATTTATGCAGCAATTAAATAACAATTTATTTAATTTAAAATTTACTTTTCAATGGCACAAAAAACATGTGGATTTCTTAGATATTAGTTTGTGGGTCGGGAACGATGGACGAATAGAAACCGATTTGTATAGGAAAGACACCTCCGTGAACTCTCTCCTCCATGCTTCCTCAGCCCACAACTATTCCACCATTAAAGCCATCCCAGTTGGCCAGTTCCTCAGGAATAGGAGAGTCTGCTCCACTGAGGTCCGCTTTGAAGAACAGTCTACTACTCTTAGAGATAGGTTTAAGGCCAGGGGATACAGCAACCGGTGCATCAAGTCAGGATATAGGCATGCACGATCTCTGGAAAGGAGTGCTTTACTTAAACCCTCAATAAAGAGGATTAGGCAGAAGAAAGATTATAAACTAAGTTACATCTCTACTTCAAATTGTCGGTGGGACACAATGCGAGAAATTTTGGAAAAGCACTGGTCGATACTACGTAGTGACAATGATTTGGCTGCTCACCTATCAGAGTCTCCACAGATGACACAGAGAAGGAGTAAAAATCTGAGAGACCATTTAGTAAGCAGCCATTACGTGGCGAAACAACTGACCATTTTCAATCAGGGGAGTAAGAGGTTGGGATGTTTCCCGTGTGGATCGTGTGTGGCATGTCCCAATATAAAGAGGAGTGGGACCTTTAAATCCTCTGATAGGAGCAGGGAATATAAAATTAAGGAATATATTTCCTGTAAGACATCCTATGTGATATATTATGCTATCTGTCCCTGCTCCCTAATATATGTGGGTCTCACCTCAAGAGAACTCAGGGTGAGGACCCGAGAACATGTCCGCGAAATCAAAGCAGCCAAAGAAGTGTCCGATATTTCAACTTTGAAGACTCTGCCCAGGCACTTTAGGGAACACCATGGATGTGACCCTAGGGGTCTGGAAGTAAGGGGCATTGATTGCGTTCATGGAGGTATTAGGGACGGTAATTTGAAAAAAATTCTTGCCCAACGCGAATGCAGGTGGATCACCATTCTCGATACAATATCACCAAAGGGGCTAAATGAGAAGATCACATTTGTCCCCTTTCTATGATCCACCATGTTCTTTTACTTTTCGGTCTTTTTGGGTGCTATTCATTATACTTTCCCCGGGATGTCCTGTCCCTATTGTTGACTCTAAGTATATTTGCATAAATTAGAGTTTAAATATTTATATACCCTGGAGCCCTGCATGTATTTTAACTATGTGTGTCTTTCGTCATTTTTAATTATCTTTTTATTTATGTATATTTTTTACAGTATTCTCTTCCACATGTGATATGCAATCTGCTGTACCAGCCATTTGAAGTGGGATATTGGGACTGTTCCGCGATATAGAAGACACTGTGTACTTTTTTGGGAGTTGAATCGGAAGAAGGAGGAACACTTAGGGGGACGCTTTCCATATACAAATTTTAAATTTTATATTTTCACTATGTATATTGTATTTATGATGTTGTTTTATGTTTATGTTGTTGTTGCAACACTCTATTGTGATATAGTACCCACTGATTGTTTTTTGGTATTTATTAATATCCTCCAGATTAACATCTGGATATTTGGTTCACTTCACTTATGTTTTTATTTATAATAGTCACTTATACACTTTAATTATATGCGTACGTATGTGTCAGACGCATTGATCTATGCATTTTTGACACATACGTATTCGGTATACACATTTTCGTGTTTAAATTCATTTTGGATATATATATATAAAAAAATCTTTTCGGCACTTAGTGATTTGTTCTAGATCATATATCTGGACATCTGATTTATTTTGCACTGGGTTTCACATTATGATTATCTATAGCGATTCTTAATTGGACCGGGCATTTTAGATGTCATAGCCGGTATTGTTAGCCTGTGATTCGGTCCCGGTCTGTCTTTTAGTGTATATGGGTGTCTTTGATATATGTTCTCCTTGATCCCTGTGTGGGTATTTCTAGGATTTATATCCTGGTATACGGCCATACTTTAAAACTTAATTTAGGTACATGAAGTGTTGGTTTGATATAGGCGCGGGATTATGCTTGTTACTAAGCCTTCACAACCCGGTGAATGCGTCTCCTGTGTGCGCACGCGCAATACTTACCCGGATTTCCATGGCAACACAGCCGCGGACCTGTGAATACTAGGTGTTTGCGCCACGCAGGCGCATTAGGATTCATACACTTCCGGGCCAGGCAGTATAGACTTCCGGGAATATCGGCACAAGCAGTGCGCATGCGCAATTCTACTTACCCGATGTTGTCTAATCTCTATGGCGTCCACATGTTGTGCGGCGCGGATGTATATTGGCACCATAGGCGGTTTTCCGCCCGCACACACGCCGTACAATGACGCCATTTGAGATTGCACTATTTTATGTGCGGGATCTGGATGCGCATGCGCCGATTAAACCTTATGTCCGACTTCCTATAAAAGGTACAGTTGTAGTAAGACACCTTTGTCACCTCCCCTTTGAAAAAGCCATCGTGCGAAACGCGCGTCAGGGGTAGTGGGAAGGCAACACACAGACCGCGACCTACTATGGGTAAGCTCTCATTGGTTATATGTTATTGGCTATACTAGGATATGAGTATGTAGTATGTGCAGAAGAGGGCGTTGTTCCCTCTGAGACTTTTTCTTACGGCAAGCACATAGTGTTATACCATTTCAGACTTACCTAGGTCGTATTTGGCAGTTTGCCCTATCTCTTAGTGTACTGGTTGTTTTTCCTCCTGTCCGCATGCTGGAATTTTGTTATGTATTCTGTCATGCTGTTGTATTTTATCTATATAATATGTTTTCTGTATCTTTAAATAAAATTTAGTGTTTTTCTACGATATTGAGTATCTATACTCCTTCTTTTTTCGCTAGTATATGAGAAGAGGAAGAAGGTCTGGGCAGCTTCTCCATGCTGGGCAATGACACAGCACCAATGGCAGCATAGATATGGTAACCTACCCCACGTGATCTCATTGCACTGGGTAGGGGAGGGACGCTTGAAGTTGGTCAGATTGAAACCTCTGCAAGACAGGGGTCATTTAGCACATTTTATGCACTGCTGGACTAATCTGCTTCCATAGCAGCATACTCCAGTACCCCCTTTCCCTGCTGTGCTGGTGCTAGGTGTTGAAGTCAGACTGACACCTGTGCAAAGAGGTGTTACTGTCAGTGGCACCTCTCCTGCACAGGTGTCAGTCTGTTTATGGCATTTAGAGCAAAAACAGCAGTGGAAGGAGGCAGATTGCTGCTATGGATGCGGATTAGCCGTGTAGTACATAGCTGTGCTAGGGTAGCAGAGGAAGAGCCTTCCATCTCGGTTAGTGCTGTCCCTGCAGTGGGGACCAGTCCAAGCCTGGAATAGTGAATCTATATGCATCAATTTTGATCGAGGGAGATTAAGCTATATACACCATGAGTGGGGGAGAGGGACTGTCACACTGTGACTGCACGTGATTAGGGAAAGGGGCCCTGCACTGTCCCTAGTGCTGGGCCCTAGCAATCCCTGCTCCCAAAGGTACCTCTAATGGTGAGGAGGTTTGGGCCACATGCCTTACTGTTCTCCTGTTATACCCTAAGCTGTCCCCTCCTCCAGGAGGCAGGGGACAGACATGCTAGTGTATAAACACATAAGACAAACAGGGATAACAAAAATAACTAACATACAAAACACTAAAGAAAGGTAGCGAGGATTATAGAGAAAGGTATGACTGTACAAACCAAATGGGAATAGGATAATAAGGAAATCATACTCTCAAAAACAGCATACAACAATCTTCAGGAGCAATAACGATCTCCAACTTCAGCACAGCAACTCCTCGGAAAAAGGAAGTAAACTTATACTGGCAAGGAAGAGAAGGTCTGGCTAGATTTTATAGAGAGAGGAAATGACCAGGTTAGAAGCAGCTGTGAGATGGAGCTGCATGTTTCTAAACAGCATAGAAAAGGTCATTAACCTCTTCAGCACCAAAGGAAACAAAATCCATTTAACACGGGACACGAAACACACAGGCTAAATGGAAGACCTGCGATTCACACTACATAATTTTTTCTCTTAAGAGGAAGTGATACACTCATGATAGTACCCTATTCTATGAGGGACCACAGGACCCTCGGAGCTGGGTTTATCCAGATGGGCCAAATCAACCTACCGGCATTACCTTCAAATGCTGACACCCACATCCTCTCCTTAGGAGCATACCCCTTCCAATGTACCAGTTACTGTAAAGAGCGGCGAATCTTATGGATTATGAATCTTATCAATGATTTTCACTGCCTGAAATTCTAAATTGCTATCAATAATAACCGGTAGTGTAAAGGTGACGGTACCACAGGTGCATGAATTTCTTTGAGCAAAGATCTGTGGAACACATTATTGATCTTGAGAGTCGGAGGAAGCTTGAGATGAAAAGCTACAGAGTTTATTATTACGGCGACCACTTTATAAGGACCAATAAACCTAGGACCTAATTCCCAAGAAGGAGCCTTCTGTTTGATATTTTTGGTGGACAGGCATACTAAATTATTCAACCCCAGGTCCGAACCTGACAATAGTTTCTTATCAGCCATATGATCTTTAAATTATTCTGAACTCCTTCCCACAAAGATAAGAGCGATGAAGAAAATTGTTCATCCCCAGGAACCCCCGAGGACTCATTTTTGCTGAAGGTACAGAATTGTGGGTGAAAGCTGTATGCGCCAAAAAACATCGACTTACCAGTGGACTCGCTAAGATGATTGTTTAAAGCAAACTCAGCTAGAAGACCAATCCTCCTGGGTTTCTGGCACAAAACATCTGAGTTATGTCTCCCAACATTGGTTTAGGCGTTCAGTCTGACCATTAGTTTGAGGATGAACCGCCAAGGAAAAGGATAGATGCATCCCAAAATGGGAACAAAATGCTCTCCCAAATTTAGATACAAACTGAGTCCCCCGATCTGACACCACATTGGAGGGATCCTCGTGAAGCTTCACAATTTCAGTGATAAACACCTGAGCCAGTGTCTTGATGTTAGGAAGAGCAGGTAAAGCAATAAATTGTGCCATTTTACTAAACCTATTCACCATAACTAAGATAACCATTTTACCTGAGGATTAAGGAAGTTCCGTAATAAAATTAATGGACAAATGAGTCCATGGTCGGTCAGGAATGGTTAGTGGTAAAAGATCTCCAGACAGACAAGTCTGTGGGGAATGCGCAAAGACACTACAGGAAGACACTAAGTCAGCTACATCCTTACACAACCTTGGCCACCAAAAATGATGAGAAAGGAGGTCTACGGTCGCCTTACTGCCTGGGTGACCAGCAAGACTTGAGTTATGATATGCCTCTAAAATTTTAAGATGCAGATGTACAGGTACAAACAATTTACCTGAAGGAACAGCAGGGGTGTTCACCTGAGCCTTCAATACCTCACGTTCAAGTTCAGAACACACTGCGGAGACAACCACCCCTTCTTGTAAAAAAAGGACAACATCATCAGTATTAATACCCCCAGGGAAACTCTGAGATAAAGCATCCGCTTTGACGTTCTTAATCCAAGGACGGTAAGTAACCACAAAATTAAACCTGGTGAAAAACAAAGACCATCTAGCTTGCCTCGGAATAAGATGTTTAGCAGATTCCACAAAATGACACCACTACTCAACTTAATGGGCAAAAGTTCCCTATTGCCTACATCGCAGTTTCTTTCGGTCAATGACAACTTTTTGGAGAAGAGGGCGCATGAATGCCACTTACTGGGGATGACCCTTGAGACAATACAGCCCCGACCCCCACCTCAGAAGTATCTTCCTCGACAATAAATGGTTAAGAAGCATCTGGTTGGATGAGTATCGGCGCAGCGGAAAAATACCTCTTCAAAGAAGAAAATGCCTGTCAAGCACTGTCACACCACCATGAGAAGTCCGTACCTTTCATAATAATGTCAGTGATGGGGTGTGACAATAGAAGTTTCGGATATATTTTCAATAACAGTTTGCGAACCCCAAAAGGCATTGTAATGCTTTCAGATTTTCTGGGAGGTCCCAGTCTAGAACCACTCAGACCTTATCAGGATCCAATCAGGAACATGCAGCTAATACTAGGAAACCTAAGAACTGAACCTCTTGTACGGCGAATACAGATTTCTCCAACTTGGCATACAGTTTATTATCCTGTAGAACCTGTAACAAATCTATCAACGAGGTGACAGAAGATTTCATTAACAAAATGTTGAAACTTGGTGGGATCATTAATCAAACCAAAAGGCATGACAAGATTTTCATGATGCCTTTTTGGAGTGTTAAAAGCCGTCTTCCACTCATTCCCTTCCTTAATCCTAATCAGATTACAGGCTCCCCTGAGATCCAACTTGGAGAACCATTTTGCCCCAATAATTTGACTGAACAAATCAGGAATGAATGGGAGGGGATATGGGTCCTGCATAGTAATCCAATTTACAGGCGAAGATGAGGGTCTAATATGTTCCTTGGCAAGACTCTAATGCTGGAGTCACACTAAACGAGTTACCAACGACCACGACCAGCGATACAACCTGGCCGTGATCGTTGGTAAGTCGTTGTGTGGTCGCTGGGGAGCTGTCACACAGACAGCTCTCTCCAGCGACCAACGATCAGGGGAACGACTTCGGCATCGTTGAAACTGTCTTCAACGATGCCGAAGTCCCCCTGTAGCACCCGGGTAACCAGGGTAAACATCTGGTTACTAAGTGCAGGGCCGCGCTTAGTAACCCGATATTTACCCTGGTTACCATTGTAAAAGTAAAAAAAAACCCACTACATACTCACATTCTGATGTCTGTCACGTCCCCCGCCGGCATCCACAGGGTTAAAACTGCTTTCGGCAAGAGCGCTGCTAATGCACGCGCTGCTGCCGAGAGCTTCCCTGCACTGAATGTGTCAGCGCCGGCAGTAACAGCGGTGACGTCACCGCTGTGCTCTGCTTTACGGCCGGCGCTGACACAGTCAGTGCAGGGAAGCTCTTGTCAGCAGCGCGTGCATTAGCAGCGCTCCTGCCGAAAGCAGTTTTAACCCTGTGGACGCCGAGGGACGTGACAGACATCAGAATGTGAGTATGTACTGTTTTTTTTTTTTACTTTTACAATGGTAACCATGGTAAATATCGGGTTACTAAGCGCGGCCCTGCGCTTAGTAACCCGATATTTACCCTGGTTACAAGTGAACACATCGCTGGATCGGCGTCACACACCGTTAGCGGGATCGTTGCTACGTCACCAAAAGCATGATGTTGCAACGATATCGTTAACGATATCGTTATGTGTGACTCAGCCTTAAGAGATATAGTCTTTCAAGGTCTGTCTCTCAGGACCTGACAGATTGCATAATCTGGTATTGGGCAACTTTGCACTCGGAAGCAAGTTCACAGGACAATCATACACATGACGGGGAGGCAGTTCTTGACTAGAGATGAGCGAACTTGTTTGGAAAATATTTGCCAATTTCAAATTCGGCATGAATGTAGCACATTCGGATTCATGCTCAGTTTCCTAAGCATTTTTCCTCAAAGTCAGCAAAATTCGGTCAAAGATAGGTAAATAATCACGTTTCTACTAATAATTTTATCTAGGATAATGGTGCTGTATGATAAGCGTTCGGACGTGTTTTATGAGGGGAGGGGTTGTGTCTAGAAAAGAAAAGCGTAGGAGTCTAATATTTTCTGTGTGTACATTCTGCCAGCCAATCAGGGCTCAGAAACCATCCACAATGTCATGATACAAGGTGTTCTGTGATTACCTGCCGAAGTCTCCACATGGAAAGCGGACCTCTTGTTTTGCTGGCACCATTTTCTCAGTGAAACAGCGCAAAGAGGCCGCTCCTGCTGCTGCAAGTGAACTTGTTATTTAGTTAGATAGGATCCTGTCCTGTGCGAAATTGATATTCCATCATCTAACTAGCATGTGCTAAAACTGTGCTGCCCTCAGAAGGCCGCATTTGCTAATCGAAATTGTTTGGGCAAAAACTATGTTGCACTGAGGAATCAGTAGGCCCCATTTGCTCTTAAAACTCGTTAGGCCTAATATAGAGGTCAGCCAGGAGGCCTTATTTGGCAATCCAAATCTTTTTGGAAAAATGTTTTTGTAGCAATGAGGAATTAGTAGGCCTCAGTTGCTCATAAAATTCTTAGGCCTAATTTTGGGGTTCAGCCAGGAGGTCCTATTTGCTAATTCAAATCATTTGGGCTAAAACTGTGCTGCAGTGAGGAACCATAAGGCCCCATTTGCACTTAGAAATGGTTAGTCCTCCTAATATAAGGGTTCATCCAGGAGGCCCTATTTGCTAATCCAAATTGTTTGGGATAAAACTGTGCTGCAGTTAGGAATCAGGAGGCCCCATTTTCTCATCAAAATCATTAGGTCTAAAGGCTGAGTCACACATAACGATATCGTTAACGATATCGTTGCAACGTCACGCTTTTGGTGACGTAGCAACGATCCCGCTAACGATCTCGTTATGTGTGACAGCGACCAACGATCAGGCCCCTGCTGGGAGATCGTTGGTAATTGGGGAATGATCAGGACCATTTTTAGGTCGCTGATCACCCGCTGTCATCACTGGATCGGCGTGTGTGACGCCGATCCAGCGATGTGTTCACTTGTAGCCAGGGTAAATATCGGGTTACTAAGCGCAGGGACGCGCTTAGTAACCCGATATTTACCCTGGTTACCATTGTAAAAGTAAAAAAAAAACAGTACATACCCACATTCTGATGTCTGTCCCGTCCCCCGGCATCCACAGGGTTAAAATCTGCTTTCGGCAGGAGCGCTGCTAATGCACGCACTGCTGCCGAGAGCTTCCCTGCACTGACTGTGTCAGCGCCGGCCGTAAAGCAGAGCACAGCGGTGACGTCACCGCTGTTACTGCCGGCGCTGACACATTCAGTGCAGGGAAGCTCTCGGCAGCAGCTCGTGCATTAGCAGCGCTCTTGCCAAAAGCAGTTTTAACCCTGTGGACTCCGGCGGGGGACGTGACAGACATCAGAATGTGAGTATGTAGTGTTTTTTTTTTTTTTTTTTACTTTTACAGTGGTAATCAGGGTAAATATCAGGTTAATAAGCGCGGCCCTGCACTTAGTAACCCGATGTTTACCCTGGTTACCCGGGTGCTACAGGGGGACTTCGGCATCGTTGAAGACAGTTTCAACGATGCCGAAGTCGTTCCCCTGATCATTGGTCGCTGGAGAGAGCTGTCTGTGTGACAGCTCCCCAGCGACCACACAACGACTTACCAACGATCACGGCCAGGTCGTATCGCTGGTCGTGATCGTTGGTAAGTCGTTTAGTGTGACACCAGCTTAAGAGTGTTGTTCAGGCACACTATCAAAGAAAATAAATAGTAATTGTTCATTTAATTACAGGTGACTGACAATTGAGGGCCTAAGGCTGTGAAACAGCAATTTACAAGAGGAGCAGGGTACATGCAACATAAGTGGGAAAAAGCAAGGTTGTGGTGGAAGGGGGAATAAGCTTGGTGTTCAACGTGTTTGTGGGTTAGATGTTAATGTAAGCTCAACTGAACAAACATCATCTCGTCCCATCCAAAGACCACTAACAACATCTGTTACTTGACGGGCTACTCGACACCCTTTCTTTGGCTGCCGAACAGCGGTATGTCTTGTAGATGAAGCTCAGAAAGAGCATGTGCTCCAGTGGATAGCATGCCCTGCATCAAATGGCCTCTCCTCCTCTTCCTCTACCTTAACATCACACACAGTACAATCCCCAGAGGTGGCTGCCCAATTACCCTTGTTTCCCCCCGTGTCACAATTTTCCAAACGCCCAACTGACTGTGGGGAACCACAGATGGGCCATTCTGCAGAGCTCTGGAGACTCCAAGTTGGGTTTCCATCTGGTGGGTTGCCTGTGTAAGTAGGGCTCTCAGACAGGTAGGCCTGCATTTATTTTGACTCAACTACCTGTGTTACTTTGGTTACATTTTTTATGCCAATAGTACTGTATTAAAATGCTATTTTTTTTTCAATCTGAGTGTGGCTGAAAAAAATTTGAAGGTGTTGCATGAGGTATCAGGGCTCCCAGATAAAAAGGCTTACACAACTTTCTTAACCACCAGGTCCTCATTGAAACCAATTCAAAGCTATAAATGCTTCCCCAGACCCTGATATCTCATACATGGCCCATGACTGACAGCTTCTGTGCCATTATAAAAGGTTCTACTGTGGGTTAATTGATCAGTCAACTACTTGTGTTACTTTCCTTACATTTTTCTACCAATAGTACTGTATGAAACTGATGTTTGCGCCATCTGAGTGTGGCTGGAAAAAAAAATTAGAGGTGTTGTATGAGGTATTCAATTCAAAGCTTTAAATGCTGGCCCAAACCCTGATAGCTCATGCATGGCCCATGGCTGACTGCTGCTGTGCCATTTGCAAATTCCTACTGTGGGTCAATTGATGCTTTGTTTCATGGTGTCTGCCCCTAATTTTAGCTGTTTGGGAAGTTTTTTGTCACCCCTTAAGGTTTTATGTATACGTTTGGTTTGGCCTCCCATTGAAGTTAATGGGGTTCGGGTACGTTCGGTGGACTGTTCGTCGAATGGCTAAATGTTTGGTGAATCAAAACAAACCTTGAAAGGTTCGCTCATTTCTAGTGCCTACATACAGTACATGTGCATGAGGCTAGAGTATGGACAGGTAAAATGTCTATCTACAGTAGTGTAGTAGACCAAAGCATAGGAAACTATGTGTTGTAAAGCTGCAGCGCCCCATGGTCCTGGTCATTGCAGTAATACCATTCTCCTCTGGGGGGAGTGATGTTATGTCTGAAGGCAATAAAGGAGATCTCTTTATCAGGTAACACAATGCATGCAACATGTTCACACTCCAGACCAGAAGGGGGAGCTCTAAGCTTGTTTTTAGGTGAACTCCCCTATAAAACCATCCTGATCTGGAGAGAAAGGGAGTTCAGTGTTCAGTTCCTGTCAGGAAGACAGGGGAAAGGAAGGAGTGGAGTCCTGGAGCCTGAAGTGCTGCAGCTCCTGGAAGAAGTCACTAAAGTGAACATATGGCAGAGAGTGTGCAGGCAAGCAGAGCACAGGAGAGGAATATCAGAAGGGAATCAGCCCTGCACAAGCTGCTTCCTTCTGAGGCGCAGAAATCTGGTAGCCAGAATACCGAGGGAGTCAGGATCTCTACGCTTTACTTCAGAGAATGGCAGGACAGCTAATTGCAAGTTAACTGTCCGCACCTACACCCAGGAGGCACGGTGGCACCTCTCAGAGGCTGGGGCATGCTAGAGTCCCTGTAAAAAGCCTCAGGCCACCGGTCATACGGGTTTGTCCTATCCTTACCATCAGGGGGACAGAGAAAGAGACATAACATCTAGAACATCTACAACAGTTGTGAGGACCTTATGAGAGGCTCAGCAGTAAGGTACTACAACACCCAGGCGCTAGAGAAAGGCTACTGATTTCCACCTGGATAAGGGGACTCTGGATTTGCCTTCAGACCGGCCGGACTCTGCCTGCCCTGTGATCTGGTGCTTGGGACTGTGGATGCTGAAGACTTCAGTAAAAAGATAAAGAGACTGCAACCTTGTGTTCTCGTTCTTCACTGCGCCTTTCACCATCCACCGTCTACACACTGGGAAGCCATGGGGATACACTTCACCTGTGGGAAGGTATACCATCTAGCTGCAATAACATCACCCCAGTGGACCCCTTACAGCAGCGTCGGTCACCCTGACCGAATACCACAGGTGGCGTCACGAACATAAACTCTATCCCTTTAAAGACCTTTCCCCCCTTTTACAATGGATGTCCCTAGGGCCACGGACTGGGTCATCCACCGTGATATCCCCCTTGAGAACCGAAGGACCTGGTACCGAGTACCCCGCTGCCCTACGGGGGCGATCCAAAACCATGTGGCCTTCAGACTTGAACAAAACCCTGCAGAACTATTCTCAAGGAATAAATTGCGAAAGGGACAGAATTAGGCAGTGCACCGGATTGGCCTTCAATATAAGAGGTCAGAGTGCCCAAATGAGAGTACATTTGGCACCAAAAGATGAGGTGATGCTCTTACTGCAGCTCCAGCAGCATAGATAGTAGGCTGCAGCTGCAGGTACCACCAAGGCCCAGACTGGGACCAAGATGGTCAAGCACCGAAGACCAGAGTGATGCTGGCCAAGGTCTAGACTGCACTCATCGAAGTTCAAGCACCGAAGATGCGAACTGTAATAATTATAGGGGATAACTCAGGAGACTCTTTGCGTGGAACAAGACAATTACAGGACACAGTTTTATA
Organism: Ranitomeya variabilis; assembly: GCF_051348905.1. Classification (NCBI taxonomy): domain Eukaryota; kingdom Metazoa; phylum Chordata; class Amphibia; order Anura; family Dendrobatidae; genus Ranitomeya; species Ranitomeya variabilis. Next base: position 603,181,868 of record NC_135236.1, read on the forward strand.
AGTGGTAAAGTCTATATTATCACACAGTGATTCAAACAGGTGCAGAGAGAAACTCAAATCCACAACACTTGGTGTAAATATTAAACGCAACTTAGCAGTCTATAGGAAACTTCAGAGGAAAATGCAATCAAGCAGAAAGTCTATGAAGCAGTTATTCTTGAGGATACTTGACACGAATAAATCCTTGTCTTAGTCCAAACACAGATAGATAAGCTTATAAGGCAGTTCAAATCATATCTTAGCTCAACCAGGGAGGCCTGGTTAATAGTCTCAGGTTTTTGCAGAGCAGAAACAGTTTACATGTCCAGCAAATGCAGATGGAAGTAAACACGAGCAGCAGATGAAGGAGGATTACTGGAAACCGATGTATGCAGCAGAAACTCAGAGCAGAGTAGCAGGATCACCACACAGGTTCACAGGAGCAGGTATATAGCCAGGGAGTAATCAGAGGTCAGGAGCTGGATGCAAGGCAGAATACTCTAGCACAGACTGAAGGCTGGGGTGGAGTTTTATAGCAGGAAGACACAGTGCACATGAGACCAAAGACGCCATCTTGGAAAAGGACAGTAATGCACGAAAGGTAAAAAATGTTCAGAGTCCTGACACGAACAATGCCAGTCAAGGTTCCAGACTTAGCCAATGCCGGTTAAAAGTAAAGGATCAACCCCCTACCGATACAGACCTAGGAAATGCACTGATGAGGCCCTGGGAATACCTGGCCAGGAATTCCAGCCTGAGCCAGTGATCGAAGGAGATGTGTTAGTTGGGTTGTCACTTCCAGCACAGACTTACAATACCGAGCGTGGGCAGGGGGGAAGGCTGCAGACCAAACGGGGTTCGGCTGATGCTAGAGTGGCTCAGAGAGTGTTGATAGACTTTTTAAGAAAAGGATGGCTAGTGAGACAGGGCAGTGTCCATCATCAAGGCCCAGAAAGCCGCAGAAACATCTAGAGAGTATTACTGTCAAATATTGGGCTTACCCCCCACTAGAACTAGGTTGAACTGCAGACTCAGATCTGATACTGACGTTTCCTGTTGTATACTAATCCATGTACCTCTGTTATATAATTGCTTGTGAAATACTCTGTAAATATATTGTCTTTTTGTGATTTGTCATTTTCAGTATCCCTATTTCTAGTTCATGTTGTTAATACAATAATTAAATTGTTGTTTCTACCTGGTGCCTCCGCTGTTGCATTTAGCCACCTGCTTACAGTAGCAGTAGGGAGTGCCCTGTGGGATCAATTCCTCCTGTGGGCCCAACACACTCCAGTCTGGCACTGCACAGAAGTGGGTTTCATACATATTTAGGGTAAACAGGGGTGAAATCATAAACACCAAGTAGGCACAGTTGTGGACTTCTTACATACAAACTTCTGTTGGTCGCACAGTCTTATCAGTGCTTTCCGTGGTTCCCCAAGTCACAACAGTGAAGGTCAGAAAATATTTATAAAATACTTTGTGCACAGAGATTGTTTTGTCATGAAAAAATGTGTATGAATGTAAGGATTAGTTAGTAAAGGAATTTTGGACAGATGTCAGCATTGTCATGCCCATACTGTCGATAATTTAAAGTATCCTCCCTATAATCCTGATCTTGCCCCATTAGCCTATCACCTGTTTGGTCCACTAAAGATATGGGGAATTTGTGGATTCTTTCAGGGCTGAAGATGTCAGTAACCAAGAATTATTAAACATGCGGTAATAACCCCTTCACGACATTGGGCGTATCCATGTGTCTAGGTCAGTAGGTACTTACCGAATCATATTTTCCCATTGTGCACAGAATTTAAGATTTAAACTGTCAAAGGGATTGCTCTTTGTCCCATAAACATTGGTAATGCCAGGGACAAGTTCCAGGCTGCAGTGCCTCGTGTGAATGTGGCTCCAAGCAAAAATAGCACAAACGATGAATGATCGACGAACACCCACCTATGCCTGTCAGAAATGGTGAGCCATATATTCATTGTACAATACGCTATACAGAAAGTTTATAACCTCCTCTGAGAGTTAGTTTGGGTATCAAGAATGTTATCTTTTTAAATCTATGTCTGTGTATGTGGGTTGGCGCTCTGTTATTAGAAATAAATGCTTTAACCACTACATAAAGATGTAATAGGAATCTTTTTATCGCAGTGTTTTTGCATTATTATGACTCAATAGCATGAACGGTCGATTTCTGCTGACTTGCCCTGGCTGAACCATTCAAAGTCTATCAAATCCATCTCAAAGCAGATCCTGTCACAACTTATCTAAAGTACGTGAAATAAGATAAGTGTAGTGAGAACAAAAAAATCATGTCTTGTTATGAAGAAAGCATCTGTAAAATGTATAATCCTGGCGTGCCTTCACTTGTGAGGATTCCTAAATTGTGTCAAATGGTCAAACAGGAGCAGGTCAGTGTTTATCCAGGGGGTTGAGAGCAAAGAAAAATGTATAATGGTGGCCGGCATCATGGCCATCAATGACTATCAATATTAGTGGGCCTTGGAGGGTTATTTGCCCCAATACAATAGTAGATAGGTAGATGAACAGTCGAAATATAATGGGTGGCCGTAGGAAGATAGATAAGTGAGAAAGTAGTAAGTGTTCGGTCAACAGCTAATTCTCCTATAGCGACAATACATACGAATAATTAAGGATTAAGGTCCCATCTCTTTAAGGTGTTTTTGCCAGTTTTCTTCATGCCAGTCTCGGCTAGCTTTGCCAAAATGGGCATGGCATAGGTGGGGTGAGGCAAGACTACATCTGTCCATCTAATTCATGAAAAGTTATGCCACAGGCCCCGACAGGAGGTGCCTGGAACTTGAAAGATCCTCCTAATTCATTAGGTTGCATGTTCCTTTTACCGTTATTAGGCACATCTTACTCCAGCGGTCCCATTTATATTCAAATAATTCTTTATTTATTGAACAATGAACAACATACAGTATAATGACAAGATTATATAGCCCATTAAACATGGGATACAATCAGGGTCGTAATATAATAATAATAATAATAATAATAATAATTTTATTTATATAACGCCAAAATATTCTGCAGCACTTTACCATTGACATATACAAACAACAACGACATCAAAAAGTAACACATAGTTCAACAGTTACAGGAGAAGTAAGGGCCTGCTTGCAAGCTTACAATCCATAAGAATAAAGCAGCAACAAAATACTTAGAGGATAACAATAATCAATTTTGTACAAAACAAACTGGAGTGTCCAGAGTTATGGAAAGAGTTTAGGTGGAACCAAAATATGAAGGAGAGATAAAAAGTAGGATGCAATATACAGTAGTCTACATAGGGCATCGTAGGGGACCATACGGCAGGAGAAGAAAGATATTGTGGGGTTGGAGGAGAAAGAGAGCTAGAGGAAGAGATACATTAGGGAGGGCGTGATGTGGATTGTGTCATTTGGCTGGATAGGTTTGGAGCTTTGTGCTTCCAGGGAGACCATATTTTGCGGAATTGTGGTTGGATATGAGATTCCCAGCTAGAAAGCTCTTCTAAGAGATATATTAACTTCCAGCATAGGGGGATCAGGTCTTTGACAGTTCCTAACAATAGCATTAAGAGATCATGTAGTGTTTTGAAGGACAAGATAACAAAACTTCTCCTAGGTTTACAGTATGTTTAATAAGACTTTAATCTTGCAAAGTCAACTCTATCTCCTTGGAGAATTGTGTTAGTACAGGGAAGAACCAGAAAATGTAATAGAGGGTAGTTCTGTGGAGTTGAATCTCAAGTATAGACTAGAGTCTGCTAGTCCAAGATGATGTAACAATTCAGGGTTTCTGTACCAACAGTATTTTGTAGGCATTCTCTTGCAACAGTATAAATCTGGAGAAGCTATGTGAGTTAGATAGAATGGACTTTACATCACAGTCATATGAGATGATATTTAAACGGAATCTGTCACCCCCTGGACGATTTTGATCTACTACTATGGGCATGCAGGTAATAGAATGGTTAAACCAGTCTTACCTGTATGCCTCACAGCTGTGGTGTAGATCTTGAGAAATTCTGGGGCTTGCAGTGCCTGAAAGGAATCACTGCCGCCTGACTTCAATATAAAGGTACCCCCCTCACATCAGCATCACACTGACCTGTTCGGTGCTGTAGTCTTGCACAAACCCTGTCCGCCCTCCTATGGGCAGTCTCTGCATTGATCTTCTGCACAGGCGCGTTGAGCCACTGCACTGCAGCAGAGACTCGCCTGTGCAGAAGATCAATGCAGACTCTGCCTATAGGAGGGTGGACAGGGTTCACGTAACCACGCGCGTGCATAGTGCATGCGCAGGGTTACAGCGCCAAACAGGTTAGTGTGAAGCTGATGTGAGAGGGGTACTATTATAATGAAGTCAGGAGGCAATGGTTTATTCCAGGTACCGCACGCCCAGGAGCTTGGAGAAATCATTAACATATAACATTATAAATGAATTTCTCAACATCTACACCGCAGCTATGAAGCATACAGGCAACAATGATTTAACCATTGTATTACCTGTATGCCCATAGCAATAGATCAAAATTGTCCAAGAAGTGACATTCCTTTTAATTCTTTAACCCATGAGAGAAGGAAGGTTGGTTTATAAGCAGTCATTGGAGAAAATAGATAATCGTATATTTTAGAGATTTATCTGGGGAATCGGGAAAGCTAATTTGAAGAGTAGGCAGGGAATTTCACTGTAAAGATGTTTAATATATGCGACGCATGGATACGTTGTAGGAAATTACTGGGACAACGGGTGGGTTCTTTTGGCCAGGAGTCTATCACAGAAACCTTATTAGATAAATATTGGGAGATGTAATTAGGTACAGAAGATCATAAGTTGTATACATCTGAAACGTTAGGGTCTAAAAAGTAGGAGAAGGTGGAAATAGGAGCCAATGCCGGGAGAGTAGGTTTGGGGGTTAAGACTTTTTCTACAGATCATTTAATGGCGAGGGTAGTGGTAGTAATACTGTCACAACAAGGCTTAAGAGGAGACTATTTTTGCCTAATAGTAGGCATTCTGTGTTTGATTTGCTATGTAGCCTGGATGAGTTGTCAAGTTTGAACCATCTGTTTAGATGGATTGTCTTGTAGATGTAGATATCTGGGAGACCATCACCTCCTCTTACTTTTGGCTCTGTGAGGAGTTTGCATGGGAGTTTCTTTGTTTAAAACTTCCAAATATACTGGGAAAAAATTTGTTTGATTGAGGAGAAGAAGCATAGTGGGAGATTGATGGGTAGCATAATAATTTAGTGAGTATAAGAGATTTAATTAAATTTTTTCTTCCTAACCAGGATAGAAGGGGTAAGTCAAAAGATTAAGGCTAAGTGCACACATTGCAGAATTGCCGCAGAAATTTCCATGGCAATTCTGCAACTCCTGCCACGGGTATATCGCATGCGGAATTGGCATGCATATTCCTGCTAAAAACTAGCATTTTGCAAGCATAATTAGCTTGCAGAATGCTAGCGTTTTCCAAGTGATCTGTAGCATCGCTTGGAAAACTGATTGACAGGTTGGTCACACTTGTCAAACATAGTGTTTGACAAGTGTGACCAACTTTTTACTATTGATGCTGCCTATGCAACATCAATAGTAAAAGATATAATGTTAAAAATAATAATAAAAAAAAAAAAATGGTTATACTCACCTTCCGAAGGCAGCCAATCTCCTCAGCGGCTTCCGCTCCTGGTGAATTATATGGGGAACAATGTAGTGGTCCCATTTATTAAGACTCATGTACACAGCACTAATCTTAATGAATCAGGGCCTATATTTTTAAAGCATGTCTGTCATGTTATTTAATATCCTGTCTCTTACTAGCATATGCATCAAATCAATGTATCAGCCTTTACAAAGAATGAAGTACAGTTTCAGAAACTTTCTATGGAGCCCTTAGATCGCTCTGTGCAGGAGCTCAGCACCTCTGCATGTAGAGTAGCACTCAGCAGAGTGGAGCAAATGGTTTGGCATTTCAAGGCTTCCTGTAATCTGCTGCACATGTTAGGAAGAAACTATATATTAAATATATAAAAGGAGCACTTTAATTCTAAATTGTCCAATAGACATAATATTTGTCAGGTGGGAGTTATGGGAGACCACCATTCACAGTAGAAATTTGAAGATACATCTGCCTTTATTCTACTGTGTATGAGACCTTAAGTGACATTCATAAAGCGTTCAGGAAACTGTAGATTACCCAATTTTTACTTCTAAGAAGCAAAAAGCAAAAATACCCACCCTTCCAATCCCTTGTTAATGTAGAATTATGTGTCTGTTTAAAGACACAATCTTTAAATTTGATATGCATGTAACAGGCATTTATTGGCCACAATAGGATTTCTAATCAGCATGGGGAAGTACAAGCTGTATGGCCGGTCCCTTGTAGGTTAGTCCTGGGAAGCTATGAAGATTGTCCATAGAGAGACACTGTTATCTAAGGGATCTGATAAGGTTTTCCCATATGTAGCCAAAGCAGGGGCTAATGGGAAGGACGGCCCAGACAAGTGCATGGGATGCCACAATCAGTTGAGCCACCGAACTGTAAAGCTTCTGTTAAAAGACTTAGGCCCAGAACTTTGCAAACTTTAAGTCTAGAAGGAACAAAGCATATATGGCCTTATTCTGAAGCAGGTGTTATTCTTGCAGGAGTAGTGCCCACTTACTCCTCTTGGTAGGGATGTTGAGGAGAGCCATAAGATCAAATACTTATTTAACCTCAAGACATAAGAGATTGAGAGAAACGACCCATAAAGTGTATTATTTCTCCTTACATAAGCTTGCTCGGATCAAAGTGTGACACTAAAGATGGCTGCATTTCCTGTTTCAACACACACTATGCTCTGGTATCCAAGAGGACGCCTACCCTGATAACATCATGGATCCATCCACGATGATGCCCACCCTGATGACCTCATGGACCAACTCAGCTCGATGACTTCATGGATCCGCCCATTTCTTATTGTTCAACCTAACAGGGATTTCTGTATTCACTTGTTATGCTGCTTTTCTACTGACAGGTGAAAAAGGGTGGTTACATCAAATTCCACTATAACAGAAGAAATATAAATGCAGAGGATAACTAATGCCTAAAGAAGCAGCCTAAGCTCTCATTAGTTTTAAATGCAACATAAATACTATGGGTCCGATTTATCAAGGTTTTGGCGCAACATTTTATACAACTATGTTGTAGAAGATTCACAAAGATTTTTCACCTTTTTGCGTTTTAAGTCACTCCTGGCCAGCTCTGTTCAGTTTAAGAAAAGTGGGAAAAGTGGAGGCAAAACAGGAAATGACCAAATGTGCACTAAAGAGATGTAAATTACACTAGAAATTGACTCCATTAATTTGACTGGAGAAACATTTCTGGCACACTGCAGTTGAAAGAAGTAACAAATTAATAAATGAATTAGGTGCATCTTTTGGCAGCAGTTAAAAGTCTTGATAAATCGGGCGCTATAGAAAGATATTAGGACCATAAAATAGGCAACAGAAGAGGTGGGTCCTCTTCAACCGTTCCTTAAAAGCAGCAGAGGTGCAAGGCACACCATAGCATAAGTAGCAGAAGAATGAATCTCAACGGTGTGCAACCCTACGGCATGCTGCCTGGAGTAGGAACAAGAACCCCTGTTCTGGTGATCTGTGGAGTTCGCAACAATGAGACCAAAGTGACCACCTATCCCGCATATTATAGGAAACACCTCTTTAAGGAAATTGTTAAAGATGACAAACAAATATTTATTGACTCCGTAATGTTCTAAATTCAAGATCATATTCCTCAGAATGTTGTTGGTTTAAATGCTTCAGTATTATTTGGGATAAGAGATGTTCTGGAATGTCTTCAGTGTTTGGACAATCTGTAAGGGAAAAAAGAAGCCATAATTGGATTATTAATGTAATTTCTGTCAAGTACAGTATGGAACACTACAATCACAAGGGTTTAGAGATTAAAAAAAAGCTTTTCAAGAAAAAAGAGAAAAAGAGACACCTCCCCAGCTGTCCCAGTGAAGAAACTGAAGCTGAAAAGAGGTTGCCTGTTCTATCGAAACAATCATGCTGTAGTAGCTACTATACACACCCAGATTGCTTCAAGAAGCAACAGTTTTTGAAATGTTCTTCACCGATACTACCCAGTCAAATAAACTGATATACTGGAAAAATGGAGTAATATGTCCAAAATATAATGTATAAAAAAGTATAAGTTTATTAAATAGACCAGAAAACATATATCAATACATGTAATACAAATTAAATCAGTTTCAAAAGATTTCAGATTTTTCTCTTTAAAAAGTGCATAGTGCATATGTAAACCTGTGAGTCATTAAGGCATGGGGGGAGAGATAATGAAACTTCATTAGAAGTCAGTACTCAGGGTAAAAAAATTGCTTTATGCCCATCCCATCATGTCAGAACAGACTCTTACCCATGATGTGATGCAAGAAAGACACATCACTAGCCCCAACGCGCGTTTCGCATTGGCTCCCTCAGAGGGCCATGCTACTCTCTGTGTCTCTGCGAGGCATTAAATTTACCTCCCTACAGGTGTAACAAGTTGCAGTAATGGCGCATATGTACAATAGTCTGCGACAAAACCTGCATCACTTCTGACAATCCCTATGACGCTGCGGGTCGCGAAGACCATTGCTGTGACGTCAGTGACCTGCACGCATCATAATTAGGTGCCATCGGTGATGCATCATCACTTGGGACTCTAAGGTATGGTAGACATAACAGATGCGCCCACACTCCACACCTTCATATAGAGAGGGAACATCCCCTCAGATAGCGTAATGATCTGTGCTATGTGTAAGTAAGAAGCACCGAGCAACATACTGAAAATATAAACCGCTGTGTATATATATATTTATATATATATCAAATATAATAGTATGTGAACCATAGATACTTCACCACTAAAGCCACTATAAATGAAAGTGGTTACCACTGATTGGAGTGCAATAAAACAACATGGTATAATAATCAAGTGAATATAATAATTCACTACTAAACATTATGATACTCATGATCACTTCTACATAGTGACGTGTAATAGGGTATCATACCCATGACAAAAAATAAATAAAATAAAAATAATAATAAAAATAATAATGTGTTAAATTACACAGATATCATAAAGTGCTAGTGCTTAAACTAGTTATATTGCACAATACATACAAAAACATGAATAGACTGAATAATATTTGTCTAATAGTACATACAAGTCAAATAGACCTAGTTGTGAATAATAGTGTAACCATACATAGGGAGGAAGAAAAGAAAAGGGACAATAAAAAGCGAGAAAAACACATTCCAATGATGTATGCAAAAGAAAACAAAAATGCGAACATAGACCTCTGGTCTGCTGTAAAACATATCCTTGCATGTGTTGTCCATGGTCCTAATCACCGGAACAAATGGTAGAATGGGAGAACAGTTCAATGCCTGAGAGTAACTTCCCATGTAGACACTTCAAATCGAAATCACTAAGGCTACGTTCACACTTGCGTTGCGTCGGGCGCAGGTTCGGCGACGCATAGCGACGCATGCGTCATGCGCCCCTATATTTAACATGGGGGCGCATGGACATGCGTTGTCTTGCGTTTTGTGACGCATGCGTCTTTTTTGGCGCACGCGTCAGGGCGCAGAGGACGCAGTAAGTTGCATTTTTTGTGCGTCAAAAAATATGCCAAAAATGGACGCATGCGTCACAAAACAATGCGTTTTGCATGCGTTTTGCATGCGTTGTGCGTTGCATCGCCGATGCGTCGCCAACGCATCGCCCAACAACGCAAGTGTGAATGTAGCCTAATACTGATCATCATAAGAGATAAACAACCACAAAAAGCAAAATAAAAAGACACACAAATTAAAATTAAAAATTAAAAACAGAAACATGAGATGTTTATAGAAAGGAGGTAAAGCTCTTCTCACTTTGGGAATGTTGCCTCGGTCAGTAAATGCTGTGGGTTGGACGCTGTGGACACAGTGTCCAACCCGTAGAGTCCAGATGTTACAGCATAGTGGATGGGATTTCAAGAAATCCCATGCCCACTATGTGGGCACCGACGCCCGTAGTTTACCTGCGGAGACGGACATGCTGTGCGTTTTTCCAGAACGCAGCATGTCAATTTATCTTGCGGAGATGCGAGTCTACACAAAATAAGTGTCACCCGTATAATGTATTGGATGCTGTGATTCCGCACGGCTCAATGAACATATGCAGAATCACCTGCGTTCAAAAGCCGGCAACGCTTTGGACGGAGCGGACATGTGCTGTGTCAAAGCGCTGCCGATTACTGATCGCGGGAAAGTACCCTTTCTGAAAAGTGGAAAAAGCTGAGGCAAACCAGGAAATGACCAAATGTGCACTAAAGATATGTAAATTACACTAGAAATTGACTCCATTATTTGACTGGAGAAATATTTCTGGCACACTGCAGTTGAAAGGAGCAACAAATTAATAAATGAATTAGGTGCATCTTTTGGCAGCAAACAGTTAAAAGTCTTGATAAATCAGGCACTATGTAAAGATATTAGGACCATAAAATAGGCAACAGAGGAGGTGGGTCCTCTTCAACCGTTCCTTAAAAGCAGCAGAGGTGCAAGGCACACCATAGCATAAGTAGCAGAAGAATGAAACGCAATGGTGTGTAGCCCTAAGGCATATTGCCTGGAGTAGGAACAAGAACCCCTGTGCTGATGATCTGTGGAGTTCGCAACAATCAGACTTTAGTGATCAAAGATTTATCACCTATCCCGTATATTATAGGAAACACCCCTTTAAGGAAATTGTTAAAGATGACAAAACAAATATTTATTGACTCTGTAATGTTGTAAATTCAAGAGAATTCCCAGTGAAGAAATTGAAGCTGAAAACAGGTTGCCTGTTCTATCGAAACAATCATGCTATAGTACGGTAGCTACTATACAGACCCAGATTGCTTCACGAAGCAACATTTCTTGAAATGTTATTCACAAATACTACCCAATCAAGTAAACTGCTCGATATAGAAGTCTATTGCTCCTTATTTTACATAAAGAAATTACTACTACTATTACTACGATAGTTTGCACCTGTGTAAGCAGGTTACTTGCATACAACAGTGTAGACAATGAGGAGACAGTGGTAGTTAGCCAACAATATCTATTTAACTAACACAAAAAGGAAAATAAAGAAAATAAGTTGTGGTAGATCAACTCACTTGAATGCTTAAAGAGGTAGTCACTGTTATGTTAGGGCTAGCGGAACGCACCTAATGAATGTATATATTTTATTAGGATAGATGCGTTCGCAGCCCGGGGTCCACCGTGCAGGAGAACCTGCTGCTAGCAAATAGCGGAACTGAAAGGCGGTGTACGGCTACTTTCACACTAGCGTCGGGCTCGGCCCGTCGCTGTGCGTCGGGCCGACGTTCCCGACGCTAGCGTTGTCTCCGCCGCACAACGGGGGCAGCGGATGCATTTTTCCAGCGCATCCGCTGCCCCATTGTGAGGTGCGGGGAAGTGCGGGGAGGTGGGGGCGGAGTTCCGGCCGCGCATGCGCGGTCGGAAAAAGCGGACCGTCGTAAGCAAAAAACGTTACATGTAGCGTTTTTTGCTCCCGACGGTCCGCCACTGCACGACGCATCCGTTGCACGACGGGTGCGACGTGTGGCAATCCGTCACAATGCGTCGCTTAATGTTAATCAATGGTGAAAAAACGCATCCTGCAAACACTTTTGCAGGATGCGTTTTTTCAGCAAAACGACGCATTGTGACGGAATGCAGTTAACGCTAGTGTGAAAGTAGCCTAAGTTAACTCTGTTACTTCACAGAGCAGCCGTGAACTCAAAGCACTGCGCCCTGTTAGACACCACAGAGGCACAGGCTAACTGTCTAAACAAGAACAGTCAGTGGTCATGCATGCACACAAAACTCCTCGCCGGAGGTGCCAGCATTCTAGGGGCTTATTTCGGCCAGGTCCCTGAACACACAAGCATACAAACTCCTCGCCGGAGGTGCCAGCATTCTAGGGGCTTATTTCAGCCGGGTCCCTGAACACACTCATAAAAGACCACACTGGCGCAAAGTACATAAATGAAAGCAATACTAGCCATGCGAGCCTTAAATAGTTGCAGCACGTACATGACCTACCAAGGACCAATGAGAGGCTGCCACAGAGCGTGAGCACCTACAGGACCTTAGCTGCAGTGTCTGATCATGTGACCCTCGATCTCCACTGAGAGATCTTACTCTGGGCATGCTCAGAACAAGAAAAGCAGGACTAAAGGTACCTTCACACTGAACAACTTATCAACGATAACGATAGCGATCCGTGACGTTGCAGCGTCCTGGATAGCGATATCGTTGTGTTTGACACGCAGCAGCGATCAGGATCCTGCTGTGATATCGTTGGTCGGAGCTAGAAGGCCAGCACCTTATTTCGTCGCTGGATCACCCGCTGTCATCGCTGGATCGGTGTGTGTGACACCGATCCAGTGATGTCTTCACTGGTAACCAGGGTAAACATCGGGTTACTAAGCGCAGGGCCGCGCTTAGTAACCCGATATTTACCCTGGTTACCATTGTAAATGTAAAAAAAAACAAACACTACATACTCATCTTCTGATGTCTGTCGCGTCCCCCGACGTCCGCTTCCCTGCACTGTGTCAGCACCGGCCGGCCGTAAAGCAGAGCACAGCGGTGACGTCACTGCTCTGCTTTAGGGCCGGCGCTTACACAGTGCAGGGAAGCAGGTGCCGGGGGACGCGACAGACACCGGAATGTAAGTATGTAGTGTTTTTTTTTTTTACATTTACACTGGTAACCAGGGTAAACATCGGGTTACTAAGTGCGGCCCTGCGCTTAGTAACCCAATGTTTACCCTGGTTACCCAGGGAGTTTGGCATAGTTGGTCGCTAGAGAGCTGTCTGTGTGACAGCTCTCCAGCAACCACACAACGACGAAACAGCGACGCTGCAGCGATCAGCATCGTTGTCTATATCGCTGCAGCGTCGCTTAATGTGACGGTACCTTTAGTCCCAGAAGCGTCTGCTCGCTGCTGCTCAGCACTGACTTCAATGGCAGAAGCAGGAAAAGCAGCAGCAACTCTCTGTACAGAGTCAGACTGAGCAAGACGCTGGGACCGACGTCTCGGCTGAGCAGACTCCACTGCGGCAGAAGAATGGGAGACCAAAGCGGAGATGGCCCGAGATTCCCCCTGTGCAGAGATGGGAACTCGACCCCTAATATTACCCCCCTCCTTGGGCCTCGCTACGCTCGAAGGCAGCAATGAGCTGTGGAGCCCGAATGTGCTCAGCAGGCTCCCAGGACCTATCCTCAGGACCGTAACCCTTCCAGTCCACCAAATAAAATTTTTTGCCACGAACCACCTTGTACCCCAAAATAGCGTTCACCTCGTAATCGTCCGTAGATGAACCCGATGTCCCGGCAGATGACTCGGAAAACTGGGACATGTATACAGGTTTCAAGAGGGACACATGAAAGGTGTCGGTGATACCCAGGCGTGGCGGAAGGGCTAAACGATAGACCACATGGTTAACCTGTTCGAGGACCTTGAAAGGACCCAAGTAGCGAGGTGCAAACTTAGTGGACTCAACTCGCAGCCTGATGTTACGGGCGGAGAGCCACACTAAGTAGCCAGGAGCAAAGGTTGGAGAGGGGCGCCGATGTGCATTGGCAGAGGACCTCATTCTCTCCTTGGAGGCCTGAATGGCATCCTGAGTGCGGTCCCAAATATCCCATGCTTCCACAGCCCAGTCTGCCACCCTGGAGTCGGCAGAAGACACGGGCATAGGCACAGGTACCCGCGGATGCTGACCATAGTTAAGGAGGAATGGGGTTTGTCCAGTGGAGTCGGCAACCGCATTGTTCAGCGCAAACTCTGCCCACGGTAGCAAGGATGCCCAGTCATCCTGCCTGGCTGAGACAAAATGTCGCAGATATGTGACCAAGGTCTGATTGGCCCTCTCTACCAATCCATTCGTCTCGGGATGATATGCGGAAGAGAGATTTAACTCAATGCTGAGAAGACGACAAAGCTCTCTCCAGAACCGAGACGCAAACTGGGGACCCCGGTCACTGATAATCTTGTCTGGCATACCGTGTAGGCGAAAGATGTGCTTTAAGAACAACGCTGCCAAGGCCCGTGCCGAAGGTAACCGCGGAAGCGGCACCAAATGCACCATTTTGGAGAAGTGATCGGTGATAACCCAAATGATGGTACAGCCCCGAGACTTGGGCAAACCCACCACAAAGTCCATCCCGACCATCTCCCAGGGCCTGTCTGCCACCGGCAATGGATAGAGTAACCCAGCTGGCCATTGTCGAGGAGACTCATTTTTGGCGCAGGAGACACATGCCTGAATATAATCCCTGACATCACGGACCATATGTGGCCACCAATACGTCCTCGCTAACAGCTCAGATGTCCTTTTTGTCCCAAAGTGTCCACCCACCCTGGACGAATGAGCCCACGAGAGAACCTCCGGTCGCAAATTGGATGGTACAAAAGTGTTGCCCGGAGGCACAGACTCTAGCGAAACCGGAGCTACGGTTCTCAGGCTTTCAGTGGGGACAATAAGCCGAGGCTCCTCTTCCTCCTCCACAGATGACACAACGGAGCGAGAGAGGGTATCGGCACGAATGGTCTTCTCCCCAGAAAGAAAATGGAGGGTGAAATGGAACCGGGAGAAGAACAAGGACCATCTAGCCTGGCGAGAATTTAACCGCTGGGCTGTCTGTAGGTACACCAAATTTTTATGGTCTGTGAAGACTTGGAAAGGAAAACGAGCTCCCTCCAAGAGATGTCTCCACTCCGAGAAGGCCAACTTCATGGCCAGCAACTCCCTGTCCCCGATGGAATAATTCCTCTCTGCTGGTGAGAAGGTCTTTGAAAAGAAGAAGCACGGGTGCTTCCGACCTTGAGCATCCTTTTGGAAGAGGACTGCTCCAGCACCAACAGATGAGGCATCCACCTCCATGATAAATGGTTTGTCTACATCGGGGCGATGTAAGATGGGAGCGCTGGCGAAGTGTGACTTTATGGAATTAAAGGCCTTGGAGACCTCCTCAGACCGCAATTTGGGATTTGCTCCCTTCTTGGTAAGGGCAACCAAGGGAGCTACCAACGTTGAGAAGTGTGAAATGAACTGTCGATAGTAGTTAATGAACCCCATAAAGCGCTGCACCGCTTTAAGAGAATGGGGTTCCTGCCAGTCCATCACAGCCTGTAGCTTGGCAGGATCCATAGCCAAACCCTGGGCAGAGATGATATAACCAAGGAATGGCAAGGACTCCTGCTCAAACACACACTTCTCCAACTTGGCGTAGAGGGAGTTTGCCCGTAAGAGGTCAAAGACTTTGCGAACATCTCTCCGATGGGAGTCGATATCTGGAGAGTAGATGAGAATATCATCCAGATAGACTACGACCGAGGTGGTGAGCATATCTCAGAAGATGTCGTTCACAAAGTCTTGGAAAACGGCTGGGGCATTACAGAGCCCGAAGGGCATCACCAAATACTCATAGTGCCCATCCCTAGTGTTAAAAGCCGTCTTCCATTCGTCCCCCTCACGGATGCGAATCAGGTTGTAAGCACCCCGCAGATCTAATTTTGTAAATACCCTTGCTCCCCGTAGCCTATCAAAAAGTTCAGATATCAGGGGTAATGGGTATTTGTTCTTAACGGTGATGGCGTTAAGACCCCTGTAGTCTATACATGGACGCAGTTCCCCATTCTTCTTCTGAACAAAGAAGAACCCAGCCCCAGCAGGCGACACTGACTTCCTGATGAACCCTCTTGCCAGATTTTCTTGGATGTACTGAGACATAGCCTCCATCTCCGGGAGAGATAACGGATAAACTCGACCCAGGGGAGGCTCAGCACCAGGCAAGAGATCAATAGGACAGTCATAGGGGCGGTGAGGCGGAAGGGTCTCCGCCGCCTTTTTGGAGAACACGTCCGCCGCATGAGACCAGTATTGCTTGGGGAGAGAGGATAGATCTGCGGGTACCTCTGTAGTAGCAACCTGAACGCACTCCCTTTGACACCTACCCTCACAAGACTCACCCCATCCCAAAATTCTGTCTGAAGACCACTCGATATGTGGAGAGTGGTACCGTAACCAAGGTATCCCCAACATGACCTCATCAATACCCTCAGGTATGACGAGCAGAGATATTGTCTCCTGATGGGATGGCGACATGGACAGAGAAAACGGAATGGTCTGGTGAGTTATCTGTGAAGGCAGTGTCGACCCATTCACCACTCATACCGTAACTGGTTGCGCTAGCATAACCAGGGGTATTGCGTGACGTTGGGCAAAGGCGGAAGACATGAAGTTGCCCTCTGCCCCTGAATCCACGCAGAGCTCTACTGAGTGGGAAGATGAGCCAATAATAATTGTCCCCTTAAAGGACAATTTTGAGGCAAACGTCGCCGTATCTAGAGTACCTCCACCGACTACCACTAGAGGCTGACGTCTCCTCGACCGCTGGGAATATCTGGTGGCAAGATGTCCAGACTGCTGGCAAACATGACAGACCTTGGATGCCCAAGCAGTCCGGGACTTAGAATCCGCTCGTGACACCTCCCTGGCCTCATGTGACTCAGGAACCAGGACTGGAGATTCCAGAGGTCTGGCGAAGGTAGGAGCCAGCCGAAACCTCTGCCTACGCTGGGCTCGCTCTAACCTCCGCTCGTAAAAACGGAGGTCAATACGGGTAGAGACAGTTATTAACTCCTCCAGTGTGGCTGGAATCTCCCTAGTGGCCAGAGCGTCCTTAACGTGATCAGCCAGCCCCCTCCAAAATATGGGGATAAGGGCTTTATCCGACCACTTCAGCTCTGAAGCTACAGTTCGGAAACGGATGGCAAATTGGCTGACCAAGGACTCACCCTGAGTTAATGCCAGCAGTTGGAGCGCCATATCATGGGTGACTTGAGGTCCTAGGAAGACCTGTTTCAGAGTGCTCAGAAACAACGGAGCACTCTGCACCACATGATCGCCACGCACCCACAGCAGCGTAGCCCATTCCAACGCCCTGTCCGACAAGATGGACACAATAAATCCCACCTTAGCCCGCTGTGTGGGAAAACGTGCAGCCAGAAGCTCAAGGTGAATAGAGCACCGACTCACGAATCCCCTACAAGATCTGCTTTCTCCAGAATATTTTTCTGGGATCGGGAGGCGCGAAAATGTCGGAACAGGGGTGGTAGTGGACAAAGTTGCTGCAGCCACGCTAGCAGCTAGCAGCCTGTACAGCTGAAGCGATGGCCCGGGGACCACCACGGTGCAGGAAGACTACTGTACACAAGATGAGGTGCAAACAACAAAGGATAGATTTATTGGGAGACAGGGAATGGAAGGGACAAGGAAGATGCAAACGGGTTTACAATAGTAAAAGATAATGCACATGAGTCAACTTGTATGTAAAATAGCACGATACTTAAGCAATTGCAAACTCAGAACCTATCTCATAATCCACTTTGCACAATGGAACATATATATATCGATGCTACTCTGCATATAGCCTCCCTGGCCTTTACTACACAGGCCACACGGCTACCGTGCTCTAACTGCTGAAGTCTGCACTAGGCCCTAACTGGTGCACCAGACAGGAACAGACTCACGGTGACGTTGGGGACACAGGTCCAGTCCCAGGGGGCCCCCGAAGTCCTTAACTGTGGTACACACGGGTTCCTGTCGGCTCTGTAAAGCGTGGTCTTCTCTTTGCTCCTGGAAACCGTAGGTCCCCTTCTCGCTATCTTCGTGGCTTCACAAACCAGCGCAGAACAGCCACCCTTTGCTGTAGCCGGGAACGTCTATTTAGCAAACGCAGTTCGTCTTAAGCTGTGTAATCTTTCCTGCAGCAAAAGTCTCTTCCTTGCAGATAGCAAAGCACCCAAAGTTCTCTCAGTTCCCTCTCGAAACTTCTCTCTCTACGCTGCTTCAGCTCCACCCCTTCACTCAGCCCTGAGCAGTCCATAGCCAAACAAGAGCAGGGGAGAACAGCAGAACATACCATCACATAGACAAGGGGGTGCAGCCTCTTAAAGTGACAGCGTGTTTCTTATTATGCATAACAGCACCACCCTCTTACACAGCAACTGCGGAAATATCCACAGCTGAGGTTGAGCTCTCGAGAGCCGCCAACCTACCCTCCAGCTGCTGGATATACCGCAAAGATTGCTGTATGTCCGCCATTTACTAGCCAGACCCTGGCGCTAGTATTATGTTATGTTAGGGCTAGTGGAACGCACCTAATGAATGTATATATTTTATTAGGATAGATGCGTTCGCAGCCCGGAGTCCACCGTGCAGGAGAACCTGCTGCTAGCAAATAGCGGAACTAAATGGCGGTGTAAGCTAACTCTGTTACTTCACAGAGCAGCCATGAACTCAAAGCACTGTGCCCTGTTAGACACCACAGAGGCACAGGCTAACTGTCTAAACAAGAACAGTCAGTGGTCTTGCATGCACACAAAACTCCTCACCGGAGGTGCCAGCATTCTAGGGGCTTATTTTGGCCAGGTCCCTGAACACACAAGCATACAAACTCCTCGCCGGAGGTGCCAGCATTCTAGGGGCTTATTTCAGCCGGGTCCCTGAACACACTCATACAAGAACACACTGGCGCAAAGTACATAAATGAAAGCAATACTAGCGCATGGCCGTGCGGCCATGCGAACCTTAAATAGTTGCAGCACGTAAAGGACCTACCAAGAAGGACCAATGAGAGGCTGCCACAGAGCGTGAGCACCTACAGGACCTTAGCTGCAGTGTCTGATCATGTGACCCTCGATCTCCACTGAGAGATCTTACTCTAGGCATGCTCAGAACGAGAAAAGCAGGACTTAGTCCCAGAAGCGTCTGCTCGCTGCTGCCCAGCACTGACTTCAATGGCAGAAGCAGGAAAAGCAGCAGCAACTCTCTGTACAGAGTCAGACTGAGCAAGATGCTGGGACCGAAGTCTCCGTTGAGCAGACTCCACTGCAGCAGGAGAAGAATGGGAGATCGCAGCGGAGATGGCCCGAGATTCCCCCTGTGCAGAGACGGGAACTCGACCCCTAACAGTCACAGGAACACTTTCCATTTAAGTTTTCAACTGGTTTATTAAAAACGTACTGCATAAACCAGTCCAAAATTAGGTAAACAACATGGACCTTCTGGCATAACGGGAAAAACAAAGCATACAGTACAGTCTGTGTGGCTGTGGGGAGCCACCTGCTCAGGGGAACATAAACAAAGTTCAGCTCTGTAGATCTCATCTCTAGTCCAAAGGCTCGACATTTATCCTCTGGACCACACCTTGGAGGTGCAAATATGGTGAACAGCCTCCCACCCACTCTTCAGCTGTCCACAAAAACCGAGCCCTTAATATGGCGGATTATCCCCTCTATGCACCTAGTGTGCTGGAGCATTTTTCCAGTTTCATATCACTGAGGCTTACATCCTCAGTGACATATATCTCCCCTCCAGTATTTCACCAGTGACATTCTCACATTTTCCCCCCTCTGCCCAAAGCCAGGGGTTTTGGCACTTTGTCAGCAAACAGTGAAGCCTAGAGAGGGCATCTGCTTTATCGTGTTGTTTTCCGGGCCTGTGCTTCACATGGAAGCTGAAGTCCTGGAGAGCTAGAAATCATCTAGTCACCTGGGCATTCTTCCTCTGCCTTTCCCTCATCCATTTCAGGTGTGCATAGTATGACACTCACCTAAACTTTCGGCTCAGCAAGTAGTACCTCAGAGTGTCAATTGCCTATTTGATAGCCAAACATACTTTTTCCACGATAGCATAATTTTTTTTTCACAGGATGAGAGTTTCCTACTTGGATATAGGATGTAATGCTCCTCAGCATTTATTTCCTGGGACAGCACAGCTCCCAATCCGATCTCTGAAGCATCTGTCAGGACCACCAATTCCTTATTGAAGTCCTGTGCAACAGAGACCGGCTGTTTACTCAGGGTGAGCTCCAACTCTTGGAATGCTTCAGAAGACCAGTTGTTCATCGACGTCTTGTGCCCTTAAGAAGGTTGGTCAAAGTATAACTGTCATGGTGAAATTCAGGATAAACCGACGATAGTGTTCCACAATTCCCAGAACCGCCCTAACCTGTTTTTTGGAGACTGGTTGTGGCCAATTTTGGATTTCATTTTCTTTCTTCATTTCGTAAAAATGAGAAATTGCTGGTCAAATTTTAACCCTTATAACTCCCTAACAAAAAAAAAATGTGTTTCCAAAATTGTGCTGATGTAAAGTAGACATGTGGGAAATGTTACTCATTAAGTATTTTGTGTGACATATCTCTGTGATTTAAGGGCATAAAAATTCAAAGTTGGAAAATTGTGAACTTTTCAAAATTTTCGCCAAATTTCCGTTTTTTTCAAAAATAAACGCAGATAATATCAAAGAAATTTTACCACTATCATGAAGTACAATATATCACGAGAAAACAGTGTCAGAATCACCAGGATCAGTTGAAGCGTTCCAGAGTTATAACCTCATAAAGGGACAGTGGTCAGAACCTGAAGCTCCCGAACTGGCTGCCCCATTGAACCTGGGCGCGTCCCTGTCCTTGCCCACTCAACCTGACTCCACTACTCAACCTGACTCCACTACCTCACCTGTTCCCACTACTCAAGCTAATTTACAACGCACAGAATGGATAACAGCAAGAATACCACCCAACCAATATGAACAAGACCAATTTATTTGGCAGCGAATCATCAAGGAGATGGAAGAATGTCAACATTTGCTGCAGGAACTGTCGCCCGTGGAATGGCAAGCAAAAGAAGAGGGGGAGTGTAAGAAGAAGGATCGTGCTGCAGATACCTGTTCTGTATCGGTTCCGGAACTGTCGGGGCTGTCTCCTCTGTGGTACGGGGGAAAGCTTAAGGGACAGGACCAATCCTTGAAGGCGGAAGCAGGGGCTGTGGCTAAGGGTACACAGCCTCAGCGCGTGCGGAAACAGGTACATTTGGCGGGAACAGACAGCACGCAGCAGGGAGAAGTGAGAACTCCGGCCTGCGAGTATCGGTACAGCACAGGCCCGTGCCCAAGCATCGCCGTCACCACTGACAGAGACTGTGAGATGAGGCGTGCAGTGTACCTGTTGGCCACCATGAAGCTAGGTGCCAAACGCTCCAGGCCCGTGAATACTGTGCGCGCCACCTAGAAGAGACCAGGTGCAGGACCGCCATCTGCACCCCGATTCCTCAGTGTATATCTGCCAGACCACAGTGAGCTCAGACAGTGCAGTGGCCCACGCTTCCCCAGCCACAGCAGTATATGGACTAGGGGCTCAGCGGAAGGTACCGGAGACCAACCGCTGCCGCCAGAAAATGGATCATCATTGCCTCCAGGAATTCATGACCTGCTATGTGGTCCACCACGTTCTAGGAAACGACTGACAGGATAAGTTGACCCAGCAAGAACCGTTAATACCTTTTCCCACTGTTCTTTAACCCTGCATACTATTCACGTTTTGAAATGTCTACCCCCCGTTAACCGTTTATCTCCCTGCGAGGAGTAATCGAGTGTTAATTAAAATTGTTAACCCTTGCTTTGCCTCCTGTCCGTCAGTGCATCCCGCTACCTGCTCACAATAGAATGAATGATGGATGTGACATACAGTGGGGAAAATAAGTATTTGATACACTGCCAATTTAGCAAGTTTTTCCACCTACAAAGAATGGAGATGTCTGTAATTTTTATTGTGGGTACACTTCAACTGCGAGAGACAGAATCTAGAAATAAAAAACAGAAAATCACATTGTATGATTTTTACATAATTAAATTGCATTTCATTGCATGAAATAAGTATTTGATCACCAATCAATTAGTAAGAATTCTGGCTCTCACATACCTTTTAGTTTTTCTTTAAGAAGCCTTCCTACTCTGCACTCATTACCTGTATTAATTGCACTTATTTGAACTTGTTAGCTATATAAAGACACCTGTCCACACTGTTATGATCTGGTGGCCTAAGAGCAGCATGAGACGTACTCTGGAGAAGGTGGTACCTGTACTGACCGCAGACCCTGAACTTAACACCGCAACTAGAAGTAGCCATGGAATGTACCTAGCGCTCCCTAGACATCTCGACACAGCCGGAGGACTAATTACCCCTAGAGATAGAAAAGGGAAAACTATCTTGCCTCAGAGAAAATCCCCAAAGGATAGACAGCCCCCCACAAATATTGACTGTGAGAGAAGAGGGAAAAAACATACACAGACTGAAATGAGAATTTAGCAAAGGAGGCCACTTCTAGCTAAATAGAAAGGATAGGACAGAGTACTATGCGGTCAGTATTTAAAACACTAGAAAATATCCACCACAGAAAATACAAAATCTCCACAGCTAACTAAAGATATGGAGGGTATATCTGCATCTCCAGAGATACCAGCTTGGCTAAACAAATCCTTATACAGACCAAGCTGGACAAGACAAAAACATGGAAAAGAACTGAACAATAAGGCCACAGCATGTGGACAGCAAAAATCAAGGCCAGAACTTATCTTTGTTGAAATGAACTGCAAAGCAGAAGAGACCAGGCAGGGATGTGAATCCTCCAGGAACAATGGACAACTGGCACTGACTAAAGGGTGAAGCAAGACTAAATAGACCAGTCAAAATTGCAAAAAGTGAACACACCTGATAAATGCTGCGATTCAGAGACAGCAGCGCTACCACTTACAACCACCGGAGGGAGCCCAAGAGCAGAATTCACAACAGTACCCCTGCCTTGAGGAGGGGTCACCGAACCCTCACCAGAGCCCCCAGGCCGATCCGGATGAGCCAAATGAAAGGCACGAACCAAATCATCAGCATGAACATCGGAGGCAACAACCCAAGAATTATCCTCCTGGCCATAACCCTTCCATTTGACAAGATACTGAAGCTTCCACCTCGAAAAACGAGAATCCAAAATCTTCTCAACCACATACTCCAACTCCCCATCAATCAACACCGGGGCAGGAGGATCAACAGAGGGAACAACGGGCACCACATATTTCCGCAACAAAGATCTATGAAAAACATTATGGATGGAAAAAGAGGCTGGAAGGGCCAAACGAAAAGACACTGGATTGATAATCTCAGAAATCCTATAAGGGCTAATAAACCGAGGCTTAAACTTAGGGGAAGAAACCTTCATAGGGACATGACGGGAAGACAACCAGACCAAATCCCCAACCCGAAGCCGGGAACCAACACACCGACGACGGTTAGCAAAACGCTGAGCCCCCTCCTAAGACAACACCAAATTGTCAACAGCATGAGCCCAAATTTGCTGCAACCTGTCAACCACAGAGTCCACCCCAGGACAATCAGAAGGCTCAACCTGCCCCGAAGAAAAACGAGGATGAAAACCAGAGCTACAAAAGAAGGGTGAAACCAAGGTAGCAGAACAACTAGCCCGATTATTAAGGGCAAACTCGGCCAATGGCAAGAAAGCCACCCAATCATCCTGATCAGCAGACACAAAGCATCTCAAATAAGTTTCCAAAGTCTGATTAGTTCGCTCGGTTTGGCCATTTGTCTGAGGATGAAATGCGGAAGAAAAAAACAAATCAATGCCCAGCCTAGCACAAAAGGCTCGCCAAAACCTAGAAACAAACTGGGAACCTCTATCAGACACAATATTCTCCGGAATGCCATGCAAACGAACCACATGCTGAAAAAACAACGGAACCAAATCAGAAGAGGAAGGCAACTTAGGCAAGGGTACCAAATGAACCATCTTAGAAAACTGGTCACAAACCACCCAGATAACTGACATCCTCTGGGAAACCGGAAGATCCGAAATAAAATCCATAGAAATATGCGTCCAAGGCCTCTCAGGGACTGGCAAAGGCAAAAGTAACCCACTAGCGCGGGAACAGCAAGGCTTGGCCCGCGCACAAGTCCCACAGGACTGCACAAAAGAACGCACATCCCGTGACAAAGAAGGCCACCAAAAGGACCTACCAACCAAATCTCTGGTACCAAAAATCCCAGGATGACCAGCTAACACAGAACAATGAACCTCCGAAATCACTTTACTAGTCCATCTGTCAGGAACAAACAATTTCCCCACTGGACAGCGGTCAGGTTTTCAGCCTGAAATTCCTGAAGAACCTGTCGTAAGTCAGGGGAGATGGCAGAAAGAATCACCCCTTCCTTCAGAATACCGACCGGCTCAAGGACCCCAGGAGAATCAGGCAAAAATCTCCTAGAGAGGGCATCAGCCTTAACATTCTTAGAACCCGGAAGATACGAGACCACAAAATCAAAACGGGAGAAAAACAGGGACCATCGGGCCTGTCTAGGATTCAGCCGTTTGGCAGACTCGAGATAAATCAGATTCTTATGATCAGTCAAGACCACAATACGGTGCTTGGCCCCCTCAAGCCAATGTCGCCACTCCTCAAATGCCCACTTCATAGCCAACAACTCACGATTGCCGACATCATAATTGCGTTCCGCAGGCGAAAACTTTCGAGAAAAGAAGGCACACGGTTTCATCAAGGAACCATCAGAATTCCTCTGAGACAAAACGGCCCCTGCCCCAATCTCAGAAGCGTCAACCTCAACCTGAAAAGGAAGAGAAACATCCGGCTGACGCAACACAGGGGCAGAAGTAAATCGGCGTTTAAGCCCCTGAAAGGCAGAGACAGCCGCAGAGGACCAATTCGTCACATCAGCGCCTTTCTTCGTCAAATCGGTCAGGGGTTTAACCACACTGGAGAAGTTGGCAATGAAACGGTGAAAAAAATTAGCAAAGCCCAAAAATTTCTGAAGGCTCTTCACGGATGTGGGCTGGATCCAATCATGAATGGCCTGAACCATAACCGGATCCATTTCTATAGATGAGGGAGAAAAAATGAAGCCCAAAAAAGAAATCTTCTGTACTCCAAAGAGGCACTTAGACCCCTTCACAAACAAGGCATTATCACAAAGGATCTGAAATACCATCCTGACTTGTTTCACATGAGACTCCCAATCATCTGAAAAAATCAAAATATCATCCAAATATACAATCATGAATTTATCAAGATAATTCCGAAATATATCATGCATGAAGGACTGAAACACAGATGGAGCATTAGAGAGTCCGAATGGCATCACAAGGTATTCAAAATGGCCTTCAGGCGTATTAAATGCAGTTTTCCATTCATCACCCTGCTTAATACGAACAAGATTATATGCTCCTCGAAGGTCAATCTTAGTAAACCAACTAGCCCCCTTAATCCTAGCAAACAGATCAGAAAGCAAAGGCAAAGGGTATTGGAATTTGACCGTGATCTTAATCAAGAGGCGATAATCAATACAGGGTCTCAAGGAGCCATCCTTTTTGGCAACAAAAAAAAACCTGCTCCCAATGGTGAAGAAGATGGCCGAATATGCCCCTTCTCCAAGGACTCCTTAACATAGCTCCGCTTGGCGGTATGTTCTGGCACAGACAGGTTGAAAAGTCGGCCCTTAGGGAACTTACAGCCTGGAATCAAGTCAATAGCACAATCACAGTCCCTATGCGGTGGAAGGGAACTGGACTTGGGCTCATTGAATACATCCTGGAAATCTGACAAAAACTCAGGAAATTCAGAAGAGGGGGAGGAGGCAATTGACATCAAAGGAACGTCACCATGAACCCCCTGACAACCCCAACTAGTCACAGACATAGATTTCCAATCTAATACCAGATTATGCACCTGTAACCATGGGAAACCCAGCACAATAGCATCATGCAAATTATGCAACACCAGAAAACGACAATCTTCCTGATGGGCTGGCGCCATGCACATGGTCAGCTGTGTCCAAAACTGAGGTTTATTTTTAGCCAACGGTGTAGCATCAATGCCCCTCAAAGGAATAGGACTCTGCAAAGGCTGCAAGGGGAAACCACAACGTCTGGCAAATTCTAAGTCCATTAAGTTTAGAGCGGCGCCTGAATCCACAAATGCCATGACAGAAAATGACAATAATGAGCAGATCAGGGTCACAGATAACAGAAATTTAGGTTGTACAGTACTGATGGTAACAGAACTAGCGATTCTCTTGGTACGCTTAGGGCAATCAGAAATAACATGAGCAGAATCGCCGCAGTAAAAACACAACCTATTCTGACATCTGAGTCCTTGTTGTTCAGCTCTAGACACAATCCTATCACACTGCATAGGCTCAGGACTCCGCTCGGAAGACAATGCCATAGTGTGCACAACTCTGCGCTCACGCAAGCGCCGATCAATCTGAATGGCCAGAGACATAGAATCACTCAGACCAGCAGGCGTGGGGAACCCCACCATAACATTTTTAACGGATTCAGAAAGACCCTTTCTGAAGATTGCCGCCAAGGCATCCTCATTCCATTTAGTCAGTACAGACCATTTTCTAAACTTCTGGCAATATGATTCTGCCGCTTCTTGACCCTGAGACAGGGCCAACAAGGTCTTCTCAGCATGATCCACTGAATTAGGTTCGTCATACAATAACCCAAGCGCCTGAAAAAAGGTGTCTACATTAAGCAACGCCAGATTCCCAGGTTCCAGGGCAAATGCCCAATCCTGGGGGTCACCACGCAGCACAGATATAACAATTTTACCTTGCTGGATGGGATCACCAGAGGAACGGGGTTTCAGAGCAAAAAACAGTTTACAGTTATTTTTAAAGCTCAGAAATTTGGACCTATCCCCAAAAAACAAATCAGGAGTTGGAATTCTAGGCTCTAAAACCGGAGTCTGAACGATATAATCGGAAATACCCTGTACTCTAGCAGCAAGTTGATCCACACGAGAAGCCAATCCCTGAACATCCATACCAGCGCCGAACTCCTGAGCCACCCAGAGGTAAAGAGGGAAGAGAAAAAAAAACACAACAAACTACAGAAAAAAAAATGGCTCTGCACTTTCCTTCCCTTCTTCTGAGATGCGGTTAACTCATTGTTGGCCAGTTGTACTGTTATGATCTGGTGGCCTAAGAGCAACATGAGACGTACTCTGGAGAAGGTGGTACCTGTACTGACCGCAGACCCTGAACTTAACACCGCAACTAGAAGTAGCCGTGGAATGTACCTAGCGCTCCCTAGACATCTCGACACAGCCGGAGGACTAATTACCCCTAGAGATAGAAAAGGGAAAACTATCTTGCCTCAGAGAAAATCCCCAAAGGATAGACAGCCCCCTGTTGTGAACTCTGTTTTCGGGCTCCCTCTTGTGGTCACAGGTGGTATTGTGTGAGTTTTGTTTTTGGGCTCCCCCTGGTGGCTTTGTTTGTTATCCTGCGGATCTGTGGCTGAATCAGCTGCCTCGTTATGCTCTAGGGAGTTTCCTATTTAGCTCTGCTTCACCTCCACTTGTTGCCGGCTGTCGATGTATTCAGTGCTATTCTGATCTCCCCTGATTATCTTCGTTTTCATTCTCTTCTGGAGAAGCTAAGTTTCTGTTTGATTATTTTTTGCTCATCAGTCTGCAATATGATTTCAGTGTATGATGAGTTTGTTCCAGCTTGCTAATATGTGAGTTCTTGTTGCTGGTAAGCTCTGGGGTACGGAGTTGCTTCCCCCGCACCGTTAGTTGGTGCGGGGGCTCGAGCAATCTCTGCGTGGATATTTTGCTTAGGGTTTTCTATTGACCGCACAGCTCCCTTCCTATTTTCTGCTATCTAGTGTTAGCGGGCCTCATTTGCTAAATCTATTTCATCTCTGCGTTTGTGCTTTACACTTAACTCACCGTTAATATTTGTGGGGGGCTTTTCTATATCTTTGGGGTCATTTCTCTGAGGCAAGTAAGGACTTTACTTTCCCTCTAGGAATAGGTAGTTTCTCAGGCCGTGAAGAGACGTCTAGGATTTTCAGGTAACGTTCCACGGCTGCCTATAGTTGTTTGCGGATAGGATCAGGTTGCGGTCAATCCAGATACCACTTCCCCAGAGCCAGTCGTCGGTTTAGTTACTTAGCTAGTCTTACTTGCGATCCTTGCCACTAGGATCATAACAGCCCCCCACAAATATTGACTGTGAGAGGAGAGGGAAAAAATATACACAGACTGAAATGAGAATTTAGCAAAGGAGGCCACTTCTAGCTAAATAGAAAGGATAGGACAGAGTACTATGCGGTCAGTATTTAAAACACTAGAAAATATCCACCACAGAAAATACAAAATCTCCACAGCTAACTAAAGATATGGAGGGTATATCTGCATCTCCAGAGATACCAGCTTGGCTAAACAAATCCTTATACAGACCAAGCTGGACAAGACAAAAACATGGAAAAGAACTGAACAATAAGGCCACAGCATGTGGACAGCAAAAATCAAGGCCAGAACTTATCTTTGTTGAAATGAACTGCAAAGCAGAAGAGACCAGGCAGGGATGTGAATCCTCCAGGAACAATGGACAACTGGCACTGACTAAAGGGTGAAGCAAGACTAAATAGACCAGTCAAAATTGCAAAAAGTGAACACACCTGATAAATGCTGCGATTCAGAGACAGCAGCGCTACCACTTACAACCACCGGAGGGAGCCCAAGAGCAGAATTCACAACAGTACCCCTGCCTTGAGGAGGGGTCACCGAACCCTCACCAGAGCCCCCAGGCCGATCCGGATGAGCCAAATGAAAGGCACGAACCAAATCATCAGCATGAACATCGGAGGCAACAACCCAAGAATTATCCTCCTGGCCATAACCCTTCCATTTGACAAGATACTGAAGCTTCCACCTCGAAAAACGAGAATCCAAAATCTTCTCAACCACATACTCCAACTCCCCATCAATCAACACCGGGGCAGGAGGATCAACAGAGGGAACAACGGGCACCACATATTTCCGCAACAAAGATCTATGAAAAACATTATGGATGGAAAAAGAGGCTGGAAGGGCCAAACGAAAAGACACTGGATTGATAATCTCAGAAATCCTATAAGGGCTAATAAACCAAGGCTTAAACTTAGGGGAAGAAACCTTCATAGGGACATGACGGGAAGACAACCAGACCAAATCCCCAACCCGAAGCCGGGAACCAACACACCGACGACGGTTAGCAAAACGCTGAGCCCCCTCCTAAGACAACACCAAATTGTCAACAGCATGAGCCCAAATTTGCTGCAACCTGTCAACCACAGAGTCCACCCCAGGACAATCAGAAGGCTCAACCTGCCCCGAAGAAAAACGAGGATGAAAACCAGAGCTACAAAAGAAGGGTGAAACCAAGGTAGCAGAACAACTAGCCCGATTATTAAGGGCAAACTCGGCCAATGGCAAGAAAGCCACCCAATCATCCTGATCAGCAGACACAAAGCATCTCAAATAAGTTTCCAAAGTCTGATTAGTTCGCTCGGTTTGGCCATTTGTCTGAGGATGAAATGCGGAAGAAAAAAACAAATCAATGCCCAGCCTAGCACAAAAGGCTCGCCAAAACCTAGAAACAAACTGGGAACCTCTATCAGACACAATATTCTCCGGAATGCCATGCAAACGAACCACATGCTGAAAAAACAACGGAACCAAATCAGAAGAGGAAGGCAACTTAGGCAAGGGTACCAAATGAACCATCTTAGAAAACTGGTCACAAACCACCCAGATAACTGACATCCTCTGGGAAACCGGAAGATCCGAAATAAAATCCATAGAAATATGCGTCCAAGGCCTCTCAGGGACTGGCAAAGGCAAAAGTAACCCACTAGCGCGGGAACAGCAAGGCTTGGCCCACGCACAAGTCCCACAGGACTGCACAAAAGAACGCACATCCCGTGACAAAGAAGGCCACCAAAAGGACCTACCAACCAAATCTCTGGTACCAAAAATCCCAGGATGACCAGCTAACACAGAACAATGAACCTCCGAAATCACTTTACTAGTCCATCTGTCAGGAACAAACAATTTCCCCACTGGACAGCGGTCAGGTTTTCAGCCTGAAATTCCTGAAGAACCTGTCGTAAGTCAGGGGAGATGGCAGAAAGAATCACCCCTTCCTTCAGAATACCGACCGGCTCAAGGACCCCAGGAGAATCAGGCAAAAATCTCCTAGAGAGGGCATCAGCCTTAACATTCTTAGAACCCGGAAGATACGAGACCACAAAATCAAAACGGGAGAAAAACAGGGACCATCGGGCCTGTCTAGGATTCAGCCGTTTGGCAGACTCGAGATAAATCAGATTCTTATGATCAGTCAAGACCACAATACGGTGCTTGGCCCCCTCAAGCCAATGTCGCCACTCCTCAAATGCCCACTTCATAGCCAACAACTCACGATTGCCGACATCATAATTGCGTTCCGCAGGCGAAAACTTTCGAGAAAAGAAGGCACACGGTTTCATCAAGGAACCATCAGAATTCCTCTGAGACAAAACGGCCCCTGCCCCAATCTCAGAAGCGTCAACCTCAACCTGAAAAGGAAGAGAAACATCCGGCTGACGCAACACAGGGGCAGAAGTAAATCGGCGTTTAAGCCCCTGAAAGGCAGAGACAGCCGCAGAGGACCAATTCGTCACATCAGCGCCTTTCTTCGTCAAATCGGTCAGGGGTTTAACCACACTGGAGAAGTTGGCAATGAAACGGTGAAAAAAATTAGCAAAGCCCAAAAATTTCTGAAGGCTCTTCACGGATGTGGGCTGGATCCAATCATGAATGGCCTGAACCATAACCGGATCCATTTCTATAGATGAGGGAGAAAAAATGAAGCCCAAAAAAGAAATCTTCTGTACTCCAAAGAGGCACTTAGACCCCTTCACAAACAAGGCATTATCACAAAGGATCTGAAATACCATCCTGACTTGTTTCACATGAGACTCCCAATCATCTGAAAAAATCAAAATATCATCCAAATATACAATCATGAATTTATCAAGATAATTCCGAAATATATCATGCATGAAGGACTGAAACACAGATGGAGCATTAGAGAGTCCGAATGGCATCACAAGGTATTCAAAATGGCCTTCAGGCGTATTAAATGCAGTTTTCCATTCATCACCCTGCTTAATACGAACAAGATTATATGCTCCTCGAAGGTCAATCTTAGTAAACCAACTAGCCCCCTTAATCCTAGCAAACAGATCAGAAAGCAAAGGCAAAGGGTATTGGAATTTGACCGTGATCTTAATCAAGAGGCGATAATCAATACAGGGTCTCAAGGAGCCATCCTTTTTGGCAACAAAAAAAAACCTGCTCCCAATGGTGAAGAAGATGGCCGAATATGCCCCTTCTCCAAGGACTCCTTAACATAGCTCCGCTTGGCGGTATGTTCTGGCACAGACAGGTTGAAAAGTCGGCCCTTAGGGAACTTACAGCCTGGAATCAAGTCAATAGCACAATCACAGTCCCTATGCGGTGGAAGGGAACTGGACTTGGGCTCATTGAATACATCCTGGAAATCTGACAAAAACTCAGGAAATTCAGAAGAGGGGGAGGAGGCAATTGACATCAAAGGAACGTCACCATGAACCCCCTGACAACCCCAACTAGTCACAGACATAGATTTCCAATCTAATACCAGATTATGCACCTGTAACCATGGGAAACCCAGCACAATAGCATCATGCAAATTATGCAACACCAGAAAACGACAATCTTCCTGATGGGCTGGCGCCATGCACATGGTCAGCTGTGTCCAAAACTGAGGTTTATTTTTAGCCAACGGTGTAGCATCAATGCCCCTCAAAGGAATAGGACTCTGCAAAGGCTGCAAGGGGAAACCACAACGTCTGGCAAATTCTAAGTCCATTAAGTTTAGAGCGGCGCCTGAATCCACAAATGCCATGACAGAAAATGACAATAATGAGCAGATCAGGGTCACAGATAACAGAAATTTAGGTTGTACAGTACTGATGGTAACAGAACTAGCGATTCTCTTGGTACGCTTAGGGCAATCAGAAATAACATGAGCAGAATCGCCGCAGTAAAAACACAACCTATTCTGACATCTGAGTCCTTGCTGTTCAGCTCTAGACACAATCCTATCACACTGCATAGGCTCAGGACTCCGCTCGGAAGACAATGCCATAGTGTGCACAACTCTGCGCTCACGCAAGCGCCGATCAATCTGAATGGCCAGAGACATAGAATCACTCAGACCAGCAGGCGTGGGGAACCCCACCATAACATTTTTAACGGATTCAGAAAGACCCTTTCTGAAGATTGCCGCCAAGGCATCCTCATTCCATTTAGTCAGTACAGACCATTTTCTAAACTTCTGGCAATATGATTCTGCCGCTTCTTGACCCTGAGACAGGGCCAACAAGGTCTTCTCAGCATGATCCACTGAATTAGGTTCGTCATACAATAACCCAAGCGCCTGAAAAAAGGTGTCTACATTAAGCAACGCCAGATTCCCAGGTTCCAGGGCAAATGCCCAATCCTGGGGGTCACCACGCAGCACAGATATAACAATTTTACCTTGCTGGATGGGATCACCAGAGGAACGGGGTTTCAGAGCAAAAAACAGTTTACAGTTATTTTTAAAGCTCAGAAATTTGGACCTATCCCCAAAAAACAAATCAGGAGTTGGAATTCTAGGCTCTAAAACCGGAGTCTGAACGATATAATCGGAAATACCCTGTACTCTAGCAGCAAGTTGATCCACACGAGAAGCCAATCCCTGAACATCCATACCAGCGCCGAACTCCTGAGCCACCCAGAGGTAAAGAGGGAAGAGAAAAAAAAACACAACAAACTACAGAAAAAAAAATGGCTCTGCACTTTCCTTCCCTTCTTCTGAGATGCGGTTAACTCATTGTTGGCCAGTTGTACTGTTATGATCTGGTGGCCTAAGAGCAACATGAGACGTACTCTGGAGAAGGTGGTACCTGTACTGACCGCAGACCCTGAACTTAACACCGCAACTAGAAGTAGCCGTGGAATGTACCTAGCGCTCCCTAGACATCTCGACACAGCCGGAGGACTAATTACCCCTAGAGATAGAAAAGGGAAAACTATCTTGCCTCAGAGAAAATCCCCAAAGGATAGACAGCCCCCTGTTGTGAACTCTGTTTTCGGGCTCCCTCTTGTGGTCACAGGTGGTATTGTGTGAGTTTTGTTTTTGGGCTCCCCCTGGTGGCTTTGTTTGTTATCCTGCGGATCTGTGGCTGAATCAGCTGCCTCGTTATGCTCTAGGGAGTTTCCTATTTAGCTCTGCTTCACCTCCACTTGTTGCCGGCTGTCGATGTATTCAGTGCTATTCTGATCTCCCCTGATTATCTTCGTTTTCATTCTCTTCTGGAGAAGCTAAGTTTCTGTTTGATTATTTTTTGCTCATCAGTCTGCAATATGATTTCAGTGTATGATGAGTTTGTTCCAGCTTGCTAATATGTGAGTTCTTGTTGCTGGTAAGCTCTGGGGTACGGAGTTGCTTCCCCCGCACCGTTAGTTGGTGCGGGGGCTCGAGCAATCTCTGCGTGGATATTTTGCTTAGGGTTTTCTATTGACCGCACAGCTCCCTTCCTATTTTCTGCTATCTAGTGTTAGCGGGCCTCATTTGCTAAATCTATTTCATCTCTGCGTTTGTGCTTTACACTTAACTCACCGTTAATATTTGTGGGGGGCTTTTCTATATCTTTGGGGTCATTTCTCTGAGGCAAGTAAGGACTTTACTTTCCCTCTAGGAATAGGTAGTTTCTCAGGCCGTGAAGAGACGTCTAGGATTTTCAGGTAACGTTCCACGGCTGCCTATAGTTGTTTGCGGATAGGATCAGGTTGCGGTCAATCCAGATACCACTTCCCCAGAGCCAGTCGTCGGTTTAGTTACTTAGCTAGTCTTACTTGCGATCCTTGCCACTAGGATCATAACAGCCCCCCACAAATATTGACTGTGAGAGGAGAGGGAAAAAATATACACAGACTGAAATGAGAATTTAGCAAAGGAGGCCACTTCTAGCTAAATAGAAAGGATAGGACAGAGTACTATGCGGTCAGTATTTAAAACACTAGAAAATATCCACCACAGAAAATACAAAATCTCCACAGCTAACTAAAGATATGGAGGGTATATCTGCATCTCCAGAGATACCAGCTTGGCTAAACAAATCCTTATACAGACCAAGCTGGACAAGACAAAAACATGGAAAAGAACTGAACAATAAGGCCACAGCATGTGGACAGCAAAAATCAAGGCCAGAACTTATCTTTGTTGAAATGAACTGCAAAGCAGAAGAGACCAGGCAGGGATGTGAATCCTCCAGGAACAATGGACAACTGGCACTGACTAAAGGGTGAAGCAAGACTAAATAGACCAGTCAAAATTGCAAAAAGTGAACACACCTGATAAATGCTGCGATTCAGAGACAGCAGCGCTACCACTTACAACCACCGGAGGGAGCCCAAGAGCAGAATTCACAACACCACACAATCAATCAATCACACTCCAACTTCTCCATAATGACCAAGACCAAACAGCTTTATAAGGACATCATGGACAACATTGTAGACCTGCACAAAGCTGGTATGGGCTACAGGATAATAGGCAAGCAGCTTGGTGAGAAGGCAACAACTGTTGGCATAAGTATTAGAAAATGGAAGAAACACGAGATGACTGTCAGTCTTCCTCGGTCTGGGGCTGCATGCAAGAAAAGAAAGAAAGAGACACAACAGAATTTGCGATGAATGATCAGAATGGTACTTCCAAATATGGAATCCTATAAGGTGAGCAAGTGGTGGTGTTTGGATAAACGTTCATTATACCACATGGCTTGTTAACAAACAAAACCAAACAAAAGACAATGTGTGCATATACCCTAATGAAAATAAATAAGTAAAAAAGCAAGTGCGTTAAATAACAGGGTATTTAGTAAACACTCTTTTTGATAAAAAAAGCATAAAGCTGTCCCACAGTGGCAAGGTGTACCCAATTGGGACAGACCTACACTCTCTAATGTTAAAATCTACCTAGTGTGAATAGTGGCAGAGAGTAATCGGGTCCCAACCGGACACCCGGCTTTGGAGGGACTATATATAAACTGCCCAGCTCAGTAAAATGGGGGCCACACCCTATTTGTACTGAATACAAAAATACTGAAGAAAAACAGAAAACTGAGCCGGAGTAGGACTTGAAAACATGCATGATGTAAAAGCATGTTCACACTGGCCATGGAAACCAACAAAACCAAAGAAAAGACAATGTGTGCATATACCCTACTGAAAATAAATAAGTAAAAAAGCAAGTGCATTAAATAACATAGGGTACTTAGTGAACACTGTTTTTGATTTTAAAAAAAGCATAAAGCTGTCCCACCGCTGCAAGCTTTCTGTGTACACTGTGCATAGCCATAAAGCTGCCAATCAGTGGAGGAGGGGAGTTTGTATTGGAGGATTGCATGTTAGCAGGGTTAATAGTCCATTACTGATAACCAGCTGCTGATAAAACTGTGATTTTACCAAAACTACAGCAAGCAGCCGAGTAAGTGACAAATCACTTAAACCAGGGTTTCTGACACATAATGAAAACAGCATAATGTACAGAGTAAAACCTCCATGACAGATTCCAGATTTAAGAAGTCTTGTAGAATCCATGAGAAAACTACTTATGTGTTCCTTACAATCTGAGGTATATGGAGATAGAATTCTACAGGTGCATAATATACTGTATCCGAATAAGCCATGGGCCTAAATGTAACTAATAGTAGAGGTAAGAAGGTGCATCTGAGCTCTATAAACTGGTCTGGTACTGTACCTTCCATATCTATAAACTGGTCGGGTACTGTACCTTCCATATGTTGCAATGTTAAGTATCAGTGATATTATAAAATAACATTTAATATTGGAAACATTATTAAGATTCCCTTGTCAATGTGTATATTATACCTCAAACCACAAGGCAAGCCCTTTCTTTATTGCTACTTTATCTCTTAGCTCCACATTAGACAGTGTAACGTAGTCTTAGCAGGAGCAGGGATGCAGAATTCCTATTCCACAGCTCTAGGTGGACGAATTGTACCATCAAAGTGCCTAAAATACTTGCACTTGCTTCCTATAGTCATGTAAAATTAATATTTGTTTCTTTTTCTGACTGCTGCTGTTGGGGAGAAAATACAATGGCATAAAACCACAAGTCTGTGGAAACAGGAAGGTTTTGCAGTAGTTTCTCAATGTGAACAAGTATGAGGGTTCCCATGAAAAATAGACAAGTGCATTTTACTTTTGCAATGTGTTAAATATTGAGATAAAGTTAGAAGACATATTAGAAGAGTAGTTTCTTACCGTCATATATCACTAATCGGAAAGTGTTGTGGCATTCCAGTGCACTTTCTAGGATATCCTTGAGGGTGCGGTAAAACAGCTTGGCTTGCTCCATGCGATCTTGCTTACTAAAGCCAGCAGTGGCGATATTTGACATTTCATACAGAGATGCAAGAGGTGTAGCATATTCCACTATACAGTAATGTGGCTATGCCACGTAAAGAGGAAAAAACATGAATTAAGATAAATTCACACATGTAAATTGCCATGGAATAAATGGCGCTATAATAATAATAAATAATAAATGCTTTCGGTCTATCTTTAGTCATTCATAGCACATTTTAAAAGTAAACCACAACTTTTCTGAAGTATTATGACATTGCTCTTAAATCCAATGATACATTTATACATTTCTCTTCAACAGTGAAATTGCAGCTCTTAAAGGGAAACTAAGGAAATCATAGGATGGATAAATATGTTAATATTATGTAAATTATGAACAAATGTAATCAAAACATCTTGTTTTTTTCAGTGTGGAATATAAGCACTAAATGTAGAAATACATGCATTTACATGCCTTGGCTGTTATCAATGTGGTCATTTACGGTTGTCTGTGGAATGTTCTGCCATGCTAAATACACTTGGGTATGCAAATCATCATGATCTGCTGCTGGCAGCTCCCTTTGTAATTACCGACCAATGATGTCCCAGATATGCTTAATGAGAGACAGTGCAGGCCATGTTAGCATATTTAGGTCACGCAGGCTGATCATAATAGAACCAGCGACATATAGCCTGGTGTTGCCATGTTGAAACACGGCTCCTGGGACACTTTGGAGAAATTGCTGTACCAATGCTTCCACTATGACATCAGTTAATCACTAAAATGTTAGTGTACATGGAATAAAGACTAGAAGGGCCTGGCTACCATCCTGGAAGTATGACTAGTGTGATGTTCCCCTGTGAAGGCCTCTTCATGGTGTTTTCCACATAGGCTCCAGATGGAGAACAGAGTCTGTAATGGAGCTCTATCCTCGTTAGTGACGAGTCCTGTTTCTGTTTTGGATGCAATGATAACACAGAGATATATCAGGATTTGTCTCCCATCAAGCACATGTGGTACGTCATTGGTTGGCGATTGCAAAGTGAGCTACCAGAAGTCGGTCTTCAGCATTGGCATGCTGCATGGCAGAACAGTGCTCAGACATAGGGATAGAGCCTAGATATGAATAATTGTCCATGATGCATCTATTATTACTTGACTAGTTCTGCGTGTGACGTTCAAACTCAATATTGAATAAATTGAGAAGCAAGCATTGAAAATGTTGTTTCCATTTTTTTATCATTTACATATCATTAACATGCCTGTTGTTCCTGTGATTTCAACAATTCAGCTTTTCCTTCTCCGTGTTGCAATATAAAGGAGTGTAGTACAACTGATCTGGAGAAATGGGCATAAACATTTGCAAATTTCTGATTGCTAAAGGTCTATTGATCTGGAATCACAAATATGACCAAAGATGTAATACTATGGCTATAATGTAAAATTACTACTCAATAATTTCAGCTGATGGGTGGACTTTCTAGACCCAAAAGCAAAATGAAAAAAATAATACTTGCATCTGGGATTAGTGACCACTTAGACTGCAGTCTTTTCATTAAATCTGTTTGGATGGAATTAGAAGACTGCAGTCAATCCAATTAGCAGCAGTGGTAACGTGACACCCAATAAGTGCCATGGATGCTGGCAGATCGGCAGGTGATGCAGTAGCGAGTGCAGATGAGTGACACAATTTCAGGAGGTAGGATTTTTTTTTCTGGACCCATTAGATATATCTTGTAAAGTTGAGACAGCCCATTTAAAGATATATGCAAAGAGTATCCAAGACCACTCTGCAATTAATTAATATATGAACTTCCCTATAGCCATTAGCATCAAACACAAAGCTACTTGTGCAGTTTTGATCAAAATTGTATAAGCCCTCCTACTAGAAAAAAAATTGACTGTATAGACATCTGTCTGAGATGGGTTAGTGAATCCTGCATTGAGCAGGGGGCTGGACACGATGACCCTGGAGGTCCTTCCAGCTCTAACAATCTATGACTCTATGAAAAGGTGGCCTGCTTTTGCATTGGACCATAAATTCTTTAGACTTATCTCTTCATGTGTCTAGGCATCAAATAAACTGTAAAAGGTAGGGATCCAGCTAAGACACTGGTATATATGGGTGGGTAATGGGGTGCACAGTCTTGAACGTGGCCACATCCCCAAGTCACAACCCCTTTAAAGATGGCGCTAGGAGAACCTTACAATGAATAAAAGTGGGAGAATGTGATAAGAGACGGAACAAAAAGCCTAAAACATAGCAATGCCACTTGCACTTCTCAATCTTTTGAATCATGCTGCTTAATATGTTTTTTTAGTCCAAAAATGCTATTTTAAAACATAAAGTCCACTTGGTTCCTATCAATGTAATGAGTACCAACATATTGCTGTGTTTGTATGTAAAACGTCAAGGATGCGTCTCATTTTTTGTATAGGCTTTTTTGTAAAGGGCTTTATGCTATTGTTTATGCCTTAAAAAGTACTGTATATACAGTACAACAATAGATCAATGTTTATAGAAATAGGTTATGTATGCAAATGCATGCCATACTTTGCAAACACGTGCAACATAAATTGTAGTAAAAAGACACATCTACGTCATACTTATGGAAAATCAAAGTTGTTTAGCCAAATGCGTTGTGCAAGGACTTTGAATATTAGCCTAAAATCCAATAATTGATCCCCGAGGTGCTTTTCAAATTAGTTAACAACCTAAAAGTAGTTTGGACAAAACTAAGTATTTTATAGAGTTAATAGGAAAAAGATTTGTGGTGATCCTGAGATTATTTATGTGCCCTAAGCATAATGCACCGTATCGGGTTGCCATATAAATCAAGGGACACAATCGAGATGGGACTACAAAGCTTAAGTTTATGATATAGCTGAAAATGAATAAATATTTGATGAAGATCCATTGCTTTACTACTATTTATGATTGTACAACCCCAATTCCGAAAAAACTGGGTTACTATGTAAGATGTAAAGAAAACAAGAATGTAATAATTTGGAAATTTCATACAGACATATTTTACTCTCATCAGAACATAGAAAGCATTTCAGAAGTGGGAAGTTGCACTTTTTTTACATTTAACTTGAAAAAATTAAGAAATGAATTGCAACAACGCATTTCAAAAAAGTTGGTACAGAATTAACAAACAGATGGGAAAGTATGTGGTATAATAAAAAACAGCTGGAGGGTCACATGAATGTGGCAGAGGCAAAATCTCTCCGAAATAAGAATGGTCAGAAGTTCACCAATCTGTGAACAACCGCGGCTCAAAATTGTAGGATTATTTCAGAAAAAATATTTCTCAACATAAAATGGCAAGCACTTTGAATATCTCACCAACTACAGTACATAATATCATCAAAAGACTGAGATTCTGGAAAATCCATGTGCACAAATGAAAAGGCCAATGGTCAATATTAGATACTTGTGATCTAAAGGTACATAAGCGGCATGGCATTAAAAACAGGCATGATACGGTGAAGAAAATCACTCCATGGGCTCAGGAATACTTCACGAAATCATTGTCTATGAACACAGTTCACCGCTCAATCCACAAATGCAAATTAAAGCGCTATCATACAAAGAAGAAGCCATATATGAACACTATCGAGAAATGCTGAAATCTTCTCTGGGCAAAACCTAATTTACAATGGACTGAGCCAACATGAAAAATTGTTCTGTGGACATATGAATCAAAATGGGATTTGTTAATTTTCAATATTTGCTGAAGGGTGTGCTCATGTTATGAAATTGGTCTAGTTAGTTAGAAATCATGAAAATAAGCAAGTTTTCAATTGATTTGCTTTTTCTATCTGCTTTCATACTCCTGCTATGAGAACTTTTACCTGTTCATCTTGTTGCCCATGAGATTGCCCACCAGAACCTGGAGTATGTGCAGTAGACTGATGGATTAACTCTTGAGATTAAAATTGATTTTTATGCAACAGTTAAAGAGGTTGTAAACTACTTTTACATTGATAGCCTATATGCTTAGGATCGGTCATCAATGTCTGATCGGCCAGGGTCCAGCACTCGGCACCGCCGCTTATTAGCTGTTATTGTTGGCGACGGCTGCCAGCAAGAAGTACTTACCTGTTTAGCTGGTCGTATACTTGTAGTGGC
The DNA here is from genome assembly GCF_051348905.1 of Ranitomeya variabilis. Classification (NCBI taxonomy): domain Eukaryota; kingdom Metazoa; phylum Chordata; class Amphibia; order Anura; family Dendrobatidae; genus Ranitomeya; species Ranitomeya variabilis. The sequence goes on from NC_135236.1 coordinate 603,222,248, forward strand.
CGGGGCTTGTTACTGAACTTCTGCCTCCTATTGATTTGTATAGGAGGCAGATGTGCAGTACCCTGCGGCGGCCACTACAAATAAACGGCCAGCTCCACAAGTAAGTACTTCTGGGCGGCGGCGCCACCGCCTTCACCAATAATAGCTGATTGCCAGAGTGATGGGTGCCTAAGGATAGGACATCAATGTAAAAGTAGTGGACTACCTCTTTAAATGCCCAACTTCCACCTAACCTGACTTTTTATTTGTCCAAAACAAATCACAATCCACTGCCCTGACCATTGGCCTCTTTCATCAGCAGTGTCAACAGCAGTTATCCTAATCGTTGCACTCACTTTCCCAGTCATGTGCTTGTTCAAAGATTGAGTTATGCCTAATATACAATTGGAAAATGAGTATTTGATACGGTGCCAATTTTACAAGTTTTCACACCTACAAAGAATGGAGAGGTCTGTCATTTTTATCGTTGGAACACTTTAACTGCGAGAAAAAGAATCTTGAAAAAAATCCAGAAGATTACATTGTATGATTTTTACATAATTAATTTGAATTTTATTGCATGAAACAAGTATTTGATACAATAGAAAAACAGATCTTAATATTTGGCATAGAAACCATTGTTTGCAATTACAGAGGTTAGATGTTTCCTGTAGCTCTTGACCAAGTTTGTACACACTGTAGTAGTCAGTTTGGACCACTCCTCTATACAAATCTTCTCAAGATCTTTCAGGTTTCGGGGCAGTCACTGGGCAACATTGAGTTTCAACTGCCTCCAAAGATTTTCTATTGGGTTCAGGTCTGAAGACTGGCTAGGCCACCCCAGGACCTTGAAATGCTTCTTACGGAGCCACTCCTTACCTGCCCTGGCTCTGTGTTTCAGGTGATTGTCATCTGGAAACCCCAGCCACAACCAATCTTCAATGCTGTTACTAAGGAAATGAGGTTTTGACAAAAATCTCGCTGTACATGATCTTATCCATCCTCCCTTCAATAGGGTCCAGTCATCCTGTCCCTTTTCCAGAAAAGTAAAACCAAAGTATGATGTTTCCCCGACCATGGGATGATGTTCCTGGGGTTGTACTCATCCTTCTTTCTCCAAACAGGGCGAGTGGAGTTGATACCAAAAAGTTCTATTTTGGTCTCATCTGACCACATGACCTCCCCCATGCCTCCTCTGGATCATCCAAATGGTCATTGGCGAACTTCAAACGTGCTGGCGTGAGCAGGAGGACCTTGCATTCCCTGCAGTATTTTAATCCATGACGGTATAGTGTATTACTAACAGTAATGTTTGAGACTATGGTCCCAGCTCTCTTCAGGTCATTAACCAGGTCCTCCCATGTTGTTAGGGCTGATTCCTGACCTTTCTCAGAATCATCATTACCCAACGAGGCAAGATCTTGCATGCAGCCCCAGACTGAGGAAGATTGATAGTTATCTTGTGCTTCTTCCATTTTCTAGTAATTGTGCCAACAGTTGATGTCTTCTCACCAAGCTGCTTGCCTATTGTCTTTTAGCCCTTCCCAGTCTTTTGCAGGTCTACCGTTTGGTCTCTGGTGTCCTTATACAGCTCTTTGGTCTTGTCCATGGTGGAGAGGTTGGAGTCTGATTGAGTGTGTGGGCAGGTGTCTTTTACACAGGTAACAAGTTCAAACAGGAGCAATTAATACAGGTAATGAGTGCAGAGTAAGAAGGCTTCTTAGGCCGGAGTCACACTACAGTGTAATACGGCCGAGTGCAATGCGGTAAAAAATCGCATATCACTCGGCCCAATTTTAATCTATGGGGCATCTCCTATCATCCATTTTTTTCTCGGACGTATTCAGGATCCAAGTGAAATCGCAGCATGCTGCGATTGTCAGTGCATCTTGGCCAAGAATCGCCAATGCAAGTCTATGGGTGCGAGAAAAAATCGGATTCCACAAGGACCTTGGGTGTGAATTGCGAGAAATACGAAAGACTTCTCCAGGTGACAGGAAATTGAATCATCCATTATCAGGAAGCTTTGGCATGCAAATTTCTTGGCCACACTGTAGAGCAAACCAGGAAGCACGCCTCCACGGAGTGTAGCAGCATGGCCAGGCATATAAATGTAGAGATGCTGATAGCTCTGGTCCATGATAGACCAGAATTATGGGACCAACGCGACGCACATTATGTGGACCGTGCACGTAAAGACGCAGCATAGAGGCCAATCTGTCACCACATGTTCCCCGATTTTGATGATCGACCTCATGAGGTGCAGCATGAAATTTGTAAGTACCATCCTTTACCAAAATATATTAAAAATTACCTTCATGAGAAAAATTATCATGAACACATCATATGTGATGTGGTTATTAGTGAGGTTACTGTTAAACTCTTGTTTGCGGATGCGAAATCAGCAACATGACACCCAAATATGTGTTACATTTAATAGCAATAGTTCTTTTATATAGGACAAAGGGACTTTTATTTCCCTCTAGGCTCCAGGGCCCGTGTGCGATTGCAAACCCTGTACCTGTTGGAGTTATGTGCTTGATAGTTAAAACAATTCTTGTGTTTGTTTGCAGTGAATGATGTCAATAGACGCTGGCGGAGTTGCTGGGACCAATACCGGCGTGAACGTCAACTTTTTGGGCGTAGTGGTGATGCAGCCCCCCAAAAAAGAAAATATGTCTATTTTGAGAGTCTTAATTTTCTTGCACCGGTGATGGAGCTCAGACCGTAAATGCATGCATGTCCAAAAACTTATAACACATGTTATAACGTCAATATGTTTTTTAAACAAGTTTTTATTTATTTTTGGATTACCAGAACAGAGTCAAACCTTACAGAAAGGGAGACTGCATCTGACTCTGAGGTGGTGATTGACCCCATTGGGGAAGGTGCCAAAGTGGCTGGCCCATCTGCCCAACCAACAGCCAGCAACCAACCACCACTACCACCAGCAGCAGTGTCTTCTGCCACACAGGAGGCCAATCCAGAGGTTGAGGAAGGGGCCCACAGCAGCAGTCCAACCTTGGCTCTGGATACATCACCACAGCCTTCTACAAGACCACACCATGGGTGGCGCAGAAGGGTGCCTCCTATTACTGCCACCAGGAGGCAAGTGGATAAGGGGGTGTTGGACTATTTGTCCAGAGCTGCCCATGACGATGGGGAGGAAGCGTACTTCCGCAGTCTTGCCTGCTACTTGCATCTCATTCGGCGCTCGCTCAGGCTGCGGACCAGAGGTTGTCTACAAATAGTGATAGATGTGGCAACACCCCCAAACAACCCTACTCCTGTGTTTAACTATCTTGAAAGTTGGCAAATGTCATCTAACAACCTTCTTGCAGTGCAAGACCTTCCACAGGAACAAATAGAACCAGTCGCAGCAGCACCCCGGCACGTATTGCACCACAGCCACAGCCTGCCCAAACCCACCAATAAACACAACCTAGGCCAATGTATGAGTATCCAGCACCTGCCCAATCTGGCCACTGGAGCAGACACACATTTGGAGGCTGGTCCCAATATGTGTCTGCTCGACATGGCCATATTGGGGGGGTATGTCCAAATGGGTCAATCCAGTTCACAGGAGTTAATGCACTTCTACCCTCAGCAACAATTTTTCCCTCAGACACAGGATAGATCCTTGCAACAAAATCCTCCATATATATCTGGCATACCACAGGTTGACAGTCAGGTTGGTCAACCACGTAGGCCAAGTTCTGCACATGCTGGCCACCCGCCATCACCACCCCCAACCTACCACAACCTGTAATTTGTTTGTAATAGTTATTTGGCTGCCATTGACAGTGTTTGGGGTGTAAGGTTAGTTGTGTCCTTGGCTTGTTATGCTTTATTGTTTGCTCTGGTTAGTATGCCTAAAATGACATATGGTGTTAATATGTTTTTGGCTACTATATATATGTTTTGAGCAGTAAAAACGATTTTTAAATCAATGAGTGTCATGTATTGTTAGGACTACATACATATGACTGGAGGTTGGTATTCTTAGGCTGGTAAGGGACCATGAATATTGACCCCCCCAGCCTAAAAATAGCAGCTGACAGCCACTCAGAAAAGGCACATCTATTAGATATGCCAATTCTGATGCTTTGGCAGGCTCTTCCCACTTGCCCTGTAGTGGTGACAAATGGGGTTCATATTTGTGGGGTTAACCCCCTTCCGACCTGTGACGCCACGTAGGCGTCATGAAAGTCAGTGCCAATCCGACCTGTGACGCCTATGTGGCGTCATGGAGGGATCGCGTCCCTGCAGATCAGGTGAAAGGGTTAACTCCAATTTCACCTGATCTGCAGGGACAGGGGGAGTGGTACTTCAGCCCAGGGGGGGTGGCTTTGCCCCCCCATGGCTACGATCGCTCTGAATGGCTGTTGAAAGTGAAACAGCCAATCAGAGCGATTTGTAATATTTCACCTATGAAAATGGTGAAATATTACAATCCAGCCATGGCCGATGCTGTAATATCATCGGCCATGGCTGGAAACTCTGATCTGCCCCCCCACCGCCACCGATCGCCTCCCCAGTCCTCCGTCCTGTGCTCCGCTCCCTTCTGTCCGCCTGTCCGCTCACCCGTCATCCTGTCCGTTCCCCCCGTGCTCCGATCCCACCCCCGTGCTCCGATCCCCCCGTGCTCCGATCCCCCCCATACTTACCGAGCCTCCCGGTGTCCGTCCGTCTGCTCCATGGGCGCCGCCATCTTCCAAAATGGCGGGCTCATGCACAGTGCGCCCGCCGAATCTGCCAGCCGGCAGATTCGTTCAAGGTACATTTTGATCACTGTGATAAAACCTATCACACTGATTAAAATAAAAAAAAATAGTAAATGAACCCCCCCTTTATCACCCCCATAGGTAGGGACAATAATAAAAATAAAGAAATTATATTTACTTTTATTTTTCCACTAGGGTTAGGGTTAGAACTAGGGTTAGAGTTAGGGTTAGGGCTAGGGTTAGAATTAGGGTTAGAATTAGGGTTAGGGCTAGGGTTAGGGTTAGGGTTAGGGTTAGAATTAGGGTTAGAATTAGGCTATGTGCACATGGTGCGGATTTGGCTGCGGATCTGCAGCGGATTGGCCGCTGCGGATTCGTAGCAGTTTTCCATCAGGTTTACAGTACCATGTAAACCTATGGAAAACCAAATCCGCTATGCCCATGGTGCGGAATATACCGCGCAGCAACGCTGCATTGTATTTTCCGCAGCCTGCTAATTCTTTGTGCGGATTCCGCAGCGTTTTACACCTGTTCCTCAATAGGAATCCGCAGGTCAAATCCGCACAAAAAAACACTGGAAATCCGAGGTAAAACCGCAAGTAAAACGCAGTGCATTTTACCAGCGGATTTTTCAAAAATGGTGCGGAAAAATCTCACACGAATCCGCAACATGGGCACATAGCCTTAGGGTTAGGGTTGGAATTAGAGTTAGGGTTGGAATTAGGGCTAGGGTTGGAAATAGGGGGTTAAGATTAGGCTTGTGGTTAGAGTTATGGTTAGGGTTAGGGGTGTGTTGGGGTTAGGGTTGTGGTTAGGGTTGGGATTAGGGTTAGGTTTGGTATTAGTGTTAGGGGTGTGTCGGGGTTAGGGTTGTGGTTAGGGGTGTGTTGGGGTTAGGGTTGTGATTAGGGTTGTGGCTAGAGTTGGGATTAGGGTTAGGGGTGTGTTGGGGTTAATGTTGGAGTTAGAATTGAGGGGTTTCCACTGTTTAGGCACATCAGGGGTCTCCAAACGCAACATGGCACCACCATTGATTCCAGCCAATCTTGCATTCAAAAAATCAAATGGTGCTCCCTCCCTTCTGAGCCCTGACGTGTGTCCAAACAGTGGTTTACCCCCACATATGGGGTACCAGCATACTCAGGACAAACTGGGCAACAACTATTGAGGTCCAATTTCTCCTGTTACCCTTGTGAAAATAAAAAATTGCTTGCTAAAACATAATTTTTGAGGAAAGAAAAATGTTTTTTTATTTTCACGGCTCTGTGTTCTAAACTTCTGTGAAGCACTTGGGGGTTCAAAGTGCTCACCATACATCTGGATAAGTTCCTTGGGGGGTCTAGTTTCCAAAATGGGGTCACTTGTGGGGGGTTTCTTCTGTTTAGGCAGATCAGGGGCTCTGCAAACGCAACATGAAACCCGCAGACCATTCCATCAAAGTCTGCATTTCTAAACGTCACTACTTCCCTTCCGAGCCCTGATGTGTGCCCAAGCAGTGGTTTACCCCCACATATGGGGTATAAGCATACTCAGGACAAAAAGGGCAACAAATATCAGGGTCCACTTCTCCTGTTACCCTTGTGAAAATAAAAAATTACTTACTAAAACATAATTTTTGAGGAAAGAAAAATGATTTTTTATTTTCACGGCTCTGCATTGTAAACTTCTGTGAAGCACTTGGGGGTTCAAAGTGCTCACCATACATCTGGATAAGTTCCTTGGGGGGTCTAGTTTCCAAAATGGGGTCACTTGTGGGGGGTATCTACTGTTTAGGCAGATCAGGGGCTCTGCAAACGCAACGTGACGCCCGCAGACTATTCCATCAAAGTCTGCATTTCTAAACGTCACTACTTCCCTTCTGAGCCCCGACGTGTGCCCAAGCAGTGGTTTACCTCCACATATGGGGTATCAGCATACTCAGGACAAACTGGGCAGCAACTATTGGGGTCCAATTTCTCCTGTTACCCTTGTGAAAATAAAAAATTGCTTGCTAAAACATAATTTTTGAGGAAAGAAAAATGATTTTTTATTTTCACGGCTCTGCGTTATAAACTTCTGTGAAGCACTTGGGGGTTCAAAGTGTTCACTGCACATCTAGATAAGTTCCTTGGGGGTCTAGTTTCCAAAATGGGGTCACTTGTGGGGGGTTTCTACTGTTTAGGCACATCAGGGGCTCTGCAAACGTAACATGATGCCCGCAGATCATTCCATCAAAGTCTGCATTCCAAAACGTCACTACTTCCCTTCTGAGCCCTGACGTGTGCCCAAACAGTGGTTCCCCCCACATATGGGGTATCAGCGTACTCAGGACAAACTGGACAACAACGTTGGGGTCCAATTTCTCCTGTTACTCTTGTGAAAATAAAAAATTGAGGGCTAAAAAATAATTTTTGAGGAAAGAAAAATGATTTTTTATTTTCACGGCTCTGCGTTATAAACTTCTGTGAAGCACTTGGGGGTTTAAAGTGGTCACCGCACATCTAGATTAGTTCCATGGGAGGTCTAGTTTCCAAAATGGGGTCACTTGTGGGGGAGCTCCAATGTTTAGGCACACAGGGGCTCTCCAAACATGACATGGTGTCCGCTAACAATTGGAGCTAATTTTTCATTCAAAAAGTCAAATTGCGCTCCTTCCCTTCCGAGCCCTGCTGTGTGCCCAAACAGTGGTTTACCCCCACATGTGAGGTATCAGTGTACTCAGGAGAAATTGCCCAATAAATCTTAGGATCCATTTTATCATGTTGCCCATGTTAAAATAAACAAATTGAGGCTAAATTAAATTTTTTATGAAAAAAAGTACTTTTTCATTTTTACGGATCAATTTGTGACGCACCTGGGGGTTCAAAGTGCTCACTATGCATCAAGATAAGCTCTTTGGGGGGTCTAGTTTCCAAAATGGGGTCACTTTTGGGGGAGCTCCAATCTTCAGGTACACAGGGGCTCTCCAAACACGACATGGTGTTCCCTAACCATTGGAGCTAATTTTTCATTCAAAAGTCAAATGGCGCTCCTTCCCTTCTGAGCCTTGCCGTGTGCACAAGCAGTGGTTTGTGACCACATATGAGGTATCAGTGTACTCAGGAGAAATTGACCAACACATTTTAGGATCCATTTTATCCTGTTGCCCATGTGAAAATTAAAAAATTGAGGCTAAAAGACATTTTTTGTGAAAAAAAAGTACTTTTTCATTTTTACGGATCAATTTGTGAAGCACCTTGGGGTTCAAAATGCTCACTATGCATCAAGATAAGCTCTTTGGGGGGTCTAGTTTCCAAAATGGGGTCACTTGTGGGGGAGCTCCAATGTTAAGGCACACAGGGGCTCTCCAAACGCGACATGGTGTCCGCTAAAGATTGGAGCCAATTTTTCATTGAAAAAGTCAAATGGCGCTCCTTCCCTTCCGAGCATTGTCGTGCGCCCAAACAGTGGTTCCCCCCCCATATAAGGTATCGGCATACTCAGGACAAATTGTACAATAACTTTTGGGGTCCAGTTTCTCTTTTTACCCTTGGGAAAATAAAAAATTGTTGCTAAAAGATCATTTTTGCGACTAAAAAGTTAAATGTTAATTTTTTCCTTCCATGTTGCTTCTGCTGCTGTGAAGCACCTGAAGGGTTAATAAACTTTTTGAATGGGGTTTTGAGCACCTTGAGGGGTGCAGTTTTTAGAATGGTGTCACTTTTGGGTATTTTCAGCCATATAGACCCCTCAAACTGACTTCAAATGTGAGGTGGTCCCTAAAAAAAATGGTTTTGTAAATTTTGTTGTAAAAATGAGAAATCGCTGGTCAAATTTTAACCCTTATAACTTCCTAGCAAAAAAAATGTTGTTTCCAAAATTGTGCTGATGTAAAGTAGACATGTGGGTAATGTTATTTATTAACTATTTTGTGTCACATAACTCTCTCGTTTAAACAGAATAAAAATTCAAAATTTGAAAATTGCGAAATTTTCAAAATTTTTGCCAAATTTCCATTTTTTTCACAAATAAACGCAAAAATTATCAACCTAAATTTACCACTAACATGAAGCCCAATATGTCACGAAAAAGCAATCTCAGAACCGCTAGGATCCGTTGAAGCGTTCCTGAGTTATTACCTCATAAAGGGACACTGGTCAGAATTGCAAAAAACGGCCAGGTCATTAAGGTCAAAATAGGCTGGGTCATGAAGGGGTTAATGTCACCTTTGTATTGTCAGGTGACATCAAGCCCATGGCTTAGTAATGGAGAAAAGCCTATAAGACACCTATCCATTACTAACCTATAGTTATATGGCAAATAAAAACACAGCCAGAATAAAGTCTTATATTAGAAACAAAACAAAGCACAGTTTTTCTTTTTTATTTAAAAATAACAAACAGTTATACAAACGCCTAATTCCACCAAAGCCCTCGTTCTCCTGTAATAAGACTAAAATAAATAAAATAAAAAAAACAACAATGTACCATACCTGTATGTTGTTCTGTCCTATGCCGTAATCCATGTCTGGGGGATAAATAGTTTTCAACCTGTACGGTGCCAAGATGCGACCGTCCAGGCTGAGACCCACTGGTGAATGAGCTGCTGCGAGTGCAGCATTATTGACCAGCGGTGACATCATCGAAGTTCCCAGTCGGGCTGAACTGCGGTGACCTCAGGACCGTGGAAAAATGCAAGTGATTATGTCACTGCAGTTCAAGCTCAGTGTCTTCACAGCAGATCACTGTGAGAATTTCAGAGCAGGGGAGAATGATGAGAGCCATCTTTAGCACCCGACGCCGGGTAACAGCGCTTACTGTAGTGCTTCTTCCCCGGCGCCGATGCGTGTCACAAGGATGACACCCATGTGTATTCTCTGTGTGCACATGTGCAGGACATTTTGTGGTAAAAAACGGACATGTCTACGTGTGGGGCATAAGGACACACAGTCCGTGGAAACACACTGACGTGTACACAGACCCATTCATTTGAATGGGTCTGCGTGTGTCAGTGTCTCCGGTATGTGTGAAAACTGTCACCACACGTACCGGAGACATGGATGTGTGAAAGAGGCCTAAGGCAAATTTATAAACAATATTTGAGATAAAAAGGCCTTTTCTGTACATAGAAAAAGTCTTAGATCTTTGAGATCAGCTCATGAAAAATGGGAGCAAAAAGTAAAGTGTTGCATTTATATTTTTGTTCAGTGTACATATATTTATATATGAAAACAGTAGTAACTGTAGACTTTCGAACAAGCACTGACAGATTGTTAATGTGTCACAGTAGTATAAAATCTGCAGTAAGATGGAGCTACTGATCCAGAACTGTTATTCAAGGAAGAATGCCTGCCACGCCTGGAAACAAGGAGGTGAAAGGCTGTGTCGTAGTATGTTGCGTAACATGAAAGTTGAGAATAACCTTTTAAATATGCAAATTGTTCTTTCTACCTTTTCTCCATACCCTGAATCCATGTTACCAGTGCCCCATGATGTAATTATGCCTGTGTTTACCCTTCAGAAAGCGTTCCTACAGTTACACCGAATAATGAAAACGTAACTTACCCTGTGCTCATCATCCAGTATGCGATACACATTGTTTTTAAACACTCTCCCTCTGATGCCAGCTCGGTCCAGTTGGAATGGAGGAATCTCTTTCATAAATGTTATGTTTTCATCTTCCTCATGCAAGTCGTTATATATTTTGCAGCTTAATGGCATTAAGATATACAGCTTCAAAGTTTCTGGAAACCTCAATAAATTGTTGTTTTCTTCATTGAATTTTTTTACCAAGTGTTTTAAAGCTATAAAACAAATGTGCAATAATCAAATGAAATATTAAAAGCCATTGGAAATGGAGATGAATTATATATTATCTATAGATTCCCATACAGCAACTGATACTCGGTAATCATTTTCTGTTATACCTGATATCTTGACTGTTGCCAACATCTAAATACAGTCATGAGCAATACCAAGTACACCCTCTTTGAATCCTATGGTATTACATATGAGGACATAATAACTAAAGACATAATAAAAAAAATAGTTCTTAGTAGGTCTTAAAATTTTGTAATGAACCCCTTCATAAGTTTGGGTTTTTCTGTTTTTGAATTTCCATTTGTTGCTCCCATTCTTCCCAGAGCCCAAACTTTTTTTAAATTTTTCATCAATATGGCCATGCGAGGGTTTGTTTTTTGGCGGGACAAGTTGTACTTTTGAATGACTCAATTGGTTTTGCCATATAGTTTACTAGAAAATGGAAAAGAAAATTCAAAGTGCGGTGAAATTGCAAAAAAAGTGCAATTCCACAATTGTTTTTTGTTGTTGATGTTTTTTTTTTATCATGTTTACTAAATGCTAAAATTGACCTGCCGTTATGATTCCCCAGTTCATTACTAGTTTGTAGGTACAAATATAACTAGGTTCTTTTTTATTTAAGTGGTGAAAAACAATATTCAAAGTTTCTAAAAAATATATAAATAAATAAATAAAAGTCGCTATTTTCTGAGACCTGTAGCATCTCTATTTTTGGTGATATGGGGCTGGGTGAGGGCTTATTTTTTACGTGCCGAAATGACATATTTATTGATACAATTTTGGTGTAGATACGATCTTTTGATTGCCCGTTATTGCACTTTAATGCAATGTTGCGGAGACCAAAAAACGTAATTCAGAGATTGACAGCGGCATTTAACATGTTAACAGCTGCAGGTGGATCGCAATTTCATCCGCGGCTGTTATGGCACATATCAGCTAATGAAATCAGCTGACATGTGCCGGAAAAGTTGCGGGATCATTGCTGGAGCCTGCAGCGAATGGGAAGCCAACCATAGACGTACCTATACTGTAAGTTCAAGGTTGAAAGTGGTTAAAGGTAAACCTGAGATGAACTTCAGCATATGATAGATTAAATCAGTAATTCCCAAACTCAATTCCTCACGGCTCCCAACAGTTCGTGTTTTCATGATTTCCTCAGTGTTGCATAAATGAAAGAACCACTGTCCATTTCTGATGCCTTTAAAATAATTCCATCACCTGTGCAATATTAATGGAATCCTGAAAAAGTGATCTTTTAGGGGTGCCGTGAGGACTGGAGTTTGGGATTACTAAATTAGACAGTATCATTATTTATTTAACCCTGCTTTTGTCTTCGGTCAAAAACAACCGATTTTGAACTTTAATATTTTAAAAAAAATTCAAGATGCGGTTCTGAAATTTATGGTTGATTGACTTTTCCTCATTTGAGGGGTTCTTACTATGCGTATTTTTATATATATTTTTTTATGTTTACTTTTTGCTCCACAATTTTTTATACACTTGTACTCTTCGGTCACAAATGACCAATAGCCTTTTATAGTGATCTCCAGCCATTTTATGAGTAAAATAAAGGAGCTATAATCTCATTTTGGACTATATATTACATCTACTACTATTTATCAATTTATTTAGGTCCTTTTGGTCCATGCAGATTTACACATACATTTATTGTTATTAGTTATAGTTTACAGTTGGATGAATCATTATTTTTGTATGTGCAAATATGCAATATGCATAAATATTCCAATAAAGCCATGTTAAATGTTTTGACAAAAAAAAAAAAGTTACCCGTATTTTTCGGACTATAGGACACACCGGACTATAAGGCGCACCCAGGTTTTAGAGGTGGAAAATAGGGAAAAAAATATTTGAAGCAAAAAAAATGTGGTAAAATATTTAATAACATAAATAACATACTATTATATGTGGTGTTATTATATATAATAGTATGTTATTATGTTGGAAGCTGCGGGACCAGTGTGGTGTCTGTGAAGTACGATATGAAGACGCTGGAGGGTGAGTATAAGGGCTCATTTCCACATGCGAGGCACACGTCCGTATCTCGCATGTGGAAACCAAGCTCTGGCGCCGGCACTTTGGAGCGGAGCGTGCAGCTCCATGTGTTCCTATGCGGCCGCACGCTCCGCTCTGGAGTGCCAGCTCCACAGCTTGGTTTCCACATGTGAGATACGGACGTGTGCCTCGCATGTGGAAATGAGCCCTAAGAATGGGTGCACAGGGCTTATAGTGAAAGCACTACTCCAGCACTGCAAAATAACACTGGAGTGCTGCTTTAAAATCCCATGGGAGAACTATAACTCCCAGCATGTCCTGCAGATCCTATGACATGCTGGGAGTTATAGTTCACTAAAGGAGTGGCAGAGTGCTTTATTGTGTTTTGTAAAGACTGACCTCTTAATTGTGGCAGCCAGCCACACTGTGGTGAGGTAAAAGCTGGAGCATCCCATGGCTGCACACACACAGAGCCCTCCCTCTTGTTGTTGCCTTTCCACAGCGCAGGACATAAGAGGAAGCTGCAGATTCTAGGTGGGAGTCTGAAGGACCTGTGATGATGTCAGAAGAGGGAGGGCTCTGAGCTGCCATGTGATGCTCCAGCCCGCCCACTCCTGACATCACACAGGTCCTCCTTGTGCACAACAGACAGCTCAGCTCCAGCACAGGCAGGTATACAGCGATCTCCTGGCCCCTGCTGCTGCCTCCTCCTCCCCCGGACACACAGATTCTCCCCGGAATCAGTGCTGGGGAAACTGTGTGTCGCTGCTTAAGTGCAGTATTCATTTGCTGCTAATAAATATTTACTGCACTTAATCAGCGGGGCCATGTGCTTTCCCCAGCAGCTGATTCCGGGCAGCGGAGACAATCCTGAAGTGGGATAACAGTGCGATCCCACTCGCTGCTGCCCCCCTCCCCACATGCTATATCCGTACTATAAGACGCACCCACACTTTCCTCCCAAATTTGGAGGAAGAAAAGTGCGTCTTATAGTCCAAAAAATACGGTAAGTTTTTCTTTCCATTTTTCATTTGTTTATAAACAACCAGGTTCACATACAATATAATACTGCAAAAATTATTCAATTAAAACTCTTAAATTAGCTAAAAATCAAGACTTTATTAGGTCCAGTCAAAAATGACCAGAAGATAACAAGTGTATAGTGGTAACCAGGAGAATAGCAGGGTTAACAGAATCCTAGGCCAAAATACAGAAGCAGCGTGCATAAAACAAGGTACACTCCTTCTCCTCCCATCCCATAAAAATTAAGACATTAAAAAACAGCCAGAAGTTGCTAATCAAATGCACTTGATTAATTGTTTATCAGCAAATATGACCGCCTTCATAAAAGCAGAAGTTTGGTCAGTTTGCTGGTCTGGAACATTCAAGCTTGCCTGAAAGAGGAAAACATTAGGAATAACCTTAGAGAAGCAACTGTTGCTGCCTATAAATCTGCTAAATTTTGAAGTCCATCATTCTACTATTAGAAAAATTATTCACAAGTGGAATAAATTCAGGACAGTTGACAATCTTCCCAGCAGTGCAGATCAAATGATAATGTTTATTTGTACGACCGATGTCACATTTGGGAAAAAAACAAACACAGCACAACCAAAGATAAGATGTCACCAATTGTTATACATGGTGGTGGAAAGATAATACTGTAATTATTTTTTTTTTTTTGCAGCTAAAGGACATAGGCACCTTGTAGTCATTTAGACGATCCTGAACTCCTCTGTATACCATAATATTCTATGTGAAGCCATCTATCCAAAACTTAAATTAATACATTTAAAAGGATTTTTAGACCCATACTATATCAAAATTCAGTAATAATGTGTGGGGGTAACCACTATAGGAGTTATATTCAGACTAATATCACCACTTAAATATAATAGAGAGACAATATATAAGAATAATATCATGATTAGACACCTGTGGGAAAACATTTCTCTGGACCTGGACACAGTATGACAGACTTAAAAGTCTTAATACTAAAAGGTAATTTTAAGGACCACAGGGAAAGAAAAATTTGGGAAAACAAACTAATGAATATGTTTAATTCGTTGACACTAGGACTCAATTTAACACCTGGATTTATGAGTCACTACATGGATACAATTCACACCTCCACCAGATGGACTCCAGATAACTAAGAACATTTTTCCCACTGCCTCTCCATTTGTAAGAAAATGCCTAATAGGATTACCATAGCTTATCTATGGACTCATCACACTTCCCACCCCCTAACAAATGTCCTCCTGTAATATTCTTTAAATGTTGTGCTTGTCTCTTATTAATCTATTTGTAATCTAGCCTGAAGAAGGAGCCACTGTGCTCTGAAAGCTTGCAAACATATTATTTTCTGGTTAGTCAATAAAGGTATCACTCCTAGAATACTTCTGTCATCATTGGGCAGAAAAGTATTCACATCGATGATTAGACAGAAAAATCTGTATTACAAAAATCACACAGTGAAAGAAACGCAGTACAGAAAAAGCCCCATAAAAAACCTTTAAAAACAGTAAGGGCCCCCTGATGAAGCTACACACGAAACACGCGCTGGGGTGCTGGGCAGTGTAGTTCTACCTACTATAATGGCACACGGTCTGTATTTTCTGAGCTATATTTAATCTGGCATTTTTCTGCTGTTCTATAGTTTTAGGTCACTGTCCTATTGCAGGCAATTGATATCTAGCATCTAGTGATGAGTGAGTGTGCTCGTTACTCGAGATTTCCGAGCATGCTCAGCTGTTCTCCGAGTATCTTGGGCTTGCTCGTAGATTATGTTTGTGTCCCCGCAGCTGCATGATTTGTGGCTGTTAGACAACCTGAACACATGCAGGGATTGCCTGGTTGTTAGGGAATCCCCACATGTATTCAGGCTGTCTAGCAGCTGGAAATCATGCAACTGCGGGGACACAAACATAATCTACAAGCCAAGATACTCAGTGAACAACCGAGCATGCTCGGAAATCTCGAGTAACGAGCACACTCGCTCATCACTACTAGCAGCATATCCTTAAGGCTCTTTCTACTAATTCCATTGCCTTGTAATATTTTCAGTAAGGTTATGTGTTGGATTGTGATATACAATTGATGTAATACTATGTAACATATCTACACATGCCTGCTGCTTTATGTATGAACCACACTGTCCTTACTGTTTTTTAAGGGATTTTTTAATGGTGCTTTTTCTGTACTGTCTTTCTTTCACTGTGTGATTTTTGTAATACAGATTTTTCTGTCTAATCATGATATTCCTCTTATATATTGCTTTTTCGATTATATTTAAGTGGTGGTATTAGTCTCAATATATATCCAAAAGTCATGCAATAGGTCAATGATCCTAAGCACATCAGCAAATCTACATTAGAATGGCTCAAAAAGAAAAGGAGCTGCAATGGCCCAGTCAACGGCCAGATCTCAACCCAATTGAAATGCTGTGGTTGGACCTTAAGAAACCTTGAACTTAAAGGAAGTCTGTCACCTCAAACTGACAGGAATTTTACGAACGCAGCTTTATATGGCTTATACCACCTACAAAATTGCATCTTATGTATTCTAATCGTTGCCTCCATTCTGCAGAAACTGGATTTTAATCAAATATGCTGCTTAGGGTGTTTGGTTCACCGTTAATGTGGGCAGGAGGCACAGTGCAATGCTCCATCCACTGGTTTGGCATGTCCCACCTCCAGATTATGGATGGTCTTGTAGGTCAGTGTTAGTAGTTTAAACTGGATACCTTGGGAAACTGTGAGCCAATGCAGAGATTTGCAGAGGGGAGATGCAGGGGAGTAGATATGTTATATGATATTGTTCATCTGAGGGTATGGTAACTTCATTAAAAGACCTTCTAAGGATCACATTTTTTTTATTATGACCTGATGTATTAAACCATAGAAGTCAAAGAGGATGTACTTTATTTTACTCCTGACTTTTTTAGGAGGTGAAATATGGTAATTGCCTATTGCATGCATAGAATACATCTAACTCAATATATGCAATATTACTGTATGTTTGTGGATCCGACTGACCATGTACACAAGATATGAGATAATGTATAAAGAATAGGACCTCAGTGTTCTAAGGCTGCTTCTAATACTATTAATATTGTATAAGATTGAGTATATATTGCTTATAATACACACCTCAGCTGCAGAACTGTGTATTCAAAAGCTAAGGTGGCTTTTGCACTCTACCATTGATTGGCTAACGTAAAAAATTGTCATTGTTTAAGAGGGATTTGCAGAATCTGACATTTGTATATGATCCACTAAAGAGGGGGGCTGGAACAAAGCGTAGCTGGGTGGAGGCCCCCCATGACTGCTTTGAGCCGGGCGGGCTTTTTAAATAATGCTGTGGTTAGGGATAGGAGGATGGCAAGGGGGGGAGGAGTTAGGATAGGGGGAGGTAGGAAGGAAAGTGCGGGAAAACCGCCATTCCTTACCTTATTTCTGGACGAAGAAGACCCACCCACCCTCCCTTGTTGGCTTGTATTTGGGGGTTTTTTAATGAAAGGGGGGAGAATTGTTGTGAAGAGTTTATATATCGATATGGCGAGGGCAGTTGTGTATGTGTATGTGTATGTATATATATATGTGTGTGTATGTATATATGTATATATATATATTTATATAAAAAAAAAAAAAAATGGGATTGCACTTTGTATGCGGGTGTTTGGTTCATTATTTACATGTTATTTGTATTGTCACAGTGGCTGTGGGGGGGTGGGGGTTCTTGGAGTTGACGCTGATTGTTTGGGGGAAGGAATTGGAGCATAATTACAGGCAATTTAAAATGTGGTGGGGTTGGATCTGGCATTTTGGTATGGGCTCTGGACGGGGTCTTTACCCTGGGAGCTGTTGGTGGTTTTTTCTCTTCCTGGAACGGGATGTACGGTGCCCTCGAGCTGGTTTTCACGGCTGGGGGTAATATGGTGGTCGATCTTCTTTTGTGGGGTTTGCCAGATCTTTTTAGCTCCAAGAACCCTCCCCTCGAATTTATACTGTTGTATTTATTTTTATGTTAATTTTGTTAATAAAAGTTGGCCGCTGTGGCCAAAATATCCAAAAGAATAATTAGTCATGTTTTATTCAGGGTAAGGGTTGGGTCGGTGGGCAGGTGTTGGTGGTTGGGTTAAATACGTAAGAAAAGACCGTACTCGGCATACGCGGTCAAGCAACAGTTACATACTAATTAGTGATGAGCGAGTGTGCTTGTTATTCGGGTTTTCCGAGCATGCTCGCGTGTTCTCTGAGTATCTTGGGCGTGCTCGTAGATTATGTTTGTGTCCTTGCAGCTGCATAATTTGCGGCTGGTATACAACCTGAACACATGCAGGGATTCCCTGTTTGTTAGGGAATCTCCAGATGTATTCAGGCTGTCTAGCAGCCGCAAATCACGCAGCTGCGGAGACAAAAACATAATCTACGAGCACGCCGAAGATACACGGAAATCTCGAATAACAAGCACACTCGCTCATCACTAGTACTAATATATAATGGATGCTGCTGTGGAAGGACAGGAGAGCCATCCAGCTCTGTAATCTGCTTCAAGAAGTGAGATAAGTAGTGTGTAGGGCTGCACGATCATCAGGTTCTCCTGACGTCAGAATGTAATGGTTATAAAAATATTACAATGGATATACAAATATTGGTTAATAATGGTTAACAAATCAATGAAAAATTATCATCATTGTGCATTCGAGTGAGAATCAATGAATATTTGAGTTCCTACTTTTAGTGAATTCAGTGAGTTAACGCACATTCAGTTTTGTGTGAACAGCTAGAACACAAGCTAAGCAAATCTGAACGAAAAATCATCTTGAGGTTTCCTTTTAGTTAAGAAAGATGAAATAAAATATCACCTTTCTTTTATTAATTTATGCATGACAAAAACTGACTCCTAAAATTCAATTATTTTCTGAATACGGTTTCATTTCTTAATTACTTTTTTGTGGGGCTAGCTGGGGTCCATAATAACTAATATCATGTTTGGGAAGGGTTTATGTTAACCTCACCCTTTTTTGGACCAGCAAATAGCTAAATATATCAGGATTATATCAGTAAATATGGGACAATTTTAGCAACAGGGCAACAATGATAACTAGAAATTGTCATATCTATGTACAGTGGTTACTACTGCAGAAAAATAAATAGTACCTTCAGACCTTTAGTATTAAAATAAAGTACAGGTACACAAATATGCTATGTGGCCAATATATGAACATATACAAATAATAATAATAATAATAATAATTTTATTTATATAGCGCCAACATATTCCGCAGCGCTTTACAACTTATAGAGGGGACTTATACAGACAACAGACATTACAGCATAACAGAAATCACAGTTCAAAACAGATACCAGGAGGAATGAGGGCCCTGCTGCTCGCAAGCTTACAATCTATGAGGAAAAGGGGAGACACAAGAGGTGGATGGTAACAATTGCTTTAGTTATTTGGACCAGCCATAGTGTAATGCTCGGGTGTTCATGTAAAGCTGCATGAACCAGTTAACTGCCTAAGTATGTAACAGTACAGACACAGAGGCTATTAACTGCATAAAGTGTATGAGAACATGATGGAGGAACGTGATTATGTTGTTGTTTTTTATTAATAGGCCACACAGGGATAATTAGGTTAATGCGTTGAGGCGGTAGGCCAATCTGAACAAATGAGTTTTTAGTGCACGCTTAAAACTGTGGGGATTGGGGATTAATTGTATTAACCTAGGTAGTGCATTCCAAAGAATCGGCGCCGCACGTGTAAAGTCTTGGAGACTTCAGAACATCAGAAGTCATCAGAACACTGCGACTAAGACATTTAATGGATAGGAACCATTCATGTTAAAAGACCACTTTGACATGGGTGGATGGCTTTTGCGCTCTTTGATGAAAAAATTCTAGGTTCTAAGTAGTTCATGTTTTTAACACTTGCAGCAATATTGGAGATCATATCTTTATTAGTCTCAGTGTGAGGACACATCGTGTATGTATATGTATAAAGGTTGTCACCAAATTTTCCTAAATGTAAAATGAGTACTGTGACCTGTTAAGGCATACCAAAGAGTGGTAATTAGTAAAAATAAAAACATTTAGGAATAATAGTGTAATTTCCAAAGGGGATCACAAAGCTGAAAGAAAGGCTTGTTATACCTGTAAGATCTCAGCCGACATTACAATATACAGGAGCACTCGCTCGACTAAGCACTCCTATATTTTCTATGAGAAAGCCACAGACTGACAAGTTGACAGGAGGCTTATGTCAGAAAGAACAATGTGATCAGCAGTCTGAAATCGGAAAAGTGACATCTACATCACTCCAGATCATCAGCTGACCATCGCAGGCATACACATTAGACTAACGGCTGAACACGTTGATATCAGCAGGTGCAGCCAACATCAGTGTAATGTGTATGGGGCACTATACCCACCGAACTGTTTCAGACCTTAAGACTAGGTGTTTCATGAGACAAGGTAAGGCTAGATTATGGTAATATTTATTTTACTATATACCAGATCCCCATCACAGCGTGTAACATAAAGTTTCCTACCTGGCAAGACAAACTTTAAATATCCAACGTAATAGGACCATGCAAGGCCTTGAGCCACATTCAACTTCTTCTTTTCAGTTATTTCTGATATCACAGCCTGTGTTGCGTTCTATGGGAAAAGGCATGTTACTGCTGTTAAAGCCCAAATGATATATGCCTTGCTGACAATTTTAACAGATTTCTATGGCATGCTATATACCGTACATATCACAGAGAATATGCCAAAGCATAATTTGCAATTTTAGTAATTTTTCATCTGGCTGCATTGAATCATTATGCTGAGGGAACTATTGGAAGTAAGCGATGGGCAGAATCACGCACAGTGCCCTTCCTGTTCAGAGCTGAAATCTTTTTTGGGATTTGTACAAGTGATTAAGATGACTAACTGAAAAAGCCACTCAAATCTTATATAATGTCACCAATGTTAGATAAATAATAATGCTGTTTTCAGATATGATAATAACCATAATTTAGGTGGCTTATAGTGTCCATATTTTTGGCGCAATACCCTGAATTCATGTTGTTATACCGAACTACATGTTGATCACCAAGGGATTCTTCGAGCAATAAAAATGTTGATTTTATAACCTCCTGAAAAGTGGCCTAAGCAGTTACACTACAAGCATTATTATAACAGTGACATTTTACAACATGGATTGACCATTAATTAATTAATTGTAATCAATGATATTGATTGATTGGAGATGTTGCAGAAAATAGATCTAGGCATTATACAAGGTTAGCGTTTCAATCAAAATTATTCAACTCTGATTGCAAATTTAGCAAAATTTACAAACTTTCTGCTGTTTTCAATAAACCAGTCAAACAAGAAAATTGCACATAGTTCAAAACAACTATCAACAACGGTCCTGGTGGTCAGAGAGTAGGAGTGACTGGAGGCCCGGAGGAGGCTCAGGCACAGATCATAAAGACCGCTGAACCATTCTACATTGAGTCAGCAGAGATCCTGCTATACGAGACCAGAGAGGCCCGTGAGAAGTAGAAGGTACACGAGATCTGAGAGGCCCGTGAGAGGGGAGAAAGCTGCCAAGATCCAAGAGGCCCATGATGGAGGAGAAGGAAGCCGAGAAGTGGGAGGAGGACAACCGCCCTCTGCAAGCCAGGAGGTGGTGATTCGGTGATGAGTCGGATCTGCTAGCCCAGTTGGACCTAGAATAGGCCACCCTGAAGGCAAACGAGTCCCTAGCCCTGAGGCACCCCATTACTGGCAGATTCCCAGCTGGCACCCCTACACACAAAGAGAGAAAGTAGGGGGAGACTCCGAAAAATAGAGAAGTTTTGCATTGGGTGGAATAAGGCAATAAAAGAGAGTAACTGGGAGAAGAAAAAAGGACCGAGCGCCATAGAATTTGAACAGCAGTGCTCTTCCGGGATACTCCTGCACTTTAATATTGTCTGGGGGATTGGGTTCATTCGGGAGTGAGGGAAAGGAATTCTGTTTATATCAGCCACATTGACATCAAGAAGAAGGAATATCTACCCCAGAAGCTCCACAGTCTATATCCTGGAGAGGCTGTATGGTTTATGAAGGAGGACGGGCTATGAAACTGAGCTGTGGGGGTGGATCACCCTTGCTCAACAGCGGATTTGGAGAGATAGAAGAAGGAACTGAAAGGAGAAAGTATGAAAGAGGGAAAGATGGCTCCGAAAGGTGAATGAATGGGTGGAGGAGGAAAACCAGCGGTATGACACTTGCCTATAATCTCAGATAGGGTTGTGTCGGGCCTGTAGTGAGAGCAGTGTAGCTACCCAGACAGGAGCCCCAGAGAGCAGAGTTAAAAAAATGTGAAGGTGACCCAGGGGGCTGTGGATTTTGTGTGTGTTCATCAGCCTCAGCCTCAGGTTACACCTCAGTGGGCTGAACAGCCAAAAAAGAGAAGGAAATCTCCCTTTAAGTTTGACATTAAGAAATGGACTGACCCTGAAGAGCCTTGAAGACAACATGAACTTACAGTTCTCTTGAATTAACCCTCCGTCAGGGGCAACTGATCTGACAGGCGCAGCTCACTTAGTTTCATTTCTCTATTTTCAGTGGTTTGTCTGGGAAACACCCTCCTCCCAGTACCTTCCTAACTTTTAGGCCATGTGCACACGTTAAGTATTTTTCGCGTTTTTTTCACGTTTTTTTGCTATAAAAACGTGATAAAAACGCGAAAAAAAACGCTTACATATGCCTCCTATTATTTTAAGTGTATTCCGCATTTTTTGTGCAAATGTAGCCTTTTTTTCCGCGAAAAAATCGCATCGCGGAAAAAAAAGCAACATGTTCATTAAAATGCGGAATTGCAGGGGATTCCGCACACCTAGGGGTCCATTGATCTGCTTACTTCCTGCACGGGGCTGTGCCCACGATGCGGGAAGTAAGCAGATTATGTGCGGTTGGTACAAAGGGTGGAGGAGAGAAGACTCTCCTCCACGCACTGGGCACCATATAATTGGTAAAAAAATAAGAATTAAAATAAAAAACAGTCCTATACTCACCCTCGATGTCTTCCCGCCTCCACTGCATGCTGCCGCTTCGGTTCCTGTAGCTGGTGTGCGGTGAAAGACCTTGCCGATGACGTCACTGTCCTGTGATTGGTCGTGAGCGGTCATGTGACCGCTCACGTGACCGTGACGTCACGGAAGGTCCTGTGCGCACAGACCAGCTATAGGAAGAGGAACGGACGCCGGTGAGGAGATGTCTGGGTGAGTATAAGCATTTTTTTATTTTTTTTAAACATTCTATCTTTTACTATAGATGCTGCATAAGCTGCATCTATAGTAAAAAGTTGGTCACACTTGTCAAACGCTATGTTTGACAAGTGTGACCAACTTGTCAGTCAGTTTTCCAAGCGATGCTACAGATCGCTTGGAAAACTTTAGCATTCTGCAAGCTAATTACGCTTGCAGAATGCTAAAAAAACGCGAAAAAAACGCAAAAAAAAAAATGCGGATTTCTTGCAGAAAATTTCCGGTTTTCTTCAGGAAATTTCTGCAAGAAATCCGCAACATGTGCACATACCCTAAAGGCTGTGTGAAACCTGAGAAGCCTCTTGTGCTGCAGAGCTGCAGGAGATCAGATATCAGTGATTTGGCTTCTCAGGCTCATTGCCCCTGAACGCGTCACACATTTGACGATTAGAATTTGCTGTTTTTATTCATCCCAATTGTTTTTTTAGCTTGTTTTATGAACAGCTAGTGCTAAATTTGTGGATTTGTCATAAAAGGTTTTGTTAGAAATAAGATTGTGCTTCTCAGGCACATTGCGCCCTAACACATATTCTCTCTCTTGCTTCAGCTTTTCTTCTGAAATGGCGAGGAGAATATTTGACTTGTCCAATGCCCTTCATGTTGAGCAAGTGCAAAATATACTGATTGATGATGAGACAGACCCCTTACAGCTAGAAGATTTAGGGGAAGAAAGTGACATTGCTTCAGAAGATGATGTGGAAGAATGTCCAGATGTGTCTGATACAGGTCAAGATGGAGAGAGTGAGGAGGATGCTCAAGACATAGAAACATATTACTTTTCTGGTTATTAAACATTTTTTTTTACACCTGATTATATGTATTCTCATTTATTACATTTCTATTAAGGTAACTGATCACTTTTAGAGCATTGAAATTTTTAAAAAAGGAAAATATAGCCAATTTTCTAGCCTGTGCCAGACAGGCGCAATGCCCCTTAACTCATCATGAAACATATTGCCCCTGACGGAGGGTTAAAGGGCCATCATTTAAGAAGGGGTGAATTCCAGAACACCCATATCCCTGAAATGGTTGGAGACCAGTCAGGTCTGGGAAAAGACGTCTTAAGTTTGGAGCTAAGAAATTCCTGTTGATGGTTCAGCATTAAGACCCTCATGACCGTGTAAAGGACTGCTTGCAGTTTAAGGGATCTGAGGTACTGTTTGAGATACCCTTGAGGCCAGTTGGGCCTGTAACAGCCAAGTAGGCTTGATCTTTATTTTTATTGCTTTTGTTTTGTTGTGCCTGTTGTGCCTTTCTCTGCTGGACTGCAAGGGCTGGTGCATCTGTCAGGGTCTGATACCTTCAATAACAGAGACTGTTATTTTCATGGACACTCTGATGGTTTCCTTGGTCCTTACCAAGAAGGTGTGAACGTTTTAAAAAGTTATGGACTTGTGCTCGGGACTGTGTTATTGATCTTCTGGGTTCCTTGACCTGGAAGGGCTGGACATCCAATGGAACAGAAGATGCCTAGATCAATACTTTAGTCCTGAATGCCTTATTGTGTTTTATTATGTATGCCCTATTTTTTTAGGTTCTGGATGGTCACGGAACACAATAATTAAAGAATGGGGAAGTATGAGGGTTGCGTGGATGGTGTTCCATCTCCCTGACAAGCCCTGACATTTTTATGTAGGAAAATGTTTTTCATTGTATTGTATTCTATTGTTATCCATCTGTAGGCTGCAGTCCCTGTTAGATAGGACAGGGTTAACTGTAAGTTCAGCCCATAGTGGCAAGGAGTATTGGGAATCTGTGGGTTAGTTGAAGGGTTAGGGAGTTTTAGGAAGACAAAAGTAAAGGCACCCTATGTTTAAGGTGATCATCACCTGGGGTGTGTGTGTGGATCAAGGAGAAAATAAAAACAAAGAGTGAGAGGAAGCAACTAAGAAGAACTTCATCGGTGGCAGCGAAATATGTTTAACAGGCGAGTTGGGAAAGAGGACGCACAGCCAGGAACTAAGGGTCTCTGAGGAACGGGTAAGTGTTAGCCAGGTCTTGAAAGCTGTGGGTCTAAGAAGAGACGAGTCAGCAAGGCTGGAGACACACTCAGTAAGGTGGCAGGCACAGTCGCATTTCACATGATTCAGGAAAAGTGGTCTGAAGGGTAGTGGTCACTAGAAGAATTTGTAGCTTTCTAACTTGTTCTGTAATTCACCAACTGTGCAGCTGAAAAATGTTAATTGAAGACATGCCTGTAACGGGAGTGGTGGAACCAAAGTGCCATAGAGGGGCCTGGAGAGGCATGACTAGGTGAGCAACTGACTCTTCGAAGAGCCCCTGATGATGGGGTTAGGCTTGGCTCCTGATGAACACCAGTTGCTACTCCAGGACAAACCAGGGACGTATGGCAGCTGATGCCCAAGTGACTGATAGCTGTAGCGGACCGGAAGGAGAGGACAGCTCATATAGGTAGGAACTGGTAGGTGCAGACTGGTGTGAGTGATATACAGAATGGCACAGCAGGTGCAGGCAGGTCCAGCTGATATACAGACTGGCAGGGCGGGTGCAGGCAGGTCCAACTGTTATACAGTCTGGCACGGCCGTGCAGGCGGGTCTGGACGATATACAGACTGACACAGCAGATGCAGTCAGGTCCGGCTGTAATAGAGATGATGAAAACATACTGGAACCAATGAAGTACATAATACATATTCTTAAAAAAAGGGGGGTACTCTCAAAGATACAATAGAAAATGGATGAAGACCACATTCTTAAAGGCGCTGCACACACCATCCTAAAGTGTCCTCAGCCAATGACTGGGAGACACTTATTATTAAAGGCACCTCCACCTGCATGGAGGTGCCTGTGCAACGTTAGTCTGTTCCCAAACACACTTGCTAGTTCTCAGGTCCTTGTCCGTTAGTTACTACTAGTCCTGCTAGTGTCTGTCCACCCCTAACCTCCTTGCTAGTATTTGCTATGACAGTCTCTATTACAGCTGGAAAATGCATGAAGACCATAGAGAGCTTAAAGTACCGTAACAATAATTTGGATACACTGTGGAGTTTGCTTACTTATAAAGTAGTCACCAAAGACAAAGCCTGTAAAGTTACAAAAAACAGCCCCTTTAAGAAAGAGGGAGAGCACGCATGCCCTTAGCACAGTGCTCGGAATCTGCGTGCCGTACTCCAGGTAGCAGCCAATGAGGAAGTGAGTCGGTCGTCCCTATCGGGGGAGAGGTGCAGCGTGATGGGACGCCGGCACTATATTGCCACTGTATTGTAACCAAGAGAAAGAGATCTGCATCTCCTGCTGTTCTTTGTGTATAAGTCAAACTGTCAGTACAGAATATCTTGTGTTTATGGACTGGTGCGATTTCCTGTTCGTCAGGCCATATGGATCGGAGCTGTACATTGTGTGGCACATCAGAAGACCTAGGTGGTGTCCATTATGGAAACATGTCTACACACACACCAAAGCAAGACCCAATTTTTCTGAAGTGGGCGGGGTGTCGGATAAGAGAAACTCGTCCGTGGTTACCGACCTGTGCCTGATTACACCTTGATAATCTAAGAATGCAACTGTACAGGAAACCATTCCCTTTAAGAAATGGGCAGAGATTCCTTGGAAATGCTGTCTGAAGCTGGTGTTTGGTTTTGCATCATGTTGGCAGCAGGTCATCATAACAGCCAAAGGGTTCTCTAAAAAGTGCCAAAGACAGTTGTCATGAAGGGGCTGAATCACTCTGAGACTGCAGTAGTCATTAAAAGTGTCATTTTGAGATGAAAAGGCAAAACATTTTTAAATTTTGCTAATAAACCTAATTTAAAATTAGGGTTGAATAACATTGATTGTAATTGGACTTATTAACAGGTTATGTCATATTTTACAGATCATTTCTCTATCTTCTGTGATATAGAAAAGGCATGTTTAAATATGGAAAACATATAAACATGATGATGGATAGAATTTCATTATCACACTGTATGTTGAAGAGCCAGCATATTATATAATCTAACCTCTGCATTGCATCTTGTTGAAGATCATAACTGCTGGAAACAGAGGATTATTGAGATGTTACTATTAGGTTTATTTACAAGGATAGCAATTAGATAGAAAATAACTCAGAGAAGAACATACTGTATATCTAAAAAATTGTTTTTACTGCAGCATGTTCTCTTCTGTGAGATATTTGCAACTACTGAAAGGTAAGTTGTAGCTTACAAAAGGCAATTATCCTGTTGTGCAATCCATCACACAATACATCATAGTAATAAAGCCTTTGTCTTTGTATGTATGAGAAACGTTCCCCACCTTCTCCTGCGCCTAATGATAGTGACTGGCATGCATAATCCTAACTTCCAATTCTCGTCATACACTCGACATAGCTGCATGATTGCAATGAAAAATTTCCCATTCCTACCTTCCATTCAATGACAACCAGAGTGCCACCTCACAGATAGTGTTTGGCTAGAATGCCTATGTTTAGAGTGAAAAGAAATGCCATAGTCCTCATTACACAACTGTGCTCCCCCAGTGAATCAGAGGTGATCAGATGAGTGTCTATATTTTTCTCCCAGTACCGAGCTCTGAGAAGAGACCTCAGCATCATGTCCTATCAGTTGGGGATTGTCTCTTCCCGTGGTACAGACTCCTGCTCCTGTTGGGGACCTGCCTGCTTTGCTTGGAGTTCTAAATCTCTGATCTCTTATAAGTCTACATTATTAGATTATGGTACGTTGTGCCCCCCTGGGAAGATTTCTCAATATAAAAGTGGGGATGCTCTCCACCAAACTGCATTGGCCCTGTTGGGGATGAGGCTTGTTAAAAGCAGTGGTCATCATATCTACAGTTGTGCTCAAAAGTTTACATACTCCGGCAGAATTTTTGCTTTCTTGGCCTTTTTCCAGAGAATATGAATGATAACACCAAAACTTTTTCTCCACTAATGGTTAGTGGTTTGGTGAAGCCATTTATTGTCAAATTACTGTGTTTTCTCTTTTTAAATCATAGTGACAACCCAAAACATCAAAAAGACCCTGATCAAAAGTTCACATATCCTGGTGATTTGGGCCTGATAACATGCACAGAAGTTGATACAACTGGGTTTGAATGGCTACTAAAGGTAACATCCTCACCTGTGACCTGTTTGCTTGTAATCAGTGTGTGTGCATAAAAGCTGAGTTTCTGGGATCCAGTCAGACTCTTGCATCTTTCATCCAGCCACTGACGTTTCTGGATTGTGAGTTATGGGGAAAGCAAAAGAGTTGTCAATGGATCTATGAGAAAATATAGTTGAACTGTATAAAACAAGAAAGGGATACAAATAGATATCCAAGGAATTGATAATGCCAGTCAGCAGCGTTCAAAATGTGATTAACAAATGGAAAATCAGGGGCTTTGTAAAAACAAAACCACGGTCAGGTAGACCAACAAAAATGTCATCTACAACTGCCAGGAAAAGAGAAAAACCCACAAATAACATCAGCTGAAATACAGGACTCAGTGGTGTGACAGTTTCAAGATGCACAATAAGAAGGCACTTGAAGAAAAATGGGCTGCATAGTCGAGTCGCCAGAAGAAAGCCATTACTGCGCAAATGCCACAAAGTATCTCACCTACAATACGCAAAACAGCACAGAGACAAGTCTCAAAACTTCTGGAACAAGGTAATTTGGAGTGATGAGACCAAAATTTAACTTTTTGACCACAACCAAAAATGTTACATTTGGAGTGAGGTCAACAAGGCCTATGATGACTGGAACAACATTCCGACTGTAAAGCACGGAGGTGGTTCACTGATGTTTTGGGGATGTGTGAACTACAAAGGCACAGGAAACTTGGTCAAAGTTGAAGGAGAGATGAATGCAGCACGTTGTCAGCAAATATTGGAGGCAAATTTGCACTCATCAGCCTGGAAGTTGTGCATGGAACGTACTTAGACGTGTCAACATGACAATGATCCAAAACACAAGGCAAGTTGACCTGTCATTGGCTACAACAGAACAAAGTGAAGGTTCTGGAGTGACCATCTCAGTCTCCTGACCGCAATATCATAGAGCCATTCTGGGGAGATCTCAAGCACGCAGTTCATGCTAGACAGCCCAGGAATTTACAGGAACTGAAAGCTTTTTGCCAAGAAGAGTATGCAGCTTTACCATCTGAGAAAATAAAGAACCTCATCCACAATTACCACAAAAGACTTCAAGCTGCCATTGATGTTAGAGGGGGCAATACATGGTGTTAAGAAATGGGGTATGTGAACTTTTAATCAGGGTCATTTGGAGGTTTTGGGTTGTCATTAAAAAGAGAAAACACAGTATTTTGACAATAAATGGCTTCACCCAACCACTAACCATGAGTGGAGAAAAAGTTTTGGTGTTATCATTCATATTCTCTGAAAAAGGCCAAGAAGGCAAAAATTCTGCCGGGGTATGTAAACTTTTGAGCACAACTGTATATAAGGTATATTTTAAAATTCTATTACTTCATCTATACATGTAAGCCTATCCATAAAAATAACATATTAATAATTATGATACATAATGTTAATTAGCACATACCTGAAGTCCAAAGCACCTGCACAGAAAATTACAGAGAAACAGCAACACTACATTTATCATTACTGGCAATGGCTCTTCTTTGTAAAGAATGTAGCAGAAAATGGCAGTAAAGATCATAAAAAATGTGTTCCTGGAGCTGACACTTGCTTGAAATGCTTTAAGGTAGTCTCCATTATACCTTTAAAAATGGAATATAATTAGATAATGTTATTGTTATTAATATTATTATTATGTTCCACAAAATCTTTAGTACTTGCTACTTTTCTCAACCCTGTAAGTATTGTACTGTGAAAACATTTGTGATATGTGTGAGAGAAAATGCTGAAAAGTAAAAATAGAAGTGTTGGAGGTTTATTTTAATCAACAAGTAAAATGCAAAGTGAGTGAGCAAAAGAGAAATCTAAATCAAATCAATATTTGGTCTGACCACTCTTAGCCTTCAAAACAGAATCAATTCTTCTAGGTACACTTACACACGGTTTATGAAAGAACTCAGTAAGTTTGAGGTCGTTGCCCTGGTAAAGAATAAATTTGGGGCTAATGAGATGCCTCCCTTTTGGTATTGCATGATGGAAAAGTATCTCCCTGTATTTCTCAGCATTGAGGACACCAGAAAATGGGAAAAATTGAGGACCCTAGACATAGTGGTCAACCAAGGAAACTTGCAGCTGATAAAAGTCACTTCATGGTTATTTTTCTTCTAATTGTACATCCAGACGATCAGTAAATGTTGCGGGTTGGATGCTCTGTACTTGTGCAGCGTTCAACCCGCAGCTGCCAGATGTTACAGCTAGTGGATGTGATTTAAAGAAATCCCATGTCCACTATGCATCCAGAGATTCCCTGCGGCTCATCTGTGGAGACGGACATGTGGCACGTCTTTCCAGACCACAGCATGTCTATTTCACCCATAGAATGTATTGGACACGGTGATTCCGCACAGTTCAGTGAACACATGCGGATTTACCTTGGTTCAATAGACGGCAAGCTGTCTGAGTAGCAAGCTGCATCCAAAGCGCTGCTACTCCGGATCAGGTGCACCCAGACTTCGAATTGAAGGCAAAGTGTAGTCACACCATATATTGATTATATTAATTTTATTTTTATTTGTCTTTTGTTAATTGCTAGAAATAAACTATGCATAGTACTGCTTTTTGAAAGTATCCTTACTTTTAATGATTTTTCTATACATCTGCCTAAAACTTTTGCACAGTATTGAATATTGACACAAACAGAAAATAAATGACTATAATGAGTTAAGGTGAACAGAAACATTCATTAAAACAAATCTGTCACCAGGTTTTTGCTACCCCACAATCAATGGGGTCCCTTGGCTTCTGTTTGCATCAGTCATACAATAGATCCATTTTTTACATTAATTCTATTTGACGGTTTTCTAAAATTGTTGCAGACAAACAGAATTTCTAAGTGCAGGTGTGAACGTAGCCTAAACCAATGCTGCACTTCATTCAACCTAGAATTTATGAATACATTGACATCTTGGAGCTGCCATTCATTTTTTTCAGAGGAGTGTATCTCTACAAAATCTGATAGTCTCAGCACTGATTAGACAATGTCAATTTATATATGGACTAACTATTGAACCCGTTCTATGCCAAGGTGGGGAGTATTATTATTGGTACACTTATTTTTTTGAAGACACGGTGCCTGCGAATTCGCACAGGCAGTGTCTTCAATAAGATGGCGACGGAGATCATGGTATATGCAAGCGCTGACTCGGCACCATTTTATTGAAGTAATGTACTACAACATCAACATAACAGTGCACACTCCCCCGAAAAAAATTCACATACACATTGTCTTCAATAAAATGGCGCAGTAGTGCAGTATGCGCAAGCGCTGACCCGGGCGCCACACTGCGCAGGTGCCGCCCATCCTAGCTGTGAATAGAAGGACACATTCAATGTTATATATAAGACTAGCTATTGAACCCGTTCTACGCCCGGGTGGCGACCATTTATATTGGTATATGGTCTCCATCCTGGTATGTGCTGCTCCCATCCTGTCATGTGCTGCTCCATCCTGCGCCCCCATCCTGTCATGTGCTGCTCCACCGTGTCATGTGCTGCTCCATCCTGCATCCCCATCCTGTCATGTGCTGCTCCACCGTGTCATGTGCTGCTCCATCCTGCATCCCCATCCTGTCATGTGCTGCTCCACCATGTCATGTGCTGCTCCATCCTGCGCCCCCATCCTGTCATGTGCTGCTCCACCGTGTCATGTGCTGCTCCATCCTGCGCCCCCATCCTGTCATGTGCTGCTCCACCGTGTCATGTGCTGCTCCATCCTGCATCCCCATCCTGTCATGTGCTGCTCCACCGTGTCATGTGCTGCTCCATCCTGCGCCCCCATCCTGTCATGTGCTGCTCCACCGTGTCATGTGCTGCTCCATCCTGCATCCCCATCCTGTTTTGTGCTCCCATCCTGCGCCCCCATCCTATCACGTGCTGCTCCATCCTGCGCCCCTATCAGTGCGGGCGGCTGTGCTGAGTGCGGGCGGCTGTGCTGAGTGCGGGCGGCTGTATGTGGCTGTGCTGAGTGTGGGCGGCTGTATGTGGCGCGGCTGTGCTGGGTGCGGGCGGCTGTGGGTGACTGTGCGTGGCTGGGCTGGGTGCGGCGGCTGTGGACGGCTGTGCTGGGTGCGGTGGCTGTGCTGGGTGCGGCCGCTGTGGGTGGCTGTGCTGGGTGTGGCGGCTGTGGACGGCTGTGCTGGGTGCGGTGGCTGTGCGTGGCTGTAGGCGGCTGTGCGTGGCTGTGGGCGGCTGTGCGCGGCTGTGCTGGGTGCGGCGGCTGTGCTGGGTGTGGCGGCTATGCTGGGTGCGGTGGCTGTGCTCGGTGCGGCGGCTGTGCGTGGCTGTGCTGGGTGCGGTGGCTGTGCTGGGTGCGGTGGCTGTGGTGGGTGCGGCGGCTGTGGTGGGTGTGGCGGCTGTGGGTGGCTGTGCTGGGTGCGGCGGCTGTGGATGGCTGTGCTGGGTGCGGTGGCTGTGCTGGGTGCGGTGGCTGTGGTGGGTGCGGCGGCTGTGCGTGGCTGTGGGCGACTGTGCGTGGCTGTGCTGGGTGCGGCGGCTGTGCTGGGTGCGGTGGCTGTGGCTGTGCTGGGTGCGGCGGCTGTGGGTGGCTGTGGCTGCTGTGGACGGCTGTGCTGGGTGCGGTGGCTGTGCGTGGCTGTGGGCGGCTGTGCGTGGCTGTGGGCGGCTGTGCGTGGCTGTGGGCGGCTGTGCGTGGCTGTGCTGGGTGCGGCGGCTGTGCTGGGTGTGGTGGCTGTGCTGGGTGCGGTGGCTGTGCTGGGTGCGGCGGCTGTGGGTGGCTGTGCTGGGTGTGGCAGCTGTGGACGGCTGTGCTGGGTGCGGTGGCTGTGCGTGGCTGTAGGCGGCTGTGCGTGGCTGTGGGCGGCTGTGCGTGGCTGTGCTGGGTGCGGCGGCTGTGCTGGGTGCGGCGGCTGTGCTGGGTGCGGCGGCTGTGCTGGGTGCGGCAGCTGTGCGTGGCTGTGCTGGGTGTGGTGGCTGTGCTGGGTGCGGTGGCTGTGCTGGGTGCGGCGGCTGTGGTGGGTGCGGCTGCTGTGGGTGGCTGTGCTGGGTGCGGCGGCTGTGGATGGCTGTGCTGGGTGCGGTGGCTGTGCTGGGTGCGGTGGCTGTGGTGGGTGCGGCAGCTGTGGGTGGCTGTGCTGGGTGCAGCGGCTGTGCGTGGCTGTAGGCAGCTGTGTGTGGCTGTGTGTGGCTGTGGGTGGCTGTGCTGGGTGCAGCGGCTGTGCGTGGCTGTAGGCGGCTGTGTGTGGCTGTGCTGGGTGCAGCGGCTGTGCGTGGCTGTAGGTGGCTGTGGGCAGCTGTGCGTGGCTGTGCTGGGTGCGGCGGCTGTGCTGGGTGCGGCGGCTGTGCTCGGTGCGGCGGCTGTGCGTGGCTGTGCTGGGTGTGGTGGCTGTGCTGGGTGCGGTGGCTGTGGTGGGTGCGGCGGCTGTGGTGGGTGCGGCGGCTGTGGGTGGCTGTGCTGGGTGCAGAAGCTGTGGATGGCTGTGCTGGGTGCGGTGACTGTGCTGGGTGCGGTGGCTGTGGTGGGTGCGGCGGCTGTGCTGGGTGCAGCGGCTGTGCGTGGCTGTAGGCGGCTGTGGGTGGCTGTGCGTGGCTGTAGGCGGCTGTGTGTGGCTGTGGGTGGCTGTGCTGGGTGCAGCAGCTGTGCGTGGCTGTAGGCGGCTGTGCTGGGTGCAGCGGCTGTGCGTGGCTGTAGGTGGCTGTGGGCAGCTGTGCGTGGCTGTGCTGGGTGCGGTGGCTGTGGTGGGTGCGGCGGCTGTGCGTGGCTGTGCTGGGTGTGGTGGCTGTGGTGGGTGCGGCGGCTGTGCTGGGTGCGGCGGCTGTGGATGGCTGTGCTGGGTGCGGTGGCTGTGCTGGGTGCGTCGGCTGTGGACGGCTGTGCTGGGTGCGGCGGCTGTCGCCACCTGATTCATTTCCGCCGCCATTTTCTTGGTCCTGCTCCCGGAATCGGCGCCTGCGCAGTCCGCGCTTCCCGGCGCCATTTTCTTGAAGACACACTGCAATGTGTCTTCAAGAAAATGGCGCCGGAAAGCGCGGACTGCGCAGGCGCCGATTCCGGGAGCAGGACCAAGAAAATGGCGGCGGAAATGAATCAGGTGGTGTAAGTAACAAATAGCTGTGGCATGAAGTGCCACAGCCTCATGGCACAGCAATTTGTTACTTGCGCTACCTCATTCATTTCCGGCGGCATTTTCTGTGTCCTCCTGGTGCCGGAATCGGCGCCTGCGCAGTCCGCGCTTTCCGGCGCCATTTTCTTGAAGACACACTGCAATGTGTTTTCAATAAAATGGCACCGGAAAGCGCGGACTGCGCAGGCGCCGATTCCGGGAGCAGGGGGACATTCATGGCCCGGAATAGCGTCGGTGGAACGGGACAGGTAAGTATACTCACCCTCCGCCTCCTGGCTCGTCCCTGCTTCTCCGTTGGAGATCGCGGTGTGCGTTCAGCGCTTACGCATACCGCGATCTCCTGGGAGCGTCGCTCTGTGGGGTCCAGACTGCGCCGGCGCTTGCGCTTGCGCAGTCTATAAAGGCTTCGGACAGAGTGACGCTCCCAGCGTTATATTATAGATACACCCCCAAATCATAACATGTAACAATAGACAAGCTGCATAGCACAGAGTTCTAAGAGAAGTGACCCCCAAATTTATATATAATGTGAAATACAATCATTTACGACATCAGACATGTCAGAAGAGCCCACAGGATCTTTTCCTCTTCATTAACTTGCATCTTATAAACAGATCTCGTGATATCGTCCACAGATCAGTATGTGTATACCCTTGCTGTTGTTCAGATATAGTAAAGGTCTGTAACTTACAATATAATACTTGGCCATGGCACCAAAATAAAAAATTACCACAAATGTGAAATGACAGTTATTGCACACTGTCCTTCTGTATAAAAAAGTAGTAACATAACACAATATGGCCAAAAGTATGTGGAAGCCACTCCGCATCATTGAGAAGAGCTGTGCAAGCCACATGTTATGACAAATTGAATGAAAGTTACATTTTATTTGATGCTTTGGAATCTGTTCTAGTTCTTCTGGTATCTGATAGCTGTGGTGATTGGCTATACCAATGAAGTGGTGCAGAAATCTACTTTGATCATGTAAAATTAGACCTAGAATCCCCATAGACAAACATGGTAGCAGAATGGGACCTAGAATGCCGCCTTTACAGTTGGTTAAATACCTGATGTGCTCAATCTGCCCTAGCTAGCAATACATTTTTTTAATATAATTGGTATCTGTTCTAGAATAAAGCGACTCAGACACACAGCAGTAGATCATGGAAAGTCACATAGTGGAGTCGCCGAGTTCTGCAGTGCCTAAAAATCACCAGAGCTGTTTGCATTGTACGTGGCAGCTCTATTGAATCGTTTTCTGCTGTCAAGCAGCAGCACACAAGCAACGTAAGGTCACCATGCACAATGCCATGGGCTGGAGAAGTGGAGGCATCTGGAGCAGTGTAACATTTTCTCTGGAATGAGTGATGTCTTACTATAAGTAAGCAGTATAAGGAAGGTATTTGGGCTTAGTAGATGCTCTGCCAACACTTCTTTCAACTTTGTTGAAGGCTCATTCCTGTTCTAGTAAGACAGTGGCCTGTGTATAAAAAAAGGTTGCGAAGACATGGATTGAAGAGATTTGTTATAAGAAGCCCACATGGAGTGTTTATATTAAACCCCACTAATCAGCTTTGAACTTGACTGGAACACTGAATATTGGATGGACCTTCTCAGCCAATATCGGGGTCTGGATCCACAAATGCTCTTCTGCGTCACAATGCGATGTGAACGGAGCATAACAAGGCAGTTTATACAATA
Organism: Ranitomeya variabilis; assembly: GCF_051348905.1. Lineage (NCBI taxonomy): Eukaryota > Metazoa > Chordata > Amphibia > Anura > Dendrobatidae > Ranitomeya > Ranitomeya variabilis. Next base: position 603,257,935 of record NC_135236.1, read on the forward strand.
ATGGAAATATTAAAATTATTAAATATTACAATTTGAGAGTCCTCAGTGGTTGATACCATTTAATGGCTAACTGAAAAGATGGTAGCAAATTGCAAGCTCTCGAGTCTACTCGGGTCTCTTCATCAGGTTTAGTATACCAGATAATCTGAAGAGTCAGTCCTGGTCTGATGAAGAGACCTGAGCAGTCTCTAAAGCTTGCGATTTGTTACCATCTTTTCAGTTAGCCATTAAAAGGTATCAACCACTGAGGACTCTCAAATGGCTACTGGATAACATGGTACAAAGATATATTTTTCATGCACAATATGAGATAATATTTAACAGAAATATACTGCTTTAGCTATACTATTTACTAAAATCTATTTTTTTCTATAATTACCTGGTGTGAACATGAGCAATTTCTTCAAAAAATTCACATAGGTAAACCATGAAATGCCAACTTTGTGCAATTAGACAATGAACTGCAATGGCAAAGGCAATCTGACTCCTTGTGCAGTTTACTATTCCAAGTAGGTAGAGTAGAACAGAACATAGAAGAATAAAGAAATAGGCAGCTTTAGCAGCTCGGTTTCCTCTTGGTTGCGGAATAATTGAGCTATTCCTTATTGCGGGTGTCATCTGAGATAAAATAAAATTTAAAAATTTGACATCTTCAGACAAAAACATTTATTCCTAAAGTCATTCAACTAGCAACATTTACAGGGTTTTATTATACCTTTTTTACTTAATTGATCGTGGAAAGCAATCTAGACCAAAAATGGATTGTGTGCATTAGAAATGAAAAAGTATGCTGCATTCTGTTAAATGGAACATGTCGTCAGAAAATGATCAAATAAAATAAAATAACAACATTAAACTGCAGATATGGGTTAATCTGCAGGTTAGTAGAGTTCTAACCCCATGTGGTGCCAGCACTGAGAGCCCCGAGGAAATTAACTTTACTGGTTGGTAGGTGATCAAATGCTTATTTCATGCAATACAATGCCATTTATTAACGCAAAAATCATACAATGTTATTTTTTTCGGTTTTTATTTTTAGATTCTGTCTCTCATGGGTGAAATGTACCTGCGATAAAAATTACAGACTTCTCCATTATTTGTAGGTGTGAAAACTTGCAGTGTATCAAATACCGTACTTATTTTCCCCACTGTATGTAGAAACACATTTTAGGTGCTGGACCACCCTTTAATGCCACTTTGTCTATCAGAATCCTGTTCATGGAATTGCTTTTATGGCATTTTTTTTTCACTTTGTGAATATACCAGAGTGATTAAAGACATAGAGTACAGTCTTATGATGTCTTATCTCCCTACACTTAAGAAGAATAGTCACATATTATTTTATACAAATGTCTCGATTACAAAGATTCGCAGGACCATGGTGCAGTGGCCAAATCAGTAGTGTGTGGCCACAGAACAGGAGCCCTGCGATCCTCCTCCTACCTGCCATCTTCCTCTGCATATCTTTTATTAATAGGCCCAGTGCAACGTCATCTTTGTTGTGTGACACACCCATGAGGTTGCGCCAGGTCCACTACTTAGAGGAGGTGCCAGTGATGACAGCATGTAGGAGCAGGTTTGCAGGTCTGGTCCGGTGGCCATAAATTACCAATGTGGCTGCTGGACCAGGGTTTTGTGAATCTTTTTTTGCTCATTTCTACATATATAGCTTAGGTAGCAAATATACGAGGATATACACATTCTTCTTTCAAACTTTAACAGTTTATAGAGAGTGATATGAATCTATATTATAAATATTACACACATGTAAAATGACAATGGTATACTTCTCAGCCAATCTCAAATTAACAAACTTTCATTCAATGAAGAACATAATTTGAAGCATTTTCCTGACTAAAAACTTTATTTGTAAAACAGCTGTACTGGTGCCCCTGGGGAACACATCTGCAAAATCTATACAGACAAGCACTGTATAGATAAGATGTATTTGATCCAAATACATGAATATCACAACAGCCCCCTTTGGGTCTAAAAATCTGCAGGCGTTTATGTGCATATTTTACAATAGGAGAAAAAAACACTTCCTCTTGTGAAATCATCACACATCTATTCATGTTCATGATGTTTATAATTTGCAAAGATATAATAATGGGGTGCTATCTATCACATTTCAATGCAAAATGTCTCAGAGTTTAATTTAATGTAGTTACAAGTGTTACCATTTACTGACTAATTGATAAAATGGCAAATAGCTAAATTTCAAGACTACTTAGGTTTCTATTAGTGATGAGCGATCGTGCTCAGTCATACTCAGATATCACTCGAGTATCTGGGCGCTCGGATTTGCTCGGTACTCGACATACATTGGCTGGTGCTCGAATCTGAAGCTCGAATCCCCACCCTGCATGTTTGCCACCTGTAACACAGCCAATAAGAATGCGGGGATTGCCTGACAGTCCCTGTAATACCGTAACTATCTTGGTAGTGGCACTACTGTGATTGACAGGCCAAGTTACCTCATCATTATAAAACAACAGGCGCTACCACGCTCAGCACACTGATGCCATGGCTCAGCTCAGGGACAGTTCTTATTGGAGAGAAAGATCAGTTATCCAGGCCTGTGTGTGCACAGTTTAACTAATCAAATCCTCTAATGTTGATAGTGGTGCTGATGCTGAACCATCATGCTAACAGTTCTTCTAAGGGTTAATCCTGTGCCTTGCTGTTCATATCAGATACATTCTGCATTTAGCCTAGGGACAGTTGCAGTGGAGAGTGGCAGAATACAATCTCTAGGCAAGGCTTAGGACTTTACAGTTCATTGCTAAATATATATAGCTGCTGAACGTGACCCCATTATTTTTTTGGGGAGGGAGGGGGAATTTTCAATATTGTCATCCATACAGTTAGTGTTACATTACGGTGGTATAGAAAAAAAAGTTCATAAAATGTTTTCTGGATTCATTTAGTCATCCATAGAGTTAAACGTGGTTAGTGTTACATTATGGGAGTAAATAAAACTAAAAAAAAAGGTTCAAAATGTATTTCTGTATTGAATTAGTCATCCATAGAGTTTATCGTGCTTATTGTTACATTACAGTGGTATACAGTTGTGCTCAAAAGTACATACCCCAGCAGAATTTTTACTTTCTTGGCCTTTTTTCAGATAATATGAATGATAACACTAAAACCTTTTCTCCACTCATGGTTAGTGGTTGGGTGAAACCATTTATTGTCAAACTACTCTGTTTTCTCTTTTTAAATCATAATGACAACCCAAAACATCCAAATGACCCTGATCAAAAGTTCACATACCCTGGTGATTTTGGCCTGATAACATGCACAGAAGTTGACACAAATGGGTTTGAATGGTTTACTAAAGGTAACATTCTCACCTGTGACCTGTTTGCTGGTAATTAGCATGTATGCATAAAAGCTGAGTGAGTTTCTGGGATCCAGACAGACTCTTGCATCTTTCATCCAGCCACTGACGTTTCTGGATTGTGAGTCATGGGGAAAGCAAAAGAATTGCCAACAGATTTACGGGAAAAGGTAGTTGAACTGTATAAAACAGGAAAGGGATACAAAAAGATATCCAAGGAATTGATCATGCCAGTCAGCAGCATTCAAACTGTGATTAACAAATGGAAAATCAGAGGCTCTGTAAAAACAAAACCACGGTCATGTAGACCAACAAAAATGTTGTCCACAACTGCCAGGAAAATTGTTTGGGATGCAAAGAAAAACCCACAAATCACATCAGCTGAAATACTGGACTCTCTGGAAACTAGTGGTGTGGCTGTTTCAAGATGTACAATAAGTAGAAAGTTGAAAAAAATTTGGGCTGCATGGTTCGAGTCACCAGAAGAAAGCCATTACTGCGCAAATGCCACAAAGTATCTCGCCAATAATACGCAAAACAGCACAGAGACAAGCCTCAAAACGTCTGGAACAAGGTAATTTGGAGTGATGAGACCAAAATTGAACCTCTTGGCCACAATCATAAACGTTACATTTAGAGAGAGGTTAACAAGGCCTATGATGAAAGGAACACCATTCCTGCTGTAAAGCATGGAGGTGGATTGCTGATGTTTTGGGGATGTTTGAGCTACAAAGGCACAGGAAATTTGGTCAAAGTTGAAGGAAAAATGAATGCAGCACATTATCAGCAAATAATGGAGGCAAATTTGCACTCAAAAGCCCGGAAGCTGCACATGGGACATACTTGGATGTTCCAACATGACAGCGATCCAAAACACAAAGCCAAGTCATTGGCTACAGCAGAACAAAGTGAAGGTTCTAGAGTGGCCATCTCAGTCTCCTGACCTCAATATCATTGAGCCACTCTGGGGAGATCTCAAGTGCGCAGTTCATGCTAGACAGCCCAGGAAGTTACAGGAACTGGAGGCTTTTTGCCAAGAAGAGTGGGCAGCTTTACCATCTGAGAAAATAAAGAACCTCATCCACAACTACCACAAAAGCTGTCATCGATGTTAGAGGGGGTAATACACGGTATTAAGAAATGGGGTATGTGAACATTTGGATGTTTTGGGTTGTCATTATGATTTAAAAAGAGAAAACACAGTAGTTTGACATTAAATGGCTTCACCCAACCACTAACCATAAGTGGAGAAAAGGTTTTAGTGTTATCATTCATATTCTCTGAAAAAAGGCCAAGAAAGGAAAACTTCTGCCGAGGTATGTAAACTTTTGAGCACAATTGTATATAACTCCAAAAAACAGTAAAAAAATGTTTTTCTGGATTCAAATAGACATCTATACAGTTTAACGTGGTTAGTGTTATATTACGGTGGTATATAAAACTGTCCAAAAAAGTTCAACATTTTTTTCTGGATTCAATTCGTTATCCATATACTTTAACACATTGCTTAGAGGTACATTATGGGGGTATATAAAACTGCCAAAAAACACTCAAATTTTTTTGTGGATTAAATTAGTCATCCATACAGTTCAACGTGCTCTCTGTAAATTTACGGCGGTTTAAAAACCGCTTGGCCTGCTACAGTTGACCAATATTTTGGATTCCAAAAGTTGACTATTGTCATCCATACAGTTTATCCTGCTTTGTGTAAAATTATGATGTTCTACATTCCATGAGGCCATGGAAGTGTCACGAGCGGGATCTAAGTCCCGGACCGCTTGTGCACTCAAGGTCTGTCATGTTTGCCAGCAGTCAGGACATCTTGCCACCAGATGTCCCCAGCGGTCGAGGAAACGTCAGCGTCTAGTGGTAGTAGGTGGAGGTACACTAGACACGGTGACGTTTGCCTTCAAATTGTCCTTTAAGGGGACAATTATTATAGGCTCATCCTCCCACTCAGTAGAGCTCTGCATGGATTCTGGGGCGGAGGGCAATTTTATGTCTTCTGCCTTCGCCCAACGTCACGCAATACCCCTGGTTATGCTAGCTCAACCAGTAACGGTACGAGTGGTGAATGGGTCGGCACTGCCATCACAGATAACACACCAGACCATCCCTTTTACTCTGTCCATGTTGCCATCCCATCAGGAGATTATATTTCTGCTCGTCATTCCTGAGGGAATTGATGAGGTCCTCTTGGGGATACCTTGGCTACAGTACCACTCTCCTCATATCGAGTGGTACTCAGGCAGAATTTTGGGATGGGGTGAATCTTGTGGTTCAGATTGCTACTACAGAGGTTCCCGCAGATCTATCCTCTCTCCCCAAGCAATATTGGTCTTATGCGGACGTGTTCTCCAAAAAGGCGGCGGAGACCCTACCGCCCCATCGCCCCTATGACTGTCCTATTGACCTCTTGCCTGGTGCTGAGCCTCCCCGGGGTCGAGTCTGTCCGTTATCTCTCCCGGAGATGGAGGCAATGTCTCAGTACATTCAAGAGAATCTGGCAAGAGGGTTCATCAGGAAGTCAGTGTCACCAGCTGGGGCTGGATTCTTCTTCGTGCAGAAGAAGAATGGGGAACTGCGTCCATGCATAGATTACCGGGGTCTTAACGCCATCACCGTTAAGAATAAGTATCCTTTGCCCTTGATATCTGAGCTCTTCGATAGGCTTCGGGGAGCAAGGGTATTTACTAAATTAGATCTGCGGGGTGCTTACAACCTGATTCGCATCCGTGAGGGGGACGAATGGAAGATGGCTTTTAACACCAGGGATGGGCACTATAAATATCTGGTGATGCCCTTCGGGCTCTGTAATGCCCCAGCCGTTTTCCAAGACTTTGTGAATGACATCTTCCGGGATATGCTCTCCATCTTGGTCATAGTCTATCTGGATGATATTCTCATCTACTCTCCAGATATTGACTCCCACCGGAGAGATGTTTGCAAAGTCTTCGACCTCCTACGGGCAAACTCCCTCTATGCCAAGTTGGAGAAGTGTATGTTCGAGCAGGAGTCCTTACCTTTCCTAGGCTATATCATCTCCGCCCAGGGATTGGCTATGGATCCTGCCAAACTACAGGCTGTGATGGACTGGCAGGAACCCCATTCTCTTAAAGCGGTGCAGCGCTTTATGGGGTTCATTAATTATTATCGCCAGTTCATTCCGCATTTCTCAACTTTGGTAGCTCCCTTGGTAGCCCTCACCAAGAAGGGAGCAAATCCCAAATTGTGGTCTGAGGAGGTCTCCAAGGCCTTTAACTCCATAAAGTCACATTTTGCTAGCGCTCCCATCCTACATCGCCCTGATGTAGATAAGCCATTTATCATGGAGGTGGATGCCTCATCTGTTGGTGCTGGAGCAGTCCTCTTCCAAAAGGATGCTCAAGGTCGGAAGCATCCTTGCTTCTTCTTTTCTAAGACCTTCTCACCAGCAGAGAGGAATTATTCCATCAGGGACAGGGAGTTGCTAGCCATGAAGTTGGCTTTCTCGGAGTGGAGACATCTCTTGGAGGGAGCTCGTTTTCCCTTCCAAGTCTTCACAGATCATAAAAATTTGGTGTACCTGCAGACAGCCCAGCGGTTAAACTCTCGCCAGGCCAGATGGTCCTTGTTCTTCTCCCGGTTTCATTTCACCCTCCATTTTCTTTCTGGGGAGAAGAACATTCGTGCCGATGCTCTCTCTCGCTCCGTTGTGTCATCTGTGGAGGAGGAAGAGGAGCCTCGGCTTATTGTCCCCACTGAGAGCCTGAGAACTGTGGCCCCGGTTTCGCTAGAGCCTGTGACTCCGGGCAAGACTTTTGTACCATCCAGTTTGCGACCGGAGGTTCTCTCTTGGGCACACTCGTCCAGGGTGGGTGGACATTTTGGTTCCAAAAGGACATCTGAGTTACTGGCGAGGACATACTGGTGGTCGCATATGGCTCGTGATGTCGCAGACTATGTTCGGGCGTGTGTCTCGTGTGTGGCACGAGACATTTGGGACCGCACTCAGGATGCCATCCGGGCCGCCAAGGAGAGAATGAGGTCCTCCGCCGATGCACATCGGCGCCCTGCCCCGACCTTTGCTCCTGGCGACTTAGTGTGGCTCTCCGCTCGTAACATCAGGCTGCGTATTGAGTCCACTAAGTTTGCACCTCGCTACTTGGGTCCCTTCAAGGTCCTTGAACAGGTTAATCCTGTGGTCTACCGTCTAGCCCTTCCTCCACGCCAATGGTATCACCGACACCTTTCATTTGTCCCTCCTTAAGCCCATATACATGTCCCAGTTTTCTGAGTCGTCTGCCGGGACATCGGGTTCGTCTACGGACGATTACGAGGTGAACGCTATTTTGGGGTGAAAAGTGGTTTGTGGCAAAAAACTTTATTTGGTGGACTGGAAGGGTTACGGTCCTGAGAGCCTGCTGGGCACATTCGGGCTCCGCAGCTCATTGCTGCCTTCGAACGTAGTGAGGCCCAAGGAGGGGGGGTCCCTAGGAGGGGGGGGTAATGTTAGGGGTCAAGTTCCCCCCTCTGCACAGGGGGAATCTCAGGCCATCTCCGCTGCGGTCTCCCATTCTTCTCCTGCCGCAGTGGAGCCTGCTCAGCGGAGTCGTCGGTCCCAGCGTCTCGCTCAGTCTGACTCTGTACTAAGAGTTACTGCTGCTTTTCCTGCTTCTGCCATTGAAGTCAGTGCTGGGCAGCGGCGAGCAGATGCTTCTGGGACTAAGTCCTGCTTTTCTCGTTCTGAGCATGCCCAGAGTAAGATCTCTTAGTGGAGATCGAGGGTCACATGATCAGATACTGCAGCTAAGGCCATTGGTCCTTCAGGAAGGTCCTGTAGGTGCTCACGCTCTGTGGCAGCCTCTCATTGGTCCTTCTAGGAAGGTCCTGTACGTGCTGAAATTATTTAAGGCTCGCATGGCCGCACGGCCATGCGCTAGTATTGTTCTATGTTATGTGCTTGGCGCCAATGTGGTCATGTGAGTTTGTGTTCAGGGAATAAGCCCCTAGAATGCTGGCACCTCCGGCGAGGAGATTTTGTGTGAATGTATTCAGGGACCTGGCTGAAATAAGCCCCTAGAATGCTGGCACCTCCGGCGAGGAGTTTGTGTGCATGCATGACCACTGACTGCTCTTAGTTGGGTAGTTAGCCTGTGCCACTGTGAAGTCAAACAGGACGCAGTGCTTTGAGTTTCAGCTACTCTGTGAAGTAACAGGGTTAGCTCATACCGCCATATAGTTCCGCCGTTTGCTAGCAGCAGGTTCTCCTGCACGGTGGACCCCGGGCTGCGAATGCATCAATTATAATAAAACCTATATACTTACTCGGTGCGTTCCGCTAGCCCTAACACACGTGTCCTGGTACTGTTGACCAAATGTTTTTGTTCATTAAAAATTTAGTTTCAATTAATAAAGGAAACTTGGTTTCCAGAGGCCTAGCAATTAGAAAATGTGTAAGGCATGCGGTAGGGGACAGGGAAGTGGGAGTGCTGATGATGGTGAACACAGAAATTGAGGACATGGGGCAAGTGCGACTATGCCTGTTGTTGGAGAACAAGAAACACGCTCATCTATGACATATAGCTCCCTTTCCTACTTTGCAGGGTGGCTTATGAAGCCACACCAGTGAGAACAGGTAATCGGTTGAATAGCAAATAATGTTTCCAGCATGCTTGCCAGCACCACCCCGTCTTTCCTACTGTCCACTCTCACCAGTCAACAGTCTGGATAACTTAATCTTCACCCTGATCCTCCTTCCTCCCACCATGTTGAGTCTCAGGAGACCAGTGATCCCACGCTAGGAAACCCCGAGGAGCTCTTTACAACATAATTTCTTCATTGTGGCCTCTCACCCTGCATGTTCCAAGAGGGACAGGAATAGATGCTGTGTGTAACAATGCATAAAACTTTGAGCAGCCACAGTCACAAGAAGAAGACAGTGGGGAATGGCAAATTTTGTCTCAGGTGGCAGAAGATGATGAGACGCAGTTGCCGTTAATTCAGGTTGTTGTTAAGTTACCAAATCAGAAGGACCACGGTGCTGAGGTGGAAGACAAAGTAATGGATAATGAAGTCACTGACCCAATCTGGGAAGCTGGCATGCAGAGCAGTGCCAGCAGCAGTGAGGGGGACGAATTGGCAGCACCAAAACAGAAAGGAAGAGGCAGTGGGGTTATCAGAGAGAGATGACGGGCAACTGTTCACGCTAGTGAACATTTTTCTGTCAAAGAGTTAGGGGTTACCTAGTCTGAATTTTTTTTATAGAGCATTCTGATATAAAAATGGTCAGTTGTAATCTGTGCCATGCCAAGATCACCAGGGACCTCATCACTAAGAGCTTAACCACCAGCAGCATGATTAGGCACATGTCATTTAAGCACCCAACTCTGTGAGACGAATGCCTGGAACAACTATTAGTGCCAGTGGGTGACACCTCTGCCTCTTCCCCTGTGCTAGGTACTTCCCAATTCCCTGTCCATGACACTGATGCCTCCTGCCCTAAACCTGTCCTTGCACATTGTGAGTCCCCATAATTAGAGACTTCCAAAAACTTGTCCCACCACAGTGTTCAGCTGTCTCTACTCCAGGCCTTAGAGCAAAAAAGAAAGTTCCCAGCCACCCACGCACTGGCCAAAATGCTAAACAGGCGCATTTCGAGGCTGCTTGCACTGGAAATGTTGCCATTTAGGCTTCTAGACAAGGAGGATTTCCACCGACACAAGACAGCTGTCCCTCGGTACTTGGTCTTCCGCTGTGATTATGTCTTCACCTTACACCAGCACGTGTCCAGGAACACCAACCGTGCCCTTATCAATACAGTTACTGGGATTGTACACTTAACAAATGACACATGGACAAGTGCTTGTGGCCAGGAATGCTTCATTTTCCTGAGGACACACTTGGTGAACATTGTGGAGACCAGGTTCGAGACCCCCTGTGGCATGGTACATGTGCTACCAATACCGATGATTGCTGTCCCTACTGCTATCAGGGTTTCCTTCACCAGTTCCTGCACCCCCTCCTGCTCCTCCTCATCCTCCATCTCCGATTTCCCATTGACTTCCAATGTGACTCGAAATGAGCATCCGAGCACTAGGAATTGCTTGGTTCGAGTAACGACCATCCGGACACATTAGTTTTCGCTCATTCCTAGTTTCTATATCACATGTGGTTTAACCCAAAACGGCAATATTTAAATATTCATACTCAAAACTGGAAAACCCCTTCAAGTTTCTGATACAATAAGCAATGGTTTGAAATCTCATGGTCATTCATATTATTAGTTTCTACGAGACACATTTTTATTTGTCACGTTATGCAGAGTCCCTCTTTCCTCTTTTTTTTTAAGTCCTGCTCATAGCGAGCAATTGAATTGTCAGGTTTCCCCAGTCTTTTATGCAACAAATAGAGCTATTGTCAAAACAAGAAAAATATATTGTCTTCAAAACATCTTGCATGTCATTAGAGTGTTACTTTTCATGTAATTCTTTGATCAGTTCAGGGCCATTTGCCCCTTCCTTGCCAGACACATCTTCAGTTTTTTCATGCATGCAATTTTAACAACTTTCACAATTGACAGGTGAATGGAGCAGGCAATGTCTTATCTACTGATACATAGGGTGTCATTACTTATTTATTATGCTTTGCCTATTTAGCACTATCATATTCCACAGCGCTTTACATAATTAAAGGGGCTCACAATCTAAATTCCCTATCAGCATGTTTTTAGAACGTGGGAGGAAACCAGAGAACCCGGAGGAAACGCACACAAACACGAGGAGAACATACAAACTCCTTGCAGATGTTGTCATTGTGGGATTTGAAGCCAGGACCCCAGCGCTGCAAGGCTGCAGTGCTAACCACTGAGCCACTGTGCTGCCCATTAGCAGGGTATTAGCAAACAAGGGGTGGTGGTTCATAGAAACATGGATGAGGGGGAACAAATACCATTATTTTCTGTCCTAGGCAGAAAAGCCGAGCACTATAATAAGTGGACCAGGTTGAACTTTGCCGTAAGACCTCTTCCCTTTTTTGTACACCACTGTTTAGTTTTTAACAATTGTATGTAAGTTACATGTACAGAGGTAAAACAACATGCATGTAACGCAAACAGTCAGCTGCCTTTACATAAAAAAGAATTTAAAACATCACCATACAAAATTAATGCAGACACACGATACAAAAAAAATGCCACCATGTTATACAAGTATGTAATCCTGCTATACTGCTCACAATACCATGATAACCATAATAATAATTTTCCTTCTATACTGAGCATTGCTGGTATCAGACATAAAAATAGTAATGTTCTAGTATAACAAAATAGTACACATAAAGAGTTCCACAATACATATAAATAATACTCTGCTTATTAAACACTCCATGCCATGCACATAAATAGTCCATCAATACTATGCAAGCTAATAGTACTGCTAAAGGTTTGTACAATGTTTTTGTTGGGTAACCTACATATTGACTGGTGTAATCTATATCTTGACTGGTGAGGCATAATCTAATCAATCTTACCTTTAATCCTTGTACTAATTTGCACTTGCAGCTGAAACGGAATCACTGGGAGTTGATTTTACAACTTCAATCTCAGGCTGGGAAATGAAAGCAAAAGTAGAACTTCACAAAGGAGGAACTTGTTTAACTTGCTATTTTACTTTCTGTACGACACATTAAACCTACAACTATGGTGTTTTTTTTTTTTCTAAAAGCAGAAGGATAGCTGCAAGAGGATGTAAGCAGTAGCTACCGATAGTGGTGTACCGCCAATAGTGGCAGACGACACCGCAACCATCATTCTCCCTGTGCGTCTGCCTTCTGATATCTCTAACAAAAAAAAGAGGAAGCAATACAGAAATAGGTGCACACCTATCAATGCAAAAAATATATGTTATTGATACAGTAATGCTCCAAAATTAGAAACAATTAAAACCACAGTCTCCCCATCAGCATCTGATATTATAGATCAATAGTACATATATGAAAAGCTAGGCACTTAATAAAACCTACATACTGTACAATTCTTCCTAAATGCATGTGAATACAAACAGTTGTGCTCAAAAGTTTACATACCCCAGCAGAATTTTTGTTTTCTTGGCCTTTTTTCAGAGAATATGAATAATAACTAGTGTTGAGCGATACCGTCCGATACTTGAAAGTATCGGTATAGGAAAGTATCGGATCCGATACCGGCAAAGTATCGGATCTGATCCGATACCCAATACCAATACAAGTGAATGGGACTCAAGTATAGGAAGGTATCCCTGATGGTTCCCAGGGTCTGAAGGAGAGGAAACTCTCCTTCAGGCCCTGGGATCCATATTAATGTGTAAAATAAAGAATTAAAATAAAAAATATTGATATACTCACCTCTCCGACGCAGCCTGGACCTTACCGCTGTGAACCGGCAGCCTTCTTTGCTTAAAATGAGCGCGTTCAGCACCTTCCATGACGTCACGGCTTCTGATTGGTCGCGTGCCGCTCATGTGACCGCCACGCGACCAATCACAAGCCGTGACGTCATCCCTTACTACCAGGGCGCGTCCGAGGGTGAGTATATCAATATTTTTTATTTTAATTCTTTATTTTACACATTAATATGGATCCCAGGGCCTGAAGGAGAGTTTCCTCTCCTTCAGACCCTGGGAACCATACACTGGGAACTTCCGATTCCGATTCCCGATACCACAAAAGTATCGGATCTCGGTATCGGAATTCCGATACAGCAAATATCGGCTGATACCCGATACTTGCGGTATCGGAATGCTCAACACTATTAATAACACCAAAACTTTTTCTCCACTCATGGTTAGTGGTTGGGTGAAGCCATTTATTGTCAAACTACTGCGTTTTCTCTTTTTAAATCATAATGACAATCCAAAACATCCAAATAACCCTGACTAAAAGTTCACATACCCCATTTCTTAATACCGTGTATTGCCCCCTCTAACATCAATGGCAGCTTGAAGTCTTTTGTGGTAATTGTGGATGAGGTTCTTTATTTTCTCAGATGGTAAAGCTGCCCACTGTTCTTGGCAAAAAGCCTCCAGTTCCTGTAAATTCCTGGACTGTCTAGCATGAACTGTGCGCTTGAGATCTCACCAGAGTGGCTCAATGATATTGAGGTCAGGAGACTGAGATAGCCACTCCAGAACCTTCACTTATGCTGTAGCCAATGACAGGTCGACTTGACCATGTGTTTTGGATTGCTGTCATGTTGGAATGTCCAAGTTTGTCCCATATGCAGCTTCCGGGCTGATGACTGCAAATTTGCCTCCAGTATTTTCTGATAATGTGCTGCATTCATCTTTCCTTCAACTTTGACCAAATTTCCTGTGCCTTTGTAGTTCAAACATCCCCAAAACATCAGTGAACCACCTCCGTGCTTTACAGTCGGAATGTTGTTCCTTTCATTATAGGCCATGTTAATCTCTCTCCAAATGTAACGTTTATGATTGTGTCAAAAAGTTCAATTTTGGTCTTCTCACTCCAAATTACCTTGTTCCAGAAGTTTTGAGGCTTATCTCTGTGCTGTTTTGCGTATTATAGGTGAGATACTTTGTGGCATTTGCGCAGTAATGGCTTTCTTCTGGTAACTCGACCATACAGACCATTTTTCTTCAAGTGCCTCCTTACTGCGCATCTTGAAATAGCCACACCGCTAGTTTTCAGAGAGTCCTGTATTTCAGATGATGTTGTTTGTGGGTTTTTCTTTGCATCCCAAACAATTTTCCTGGCAGTTGTGGATGACATTTTTGTTGGTCTACCTGACCGTGGTTTGTTTTTACAGAGCCCCTGATTTTCCATTTGTTAATCACAGTTTGAATGTTGCTGACTGGCATTATCACTAAGAAACAAAACATAGAATAGGTCATACAGAATGGGGATCACCAAAACGCACAGATTGAACCAGAAAACACAGCTTTATTACCATATAAACACAGGACATAAATATTTAGAAACATTTTAAACATTTGAATACACAAAGCCTGTAATAAGGCAAGCACCTGTGCTAGACAGATGGGGAAGGTAATTAAGATATTAGAGGCCTCTATATGGACAGCATATTCAAGATGTGCAAAAAAGCAAAAAAATATCATAACAAAATACCACATATCAATAGGCCTTACAAATATGGCTACAAGTGCATGCAGATGTGGATACTGGAATAAAGAACAGATGTGAACTGATATACACCGCAGACTCTGTGGAAAGACGACCTCATGGTCCCTAATATAACCAATGGGTCCCTGACAAAATAATAAAATAGTGTAAAGTGTGGGTCAGCTGTATCATGTCATACACATAAGTCTACTTTCACACTAACGTCGGTACCGACGTACCGACGCATACTATGAAAAAAATGCACAACGGGGGCAGCGGATGCAGTTTTTCAACGCATCCGCTGCCCCATTTTAATGTCCGGGGAGGAGGGGGCGGAGTTCCGGCCGCGCATGAGCGGTCGGAAATGGCGGACACGACGCACAAAAAAAGTTACATGCAACTTTTTTGTGCCGACGGTCCACCAAAACACGGTGCAGCCGTCGCACCATCGTCGTGGCCATACGTCGCAATGCGCCGCTAATGTAAGTCTATGGGGAAGTCTTAGGATGCGTTTTTTCCCCTAGACGACACATTGCGACGTACGCCAAACAACGCTAGTGTGAAAGTAGCCTAAGTTGCTGAGGTGCAGAAGCAACAGATATTAGACCATGCATCCAAATAAATATAACTGTATGCTGGACACAGAAATTAACAGCCAGTAATCCCCCAAGCACTTTAGATATATGAATACACACTAAACAGAGTCATGACGTAACACCTAAATTTCTGGGGATATGGTAAAGGCTGGTATATAGCATGCATGAATCTGGTCTAGAGAAATGGACATATGGTAACGTCAAGTAACCCCCGGATAAGGCACAGAGGGTCCGAAGGAGGGGGGCATGACCGGGGCAGGTTGCGAGTGACGGTTTTGGTTTGGGATTTGGGAAAAGGCAGGGAGATGACAGGGAAAGGGGGGGTAGATGGAGGAAGTAAGGGATTGATTGAAGGGGAAGTGATGAAGGGGAAGTGACCTAGGATGGGGGGTAAGGAGGGGGGCCGAAGGGGGATAAAAAGGACGTAGGGAGGAGCCGTGATCCTTTCGCTCCCAAGACGGCCGGACACCAAGCACCATGCTCCCCCACCAAGCAGGCACCTCTTACCAGACATGGACGTGATCTCCAGGCTCCAGGCGGCTGCCAGCGCTCACCCACCCGGATGGTTGGAAAGCATTGAGGAAGGTATCCTGGGGATGGGTGGTGGTGGTAATAGCAGGGAGTCCTATGTTCCGGCTTTCTGGGGAAGGTCCGAGGAACAGGAGTGAGGGTAGTTCAGGGTCCCGCAGGAGGAGGGCAGGGGGTCCCAACGCTAATAGCCGCAGGAGGAGTGCGCCGGCGAGCAGGCGTCGGGCAGCGGATGCTGCATGCTCTGCTGAGCAGGAGAGGCAGGGAGAATGTGGGCTGGAGCCGACGGGGGGGCATAGGAGGAAGACCGCGAGACCCCACGCAGCGCAGCAGCAGGGCCAGGGATCCCCAGGGAGTCTTACGGCAGCAGTTCCGCCTTCACAAGCGGCCGGGGGTGTGAGCGTTCCCCCCATGGCCAGGCAGGAGAGCCGGGACACATGGGCTGCGCCATCTTGTTTCCGGGGACCTTCTCAAAGGCCCCCGGGAATCAGGCTGCCCAACGAGGCACCTGTGGAAGAAGTGCAGGATTCTGTGTCATCCAGCCAGATGCCCGTGGGGGAAGAGGGGGAGAGGAGGCCAACACGCAGGGCTAGGCCCCCCGAAAGGCTGTCCATGGAGATGCCGGTAGGGGGGCAACAGCACAAGGTAAGGAGTCCTTCAAGGGAGCCAGGGTCGAGGGATAGCAGAAGGCGACGGCCCAGGGCTATGAGCACCCCCCCGGCAGCCAGAACCTCACATCTTGCTGCAGGGCCAGAGCCACCAGCAAAAAACCCAGGACAGAGCCAGGCAGGCGAATAGAAGTAGGGAAAGCGAGGTCACCACGCAGTATAGCCGCAGGAGCCAAGAAGGAACGCGAGACGAGGGCGCAGAGGATGGACGCCTGTCGCTAGGAACAAGATGTCCCTCATCCCTGGATGTGGACAGCAACGACAATGGCGAGGAGGAGTCCAGGAGCACAGCAGCCGGGGGGGGGGATGACTCCCGCACGGCCTGGTAACTATGACTCCATGTTTTCTTCATATCCATATGCAGGCCCAGTACAGGGGGATGGGGGGAGCCAGAGATCACAAGGGGATAGCGTAGCCCCATCTTAGGGTCCCTGGAGGCCACCGCTAGGGAAATGAGGGCAATGCTAGCGAGCTTAGCAGACAGAATGGACCACTTTGAAGGACGCGGGCCTGGGCATCTAGCAGCTTGGACGAGCCCATACTTGCGGCCTGGTGCTGCTGGGGGTGGCGAAGATATAATCAGGGCCCCTGAGTCGGCGGCAGCTGGGGATGAGGAGAATGGGCAGTTAGATGACACGGCGCAGGGGGATGAATTCTTTTGCTTTATGGGTAACTTGGGTATCCACCTTAAAAAAGAGGTGAGGGAGAAAATATGGAAAGACGAGTATGTGGACATTTTTTCACTTTTGCCTGTAGAGAGGTTGACTGCAAAGTCAGGAAAGGAAGGGGGGAAGAGAGAAGAGGAGCGACAGAGTACGGTGGCGCATACGTTTTCAAATTGGTGGCATGCCTTCACGATATTAGGTAGCGTCATTGGGGAAAAGGCGCCAGAAAACTGAACTCAATTATTTTGCTACATGGACACCATCAGGGACGCTCACAAGTCGTATGGGGGGCAAGCTTGGCTGCGGTATGATGAACAGTTTTGTCAGCACAAGGCCATGCGACCATCTATTAGATGGGATCAGAAAGATATTGGACGGTGGCTTCAGGTTCTGCATTGGGTCGCTAAGAAGTTCGGGGTGCCATTGGCTCCCGAGAAAACTGTCGGCACCAAGGGTCTTTTATTATTATTAATAATAAATTGGCTGCTGTGGCCATTATTATCCAAAAGTACTGGTGTGGTGTGGTTATTCGAGAAAAGGTGGGGGAAGTCATGGGGAGTCAACCTTGCCAAGGTCAAGTAACCCCCGGATAAGGCACGGAGGGTCTGAAGGAGGGGGGCATGACCGGGGCAGGTTGCAAGTGATGGTTTTGGTTTGGGATTTGGGAAAAGGCAGGGAGACGACAGGGAAAGGGGGGTAGAGGGAGGAAGTAAGGGATTGATTAAAGGGGAAGTGATGTAGTGGTAGTGACCTAGGATGGGGGGAAGGAGGGGGGCCAAAGGGGGATAAAAAGGACGTAGGGAGGAGCCATGATCCTCTTTCGCTCCCAAGACGGCCGGACATCAAGCCCCACCCACCCAGCCCAGAGGAAAAGAAGGACGACCGGGTCGCAGTAGCCAGATGAACCATTTGAATGAGGACAAGAATAATACTTATACAAAATTATTTATTTGACAGCTACCTTTAAGCCTAGGGGAAGGGCAGTCCATCGCCATGGTTCCCTGGAGGTTTCCCCCACAGGGGTTTTTTCCTCTCCTGACTGGTGGCGGATAGCTCTTCGTGAGCCCGAGGTTCTGTTATATCATTGTTATGATGATTTGAGCGTTGGTGGGTCCTCGAAGCTGGCAAAAAAGTTTGTTAAAGGGGGGATTCTTGCATTGCGGGACCCCCATAAAGTGGATAGTTACTTTGTTGGTGGTCTGGTGATACTTGGTTGATACCCGACGAGGCGAGTCGGGGTCACGTTATCGTGGGACCCAGAGGGCCACCTGATGTTGGAGGTCGGGTGCACGGTACCGACGGGTGAGTACCCGATGATGGAAGTCAGGTACAGGTTAACGGTGTGGAGGCAACCTCTTCCCTCAATTCATGGTGCTTCCGAGCTTGGAGGAAAACGCGGCTGGAAGTAAGGCTGAGAGGGAAGAGGTAATGCCGACAGGATAATCACCAGACCAGGACCGGGTTAGCTTTGAGGGCCTCACCAAGGGTCTTTTATTATTATTAATAATAAATTGGCTGCTGTGGCCATTATTATCCAAAAGTACTGGTGTGGTGTGGTTATTCGAGAAAAGGTGGGGGAAGTCACGGGGAGTCAACCTTGCCAAGGTCATGACTCTGTTTAGTGTGTATACATATATCTAAAGTGCTTGGGGGATTACTGGCTGTTATTTTCTGTGTCCAGCATACGGTTATATTTATTTGGATGCATGGTCTAATATCTGTTGCTTCTGCTCCTCAGCAACTTATGTGTATGACATGATACAGCTGACCCACACTTTAAACTATTTTATTATTTTGTCAGGGACCTATTGGTTGTATTAGGGACCATGAGGTCATCTTTCCACAGAGTCTGCGGTGTATATCAGTTCATATCTGTTCTTTATTCCAGTATCCACATCTGCATGCACTTGTAGCCATATTTGTAAGGCCTATTGATATGTGAGATTTTGTTATGATATTTTTTTGCTTTTTTGCACATCTTGAATATGTTGTCCATATAGAGGCCTCTAATATCTTAATTACCTTCCCCATCTGTCTAGCACAGGTGCTTGCCTTATTACAGGCTTTGTGTATTCAAATGTTTTAAATGTTTCTAAATGTTTATGTCCTGTGTTTATATGGTAATAAAGCTGTGTTTTCTGGTTCAATCTGTGCATTTTGGTGATCCCCATTCTGTATGACCTATTCTATGTTTTGTTTCTTAGTGCTTAAGCAGTTTTTAGGTCAAGGTTGGATCCCAGTTCATTACTTCTTGTGGTGCCCCCACATAGTATTAGTTTAGTTGACTGGCATTATCAATTCCTGTATTATATAGTTCAACTACCTTTTCCTATAGATCCGTTGACAATTCTTTTGCTTTCTCCATGACTCACAATCCAGAAACATCAGTGGCTGGATGAAAGATGCAAGAGTCTGTCTGAATCCCAGAAAGTCACTCAGCTTTTATGCATACACACTGATTACCAGCAAACAGGTCACAGGTTAGGATGTTACCTTTAGTAGCCATTCAAACCCATTTGTGTTAACGTCTGTGCATGTTATCAGGCCAAAATCACCAGGGTATGTGAACATTTGGATGTTTTGGGTTGTCATTATGATTTAAAAAGAGAAAACACAGTAATTTGACAGTAAATGGCTTCACCCAACCACTAACCATGAGTGGAGAAAAAGGAAGGTTTTGGTGTTATCATTCATATTCTCTGAAAAAAGGCCAAGAAAGCAAAAATTGTGCCGAGGTATGTAAACTTTTGAGCACTACTGTATAACCAGGTATGGATCCATGTAGTTATGCTAGGTAATTCTACAATATTGATGTATCAAGCAAGAGCCCAAAAGAGAACAAAGTCAATGAAATATCCACAGTATAGATCATATAACCCCTTGTGACTCGACCCGGTACCGAGTACCCCACTGCCCTGGGGGCGACTCACATGCATGTCTCTGTATATATGTTTGTATGTATGTGCATGCATTTCTCTGTATGTAGGTGTAGAAATGCATCTATATCTACAGGTCGCAGTGCATCGGTAGCACACTTATGCAGTGATTTGGCAGTGACCCAGCAAAGTTCCAAACAAAAGTCTCTTTAATGCATTTACTTCACAGCATTAATGTCCAACTCACAGCATTGATGTCCAACTCACAGAAATACACAGTACATGATATCCCCCGGATCGCAGCTGGGAACCATATCCTCAAGTTTTCTGCCAATAAACATGCCAGTCCACCTCTGAGACCAGTGACCATGGGCGACTGCATTGCTATGTATGCTGTGGGTGCCGGGCATCTCAGCTCTCCTGGCTGTTTGGCTCCGCTTGCCTGTGTTGCCTTACACTGATGGAGCTCTGCAGAGCCGACCGCTCTGCACTCTAGCAAAGACCAGACTGACACTGACTCTGACCCTTACACTCCCAAACCCTTTACTGCAGGGCTTTAAACCAAAGAACCTGTAGCCTTCCGCCACATGGAAATCCAAAAGGAAGGAAACGGACTGCCACTACCATCCTGTAGTCCATTTCAAACAAAAATGCAGCAGGTTTTCTCAAATTTGCCCTGGACAAATATCTTGCCCAAGACAAACAGTCCCTTTTTATTTAGCATTGCAATCACAGCTACTCCTGTGACTGCAATGCACTCCCATAGCCTCAAATACACCTCCGTGCGCATCCTGGGGGGAACACATAGCGACCCTCACATGTGACACAGGTCACTGCCTCACAAGGTGCTTCTCACAAAATTATAATATCAAAAGTTAATGTATTTCAGTTCTTCAATTCAAAAAGTGAAACACATATATTATATAGAGTTATTACTAACAGAGTGATCTATTTCAAGTGTTTGTTTCTGTTAATGATGATGATTATGGCTTACAGCCAATGAAAACCCAAAAGTCATTATCTCGCTAAATTAGAATAACTAAGAAAAAATACCTGCAAATGCTTCCTAAGCATTTATAAAGGTCCCATAATTTGTTTCAGTAGGTTACACAATCATGTAGAAGACTGCTGACTTGACAGATGACCAGAAGGCAGTCATTCGCTCAGTCCACAAAGAGGCTAAGCCACAAAAGGTCATTGCTAAAGAAGCTGGCTGTTCACAGAATGCGGGATCCAAACATATTAATGGAAAGTTGAGTGGAAGGAAAATGTGTGGTAGAAAAAGGTTCACAAGCAACCTGGATAACCGCAGCCTTGAAAGCATTGTTAGGAAAAAGCCATTCAAAAATTTGGGGGAGATTCACAAGGAGTGGACTGCTGCTGGAGTCATTGCTTCAAAAACCACCACACACAGACTTATCCAGGACATGGGCTACAAGTGTCGCATTCCTTGTGTCAAACCACTGTCATGACCAATAGACATTGCCAGAAGCCTCTTACCTGGTACAAAGAGAAAAAGAACTGTACTGTTGCTCAATGGTCCAAGCTGTTGTTTTCAGATGAAAGTAAATTTTGCATTTAAGTTGGAAATCAAGGTCCTAGCATCTGGAGGAAGAGAGGAGAGGCACATAATCCAAGCTGCTTGAGGTATATTGTGAAGTTTCTACAATCAGTGATGGTTTGGGGAGCCATGTCATCTGCTTGTGTAGTTCCACCATGTTTTATCAAGACCAAAGTCAGTGCAGCTGTCTACCAGGACATTTTAGAGCACTTCATGCTTCCCTCTACCGACAAGCTTTTTGGAGATGGAAATTTAATTCTCCAGCGGGACTTGGCACCTGTCCACACTGCCAAAAGTACCAATACCGGGTTTAAAAACATCAGTATAACTGTGCTTGATTGGCCAGCAAACTCACCTGCCCTTAACCCCATAGAGGATGTATGGGGTATTGTTAAGAGGAAGATGAGAGACACCAGACCTAACAATGTAGACGAGCTGAAGGCTGCTATCAAAGCAACCTGGGCTTCCATAACACCTCGGCAGTGTCACAGGCTGATTGCCTCCATGCCATGCCACATTGATACTGTAATTGATACAAGAGGAGCCTGTTGTGAATTAGACTTTTTTGGCTCCCTCTTGTGGTCACTAGTGATATGACTCTGGGATTGTCTTTCCTCAGTTTGGCACCCACCTGGGTCGTTAGTCCAGGGGTGTTGCTATATAAACTTCCTGGTTTCTCAGTCCAGTGCCTGGCATCGTTGTAATCAGTTCCTTTCTGTTTGCTCCTGTCTGCTGGTCTTGGATCTTGCAAAATTAAGCTAAGTCCTGCTTCCTTGTTTTTTGGTTATTTGCTTTGCTCGTATTTTTTGTCCAGCTTGTACTAAATGTGATTCCTGATTTTGCTGGAAGCTCTAGGGGGCTGGTGTTCTCCCCCCGGGCCGTTAGACGGTTCGGGGGTTCTTGAATATCCAGCGTGGAAATTTTGATAGGGTTTTTGCTGACCATATAAGTCATCTTCCTATATTCTGCTATTAGTCAGTGGGCCTCTCTTTGCTAAATATCTAGTTCATTCTTACGTTTGTCTTTTCTCCTTACCTCACCGTTATTATTTGTTGGGGGCTTGTATCCAACTTTTGGGGTCTTTTCTCTGGAGGCAAGAAAGGTCTATCTTTTCCCTTCTAGGGTTAGTTAGTTCTCCGGCTGGCGCGAGACGTCTAGAACCAACGTAGGCACGTTCCCCGGCTGCTGCTATTTGTGGTGCTAGGATTAGATATATGGTCAGCCCAGTTACCACTGCCCTATGAGCTGTTTTTTTGTGTTTGCAGACTTGGTATGTACTTTTGAGACCCTCTGCCATTGGGGTCATAACAGTATGCCAGGCCAAGGTTAATGTTTAATGCATTGCAGAAGTGGGATTACAAGAAAGGAAAGTCTGAGTTTTTGTTTTTTTTTCCTTTCCTCTCTTTTTTCCTCCCCTTTACCTCTGAGTGGCTTGTGCTTGCTGCAGACATGAATGTCCAGACTTTGATTACAAGTGTGGATCAGCTTGCTGCTCATGTGCAGGGCATACAAGATTTTGTTACCAGTAATCCAATGTCTGAACCTAAAATACCTATTCCTGAACTGTTCTCTGGAGACCGATTTAAGTTTAGGAATTTCAGGAATAATTGTAAATTGTTTCTATCTCTGAGACCCCGTTCATCTGGAGACTCAGCTCAGCAAGTAAAAATTGTTATCTCTTTTTTACGGGGCGACCCTCAGGATTGGGCCTTCTCGCTAGCGCCAGGAGATCCGGCATTGGCAAATATTGATGCGTTTTTACTGGCGCTCGGATTGCTTTACGAGGAACCCAATCTTGAAATTCAGGCAGAAAAAGCCTTGCTGGCTATTTCTCAGGGTCAGGATGAAGCTGAAGTGTATTGCCAAAAATTTCGGAAATGGTCCGTGCTTACTCAGTGGAATGAGTGTGCTCTGGCCGTAAATTTCAGAAATGGCCTTTCTGAAGCCATTAAGAATGTGATGGTGGGTTTCTCCATTCCTACAGGTCTGAATGATTCCATGGCGCTGGCTATTCAAATTGACCGGCGTTTGCGGGAGCGCAAAGCCGCGAATCCTCTGGTGGTGTTGTCTGAACAAACACCTGATTTAATGCAATGTGGTAGAATTCAGACTAGAAATGAACGGAAAAATCATAGACGTCAGAATGGGTTGTGTTTTTACTGTGGTGATTCTACACATGTTATATCAGCATGCTCTAAACGCCTAACTAGGGTTGTTAGTAGAGTTGAGCAACTTTCATTTTTTTAAGATCGAGTCGGGTTTTGTGAAACCCGATTTTGTCCAGAGTCGAGTCGAGTGCAGTCGGCCGATTATCGCTAAAAGTCGGGGATCGACCGAAACACGAAACCCAATGCAAGTCAATGGGGAAGCATAGTCGGCAGTGAGTGGAGGCCAGGAAAACACCTACAGTGCCCATTTTAATGCCAAAAACATCCATTCTTGTTTCTGAAGCTTGTCAATCTTAATTAACTTTATAATAATAGTTGGGCATAGGGAATTGGGGGTCATTTGGCAAAAGTTGTGGGGGGAGTAGGGCCGGCTCAAGTTTTTCGTGGGCCCAGGAAATGCGGACTACGTCATGGCGGTGTTGCAGGGAAAGGTAAGTATTTCAACGTTGCAAGTGCTGTGATCCTGAGCAAGCAGGGGGGGCCCACTCGTTCGCATTGGCACTGGCACAGGGCCCCTCAAAGTACAGCGATGTGTGTTTGCATGGCGGGGGCGCCTCCCACCAGCAGCGACACTTTTGCGTACTCTGAGGGGCCCTGTGCCAGTGACGTCGCCAACGAGTATGCCCCCCCACCTGATGAAGGAACCTGCACTTTCATCTGCACCTTCCTCTCTGTCCCTGTGTAAGGTGGTATAACATGCGGGAAGGGGAACCTTACTTTCAGCAGGGTCAGATTCTGGCTGTGTAGAGTATAAGGGGAATGTAGTGGTCTAGGTCAATGTACCAGCAGACTCATCTAGCAGTGGCTGGGCAATGGGCAGGATGAGGAGGAAACAGATATAGGGCCAAAGAATAAAGTAGGCTACATGCAGTTCAAAATTGGTAACAGGACTAAACAGGCGGCATTGCTTTGTTCAGTGGAGTAGCAAACCCAAGAGCAGCAGACACTGTTTCAAGGGCCTAACCACACTAGTAGGCCAAATGCAGTTTAATATCTGATAGTATAGGGCGAAAGCCAGAATGTGGAAGCTCAGCTTTGTTCAGTTGAGGACAACACCAGGCAGGGGCAGACAGACACCTTTAGTAGGCCGGAACAGCCAATTTTTTAAAAAAACAGCAGTTAGTAAGAGGCAGAAGGTAGAAGCTCAGCTTTATTCAGTTGAGGACAACACCAGGCAGGGGCAGACAGACACCTTTAGTAGGCCGGAACAGCCAATTGCATTTTTAAAAATGGTAATTTGGAACTGAAGGTTGAAGCTCAGCTTTATTCAGTTGAGGACAACACCAGGCAGGGGCAGACAGACACCTTTAGTAGGCCGGAACAGCCAATGGCATTTTTAAAAATGGTAATTTGGAACAGAAGGTAGAAGCTCAGCTTTATTCAGTTGAGGACAACACCAGGCAGGGGCAGACATTCACCTTTAGTAGGCCGGAACAGCCAATTGCATTTTTAAAAATGGTAATTTGGAACAGAAGGTAGAATCTCAGCTTTATTCAGTTGAGGACAACACCAGGCAGGGGCAGACATTCACCTTTAGTAGGCCGGAACAGCCAATTGCATTTTTAAAAATGGTAATTTGGAACTGAAGGTTGAAGCTCAGCTTTATTCAGTTGAGGACAACACCAGGCAGGGGCAGACAGACACCTTTAGTAGGCCGGAACAGCCAATGGCATTTTTAAAAATGGTAATTTGGAACAGAAGGTAGAAGCTCAGCTTTATTCAGTTGAGGACAACACCAGGCAGGGGCAGACATTCACCTTTAGTAGGCCGGAACAGCCAATTTTTTAAAAAAACAGCAGTTAGTAAGAGGCAGAAGGTAGAAGCTCAGCTTTATTCAGTTGAGGACAACACCAGGCAGGGGCAGACAGACATCTTTAGTAGGCCGGAACAGCCAATTGCATTTTTAAAAATGGTAATTTGGAACTGAAGGTTGAAGCTCAGCTTTATTCAGTTGAGGACAACACCAGGCAGGGGCAGACAGACACCTTTAGTAGGCCGGAACAGCCAATTTTTTAAAAAAACAGCAGTTAGTAAGAGGCAGAAGGTAGAAGCTCAGCTTTATTCAGTTGAGGACAACACCAGGCAGGGGCAGACAGACACCTTTAGTAGGCCGGAACAGCCAATTGCATTTTTAAAAATGGTAATTTGGAACTGAAGGTTGAAGCTCAGCTTTATTCAGTTGAGGACAACACCAGGCAGGGGCAGACAGACACCTTTAGTAGGCCGGAACAGCCAATGGCATTTTTAAAAATGGTAATTTGGAACTGAAGGTTGAAGCTCAGCTTTATTCAGTTGAGGACAACACCTGGCAGGGGCAGACAGACACCTTTAGTAGGCCGGAACAGCCAATTTTTTAAAAAAACAGCAGTTAGTAAGAGGCAGAAGGTAGAAGCTCAGCTTTATTCAGTTGAGGACAACACCAGGCAGGGGCAGACAGACACCTTTAGTAGGCCGGAACAGCCAATTGCATTTTTAAAAATGGTAATTTGGAACTGAAGGTTGAAGCTCAGCTTTATTCAGTTGAGGACAACACCAGGCAGGGGCAGACAGACACCTTTAGTAGGCCGGAACAGCCAATGGCATTTTTAAAAATGGTAATTTGGAACAGAAGGTAGAAGCTCAGCTTTATTCAGTTGAGGACAACACCAGGCAGGGGCAGACATTCACCTTTAGTAGGCCGGAACAGCCAATTTTTAAAAAAAACAGCAGTTAGTAAGAGGCAGAAGGTAGAAGCTCAGCTTTATTCAGTTGAGGACAACACCAGGCAGGGGCAGACAGACACCTTTAGTAGGCCGGAACAGCCAATTGCATTTTTAAAAATGGTAATTTGGAACTGAAGGTTGAAGCTCAGCTTTATTCAGTTGAGGACAACACCAGGCAGGGGCAGACAGACACCTTTAGTAGGCCGGAACAGCCAATGGCATTTTTAAAAATGGTAATTTGGAACTGAAGGTTGAAGCTCAGCTTTATTCAGTTGAGGACAACACCTGGCAGGGGCAGACAGACACCTTTAGTAGGCCGGAACAGCCAATTTTTTAAAAAAACAGCAGTTAGTAAGAGGCAGAAGGTAGAAGCTCAGCTTTATTCAGTTGAGGACAACACCAGGCAGGGGCAGACAGACACCTTTAGTAGGCCGGAACAGCCAATTGCATTTTTAAAAATGGTAATTTGGAACTGAAGGTTGAAGCTCAGCTTTATTCAGTTGAGGACAACACCAGGCAGGGGCAGACAGACACCTTTAGTAGGCCGGAACAGCCAATTGCATTTTTAAAAATGGTAATTTGGAACTGAAGGTTGAAGCTCAGCTTTATTCAGTTGAGGACAACACCAGGCAGGGGCAGACAGACACCTTTAGTAGGCCGGAACAGCCAATTGCATTTTTAAAAATGGTAATTTGGAACTGAAGGTTGAAGCTCAGCTTTATTCAGTTGAGGACAATACCAGGCAGGGGCAGACAGACACCTTTAGTAGGCCGGAACAGCCAATTTTATAAAAAAAAAGCAGTTAATAAGAGGCAGAAGGTAGAAGCTCAGCTTTATTCAGTTGCAGCTTCTTGGCAATAATATAAAGAAGACGCGACAGGACAACACTCGGTGGATGCCATATCTGTGTTTTCAATGGAAAAAAACCTTTCAGTTAACTACTTGCAGGAGCAAGTTTTTGTAGCTGGTGGACAATTTTTTTAAAAAAAAGCAGTTAATAAGAGGCAGAAGGTAGAAGCTCAGCTTTATTCAGTTGCAGCTTCTTGGCAATAATATAAAGAAGACGCGACAGGACAACACTCGGCGGATGCCATATCTGTGTTTTCAATGGAAAAAAACCTTTCAGTTAACTACTTGCAGGAGCAAGTTTTTGTAGCTGGTGGACAATTTTTTTTAAAAAAAGCAGTTAATAAGAGGCAGAAGGTAGAAGCTCAGCTTTATTCAGTTGCAGCTTCTTGGCAATAATATAAAGAAGACGCGACAGGACAACACTCGGTGGATGCCATATCTGTGTTTTCAATGGAAAAAAACCTTTCAGTTAACTACTTGCAGGAGAAAGTTTTTGTAGCTGGTGGACAATTTTTTTTAAAAAAAGCAGTTAATAAGAGGCAGAAGGTAGAAGCTCAGCTTTATTCAGTTGCAGCTTCTTGGCAATAATATAAAGAAGACGCGACAGGACAACACTCGGTGGATGCCATATCTGTGTTTTCAATGGAAAAAAACCTTTCAGTTAACTACTTGCAGGAGAAAGTTTTTGTAGCTGGTGGACAATTTTTTTAAAAAAAAGCAGTTAATAAGAGGCAGAAGGTAGAAGCTCAGCTTTATTCAGTTGCAGCTTCTTGGCAATAATATAAAGAAGACGCGACAGGACAACACTCGGTGGATGCCATATCTGTGTTTTCAATGGAAAAAAACCTTTCAGTTAACTACTTGCAGGAGAAAGTTTTTGTAGCTGGTGGACAATTTTTTTTAAAAAAAAGCAGTTAATAAGAGGCAGAAGGTAGAAGCTCAGCTTTATTCAGTTGCAGCTTCTTGGCAATAATATAAAGAAGACGCGACAGGACAACACTCGGTGGATGCCATATCTGTGTTTTCAATGGAAAAAAACCTTTCAGTTAACTACTTGCAGGAGCAAGTTTTTGTAGCTGGTGGACAATTTTTTTTAAAAAAAGCAGTTAATAAGAGGCAGAAGGTAGAAGCTCAGCTTTATTCAGTTGCAGCTTCTTGGCAATAATATAAAGAAGACGCGACAGGACAACACTCGGTGGATGCCATATCTGTGTTTTCAATGGAAAAAAACCTTTCAGTTAACTACTTGCAGGAGAAAGTTTTTGTAGCTGGTGGACAATTTTTTTAAAAAAAAGCAGTTAATAAGAGGCAGAAGGTAGAAGCTCAGCTTTATTCAGTTGCAGCTTCTTGGCAATAATATAAAGAAGACGCGACAGGACAACACTCGGTGGATGCCATATCTGTGTTTTCAATGGAAAAAAACCTTTCAGTTAACTACTTGCAGGAGAAAGTTTTTGTAGCTGGTGGCCAATTTTTGTACTGTACCAGTTTTTTGTTGTATGTGTTTTTGTTTTTAATGTTAAAATGTCTGCATTTGATATCTCTCCAGTATTTTCTTTTTTATAAGCAAAATACTGCAGTTTTACATCGGTTACATGGATACACAGGCAGCTTGGTGGTGAGTGGAGGAGTATTTAAAGTAGGGACCGCAGACAGGCTATCAAAGGCCTAAAATAACAAACAATAGGCTCATGGCAGCTTTACAGCGGTTACATGGATACACAGGCAGCTTGGTGGTGAGTGGAGGAGTATTTAAAGT
Source organism: Ranitomeya variabilis (assembly GCF_051348905.1). NCBI lineage: Eukaryota > Metazoa > Chordata > Amphibia > Anura > Dendrobatidae > Ranitomeya > Ranitomeya variabilis. Next base: position 603,286,744 of record NC_135236.1, read on the forward strand.
AGGGACCGCAGACAGGCTATCAAAGGCCTAAAATAACAAACAATAGGCTCATGGCAGCTTTACAGCGGTTACATGGATACACAGGCAGCTTGGTGGTGAGTGGAGGAGTATTTAAAGTAGGGACCGCAGACAGGCTATCAAAGGCCTAAAATAACAAACAATAGGCTCATGGCAGTTTTACAGCGGTTACATGGATACACAGGCAGCTTGGTGGTGAGTGGAGGAGTATTTAAAGTAGGGACCGCAGACAGGCTATCAAAGGCCTAAAATAACAAACAATAGGCTCATGGCAGCTTTACAGCGGTTACATGGATACACGGGCAGGCAGCTGGTGATGAGTGGAGGAGTATTTAAAGTAGGGACCGCAGACAGGCTATCAAAGGCCTAAAATAACAAACAATAGGCTCATGGCAGCTTTACAGCGGTTACATGGATACACAGGCAGCTTGGTGGTGAGTGGAGGAGTAGTGCAAGGAGTGTCTGTCCCAGTACTCCCAAAATATAAATAGATGTTAATGTCTCGCAAAACAACCAAAACAAAAAAAAAGGTGGCATACTTAGGTACAGGGGTGGGCTCATCTACTGAGTTTCTGACATAGTAATTTGGCAGTAACTATTTAATGGTGCCAATATAGGACACAGACACAGACTACTTTAAGTTGCATCATAGATGTCTACAAATTTGTATTGTCAGTGCCAGACATTGAATGATGTCAGCGAATAGACTAAAGATTGGTGGAGCTGTGCGACATAATTTTGCACGTGGTAGAGCACATTTTGAGCTGGGGTAGGGGGGAACTCTCTTGAGGCCGGCGGGACCGCCCCAGGGCCCCTCATGTTACAACGGTGTGTCTGACGTTGGGTGCGCACCACCACCGCCAGAGACACTACATTGTACTATGAGGGACCCAGTAGCAATGCCGTCAACCAAAAGCGAGCACACCCACCTCTTCAGACAAACAGCAGTCTCACGGGTGCTTGCGCCAAGTCGCGATACCACGGCCCCGTGTGGGGAGTTTTGCCATTTAGGGAGGTGTAAACATGTCGTATGCTGTACAATCAGCTGCAGCAAATTAGACATTAGAAAAGTAATTCACAGGCAAGAGCTTTTCATAGGAAAGCTAGGTGTCGGCCGGGCAAGGTGGGGCAAAAGATTTCGAAATCCAGTTGTGGTTCATTTTAATGAATGTTAGATCGTCAACATTTTGGGTAGCCAGACGAGTCCTTTTTTCGGTTAATATTGAACCTGCAGCACTGAATACTCTTTCTGATAGGACACTTGCTGCCGGGCAAGCAAGCTCCTGCAATGCATATTCTGCCAATTCTGGCCAGGTGTCTAATTTGGAGGCCCAGTAATCAAATGGGAATGACGGTTGAGGGAGAACATCGATAAGGGATGAAAAATAGTTAGTAACCATACTGGACAAATGTTGTCTCCTGTCACTTTCAATTGATGCAGCAGTACCTGTCCTGTCTGCGGTCATAGCAAAATCACTCCACAACCTGGTCAGAAAACCCCTCTGTCCAACGCCACTTCTGATGTGTGCACCCCTAACACTCCTAGTCTGCTGCCCCCTGGAGCTCGTGTGAGAACGATCACGTGCGCTGTGTGCTGGGAATGCCTGAAGCAAACGGTCAACAAGAGTTGATTGTTTGGTTGCTAATATTAGTTCCAAGTTCTCATGTGGCATAATATTTTGCAATTTGCCTTTATAGCGTGGATCAAGGAGGCAGGCCAACCAGTAATCGTCATCGTTCATCATTTTCGTAATGCGTGTGTCCCTTTTTAGGATACGTAAGGCATAATCCGCCATGTGGGCCAAAGTTCCAGTTGTCAAATCTCCGGTTGTGATTGGTTGAGGGGCAGTTGCAGGCAAATCTACGTCACTTGTGTCCCTCAAAAAACCAGAACCCGGCCGTGACACGCAACCAATTTCCTGTGCCCCCGGGAAAGGTTCGGCATTAAAAATATACTCATCCCCATCATCCTCCTCGTCCTCCACCTCCTCTTCGCCCGCTACCTCGTCCTGTACACTGCCCTGACCAGACAATGGCTGACTGTCATCAAGGCTTTCCTCTTCCTCTGGTGCAGACACCTGCTCCTTTATGTGCGTCAAACTTTGCATCAGCAGACGCATTAGGGGGATGCTCATGCTTATTACGGCGTTGTCTGCACTAACCAGCCGTGTGCATTCCTCAAAACACTGAAGGACTTGACACATGTCTTGTATCTTAGACCACTGCACACCTGACAACTCCATGTCTGCCATCCTACTGCCTGCCCGTGTATCCTCCCACAAATAAATAACAGCACGCCTCTGTTCGCACAGTCTCTGAAGCATGTGCAGTGTTGAGTTCCACCTTGTTGCAACGTCTATGATTAGGCGATGCTGGGGAAGGTTCAAAGACCGCTGATAGGTCTGCATACGGCTGGCGTGTACAGGCGAACGTCGGATATGTGAGCAAAGTGCACGCACTTTGAGGAGCAGGTCGGAGAACCCAGGATAAGTTTTCAATAAGCACTGCACCACCAGGTTTAAGGTGTGAGCCAGGCAAGGAATGTGTTTCAGTTGGGAAAGGGAGATGGCAGCCATGAAATTCCTTCCGTTATCACTCACTACCTTGCCTGCCTCAAGATCTACTGTGCCCAGCCACGACTGCGTTTCTTGTTGCAAGAACTCGGATAGAACTTCCGCGGTGTGTCTGTTGTCGCCCAAACACTTCATAGCCAATACAGCCTGCTGACGCTTGGCAGTAGCTGGCCCATAATGGGACAACTGGTGTGCAACAGTGTCATCTGCCGATGGAGTGGTTGGCAGACTGCGTTCTGTGGAAGAGCTGTAGCTTCTGCAGGAGGACGAGGAGGAGGAGGGGGTGCGAACGCCTACAGCCAACTGTTTCCTAGACCGTGGGCTAGGCACAACTGTCCCTAAATTGATGTCGCCTGTGGACCCTGCATCCACCACATTCACCCAGTGTGCCGTGATGGACACATAATGTCCCTGGCCATGCCTACTGGTCCATGCATCTGTAGTCAGGTGCACCTTTGTACTCACAGATTGCCTGAGTGCATGGACGATGCGCTGTTTAACATGCTGGTGCAGGGCTGGGATGGCTTTTCTGGAAAAAAAGTGTCGACTGGGTAGCTCGTATCGTGGTTCAGCGTACTCCATCAGGGCTTTGAAAGCTTCGCTTTCAACTAACCGGTAGGGCATCATCTCTAACGAGATTAGTCTAGCTATGTGGGCGTTAAAACCCTGTGTACGCGGATGCGAGGATAAGTACTTCCTTTTTCTAACCAGAGTCTCATGTAGGGTGAGCTGGACTGGAGAGCTGGAGATCGTGGAACTTTCGGGTGTGCCGGTGTACATGGCAGACTGAGAGACGGTTGGAGACGGTATTGTTTCCGCCGGTGCCCTAGATGCAATATTTCCTCCTACAAAACTGGTGGTTCCCTGACCCTGACTGCTTTTGGCTGGCAAAGAAACCTGCACAGATACTGCCGGTGGTGCGGAAAATGGTGGCCTTACAGTGACGGAAGGGATGTTGCGTTGCTGACTAGCTTCATTGGCCGAGGGTGCTACAACCTTAAGGGACGTTTGGTAGTTAGTCCAGGCTTGAAAATGCATGGTGGTTAAGTGTCTATGCATGCAACTAGTATTTAGACTTTTCAGATTCTGACCTCTGCTTAAGCTAGTTGAACATTTTTGACAGATGACTTTGCGCTGATCAGTTGGATGTTGTTTAAAAAAATGCCAGACTGCACTCTTCCTAGACTCGGATCCCTTTTCAGGGATTGCAGACTGAGCTTTAACCGGATGGCCACGCTGTCCTCCAACAGGTTTTGGCTTTGACACGCGTTTTGGGCCAGATACGGGCCCGGCAGATGGAACCTGTTGCGATGTTGATGCCTGCTGCGGCCCCTCCTCCACCTCCGCTTCTGAACTACTGCCGCCTGCACCCTGTTCCCCCAATGGCTGCCAATCGGGGTCAATAACTGGGTCATCTATTACCTCCTCTTCGAGCTCGTGTGCAACTTCGTCTGTGTCACTGTGTCGGTCGGTGGTATAGCGTTCGTGGCGGGGTAACATAGTCTCATCAGGGTCTGATTGTGGATCTGTACCCTGAGAGGGCAATGTGGTGGTCTGAGTCAAAGGAGCAGCATAGTACTCTGGCTGTGGCTGTGCATCAGTGCACTCCATGTCAGAATCTACTTGTAATGGGCATGGCCTGTTAAATGTTTCACTTTCTAAGCCAGGGACGGTATGTGTAAAGAGCTCCATGGAGTGACCCGTTGTGTCGCCTGCTGAATCCTTCTCTCTTGTTGTAGTTTTTGCTGAGGAGGACAAGGAAGCGACTTGTCCCTGACCGTGAACATCCACAAGCGACGCGCTGCTTTTACATTTACCAGTTTCGGAAGAGGAGGCAAAAGAGCTAGAGGCTGAGTCTGCAATGTAAGCCAAAACTTGCTGTTGCTGCTCCGCCTTTAAAAGCGGTTTTCCTACTCCCAGAAAAGAGAGCGTTCGAGGCCTTGTGTAGCCTGACGACGAAACTGGCTCCACAGCTCCAGACTTAGGTGGAATATTTTTATCCCCACGACCACCTGATGCTCCACTACCACTACCATCATTACCAGCTGACAATGAACGCCCACGACGACCTCTTGCACCAGACTTCCTCATTGTTTTAAAATCTTAACCAAAGTAACTTTATTTGTTGCTGTCAAACAACTTACACGGTGAGCTATAACTTCAGTATGATTTCAATATCCCTTAACAGGTTGGTGAGACCACAAGGAAAATCAGGCACAATGTTACACACTCTGTTTTCTGTGGCACAAAATCACAGAGATGACACACACGCAGGACTGTCACTCAAGCACTAATGTCAATATTAATCTCCCACCTAATTTATTTATTTTTTTTTCTCAGGGAGACTTTAGAAACCAAATAATATTAAAAAAAAAACAAAAAAAAAAAGGCTTTCTATGGCCCACAATTAGAGAGAGAGAGGTGGCACACCCAGGAGTCAAGACTGGCGCACAAGCTGAAAGGGCAATATTACTCTCCCACTGTTTTTTTAACTTTTTTTCTTTTATTTTCAGGGAGACTTTAGAAACCAAATAATATTAAAAAAACCAAAAAAATAAATAGGCTTTCTATGGCCCACTGAATGAGAGAGAGAGGTGGCACACCCAGGAGTCAAGACTGGCACACAAGCTGAAAGAGCAATATTACTCTCCCACTGTTTTTTTATGTATTTTTAGTTTTTTAAGGGAGACTTTAGAAACCAAATAATATTAAAAAAAACAAAAAAATAAATAGCCTTTCTATGGCCCACTGAATGAGAGAGAGGTGGCACACCCAGGAGTCAAGACTGGCGCACAAGCTGAAAGGGCAATATTACTCTCCCACTGTTTTTTTAAGTTTTTTTTCTTTTATTTTCAGGGAGACTTTAGAAACCAAATATTATTAAAAAAACCAAAAAAATAAATAGCCTTTCTATGGCCCACTGAATGAGAGAGAGGTGGCACACCCAGGAGTCAAGACTGGCACACAAGCTGAAAGGGCAATATTACTCTCCCACTGTTTTTTTATGTTTTTTTTTTTTCAGGGAGACTTTAGAAACCAAATAATAAGAAAAAAAATAAATAAATAAATAGGCTTTCTATAGCCCACTGAATGAGAGATAGCACACACAGCAGTGGCACACAAGCCCTGACTGAGGCCAATATTTTTCTCCCACTGATTGATGTAGTGTTTTTGTGTTGAGGTAGATTTTAGAACACAAATCAAGGAAAAAAAAAAAATGCTTTCTATGGCCCACTGAATGAGAGAGGTGGCACACCCAGGAGTCAAGACTGGCACACAAGCTGAAAGGGCAATATTACTCTCCCACTGTTTTTTTATGTATTTTTTGTTTTTTAAGGGAGACTTTAGAAACCCAATAATATTTAAAAAAAAAAATAAATAGGCTTTCTATGGCCCACTGAATGAGAGGGAGAGAGGTGGCACACCCAGGAGTCAAGACTGGCACACAAGCTGAAAGGGCAATATTACTCTCCCACTGTTTTTTTATGTTTTTTTTTTTTCAGGGAGACTTTAGAAACCAAATAATATTAAAAAAACCAAAAAAATAAATAGGCTTTCTATGGCCCACTGAATGAGAGAGAGAGGTGGCACACCCAGGAGTCAAGACTGGCACACAAGCTGAAAGGGCAATATTACTCTCCCACTGTTTTTTTATGTATTTTTTGTTTTTTAAGGGAGACTTTAGAAACCAAATAATATTAAAAAAACCAAAAAAATAAATAGCCTTTCTATGGCCCACTGAATGAGAGAGAGAGGTGGCACACCCAGGAGTCAAGACTGGCACACAAGCTGAAAGGGCAATATTACTCTCCCACTGTTTTTTTATGTATTTTTTGTTTTTTAAGGGAGACTTTAGAAACCCAATAATATTTAAAAAAAAAAATAAATAGGCTTTCTATGGCCCACTGAATGAGAGAGGTGGCACACCCAGGAGTCAAGACTGGCACACAAGCTGAAAGGGCAATATTACTCTCCCACTGTTTTTTTATGTTTTTTTTTTTTTCAGGGAGACTTTAGAAACCAAATAATATTAAAAAAAACCAAAAAAATAAATAGGCTTTCTATGGCCCACTGAATGAGAGAGAGAGGTGGCACACCCAGGAGTCAAGACTGGCACACAAGCTGAAAGGGCAATATTACTCTCCCACTGTTTTTTTATGTATTTTTTGTTTTTTAAGGGAGACTTTAGAAACCAAATAATAATAAAAAAAACCTAAAAAATAAATAGCCTTTCTATGGCCCACTGAATGAGAGAGAGAGGTGGCACACCCAGGAGTCAAGACTGGCACACAAGCTGAAAGGGCAATATTACTCTCCCACTGTTTTTTTATGTATTTTTTGTTTTTTAAGGGAGACTTTAGAAACCCAATAATATTTTTAAAAAAAATAAATAGGCTTTCTATGGCCCACTGAATGAGAGAGGTGGCACACCCAGGAGTCAAGACTGGCACACAAGCTGAAAGGGCAATATTACTCTCCCACTGTTTTTTTATGTTTTTTTTTTTTTCAGGGAGACTTTAGAAACCAAATAATATTAAAAAAACCAAAAAAATAAATAGCCTTTCTATGGCCCACTGAATGAGAGAGAGAGGTGGCACACCCAGGAGTCAAGACTGGCACACAAGCTGAAAGGGCAATATTACTCTCCCACTGTTTTTTTATGTATTTTTTGTTTTTTAAGGGAGACTTTAGAAACCAAATAATATTAAAAAAAAAACAAAAAAAAAAAGGCTTTCTATGGCCCACAATTAGAGAGAGAGAGGTGGCACACCCAGGAGTCAAGACTGGCGCACAAGCTGAAAGGGCAATATTACTCTCCCACTGTTTTTTTAAGTTTTTTTTCTTTTATTTTCAGGGAGACTTTAGAAACCAAATAATATTAAAAAAACCAAAAAAATAAATAGCCTTTCTATGGCCCACTGAATGAGAGAGAGAGGTGGCACACCCAGGAGTCAAGACTGGCACACAAGCTGAAAGGGCAATATTACTCTCCCACTGTTTTTTTATGTTTTTTTTTTTTCAGGGAGACTTTAGAAACCAAATAATATTAAAAAAACCAAAAAAATAAATAGGCTTTCTATGGCCCACTGAATGAGAGAGAGAGGTGGCACACCCAGGAGTCAAGACTGGCACACAAGCTGAAAGGGCAATATTACTCTCCCACTGTTTTTTTATGTATTTTTTGTTTTTTAAGGGAGACTTTAGAAACCAAATAATATTAAAAAAACCAAAAAAATAAATAGCCTTTCTATGGCCCACTGAATGAGAGAGAGAGGTGGCACACCCAGGAGTCAAGACTGGCACACAAGCTGAAAGGGCAATATTACTCTCCCACTGTTTTTTTATGTATTTTTTGTTTTTTAAGGGAGACTTTAGAAACCCAATAATATTTTAAAAAAAAAATAAATAGGCTTTCTATGGCCCACTGAATGAGAGAGGTGGCACACCCAGGAGTCAAGACTGGCACACAAGCTGAAAGGGCAATATTACTCTCCCACTGTTTTTTTATGTTTTTTTTTTTTTCAGGGAGACTTTAGAAACCAAATAATATTAAAAAAACCAAAAAAATAAATAGCCTTTCTATGGCCCACTGAATGAGAGAGAGAGGTGGCACACCCAGGAGTCAAGACTGGCACACAAGCTGAAAGGGCAATATTACTCTCCCACTGTTTTTTTATGTATTTTTTGTTTTTTAAGGGAGACTTTAGAAACCAAATAATATTAAAAAAAAAACAAAAAAAAAAGGCTTTCTATGGCCCACAATTAGAGAGAGAGAGGTGGCACACCCAGGAGTCAAGACTGGCGCACAAGCTGAAAGGGCAATATTACTCTCCCACTGTTTTTTTAAGTTTTTTTTCTTTTATTTTCAGGGAGACTTTAGAAACCAAATAATATTAAAAAAACCAAAAAAATAAATAGCCTTTCTATGGCCCACTGAATGAGAGAGAGAGGTGGCACACCCAGGAGTCAAGACTGGCACACAAGCTGAAAGGGCAATATTACTCTCCCACTGTTTTTTTATGTTTTTTTTTTTTCAGGGAGACTTTAGAAACCAAATAATATTAAAAAAACCAAAAAAATAAATAGGCTTTCTATGGCCCACTGAATGAGAGAGAGAGGTGGCACACCCAGGAGTCAAGACTGGCACACAAGCTGAAAGGGCAATATTACTCTCCCACTGTTTTTTTATGTATTTTTTGTTTTTTAAGGGAGACTTTAGAAACCAAATAATATTAAAAAAACCAAAAAAATAAATAGCCTTTCTATGGCCCACTGAATGAGAGAGAGAGGTGGCACACCCAGGAGTCAAGACTGGCACACAAGCTGAAAGGGCAATATTACTCTCCCACTGTTTTTTTATGTATTTTTTGTTTTTTAAGGGAGACTTTAGAAACCCAATAATATTTAAAAAAATAAATAAATAGGCTTTCTATGGCCCACTGAATGAGAGAGGTGGCACACCCAGGAGTCAAGACTGGCACACAAGCTGAAAGGGCAATATTACTCTCCCACTGTTTTTTTATGTATTTTTTGTTTTTTAAGGGAGACTTTAGAAACCCAATAATATTTTAAAAAAAAAATAAATAGGCTTTCTATGGCCCACTGAATGAGAGAGGTGGCACACCCAGGAGTCAAGACTGGCACACAAGCTGAAAGGGCAATATTACTCTCCCACTGTTTTTTTATGTTTTTTTTTTTTTCAGGGAGACTTTAGAAACCAAATAATATTAAAAAAACCAAAAAAATAAATAGCCTTTCTATGGCCCACTGAATGAGAGAGAGAGGTGGCACACCCAGGAGTCAAGACTGGCACACAAGCTGAAAGGGCAATATTACTCTCCCACTGTTTTTTTATGTATTTTTTGTTTTTTAAGGGAGACTTTAGAAACCAAATAATATTAAAAAAAAAACAAAAAAAAAAAAGGCTTTCTATGGCCCACAATTAGAGAGAGAGAGGTGGCACACCCAGGAGTCAAGACTGGCGCACAAGCTGAAAGGGCAATATTACTCTCCCACTGTTTTTTTAAGTTTTTTTTCTTTTATTTTCAGGGAGACTTTAGAAACCAAATAATATTAAAAAAACCAAAAAAATAAATAGCCTTTCTATGGCCCACTGAATGAGAGAGAGAGGTGGCACACCCAGGAGTCAAGACTGGCACACAAGCTGAAAGGGCAATATTACTCTCCCACTGTTTTTTTATGTTTTTTTTTTTTCAGGGAGACTTTAGAAACCAAATAATATTAAAAAAACCAAAAAAATAAATAGGCTTTCTATGGCCCACTGAATGAGAGAGAGAGGTGGCACACCCAGGAGTCAAGACTGGCACACAAGCTGAAAGGGCAATATTACTCTCCCACTGTTTTTTTATGTATTTTTTGTTTTTTAAGGGAGACTTTAGAAACCAAATAATATTAAAAAAACCAAAAAAATAAATAGCCTTTCTATGGCCCACTGAATGAGAGAGAGAGGTGGCACACCCAGGAGTCAAGACTGGCACACAAGCTGAAAGGGCAATATTACTCTCCCACTGTTTTTTTATGTATTTTTTGTTTTTTAAGGGAGACTTTAGAAACCCAATAATATTTAAAAAAATAAATAAATAGGCTTTCTATGGCCCACTGAATGAGAGAGGTGGCACACCCAGGAGTCAAGACTGGCACACAAGCTGAAAGGGCAATATTACTCTCCCACTGTTTTTTTATGTTTTTTTTTTTTCAGGGAGACTTTAGAAACCAAATAATATTAAAAAAACCAAAAAAATAAATAGGCTTTCTATGGCCCACTGAATGAGAGAGAGAGGTGGCACACCCAGGAGTCAAGACTGGCACACAAGCTGAAAGGGCAATATTACTCTCCCACTGTTTTTTTTTTTTTTTTTTTTTTTTCAGGGAGACTTTAGAAACCAAATAATAAGAAAAAAAATAAATAAATAAATAGGCTTTCTATAGCCCACTGAATGAGAGATAGCACACACAGCAGTGGCACACAAGCCCTGACTGAGGCCAATATTTTTCTCCCACTGATTGATGTAGTGTTTTTGTGTTGAGGTAGATTTTAGAACACAAATCAAGGAAAAAAAAAAAATGCTTTCTATGGCCCACTGAATGAGAGAGGTGGCACACCCAGGAGTCAAGACTGGCACACAAGCTGAAAGGGCAATATTACTCTCCCACTGTTTTTTTATGTATTTTTTGTTTTTTAAGGGAGACTTTAGAAACCCAATAATATTTAAAAAAAAAAATAAATAGGCTTTCTATGGCCCACTGAATGAGAGGGAGAGAGGTGGCACACCCAGGAGTCAAGACTGGCACACAAGCTGAAAGGGTAATATTACTCTCCCACTGTTTTTTTATGTTTTTTTTTTTCAGGGAGACTTTAGAAACCAAATAATATTAAAAAAACCAAAAAAATAAATAGGCTTTCTATGGCCCACTGAATGAGAGAGAGAGGTGGCACACCCAGGAGTCAAGACTGGCACACAAGCTGAAAGGGCAATATTACTCTCCCACTGTTTTTTTATGTATTTTTTGTTTTTTAAGGGAGACTTTAGAAACCAAATAATATTAAAAAAAAAACAAAAAAAAAAAGGCTTTCTATGGCCCACAATTAGAGAGAGAGAGGTGGCACACCCAGGAGTCAAGACTGGCGCACAAGCTGAAAGGGCAATATTACTCTCCCACTGTTTTTTTAAGTTTTTTTTCTTTTATTTTCAGGGAGACTTTAGAAACCAAATAATATTAAAAAAACCAAAAAAATAAATAGCCTTTCTATGGCCCACTGAATGAGAGAGAGGAGGCACACCCAGGAGTCAAGACTGGCACACAAGCTGAAAGGGCAATATTACTCTCCCACTGTTTTTTTATGTTTTTTTTTTTTTCAGGGAGACTTTAGAAACCAAATAATATTAAAAAAAACCAAAAAAATAAATAGGCTTTCTATGGCCCACTGAATGAGAGAGAGAGGTGGCACACCCAGGAGTCAAGACTGGCACACAAGCTGAAAGGGCAATATTACTCTCCCACTGTTTTTTTATGTATTTTTTGTTTTTTAAGGGAGACTTTAGAAACCAAATAATATTAAAAAAACCTAAAAAATAAATAGCCTTTCTATGGCCCACTGAATGAGAGAGAGAGGTGGCACACCCAGGAGTCAAGACTGGCACACAAGCTGAAAGGGCAATATTACTCTCCCACTGTTTTTTTATGTATTTTTTGTTTTTTAAGGGAGACTTTAGAAACCCAATAATATTTTAAAAAAAAAATAAATAGGCTTTCTATGGCCCACTGAATGAGAGAGGTGGCACACCCAGGAGTCAAGACTGGCACACAAGCTGAAAGGGCAATATTACTCTCCCACTGTTTTTTTATGTTTTTTTTTTTTTCAGGGAGACTTTAGAAACCAAATAATATTAAAAAAACCAAAAAAATAAATAGCCTTTCTATGGCCCACTGAATGAGAGAGAGAGGTGGCACACCCAGGAGTCAAGACTGGCACACAAGCTGAAAGGGCAATATTACTCTCCCACTGTTTTTTTATGTATTTTTTGTTTTTTAAGGGAGACTTTAGAAACCAAATAATATTAAAAAAAAAACAAAAAAAAAAAGGCTTTCTATGGCCCACAATTAGAGAGAGAGAGGTGGCACACCCAGGAGTCAAGACTGGCGCACAAGCTGAAAGGGCAATATTACTCTCCCACTGTTTTTTTAAGTTTTTTTTCTTTTATTTTCAGGGAGACTTTAGAAACCAAATAATATTAAAAAAAACAAAAAAATAAATAGCCTTTCTATGGCCCACTGAATGAGAGAGAGAGGTGGCACACCCAGGAGTCAAGACTGGCACACAAGCTGAAAGGGCAATATTACTCTCCCACTGTTTTTTTATGTTTTTTTTTTTCAGGGAGACTTTAGAAACCAAATAATATTAAAAAAACCAAAAAAATAAATAGGCTTTCTATGGCCCACTGAATGAGAGAGAGAGGTGGCACACCCAGGAGTCAAGACTGGCACACAAGCTGAAAGGGCAATATTACTCTCCCACTGTTTTTTTATGTATTTTTTGTTTTTTAAGGGAGACTTTAGAAACCAAATAATATTAAAAAAACCAAAAAAATAAATAGCCTTTCTATGGCCCACTGAATGAGAGAGAGAGGTGGCACACCCAGGAGTCAAGACTGGCACACAAGCTGAAAGGGCAATATTACTCTCCCACTGTTTTTTTATGTATTTTTTGTTTTTTAAGGGAGACTTTAGAAACCCAATAATATTTAAAAAAATAAATAAATAGGCTTTCTATGGCCCACTGAATGAGAGAGGTGGCACACCCAGGAGTCAAGACTGGCACACAAGCTGAAAGGGCAATATTACTCTCCCACTGTTTTTTTATGTTTTTTTTTTTTCAGGGAGACTTTAGAAACCAAATAATATTAAAAAAACCAAAAAAATAAATAGGCTTTCTATGGCCCACTGAATGAGAGAGAGAGGTGGCACACCCAGGAGTCAAGACTGGCACACAAGCTGAAAGGGCAATATTACTCTCCCACTGTTTTTTTTTTTTTTTTTTTTTTTTCAGGGAGACTTTAGAAACCAAATAATAAGAAAAAAAATAAATAAATAAATAGGCTTTCTATAGCCCACTGAATGAGAGATAGCACACACAGCAGTGGCACACAAGCCCTGACTGAGGCCAATATTTTTCTCCCACTGATTGATGTAGTGTTTTTGTGTTGAGGTAGATTTTAGAACACAAATCAAGGAAAAAAAAAAATGCTTTCTATGGCCCACTGAATGAGAGAGGTGGCACACCCAGGAGTCAAGACTGGCACACAAGCTGAAAGGGCAATATTACTCTCCCACTGTTTTTTTATGTATTTTTTGTTTTTTAAGGGAGACTTTAGAAACCCAATAATATTTAAAAAAATAAAATAAATAGGCTTTCTATGGCCCACTGAATGAGAGGGAGAGAGGTGGCACACCCAGGAGTCAAGACTGGCACACAAGCTGAAAGGGTAATATTACTCTCCCACTGTTTTTTTATGTTTTTTTTTTTTCAGGGAGACTTTAGAAACCAAATAATATTAAAAAAACCAAAAAAATAAATAGGCTTTCTATGGCCCACTGAATGAGAGAGAGAGGTGGCACACCCAGGAGTCAAGACTGGCACACAAGCTGAAAGGGCAATATTACTCTCCCACTGTTTTTTTATGTATTTTTTGTTTTTTAAGGGAGACTTTAGAAACCAAATAATATTAAAAAAAAAACAAAAAAAAAAAGGCTTTCTATGGCCCACAATTAGAGAGAGAGAGGTGGCACACCCAGGAGTCAAGACTGGCGCACAAGCTGAAAGGGCAATATTACTCTCCCACTGTTTTTTTAAGTTTTTTTTCTTTTATTTTCAGGGAGACTTTAGAAACCAAATAATATTAAAAAAACCAAAAAAATAAATAGCCTTTCTATGGCCCACTGAATGAGAGAGAGGAGGCACACCCAGGAGTCAAGACTGGCACACAAGCTGAAAGGGCAATATTACTCTCCCACTGTTTTTTTATGTTTTTTTTTTTTTCAGGGAGACTTTAGAAACCAAATAATAAGAAAAAAAAATAAATAAATAAATAGGCTTTCTATAGCCCACTGAATGAGAGATAGCACACACAGCAGTGGCACACAAGCCCTGACTGAGGCCAATATTTTTCTACCACTGATTGATGTAGTGTTTTTGTGTTGAGGTAGAATTTAGAACACAAATCACGGAAAAAATAAATAGGCTTTCTATGGCCCACTCAGTGAGAGATGGCACACACAGGGATGGCACTGTAGCAGAAATGCCAATCTTAATCTCCCACAAAAAAAAACAAAAAAAAAAAACAGGGACTGTCCTACAATTACTATCTCCCTGCAGTAATCTAAGCCAGGTATGGCAGGCAGCAATAGGAGTGGACTGATGCACAAATTAAATAAAAAATGTGGACAAACAAAAAAGATAGCTGTGCAGAAAGGAACAAGAGGATATGTGCTTTGAAAAAAGCAGTTGGTTTCCACAGTGGCGTACACACAGCAATACAGCTATCACGGAGCCTTCTAGGGCAGCCCAATGAGCTACAGCGCTGAGGAAAAAAAAAAAAAAATAGCTTCCACTGTTCCTGCACACCGAAGGTGGTGTTGGACAGTGGAAATCGCTACAGCACAAGCGGTTTGGTGGTTAGTGGACCCTGCCTAACGCTATCCCTGCTTCTGACGAAGCGGCAGCAACCTCTCCCTAAGCTCAGATCAGCAGCAGTAAGATGGCGGTCGGCGGGAACGCCCCTTTATAGCCACTGTGACGCCGCAGACAGCAAGCCAATCACTGCAATGCCCTTCTCTAAGATGGTGGGGACCAGGATCTATGTCATCATGCTGCCCACACTCTGCGTTCACCTTCATTGGCTGAGAAATGGCGCTTTTCGCGTCATTGAAACGCGACTTTGGCGCGAAAGTCGCGTACCGCATGGCCGACAAGCACAGGGGTCGGATCGGGTTTCATGAGACGCCGACTTAGCCAAAAGTCGGCGACTTTTGAAAATGATCGACCCGTTTCGCTCAACCCTAGTTGTTAGTCCTGTCGCCATTAGTGTTGAGCGATACCGTCCGATACTTGAAAGTATCGGTATCGGAAAGTATCGGCCGATACCGGCAAAGTATCGGATCCAATCCGATACCGATACCCGATACCAATACAAGTCAATGGGACTTAAGTATCGGACGGTATTCCTGATGGTTCCCAGGGTCTGAAGGAGAGGAAACTCTCCTTCAGGCCCTGGGATCCATATTAATGTGTAAAAGAAAGAATTAAAATAAAAAATATTGCTATACTCACCTCTCCGACGCAGCCTGGACCTCACCGAGGGAACCAGCAGCGTTGTTTGCTTAAAATTCGCGCTTTTCCTTCCTTACGTGAAGTCCCGGCTTGTGATTGGTCGCGTGCCGTTTGCCCGGATTAAAGGTGCCAAGTGGTTCACCAAGATAGATCTTCGTGGTGCGTACAACCTTGTGCGTATTAAGCAAGGAGATGAATGGAAAACTGCATTTAATACGCCCGAAGGTCATTTTGAGTACTTGGTGATGCCTTTCGGGCTCTCTAATGCTCCTTCAGTGTTTCAGTCCTTTATGCATGATATTTTCCGGAAGTATCTGGATAAATTTATGATTGTTTATCTGGATGATATTCTGTTTTTTTCTGATGATTGGGACTCGCATGTAGAGCAGGTCAGGATGGTGTTTCAGGTTTTGCGTGAGAATGCTTTGTTTGTTAAGGGCTCAAAGTGTCTCTTTGGAGTACAGAAGGTTCCCTTTTTGGGTTTTATTTTTTCCCCTTCTGCGGTGGAGATGGACCCAGTCAAGGTCCGAGCTATTCATGATTGGACTCAACCCACGTCAGTTAAGAGTCTTCAGAAGTTCTTGGGTTTTGCTAACTTCTACCGTCGTTTTATCGCTAATTTTTCTAGCGTTGTTAAACCTTTGACGGATATGACCAAGAAAGGTTCTGATGTTGCTAACTGGGCTCCTGCAGCCGTGGAAGCCTTTCAAGAGTTGAAGCGCCGGTTTACTTCGGCGCCTGTTTTGTGCCAGCCTGATGTCTCACTTCCCTTTCAGGTTGAAGTGGATGCTTCTGAGATTGGGGCAGGGGCCGTTTTGTCGCAGAGAGGCCCTGGTTGCTCTGTAATGAGACCATGTGCTTTTTTCTCTAGGAAGTTTTCGCCTGCTGAGCGGAATTATGATGTTGGCAATCGGGAGTTGTTAGCCATGAAGTGGGCATTTGAGGAGTGGCGTCATTGGCTCGAGGGTGCTAAGCATCGTGTGGTGGTCTTGACTGATCACAAAAATCTGATGTATCTCGAGTCTGCTAAACGCCTGAATCCTAGACAGGCCCGCTGGTCATTGTTTTTCTCCCGTTTTGACTTTGTGGTCTCGTATTTACCAGGTTCAAAGAATGTGAAGGCTGATGCTCTTTCAAGGAGCTTTGTGCCTGACTCTCCTGGAGTCGCAGAACCAGTTGGTATTCTCAAAGAGGGAGTTATCCTGTCAGCCATTTCTCCGGATTTGCGACGTGTGTTGCAGAGATTTCAGGCTGGTAGACCTGACTCTTGTCCACCTGACAGACTGTTTGTTCCTGATAAGTGGACCAGCAGAGTCATTTCCGAGGTTCATTCCTCGGTGTTGGCAGGGCATCCGGGAATTTTTGGCACCAGAGATCTGGTGGCTAGGTCCTTTTGGTGGCCTTCCTTGTCACGGGATGTGCGGTCATTTGTGCAGTCCTGTGGGACTTGTGCTCGAGCTAAGCCTTGCTGTTCTCGTGCCAGCGGGTTGCTCTTGCCCTTGCCTGTCCCGAAGAGGCCTTGGACACACATTTCCATGGATTTCATTTCAGATCTTCCGGTGTCTCAGGGCATGTCTGTCATCTGGGTGGTATGTGATCGCTTTTCCAAGATGGTCCATTTGGTATCTTTGCCTAAGCTGCCTTCCTCTTCCGATCTGGTTCCTTTGTTCTTTCAGAATGTGGTTCGTTTACACGGCATTCCTGAGAATATTGTGTCTGACAGAGGATCCCAGTTTGTTTCCAGGTTCTGGCGATCCTTTTGTGCTAAGATGGGCATTGATTTGTCATTTTCGTCTGCCTTTCATCCTCAGACTAATGGACAAATGGAGCGAACTAATCAGACTCTGGAGGCTTATTTGAGGTGTTTTGTTTCTGCAGATCAGGATGATTGGGTGACCTTCTTGCCGTTGGCTGAGTTTGCCCTTAATAATCGGGCTAGTTCCGCTACTTTGGTTTCGCCATTTTTTTGCAACTCTGGTTTCCATCCTCGTTTTTCCTCGGGACATGTGGAGCCTTCTGACTGTCCTGGGGTAGATTCCGTGGTGGATAGGTTGCAGTGGATCTGGAATCATGTGGTGGACAACTTGAAGTTGTCACAGGAGAAGCCTCAGCGTTTTGCCAACCGCCGCCGCGGTGTGGGTCCCCGACTTCGTGTTGGAGATTTGGTATGGCTGTCTTCTCGATTTGTTCCTATGAAGGTCTCCTCTCCTAAATTTAAGCCTCGCTTCATCGGTCCTTACAAGATATTGGAAATCCTTAATCCTGTGTCCTTTCGCTTGGATCTTCCGGTGTCGTTTGCCATTCACAACGTGTTCCATAGGTCTTTGTTGCGGCGGTACGTTGTACCTGTGGTTCCTTCTGTTGAGCCTCCTGCTCCGGTGTTGGTTGAGGGCGAGTTGGAGTACGTGATGGAGAAGATCTTGGATTCTCGTCTCTCCAGGTGGAGGCTTCAGTATCTGGTCAAGTGGAAGGGCTATGGTCAGGAGGATAATTCCTGGGTGGTTGCCTCCGATGTGCATGCGGCCGATTTAGTTCGTGCCTTTCACGCTGCTCATCCTGATCGCCCTGGTGGTCTTGGTGAGGGTTCGGTGACCCCTCCTTAAAGGGGGGGTACTGTTGTGAATTAGACTTTTTTGGCTCTCTCTTGTGGTCACTAGTGATATGACTCTGGGATTGTCTTTCCTCAGTTTGGCACCCACCTGGGTCGTTAGTCCAGGGGTGTTGCTATATAAACTTCCTGGTTTCTCAGTCCAGTGCCTGGCATCGTTGTAATCAGTTCCTTTCTGTTTGCTCCTGTCTGCTGGTCTTGGATCTTGCAAAATTAAGCTAAGTCCTGCTTCCTTGTTTTTTGGTTATTTGCTTTGCTCGTATTTTTTGTCCAGCTTGTACTAAATGTGATTCCTGATTTTGCTGGAAGCTCTAGGGGGCTGGTGTTCTCCCCCCGGGCCGTTAGACGGTTCGGGGGTTCTTGAATATCCAGCGTGGAAATTTTGATAGGGTTTTTGCTGACCATATAAGTCATCTTCCTATATTTTGCTATTAGTCAGTGGGCCTCTCTTTGCTAAATATCTAGTTCATTCTTACATTTGTCTTTTCTCCTTACCTCACCGTTATTATTTGTTGGGGGCTTGTATCCAACTTTTGGGGTCTTTTCTCTGGAGGCAAGAAAGGTCTATATTTTCCCTTCTAGGGTTAGTTAGTTCTCCGGCTGGCGCGAGACGTCTAGAACCAACGTAGGCACGTTCCCCGGCTGCTGCTATTTGTGGTGCTAGGATTAGATATATGGTCAGCCCAGTTACCACTGCCCTATGAGCTGGTTTTTTGTGTTTGCAGACTTGGTATGTACTTTTGAGACCCTCTGCCATTGGGGTCATAACAGGAGCCCTGACCAAGTATTGATTGCAGTTACTGAACATACATTTTAGTAAGCCAACATTTCGGATTTCAACCCCTTAACCCCCAAGGGTGGTTTGCACGTTAATGTCCGGGCCAATTTTTTCAATTCTGACCACTGTCTCTTTATGAGGTTATAACTCTGGAATGCTTCAACGGATCTTGGCGATTCTGAGAGTGTTTTCTCATAACATATTGTACTTCATGATAGTGGCAAAATTTCTTCGATATAACTTGCGTTTATTTGTGTAAAAAATGGAAATTTGGCGAAAATTTGGAAAATTTTGCAATTTTCAAACTTTTAATTTTTGTGCCCTTAAAACAGAGAAATATGTCACACAATATAGTTAATAAATAACATTTTCCACAAGTCTACTTTACATCAGAACAATTTTGGAAACAACATTTTTTTTTGTTAGGAAGTTATAAGGGATAAAAGTTGACCAGCAATTTCTCATTTTTACAACAAAATTTACAAAACCATTTTTTTAAGGACCACCTCACATTTGAAGTCACATTTAGGGATCTATATGGCAGAAAATACCCAAAAGTGACACCATTCTAAAAACAGCACCCCTCAAGCTGGTCAAAACCACATTCAATAAGTTTATTAACCCTTCAGGTGCTTCACAGGAGCAGAAGCAATGTGGAAGGAAAAAATGAAAATTTAACTTTTTAGTCAAGAAAATGATCTTTTAGCAACAATTTTTTTATTTTCCCAATGGTAATAGAAATTGGACCATGAAAGTTGTTGTCCAATTTGTCCTGAGTACGCTGATACCTCGAATGTGAGGGAGAACCACTGTTTGGGCGCATGGCAGGGCTTGGAAGGAAAGGAGTGCTGTTTGATTTTTTCAACCTAAAATTGGCTGGAATTGCAATCGGACGCCATGTCACATTTGACGAGCCCCTGATGTGCCTAAACAGTGGAAACCCCCCACAAGTGACCCCATTTTGGAAACTAGACCCCCTAAGGAACCTTTCTAGATGTGTGGTGAGAACTTTGAACTCCCAAGTGTTTCACTAAAGTTTATAATGCCCGGGCGTGAAAATACAAAATCCTATTTTTTGCCCACAAAAATGATCTTTTAGTCCTCAATAGGGTTGAGCGAAACGGGTCGGCCATTTTCAGAAGTCGCCGACTTTTGGCAAAGTCGGGTTTCATGAAACCCGACCCGACCCCTGTGTGGAGTCGGCCATGAGGTCGGCGATCTTCTGAATCTGGGATCGGAATTCCGATACCGAGTTCCGATATGTTTGCGATATCGGGAATCGGTATCGGAATCCATATTTAAGTGTAAAATAAAGAATTAAAATAAAAAATATTGATATACTCACCTGTCCGGCGGCCCCTGCAACTTACCGAGGGAACTGGCGGCCTGCTTTGGTTAAAATGAGCGCGTCCAGGGCCTTCCGTGACGTCACGGCTTTGTGATTGGTTGACTAAATTGTGATTACTAAATTCCTAGAATTCTAAATTCTAGGAATTTAGGACCTGAGAATGACGTCCGCGGCTTGTGATTGGTCGCGTGGCGGTCACATGGGCCGTCGCGACCAATCACAAAGCCGTGACGTCACGGAAGGCCCTGGACGCGCTCATTTTAACCAAAGCAGGCCGCCGGTTCCCTCGGTAAGTTGCAGGGGCCGCCGGACAGGTGAGTATATCAATATTTTTTATTTTAATTCTTTATTTTACACTTAAATATGGATCCCAGGGCCTGAAGGAGAGTTTCCTCTCCTTCAGACCCTGGGAACCATAGTATCCCATTGCAGTGCATAGGGTTTCGTGTTTCGGCCGACCCCGACCCCGACTTTTCTATAGGATCGGCCGATTTCACTCGACCCGACTTTTGAGAAAGTCGGGTTTCGTGAAACCCAACCCGATCCTATAAAAGTTAAGGTCGCTCAACCCTAGTCCTCAATTTTTTATTTTCCCAAGTGTAACAGGAGAAATTGGACCTCAAATGTTGTTGTCCAATTTGTCCTGCGTACGCTGGTACCCCATATGTGGGAAAAAACTGTTTGGGCACACGTTGGGGCTCGAAAGGGATGTACTGACATTTTACAATGCAGACTTTGATGGAATGATCTGCGGGCGTCATGTTCCATTTGCAGAGCTCCTGATGTGCCTAAACAGGAAAACAAAAAACACAAGTGACATCATTTTGGAAAGTAGACCTCCAAAGAACTTACCTAGATGTGCCCCCTTTGGAACTAATCTATTTCCTGTAAAGTAAATTAGTAGTGCATGGAGGTGTGGTACAATTTGAAGCAATCCTTCATACACAGGCCAGGTTTGTCGGGGCAGGTGTCGCATTGATAGATGGTGCTCTTGCATACTCCCCTTTTGTAACACACTCGGCCCCTTTTTTCGGCTTACCTTTTCTTCCAGTTGTCAGGACCACCCCCGGAAAATGCTGACCTGGTATGATATGAGCACCTTCAGTTCCGGAAGTACTGGGGCCCGCTCCTTCCGGAGTGCCAAACATTAGGGCCTTAACCACTACCTCCTGGAAATGAAAGTACGACGTATCGGTGTGGCGTGCACATCGTGACAGCAGGAAAGCATTGAGCATTGCCATTTGTACAATGTGCACGTGTAATAGAGTGGAGGTTTGAGTATGTCACCACGGAACAGACAGACCAACTGTTGAGGGGAATTTATTAACAGGAGTAAGATTCTCCTCGCAGGTAGTAAACAGGGAGTTAATAGAGATAAAGCAAACAGTAAACAGTTAAGTGGAAGCGAAAGGGTTAACGAGTGTTCTTGTAACTTATCACTCCAGGTTGGTCCTGACTGGAGGGTCCTTATTCCAACGTGGGTACAGTCACCAGCAGTGCTTGAGATCCTGAAGTCTCTCCCCTGTCTCCTGGGAACTGGAGACTCCGGGGTTAAGTCTTTGCAGTGTTTTCTCCCACTGAAGCTGGAAGCAGGAAGTAACACAGCCACTCTGCTGCAGGAGTCTCTGTATATTAGCCTGGCAGTCTCTCTGCAGTAGCAATGCTACACACACTGAGCAGTTTACTTGTCACACTCAGGGGTCCTGGCTTGTCACTGCAGTCACCGGGGCTGCGCGCTCAGGTCACTGTCAGGGGATACGTCTTCTCTGATTATGGAGGCTTCCAAGTCCACACTCTCACATCCAGCCTTCACTACGGCTGGTATCTCAGCCTCAGTGCCCTCACGGGGAGCACTCTTTCTCGGGGAGCGCGGCACTGCAGCCTGCTTTCTCTCTGGTGCGCTGTCCCCTCTGTCTCACGTGCTCTGCTCTCCTGCTCTTTCCTGACCACACCCCTCTCTTCCTCTCTGCCCCAGCAGTCACATGGTCCCCTCTGTCCAGGGCAGAAAGTCCTGCCCCCAACAACCCAGCTGTCCGACTAAGTGGTTCTAGGTAAGGAGCAGGGAAAGCAACCTCCTTACACACAGACAGCTTTTTGTACCACACCCTGGCCTTTCTCAAAGCACTGTATGGTTGGAGTTGATCGGAGAGCTCAATGCCCCCCCATGTTTTTGTTGTACTCCAGTACACAGGTCGGTTTGCTGACCTCTGTAGAGGTACACCATACAGTGCTCAGGGCGCTGCCATCACTGTGTATGGTGGTCAATAGAAGGACATACCTCTTGTCCTTGTATATATATTGGTATAGATGTGATAACCTTTATCCAGCAGTGGGTGCACCAAATCCCACACAATTTTCCCACTTACTCCCAGGACAGGAGGACATTCAGGGGGTTCAATCCTGGTGTCCTTGCCTTCATAGACTCTAAAGCTGTAGGTGTACCCTGAGGTACACTCACACAGCTTGTAGAGTTTGATTCCGTACCTGGCCCTCTTGCTGGGCAGGTACTGACAGAATCCGAGCCATCCCTTAAAATAATTTAAGGACTCATCCACGCAGATGTCCCTTTGAGGCATGTACACTTCAGCAAACTTTTTGTTGAAGTGTTCGAAGACCGGCCGAACTTTGAACAGAGTCAAAGTTGGGGTCATCTCATGCGGGACACTGTGCATTATCGTTATAATGCAGGAACTTATGGATGGCCTCAAAATGCGTCCGGGTCATGACCATTCGGAACACTGGAGTGTTATATAAAATATCAACACTCCAACATTGCCGAAGTTCTGGCCTATTCAGGATCCCCATATGGAGGACCAGGCCCCAAAACTGCATCATTTCAACTGTGTCTACAGGAGACCAGTTAGAATATGATGAACCTGAGTTTTGTTCCAAAAATTGATGAGCATACAAATTAGTTTGCTCCACCATGAGGTTAACAAAAGCCTCAGAGAAAAATACTTTGAAAAAGTCTAGTTTTGTGAGGCCGGTGGTGTCAAACTTGATTCCTGATTCTGCCACAAAATCAGGAATCAGTGGCTTGCAATTTTTGGGCGGCGAGGTCCATATGGGGTCCGTAGTGGGGTGCGCTGGTTCATCTTTGGCAATGGTGGGCACTGTTTCATCTTCATCTTCATCAATGATGGGCGCTGCCTCATCTTCTGTCCTGCGGTGTCTGTGTGGCGGTTCCGCAGGACCGGAGGAGGAAGATGAGGAGGGGGAAGAGGATGAGGAAGCATCGGAAAAATAAAGAAAAGTGGGATCCTCTCCCTCGCTATCAGTGTTGGAGGCAAGGAAAGAATATGCCTCCTCCAATGAATAGTGCTGTTAGGACAAACGGGACGAGTGGGACATTTTTTTTGTGAGTATGGTGCTTGGGTGTACTTTATTGATAACTATGTGTACGTGTGGGGGGATAGTGATTGGTGCAAATTATTCTGAAAAGAAAAAGCTAAAGAAAAAAAGCAAATAGGGAGAAAAAAATACCTGTGAAAGGAAAAGTCTAAAACAGCAGGCCCTAGCTCTGATAAGTGATCCGCGTCACTTATCAAAGTTCGGCGGCTGCTGGGTGTGCGAACGGGATGTGGAAAAAAAAAGAAAACAGCAGGCACGAGAACTCTGATAAGTGAACCGCGTCACTTATCAGAGTTCGGCGGCAGCTCGGTGTGCGAACGGGGATGTGAAAAAAAAGAAAACGGCAGGCACGAGAGCTCTGATAAGTGAACCGCGTCACTTATCAAAGTTCGGCGGCTGCTGGGTGTGCGAAAGGGGATGTGAAAAAAAAAAGAAAACGGCAGGCACAAGCTCTGATAAGTGAACTGCGTCACTTATCAAAGTTTGGCGGCTGCGGGATGTGTATGGAGTTGGCGCAAAGGGGGCTGAGGAAAAAAGCGAGCACGAGTGTTGATCGTAGAACTGCATCACCAATCAACGCTCGGCAGCTACTAAACGTGCACACGGAGGAGCCCAAAGAGGGATGGAGGGGGGTAAAAAGAGGGGAAAGGGGGATGGGTGTTGTGAAATTGGATTTTGGGCTCCCCCGGTGGCCACTGGTGGAATTGAACTTGTGTGCATCATCCCCTCTGTTCACC
Source organism: Ranitomeya variabilis (assembly GCF_051348905.1). Taxonomy (NCBI): domain Eukaryota; kingdom Metazoa; phylum Chordata; class Amphibia; order Anura; family Dendrobatidae; genus Ranitomeya; species Ranitomeya variabilis. Next base: position 603,311,007 of record NC_135236.1, read on the forward strand.
TGTTCCCATCAGGATGTGGGAGTCGCTATTTAACCTTGCTCCTCTGTCACTTCCATGCCGGTCAACATTGTAATCAGAAGCCTTTCTGTGCATGTTCCTGCTACCAGACAACTTCCAGCTAAGTCGGACTTTTGTCCTTGTTTGTTTTTTGCATTTTGTTCCAGTTCACAGCTGCAGTTTCGTTTCTGTGTCTGGAAAGCTCTTGTGATCTGAAATTGCCACTCTGATGTTATGAGTTAATACTAGAGTCTTAAAGTAATTTCAGGATGGTGTATTGATAGGGTTTTCAGCTGACCATGAAAGTACCCTTTCTGTCTTCCTGCTATCTAGTAAGCGGACCTCGATTTTGCTAAACCTATTTTCATACTACGTTTGTCATTTTTCATCTTAAATCACCGCCAATATATGTGGGGGCCTCTGTCTGCCTTTCGGGGAAATTTCTCTAGAGGTGAGCCAGGACTATATTTTCCTCTGCCAGGATTAGTTAGTCCTCCGGCCGGCGCTGGGCGTCTAGGGATAAAACGCAGGCTACGCTACCCGGCTACTGTTAGTTGTGCGGCAGGTTTAGTTCATGGTCAGTTTAAGTTTCCATCCTTCCAAGAGCTAGTTCCTATGTATGCTGGGCTATGTTCTCTTGCCATTGAGAACCATAACAGTTTGACCGGCCCACAAAGGGTTAAATTAATTGGCAGAGAAAGGAGAGAAAAAAGAAGTCTGCTGAAAATTTTTTTTTATTTTTTTTCCTTCAGTTCTGAGTGTGCTTTCAATTGAATCACTTGCAAGTCTGCCTATATTGCAGCCTTCCTCTCTCTCTCTCCTTCTAATCCTGGAATGGCTCTGTGTTCACCTGTTTAAAATGGATATTCAGAGTTTAGCTGCAGGTTTGAATAATCTCACCACGAAAGTTCAAAATTTACAAGATTTTGTTGTTCATGTTCCTATATCTGAACCTAGAATTCCTTTGCCTGAATTTTTCTCGGGGAATAGATCTTGCTTTCAAAATTTCAAAAATAATTGCAAGTTGTTTTTGTCCCTGAAATCTCGCTCTGCTGGAGATCCTGCTCAGCAGGTCAGGATTGTGATTTCCTTGCTCCGGGGCGACCCTCAAGATTGGGCTTTTGCATTGGCTCCAGGGGATCCTGTGTTGCTCAATGTGGATGCGTTTTTTCTGGCCTTAGGGTTGCTTTATGAGGAACCTCATTTAGAGCTTCAGGCGGAAAAAGCCTTGATGTCCCTATCTCAGGGGCAAGATGAAGTTGAAATATACTGCCAAAAATTCCGTAAATGGTCTGTGCTTACTCAGTGGAATGAGTGCGCCCTGGCGGCGAATTTCAGAGAGGGTCTCTCTGATGCCATTAAGGATGTTATGGTGGGGTTCCCTGTGCCTGCGGGTCTGAATGAGTCCATGACAATGGCTATCCAGATCGATAGACGTCTGCGGGAGCGCAAACCTGTGCACCATTTGGCGGTGTCTACTGAGAAGACGCCAGAGAATATGCAATGTGATAGAATTCTGTCCAGAAGCGAACGGCAGAATTTTAGACGAAAAAATGGGTTGTGCTTTTATTGTGGTGATTCAACTCATGTTATATCAGCATGCTCTAAGCGTACTAAGAAGCTTGATAAGTCAGTTTCAATTGGCACTTTTCAGTCTAAGTTTATTCTATCTGTGACCCTGATTTGTTCTTTATCATCTATTACCGCGGATGCCTATGTCGACTCTGGCGCCGCTTTGAGTCTTATGGATTGGTCCTTTGCCAAACGCTGTGGGTATGATTTAGAGCCTCTTGAAACTCCTATACCTCTGAAGGGGATTGACTCCACCCCATTGGCTAGTAATAAACCACAATACTGGACACAAGTAACTATGCGAATTAATCCGGATCATCAGGAGATTATTCGCTTTCTTGTGCTGTATAATCTACATGATGTGTTGGTGCTTGGATTGCCATGGCTGCAATCTCATAACCCAGTCCTCGACTGGAACGCTATGTCTGTGTTAAGCTGGGGATGTAAGGGGATGCATGGGGACGTACCTTTGGTTTCCATTTCGTCATCTATTCCCTCTGAGATTCCTGAATTCTTGTCTGACTATCGTGACGTTTTTGAAGAACCTAAGCTTGGTTCATTACCTCCGCACCGGGAGTGCGATTGTGCCATAGATTTGATTCCGGGTAGTAAATACCCTAAGGGTCGTTTATTTAATCTGTCTGTGCCTGAACATGCTGCTATGCGAGAATATATAAAGGAGTCCTTGGAAAAGGGACATATTCGTCCTTCGTCATCTCCCTTAGGAGCCGGTTTTTTCTTTGTGTCTAAGAAAGATGGCTCTTTGAGGCCGTGTATTGATTATCGGCTTTTGAATAAAATCACGGTTAAATATCAATATCCGTTGCCACTGCTGACTGATTTGTTTGCTCGCATAAAGGGGGCCAAGTGGTTCTCTAAGATAGATCTCCGTGGGGCGTATAATTTGGTGCGAATTAAGCAGGGGGATGAGTGGAAAACCGCATTTAATACGCCCGAGGGCCACTTTGAGTATTTGGTGATGCCTTTTGGCCTTTCAAATGCCCCTTCAGTCTTTCAGTCCTTTATGCATGACATTTTCCGTGATTATTTGGATAAATTTATGATCGTGTATCTGGATGATATTCTGATTTTTTCGGATGACTGGGACTCTCATGTCCAGCAGGTCAGGAGGGTTTTTCAGGTTTTGCGGTCTAATTCCTTGTGTGTGAAGGGTTCTAAGTGCGTTTTTGGGGTTCAAAAGATTTCCTTCTTGGGATACATTTTTTCCCCCTCTTCCATCGAGATGGATCCTGTCAAGGTTCGGGCTATTTGTGATTGGACGCAACCCTCTTCTCTTAAGAGTCTTCAGAAATTTTTGGGCTTTGCTAACTTTTATCGTCGATTTATTGCTGGTTTTTCTGATGTTGTTAAACCATTGACTGATTTGACTAAGAAGGGTGCTGATGTTGCTGATTGGTCCCCTGCTGCTGTGGAGGCCTTTCGGGAGCTTAAGCGCCGCTTTTCTTCCGCCCCTGTGTTGCGTCAGCCTGATGTTGCTCTTCCTTTTCAGGTTGAGGTCGACGCTTCTGAAATCGGAGCTGGGGCGGTTTTGTCGCAAAGAAGTTCCGACTGCTCCGTGATGAAACCTTGTGCTTTTTTTTCTCGTAAATTTTCGCCCGCCGAGCGGAATTATGATATTGGGAATCGGGAGCTTTTGGCCATGAAGTGGGCTTTTGAGGAGTGGCGTCATTGGCTTGAGGGGGCTAGACATCAGGTGGTGGTATTGACCGACCACAAAAATTTAATTTATCTTGAGTCCGCCAGACGCCTGAATCCTAGACAGGCGCGCTGGTCGTTGTTTTTCTCTCGGTTTAATTTTGTGGTGTCATACCTACCGGGTTCTAAGAATGTTAAGGCTGATGCCCTTTCTAGGAGTTTTGAGCCTGACTCCCCTGGTAATTCTGAACCTACAGGTATCCTTAAGGATGGAGTGATATTGTCTGCCGTTTCTCCAGACCTGCGGCGGGCCTTGCAGGATTTTCAGGCGGATAGACCTGATCGTTGCCCACCTGGTAGACTGTTTGTTCCTGATGATTGGACCAGTAAAGTTATTTCTGAGGTTCATTCTTCTGCGTTGGCAGGTCATCCTGGAATCTTTGGTACCAGGGATTTGGTGGCAAGGTCCTTCTGGTGGCCTTCCCTGTCACGAGATGTACGAGGCTTTGTGCAGTCTTGTGACGTTTGTGCTCGGGCCAAGCCTTGTTGTTCTCGGGCTAGTGGATTGTTGTTGCCCTTGCCTATCCCGAAGAGGCCTTGGACGCACATCTCGATGGATTTTATTTCGGACCTTCCTGTTTCTCAGAAGATGTCTGTCATCTGGGTGGTGTGTGACTGTTTCTCTAAGATGGTCCATTTGGTTCCCCTGCCTAAGTTGCCTTCTTCTTCCGAGTTGGTTCCTCTGTTTTTTCAAAATGTGGTTCGTTTGCATGGTATTCCGGAGAATATCGTTTCTGACAGAGGAACCCAATTCGTGTCTAGATTTTGGCGGGCATTCTGTGCTAGGATGGGCATAGATTTGTCTTTCTCGTCTGCTTTCCATCCTCAGACTAATGGCCAGACCGAGCGGACGAATCAGACTTTGGAGACATATTTGAGGTGTTTTGTGTCTGCAGATCAGGATGATTGGGTTGCTTTTTTGCCTTTAGCGGAGTTTGCCCTCAATAATCGGGCCAGCTCTGCCACCTTGGTGTCTCCTTTTTTCTGTAATTCGGGGTTTCATCCTCGATTTTCCTCCGGTCAGGTGGAATCTTCGGATTGTCCTGGAGTGGATGCTGTGGTGGAGAGGTTGCATCAGATTTGGGGGCAGGTGGTGGACAATTTGAAGTTGTCCCAGGAGAAGACTCAGCTTTTTGCCAACCGCCGGCGTCGGGTTGGTCCTCGGCTTTGTGTCGGGGACTTGGTGTGGTTGTCTTCTCGTTTTGTCCCTATGAGGGTTTCTTCTCCTAAGTTTAAGCCTCGGTTCATCGGCCCGTACAAGATATTGGAGATTCTTAACCCTGTGTCCTTCCGTTTGGACCTCCCTGCATCTTTTTCTATTCATAATGTTTTTCATCGGTCATTGTTGCGCAGGTATGAGGTACCGGTTGTGCCTTCCGTTGAGCCTCCTGCTCCGGTGTTGGTTGAGGGCGAGTTGGAGTACGTTGTGGAAAAAATCTTGGACTCCCGTGTTTCCAGACGGAAACTCCAGTATCTGGTCAAATGGAAGGGATACGGTCAGGAGGATAATTCTTGGGTGACTGCCTCTGATGTTCATGCCTCCGATCTGGTCCGTGCCTTTCATAGGGCTCATCCTGATCGCCCTGGTGGTTCTGGTGAGGGTTCGGTGCCCCCTCCTTGAGGGGGGGGTACTGTTGTGAAATTGGATTTTGGGCTCCCCCGGTGGCCACTGGTGGAATTGAACTTGTGTGCATCATCCCCTCTGTTCACCTGTTCCCATCAGGATGTGGGAGTCGCTATTTAACCTTGCTCCTCTGTCACTTCCATGCCGGTCAACATTGTAATCAGAAGCCTTTCTGTGCATGTTCCTGCTACCAGACAACTTCCAGCTAAGTCGGACTTTTGTCCTTGTTTGTTTTTTGCATTTTGTTCCAGTTCACAGCTGCAGTTTCGTTTCTGTGTCTGGAAAGCTCTTGTGATCTGAAATTGCCACTCTGATGTTATGAGTTAATACTAGAGTCTTAAAGTAATTTCAGGATGGTGTATTGATAGGGTTTTCAGCTGACCATGAAAGTACCCTTTCTGTCTTCCTGCTATCTAGTAAGCGGACCTCGATTTTGCTAAACCTATTTTCATACTACGTTTGTCATTTTTCATCTTAAATCACCGCCAATATATGTGGGGGCCTCTGTCTGCCTTTCGGGGAAATTTCTCTAGAGGTGAGCCAGGACTATATTTTCCTCTGCCAGGATTAGTTAGTCCTCCGGCCGGCGCTGGGCGTCTAGGGATAAAACGCAGGCTACGCTACCCGGCTACTGTTAGTTGTGCGGCAGGTTTAGTTCATGGTCAGTTTAAGTTTCCATCCTTCCAAGAGCTAGTTCCTATGTATGCTGGGCTATGTTCTCTTGCCATTGAGAACCATAACAGATGGGGGATTGGGGTGGATGAAAGAGAGATCGGGTAGGGATCAGGGATAACATTTACGATTGTAGTCTGTCTTCTGTCTTCGTTCTTCTGTCTTCTTTCTTCTGTCTTCTTTTTTCTGTCTTTTCTAAAGCAGGGATTGTGGTGTTACAGGCTTCTGTAGCACCACAAGGCCCAGCACGAGGAGATATGGCTGTGTGACCGCTCTGCAGGAACCCTCAGCTAGAGTGAGGACCCCTGCAGAGCGGTCAGACAGGAAACAGGCAGGTGACAGACAAGTCACAGAGCGGTCACACCGCTGGTGTGAGCTGTCATTGGTGGGATTGAATGATCACATCGATCCCACCAATCACTGCAGGCCCTGGTGACCATGGCAACTGCCTAGGATCGCTCTGATCCTAGGCAGGTCACAGCCAGGTCACCAGCAGGGCACACCGTGACCAACGCTGTGACCTGTGATTGGCGCGATCGTCGATAACATCGATTGCGCCAATCAGCTCCTGCAGGCCCTGCTGGGCCTGTCCTAGGCTCTGGCCTAGGATCGGTGCTATTACAGCACCGATCCAGGCCGGTACGGGCAGGGCACAGCGCGGTAATACCGCTGCTGCACCCCGCAATCGATACTATGGGCGATCGTGCCAATATGGGGGGTTTTTGATGGTGCCTGACGTTGCCAGGCACCGGCCTAGGATCGAGTACATCAGTACTCGATCCTAGCCTGGGACCTCATTGTTTCAGCCAATCTATTTGGCTGAAACAATGAGAAACGCTGTGATTGGCTGTTCAGAATTGAACAGCTAATCACAGCTATCTGGAGGCTTGGGGGGGCGGCGCCATACCCCAGGATGGCGAGGTCATCTTCCTTGAGGTAAGATGGCATTGGAAACTTAATGCGATCACCACGGCTTAAGTTGCGATGTCTCATTAAATAGCATGACATACTATCCTGTCACTGGGAATTAATTCCCAGGTCGACTCGACGGGATAGTACGTCATATGGGATTAAGGGGTTAAAATCATTTTTCAAGCTGGTGTTATAAAGTAGTCTAATTTACTGAGATAATGACTTTTGGATTTTCATTGGCTGTAAGCCATAATCATCAACATTAACAGAAATAAACGCTTGAAATAGATCACTCTGTTTGTAATGACTATATACAATATATGAGCTTTACTTTTTGTGTTTAAGAACTGAAATAAATTACCTTTTTGATGATATTCTAATTTTGTGAGAAGCACCTGTAAGTATGCTTTTTATTTTATTCAGCTAAATCAAAAGGAGTCATTGACAACCCATCTAAGAAGACCTAATTTCTTTAAAAGAAAAAAATGAATCTCACTAAAATGTAAAACATGGCATTTATGAGCATGAGATTAAGATTGGAATCATTTTTTTCCAGTGCAGTCCAGGACTTAAGGCCCCGTCTCACATAGCGAGATCGCTAGCGAGATCGCTGCTGAGTCACAAGTTTTGTGACGCAACAGCGACCTCCATAGCGATCTCGCTATGTGTGACACGTACCAGCGATCAGGCCCCTGCTGCGAGATCGCTGGTCGTGTCGGAATGGCCTGGACCTTTTTTTGGTCGTTGAGGCCCCGCTGACATCGCTGAATCGGTGTGTGTGACACCGATCCAGCGATGTCTTCACTGGTAACCAGGGTAAACATCGGGTTACTAAGCGCAGGGCCGCGCTTAGTAACCCGACGTTTACCCTAGTTACCAAAAAAAACAAACAGTACATACTCGCCTTTCGGTGTCCAGGTCCCTTGCCGTCTGCTTCCTGCTCTGACTGAGTCTCGCCGTACACTGAGAGCAGAGCGCAGCGGTGACGTCACTGCTGTGCTCTCACTTCTCACTGTACGGCCGGCAGTCAGTGAGAGAGCAGGAAGCAGACGGCAAGGGACCTGGACACCGAAAGGCGAGTATGTACTGTTTGTTTTTTTTGGTAACCAGGGTAAACATCGGGTTACTAAGCGCGGCCCTGCGCTTAGTAACCCGATGTTTACCCTGGTTACCCGGGTGCTGCAGGGGGACTTCAGCATCGTTGAAGACAGTTTCAACGATGCCGAAGTCGTTCCCCTGATCATTGGTCGCTGGAGAGAGCTGTCTGTGTGACAGCTCCCCAGCGACCACACAGCGACTTACCAACGATCATGGCCAGGTCGTATCGCTGGTCGTGATCGTTGGTAAATCGCTTAGTGAGACGGGGCCTTTATTCTGTAAGTATTGTTTGCAGATCATTCCACATGATAACAAACCAGCTGCTCTGACTGATGACTCAGCTTCCTTAATTTCAATAGCCAGACATAGCCACCACAGCTTTTATCTCTAGCTCATTATTGTAAAGCGTATAAAATAAGCCAAGCTATACAAGAGTGTCATGGAAAATTGTAATATGATTTACAGGAATTTAACATGAAAAAAAAAAATGTCAGATTGTGGTACAAAGTTCATGAAAAGGTTAATATATATATTTATATATGTAAATATATATATATATATATATATATCCGCTAAATAAGAAAAAAGTCGGACCGCACCAACAGCCTGTATAGACGTGATGGGAACCGCTCACCTGCACACAGTAAGCCAGAGTCTCCAGTCCTGGGTGCGTTGCTCCATGGAAGAGTAGCGTGAATGAATGCCAAAAATGGAAGAAGAAAAGCACGCACTCAGCAGGAAGTCCGATGCAGGTAACTTTATTCAGCTAAAAGACACATCTTCACGGCCGGGAGTGTTACAGCAAGGAGTGCGGCAATGCTAGACTACAGCTGTTTCGCGCCGGCTTGGCGCTTCAACAGGTCAGATTTGACCTGTTGAAGCGCCAAGCCGGCGCGAAACAGCTGTAGTCTAGCATTGCCGCACTCCTTGCTGTAACACTCCCGGCCGTGAAGATGTGTCTTTTAGCTGAATAAAGTTACCTGCATCGGACTTCCTGCTGAGTGCGTGCTTTTCTTCTTCCATTTTTGGCATATATATATATATACATACACAATACCGTTTGCCCACTGGCAAAGTCATAAACAGTCTATAATTTTAAGGGTAGGTTAATTTTAATATTGAGAGATAGAATATCAAAAATAAAATCCAGAAAATCACATTGTATAAATTAGATATATTTATTTGCATTTTGCAGTGAGAAATAAGCATTTGATCCCTTGAGGTTTGCGCACATGTCAGGAGGAATTTTGGTCCACTCCTCTTTGCAGATCATCACTAAATCATTAAGATTTTGATGCTGTCGCTTGGCAATTCGGAGCTTCAACTCCCTCCATAAGTTTTCTATGGAATAAAGATCTGAAGACTGGCTAGGCCACTATTTCCCCCACTGTACAGTATATGTATATATATATGTATGTATATATATATATATATATATATATATATATATATATATATGTATATATATATATACACAGTATACACATACATAAATGTCAGCACAAGACTTAATTGTTATGCAGACTATACTGGATATAATCAAAGAGGCATCCAGATGAGAGCTGTAGTCAGTGGCGTAACTTGAAACTCATGGGGCCCGATGCGAAAGCTCTAACGGGGTCCCCAAATATTTTAAACCTTTAATAGCAATAGTCTTTTTCTATAGGCCAAAGGGACTTTTAGGGCCCCCTAGGCTCCAGGGCCCAGATGCAATTGCAACCCCTGCATCTGTTGTAGTTACGCCCCTGGCTGTAGTCATCCCTCATTTGTTGGTCCAACAGAGATGATGAGTTAGGTTGCCGCAGCAAAAGCCCAGCCTATGTTGTAGTAAGTGCAATGTCAGTGTATGAGGTAGAGTTGGCTATGTTTTTTATTAAGGTGGCACAAGCATTCTTTACAGTAACTGCTAGTGTTTTTGATATAAGGCTCACGTTCACATTATTATATTACAGGTCCGAGTGCTATCATGTTGCGTTCCCGTGCGGTTGGTGGGCACGTCAAATGGCGCATGCGGACGCATCCGCATACAACGCATGTCCCTGCATACCCAATGTTAAATATAGGTATGCAGGATGACGCAGGACGCATGCAGAAGTAGGCGGAGCGTACACAGCCATACGGAGACCAGCCAAACGCAAGCGTGAACCCGGCCTTAGACCATAGCCTGAATGTAATAGAAAAATTAAACCGAGAGAAAAACAAGGAACATCTGGCCTATCTAGAGTTAACCTTTTAGCTGATTCAATGTAAACTAAATTGTTGTGATCAGTGACCACCGTAACTGGATGAACCACTCCCTCCAAAAAATGCCTCCATTCCTCAAAGGCCAATTCAACAGCAAGTAACTCCCTATGCCCAATATCATAATTTCTCTCTTTTTTTTGAAAAAAAAGCACATGGACACAGGTTAGTCAGAGTTATGGGCCCTTGAAATAAAACTGCCCCAATCTGATCTCCGAAGCATCAACCTCCACAATGAACGGTTCTTGTAGAACAGGTTGAATCAGAATGGGTACAGACATAAAACACTCTTTTCGAAAGCTTTGATAGCACCCAGCGACCAAAGCTTGAGATTCTCCCCCTTAGGCCGGAGACACACTGGTGCGAGAGACGGCCGAGTCTCGCTGGTTAAAAGCAAGCTGTGGCACCTGCACTCCGGAGCGGAGCGTGCGGCTCCATAGCAATACATGGAGCTGCACGCTCCGCTCCGGAGTGCAGGTGCCACAGCTTGCTTTTAACCAGCGAGACTCGGCCGTCTCTCGCACCAGTGTGTCTCCGGCCTTATGTGTAAGGTCAGTAAGTGGTTTACCAATCTGCGAAAACCTCTTGATAAATTTCCTATAATAGTTGATGAATCCCAGAAAACGCTGCCAAGCCTTAAGCTCACGAGGTTAAACCCAATCAATTATGGCCTGCACCTTCCCAGGGTCCATCTTAAATCATTCTGCTGACAAGATAAACCCCAAGAAAGAGATTTCCTAAACAGAAAAAAACACATTTCTCTAATTTAGCAAACAAAGAGTTCTTCCTCAATCTTTGTAACACAACAAATCTGGCAATAAAATAAGAACATCATCCCAACATATCTTTCCATGCAATCAGAGAAAATATCATTTATAAAATTTAGAAACACAGCAGGTGCATTGGATAATGCAAATGGCATGAAAAGGTTTTCAAAAACACCCTCAGATGTTAAAAAGTAATTTTCTGCTCATCACTAGGGATGGGCGAACCCGAACTGTAAAGTTCGAGACCGTACCGAACACATAGTGTTCGGTCACATGGTTCAGAACACAGATTTCCATGGGAAACCCGTGTTACAGTTCAGGTCCAGTTGAGGCTGTAAAAAAAAAAGCAGAAAATTAATAATAAACATTAGAATTATACTTACCTGTTCAGCGAAGCGTCCTCCCATCCCGATGTCTGCCGGCTGCATTTGCTTCCGGGGCCGCTCATTACCTTCTGCCGGTATTCACTGCACTCAGCAGTCTATGGCTTTTTCCAGCAGTGTTCGTGCGGTGACGTTACCGCACGAACACTGCCGGAAAAAGCCGAATACTGCCGAGTGCAGTGAATAATATCAGCAGTTAATGAGTGCCCCAGAAGCAGATGCGGCCGGGAGACAGCGGGACGGGAGGACGCATCACTGGACAGGTAAGTATAATTCTAATGTTTATTATTATTATTATTTATTATTATAGCGCCATTTATTCCATAGCGCTTTACATGTGAGAAGGGGTATACAAAATAAAAAACAAGTACAATAATCTTAATCAATACAAGTCACGACTGGTACAGTAGGAGAGAGGACCCTGCCCGCGAGGGCTCGCAATCTACAAGGGATGGGTGAGAATACAGTAGGCGAGGGTAGAGCTGCAGAAATTCCGCAAACCTTTTTACACCTGTGGTTTTGCTGTGGATTTGACTGACTCAATGGAAGTCAATGGGTGCAGAAGTGCTGCAGATCTGCAAAAAGAATTGACATGCTGCGGAAAATAAAACGCTGCAAATAAGGTCAGAAATTTCCACAGCATGTGCACAACAATTTAGGAATGTCATTTATTCACTTTGCTTAAGTAATCAATTGCGTTTTTGGAGCATTTCCGCACGGAAAAAACACTGCGGAAACGTAACAAATCCCCAACGTGTGCACATATCCAAAAATTTCTACACCTGAAGCCGTGGTTATGTAGAGAGACTGGAGGAGACACTGGAAGGATGGCTAGTGACTCTGTCTGCTGTGATCTAATCAGGAGCGGCTATGCTTCCTCCATCCCCCATTAATTTTCTTCTTTTTTTTACAGCTCCCCCTTCCCATCCCATGTCATCTCCGGCCCCAAACTCGAACTTTACAAAAAACTTGGGCGAACATGCCGATCTCGAACATCGGGGGGCTTGCCCATCACTACTCATCACCCTTCCGGATGCGTATCAAATTGTAAGCCCCTCTAAGATCAAGTTTAGAAAACACCCTGTTCCCCAGAAGCTGATTATATAGGTTGGGGATGAAGTGGGTTGGAAGTGGGTATTTTTGACCGTGATTTTTTTCAGTTCTAGGAAATCAAGGCAAGGACAAACCCCCATCTTTTTTTAGCAAAGAAAAATCCAGCAGCAATAGGGGAGGAGGATGGATAGCTATGACCCTTCCGTAAACTTTCATTAACATATTCTTTCATGACGGTCTGTTCAGACCCCAACAAATTGTAAAGGCAAGCTTTAGGCAATTTGATGCTAGCAATAAGATCAATAGCACAATCTTAGGGACGATGGGGAGATAGCAACTCCACCTCTTTTTCCAAGAGCACATCTCTGAAGTCCTTCAGGTTCCCCAGAAGACCCTTCAGACTAGTGGAGCATATTTGTATGTTTTTTAGACATTTCTTGTAACAATTGGGGCTCCATTTCACAATCTCCTTCGGACACCAATCAATAACAGGATTGTGATTCTGCAACTATGGAAAGCTCAGAACCAATCCATCAGGTAATTTTTCAACACAAAGCAGGAGATGGATTCAGAGTGAGTGCTCCCACTTGGAAAGTGAAATGCAGCATTGCTTTCTTGACCAAATTGTGAGCAAATGGTGTCTTATCAAGGATGACAATTTAAATTGGTCTTTCTAAACTAACTGTCCCTAACCCTAACTTCAGAACCAGTTCCGAATCAATAAAGTTTGCAGCAAACCCACAGTCAATTAACGCCAATGTTGATAACACCTGGTTCTCAAAAGACAACATAGTATTTATCAGTACTTTATCAGAGGAAAAAAGGTACCTGGGAGTCTGGGTGACCTCCTCGGCCATTACCAAGACTCCCGATGGCTTGATAGCTTGAGGACAAGTTGGGCAAGTTTTAAGAAAATGTCCAAAGAGACCACAGTATAGACAGAGTCCGAGATCTTGTCTATGTCTTCTCTCTGCAACACGAAGACTGGCAACTCTAACCTCGGGTAAATGGATCTGCTCTGGGGAAGTATAATGAGCAGCCTGCTGTAGACTACGTCTCTCACGGATTCTGTGGTCCATTTGTATGGCCTGAGTCATGGCCTCCATCAGAGATCAAGGGGTGTCATGAAGGACCAGAGCGTCCTTGAGGGTTTCAGAAAGGACTTTTTGGAACTGGCACCTGAGAGGAGCATCGTTCCATAGAACATTGATGGACCACTGCTGGAACTCAGTACAGTAGTCCTCTGTTGTGTGACCCCCCTGTGCTAGGTTAATGATCTTAGCCTCAGTGACCAGGATTCCGTTGGGTTCATCATATATCAGACCTAAAGTGTCAAAAAAGCCATCAATAGAAAAGCGTCCTGGGTTTTTGGGGACAAAACAAAAAATATGCCCAGGTCTGAGGACCCCCTCATCGTGTGAACTGGGGGCGCAGGGTAAAAAATAACCTACAACTCTCCCTAAATACCCTAAACTGGTCTTTCTCTCCCAAAAATTTATCAGGGAGGGATATCACAGGTTCAGGCGAGAGACCATCTGTACATCAAAGGGTAAAAAAAACCTGAAGGTCTGAACTGAGATACAGACTGGTGTGCATACAGCATGCAAGTGCAAGTTCACACTGGCCACTGAACAGAAAAAAACAAAGACAGAAATATAATGATAAAATACCCTGTAGTAAATAAATAAATAGCGTAGTGCATGAAAATAATATAGGGTACTTGTGTCATGGCAAACACTCGCCCCGGTTTGTCTTTTTACTTCTTTAGGTAATTGCAGTGACCTTGTATGTCAATTTTCTTCAACCCTTCTCACCAGAAGATGCTCCTGTTTAGGTGTTCCATGGTTGGCCAGGATATCTCTGTGAGATGGTTGTCATTCCATCTTTGTTAAATATTTGTATCACTTTTGCATAGTATTCTGATTGATAAGTAAAGCTTTGCTGATCTTCTTGTAGCTTTTACCTTTCTTGTGTAAACTAACAATTTTCTTTCTCAGGTCTTGTAACAGTTCTCTTCCATGTGGTGCCATTACTGATAGCATGAAATGGGAAAGGGTTTTCCTCGTTAAGTAGCGCTTTTTTATAATCAACTGTCTGCTGGACACTTGTTTAATGAATAATAAGACTTACATGTGGTTACATTATTGTAAATTAGAATTTGTCATCTAAAATTTAGCTTTGCTCCTTAGACTTTTATTGGGGTGAACTAATTTTTTGCAACATGGCCTTGAATGAATTTGCTAGGAAAAGTCGTTTTTTGGGTGTGCAAACTAATACATCTTGTTTGCAATCAATGGCCCACACTTGTGGGAGCATTTTGACGTATGGGATCCCATAGAAAATGATTCCAAAAGGAAACTAATGGTTTTCTGACAAATCTGATGGGGTGTACACATTTATGCTGAGCACTGTGTATGTTATTCAGATGGCTAATGAAAAACGTAATAACAAGCATACATAGTAACCAACTGATTCAGATTGGAGTTCCATAAAAAAGAGTCCCTGTAGACTGAATCACATAAAGTGCATATGTGCATATAGTGCATAAAATGATAAAGTCACACTGAGGCTCACCCACTAAATACCCAACGTATGTTTCACACGTTTCGTCAGTGTTTTTTGATGAGTGGGCCACCAGGAATATTATGGGAATACTATCACCATGAATCCACGCTACATAAAGGGACTTTATACAGGAATTGCAGAAAATTACATGGGGTGGTGATTTTTTGTTTATATCTATTGACGTGACTGGTTTATATTCTAATATTGACCACACTATTGGCCTTCAATGTTTCAAACTTTATATTGATAGACTATCTAACATGACCATGGCCCAAAGAGAGTTTTTGATGAAAAGTATGACTTTTATTCTAGAGAACAACTTTTTCACATTCGGGGAGACCATTTATCACCAGATACGGGGGACCGCCATGGGTTCGAAGGCAGCGCCTACGTATGCTAACTTATTCATGGCTGCCTTTGAGTCCTGGTATGTCCTCCATTGCAAACACAAACAGAATCTGGTCCTATACAAACGTTTTATAGATTATATATTTATCATCTATGATAATGCAGATAATACGGTTTTTTATTTCCTTGATGCTATAAGGGATAATCATTGGGGTATAGAGCTCACTCCCTGTGTGGAAAGTAAAAATGTCACCTTTTTAGACTTGAACATCTATATTGATGACGCTGGAGAGATCATGACCAAAAACCATTTTAAAAATGTGGATGCCAATGGGTATGTTCATTATGATAGTAACCATCACAGACCATGGCTTAGAAACATCCCAAGGAACCAGTATTATAGGATTAGAAAAAACTGTACTTCTGATGCAGCATTCAGGGAACAAAGTAAAATTCTGAGGGAGAGATTTCAAGAAAAAGAATATCCTGTGAAGCTTGTCAAAAAGGCTTATAACTCTGTTAAGGGTTGTTCCCAAAATGAGCTTATACATCTTGACAAAAATAAGGGCGCTAAGAAAAACCTTTTTGAAACAAATTTTATCACTACTTTTTCGTCACAAAATGTACAAATACGGAATATATTAGAAAAACATTGGAGTGTGATCTTAAATGATCCTATCCTTAACAAGGTGGTTCCTAGGAAACCAACAGTAACATTTAAAAGGGCCCCCACCATCAAAAACGTCTTGGCACCCAGTGTAGTAAAGATTTCCACCTCTGGATGCACTTTAGTAGGTAATGAATGGATCGGCCGTAATGGGTCTTACCGATGTAATGGACGTGGGTGTAAATGTTGTAGATCTATTAATAACAATGTTGACAGTTTCATGTCGTTTGTAAAGAAAGGGAAGGCTTTTAATATCAATTCTAGAATGACGTGCCAGACAGATTACGTAATCTATTTAATTCAGTGCAACTGTGGTAAACAGTACGTAAGAAGGACTTCTCAACCTCTTCACAAACGTGTCAACTCCCATAGGTTTAATATCCTTAGAGGTTTTTCTAAACATGGATTGTCGCGACATTGTACCATAGTTCATCATGGTAACGTTAAATTATCTGTTACCCCCATTGACCATGTGCCTGTGAATACACCTAGGAGATTGGAGATCCTGGCTAAAAAAGAAACATATTGGATATTTAAGTTGGGCACTTTAAGCCCTGGTGGATTGAATGAGGTAAGTGACCTCTTCTAGAAACCAATAACTAATATCATGAATTTTCATCACATTGACATTCCTCTGTGATGGATTTTTTTGATGGTTGGAGTTCCTCCGTGTGACGATGTGGCGAGAGACTATTGACTATAGTGGCCCCCATTTTCCATGAATCCAGGTGGCTGACAGGTCTAGGGTCCTGCTTATTTCTTTGCAGTGTTTGTAGACCTCTAGATCAAATGGGTTCAATTCCTGAATGAACCGTTGAAATTGAGTATATGGGAATTTACCCTCCCCCTTACTTCTTTTACTTCATGTGATTCTTGTTCAAATAATCCTATTGATATTGAAGTACACTACAGACACGCTATGTAGTGTCAGTTATCTCATATTGGCCCTTGGTTTCCTTTGCTATGGGTCAATATATGATATTTTAAGTGTTTTGAATGGGTTAAACTGGTGAATCAAGATAAATAGTTGCCCTCACCTAAGACGACTTGGTGGTTTAGTGGTATAAGACGGAGGTTTAATCTCTGGAGGATAGTTTTTAGGTTTCTTCCAGCGTGAGTTCTAATCCTGGTTTATCTGGATACCAGAAATATTTACATTTGTTTTTATTATTTATTGATGAATATATATGGTTTTAAAGATCGATCATTGTGTTTCAATGTATTTTAATGTTTTGTATCCAATATTATGGGTGTATTTACAAATTTTTGATCTAAAGTGGGCGTTCCCACCAGAAGTGATGTCGTAAGAGGGTGGGGCTTATACATGTTTTGTGTTTTTTTTATTGTATTTGTGGGTATATATACCTGGTTTTACTGATGAATCTTGATGCCCTGATGAAGTGGTCTGTTTGCCACGAAACGCGTAGGCTAATAAACAGAGTGTGTGTGTAACTCTGTTACCTTTATTGTGGTCTGCGCGGCTTCTATCCTCCGGTTCTATCTTTTTCCATGTGGATCCATACTGTTTGCCGGGAGCCTGCTGCGACCATACGTGCTTATCCAAGGGAGTTGTGACCTGTCACAACCAGACCAGGTGAGTCTGTTTTGTGGGGGTCCAGGTGATTGCGATACCTGAAGGTATTACTCTATGTGCGCTTCTTTTTCTTGTTTTTAGAAAGTCACACTGAGGCTCACCCACTAAATACCCAACGTATGTTTCACACGTTTCGTCAGTGTTTTTTGATGAGTGGGCCACCAGGAATATTATGGGAATACTATCACCATGAATCCACGCTACATAAAGGGACTGTCAGAACATAATGACTGCTTAGAGGAAGTACAAGCGCTTGATGAATTACAGCGTGGCCAAATATTTAGGCACAACTTCCCATCTACTTTTTTTCCATCTATCTCTGCCCTTCTCTGGCTCTAAAAAGCCAGAATTGTCAATTAAAGAAAAGGAGGGCAGGGATAGAGGGAAAACAAGCAGGTGGGTTGGTGCAATTAAATGATTGCTACGCCATGATGCACCAAGCGCCTGTACTGGGTATGAAAAGTCATCCTGTATTGACAGAGTCCCTTTAAGATGTGTGATGTAGTACAGGGGAGGACATATCATTGGTGCAATCTGTGCGGTCAAACAAGGGCCCACGAGGTAAGGGGGCCCATTTCTACCTTCAAAGCAGGTGCAATTTTGTATTTTTAGGAGCTCTTGGGCTGCAAGGGGCCCATATATTGTTCTTGCACAGGAGCCATTTTCTGCCCGTGTCCGCCAGTGATGTAGTACATGTAGATAGTTGTCAAAAAAAGTATGCCAAAGCTGATATTGTGTAAAAATTGTCACCTTCTAAGTATTTCTAGAATTCAAAAAGAAAGAATAGACTAAAATAAATGAAGACAAAGAGGACTGGTAATGCATATACCTTTTCTTCTACTGGAACAGGGAAGTTGAAAGTATTAACACACCTCAGGCCTTCTCCTATATAGTGAATAACACAACAGTTCTACACAGAACACAAAGAACCAGCAGCGCCGCCCAGTGGCTGCAAGGTCTGTTGCTATACAATGGTTGCATAAGTCTTTGTAAACAGAACAAATAACAATTTCTCTTTAGGTAATCTGTGGTGTTTCCTTATATAACTGTAAGGCCGGTTTCACACGTCAGTGGCTCCGGTACGTGAGGTGACCGTTTCCTCACGTACCGGAGACACTGACACACGTAGACCCATAAAAATCAATGCATCTGTTCAGATGTCATTGATTTTTTGCGGACCGTGTCTCCGTGTGCCAAACACGGAGACATGTCAGTGTTCGTGGGAGCGCACGTATTACACGGACCCAATAGAGTCAATGGGTCCGTGTAAAACACGGACGTTCTCCGTCTGGGGTCCGTGTGCGTGCAGGAGACAGCGCTACAGTAAGCGCTGTCCCCCCCACATGGTGATGAAGCCGCGATTCATATGTTCCCTGCAGCAGCGTTTGCTGCAGAGAAAATATGAATAATAGTGTTTAAAATAAAGATCTATGTGTCCGCCGCCCCCCCACCCCCTGTGCGCCCCCCCGCCCCCTGTGCGCCCCCCCGCTGTCCTGAAAATACTCACCCGCTCCCACGTTGGCTGTCACTCCTTCCTCTCTGCCCCGCGCCTCCTACTGTATGCGGTCACGTGGGGCCGCTCATTTACAATCATGAATAGTCGGCTCCGCCCCTATGGGAGGTGGAGCCACATATTCATGACTGTAAATGATCGGCCCCACGTGACCGCATACACTAGAAGCCGCGGCCAGACCAGGAAGCAGCGAGGGAGGCGGGTAAGTATTTTCAGAACAGCGGGGGGGCGCACAGGGGGTGGGAGGGCGGCGGACACATAGATCTTTATTTTAAACACTGTTATTCATATTTTCTCTGCAGCAAACGCTGCTGCAGGGAACATATGAATCGCGGCTTCAGCACGATGCAGGGTACCACACGCGTGGGTACCACACGCTCCGTGTGGTACCCACTCGCCATACGGGCGGCACACGTGTGCCGCACGTATGGCCTACGTGAGTTCCCAGGCACACGGACACGGATAACTCCGCTACCGATTTATTCCGGTACCGGAATTATCTGGACGTGTGGGACAGCCCTAAGAGGAAACTCCACCTATGCACTTTATAAACACATTACTCCATGCACATTTTTCTTGTATTCCGCCTTACACTTCTTTGAATCCTTTTACATAAAAAATATAGTTGAAAAGCAAGAAAGAAATTAATGAGTGAAATAGTTGATGATGATTTATTACATGCTTAAAATTTCCACTTAATATCTGCCTGTTTCTTTGTATGTTTTCACCTCTTCAAGAGCTTTTTTCATTTAAATTTTTATATTTTATTTACAAGTAGAGATAAGTATTTCAATGTTCGGTTCGGATTACGATTGCCGAATTTGCAATATTCGCCTATTAATTCCTCGAATATTCGCTGAACATAATCGAACTCCATTACAGTCAATGGGAGGCTAAAAAAAACGCATGCACAACACCTTATAACGGCCCCAAATGCTGCCAAAACACATCAAATTAGGGGTAGACACCAAGAAAGTGGTCTCAATTCACCCACAGTACAAATTGTACCAAGGCACAGCAGCAATCAGCCAGGCATGAGGTATCGGGGTCTGAGTCAGCATTTACAGCTTTCAATTGAAAATCATTGTAAAATGAGGTGGGTGAGGGATCAGTATAGGCCTTCTTTGCTGGGAGCCCTGATGCAACATGCAACACCTCTACCTGCTTTCATGCTGAGCCACACTCAGGTGGCACAAATATCAGTTTTGTAGACTACCATTGTCAGAAAATGTTAAGGATAGAAACACTGGTAGTTGAGTCCAAGGTAGTGGAGGCCTGACGGTATCGGAGGCCTGATGCTACAGGCAAAACGCATTAAGGAGACCCAACCAGGAGTGTTTGCATTTTCCAAAATTAGTGCCAAACACTACAAAAGTGGCATCAATTTCACCACAGTATAGATAGTATAATAGGGACCGAGAGGTCTTCCACTACACCCAATCCAGCATATGGACACCCAACCTGGAGTGTTCCCATTTAAACAAATGTGGGATTTACACCACAAAAGTGGCATCAATTTTACCACAGTAGAAATAGTATAATAGGGATTTAGGCTACTTTCACACGAGCGTCGTACTCGGCCCGTCGCAGTGCGTCGGGCCGACGTACCGACGCTAGCGTTGTATACGCCGCACAACGGGGGCAGCGGATGCATTTTTCCAGCGCATCCGCCGCCCCATTGTGAGGTGCGGGGAGGTGGGGGCAGAGTTCCGGCCGTGCATGCGCGGTCGGAAATGGCGGTCTGTCGGCAGCAAAAAACGTTACATGTACCGTTTTTTTGCAGCCGACAGTCCGCCACAACACGGCACAACCGTCGCACGACGGTTGCGACGTGTGGCAATGCGTCGCAAATGCGTCGCTAATGTTAGTCAATGGTGAAAAAACGCATCCTGCAAGCACTTTTGCAGGATGCGTTTTTTCGCCAAAACGACGCATTGCGACGTATTGCAAAAAACGCTAGTGTGAAAGTAGCCTTACAGGTCTTTCACTACACCCAATCCAGCAGATGGACACCCAACCAGTGTTCACATTTAAAAAATGAGGGCCTTACACCACAGAAGTGCCATAAATTTGACGAGAGTAGAAATAATATAATAGAGACCTACAGGACTTCCGTTACGCCAAATCCAGCAGATGGACACCCAACCAGGAGTGTTTACATTTCAAAAAATTACGGGCAGACACCACAAAAGTGGCATCAATTTCACCACAGCAGAAATAGTATAATAGGGAACGTCAGGTCTTTCACTACACCCAATCCAGCAGATGGACACCCAACCAGGAGTGTTCACATTTAAAGGGAACCTGTCAGCAGATTTTGCCACTATAAGATGCGGCCACTGCCTTTCAGGGCTTATCTACAGCATTCTATAATGCTGTAGATAAGCCCCGGTCTGATCTGCAAGTGAAGAAAAATAAGTTTTATTATACTCACCTGGAGGGAGCAGTCTGATCCAATGGATGTCGCTGGTCCGGGTCTGGCGCATCTTATCTTCTTGGGACACCTGCAGTGCGCAGGCGCTGGGCCTCTCTGACCTTTCCCAGCGCCTGCACACTGCAGCACTTTACACTGTCCTCAGCAGGGTAGAGAAGTCCGCCTGCACATGAGCACGATGCCAGGGAGCGAAGAAGAAGCAGGAGGGCGGCGACGCAAGAAGATGGGAGGCGCCGGACCTGCGACACCCATCAGACCGGATCGCCCCCCTGGGTGAGTATAATGTAACTTATTTTTCTTCACTTGCAGGTCGGACCGGGGGCTTATCTACAGCATTATAGAATGCTGTAGATAAGCCCTGAAAGGCAGTGGCCGTATCTTATAGTGGAAAAATCTGCTGACAGGTTCACTTTAAACAAATGAGGGCCTTACACCACAGAAGTGGCATCCATTTCACAAGAGTAGAAATAGCATAATAGGAACCGACAGGTTTTCCACTACACACAATCCAACAGATGGACATCCAACCAGGAGTGTTCACATTTCCAAAAATTATTGAAAGACAATACCAATGTGGCATCAATTTCACCACAGTATAGATAGTATAATAGGGACTGACAGGTCTTCCACTGCACCCAATCCAGCAGATGGACACCCAACCAGGAGTGTTCATATTTAAACACATGTGGGCCTTACACCACAAAAGTGGCATCAATTTCAGTAGAAATAGTATAATAGGGAGTGACAGGACTTTCACTACACTAAATCCAACATAAGGACACCCAACCAGGAGTGTTCACATTTTAAAAAATGAGGGCCTGACACCACCAAAGTGGAATAACTGTCACAAGATTAGAAATAGTATAATTAGGACCGAGACGTCTTCCACTACAGCTAACCCAGCAGATGTAGACCATGACTGTTCACATTTCCAGAAATTTGTGTTAACATCATCAGCAGCAGCAGCAGCAGCCACAGCAGGCATAGAAGCCACACTAAAGATATCACAGGGTGCAGTTACGTGACATTAATGCATCACAGTAAGAAATGCAATATCACCTAGTCTGTACAGTCTGCGATTAGCACAACACCTAATCACATCCACATGATCAAGCCAGTCTGCGATTAGGGTTCAAAAGTCCTTGGAGATCCATGACTTGTTCGACTTGTTCATCTTGATGAAAATTAGACGGTCTACACTTTTAGGGGACAGCCGGCTGCCCTTATCCATCAGGACACCAAAAGCAGCGCTGAGGACTAGTGATGAGTGAACGTGCTTGCTACTACTCGGTATTCGCCCAAGTATCACTATGCTCAGGGCTGGCCCGAGAGATTACGGCGCCCTAGGCGAAACTATTTTGTTGCGCCCCTACTAATTTTAACATACCTCCCAACTTTTGAAGATGGGAAAGAGGGACAAAGTTTGCGAAGCGGAAAATTTTAGGCCACGCCTCTGACCAAACCCATTCATAACCACATAGCCACACCCATATCCACGTCCCAACCACACCCATTTAGCACTGCTGATCACACTGTTTCATAAAGATTAATTATAAACAAAAAAATATGGCCACACAGTGCTCCATACTGTATAATGGCCACACATGATGCTCCATACTGTATAATGGCCACACATGATGCTCCATACTGTATAATGACCACACATGATGCTCCATACTGTATAATGACCACACATGATGCTCCATACTGTATATTGGCCGCACATGATACTTCATACCATATAATGGCCACACATAGCTACTCCTACACACATGGCTGCGCTCCGTACAGACGCGCTCCACTCCATACACACGCGCTCCGCTCCATACACCTCGTACACACGCGGCTCCGCTCCGTACACATCATACACATTTAGCTCCGCTCCATACACCTCATACACACATGACTCCGCTCCGTACACCTCATACACACGGCTCTGCTCTGTACACCTCATACACACACAGCTCCGCTCCATACACCTCATACACATTCAGCTCCGCTCCATACACCTTTTGCCTTTTGAAAAGATTTTTTATAATTTTTTCTATTTTTTCTCTGGCGCCCCCTTAGGGTCGGCGCCCTAGGTGGCCGCCTAGTTCGCCTATACGTTCGGGCCGGCCCTGACTATGCTCAGTGTACTCGGCGAGCACCACGTATTTCCGGGATTATTCGGCGGGAGCTTGGGTCTCCGCCCTGCAAATCTGGCGCTCTTTAGAGCGCCAATGACAATGCAGGGATAGTCAGCCATGCACTGTAATGCCCCAGTCATCTTTTTTGTGGTATTACAGTGATTGGCTGGCCGCACAGTATCATCAGGTCTATAAGACCACATTCTTCTCCAGACTTAGCAAGTGTAAGGAGAGCTGCTGCTGAGATAGGGTCAGAATCGTCCTTGTAATAGTGTAGGTCTGCAACTGTTCAGTTCACAACTCCTGAGAAACCTAGTCCTTTTTAGGGCTAATTCGGGGGTCCCAAGACTTCAGCGCTAGGTAGGCAGGGGAGTCTATGTGCACATATCCACATCAGTGCAAGGCCTGCAAGCACTGTATGTGCGTACATTGCTCTCACTGCATACCTCCAAAAGCGACATAACTGTCTGCTGCTGCTTATTTACTATATACCTAGCTGCAGTTTTCTGTGTTTTTTTTTTTTATTCCCCCAAATCCCCCCAAAATGTATACAGTCTGTTATGTCAGACTGCGGCCTGGTGTAGCTGTGTTTTAAAAATGATATTTTTGCAGGCATAGCTCTGTGTGCTTGCCTTGTTCATTTTTTTTTTTTTTAATTCACCAAAAAACAAAAAATAATTTATACAGTCTATGTCAGGCTGAGTCCGGGTGTATCTGTGTTTGAAAAATCGTATTTTCGCAGGCATACATAGCATAGTTCTATGTGCTAGCCTTGTTCAATTTTTTTTTTCTAACATTCACCAAAAACCAAAAAATTATTTTTACAGTCTATGTCAGGCTTAGTCCTGGTGTATCTGTGTTTGAAAAATCTTATTTTCGCAGGCATACGTAGTGGAGCGGCCCCCAGACGCATGGCAGCGGGGTACTCGGTACCGGGTCTCTCGGTTCTGGGGATGTCACGGTGGCCCGACCCTGTCCGTGGCCCTGCTAAGGGGCGCCCAATAAAAGGTGTAGGTGGTGTAAGTTGCAGTAAATGACGACGACACAGGGTTGCAGTCTCTTTACCTCTTTACTGAAGGCTTCGGCATCCGCAATCCAGAGCACTGCTAACAGGGCTGGCTGAGACCGGCTGGTCCGAACGCACATCCAGAGTTCCCTTTGCAGGTGGAAATCAGTGACTACCTACTAGCGCCTGGGTGTTGTAGTACCTCCCTGCTGAGCACCACGGGATAGTCCTCACAACTGTCGTGTATGTTTCTGTTCTTTCTCTCTCCGTCCCCCAGATGATATGGATAGGACGCACCTGTATGACGGGGTAGGCCTGGAGTTATTTTATAGGGATCCTAGAGACGCCCCTCTCCCACAATTGCCTCCGTTGTCTTCATTAGGTGATTTAGGTGAGGCAGCCAACCTAAAGTTAACTGCCCTGCCGTAGTTCAAGTAATGTGTAGAGTCTATTACTTCCTCGGCGTTCCGTCGGCCGGCTACGCGCCTCAGAAGGATGTTGCCGATCTCGGGGCACAACTCCTTCTGGTTCTTTCGCCTTTGTGCTGTGATCTCGTTTCTCACTTCTCCACAATATACCTCGCTTGTGTCCTTTCTTAAGATACCGCCGCAATGAGGTGCAGGCACGGCTCCGCAACGATCTGTCCTTTTGCAAGGCCTCTGTCAGGATCCCACCCCTGACAGGGACCCCCCTGGATCTTCCCAAGTAACGCTCTCCTCTCACTAGATATTACCTGGGCAAAACCCAGTCAGCTTCTCTCTAACTTCCTATCCAACCCCCAGTTTTACTAGAGTGTGAGGAGTGGCCTAATACATAGAACCCTTTGCTCCCCCTGGTGGCTGGAGTGTGAAGTGTAATGTGTGACTGTGATACCTGGTCAGGTGAACTCCTTTAGTGCAATCAGACGTAACATCACTCCCCTTAGTGGCAGAGCGACATTACTGCAACAACCAGGACTCTGGGGCGCTGCACTAGCATAGTTCTGTGTGCTAGCCTTGTTCTACTTTTTTTTTTTTTAATTCACCAAAAAGCAAAAAAAATGTAACACTGTCTGTTATGTCAGGCTGAGGCCTGGTGTATCTGTGGTGGAAAAATCGTAGTTTCGTAGGCATACGTGGCAAAGTTCTTTAATTTGTTTTTTTAAATTCACCAAAAACCAAAAACATATTCAGTACAGTCTGTTATGTCAGGCTGAGGCCTGGTGTTTCTGTGTTTGAAAAATCGTATTTCCGCAGGCATACGTAGCATTGTTCTGTGTGCTAGCCTTGTTCTTCTCATTTTTTTTTTTTTTTTAAATTCACCAAAAAGCAAAAAAAAAAAATTAATACAGTCTGTTATGTCAGGCTGAGGCGTGCTGTATCTGTGGTGGACAAATCGTAGTTTCACATGCATACATGGCATCGTTCTGTATGCTAGCCTAGTTCTACTCTTTTTTTTATTATTTTTTTTTTCAATTCACCTAAAACCAAAAACATATTTAATACAGTCTGTTATGTCAGGCTGAGGCCTAGTGTTTCTGTGTTTGAAAAATCGTAGCTTTGCAGGCATACTGATCAGATATAATTTAGCTCCAAATAAATACATTTGTTTTGAGCTTTTAAAATAGTGCAGTAGTCCATTAAAAATGGGCAAGGCAAGGGGCAAGGGATGGGGAAGTGGACGTGATGCTGATGATGCATGCAGAGGACGAGGATGTGGCCAAGCTGAAAGTGGGCCACAACAAAGACCCACATCTTCTCGCTCGACCTTCCTGTCCCAAATTCTAGGGGACGGCAGCACACCACTACTGAAGCCAGAACAGTGTGAAACGGTGGTTGGTTGGATAGCGGATAATGCTTCCAGTAACTTAGCCACCACCACCACCATGTCTTCCACACGGTCAAGTCTGAGTAGCCATGAGTGCGTACCAGATATTCCTCACCCTGATCTTCCTTCCTCCCTCCATGCTGAGTGCACTGAGACAACTGATCCCACACTCCGAAGTGCTGTTCAGTTTTCCCTTTCAAGATTCCGGACTCTCGGCCTGTCAACTTGAAGTAGGGCCAGATGAGATTGTATGTAGCGATGCCCAAAGTTTTGAACAGCCATGGTCACATGAAGGCGATGGTGGGAAAGTGTCACAAGAGGTGGACGATGATGAGACACAATTGCCAGAAAGTCAGGAGTAGCAGGGTGCGGATGTGGAAGACGAGGTGGTGGATGACATAGTGACTGATCCAACCTGGCAGGAGGACATGCAGAGTGAAGACAGCAGCACACATGGGGAAGGAGGCATATCACCCCAACAGGCAGGAAGAAGCAGTGTGGTGGCCACAGACAGAAGGCGTGCATCCGTTCCCCGTAACACCAACGTGAGGGAAGTTGCCATTCCAACTGTTAGATCTTCCTGAGTCTGGCTATTTTTTAAAGTCTCTATCAATAACCCCAAACAGGCCATTTGCAGCACCTGCCATGCCCACATCAGCAGGGGTAGCAAAACTACCTGCCTGACCACCACCAGCATGATCAGGCACATGGCAGCAAAGCACCCGACTTTGTGGGCCGAACCCCAGGCTCCAGGAACACTGTCTGCAGGTGACAACACTGCTTCTTCAACTGTTTTGCGTAGAAGCCAATCCCCCGTCCACCGTGCATGTGAAGATGTCTCTAGCCCTGCACCTGTTGCTGCCCACAGTCAAACAGCACCATCATCAAGTCTGTCCATGTCCTTGTCCCAGCACAACCTACAGTTGTCTATACCCCAGTCATTGGAACAAAAGCGGAAATACCCAGCCAATGCCCAACAGGCCACAGTACTAAATTCTAACATTTCTCTTCTGCTTGTGCTCGAAATGTTGCCTTTTAGGCTCGTTGAGATGGAAGCTTTCCGCAACCTGATGGTGGTGGCCATTCCAAAGAATTTGGTCCCCAGTCGCCACTATTTCTCCCAGTGTGCCGGACCGGCATTACACCAACATGTGTCCCACAACATTACTCGTGCCCTCAACAACACGTGGACAAGTGCTTGTGGCTAGGGAGAGTATATCTCACTGATGGCACACTGGGTTAACATAGTGGAAGCCGGGACCCAGTCAGACCTTGGGATGGAACACATCCTCCCCACGCTGAGGATTGCGGGCACTACGTCAATCAGGGTTGCCCCCACAGTGTACAGCTCCTGCACCTCTTCCTCTTCAGCCTCCATCTCTGAAATCAACACAGTAGTCAGAAGCTGGAAGCACTGCAGCACTGCCTCAGCCAAGCGGCAACAGGCTGTGCTGAAGCTAATCTGCATAGGTGACAAACCGCACAATGCAGAAGATTTGTGGACAGCTCTGAAAGAGCAGTCCGATATTTGGATGACACCGCTGAACCTACAGCCAGTCATGGTCATTTGTGACAATGGCCAGAACCAGGTGGCGGCTCTGAGGCAGGGTCAGCTCACACACGTACCTTGCCTGGCCCATGTGCTTAACCTTGTGGTTCAACGTTTTCTGAAAAGCTACCCGAAGCTGCCAGATCTGTTAGTGAAAGTACGCCATCTGTCTGCCCATTTTAGAAAGTCAGCCACAGCTTCAGCCGCCTTTCCTATGCTTCAGCAGCATTTGCAGCTTCCGGCTCACTGACTGGTGTATGATGTCCCCACGCGTTGGAACTCTACGCTGCATATGTTGGAAAGGATTTGTGAGCAGAAGAGGGCAGTTGTTGACTACCAACATCAACGAGGCCGTCGACATTCAGTTCAGACTCTACACATAAGACCTCAGGAGTGGACATGGATGTCAGACATACTGTATGTACCATCCTCCAAAACTTTGAGGACTGCACCAAGATGGTGAGCGGCGATGACGCCATAACTAACATCACCATCCCGCTTCTCAGCATTATGAAAACCTCTCTGCTCACAATTAAAGAGGATGCATTGCAGGAGAACATGAAGACATGTGGAGCGCCCCCAGACGCAGGGCCGCGGGGTACTCGGTACCGGGCCTCTCAGTCTCGGTCCTGGGGTTGTCACGGTGGCTAGACCCGGTCCGTGACCCTGCTAAGGGGCGTCCAATGAAAGGTGTGATGAGGGTGCGTGGTGCAGGTCTCGATGAATAACGAGGACACAGGGTTGCAGTCTCTTTACCTCTTTACTGAAGGCTTCGGGATCCGCAATCCAGAGTACTGCTAACAGGGCTGGCTGAGACCGGCCGGTCCAAAGGCACATCCAGAGTTTCCTTTGCAGGTGGAAATCAGTGCCTACCTTTTAGCGCCTGTGTGTTGTAGTACCTCCCTGCTGAGCACCACGGGATAGTCCTCACAAATGTTGTGTCTGTTTCTGATGTTCTTTCTCACAACTCGTATCTGTTCTGATGTTCTTTCTCCATCCCCCAGATGATATGGCTAGGACGCACCCGTATGACGGGTAGGCCTGGAGTTCTTCCGGGACCCTAGCGTCGCCCCTCTCCCACAATTGCCCCCTATGTCTGCTTAGGTGATTTAGGTGAGACAGCCAACCTATAATCAACTGTCCTGCCGCTGTTTGAAGTACTGCTTGGAGCCCAATACTTCCTCGGCGTTCCGGCCACCGGCTACGCGCCTCAGTAGGATGTTGCCACTATCTTAAGGCACGACTCCTACTGGCTTTATCTCCTTTTTGCTGCGATCTCGTTTCTCACTTCTCCACAATAAATTTTGCTTCGTTTCCTTTCTTAGGATGCCACCGCAACGGGTGCAGGCGCGGCTCCGTAATGTTCTGTTCTGTTCGCTAGGTCACTGTCAGGATCCCACCCCTGACAGAGACCCCCCTGAATCTTCCCCTGCAACACCCTCTGCCACAGGATGTTGCCAGGTTCCAACTCAGTCAGCTTCTGGCTAACTTCCTATCCAGCCCCCAGTTTTACCAGATTGTGAGGAGTGGCCTAATACATAGAACCCTTTGCTCCCCCTGGTGGCCAGAGTGTGAAGTGTAATGTGTGACTGTGATACCTGGTCAGGTGAACTCCTTTAGTGCCATCAGATGTACCATCACTCCCCTTAGTGGCGGAGCGTCAGTACTGCAACGACCAGGTCTCTGGGGCGCTGCACTCCCCCACGGTTAAATCCAGTACTCCCGGACTGGGAAGAAAACAACAATACATGTCAGCAAAAGACATACAAAATTTTGAAATGCAATGAACAAGTAAATATAACAGTGCTTCCCTTTATGGGAGGTGAGGACTCTTGAACGTTACAAACAAAAACATGGTTAAATATTTTAAATAACATACTATAAATAACTTCTATTACCCAGCCGGGTATCTACTAAGTGCAAATTCTGAACAATAATTAAACTTTTCCTTTAAGGGCGTATAGGCTGAACCCACTAAAGGCTTACTAAAAAAACTCTGAAATATAAATTAACTTCTTCTTTACTTCTCTTTTGTAAGTGCAACATTTTTCTTTTTACTCTCTGATTTTTCATATGCAGGACCGCCTGTGTATCTGCCCAGGCCTACTGCCTCTTTTCTTAGTACAGGATCAATTAACCATCTCTCTATGGCTCTCAGGAGGACTCACTAACTAACCCCTACGGGTTTACTTTATTGAAATTCGGCTTTCAACTCTTTCCTGTCCTCAATCTCTAGTAACATTATCAAACATTCTCTATAACTATCTAACTAACTACATATTACTTCTATGTAAAACATTATTACCATTTACTTTCTTTAAGGCAACATTATACTTTAAGTGCAACTAGTGAACGTTCCCTTTAAGAGGGAACCAAGTCTCTTTGAGGTAATGCAGACTCTCTCTATCTGCAAGTCCGTTGAAGGCAAGAGCTTCCATGCTGTACTCAGGAACAGTCTCTTGAAAAAGCTCTCTCTTTTGTGAAACCAGTAAAGGGCACCTTTAAGAAGGTGCAAACTATTTACAATACAGTTTGTGAACGATTCACCGTCCATGATTCGGCAGTCTTTGTAACATTGATGAACAAAAGCAAAAATAAAAACAAGAGCAAAAATAAAAAGCAATAGGGATCCCGGGTAAACAAAGGGATCCCTTTAAGAATAACCCTGGTCGGGTATTAGCAGCAAAAAGCAGGGAAACAAACAGTTAACTATTTACAGTTTCAGAGCATTAGGATCTTACTCTGGTTCTGGCGGCCTCCACCGGGGCTTTACCTGACAGGCTTGACTCCAGGTCTACTCCCGGTACCAGGTTCACTCCATGGGTTTGGGTCTTCTGCCTGACCAGGTCGTGCGCCGCGATGAGTGTCTGCGTGGGCCGGTGGATTATGTTGGCGGCGGCAGAGGCTGCTGCCGCTGCTTCGGAGGCAAGCTCCTCCCCCTCGGTTCTGGATACCGCCAGGATGGCTGTACAGCGCTGCATGTCCCGGGCCCACCAACTTCTGCCCTTGAGATGCCGGCGGTACGTCACCACATCTCCCGGCCTCAGGAGGGACTTGGCGCGTCTCCACACAGGCAGGGCTCCACCTCGTCCCGGGTGATGCGAACTCTCAGGGCTGCTCCAATTTCTTGGACGAAGCCCTTCCCTTCCTGAGGCTGGTAGACAATCACAACGCCCCATTTCGGCAAGGAGCTATCCAGCAGCTCACCTCGCGCTTCTCGCTCCACTTCTCGCTGGAACTCCGCGATTAGGTGGTTCCGATATTCTCCCCAAGGGAAGGGCCCGAGGTCGTGCCCCCCCGGTAATTTGGGGACAGGCGGTGGGGCCACCGGGGCGCCATTGGTCGCGGCGGTGACTGGGTCAGGTGCGGAGGTGAGGCGCCCTCCCCGGGAGTCGCAGCACTGTGTACCCTCGCTTGAGGTAACTCCTTCGACGCCACTCCACTCTCCTGAGGGAGGCATACGGACTGGGGACCGTTCAGGCATGGGATGCCCCATCGACAGCTCCCCCCGGGTCGAAATCCTCCAACGAGGGCATGTCGGAGTAATCCTCCGGTGACGGGGGTCGGTGCGGGGCCATTCTTTTCCACAGGCCTTCTCTGGTCTCCAGTCCCACCTCATCTGAGTCATAGTTTCATTTCATTGGTCTCCGCCCACCATAGAAGATCAGGAGGCAGGTCTCAGCTGCTGACGGACACGTCCTCAGGATATAGAAATATTCGGACTGGGCGGCCATTGTCTTTCGCGCTCTCCAGCTCATGTACGCCCACCTCACGCCCCTCTACTTCTACTGCGCTCCTCGCAGCGCTGTAATGGCGGCGGTTTTGGCGGGAATCGGCAATGCACAGTCTTTGCAATAAGTCACAGTTCAAACACAATTCAGACACTGTTCCAAGGCACACATAACCTGATTCTTCAGGCTTAGGTAGATCCTGTTCGTGATGCCAAGTTGGAGCACCCCCAGATGCAGGGCCGCGGGGTACTCGGTACCGGGCCTCTCAGTCTCGGTCCTGGGGTTGTCACGGTGGCTAGACCCGGTCCGTTACCCTGCTAAGGGGCGTCCAATGAAAGGTGTGATGAGGGTGCGTGGTGCAGGTCGCGATGAATAACGAGGACACAGGGTTGCAGTCTCTTTACCTCTTTACTGAAGGCTTCGGGATCCGCAATCCAGAGTACTGCTAACAGGGCTGGCTGAGACCGGCCGGTCCAAAGGCACATCCAGAGTTTCCTTTGCAGGTGGAAATCAGTGCCTACCTTCTAGCGCCTGTGTGTTGTAGTACCTCCCTGCTGAGCACCACGGGATAGTCCTCACAACTGTTATGTCTGTTTCTGATGTTCTTTCTCACAACTCGTATCTGTTCTGATGTTCTTTCTCCGTCCCCCAGATGATATGGCTAGGACGCACCCGTATGACGGGTAGACCTGGAGTTCTTCCGGGACCCTAGCGTCGCCCCTCTCCCACAATTGCCCCCTATGTCTGCTTAGGTGATTTAGGTGTGACAGCCAACCTATAATCAACTGTCCTGCCGCTGTTTGAAGTACTGCTTGGAGCCCAATACTTCCTCGGCGTTCCGGCCACCGGCTACGCGCCTCAGTAGGATGTTGCCACTATCTTAAGGCACGACTCCTACTGGCTTTATCTCCTTTTTGCTGCGATCTCGTTTCTCACTTCTCCACAATAAACCTCGCTTCGTTTCCTTTCTTAGGATGCCACCGCAACGGGTGCAGGCGCGGCTCCATAACGTTCTGTTCTTTTCGCTAGGTCACTGTCAGGATCCCACCCCTGACAGAGACCCCCCTGAATCTTCCCCTGCAACACCCTCTGCCACAGGATGTTGCCTGGTTCCAACCCAGTCAGCTTCTGGCTAACTTCCTATCCAGCCCCCAGTTTTACCAGATTGTGAGGAGTGGCCTAATACATAGAACCCTTTGCTCCCCCTGGTGGCCAGAATGTGAAGTGTAAAGTGTGACTGTGATACCTGGTCAGGTGAACTCCTTTAGTGCCATCAGACGTACCATCACTCCCCTTAGTGGCGGAGCGTCAGTACTGCAATGATCAGGTCTCTGGGGCGCTGCACATGGATCAAGGAACCATACAGGGGGATTACACTCAGCCCTGCTTCATGTCTTCCCAATGTAGATTGGTAGGCGAGGAGGAGGAGGAAGAACAGGAGCTACTTTCATGCGCTATAGATGGTACTACAAGCAGAGCAGTCATACCGTCTGTTCAGCGGGGATGGCCTAAGGACAGGGATTAGGAGGAGGAGGAGGACAGCATGGTCAGTCATCCTGTTGGTGAGGACACAAAAGTCTTGCCTGTTAGCAGTCTGGCACGCATGCATGGCTGACTTTGTTGCGCTGCGTTTCACGTGACCCTTTCATTGTAAAAATTTTGGGTGACACTTATTACTGGTTGGTGACACTTCTAGACCCACGCTACAAGGAGAACTTTCAATATCTTCTGCCAGAGGCAGAGAGGTGTACTAAAATGTTGCAGTGCCAGAGGGCCCTTGTAGCGGAATTACTTAGAAAATTCCCATGTGAGAATGCTGGCAACAGAAGTCAGAGTTTGTTGTACAACCAAGGAGTCCAAGCGAGAGAGACAGAAGTACAGTCCAGCTCAGACAGGGGAACAATGGCAAAGTTCTGGGACAGTTTTCTCAGACCCTCCCATCGTGCTGGCACAGAGGCAAGGGGTGCTGTCACAAGAAGTGCAATGTTTGGGAAGATGCTGAGGGAGTACCTTGCAGATGGTACAAACGTCCTCCGTGATTCCTCTGTGCC
This sequence comes from Ranitomeya variabilis, assembly GCF_051348905.1. NCBI lineage: Eukaryota > Metazoa > Chordata > Amphibia > Anura > Dendrobatidae > Ranitomeya > Ranitomeya variabilis. The sequence goes on from NC_135236.1 coordinate 603,344,435, forward strand.
TTTTAATTATTGGGTATCCAAGCTTGACACGTGGCATGAACTTGCTCTCTACGCCTTGGAGGTCCTGGCCTGTCCTGCTGCTAGCATTCTGTTTGAGCGGGTTTTTAGTGCCGCTGGTGGAATTATAACAGATAAGTGCATCCGCCTGTCAACTGAAAATGCTGACAGGCTGACTCTTATAAAAATGAACAAGGGCTGGATTGGGCAAGACTTCTGTACACCACCAAGTGAAAACAGCGAAACATAACCTCTAATACATTCTCTTTTTTGGGAGGTGTATTCTCATGCACCTCTTCACAACCACACATGGGTATACGCTTCCAGATTTGGTCTGTTTGTTGTTATCCTTCTCCTTATCCTCATCCTTATCATTCACAACCAGTAGAACACCAGGGTGAACGGATTCCGTGATGTCAAAGTCACAATTTGTTTTGTGCAAGGGTGTTTTTAGGATGCCGGTTACTAATTGGAAACCAAAACAAATGTTACTCCCACAGGGGGAAATGTCATAAAAAAGAGATGTACGTCTATTATTCCCATTTATTCTTATATTTTCCATTTTCCCTATCTCTGGACAGTCCTCTAATGAGGTAGTGTATACCTCTACAATAGAAAATTATTCAAAGACTTTTATATTATATTTTTATTTATAGCCCTGTCTCTGAGCTGTTGCTAGGGACAAACATATCTCGTTGGACACATTCTGTCTTCAAATCTATAAACCTGTGTTCGCCCCTCCATTTTGTTATTTACTTTCATCGGTGGATTCACATCATATATTTAATTGTTTGATTTCATTATGATTTATCTTTATGTCTCCTCATTTTCCACCACTAGATAACCACGCTTAACGTGCTCTGTGCTGCTATAGGCAGTCCAATTTTTGGCAAGGGTGTCTATGGTGCCCATAGTATATTTTTAAAAAATGTATCCCCCTTGGGGAAATGTTTGTCAGCCCATGCACTGTGTGTATTGGCATTACAAGTCTAGGAGACACACTCCTTTACATTGGGCCTAGTTTTTAATGAGGCCCTCAGCAAAGTCTCCTCATTGTCCACCACTAGATAACCATGCTGAACGTGTTCTGTACTACTATAGGCAGTCCATTTTTTGGCAAGGGTGTCTATGATGGCCATAGTATATTTTTTAAAAATGTATCCCCTTGAGGAAATGTTTGTCAGCCCATATACTTAGTGTATGAGCATTACAAATCTAGGAGACCCGCTCCTTTAAATTAGGCCTAGTTTTTAATGAGGCTTTCCTCCACCTCTCATCCTTTTCCACAACTAGATCACCAGGGTTCACGTGTTCACGTATAGACAGTCAATTTTCTGGCAAGGGTGTCTATGATCCGCATTAAACATTTTTTAAAAATGTACCCCCCATAAGGAAATGTTTGTCAGCCCATACACTTAGTGTATGAGTGACACCCCAGGGTCCTGGTTGTCACAGTGGCATTGCTTTCCTCTCGGGGAGAGTGATGTCACGCTTGGCAGCAAGGGAAGATCTCTTCTATCAGGTAACCACAAAGCACACAATATGTTCACACTCCAGGCCAGAAGGGGGAGCTCTGAACCTGGTTTTCAGGGGAATTCCCCTATTGATATATCCTGGCTTGGAGGAAAAAGCAGTTAGTCGGTCCAGGGAGACCAAGAGAGAAGGAAGTCTGTCAGAGGGACAGAGCAGAGTGAGTGAGAGAGCCAGACAGCAGACTGGAGCAGTCTGAGGCCGAGAGGAGAGTTGGGAAAAGCCAGAGAGAAGCTTGTCACAGAAATTCAGCTGAAGCGGAGCTGGCACGATAGGAGAATAGCTGAGCAGACATGGGGGTCTGCAGCTCCTGGCGGGAAGAGGAGAGAAGAGAGACATATGAGGGGCCGTGCAGACACAAGAAAGAGCTGCAACTCCTGGACAAGGAAACAGAGAAGGAAGAACAGTGTAAAGTGAGCGTGCAGGAGAGCGAAGCACAGGCGAGTGACACCAGGGGAGGACAGCAGCATGTGGGCTATCTCCCTGTAGAGAGCAGATTCCCGGTAGCCGGAAGACCAAGGTTGTGTCAGACTCTAGGAGGCACAGCAGAAACCGGCAGGACAGCTGGATTATTAAAAGTAAACTGTCCACCCTAATACCTAGGGGGACACAGGGACACATAGAGCCCGGGTCATGATAGAGAACCTATAAAAAGGCTAAAGCCACCTGTCATACGGGTTAGTGCCCCACCTTTATGGAGGACAGAGAGAACTGTGAGGACCTTGATAAAAGCCACAGGCAGCAACGGACTACATCAAAGCACTGTCAGGAAGGTTTCTAACTCCACCTGGTAAAGGGGACTCTGAACTTGCTTCCAAGCCGGCCGGACCCTGCCTGTACCTGTGATCTGGTGCCCTAGACTGCGGTTGCCTGAAGCCTTCCATAAACCAGGTAAAGAGACTGCAAACCTGCGTCCTCCATTCTTTACTGCACCACTCACCATCCTCATCCATATACCGGGAGCCCTGGGGACCTACTTCACCTGTGGAAAGTTATGCCATCTAGCTGCCATAACATCACCCCAGAGGACCCCTTTAAGCAGCGTCGGTCCCCACTGACCGAACACCACAGGTGGCGTCACGAACACATACTTTATCAAAACCCCTTTAAGACATTCCCTTTAACATGGGCATCCAGGGTTATGGACCGGGTCGCTGCCATCGTGACATCCCCCTTTGAGTACCAAACCTGGTACCGAGCATCCCCAGGCCCTGGCGTGTGTTTCATTTTTGGCGTCACAAACAGGATGGACCGGCCCAGTGAAAAGGGTCATGTGCGCCTAAGAGATTGTGTTGTGCTGAGAGACTGTTAAGTGTGAAATAGTGCCAAAACCACCGCCATTACACCACTATGTGGCGTGCAGGAAGAATGGGGCCTGTTGTCATGGGTGGAGCTTGGAAAAATGGCGCAAAAGTAATGGCCGTCCCCCCCATAAATATTATTATGTCCGAGAGATCTGGAGATTCTCCTGATCTGGAATGGCGGGGATGAAGAGAGAAGGAACCGTCCACGGAAGGAAGCGGAGAAGGAACAGCAGGAAGACGCCGCCGAGAACCTGGTCAGCAACATGGAGAGCGGAGGTCACCCAGAGGAGGAGGCGGAAGCAAGCAGCTGCCTCAGTCATTGGGAGGAAGAAGACAGGCCGTCACCGATGAACCCGGAGGTTCTCAGCGCAGAAGTGGAGGAGCTGTACTGTCAGTTCAGGTGTTCCTGGTTCCGCGCAGCCGCAAAAGCATGGGAGCAGCAGTGGAGCCAGCTTCCAGGATCTCATCCTGCAGTGGAGAAGTCCGGGACCGGAGACGACACTGGGGCAGGTAAGAAGACTGACCCTGTCCCGGTAGCCGAGGACACCCTGAAAGGGCCCGTAGACACCCTGCCACCCCTACCACCCGGCAGGCTGTGTAGATTGATTGAGTGGGAGTGGCCCTGGGAGATAGTACATACCTCCGAAGCCCCGTTGAAGCCGACGAGAGAGGCCCAGGAAGTGCACAGAAAATGGGTGACCTTCCGGTGGGAGCACTCCGGCACCAACCTGATAGGGTTCCCAGGAGAGGCCCAGGCTGAGGGAGAACACCTGGAAGTAATCAGCCAGAAAGAGAACTGTTTGCAGCAGGCTCTCAAACTGGAGCAGGAGGACAGGGAGCGGGACCTCAGATGCAGGGCTTCCGATGAAATACATTTGCAGGCTAAAGCTCAGGCCAAGAGGATAAATCATGAGGACAGGGGCCCACGGAGACATGGGACTGTAGTGGCATTCCACATCAAAACTGGCTGGGGATTCATTAAAGAACTTGGCATGCAACAGGAGGTATTTGTCAGCAGGTGTGATGTAGAAACCCACCTATTAGAGGGACACCCGGACAGGGACCTCTACCCCGGAGACCACGTTACCTAAACCAGAAACAGGGGAGACAAAGGGTGGTATGCCCTGCATGTGCACAAATGTGCCCCAAAAGGACCCAGGTCACCTGCAAGTGACCCAGAGCCACAGCCAGTAATCTCATCTAAATCACTGGCACTGTTACCTGGCAAGGTAAACCTGGCACCTGCCCCCAGCAAAGTACAAATCATCACTTGTTCTAAAGCTTCTAAAACTGCAGTAGAACAGAATTCAAAGTGCACACAAACTCCCATAGTGGGTACTGATGAGCTATACGTTGTGCCTGGCATAAGCTTGAACTCCTAGTTAGGAGATTGTAATGTGCAGGTGCTACCCTGGAAAAAGAAAAATTGAATCCGCAAGACAAAATGACTGCTGAATGTTAAAGTTGTTTAAGTTTAAAGAGTTTGATTAACCTGGCAAGGTTTTGGCATTAATAGTTCATTTGTTTCAAAGACACTGAGGCCATGGACAGTGAATGGTCAACAAACTTTCATGTAAATAGTTGGCGCCACTTTAGGTGCTTTCTACTGGTTTTACAAAGAACCATTAAAGAAACATTTGCTAATGTTGCCTTAGATGTTGATTTGTTTTACAGAGACCTGAAGAGCAAAACCGTCTGGTGTGGCTGAACACCGGGTCTGAATATACGCCTTGTAGCCCGCCAAGCCTAAGTTGGGGGTTTATGATGGATCCCTCGCATCGTTGCTGCTGTTCAAAAATGTTATTAAATTGACTTGAGTATTAATTGCACAATTAAATACACTACCTCCATATACAGAATTTTGAAATTGTTGTACTTTAAGATAGTGAAAATGTTTAGTGGAGAGCTGATAAAGTATAGCTAAAGTATGCAGATAGTATTAAATATGATAGTGAGAGTTTGAAAAGTAAAAGTAGTGATGAAGACTTTGCACTTTAATTAAAGAGGGTGTTTTTAAAAAAATAGTATACCCGTAAGGGTAGTCATCGTTCCACGGTATAGTATAGTAAAGTTCTATAGTTTTGAAAAGTTATTTTATACCTTATAATAAAGTTATGCAACGTTTAAAGAATCAATTACCTCCCATAAAGGGAAGCAAAAGTTTTCATAACCTGCGGAAATGCATTTCCCAAAATGTTTTGTATGTCTTCAAATAACCTGTATTGTTGTTCATCTCTTCCCAGGCTGGGAGTACTGGATTAAACGGGGGGGGGGGGGGGGAGTGTGATGCCCCAGGGTCCTGGCTGTCACAGTGGCATTGCTTTCCTCTCGGGGACAGTGACACTTGGAAGCAAGGGAAGATCTCTTCTGTCAGGTAACCACAAAGCACACAACATGTTCACACTCCAGGCCAGAAGGGGGAGCTCTGAACCTGGTTTTCAGAGGAGCTCCCCTATTGATATATTCTGGCTTGGAGGGAGACCAAGAGAGAAGGAAGTCTGTCAGAGGGACAGAGAAGAGTGAGTGAGAGGGCCAGACAGCAGACTGGAGCAGACAGAGGCCGGAAGGAGAGTTGGGAAAAGCCAGAGAGGAACTTGTCATAGAACTTCAGCTGCGGCGGAGCTGGTATGATAGGAGAATAGCTGTGCAGACGTGGGGGTCTGCAGCTCCTGGCGGGAAGAGGAGAGAAGAGAGACGTATGAGGGGCCGTGCAGCCACGAGAAAGAGCTGCAGCTCCTGGAAAGTGAAACAGAGAAGGAAGAGCAGTGTAAAGTGAGCATGCAGGAGAGCGAAGCACAGGTGAGGGACACCAGGGAAGGACAGCAGTGTGTGGGCTATCTCCCTGTAGAGTGCAGATTCCCGGTAGCCGGAAGACCGAGGTTGTGTCAGACTCTAGGAGGCACAGCAGAAACCGGCAGGACAGCTGAATTATTACAAATAACCTGTCTGGCCTAATAACCAGGAAACACAGTGACACATAGAGCCCGGTTCATGATAGAGACCCTATAAAAAGGCTCGAGCCACCTGTCTTACGGGTTAGTGTCCCATCTTTATGGGGGACAGAGAGAACTGTGAGGACCTTGATTGAAGCCACAGGCAGCAAAGGACTACATCAAAGCTCTGGTAGGAAGGCTTCCAACTCCACCTGGTAAAAAGGACTTTGAACTTGCTTCCAAGCCGGCCGGACCCTGCCTGTACGTGTGATCTGGTGCCCTGGACTGCGGTTGCCTGTCCACATGTTCCGTGCTGCTACAGACAGTCAATTTTTTGGCAAGGGTGTCTATGATCCCCATTAAATATTTTTTTTAAATGTACCCCCCATGGGGAAATGTTTGTCAGCCCATGCACTTAGTGTATGGGCATTACGAGTCTAGGAGACCCGCTTCTTTGTAATGGGACAGTTTTTTTATGAGGCCCTCCTCCATGTTTTTTCCAAGGGGGGATTGGGGTGCGTGCAAATTTGGGAAAAGGCAGCCCTTGCATTCAATGCATAAGGAAACAGTATGGCAGGACCAACTGAAGAATGTGAAGTGGGTTTTCCTGTGGCCATCCAGTACCTGGGTTCAAAGGCTTATTTGGGTGCATATGACTGGGTAGCAGGGCAGGCTTTGCAGTTACTACAATAAGAAAACAGTATGGCAGGACCAACTGAAGAATGTGAAGTGGGTTTTCCTGTGGCCATCCAGTACCTGGGTTCAAAGGCTTATTGGGGTGCATATGACTTGGTAGCAGGGCAGGCCTTGCAGTTAGTACATAAGAAAACAGTATGGCAGGACCAACTGAAGAATGTGAAGTGGGTTTTCCTGTGGCCATCCAGTACCTGGGTTCAAAGGCTTATTGGGGTGCATATGACTTGATAGCAGGGCAGGCCTTGCAGTTAATACATAAGAAAACAGTATGGCAGGACCAACTGAAGAATGTGATGCGGGTTTTCCTGTGGCCATCCAGTACCTCGGTTCAAAGGCTTATTGGGGTGCATATGACTTGATAGCAGGGCAGGCCTTGCATTCAATGCAACATTTTATCAGGAAGCCCTCCTGTACCTCTCATGAAAGAGGTATTGGGTTGCGTCGTAATTCTTGGCAGCCCAGCCACTCACTGCATAGGCAATAACAGCATAGGAGACCCACTGCTTAATAATGGCCCTTTAAGAATGTTAATGCTGCCTGATGCCCCTCTAAGGCCGGCGTCACACTAGCGAGTTTTACGGATGTATGAGCACATAAACTACGTCCGTAAAATACGCATTGCACACGGCCCAATGAATCTCTATGTCCCAGCTCCTATCTGCCGTATATTATGCATCCGTAATATACGGTCTTGTACGGCCGTAGAAAATCGCAGCATGCTGCGTTTGTCACCGTATTGCGCAAAAAAATCGCCAATGAAAGTCTATGGGGGCGAGAAAAATATGGATTACACACGGACCATGCGTGTCACTTGCGAGAAATACACACCGGTGTTAGAGAAAAGCCGGTAATTCAATTGCCGGCTTTTCATTTCTCCTTCCCAAACCCGACAGGATATGAGACATGGTTTACATACAGTAAACCATCTCATATCCCTTTTTTTTTTTTGCATATTCCACACTACTAATGTTAGTAATGTGTATGTGCAAAATTTGGGTGTTGTATCTTGTAAAATAAAGGGTTAAATGGCGGAAAAAATTGGCGTGGGCTCCCGCGCAATTTTCTCCGCCAGAGTGGTAAAGCCAGTGACTGAGGGCAGATATTAATAGCCTAGAGAGGGTCCATGGTTATTGGCCCCCCTGGCTACAAACATCTGCCCCCAGCCACCACAGAAAAGGCAAATCTGGAAGATGCACCTATTCTGGCACTTGGCCACTCTCTTCCCACTCCCGTGTAGCGGTGGGATATGGGGTAATGAAGGGTTAATGTCACCTTGCTATTGTAAGGTGACATTAAGCCAGGTTAATAATGGAGAGGCGTCAATTATGACACCTATCCATTATTAATCCAATAGTATGAAATGGTTAATAAAACACACACACATTATTTCAAAGTATTTTAATGAAAAAAAGACACAGGGTGTTGTAATATTTTATTAGACTCTTAATCCACCTGAAGACCATCGTCCTGAAACAAAGTTAAAAAAACAAACAACAATATTCCATACCTTCCGTCGTTATGTCCCACGATGTAAATCCATCTGAAGGGGTTAAATCATTTTACAGCCAGGAGCTGTGCTAATGCACTCGCTCCTGCCTGTAAAACCCCGGGTACTGAATGGAAAGCAGGGTGACCTGTAGTTACCTTGAGTTGCGGTGATGCGTCCTCTGCTGGATGTCCTCATGAACTGAAGCCTTGGAAAAGTTCCCACGCTCGAGTTCATATGAGGGTATGTGTCCACGTTCAGGATTGCATCAGGATTTGGTCAGGATTTTTCATCAGTATTTGTAAGCCAAAACCAGGAGTGGGTGATAAATGCAGAAGTGGTGCATATGTTTCTGTTATACTTTTCCTCTAATTGTTCCACTCCTGGTTTTGGCTTACAAAAACTGATGAAAAATCCTGACCAAGTCTTGATGCAATCCTGAACGTGGACACATACCCTTAAGGTTGTGTAAAATCATGTTTCGATACTCCAGGACTCGCGGTTCCCTTTCTAGGGCGGGAATCATCTGGCTAAATTTGGTTTTATAATGTGAATCCAACAGAGTGGCTACCCAGTAGTCAGCAATATTTCAAATCATAACTATACGGGGATCATGATGCAGATAGTGCAGCAAGAAGGCACTCATATGTCGGGCTGTACCATGAGGACCAAGCCCATGCAGTGTTGCTAGTTGGGTAACAATGAGGCTCGTTTCCTCCTGCCAAACATGAACAACAGAGACGGGAGGATTATCCTCTTCATTTGACAGTTGATCGCCCATCACCTCTTCCTTCTCCATTTGTTCCTCGGATCTTGCACCTTCGATAACAGTTTGCCTGTTACCACCAGCCCCCAGATCGCAGTAATCCACCCTCCCTTGGCACCCGCCTGTGTGACAAGTCTTGAACTTAGAGACAATGTTATCCCTTCCACATGTGTGTGCAGCGCCCCAGAGTCCTGGTCGTTGCAGTACTGTTGCTCCGCCACTAAGGGGAGTGATGGTACATCTTATTGCACTAAAGGAGTTCACCTGACCAGGTATCGCAGACACACACCACACCTCACACTCCGGCCACCGGGGGGGTGGTTCTATCTATTAGACCACTCCTCACACTTGGGTAAAACTGGGGGTTGGACAGGAAGTCAGGGAGAAAGGAGCTGGGAAGAGCTCGAGAGAGGACCTGTCAGAGGTGGGATCCTGGCAGAGCCCTAGTGAACAGGAAAGAACGTTACGGAGCCGTGCCTGTGCTTACAGCGGCAGTCTCCTAGGAAAGGACAAGAAGCGAGGGGTATTGTGAAGGAGTGAGAAACGGGAATACAGCGCAGAGGTGATAGGAGCAGAAGGAGTCGTGCTGTAAGATCGAGGCAACATCCTTCTGAGGCGCAAAGTCGGTGGCCGGAACGCTGAGAAAGTAAGAGACTCTAAGCATTACTTCAAACCACGGCAGGACAGCCAATTATAGGTTGGCTGTCTCACTTAAACACCTAAGCAGACAATGGAGGCAGATGTGGGAGAGGGGCGACTCTAGGGTCCCGGAAGAACTCCAGGCCTACCCCGTCATACGGGTGCGTCCTAACCGTATCATCTGGGGGACGGAGAGAACGAACATCAGAGACAGACACAACAGTTGTGAGGACTATCCCGGGGTGCTCAGCAGGGAAGGACTACAACACACAGGCGCTAGAAGGTAGACACTGATTCCCACCTGCTAAGGGAACTCCGGATGTGCCTTCGGACCGGCCGGTCTCAGCCAGCCCTGTTAACAGTGCTCTGGATTGAGTATCTCGAAACCTTCAGTAAAGAGGTAAAGAGACTGCAACCCTGTGTCCTCGTTATTCATCGCACCCTGCACCACACATCATCACTCTCAACTTTCACTGGACGCCCCTTAGCAGGGTCACGGACCGGGTCTAGCCGCCGTGACAATCCCAGAACCGAGACAGAGAGGTCCGGTACCGGGTACCCCACGGCCCTGCGACGGTGGGGGCGCTCCATGTGGCACCCCAGGAGTCCGGTTGCCACAGTAGCATTGCCTTCCTCAGGGAGGGTGATGCCATGCCTGGAAGCAAGAGGAGTCCTCTTTCCAGGTAATTTCAGCATACAACACCTTTTCTTACTCCAGACCAGAAGGCGGAGCTCTAACATCTGTTTAGGGGAACTTCCCTATAAAATCTGACCTGGGGGCAGGGTTAGTCAGTTCAGTGTGAGAGAGTAGACAGTGAAGGTGGAAGAGGCAAGAAGTGAGGAGAACTTGAGGGATAGGAGCTGCGACTGAGCTCATCCCAGGACTAAGCGCCGAAGACTTGACACCGGGGTCCATGTTTGTGTTGGATCTTCAGGCCCCGCAATCAAATTCAGAGGACAGGAGATTGCAAGTCTCCTGGCCCCAGCTGACACCCGAAGGCACAGCAGCATACGAGAGCCAGGAGTCACCACGAGGGAGTGACACCTGGAACAGTCTCAAGCTGCCTGCCATGCAGGTAGTGCTTTACTTAGTGGACAGACTGAGAGAGGGACTTGAGGAGAACTAAAAGCACCAAGTACCCAGAGAACAGCACATAAGGAAGGCCTCCAACCCCACCTGGCTAGGGAGACTCTGAATTGCTTCCACGCTGCCCGGATCTCCATCACCAACTGTGACTTGTGCCCCAGACGGCACCTTCAACCTGAGATTAAAGTTAAAGGGCCACTGTCACCCCCCTCCAGCCTTTATAAACTAAAAGAGCCACCTTGTGCAGCAGTAATGCTGCATTCTAACAAGGTGGCTCTTTTAGTTTTTGGTTCAAGTATTCTGAAAATAAAGTGTTTTTAAACTTAGTCAAAATACCTGTCTTTAGACAGGGAGGCGGGTCCTCACTCCCCAGCTTCAACTGCTACTCTGCCGTCACTCCAATCTTCAGTGGCTTTCGGCGCCGCCCCCTCAGCGCTGTTTACACTTCAAAACCGGCGCCTGCGCTGTGTACTACTGTGCTGCGCAGGCGCAGTGAGCTCTGGCCATCTGACGTCCCAGCCAGGCTTGCAGACTGCGCCTGTGCGGCCGCCCTGCTTGTGAATCCCAGCCCTGCACTCTGCATAATGCATAACACAGTGCGGGGCTGGGATTCAAAAGGTGGGTGGCCGCACTGCCCGCACAGGCGCAGTCTGCAAGCCTGGCTGGGACGTCAGATGGCCAGAGCTTACTGCGCCTGCGCAGCACAGTAGTACACAGCGCAGGCGCCGGTTTTGAAGCGTAAACAGCGCTGAGGGGGCGGCGCCGAAAGCCACTGAAGATTGGAGTGACGGCAGAGTAGCGGTTGAAGCTGGGGAGTGAGGACCCGCCTCCCTGTCTAAAGACAGGTATTTTGACTAAGTTTAAAAACGCTTTATTTTCGGAATACTTGAAAAGAGCCACCTTGTTAGAATGCAGCATTACTGCTGCACAAGGTGGCTCTTTTAGTTTATAAAGGCTGGAGGGGGGTGACAGTGGCCCTTTAAAGAAACTGCAACCCTTGTGTCCTCTAGTTATTTCCACACCCTCAGTCCTGGACCCTCAGGTCTGCATCCCAACGTCCACAAGTCCCTTACAAAACTGCACCGGTAGCCTTGGGGCCCCGCTCCATCTGTTGGGAGCAGAACCATCCCAGCTGCATCACCATTGGCCCCAGCGGTCTCCTTAAGTAGCGTCGGCCATTTATAGCCGAACTCCACAGGTGGCGTCACGAACAATCCTCCTTTCCCTATGCAAACTTTATTCCCATTTCCACCATCATCCACTCTCTATTCTTCATCCCTTTAATTACGCGCTCAGGGCCACGGACCGGGTCCCCGCTGCCGTAACCACCCCTTTAAGAGCTGTGTGACCCAGTTTATTGTACCCCAGAGCCCTAGCAGGTGTCGCATTTCTGGCATCACAAACAGGATGGACCGACCCAGCAAACTGGGTCCTGTGCGCCATAGACTTTGTTGAGCTGCATGACAACCACCATTTTTTGCGCGGCGTGTGAGGAGCAGAGGGGGTGTGTCTTCGTGGGCGGAGCCAAAGAAAGAGCGCAAAGGGAAGCGGCGCTCCGTGCTCTGCCGTGAGTGGACTAAAAGCAGGAGGCCCCAGACTTGAAAACCGGAAGGAGCACCATCCAGACCGTCAGTGGAGCAGTCACTGACTCTGGTAACGAAATGCAGGGTCTGGCTGAGGTTCATTAGGGGGAGGAGAAAATGTCAAAACCGGGTGGAAATTCAGTGGTGGCCGCAGCCGCAGCCCACATGATGCAGCCAGATTCAGAGGCAGCCGCAGCCCCCGTGAGCCGCCTGGATCCAGCGGCAGCCGCAGCCACAGCTTCCATAATGCCATTATCAATGCCATACATACCAGGAGCAGCCTGGTTACCGCAGTATTCAGGGGAGTCACACACAGGTTGACCCTGACAGTGTGCAAGATGAAGATAAGTTGCTGACAGAACAGTTTATAGAAGGACTCCTGTCTAACAATCAAAGGACACAGCTGCGCATAATTGCCCTACAAAATCCTGACCTGGACTTTGCTCAATTAAGGATAGGGCCATTCAGGTGCTGCGTGAATCAAATCCTAGTGGCACAGCGCCCTCTAGGCATCCAGTAATTACATATCAGCAGGAGGCATCATCCTTTCCCCATCCCAGTGGAGGCCGACATGCTAACCCAAGATAATGATTCTTCTGCAGACCTACGTTTCCAGGTCCAGGAGCTGACCAAATGTATGGCTGCATTAACTAAAACCATGCAGTCCCTGCAAGTGTCCCCAAAGGAGAAGATCCAGCTGGCCTCCAGTCCAGACGAAGTCCTGTGGAGACAGCAGAAGAGGATCCCACCGACCAGAGGGAGAGACAATGATCGCTACGACCAGGATGGATGACCCATTTTTCGCCGCTGTAGCAAGGTGGGACACATCGCAAGATTCTGCAATTTAAACGAGCAACCCCTGGGGCAGAGGGCCAACCCCCAGCAGTAAGACGTCCAGGCCCTCACAGTTGGCGAGACAAGTACGTGGGAGGACGGTTGGTCCTGCCCGTCGTGATTGATGGCATCTCGATGAACGCTTTACTGAACGCCGGCTCCCAGGTGACGATTATGCCATATATTCTTTACAAACGGTACTGGGATGACTCTGATATTACCCGCAGCCCAGATAATGATCTGACAATAGTCACCAGCAATGGTCAGCCTTTGCCAGAAGTAGAGTATAAGGAGGTGACCATTAAGATTGGCTGAGTAGAATTGCAGTCATAAGGTTTGATTATAGTTGATATTGACAAACGAGAATGCCATCCTATGATCACTTTACTAATGTAATATTATTATTATTATTTATTGTTATAGCGCCATGGCGCTTTACATGTGAGGAGGGGTATACATAATAAAAACAAGTACAATAATCTTAAACAATACAAGTCATAACTGGTACAGGAGGAGAGAGGACCCTGCCCGCGAAGGCTCACAATCTACAAGGGATGGGTAAGAATACAGTAGGTGAGGATAGAGCTGGTCATGCAGCGGTTTGGTCGATCAGTGGTTACTGCAGGTTGTAGGCTTGCAGGAAGAGGTGGGTCTTCAGGCTCTTTTTGAAGGTTTCAATGGTAGGCGAGAGTCTGATGTGTTGTGGTAGAGGGTTCCAGAGTAGAGGTGATACGCAAGAGAAATCTTGTATACGATTGTGGGAAGAGGAGATAAGAGGGGAGTAGAGAAGGAGATCTTGTGAGGATCGGAGGTTGCATGTAGGTAAGTAGCGGGAGACGAGGTCACAGATGTATGGAGGAGACAGGTTGTGGATGGCTTTGTACGTCATGGTTAGGGTTTTGTAGTGGAGTCTCTGGGCAATGGGGAGCCAGTGAAGGGACTGACAGAGGGGAGAGGCCGGGGAATAGCGGGGGGACAGGTGGATTAGTCGGGCAGCAGAGTTTAGAATAGATTGGAGGGGTGCAAGAGTGTTAGAGGGGAGGCCACAGAGCAGGAGGTTGCAGTAGTCAAGGCGAGAGATGATGAGGGCATGGACTAGGGTTTTTGCAGATTCTTGGTTGAGGAATGTACGGATTCGTGAAATATTTTTGAGTTGAAGTCGGCAGGAAGTGGAAAGGGCTTGGATATGTGGTTTGAAGGAGAGATCAGCGTCAAGGATTACCCCTGGGGCTGGGGAGAGTGGGCAGCCATGCACTGTAATGGATAGGTTCATTGGGGGGGTCGCGTGAGATGGGGGAAAGATGATGAATTCTGTTTTGTCCATGTTAAGTTTCAGAAATCTAGCGGAGAAGAAGGATGAAATTTGGGACAGACATTGAGGGATTCTGGTTAGTAGGGAGGTGATATCTGGTCCAGAGATGTAGATCTGTGTGTCATCAGCATAGAGGTGATACTGAAAGCCATGAGATTCTATGAACTGTCCCAGGCCAAAGGTGTAAATGGAGAAGAGCAGGGGCCCAAGGACTGAACCTTGTGGGACTCCGACAGATAGGGGGCGAGGTGAGGAGGTGGTGTGTGAGTGGGAGACGCTGATGGTCCGGTCTGTTAGGTATGATGAGATCCAGGATAGGGCCAAGTCTATGATGATGTAATAGAACATTGTCTTGCAGAAATTATTGTTTTGTTGCAACAAGTAGCCGAGACCGCCAGTTCCAGTCAGCAATGAATCCTGCAAAAGGAAATCAAAGCACTGATGCAGAGACAACAGGTAGAGTTGTCTGGTGGAGAAGTCGGCAGTGTCAGAGTGAGTGATCCATTACCCATTGCAGTACCCCCAAGGAGTGAAATATTAATTTGGTGTTGGGCAGCAATAGGCCTCACGTGTCAAGATTACCAGGCCCTGGTAGAACCAGTGTACTCTGATAGTAGGCCCACTGTCCTGACAGCCAGGGGGGGTAGTCAGTGTCCGCAAGGCGAGAGTACCGATACGAATCCTGAATTGTGGGGAAAAAGAGGTCCATTTACCCCGATATGCCACCCTTGCTAAGCTGTTCACTGTAAGTAACAATGCAATAGAGACAGCAGAACCCTTGCTTCCGTCCGACCAGGTGGAGGACAATGGCTCTAAGGGGCAGCTGGAGGATTGGCGTCAACAGCTACACTTCGGCACTGACTATACTCCTTTGCACCAAAAGCATGGGGCTTACCGGGTGGCTCGAGAGCATGAGCAGGTCTTCAGCAAACATCCTCTAGACTTTGGGCAGGTAAAAGGGGTCCAACACCATATCCCCACTTGAGATCATCCACACATTAAAGAAAGGTGTCGGCCTGTACTCCAGCACACTATCAACATGCCAAGGATATGTTATGGGAGATGAAGGAGGCTGGGGTAATCAGAGATAGTTGTAGCCCCTGGGTTTAGTCCTCATTAAAAAGAAAGATGGTACCATGAGAATGTGTGTTGACTACAGGCAAACTAAACAGCATTACACACAAGTACGCCTACCCATTACCTAGAATTGATAAATCACTAGCTGCACTGAGATCCGCTAACTATTTCTCCACCTTAGATCTCACAGTGGGTACTGGTAGGTTCCCGTGACAAAGGCGGATAGAGAGAAGATCACCTTCACGACACCCATTGGATTAAGCGAGTTCAACTACATGCCATTCGGTCTTTGTAACGCATCGGGGACATTCCAGAGGATGATGGAGTGTTGCTTTGAGCACAAGAACTTCGAAACGGTTCTATTGTACCTGGATGACGTTCTCATCTTCTTCAAGACCTATGAGGACCACTTGAAGCACCTGGCCGAAGTGTTCGAAGCCCTGTCCATCTTTGGCCTGATAGTGGTCCAAGGCTACCAGGCTGTCCAAATGCCACCTGCTGAAGCCCAAGGTTCAGTACCGAGGTCACGTGGTAAGCGCCAAAGGTGTAGCACCAGACCCTGACAAAGTCACCGTTATCAGGGATTGGCCAAAACCCAACAACATTCATGAAGTACAACAGTTCCTTGGGTTGGTAGGCTACTACCGGAGATTCATCATGGGTTTTACCAAGATAGCTGCACCCTTGCAGGACCTCCTAGGGGCCAATCCAAGAAGACTAAGAACAAGAGTCCTCCATTCGAGTGGAACAGACTAGAAGAATCCTTCACTCAGTTGAAGCTGGCTCTCATGGGAGATGAAGTCCTGGCCTATCCTGACTAGGACCAACCATTTGTACTAAACACAGGTGCGAGCAACGTGGGATTAGGAGCCATGCTGTCACAAATACAGAAAGTCAGGGCGAGAGGGATTGCCTACACCAGCAGGAAGCTTCGTCCCACTGAAAGGAACCCCGACAACTACAGTTCCTTTAAACTGGAGTTCCTCGGCATAGTCTGAGTGGTAACAGAGCGCTTCAAGCACTACCTGGCTTCAACAAAGTTTACTGTCTTCACGGACAATATTCCTCTGAATCACTTGGAAACCGCAAAGCTGGGTGCACTGGAACAGCGATGGATGGCCTGGCTGTCCAACTACAAGTTTACCATCAAGTACCGAGCGGGACATAAGAATGCTAATGCTGATGCACTGTCCAGAAGGCCCAATATACCCGAGATGAGGGAGAAGATCCAGAGGCATTCGAAAAAAATCGAGTTACCTGCCTTCCACTGCCCAGTTGCGGCCCAACGCTTCCAGGGGGTGAGGAACAAGCGCTGCATCATACAGGGGGCCACGTTAAACCCATTGCCCCACCATGAGTGGGTAGAGACACAGGATAGCGATCCAGCAGTCCGCTTAGTAAAGGAATTGCTGACACAAGCTGACTCACACCCTGGTCCAGATGCTCCACAGGAAACGCAACAGTTATGGAAGGAGAAGGGCAAGCTGTTCATCTATGAGGGTAAGCTGTATTGGAGGAACATCAACTCGTGCACACACGAACTGGTCTGGCATGTGATAGTCCCGAAGAGGGATGCACCAATGATCTTAGAGGCATAAGACGATGGATCAGGACATTTCGGGTGGAAGAAGCTGGAAGTCCTACTTCGTGAAAGATTCTACTGGGTTGGCATGAGAAGAGCCATTGAGAAGTAGTGCTGATAGTGTGGCCCATGCAACTTGCGCAGGGAAGACCGCAACAGCCAGCGAGCCCCATTACAGCGAATAATCACCAAACAGCGGCTTGAACTGGCAGCCTTGGACCACGTGAAGCTGGCCCCAAGCTGGCCAGGCTATGTCTATGCCCTAACCATAGTAGACCATTACTCAAGGCTCCTGATAGTCATGCCTGTTAAAGATCGAACAGCAAAGACGGCAGCCAAAGTGTTCCAAGAACACTTTTGTTGACCGCACGGTTACCCTAAACAAGTGCTCACTGACCAAGGCCCAGCTTTGAAGCCGAAGTGTCCCAGGAGTTCTGTAACCTGTACGGCTGCAAGAAAATCAGGATAATGATATACCATCTGCAGACAAATGGCATGTGCGAGAAAATTAACCAGGTGGTAATTTACATGTTGAAGACCTTGCCCTGGAAGAGAGAAACTTGTGGCCAGAGAAGTTGCCAGATTTGGTGGATCTATACAACCATATCCCAGTGAACTCCACCAACTGTACACCCGCCTACCTGATGAGAGTGAGACCTGGCAAGTTACTCATTGACTTGGACATGGGAGTCTTAACACCTGAGATGACATCGTCAGATGCAGACTGGGATACAGAGCAGCAGCAGCAATACAGCAAAGTGCAAGAATGCGTAGAGAGAAGTTTGTCCCAAGCAAGGCAGAGACAAGAAAAGAGCTACAACCAACAAGCTCCGGCTACTCCTTTAGTACCGGGAGAACAGGTTCTCAAAAGAAAGAGGAGGATGCACAAACTAGATGATCGGTGGCAGGCTGAACCATACACCGTCATGCCTTCATACTTTGCTAACACCAAGGTATGTAAAAATGGAGGAGAAACCTCAACAGCAGTGTCGAGAGATCATCTGAAGGTATGCCCTGACCAACTGAAATACAAAGAAGTAGATCAAGATGCCCCTCAACCAATAGAAGAGGAGGAAGAGAAAATCCATACCATTCTAGGAGACTTTCCCCAGTCATGGACACAGGTAAACCAAGCCATTGTAGTACCTGTCCTGATCTTTCCCCAACCTACTGCACCTGAAGCAGCAGAGACTCTAGACCTGTTGGCTCAAACAAGAGATGCCACACCAGCAGCAGAGCAAGAGAATCTACCACCTGCTAGCGGTGAATCTGTCAGACCCATGGTGAGTCTAAGGCCATTTTCACACTTGCTTCGGTACAGGTCCGTCGCTAAGCGTCGGGCCGACGTACCGACACATGTTGTGAAATTTGTGCACGACGTGGGCAGCGGATGCAGTTTTTCAATGCATCCGCTGCCCCTTCTGAAGTCCTGGGAGGAGGGGGCAGAGTTCCGGCCGCGCATGCGTGGTAGAAAATGGCGGACGTGATGTACGAAAAAAACGTTCCCTTGAACATTTTTTCGTGACGACGGTCCGCCAAAACACAACGGATCCGTTGCACTACGGATGCGATGTGTGGCCATCCGTCACGATCCGTCGCTAATACAAGTCTATGGGAAAAAAACGCATCCTGCGGCACATTTTCAGGATCCGTTTTTTTCCCAAAACTACGGATTGCGACGGATGCCAAACGACGCAAGTGTGAAACAAGCCTAAGACATCTTTTACACTTCCGTCTTTCTTTTTCCGTCACAATGCGTCGTTTTGTGAAAAACAGATGCAGCAAATGTTTTTGCTGGATCGTTTTTTTTCTCATAGACTTTATTAGCGACGGATTGTGACGGATGGCCTTCCATTTCATCCGTCGTGCACTGGATCCGTCATTAAATTGCTGTCCATCGGGCGGAGACAACGCACAGAGGAACGTCTTTTCTGGGCGTCGGAAAATCGCTCAGCGACGGATCCTGTGCTGCCCATTGTTGGCTATAATGGAAGCCTATGGATGCAGGATCCGTCACTGACTGTCAAAAGCAGGAATCCAGCGACGGATGCCGTCTTTTGAAACTGGTAATATCTAGAAGACACCGCACACTCTTAATAGATATTTATGCAAATTGTGCAAAATTTATTAAATATCACACTACACATTAGTGACACATGGGAGCAATGTACATTTCAAGGATAAGCGACCACTTGTAGTAACAATTCAATTGACGTTTCGGCTCTCCTGAGCCTTAATCATAATATCGCTTGGTATAGCAATGATAGATACACATAGCGAATTCCTTGCTTACGGGTATAGGTGGTGCTATTAGCAGATAAGGTGGTATGTGGCCAATCGTGGTATGCTGCCCCGTGTGCTGAACCTGGGGTGGATGTCTTGTAAGGCGGCGCTCCCGCGCCTTGCTGATGTCGGCGTGCACATACCACCTTATCTGCTAATAGCACCACCTATACCCGTAAGCAAGGAATTCGCTATGTGTATCTATCATTGCTATACCAAGCGATATTATGATTAAGGCTCAGGAGAGCCGAAACGTCAATTGAATTGTTACTACAAGTGGTCGCTTATCCTTGAAATGTACATTGCTCCCATGTGTCACTAATGTGTAGTGTGATATTTAATAAATTTTGCACAATTTGCATAAATATCTATTAAGAGTGTGCGGTGTCTTCTAGATATTACTTGTACGGGGACTCTTCAGTCCATGACACCTGCACCTCACTTTCCAAATTGACTGAGTGCACACCATTGTACCTTTATTGTGTCTTTTGAAACTGAGCATGCGAGGAAGATTTTCCGGTCAGGGAAATTCTCTCACTCTCTCTCTTTTTACTATTGATGCTGCCTATGCAGCATCAATAGTAAAAAGATATAATGTTAAAAATAATAAAAAAAATAAAAAATCATGATATTCTTACCTTCCTGCGTCTGCCGTAGCCTTCCCGATGCTCGCGATGCTGCCGGCAGCTCCCGTTCACAGTAATGCCTTGCGAAATGACTCGCAAGACCGCTACGTCATCACAGGTCATTGCTCGCAAGGCATTACTGGGAACGGGAGCTGCCGGCAGCATCGGGAAGGCCGCAGGAAGGCTGCAGGGGTTGTGTTGTGTATGCGTTTTCGCAGCAGAAAAATGCGGCGAAGACGCATATACAACGTGTGCACATAGCGTCGACAGATCCGTCAAAAAAACGGACCCAGTGCATCAGTTTTTTACAATCTGCACAGGATCCGTCTTTTCAACATTTTGACGGATTGTGACTGATTGTAAAAAACAGAAGTGTGAGAGAGGCCTAAAAAGTCGTAGATGGCTGCCCAGTTTACCAGTACAATGCAGGCCTACAAGTAGCACAGACACATCAGACCAGGCTAGGTCATCAGAGGTACCTATACTGCGTAGATCCACTCGTAGTACCAGAGGTCAGATCCCAGCCCGGTATAGGGACTAAAATGTCAATGTGTTAAAAATGTAAATAAGTTAATAACGTACAGTACAGACCAAAAGTTTGGACACACCTCATTTAAAGATTTTTCTGTATTTTCATGACTATGAAAATTGTACATTCACACTGAAGGCATCAAAACTATGAATTAACACATGTGGAACTATATACTTAACAAAAAAGTGTGAAACAACTGAAATTACGTCTTATTTTCTAGGTTCTTCAAAGTAGCCACCTTTTGCTTTGATGACTGCTTTGCACACGCTTGGCATTCTCTTGATGAGCTTCAAGAGCGTAATATTGATTATGCTAATGATGAACATAGGCATGTTTTACCTGATAACCATTTGTTTCCTAGGAATGATGTGTTCACAGGTACAGGAGTGCTCAGCCACATCACTCCACGGGGTGGGATGGCTGAGGAACCCCTAACAGGAGCAAGCAATGGTGCTCAGGGAAATGGGGAGATGCATGGGAACTGTGAGTAAGGTGATGCCGTGCAACTGACCAGTGCTGCAGAGGAAGGTAAATGGCCCATAAGTAGCACTGCTCCTGGAATGTTGAGGGTGGATGGGGAGGTAGCACCCATAGCAGCGTCGGCTGATGGGTCTGTGGAAATCCTCGGGGAGACAGCCTACGTAGCTGCTGTCACCCAGTCAGAGTGCCTGGAACGCAGATAACTTTCTGCCTTCTGGACCCTCCTCAGTCACAAGCATGACTGAATCAGAGATGGACCCAGAGCGGGTCCCAGAGAGTTCCCGTGGGGAAGTGACCCTGACGTCGCTTCTGGCTGCCACTAGCCAGGAGTTTCAGGCTGCTCTGCACTCAGATGCGAGCCTGGGGAATTTGAGACTCCTTGCCGAGACACCCACCTCCGTGTCTGGTAAGAAGAGGGTGTTCTGAGAATGAGGGAGGTTGTACTGGGAGACAGTCCCCGGAAAATCGCAAAAGGAGTGGTTGAGGGAAAGACAGCTGGTCGTCCAGCAGCAATTACGGAGTGAGTTGTTGCAGATTGCATATGAGATCCCGCTCGCTGGACACTTGGGGATCAGCAAAACTAAGGCCCGGCTGTCTCAACACTTCTATTGGCCCAAGATGGGGACAGATGTGTCACTACTGCTGCTCCTGTATCACCTGTCAAAGAGTGGGGAAGGCGGGGCTTGCTCTTAAGGCTCCCCTGATCCCTTTGCAGTGATAGAGGAGCCTTTCCAGAGGATCGCGGTGGACATTGTGGGCCCATTGGCCATCCCCAGCAGCTCTGGAAAGCAATACATCCTTACCGTGGTAGACTACGCTACCCGGTACCCAGAGGCAGTGGCTCTGTCCTCAACTAGGGCAGATAAGGTGGCAGATGCACTGTTGGCTATCTTTTCACGTGTAGGATTTCCCAGAGAGATACTTACCGATCAAGGGACCCACTTAATGTCTCGCCTAATGGAGGCTCTCTGTAAGAAAATGCAGGTGAAGCGTCTGGTATCGAGTGCGTATCACCCACAGACCAATGGCTTGTGAAATTGTGTGAGAGCTTCAATGCTACCCTCAAACAGATGCTGCGCATGCTGTTTGAGACCCAAGGAGGTGACTGGGAGTGGTACCTCCCACACCTTCTATTCGCTTACCGAGAGGTTCTGCAGGCCTCGACGGAGTTCTACTCCTTCCATCTCCTGTACAGCAGAAGAGTCCGGGGACCCCTTGGGTTGGTAAGGCAATACTGGGAAGAGGAGCCAAACCCTTCCGAAGTGTCCATAGTGGAGTATGTCATGCGCTTCCGTGACAAGATGCAGACCTTGACGCAGTTGGTGTATGACAACATGATGCAGTCTCAGACTGATCAGAAGCACTGGTACGACCAGAACGCCCGGAAGCGGACCTACCACATGGGTCAAAAGGTGTGGGTGCTGGTCCCCGTACCAAAGAATAAGCTTCAGGAAGCCTGGGAAGGCCCATACGTCGTCCACCAACAGCTCAACCCGGTCACCTACGTGGTCTCGCTTGTCCACACTCGGGGTAGGCGAAAGGCCTTTCATGTCAACATGATGAAGGCTCATCACGAATGTGAACCTTATGTCCTACCGGTCTGCAGCCTGCCCGAAGACGGGGAGGAAGACCCCCTCCTAGACATGCTGGCCCAAACCAAGGCCGGTGGGTCCATTGAGGGCGTGGAGGTAAGCGCCTCGCTAACCGAACCCCAGCGGTTGCAGTTATGGACCAAGCTGGAACCCTTCCGGGTTGTGTTCTCCAACCGACCTGGAAGAACTGAGTTAGCGGTCCACGAGGTGGACTGTTATGATCTGGTGACCTTGGAGCCGCATGAGACTTTCTCAGGAGTAGGTGGAACCTGTACTGACCGCAAACCCTAAACTGTCACCGCAACTAGAAGTAGCCGTGGGGTGTACCTAACACATTCTAGACACCTCGACACAGCCGGAGGACTAAATACCCCTATAGATGGAAATGGGAATTCTATCTTGCCTCAGAGCAGAACCCCAAAGGATAGGCAGCCCCCCACAAATATTGACTGTGAGTATTAGAGGAAAGACACACGCAGGCAGAAATCAGGATTTAGCAAAAGAGGCCACGCTAGCTAAATAGGAAAGGATAGGACAGAATACTAAGCGGTCAGTATTAAAACCCTAAAAATATCCACAGCAGATAATACAAAAATTCCACCATCTAACTAAAGACATGGAATGTATATCTGCATCTCCTGAGAATCCAACTAGACTGAAATATCCAAACACAGTCTAAGCTGGACAAGAAAAAGCATTGAATAGTACTGAATTGTAAAGCACACAGCATGTGTGCTACAAAAACAAAACCAGACACTTATCTTTGCTGATTTGGCAGCAGGGCAGGAGGAACCAGACAGAGATGCAAAACCTCCAAGAACAATGGACAACTGGCAAGGGCTAATGAATCCTGCACACCTAAATATCCCAGTCAGAGCTGCAATCAGCAGGGACACCTGCCCAGGATTGCAACCGAGGGACAACTGCATTACTACCAACAACCACCGGAGTGAACCCAAGAGCAGAATTCACAACAGTACCCCCCCCTTGAGGAGGGGTCACCGAACCCTCACCAGAGCCCCCAGGTCGATCAGGACGAGCCAGATGAAAGGCACGGACCAAATCAGCAGCATGGACATCAGAGGCAAAAACCCAAGAATTATCCTCCTGGCCATAACCCTTCCATTTGACAAGGTACTGAAGCCTCCGCCTCGAAAAGCGAGAATCCAAAATCTTCTCAACCACATACTCCAACTCCCCATCAACCAACACAGGGGCCGGAGGATCAACAGAGGGAACAACGGGCACCACATATTTCCGCAATAAAGATCTATGGAGGACATTATGGATAGCAAAAGAAGCCGGAAGGGCCAATCGAAAAGACACCGGATTAATAATCTCAGAAATCCTATAAGGACCAATAAAGCGAGGCTTAAACTTAGGGGAAGAAACCTTCATAGGAACATGACGGGAAG
Source organism: Ranitomeya variabilis (assembly GCF_051348905.1). Classification (NCBI taxonomy): domain Eukaryota; kingdom Metazoa; phylum Chordata; class Amphibia; order Anura; family Dendrobatidae; genus Ranitomeya; species Ranitomeya variabilis. The sequence goes on from NC_135236.1 coordinate 603,368,189, forward strand.
ACAACCAGACTAGATCCCCAACCCGAAGCCGGGAACCAACACACCGACGACGGTTAGCAAAACGTTGAGCCTCCTCCTGAGACAATACCAAATTGTCCACCACATGAGCCCAAATCTGCTGCAACCTGTCAACCACAGAATCCACACCAGGACAGTCAGAAGGCTCAACCTGCCCCGAAGAAAAACGAGGATGAAAACCAAAATTACAAAAGAAAGGTGAAACCAAGGTAGCCGAACTAGCCTGATTATTAAGGGCAAACTCGGCCAATGGCAAGAAAGCCACCCAATCATCCTGATCAGCAGACACAAAGCATCTAAGATAAGTTTCTAAAGTCTGGTTAGTTCGCTCGGTCTGGCCATTTGTCTGAGGATGAAATGCGGAAGAAAAAGACAAATCAATGCCCAGCTTAGCACAAAAGGCCCGCCAAAACCGAGAAACAAACTGAGAACCTCTGTCGGACACAATATTCTCCGGAATACCATGCAAACGAACCCCATGCTGAAAAAACAACGGAACCAAATCAGAAGAGGAAGGCAATTTAGGCAAAGGCACCAAATGGACCATCTTAGAGAACCAATCACAAACAACCCAGATGACAGACATCTTCTGGGAAACCGGAAGATCAGAAATAAAATCCATAGAAATATGCGTCCAGGGCATCTCAGGGACCGGCAAAGGCAAAAGCAACCCACTAGCACGGGAACAACAAGGCTTGGCCCGCACACAACTCCCACAGGACTGCACAAAAGAACGCACATCACGTGACAAAGAAGGCCACCAAAAGGACCTACCAACCAAATCTCTGGTACCAAAAATACCAGGATGGCCAGCCAACACAGAACAATGAACCTCAGAAATCACTCTACTAGTCCATCTATCAGGAACAAATAGTTTCCCCACTGGACAGCGGTCAGGTTTGTCAACCTGAAATTCCTGAAGAACCCGTCGTAAATCAGGGGAAATGGCAGAAAGGACCACCCCTTCTTTCAGAATGCCGACCGGTTCAAGGACCCCAGGAGAATCAGGCAAAAAACTCCTAGAGAGGGCATCAGCCTTAATATTCTTAGAACCTGGAAGATACGAGACCACGAAATCAAAACGGGAAAAAAACAAAGACCATCGAGCCTGTCTAGGATTCAGCCGCTTGGCAGACTCGAGGTAAATCAGATTTTTATGATCGGTCAAGACCACAATACGGTGCTTAGCTCCCTCGAGCCAATGTCGCCACTCCGCAAACGCCCACTTCATAGCCAACAACTCCCGATTGCCGACATCATAATTGCGTTCAGCGAGCGAAAACTTACGGGAAAAGAAGGCACACGGTTTCATCAAGGAACCAACAGGATCCCTCTGAGACAAAACGGCCCCTGCCCCAATCTCAGAAGCGTCAACCTCAACCTGAAATGGAAGAGAAACATCCGGTTGACGCAACACCGGGGCAGAAGTAAATCGGCGTTTAAGCTCCTGAAAGGCAGAGACAGCCGCAGAGGACCAATTCGTCACATCAGCGCCTTTCTTCGTCAAATCGGTCAAGGGTTTAACCACACTGGAGAAGTTAGCAATGAAACGGCGATAAAAATTGGCAAAGCCCAAAAATTTCTGAAGGCTCTTCACAGATGTGGGTTGAATCCAATCATGAATGGCCTGAACCTTAACCGGATCCATCTCTATAGATGAGGGAGAAAAAATGAAGCCCAAAAAAGAAACCTTCTGCACTCCAAAGAGACACTTAGACCCCTTCACAAACAAAGCATTATCACGAAGGATCTGAAATACCATCCTGACCTGTTTCACATGAGACTCCCAATGATCGGAAAAATTAAAATGTCATCCAAATATACAATCATGAATTTATCAAGATAAGTCCGGAAGATATCGTGCATGAAGGACTGAAAAACAGATGGAGCATTAGAGAGCCCGAATGGCATCACAAGGTATTCAAAATGGCCTTCGGGCGTATTAAACGCAGTTTTCCATTCATCACCCTGCTTAATACGAACAAGATTATATGCCCCCCGAAGGTCAATCTTCGTAAACCAACTAGCCCCCTTAATCCTAGCAAACAAATCGGAAAGCAAAGGTAAAGGGTATTGAAACTTGACCGTGATCTTATTCAAGAGGCGATAATCAATACAGAGTCTCAAGGAGCCATCCTTCTTAGCAACAAAAAAAAATCCCGCTCCCAACGGTGAAGAAGAGGGCCGAATATGTCCTTTCTCCAAAGACTCCTTAACAGAACTCCGCATGGCGGTATGTTCAGGCACAGACAGGTTGAAAAGTCGGCCCTTAGGAAACTTACAGCCTGGAATCAAGTCAATCGCACAATCACAGTCCCTATGCGGTGGAAGGGAACTGGACTTGGGCTCATCGAATACATCCTGAAAATCAGACAAAAACTCTGGAATTTCAGAAGTGGAAGAAGAGGAGATTGACATCAAAGGAACGTCATTATGAACCCCCTGACATCCCCAACTAGTCACAGACATAGACCATAGACTTCCAATCCAACAAAGGATTATGTGCCTGCAACCACGGAAAACCCAGCACGATAGCATCATGTAAATTATGCAACACCAGAAATCGACAATCTTCCTGATGGGCTTGCGCCATGCACATGGTCACCTGTGTCCAGAACTGGGGCTTATTTTTAGCCAAAGGTGTAGCATCAATGCCCCTTAACGGAATAGGGTTCTGCAAAGACTGCAAGGGAAAACCACAACGCCTGGCAAACTCAAAGTCCATTAAGTTCAAGGCAGCACCTGAATCCACAAACGCCATGACAGAAAAAATGATGACAATGAGCAGATCAAGGATACAGATAATAAAAATTTAGGTTGTACAGTACTGATGGTAAATGAACCAGCGATCCTCTTTGTATGCTTAGGGCAGACTGAAATGACATGAGAAGCATCGCCACAATAAAAACACAACCTATTCTGACGTCTGAATCCCTGTTGCTCCGTTCTAGACAGAATCCTATCACACTGCATTGACTCAGGCATCTGCTCTGAGGACAACGCCACAGCGCGCACAGTTCTGCGCTCCCGCAAGCGCCGATCAATCTGAATGGCCAGAGACATAGAATCACTCAGACCGAAAGGTGTGGGAAACCCCACCATAACATCTTTAACGGATTCAGAAAGACCCTTTCTGAAAATTGCCGCCAAAGCATCATCATTCCATTTAGTCAACACAGACCATTTTCTAAATTTCTGACAATACAATTCTGCCGCTTCTTGACCCTGAGACAGGACCAACAAGGTCTTCTCCGCTTGATCCACAGAATTTGGTTCATCATATAATAATCCTAAAGCCTGAGAAAAGGCGTCTACATTAAGCAAGGCCGGATTCCCAGATTCCAGGGAAAATGCCCAATCCTGAGGATCGCCACGCAGCAGGGAGATGACAATTTTAACCTGCTGAATGGAATCACCAGAGGATCGAGGTCTCAGAGCAAAAAACAGTTTACAGTTGTTTTTAAAACTCAAAAATTTGGACCTGTCCCCAAAAAACAAATCAGGAGTAGAAATCTTAGGCTCTAAAACTGGAGTCTGAACAATATAATCAGAAATACCCTGTACCCTAGCAGCGAGCTGGTCTACACGAGAAGCTAATCCCTGAACATCCATGATAGCACAAGGCTCCTCAGCCACCCAGAGGAAAAGAGGGAAGAAAAGACAAAACAGGCTACAGAAAAAAAATGGCTCTTTCTTCCCTTCTTCTGAGATGCATTTAACTCATTGCTGGCCAGTTGTACTGTTATGATCCGGTGACCTTGGAGCTGCATGAGAATTTCTCAGGAGTAGGTGGAACCTGTACTGACCGCAAACCCTAAACTGTCACCGCAACTAGAAGTAGCCGTGGGGTGTACCTAACACATCCTAGACACCTCGACACAGCCGGAGGACTAAATACCCCTATAGATGGAAATGGGAATTCTATCTTGCCTCAGAGCAGAACCCCAAAGGATAGGCAGCCCCCCACAAATATTGACTGTAAGTATTAGAGGAAAGACACACGCAGGCAGAAATCAGGATTTAGCAAAAGAGGCCACGCTAGCTAAATAGGAAAGGATAGGACAGAATACTAAGCGGTCAGTATTAAAACCCTAAAAATATCCACAGCAGATAATACAAAAATTCCACCATCTAACTAAAGACATGGAATGTATATCTGCATCTCCTGAGAATCCAACTAGACTGAAATATCCAAACACAGTCTAAGCTGGACAAGAAAAAACATTGAATAGTACTGAATTGTAAAGCACACAGCATGTGTGCTACAAAAACAAAACCAGACACTAATCTTTGCTGATTTGGCAGCAGGGCAGGAGGAACCAGACAGAGATGCAAAACCTCCAAGAACAATGGACAACTGGCAAGGGCTAATGAATCCTGCACACCTAAATATCCCAGTCAGAGCTGCAATCAGCAGGGACACCTGCCCAGGATTGCAACCCAGGGACAACTGCATTACTACCAACAACCACCGGAGGGAACCCAAGAGCAGAATTCACAACAGTGGACTCCGGGAATCATGCCCCACTACGGTGAACACCTTATCAGATCTCTGACGAGGTGCAGCAGGTTATGCATCAGGAGATCGATGAGATGTTACAGCTTGGGGTGATTCAACGGTCAAAGAGCGCATGGGCCTCCCCTGTAGTTGTCGTGTCCAAGAAGGATCGGACCACCCAGTTCTGCGTGGACTACAGGGGGGCTCAACGCCATCACAGCTGCTTGAGAAGTTAGCTGGCGCAAAATACCTGCCCATAAAGGATCTGAGTCGAGGATACTGGCAGATTACCCTGAGCCCCGAGGCGCAGGAGAAGTCCACCTTTATCACACCCTTTGGACTGTACGAGTCCACGGTCATGCCCTTCGGCATGAAGAATGCCCCTGGCACTTTCCAGCAGATGGTCAACCACCTGCTTCATGGACTGGAGATGTACACAGTGGCGTACTTGGATGACATTGCCATCTTCAGTTCCTCCTGGGACGAACACCTGCAGCATCTCGAAGAGGTGCTCAGGCGACTTCACCAAGCCGGTCTGACCATCAAGCCTGGAAAGTGCCAGATGGGCATGAGAGAGGTCCCCTACCTGGGGCACCGGGTAGGTGGGAAGTCCATGAAGCCAGAGCCGGGGAAAGTGGACGCGATCATGTCCTGGCCCACCCCCAGGACCAAGAAACAGGTGATGTCCTTTCTGGGCACTGCCGGGTACAATAGGCGCTTCGTAAGAACTATAGTAGCCTGGCAAAACCCTTGACAGACCTCACCAGGAAGAAGCTACCCCACATTATCAACTGGACTGACGGCTGTGAGGGGGCCTTCCAGGCATTGAAAACAGCACAGTGCAACGCCCCTGTGTTGAAGGCAGTTGACCTTTCTTGGTGCAGACTGATGCCAGCAAGTTTGGCCTTGGTGCTGTGCTCGGCCAGGTTGACTCGGAGGACCAAGAGCACCCCGTTTTGTACCTGAATTGGAAACTTCTGCCAAGGGAAGTGGGCTACTCCACTGTCGAGAAGGAGTGCCTGGCCATAGTCTGGGCCCTGCAACGCTTGCAGCCCTACTTGTACGGTCGCACCTTCACTGTGTTGACCGATCACAATCCTCTGCGCTGGCTACACGCCATGTGTGGAACCAACAGAAGGTTGCTATGCTGGAGCCTTGCCCTCCAGCAGTACGACTTTACAATCGAGCACAAAACGGGCAGGGAGCATAGCAATGCGGATGGGTTATCCTGCCGGGGTGAATCTGTTGAGGTGCGCATAGATGAGTACCGAGAGGTTCTGCCTCCGTAGTGCAGTCCAAAAGGGGGAGGTGTCACGATAATGTGAATATGCCATGTTTGAGTCAGCCTAACTTTACAAGACACATGCTGCGGGCTATTCCGACCCCCCTCTTTTATCTTCTGCCTGCTGCTTTGTGTGTGTATGAATCCTAAACCTCTCATTTCCCCCTCCCAAAAGAATTTTTATGGTCCTTGTAGCTGCAGCAGACAATCCTCCTATCTAATACCAGATAAAACTGGTATAAGGCCCTTCCACACAGCAGGGATTTCTTTGTTCTATTATAGTGATATATTGGGCCACCAATTTGGGCTAGAAATATAAGTACATGTTACTAATGTCCATTGGTAGATCTGTCAATCCCTGTAAGCGCTAGCAGCTAAATGCAACAAGTGCAAAGTGCGGATTTCTCCTAAACAGAGCAGAATAGCTTGCCCGATTTTAGACTCATTAGAAAGCTAATTTCAATATAAGATGAGTGATGGGTGTGCCGTTATTCTGCTAGGTTCTAAAGCACATTTATGAGTATTATAAGTTTTCGTACCAATATGTGCACCCTGGCAGCTAGGGGAGAGTGCAGGTAAACCAGCCCCTTTAGTGATGTTACAAGCCTACAAGTATAAGTTACTGCCAGTCAGCCCAGCCTTCAGTCTTGCCTGAGAAGCTGTTGCACCAGGACCCTCTGATGAATTGGGAAATATCTGGCTCCTCCCACCAGCATGCTTAGCTAGGACGATCTAAGCAACATGTGTGTGTTTATCTTCTTTAATCCCTGTTTTTTTGTAATTGCTTTATACATACTTTGGGTGGAGGAGGTGGGTGGAGATAAGGGGAGGGGGAAAAAATAATAAATTACTGATAGGGGTTTGTTATAAATCTCAAACTAATGGAAGCAATGGAGAATATCCTCGTAAAGCAAATAGATGAAGCTGCAACTCAAGTCATTATTATGGGGGACTTCAACTACCCTGAAATAATAGATTGGGGAACAGAAACCTGCAGTTCCAGCAAAGGTAATCGGTTTTTGACAACTATGAGAGACAATTACCTTTCACAACTGGTTCAGGACCCAACAAGGAGGGGGGCACTGCTAGACCTAATATTAACCAACAGGCCAGACCGCATATCAAATATAAGGGTTGGGGGTCATTTGGGGAATAGTGATCACAAAATAATAAGTTTTCATGTAACCTTTAATAAGATGGGTAGTAGGGGGGTGACAAGGACACTAAACTTCAGGAGGGCAAATTTCCAACGGATGAGAGAGGATCTTGGTGCAATTAACTGGGACGATATCCTGAGACACAAAAATACACAAAGAAAATGGGAGATATTTATTAGCATCCTGGATAGGACCTGTGCGCAGTATATACCGTATGGGAATAAACATACTAGAAATAGGAGGAAACCAATATGGCTAAATAGAGCTGTAAGGGGCGCAATAAGGGACAAAAAGAAAGCATTTAGAGAATTAAAGGAAGTAGGTAGTGAGGAGGCATTAAATGAATACAGAAAATTAAATACATTCTGTAAAAAGCAAATCAAGGCAGCAAAGATTGAGACAGAGAGACTCATTGCCAGAGAGAGTAAAAATAATCCCAAAATATTCTTTAACTATATAAATAGTAAGAAACTAAAAAATGACAGTGTTGGCCCCCTTAAAAATAGTCTGGGTGAAATGGTGGATGAGGATGAGGAAAAAGCCAATATGCTAAATGACTTTTTTTCATCAGTATTTACAAAAGAAAATCCCATGGCAGACAAAATGACTAGTGATAAAAATTCCCCATTAAATGTCACCTGCTTAACCCAGCAGGAAGTACAGCGGCGTCTAAAAATAACTAAAATTGACAAATCTCCGGGCCCGGATGGGATACACCCCCGAGTACTGCAGGAACTAAGTACAGTCATTGATAGACCATTATTTTTAATCTTTAAAGACTCCATAATAACAGGGTCTGTACCACAGGACTGGCGTATAGCAAATGTGGTGCCAATATTCAAAAAAGGGGCAAAAATTGAACTCGGTAATTATAGGCCAGTAAGTTTATCCTCTACTGTGGGTAAAATCCTGGAGGGCATTCTAAGGGATGCTATGCTGGAGTATCTGAAGAGGAATAACCTCATGACCCAGTATCAGCACGGGTTTACTAGGGACCGTTCATGTCAGACTAATTTGATCAGCTTCTATGAAGAGGTAAGTTCCGGACTGGACCAAGGGAACCCAGTGGACGTAGTATATATGGACTTTTCCAAAGCTTTTGATACGGTGCCACACAAAAGGTTGTTACATAAAATGAGAGTAATGGGGATAGGGGAAAATATGTGTAAGTGGGTTGAGAGCTGGCTCAGGGATAGGAAACAAAGGGTGGTTATTAATGGAGCACACTCGGACTGGGTCACGGTTAGCAGTGGGGTACCACAGGGGTCAGTATTGGGCCCTCTTCTTTTTAACATATTTATTAATGACCTTGTAGGGGGCATTCAGAGTAGAATTTCAATATTTGCAGATGACACTAAACTCTGCAGGGTAATCAATACAGGGGAGGACAATTTTATATTACAGGATGATTTATGTAAACTAGAAGCTTGGGCTGATAAATGGCAAATGAGCTTTAATGGGGATAAATGTAAGGTCATGCACTTGGGTAGAAGTAATAAGATGTATAACTATGTGTTTAATTCTAAAACTCTGGGCAAAACCGTCAAAGAAAAAGACCTGGGTGTATGGGTGGATGACAAACTCATATTCAGTGGCCAGTGTCAGGCAGCTGCTACAAAGGCAAATAAAATAATGGGATGTATTAAAAGAGGCATAGATGCTCATGAGGAGAACATAATTTTACCTCTATACAAGTCACTAGTTCGACCACACTTAGAATACTGTGCACAGTTCTGGTCTCCGGTGTATAAGAAAGACATAGCTGAACTGGAGCGGGTGCAGAGAAGAGCGACCAAGGTTATTAGAGGACTGAGGGGTCTGCAATACCAAGATAGGTTATTACACTTGGGGCTATTTAGTTTGGAAAAACGAAGACTAAGGGGTGATCTTATGTTAATGTATAAATATATGAGGGGACAGTACAAAGACCTTTCTGATAATCTTTTTAATCATAGACCTGAGACAGGGACAAGGGGGCATCCTCTACGTCTGGAGGAAAGAAGGTTTAAGCATAATAACAGACGCGGATTCTTTACTGTAAGAGCAGTGAGACTATGGAACTCTCTGCCGTATGATGTTGTAATGAGTGATTCATTAATTAAATTTAAGAGGGGACTGGATACCTTTCTGGAAAAGTATAATGTTACAGGGTATATACACTAGATTCTTTGATAAGGCGTTGATCCAGGGAACTAGTCTGATTGCCGTATGTGGAGTCGGGAAGGAATTTTTTTCCCCATGGTGGAGTTACTCTTTGCCACATGGGGTTTTTTTGCCTTCCCCTGGATCAACATGTTAGGGCATGTTAGGTTAGGCTATGGGTTGAACTAGATGGACTTACAGTCTTCCTTCAACCTTTATAACTATGTAACTATGTACTTTGTCTCCTATTGTAAAATCTTTTTATACCTTCTGTAAACACTGCCCACCTTTTGGAGTAAACTATAAAATTACTAGTCATCTCTCTATGCTCTATAATGAATTTTTCACGTGCCTGAAGTTAATTACGCTACTAATTTGGGTTGGCTCAAACCCCTCTATTGAGGAATCTGAGCTGGTGGCAGCAAAGCGTGTTCTGGGATAGGTGGGTAAAGCTGGCAGCGAGGGAACGGGGTTTTATTAGCTATTGCCTGGCTGCGGCCTGAGCATTTATAATTCCCTTGCAGCAGCGTGCCTGCTAGCCAGTCCACAGTGAAGCGGCCCATCCGGCGACTAATTATCCTAGGTGTAGTTCTCTGACTGATCTGAGGGTAAGGGGGGCACCAGAGAGCTTCAAGTTCCGAAGCGGAACCGGAAAGCGGGATATACATAAATCCCTGCAGTTCGTGACATATTGTAGCAGCAGTGGGATAACTAAAATAAGCCCCTGCGGTAAATTGATAGGTCAATAGCCTGGTTTGTGTTTTCATCACATTGTAGCAGTGGTGGGATAACTAAGATAAGCCCCCTGCACATGTGATAGTCGTGTGTCAGCAAAAGGTCACCCCTCTTTTCGTAACAATATTTTTCTGAATAAATTTGTTATTATTTTTTACATTTGGATTGTGTACTCTATGTCTCTTGTAGGTTATAGTTTCAGTAGAGTGTCCGTTTTTTCTGGTCCAGTAACATATATAATGGCACTATATGGTGTCTTAAATGTTCTTTTGATATGGTTGATATTGATTGTATAGAGTATAATGTCGTCCAGATAGATGAGTGTGGATTCAAAATTCAAGTCTCCTAGGCACTTTTCCATGAGACGTTGAAAAGTCCCGAGAGTGTTGGCTAAGCTGAATGGCATTTCATTGAACTCGTACAAACCCATGGGAAGAATAAAGGCTGTCTTTGCTTGATCTTGTTCAGACATGGGGACTTGCCAGTAGCCGCTGGCGAGGTCCAATAGAGAGAAGAACCTGGCTTTTACCAGGCCAGATATGGACTCTTCAATCCTGGGTAATGGGTATGAGTTTCTCACGGTACAGGCATTGAGTTTTCGGTAATCCACACAAAAACGTAGGGTACCATCCTTCTTCCGCACTAACACAATTGGGGCAGCCCACGGACTTTGGCTCTCCCTAATGATGCCTGCCTGCAACATCTGGTTCAACATGCTTTTCCCCTCCGGGTATAGCTGTGGGGGAATTTGTCGGTAACACTCTCATATAGGTGCGGTGCTTCCAGTTGGTATTTCGTGCGTAATGTCTGTGGTGCAGCCAAAATCATCTTTGTGGAGAGCAAAAACATCATCTCCCCAGCACAGCTTCTGTTGTACCTGGGTGGGTGTGAGTTCGGTCAACTTGGCCTGCATTTGTTCCAGTATGGGTCGGCCCTCTTTGATGTAATGAGGTTCTGGTGCTGAGATGGAGTTCACTGCCACAGTCCAGGGGTCTGTAGGTTGCATTTCCAGTTGTACTGCTTGGGAGGGTATTACTTCTTCGGGGTAATTCATTACTTGGGCCAGCACACTTCTGGGAGCAACAGTGATGTCCTGATCTCCAAAATTAATACACCGTACAGGAACAATTCCTTCTCGGAAAATGGCTAAGGTATGCGCCACTAGGAGTCCCATGGGTAATTGTTCTGAAGAAGATTCAATTTGGACCTAAATCCCCTCCAAGGGGACACAGGCACGGACGGGCATAGACAGCTGTTGTGAATTCCGCTCTTGGGCTCCCTCCGGTGGTTATAAGTAGCATTTTTGGGAGTTCTGCTCTTGGGCTCCCTCCTGTGGTTTTGAGTGGTATGGCTGCTTCTTGGATTTAGCATCAGCAGCTGTTCTCACTGATCGTCTTTCTGGCTCTGCTATATTAGTCTGGCCTTTTCCCTAATTCAATGCCAGTTGTCAATTGTTGAGCTTGGAGTCATGGCTCTCTGAGGATTTCCCTGTCACTCTGACCATTTCAGCAAAGCTAAGTCCTTGCTTGTCTTTTTGCTCATTTGTCCAGCTTATCAGTATGTATCTAGTCAGCTAAGCTGGAATCTCTGGGCAGCAGAGTTTGCCCTCCACACCTTTAGTCAGGTGTGGAGATTTTTGCATTTCTCTGCGGTGGACTTTTTCTAGTTTTAATTACTGACCGCAGTGTTCTGTCCTGTACTAATTCTTTCTAGCTAGTAGTGGCCTCCTTTGCTAAATCTTGTTTCATACTATGTGTGTCATTTCCTTCTCCTCTCACAGTCATTATTTGTGGGGGGCTGTCCTATCCTTTGGGGATTTTCTCTGAGGCAAGATAGCTTTCCTGCTTCTACCTTTAGGGGTAGCTAGATCTCTGGCTGTGACGAGGTGTCCAGGGAGTGACAGGAACATCCCACGGCTACTGCTAGTGTCTGTGTTAAGATCAGGAACTGCGGTTGGTATAGTTACCACCTGCTCAGAGCTAGTCGCATGTCGCTCCTTAATCACCAGACCATAACAGACAGCACTGTTTGTCCCGGTGGAAGAACAAGTTTGGTGAAAGAGGGGACGATCACTTTTCCCAACACTCCTCCCTCACAGCTAGGCTCTTGTATTTGTGCCACCCGGGCCAGTTGTTGGAAAATTCTCCTTTGGGGGTATATGGGCCCCACTGTTTTAGAATCTCATTAGAGGGCTCCCTGATGAGAAGACTTCCGAACTCTTTCAGCATGTTCATTCCCAAGGTGACAGTGGGTGCATTACTTTCTTCTCCCTGGGTCAGTATCACACCTTTCCGTCCCAGGTCTTTCCTGCAGATAGACACTTGCATCCATACCACCCCTGCAACCAGGATGGGCAGTTGATTGGCCGCTATTAACTTTATCACAGGGCCCCATTCAGGTCACTTTGCTCCAAGAAAATGTCGCCGGAAGTAAGCTTCTGGCATCGTTGTCACCTGCGAGCCCGTGTCTACTAGGCATCGCACTGCACATCCGTCTATCTCTGCCCATATCAGGGGGCATGTTGACACTAAACTTGTGGGACTTCCACTACTCTTCCTCACCTGTTCTGGCTCCGGGTGACGTCCCCCTGGCTCGGAGCCCTCTAGTTTAACAGGCGCGAGACGTCACTCTTCCTCGGCGAGTGCAGTCCCATGCAATGTGTCCGCTCTCTCCGCAGTTGTAATAAGTGATGAGCCTCGGCTGGCGAAACATTCTGGAGTCACGGGCCGGGCCTTCCCTGCTCTCTCTAGAATTACTGGTAGCCTCCGTTTTCTTCTTTATGTCAGCCAGTTCTACTTTCACACTTACAAGTTCTTTCATCAGTTCTTCCACCAAATGGGGTTCAGCAATGGCGTTTACAGACACCCCCACACTCTGGACCTTCCCCACCAGGACTGTCACTACCTGCTCCTGTTCACGCATGCGTACCTCACTCCCTACCTCAGGGAAAGTCATTTGGGGGTTTACCCGCACACGCTCTCGCAGGGCTTGTTTTGTCAGCACATCTCGCAAACTAGTCACTAGGAGGTCTTGTAACATTAGGTCTGTGGGTCATACTCCCATGCCATCTTTTCTAATAATCGCAGTGTGTAGCTCTTGTAATGCATTCATATATTGGGTCACGGTCTCCCCCTCCCTCTGCATTCTACTAAAAAGATGTGTTCTCAGTTCCCCTACGTCTGTGGGGTGTCTGTTGTGAATTTGGTTTTTGGGCTCCCCCGGTGGTCGCTGGTGGTACTGGACTTGTGTGCTTCACTTTCTCTGTTCACCTGTTTCCATCAGGATGTGGGAGTATCCTATTTAGCCTTGCTGCTCAGTTATTCTAGTGCCGGCCATCAATGTAACCAGAGCCTTTCTGTTGCATGTTCCTGCTTCTAGACTACTATCAGCTAAGTTGGACTCTTAGTCCTAAGTTTGTTTGCATTTTTGTTCCAGTTCACAGTTATGTTATGTTTCTGTAGCTGGAAGCTCTTGTGGGCCGAAATTACCACTCCGGTGTCATGAGTTGACACATGAGTCTTAAAGTAATTTCTGGATGGTATTTTAATAGGGTTTTCAGCTGACCGTGAAGTTCCCTATTGTATCTTCTTACTATCTAGTAAGCGGACCTCGCTTTGCTGAACCTACCTTCATACTGCGTATGTCTTTTCCTCTGAACTCACCGTCAATATATGTGGGGGGCTTCTGTCTCCTTTTTGGGGGAATTTCCCTAGAGGTAAGCCAGGTCTGTTTTTTCCTCTATTAGGGTTAGTTAGTTCTCCGGCTGGCGCTGGGCGTCTAGGGATAAAACGTAGGTACGTCACCCGGCCACTGTTAGTTGTGTGGTAGGTTTAGCTCACGGTCAGCTCGAGATTCCATCACCCAAGAGCTAGTCTGTTATTTAAGTTCTCTGACGTTCCCTTGCCATTGGGAACCATGACAGGTGTCCGTGAATCTCCTCCAAGATTTGCAACACCTTATTAAAGGTACCTCGGTCGCAGGGGTCCATAACATCACTGAATCCCTGGCTTCTCCATCCAGTGCCATAATGGTCACCTCAGCCTCCAGCGCAGGGGTCATGGCGTTCATTCTCATTGTGCCTCTAAGGCGTTCAGTTCAAGTCCACAGCATAGTGTTGCTCCCTGTGAATTTGGGCAAATTGCTTAGCATGGCTCCCAGGGAAAGGCTAGTTCTGGGGCCACCCCCAACTGCTTGGTCTGCCGAATGCATGTTATTGGACTGCATCCTGCCGACTACGCCAAGTGTAAGATGTCAGCAGGTGTAAAGGATGCAATGACACACAGGAGGCAGAGCAAGGGTTAACAGGTATTTTTATATAGAACGACAGCAAGTCAAGCAGGGGGGCTACAAGAATAAAGGTAACAACAGTTTAACTTATCACTCTCTGGGCCTTGGTGGAAGGTGACTGGAAGCTCCCTCGGTGGAGCCGCAGGCGGTGCAAGATGTCACCGGTCGGGTCCCGCAGAAAAGCGATGCACTGTCTCATCGCGGTGATGAATCCGCCGGGTCCTTCTGCACATGGTCTCCTGGTACAAGGCACAAGATGTTGTAGAGGTGTAGGTCCGCACACAGTGGACGCAGCAAACAGTTCAGTAGACAAGGCCGCAGAAGAAGTACACAGTCCAGCGGTCACAGCCTCAGGAACAGGCCGGTCCTCAGTTGGCACCGCATTGATATGACTGAGCGGTGCCTCCGCTGTGGTAAGCAGAACGATACTATGCACTTGCAGTGCCCCAGAGTCCTGGTCGTTGCAGTAATGTCGCAGGTGTAAAGGATGCAATGACACACAGGAGGCAGAGCAAGGGTTAACAGGTATTTTTATATAGAACGACAGCAAGTCAAGCAGGGGGGCTACAAGAATAAAGGTAACAACAGTTTAACTTATCACTCTCTGGGCCTTGGTGGAAGGTGACTGGAAGCTCCCTTGGTGGAGCCGCAGGCGGTGCAAGATGTCACCGGTCGGGTCCCGCAGAAAAGCGATGCACTGTCTCGTCGCGGTGATGAATCCGCCGGGTCCTTCTGCACATGGTCTCCTGGTACAAGGCACAAGATGTTGTAGAGGTGTAGGTCCGCACACAGTGGACGCAGCAAACAGTTCAGTAGACAAGGCCGCAGAAGAAGTACACAGTCCAGCGGCCACAGCCTCAGGAACAGGCCGGTCCTCAGTTGGCACCGCAGTGATATGACTGAGCGGTGCCTCCGCTGTGGTAAGCAGAACGATACTATGCACTTGCAGCGCCCCAGAGTCCTGGTCGTTGCAGTAATGTCGTTCTTCCACCAGGGGGAGTGATATTACATCTGAAGGCGATAAAGGAGATCTTCTGTCCAGGTATCACAAACACACCACACACTTCACACTCCAGTCCACCAGGGGGAGCAAAGGTTCTATCTATTAGGCCACTCCTCACAGCTAGGTAAAACTGGTAGTTGGAGGGAAAGTTAGTCAGAGAAAGTTCCTGGCTGGAGACTGCGAGAGAAAGGTCTCCAGACCGAGTTGGCTGGAGGGAGTTCCAGTCAGATCCAGACTAAGGTCTGAGGAGGACGAGGGTCCACGGAGCTGCGCCTGCCCCATGTGCGGCAGCATCCAAAGAAAGAGAAATTGAAGGGAAGAGTGTTGTAGTGAGTGAAAAACAAAGGCATAGCAACAAGTGGATACCAGAGAGGATAGTAGACGAGAGGAGCTGCATCCTTCTGGTGCGCGTTCCGGTAGCCAGAATACCAAGGGAGTAAAGTGCTCTACGCCATTGCTTCAGAGACTGGCAGGACAGTTAATTCCAAGTTGGCTGCCCGACCTTAATACCTAAGAAGACACGGTGGCAAATTGTGGGGGTCGGGGTGTCTCTAGGGTCCCTATAAACAAGCCTCAGGCCATCAGTCATACGGGTTTTGTTCTATCTGACCACGGGGAACAGAGAGAGAAGAGTAATAACAGTGAGGACCTTATTAGAGCTTAAGCAAGTGAGGACCTACTGTGTTACTGTGCGCATAGGAAGGCTATTGCATTCCACCTGGACAAGGAGACTCTGGATTTGCCTTCAGACCGGCCGGACTCTGCCTACCCTGTGATCCGGTGCCCTGGATTGTGGACACTGAAGCCTTCAGTAAAGGTAAAGAGACTGCAACCTTGTGTTCTCATTCTTTACTGCACCTCTCACCATTCCCCAACTACACACTGGGAAGCCCTGGGGATACACTTCACCTGTGGGAAGGTATACCATCTAGCTGCCATAACATCACCCCAGCGGACCCCTAAGCAGCGTCGGTCACCCTGACCGAATACCACAGGTGGCGTCAGGAACATTATACAAACTTCACCTTTTATTGGACGCCCCTCAAAGGGCCACGGACCAGGTCAGGCCACCGTGACATCCCCCGAACCGAAGGACCCGGTGCCGAGTACCCCATTGCCCTTCCGTGGGGGCGCTCCAAATCTTGGCGTCACGAACAGGATGTACTTAAGCCTGAAGAATCGGGTCATGTGTGCCTAAGAACTGTGTTGGAACTGTGATTTGCTTATGGACTGTGTATTGCCATTACCCCAAAGATTCCCACCAAAATTGCCGCCATTATAGCGCCACGAGGAGCGCAGGAGAAGAAGGGCATGCCATGGGAGGAGACTACCAAACCGGCGCCAAGAGTGATGACCGCCCCCTCCGACTACTGCTACGAGATGACGACGTGCCCAGGAGCCAAGGAGGTCGGCCCCCTGATTTGCAACGGCGGGAATCGGGTGGAGAAGGAGCTCCACCCCCAGAAAATAGAGGAGCAGCGTGTGTGTGCTACCGGAGGTCGAGAAGCAGAAATGGCGGCCAGCGGGTACCTGAAAGAGGGCGAACCAACCCACAGCAGTCCCGAGCCATTGGAAGAGGAGTGCCCGGGCATGCTGCCGCTGGAGGAAATCGACTTCGTGCAGCTATGGGTAGAGCAGCTGCGTCGACTGTCGTGGCACAACGGCTTTACTGCACCAAGGAAAGCGAGGCCGATCCTATGCCAGGAGGACGCCCAGGCGGAAACACCGGCCCGGCCGACACCAACCCCAGTGTTCGGGACCGCAGAGCGGGACGGCATCGGGGGAACCACCCCTGGTACAGGTACGGAGACTGTCCTCACTCCGGTGACCAAGCCGACCCCAGCGGCTGTACATCACCCAGGCTCTGACTTGACACCTGCGCTTCTGGTGCGATGGGGAGTAGTGGTGATCTCTCCTCGCCAGAATAAGAAGGGCTACATCCAGGAGATAGAGCCACCAGTAGGGGCCCCTGACACTGAAACGGAAGTACCATCTTCCGCAGGAGCAGACTGTACCGATTACGAGCCAGGCAGGGGGGACATAGTCACCTACACCCGCTATTGGACAGCCGCCGGTTGGCATACCCGGGAGGTAAAGCCGGCTACCCCGTTAACGGTGCTGCCTAACGTCAGGCAGAATGATCTTGCCGCCCCTGCGGCTACCAAGGATGTGGCAGCAACTGATATGCACACGCAGGCCACTCAGACTGCAATTGCAGCCCATGATCTGACAATGCATGAGCAACGGACCCATGGGGTCGATGTAGACGATGACATATACACGAGACATCCAGGGCCAAAGGTTACCAGATATCGTATAAGGCCCTGGATGCAGTTACACTAATAAACCTCGAAGAAACCGGCCATAAATGTAAATAGTTAACTGTTCTTTGTTTTGCTGCTAAAACCCGTCCTGGGTTAACTCTTAAAGGGATCCCTTTGTTTACCCGGGATCCCTGTTGTTTTGAGTTTTGCACAAGTTTTCTACTTCCCCAAAAGAACATTTGAATCATGGACGGTGAATGGTTCACAAACTGTTCCTGTATATAGCTTGCACCTTCTTAAAGGTGCTCTCTACTGGTTTTACAAAGCAGAGCTTTGCAAAGAGACTGTTCCTGATGACATCGTGAAAGTTCTTGTTGTTTTACAAGTTGATAATTGACTTGCAAATTGATTGTTTGCACTATCTCAGAAGAGACTTGGGTTCACCCTTAAAGGGAATGTTAGTTGTTGCACCTTACTAAAGAGTGATAATGTTGCCTTAAAAAAGTTAGATAGCAATAATGTTACATAGTCAATAGTATGTAGCTAGAAGGTTAGATAGCGATAAAATGTTTGATAATGTTGAGAATAAAATGCTAGTGATGTACTTTAAATAAAATTGAGGTTTTAGGAAAAGAAAATGCAGTAGGCCCGTAGGGGTAGACAGATAGTCCTGCATGTGAAGAAAGAGTGAGAATAGCATATTGGTTTGCACTTTGAAGTTTTATAGTATGCCCTTAGAGGGTACTCGCACTTAAAGAAAGAAAGATACTGTTTTATACTTGCACTTAATAGATAGCATACCCGTATGGGTAATGGTCGTTCATAGTTAGTTAATTAATAATTGTTATTTAAAGTCGCGCGCACAATGTAAATATGTTATTGTTTGTAACGTTCAAGTGTCCTCACCTCTCATAAAGGGAAGCACTGTTAAATTAATTTGTTTTAAAGCATTTCAAAAATTGTGTATGTCTTTTTGCTAATGTATTGATCTTTTCTTTTCTCAGCCCGGGAGTGCTGGATTTAACGGAGGGGGAGTGCAGCGCCCCAGAGTCCTGGTCGTTGCAGTAATGTCGTTCTTCCACCAGGGGGAGTGATATTACATCTGAAGGCGATAAAGGAGATCTTCTGTCCAGGTATCACAAACACACCACACACTTCACACTCCAGTCCACCAGGGGGAGCAAAGGTTCTATCTATTAGGCCACTCCTCACAGCTAGGTAAAACTGGTAGTTGGAAGGAAAGTTAGTCAGAGAAAGTTCCTGGCTGGAGACTGTGAGAGAAAGGTCTCCAGACCGAGCTGGCTGGAGGGAGTTCCAGTCAGATCCAGACTAAGGTCTGAGGAGGACGAGGGTCCACGGAGCTGCGCCTGCCCCACGTGCGGCAGCATCCAAAGAAAGAGACATTGAAAGGAAGCGTGTTGTAGTGAGTGAGAAACGAAGGCATAGCAACAAGTGGATACCAGAGAGGATAGTAGACGAGAGGAGCTGCATCCTTCTGGTGCGCGTTCCGGTAGCCAGAATACCGAGGGAGTAAAGTGCTCTATGCCATTGCTTCAGAGACTGGCAGGACAGTTAATTCCAAGTTGGCTGCCCGACCTTAATACCTAAGAAGACACGGTGGCAAATTGTGGGGGTCGGGGTGTCTCTAGGGTCCCTATAAACAAGCCTCAGGCCATCAGTCATACGGGTTTTGTTCTATCCGACCACGGGGAACAGAGAGAGAAGAGTAATAACAGTGAGGACCTTATTAGAGCTTAAGCAAGTGAGGACCTACTGTGTTACTGTGCGCATAGGAAGGCTATTGCATTCCACCTGGACAAGGAGACTCTGGATTTGCCTTCAGACCGGCCGGACTCTGCCTACCCTGTGATCTGGTGCCCTGGACTGTGGACACTGAAGCCTTCAGTAAAGGTAAAGAGACGGCAACCTTGTGTCCTCATTCTTTACTGCGCCTCTCACCATTCCCCAACTACACACTGGGAAGCCCTGGGGATACACTTCACCTGTGGGAAGGTATACCATCTAGCTGCCATTACATCACCCCAGCGGACCCCTAAGCAGCGTCGGTCACCCTGAGCGAATACCACAGGTGGCGTCAGGAACATTATACAAACTTCACCTTTTATTGGACGCCCCTCAAAGGGCCACGGACCGGGTCAGGCCGTGACATCCCCCGAACCGAAGGACCCGGTGCCGAGTACCCCATTGCCCTTACGTGGGGGTGCTCCACACTCTGTACGGGTCACGGTATGGAGCGGAGGTCTCTCTCAGCTGTGTGCCGTCAGTCAGGATGGGCTTGCTAACTGGGTATGAGGGCACGGATAGCTGGGGTGGGTCCGTCAAGAGGGAGTCAACCGTTTTAGTGTTCCCACTCTGGTTCCCCGCCAAAAGCCCCGTCTTCCTGCGCACACCGCTATTTAAGTTGGACCCGCCCCCATCAGTCAGGTGTCCTGAACTGCTCCGGTCAGAAATCTCTTCCCCCCGGAATAATGGTGACAGCCCCGACAGTTCCAGCCCAGACACGCAAGAGGGACCGTTAGCCTGGCTCTCCTCCTTACAGCTATCCTGGTGCCCGGTGAGCTGAAGCACAAGACGGGGGGCCCAGACTGGGTCCAGGCCCCCGCTATTTACTTCTGTCCACTGGGCCCCATACAGCAGTAAGAGCAGTAATGCCCTGATAGTGGCCCTGCCAACATGTAAATCGCATAAGTACAGACGAGAGTTCATGTTCGAAAATATCGCAATTGAACAATGAACTAGCAAAATCCTGTTTAATCATAGCGTGATTGGATAGATTATGGTGGAACTAAAATCATTATTTTTCAACAGCACATCGCCCAGTGTAAGCTGCAATTGTGCTTCTGTGCTGATAACATTATACTGTATGAGAACAGATTAATCTGTGAGTGATCGTTCTGTGCCCATCATTCTTCATTAGCCGGTGTAAAGAGGCCTGGAAACAAGCACGGAACAACTTCAATATTGTCAATCGCGGTCGTTTAACGGCCTGAATTCAGTGCATATAAATACAACCTAAATGTTTGTGTGATGGTGCAAAATGTGAGCATTTTTGGGCCCCACTTTAAAAATTTGCCCAGAGTCCGACTTTGTTTAAAACGTGCCATGCCACCAATGCAGCAGTTTAGAAACTGAAAAATATCTTTTGCTGTCAAATAAGGAATTATAATAGCTTTCTTGATGGAAATTATTTGCTAGAGACTGGATTTCAGAGGTGTTCCTTTAAACGCTTCTTCCTTGATAAAAAGCATGGATATTTAGACGAGAGATGATTCTATTGTTATTTATAGAACAGAATGAGCAAATGGAAAAACAATTAGATGTGCTGTTTCATGCCAAGAGTACTTGCACGATGTAGAGCATGGGTGCACATGTTGAATCACATGGTCAAACTGTACTACATAACAATAAAATTTTGACATCGTTCAAATTACTAAATTACTTCATGTATCTGACCTGTTTATATAAGATGCTACAGGACTTTTAGAATAAAAATCCACCCACATAATAAAGAGGTAAGCTGTTTTATACAGTACAGTATGAGCCCCTACATAGCTCTCTATATACAGGATGAGCATCCACACCGCACCTTTATATACAGCATGAGCCCCCACATAGCTCCCTAGATACGGTATGAGCCCCACACATAAACTCCTATATATAGTATGAGCCCCACACATAGCCTCTATAGGTACAGTATAAACCCTCTCATAGCCTTCTATACACAGTTTGAGCCCCTATATAGCCCCCTATGTACAGTATGAGACTCCGTATAGCATCCTATATACAGTATGAGACCTCGCTTAGCCCCTATATAAAGTATGAGCTCCACATAGCCCCTATATACTGGACGAGACGCCACAAAGTACCCTATATAGAGTATCAGCCCCCACATAGCCTCCTATATACAGTATGTCCCAACATAGCATCCTATATACAGTATGAGCTCCATATAGCCTTCTACATACAGCATGAGCCCCCACATAGCCTCCTATATACAATATGAGCCTCCACGTAGCTTCCTATACAGTATGAATTCTCATATAGCCTCTTATATACAGCAGGAGCCTGTGCTACCGACGTCGATGACGATGACCCACTGGATGGCTCTGGTGAGGACAGCGAGGCCATAGGAGGTAGGTAAGCAGCGGACGAGACAACGGGACAGCCAGGTGGGGAGCCACGATGCCTCGCAGGGCTGCCTCCAGGGTCCCTTACTTGCTTGCGGCCTCTCGTCAGGGTGTCACCGGTCCTCCATCCTCCTCATAATCCTCAGCCTTTGTGGGTAGCAGAGGTGGCCATTGAGATAAGGACTGCTCTTCCAGGTCTTCTGTCCACCAAGCCTTGTACTGCAGGCCTGCCTGCACCCTGATGTTGGATCGCCTCCAGTCTTGGTGGCCCATACCGCTGCGATGTGACATGTTGTGTCTCTCTCTGTCAGCAGATAATGGCGCCTCATCCAACACCAGGTAGTTTGTCTTTTTTGGGTTCCACCCATTTGTGGGTGGGGTAATCTTCTGCCGCTCCACCCATTTCTCCTGTAAGCTGTAAGGGCGACAAGTCTTCCTTCGCCCGCACCCATTTAAGGCGGGCATCTTCCACAACGGGGTACGGCCTTCTCTTTTCTGGCGGCAAATTCTCTGTATGACACCCACGAAGGACAGCAATTTCCCCATTTTGCGCGCCACTGGTCGCCACCTTCTCCATAGCGGTCGGCAGTAACATCCGCCATCTTTACCTCTTTTGCAGCGGTCCACTGCTCAAAGTCTCTGTCATCCGCCTGCAATGCTGTAATAGCGAGCAACAAAGCACAAGTCCCAAATTCATAGTCATCAAACTCCAAATCGCTGTCAGCTCCATTTCTTCCAGGTCAGGTAGCATATCACACATTTCAAGATTCATAGTCCCCGTCAGCTGCCATCTATAATTCTTCCATGCAGTCACTTCAAAATCACAAGTCCTTAGGCTGAGGGGATCCATCTTGCCAACTACGCCAAGTGTAACAAGGGGCACCGGGGTGGTAGTCCGGACCAAGCTCACCCACTAAACACAGTCTGTAGACACCCCAACACCTTGTACATGCAATCTGGGATGGATTCAGTCTTTCCCCCAAACAGAGTTACCTTCTCTGTTCTGGTCGCAGCAGTCCAGGCGATTAATACTCCAGAAAGGCAGCTGTTCTCCAACAGGGAAAACGTAACTTTTAATAAACAGGAATGGAGTAGAATAACAGAAGAATACAGCACTGGATTCCTGATCTCTTCCTGACACGCTTCTTAGCTTCACCCACAGCAGCTGTAGCAGCCACAGATAGACAGTAGTCCACGCGCCGAGATTACCCCTTCAGAAGCGGGGGCCCTTCCAAAGTCCTAGGGCCCATGTTGTGATCTTCAGTCCTTTGGTCCTTAGGACCCATCTTAAGTCCCTGGAGTCCTTTGAGTCAGGGGAAACAGAACTCTCCAGTCCAGGGGGTCTGGCAGTGCCCCATCTGACAATCACGTCTGCCTTGACCAGAGTCCCAGGTAGTTCTGAGTAGTGATGTGTCGTTCGCGAACAAGCCGACACAAAGAGCCGGCTCCCTGCTGTGAACGATGGGAGCCGGCACGCCAGTGAGAGCCACTAAAATTCCTGAATGGCTCTCACTGGGCGTAAAATCCCGGGTTTCGGCATGTGTAACTCTGCCCACCTGAGCAAAACCCCGCCCACTCTTCAATTTAATTGGCTCTAAAGAAGTGGGCGGAGTTTCTGCGGTAGGTGGGCAGAGTTTCGGACCCTGAATAGATATTTAATAGGGATCCATTTAGGATCCAAAAAGAGCCGGTTCGTGAGCCGATAGAGCCGGCTCTTTTTGGTGAGCGGAGCCATGAGAGCCGGATCACCAAAAAGAGCCGGACTGCCCATCACTAGTTCTGAGGAAACAGCAGCTTCCTCTCCTTGTGGCTGTAGATCCAGCCCCCTTATTTATCTGTTGCCTTCCCTAAGCTAACAACAAGCAGAAGATTGATAACATCAGAGACAGTTTTGGTCAACAACCCCCAGAGCCCTTCCTCCCAACTACCCAGCCCTCCACCTTCAAATCCAACTTCTCCACCATTACAGAAGATCAACTCTCCACTCTACTCTCACGATCGCATCTCACCACCTGTGCACTTGACCCGCTCCCATCCCACTTCATCCCAAACCTCACCAAAGTCTTCATCCCAACCCTAACCCATCTCTTCAACCTATCACTAACAACTGGTGCTTTCCCCTCAAGCTTTAAACATGCCTCAATCACACCTATCCTCAAAAAGCCTTCTCTTGACCCATCCTCTGTATCTAGCTATCGCCCTATATCATTTCTCCCTTATGCCTCCAAACTACTGGAACAACACGTCCATCTTGAACTGTCCTCCCATCTCTCTTCTTGCTCCCTCTTTGACCGCTTACAATCTGGCTTCCGGTCACACCACTCCACTGAAACTACCCTAACTAAGGTCACCAATGACCTCTTAACAGCCAAGAGCAAGCGACACTACTCTGTCCTCCTCCTCCTCGACCTGTCGGCTGCCTTTGACACAGTGGACCATTCCCTATTATTACAGACCCTCTCATCCCTTGGCATCACAGACTTGGCCCTATCCTGGATCTCATCATACCTAACAGACCGGACATTCAGCGTCTCCCACTCACACACCACCTCCTCACCTCGCCCCCTATCTGTCGGAGTCCCACAAGGTTCAGTCCTTGGGCCCCTGCTCTTCTCCATTTACACCTTTGGCCTGGGACAGCTCATAGAATCTCATGGCTTCCAGTATCACCTCTATGCTGATGACACACAGATCTACATCTCTGGACCAGATATCACCTCCCTACTAACCAGAATCCCTCAATGTCTGTCCACTATTTCATCCTTCTTCTCCGCTAGATTTCTGAAACTTAACATGGACAAAACAGAATTCATCATCTTTCCCCCATCTCACGCGACCCCCCCAATGAACCTATTATCCATTACAGTGCATGGCTGCCCACTCTCCCCAGCCCCAGGGGTAATCCTTGACGCTGATCTCTCCTTCAAACCACATATCCAAGCCCTTTCCACTTCCTGCCGACTTCAACTCAAAATTATTTCACGAATCCGTACATTCCTCAACCAAGAATCTGCAAAAAACCTAGTCCATGCCCTCATCATCTCTCGCCTTGACTACTGCAACCTCCTGCTCTGTGGCCTCCCCTCTAACACTCTCGCACCCCTCCAATCTATTCTAAACTCTGCTGCACGACTAATCCACCTGTCCCCCCACTATTCCCCGGCCTCTCCCCTATGTCAATCCCTTCACTGGCTCCCCATTGCCCAGAGACTCCACTACAAAACCCTAACCATGACGTACAAAGCCATCCACAACCTGTCTCCTTCATACATCTGTGACCTCGTCTCCCGGTACTTACCTACACGCAACCTGCGATCCTCACAAGATCTCCTTCTCTACTCCCCTCTTACCTCCTCTTCCCACAATCGTATACAAGTTTTCTCTCGCGTATCACCCCTACTCTGGAACCCTCTACCACAACACATCAGACTCTCGCCTACCATCGAAACCTCCAAAAAGAGCCTGAAGACCCATCTCTTCCGACAAGCCTACAACCTGCAGTAACCACCGATCAACCAAACCGCTGCATGACCAGCTCTATCCTCACCTACTGTATTCTACCCATCCCTTGTAGATTGTGAGCCCTCGTGGGCAGGGTCCTCTCTCCTCCTGTACCAGTTATGACTTGTATTGTTTAAGAATATTGTACTTGTTTTTATTATGTATACCCCTCCTCACATGTAAAGCGCCATGGAATAAATGGCGCTATAACAATAAATAATAATAATAATAACAACAGTAATACATATGGAGCATTACTGACACAGCACAAGGTTACAGGGCAAACACAGCACAGCATATGACATCAGGAACAATGCAAACATTACATTACATGACAAGCTTCACATTACAATACAAATACAGCATAATGACACATAAAAATACAGGTACCTAACATATGTACATGAAGTGCATGGGGGCCACACGGCAGAAGGAGAGGTGTTATGATCCTTAGTGGCTGAGGATCACGAATAGACCAGCAAGTGAATAAACTAAGGACAAGCTCTAGGGAGATGGTAACTGGACTGATCGCAAATCTGAACCTATCCAACACAAATAGAGGTAGCCGGTAGGGTTGAGCGACCTTTACATTTATAGGATCGGGTCGGGTTTCACGAAACGCGACTTTTTCAAAAGTCGGGTCGAGTGAAATCGGCCGATCCTATAAAAAAGTCGGGGTCGGGGTCGGCCGAAACTCGAAACCCAATGCAGTGCATTGGGTTTCCAATGGTTCCCAGGGTCTGAAGGAGCGGAAACTCTCCTTCAGGCCCTGGGATCCATATTTAAGTGTAAAATAAAGAATTAAAATAAAAAATATCGCCATACTTACCCTCTGATGCGCCCTAGTACTAAGCGGGAACCTTCCTTCCTTAGAATCAGCCTTCCAGGACCTTGCGGTGACGTCGCGGCTTGTGATTGGCCGCGCGGCCGCCCATGTGACCGCTCGCGCGACCAATCACAAGCCGCGACGTCACCGTGACGTCACCGAAGGTCCTGGAAGGGCTGATTCTTAGGAAGGAAGGCTGCCGGAAAGAAGCCGAGGGTGAGTATATTCCTATTAGGTATATACTCACCCTCGGACGCGCCCTGCTTCTTTCCGGCAGCCTTCCTTCCTAAGAATCAGCCCTTCCAGGACCCTCGGTGACGTCACGGTGACGTCGCAGCTTGTGATTGGTCGCGCGAGCGGTCACATGGGCGGCCGCGCGACCAATCACAAGCCGCGACGTCACCGCGACGTCACCGCAAGGTCCTGGAAGGCTGATTCTAAGGAAGGAAGGTTCCCGCTTAGTACCAGGGCGCATCAGATGGTAAGTATGGCGATATTTTTTATTTTAATTCTTTATTTTACACTTAAATCTGAATTCCGATACCAATTCCCGATATCTTAAACATATCGGGAATCGGTATCGGAATTCCGATTCCAGATTCAGAAGATCGCCGACTTCATGGCCGACCCCACACAGGGGTCGGGTCGGGTTTAATGAAACCCGACTTTGCCAAAAGTCGGCGACTTCTGAAAATTGCCGAACCGTTTCGCTCAACCCTAGTAGCTGGTGAACGTGCCTAAAAAATTCCTAGATGTCTCGAGCCAGCCTGTGGAACTAGCTACCCCTAAAGAGAAAGAAAGACCTTGCTTGCCTCCAGAGAAATAATCCCCAAAGATATAGAAGCCCCCAACAAATATTAACGGTGAAGTAAGAAGAAGGCACATATGTAGGGATGAAATCAGATTCAGCAAAAGAGGCCCACTAGTACTAGAAAGCAGAAAATAGAGCAGGGGTCTATGCGATCAATAAAAAACCCTTACAAAATATCCATCCTGAGATTTCAAGAACCCACGCACCAACTAATGGTGTGTGGGGAGAAACTCAGTCCACTAGAGCATCCAGCAAGCGAGGGAATCACATTTTAGCAAGCTGGACAAGAAAACATGATAAACACTGCTGATCAAAAAATGAGCAAACAAAACTTAGCTTGTCCTGGATGGACTGGGAGCAAGGTAGTCAGAAGGAATCTGAGTAGCACTGATTACATCGACAGCCGGCAACAAGTGAAAGCAAAACAGAGCTATATAGGAACCTCCCAGAGGATAACGAACCAGCTGATAGCCAGAGACCAGCAGGATAACAAACAAAGCCACCAGGGGGAGCCCAAAGCAAAAGTCACACCATACCACCAGTGACCACAAGAGGGAGCCTGAAAACAGAGTTCACAACAGTACCCCCCCCTTAAGGAGGGGTCACCGAACCCTCATGAAAACCCCCAGGGCGATCAGGATGAGCCACATGGAAGGCACGAACCAAATCGGCCGCATGAACATCAGAGGCGACAACCCAAGAATTATCCTCCTGACCATAGCCCTTCCACTTGACCAAATACTGGAGCCTCCGTCTAGACACACGAGAATCCAAGATCTTCTCCACCACGTATTCCAATTCTCCCTCAACCAGCACCGGGGCAGGAGGCTCAACCGGAGGAACCACAGGTACCACATACCTCCGCAACAACGAGCGATGGAACACATTATGAATAGCAAATGATGCCGGGAGGTCCAGACGGAATGACACAGGGCCAAGGACTTCCAGAATCTTATAAGGACCGATAAACCGAGGCTTGAACTTAGGAGAGGAGACCTTCATAGGGACGAAGCGAGAAGACAACCACACCAAGTCCCCAACGCGAAGTCGGGGACCCACACAGCGATGGCGGTTGGCAAAGAGCTGAGCCTTCTCTTGTGACAACTTCAAATTGTCCACCACATGATTCCAAATCTGATGCAACCTATCCACCACATCATCCACTCCAGGACAGTCAGAAGGCTCCACCTGACCCGAGGAAAAACGAGGATGAAACCCCGAATTGCAAAAAAAAGGAGAAACCAAAGTAGCAGAACTAGCCCGATTATTAAGGGAAAACTCGGCCAACGGCAAAAAAGTAACCCAGTCGTCCTGGTCAGCAGAAACAAAACATCTTAAATAAGTCTCCAAGGTCTGATTAGTTCGCTCGGTTTGGCCATTCGTCTGAGGATGGAAGGCCGACGAAAAAGACAATTCAATGCCCAACTTAGCACAAAAGGTCCGCCAAAATCTAGACACAAACTGGGATCCTCTGTCAGAAACAATGTTCTCAGGAATCCCGTGCAATCGAACCACATTTTGAAAAAACAGTGGAACCAACTCGGAGGAGGAAGGCAACTTAGGCAAGGGCACCAAATGGACCATCTTAGAAAAACGATCACACACCACCCAGATGACAGACATTCTCTGAGAGACAGGGAGATCTGAAATAAAATCCATGGAAATGTGCGTCCAAGGCCTCTTCGGGACAGGCAAAGGTAACAGCAAACCACTGGCACGAGAACAGCAAGGCTTCGCCCGAGCACAAATTCCACAAGACTGCACAAAGGAACGCACATCCCGCGACAAGGAAGGCCACCAAAAAGACCTGGCCACCAAGTCTCTGGTACCAAATATTCCAGGATGGCCCGCCAACACCGAAGAATGAACCTCGGAGATGACTCTGTTGGTCCATCTATCTGGGACAAACAGTCTCTCCGGTGGACAGCGGTCAGGTCTATCCGCCTGAAACTCTTGCAGCACACATCGCAAATCTGGGGAGATGGCAGACAAAATCACCCCTTCTCTAAGGATACCAGCCGGCTCTGAATCTCTAGGAGAGTCAGGCACAAAACTCCTAGAAAGAGCATCAGCCTTCACATTCTTCGAACCCGGCAGGTACGAGACCATGAAATCAAATCGAGAGAAAAACAACGACCAACGAGCCTGTCTGGGATTCAGCCGCTTGGCCGACTCGAGATAAATCAGATTCTTGTGATCAGTCAAGACCACTACACGATGTTTAGCTTCCTCGAGCCAATGTCGCCACTCCTCAAATGCCCACTTCATAGCCAACAGCTCCCGATTACCGACATCAGAATTCCGCTCAGCAGGCGAAAACTTTCTTGAAAAGAAAGCACATGGCTTCATCACAGAGCCATCGGGGCTTCTCTGCGACAAAACAGCCCCCGCTCCAATCTCGGAAGCATCAACCTCCACCTGGAAGGGAAGTGAGACATCTGGCTGACACAAGACCGGAGCCGAAGAAAACCGACGCTTCAGCTCCCGAAAGGCCTCCACAGCCGCAGAAGACCAATTAGTCACATCAGAACCCTTCTTGGTCAAATCCGTTAAAGGCTTAAACAACGCCAGAAAAATTAGCTATGAAGCGACGGTAAAAATTAGCAAAACCCAAGTACTTCTGAAGACTCTTAACAGATGTAGGCTGCGTCCAGTCATGAATAGCCTGAACCTTGACTGGGTCCATCTCAATAGTAGAAGGAGAAAAAATGAAACCCAAAAAAGAAATCTTCTGGACTCCAAAAAGACATTTTGAGCCCTTCACAAATAAAGCATTGTCACGCAGGACCTGAAAGACCATCCTGACCTGCTTAACATGAGACTCCCAATCATCCGAAAAAACCAGAATATCATCCAGATACACAATCATAAACTTATCCAGATATTCACGGAAGATGTCATGCATAAAGGACTGAAAGACTGAAGGAGCATTAGAAAGTCCAAAAGGCATCACCAAGTACTCAAAATGGCCTTCAGGCGTATTAAATGCAGTTTTCCATTCATCACCCTGTTTTATACGCACAAGGTTATACGCACCACGAAGATCTATCTTGGTAAACCAACTAGACCCCCTAATACGAGCAAACAAATCAGTTAACAATGGCAAAGGATACTGAAATTTGACCGTGATTTTATTCAAAAGGCGATAATCAATACAGGGTCTCAGGGAACCATCCTTTTTAGCCACAAAAAAGAATCCTGCACCAAGAGGGGATGAGGACGGGCGAATATGTCCCTTCTCTAAAGACTCCTTTATATAACTCCGCATGGCAGCATGCTCCGGCACAGATAAATTGAAAAGTCGTCCCTTAGGAAACTTACTACCAGGAATCAAATTTATAGCACAATCACAGTCCCTATGAGGAGGTAGAGAATTGAGTTTGGGCTCCTCAAATACATCCTGGTAGTCTGACAAAAACATAGGGACTTCAGAAGGAGTGGACGAAGCAATTGACACCACAGGAGCGTCACCATGAATTCCCTGACAACCCCAACTTGACATCGACATAGCTTTCCAACCCAGGACTGGATTATGAGTCTGCAACCATGGTAGACCCAACATGACGACATCATGCAAATTATGCAGTACAAGAAAGCGAATCACCTCTTGATGAACAGGAGTCATGCACATGGTCACTTGTGTCCAGTACTGAGGTCTATTCGTAGCCAATGGTGTAGAATCAATTCCCCTTAGTGGAATAGGGAATTTTAAAGGCTCCAAATCAAAACCACAGCGCCTGGCAAATGACCAATCCATCAGACTCAGGGCGGCATCTGAATCTACAAAAGCATTAACCGGGTAAGATGACAGGGAACAAATCAGTGTAACAGACAAAATGAACTTAGGCTGTAAAGTACCAATGGTGACAGATTTATCAACCTTTTTTTTGCGCTTAGAGCATGCTGAGATAACATGAGCTGAGTCACCACAGTAAAAGCACAACCCATTTTGCCGTCTATAATTTTGCCGTTCACTTCTGGTCAGAATTCTGTCACATTGCATAGATTCAGGTGTCTGTTCGGCAGACACCGCCAACTGGTGCACAGGTTTGCGCTCCCGCAAACGCCGATCAATCTGAATGGCCAGAGTCATTGACTCATTCAGACCTGCAGGCGTAGGGAACCCCACCATGACATTCTTAATGGCTTCAGAAAGACCTTCTCTGAAATTTGCAGCCAGGGCACACTCATTCCACTGAGTAAGCACCGACCATTTCCGAAATTTCTGGCAGTACACCTCTGCTTCATCTTGCCCCTGCGAGAGGGCCAATAACGTTTTTTCAGCCTGGTTCTCAAGATTAGGTTCCTCATAGAGCAATCCAAGGGCTAGAAAAAACGCATCTACACTAAGCAATGCAGGATCCCCTGGCGCCAATGCGAAGGCCCAATCTTGAGGGTCACCGCGCAAAAAGGAAATGATAATCTTAACTTGCTGAACGGCATCACCAGAGGAACGAGGTTTCAAAGAAAGAAACAACTTACAATTGTTCCTAAAATTCAGGAACCTAGATCTATCTCCAGAAAACAACTCCGGAATAGGTATTCTAGGCTCTGACATAGGACTGTGAACAACAAAATCCTGAATACTTTGAACCCTAGCAGCAAGATGATCCAGACTGGAAGCCAAGCTCTGGACATCCATGTCAGCAGCTGAACTCAGAGCCACACCAAGATTAAGAGGAGGAGAGAAGCTAGCCACAGCAGCTAGACACACGGCAACAACAACAAAAAAAAAAAATTCTCAAGGCTTCTTTTCTCCTGCTTCTGCCATGCAATTAACACTTTCAGGGCCGGCTGTACTGTTATGATCCTTAGCGGCTGAGGATCACGAATAGACCAGCAAGTGAATAAACTAAGGACAAGCTCTAGGGAGATGGTAACTGGACTGATCGCAAATCTGAACCTATCCAACACAAATAGAGGTAGCCGGTGAACGTGCCTAAAAAATTCCTAGATGTCTCGAGCCAGCCTGAGGAACTAGCTACCCCTAAAGAGAAAGAAAGACCTCGCTTGCCTCCAGAGAAATAATCCCCAAAGATATAGAAGCCCCCAACAAATATTAACGGTGAAGTAAGAAGGCACATACGTAGGGATGAAATCAGATTCAGCAAAAGAGGCCCACTAGTACTAGAAAGCAGAAAATAGAGCAGGGGTCTATGCGATCAATAAAAAACCCTTACAAAATATCCATCCTGAGATTTCAAGAACCCACGCACCAACTAATGGTGTGTGGGGAGAAACTCAGTCCACTAGAGCATCCAGCAAGCGAGGGAATCACATTTTAGCAAGCTGGACAAGAAAACATGATAAACACTGCTGATCAAAAAATGAGCAAACAAAACTTAGCTTGTCATGGATGGACTGGGAGCAAGGTAGTCAGAAGGAATCTGAGTAGCACTGATTACATCGACAGCCGGCAACAAGTGAAAGCAAAACAGAGCTATATAGGAACCTCCCAGAGGATAATGAACCAGCTGATAGCCAGAGACCAGCAGGATAACAAACAAAGCCACCAGGGGGAGCCCAAAGCTGTTGTGAATTCTGTTTGTGGGCTCCCTCTGGTGGCTACTGGTGGTACTGGTTGACTTCTGTCTTTTATCTCCAGTGCACCTGTTCCCATCAGGAAATGGGAGTCTCCTATATAGTCTGGCTTCTCAGTCATTTACTTGCCGGCTATCAATGTTACCAGAGCTCTTCTGATACTTGCTACCTGCTCCAAAGTCTGCTGATTCAGATAAGTTGGATCATTTGTACCTTTTGTGAATTTCTGTCCAGCGTTCATTTGGATCATTTGTATTTTTGTCCAGCATGCTTTTGTTTGAATCTTGCTGCTGGAAGCTCTAGTGAACTGAAATGACCACTCCGGTGTCATGAGTTGGCACCGGAGTTTAAAGTTATTTCAGGATGGTATTTTGTAGGGTTTTGAGTTGACCGCGTAGTCCACTTTGGTATTTTCTGCTATCTAGTCAGTGGGCCTCTCTTTGCTGAACCTGTATTCATACTACGTATGTGTTTTCTTCTTAACTAACCGTCATTATATGTTGGGGGCTACTATCACTTTGGGGTTTTCTCTGGAGGCAAGCCAGGTCTGTGTTTCCTCTATTAGGGGTAGCTAGATCTCCGGCTGGTGCGAGACGTCTAGGGATAAAACGCAGGCACGTTCCCCGGCTACTGGTAGTTGTGCGTGAGGTTCAGCATCGCGGTCAGCTTAGATTCCATCTTCCTAGAGCTAGTCCTGTTTTTGCCTATGTCCCTGCCATTGGGAACCATGACAGTATAGCCGGCCAAACTGTGTTAAAAGTATTGGCTGAAGAAGGAGAGAAAAGAAGTTTCAGACACCTTTTTTTTTTTTTTTTTTTTTACTCTGAAGTCTGTCTAGCCATAATTGCTGTCTGCTGCTTTTCCCTCCTCTTAATCCCTGAATGGCTCAGATCTCAGCTGCTGAGAAATGGATATCCAGAGTTTAGCTTCAAATCTGAATAATCTCGCTTCTAAGGTTCAAAATATACAAGACTTTGTCATACATGCTCCTATGTCTGAACCTAAAATTCCTATACCAGAGTTTTTTTCTGGAGATAGATCTCGTTTTTGAATTTTAAGCACAATTGTAAATTGTATCTTTCTCTGAGATCTTACTCCGCTGGAGACCCCGCTCAGCAGGTTAAGATTGTTATTTCCTTGCTGCGGGGTGACCCCCAGAATTGGGCATTTGCATTGGCGCCAGGGGACCCTGCGCTGCTCAATGTGGATGCGTTTTTTCTGGCGCTGGGGTTGCTCTATGAGGAACCTAATTTGGAGATTCAGGCTGAAAAAGCCTTGATAGCCCTCTCTCAAGGGCATGATGAAGCTGAGATATATTGTCAAAAATTTCGAAAATGGTCTGTGCTTACTCACTGGAATGAGTGCGCCCTGGCGGCGAATTTCAGAGAGGGTCTCTCTGACGCCGTTAAAGATGTCATGGTGGGGTTTCCTACGCCCACAAGTCTGAATGAGTCCATGACAATGGCTATTCAGATTGACCGGCGTTTACGGGAGCGCAAATCTGTGCACCATTTGGCGGTGTCTTCTGAGCAGGCACCGGAGAATATGCAATGTGATCGAATTCTGTCCAGAAGTGAACGGCAGAATTATAGGCGTAAAAATGGGTTGTGCTTCTATTGTGGCGATTCTGCTCATGTTATATCAGCATGCTCTAAACGCACAAGAAGGGTTGATAAGTCTCTTGCAGTTAGTACTTTGCAGTCTAAGTTTATTTTATCTGTGACTTTGATTTGTTCATTATCATCTATTGTCGTGAATGCCTATGTGGACTCTGGCGCCGCCCTGAGTCTTATGGATTGGTCCTTTGCCAGGCGATGTGGGTTTAGTCTAGAGTCTCTGGAAGTCCCTATCCCTTTGAAGGGTATTGATTCCACGCCATTGGCTAGGAATAAACCTCAATACTGGACACAAGTGACTATGTGTATGACTCCAGACCATCAGGAGGTGATTCAATTCCTTGTGTTGCATAATTTGCATGATGTCTTAGTGCTTGGATTGCCATGGCTACAAACTCATAATCCAGTTCTTGACTGGAAGACAATGTCCGTATTAAGCTGGGGATGTCAGAGGGCTCATGGGGAAGTACCTTTGGTTTCCATTGCTTCATCTACTCCCTCTGAGGTCCTGGCATTTTTGTCTGACTACGGTGATGTTTTTGCTGAGCCTAAACTTAGTTCGCTCCCTCCTCACAGGGATTGCGATTGTGCTATAGATTTGATTCCTGGCAGCAAATTTCCTAAAGGTCGTCTGTTCAATCTGTCTGTGCCAGAGCATGCTGCTATGCGAGAGTATATTAAGGAGTCCTTGGAAAAGGGACATATCCGTCCATCCTCATCCCCTTTAGGAGCAGGTTTTTTTTTCGTGGGTAAAAAAGATGGTTCCCTGAGGCCTTGTATTGATTATCGGCTGTTGAATAAGATTATAGTCAAATATCAGTATCCTTTGCCACTGTTGACTGATTTGTTTGCTCGTATTAAGGGGGCAAGATGGTTTTCTAAGATTGACCTTCGGGGTGCGTATAATTTGGTGCGGATTAAGCAGGGAGATGAGTGGAAAACTGCATTTAATACGCCCGAGGGCCATTTTGAGTATCTGGTAATGCCTTTTGGTCTTTCTAATGCCCCTTCAGTTTTTCAGTCCTTTATGCACAATATTTTCCGTGAATATCTGGATAAATTTATGATTGTGTATTTGGATGATATTTTGATTTTTTCTGATGACTGGGAGTCGCATGTTCAACAGGTCAGGAAGGTTTTTCAGGTTTTGCGGGCCAATTTTTTGTTTGTAAAGGGTTCAAAGTGTATTTTTGGGGTTCAGAAGATCTTTTTTGGGGTACATTTTTTCCCCTTCTTCTATTGAGATGGATCCTGTCAAGGTTCGGGCTATTTGTGATTGGACGCAACCTACTTCCCTTAAGAGTCTTCAAAAATTCTTGGGTTTTGCTAATTTCTATCATCGATTTATAACTGGTTTTTCAAGTGTTGTTAAGCCTCTAACGGATTTGACTAAGAAGGGTGCTGATGTTGCCAATTGGTCCTCGGCGGCTGTGGAGGCCTTTCGGGAGCTTAAGCGCCGCTTCTCTTCTGCCCCTGTGTTGCGCCAGCCTGATGTTTCACTTCCTTTTCAGGTCGAAGTTGATGCTTCCGAGATCGGAGCGGGGGCGGTTTTGTCGCAGAGAAGTTCCGATTGCTCTGTGATGAGACCATGTGCGTTCTTTTCTCGAAAATTTTCGCCCGCTGAGCGAAATTATGATGTTGGTAATCGGGAGCTCTTGGCTATGAAATGGGCCTTTGAGGAGTGGCGTCATTGGCTTGAGGGTGCTAGGCATCAGGTGGTGGTCTTGACTGATCACAAGAATCTGATTTACCTTGAGTCTGCCAGGCGTCTGAATCCTAGACAGGCGCGCTGGTCGTTGTTTTTCTCCCGGTTTAATTTCGTGGTCTCATATCTACCAGGTTCAAAAAATGTGAAGGCGGATGCCCTTTCTAGGAGTTTTGAGCCTGACTCCCCTGGTGATTCTGAGCCTACGGGTATCCTTAAGGATGGGGTGATATTGTCTGCTGTCTCTCCAGACTTGCGACGTGCTTTGCAGGAGTTTCAAGCGGATAGGCCTGATCGTTGTCCGCCTGGGAAACTGTTTGTTCCAGATGAGTGGACCACTAGAGTCATCTTGGAAGTTCATTCTTCTGTGTTGGCAGGTCACCCTGGAATCTTTGGTACCAGAGATTTGGTGGCCAGGTCCTTCTGGTGGCCTTCCCTGTCTCGGGATGTGCGTACTTTTGTACAGTCTTGTGATGTTTGTGCTCGGGCCAAGCCTTGTTGTTCTCGGGCTAGTGGATTGTTGTTGCCCTTGCCTATTCCGAAGAGGCCTTGGACGCACATCTCTATGGACTTTATTTCGGATCTTCCGGTTTCTCAGAAAATGACCGTCATCTGGGTGGTGTGTGACCGTTTTTCTAAGATGGTTCATTTGGTACCCTTGCCCAAGTTGCCTTCTTCATCTGAGTTGGTTCCTCTATTTTTTCAGAATGTGGTTCGTTTACATGGTATCCCGGAAAACATCGTTTCTGACAGAGGATCCCAATTTGTGTCTAGATTTTGGCGGGCGTTCTGTGCCAGGATGGGCATTGATTTGTCTTTTTCGTCTGCATTCCACCCTCAGACGAATGGCCAGACAGAGCGAACTAATCAGACCTTGGAGACTTATTTGAGGTGTTTTGTGTCTGCTGATCAGGATGATTGGGTCGCCTTTTTGCCGTTGGCAGAATTTGCCCTTAATAATCGGGCTAGTTCTGCCACTCTGGTTTCTCCTTTCTTTTGCAATTCGGGGTTTCACCCTCGTTTTTCATCTGGCCAGGTGGAATCTTCGGATTGCCCTGGAGTGGACACGATGGTGGATAGACTGCACCGGATTTGGAGTCATGTGGTGGACAACTTGAAGTTGTCCCAGGAGAAGACTCAGCGGTTTGCTAATCGTCATCGTCGTGCTGGTAATTGTCTTCGCGTTGGGGACTTGGTGTGGTTGTCTTCTCGTTTTGTCCCTATGAAGGTCTCTTCTCCTAAGTTTAAACCTCGGTTCATAGGTCCTTATAAGATTTTGGAGATTCTTAATCCTGTATCGTTTCGTTTGGACCTACCAGCATCTTTCACTATTCATAATGTCTTCCATCGGTCTTTGTTGCGGAGGTACGAGGTACCGGTTGTTCCTTCTGTTGAGCCTCCTGCTCCTGTGCTGGTGCAGGGTGAATTGGAGTATGTTGTGGAGAAGATTTTGGACTCTCGCGTTTCCAGACGGAGACTTCAATATTTGGTTAAATGGAAGGGATACGGTCAGGAGGATAATTCTTGGGTGACTGCCTCTGATGTTCATGCCTCTGATTTGGTTCGCGCCTTTCATCGGGCTCATCCAGATCACCCTGGTGGTTCTCATGTGGGTTCGGTGCCCCCTCCTCAAGGGGGGGGTACTGTTGTGAATTCTGTTTGTGGGCTCCCTCTGGTGGCTACTGGTGGTACTGGTTGACTTCTGTCTTTTATCTCCAGTGCACCTGTTCCCATCAGGAAATGGGAGTCTCCTATATAGTCTGGCTTCTCAGTCATTTACTTGCCGGCTATCAATGTTACCAGAGCTCTTCTGATACTTGCTACCTGCTCCAAAGTCTGCTGATTCAGAAAAGTTGGATCATTTGTACCTTTTGTGAATTTCTGTCCAGCGTTCATTTGGATCATTTGTATTTTTGTCCAGCATGCTTTTGTTTGAATCTTGCTGCTGGAAGCTCTAGTGAACTGAAATGACCACTCCGGTGTCATGAGTTGGCACCGGAGTTTAAAGTTATTTCAGGATGGTATTTTGTAGGGTTTTGAGTTGACCGCGTAGTCCACTTTGGTATTTTCTGCTATCTAGTCAGTGGGCCTCTCTTTGCTGAACCTGTATTCATACTACGTATGTGTTTTCTTCTTAACTAACCGTCATTATATGTTGGGGGCTACTATCACTTTGGGGTTTTCTCTGGAGGCAAGCCAGGTCTGTGTTTCCTCTATTAGGGGTAGCTAGATCTCCGGCTGGTGCGAGACGTCTAGGGATAAAACGCAGGCACGTTCCCCGGCTACTGGTAGTTGTGCGTGAGGTTCAGCATCGCGGTCAGCTTAGATTCCATCTTCCTAGAGCTAGTCCTGTTTTTGCCTATGTCCCTGCCATTGGGAACTATCACACAAAGCAAAAGTCACACCATACCACCAGTGACCACAAGAGGGAGCCTGAAAACAGAGTTCACAACAGAGAGGGTGCAACTGAGCAGACCGGCCACCTCCTTATAGATCACTGAACCAATTAGCCTCAGCTAAACATATCTCCCTTCCAGCACCTTGCCAGTGACTTTGTCACACAGTAGTGACTTATAGAGCAAAATCATTGCGCCATTTTTAAAGGAAAGTGAACTGCAGAAAAACAACAACAACAACAAAATCATTGCTTTTTCTTTTTTTACACCACATTGAATTTCTTTTCATGTTTTCCAGTTCAATTGGGGGTGATTTATCAAACCAAATGTGACAAAATTTTGCTTTGTACAGTTTTGTGCTAATTCCTCAAAAAAATGTTGCAACTTGCCAGAGATGTCAAAAAACTGTCACAAAAAAATTGTACAGATTGTAGTTGCACAAAAATTGTGCAACTTTTGGAGATTTTACGTCAGACCCAAGCAGCTCTGCCCATGTTTTGTGAAGTGGGCAGCGCTCAATCAAGATGGTGAGTGACATAGCATGTCTTACAAATTCATCATAATTTATGCAAAATAGTGCAGTAAATTTTGATAATAATCCAAGTGTTTTACTCCAGCAGTCTTCACCAAGAGTGGCATATGTGTCTCCCACCAGGGCAATGGGGATACTCGGTACCGGGTCTGGTCGCTCTTAAAGGGGATGTCACGGTGGCTGCGACCCGGTCCGTGGCCCTGGGTGTGCACTTAAAATGGGGAAAGGTCTTTAAAGAGAATTTAAAGTCTATTCATGACGCCACCTGTGGTTTTCGGTCAGTGGGGACCGACGCTGCTTAACCCCTTTCTGACATTAGACATACTATCCCATCGAGGTGGGGTGGGCCCGTATGACCACCGACGGGATAGTACGTCATATGCGATCGGCCACGCTCACGGACCGCCCCCGGCACATTAACCCCTGGCACACTGCAATCAAACACGATCGCAGTGTTCCGGCGGTATAGGGAAGCATCGCGCAGGGAGGGGGCTCTCTGCGTGCTTCCCTGAGACCCCTGGAGCAACGAGATGTGATCGCGTTGCTCCGAGGGTCTCTTACCTCCTCCTCGCTGCAGCAGGCCCGGATCCAAAATGGCCGTGGCATCCGGGTCCTGCAGGGAGGTGGCTTCACAGCGCCTGCTCAGAGCAGGCGCCGGGAAACCTCCAGGAGCTGTGCACGTCAGATCGCCCATCTGACACAGTGCACAGCAAAGTGTCAGATCGGAGATCTTTCACTATAACATCATGCCCCCCCCCCCCCCGGGGCAATGTTACAGTGTAAAAAAAAAAATTCACATGTGTAAAAAAAAATTTTTTAAAATCCCCCCAAAAATAAAAAAAATATATATATATTGTTCCTATAAATAAATTTCTTTATCTAAATAATAAAAAAACAGTAAAAGTACACATATTTAGTATTGCCGTAATGACCCGACCTATAAAACTGTCCCACTAGTTAACCCCTTCAGTGAACACCGTAAAAGAAAATTAAAAAAAACTAGGCAAAAAACGCTTTATTATCATACTGCCAAACAAAAAGTGGAATAACACGCGATCAAAAAGATGGATATAAATAACCATTGTACCGCTGAAAACGTCATCTTGTCCCACAAAAAACGAGCCACCATACAGCGTAATCAAAGAAAAAATAAAAAAGTTATAGTCCTCAGAATAAAGCGATGCAAAAATAATTATTTTTTTTATAAAATAGTTTTTATCGTATAAAAGCGCCAAAACATAAAAAAAATATAAATGAGGTATCGCTGTAATCGTACTGACCTGAAGAATAAAACTGCTTTATCCATTTTACCAAACGTGGAACAGCATAAACGCCTCCCCCCCAAAAAAAAGAAACTCTTGAATAGCTGGTTTTTGGTCATTCTGCCTCACAAAAATCTGAATAAAAAGCGATCAAAAAATGTCACGTGCCTGAAAATGTCACCAATAAAAATGTCAACTCGTCCCGCAAAAAACAAGACCTCACATGACTCTGTGGACCAAAATATGGAAAAATTATAGCTCTCAAAATGTGGTAACGCAAAAAATTTTTGCAAAAAAAAGCGTCTTTCAGTGTGTGACGGCTGCCAATCATAAAAATCCGCTAAAAAACCCGCTATAAAAGTAAATCAAACCCCCTTCATCACCCCCTTAGTTAGCGAAAAATTAAAAAATTAAAAAAATGTATTTATTTCCATTTTCCCATTAGGGTTAGGGTTAGGGCTAGGGTTAGGGCTACGATTAGGGTTAGGGCAAGGGTTAGGGCTGGGTTAGGGTTAGGGCAAGGGTTAGGGCTAGGGTTAGGGTTGGGGCGTCCAATCTCAATTCCAGCCAATTCTGCGTTGAAAAAGTAAAACAGTGCTCCTTCCCTTCCGAGCTCTCCCGTGCGCCCAAACAGGGGTTTACCCCAACATATGGGGTATCAGCGTACTCAGGACACACTGGACAACAACTTTTGGGGTCCAATTTCTTCTCTCACCCTTGGGAAAATACAAAACTGGGGGCTAAAAAATAATTTTTGTGGAAAAAAAAAGGATTTTTTTATTTTCACGGCTCTGCGTTATAAACTGTAGTGAAACACTTGGGGGTTCAAATTTCTCATAACACATCTAGATAAGTTCCTTGGGGGGTCTAGTTTCCAATATGGGGTCACTTGTGGGGGGTTTCTACTGATTAGGGGCTCTACAAATGCAATGTGACGCCTGCAGACCAATCCATCTAAGTCTGCATTCCAAATGACGCTCCTTCCCTTCCGAGCTCTGCCATGTGCTCAAACAGTGGTTCCCCCCCACATATGGGGTATCAGCATACTCAGGACAAACTGGACAACAACTTTTGGGGTATAATTTCAACTGTTACCCTTGAAAAAATACAAAACTGGGGGCTAAAAAATAATTTGTGTGGAAAAAAAAAGTTTTTATATTTTCACGGCTCTGCGTTATAAACTGTAGTTAAACACTTGGGGGTTCAAAGCTCTCACAACACATCTAGATGAGTTCCTTAGGGGGTCTACTTTCCAAAATGGTGTCACTTGTGGGGGATTTCAATGTTTAGGCACATCAGTGGCTCTCCAAACGCAACATGGCGTCCCATCTCAATTCCTGTCAATTTTGCATTGAAAAGTCAAACGGCGCTCCTTCCCTTCCGAGCTCTACCATGCTCCCAAACAGTGGTTTACCCCCACATATGGGGTATCAGCGTACTCAGGACAAATTGAACAACAACTTTTGGGGTCCAATTTCTTCTCTTACCCTTAGGAAAATAAAAAATTGGGGGTGAAAAGATCATTTTTGTGAAAAAATATGATTTTTTCTTTTTACGGCTCTGCATTATAAACTTCTGTGAATCACTTAATGGGTCAAAGTGCTCAGCACACATCTAGATAAGTTCCTTAGGGGGTCTACTTTCCAAAATGGTGTCACTTGTGGGGGGGTTTCAATGTTTAGGCACATCAGGGGCTCTCCAAACCCAACATGGCGTCCCATCTCAATTCCAGTCAATTTTTCATTGAAAAGTCAAATGGCGCTCCTTCGCTTCCGAGCTCTGCCATGCGCCCAAACAGTGGTTTACCCCCACATATGGGGTTTCGGCGTACTCGGGACAAATTGTACAACAACTTTTGGGGTCCATTTTCTCCTTTTACCCTTGGTAAAATAAAACAAATTGGAGCTGAAGTAAATTTTTTGTGAAAAAAGTTAAATGTTCATTTTTATTTAAACATTCCAAAAATTCCTGTGAAACACCTGAAGGGTTAATAAACTTCTTGAATGTGGTTTTGAGCACCTTGAGGGGTGCAGTTTTTAGAATGCTGTCACACTTGGTTATTTTCTATCATATAGACCCCTCAAAATGACTTCAAATGAGATGTGGTCCCTAAAAAAAAAATGGTGTTGTAAAAATGAGAAATTGCTGGTCAAATTTTAACCCTTATAACTCCTTAACAAAAAAAAAATTTGGTTCCAAAATTGTGGTGATGTAAATTAGACATGTGGGAAATGTTACTTATTAAGTATTTTGTGTGACATATCTCTGTGATTTAATTGCATAAAAATTCAAAGTTGGAAAATTGCGAAATTTTCTAAA
This sequence comes from Ranitomeya variabilis, assembly GCF_051348905.1. Classification (NCBI taxonomy): domain Eukaryota; kingdom Metazoa; phylum Chordata; class Amphibia; order Anura; family Dendrobatidae; genus Ranitomeya; species Ranitomeya variabilis. The sequence continues at coordinate 603,410,232 of NC_135236.1, forward strand.
TTTTCGCCAAATTTCCATTTTTTTTCACAAATAAACGCAGGTAATATCAAAGAAATTTTACCACTATCATGAAGTACAATATATCACGAGAAAACATTGTCAGAATCACCGGGATCCGTTGAAGCGTTCCAGAGTTATAACCTCATAAAGGGACAGTGGTCAGAATTGTAAAAATTGGCCTGGTCATTAACGTGCAAACCACCCTTGGGGGTAAAGGGGTTAAAGGGGTCCTCTGGGGTGATGTTGTTGCAGCAGAATGGTGACGCTTCCCACAGGTGAAGCGGGGTCCTCAGGGCTCCCAAGGTGTGTGGGCAAGGATGTGTATACCAACAAATAAGTAGATGACACAGAGTTGTAAAATCTTTACCTGGTTTACTGGTGGTAGCAGTCCACAGTCCAGGGTAGCAGGCACAGGTAGTGACGTGGTCCGGCCAGCCAGGAGGCAATAGTGGATCCCTCTCATAGGTGAGGTCCATAAGCCTTCCTACTCGTGCTAGTATGTGAGGTCCCTGCTGCCTGTAGCTTGCTGGCAAAGTCCTCTCCCTCCTGTCCTGAGACAGGTATCTGTATGGTGGGCAGCTTGAGCCATTTTATAGGGTCTCTATCATGACCCGGGCTCTTCAGGTGCTGCTTCGCCTACAGGCGTGGTGTGGGCAAATAACATACAGTCCTATGCCCTCCGGTTCTGCTATGTGTCCTAGAGTACAACACAGCCTCGGGCTCCCGGTGCCCCGTTCCTGTGCTTCGGCTCTGAGGGTACCCGGTCACAGTTCCCCTCTGAGCCCCTTGCTTTCTGCACTGTGCTCCTTTCCTCAATGCTTCACTACATCCAGCCCCTTGGGTCCACTTCCTTTCCTGGAGCTGCAGCTCAGTCCTGGCTGCACGGCTCTGTTGTCTGCTCTGTTACAGACCCTTCTCTCTCCTCTCCCTCCAACAGACTGTTTAACTCCTCCTCCAGACCAGTATATATTCATCTGAGGGAAGCTCCCCTGAATCCGGGTCCTGAGCTCCCCATTCTGGCCTGGATTCAGAATGTGTTGTCTGTAGGTGCGTTACCTGGTAAAGGGAATCCTCATTGCCTCCAAGCATGATATCACCCTCCCCGAAAGGAAGGCAACATCACTGTAACAACCGGTTACCTGGGGTGTTACACATATATAACACCTGTCTTTATGAATTGGGGCCTTTCTGTGCATTGTGCAACAAGGGTGCATGGCCTTGCTGAAAGAGGATGTGACTTATTGGAAAAAAGGTTCTTTGGGAGAATCATGCTGTTTGGACAGGCTGTGGGGGCATCAACTTGAGTTTGTGTGTGTGACACTGGGGGTATCATACTGTGTGGGTGTGATGTTGTGGTCCTCATAATATGTGTGGGGGTACATTCCCGCACATAGTATGATGTCCCACAGTAGCTTGATTACAGTATAATGGCTCTGTACATGGACCCTGTATGGCAGCACTTAAATTCCCTAAGGGTGAACAGTAAAGACATGTAGGTAGTCTATATGCAATAATGAACAAGATTGTATGGGGCATTATACTGTAGGGCATTGTACTTTCTGGGGGGGGGGCTTTATATTGTTTGTGGTGGATACTGTGAGGGGGATTTGTGTGGCGCTTTATACTGTGTGCTGAGGGTACTGTAGTTGGGGTTACTATGGGGCAACATACGGTATGGGGAATGTACTGAAGGGGCATCATACTGTGTGTGGGGATGGGAGAATGGCCATGCTGCTGCATAGGTTGGCGGGCTGAAGCGCTTCCTGTTGTGTGTGGCGGTCAGGTGGCATCATACACTGTGGGGCACCACTGTGGTCAACATACTGTATGTGGGGGGCTCTGTGGGGTAATTATACTGTGCGTGGGGATACTGAGAGCATCATACCTTACTTGAGAGGTATTATGGGGCAATATTTTTTTTGTAAATGTCTTACTGTAGCATCATGAAGTGTGGAGGAATGTACTGCAGGGGCATCAAACTTTGGAGGGGCTGAGGGGGCATCATACTATGTGTGGGGGAAGGACTGAGGGAGCATCATACTGTGTGTGTGGGGAAAGACTGAGGGGGCATCATACTGTCAACTTCCCACTTCTGATTGCTGTCTGATCTGCTGCAATAGACTCTAATGGTACAAATTGCCTCTGCTTGCTGTCTCCTGCAATATATTCAAATGGTACAACTTCCCACCTCTGATTGCTGTCTGATCTGCTGCAATACACTGTAATGGTACAAATTCCCTTGCTGTCTGCTGTCTGTAATCTACCGCTTTACCATCTACAAACATATTTTAATTTGCCTGCTAATTCATTAGTATAATTCATTTGGTGCATTGTACTTAATACTCACTGTTGCATATCCATAACTGGGATCGGTGTAGATCTTATCTGGTGGAAGGTGTTAAAATAGATGTAGCCAGGCTGAATGTCTTTGATCATCTAAAAAAAAACTTGGTGTGCTGGCCCCAGCTTCCAAATTATCCCCAACCAGTTCCCACAATCCATCTCTTCTGACCCAGCATTCTGGACTATAAATTTAGAAACATCCTTAGGGGTGTAAGCATGTGGGGGTGTACACGAGCATCCCAGAAGCAAAGCATACCGAAGATAAGCATCGAGATACAGCAGTTATTCCATGGCAGATAGTCAGGGCAGGAGTCAGGTAACCCACACTCTTCTCTCCCTTCTATCCATGTGCTTTATTCCTATGCTCCTATGTTCCCTAGCCATCCACATTTACGGTCCCATCCCTCCTCCATCATGACTCATATGCATCAGTTCCTCTCTCCTTCCCTCTCCCATGTACAGCTCCCATGCACTTCTCACGTTCCTGAAAAACCTCAGCCCATCTTGCCCAAACACACTGCACAAAAAAACTTCATACAATTCCAAAAACTACTTGCTCTTTATCTTCCTACTCCTACTGATTTCAGGGGACATCTCCCCCAACCCTGGTCCACCATCCACCAACCTCAACCCCTACCCTACCTCACATCTAAACCTTAATAATCTTACTAATATTAGTTGCACTCCTTCATCTCCTTCTTTTAATTGTGCCCTTTGGAATCCATGGTCTGTGTGTAACAAGCTTCCTTTCCTACACAATTACTTTCTGAAAAACTCTCTTAATCTGTTGGCCCTCATTGAAACCTGGATTCAGGATTCTGATACTGTCTCTCCTGCTGCCATTTTTCATGGTGGCTTACAATTCACACATTCCCCGAGACCTACAAACAGACGTGGTGGAGTCGGCATACTCCTGTCCCCACAATGCACCTTCCAGCTCCATTGCTCTCATTTTCTTCTTTTGAGGTCCACACCATCAGGCTCTTTTGTCCTCTCTCCCTCAGAGTAGCAGTCATATACCGGACCCAAGGCTCATCCACCCACTTCCTGGACCATTTCTCTGCCTGGCTGCCACACTTCATGTCCTCAGAACTACCAACCCTTATCCTGGGAGACTTCAATATCCCCATTAAAAGCCTCATTTCCACATCTGCATCCCAGCTCCTATCACTATCCACTTCTCTAGGCCTCTTACAGCTCTCAACCTCTGAAACACACAAAGACGGTAACACCCTTGACCTGGTCTTTGTCCGGCTCTGTTCAATCTCCTACCTAGATAACTCACTGCTTCCCCTCTCTGACCACAACATTCTATCCTTCACACTCACCCACCCCAGCACCCCCCTACCTACCACACATTCAGAACTCTACATGCTATCAACACTCACACACTTTCAGACTCCCTACACTCATCATTGTCCCCAATCTCCTCTTTTTCCTGTCCTGATCTGGCTGTACATCACTTCAATGACACTCTTAGAAGTACCCTGGACGAAGTAGCTCCCCTCACCCTCAGAACTTCCAAACACAGAGTAAAACAGCCCTGGCTCACATCGCAAACCCGATTTCTCCATCGATGCTCTCGGTGTGCTGAACGCTTATGGAGGAAAACACGCACATCAGAAGACTCCATACACTTCAAATTTATGTTAAGGACCTATAACTCTGCCCTTCACCTCGCCAAACAGACCTACTTCACCACTCTGATCTCCTCACTATCCAACAACCCCAAGAAACTTTTTGACACCTTTCACTCCCTCCTCAGGCCAAAAGCACAGGCCCCTATCACAGACATTTGTGCTGATGACCTGGCCTCCAACTTTATAGAGAAAATAGATAATATCCGTCAGGAAATCCGCTCCCAGACACCAAGTGCAGTTACTCCCATCCCTCCCTGCATCTCCACATTCGATCCCATCATAGAAGAAGAAGTCTCCAAGCTCCTCTCTTCTTCTCGTCTGACTACATGCACCACCGATCCCATTCCCTCAAATTTTCTCCAGTCTCTCTCTCCAGTCGTCACAACTCACTTAACTACAATCTTTAATCTCTCCCTCTCCTCTGGCATTTTCCCCTCCTCCTTCAAACACTCTATCATTACTCTATTACTAAAGAAACCCACCCTCGACCCATCATGCGCAAACAACTACAGACCAGTTTCCAATCTCCCCTTCATCTCTAAACTCTTGGAGCGCCTGATATACTCCCGCCTTACCGTTACCTCTCCACTCACTCCCTCCTAGACCCTTCACAGTCCGGTTTCCACCCCCTACATTTGACAGAAACTGCACTCATTAAGGTGACCAATTACCTTCTGACAGCAAAATGTAACGGTGACCACGCTCTGCTCATTCTTATTGATCCTTTCTGCAGCTTTCGACACTGTTGACCACCCTCTCCTACTCTCTAGGCTCCAGTCACGAGGCATTAAGGACACTGCTCTCTCCTGGTTCTCTTCCTATCTTTCTGACCGCTCCTTCAGTGTTCTGTTCGCTGGCTCCACTTCATCTCCTCTTCCTCTCACTGTCGGGGTACCTAAGGGCTCAGTCTTTGGCCCCCTTCTCTTCTCCCTCTACACAGCCCCAACTGGACAGACAATCAGCAGATTTGGCTTTCAGTACCATCTTTATGCCGATGACACACAACTATATACGTCATCCCCTGACCTTACCCCCGCTGTACTACAGAGCGCCAGTGACTGTCTGTCTGCAGTCTCCAACATCATGTCCGCTCTCTATCTGAAACTCAACCTCTCCAAAACTGAACTTCTTCTGCTCCCGCCATCTAGTAACCTCTGTAAATCTGACATTTCCCTCTCCGTGGGTGGCACCATAATAACTAGTGATGAGGGAATATACTCGTTACTCGAGATTTCTCGCGCATGCTCGGGTGACCTCCGAGTATTTTTTAGTGCTCGGAGATTTAGTTTTCCTCACCTCAGCTGAATGATTTACATCTGTTAGCCATCTTGATTACATGTGGGGATTCCCTAGCAACCAGGCAACCCACACATGTACTTATGCTGGCTAACAGATGTAAATCATTCAGCTGCAGTGCTGAAAACTAAATCTCCGATGTGCCAGTACTCTGGAATGCTCTACCCCAAGTATTAGGACCATCCACAATTTGCATAGTTTTAGGCGCTCGCTCAAAACACATTTGTTCAGAGCGGCCTATCACGTTCAGTAATCAAAGTCATTTTATGTTTGTGTGTGTGTGTAGCCCATTCACTATCTCCATCTACCCCCCACTCCCTGAAGATGGCTGGACCATCATTGTAAATACATCATTGTAAATACACACCTATACTTTGTATCTCCCCCACCTCATTGTAGATTGTAATCTCTCACGAGCAGGGTCGTCTTATTTTATTTTAATAATTGTATTGTTAACGTTGTTACTTATGACTGTTGTGTTTCAAACTGTTAAACCGTAAAGCGCTGCGGAATATGTTGGCGCTATATAAATAAAGATTATTATTATTATTATAGTGTGTGGGGGAAGGACTGTGGGGGCATCATACTGTGTGTGAGGGAAGGACTCAGGGAGTATCATACAGTGTGTGATGGACTGGAGGCACCATATTGTGTAGAGAGACAACTATGGCCATCATACTCTGTGTGGGGGGGGGGGAGGACTGAGAGGGCATTATATTTTGTAGAGGGACAACTTTGGCCATCACACTGTGTGTGAGGGAAGACTGAGGGGTTGTCACATTGTGTGTGATGGACTGGGGGCACTATATTGTGTGGAGAGACAACTTTGGCCATCATACTGTGTGTGTGGGGAGGACTGAGGGGGTATCATATTTTGTGGAGGAACAACTATGGCCATCATACTGTGTGTCAGTGGCTCAGTGATGGCCATAATTGGTGTATTGCACTGTGTGGGAACACTATTGGGCTTCGCTTGGAGCAATACTTGGGGGCACATACAAAAGAGTTTAGGGAAGAGGTAAATTGCAGCAGAATGTGTCCCTCTTCCTTATCTTTAAATGTTGATGGGTAAAGTAATGCAATGAATAGGTGGTGTGAACTTAGACTAGACAGTTCCATCACATTTATCAAACAGCATAAAACCTCTGTGATAATTGTGCCCCATTATTTGGTCAAATGAACGGTGTAGTTCTCAATTACAGCTCGACTGGCAAAGAATAAGCCCTCAGACCACTATGTGTACAGCGAAGGAAGAAAGTTGTGGGAGCGAAAGTGCAAAAATGAAAAATTGCCAGATCCTTCAGGTGACAAAGTAAGAACAGCCTTCTACAAGCTGCATGCAAATACTGTGTGACTATGTATTTGTGGGGAGATATGAGACCACTAGATGGATATTACACGGCAGCCTGGGATCACAGGCGCCTTTGCCGTGAAGGCTTCTTAACTGCAGGTCACAGCAAGTGGACGTTCTTAACTCTGACCACGAGATGGCGCCAACACAGCAAACGCGTCTCCCAGCTGTTCCCTTGACGAGGATATACGTCATCGTACCATAGAGATGTGGCCGAGCACTGATCAGACTGTCGCCACCAGAGAAGAAACCGGAATTGGATTCAGAGTGTTGTTTCCGTGGTCACACCACAGAAGATGGCGGCGGAGTTCGTGAGGGGGTTCCAGAGCTTCAGCGAGAGTGACAAGCAATGGCGAGCTAGGAAGGAGTTCTTGTTACAGAACCTCGGACGTTTCCAGGGAGAAAATGAGATGGACAAGCTGCTCGCCCTGTCTATGGTGTGGGCCAATCATGTCTTCATGGGCTGCAGGTAGACGCGACCTCTATGGGGCAGCTGCGGTGGTACCAGAGGCGGCTCCTCTTAAAGGGCCAGTCACTCGTGTGCGGGAGAATGTCGTTTGCTCTCTGTTATCAGCCATTTCTGATCGGGGAGAGGCTGAATGTGATGTTGGTGAGAAGCGCCCGGTCTGTGTGATGGATGGCTCACTTGTGGGAAAACTTTATTTTTTTCGCTTTTGTTTTTCCTCCCATTATTCCAAGAGACATCACTGAATTTTTCCTATTGATATAAACATGAGGGCTTGTTCACACGTAGCGTTGTGGTAGTGATTCCACCATCAGTATTTGTAAGGGACATCTGGGAATGGGTGACAAATGCCGGCGTGGCGCTGGTGGGCGTCACACGTGGCGCTGGTGGGCGTGACACGCGTGGCGCTGGTAACTCCCCTTCATGTAAAATGATCTCTGGGGGCAGAGTTATCTCCAGGCAGCGTCCTCCCCGGAGCCTGGAAGAGGTCACTTGTACAGTGATAAATGATTTCTCGGCACAGCTGATATCACACACGGGTGTCGCTCTCCTCCGCAGTCTATAACCTGTGTGCCCATATTCATAGTTTACGTAGATAAAATGTTGTGGCAGATTTGTTTCTAAGGGCGCTTTCACATTGCATTGTGTGTCCCCACCAGGGTATACGTCCCCCGCAAAACGGGGTCTGGACGCATGCACCGACGGGGCCAATAGACTGCAGTGGTGACAGCAGAGTGAACGTGCGCTCCACAGTGCATCCTTACCGGGAGGGTACGGCTGCAGGGGGTGGACACTGACACAGTCTACTATATCTGTCTGCTTCCTGCAGGCGTACCCTCCCCGAAAATGATGCACTGCAGAGCGCACATTCACTCTGCCGTCACCATAGCAGTCTATTGGTCCCCCGCATGTGTCCGGACCCCTTTTTGTGGGGGATTTCAAATGTATGCACTGACGGGGACACAGAACGGATGTGAAAGCGCCCTAAGTTGGTGTAACAACCATAAAAAAAAAATTCATTTAAGGTTTTTTTTTTTATTTATTTTTTTTAATCTGTTTACAGTGTTTATCATGAGGGTTTAATATTTTCATAGAATAGCACTGTTATTGTTGCAGCATTGCCAAATACTGTACCTTTTTTTATTAATAATAATATTAATAATATTATTTTCAAAACTTCATTTTTAATCCCCCCAAAAATGGGAGTGGGAAATGCAGCAACTACTGGTAAATTTCAAAAATATAAAAATAGGTACCAATAAAAGGTAAATTGATTGAGACATCAGTAGGTTAAGTGTTAAAATGTGCCACATATAATGCCCCATAAGATGCTCCATATAACAATGTGCCACATGTAATGCTGCTGCAATAAAGAAAAAATGACACTCGCCTCTGGTAACTGCCCGCTGTTCTCAGCGTCCCGTCTCTCCGCACTGACTGTTCAGGCAGAGGGTGACGCGCACACTAATACGTCATCGCGCCCTCTGACCTGAACAGTCACTGCAGAGGATGCGGAAGACGGAGCGGCGGTGGAACACGGAAAGGTGAGTCCCTGGCAGCTTCTTCCTCTGTCAGTGGTCACGTGATACCACTCATTACAGTAATGAATATGCGGCCCCACCCCTATGGGAGTGGAGTCCATATTAATTACTTTAATGAGCAGTACTACGTGACCGCTGAACAGAGGAAGAGCTGCGGGCGCCGAAGACCATGGGACATGCAGGGACCGCGTCAGGAGCAGGTAAGTATGTGACAGTCATTGCTACCCCTCACCCGCTGACCCCCCCCCCCCCCCGCCGACCATAACTCGAGTATAAGCCGAGAGGGGCATGTTCAGCCCCAAAAAATGGGCTGGAAATCTCGGCTTATACTCGAGTATATACGGTATATTGAAGATGACAGTTATATAAAGCCAGTGGCTTTATCACAGGGGGATTAAGATGGCAGCCATGGGGCTTTCAACAAGCCCCCGCCTTCTATGATAAGCTGCAGTATATCGGTGTATTAGATTTAGATGCAGCCTAGTGATGCGTGAACGTGTTCAGATAAAGTCTTTTCCGAGGTCGCTCGGGTTTTATCCGAGCATCTGAGCGTGCTTGTGTATTATGTTGATTCTCTGCGGCTGCATTATTCCCGGATGTTAGCCAGCCACAACACGTGGGCATTGCTTGTTTGTTAAGGAATCCTCATGTGTTGTGGCTGTCCAACAGCCGGGAATAATGCAGCCGCAGAGACTCTAACATAATACAGGAGCACGCCCAAGATATCTATGCTTGTCACTAATGCAGTCCATGTTTTGTTTTGTTTTTTTCCTTTTCTACAGTTGTAGCAACTGTAATGACACCCCATTATAACCCCTTGATTTAGGGGGTGGGGGGTGCTGATGGGCACAGCGAGGGAACCTGTCAGCAGGATTCTGCACAGTAACCTACAGACAGTGTCAGGTCGGCGCTGTTATACTGATTACAGTGATGAAATCTGTCTTGTTGTTGTTTAATCTTTATTTTCAGTTTTTAGTTAATGATAATGTGGCTCAGAGCAACTGGTATTGACTACATTGACAGAGCCCGCTCAGCACAGTTATTGTATGCAGTGCTGTCAGCGTGATATTAATGCTGCACATAGACATCAGGAGCAGTAACATAGACTCACGGCTGGATCTGGGGAAGATGAGTAAAGCAGTTAGGGGTTTGGTTGTTTTTTTTTTTTATAAAAAAAAAGAAAAGCAAACTCAGCTTAGTGGGGAAAAAAACAAGCCTTTTTTTAATATATTTGGTTATGGCTGGCTCTGTAACACAGCTGGCATCTGCTGTTTATGGCGCGGGCTCGACTCCTGAGCATGCTTTCACACACCCCCGACATCCACTGTACATATGTGGCAAATGTTTGCAAGGGGTTAATAGTGAGTACATCAGATATGTTAAACACTAATTTAGGAATCTACAAATATTGGTGACTGCTCAGGAGGGCATATTGTGTGTACATACAGTACAAGTAGATTACACGTACGTACAGGTTATGGGGAAAAAATGGCAAGTGACCAAGTCTGACTTTCCATCTGGCCTCTACGATCAGTCCAGCCTTAGGCCACGGTCACTATTTGACCTCAATATTTGTAAGCCAAAGCCAGGAGTGCTAAATCCAGAAGCGGTGACGTATTTCTACTATAGTTTTCCTCTTAGGGTATGTGCACACGTCCGGATTTCTTGCAGAAATTTCCTGAAGAAAACCGGAAATTTTCTGCAAGAAATCCGCATTTATTTTATTTTGCGTTTTTTTTCCCGTTTTTTTCGCGGTTTTTTTTTAGCATTCTGCAAGCGTAATTAGCTTGCAGAATGCTAAAGTTTTCCTAGCGATCTGTAGCATCGCTTGGAAAACTGACTGACAAGTTGGTCACACTTGTCAAACATACTGTTTGACAAGTGTGACCAACTTGTTACTATAGATGCTGCTTATGCAGCATCTATAGTAAGATAGAATGTTTAAAAATAATAAAAAAAAAAAAAAAAAAAAAAGTTACACTCACCCAGACGATCTCCTCAGCAGCGTCCGTTCCTATAGATGCCGGTGTGGTTCAGGACCTGTGATGACGTCACGGCTTGTGATTGGTCGCGTGAGTCACATGAGCGGTCACGCGACCAATCACAAACAGTGACGTCATCACAGGTCCTGAACCACACCATCTATAGGAACCGGAGAGGCTGGAACACTTCGGGGTCCATCAAAGGGTGAGTATAGGACTATTTTTTATTTTAATTCTTTTTTTTTTTTGACCAATTATATGGTGCCCAGTCCGTGGAGGAGAGTCTTCTCTCCTCCACCCTGGGTACCAACCGCACATGATCCGCTTACTTCCCGCATGGTGTGCACAGCCCTGTGCGGGAAGTAAGCAGATCAATGGACTCCTAGGTGTGCGGAATACCCGCAATTCCGCATTTTTAATGAACATGTTGCTTTTTTTTCCGCGATGCGAATACCCTGTAAATAATAGGAGGCATATGTAAGCGTTTTTTTCACGTTTTTATAGCGAAAAAACACGAAAAAAACGCGAAAAATCCTGAACGTGTGCACATGGCCTTACAGTCCCACTCCTGGTTTTGGCTTGCAGATACTGAGGTAAAATACTGAATGTGGCCTTAGAGTATGTTGAAGTGCAGCATATTTGTTGCCGAGGCTTAGATCTCATTCAGACAGGAGGGATTTTTCTCATACCGTCTGGGTTTCATCAGTGTTTTTGATCAGTGTCATCAGGTTTTTATTGTCAGAAAAATATACTGATGGAGGTTTCTCCAGCTCCTCATATCAAACAGTCCATGAACAATGGACCGCAGAGATGGCATCCCTCTGTCAGAATTTTGGACATCTCTCTGCAATTTTGTGTGTGTAAGCAAAGAATTGTCTGTTCAAACCAAGTCTGGCCACTCTGCTTCATGGTGGGGCCACTATTCATATACACCTTACCACCTGCTTGTTTTCCCTCAATCTTTCCTCAATAGGTGGGAAGGTGTTGTAAAATGATTGGTCCCGCCATGCTGTACCAAGCGGCCGGACTTTGTGTGAGCTGCCATGCTGTGCGGACAGTCGCTTTAATAGGTATGAGTTCTAGCTGTGGAAAACATAGAACTCCTATGAGAAAACCGGACATCTGAACGAGCCCTTCATGGTCCGGCGTATATGCATCCTCGGGCTGCAGAGACAATGTTATCCAGATGACACAGCTGATCCTGCAGTTGCAGTGTGTGACTTCACCATCAGGCTTGGTGGCTTCTTACTTTATTCCCCCAATTTTCAATGGTGTTTGTTCAGAAATCCTGACCAGATGTAAAATGCTGAAACTTTTACAATACTCTTTGCCACAAAATGAATACCTATATCCCTTTTCTTCTCCAAGATACAGTGATGAACTTCTGGAAAGGGTGCAGAGTATGGCGGAAGGGATTGAAGTAGAAGATGCGCCACACTTTACCACTAGAGATGACATTATGAAGCGGGTATGTTACCTGATTAACTTGATGCTAATACATTCTTGCTTGGTGGTTGTGGTTTGTGATTGATGTTTTCTCCTTTACTTCAGAATCAATGACGTCTGGATCCCTAGAACTGATCTTTTTTTAACTAGGACTCTGCTGCGATCACAGTATTTATTTGTGGGGACCCCAATGAGAAGCCGATCAGTGGTTTGTAATTTCTTTGGAAACTGTGAATACTGTTGTGGAACTCTGGAGCCAGATATTGTCTTTTTTTAAATGATTTTTTAACACTTTTACACTTCTCACCATGTATGAAGACTGAAATTGTGTGTTGGTTGGGCAAAGACAAATTAAATTGCTTTTACATATACTTTTATCAAGTTTTGATTTGGACAGTCACACACTTGCTGAAGTTACCAATATAGTAGGCAAAGCCTTAGAAAAGTAGAGGATTTCTTCAAAAATACACATTTTTATGGTGGATTATGCCAGTAGGTATGGACTAAAACCACATTCCTTCCAGAGGCTGGTGTAGAAGTTTGTGACCTTCCCCAATATACCTGGTAAGGCCAGTCTCACAAGTCCAGATAATTCCGGTACCGGAATTATCCGTGTCTGTGTGCCCGTGCGTTTCTGTGGCACATCAGTGTGGCACACGTGCGGCACACGTGTGCCGACTGGGTACCACACGCACCGTGCAGGAGACAGCGCTAGAGATAAGCGCTGTCCCCCCCCCCCCCCCACGTGGTGCTGAAGCCGCCATTCATATCTTCTCTGCAGCAGCGTTTGCTGTAGAGAAAATATGAATCCTGTTTTTTTTTTTGTTTTGTTTCTCGTGTTTAACATAAAGATCCATGTCCCCACCCCCTGTGCGCCCGCCCGCTGTTATTAAAATACTCACCCGCCTCCCTCGCAGTGTCCTGTCCTGGCCGCACCTTCTACTGTATGAGCGGTCACGTGGGGACGCCGATTAGTCATGAATATGCGGCTCCACCTCCCATAGTGGTGGAGCCGCATATTCATTTCTGTAATGGGCAGCCCCACGTAACCGCATACAGGAGAAGCTGCGGCCAGGACAGGACACTGCGAGGGAGGCGGGTGAGTATTTTAATAACAGCGGGCGCACAGGGGGTGGGGACATGGATCTTAATGTTAAACACGAGAAACAAAAAAAAAAAAAAAGGATTATTCATATCTTCTCTACAGCAAACGCTGCTGCAAAGATATGAATGGCGGCTTCAGCACCATGTGGGGGGGACAGCGCTAACTGTAGCGCTGTCTCCTGCACGGCACACGGACTGCACACGGACAACGTCCGTGTGCGGTACGTGTTTTACACGGACCCATTGACTTTAATGGGTCCGTGTAATCCGTGCGCTCCCACGAACACTGACATGTCTCCGTGTTTGGCACACGGAGACCAGGGTGGATTGATTTAAATCACGCCGATTTAAATCATGATTTAAATCACGATTTAAATCAAAAGATTTTTTTCTATTTAAATCGGATCGATTTAAATCATGATTTTAATCATGATTTAAATCACTGATTTAAATCAAAAGGTTTTTTTTAATATAAATCACGATTAAAATGAGAAGTGAGAGCAGTGCGCATGTGCGCCCATAGTTACACGGACGAAACTAGGGGCAACGATCTAACGCCAGGGTGAGGGGGGGACCCCAAAGTAAGTAAAAATCTTTTTTGTTTTACTATATGGCAATAGGTAGGTGTTTAAAAGCAGCATGTCTTAATTGTATAAACTATTAATAGCCTCCACATTTTGTTCATACTGCCCCTTTAATTCCACACTTCTAGCTTGGTTTCACTTTCTTTTGGTTTAGTTTTTTTCCATTCAGTTGACATGCCCAAACTTGTTGGATAGTCAGCATCCTACAGAAACCTCTGGAAGAGCATGGCATTGTGAATGTTACACATATACAGCCTTTATTCTACTGAGTTAAACAACTCCGCTTTATCTCATGATGGAAGAACCTTTGGATGGTAAAATATTTTCCTCAAAAAGCAGTTTATTGAAAAAAATCCGATTTAAATCAAAAAAATCCGATTTAAATCAAAAAAATCCGATTTTTTTTGATTTTTTTAAAAAAAACATTGATTTTTATCCACCCTGACGGAGACACGGTCCGCAAAAAATCAATGACATCTGCACAGATGCATTGATTTCAATGTGTCTACGTGTGTCAGTGGCTCCGGTACGTGAGGAAACTGTCACCTCACGTACCGGAGCCACTGACGTGTGAAACCGGCCTAAGAGAGATCCAAGCACGTGAGTATCAACTGCAGAAAATCAATTAGGGTATGTTTCCCCTGGGCGTATTCCTTCAGTATTTGCTGTGGATCGGACGCTGCATCCAGATGTTACAGCATAATGGAGGGGATTTTATGAAATCCCATCTCCACTATGCGTACACACAGGTGGCAAACCTGCGTAATCGGACATGCGGCACGTCTTTCTAGACCGCAAGCATGTCTATTTATGTTGCAGAGACGCTCAGTCTCCGCAAGATAAATAACAGTCTATGTTTAGGATGCAGTGATTCTGCATTTGTTCAATGAACACATGCCGGAATTACCGTGCATACAAAAGGGGGCAGCGCTTTGGGCGGAGCGGAATATCCGTTGCATTCAAAGCGCTGGGATTCCGGACCGTGGACACATCGCCTTAGGTAAAAACTTGACTGTTCTGGCCATACTCCATATTAAAATAATCTTTTAGGGAAATGCCAATATCTGGAAACTTGATGTTATATACTGTAGTGTATCCTTACAGTTTGGGCTATGCATTGACACATGGACATGTTCTGCAGCTGCCTCATCCAGAGAAACATCTCTTGCCCACCTACGTGTCTGCTACCAAATAATTCTGTATCAAAGTAGTAACTATACTATAAGACTCGCTCCACCAACTGGAAGACAGTTCTGATGCTTATGTGCACACACTATCATTCTATTCCAATCATACCGGTAGTCCTTTTTGTGAAACAGCTTTGTCGTTGACTTGCACCAGCTCCCCAGTCAATGTCTTTCTCTGTACTTCTCACTATAGTGGCAAGCAGAAGCCACCCAACGTATCTGCATGCTGCTTAAGGGTATGTGTCCACGTTCAGGTTTGTTTCAGGCTTTGGTCAGGATTTTATGCAAGTAAAATCCTGACCAAAACTGCACCTGAGGTCACTGGCAGGTCACCTGCGGTGTGCCTGCGTGTTTTGCTCATTGTAGCAACATGCTGCGTTTTGAAAAAACGCACCGCATGTGCGTTTTCGCGGCAAAAACGCATGCGTTTTTTAACGCATAGTGGAGTCGGGATTTCATGAAATCCCCTCCATTATGCTGTAACATCTGGACGCTGCGTTTTTGAGGCTGCGGAAAAACGCAGCGTCAAAAACGCAGCGTTTCCTGAACGTGGACACATACCCTAACTGTTTCCAAACCCTGAAGTGACCAAAAGGAGTGTCTCATTCCTGGTAGATCCAGGATGGAATGTGCCTGAAAGATACTCTTAGGAGGGAACAGGTTCCCAAAACGTTTGGGGTGTTATAGATATTCTGGATCTTCAGAAAAGTGCAGATCTACCTTAATCTGAGGTGTTGGGAGTACTACAGTGTCTACTATATTCCATGTAGACAAAAATCTAGACCATATCAAGCAGAGACGGGATAATGCAATATTATAGTGCTGTAGAACCCATGGTGAGAAGTCGGGGGGGGGGGGGGATAGATACACATTCTGATCTTTAACCCCTTAATCCCATATGACGTACTATCCCGTCAAGGTGACCTGGGACTTAATTCCCAGTGACGGGATAGTACGTCATATGCGATCGGCCGCACTCGGCCGGGGGGAGCGCAGCCGGGTGTCAGCTGACTATCACAGCTGACATCCGACACTATGTGCCAGGAGCGGTCACAGACCGCTCCCGGCACATTAACCCCCAGCACACTGCTATCAAACATGATCGCAGTGTTCCGGCGGTACAGGGAAGCATCGCGCAGGGAGGGGGCTCCCTGCGGGCTTCCCTGAGACAATAGGTACAAGGCCCACCTTGTACCGAGCGTCTCCTCCCTGCAGGCCCCGGATCCGCTGGTAAGCCAGGAGCAGGGAACATCAGATCGCTGATCTGACACAGTGCTCTGCAAAGTGTCAGATTAGCGATCTGTCACTATACAGTCATGTCCCCCCTGGGACAAAGTAAAAAAGAAAAAAAAAAACTAAAGAAAAAAAAATTGTTCCCATAAATACATTTATCTAAAAAAAGCAAAAACAATAAAAGTACACATATTTAGTATCGTCGCGTCCGTAACGACCCTACCTATAAAACTGTCCCACTAGTTAACCCTTTCAGTGAACACCGTAAAAAAAAGGCAAAAAACAACGCTTTATTATCATACCGCCGAACAAAAAGTGGAATAACACGCAACCAAAAAGACGGATATAAATAACCATGGTACCGCTGAAAACGTCATCTTGTCCCGCAAAAATCAAGCCGCCATACAGCATCATCAGCAAAAAAATAAAAAAGTTATAGTCCTCAGAATAAAGCGACGCAAAAATATTTTCTATAAAAGTTATGGTATAAAAGCGCCAAAACAGTGTAAATGAGGTATCGCTGTAATCGCACTGACCCGAAGAATAAAACTGCTTTATCCATTTTACCAAACGATACTGATAAAAACGTCAACTCGTCCCGCAAAAAACAAGACCTCGCATGACTCTGTGGACCAAAATATGGAAAAATTATAGGTCTCAAAATGTGGTAACGCCAAAAATATTTTTTGCAATAAAAAGCGTCTTTTAGTGTGTGACGGCTGTCAATCATAAAAATCCGCTAACAAACCTGCTATAAAAGTAAATCAACCCCCCCCCCTTCATCACCCCCCTAGTTAGGGAAAATTAAAAAAATGTATTTATTTCCATTTTCCCATTAGGGTTAGGGCTCCAGTTAGGGTTGGGGCTAAAGTTAGGGTTTGGATTACATTTACGGTTGGGATCAGGGTTAGGGGTGTGATTGGAATAGGGTTTCAGTTAGAATTGGGGAGTTTCCACTGTTTAGGCTCATCAGGGGCTCTCCAAACGCGACATGGTGTCCGATCTCAATTCCAGCCAATTCTGCGTTGAAAAAGTAAAACAGTGCTCCTTCCCTTCCGAGCTCTTCCGTTTGCCAAAACAGAGGTTTACCCCCAACATACGGGGTATCAGCATAGTCAGGACAAATTGGACAACAACTATTGGGGTCCAATTTCTCTTGTTACCCTTGGGGAAAATAAAAATTTGGGGGGCTAAAAAAAACTTTTGTGGGAAAAAAATTAATTTTTATTTTCACGACTCTGCGTTATAAACTGTAGTAAAACACTTGGGGGGTTCAAAGCTGTCAAAACACATCTAGATAAATTCCTTAGGGGGTCTACTTTCCAAAATGGTGTCACTTGTGGGGGTTTCAATGTTTAGGCACATCAGGGGCTCTCCAAACGTGACATGGTGTCCCATCTCAATTCCAGTCAATTTTGCATTGAAAAGTCAAATGGCGCTCCTTCCCTTCTGAGCTCTGCTATGCGCCCAAACAGTGGGGCGGAAAGATCATATTTGTGAAAAAAATATGATTTTTTATTTTGACGGCTCTGCATTATAAACTTCTGTGAAGCACTTGGTGGGTCAAAGTGCTCACCACACATCTAAATAAGTTCCTTAGGGGGTCTACTTTCCAAAATGGTATCACTTGTGGGGGGTTTCAATGTTTAGGCACATCAGGGGCTCTCCAAACGCAACATGGCGTCCCATCTCAATTCCAGTCAATTTTGCATTGAAAAGTCAAATGGCGCTCCTTCCCTTCCGAGCTCTGCCATACACCCAAACAGTGGTTTACCCCCACATATGGGGGATCAGCGTACTCAGGACAAATTGTACAACAACCTTTGGGGTCCATTTTCTCCTGTTACCCTTGGTAAAATAAAACAAATTAGAGCTGAAGTAAATTTTTTTGTGAAAAAAAGTTATGTTCATTTTTTTTAAACATTCCAAAAATTCCTGTGAAACACCTGAAGGGTTAATAAACTTCTTGAATGTGGTTTTGAGCACCTTGAGGGGTGCAGTTTTTAGAATGGGTATTTTCTATCATATAGACTTCTCAAAATGACTTCAAATGTGATATGGTCCCTAAAAAATATTGGTGTTGTAAAAATGAGAAATTGCTGGTCAACTTTTAACCCTTAACTCCCTAACAAAAAAATTTTTGGTTCCAAAATTGTGCTGATGTAAAGTAGACATGTGGGAATTGTTACTTTAATTATTTTGTGTGACATAGCTCTGTGATTTAAGGGCATAAAAATTCAAAGTTGGAAAATTGCAAAAGTTTCGTCTAATTTCCCTTTTTTTTTTTTTTTACAAATAAACGCAAGTTATATCGAAGAAATTTTACCACTATCATGAAGTATATGTGTAGCTAAAACAATATCAGAATCACCGGGATCTGTTGAAGCGTTCCAGAGTTATAACCTCATAAAGGGACAGTGGTCAGAATTGTAAAAATTGGCCCGGTCATTAACGTGCAAACCACCCTTGGGGTTAATGGGCTAGTTCAGGATTAGACAAGGTTTCCCACCCCAGGAACAAGTACATCTTCATAAGCTGTGTCTAGTACTCCGTACTAGCAATTAATGTTTTTGTGGATTGGAATTAATGATGCTTGTTTAGCAAAGATCATCAATATTAGAGCAGTGAGAACCCCCACTGATCAATGGCTGCTGGCAATACAGATTCTGCCGCTCAACTGCAGTAGCTGTGAATGGTCACTACACCGTGTAATGGGCCAACCATCTAATGTGAAGGACCAGGCATTTTAGATGCCAACCCCTGAACTTTTTCCACTTGTCTGGTGGCAGCTGAAGAGTAACCGTGGTTTTAATTCTTACTTCATAAATCCGTTCAAATAAACTTTGTAATTGATGCAATCAGAGACATTTGCTTCTTTCTCCTTCACGATTGGTCACTTATTTTCAAAATTCTTCACTCACAAGATTAGGCTGGTTTCACATTTGCGGTTGTGTCCACAGCATTTCTGATGCATACATCCGCATGCGTCTTGATTTCCTATCTTTAACATTGTAGACACAGGTGCATGCGTTCGCCCACGTTTGCTCATGCATGCATTTTTTCACGGTGTGTGGAAAGGCACAGAGAACGCACCATGTTGGAATTTGAGGCAGCAAATTTCCTTCAAATATGCGCATTAAAAAATGGATTTCTGTCTATAGGAACGCATGCGTAATTTGGACTGTCCAGGAACTGATTGAGACACGCCCTCCTGGAAATATCAGACGCGTGCACATAAACAAAGCGTAAACACATACAAATGCTGCGGGTTTTTTTGCCGTCATGTGTAATGATGCGGATAAAAAACATTGCTCTATAATGCGTTTTTGCAAGCGTTTGTGGACGATACACTGCGGATACAACCGCAAATGTGAAACCAGCCTTAGGGTATGTGCACACGTAGATGGAACCTCTGTGGATTTTTCTGCACCTGTTTTGAGAAATCCGCAGGCAAAAAGCACTGCATTTTTGTGCAGCTTCCACCTGCGGATTCCTATTATGGAGCAGGTGTAAACCGCTGCGGAATCCGCACAAAGAATTGACATGCTGCGGAATAAACAACGCAGAGTTTCCACATGTTTCTTTCCGCAGCATGTGCACTGCGGATTTTGTTTTCCATAGGTTTACATGGTACTGTAAACTCATGGAAAACAGCTGCGAATTTGCAGCAAAATCCGCAACGTGTGCACATACCCTTACTATGTATTCAGTGAAGACAGATTGTTACATACAAGAGATGGTAGTCGCTACAGATAGGATTCTCTGCAGAAAGGAGGAGTTAGAGCTTCTCCCCTCTTCATAGGACAATTGGCACTGATGAGATTCTGTCTACACTGAATACAGATTTTACCCAAGAACTGAGTGAGTGATCAGAGATTTTTTTTCTGACTTTTTTCTTCTTCCATGTACTACAGATTTCTTAAGTGTACGTTTACATTAAGTAACAGCTGCTAAACTGGTGCTGATTGGTTACACGTAAGGGTACTGTCACACTATACGATTTACCAACGATCACGACCAGCGATACGACCTGGCCGTGATCGTTGGTAAGTGGTTGTGTGGTCGCTGGGGAGCTGTCACACAGTCAGCTCTCCAGCGACCAACGATGCCGAAGGCCCCGGGTAACCAGGGTAAACATCGGGTTACTAAGCGCAGGGCCGCGCTTAGTAACCCGATGTTTACCGTGGTTACCAGCGTAAAGGTAAAAAAAAAAAACGTACATACTTACATTCCGGTGTCTGTCCCCCGGCGTTCTGCTTCTCTCCACTGTGTCTGCGCCAGCCGGAAAGCACAGCGGTGACGTCACCGCTGTGCTCGCTTTCCGGCTGGCCGGCGCTCACAGTGCAGAGAAGCAGAACGCCGGGGGACAGACACCGGAATGTAAGTATGTACGGTTTGTTTTTTTTTACTTTTACGCTGGTAACCACGGTAAACATCAGGTTACTAAGCGCGGCCCTGCGCTTAGTAACCCGATGTTTACTCTGGTTACAAGCGAACGCATCGCTGTCACACAACGATCCAGCGATGACAGCGGGAGATCCAGCGACGAAAGAAAGTTCCAAACGATCTGCTACGACGTACGATTCTCAGCAGGGTCCCTGATCGCTGGAACGTCACGGATCGTACAGTCGTAGCGACAAAAGTGCCACTGTGTGACAGTACCCCAAGATCGGTAACCTGTTTAAATCAGGATGAATGCACTTTCATGCTCACAGAAGGATTGATAAGATACTGCTGTGCACAGAGAATACAATTGTTCTTTGCAGGATAATGTACTGCCGCAAACTATTATTTGTAAGTGCAAATATCACTGCACTCATGAACATTTTGTTTGATGGGCGTTTGGTAGCCTGTGTACATTAACAAATTTATCAGAAACAAGCGTTACCTGGAACACCACCTTCCATTCAGTTTCCACACCCAGGGTAATGGCCTCTGCACACAGAGGATCCGCATGACCGGTATCTGGTGTGAAGCGTGCCAGTCATGTTGGACAGCTGTATCCCATGACCCTGGTCTCCAGCTGCCACTTTCCCTGAGCTGTAGTTTTGCCACTGCTGGTAGTCAGATCAGCCTAATGTTTCATACGTGTCAGTAGTGAAACTCAAGCCTTCCCATGTATGTCAAGTATTGTTCAATGATTGGTAAGAATTGATCTTCTGATAAAACAAGTGAAGAAACAAGAACACCCAGAAACAGTTTAGTCAACTCTATTGTGAGAAGATTACAGCTTACCTTAAAATATTTAAAAAAGGGGGGGAAAAAAAACTGCAACTGCTCTCCTATAGAAAAAAAGTCACAGAACTGAAGCATTCAAGTTTCATCAAGAAAAGAAAGTGTACGGATTTACAAAATGTGTATTTGCATGAAAACTCCATGCCAACCTTTACATTAAAGTAGGGGTAATAAACAGGATATATTACAAATGTAGCAATAACTTATTCTCAAACCATGCACAACATGCAATAAAAAATACACTAAGATACACAAGCTTTTACACTTTCCAAACATGAGTATAATGGGGCAGGAGAACCAAAAAGATATTCTGAAAATCTCTAAAACTTGAGGCATTGGTAGTAGTTCTCAATTCTGTCTCTTCCAATGTTAAGACGTTCACAAAGGAGAAGAACAATGCTGGTAAGTGAGTGCTCAGGAATCGTTCCAGCTTTGCTCTACAATTGCCGATACCCTCTTTTCATATTCTCGTTTGTTTTCCTGATAAAGTTGTGCTGCTTGACTGTTCGCGGGGCTGTTTGGGTTTGGTTCATCAAGTAGAGACTGAAGGAAAAAACAAAAAACTGAAAGTTTGATATATTGGAATAAGTAGAACAATGTAATTCTCACCCTGTTGTATTCTTTCATTGCTGCCTTTAGCCAAATGAACATTTTTTGTTACATTTTGGTTTATAAGGGAATAGCCATGTACCTTTTATACATCGCTCACATTTTGTGACAGAGCCACTTCAAAGCATCTATGTCAAACTTAAAACTCAAAATATGTTGTCATCTCTGGAGCTGCTCATTATGTATGGACATAGTCCTGGAGGAAACTTCATGACTCCACAAAGGAAGCCATCTCATCCAGCTCTGCATCACAACTGTGTGCAGAAAGGAGAGGTACAGTAAGTGACACAATGGACACTGTAGTGGCTGCAATGCTCCATGGTAAGATTTCCAACCTAAGGTGTCATCCCACCATGTATGCATGCTGCCAGAATGGCTAAAATCAGTCTTCTGTCAAAAAAAGAAAAAAAAAAACTGGACTAGTAGGCTATAAAGTTTGGGCCTGATTCATGAAAGTGTTCTCTCCAGTTCAGGAATCCAACAACATCAAATATTGCAAAGCATTTACACACCAAGATGAGCAAAATTGAGATTTCACATCAGTTTTGGCCAGCTCTGCCAAAGTGGGCACGATGCAGAGATGGGACGTCGTGAAGCCCACCCCATGGATTAATCTGAACTTGTGATGTAACTTGCATCAGGAATGTTAATGCTTCTAACAAGGTGCACGCCAGTATCCACATAATTCATTAGGTGGCGTGCGATTATGAAATAGGTGCATCTTACTCCTGCATGTCCATCACGCAGATTGGTGTACGAAATGGTAGTCTTGATCATGGAGATTGACCTTCATGGTAAAGCCACAGAGGCAATGTGGCCTCCTGCGTGCGCATATGAGCAACATAATTACGGAAACTAGGCCCCCCATAAGTGGAACCCTGCAGGGTCTCACCTGAATGGATGTTAATATGGAAGAGACATCATAAGTTGGGCTCCAGCGGTTCTGAAGGATGTCTAAACATATGCTGCCATCAGCATAAACTGCAAGAGAAAAAAATACTGTATTTATCAATGTTGATGTGAAAAGGTGGAGAAGTGCAGATACCAGATAGCTACTATTAAAACCACCCCCGCTTCACCCTCGGTCTGTTTGCCTGCCTGATATTAGAATGCACTCAGCTGGCAGTGAAGGGGGCATAGTCTGGGCCCTCTGAGAATAGGATGCTTGTGGAGCATTCGTTAGGGTGCGGGGAGGCTCTGTGTATTGGCACCTATTACAGGCACTGGGGACAAGTAGATTGTGCTGATGTAGCCTGCTGCTCTAGGTGACAGGAGCTTGTTCTGATAAGCTCAGAGGAGGGGACAGAGGCGAGCCTTTCACTGCCGGCATCTGTACCCCACATGAGCACAGCCCGATAGCAATGCAGCTGATGGCTGGAAGAACTGGTTTGGAACCCACTTGTGTGCAGTTTTTTGCAAATCCCTTATTAAAGTGATTTGCAGAGTTTCATATTTTTTTTTTTATTTTGTTTGTCGTGAAAAGTTCAGTTAACACTTTAAATGTCCAATACAACCTACATATAACCCTTTAGGTTACTGCACATACCAGGCAGATTTTACCCTGTGCTTTGCAAATTATGCAAGACCACTTCTGAGCAAAAAATGCCCGTAAATATGAAATTCTCATTCTGCTCTATACAATAGGGCAGTGATCTTCCGTGAATACATTACTGCTGTAACGCAAGGAAAGTACATTTTACTACAGCCACTTACCATTAGGATGAAACATTTTTGAGGCAAATCTAACAGTTGGAGGTTTATTTGGATATTCTTCGGAAAATTCTATCAAGAGTTTAAATGTACCTTAAGAAACAGAAGAACAAGCCATTCAGTAAAATGTAGTCTCCGATACAAATCTAAATATGGCACATCACCAATAGCATTACTGGAGATGGGAGAAACCTGGGCTGCAACAGACCAAGATGTGCGAAGAAAGAAGTATTCACAAAATCCCATATATTTACGTTTTTTTTTTTCCTTTTTGTCATTACATATTTCTTTTAACCCCAATTACATTTTTGCATTAGCACAGGCTGTGTTGCTACACGAGTGAATTTGGATGCAGGATCCGTTGCAGAGAGGTCACACATTGCTTTGGAGGCCGCTCACGCCATGGCTATACAATGTTACGGCAAGCAGGCTATATAAAAGAATTTTTCTGCAGGTCTTTGGCAGATTTTGCTTATTTTAGTGCATGTAATTTTACTATGGAGATGGATTAAAGGCTAGTTATACTTCGTGTACAGCGTTAAACGTCCACCAGTATGTTTACCGGCTGGCTGTATTTAATATCTCGTTTCCGCAGGCACAACTCAGCGATCTGTAATAATTCATTCAGTGTGCATACGCTCGCATTTTTCTCGGTAGCACAAGCGCTTACACAGAACAATGTGCTACTGAGAAGGATCATATGTGCAAAACCAAAATATCAGCACAACTTCTCACAGATGCAGAAAACCAACATACACAGCTGGCTCCACTTAAATCTTTAGGCCATGTTCACACTTTGCGGGTTTTACCGCGGATCCGCAGCGTTTCTGCAGCTGCGGGTCCGCAGCAGTTTCCATTGCGTTTACATTTACATGTAAACCCTATGGAAACCGCAATCTGCTGTGCACATGCTGCGGGAAAAACCACGCAGAAATGCAGTGGTTTACATTCCGCAGCATGTCACTTCTTTGTGCAGAATCACTGTGATTCTGCACACATAGGAATGCATTGATCCGCTAACTTCCCACATGGGGCTGTGCCCATGATGCAGGAAGTAAGCGGATCATGTGCAGATGATACCCGGGGTGGAGGAGAGGAGACTCTCCTCCAGGGCCCTGGGAACCATATTTGTGTAAAAAAAAAAAAAATAAAAAAAAATAATAATGATATACTCACCTCTCAGCGCTGCACGCGGCCGTCCGCGTGCAGCGCTGAGGAGATCGGGACGGCAGAGGGTAAGTATAAACCATTTTTTAAACATTATTTTTAACATTACTATTGATGCTGCATATTGCTGCATATGCAGCATCAATAGTATAGGAGTAAACCAGCAGCGGAAACCACAAAACAAACCACGATACATCTGCAGGCATAACCGCAGCAGTTTTGCCCTGCAGATTTATCAAATCCGCTGCGGGAGAACCCGCAGGGACCCGAACCTACGTGTGCACATAGCCTTAATGCTTATGGGCATCTTTATGTTTGTGACCATCACAGGCCTGTTGTCTGGGAAATTTTCCTCCCCTTCCAAGGCTTCCAGACTCCTAAGATGTGTTGTGCAACATCTTCACAGTAAATGCAGAGAACGCTGAGGACACTACTGGGAAATCCAATTTTGTTGCATACTTCCTCTGCCTCCCCTGGTGGTTCAGTGATAAGGATTGCATGGTCCCCTGCTGGTCTCTGTAGCCTGGCCATAAGCCATACTATGTTGCGTCAGCTATCAAAAATAAGAAATATTAGGACATCACCATACTAATGAAATGTATTCAGGCAGATAATACAAAAAAACTTAGTGTTATGTCCCAACTTGTGCAGAAGCTGTCACCAGACTTTATAAAAGTTTCTGTGTAAGGGTACTTTCACACTGGCGTTTTTTGCAATACGTCGTTTTGGTGAAAAAACGCATCCTGCAAAAGTGCTTGCAGGATGCGTTTTTTCACCATTGACTAACATTAGCGACGCATTGCCACACGTCGCAACCGCTGTGCGACGGTTGCGCCATGTTGTGGCGGACCGTCAGCTGCAAAAAACGTTCCATGTAACGTTTTTTGCCGCCGACTGACCGCCATTTCCGACCGCGCATGCGCGGCTGGAACTACGCCCCCACCACCCCGCACCTCCCAATGGGGCAGCAGATGCGTGGAAAAACAGCATCCGCTGCACCCGTTGTGCGGCGCGAACAACGCTAGCGTCGGTACGTCGGCCCGACGCTCTGCGACGGGCAGAGTACGATGCTAGTGTGAAAGAAGCCTAAGTGGAGACCCTGCCGTTTTGAAGTTCTTGCCTGAATAAGGCCAATTACACAGACGTCCTGCTACTTCTCGATTTCCATTTGACTGTCCTATGACCAGTGGACTGATCTCTGATGGAATTTTGTATTACTATTAGGACTGCCTTTATTTTAGGATTTCTGTGCTGCTTCTATTTGTTTCCATTGGCAGCACACTATATCAATACATAACGACTGCAACAATCACATGAAGGTCGGGATAAAGAGACCGCCAGGGACCAGGGAAACTTTGGCACAGATGCACAACAGCTGGTTATTTTAAACCTCACTGAACTACGTTTACTTAGGAAAATCAAGACTAAAAAATAGTCTTAAAGTTTAATTTCTGTCAAAATTGCACAGTCCTACTACAAGATTATACCAACACATCACCCTAATAGAATTGCTTAAAGGGAAGGTGCCATCAAAAAAAATTTTTTTACAGCAATTGTAAAAATGTAAAGAATTAATGTTTAAATTTTCTTAAAATATTTTCATTTGTTTATAATTTAGTAAAATATGAAAAATAATTTGAAAAGTTTTGGAATTTCCACTTTTAAACACTAGGGGGAGCAGCTGCTGAAATTTCAGAAAAACCTAGTGTACAACTAGCTCACATTACAGCACTGCAGTAATTATGGGTGGAGTCTGCTGACGTGTGTGATGTCTCCTCTCCTTCCCTTCTGGGTGTTTGCTAAGGGATAAGAGGATGATATTCAGGAACCCAGTGAGCAGCCATTTTGTTGGTGACTGCAGAGTAAGGCTGCCGTCACACTAGCAGGATTTGGTCAGTATTTTACCTCAGTATCTGTAAGCCAAAACCAGGAGTCGAACAAATAGAGGAAAAGTATAATAGAAACATATGCACCACTTCTGTATTTATCACCCAGTCCTGGTTTTGGCTTACAAATACTGAGGTAAAATACTGACCAAATACTGCTAGTGTGACCGCAGCCTTATACTGACAAGTAGACAGTCACCGAGGATGGCAGGCAGCAAGGATTCTGGGAGATATGTGGTGGAGGGAGCAGGGTGACAGCAGCACAGAGTATTTCAGGAGAGCAGTGTGCTGGTCTATGGGGGGCACCCTGTTCAGTGCGCGGAGCAGCCAGGGATTGTACATAGAACGCTGTCTTTTATACACATGGATGGACCGTCTGCTCCACAGAAATCCAGGAAACATTTCTGTGGATTGATGGCCTGTTCTGATCCAGACTCTGCATGCAAAGACCCCAATCCCCTCCTCAGATCCTGTCTTCTCCATCCTGTCCTGGCGATGTGTGAAAGTGAGACAACAGACGCAGTCCGGGGTGACGCTGGGAAGGAAATGTAGCCATATAGTAACGATAAAAATGAGACCCCTCTCTTCAGCTGCCTCACCAGCCCTGACTGCACCTAACTGGAGGTCATGCTGCCCCTCTATTACCCCAGACCCGCGTGCAGGTGCTCAGCCAGAACCACCATAGAATGGGCCCGCTTTCTGAAGATAATACGGTCATAGTGTTCTCACATAATACCGCCATATAGATCTCACATAATACCGCCATATAGATCACACACAATACTATCAAATAGATCACACAATACTGTCATACAGTTCTCACATACCACCATATAGATCACACATAATACCGCCATATAATTCTCACCTAATACTGCCACATAGATCACACATAATCCCACAATATAGTTCTCATATACCACCGTCATTTAGTTTTTACATCATTCCACAACACTGATCAAACATAATATTGCCATATAGATCACATATAATACCGTCACATAGATCACACAATACTTGGCGGCATAATGTGTGATATTATAATATCCCGGCATAATGTGTGGTCTTTATGGGAGTAATATGTGATAAATATATATATAGCGGCATTATACGTGATCCATATGGTATTGTGCTGCTCTAGGGAGGTCACAGAGACGTATGGTGGAAGGAGCAGGGTGACAGGAGCACAGTATTTCAGGAGAGCAGTGTACTGGTCTATGGGTGGGAGGGTGTGCTCACACTCACACGCTCCCAACTGTATACTTATAGCCTTTACTGGCTATTAAAATGGGGGACACCCCCCAAGAAAAAAGACGTGGGGCCCCCTATCTATATATATAATTGTCTAAGGGTTTTTCCGTCTGTCTGTCTGTCTGTCTGTCTGTCTGTCTGTCTGTCTGTCTGTCTGTCTGTCTGTCTGTCCTGGAAATCCCGCGTCTCTGATTGGTCGAGGCCGCCAGGCCTCGACCAATCAGCAACGGGCACAGCATGGCGACGATGATGTCATAATGGAAATCCCGCGTCTCTGATTGGTGGAGGCCGCCAGGCCTCGACCAATCAGCGATGGGCACAGTATCGACGTAGATGTCATAATGGTTGCCATGGCGACGATGTCATAAAGGTTGCCTCGACCAATCAGCGACGGGCACAGTCTGCCGCGAATTCTGGAATCATCATTGTCCATATACTACGGGGACATGCATATTCTAGAATTGTCTAAGGGTTTTTCCGTCTGTCTGTCTGTCTGTCTGTCTGTCTGTCTGTCCTGGAAATCACTCCATATAAGGTATGGTCTACAAACAGGATACCTTATATGGAGTGGTCGGCGGTTTGTAGACCATACCTTATATGGAGTGGTCGGCGGTTTGTAGACCATACCTTATATGGAGTGGTCGGCGGTTTGTAGACCATACCTTATATGGAGTGGTTGGCGGTTTGTAGACCATACCTTATATGGAGTGGTCGACGGTTTGTTGGGCGGCCTCGACCAATCAGAGATGGGCACAGCATGGCGACGATGATGTCATAATGGTTGCCATGGCGACGATGATGTCATAAAGGTTGCCTCGACCAATCAGCGACGGGCACAGTCTGCCGCGAATCACATACTACGGGGACATGCATATTCTAGAATACCCGATGCATTAGAATCGGGCCACAGTCTAGTCTATATATATAATTGTCTAAGGGTTTTTCCGTCTGTCTGTCTGTCTGTCTGTCTGTCTGTCTTGGAAATCCCGCGTCTCTGATTGGTCGAGGCCGCCAGGCCTCGACCAATCAGCAACGGGCACAGCATGGCGACGATGATGTCATAATGGAAATCCCGCGTCTCTGATTGGTGGAGGCCGCCAGGCCTCGACCAATCAGCGATGGGCACAGTATCGACGTAGATGTCATAATGGTTGCCATGGCGACGATGTCATAAAGGTTGCCTCGACCAATCAGCGACGGGCACAGTCTGCCGCGAATTCTGGAATCATCATTGTCCATATACTACGGGGACATGCATATTCTAGAATTGTCTAAGGGTTTTTCCGTCTGTCTGTCTGTCTGTCTGTCTGTCTGTCTGTCTGTCTGTCTGTCTGTCTGTCTGTCTGTCTGTCTGTCTGTCTGTCTGTCTGTCTGTCTGTCTGTCTGTCCTGGAAATCACTCCATATAAGGTATGGTCTACAAACAGGATACCTTATATGGAGTGGTCGGCGGTTTGTAGACCATACCTTATATGGAGTGGTCGGCGGTTTGTAGACCATACCTTATATGGAGTGGTCGGCGGTTTGTAGACCATACCTTATATGGAGTGGTTGGCGGTTTGTAGACCATACCTTATATGGAGTGGTCGACGGTTTGTTGGGCGGCCTCGACCAATCAGAGATGGGCACAGCATGGCGACGATGATGTCATAAAGGTTGCCTCGACCAATCAGCGACGGGCACAGTCTGCCGCGAATCACATACTACGGGGACATGCATATTCTAGAATACCCGATGCATTAGAATCGGGCCACAGTCTAGTAATTAATAACCATCAAATATTATGCAGACAGCTGCGGGCTTACATTAATAGCCTAGGAAGGGGCCATGGATACTGTCCCCCCCCAGGCTAAAAACATCAGCTCTCAGCCGCCTTTTACATGTGACTTTTCTGGCGCTTTGCCTGGCAATTTCCACTTGCCCTGTAGCGGTAGCAAGTGGGGTTCATATTTGTGGGGTTAATGTCACATTCATATTGTCCGGTGACATCAAGCCCACGGCTTAGTAATGGAGAGGCGTCTATAAGGCACCCATCCATTACTAATCCTATAGTTGTATTGTAAATAAAGACTCGGCCAGAATAAAGTCCTTTATTATTCTTTTTTAAACCATACCGAATGCGTAATCCTCGACTCCCTCATCTCCCACAGCAAAAATAATAAACCACAATGGGGAAAGACACGCAGGGGGGAGAGGAGTGCATAGGAGAGGATTAGATACTGACTGCTGAGCCTTGTATCTAATCCTGTCCTGTGTGATACCGACTGCTGAGCCGTGTATCTAATCCTGTCCTGTGTGATACCGACTGCTGAGCCGTGTATCTAATCCTGTCCTGTGTGATACCGACTGCTGAGCCGTGTATCTAATCCTGTCCTGTGTGATACCGACTGCTGAGCCGTGTATCTAATCCTGTCCTGTGTGATACTGACTGCTGAGCTGTGTATCTAATCCTGTCCTGTGTGATACTGACTGCTGAGCCGTGTATCTAATCCTATCCTGTGTGATACAGACTGCTGAGCCGTGTATCTAATCCTATCCTGTGTGATACCGACTGCTGAGCCGTATCTAATCCTGTCCTGTGTGATACTGACTGCTGAGCCATGTATCTAATCCTGTCCTGTGTGATACTGACTGCTGAGGACACAGTACACGGGACAGGATTAGCTACCCAGGACAAGATTAGCTACACAGGACAGAGGTAGCAGTGGTAGGTGTATATAGAGGCAGGTAGCAGTGGTATATAGAGGCAGATAGTGGTATACAGAGGCAGGCAGCAGTGGTATACAGAGGCAGGCAGCAGTGGTATACAGAGGCAGGCAGGCAGTGGTATACAGAGGCAGGCAGGCAGTGGTATACAGAGGCAGGCAGGGTGACTTTTCTGGCGCTTTGCCTGGCAATTTCCACTTGCCCTGTAGCGGTAGCAAGTGGGGTTCATATTTGTGGGGTTAATGTCACATTCATATTGTCCGGTGACATCAAGCCCACGGCTTAGTAATGGAGAGGCGTCTATAAGGCACCCATCCATTACTAATCCTATAGTTGTATTGTAAATAAAGACTCGGCCAGAATAAAGT
Organism: Ranitomeya variabilis; assembly: GCF_051348905.1. Classification (NCBI taxonomy): domain Eukaryota; kingdom Metazoa; phylum Chordata; class Amphibia; order Anura; family Dendrobatidae; genus Ranitomeya; species Ranitomeya variabilis. The sequence goes on from NC_135236.1 coordinate 603,441,336, forward strand.
CCTTTATTATTCTTTTTTAAACCATACCGAATGCGTAATCCTCGACTCCCTCATCTCCCACAGCAAAAATAATAAACCACAATGGGGAAAGACACGCAGGGGGGAGAGGAGTGCATAGGAGAGGATTAGATACTGACTGCTGAGCCTTGTATCTAATCCTGTCCTGTGTGATACCGACTGCTGAGCCGTGTATCTAATCCTGTCCTGTGTGATACCGACTGCTGAGCCGTGTATCTAATCCTGTCCTGTGTGATACCGACTGCTGAGCCGTGTATCTAATCCTGTCCTGTGTGATACTGACTGCTGAGCCGTGTATCTAATCCTGTCCTGTGTGATACTGACTGCTGAGCTGTGTATCTAATCCTGTCCTGTGTGATACTGACTGCTGAGCCGTGTATCTAATCCTATCCTGTGTGATACAGACTGCTGAGCCGTGTATCTAATCCTATCCTGTGTGATACCGACTGCTGAGCCGTATCTAATCCTGTCCTGTGTGATACTGACTGCTGAGCCATGTATCTAATCCTGTCCTGTGTGATACTGACTGCTGAGGACACAGTACACGGGACAGGATTAGCTACCCAGGACAAGATTAGCTACACAGGACAGAGGTAGCAGTGGTAGGTGTATATAGAGGCAGGTAGCAGTGGTATATAGAGGCAGATAGTGGTATACAGAGGCAGGCAGCAGTGGTATACAGAGGCAGGCAGCAGTGGTATACAGAGGCAGGCAGGCAGTGGTATACAGAGGCAGGCAGGCAGTGGTATACAGAGGCAGGCAGGCAGTGGTATACAGAGGCAGGCAGGCAGTGGTATACAGAGGCAGGCAGGCAGTGGTATACAGAGGCAGGCAGGCAGTGGTATACAGAGGCAGGCAGGCAGTGGTATATAGAGGCAGGCAGGGGTATACAGAGGCAGGCAGGCAGTGGTATACAGAGGCAGGCAGGCAGTGGTATACAGAGGCAGGCAGGCAGTGGTATACAGAGGCAGGCAGGCAGTGGTATACAGAGGCAGGCAGACAGTGGTATACAGAGGCAGGCAGACAGTGGTATACAGAGGCAGGCAGGGGTATAGAGGCAGGCAGTGGTATACAGAGGCAGGCAGGGGTATACAGAGGCAGGCAGGGGTATACAGAGGAAGGCAGACAGTGGTATACAGAGGCAGGCAGACAGTGGTATACAGAGGCAGGCAGACAGTGGTATACAGAGGCAGGCAGACAGTGGTATACAGAGGCAGGCAGACAGTGGTATACAGAGGCAGGCAGACAGTGGTATACAGAGGCAGGCAGACAGTGGTATACAGAGGCAGGCAGACAGTGGTACACAGAGGCAGGCAGACAGTGGTACACAGAGACAGGCAGGCAGTGGTACACAGAGGCAGGCAGGCAGTGGTACACAGAGGCAGGCAGGCAGTGGTACACAGAGGCAGGCAGGCAGTGGTATACAGAGGCAGGCAGGCAGTGGTATACAGAGGCAGGCAGGCAGTGGTATACAGAGGCAGGCAGGCAGTGGTATACAGAGGCAGGCAGGGGTATAGAGGCAGGCAGGGGTATACAGAGGAAGGCAGACAGTGGCATACAGAGGCAGGCAGACAGTGGTATACAGAGGCAGGCAGGCAGTGGTATACAGAGGCAGGCAGGCAGTGGTATACAGAGGCAGGCAGGCAGTGGTATACAGAGGCAGGCAGACAGTGGTATACAGAGGCAGGCAGTGGTATACAGAGGCAGGCAGTGGTATACAGAGGCAGGCAGGCAGTGGTATACAGAGGCAGGCAGGCAGTGGTATACAGAGGCAGGCAGTGGTATACAGAGGCAGGCAGTGGTATACAGAGGCAGGCAGGCAGGGGTATACAGAGGCAGGCAGGCAGGGGTATACAGAGGCAGGCAGGGGTATACAGAGGCAGGCAGGGGTATACAGAGGCAGGTAGTGGTATACAGAGGCAGGCAGGTAGTGGTATACAGAGGCAGGCAGGCAGTGGTATACAGAGGCAGGCAGTGGTATACAGAGGCAGGCAGGCAGGCAGTGGTATACAGAGGCAGGCAGGGGTATACAGAGGCAGGCAGGGGTATACAGAGGCAGGCAGGGGTATACAGAGGCAGGTAGTGGTATACAGAGGCAGGCAGGTAGTGGTATACAGAGGCAGGCAGGCAGTGGTATACAGAGGCAGGTAGTGGTATACAGAGGCAGGCAGGCAGTGGTATACAGAGGCAGGCAGTGGTATACAGAGGCAGGCAGGGGTATACAGAGGCAGGCAGGGGTATACAGAGGCAGGCAGGCAGGCAGGCAGTGGTATACAGAGGCAGGCAGGGGTATACAGAGGCAGGCAGGCAGTGCTAGGTGGTATATAGGGGCTGGCAGCAGTGGTAGATGCATAAGAAAATAAAAACGCTGTACTTACCTTCTTTCCTCTACCAGGAAGTGCTGAGTCATGTTCAGGGCAGAGCAGTGTGACGATCTCCCTGCTGTGCTCTGAACAGGTCGGCAGTGATTGCAGCCTGAACTGTAATACTAAGTACAGGCTGCAATCACAGCTCCTCGCTGCAGATACTTACCGTGGACCCTCGGCAGCAGCTTCTCCCAGCAGCAGCTTCTGCCATCGCACGCACTGAGCTGTGTGTGCGATGGCAGAGGGAAATAAACAAAATGGCCGCGATCTCCTCTCACAGCTGTGACGTGGCAGCTCAGTGGGCGTGGCCAAGTCACAGCTGAGAGGCAGGAGATGCGGTCGGAGCCCGACCGTTGGCTCCTATGTACATGGCTGCCGTAAGTGAGGTGTGCAAGTGTCGTGCCCAGACACTTACACCCACACTAATGAAAATGGCGGCCTCCAGTGGTGAATGTAAAAGTGAATAAATAAAAAAAGTATGAAAGGGGTACATTTACTTTTGTATTAAAAATAATTGATTATATAATCAATAATTATTAATACAAAAACTAAAATCACGGCACCCTCCCTTTAAGGAAATTAGACTGCATTACACAAGATTATGAGGAGAGGCACAAGTTGATAAATGTAGAGTAATGCACCTAGGATGGAGCAATCCTACTGCTGCATATACATTAAAATGGGAGCATACTCAGGACTACAGAACAGGAGAAGGACTTGGGTATTCAGGATACAAGTAAGCTGAGCAGTAGTACTCAATGCCAAGCAGCAGCTGCAAAAGCAAACAAGATTTTAAGATGTATAAAGAGATAAAACGCTGCGATCCCAATGTATTGTTACCACTTTATATATCACTGGTAAGACCACATCTAGAATATGGGATCCAGTTTTGGGCTCCACATTTTAAAAACAGTATTCAGAAGTTAGAGTCAGTTAAAAGGTGGGCAACTAGATTATTTCAAGGGATGGATGGCATCTCCTATGATGATGGGTTGGAAAAGTTGGGCTTCTTTAGCTTAGAAAAAAAAGACGCCTCAGAGGAGATCTCATTTACATGTATAAATATGTGTGGCCAGTACAAAGGACTTGAACGTGACTTATTCGTTCCAATGACCATATTAAGGACCAGGGGGCACTCATTACGGGTGGAAGAAAGGTGATTCTGGCAGCTAAATAGGAAAGGGTTCTTTACAGTTAGAGCAGTCATGACTGTGGAATGCCGACCACAAGAGATAGTAATGGCAGACATCATAACAGCTTTTCAAAAAGGGCTGGATGATTTCCTCAGTACAAATAATATTGCGAGTTATAGTTAATTTAGTGACTAATGTACAATTGGTGGAGGAAGGTTGAACTTTATGGACTTAGGTCTTTTTTCAACCTATATAACTAACACATCACCCAGGCCCAAAACCAAATTATTTCCTAGATTGGCCAACTTCGAGAAGTCTAGAATAAATGTATTCAGGTTTATCCAGACATGTAACTTGAAAAGTTTGTGGCTAGCAGTAAACCACATTTGAAGTCTTAGAATATGATTAACCTCAGCAGGCAGTACTTTCATGTGTTTTCAATGGGGAAAGGAGAAAAAAGCCAGCTAGACACTCAGTGATATGCACACAGTGCCTTTAGACGCTGGTGCACCTGCTGAGTTTTCCCAAGCAAAGCCGCTCAAGGAAAATACCAGCAGTCGTTCTCCAGAAGTGGCTTCACCAGTGGTTTTTGCTGTCATTCTTACAACAGTGAAGCCACCAGAGTCTTTTACTTTGTTCTGTGAAGTATAGCGGGCGGAAGCTGCCTGGAGTATGAGCAAGTCACTTTTTAGATCGCCTCAGTGATTCCTTGTCATTTTGACATTGCGGTGCATTATGTTCATTTTATAGGGCACTTTTTCAGGCAGATTCCCAGTGGAATCCACTTGAAAAAGACATTGTATGCACAGAGCCATATGGATGCAGACATCAAACATGCCCGATTCTTCTATATCTAGCTGAGACCACCATATAATTCAATAGCTGGCATGCATAAATAGTCATGTTCAGCCAACATTTACCAAATATCTATAGGCACCATATTTAAATGGGTTTTGCAGAAATCATTCAGATCCTCCAGAAAAAAATCCATCCAATAGTGTCAGAGATGAGATCAGAAAAATGCCTGCAAGAAATCTGGCCAATGTGAATAAGGTCCAATAATGTCAACGTAACCAATAATTGACCAGAATTACATAATTCCGGAGACAATGAACTGTGGTTCTACATGTATTTATCACTTTTTTAGCAGGACATTTCATAACATGCATGCCAGGAATACACAAGTCTCAAGGTTGTGCAAGAAATAAACTCACCATCCTCAAATGGTGTTCCTTCAGGCCTAAAAAAGAAAACATGGCAGCAGCTCAGTCACGTCCAAAATATTACTGCTTTAAGTACAAACAAAATAGTATAATACAATAAAAGTATAAAAACACAGCAGAAGTAATATCTGAGATCAGTAAGGGTAAGTTCACACAGGGCATTTTTGCTGCGTTTTTTTGCGGCTTTTTTATGCTAATTTTCACCTGCTTTTTACAGTACCAGCAAAGCCTAGATTTGTTTTTTTGTTTGATCAGTATTTTTTGCTTTGCTGCGTTTTTTGGACATAGAGCATATCACTTTTCAGCGTTTTTGCTGCGTTTTTTCACTCATTGACTTGAATGGGTGTTGAAAAAAAAACACACAAAAAAAACGCAGGTATTATTTGCTGTATTTTTGATACTGAAAATCCAAGGACATTAGCATGGACAAAAAAAAAAAGCAGCAAAACACGCACCTAAACCTGTGTTTTTGACGCAGCTTCTTTCCTGACAAGATCAGGTTTTGCTGCAGAAAAAAAAAAAAGCAAAAATTCCCTGTGTGAACTTACCCTAAAAGTGAACATTTACAATCCTGCAGCAGGTATCATTAGCCATTAATACTTGTATCTGCTCCTATCTATGCCATTGGTTACATGGTTTTAGGAAAAAATCCCTGTGGTCTGATCAAACCATGACACTCCTTTTCTTGTCCCTATTTCTTGCTAATATTGCATGTATGGTGGCAGAATATAACTAGTTACTGTACTGTAAAGAAGGTATGTGCACTAATCCACAGAGATGAAAAGTCATGGAAGTATGAAAATCACACAATCATGTTACTGATATGTAAATATCATACATGCACTTACACACTTTGGCATGTAATTAATGAGGACATTAAAGGGAACCTGCCACCTCAAATTGGCAGGTTATGTAAATGCCTTTTTACCAGTCTGATGGGCAGCGTTTCGTCCTCATTTCTCCACCCCATCCGTCCCTGTTGTCCACAATATGTTGGCGAATTAGGCCTCTTTAACACTTCCGTCTGCTGGCGGGCGTCGTAATGCGTTGTTGTGACGTAACGACGGACGTTGTGCAAATAGAGAGAGAATATTTTTTTCCCTGACTTCAAATCCTTCCGGGCATGCTCAGAGTGGAAAAACGAGATACGTCACTGGAGTCCTGTGTGACGGTCAGCGACGGATCCTGCGTCCATAGGCTTCCATTATAGCCGATGACGGGCATCGCAGGATGCGTCACTGTGCGATTTTTCGACGTGCACAAAAAACGTTCCTCTGAACGTTTTCTCTGCACCACGGACCGCTAATTTCCGACGGATCCAGTGCACGACGGATGAAACGGATGGCCATCCGTCACAATCCGTCGCGAATACAAGTCTATGGGAAAAAACAGGATCCTGCAGAAAAATTTGCAGGATCCTGTTTTTTCAAAACTCGACGTGAGACAAAAGACGGAAGTGTGAAAGAGGCCTTACAGTACTTGTCCTCCATAGTTCGCGCGTGTGCAATGCAATCTTTGCTCGCGCACGCGCAGTATGCTTTGCCTGACTGCGGGCAAAGCTGAAAAGCATTACTGCACATGCGCCCGCGCACTATGTCCGGGAAGTATTTCGCTGTGTTCTGGGACAGTAATGCTTTTCGGCTTTGCCCACAGTCGGGCAAAGCATACTGCGCGTGTGCGAGCAAAGATTGCATTGCACACACGTGAACTATGGAGAACAAGTACTCTAATTCTCGAACATATTGCGGACAACAGGGATGGATGGGGTGGAGAAATGAAGACAAAATGCCACCCATCGGACCAGAAAAAAGGCATTCACCTATCCGGCCAATTTAAGGTGACAGGTTCCCTTTAATGGTTATCTGAGGACTGTTCTGCCATGGTGAGTCTGCCATGCAATCATCAAGATCCACTGCTGGCAGCTCCCTCTGCAACCAATGACGTCCCAGATGTGCTTCAAGAGAGACAAGTCCATAGATGCTGCAGGCCATGGTAGCACATTTAGGCCCTGCAGGCTGCTCACAATAGCACGAGCAACATGCACATCATTTGCATGTCAATAACAATCGATCCTGTGATTTCGTTAATACCACAACTTTTCTTTCCTGGTGTTGCAAAATGTACATTTAAAAGGGACTTAATGTTCACAATATACATCCACAGTCTAAGATCCAAATCATTCATAGGTTTTTTTTGCAAGTATTTTACAATTAATTCATACCATATTTCTAAACTTACCCAAATATAACTGCATTCCAGACCATAATATTGTTCTCAGACGGTGCACCACTGACTCCAACAGGGGGATCTTCCTGTAACCTAAGATTTGGATAGCAAACACTGAGAATAAAATATCTGGATCCGCATACAAGCCCTTAAATAAATATAGGATGCATATCAACAGTATTCCTACCAGAGAGTCACACAGGTCATTGGCGAATGGAACCAAGATCCCCAACTTAATAGCGAACCCTGAGCAAGTTGTGGGACTCATGATGATTTACAGAAACTGATCCATGTGTACATTTTAGAGGAGGAAACCATAATCCAGCAGGTAATGGAGAATGTAAAATCAGATGCCATATAGGCCCCCATTCTTCTGCAGGGGCTGTCCACGTGAAGACACCAAGCTCTACTCAATGAGCTGAACCCACTACTTATGTCAGCATGATCTCAATAGTTTACAATTCCTACTTGCGCAGAGCTGCAGCACATCAGTTTAGCTGTCTTTTAAAAATTACAATATTAAAAAGGTCTTCTATATCAGTATCAGAAGGACATGCCATCATCTTCTAAGGGAGGTTCAGCCTCTGGGACCCCCATTATCATGGGCAGATGACTCAGAGCCACATCCCCTTCAAGTTTCTATCTTCATACAGACACTTAAATGGGACCGCGCACTCCTTCGTTGTATGTCACTCTCCACAAGGAGAAACCTTACCCCTTAGACCTCAGTCCAGAGCCTCTCACCTAGCCAAATCAGTTCTCATGCTTCGCTCTGACGAGGGCCAACAGCCTGAAACACCGTGTCTGTGAATTGAGATACTGATTTGGCTTTTATCCTGCCATATTGCAAGACTCGTTAAAAGGGTTGATTGTGACTTGTAGGAGCGCTACTTCCAACAGGTGGCGCTAAAGAGTTCAACTCCTCTTTTTCTCTGAAGAGGCAATTTGCATATTTATTTTCTGGAACAATTTTAAGGGTGCCAAGACTTTCAGCCATAACTGTACAATGTAGACACAGGCCCAAGTTGTATGTTTGTGGCATAGGCTATTTTCTGTTGGGCTACACTTTAGCCACTAATAATTTATATGCACTTTTTAAAATTTCATTGATGCAAAACTGCATGAAGGTAACTAGTTGGATAAAGTGCTGAGAGGCATCTTTACAATGTGCCAAGTGCCTGTTTAAAAAAATACATTGGTGTGAGCTTTTAATATTTTGCTTTGGGTTTAGCTGTACATGTCAAAAGTGCCAAAGTTGTCTTGAATACCAGAGGCACAAAACAAACTGGAGTTGTTCGGTCTAAATTAACAAGTCTGCAGTCACTGCAGACTTCTGAATCCCCTCAGCGCGCGCACTGTGTGACTGCAGACTTCTGAATCCCCTCAGCGCGCGCACTGTGTGACTGCAGACTTCTGAATCCCCTCAGCGCGCGCACTGTGTGACTGCAGACTTCTGAATCCCCTCAGCGCGCGCACTGTGTGACTACAGACTTCTGAATCCCCTCAGCGCGCGCACTGTGTAACTGCGGACTTCTGAATCCCCTCAGCGCGCGCACTGTGTGACTGCAGACTTCTGAATCCCCTCAGCGCGCGCACTGTGTGACTACAGACTTCTGAATCCACTCAGCGCGCGCACTGTGTGACTACAGACTTCTGAATCCCCTCAGCGCGCGCACTGTGTGACTACAGACTTCTGAATCCACTCAGCGCGCGCACTGTGACTGCAGACTTCTGAATCCCCTCTGCGCGCGCACTGTGTGACTGCAGACTTCTGAATCCCCTCTGCGCGCGCACTGTGTGACTACAGACTTCTGAATCCCCTCAGTGCGCGCACTGTGTGACTACAGACTTCTGAATCCACTCAGCGCGCGCACTGTGACTGCAGACTTCTGAATCCCCTCTGCGCGCGCACTGTGTGACTGCAGACTTCTGAATCCCCTCTGCGCGCGCACTGTGTGACTGCAGACTTCTGAATCCCCTCTGCGCGCGCACTGTGTGACTGCAGACTTCTGAGTCCCCTCTGCGCGCACACTGTGTGACTGCAGACTTCTGAGTCCCCTCTGCGCGCACAGTGACTGCAGACTTCTGAGTCCCCTCTGCGCGCACACTGTGTGACTGCAGACTTCTGAGTCCCCTCTGCGCGCACACTGTGTGACTGCAGACTTCTGAATCCCCTCAGTGCACACTGTGTGACTGCAGACTTCTGAATCCCCTGTGCGCGCACACTGTGTGACTGCAGACTTCTGAATCCCCTGTGCGCGCACAGTGTGACTGCAGACTTCTGAATCCCCTCTGCGCGCACACTGTGTGACTGCAGACTTCTGAATCCCCTCTGCGCGCGCACTGTGTGACTGCAGACTTCTGAATCCCCTCAGTGCACACTGTGACTGCAGACTTCTGAATCCCCTGTGCGCGCACACTGTGTGCTGCGGAGATTCGCCAGTTTCTGAGTCAGGACCAACTTGTGGGCGCAGCCTCTCTCCATACACTTGTATTGACCAAGACCTCACAAGGCGTCACTAGACAGGCACAGCCTTGCTGATTACAAGTGTATGGAGCCTGGCTGCGGCAATTAGACAGGTTCAGGTTGGGAGTATAACTCAAACATATTCCCCGGTCCTGGCTCAAAAAACGGTGAATCCCTGCAGCGAACAATGCGTGTGCTAGAGGAATTTATAAGTCTGAAGTCACACAGAGTGACTGCAGACTTATCGATTTAGACCGGACAACCCCTTTAAGAGCGTATTAGTTTATGTCCATATAGTTTTTGTACAGAATCGGCTCCAAAATCTCTACAGAAATGTTAGGGAAATGTAACTTTGCTGTTCCTATGAGGAAGGTAGGGTTTTCAAAGTTTTTTTTTTGTTCATGAGATTTAAAAAAACAAGAAGCAGAAGAAAAAAACAGCATATAACTTTGAGATTCCAACAGAATGGACTTATTCAATATAGGCATGGTCTAATGCTAGCCCCCCCCCGTCAAAAAATAAAATAAAGGGGGGGTCTCATGGCATTACAGATCTTAGGAAGATTGTGGTTATCAGATATGCCCCTTGGGCTTTAACTTAGGGTTCAATCTCAGGTCAGTTTAAATGTACATGGTGAGCTATTTTTAGAAACTCTGGTTTTAACTGGCGCTTTTGGCGCCCATTTCAAATGATTTTTATTGGTGGTTGTGGTTGTTGGGCAGATTTATTCTGCTATATATGTGCCAACTTCTACCAGGGAACCTCATTCCGCTGGAGCAGTGAAGAAAAGAAGAGCCCACCCTCCCTCCCCTTTTTCTTTAAGTCCCCGTCGTGATGTTCTTGTTTGTGGGAAAATCGCCCATTGGTATGGGCGGATTGGATTTGGTGTTTTTATGGAAATATGGAAGTTGTGATTACATTATTTATTCTGTTTGGAACTGGTTTAACCCTAAATAAACATCACGGCCATTTTTCTTCCACTCAATAAATTCTGTGTTGTGTTTTTATTTATTATTTAAGGAATAGATCTTGTAATGCCATGAAAGGGCTGGAAAAACTTCACAGAAAAAAAAAAATGTAATTTCTCTTCTGCTATGTGTACATGATGTTTTTAGAGCAGAAATTCTCCACCAAAACATTGAGTTTCTGCTCCAAAAACTCAGCAATTCTGAAGTAATTTCAGCTTGAAAAAAACAGTAATTACATGCCTAGAAGAGTTCAGTGTGAACCAAGGCCAGGGTCACACTTGCGAGATACCCGGCACTGCCGCAGGCACTCTGGTCCGGAGTGTGCGGCTGCATGCATTTCTATGCAGCTGATCGCTCCGATCTCAAGTGCCAGCAGCAGTGCCAGGTATTGATGTGAGTTTCTCACATCACACTCGCAAGTGTGATCCCGGCCTTAGGCTATGAGCCTTTACAGTTCATTTTTGATGTTGCAGATTTTCAGCACTTACTAGGCAAATTAGGTTACTTTTGCACATAACTCTATAAATTGACAAGTCCCATCCATTTTGCTGGAACTTAAAGATGCTGCATCAGATTTTGATGGAGTGCTGCAATTTGCTGCACATTTCACCCTTCGCAGTACAAGGTCTGAAAGGTGCATTGCCATGTGCATACCTGCAGTGTGTGAATGAGTTTTCACTCCACAATGCTGGCACTGTTATATGGATAGGGATAATCCACTGTGACCACACCATGTGGGAACACATCTAAAAGTTATTGCTTGGGCATGCTGCAACAGACAGCAATCCAAAGCTCATAATAAGTGCTACGGTTTAGCACAAACGCACAACACTTAAAATCCTGCAGACCTGCATATTAAAGCACTACTAAACATACCATGTTTTCACTGGACAACCCCGATATATCAAAGGGGCTGACAGTAAAAGCAGAGCGCAGTGCTCCGCAACCACATGGGAATGGAGCGCTGGTGGAGCATGCGCAATGTTGCTCCATGCTAATTGGAAAAAAAAAAAAAGCGATGATCAGCGTGATCCCCCCCCCCCCGATGAGCAACACATCACCTATCCTGGGAGTAGGAGATACATTCTTTTTCTCCAGAGAACCCCTTTGAACTATGGTGGGGAAAAAATAAAATCCTTATGTTTTGTCCGGTATCACAATTTGAGAAGCAGTGTATTCTTCCCAGAGGCAGCCATGCTTTCTTCCCTAATTTAGAGCCGGAATGCTAAGGTGGAGGGGATGGAGCCAGGCGGCGTACTTTGTGTCTACACAGCAAGTATAGCCAGGACTCTCCTACCAAGTGGTAACAGCACATATACTGGCACCGACGGCTGTACCCGACACACTGGCAGAGGCAAAATCACTGACTGCTCATACAATAAGGCCGGTTTCACAAGTACTCATTTCCAGTACCGGAAAAAACGGTACCAGAGATATCCGTGTCCGTGTGTACTACATGCGGCAACCGTGTACCACTCGTGTGCTGCATCAGTACCACACGGACGGCCGCCGGGGAAGAGGCGCTTCAGTAAGCGCTGTTCCCTGGTGGCTGGTGGTGAAGCTGGCTCTCACCGTTCTCCCCTGCTCTGCCGGCAATCGGCAAAGCAAAGGAGAATGGTGTCCGAATGATGACAGCAGGTGGGGGCTTTTGGGACTCTTACCCCCATCATCTGACACCTGCTGCCACTAATAACAGTGACAGCAGGAGTGGATGATCGGGGTATTCCACAGCCGCCGCCTGTGATCTAACGAAGTAAATGAATGAATGAAAATCCCGACGTGGGTTCTCCCCCTATTTTCTTAAACCAACCAGGCAAAACTCACAGCTGGGGCTGCAACCCTCAGCTGTCTGCTTCTGCAAGGTTGGTTATCATGAATACACTATGTTCCAAATTATTATGCAAATTACATTTTTCTCGGATTTTCCTAAATGACAGTTCAAATGTTCAAATGACAGTCAGTCTAATAAAAGTCATCACTTGTTAGAGTATACATTGAATTTTATTGAAGAAACCTCCCAATGATAACAGTATAATCTCCAAAATGAATACAAACTCAAAATGCACTGTTCCAAATTATTAGGCACAGTAGAATTTCTAAACATTTGATATGTTTTAAAGAACTGAAAATGCTCATTTGTGGAATTTGCAGCATTAGGTCACATTCACTGAACAAAAAAGCTATTTAACTCCAAAAATCCTAACAGGCAAAGTTACATGATAACATAGGAGCCCTTCTTTGATATCACCTTCACAATTCCTGCATCCATTGAACGTGTGAGTTTTTGGAGAGTTTCTGCTTGTATTTCTTTGCATGAAGTCAGAATAGCATCCCAGAGCTGCTGTTTTGACGTGAACTGCCTCCCACCCTCATAGATCTTTTGCTTGATGATACTCCAAAGGTTCTCTATAGGGTTAAGGCCAGTGGAAGACGGTGGCCACACCATGAGTTTATCTCCTTTTATGCCCATAGCAGCCAATGACTCGGAGGTATTCTTTGCAGCATGAGATGGTGCATTGTCATGCATGAAGATGATTTTGCTCCTGAAGGCACGTTTCTGCTTTTTAGACCATGGAATAAAGTTGTCTGTCAGAAACTCTATATACTTTGCAGAGGTCATTTTCACACCTTCAGGAACCTTAAAGGGCCCTACCAGCTGTTTCTCCATGATTCCGGCCCAAAACATGACTCCTACACCTCCTTGCTGACGTCGCAGCCTTGTTGGGACATGGTGGCCATCCACCAACCGTCTACTACTCCATCCATCTCTACCATCCAGGGTTGCTCGACACTCATCAGTAAACAAGACTGTTTGAAAATTAGTTTTCATGTATGTCTGGGCCCACTGCAACCGTTTCTGCTTGTGAACACTGTTTAGGGGTGGCCGAATAGTAGGTTTATGCACCACAGCAAGCCTTTGAAGGATCCTACACCTTGAGGTTCGAGGGACTCCAGAGGCACCAGCAGCTTCAAATAACTGTTTGCTGCTTTGTAATGGTATTTTGGCAGCTGCTCTCAATCCAATGAACTTGTCTGGCAGAAACCTTCCTCATTATGCCTTTATATGCATGAACTCTGTCTGTGCTCTGTTTCAGTCACAAATCTCTTCACAGTATGATGATCACTCTTAAGTTTTTCGTGAACTATCTAATTTTTCAAACCTTGTCCAAGGCATTGCACTATTTAACGCTTTTCAGCAGCAGAGAAATCCTTTTTATTTCCCACATTGCTTGAAACCTGTGGCCTGCTTAATAATGTGGAACATCACTTTTAAGTAGTTTTTCTTTAATTAGAATCACCTGGAAAACTAATTATCACGTGTTTAAGATTGATTTCAGTGATCCATTAAGCCCTGAGACAATACCATCCACGAGTTTATTTGAAAAACAAAACAATTAAATCTTTATGATGCTTAAATCCAATTTGCATAATAATTTGGAACACAGTGTAGAGGGGTCCCCACACTTTTTAAAAATTATTTAAATAAATTTAAAAAAACAGCGTGGGGTCTCCCCCATTTTTGACAACCGGCCTTGCTAAAGCTCACAGCTGGGGGATGCGATTCTCAGGCTGGTAAGTGGCGATGGATATTGGCCCCCCCAGCCTAAAAACAGCAGCCCGCAGCTGCCCAGAAAAGGCGCATCTATTAGATGCGCCAATTCTGGCACTTTGCCTGGCTCTTCCCACTTGCCTTGTAGCGGTGGCAAGTGGGGTTCATATTTGCGGGGTTGATGTCACCTCTGTCATATCAGGTCACATCAATCCCATGGCTTAGTAATGGAGAGGCGTCTATAAGGCACCTCTCCATTACTAATCATATAGTTATATGTTAAATAAAGACACAGCCAGAATAAAATCCTTTATTTGACAGACACCTTTAATATTCTAAATTAAACCATACTTACTGCAACACCTAATTTCCCAAAGCCCTCTATCTCCAGTAATAAAAATAAAATAAAAAACAACAATATACTGAGAGCGCAGCATCATTCACCAGCGGTGACATCGAGGCCGGGCTGAACTGCGGTGACCTCAGGACCGTGGGAAAACGCCGGTGATGTCACCGCTGGTGAATGATGCTGCGCTCTCAGCATTTCATTCACCAATGGTTTTCAGCCGGGTCGGTCGCATCTTGGCAGCGTGCAGGTTGAAACCTATTTAGCCCCCAGACAAGGCTTACATTGTGGGACACAACAACGGACAGGTATGGTATATTGTTTTTTTACTTTATTTTTATTACAGGAGATTGAGGGCTTCAGGAAATTAGGTGTTGCAGCAAGCATGGTTTAATTTAGAATATTAAAGGAGTCTGTAATTTTTTCAAATAAAGGACTTTATTCTGGCTGTGTCTTTATTTAACATATAGCTATTGGATTAATAATGGAGAAGTGTCTTCTCCATTACCAAGTCGTGGGCTTGATGTCACCTCTGTAATGTCAGGTGACAACCACACAAATATTTACCCCCACTTGCCACCGCTTCAGGGCAAGTGCCGGGCAAAAAAAAAAAAAATGGGGGGACTCCACACCGGATTTTTTAAATTTATTTAAATAATTTAAAAAACAGCTTGGGTTCCCCAATATTCTTGATAGGTGTAAGAGTCCCAAAAGCCCCCACCTGCTGTCATCGTTTGGACATCATTCTCCTCTGCTCGCGCCGATCGCCGGCAGAGTAGGGGAGAATGATGAGAACTGGCTTCCGCACCAGCCGCCAGGGAGCAGCGCTTACTGTAGGACTTCTTTCCCGGTGACCGACGCATCACACGGACGGCATCCATGTACGTGTTTACAAGGACACTGACTTGAATGGGTCCGTGTGATCGGTGCAGCTGCACAAAAACAGATATGTCTACATGTGGGTCACTCTGACACGGTCCGTGAAAAAACACAGATATGTGCACAGACCCATTCATTTGAATGGGTCTACGTGTGTGAAGTGTCTCCAGTATGTGTAAAAACTGTCACCACACGTACTGGAGACACACACACATGTGAAAGAGGCCTAAGCCATTGTCCCAATACTAGATTTTATAGACACACACACACACACACACACACACACACACACACCTTATGGCTGCAGCATTGAGGCCAATGTGCAATATTACAAGATGAGCCACCCATCATTAATAATAAATGTTCCACAATTGTGA
This sequence comes from Ranitomeya variabilis, assembly GCF_051348905.1. Lineage (NCBI taxonomy): Eukaryota > Metazoa > Chordata > Amphibia > Anura > Dendrobatidae > Ranitomeya > Ranitomeya variabilis. The sequence goes on from NC_135236.1 coordinate 603,456,889, forward strand.
CTTAAGCATTTAGGAACTCTACGTGGCTCACCTGAGTGGTGGCTTAGCGGGAAATGTGAGTGACCTATCAAAAAAGGAAGATGGGGTGATTATAAGTTGTATAGTCTGCACTAGAAGTGTGGTGTAAAATATTGGCGTAAGTCAGTAGTGCTACAAAAAAAAAAAAAAAAGTATGTAACCCTAGCTTTACCAGCATGTCACTCACTTTTCAGCCATATCACGCCTACATGGCAAACCAGCTAAGATTCTATAATGCTGTAGATAAGCCCCCGATCCGACCTGCAAGAAAAGAAAAATAATTTTTATTATACTCACCTGGGGGCACTCCGGTCCGATGGGTGTCGCAGGTCCTGGTCTGGCACCTCCCATCTTCTGCGATGCCATCCTCCTGCTTCTTCATGTGGATGATGCATCTCTGCATCATCCACATGGGAACCCCGGCATCACGCTCCTTGGCATCGCGCTCCTGCGCAGGCGTACTTATCTACCCTGTTGAGGGTAGGGCAAAGTACTGCAGTGCGCAGGCAGCCGGAAAAGTCAGAGAGAGGCCCAGCGCCTGCAGGAATTATGCTCTGCCCTCAACAGGGCAGATAAGTATGCCTGCGCAGGAGCGCAATGCCAAGGAGCCATAAAGAAGCAGGAGGGCGGCGGCGCAAGTAGATGGGAGGTGCCGGACCAGGACCTGTGACACCCATCGAACGAGACTGCCCCCAGGTGAGTATAATAAAAGTAATTTTTCTTCTCTTACAGGTTGGATCAGGGGCTTATATATAGCATTATAGGATGCTGTAGACAAGCCCTGAAAGGGGGTGGCCGTAACTCGTATCAGCCAAACCCAGTGACAGGTTCCCTTTAATAGGTGTCTACAAATATCTGAAGGGATGTTACAGTGTAGAGGGATCATCCTTATTCTCATTTGCACATGGAAACACAAGAAGCAATGGAATGAAACTGAAAAGGAGAAGATACAGATTAGATATTGGAAAAAACTTTTGACAGTGAGGGTGATCAATGAGTGGAACAGGCTTCCACGAGGTGGTGAGTTCTTCAATGGAAGTCTTCAAACAGAGGCTGGACAGATATCTGTCTGAGATGGGTTAGTGAATCCTGCATTGAGCAGGGGGTTGGACACTTTGACCCTGGAGGTCCCTTCCAACCCTAACATTCTATGATCCCTGAGCCATCCATACAATGTCCTCCTGGAACTTTTAATCCTATGACTTTGGGTATGTGCAGTGGATCTTTCCCTGTGTGTCACAAAGTCACAATATTCACACACAGCCGTGGGATTCAATGTTCCAGAGTAGAAGGTGAGGACATCTCAGGGATATCAGTCACACCTCAGTAGGTGTGCGTGGAGCTGCGTGGAGTGCACACTTTAGTGAGTATCACTATATGCCAGGGGTGCACAACCTGCGGCCCCCAACCATCTGGTCATAGTCATGCTGGTCTGTGTCTGGTGGCTTCTGTCACAGAGGTCAGGTGTAGTGAGGCATAAGGATAAACAATGCCTATTGTTCACAATATGTCCCTCTACAGAACCTCCAAATATTAGCAGAATAGGGGTCTCCCGACTTCCATGTGGTATTCCTGAAAGAACTAGATGAAGTTGGCCATACATGAGTGAGGCGCTCTTCAATGTAGTTTTATGGGAGGAGTGAAACATTTTCACAAGTTACAATAAGTACAGTAGAAGGTGCAGCATGCATGCTCTCTGCCTTTCTAGGGTGCAAATAGGCAAAGGTGACGCCGCATTGTCATCCAGGAACTCCAAGTTGCAGCTGACATTAATCTCATTTAATTACACTACTCTATTAACGACCCAGATCATAATACTGCTTTAGGCTTTACTGTGGCCTTTGGAATTGGTTCAATCTGACAATGTGGCCCTTGGCCCAGAAAAGGCTCTGACCCCCGATATGTACTGTAAACCTGTGCCACAATTTTTGAGGACAAATGAAGTCATGAAATTAGGCGCCGATACAGCTGTCAGCTACCCCTTAAGGAACCTGCCCTGGGGGAGGAAATCCATGCTCGGAGCAGCCCTGGTCCTGGGCATTTCTTGAAGCAGAAAAAGAAAAAAAAATGTTCTTCAGCATAGTTGAGTAAAACCTCACATTTATTCCAAACTTTTTAGAATAAGGACATGTTGGCACACCAAAGAGATCCCTGGGGGGGGCTTGACTGATGTGTTCTGACTTAGAAAGTCTTAAGGTACCGTCACATTTAGCGACGCTGCAGCGATCTAGACAACGATGCCAATCGCTGCAACGTTGCTGTTTCGTCGTTGTGTGGTCCCTGGAGAGCTGTCACACAGACAGCTCTCCAGCGACCAACGATGCCGGTCCCCGGGTAACCAGGGTAAACATCAGGTTACTAAGCGCAGGGCCGCGCTTAGTAACCCGATGTTTACCCTGGTTACCAGTGCTAATGTAAAAAAAAACAAACACTACATACTTACATTCCGGTGTCTGTCCCCCGGCGCTGTGCTTTCCTGCACTGACTGTGAGCGCCGGCCGGAAAGCAGAGCGGTGACGTCACCGCTGTAATCTGCTTTACGGCTGGCCGGCGCTGACAGTGCAGCAAAGCACAGCGCCGGGGGACAGACACCGGAATGTAAGTATGTAGTGTTTGGTTTTTTTTACATTTACACTGGTAACCAGGGTAAACATCGGGTTACTAAGCGTGGCCCTGCGCTTAGTAACCCGATGTTTACCCTGGTTACCAGTGAAGACATCGCTGAATCGGCGTCACACACACCGATTCAGCGATGTCTGCGGGAGTCCAGCGACAAAATAAAGTTCTGGACTTTCTGCTCCGACCAACGATGGCACAGCAGGATCCTGATAGCTGCTGCGTGTCAAACTCAACGATATCGCTATCCAGGACGCTGCAACGTCACAGATCGCTAGCGATATCGTTCAGTGTGAAGGTACCTTAAGTCACGGTTTACCTATACACACACGCAAGGACTGACCTGTCACTCAAAGGTAGTGGGATGGGTAAGCTTCTGTATAGGGGGCACACAGGCATGATTATTATGCAAGATCTCTATATGCGGTCCAACAGGAACAGTATATCACAAGGCAGCACAGTGGCTCAGTGGTTAGCACTGCAGCCTTGCAAAGCTGGGGACCTGGGCTCAAATCCCACCAAGAATTACATCTGCAAGGAGTTTGTATGTTCTCACTGTTTTTGCCTGGGTTTACTCCGGGTACTCCAAAGACATAATGATAGGGAATTTAGATTGTGAGCCCCATCGGGGACAGTGATGATAATGCATGTAAGGCGCTTTGGAATATGATAGCGCTATAAAAGCAAAGGATAATAAATTAACTATTACAAGTTACTCCTCCTTGGTTAAAAATACTCCTGAAAATTTCTAGAGGAGTATTTTTACACTGCCGTAAAATATGTAGTGCAACCTGTACCTGTGATGGACATATTAGTCATTCTTCGTTAAGAGGTTAATGGGAGTCAGACGTACGCAACTGTACACTTATATATACACAAAGTGAGCAAGCAGCTTTGAACTAACCTGGTCCGGGTCCTGGACAGCATTTGGTTGCTGCCGAACCAGGGCTTGGCTCACTTGTGCACTGCCATGACTTAAGTCATACCGTAACATCATGAAGACCTAGTAAGTGGAAGATACCCCCAGGAAAAAAAAATAAAAAATTTAGAGAAGTTTACTCTGCCCCTGTCCGGCTGCCACACTGAACCAGGGTAATCTGCCATACACTTGGCAGACCACATCAAATAGTGCCATCAGTACCAGTACGCTCAGCGGCACCATGACAAATACTGGATATCTGCACCTTTGCAATCTTTATCTTCTTGCAGGGAGCAGAAGTGTCCAGGGGGCCAAGCTCCGGGTACCGAGCGCTGTTCTGAGGGGGATTGCACCTCTGCTACACATATACCCGCATGACAAGTGCCCTTTGTATCTGAAGCACAGCTCTGTAATTGCACAATATAGAGCACATAAGTCATCTCTTACTAGTTTTCTAGGAACTGCAGCTCACAGATTTATGTTATGCTGACTCATCAGAGGGGGTCACACCCTAGCCCCAGTTTAGCAGGCTGTTTACATACAAGGCCTTTTTTGGCTCATCAGCATTTTTCCTGCTTTGTGTACATTACTGTACACTCCACTAGACCGGGGCTTAACCCCTGTCCTCAGTCACAGTTTGTTTAAAGGAAAAAAAAAATTATTCACATCCCCAGGACCAAGACTTCATTACTGCTCCCAGTGTGTTATTGTCTAATGACTGACAGCACTGCAGCCAATCAACGATATCAGAGACTGCCTAAGCAGAAGGGATAAACCGCTCTGCCATCATCAGCGCTGCAGCAGCGGAGACTCAGTGGTGGACCCGGGGAGGATGAGTAGGGTGATCAGAGACTGCCCAGGCAGAAGGGATAAGCTGCTCAGAGCCATCATCTGCGCTGCCGCAGTGGAGACTCGAAGGTGGACCCGGGGAGGATGAGTATAGCGATCAGAGACTACCCAAGCAGAACGGATAAGCCGCTCAGAGCCATCATCAGCGCTGCCGCAGTGGAGACTCAGTGGTGGACCCGGGGAGGATGAATAGAGCGATCAGAGACTACCCAAGCAGAAGGGATAAGCCGCTCAGAGCCATCATCAGCGCTGACGCAGTGGAGACTCAGTGGTGGACCTGGGGAGGATGAGTAGAGCGATCAGAGACTGCCCAAGCAGAAGGGATAAGCGCTCAAAGCCATCATCAGCGCTGCTGCAGTGGAGACTCAGTGGTGGACCCAGGGAGAATGAGTAGAGCGTTCAGAGACTGCCCAAGCAGAGGGATAAGCCGCTCAAAGCCATCATCAGCGCTGCTGCAGTGGAGACTCAGTGGTGGACCCAGGGAGAATGAGTAGAGCGTTCAGAGACTGCCCAAGCAGAGGGATAAGCTGCTCAAAGCCATCATCAGCGCTGCTGCAGTGGAGACTCAGTTGTGGACCCGGGGAGGATGAGTAGAGGGCAACTTGTATTTTTAAAACAAACTGCGTTGTTGCTTTGTAGTAAGAAAATGATCATAACTTTCAGTGGAGAGATCAGATTTATTTTGATAGCACTGATACAGGAGACTTTAGTCAAGTCAAATTTTGGCTACGCGCTGATACGGAGATCAGAGGGTCGTGTTGTGACATCACATGTCATGATTTCCTATGATGTCACATTGCATCACAAAAGTTTCCAAATGTGTGACTTTCACCAGAGAGTCTCCGGCCATGGTCTTCAGACAAGTCACATACAACTTGTACTGATCTGTTTATTTATTAAAAGTCAAAGCCCTAAACTAGACTTGTCTGAGAATTGGCGGAATAGGCCACAGTGCAGCCGCAGCCTAAGTGTACGTCCACACAGAAGATACCTTTCACAGCAGAAAATCCACACCAGAGCGTGCAGATAATGCAGTGGATATAACAGATTACAGGGTGGTGAACGTCCACAGCCTAACCGGACAAGCAGCAGCTCCAAATCCACACCACCGGTGAAATCAGCCACCTGTAGATGAAGATTCAGAACGTCTATGCAGTGGATTGTCCCACTCAAAACTATGCTGTGTCCAACCTGGGGGAACCACGTGGAAATCTCTGGTAGCGAGCATGCTGGGAATTGCAGTTCTACAACATCTCTTGTATAGGACACCAGGCCCAGGATACACCACTGGCCCAATGGGCACCGTCACCTCCACAGGTGCACGGTCACACATGGCAGTCCTTTCACCTGACGGTCCGTGAACCAGATTAATATGAATCATTTCCAGGTGGAGAAATTCCTGCAACGAACTCTGCAGTTGGCAATGACCCCGTGAGCGGTGGGGCGTCTGCAGCGCGTACCCCGATGTTCAGAGGCCGAGGGTCTTTCTGCTGCGGGCGATACATCCTGTTACTTGGCTTTGATAAAACTTTATTGACACAGTCACGTGCGCATTACGTGTCTTTACTGTATTTCGGCTGCAGACGCACTGAAGGCGCACATACGGTTTTGTCGGCGGACTTTCCTCATCTCATTCACGTCTGTGTGGAAAATCCAGAAATAAAACAAATCTATACCACAAAAGAAGTGATAAACATGCAGCGGAGAAAGGAAGAAAACACTATTTGGTTGGGAGGTTAAGAGAAGTCCCACCTGCTTTGCTGGAACAATAAGAAGAATTTTTTATAAAGCGCAAAAAAGTAGCAAATACTCCTAGTGTGAACTGAGCCCAAGACGCGGGAATAAGGACGCACAGGTGCGGCAGCTGTCACCTGCTGCCTCACTGAGGGGCCACAAGGCAGAACGTGCGGCCCTCTCCCCATCAGGACGGCTGCTGGGACTGTACGGAAGCCTGGAGGGGAGAACGCGGCTGGACAGAAGACGCACTGTCTGACCAGGGGCTCCACGTATCATGGCCGTGCGAAGGGAGGTCACAGCTTACTCCCCTCAAACCAGCCACTGACTGTGCCCCAACCTGGAGGCCTGGGCACAACACGGGCAAAGTTGGAGGGAGGCTGTGCCCTACTCACCTCTTGAAGTCCCTCATGAGCCTCCTCCTGGCCGGGGTGGACATGGCCTTCGCTGAGGCGGACGGAGGAACAGACGAGGAGAGCGGTGTCGGGAGCCCAGGCCCGGCCGCCGCCGCTGCTCGCTCTCTAGCCCTGGCACAAACAAGCTGCGATGACGTTTACAGCGCCCCAAGAAGGGCAGAACAGAACGTTCCCCGGAGCGCACCACTGGGCAGTAACAGAGGGGTGCTCAAACTTCTCCCACTCCTTCCTAGGGTGAGGAAAATGATGATTACATTGCTGGAGACAGAAACAATATTATTATCTAATTACGACTGTACTAAATGTGGCGTTCTATGACACCCAGGAGACGAATTGGATGTTACCACTACCCCCCTCCTGGTACGGCACATGGAACATTCCAAGAGTGACAACCGAAAAGTTCCTGGAGAAAGGTTGCATCAGATCATGTGACCCGTGATGCTCCGTGTGTACATCGCGTGTCACCGACTGTCACAGCAAAAATGGGGTTACTACTGTCCCGGCCGGACATTGCGCCATAAGTGCGCCTGTTACAGCGCTGCTAGCGTGGGACACCCGCATTCAGCCTCGTGTGACGCCTCTCCATGGGGGCTCTCACCTCACACGTGCTGGGACCCCACTAATAGAGGAGCAAGCTGCAGGGAACTGCGCTTATCAGGGGCGGACATGTCATTAGTGGTGTAACAAGGGCCGAAGAAGTGAGGGGCCACATCTACCGCCAAAGCGGGTGGGAGTGTGCATTATACTGGGCTATTGGGCTGCAAAGGGCCCATCTAGTGTGTCTGCCAGTGGCCCTCATAGGCTGGTCATCCACAGCGGCTGTATAATGCATGTGACACCTCCTGCTGCTTCTGATTGGTCAACACCATGCAGGGGAAAGAGAAGAGGGCCCCAGAGGAGCATGAACAGGCTTTCTCTTGTAAGGCATGTGATGACACAGAGCCCTGCTCTCCTCAGACCTCACAGCCCGCTTTTACTGCTACAGTATGGCAGAGCAATGTGTCATTGCAAACACCGCTTGCTGATCTCTGGCAGTCAGTGTGGGAAAGGAGGAGTACTTCAGAGCTGAGAGCCCTGTGAGATGAGAGTAGAAAGAGGTGTTTGTAATGACATAGCTCTGCTCTACTCCACCCCACACTGACTGCCATGAGGTGAGAACTGTAAGATGCTGGCAGTGAAACAGCTCTGCTCTCCTCCTCCACCACACACTGACTGCCATGAGGTGAGAACTGTAAGACGTGTTGGCAGTGACACGTAGCTCTTCTCTCCTCCACTCACACTGACTGCCATGAGGTGAGAACTGGAAGAGGTGAAGTTGTGGAGCACCCCCAAGGGCAGCGGGGTACTTGGTACCAGTGTAACAGGCCAGATTAACCCCCCTCCCAGAATATACTCGGGGTTAAAGTGGCCTAGGCCAGATTATACCCCGGGTATATTCTGGCCTAGCCCAAATTATACCCTGGGGTACAAATTGGGCTAGTCCAGTTTATACCCCTCCAAGTCAGAATACCCCAGCTACTGTAGATCAGATTTTTCAGGTTTTTGAGAACCATTGAGTGACATTCTTAATAAAGGGGCCCCAGGCAGCACTCAGGGGCCCCAGGAAGCGCACAGGACCCCAGGCAGCGTACAGGGGCCACAGGCAGCACACAGGACCCCAGGCAGCCCACAGGGGCCTCAGGCAGTCCACAGGGCCCCATGCAGCCCACAGGGCTCCAGGCAGCGCACAGGGCCCCAGGCAGCAAACAGGGGCCCCAGGCAGTGCAAAGGGGCCCAAGGCAGCGCACAAGGGCCCCAGGCAACATACAGGGCCCCAGGCAGTGCACAGGGCCCCAGACAGAACACAGGACTCCATGCAGCTCACAGGGCTCCAGGCAGCGCACGGGGCCCCAGGCAGCAAACAGGGGCCCCAGGCAGCGCACAGGACTCCAGGCAGTGCAAAGGGGCCCAAGGCAGCGCACAAGGGCCCAAGGCAATGTACAGGGCCCCAGGCAGTGCACAGGGCCCCAGACAGAACACAGGGCCCCATGCAGCCCACAGGGCTCCAGGCAGCGCACGGGGCCCCAGGCAGCAAACAGGGCCCCCATGCAGCTCCCTGGGCTCCAGGCAGTGCAAAGGGGCCCAAGGCAGCGCACAGGGCCCCAGACAGAACACAGGGCCCCATGCAGCCCACAGGGCTACAGGCAGTGCACGGGGCCCCAGGCAGCAAACGGGCCCCAGGCAGCGCACAGGGGCCCAAGGCAGCGCACAAGGGCCCCAGGCAATGTACAGGTTCCCAGGCAGTGCACAGGGCCCCAGACAGAACACAGAGCCCCATGCAGCGCACAGGGCCCCATGCAGCACACAGGGGCCGCAGGCAGCGTACAGGGCCCCAGGCAGCGCACAGGGCCCCAGGCAGCACACGGGGCAGAGACAGCGAATGGGGCCTCAGGCAGCACACAGGGCACCTGGCAGCACACAGGGGCCCCAGGAAGCGCACAGGAACCCAAGCAGCGTACAGGGGCCACAGGCAGCGCACGGGGCCCCAAGCAGCGTACAGGGACCCCAGGCAGCACACAGGACCCCAGGCAGCCCACAGGGGCCTCAGGCAGTCCACAGGGCCCCATGCAGCCCACAGGGCTCCAGGCAGCGCACAGGGCCCCAGGCAGCAAACAGGGGCCCCAGGCAGCGCACAGGGCTCCAGGCAGTGCAAAGGGGCCCAAGGCAGCGCACAAGGGCCCAAGGCAATGTACAGGGCCCCAGGCAGTGCACAGGGCCCCAGACAGAACACAGGGCCCCATGCAGCCCACAGGGCTCCAGGCAGCGCACGGGGCCCCAGGCAGCAAACAGGGCCCCCATGCAGCTCCCTGGGCTCCAGGCAGTGCAAAGGGGCCCAAGGCAGCGCACAGGGCCCCAGACAGAACACAGGGCCCCATGCAGCCCACAGGGCTACAGGCAGTGCACGGGGCCCCAGGCAGCAAACGGGCCCCAGGCAGCGCACAGGGGCCCAAGGCAGCGCACAAGGGCCCCAGGCAATATACAGGTTCCCAGGCAGTGCACAGGGCCCCAGACAGAACACAGAGCCCCATGCAGCGCACAGGGCCCCATGCAGCACACAGGGGCCACAGGCAGCGTACAGGGCCCCAGGCAGCGCACAGGGCCCCAGGCAGCACACGGGGCAGAGACAGCGAATGGGGCCTCAGGCAGCACACAGGGCACCTGGCAGCACACAGGGGTCCCTGGCAGCACACGAGGCCCCAGGCAGCACACGGAGTGGCAGAGACAATGCACAAGGGAGGGGGAAGAGACAGCGTGCAAGGGGGGAAGAGACAGTGAACGGGGACCCAGGCAGCACACAGGGCCCCAGGCAGCGCACAGGGGGGGCAGAGACAGTGCACAAGGGAGGGGGAAGTGACAGTATGCAAGGGGGGAAGAGACAGCGCGCAGGGCCCCTGTGCACTGTCTCTGCCCCCGTGCGCTGTCTGGGATCCCATGTGCGCTGTTTGGGATTCCCTGTGTGATGTCTTTGGCCCCGTTCTTGAGTATATTAAACATTAAAGCATATTAAAGATCAGATTTTTCACGTTTATGAGCACCATTGAGTGATATACTCAAGAATTACATAATTTTTCAACATTTTAGTGTTTAAAACTCTAAACACACAGACTTTTTTTTAATTCAACCTGAAAACCTTAACTGTTCATAAAAAACTGTTCAGGATATAATAAAAGTTATAACATTCTGAAACTTCAACTTATAAAGGTACTTTTACATGGGGCGATTATTGGTTCCAGAGAGGCTTTCGGCTGATAATCGTACACATGGCTGGTGACAGGACACTACAATATAAACGTTCAAAGGTAATCACTGATAACAACATTAAAATGATTAGTAAACACTGATAACAACATTAAAATTATCATGATTGTTTTCAAGATAAAGTGCATGTTCTGTTGTTGACTGCAGATTGAAGCTTGCTGGATAGGTCAACCAATCCGTTGCCCAGACTCCATCACGAGAGATGCCAGAAGTGTTCACATATTCATTCACATCTTGATCACAGTCGCCCTGTAGTTTTTTGGACAAGTCAGTTTTCATGTGGTGGATGACTTTAGCTCTGAGAAGGGAGTAGTTGTCCTCTGTTCCTGTCAGGAAATAGCTGATGGCCCGAAAATAGCAGTTCCCATCACGTTTGGTTTTATATGTACGCCGTGGTTGTCCAAGATCTCTTGTGCCTCCAAAGTAAACAACCCTATTAAATGTAAGGTCAAGAGTGGTGGTAAGATACTTCCTTCCTGATCTTGGTAGTGGGTTGAAAGTCTTGGTTTGCTGGTGTTTCTGTGTGGCAGAGTCACTGGGACAGTCATCAGGGGACTGGGGTGGTAGAGAAGTCTCTTCATCCTGGTAAATCTTAAGGTTGCTGGCACGGTAGGTGTTGCTTAGTATCTTGCCAGTCTTATTGTTCTTAAGTTTTACTCGTCCCTTGGTTAAGGATTCCACAACTAAGTAGGGTCCAACCCAGCGTGGTGCCATCTTTGAACCCATGCGATGAGTACGACATTGATTCTTGATATAAACAATGGTGCCAGCAGTGATTTCTTTGTTGCTCTTGTGTCGGCGATCAAAGGCACACTTTTGGTGTTCCTGAGCAGAATGGATGTTGGTACTTACAGTTGAGAGGATCCTGTTATGAATGGTTGTGAGTGTATTTAGCACATCAGGGTTTGGCATCATCTGAAAGAGACATGACATCCACAGTGTCATTTGCTGATGGATTGAGGTCAATAGGAAGCTTAGCCTTTCGTCCATACATGACCTCAAATGGAGTGCACTTGGTTGAAGCATGCACAGATGTGTGATAGGCAAACAAAAAACCAGGGATGAACTGGTCCCAGTTGGTTCCTTGGCCATTGACAAGCTTGCAAAGAGATTCTTTCAGTGTTCGATTGTCACGTTCCTGCTGGCCATTTGTTTGTGGGTGGTAGGCAGATGAAATGCGGTGATCTGTTTTAAAATGATCCATCAGGTTGTCGATGGTCGAGTTCACAAACTCTCTTCCCTGGTCGCTAATCAGAGTGTCCATACAGCCTAAGCGACAAATAATGTTGTACAAAATTTTTGCTACTAAAATGGCACTCTTGTCTGGAACAGCTGTTACTTCAGTCCACTACGAGAAATGATCAGTGACAGCAACTATATATTTGTTGCCGTTTGATGTTTCCTGAAGAGGACCGATCATATCAATCCCAACTAAGCTCCATACTTTTCCAGGAACTGGTATACTGTTGAGTGGTGAAGCTTCTTTGCTGATTTTGGGACATGTGACAAAACATTTTTGACAGGCTTTGAAATGTTGGTAAACATCATTCTTCATTCCATTCCAGTAATAACAGTCAGAAATTTTGGCAAATGTTTTATCTCTGCCAAAATAGCCACCAGAAGTTGGGTTGTCATGACAGGCCTTCAGGATATTTGGCAGTCGGCTTTTAGTGAGAACCTCCTTTTTTCCATAGTAAATTATCCCTTTCTCTGCTCGATATGGCTTAGATGTTTGTCTAAACTGGGACTTGGCGTTTTAACATTTCTCTGGAGGTAGATCGTAGATCTACTGGGGGTACTTTTGTTCTGTTGCAGTGTAGAATCGCAAAAGCTGATCATATAGTTGGTCTTCCATTGTTGTCAAAATTGGAAAACTTTTTTTTTTTTGTTGGAGGTGTTCCAAGTTCACTTTATATACCTTATCAGGATAGAATATGAACTCACACTGGAGAACTTAAGGTGCATATCATAGAGAGCAGGGAGAAACATACATAACAAGTTACAACACATAATTTAACTATGCACTGATGGAACTGCACCATCTACTGTCAGTTCAATGTAATGCCTCCAACACATGCTATAAGTCTAGTCCACCCGTTCCCTTGCACTAGATTTGCTGCTGATTTTCAACAGGGAAAAAATCAGCAGTCAATCTGCCTCAAAATCCTCATCTTAATGATGTGGATTTTTTTGTGCAGAAGCACAGCAGATTTCTCCGTGACACGTGGAAGAGAGAAATCTGCTGCACACTGCATGAAAATCTTACAAAAGCCACATGAAATGCTATATTGTTTGTGTATGTGCATCTATATATACTGTAGTACTACAGCAGCAAAAACACACTAATATTCTGCCCTAGAGGTGTATAGACCATGGGTATATTATACCTAGGCCAGATTGTACTCCTCCGGGCCAGAATATACCCCTGCTGCTGTACATCAGATTTTTTTTCACGCTTATGAGAACCATTGAGTGATGTACTCAAGAACGGGGCCCCAGACATCGCACAGGGGCCCCAGACATCGCACATCGCACAGGGGCCCTAGACATCTTAGGCTAGTTTCACATTTGTGCACGGCTGTGTACGCTCTTAGTGAAGCCCCGCCCACTGCCACGCTTGCCAGTTAAGCTCCGCCCAGGTACGCATGCGGCCTGCGTACCCTATCTTTATCATTGGGTACGCAGGTCCTGCGGATGTTTGCGTTTGCATCCTCATGCGTTGTTTTGACGATTCGGTGAACACAAGAAAATCCAGCTTGTTTCCTTTGCCACGGGTTGCAGCACCGTCAAAAGAACGTGGGCAGAGCTTAACCGGCAGGGCGCAGCAGTGGTCAAGGCTTCACTGAGAGCGTACGCATGCGCACGGCTGTACGCAAATGTGAAACTAGCCTTACAGGATTGCGTGATATACTCAAGAGCAGGGCCCCAGACATCGCAAAGGGGGTCCCAGACAGCGTACAGGGGGTCTCAGACAGCGCACAGGGGACATGCGCTCTGTCTATTTCCCCCCCTTGCGCGCTATCTCTTACCGCCTTGCTCACTGTCTCTGCCCCCCTATGCGCTATCTGGGATCCCCTGTGGGCTGCCTGTGGCCCTGTGGGCTGCCTGGGGCTCCTGTGGGCTGCCTGGGGTCCTCTGTGCTGCCAGGGGCCCCTTTGTGCTGCCTGGGGCCTCTCTGTGCTGCCTGGGGCCCTGTGCGCTACCTGGGGCCCCGTGCACTTCCTGTGGCCCCTGTGCTCTTCCTGGCGCCCCTCTGTGCTGCCTGGAGCTGCTCTGTGCTGCCAGGGGCCCCTCTGTGCTGCCTGTTGCCCTGTGCGCTGCCTGGGGCCCCTGTGCTCTTCCTGGGGCCCCTCTGTGCTGCCTGAGGCCCTGTGTGCTGCCTTGGGCCCCTCTGCGCTGCCTGGGGCCCTGTGCGCTGCCTGGGGCCCTGTGTTCTGCCAGGGGCCCCGTGTGCTGCCTGAGGCCTCTGTGTGCTGCCTGAGGCCCCTGTGCGCTGCCTGGAGCCCTGCGGGCTGCCTGGGTCCCCTGTGGGCTGCCTGGGGTCCTGTGCACTGCCTGGGGCACCGTGCGCTGCCTGGGGCCCTGTGGGATGCCTGGGTCCCCGTGCACTGCCTGGGGCCCTATGCGCTATCTGGGGCCCCTGTGTGCTGCCTGGGGCCCTGTACTCTGACTGGGGCCCTGTGCGCTGCCTGGGGCGCCTGTGTGCTGCCTGGGGCCCTGTGCGCTGCCTGGGGCCTTGTGCGCTGCCTTGGGCCCTGTGCGCTGCCTGGGGCCCCGTTTGCTGCCTGGGGCTCCGTTATTGATTATATCACTCAATGGTTCTCACAAGGCTGAAAAATCTGATCTACAGCAGTTGGGGTATATTCTTACCTGGAGGAGTATAATCTGGACTAGTCCAATTTGTACCCCCGGGGTATAGTTTGGGCTAGGCCAGAATATACCCGGGGTATAATCTGGCCCAGAGGGGTATAAACTGGACTAGTCCAATTTATACCCCGGGTATAGTTTGGGCTAGGCCAGAATATACCCGGGGTATAATCTGGCCTAGGCCAGTTTAACCACGGGTATACTCTGGGCGGGGGGGTCATTTAATCTGGCCTGTTACACCGGGTCCTTTGGTTCTCAAAGGGGATGTCACGGTGGCTGACCCAGTCCGTGGCCCTTGGGATGTCCAAGTTAAAAGGAATAGGTCTTTAAAGGGAAAATGTTCATGACACCACCTGTGGTATTCGGTCAGGTTGACCGACGCTGCTAAGGGGTCCGCTGGGGTGATGTTATGGCAGCTAGATGGTATACCTTCACACAGGTGAAGTATGTCCCCAGGGCTTCCCAGTGTGTAGATGGTGGATGGTGAGAGGCGCAGAGAAGAACGAGGACACAAGGTTGCAGTCTCTTACCCTTTAACTGATGGCTTCAGCATCCACAGTCCAGGGTTCCAGACCACAGAACAGGCAGAGTCCAGCCGGTTTGGAGGCAAATCCAGAGTCTCCTTATCCAGGTAGAAATCAGTAGCCTTCCTCTAGCACCGTGGTGTTGTAGTATTTTACTGCTAAGCGTCTCATAAGGTCCTCACAACTGTTGAAGATGTTACAGATGTTAAGTCTCTCTCTGTTCCCCAGATGGATAGGACAAACCCGTATGACCGGTGGCTTGAGGCATTTTACAGGGCCCTGGGGATACACTTCACCTGTGGGAAGGTATACCATATAGCTGCCATAACATCACCCCAGCGGACCCCTAAGCAGCGTCGGTCACCCTGACCGAACACCACAGGTGGCGTCACGAACATTATACAAACTCTTCCCTTTTATTGGACACCCCTCAAAGGGCCATGGACCGGGTCAGGCCACTGTGACATCCCCACTGAGAACCGAAGGACCCGGTGCTGAGTACCCCATTGCCCTTACATGGGGGCGCTCCACAACGATTAGACATTGAACCCTTTTGAGGCAAATCCAGAGTCCCCTTATCCAGGTAGAAATCAGTAGCCTTCCTCTAGCGCCGTGGTGTTGTAGTACCTTACTGCTAAGCATCTCATAAGGTCCTCACAACTGTTGAAGATGTTACAGATGTTATGTCTCTCTCTGTCCCCCAGATGGATAGGACAAACCTGTATGACCGGTGGCTTGAGGCGTTTTACAGGGACTCTATCATGCCCCAGCCTCTAAGCGGTGCCACCTTGCCTCCTGGGTATAGGGCGGGCAGGTAACGTGAAATTAGCTGTCCTGCCGGTCTCTGGAGCAATACATAAAGGACTGTTGCTCCCTCTGTGTTCCGGCTACCGGGATCTTGCTCCTCAGAAGGAGGCAGCCTGTGTAGGGCAGAACTCTTCTGATATCCACTCCTTTGCTACGACTTCTTCACCCTCTCTACAATACAGTTCTCCTTCGGTGTCTCTTTCTGGAAACTGAGGGCAGGCACAGCTCCGTGTCCATCTGTCTCGGCCTCTGACAGGATCCCTCCGCTGTCAGGGACCAACTACCTGAGGGAAGCTCAGCCAGCAACTAACTTCCTCCCGGGGGAACCAGTTTGACCTAAGTGTGAGGAGTGCCCTAATAAATAGGAGCATAGCTCCCCCTGGTGGCCTGGAGTGCGAAATGTGTTGCATGTTTGTGATACCTGGATTCAGTTGTCTTTCTTTGCCTCCAAACGTAACATCACTCCCCCCTAGAGGAGAATTATATTACTGCAACGACCAGGACCCTGGGGCGCTGCACTGGCAATGACAAGTAGCTCTGCTCTACTCCCCCTACTCCCCACACTGACTGCCAAGAGATGAGAACTGGAAGAGGTGTTGTCAGTGACACATAGCTCTGCTCTCCTCCTCCTCCACCCCACACTGACTGCCATGAGGTGAGAACTGGAAGAAGTGTTGGCAATGACACATAGCTCTGCTCTCCTCCTCCTCCACCCCACACTGATTGCCATAAGATCAGAACTGTAAGGTGTTGGCAGTGACACATAGCTCTGCTCTACTCCCCCTCCACCCCACACTGACTGCCATGAGGTGAGAACTCTAAGAGGTGTTGGCAATGACACATAGCTCTGCTCTACTCCCCCTCCTACCCACACTGACTGCCATAAGATCAGAACTGTAAGGTGTTGGCAGTGACACATAGCTCTGCTCTACTCCCCCTCCTCCCCACACTGACTGCCATGAGGTGAGAACTGTAAGAGGTGTTGGCAATGACACATACTTCTGCTCTACTCCCCCTCCACCCCACACTGACTGCCATGAGGTGAGAACTGTAAGAGGTGTTGGCAATGACACATAGCTCTGCTCTACTCCCCCTCCACCCCACACTGACTGCCATAAGATCAGAACTGTAAGAGGTGTTGGCAATGACACATAGCTTTGCTCTACTGCCCCTCCTCCCCACACTGACTGCCATGAGGTGAGAACTGTTAGAGGTGTTGGCAATGACACATAGCTCTGCTCTACGCTACACCATTAATGCTAGCAGAGAGATTGGTTGAAGAGAGTCCCGAGCTGTGTGTTATTAGAAGCAAATAAAGAGGAAGAGCTAACTCACCATGGTAGCCTGTAGTCCTTCGCAGCTCGGAACAGTCACTACCAAAGACGGGAACAACACGAAAAAGAAAGGATGGATCCTGCTCCACAGAGATTAAATCATTTTAAATCATGATAAAAATCCACAAAGTGTCCATACAGCAGACAGCAATGCGTTTCTGGTGCCTATAGCACATTTAGTAGTGTGTCGCTACATATCTCATGGAGAAACTTAGGTCTAGCTTTCTCTGGGGCATATTTTTTTTTTTTCTCCCAGAGAGATGAATTACTGCTAATGCCCCTCTAAACCTTACAAATTAATATCTCTGCACAGGAAATGAGAAAAAATTAAAGTTAGACATTGCTTTTCAACCATGCTTCCACAGAATTAAAAAATAAATAAAACTCATGAAATAGGCCTGGACAGAAATGATGGTACCCTTAACTTAATATTTTGTTGCACAACCTTTTGAAGCAATCACAGCAGAAAAACGATTCCTGTAACTGTCAATGAGACTTCTGCACCTCTCGACAGGTATTTTGGCCCACTCCTCAAGAGCAAACTGCTCCAGTTGTCTTGTGTTTGAAGGTTGCCTTTTCCAAACGGCATGTTTCAGCTCTTTCCAAAGATACTCCATAGGATTTAGGTCAGGGCTCATAGAAGGCCACTTCAGAATAGTCCAGTGTTTTTAGCTGTGTGTTTTGGGTCATTATCCTGTTGCAAGACCCATGACCTTCAACCGAGACGAAGCTTTCTGACACTGGGCAGCACATTTCTCTCTAGAATCTCTTGATAGTCTTGAAATTTCATTGTACCCTGCACAGATTCTAGACACCTTGTGTCAGATGCAGCAAAGCAGCCCCAGAACAAAACAGAGCCTCCTCCATGTTTCACAATAGGGACAGTATTCTTTTCTTGATATGCTTCATTTTCCCGTCTGTGAACACAGAGCTGATGTGCCTTGCCAAAAAGCTCCATTTTTGTCTCATCTGTCCATAGAACATTCTCCCAGAAGCTTTGTGGCTTGTCAACATGTAGTTTGGCAAATTCCAGTCTGGCTTTTTTATGATTTTTTTTTCCAACAATGGTGTCCTCCTTGGTCGTCTCCCATGAAGTACACTTTGGCTCATACAACGACGGATGGTGTAATCTGACACTGATGGTCCTTGAGCTTGAAGGTCACCTTTAATCTGTTTAGAAGTTTTTCTGGGCTCTTTTGTTACCATTCGTATTAGAGAATGCCAAGAGTGTGCAAAGCAGTCATCAAAGCAAAAGGTGGCTACTTTGAAGAACCTAGAATATAAGACATAATTTCAGTTGTTTCACACTTTTTTGTTAAGTATATAATTCCACATGTGTTAAATTCATAGTTTTGATGCCTTGAGTGTGATTTTACAATTTTCATAGTCATGAAAATACAGAAAAATCTTTAAATGAGAAGGTGTGTCCAAACTTTTGGTCTGTACTGTATGTGCAACTGTAGTCACAGGAACGTCAAGCTGCTTGGAGAAGGTCTCACAACTTTTACCTTTAACATGTTTGACTATAAGTTTCAGTCTAATCTCCTGAGATAACTCTTTCCTTCTCTTCCTTTTGTCCTTGTTGAGCACAGTGAGTATCTGTAGCCCTATATTACATAGTTATTGAGGTTGAAGGAAGACTTTAAGTCCATCTAGTTCAACCCATATACAGGCCTACTCACTGATTCCAAGATTGTAGACCCTTGTGATGCTAGTTAGTGGACACACCGTGATTTAACATGTCCCTTTTGTTACATTATTTTCAGGGGTACCATCATTTCTGTCCAGGCCTATTTCATGAGTTTTATTTTTTTTAATTCTGTGGAAGCATGGTTGAAAAGCAATTTCTGACTTTCATTTGTTAATTTTCATTGATCCTTTACTCATTACTTTTGTCAGATTCAAGTTATTTCTGTGACCATTGTGGGTTTTTCTGTCATTATAGTGTTTTCCTGTGTGTCTGCGGCGTGGTGCGTCTTTAGTTTTCCCTGTCTGTGCTTTCTGTAGGGGTTGGTGTGTGGTCTTATCACTGGGTGGCGGTTGGAGGTTTCAGCATAGGACTGAAACAGGAGTCAGGGTCAGGCCTGGCGGCCCAGACAAGCACACCATCAGTGTAAATTCTGGGAGAGGGACAGACAGGGTTTTCCCTAGTCTGAGGGATATCGCAGGGGCCCGGGTAATCAGCTGTAGTCTACCCAGTACCCGCATGACACATGGGCACTGCGGATTGCGGTTTCCATAGGTTTACATTGTACTGTAAATGCATGGAAAGCTGCTGCAGACCCGCAGCTGCAGATCCGCTGCGGATCCGCAGCAAAATCCGCAACGTGTGCATGTAGCCTTACTGTTGAGCACACTCTACCGACGATGGCAGAAGATGAGATCAGGCTGGCAGAGTACTGTAAAGGATTATACACTCTATCAGTGCTGGAACCAGACGTTATAATAAATATGTGTGGGTGATATCTGTGCTGCTGTGATAGAACAAATCCATATATAGTTGTAATACACTTTGGTGTAGATGCCAGCTGGGAGACAATGCGGTACGGATGATCGACCAGGAGCAATTGAACTGCAGCAGGAAAATCCCAAGGGCAACTGGAGGGTAAATAACGGATCTAACACAGCTGTCACCCACGCTGTATGGCACAAATTGATACCTGGGCATAGTGGGCACCATGGGCCCTGGCACCTGCCCTGCTTGGGTGCCTTAAGGAGCGTTTGAAAGCATGGAGCAGGATCTGTCCTCTATATTAGCTTCAACGTCATATTCACATACAGTATAAACAGCCACTCATAACCACATTTTGGTAAGATATGGGTAACATCCAGTTTTGCTAATTATATTACATACAACACAAAGGCTACATTCCCACATCCATGTGACACAGTCTAGAGATTCTTTTTTTTTTTTTTCTCAGACAGCACACTGACCCATAGAGTTGCAACAGATCTATGTCTCCGGTCTGTGAGACTCAGAGCATGTTCCCATCTCATCTGTTTTGCAGATTAGACTCTGCCATGAAAGTCCATGGGGATTCATATAAGCACTTACTCACATGTCAGTATTTTTGCATCAGTGTTTGTATGCCAAAACCAGGAGTGGGACTTACAGAGAAAAATTATGAGGCCACGGTCACACACTCAGCATTTGGTCAGTTTTTTACCTCAGTATTTGGTCAGTATCTTACCTCAGCATTTGGTCAGTTTTTTACCTCAGTATTTGTAACCAAAACCAGGAGTGGGTGATAAATCCAGAAATGGTGATTGGTGACGTGTTTCTATTATATACTTTTCTTCTGACTGTTCCACTCCTGGTTTTGGCTTACAAATACTGAGGTAAAAAACTCACCAAATATTGAACATGTAAACGTGGACTAATTGAAAGACTGAAACCTGGTCTGTGTTTTACAATCACTCAATATAAAAATATTGATAAAAAATACTGATGTGTGAACAGGGCCGGACTGAGCATGGGGCACTTCGGGCAAATGCCAGAAGGGCCGGTGCTTGTAGTGGGCCGCTCGATCGGCGCATGCTGGCTGAGTGGCAAGTACCAGTGTCAGAGAACAGTGGCAGAGAACAGCAGCACGCAAGATGAACGGTAATACCTGCCGGTGGAACTGCTTCCCTAGCTCCCACTGGAAGCACACAGTCAGCGCGGTGACATTATCTCCTGCTCTGATCTCTGCTTTCATTTGGCAGAGAAGGAGAGCCCGGGGGAGGTGCCGGGACAGAGCTGCTGTGAGCAGGAGAACCTGAAGAGCCGTGCATGGACATCGGCCTGCTCTGCACCACAGAAGTGTGTGTGTGTGTGTGTGTGTGTGTAGTCTGTGAGTGTGTAAAACATGAGTGTATGGTATCTGTAGTGTGTGTGTAATGTGTGTGTGGTATCTGTAGTGTGTGTGTGTGTGTAATGTGTGTGTCGTATCTGTAGTGTGTGTGATGTGTGTGCGGTATCTGTAGTGTGTGTGTAATGTGTGTGCGGTATCTGTAGTGTAATACTTGTGTGTGCGGTATCTGTAGTGTGTGTGTGTGATGTGTGTGCGGTATCTGTAGTGTGTGTGTAATGTGTGTGCGGTATCTGTAGTGTAATACTTGTGTGTGCGGTATCTGTAGTGTGTGTGTGTGATGTGTGTGCGGTATCTGTAGTGTGTGTGTAATGTGTGTGCGGTATCTGTAGTGTGTGTGTGTGATGTGTGTGCGGTATCTGTAGTGTGTGTGTAATGCGTGTGCGGTATCTGTAGTGTGTGTGTGTGATGTGTGTGTGGTATCTGTAGTGTGTGTGTAATGTGTGTGCGGTATCTGTAGTGTGTGTGTGTGATGTGTGTGCGGTATCTGTAGTGTGTGTGTGTAATGTGTGTGCGGTATCTAGTGTGTGTAATGTGTGTGTGGTATCTGTAGTGTTTGCGTGTGTGTAATACTTGTGTGTTTGTGTGTAATACATGTGTGTGTGTATAATACTTGTGTGTGTGTAATAATGAGTAATGTGTACGTAATGAGCCTGTGTTGTCCACCATGTGTGCTGTGTACATGTATCATGTGTGTGTCTGTGTGACTATATGATGTGTATGTAATGAGTCTGTGTTGTCCAGCATGTGTGCTGTGTACATGTATGTGTGTGTCTGTGTGACTATTTGATGTGTATATAATGCGGTTGTGTTGTCCAGCATGTGTGCGGTGTACATCATATATGAAGTGTATGTAATTCATTGTATGTGGACTGGTGAATTTTTTTTGTGCCAGGGCTGCTTTTTGGTCCCAGTCCGGCCCTGTGTGTGAATAAAGTCTAAAATTAATGACACACTGAAGACAGTCTTTGCACTCCGGAGTTGCATCCCAGTTTTATCTGTTTGTTAAGGCCGGGGTCAGACCTAACGTATAAAAATACGGTCCGTTTTTTACAGCCGAGATACGCAGAAAAGCTCCTGAACAGTGATCCGTATTCAATGCGAGGATGCGATTTTTTTCTCCAAAAAGTATCCGTGTGTCAACTGTATTGCATCCGTATGGCGAGAATCTCACTGGCTTGCAAAATGGACATATAATGGATCCATGGGCTCAAATATTCATGAAAACATATATATATATATATATGTATATATATATATATATATATATATATATATATATGTCAGTGAGACACATATATATATATTTATATTTAATACAGCGCTAGATAGCAGAAAAGCCGGTAATTCAATTGCCGGCTTTTGCTATCTCCTTATCAACATACAGTAAACCATTTCATATCCGTTATATTTTTACATATTCCTCACTAATACTGTTAGTAGCTTTCTCAGCCCGTAAAATACAGCCGAGAAATATACGGCTGATGGAAGCTGCCCCACCGAGAAACATTCGTCCGTGTGCAATGCGTTGTTTTGAACCTCTCCCTCGTCCGTATTACTCTCTAGTGTGATGCCGGCCTAACAGATCCATTGTTTAGTCAATGAATAAAGTTCAGTCTACCTGCTTCAGTTCACAAAAACAGAGGAGGAAGAAAAGCAGAAGCAACTAGGGTGACACCTGAGAAGAATAATCGGTCCTGTTCCCATGGATGGTAACAGTCACGCTAAGTTCACACGAGCGTACAAAAAATCATCCTAGCATCATCCTAGAAAAAACATCTCAACTGCCGACCATATTGCATCCATTTTTAGACATCAGTTGTTATTAAAACTTAGAGACCAAATACAGTTTCCAACTTCCAATTGCAATGTATTCGGAAAACTCGGATGCAGTATGGTGGATACAATTTTGTTGCCCATAAATTGACTTGAATAGCCAGTTTCATCTGAAATTCGAAACCGGCGGCCAGTGCGTGCTGCGATTTGTTTCAGGCACGGATTTGGTCTGTGATGAGAAAAAATGGTCATCTGAACAACCCCATTGAATTACATTGGTTCTAGGGCTGTCACATTTGTGCAAGTGTAGCCTAATACTGTAGTGTAGTCACACATCCATGTGCAGGTACTGTGAGGCCCGGCCGCCACTCTCTCACCCCAAACTTGACAGCCTCTGAGACATACTTGGAGCTGTCCGGTTGGAATCAGAAGATCCGCAGACAGTCCGCGCACGGACCGCGACACACACGTGTGAATGTCGCCTTAGACTGTATTCTATTTTCAGGCGCAAACCACTGCTTTATTGATGCAAAAGGAAGTTTAGGGGCAAACTGATCACTGTGGGGTCCATCTGGGATCTGTTTGTCAGTATTTAGAACAGAAGGAAAAGCACAGCATGAAGTTTTTCTTCACTTCTCAAAATGGACACATAACGGAACCCAGACAGACCCCACAGTGATCAGCGGGGTCCGCTCCTTCCACAAACATCAGTATGTTAGGGGTCCATTTTTTGACATTCAATTCCTCAAAACAGAACTTTCAACTGGAATATCAGACGGCAGTGTGAACACAGCCTAAATAGGTCTTTGAGCTGGGAAATGAAGTCGTATATTTCCCACATTATTTTTTCTTGGCGGCTCACTATAAAATCTGATATAACAGGAAAGCTCCTACACAGTGTGGTAACGAGACATGTCACCTTCACCATTACTAACTTCTAAGAGGTAAAGACAGTGACTGTGGGAAGTGGTTCCCTAGCAACGACAGCCCGGATCCTCCCACCGCCTTTCCTTTATAATGTGGCTGAGCAGTTCTCGGGGCTTGGCAGGATAAGCCTGTCACCATAGTTACTATGCAGCTGTAAATAGAAGAGGCCACACTGAGTGCAACACTGCAAAGGAACACTAGAGGGCGCCCAAGAAAGGAAACCGGTGTCAACCTTCAGTGAAGCGCTGAGCTAATGCTGGGATGATGTCATTCTGTTGCAGATGCCTGCATGGTAAAAGAAGGCAGGTCAGAGATTGGGGGCAGCAAATCCAAGAGCTTACTGCTCACTATGGAGATACAGGAAAGATATATATCTTGGTACCGTGTTAGCCAGTAGATAGAAAAATATTTAGAATTGAGAGTCCTCAGTGTTTGATACCTTTTAATGACTAACTGAAAAGATGGTAACAAATTGCAGGCTCTCGAGACTACTCAGGTCCCTTCATAAGGCATAGACTAATACAAATTCTGAAAAAACACATAGTTATGCACAATACAGCCCAGAAAAAATGTCATAGATAAGACAGGTGATGTGAAGCAGAACTACCATTATGTGAGAGTGCTAAAATGTTTATGTTCATAAATATTGGAACAGTTCATAGATAAGGAGTGTGAATGTTTTATGGTCCTCTGAATGGGTCTGGTTCTGTTATGATGACCGCACACGAGGAGCAAATTCCTTAATTGATGTAAAAAGACATAAATCCATGAGACACATTCATTCCTGCACTCAGTGTGTCAAAGGTCGTCATCAGCTTATATTCCCTGACTCTTCTGTCTCTCTGAGATTTGAAGTTACTTCACTAAGGAGATAGAGAGCAGAGCAGTATTTGAGAGCATGCCATAGGCTGCGAGAAAGACAACTATAATATGCATGGACTTCCATAGCCCTCAGCCTGGATGTGCCCCATTCATGGTTCCTACAGTCCCCTCCCAACATCCCCACAGTCACTATTCCCTAATGTACACTTGCTTTGGCAAAACTAGAGTGTATTTAGTCCTGGCAGCTTATTTCAATTTGATATAGATTAGATGATAGATAGATAGATAACAGATGGACGGATAGATAGATAAATAGATAGTCATGGCCGAAAGTGTTGGCACCCTTGAAATTGTTCCAGAAAATGAAGTATTTCTCCCAGAGAATTATTGCAATTGCACATGTTTTATTATACACATGTTTATTTCTTTTGTTTATATTGGAACTACACAAGAAAAAAATGCAACTTGGACATAATTTCACACAAAAACCCCAAAATGGGCCTGACAAAATTGTTGGCGCCTTTCAAAAAATTTGGGTAAACAAGTTTGTTTCAAGCATGTGATGCTCGTTCAAACTAACCTGTGGCAAGTAACAGGTGTGGGCAATGTGAAAATCACATCTAAAAGCCATATAAAAAGGGGAGAAGTTAAATCTTTGCATTTTTTGTTTGTGTTTGCCACACTATGCATAGAGAACAGAAAGAGGAGAAGGGAACTGTCTGAAGACTTGAGAACCAAAATTGTTGAAAAATATCAATAATCTCAAGGTTACAAGACCAACTCCAGAGATCTTGATCCTCCTGTGTCCACGGTGCGCAACAAAATCAGGAAGTTTACAACCCATGGCAATGTAACTAATCTCCTTGTACGTGGCCGGCAGAAATAAATTGATGGACGGTTGCAACACAGGATACTCCAGATGGTTATAAGCAGCCCGAATCAAGTTGCAAAGAAATTCAAACTGTCAAGCAGGCTCAGGATGCATCAGTGTCAGTGCGAATTATGCATCAACATTTGAATGAAATGAAATGCTCTGGAAGGAGACCCAGGGGGATACCACTCACTGGTGACACAGAGACATAGAAAGCTACATTGCAGTTTGCCAAAATCCTTCTGGGAAAGCATCTTGTGGACAGATGAGACCAAAATGGAGCTTTTTAGTAAAGCACATCATTCTACTGTTTACTGAAAATGGAATGAGGCCTTCGAAGAAAAGAACACAGTACCTACAGTCAAATATCGTGGAGGTTCAAAGATGTTTTGGGGTTGTTTTCCTGCCTCTGGCACTGGGTTATTTCACTACACACAAAGGAAATAAACATGTGTATAACAAAACGTGTGATTGCAATAATTTTCTGGGAGAAATACTTAATTTTCTGGAACAATTTCTAGGGTGCCAACACTTTCCGCTGTGACTGTAGATAGAGATAGATAGATAGATAAATAGAGATAGAATCGATATAAATAGAAGCATAGGCAGATTATACTTGGATTGATAGATAGATGATAGATATTGTACATAGATGTAGGTATTTGCCAGCCTGTGACTGACAGGTCACTGCTTTTTCAGTGACCTACCTCCTCTGGCTGAAATTTTGCGTAGGTGCTAACATTTTTGGGGTGGCTCATGCACAGATTGATTTTGCAGCTCTTTAATGTCATTTGGTAGTTACTGCACATGCCCAACCCCCGGGAATGACGTTGTCGGCATGAGATTTCGGACAAAGCATGCCAAAAAAAAAAAACATATGTTAGATGTAAACAATGGCAAGCCACTCAATTATTCATAAAACATAAGAAGTGTGATGCAAAAAAAATATTCAAATGTGAGATATTTAGCTGTAAGAGAAGGAGGAACTTTGTTCACCAAAGGGCTGGAGAGCGGTATAATCATAAGTGTCTGAAGGCAACAGTGAAGAAAATTTGGTCTGAATTTCAACAAATAGAGTTGGATTTTGCCAGGATCAATGGGCTCTTCAATGCTGAGAAATCAGCCATGCAGTACCAACAGATTGATTCCATATTTAGTTTACAGCAGGATGTCAACCCCAAACCTACAGCCAATGTCAATAAAAGGGAATCTGTCAGCCAGATTTCACCACCAAAATATTTATATGCACATTTAGATCTTTCAGAGACATGTCCAGCAGAGTTGAGCGACTTTAACTTTTTTTGTCAAAAGTCGGGTCGAGTGAAATCGGCCGACTATTGCGAAAAGTCGGGGGCCGACTGAAATACGACACCCAATGCAAGTCAATGGAGAATTAAAGTCGGCAGAGAGTGGAGGACAGGAAAACACCTACAGTGCCCATTTTAATGCCAAAAACATCAATTCTTATTACTGAAGCTTGTCAATCTTAATTTACTTTATAATAATAGTTAGGCATTGGAAACTGGGGGTCATTTGGCTAAAGTTGTGGGGGGTTAGGGCTGGCTCAAGATTTTCGTGGGCCCAGGAAACGCGGAATACATCACGGCGGTGGAGCAGGGAGAGGTAAGTATTTCAAGTTTGCAAGTGCTGTGATCCTGAGCAAGCAGGGGGGGCCCACTCGTTGGCACTGGCACAGGGCCCCTCATAGTATGGCGGTGTGTTTGACGGCGGGTGGCGCCTCCCACTGGCAGAGACACTTTTGCGTACTATGAGGGGCCCTGTGCCAGTGACGTCGCCAACGAGTATGCTCCCCCCACCTCATGAAGGAACCTGCACTTTCATCTGCACCTTCCTCTTTGTCCCCGTGTAAGGTGTTATAGTATGCGGGAAGGGGAACCTGACTTTCAGCACAGTCAGATTCTGGCTGTGTAGAGTGCAAGGGAAATGTAGTGGTCTGGGTCATTGTACCAGCAGACTCATCTAGCAGTGGCTGGGCAATGGGCAGGATGAGGAGGAAACACAGATATAGGCCCAAATAATAAAGTAGGCTAAATGCAGTTCAAAATTGGTAACAGGACTAAACAGGCGGCATTGCTTTGTTCAGTGGAGGAAAACTGTAATGAATGGCAGACACAGTTAGTAGGCCCAAATAATAAAGTAGGCTAAATGCTGTTCAAATGTGGTAACAGGACTACACAGGCGGCATTGCTTTGTTCAGTGGAGGAAAACTGTAATGAATGGCAGACACAGTTAGTAGGCCCAAATAATAAAGCAGGCTAAATGCAGTTCAAAATTGGTAACAGGACTAAACAGGCGGCATTGTTTTGTTCAGTGGAGGAAAACTGTAATGAATGGCAGACACAGTTAGTAGGCCCAAATAATAAAGCAGGCTAAATGCAGTTCAAATGTGGTAACAGGACTAAACAGGCAGCATTGCTTTGTTCAGTGGAGGAAAACTGTAATGAGTGGCAGACACAGTTAGTAGGCTCAAATAATAAAGTGGGCTAAATGTCTGCCAAAAAATTGTTCATAAATAAACAGGCTACATTGCTTTGCTCAGTGTCGGAAAATTGTAATGAGCAGCAGACTAAGTTAGTAGGCCCAAATAATAAAGTGGGCTAAATGTCTGCCAAAAAATTGTTCATAAATAAACAGGTGGCATAGCTAGGTACAGGGGTGGGCTCCTCTGCTGAGTAGCAGACAGTGGTAGTAGGCGCAAAGTATTAACTGGTCTAAATGGAGGCCAGGGCCCCTTTATATTTTAACTATCATCTATCATTTCAACAAATTTGTATTGGCAGTGCCATTGAAGGATTTAACAGCACAGACTACACAGTGGTGGAGCAGGGAGAGGTAAGTATTGCAAGTAGTAGAGCACTGTTCGAGCTGGGGGAACACTCTTTCGTGGGCGGCGGTACTGGCACAGGGCCCCTCATATTACGACGGTGTCTGACGTTGGTTGTGCACCATCACCGTCAGAGACACTTCATTGTACTATGAGGGACCCTGTGCCAGTGCCGTCGCCCAAGAGTGGGCCCCCCCACCTGTCCAGGCAAACGGCACTTGCACGGGTGCTTGTGCCAGGTGGTGACCACGGCCCTGTGGGGGGAGTCAGCCCATTTAGGGAGGTATAAAAATGGCCTATGGTGGACATTCAGCTGCTGCAAATGGAGGAATTGGAGAAGTCAGTAAGAGGCCAAAACAAGACATTTTTCAGGCAAGCTACGTGTCAGCAGGGGAAGGTGGGGCAAAATAATTTGAAATCCATGATTGGTTCATTTTAATGAAGGTTAGATCATCAACATTTTGGGTAGCCAGACGTGTCCTTTTTTCGGCCAGTATTGAACCAGCAGCACTGAAGACTCTTTCTGATAGCACACTAGCAGCAGGGAAAGCGAGCTCCTGTAATGCATATTCTGCCAATTCAGGCCAGGTGTCTATTTTAGATGCCCAGTAATCAAAGGGGAATGACCTGTGAGGGAGAACATCGATAAGGGAGGAAAAGTAGTTCGTAACTATACTGGACAAATACTGTCTCCTGTCACTTTGAATCGATGCAGCAGTACCTGTTGTGTCAGCCGTCATTGTGAAATCACTCCACAACCTGGTCATAAAACCCCTCTGTCCAACGCCACTTCGGATTTGTGCACCTCTAACACCTCTGCCATGTTGCCCCCTACGGCTCGTGTGAGAACCATCACCGCCGCTGTGTGCTGGGAATGCCTGAACCAAACATCTACAAGAGTTGCTTGTTTGGTACCCAATATTTGCTCAAGGTTCTCATGTGGCATGATATTTTGTCATTTTCCTTTATATCGTGGATCCAGGAGGCAGGCCAACCAGTAATCGTCATCGGTCATCATTTTGATAATGCGGGGGTCCTTTTTAGGATACGCAAGGCATACTCAGCCATGTGGGCCAATGTTCCAGGTGTCAATTCACTGCTTGTGCTGGGTTGAGGAGCACTTTCTTGCAAATCAACATCACTTGTGTCCCGCAAAAACCCTGTACCTGACCTTGCAACGCCAGCAGTTTCTATTGCCCCCTGAGAAGCATCCTCCTCCCATAAATATTCATCCCCATCATCCTCCTCCTCCTCTTCGTCTGCCACCTCGTCCAGGAGAGTTCCCTGAGCAGACAATGGCTGACTGTCATCAAGGCTTCCCTCCTCTTCGGCTGCAGACGCCTGCTCCTTAATGTGCGTCAAACTTTGCATCAGCAGACGCATTAGTGGGATGCTCATGCTTATGATTGCGTCGTCTGCACTTACCAGCCATGTGCATTCCTCAAAACACTGAAGGACTTGACAGAGCTCTTGTAGCTTCGACCACTGCATACCAGACAACTCCATGTCTGCCATCCAAGTGCCTGACCGTGTATGCGTATCCTCCCACAAATTAATTACAGCACGCCTCTGTTCGCACAGCCTCTGAACCATGTGCAGTGTGGAGGTCCACCTTGTTGCAACGTCGATTATTAGGCGATGCTGGGGAAGATTCAGCGATCGCTGATGGTTCAGCATATGGCTGAAGTGTACGGGCGACCGGCGGATGTGCGAGCAAAGTCTTCGCACCTTCAGGAGCAGGGCTGGTAACTCCGGATAATTTTTGAGGAAGCACTGCACCACCAGGTTCAAGGTGTGAGTCAGGGTATGCGTTTCAGTTCTGAAAGGGCTATGGCAGCCATAAAATTCCTTCCGTTATCACTGACTACCTTGCCTGCCTCAAGATGTACACTGCCCAACCATGACTGAGTTTGTTGCTGCAAGTACTCGGCCAGTAATTCCGCGGTGTGTCTGTTGTCACCCAAACACTTCATTTGTAACACAGCCTGCTGACGCTTACCACTAGCTGTTCGATAATGGGACACCTCGTGTGCAACACTGGCAGCTGCGGATGGAGTGGTCATGCGACTGCGCTCTGTGGACGAGCTTTCGCTTCTGGAGGAGGAGGAGGAGGAGGTGGAGGGGTGGCGAACGCCTACAGCCAACTGTTTCCTGGACCGTGGGCTAAGCAGAACTGTCCTACTATGGCTGTCCCCTGTGGACCCTGCATCCACCACATTAACCAAGTGTGCCGTGATGGACACGCATGGACCCGTAGGCATGGCCAGGGACGTTACATCTGTTGTGAGGTGCACCTTTCCACTGACTGATTGCCTCAGTGCATGGACAATGCGGTCTTTGACATGCTGGTGGAGGGCTGGGATGGCTTTTCTCGCAAAGAAATGCCGACTAGGTAGGTCATAGCGTGGTACTGCGTAGGCCATCAGGTCTTTGAAAGCTTCGCTTTCAACCAACCGGTAGGGCATCATCTCTAACGAGATTAGTATAGCAATGTGGGCGTTCAAACCCTGTGTTCGTGGATGAGAGGATGAGTACTTTCTTTTCCTAACGAAAGTCTCTTGTAGGGTGAGCTGGACTGGAGAGCTGCATATGGTGGAACTAGCGGTGGTGGTGGTGGACATGGCGGATTGAGAGAGGGTTGGTGATGGTATTCTTGATGTTGGCCTACATACAGTGTTTCCTACCAATAACCTTGTGATTCCCTGACTGCTTTGGCCTTGCGAAGATACCTCCACATTTGCTGCTGGTGGTGTCCTAACCGGTGGGCTTACAGTGAGGGAAGCAATGTAGCGTTGCTGACTACCTTCATTCTGAGCAGGTGCACCAACGGTACATGACGTTTGGTAGTTAGTCCAGGCTTGCAAGTGCATGCTGGTTAAATGTCTAAGCATGCACGTTGTATTTACATTTTGAAGATTCTTCCCTCTGCTAAAGGTCTTTGAGCATTTCTTACAGATAACTTTTGACTGATCATTGGTTAAAAAATTGCCACACTACACTCTTCCTACTATGGAATACCTTTTCAGGCATTGCACGCTGTGCTACTTTCACCGGAAGGCCACGCTGTCCTAAAACTGTTTTTGTTTTTGACACACGTTTTTGGCCTGATACGGGCCTGCCAGATGACAGCTGTTGCAATGTAGATGGCTGCTGCGGATGATCCTCCTCTGCTTTTAGCTACTGGCAGCGGCACCCTCTTCCCCCAATGGCTGCCAATCTGGGTCAACAACTGGGTCATCTATCACCTCCTCTTCAATGTCATGTGCACATTCCTCTGTGTCACCGTGTAAGGTCCTATAGCGTTCGGGACGGGGCACCATAGTCTCATCAGGGTCAGATTCTGGCTCAATACACTGCGAGGGCAATGTAGTGATCTGAGTCAATGGAACAGCATAATAATCTAGCTGTGGCTGTGCATCAGTGCACTCCATGTCTGATTCATCTTGTAATGGGCAGTTAACAATTTCCCTTTCTAACCCAGGCACGGTATGTGTAAAGAGCTCCATGGAGTAACCTGTAGTGTCGCCTGACGCATCCTTCACTTTTGGTTTGGGTGAAGGACACAAGGAAACGTCTTGTTCGTAACCGGGAGCATCCACTGACGACTCGCTGCTTTTATATTTGGAACTTTCTGAAGAGGAGGCGAAAGAGCTAGAGGCTGAGTCAGCAAGGAAAGCCAAAACTTTTTCCTGCTTCTCCGGCTTTAAAAGCTGTTTTCCTACTCCCAGATAAGGGAGCCTTCGAGGCCTTGTGTAGCCAGACGATGACGCTGGCTCAACACCTCCAGCCTTAGGTGCTATTGTGCTTTTGCCACTACCACCAGATGCACCACCACCACCAACAGTACCAGCTGGCAACCACCGCCCACGGGCTCTTCCACCAGACTTCCTAATTTTTTGGAAAATCTAACCAAAATAACAACCGTTATATGGCACTGTAAAACAAGGTAGAAGGTGTATATAAACTTGTTGAGAATTTAAATCTCCCCTTTTTTGGGGGAGACTGAACCAAAACTCAGGCCCTGTGCCTAAAACAACACAATGTAAGTGGCAGAAAGTGGCAGGCTGATATTCGACAAACTAATAGGACTGAAGTATATCCACTTTGTGAGAATTTGAATCTCACTTTTTTTTTGGAGACTGAACCAAAACTCAGGCCCAGTGTATAAAACAACACAATGTAAGTGGCAGAAAGTGGCTGGAAGATATATGAAAAAATACAAGGACTGTAGTACAATTTCAATCTCCCTACAATGATCTCAGGACAAGTATGGCAGCAATAAAAAGGACTGCTGCACACAAAAGTGTGGACAAATAAACAAGATAACTGTGCAGAAAGGAGCAACAGGATTTTTGTTTTTAAAAAAGCAGTTGGTTTGCACAGCAGCGTGCAAACAGCAATGCAGTTATCAGGGAGCCTTATAAGGCAGCCTAATAAGCTACAGAGCTGATGCACAAAAATATAGCCTCCACTGTCCCTGCAAAAAATAGGTGGTGTTGGACAGTGGAAATCGCTACAGCACAAGCAGTTTGGGGGTTAATCTTCCCTCCCTAACTATATCCCTTCTTCTGATGAAGCTGCAGCAACCTTTCCCTATGCTAAGATCGGCAGCAGTAAGATGGCGGTCGGCGTGCACGCCCCTTTATAGCCCCTGTGACGCCGCAGAAAGCAAGCCAATCACTGTCATGCCCTTCTCTAACATGGTGGGGACCGAGACCTATGTCATCATGCTGCCCACACTCTGCGTCCTCCTTCATTGGCTGAAAAATGGCACTGAAAGCGTCATATGAAACGCGACTTTTGCGCGCAGATCGGCGACCTCATGGCCGATCCCACACTAGGATCGGGTCGGGTTTCATGAAACTTTGCTGAAATTCGGCGATTTTTGAATTTGTCCGATCCGTTTCGCTTAACCCTAATATCCAGCTGTACTTTTACATGATCAGTCCATTCCTCTGTCACTAGGAAATCAGTGTTTGAATTGATTTGCAAATTACGTTGTAAATAATGAAGCCTCTGTCACTCCAGCTCTATTCCCCGCCAAGTGCCACATTCTCTTGCTTGACTGACACTACTTTGCTTGATGCCACAAGCATAGAAGCTGTCAGTCTTGCAGAACGAGGTGGCTCTAAGGAGGTGGCGCTAGGTGGGGAATAGAGCTGTAGTGAGAGACACTTCAGATATACAGCTTCATTTGCATATCAATTCAAATGCTGATTTCTCAGTAATATAGGAGCAGACTAGGTATATAAAGGTATTGTTGGACTTGTCTTTGAAAGAGCTACATGTGCATAGAAATATATTTAAACCTATAAAAACTTTTTGTCCACGTGGCCAACCAGGACACACCCCTAAGCCTGCGTAATCAAATCAAAGAAAAAAAAGGATCTACTAGCATAAAAGTCCAAAAAGAGTCTTCAGACTGTGCACAAGAATGGTATATAGTCTTAGATCCAATAAAGAATGAGAGGATTTATAATGAATAAGTATACATTTTATTAAACACACTAAGTAACAGACTAAAACATCAAGGTATTCAGGTGAGGTAAAGATAGCAGCTAAAGAGCCCTGTGCTTAACAAAAGTTAAAGGATGACAAATAGTGTATCGGAGAGAAAACGTGTCTCACAAAGAACATCCATATGGCAAAAATAATTTGGCTGCAAAGGGTTAAGCGAATGTCAACTGTTATGATCCCTAGTGGCTGAGGATCACAAATAGACCAGCAAGTGATAAAACTAAGGACGAGCTCTAGGGAGATGGTAACTGGACTGATCGCAAATCTGAACCTATCCAACACAACTAGAGGTAGCCGGTGAACGTGCCTAAAAAATTCCTAGACGTCTCGAGCCAGCCGGAGGAACTAGCTACCCCTAAAGAGAAAGAAAGACCTCGCTTGCCTCCAGAGAAATAATCCCCAAAGATATAGAAGCCCCCAACAAATATTAACGGTGAAGTAAGAAGAAGGCACATACATAGGGATGAAATCAGATTCAGCAAAAAGAGGCCCACTAGTACTAGAAAGCAGAAAATAGAGCAGGGGTCTATGCGATCAATAAAAAACCCTTACAAAATATCCATCCTGAGATTTCAAGAACCCACACACGAACTAACGGTGTGTGGGGAGAAACTCAGCCCACTAGAGCAACCAGCAAGCAACGGCATTACATTTTAGCAAGCTGGAACAGAAAACATGATAAACACTGCTGAACAAAAAAATAAGCAAACAAAACTTAGCTTGTCCTGGATGGACTGGGAGCAAGGTAGTCAGAAGGAATCTGAGTAGCACTGATTACATCGACAGCCGGCAACAAGTGGAAGTAAAACAGAGCTATATAGGAACCTCCCAGAGGATAACGAACCAGCTGATAGCCAGAGACCAGCAGGATAACAGACAAAGCCATCAGGGGGAGCCCAAAGCAAAAGTCACACCATACCACCAGTGACCACAAGAGGGAGCCTGAACACAGAGTTCACAACAGTCAACCCAGTGAAGTATGACCTTGAGACATTATTGATGCCACATGCAGAGGTGCCGGTGAGACACGCAGGTGTTATGACCCCAATGGCGAGGGTCTCAGAGGAACGTGGAAGTCTGCAGAATACAAAAATCCAGCTCATAGGGCAGTGGTAACTGGGTTGACCATATATCTACTCCTAACGCCAACACTAGAAGTAGCCGGGGATCATTCCTACGTTGATTCTAGATGACACGCGCCAGCCGGAGAATCTAGCTACCCCTAGTAGAGGAAAACAAAGACCTTTCTTGCCTCCAGAGAAGGGGACCCCAAAGCTGGATAGAAGCCCCCCACAAATAATGATGGTTAGGTAAGAGGAAATGACAAACACAGAAATGAACCAGGTTTAGCACAGAGAGGCCCGCTTACTGATAGCAGAATAAAGAAAGGTAACTTATATGGTCAACAAAAACCCTATCAAAATCCACACTGGAAATTCAAGAACCCCCGAACCGTCTAACGGTCCGGGGGGAGAACACCAGCCCCCCTAGAGCTTCCAGCAAAGGTCAGGATATAGATTTGGAACAAGCTGGACAAAAATACAAAACCAAAACAAATAGCAAAAAGCAAAAGGCAGACTTAGCTGATATAACTGGAACCAGGATCAGTAGACAAGAGCACAGCAGACTAGCTCTGATAACTACGTTGCCAGGCATTGAACTGAAGGTCCAGGGAGCTTATATAGCAACACCCCTAACTAACGACCCAGGTGCGGATAAAAGGAATGACAGAAAAACCAGAGTCAAAAAACTAGTAACCACTAGAGGGAGCAAAAAGCAAATTCACAACAGTACCCCCCCCTTAGTGAGGGGTCACCGAACCCTCACCACGACCACCAGGGCGATCAGGATGAGCGGCATGAAAGGCACGAACTAAATCGGCCGCATGAACATCAGAGGCGACCACCCAGGAATTATCCTCCTGACCATAGCCCTTCCACTTGACCAGGTACTGAAGCCTCCGCCTGGAGAGGCGAGAATCCAAGATCTTCTCCACCACGTACTCCAACTCGCCCTCAACCAACACCGGAGCAGGAGGCTCAGCAGAAGGAACTACAGGCACAATGTACCGCCGCAACAAGGACCTATGAAATACATTGTGAATAGCAAACGACACAGGAAGATCCAGACGGAAAGATACAGGATTAAGGATTTCCAATATCTTGTAAGGCCCAATAAAACGAGGTTTAAATTTGGGAGAGGAGACCCTCATAGGAACAAAGCGGGAAGAAAGCCATACCAAATCCCCAACGCGTAGTCGGGGACCCACACTGCGGCGGCGGTTGGCAAAGCGCTGAGCCTTCTCCTGTGACAACTTCAAGTTGTCCACCACATGATTCCAGATCTGCTGCAACCTATCCACCACAGAATCCACCCCAGGACAGTCAGAAGGCTCCACATGACCCGAAGAAAAGCGAGGATGGAAACCAGAGTTGCAGAAAAAAGGCGAAACCAAGGTGGCGGAACTAGCCCGATTATTAAGGGCAAACTCAGCCAACGGCAAGAATGTCACCCAATCGTCCTGATCAGCAGAGACAAAACACCTCAAATAAGCCTCCAAAGTCTGATTGGTTCGCTCCGTCTGTCCATTAGTCTGAGGATGGAAAGCAGACGAAAACGACAAATCAATGCCCATCCTACTACAAAAGGATCGCCAGAACCTGGAAACGAACTGGGATCCTCTGTCTGACACAATATTCTCAGGGATGCCGTGCAAACAAACCACGTTCTGGAAAAACACAGGAACCAGATCGGAAGAGGAAGGCAGCTTAGGCAAAGGAACCAAATGGACCATCTTGGAGAAGCGATCACATATCACCCAGATAACGGACATGCCCTGAGATAGCGGAAGATCAGAAATGAAATCCATGGAGATATGTGTCCAAGGTCTCTTCGGGACAGGCAAGGGCAAGAGCAAACCGCTGGCACGAGAACAGCAAGGCTTAGCTCGAGCACAAGTCCCACAGGACTGCACAAATGACCGCACATCCCTTGACAAGGAAGGCCACCAAAAGGACCTGGCCACCAGATCTCTGGTGCCAAAAATTCCCGGGTGACCTGCCAACACCGAGGAATGAACCTCGGAAATGACTCTGCTGGTCCACCTATCCGGGACAAACAGTCTGTCAGGTGGACAAGACTCAGGCCTATCAGCCTGAAATCTCTGCAACACACGTCGCAGATCCGGAGAAATAGCTGACAAGATAACTCCATCTTTAAGAATACCAACAGGATCAGCGACTCCAGGAGCATCAGGCACAAAGCTCCTAGAAAGAGCATCGGCCTTCACATTCTTTGAACCTGGTAAATACGAGACAACAAAATCAAAGCGGGAGAAAAACAATGACCAGCGGGCCTGTCTCGGATTAAGGCGTTTAGCAGACTCGAGATACATCAGATTTTTGTGATCAGTCAAGACCACCACACGATGCTTAGCACCCTCGAGCCAATGACGCCACTCCTCAAATGCCCATTTCATGGCCAACAACTCCCGATTGCCCACATCATAATTTCGCTCGGCAGGCGAAAACTTCCTAGAGAAAAAGGCACAAGGTTTCATAACAGAGCAACCAGGGCCTCTCTGCGACAAAACGGCCCCTGCCCCAATCTCCGAAGCATCCACCTCAACCTGAAAGGGAAGTGAGACGTCAGGCTGGCACAAAACAGGCGCCGAAGTAAACCGGCGTTTCAACTCCTGGAAAGCCTCCATGGCAGCAGGAGCCCAGTTAGCTACATCGGAGCCCTTCTTGGTCATATCCGTCAAAGGTTTCACAATGCTAGAAAAATTAGCGATAAAACGACGGTAGAAGTTAGCGAAGCCCAAGAACTTCTGAAGACTCTTAACTGACGAGGGCTGAGTCCAATCAAGAATAGCTCGGACCTTGACTGGGTCCATCTCCACAGCAGAAGGGGAAAAAATGAACCCCAAAAAGGGAACCTTCTGTACACCAAAGAGACACTTTGAGCCCTTGACAAACAAAGAATTTTCACGCAAAATTTTAAAAACCAACCTGACCTGCTCCACATGCGAATCCCAATTATCAGAAAAAACCAAAATATCATCCAGATAAACAATCAAAAATTTATCCAGATACTTCCGGAAAATGTCATGCATAAAGGACTGAAAAACTGAAGGCGCATTGGAGAGCCCAAAAGGCATCACCAAGTACTCAAAATGACCTTCGGGCGTATTGAATGCGGTTTTCCATTCATCACCTTGCTTAATGCGCACAAGGTTGTACGCACCACGAAGGTCTATCTTGGTGAACCACTTGGCACCCTTAATCCGGGCAAACAAGTCAGACAACAGCGGCAAAGGATACTGAAATTTGACAGTGATCTTATTTAAAAGCCGATAATCAATACAAGGTCTCAAAGATCCGTCCTTTTTTGCCACAAAAAAGAATCCCGCACCAAGAGGGGAAGAAGACGGACGAATATGTCCTTTCTCCAGAGACTCCTTGATATATGAACGCATAGCGGTATGTTCAGGTACCGACAGATTAAACAGTCTTCCCTTAGGAAATTTACTGCCTGGGATCAAATCTATAGCACAGTCACAGTCCCTATGAGGAGGCAGTGCACTGGACTCAGACTCACTGAAGACATCCTGATAATCAGACAAATACTCCGGAACTTCCGAAGGCGTAGAAGAAGCAATAGACACAGGCAGGGAATCCCCATGAATACCACGACAGCCCCAACTTGAGACTGACATAGCCTTCCAGTCCAGGACTGGATTATGGGTCTGTAACCATGGCAGCCCTAAAACAACCAAATCATGCATTTTATGTAAAACCAGGAAACGTATCACCTCGCGGTGTTCAGGAGTCATGCACATGGTAACCTGTGTCCAATACTGCGGTTTATTTGCTGCCAATGGTGTAGCATCAATACCCCTAAGAGGAATAGGATTTTCTAATGGTTCAAGAGTAAAACCACAGCGCTTAGCAAATGAGAGATCCATGAGACTCAGGGCAGCACCTGAATCTACAAACGCCATGACAGGATAAGATGACAGTGAGCAAATCAAAGTTACAGACAGAATAAATTTAGGTTGCAAATTACCAACGGTGACAGGACTAACAACCTTAGCTATACGTTTAGAGCATGCTGAGATAACATGTGTAGAATCACCACAGTAGTAGCACAAGCCATTCCGGCGTCTATGAATTTTCCGCTCATTTCTAGTCAGGATTCTATCACATTGCATTAAATCAGGTGT
This sequence comes from Ranitomeya variabilis, assembly GCF_051348905.1. Taxonomy (NCBI): domain Eukaryota; kingdom Metazoa; phylum Chordata; class Amphibia; order Anura; family Dendrobatidae; genus Ranitomeya; species Ranitomeya variabilis. The sequence continues at coordinate 603,495,604 of NC_135236.1, forward strand.
CTGTTCAGACAACACCATGAGGGAATTTGCGGTTTTTCTATCACATTGCACCGAATTAGGTGTCTGTTCAGACAACACCATAAGGGAATTTGCGGTTTTGCGCTCCCGCAACCGCCGGTCAATTTGAATAGCCAGTGCCATAGTATCATTCAGACCTGTGGGAATGGGAAAACCCACCATAACATTCTTAATGGCTTCAGAAAGGCCATTTCTAAAATTAGCGGCCAGTGCACACTCGTTCCAATGTGTCAGCACGGACCATTTCCGAAATTTTTGGCAATACACTTCAGCCTCGTCCTGCCCCTGAGACATAGCCAGCAAGGCCTTTTCTGCCTGAATCTCAAGATTGGGTTCCTCATAAAGTAAACCGAGCGCCAGAAAAAACGCATCAAGATCAGCCAATGCCGGATCTCCTGGCGCCAGCGAAAAAGCCCAATCCTGAGGGTCGCCCCGTAAGAACGAAATCACAATTTTTACTTGCTGAGCAGAATCTCCAGATGAACAGGGTCTCAGGGACAAAAACAATTTACAATTATTCACGAAATTCCTAAACTTAAACCTGTCTCCGGAAAACAGTTCAGGAATCGGTATTTTAGGTTCTGACCTAGGATTTCTGATAACATAGTCTTGTATGCCCTGCACACGAGTAGCCAGCTGGTCCACACTTGTAATCAAGGTCTGGACATTCATGTCTGCAGCAAGCATAGCCACTCTGAGGTAAAGGGGAAGAAGAAAAAAAAAAAAACCTCAGAATCTTCTTTCTTATAATCCCTCTTCTGCAATGCATTAAACATTTAATATTGGCCTGGCAAACTGTTATGACCCCAATGGCGAGGGTCTCAGAGGAACGTGGAAGTCTGCAGAATACAAAAATCCAGCTCATAGGGCAGTGGTAACTGGGTTGACCATATATCTACTCCTAACGCCAACACTAGAAGTAGCCGGGGATCATTCCTACGTTGATTCTAGATGACACGCGCCAGCCGGAGAATCTAGCTACCCCTAGTAGAGGAAAACAAAGACCTTTCTTGCCTCCAGAGAAGGGGACCCCAAAGCTGGATAGAAGCCCCCCACAAATAATGACGGTTAGGTAAGAGGAAATGACAAACACAGAAATGAACCAGGTTTAGCACAGAGAGGCCCGCTTACTGATAGCAGAATAAAGAAAGGTAACTTATATGGTCAACAAAAACCCTATCAAAATCCACACTGGAAATTCAAGAACCCCCGAACCGTCTAACGGTCCGGGGGGAGAACACCAGCCCCCCTAGAGCTTCCAGCAAAGGTCAGGATATAGATTTGGAACAAGCTGGACAAAAATACAAAACCAAAACAAATAGCAAAAAGCAAAAGGCAGACTTAGCTGATATAACTGGAACCAGGATCAGTAGACAAGAGCACAGCAGACTAGCTCTGATAACTACGTTGCCAGGCATTGAACTGAAGGTCCAGGGAGCTTATATAGCAACACCCCTAACTAACGACCCAGGTGCGGATAAAAGGAATGACAGAAAAACCAGAGTCAAAAAACTAGTAACCACTAGAGGGAGCAAAAAGCAAATTCACAACACGCAGGAGCCTTGGCGCTTTTCACTGCCTTCGGCTTCGTCAGGAGGTGTGGTTTAATAAGAAGGGGCAAGGGGTTTACTTTGGTTTGGGTATGTGCCTATTGTTGCATAATTTGATCGCAGAAGAAACTTGTTGTGAGAGTAGATTATTTGGTGTAATTCAACTTTTATCTTCACGGAACATGAGGTACATGCATCAGCTTCTTAATACAGCATAACAGGAAGTCTGAAAGACCTTTTACCAGAGAGAAAGTGAAACCAAAGTACAACAAGCATATGCATTACATTCAACTAAGCATATAACAGTGACAACATCGCCATCTACTGTCAGAAAAGTGTAAACTCCTCCTGCACACAAACAAGTCTGTATATGTTGCATATCTGCCAACACCCTTTCTCAACAGTAAGGACTTATTCAGATAAGCCTAATTTCTTCACCAGTCTTTGGTGACTTTCGGCATTCAATGCCTTTGTGAAAATATCTGCTGTCATATCTTCAGTTGGACAGTACTCCAAATTTAGGATTCCTTGTTCCTGGTGATCTCTCAAGAAGTGAAACTTCACATCAATGTGTTTAGTTCTTGGATTATCTCTTTCCATCTGAGCAAGAACTAGACATCCTTGATTGTCCTCATACATCTTTGTTGGTCCCAATTGTTGTTCTCCTAAGTCTGTTAGCAGTTGTCTTAACCATAAAACTTCTTGACTGGCATGTGCCTCAGCAACATAATCTTCTTCTGTCGATGACAGTGTTACTATAGATTGTTTCTTACTAATCCAATCAATTGGGCCGCCTGAGAGCAAGAAAAGATAGCCACTGGTAGATTTGTTGTCAATTGGACGTCCAGCCCAGTCTGCATGAACGTATTCGGTTAAAATGCATTTCTCACTTGCAGGTAGTTTCAGTTTAACACTGCTAGTCCCTTTCAAATAACAGATTACTCTCTTCAATGCATTCCAATCCATTTTGTTTGGCTTTGACACCTTCCTGCTCAAAATTCCCACTGCTGCTGCAATGTCTGACCTTGTATCAGTCGCAAAATATATTAATTTTCCCATTGCCTTTCTGTATTCATTATTCTGTAGCAAATTCTGTTCACTATTTATTTCATTCAGATAGTTGGTTTCCATTGGAGACTTTACTGGTTTTGCATCTTTCAATCCAAATGTTTCGATTATGTCTTGAATCATGTATTTTGATTAAGAAGTAAACTCCCGTCTTATTCTCTTTCTATCTGTATTCCTAGGTACTGTTTCACATTTCTCAGATCTTTGATCTCGAAGTGTTGATCCAAAGTTTTCACTATCTCCGCTTTATCCCTTTCTTTTTCAAAACAAACTAAAATATCGTCCGCATATATCAGCACATAGATCCATCTGTCTGTCAGTCTCTTTGTATATAGACAAGGATCTGCTTTGCTTCTTTGAAAATGTTCATTTATGAGAACTTCTGTGATTTTATCATTCCATGCTTTAGCGGCTTGTTTTAAATCAAATATGCTTTTTCATAGCTTACAAACCATGTTTGGTTTCCTTTTATCCCTGAATCCTGGGGTTGTTCCATATAAATGTCTTCTGTTAAGTATCCATTCAGAAATGCTGCCTTTACATCCAGATGTTTCAAATGCATTTGTTTCGTTGCTGCAACTGCAAACAAAGTTCTGATTGTGGTGTATTTGACAACTGGAGCAAATGTCTCATCACTAGTGTTGAGCGATACCGTCCGATACTTGAAAGTATCGGTATCGGAAAGTATCGGCCGATACCGGCAAAGTATCAGATCTAATCCGATACCGATACCCGATACCAATACAAGTCAATGGGACACCAAGTATCGGACGGTATCCTGTATGGTTCCCAGGGTCTGAAGGAGAGGAAACTCTCCTTCAGGCCCTGGGATCCATATCAATGTGTAAAAGAAAGAATTAAAATAAAAAATAGGGATATACTCACCCTCTGACGCGCCCTGGACTTTACCGCCGTAACCGGGAGCCGTTGTACCTAAGAATGCGCGCTTGAAGGGCCTTAGATGATGTCACGGCGCTCTGATTGGTCCGTAGCGGTCGCGTGACCGCTACGTGACCAATCACAAAGCCGTGACGTCACCTAAGGTCTTTCAAGCGCTTGAAATACCTTAGAAGACGTCTGCAGCTTCTGATTGGTCGCGTAGCGGTCGCGTGACCGCTACGTGACCAATCACAAAGCCGTGACATCACCTAAGGTCTTTCAAGCGCTTGAAAGACTTTAGGTGACGTCATGGCTTTGTGATTGGTCGCGTAGCGGTCACACGACCGCTACGGACCAATCAGAGCTCCGTGACGTCATCTAAGGCCCTTCAAGCGCGCATTCTTAGGTACAACGGCTCCCGGTTACGGCGGTAAAGTCCAGGGGCCGCCGGAGAGGTGAGTATATCCCTATTTTTTATTTTAATTCTTTCTTTTACACATTGATATTAATCCCGATACCGATTCCCGATACCACAAAAGTATCGGATCTCGGTATCGAAATTCCGATACCGCAAGTATCGGCCGATACCCGATACTTGCGGTATCGGAATGCTCAACACTAGTGATGAGTAGTGTTGAGCATTCCGATACCGCAAGTATCGGGTATCGGCCGATACTTGCGGTATCGGAATTCCGATACCGAGATCCGATACTTTTGTGGTATCGGGATTAATATCAATGTGTAAAAGAAAGAATTAAAATAAAAAATAGGGATATACTCACCTCTCCGGCGGCCCCTGGACTTTACCGCCGTAACCGGGAGCCGTTGTACCTAAGAATGCGCGCTTGAAAGACCTTAGGTGACGTCACGGCTTTGTGATTGGTCACGTAGCGGTCACGCGACCGCTACGCGACCAATCAGAAGCTGCGGACGTCTTCTAAGGTATTTCAAGCGCTTGAAAGACCTTAGGTGACGTCACGGCTTTGTGATTGGTCGCGTAGCAGTCACGCGACCGCTACGGACCAATCAGAACGCCGTGACGTCATCTAAGGCCCTTCAAGCGCGTATTCTTAGGTACAACGGCTCCCGGTTACGGCGGTAAAGTCCAGGGCGCGTCAGAGGGTGAGTATATCCCTATTTTTTATTTTAATTCTTTCTTTTACACATTGATATGGATCCCAGGGCCTGAAGGAGAGTTTCCTCTCCTTCAGACCCTGGGAACCATACAGGATACCGTCCGATATTTGGTGTCCCATTGACTTGTATTGGTATCGGGTATCGGTATCGGATTAGATCCGATACTTTGCCGGTATCGGCCGATACTTTCCGATACCGATACTTTCAAGTATCGGACGGTATCGCTCAACACTACTCATCACAGTCTTCTCTATATTTCTGAGAATAGCCTTTTGCTACGAGTCTTGTTCGGTATCGATCAGCTGTGCCGCCTGCTTGGTATTTTACTCTAAAAACCCATTTACATCCTATAGCCTTTTTTCTTTTGGTAGTTCTGTCAGTGTCCATGTCTTTGAATAATGCATGGATTTTATTTTTTTATTTCTGTTTCTGCAGCCTTTATCCATTTGTTGGCCTCTTCTTCTGAAAGTTGAGATATGTCCTCACAAAATGTAGGTTCATAAATTTTATTTGTACTTGCCTTGTATGAAAATTGAGTAAATAATATACCAAAGTTCAAATCTAACAATTGTTTTTATTAAATAACAAATTTCATAACATATTCAATAGATACATAGGTCTCAAATTACAATTATGTGAATCACACCAAAGTGTTAAAAATATGACACACGGAGGAGCATATCAGACCGAAATAAATCAGCATTTCAGGGGGTCATTCTAATACAGTGGGGCAAAAAAGTATTTAGTCAGTCGGCAATAGTGCAAGTTCCACCACTTAAAAAGATGAGAGGCGTCTGTAATTTACATCATAGGTAGACCTCAACTATGGGAGACAAACTGAGAAAAAAAAATCCAGAAAATCACATTGTCTGTTTTTTTATCATTTTATTTGCATATTATGGTGGAAAATAAGTATTTGGTCAGAAACAAAATTTCATCTCAATACTTTGTAATATATCCTTTGTTGGCAATGACAGAGGTCAAACGTTTTCTGTAAGTCTTCACAAGGTTGCCACACACTGTTGTTGGTATGTTGGCCCATTCCTCCATGCAGATCTCCTCTAGAGCAGTGATGTTTTTGGCTTTTCGCTTGGCAACACGGACTTTCAACTCCCTCCAAAGGTTTTCTATAGGGTTGAGATCTGGAGACTGGCTAGGCCACTCCAGGACCTTGAAATGCTTCTTACGAAGCCACTCCTTCGTTGCCCTGGCGGTGTGCTTTGGATCATTGTCATGTTGAAAGACCCAGCCACGTTTCATCTTCAATGCCCTTGCTGATGGAAGGAGGTTTGCACTCAAAATCTCACGATACATGGCCCCATTCATTCTTTCATGTACCCGGATCAGTCGTCCTGGCCCCTTTGCAGAGAAACAGCCCCAAAGCATGATGTTTTCACCACCATGCTTTACAGTAGGTATGGTGTTTGATGGATGCAACTCAGTATTCTTTTTCCTCCAAACACGACAAGTTGTGTTTCTACCAAACAGTTCCAGTTTGGTTTCATCAGACCATAGGACATTCTCCCAAAACTCCTCTGGATCATCCAAATGCTCTCTAGCAAACTTCAGACGGGCCCGGACATGTACTGGCTTAAGCAGTGGGACACGTCTGGCACTGCAGGATCTGAATCCATGGTGGCGTAGTGTGTTACTTATGGTAGGCCTTGTTACATTGGTCCCAGCTCTCTGCAGTTCATTCACTAGGTCCCCCCGTGTAGTTCTGGGATTTTTGCTCACCGTTCTTGTGATCATTCTGACCCCACGGGGTGGGATTTTGTGTGGAGCCCCAGATCAAGGGAGATTATCAGTGGTCTTGTATGTCTTCCATTTTCTAATTATTGCTCCCACTGTTGATTTCTTCACTCCAAGCTGGTTGGCTATTGCAGATTCAGTCTTCCCAGCCTGGTGCAGGGCTACAATTTTGTTTCTGGTGTCCTTTGACAGCTCTTTGGTCTTCACCATAGTGGAGTTTGGAGTCAGACTGTTTGAGGGTGTGCACAGGTGTCTTTTTATACTGATAACAAGTTTAAACAGGTGCCATTACTACAGGTAATGAGTGGAGGAAAGAGGAGACTCTTAAAGAAGAAGTTACAGGTCTGTGAGAGCCAGAAATCTTGATTGTTTGTTTTTGACCAAATACTTATTTTCCACCATAATATGCAAATAAAATGTTAAAAAAACAGACAATGTGATTTTCTGGATTTTTTTTTCTCAGTTTGTCTCCCATAGTTGAGGTCTACCTATGATGTAAATTACAGACGCCTCTCATCTTTTTAAGTGGTGGAACTTGCACTATTGCTGACTGACTAAATACTTTTTTGCCCCACTGTATTTAATATTAGATGGCAGTGTGTCCATATGGACTAGGTACATCTCCAACTACAATTGCAAATGACTTTGAAGGCAACCAACATCCTGAGCCCAAATATATAGGATATTCGGATTGTTCAACTCTATACTGGTGGGATATTTAATCTCATCCATATATGGTCTCACTATGGACTAACTGTGACAGCTGTTCTCTTTGTTCTCTCTTTTAGCGTTGTTCATTATGTGTATAGATAGTAATATTAATGTTATAATTTATGTATGAGTCTCTGTATGTGATACCTAGAGTCTTGATACAATTTTATGTCTTTTTATAATAGACCTTAGATAACACATGGTGAGATATTTTGACACGTTGCACTTTTTTCATATGGTTGCATAATCACCAGTATTGATATTATCATATGCACTAAGCACTTTATCAAGTTTAGCACGAACAATTATATTAATCTTAATGTTATTAGTAATATTTTTTCACAACGCGTACCGTGTCCTGTTTAGTCATCCTTCTGGTCCGTGTCTGTTTGTCCTCTCTGTGTGAGCGAGGTGCGTGACCTGGCGCCGGTCCGCCCACGTGATCACAGGAGGACATCCTTTCCGGGTTCTGGTTGGTATGGCGACGAGACGCGGTGCGCGTGCGCACTGCAGGCAGATTGTGATAGGATGCCGCTCGGTCTTGTGACCGGAACGGCCTCCTATTTAATCTGGACTGAGTTATCACTTAAGCCACGCCCCCTGAGGAAGCGACACTACGGTACACGCGAAACGCGCGTTGGGGTTTGTGACACATGTCAGGAGCCGGACCTGGGACCTTATTATGGGTAAATATTGCTGACACTTTATGCATTTAGGGGAACGGTCAGGTTATCTTTAACATATGGTATGAGTGCCGCCTTACAAGCAGTAGGGAATGCAACTGTTGCAATTGTAGTTGGAGATGTACCTAGTCCATATGGACACACTGCTATCTAGTATTAAATATTAGAATGACCCCCTGAAATGCTGATTTATTTCGGTCTGATATGCTCCTCCGTGTGTCATATTTTTAACACTTTGGTGTGATTCACATAATTGTAATTTGAGACCTATGTATCTATTGAATATGTTATGAAATTTGTTATTTAATAAAAACAATTGTTAGATTTGAACTTTGGTATATTATTTACTCAGTTTTCCTCCTGATAAAATTGATGTATATATGAGTTGTTGTACCTACATGGGTCCATGGTAATTTCTGGTGCCTTTTAGTATGCCTTGTATGAAAGATGTTGAGGTGGTCTTCCATTGTTTCCTCTTATTGAGCGTCTTGGTTCTGTGTCGGTATGGAGCTGTATCTCTTGACTTTCAGTTTTTTATTTTCATTGATTTCCTCTTCTTTCTCATCAGATGTTCCTGCAGTTATATCACTGTAGTTTCTCTCATTTTTCGTTTCCAGTGATGTCATTATGTCATAATTTAGATCTTCAATGAGAGTTACACTGTTACTCATTGTGATTCTGTCTGTCTTGGGATCTAGGTTTCTGTATCCTTTGCAATTATCACTATATCCGACAAATATTCCTTCAATGGCTCTGTTTTGAAGTTTGGAGCTTTTTTCTTCTGGAATAAATATAAAAACTTTGCAACGAAAAAATATTAAATGGTTTACACTTGGTTTGTTACCTTGCCACAGTTCATATGTTTTTTTTTTTTCAGTTTTCTTGAAAAAAGTCTGTTTTGCAGATAAGTAGCATACATCCTATAATTTCAGTCAGAGTTCTGTTTTTTCTCTCTACTACCTCATTCTGTTTAGGTGTGTATGGAACAGTCTTTTAATGCTCTATTCCATTCTGTCTTAAGTAGTTTTCTATTTGGTATCCTGTAAATTCACCTCCATTATCACTTCTGATGATGATTGGCTTTCTCTGAAACTTGTTATTTGACTTTGTCACATAGTCTTATAATTTTTCAAAATCTTCACTTTTGTTCTTTATCAAGTATATCAAGTACGTGACTGTGTATCTTGAGTAGTCATCTGTGTATCTTGAGCAGTCATCTATGAAGGTCACCATATATCTATTACCTCCTGATGTGGTCACTTTCATGGGTCCACATACATCAGTGTGTACCAAGTCAAGTGGTCTTGTGCTCTTTGTCTCACTCTCTTTAGGTATAGATACTCTTGTAGCTTTAGATTTTACACAACATTCACATTTTACGGTAATTGAGGAATCAAATATCAATAGGTCTTTTGTTAAATTCTTCTTTTGTAATGCCATTATACTCACAGGATGTTTGTGTCCTAGACATCCATGCCACATGTGAATGCAATTCTTGTGATCATGCGCACATAACTTCATCTGTTTCTTTAATGTGTCTAGATGATATAATTATTCACCTGCTTTGACATTAATTATTACCTTATCTCCTGCTAGGATTGTACAATTATCATCTTTGAATTTTACAGTAAGTCCTTTGGTTGTCAGACGGTTTAAGGATAACAATCCTCCTTCTAGTCCTGGAACATATAACACATCCTTTACCAGTAATTTTGAATTATGCCCAAATCTATCAGGACAGCTTATCATTCCTTGTCCAATACCTTCTGTGGTTATTTTTCTCCCATCGTCAAGATAAATTGCTTCCTTCTTATTTTCATCAAGTTCAATAAAGAAGCTTTTATCACTAATCATGTGACTTGTTACTCCTGAGTCAATAAACCAGCCTGACGATGACTCTCTATCAGTTACTAAATGTACCATTCCAGTGATCTGCATGTGGGTTACAAATTGTGCTTTTTACTCTCTGTTTACTCTCCTTTTGGTGTAATTTCTGTTGTTCTGCTTTCCATATAGTACAGTCTTTCTTTAAATGTCTTTTTTTCTTACATGTGAAACATTCTCTTGTCTCTGTGTTATGGGGCTTCTTGTCTGTCGCTTTAAGGGCATTTTCACTATCCCTTTCAGTGGAATCATTTGTTTGCTCTTTCCTTCTATGATATTCATCTATAAGTCTGGTCTTTACAAACTCTTGTGCAATGTCTGCTTCAGGTCTTGTCTCTAGTGCATTTATCAGAGCAGTGTATGAATCTGGTAACCTGCACAATAATATTGCTGCTATTTCCTTAATGTCTTCACTGACTGATCTCAGCTGTGTTACCACCTCCATCATGGCGTTTATATGCTCCTGTAAGGGTACCGTCTCACAGTGGCACTTTTGTCGCTACGACGGTACGATCCGTGACGTTCCAGCGATATCCATACGATATCGCTGTGTCTGACACGCAGCAGCGATCAGGGACCCTGCTGAGAATCGTATGCCGTAGCAGATCGTTTGGAACTTTCTTTCGTCGCTGGATCTCCCGCTGTCATCGTTGGATCGGTGTGTGTGACACTGATCCAACGATGCGTTCGCTTGTAACCAGGGTAAACATCAGGTTACTAAGCGCAGGGCCGCGCTTAGTAACCCGATGTTTACCCTGGTTACCGTCGTAAATGTAAAAAAAAAACAAACAGTACATACTCACATTCCGGTGTCCGTCAGGTCCCTTGCCGTCTGCTTCCTGCACTGACTGACTCCCGGCCATAAAGTGAAAGCAGAGCACAGCGGTGACGTCACCGCTGTGATCTGCTTTCACTTTACGGCCAGGAGTCAGTCAGTGCGGGAAGCAGACGGCAAGGGACCTGACGGACACCGGAATGTGAGTATGTACTGTTTGGTTTTTTTTACATTTATGACGGTAACCAGGGTAAACATCGGGTTACTAAGCGCGACCCTGCGCTTAGTAACCCGATGTTTACCCTGGTTACCTGGGGACCTCGGCATCGTTGGTCGCTGGAGAGCTGTCTGTGTGACAGCTCCCCAGCGATCACACAACGACTTACCAACGATCACGGCCAGGTCGTATCGCTGGTCATGATCGTTGGTAAATCGTTTTGTGAGACGGTACCCTAAGTCTTTCTTTGCACTTAATCTAATGTTTTAAAGTTTTAAGCAGGATCTTTCATGTAGCTTTCTCAATGCTTCCCACATTCCCTTTGCTGTATTCTCATTCCTTATGTGGATTAACTGATCATCCTCCACTAATAAGCTGATAGTAGCTCTTGCATGTCTGTTTTTCATATCCCATGTCTGATTATTATGATTGGGTCTGTCTGTAGTGATTACCTCCCATAAATCATCTTTAGAGAGTAACATCTCCACTTTGAACTTCCATAACTGATAGTTCTCATTGTTCAGCTTACCTACTGTGAGTCTCACCTCTGAACTGCTTCTCATCTTTAACTTATTTGTCTTACTTGCTTGGAGAGAATTTCTCTGGAGTATTCTTTGCATTCACCAAGTCCTTTTTGTCTTCTATGCTGGGTCCATAACCTGTTGCATAGCTTGATCAAAGAAGAAACTTGTGAGAGTAGATTATATGGTGTATTTCAACTTTTATCTTCACAGAACATGAGGAACATGCATCAGCTTCTTAATACAGCATAACAGGAAGTCTAAAGGACATTTTACCAGAGAGAAAGTGAAACCAAAGTACAACAAGTATATGCATTACATTCAACTAAGCATATAACAGTAACAACTGTGTAAACCTATAAGAACACACTAGGTTGCGGGATAAAGTGAAGATGAGTGAATATAAACCCCATCAGAAGTATAAATATGTCCGAAAATCCACAACCAAGTGGTAGAGGTATCAAAACCAATTTTATTAAAGTGTCAAATACACAGAATTATAATAAATACACTTGGACAAAAAAAGGGTGATTGGTAGTGTTGAGCATTCCGATACTGCAAGTATCGGGTATCGGCCGATACTTGCTGTATCGGAATTTCCGATACCGAGATCCGATACTTTTGTGGTATCGGGTATCGGGTATCGCAACAACATTAATGTAATAATGTGTAAAAAAGAGAATTAAAATAAAAAATATCGCTATACTCACTTGTCCGACGCAGCCGGGACCTCAGCGAGGGAACCGGCAGCGTTGTTTATTTAAATTTCGCGCTTTTACTTGGTTACGTGAAGTCCCGGCTTGTGATTGGTCAGGGCGGCCATGTTGCCGGGACGCGGACCAATCACAGCAAGCCGTGACGAAATTACGTCACGGCTTGCTGTGATTGGTCCGCGTCCCGGCAACATGGCCGCCATTAACCAATCACAAGCCGTGACGTCACGGGAGGCTGGACATGCGCGTATTTTGAAAAGCGCGCGTGTCCAGCCTCCAGTGACGTCCCGGCAACATGGCCGCCATTAACCAATCACAAGCCGTGACGTCACGGGAGGCTGGACATGCGCGTATTTTGAAAAGCGCGCGTGTCCAGCCTCCCGTGACGTCACGGCTTGTGATTGGTCAGGGCGGCCATGTTGCCGGGACGCGGACCAATCACAGCAAGCCGTGACGAAATTACGTCACGGCTTGCTGTGATTGGTCCGCGTCCCGGCAACATGGCCGCCATTAACCAATCACAAGCCGTGACGTCACGGGAGGCTGGACATGCGCGTATTTTGAAAAGCGCGCGTGTCCAGCCTCCAGTGACGTCCCGGCAACATGGCCGCCATTAACCAATCACAAGCCGTGACGTCACGGGAGGCTGGACATGCGCGTATTTTGAAAAGCGCGCGTGTCCAGCCTCCCGTGACGTCACGGCTTGTGATTGGTCAGGGCGGCCATGTTGCCGGGACGCGGACCAATCACAGCAAGCCGTGACGAAATTACGTCACGGCTTGCTGTGATTGGTCCGCGTCCCGGCAACATGGCCGCCATTAACCAATCACAAGCCGTGACGTCACGGGAGGCTGGACATGCGCGTATTTTGAAAAGCGCGCGTGTCCAGCCTCCAGTGACGTCCCGGCAACATGGCCGCCATTAACCAATCACAAGCCGGGACGTCACTGGAGGCTGGACACGCGCGCTTTTCAAAATACGCGCATGTCCAGCCTCCCGTGACGTCACGGCTTGTGATTGGTTAATGGCGGCCATGTTGCCGGGACGCGGACCAATCACAGCAAGCCGTGACGTAATTTTGTCACGGCTTGCTGTGATTGGTCCGCGTCCCGGCAACATGGCCGCCCTGACCAATCACAAGCCGGGACCTCACGTAACCAAGTAAAAGCGCGAATTTTAAACAAACAACGCTGCCGGTTCCCTCGCTGAGGTCCCGGCTGCGTCGGACAGGTGAGTATAGCGATATTTTTTATTTTAATTCTTTCTTTTACACATTAATATGGTTCCCAGGGCCTGAAGGAGAGTTTCCTCTCCTTCAGACCCTGGGAACCATCAGGAATACCGTCCGATACCTGAGTCCCATTGACTTGTATTGGTATCGGGTATCGGTATCGGATTGGATCCGATACTTTCCGATACCGATACTTTCAAGTATCGGACGGTATCGCTCAACACTAGTGATTGGAAAAAAAAATCCAGGCATCCTAACTACACCAACACGCCGGAATATGCCCATAGGTCAAAGGATGAAAAAAGATACACAGATGGGCAGCCCTCCAGGAGGACATCACAACATAAGATAATATATAATAAACCCATAGAGGTAGCCCATCAGAATAAAATATCTTGTGAGAGATGTATAACTATATTCAAAAAGATACAGGGCATAAAGATGTACATGTCACCGGCACAGCCAAGTCCTAGGAAAGATACATGCATGCTGCTAATGATACTATAACATTACCTTGGGACATGCTGGTGACAAAACGCCGGCATGGTGGGAGCAGGAAAGTGCCTCGACGCGCGTTTCGCCGTCGCAGGCTTCGTCAGTAACAGTAACAACATCGACATCTACTGTCAGAAACGTGTAAACTCCTCCTGCACACAAATAAGTCTGTATCTGTTGCATATCTGCCAACACAAATAAATAGTTTGGGGAGTGAAATCCTGCTGATAGATTCCCTTAAAGAAATAAAGTCCTAGAAGGGATGATATGGATCTCTGATCTCAACATTATCAAGTCTGTCTGGAATTACATGAAGAGACAGAAGGATTTTCACAAGCCTATATCTACAGAAGATCTGTGGTTAGGTCTCCAAGATGTTGGAACAACTTCTTCGCTGAGTTCCTTCACAAACTGTGTACAAACAGTTGAATAATTTATGCTGTTTTGAAGGCTAACTGTGGTCACACCAAATATTATTATTGCTAAATTACTCTAATAATTCTATTTCCAAAGCATTCTTACTTTGCAGCATTTTCTCTACAGCTAAAAATTTTGCACAGTCATGTTAGTCAGATTAATCCTTTGGTATCATCCGGGAACACTGGGACCAAGCTGCTGTAGTGGCAAGAATTTGATGGGGGTCAAGTATTTATTTACTGTATTTTTTTTAACTTCATACAATTTCTTGCTCTTAGACATCTTTCGTAAAATCTCGGGCAACTCTTCTAATAAGAATAGAATGTTGGATCTAAAAACAACATGGTGGACATTTATTTTAAGATTTAAATTGTTATCCCCAAAATAATTTGTTGATTTTTGGAATTTTTGGAGGTCCAACTGCTGGGAAGCCATAGCGATCCTGTGCATAAGACTTTTCGGTCCCTTCCTGAATTGAGCAGAGGTGCGCATGCTGGACCTCTACTCCTTGCATTGTCTATGGGACTGTCAGAATTAGCGAGGAGCTGTATTCTGCTCCTCCGGCTGTCCCATAGAATATGAATTGACTGGATGCTGAGCATTCAGGACTGGCATACTTAGCTCTGGTCTTGGGATCAGCAAGTTATCCTTTATCCTATGGACAGGGTATAACTTGTTATTTTGGGAATAACCCATTCAAAGTAATATATTAATATGATGCCAAACACTAGAGTGGAAGGCTTGTTTCGTGGAATGAGGAATGATCTTAGATCAACAAGAACATGGAGACAAGTTTATGACCACTACTCTTGTTTGAACTACTGAACACTGTGTATTTGTGGACATAGTGCTGGACTAATAGCGTGTACAGTTTTACTAAGATTTTTTTTCTTTTTAACCATTGTTTGGTTTCTACAACAGTGTTGTCTTCAGGGGACTTCTACGTTAGCTAAGGAGCCTTCAGAACATGATGTGTGCAGGACATGCTGCGGCTTGAGAATACCGTACGTGTCTGTGCAGCATCCGTTAGCTAGGTTACCAGAAAATGAAGCTCCATCCACCTCCTCGCAGATGCTCCATGCTTGTGCATCTGCTGCTACAGAGCGCCAAGTTGAGCAGACTTCCTCTGATATGATTTCCCTAAACGCTAGTTACTGGGTGTCTTTTGATGGTTTAGTTTGTCTTCATCATGGCCAGAGTCTGCCACTAAAATGCTCTAGAGGCCAATGTATTATCTGCATGTCTGCTTTATGAAGAGAACATGCAGTACAAAGTTCTGTAGATATGTCAGACTAACCTGCGTAAGTACATAAAAGAAAAGAAATTGTACACTAATAGTCAATCTTTACAGCTGGGCGGAAACTGTTTCTTTGTGGTTTATGAGGTAATTGTTGTCCTTATTCTTTTCTGAATGCCAGTGGAATGATAGGGAAGGTGAAGCACCAATATACCTAGAAATCATTTAAAGAGATCCTGTCACTTACCATAGCGATATATTTTTTACCCAGTATAAATGTTGCTGTTCTCCTGAATTTGGCATTGTTTTTCTTTTGTTTCTATGCCTTTCTGTTCCAGAGCTATGAACCCCCTCTTTCCTGTGTGAACATCTAGTCATTTTAGTCAAAGGAGCTTAAAGGGGTCGTCCTCTACTCGGACATCCCTTTCTCAATCAGCATGTTTGAACCAGTAAAGTAAAAACATATACACTCACTGGCCACTTTATTAGGTACACCTGTCCAACTTCTTGTTAACACTTAATTTCTAATCAGCCAATCACATGGCGGCAACTCAGTGCATTTAGGCATGTAGATATGGTCAAGACAATCTCCTGCAGTTCAAACCGAGCATCAGTATGGGGAAGAAAGGTGATTTGAGTGCCTTTGAGCGTGGCATGGTTGTTGGTGCCAGAAGGGCTGGTCTGAGTATTTCAGAAACTGCTGATCTACTGGGATTTTCACGCACAACCATCTCTAGGGTTTACAGAGAATGGTCCGAAAAAGAAAAAAAATCCAGTGAGCGGCAGTTCTGTGGGCGGAAATGCCTTGTTGATGCCAGAGGTCAGAGGAGAATGGGCAGACTGGTTCGAGCTGATAGAAAGGCAACAGTGACTCAAATCGCCACCCGTTACAACCAAGGTAGGCCTAAGAGCATCTCTGAACGCACAGTGCGTCGAACTTTGAGGCAGATGGGCTACAGCAGCAGAAGACCACACCGGGTACCACTCCTTTCAGCTAAGAACAGGAAACTGAGGCTACAATTTGTACAAGCTCATCGAAATTGGACAGTAGAAGATTGGAAAAACGTTGCTTGGTCTGATGAGTCTCGATTTCTGCTGCGACATTCGGATGGTAGGGTCAGAATTTGGCGTAAACAACATGAAAGCATGGATCCATCCTGCCTTGTATGGAGCATCTTTGGGATGTGCAGCCGACAAATCTGCGGCAACTGTGTGATGCCATCATGTCAATATGGACCAAAATCTCTGCGGAATGCTTCCAGCACCTTGTTGAATCTATGCCACGAAGAATTGAGGCAGTTCTGAAGGCAAAAGGAGGTCCAACCCGTTACTAGCATGGTGTACCTAATAAAGTGGCCGGTGAGTGTATACTCACCTCCGTCACTAGCTCTCGTGTGAGATTGTTATGTCAGGTGAGCCCTGCACCCAAAGAGCACTGGCTTCACCCTCACCACCTCTGCACTATCAGAGGTGCAGAGGAAATGAACAGCCAGCTGGTGACACAGGATTGTTCGAGTAGTGGACAACCCCTTTAATCCTGATGAAGAAATAAGAAGAAAGCCTGGATCGGGGCTACCTTTTTTACCCCAGGGCCGGAACTGTCGGGACTGTCACCTGTTGTGAAATTGGATTCTGGGCTCCCCCGGTGGCCACTTGTGGAATTTAACTTGTGTGCATCATCCCCTCTGTTCACCTGCTCCTATCAGGATGTGGGAGTCGCTATATAACCTTGCTCCTCTGTCAGTTTCATGCCGGTCAACAATGTATCAGTAGCCTTTCTGTGCATGTTCCTGCTACTAGACAACTCCCAGCTAAGTTGGACTTTGTCCTTGTGTGTTTTTGCATTTTGTTCCTGTTCACAGCTGCTGTTTCGTTACTGTGTCTGGAAAGCTCTTGTGTGCGGAAATTGCCACTCTGGTGTTATGAGTTAATGCTAGAGTCTTAAAGTAATTTCTGGATGGTGTTTTGATAGGGTTTTCTGCTGACCATGAAAGTGCCCTTTCTGTCTTCATGCTATCTAGTAAGCGGACCTCGATTTTGCTAAACCTATTTTCATACTACGTTTGTCATTTCATCTTAAATCACCGCCAATATATGTGGGGGTCTCTGTCTGCCTTTTGGGAAAATTTCTCTAGAGGTGAGCCAGGACTGTCTTTTCCTCTGCTAGGATTAGGTAGTTCTCCGGCTGGCGCTGGGCATCTAGGGATAAAAAAACGTAGGCATGCTACCCGGCCACTTCTAGTTGTGCGGCAGGTTTAGTTCATGGTCAGTATAGTTTCCATCTTCCAAGAGCTAGTTCTCATATATGCTGGGCTATGTTCTCTCGCCATTGAGAATCATGACAGTTTGACCGGCCCAAAAAAGGGTTAAATTACTGGCTGAGAAAGGAGAGAAAAAAGAAGTCTGCTACAATTTTTTTTTTTTTTTTTTTTTTTTTTCCCTCTAGTTCTGAGTGTGCTCTTAATTGAATCACTTGCTAGTCTGCCTGTACTGCAGTCTTCCTCTCCTTCTAATCCTTGAATGGCTCTGTGATCACCTGTTTCAAATGGATCTTCAGAGTGTAGCTACAGGTTTGAATAATCTCGCCACAAAGGTACAAAATTTGCAAGATTTTGTTGTTCATGCACCTATGTCTGAGCCTAGAATTCCTTTGCCTGAATTCTTCTCGGGGAATAGATCTCACTTTCAAAATTTTAAAGATAATTGCAAATTGTTTTTGTCCCTGAAGTCTCGCTCTGCCGGAGACCCTGCACAGCAGGTCAGGATTGTAATTTCCTTGCTCCGGGGCGACCCTCAAGACTGGGCTTTTGCATTGGCACCAGGGGATCCTGCGTTGCTCAATGTGGATGCGTTTTTTCTGGCCTTGGGGTTGCTTTATGAGGAACCTCATTTAGAGCTTCAGGCGGAAAAGGCCTTGATGTCCTTGTCTCAGGGGCAAGATGAAGCTGAAATATACTGCCAAAAATTCCGCAAATGGTCTGTGCTTACTCAGTGGAATGAGTGCGCCCTGGCGGCGATTTTCAGAGAAGGTCTCTCTGATGCCATTAAGGATGTTATGGTGGGGTTCCCTGTGCCTGCGAGTCTGAATGAGTCCATGACGATGGCTATTCAGATCGATAGGCGTCTGCGGGAGCGCAAACCTGTGCACCATTTGGCGGTGTCTACTGAGAAAACGCCAGAAAATATGCAATGTGATAGAATTCTGTCCAGAAGCGAGCGGCAGAATTTTAGACGTAAAAATGGGTTGTGCTTCTATTGTGGTGATTCAACTCATGTTATATCAGCATGCTTTAAGCGTACTAAGAAGCCTGACAAGTCTGTTTCAATTAGCACTTTACAGTCTAAGTTTATTCTATCTGTGACCCTGATTTGTTCTTTGTCATCTATTACCGCGGACACCTATGTCGACTCTGGCGCTGCTTTGAGTCTTATGGATTGGTCCTTTGCCAAACGCTGTGGGTATGATTTGGAGCCATTGGAGGCTCCGATACCTCTGAAAGGGATTGACTCCACCCCATTGGCTAGTAATAAACCACAATACTGGACACAAGTGACTATGCGTGTTAATCCGGATCACCAGGAGGTTATTCGCTTTCTGGTGCTGTATAATCTACATGATGTTTTGGTGCTGGGATTGCCATGGCTGCAATCTCATAACCCAGTCCTCGACTGGAGAGCTATGTCTGTGTTAAGCTGGGGATGTAAAGGAACTCATGGGGACGTACCTTTGGTTTCCATTTCATCATCTATTCCCTCTGAGATTCCTGAATTCTTGTCTGACTTTCGTGACGTTTTTGAAGAACCCAAGGTTGGTTCACTACCTCCGCACCGGGAGTGCGATTGTGCCATAGACTTGATCCCGGGTAGTAAATACCCTAAGGGTCGTTTATTTAATCTGTCTGTGCCTGAACATGCTGCTATGCGAGAATATATAAAGGAGTCCTTGGAAAAGGGACATATTCGTCCTTCGTCATCTCCCTTAGGAGCCGGTTTTTTCTTTGTGTCTAAGAAAGACGGCTCTTTGAGGCCGTGTATTGATTATCGACTTTTGAATAAAATCACGGTTAAATATCAATATCCGTTACCACTGCTTACTGATTTGTTTGCTCGTATAAAGGGGGCCAAGTGGTTCTCTAAGATTGATCTCCGTGGGGCGTATAATTTGGTGCGAATCAAGCAGGGGGATGAGTGGAAAACCGCATTTAATACGCCCGAGGGCCATTTTGAGTATTTGGTGATGCCTTTTGGTCTTTCAAATGCCCCTTCAGTCTTCCAGTCCTTTATGCATGACATTTTCCGCGATTATTTGGATAAATTTATGATTGTGTATCTGGATGATATTCTGATTTTTTCGGATGACTGGGACTCTCATGTCCAGCAGGTCAGGAGGGTTTTTCAGGTTTTGCGGTCTAATTCCTTGTGTGTGAAGGGTTCTAAGTGTGTTTTTGGGGTTCAGAAGATTTCCTTCTTGGGATACATTTTTTCCCCCTCTTCCATCGAGATGGATCCTGTCAAGGTTCAGGCTATTGGTGATTGGACGCAACCCTCTTCTCTCAAGAGTCTTCAGAAATTTTTGGGCTTTGCTAACTTTTATCGTCGATTTATTGCTGGTTTTTCTGATGTTGTAAAACCATTGACTGATTTGACTAAGAAGGGTGCTGATGTTGCTGATTGGTCCCCTGATGCTGTGGAGGCCTTTCGGGAGCTCAAGCGCCGCTTTTCTTCCGCCCCAGTGTTGTGTCAGCCTGATGTTGCTCTTCCTTTTCAGGTTGAGGTCGACGCTTCTGAAATCGGAGCTGGGGCGGTGTTGTCGCAGAGAAGTTCCGACTGCTCCGTGATGAGACCTTGTGCTTTTTTTTCCCGTAAATTTTCGCCCGCCGAGCGGAATTATGATATTGGGAATCGGGAGCTTTTGGCCATGAAGTGGGCTTTTGAGGAGTGGCGTCACTGGCTTGAAGGGGCCAGACATCAGGTGGTGGTATTGACTGACCACAAAAATTTAATTTACCTTGAGTCTGCCAGGCGCCTGAATCCTAGACAAGCGCGCTGGTCGTTGTTTTTCTCTCGGTTTAATTTTGTGGTGTCTTACCTACCGGGTTCTAAGAATGTTAAGGCGGATGCCCTTTCTAGGAGTTTTGAGCCTGACTCCCCTGGTAATTCTGAGCCCACAGGTATCCTTAAAGATGGAGTGATATTGTCTGCCGTTTCTCCAGACCTGCGGCGGGCCTTGCAGGAGTTTCAGGCGGATAGACCTGATCGTTGCCCACCTGGTAGACTGTTTGTTCCTGATGATTGGACCAGTAGAGTCATCTCTGAGGTTCATTCTTCTGCGTTGGCAGGTCATCCTGGAATCTTTGGTACCAGGGATTTGGTGGCAAGGTCCTTCTGGTGGCCTTCCCTGTCACGAGATGTGCGAGGCTTTGTGCAGTCTTGTGACGTTTGTGCTCGGGCCAAGCCTTGTTGTTCTCGGGCTAGTGGATTGTTGTTACCCTTGCCTATCCCGAAGAGGCCTTGGACGCACATCTCGATGGATTTTATTTCGGATCTGCCTGTTTCTCAGAAGATGTCTGTCATCTGGGTGGTGTGTGACCGTTTCTCTAAGATGGTCCATCTGGTTCCCTTGCCTAAGTCGCCTTCTTCTTCCGAGTTGGTTCCTCTGTTTTTTCAAAATGTTGTTCGTTTGCATGGTATTCCGGAGAATATCGTTTCTGACAGAGGGACCCAATTCGTGTCTAGATTTTGGCGGGCATTCTGTGCTAGGATGGGCATAGATTTGTCTTTTTCGTCTGCTTTCCATCCTCAGACTAATGGCCAGACCGAGCGGACTAATCAGACCTTGGAGACATATTTGAGGTGTTTTGTGTCTGCGGATCAGGATGATTGGGTTGCTTTTTTGCCTTTGGCGGAGTTCGCCCTCAATAATCGGGCCAGCTCTGCCACCTTGGTGTCCCCGTTTTTCTGTAATTCGGGGTTTCATCCTCGATTTTCCTCCGGTCAAGTGGAATCTTCGGATTGTCCTGGAGTGGATGCTGTGGTGGAGAGGTTGCATCAGATTTGGGGGCAGGTGGTGGACAATTTGAAGTTGTCCCAGGAGAAGACTCAGCTTTTTGCCAACCGCCGTCGTCGTGTTGGTCCTCGGCTTTGTGTTGGGGACTTGGTGTGGTTGTCTTCTCGTTTTGTCCCTATGAGGGTTTCTTCTCCTAAGTTTAAGCCTCGGTTCATCGGCCCGTACAAGATATTGGAGATTCTTAACCCTGTGTCCTTCCGTTTGGACCTCCCTGCATCCTTTTCGATTCATAATGTTTTTCATCGGTCATTGTTGCGCAGGTATGAGGTACCAGCTGTGCCTTCCGTTGAGCCTCCTGCTCCGGTGTTGGTTGAGGGTGAGTTGGAGTACGTTGTGGAAAAGATCTTGGACTCTCGTGTTTCCAGACGGAAACTCCAGTATCTGGTCAAATGGAAGGGATACGGTCAGGAGGATAATTCTTGGGTCACTGCCTCTGATGTTCATGCCTCCGATCTTGTCCGTGCCTTTCATAGGGCTCATCCTGATCGCCCTGGTGGTTCTGGTGAGGGTTCGGTGCCCCCTCCTTGAGGGGGGGGTACTGTTGTGAAATTGGATTCTGGGCTCCCCCGGTGGCCACTTGTGGAATTTAACTTGTGTGCATCATCCCCTCTGTTCACCTGCTCCTATCAGGATGTGGGAGTCGCTATATAACCTTGCTCCTCTGTCAGTTTCATGCCGGTCAACAATGTATCAGTAGCCTTTCTGTGCATGTTCCTGCTACTAGACAACTCCCAGCTAAGTTGGACTTTGTCCTTGTGTGTTTTTGCATTTTGTTCCTGTTCACAGCTGCTGTTTCGTTACTGTGTCTGGAAAGCTCTTGTGTGCGGAAATTGCCACTCTGGTGTTATGAGTTAATGCTAGAGTCTTAAAGTAATTTCTGGATGGTGTTTTGATAGGGTTTTCTGCTGACCATGAAAGTGCCCTTTCTGTCTTCATGCTATCTAGTAAGCGGACCTCGATTTTGCTAAACCTATTTTCATACTACGTTTGTCATTTCATCTTAAATCACCGCCAATATATGTGGGGGTCTCTGTCTGCCTTTTGGGAAAATTTCTCTAGAGGTGAGCCAGGACTGTCTTTTCCTCTGCTAGGATTAGGTAGTTCTCCGGCTGGCGCTGGGCATCTAGGGATAAAAAAACGTAGGCATGCTACCCGGCCACTTCTAGTTGTGCGGCAGGTTTAGTTCATGGTCAGTATAGTTTCCATCTTCCAAGAGCTAGTTCTCATATATGCTGGGCTATGTTCTCTCGCCATTGAGAATCATGACAGTCACCTTTGTTGTCTGGGGGAAAGCTTAGAGAGCTTGCACAACATGAGGATGACTTCAGCTGCACTATGGCAATCGCCCATGAGATTTCGACCGGTAATGCCGTCAGAGAATGATACCGACAAATCCCACCCCAAATGTACCAAGAGGTGAAGGGGATGCTAACACAAATGCTTAAAAATGGTGTCATTCGAGAGAGTCAGAGCCGTGGGCTGCTCCCATCGTGCTGGTGCAAAACAAAAATGGAACTTTACGTTTCTGTGTGGACTACCGCAAACTGAATGCCTGCACTGTAAGAGACTCCTACCCCTTACCCAGGATAGAGGAATTGTTGTCTGTGCTGGGGAGTGCGAAATTCTTCTCGTCATTGGATCTCGCCAGTGTTTATTGGCAAGTACCTATGTCTGAGCAGGACTGAGCGAAGACGGCCTTCATACTCCCTATGGGCCTGTACGAATTCAACCGGATGCTGTTCGGACTGGCTAATGCTCCTGGTACGTTCCAATGACTCATGGAGAGGTGCCTAGGTGATTTGAACTTTGAGGCCACTCTCATCTATCTAGATGATATCATCGTGTATGCTGCCACGTTCGAGGAACATCTGCAAAGACTAGAACAAATGCTGAGTCGTCTTCAAACACACGGGTTGAAAGTAAAGCCTCAGAAATGTCATTTATTCCTCACCCAGATTTAGTACTTGGGACATGTCGTCTCTGCAGATGGTTGAGACCGTCTCGTGAGAAAATTGACAAAGTGCAAGATTGGCCCATCCCAAAGCCCGTGAAAGATGTACGGGCCTTCCTGGGCCTCACCGGATATTATCGGCGATTCGTGAAGAACTTTACTCGCATTGTGAACCCGCTGCTGGAACAACTGAAAGGGGTGGCATCTGGTGCAAAAAAATAAGACCATCCGGGGGGAGCAACAAGAGAAAGAGTTTTGAGTGCTGAAGATGGCTTTCACTGAAGCACCAGTGGGGTGCTGCCTTATTACAGGGTCTGCCTATGGGGGTGCTGCCTTATACTACAGAGTCTGCCTATCTGGGTACTGCCTTATTACAGGGTCTGCTTATATGGGGGTGCTGCCTTATTACAGTGTCTGCCTATGGGGGCTGCCGTATGCTAAGAGTCTGCCTATGGTGAGTGCATTATACTATATTGTGGACTATTTGATGCATTGTGCTACTGAATATGGAGGCTATCTACGGGGCCATCATACAGTATGGAGATTACAGTGTGGGGGTCATTATACATTGTTGGAGCCATCAAACAGTTTGGGGGCTACTAAGGAGTCAGTATACTGTGTGGGTGCACTATAATGTGTATAAGAGAGCATCATGCTGTGTATAGGGGAGCAGTACAGGGGGAGACTTGGGACTTTATTAAATGTAAAGTGGGCACTTATTGTTATAGGGGAACTCAGGTTACTGTGGCTATCAAAGGGGCACACAGGGCATTATTACTTTCTAGGGGCAAAATATGGGTACTGTTTTCTAGGGCACATGCACCTGGCATTACTATATTGTAGAGAGTTGCTTTAGAATTTAGAGGGCACAGAGAACCACACAGCAGGTGCAGTAATAGGGACACATACAGCAGCAGCGGCTCAGTATTGGGGTATCAGGTGCAGTAATAGGGACACATATGGCAGCAGCGGCTCAGTATTGGGGTATCAGGTGTAGTAATAGGGACACATACAGCAGCAGCGGCTCAGCATTGGGATATCAGGTGCAGTAATAGGGTCACATACGGCAGCAGCTCAGTATTGGGGTATCAGGTGCAGTACTAGGGACACATATGGCAGCAGCAGCTCAGTATTGGGGTATCAAGTGCAGTAATAGGGACACATATGGCAGCAGCGGTTCAGTATTGGGGTATCAGGTGCAGTAATAGGGACACATATGGCAGCAGTGGCTCAGTATTGGGGTATCAGGTGCAGTAATAGGGTCACATAGGGCAGCAGCGGCTCAGTATTGGGGTATCAGTGGCAGTAATAGGGACACATACGGCAGCAGCGGCTCAGTATTGGGGTATCAGGGGCAGTAATAGGGACACAGGGCAGCAGTGGCTCAGTATTGGGGTATCAGGGGCAGTAATAGGGTCACATAGGGCAGCAGTGGCTCAGTATTGGGGTATCAGGGGCAGTAATAGGGACACATACGGCAGCAGCGGCTCAGTATTGGGGTATCAGGTGCAGTAATAGGGACACATACGGCAGCAGTGGCTCAGTATTGGGGTATCGGGAGCAGTAATAGAGACACATACCCTGATACTGAGCCGCTGCTGCTGTATGTGTCTCTATTACTGCTCCAGATACCCCAATACTGAGCCGCTGCTGCCGTATGTGTCCCTATTACTGCCCCTGATACCCTGATACTGAGCCGCTGCTGCTGTATCAGGGGCGGTAATAGGGGCACATACGGCAGCAGCGGTTCATTATTGGGGTATCAGGGGCAGTAATAGAGACACATACGGCAGCAGTGGCTCAGTATTGGGGTATCAGGGGCAGTAATAGGGTCACATAGGGCAGCAGCGGCTCAGTATTGGGGTATCAGGGGCAGTAATAGGGACACATACGGCAGCAGCGGCTCAGTATTGGGGTATCAGGGGCAGTAATAGGGACACAGGGCAGCAGTGGCTCAGTATTGGGGTATCAGGGGCAGTAATAGGGTCACATAGGGCAGCAGTGGCTCAGTATTGGGGTATCAGGGGCAGTAATAGGGACACATACGGCAGCAGCGGCTCAGTATTGGGGTATCAGGTGCAGTAATAGGGACACATACGGCAGCAGTGGCTCAGTATTGGGGTATCAGGGGCAGTAATAGGGTCACATACGGCAGCAGTGGCTCAGTATTGGGGTATCAGGTGCAGTAATAGGGTCACATAGGGCAGCAGCGGCTCAGTATTGGGGTATCAGGGGCAGTAATAGGGACACATACGGCAGCAGCGGCTCAGTATTGGGGTATCAGGGGCAGTAATAGGGTCACATACGGCAGCAGCGGCTCAGTATTGGGGTATCAGGTGCAGTAATAGGGACACATACGGCAGCAGCGGCTCAGTATTGGGGTATCAGGTGCAGTAATAGGGTCACATAGGGCAGCAGCGGCTCAGTATTGGGGTATCAGGGGCAGTAATAGGGTCACATACGGCAGCAGAGGCTCAGTATTGGGGTATCAGGTGCAGTAATAGGGACACACACGGCAGCAGCGGCTCAGTATTGGGGTATCAGGTGCAGTAATAGGGTCACATAGGGCAGCAGCGGCTCAGTATTGGGGTATCGGGCAGTAATAGGGACACATACGGCAGCAGCGGCTCAGTATTGGGGTATCAGGTGCAGTAATAGGGTCACATACGGCAGCAGCGGCTCAGTATTGGGGTATCAGGTGCAGTAATAGGGTCACATACGGCAGCAGCGGCTCAGTATTGAGGTATCAGGTGCAGTAATAGGGTCACATATGGCAGCAGCGGCTCAGTAATGGGGTATCAGGTGCAGTAATAGGGACATATACAGCAGCAGTGGCTCAGTATTGGGGTATCAGGTGCAGTAATAGGGACACATACGGCAGCAGAGGCTCAGCATTGGGGTATCAGGTGCAGTAATAGGGTCACATATGGCAGCAGCGGCTCAATAATGGGGTATCAGGTGCAGTAATAGGGACACATATGGCAGCAGCGGCTCAGTATTGGGGTGTCAGGGGCAGTAATAGGGACACATACGGCAGCAGCGGCTCAGCATTGGGGTATCAGGTACAGTAATAGGGACACATACGGCGTGTATGTGGGTGTGTATAAATACCTTGGTGCACCATTCACCCACTTAATAAACTACTGCCACTCCTTCTATGTTGATTGACTGCGCTAGTTCATCTTTTGTCTGAAGATGAGCTTCCATCTGATGTACACTGTCCCTGTGCAGCAGAAAGCACACAAATCACTCCTCTCCTCTCGATACTGGCATTGCTTGTGTCCTTTGCTATCACTTCAGCGCAGAACAGAGCACACAAATCAATCTCACCTCTCTTCTGACATAGCTAAACAACTATTCCCTATTGATATCATCAGCAAGGAGAGAGTGCTTTGTGTTTTCTCTCCTGCACTGAAATAATAGCAGAGGAGATGAGCATCTCAGAAATGAGGAGGTTTATCTTCAGACTTCGGTCAAACCAGCGCTCTCGATCTAAGTCACGGATAGCAGCAGGGGGAAATTGTGTAGATCACACCAGTGCCACCAGTTTGTCAGGGAGAACACTGAAGGGATCATGCAGATTCCATCACTGTCGCCAGTTTGTCACGGTAAGCAAATCTGCAGCCTCCAATCGTCAGGACAAATATGTAATTGACTGATGAGTGATGGACAAGACCGTGGCTGCTTCCACTACTAGACTGGTTATTGGGAAACTCACAGTGAACATATGGTATATGCACTCCCGATTCCAGCACATGGAATATATATATATATATATATATATATATATATATATATATATATATATATATATATATATATATATATATATGTGAGGGGAAATATGTATCACAAAGATTACTATCTTCTGTGATGTGAAACCCTGAAGTTTCTCTCCAGAATGTTATGTGCTGGAGTGGTTAATCGGCCTTGACAGGGTTGGGCTTTTTTTTAGACTACACCATGTTCCAAATTATTATGCAAATTATATTTTTCTCGGATTTTCCTAAATGGTTGGTGCAAATGACAGTCTAATAAAAGTCATCACCCGTTCGAGTATACATCGAATGTTATTGAAGAAACCTTCCAATGATAACAGTATAATCTCCAAAATGAATAAAAACTCAAAATGCACTGTTCCAAATTATTAGGCACAGTAGAATTTCTAAACATTTGATATGTTTTAAAGAACTGAAAATGCTCATTTGTGGAATTTGCAGCATTAGGAAGCCACATTCACTGAACAAAAAAGCTATTTAACTCCAAAACATCCCAACAGGCCAAGTTACATGTTAACATAGGAACCCTTCTTTGATATCACCTTCATAATTCTTGCATCCATTGAACGTGTGAGTTTTTGGAGAGTTTCTGCTTGTATTTCTTTGCATGAAGTCAGAATAGCTTCCCAGAGCTGCTGTTTTGATGTGAACTGCCACTATTAATCATAGGGGGATCCAATGTCCCCATGGGAGCCCACGCCATTTTTTTTTCAATTTTTTTTTATGAATTAAACAGATATTGCGTTTAGGGTCAGGGTCACACTTGTGATAAACTCACACGAGTCTCTAGCATCAATACCCAGAATTACCGCCTGCACTCGGGACCGGAGCCTGCGGCTGCATGTATTTCTATGCAGCTCAATGCTCCGGTCCTGAGTGCCAGCGGCAGTGCTGGGTATTGAGGTGCGAGACTCGTGCGAGTTTCTCGCAAGTGTGACCCCGGTCTAACGCAGATTTTGTGTGTGTGTGTGTGTATGTGTCTTTTTTAACTCTTTATGTACCATTTTATTATGTTTATTACTAAACATCGGACTTGGTATTATCTATCTATAGATATATATAGTACAGACCAAAAGTTTGGACACACCTTCTCATTTAAAGATTTTTCGGTATTTTTAGGACTATGAAAATTGTACATTCACACTGAAGGCATCAAAACTATGAATTAACACATGTGGAATTATATACTTAACAAAAAAGTGTGAAACAACTGAAATTATGTCTTATATTCTAGGTTCTTCAAAGTAGCCACCTTTTGCTTTGATGACTGCTTTTCACACTCTTGACATTCTCTTGATGAGCTTCAAGAGGTAGTCACCAGGAATGCTCTTCCAACAATCTTGAAGGAGTTCCCAGAGATGCTTAGCACTTGTTGGCCCGTTTGCCTTCACTCTGCGGTCCAGCTCACCCCAAACCATCTCGATTGGGTTCAGGTCTGGTGACTGTGGGGCCCAAGTCATCTGCTGTAGCACCCCATCACTCTCCTTCTTGGTCAAATAGCCCTTACACAGCCTGGAGGTGTGTTTAGGGTCATTGTCCTGTTGAAAAATAAATGATGGCCCAACTAAATGCAAACCAGATGGAATAGCATGCCGCTGCAAGATGCTGTGGTAGCCATGCTGGTTCAGTATACCTTCAATTTTGAATAAATCCCGAACAGTGTCACCAGCAAAGCACCCCCACACCATCACACCTCCTCCTCCATGCTTCATGGTGGGAACCAGGCATGTAGAGTCCATCCGTTCACCTTTTCTGTATCGCACAAAGACACGGTGGTTGGAACCAAAGATCTCAAATTTGGACTCATCAGACCAAAGCACAGATTTCCACTGGTCTAATATCCATTCCTTGTGATCTTTAGCCCAAACAAGTCTCTTCTGCTTGTTGCCTGTTCTTAGCAGTGGTTTCCTAGCAGCTATTTTGCCATGAAGGCCTGCTGCACAAAGTCTCCTCTTAACAGTTTTTGTAGAGATGTGTCTGCTGCCAGAACTCTGTGTGCCATTGACCTGGTCTCTAATCTGAGCTGCTGTTAACCTGCGATTCCTGAGGCTGGTGACTAGGATAAACTTATATTCAGAAGCAGAGGTGACTCTTGGTCTTCCTTTCCTGGGGTGGTCCTCATGTGAGCCAGTTTCTTTGTAGCGCTTGATGGTTTTTGCCACTGCACTTGGGGACACTTTCAAAGTTTTCCCAATTTTTCAAACTGACTGACCTTCATTTCTTAACCCCTTTCTGACATTAGACGTACTATCCCGTCGAGGTGGGGTGGGCCCGTATGACCACCGACGGGAGAGTACGTCATATGCGATCGGCCGCGCTCACGGGGGAGCGCGGCCGATCACGGCCAGGTGTCAGCTGACTATCGCAGCTGACATCCGGCACTATGTGCCAGGAGCGGTCACGGACCGCCCCCGGCACATTAACCCCCGGCACACTGCGATCAAACATGATCACAGTGTTCCAGCGATATAGGGAAGCATCGCGCAGGGCGGGGGGGTCCCTGTGTGCTTCCCTGAGACCCCCGGAGCAACGCGATGCGATCGCGCTGCTCCGAGGGTCTCTTACCTCCTCCTCGCTGCAGCAGGCCCGGATCCAAAATGGCTGCGGCATCCGGGTCCTGCAGGGAGGTGGCTTCACAGAGCCTGCTCAGACCAGGCGCCGGGAAGCCTCCAGGAGCTGTGCACGTCAGATCGCCGATCTGACACAGTGCACAGCAAAATGTCAGATCGGCGATCTTACACTATAACATGATGCCCCCCTGGGGCAATGCTATAGTGTAAAAAAAAAATATTCACATGTGTAAAAAAAAATACAAAATAAATCCCCCCCCCCCCCAAAAAAAAAAATTGTTCCTATAAATACATTTCTTTATCTAAATAAAAAAAAACAATAAAAGTACACATATTTAGTATTGCAGCATCCGTAACGACCCGACCTATAAAACTGTCCCACTAGTTAACCCCTTCAGTGAACACCGTAAAAAAAAAAGGCAAAAAAACGCTTTATTATCATACTGACAAACAAAAAGTGGAATAACACGCAATCAGAAAGACAGATATAAATAACCATGGTACCACTGAAAACTTCATCTTGTCCCGCAAAAAACGAGCCACCACACAGCATCATCAAAGAAGAAATAAAAAAGTTATAGTCCTCAGAATAAAGCGATGCAAAAATAATTATTTTTTCTATAAAATAGTTTTTATCGTATAAAAGCGCCAAAACATAAAAAAATTATATAAATGAGGTATCGCTGTAATCGTACTGACCCGAAGAATAAAACTGCATTATCCATTTTACCAAACGCAGAACGGTATAAACGCCTCCCCCAAAAGAAATTCATGAATAGCTGTTTTTTGGTCATTCTGCCTCACAAAAATCAGAATAAAAAGCGATCAAAAAACGTCACATGCCTGAAAATGTCACCAATAAAATCATCCACTCGCCCCGCAAAAAACAAGACCTCACATGACTCTGTGGACCAAAATATGGAAAAATTATAGCTCTCAAAATGTGGTAACGCAAAAAATATTTTTTCCAATAAAAAGCATCTTTCAGCATGTGACGGCTGCCAATTATAAAAATCCGCTAAAAAACCCGCTATAAAAGTAAATCAAACCCCCCTTCATCACCCCCTTAGATAGCAAAAAATTAAAAAATTAAAAAAATGTATTTATTTCCATTTTCCCGTTAGGGTTAGGGCAAGGGTTAGGGCTAGGGTTAGGGTTAGGGCAAGGGTTGGGGCTAGGGTTAGGGCTAGGGTTAGGGTTGGGGCTAGGGTTAAGGCTACAGTTAGGGGTCGGGGCTAAAGTTAGGGTTAGGGTTGGGGCTAAAGTTAGGGTTAGGGTTTGGATTACATTTACGGTTGGGATTAGGGTTAGGGGTGTGTCAGGGTTAGGGGTGTGGTTAGGGTTACCGTTGGGATTAGGGTTAGGGATGTGTTTGGATTAGGGTTTCAGTTATAATTGGTGGGTTTCCACTGTTTAGGCACAGTAGGGGCTCTCCAAATACGACATGGCGTCCCATCTCAATTCCAGCCAATTCTGCGTTGAAAAAGCAAAACAGTGCTCCTTCCCTTCTGAGCTCTCCCGTGCGCCCAAACAGGGGTTTACCCCAACATATGGGGTATCAGCGTACTCAGGACACATTGGACAACAACTTTTGGGGTCCAATTTCTCCTGTTACCATTGGAAAAATACAAAACTGGGGGCTAAAAATAATTTTTGTGGGAAAAAAAGGATTTTTTATTTTCACGGCTCTGCGTTATAAACTGTAGTGAAACACTTGGGGGTTCAAAGTTCTCACAACACATCTAGATAAGTTCCTTGGGGGGTCTAGTTTCCAATATGGGGTCACTTGTGGGGGGTTTCTACTGTTTAGGTACATTAGGGGCTCTGCAAATGCAATGTGACGCCTGCAGACCAATCCATCTACGTCTGCATTCCAAATGACGCTCCTTCCCTTCCTAGCTCTGCCATGCGCTCAAACGGTGGTTCCCCCCCCACATATGGAGTATCAGCGT
Organism: Ranitomeya variabilis; assembly: GCF_051348905.1. Taxonomy (NCBI): domain Eukaryota; kingdom Metazoa; phylum Chordata; class Amphibia; order Anura; family Dendrobatidae; genus Ranitomeya; species Ranitomeya variabilis. The sequence continues at coordinate 603,527,211 of NC_135236.1, forward strand.
ACTCAGGACAAATTGGACAACAATTTTTGAGGTCCAATTTCAGCTGTTACCCTTGGAAAAATACAAAACTGGGGGCTAAAAAATAATTTTTGTGGAAAAAAAAATAATTTTTATTTTCACGGCTCTGCGTTATAAACTGTAGTGAAACACTTGGGGGATCAAAGCTCTCACAACACATCTAGATGAGTTCCTTAGGGGGTCTACTTTCAAAAATGGTGTCACTTGTGGGGGGTTTAATGTTTAGGCACATCAGGGGCTCTCCAAACGCAACATGGCATCCCATCTCAATTCCAGTAAATTTTGCATTGAAAAGTCAAACGGCGCTCCTTCCCTTCCGAGCTCTCCCATGCGCCCAAACAGTGGTTTACTCCCACATATGGGGTATCAGCGTACTCAGGACAAATTGTACAACAACTTTTGAGGTCCAATTTCTTCTCACCCTTGGGAAAATAAAAAGTTGGGGGCGAAAAGATCATTTTTGTGAAAAAATATGATTTTTTTATTTTTACGGCTCTGCATTATAAACTTCTGTGAATCACTTAATGGGTCAAAGTGCTCACCACACATCTAGATAAGTTCCTTAGGGGGTGTACTTTACAAAATGGTGTCACTTGTGGAGGGTTTCAATGTTTAGGCACATCAGTGGCTCTCCAAACGCAACATAGCGTGCCATCTCAATTCCTGTCAATTTTGCATTGAAAAGTCAAATGGCACTCCTTCACTTCCGAGCTCTGTCATGTGCCCAAACAGTGGTTAACCCCCACATATGGGGTATCGGCGTACTCAGGACAAATTGTACAACAATTTTTCGGGTCCATTTTCTCCTGTTACCCTTGGTAAAATAAAACAAATTGGAGCTGAAGTAATTTTTTTGTGAAAAAAAGTTAAATGTTCATTTTTATTTAAACATTCCAAAAATTCCTGTGAAACACCTGAAGGGTTAATAAACTTCTTGAATGTGGTTTTGAGCACCTTGAGGGGTGCAGTTTTTAGAATGGTGTCACACTTGGTTATTTTCTATCATATAGACCCCTCAAAATGACTTTAAATGAGATGTCATCCCTAAAAAAAAGTGGTGTTGTAAAAATGAGAAATTGCGGGTCATCTTTTAACCCTTTTAACTCCCTAACAAAAAAAAATTTGGTTCCAAAATTGTGCTGATGTAAAGTAGACATGTGGGAAATGTTACTTATTAAGTATTTTGTGTGACATATCTCTGTGATTTAATTGCATAAAAATTCACAGTTGTAAAATTGCGAAATTTTCAAAATTTTCGCCAAATTTCCGTTTTTTTCACAAATAAACGCAGGTAATATCAAATAAATTTTACCACTATCATGAAGTACAATATGTCACGAGAAAACATTGTCAGAATCACCAGGATCCGTTGAAGCGTTCCAGAGTTATAACCTCATAAAGGGACAGTGGTCAGAATTGTAAAAATTGGCCCGGTCATTAACGTGCAAACCACCCTTGGGGGTAAAGGGGTTAAAGTAATGATGGCTACTCGTTTTTCTTTACTTAGCTGCTTTTTTCTTGCCATAATACAAATTCTAACAGTCTATTCAGTAGATCTATCAGCTGTGTATCCACCAGAATTCTGCACAACACAACTGATGGACCCAACACCATTTATAAGGCAAGAAATCCCACTTATTAAACCTGACAGGGCACACCTGTGAAGTGAAAACCATTCCCGGTGACTACCTCTTGAAGCTCATCAAGAAAATGCCAAGAGTGTGCAAAGCAGTCATCAAAGCAAAAGGTGGCTACTTTGAAAAACCTAGAATATAAGATATAATTTCAGTTGTTTCACACTTTTTTGTTAAGTATATAATTCCACATGTGTTAATTCATAGTTTTGATGCCTTCAGTGTGAATGTACAATTTTCATAGTCATGAAAATACAGAAAAATCTTCAAATGAGAAGGTGTGTCCAAACTTTTCGTCTGTTCTGTATATATATATATATATAGATAGATATATCTATAGATAGATGGGTAGATATATCTATAGATATATAGATAGATAGACAGATCTATATATAGATAGATCTATCTATATATCTATCTATCTATAGATCTATCTGTCCATTATCTATCTATCATCTATCTATCTATCTATCTATCTATCTATCTATCTATCTATCTATCTATCTATCTATCTATCTCACTCTCTGTCTATCTATGTATATATCTTTCTGTATGTGTAAACATTATTCTTCAATGGAGTATGTAAATGAAGAGGTTGGACAAGAAATGACATAACATTCTTTTTTTTTTTTGTTCAATAATAAATCTTTATTTAGCTTTCAAAAACACATACAAATCCGCATGAAAAAAAGCGCATGAAAATCAGTATAAAAAACGCATCAAATCCGAGCGGATTTTTACCTGCGTTTTCTGCTAAGAGATGCAGAATTTGCGCAGAAAATTCCACAGGCAAATCTGTAACGTGTGCACATACTTATATATACATAGTCATCTCATCAGAATATATACTACAGAAGTTATTAATGAATGATATAAGATGTAGTCAGAAGAAATGCTTGAGCCTTCACAATCATTGAGGCATCATCCGGACATTAGAATAGACACCTCTAAATAATAAGATATAAAAAATGATAAAATAAATAAAAACATATATATGCATTCAAGACAACAGTCGGTAATCAGAGAAATGGGATAAAACTGATGTTCTCATTTAACCAGTTCAGGTGTAATGTGTCTAATGTCCAAATCCATCTGGACTCTAATTGTGCTAGCCTCTGACTCACTTTCCCTCCCTGAATGTTGACGTCAATCTGATCTATGCCTCTCACCGCAAGTAAAGTGTTATCGCAACCATGGTAGTTCTTAAAATGGCGTGGTATGGTACTGAGTGTGGATGCATCCACATGGCTGGCCGCTGCAGCACTTCCAAATACGTGCTCCCTGACCCGTACCTTCAATGGCGCGTGGTGAAGCCAATATAATTACTTTCCAGGGACACGTAGCAAAGTATATTATAAACCTAGCAGAACATGTAATACTTTTTTTTTATATTATAGGTTTTGAAGCCAGATGAATTATAAAACATGTCAGCTCGTTTTGTATTGGGGCATGCAACGCACCAGCTACACTGACCACATCCACAGACAGAACCAAAATTATCCGGAAAGGTAGATGTTGGTGCACTGGTAAAATGTGTACCAAATAGCTGCGTAAATTCCCTGAGCATTGAACAGTTACGCTAGGACTATTGGGAAAGAATTTGGCAATAATTAGATCCGTTTGTAGGATAGGCCATGCTTTCACCAAACATGCTTTCATGTGAGAAAATTGGGCATGATATTTTGGAATGAATTATACCGTTTCAGTAGATTTAACTTCCTTTTGTTTGTATAGTAGAGTGTGGCATATAGAGTATATAGCCCTATGGTAGACCCTCTTAATCATCCACCTACTATACCTTCGGTTGTGGAATTGATTGCCAAGATCACCAAATCAGCGTCACTGGAACAGACCCTGCGGAGGCGTAGAAACTGGCCAACTGGCACTGATCGTATCATTGGTTTTTTTACGATGTGTTATTAGGAGGCGTGCAACAACATGTTGGTGGAAGTACTCTTCTTAAATATATCCGTCTGCAAACGGATGATTGGTTGGTAATGTCACAGCCCTGCACATGGACTGCAACCAAGGATAAGGCCATCGCCTTATTCCTATTATACGTATCCGGTCTGCAGTGTGGACAGTTAACCCAGTGAGGGGCCGCAGGCGTAAGCCGTGTCAGTTAATGGGGTACTGGTACTTGGACTTGTGGACTCGGGAAGTCTGATGACCCTGATCAGTGCTACACTTCCCCACCAGTTGATCCCTGACAAATCTTTGGGCAGTTGCTGTATACATGGAAATGCCAAGTACTACCCGGTGGCCTGATTAAACATGGTGCCATTAGGCTGGGGTAGTCAAGGACAATACATCCAGTTATATTGGGGTGTGATTTTTCCTTATTTTAGGAGTTATGGCAAAAGGGGGCCGTATCGAGGGACTCATACAAAAGCGAGATCCCTGGGGAAGAAACTGAATTGAAATCAAAGATGGATGAGTTTCCCCTGCGTGTCCTTGCCAGGGAGGAGGACGAGGCGGTGACCGAGGAGGCCAGCTTCCCTGAGCTGAGAACTTTGGGACTGCTTAAATTTGGGACCTTACCTTAACCCCTTAATGACCTTGGATGCACTCAGTACATCCTTGTTTGGAAATGCTTCCTGACCTTGGATGTACTGAGCACATCCAGGCGATTTTGAGCTCACAGGAGCTATGCGCGCGGTATTGCCACCGAGTGATCAGCTGATATTACAGCTGACACCCGGCACTCACTGCCAGGAGTGGAGACTGCACTTCTCCCAGCAGTTTTGATAGTGGTCGCAGCATTTAGAAGGCAGGCAAAGGTAGGGGGCTCCCTCTGCCTTTTCAGCAGCGCCCAACGACATCATTACTGGGGCCTGATTGTTGCCATGGTGACCCAATGTCATCACACTGGTTTATGCAAGCGGGAGCCGAGTGACTCACAGAGAGTCGCACAGACAGGATCGGAGCACAGCTGCAGAGGAGGGGGAGAAATTAATTTGTCCGTCTCCTCCATTGTCGGGGTCAGCGTTAGTGTTGAGCGATACCTTCCGAAATCGGGAAATATTGGATCGGATTGGATCGGACCAATACCGCAAAAATATCGGATATCGCCGATTCCGATACCGGAAACCAATGCAAGTCAATGGGACACAAATATCGGAATTAAAATAAATCTTTTCTTTCCTTGCAGGTTAATTCTACATGAAGAAAAACAACTAAGAATAATGTAGAATGTATTGGGGGAGGTGGAGGAGACATTAAAGGCAAAGAGGTTTAGCAAAGAGGTTTTAAATGGAATAGCAGGAATTAATTTTTTTTTAAGACGTTCGGAGTTACAAAGATATTGACTATGTTAAGCTTTTTTAAATTTTGTCAGATATTTATGTTTCACTACTTCCATGCTCTTCACCTTTTTTACTTTTCCCACACTTTCTCCTTCATCATCCTCTTCAGGGTCATCTTCTTGGTCTTCTTCGGGGTGGTCCTCAGGGTCATCGTCTCCAGGGTCGTCATCTCCGGGGTCGTCTTCTTTGGGGTGGTCTTCAGAGTCATCATCTCCGGGGTCATCGTCTTCTTCGGGGTGGTCTTCAGGGTCGTCGTCTTTAGGGTCATCATCAGGGAGATCCAGAGTGATTACCAAAAACCGTTTCAAAAAGCTTGAACTGGAAATGTAGCAGAAGGTACATGAAGGCTGAGGAACTGCCGAGAACCAGCTGACGGTACTGGAACCCGGATGGGTAGCAGAAGGTACAAGAGCCAATGGAACTACCGAGGACCAGCTGATGGTACTGGAACCCGGTTACTAAGCAGGAGCTACCTGTGCCAGAAAGCACTACCAAGGACCACCAGACGTTGGTGGAACTCGGATACCAAGAAGGAGGCACCTAAGCCAAAGGATCTGCCTGGAACCAGCTGACGGTAAAGGAACCCATGGGGAACTATTCAAGATTGACTTCCAAAGAACCAGCTAATGGTGCTGGAACTCAAATAGGCAGCAGAAGGTCCACATGAAAAAAAAAGTTGCAAGGCCGCGAGCTGGCCGCAGTTACCGAAACCCACGGTCCTACAGGAGGAGCTTGTCCTATTGGCACTACGGAACCAGCCTTGATTGCCAGATCCCGCAGCCCACATAGGAAGCACCTAAACTGCAGGCACCATAGAGTCTGATAACCCGACCGCAACCCGACAGGACGAAGTATTGGAGGCAAACTGACGTTGACACTACCCGGAAACAGCTGGCGTGCTGGAACCAGGCTGGGCAGGAGGGAGTACCCTTGCCAAAGACACTGCCGAGAACCAGCTGATGGTACTGGAACCCGGATGGGTAGCAAAAGGTACAAGAGCCAAAGACACTGCCGAGAACCAGCTGACGGTACTGGAACCAGGATGGGTAGCAGAAGGTACAAGAGCCAAAGACACTGCCGAGAACCAGCTGATGGTACTGGAACCCGGTTACTAAGCAGGAGGTACCCGTGCCAGAAAGCACAACCAAGGACCACCAGACGATGGTGGAACTCGGATACCGAGAAGGAGGCACTTAAGCCAAAGGCTCTGCCTGGAACCAGCTGACGGTAAAGGAACCCAGGGGGACCTATTCAAGATTGACTTCCAAAAAACCAGCTAATGGTGCTGGAACTCAGATAGGCAGCAGAAGGTCCACATGAAAATAAAAGTTGCAAGGTCACCAGCCGGCCACGGTTAACCAAACCCACAGTCCTACAGGGGGAGCTTGTCCTATTGGCACTACGGAACCAGCCTTGATTGCCAGATCCCGCAGCTCACATAGGAAGCACCTAAACTGCAAGCACCATAAAGTCGGCTAACCCGACCGCAGCCCGACGGAACAACGTATTGGAGGCAAAGTGACGTTGACACTACCTGGAAACAGCTGGTGTGCTGGAACCAGGCTGGGCAGGAGGGAGTACCTGTGCCAAAGACATTGCCGAGAACCAGCTGACGGTACTGGAACCCGGATGGGTAGCAGAAGGTACAAGAGCCAAAGACACTGCCGAGAATCAGCTGATGGTACTGGAACCTGGTTACTAAGCAGGAGGTACGCGTGCCAGAAAGCACTACCAAGGACCACCAGACGTTGGTGGAACTCGGATACCGAGAAGGAGGCACCTAAGCCAAAGGCTCTCCCTGAAACCAGCTGATGGTACTGCAACCAGGATGGGTAGCAGAAGGTACAAGAGCCAAAGACACTGCCGAGAACCAGCTGATGGTACTGGAATCCGGATAGGTAGCCGAAGGTACAAGAGCCAATGGAACTACCGAGGACCAGCTGATGGTACTGAAACCCGGTTACTAAGCAGAGGTACCCGTGCCAGAAAGCACTACCAAGGACTACCAGAAGTTGGTGGAACTCGGATACTGAGAAAGAGGCACCTAAGCCAAAGGCTCTGCCTGGAACCAGCTGACGGTACTGGAACCAGGATGGGTAGCAGAAGGTACAAGAGCCAATGGAACTACTGAGTACCAGCTGATGGTACTGGAACCCGGTTACTAAGGAGGAGGTACCCGTGCCAGAAAGCACAACCAAGGACCACCAGACGATGGTGGAACTCGGATACCGATAAGGAGGCACTTAAGCCAAAGGCTCTGCCTGGAACCAGCTGACAATACTGGAACCCAGGGGGACCTATTCAAGATTGACTTGCAAAGAACCAGCTAATGGTGCTGGAACTCAAATAGGCAGCAGAAGGTCCACATGAAAAAAAAAGTTGCAAGGTCACGAGCCGGCCGCAGTTTCTGAAACCCACAGTCCTACAGGGGGAGCTTGTCCTATTGGCACTTTGGAACCAGCCTTGATTGCCAGATCCCGCAGCTCAGATAGGAAGCACCTAAACTGCAAGCACCATAAAGTCGGCTAATCCGACCGCAACCTGACAGGACAACGTATTGGAGGCAAAGTGACGTTGACACTACCCGGAAACAGCTGGTGTGCTGGAACCAGGCTGGGCAGGAGGGAGTACCCGTGCCAAAGACACTGCCGAAAACCAGCTGACGGTACTGGAACCCGGATTGGTAGCAGAAGGTACAAGAGCCAAAGACACTGCCGAGAACCAGCTGACGGTACTGGAACCCAGATGGGTAGCAGAAGGTGCAAGAGCCAATGGAACTACCGAGGACGCGAAAATAGCAATAAATAATGTTATGTGATAAATCACATGATCCTACCTGAATACAGGGAACATAGCTAAAGCAGGAATTAAAACATAACTTTTAATAAATATAAATAAGAAATGTGTGAAAAAAATGTCACCAAAAACGTGTCAATAAAAAGTACCACTAGGTATGTTCAAATTTGTGTACTATATATATGAACACTAATGGATAAACTTCAGGACACTGACAGTGGTCCAGTGTCCAAATGTTTAGACCAAGGAACCTGGTTTAATGACGAATAAACAATATAAACCAATGGTACTTGTACCAATAATAGGGTGCCCTGGTTGCATTAATATTAGCAGTCAATCATTTACTGAAAGGGAGAGGTACAAATAATGGGAGATTAAATAATGGAACAATCTCACCAATTGTTGTCGAGGATAAGAGAGCCGGAACCCCAGTGGTGCTTCTATGAAAAGTCCGTTGTGTCGCACGACTCCAGGAGACAATTCCCTGTCAATCCCTGTGGGGCTATTATAGATCTCAATCCCCGAACTCCTGTCCTTACAAGGACAGTCCACAACTACCCCTACAAAATAACAAGCCCTGCACTCTCCCTAGAAGGTCCCAACGCGTTTCTTTGCAAGCAGGATCATCAGGGGACTAGCTTGCTGGGAGATAAAGTGCTTCAGTGCTAAAAATAGAGCTGCCACCCTCTATGCTGAACTGCAGAGAGTGGAGGGAACCATTACTTTGAAATTTATATAGTGTGCTATAGGGCTGAAAGTAACCAATCTCCTATTAGATAGGAGTCATGTGACCGATATACCCGGTCTAATGGGTCAGATATAATATGACCTGCTGCTTAAAAAGCGCTAAAGTCATTTCATAAAACGAGCAGTTGCAAGAAATATACCATCGGAAATATAAATGGCATAAATTGCCCCACCGATGTCCCTCTACTTACTTAAAAGCGCCATGAAGCTCCATGATTGCGCTCAGAAGGTCATTTCCTGCAGTCACAGGAAGTGACTGTTACCATGGCCACGGTACGCTAACGAGAAAGCATACTTAATACAGAGATCGGCAATACTAACAGCGTTTATCCGTAGGCAGATATCGCTGGTATGAGCCCGAAATAAGAGTTCATATAGTAAGTATACCTAATAAGTTACCGATGTATGCAAGAAAATGCGACTTCCGGTGAAGGCAGATGACTTGGTTACCATAGTGACAAACAAACAGCCACACCGGAAGACCCCAGATAGCAATTCATCGGCAAAATGAAACGTTACATTCAGGCAAGGATCATTATAGCTAGCATACATTGCCAGTGGGCAATCGTTGCTAGTCTGTCCTCGGATATAAAAATACACATACTTCAAAAGATATTTGCCGATGCGCGGTAAAAAAGCACCCAACATCCGGTAATAACCGGATGTTGTTATGGCCATGGAAACCAGACGCTTAGTACTGGATACTTAGCAACAAGGAAACAGGTGAAGACCGAATATAATTTCCACCGCAGCAACAAAGAGCGATTACAAAATAGTGGCCAAATAAAGAAGAGTGCCATGAAATTATGTAAAGGACATTATACGGTAAAGCCAATATAGATACTAAATTGTGGAAACAGTCCACTGAAATATAACACTTCAATATCAGATGTTACATGGGAATGCTCTATATGAATAAATGGCATTAAATTTATAAAAATAGCTAAATAACATCAATTTGGCTGCAAAATTTTATATAGGAATCCTCTATATAATTAGATAATATTAGCAGTATATAAATAGCTAATGAAGCTACTCGAGCTGCGAAGTGTTATATAGGGATGCTCTATATGAATAAATAGCGTTGAAAACACCCATTTAGTTGGCACATACCAATACAGCCCAAAGTGTTATGTAGAATGCTCTATATAAATAGACAGAATAAAACCATCTGTACCCAATATTGTAAATTGTGGAAAAATTTGGGCCCCCTAAACGTAATTACGCATGTAAGGGGCACCATTAGATATCGGTTAACAAAAATGCAAAAAACCCAAAAGGTGACAAAAGGGAAGGATTTATGGAAAGGTACACAAGATTGTGTAAACACAAAAAAACTAGGCCATCCACGGTCAGGTTTAGTCAGAGGCTTCAAATATAGCATCCATAATTAATTTGGTCATTAAGACCATGGGGGGCTATAGTGTTTAAATAGAAAATCCACTTCGCCTCCTTTTGGAGGAGCAGCTGATCCCAGTTGCCCCCTCGCATAGGTGCAGAGACCTTTTCTATAGCCACAAAACGCAAATTCTTTAGCTGTCCGTTATGCATATGGTTGATGTGTCGAGACACAGCCGTGTCTCTGTTGTGTTCCACGTCACCAACATGCTCTCCTACTCTTTTTTTGAATTCTCTAATGGTCTTACCAATGTACTCCATGCCACATGTGCAGAAGGCCCTGTACACAACCCCCTTTGTGCTACAGTTAATAAACTGTTTGATTTCATACGTCCTCCCCGTTACATTACTCACAAAGGATTTACTTGGAACAATGTACTGGCAGGCCGTACAATGGCCGCATCTATGGCACCCTGTAACATTGCTCTTAAGCCAAGTGCCCACTTGAGGTGCAGTGTAGTGACTATGCACAATCCTATCTCGTAGCGAGCGAGCTTTTTTATAAGTAATGGTAGGAGTATCACCCAGGCGTTCAGCTATATCAGGATCCATTTGTAGGACTGACCAATGTCTCTTCAAGATGTCTCTAACCTGGGTTGCCCCATTATCAAATGTGGTAATATAGCGGGCTACAGAATCATCTTGTCTCCTAGGCACAGGATTTAGTAGTTCACTCCGGTCCCTACCCTTGGCCTCACGGTATGCTTTGCTGACAACACTGCGGGGATAGCCCCTAGCTAAAAACCTCTCTCTCAGGTCCTGGGATTGCATCTCGAAGGTGTCATTCCCTGAGCAATTCCTTCGAACCCGAAGGTATTGCCCTTTTGGGATTCCCCTTTTAAGGTGCACCGGATGATGACTATTCCAGTGTAAGAGAGAGTTTGTAGCTGTAGGCTTTCTGAATGTAGATGTTGTTAGTTCACCATTATCACCCTTTGTAATCAAAATATCCAAAAAAGGTAAAGTACAAGAGTCAATAACTGAGGTAAAGTGTAGGCCAACATCATTGTGATTCAAGGACTCCACGAAGGCCGCAAAATCACCTCTGGTACCCCGCCAGACGATGAGGATGTCGTCTATATACCGTGTCCAAATTTCTGAGACACGGTATATAGTCGAATCACCCTCCTCACCGTCTTCCACTGAAACGATTGTCTCCTCCCACCAGCCGAGGAAGAGGTTTGCGTAGGCTGGGGTACAGGGACTGCCCATAGCCGTCCCCCTCAGCTGGTGGTAGGTCCTACCGTTAAAGACAAAATAATTGTGTGTCAGACAAAATTGGAGAAGTCTTAGTACAAAGAGGTTGTGTTGTTGAAACTGCTGTCCCCTTGTACCAAGAAAATAACGTACCGCCTCCAAACCCTTGTCATGGGGGATGGAGGAATAGAGTGCCTCAACGTCGATGCTAGCAAGCAAAGATTCAGACCTAATTGTTAGGCCCTCCAGTCGTCGAAGTAGGTCCGGAGTATCCTTTACAAAGGACTGCAATGCCGAAACAAAAGGGGCCAAAATGCGGTCCAAATATATCCCTGCGTTCTGGCAAAGACTACCTACCCCTGATACTATGGGCCTGCCCTTAAGGGGGTTCAGGCCCTTATGCACCTTGGGCAGGCTATAGAACGTGGCAGTGACTGGACATTTTGGATAGATAAAATCAAATTCAGTTTTACTGATTACACCTTCGGCACGGCCCTCCTGTAGAATAACCAGCAGTTCATCCCGATATTCACTAGTGGGATTGTATGAGAGGATCTCATATGTGTCATGGTCTGCCAAAATTGTTTCACAAATATTCAGATATTGCTTAGTCCCAAGAATAACAATATTGCCCCCCTTATCGGAGGGCTTAACCACTATGCTGGTATCTTTTTCCAGCCGTTTAATTGCCTCTATTTCCTGTCTTGAACAGTTATAATTGGACTGTATGTGGCTATGGGACAATTCCATTAACTCAGATGTGACCAGGTTTGAGAAAATGTCAATCGCCGAGAGGTCACCTGTATTGGGCGGCATCCTCGTGCTCTTATCTTTCAGCTCAGTAAATGGGCCTAGACCCAAGGAATTAGGTGCAACCTCTCCGATACTATGTAAAAGTCTCACCTCTGGTAACATGTCAACTGGGATTCCCAAATCAGAACAGATACGAGAATCCTGTTTTTGGAAAAATTTATTCCATCTCAATTTGCGCAGGAAGAGGTTCAAATCTTTAACTGCCCTAAAGAGATCAAAGTCCGTACTCAGGACGAATGAAAGACCTTTGCGTAAAATTGACATTTCCCACTGGTCAATGTGTTTATCAGATAAATTAATGATCTGAATTTGGGAATCAGATTGGGCAATGGTATAATTACTAGACGGAGTTACTTCCTTGCTTGGGTTTGTCGATTTCGCAAGGAATAGGCCTGGTCTAAAAAACCTCCACTATGTGTACCCTCCGCTCTGTCCAAAGATCCCCGTGCGCCCCGGCCTCTACCCCTCCCTCGGTTTCTTCCCCTAAACGTTCTGCCTTTATTTTCAGACTCAGAAAAATCTGTGTCAGTAGAGGACAATTCCACCTCTCGATCTGGAGGGGGGGCCCGGGGAGCTAATACCAGGTATGCTTTGTTATCCTTAAAGTCCTGGATATCCCTCAAATATTGACGATGCTTTCTCTCTTTTAGGTGGTATTGGAAACGTTCAATATGTGTCTGGAGTTTAGTCTCCTTAATAGCAAAGTCCGTTTCTGTTGAAAAATTTTTTGTGGTCTCTATATGTTCTCTTAATTTATCGTTTAGGGCAGCAAGTATGGTCCTCTCTTCATCTAGAAGCAATTGCATAAACCGTAATGAACTATCGGTGGCTTCCCTTTCCCACTTCTGTGTAAATGTGGAGTTTTTATGTCTACTGCCGGCTGATAAGTTGATTCTTAGACCACGTGGAACGATCTTGGCCTTCAAATAGCTCTCTAGGCTTTGGACCTCCCACCAAGAGGTGATCTGGTCCCTATAGACCTGCTGGAGCTCTTTGAAGGCTGTATTAAAAGATGGAAGGTACTTTTTTTGTGTGAAAGCCTGTTCTGAAAAAACCTCTTTTACTTCCGATAGCCAAGTATCTGTGTTAAGACCTACAGATAGAAAACCTGCCATATCCTTTTTATTAAAACAATATGCGAAAATAGCAATAAATAATGTTATGTGATAAATCACATGATCCTACCTGAATACAGGGAACATAGCTAAAGCAGGAATTAAAACATAACTTTTAATAAATATAAATAAGAAATGTGTGAAAAAAATGTCACCAAAAACGTGTCAATAAAAAGTACCACTAGGTATGTTCAAATTTGTGTACTATATATATGAACACTAATGGATAAACTTCAGGACACTGACAGTGGTCCAGTGTCCAAATGTTTAGACCAAGGAACCTGGTTTAATGACGAATAAACAATATAAACCAATGGTACTTGTACCAATAATAGGGTGCCCTGGTTGCATTAATATTAGCAGTCAATCATTTACTGAAAGGGAGGGGTACAAATAATGGGAGATTAAATAATGGAACAATCTCACCAATTGTTGTCGAGGATAAGAGAGCCGGAACCCCAGTGGTGCTTCTATGAAAAGTCCGTTGTGTCGCACGACTCCAGGAGACAATTCCCTGTCAATCCCTGTGGGGCTATTATAGATCTCAATCCCCGATTGCCGATCTCTGTATTAAGTATGCTTTCTCGTTAGCGTACCGTGGCCATGGTAACAGTCACTTCCTGTGACTGCAGGAAATGACCTTCTGAGCGCAATCATGGAGTTTCATGGCGCTTTTAAGTAAGTAGAGGGACATCGGTGGGGCAATTTATGCCATTTATATTTCCGATGGGATATTTCTTGCAACTGCTCGTTTTATGAAATGACTTTAGCGCTTTTTAAGCAGCAGGTCATATTATATCTGACCCATTAGACCGGGTATATCGGTCACATGACTCCTATCTAATAGGAGATTGGTTACTTTCAGCCCTATAGCACACTATATAAATTTCAAAGTAATGGTTCCCTCCACTCTCTGCAGTTCAGCATAGAGGGTGGCAGCTCTATTTTTAGCACTGAAGCACTTTATCTCCCAGCAAGCTAGTCCCCTGATGATCCTGCTTGCAAAGAAACGCGTTGGGACCTTCTAGGGAGAGTGCAGGGCTTGTTATTTTGTAGGGGTAGTTGTGGACTGTCCTTGTAAGGACAGGAGTTCGGGGATTGAGATCTATAATAGCCCCACAGGGATTGACAGGGAATTGTCTCCTGGAGTCGTGCGACACAACGGACTTTTCATAGAAGCACCACTGGGGTTCCGGCTCTCTTATCCTCGACAACAATTGGTGAGATTGTTCCATTATTTAATCTCCCATTATTTGTACCCCTCCCTTTCAGTAAATGATTGACTGCTAATATTAATGCAACCAGGGCACCCTATTATTGGTACAAGTACCATTGGTTTATATTGTTTATTCGTCATTAAACCAGGTTCCTTGGTCTAAACATTTGGACACTGGACCACTGTCAGTGTCCTGAAGTTTATCCATTAGTGTTCATATATATAGTACACAAATTTGAACATACCTAGTGGTACTTTTTATTGACACGTTTTTGGTGACATTTTTTTCACACATTTCTTATTTATATTTATTAAAAGTTATGTTTTAACTACCGAGGACCAGCTGATGGTGCTGGAACCCGGTTACTAAGCAGGAGGTACCCGTGCCAGAAAGCACTACCAAGGACAACCAGATGTTGGTGGAACTCAGATACCGAGAAGGAGGCACCTAAGCCAAAGGCTCTGCCTGGAACCAGCTGACGGTACTGGAACCAGGATGGGTAGCAGAAGGTACAAGAGCCAAAGACACTGCCGAGAACCAGCTGATGGTACTAAAACCCGGTTACTAAGCAGGAGGTACCCGTGCCAGAAAGCACAACCAAGGACCACCAGACGATGGTGGAACTCGGATACCGAGAAGGAGGCACTTAAGCCAAAGGCTCTGCCTGGAACCAGCTGACGGTAAAGGAACCCAGGGGGACCTATTCAAGATTGACTTCCAAAGAACCAGCTAATGGTGCTGGAACTCAGATATGCAGCAGAAGGTCCACATGAAAAAAAAAGTTGCAAGTCCGCGAGCTGGCCGCAGTTACTGAAATCCACAGTCCTACAGGGGGAGCTTGTCCTTTTGGCAGTACGGAACCAGCCTTGATTGCCAGATCCCGCAGCCCACATAGGAAGCACCTATACTGCAGGCACCATAGAGTCGGCTAACCCGACCACAACCCGACAGGACAACGTATTGGAGGCAAAGTGACGTTGACCCTACCCGGAAACAGCTGGCGTGCTGGAACCCCGCTGGGCAGGAGGGAGTACCCGTGCCAAAGACACTGCCGAGAACCAGCTGATGGTACTGGAATCCGGATGAGTAGCAGAAGGTACAAGAGCCAAAGACACTGCCGTGAACCAGCTGGTGGTACTGGAACCCGGATGGGTAGCCGAAGGTACAAGAGCCAATGGAACTACCGAGGACCAGCTGATGGTACTGGAAACCGGTTACTAAGCAGGAGCTACCCGTGCCAGAAAGCACTACCAAGGACCACCAAACGTTGGTGGAACTCGGATACCGAGAAGGAGGCACGTAAGCCAAAGGCTCTGCCTGGAACCAGCTGACGGTACTGGAACCCAGGGGGACCTATTCAAGATTGACTTCCAAAGAACCAGCTAATGCTGCTGGAACTCAGATAGGCGGCAGAAGGTCCACATGAAAAAAAAAAGTTGCAAGGCCGCGAGCCGGCCTCAGTTACCGAAACCCACAGTCCTACAGGGAGAGCTTGTCTTATTGGCACTACGGAACCATCCTTGATTGCCAGGTCCCGCAGCCCACATAGGAAGCACCTAAACTGCAGGCACCATAGAGTCAGCTAACCCTACCACAACCCGACAGGACAACGTATTGGAGGCAAAGAGACCTTGACACTACCCGTGTTGTGGATTCTGTTGGTGGGCTCCCTCTGGTGGTTACTGCTGGTACTGGGTGACTTTGGTGGGTTGCGGCCTTTGGTTTCCACCTGTCCATCAGAGGCTGGGTGTTTCCTATTTTACCTGGCCTTTCTGTCATTTCCCTTGCCGGCTATCAATGTGTTCAGATGTGCTCTGTTTGGTTCCTGCCTACCTGCTCCCAGATCTTTCAGGATAAGCTAAGTGCTGATTTTCAGTTGTTTGGTTTTTTGGTCCAGCTTGCTTAGAATGTCTCTATGCTAGCTGGTTGCTCTAGTGGACTGAGGTTCTCCCCATGTGCCATGAGTTGGCACATGGGTTCTTGTAATCTCAGGATGGTTTTTTTGATTAGGGTTTTTTGCTGACCGCTCAGTCCCCTTTTGTATCATTCTGCTTTCTAGTTTTCAGCGGGCCTCTATTTGCTAAAGCTATATACATCATCTCTATGTGTGTGCCTTCCTCTCATTTCACCGTCAATACATGTGGGGGGCAACTATACCTTTGGGGTTAATTCCTCTGGAGGCAAGTGAGGTCTTGTTTTCTCTGCAGTACTAGTTAGCTCTTAGGCTGGTGCGTGGCGTCTAGAACCAACGTAGGAACGCTCCCTGGCTATCTCTAGTTGCGTTTGTCAGGCGTAGGGCAGCGGTCAGCCCAGGTTCCATCACCCTAGAGCTCGTCCGATATTTGTTATACTTTGCTTGTCCTGTGCTATCCCTAGCCATTGGGGATTCATGACAGTATAGCCGGCCCACAAAGTGTTAATTGTTTGGGCTGAAGCAGGAGGAAAAGAAGTGTTCAAGGAAAATTTTTTTTTTTTTTTTTCCTTCAGAGTTTTGCTGCCTAGCCCTTAATTGCTGTCTAGCTGCTTCTTACCTCCTCTTAACCCTTGAATGGCTCTGATCTTAGCGGTTTATCATGGATGTCCAGAGTTTGGCTTCCAGCCTGAGTAATCTCGCGGCAAAGGTTCATAACATACAGGATTTCGTTGTTCACACTCCCATGTCTGAACCTAGAATTCCTATTCCAGAGTTTTTTTCTGGAGATAGATCTACCTTCCTGAATTTCAGGAACAATTGTAAATTGTTTCTCTCTTTGAAATCTCGCTCCTCTGGAGACCCTGCTCAACAGGTCAAGATTGTTATATCGTTCCTACGGGGCGACCCTCAGAATTGGGCATTTGCATTGGCACCAGGGGATCCTGCGTTGCTCAGTGTGGATGCGTTTTTTCTGGCATTGGGATTGCTCTATGAGGAACCTAACCTAGAGATTCAGGCTGAAAAGGCTTTATTAGCCCTCTCTCAGGGGCATGATGAAGCGGAAATATATTGTCAGAAATTTCGGAAATGGTCGGTGCTTACTCAGTGGAATGAGTGCGCCCTGGCTGCAAACTTCAGAAATGGTCTTTCTGAGGCCATTAAGGATGTTATGGTGGGGTTCCCTGCGCCTACAGGTCTGAATGAGTCTATGGCTATGGCCATTCAGATTGATCAGCGTTTACGGGAGCGCAAACCCGTGCACCAGTTGGCGGTGTCTTCTGAACAGGCACCTGAGACTATGCAATGTGATAGAATTCAGTCCAGAAGTGAACGGCAAAATTATAGGCGGAAAAATGGTTTGTGTTTTTATTGTGGTGATTCAGCTCATGTTATATCAGCATGCTCTAAACGCACAAAAAGGGTTGATAAATCTTTTGCCATTGATGCTCTGCAGTCTAAGTTCATTTTGTCTGTGACTGTGATTTTTTCACTGTCTTCCATTTCCGTCGATGCCTATGTGGATTCAGGCGCTGTCCTGAGTCTTATGGATTGGTCATTTGCTAAACGCTGCGGTTTTAGTCTAGAGCCTCTGGAAGTTCCTATTCCTCTGAAGGGAATTGATTCTACACCATTGGCTATGAATAAACCGCAGTATTGGACACAAGTGACCATGCGCATGACTCCCGTTCATCAGGAGGTGATTCGCTTCCTTGTACTGTATAATTTACATGATGTACTAGTGCTTGGTCTGCCATGGTTACAAACTCATAATCCTGTCCTGGACTGGAAAACAATGTCTGTGCTAAGCTGGGGATGTCAGGGGGTTCATGATGATGCACCTCCGATTTCTATCGCTTCATCGACTCCTTCGGAGATCCCTGCGTTTTTGTCAGATTATAAGGATGTTTTTGAGGAGCCTAAGCTCAATTCGCTCCCTCCTCATAGAGAGTGTGACTGTGCTATAGAATTGATTCCTGGCAGTAAGTTCCCTAAGGGTCGTTTATTTAATCTGTCACTGCCAGAGCATGCTGCTATGCGGAATTATATTAAGGAGTCCTTGGAAAAGGGACATATTCGTCCATCTTCGTCCCCTCTGGGAGCAGGTTTTTTTTTCGTGGCAAAAAAAGATGGTTCCCTGAGGCCTTGTATAGATTATCGCCTTCTGAATAAGATTACAGTCAAATACCAGTATCTATTGCCATTATTTACTGATTTGTTTGCTCGCATTAAGGGGGCTAGGTGGTTCACTAAAATAGATCTTCGTGGTGCGTATAATCTGGTGCGGATAAAACAGGGTGATGAGTGGAAAACCGCATTTAATACGTCTGAGGGCCATTTTGAGTATTTGGTAATGCCTTTTGGACTCTCCAATGCTCCGTCAGTCTTTCAGTCCTTTATGCACAATATTTTCCGTGAATATCTGGATAAGTTTATGATTGTGTATTTGGATGATATTTTGGTGTTTTCTGATGACTGGGAGTCTCATGTTCTACAGGTCAGGAAGGTGTTTCAGGTTTTACGGGCTAATTCTCTGTTTGTGAAGGGCTCAAAGTGTCTCTTCGGAGTCCAGAAGATTTCTTTTTTGGGGTACATTTTTTCTCCTTCTACTATTGAGATGGATCCCGTTAAGGTTCAGGCTATTTGTGACTGGACACAACCTACATCTGTTAAGAGCCTTCAGAAGTTCTTGGGGTTTGCTAATTTTTATCGTCGGTTCATTGCTAATTTTTCCAGTATTGTTAAACCTTTGACTGATTTGACTAAAAAGGGTGCTGATGTTGCTGATTGGTCTCCTGCGGCCGTGGAGGCCTTTCGGGAACTTAAGCGCCGGTTTTCTTCTGCTCCTGTGTTGTGTCAACCAGATGTTTCACTTCCTTTTCAGGTGGAGGTTGATGCTTCCGAGATTGGAGCGGGGGCGGTTTTGTCACAGAGAAGTTCTAATGGCTCGGTGACGAAGCCATGTGCTTTCTTCTCTAGAAAATTCTCGCCCGCCGAGCGCAATTATGATGTGGGTAATCGGGAGCTTTTGGCCATGAAGTGGGCATTTGAGGAGTGGCGTCATTGGCTTGAGGGTGCTAAACATCGCGTGATGGTCTTGACTGATCACAAGAATCTCATTTATCTTGAGTCTGCCAGGCGTTTGAATCCTAGACAGGCTCGTTGGTCATTATTTTTTTCTCGTTTCAATTTCGTGGTTTCATACCTGCCAGGTTCAAAGAATGTGAAGGCAGATGCTCTTTCCAGGAGTTTTGTGCCTGATTCTCCTGGAGACACTGGGCCTGCTGGTATCCTTAGGGATGGGGTAATATTGTCCGCCGTATCCCCAGACTTGCGACGCGCATTGCAGGAGTTTCAGGTGGATAAACCGGATCGATGTCCACCAGAAAGACTGTTTGTTCCGGATGATTGGACCAGTAGAGTCATCTCCGAGGTCCATTCTTCTGTGTTGGCTGGTCATCCTGGAATATTTGGTACAAGAGATTTGGTGGCCAGGTCTTTTTGGTGGCCTTCCTTGTCTAGGGATGTGCGTACCTTTGTGCAGTCTTGCGAAGTGTGTGCTCGAGCTAAGCCTTGCTGTTCACGGGCTAGTGGGTTGTTGTTATCTTTGCCCATCCCGAAGAGGCCTTGGACGCACATTTCCATGGATTTTATTTCTGATCTCCCGGTTTCACAGAAAATGTCCGTTATCTGGGTTGTGTGTGACCGCTTTTCTAAGATGGTTCATTTGGTGCCCTTGCCTAAGTTACCCTCCTCCTCTGAGTTGGTTCCTTTGTTTTTTCAGAACGTGGTTCGTTTGCATGGGATTCCGGAGAATATCGTTTCTGACAGGGGATCCCAGTTTGTGTCTAGATTTTGGCGGACGTTTTGTGCCAAGATGGGCATTGATTTGTCTTTCTCGTCTGCATTCCATCCTCAGACGAATGGCCAGACGGAGCGAACTAATCAGACCTTGGAAACTTATTTGAGGTGTTTTGTTTCTGCTGATCAGGATGACTGGGTTGCTTTTTTGCCACTGGCCGAATTTGCTCTTAATAATCGGGCTAGTTCTGCCACGTTGGTCTCTCCTTTTTTTTGTAATTCGGGGTTTCATCCTCGTTTTTCCTCTGGTCAGGGGGAATCTTCGGATTGTCCTGGAGTGGACGTGGTGGTGGACAGGCTACATCAGATTTGGAATCAGGTGGTGGACAATTTGAAGTCATCTCAGGAGAAGACTCAGCAGTTTGCTAATCGCCGTCGCCGCGTGGGTCCCCGACTTCTTGTTGGGGACTTGGTGTGGTTGTCTTCTCGTTTTGTCCCTATGAAGGTCTCTTCTCCTAAGTTCAAGCCTCGGTTCATCGGTCCTTATAGGATCTCGGAGATTCTTAACCCTGTATCTTTTCGTTTGGATCTCCCAGCATCGTTTGCTATTCATAATGTGTTCCATCGGTCGTTGTTGCGGAGGTATGAGGTGCCCGTTGTTCCTTCGGTCGAGCCTCCTGCTCCGGTGCTGGTGGAGGGAGAATTGGAGTATGTTGTTGAAAAGATCTTGGATTCTCGTGTTTCCAGACGCAAACTCCAGTATTTGGTTAAGTGGAAGGGTTATGGTCAGGAGGATAATTCCTGGGTGGTCGCCTCCGATGTTCACGCGACTGATTTGGTCCGCGCCTTCCATAGAGCTCACCCTGATCGCCCTGGGGGTTCTCGTGAGGGTTCGGTGACCCCTCCTCAAGGGGGGGGTACTGTTGTGGATTCTGTTGGTGGGCTCCCTCTGGTGGTTACTGCTGGTACTGGGTGACTTTGGTGGGTTGCGGCCTTTGGTTTCCACCTGTCCATCAGAGGCTGGGTGTTTCCTATTTTACCTGGCCTTTCTGTAATTTCCCTTGCCGGCTATCAATGTGTTCAGATGTGCTCTGTTTGGTTCCTGCCTACCTGCTCCCAGATCTTTCAGGATAAGCTAAGTGCTGATTTTCAGTTGTTTGGTTTTTTGGTCCAGCTTGCTTAGAATGTCTCTATGCTAGCTGGTTGCTCTAGTGGACTGAGGTTCTCCCCATGTGCCATGAGTTGGCACATGGGTTCTTGTAATCTCAGGATGGTTTTTTTGATTAGGGTTTTTTGCTGACCGCTCAGTCCCCTTTTGTATCATTCTGCTTTCTAGTTTTCAGCGGGCCTCTATTTGCTAAAGCTATATACATCATCTCTATGTGTGTGCCTTCCTCTCATTTCACCGTCAATACATGTGGGGGGCAACTATACCTTTGGGGTTAATTCCTCTGGAGGCAAGTGAGGTCTTGTTTTCTCTGCAGTACTAGTTAGCTCTTAGGCTGGTGCGTGGCGTCTAGAACCAACGTAGGAACGCTCCCTGGCTATCTCTAGTTGCGTTTGTCAGGCGTAGGGCAGCGGTCAGCCCAGGTTCCATCACCCTAGAGCTCGTCCGATATTTGTTATACTTTGCTTGTCCTGTGCTATCCCTAGCCATTGGGGATTCATGACATACCCGTAAACAGCTGGCGTGCTGGAACCAGGCTGGGCAGGAGGGAGTACCCGTGCCAAAAACACTGCTGGGAAACAGCTGGCGGTGCTAGAACCCAGGGTAAATACTAAAAACAGAGTAGAGCCAGAGGCATAATTGGAGCAAGTTTAAAATCTGTAGTAGTGTGAATGTGGACAGAGCAGGAGAAATTGCTGGATACACAGCAGGGGATCAGCTGACGTTATTGAACCCAAATAACACGGCAGCAAGTGTTGACTGTGCAGACGGCACTTCTGAGCAGCAACTGGTGGTGTTGGAGCCCAGGGATTACAGGAGAATCAGAGTGGAGGCAGATGCCTTATTGGAGCAAGTTTAATATCTGTAGTAGTGTGAATGTGGACAGAGCAGGAGAAATTGCTGGATACACAGCAGGGGATCAGCTGACGTTATTGAACCCAAATAACACGGCAGCAAGTGTTGACTGTGCAGACGGCACTTCTGAGCAGCAACTGGTGGTGTTGGAGCCCAGGGATTACAGGAGAATCAGAGTGGAGGCAGATGCCTTATTGGAGCAAGTTTAATATCTGTAGTAGTGTGAATGTGGACAGAGCAGGAGAAATTGCTGGATACACAGCAGGGGATCAGCTGACGTTATTGAACCCAAATAACATGGCAGCAAGTGTTGACTGTGCAGACGGCACTTCTGAGCAGCAACTGGCTGTGTTGGAACCCAGGGTCAATGCTAGAAAAGAGTTTAGCCAGAGGCCTAATTGGAGCAAGATTAATATCTGTAGTAGTGTGAATGTGGATGGAGCAGGAGAAATTGCCGGACACACAGCAGGGGATCAGCTGACGTTACTGAACCCCAATAACACAGCAGCAAGTGTTGACTGTGCAGACGGCACTTCTGAGCAGCAGCTGGCAGTGTTGGAGCCTAGGGTCAATGCTAGAAACAGAGTACAGCCAGAGGCCTAATTGGAGCAAGTTTAATATCTGTAGTAGTGTGAGTGTGGACAGAGCAGGAGAAATTGCCGGTTACACAGCAGGGGATCAGCTGACGTTACTGAACCCCAATAACACAGGAGCAAATGTTGACTGTGCAGACGGCACTTCTGAGCAGCAACTGGTGGTGTTGGAGCCCAGGGTCAATGCTAGAAACAGAGTGTAGCCAGAGGCCTAATTGGAGCAAGTTTAATATCTGTAGTAGTGTGAATGTGGACGGAGCAGGAGAAATTGCCGGACACACAGCAGGGGATCAGCTGACGTTACTGAACCCCAATAACACTGGAGCATGTGTTGACTGTGCAGATGGGACTTCTGAGCAGCAACTGGCGGTGTTGGAGCCTAGGGATTACAGGAGAAACAGTGTGGAAGCAGAGGCCTAATTGGAGCAAGTTTAATATCTGTAGTAGTGTGAATGTGGATGGAGCAGGAGAAATTGCCGGACACACAGCAGGGGATCAGATGACGTTACTGAACCCCAATAACACAGCAGCAAGTGTTGACTGTGCAGACAGCACTTCTGAGCAGCAACTGGCGGTGTTGGAGCCCAGAGTCAATGCTAGAAACAGAGTGGAGGCAGAGGCCTAATTGGAGCAAGTTTAATATCTATAGTAGTGTGAATGTGGACAGAGCAGGAGAAATTGCCGGATACACAGCAGGGGATCAGCTGACGTTACTGAGCCCCAGTAACATGGCAGCAAGTGATGACTGTGCAGACGGCACTTCTGAGCAGCAACTGGCAGTGTTGGAGTGCAGGGTCAATGCTAGAAACAGAGTGTAGCCAGAGGCCTAATTAGAGCAAGTTTAATATCTGTAGTAGTGTGAGTGTGGATGGAGCAGGAGAAATTGCCGGACACACTGCAGGGGATCAGCTGACAATACTGAACCCCAATAACACAGGAGCATGTGTTGACTGTGCAGACGGCACTTCTGAGCAGCATCTGGCGGTGTTGGAGCCCAGGGATTACAGTTCAGGTGACAGAAAAATGAACACAACAGGAGACCTGGATACTGTTGCCAACCAATTATTTAACCTGGAAGAGGACTGGCAAATTCCTGCGAGATCCAGGCCTTGTACATTTTCAGAAAAGTAAGCCGGTCAACGTTATCTGAGGATAGTCGCATGTGATGGTCTGTTAGTACACCACCTGCGGCACTAAAGACGCATTCCGATAATACACTAGAAGCAGGGCAAGCCAGCACCTCCAATGCATATTGGCTAAGCTCTGGCCATGTATCCAGCTTAGAGACCCAAAACTTGAAGGGGGAAGAGCTGTGTGGGAGAACACTGAGAGGGCAAGACATGTAGTGTGTCACCATCTGAAGGAAACATTGCCTCCTGCTGACTGGAGCAGTCTGTGATGGTATAGACATTTGTGGCGGGGACACAAAACTTTGCCACATTTGGGCCATACTGGTCTTACCTTTTGCTGAGGCGCTGCTTCTGCTCCCTCTTTGTGCAGAGCTTCCTCCACTGCCTCAACGCACTGAGCTGCTTCTGCTTTGTAAAGCACTAGTAGCACTGCTCTCGGTTGGAATGGAGAACATGATGGAATGCACCAGTGTGTCTTGGTACTCCTGCATTTCATGCTCCCGGTGGTAACGGTCTTATGAGGCTTTGTAAGTTGTCCCGGTAGCGAGGATCTAGGTGGGTGTACACCCAATAATCAGCCATGTTGAGATGTGGGTGATGCGGCTGTCGTTTCTCAGGCACTGCAGCATGAAATCAACCATGTGCTGCAGACTGCCAACTGGCCAAGAAACGCTGTCTCCTGCGTCATCTCTGCATTCTCTGCATCACCCCACCCTCTCTCTACATACTGACTACTAGAGCATTGTGTAACTCCCTCCTCTGGACAGATGTCTTCCTCCTCCATTGACTCTTCCTCATTCTCCTCACAAAGTGTCCCCTGCCTAGGCCTTTGTGAGGAACCACGTTGCGCAGACTGTCCAGAAGCAGATGGCATTTGTGACTCCTCATTCTCCACTTCTTCCACAACCTCCTCCCTTAGTGCTTGCAGTGTTTTTTCAAGCAGGCAGATAAGGGGGATAGTCATGCTGACTAGTGCATCATCTGCACTCGCCATCCGCGTGGAATCATCGAAGGCACGCAAAACATGGCAGATGTCCTTCATAGAGGCCCACTCAGTGGTGATGAAGTGTGAACGGCGCGCAGTGCGACTTGTTTGCGCCTGATGCAGCTGGTACTCCATTACTGCTGCCTGCTGCTCACACAACCGCTCCAACATATGTAACGTTGAATTCCACCTGGTGGGTAGGTCACATATGATGCATAATGCGATGTTCCGGAAGGCGGAATCGGTGCTGCAGAGCTGCAATGCGCGATCTTGCCATGCTGGAACACTGCAGGTGAGCGCACTCTAGGCGGTCCTTGTGCAGCAGTGCATCAAGATCCGGATAGTCCCTCAAAAAACTCTGCACGACCAAGTTGAGCACATGTGCCAGACATGGGATGTGAGTGAGGTTGCCTAGGCCCCGAGATGCAACCAGATTTCGGCCATTGTCACACACTACCATGCCTGGCTGGAGATTCGCTGGCACAAACCACACGTCGCTGTGCAGCTTGATGGCATTCCAGAGCTGCTGCGCTGTGTGGCTTTGATTCCCCAAATAAATTAATTTCAATACCGCCTGTTGACGTTTGGCCATGGCTGTGCTCATATCGGTCGTAACAGGTAAGCGTTCACGGGTCCATGTGGAGGTAGACATATTTCTATCACAATGAGAGCCAGAAGGTTGAAGCTCAGATTTATTCAGTTGAGGACAACACCAGGGAGCGGCAAACAGAGGTATTAGGCCCCAACCACCAATTTTTTTTAAAAAAGCACTTAATGAGAGCCAGAAGGTTGAAGCTCAGATTGATTCAGTCAAGGACAACACCAGGGAGCGGCAAACAGAGGTATTAGGCCCCAACCACCAATTTTTTTTAAAAAAAGCACTTAATGAGAGCCAGAAGGTTGAAGCTCAGATTTATTCAGTTGAGGACAACACCAGGGAGCGGCAAACAGAGGTATTAGGCCCCAACCACCAATTTTTTTTAAAAAAGCACTTAATGAGAGCCAGAAGGTTGAAGCTCAGATTTAGACAGTGGAGGAAAATTTGAATTAGAGACTGCAGACAGACTTAGTAGGCTGTCCCCTGTGGACCATTCATCCACCACATTAACCCATTGCGCCGTAATGGACACGTAACCTTCCGTGGCCATGCCTACAGGTCCATGCGTCTGTTGTCAGGTGCACCTTTGTACTCACAGATTGCCAGAGTGCATGGACAATGGATGTGGTGCTGGTGGAGGGCTGGTATGGCTTTTCTTGCAAAAGAAGTGTCGACTGGGTAGCTCGTAGCGTGGGACAGCGTAGTCCATCATGCATCCAGCATTGAATGCTGTCAGCGCATAGACTAAACATTGGTGGAGCTGTGAGAGATAATTTTGCACGTGGTAGAGCACAGTTTGAGCTGGGGGGGGGTGAACTCTCTTGTGGCCGGCGGTACCGTCCCACGGCCCCTCATGTTACAGCGGTGTGTCTGACGTTGGGTGCGCGCCACCACCGCCAGAGACACTTTATTGTACTATGAGGGACCCAGTGGCAGTGCCGTCGACCAAAAGCGGGCACACCCACCTCTTCAGACAAACGGCACTCTAACGGGTGCTTGCGTCAAGTGGCGAGACCACGGCCCCGTGGGGGGAGTTTTCCCATTGAGGGAGGTGTAAACATGTCGTATGCTGGACAAACAGCTGCTGAAAATTAAGAGATTGGAACACTCAGTAAGACCAGTCCACAAGCAAGACCTTTTTATAGGAAAGCTAGGTGTCAGCCGGGAAAGGTGGGGCAAAATAATTTGAAATCCAGGAGTGGTTCATTTTAATGAAGGTTAGATCATCCACATTTTGGGTAGCCAGACGAGTCCTTTTTTCGGTTAATATTGAACCAGCAGCACAGAATACTCTTTCTGATAGCACACTAGCTGCTGGGCAAGCAAGCTCCTGCAATGCATATTCTGCCAATTCAGGCCAGGTGTCTAATTTGGATGCCCAGTAATCAAATGGGAATGACGGTTGAGGGAGAACATCGATAAGGGATGAAAAATAGTTAGTAACCATACTGGACAAATGTTGTCTCCTGTCACTTTGAATAGCTGCTGCAGTACCTGTCCTGTCTGCGGTCATTGCGAAATCGCTCCACAACCTGGTCAGAAAACCCCTCTGTCCAACGCCACTTCTGATTTGTGCACCTCTAACACCTCTGCCCTGTAGCCCCCTGCAGCTCGTGTGAGAACCATCACCGGCGCTGTGTGCTGGGAATGCCTGAATCAAACGGTCTACAAGAGTAGCTTGTTTGGTTGCTAATATTTGTTCGAGGTTCTCATGTGGCATAATATTTTGCAATTTGCCTTTATAGCGAGGGTCAAGGATGCAGGCCAACCAGTAATCGTCATCGCTCATCATTTTAATAATGCGTGGGTCCCTTTTGAGGATACGTAAGGCATAATCCGCCATGTGGGCCAAAGTTCCAGTTGTCAAATCTGCGGTTGTGCTGGTTTGAGGGGCAGTTACAGGAAAATCTACGTCACTTGTCTCCCTTAAAAAACAGAACCCGGCCTTGCAACGCCACTAATTTCGGTTGGCCCAGGAGAAGCTTCCTCATTAAAAAAGTACTCATCCCCATCATCCTCCTCGTCCTCCTCCTCTTCGCCCGCTACCGCGTCCTCTACACGGCCCTGACCAGACAATGGCTGACTGTCATCAAGGCTTTCCTCTTCCTCGGCTGCAGACGCCTGCTCCTTTATGTGCGTCAAACTTTGCATCAGCAGACGCATTAGGGGGATGCTCATTCTTATTATGGCGTTGTCTGCACTAACCAGCCGTGTGCATTCCTCAAAACACTGAAGGACTTGACACAGGTCTTGTAGTTCGACCACTGCACACCTGACAACTCCATGTCTGCCATCCAACTGCCTGCCCGTGTATGTGTATCCTCCCACAAAAACATAACAGCACGCCTCTGTTTGCACAGTCTCTGAAGCATGTGCAGTGTGGAGTTCCACCTTGTGGCAACGTCGATGATTAGGCGATGCTGGGGAAGGTTCAAAGACCACTGATAGTTCTGCATACGGCTGGAGTGTACGGGCGAACGGCGGATATGCGAGCAAAGTCTGCGCACTTTGAGGAGCAGGTCGGGTAACCCCGGATAACTTTTCAGGAAGCACTGCACCACCAGGTTTAAGGTGTGAGCCAGGCAAGGATTGTGTTTCAGTTGGGAAAGGGCTATGGCAGCCATGAAATTCCTTCCGTTATCACTCACTACTTTGCCTGCCTCAAGATGTACAGTGCCCAGCCATGACTGAGTTTCTTTCTGCAAGAACTCGGACAGAACTTCCGCGGTGTGTCTATTGTCGCCCAAACACTTCATTGCCAATACAGCCTGCTGACGCTTGCCACTAGCTGTCCCATAATGGCACACCTGGTGTGCAACAGTGGCAGCTGCGGATGGAGTGGATGTGCGACTGTGGTCTGTGGACGAGCTCTCGCTTCTGCAGGAGGACGAGGACAACTCTTTCCTTGACCGTGGGCTAGGCAGAACTGTCCCAATATTGCTGTCCCCTGTGGACCCTGCATCCACCACATTCACCCAGTGTGCCGTGATGGACACGTAACGTCCCTGGCCATGCCTACTGGTCCATGCATTTGTTGTCAGGTGCACCTTTGTAGTCACAGACTGCCTGAGTGCATGGACGATGCGGTCTTTAACATGCTGTTGGACTGTTGGAGGGCTGGGATGGCTTTTCTAGAAAAGAAGTGTCGACTGGGTAGCTCGTAGCGTGGTACAGCGTAGTCCATCAGCGCTTTGAAAGCTTCGCTTTCAACTAACCGGTAGGGCATCATCTCTAATGAGATTAGTCTAGCAATGTGGGCGTTCAAACCCTGTGTACGCGGATGCGAGGATGAGTACTTCCTTTTCCTAACGAGAGTCTCATGAAGGGTGAGCTGGACTGGAGAGCTGCATACGGTGGAACTAGCGGGGGTGCCGGTGGACATGGGTGACTGAGAGAGGGTTGGAGATGGTATTCTTGCCGGTGCCCTACATGCAGTGTTTCCTACTACTAACCTGGTGATTCCCTGACTGCTTTGGCCTGGCGACGAAAGCTGCACAGATACTGCAGGTGGTGCGGGAAATGGTGGGCTTACAGGGAGGGAAGGGATGTTGCGTTGCTGACTAGCTTCATTGGCCGAGGGTGCTGCAACCTTTAGGGACGTTTGGTAGTTAGTCCAGGCTTGCAAATGCATGGTGGATAAATGTCTATGCATGCAACTTGTATTTAGACTTTTAAGATTCTGACCTCTGCTTAAGGTAGTTGAACATTTTTGACAGATGACTTTGCGCTGATCATTTGGATGTTGTTTAAAAAAATGCCAGACTGCACTCTTTCTACTATCGGATACCTTTTCAGGCATTGCAGACTGAGGTTCTTTAACCGGATGGCCACGCTGTCCTCCAACTGGTTTTGGTTTTGCCAAGCGTTTTTGGCCAGATACAGGCCCGGCAGATGGAACCTGTTGTGATGTTGATGCCTGCTGTGGCTCCTCCTCCTCCGCTTCAGAACTACTGCCGCCTGCACCCTGTTCCCCCAATGGCTGCCAATCAGGGTCAACAACTGGGTCATCTATGACCTCCTCTTCTATGTCGTGTGCAACTTCGTCTGTGTCACCGTGTAAGCCGGTGGTATAGCGTTCGTGACGGGGCACCATAGTCTCCGCTGGTTTTGATTCTGCCTCAGTACACTGCGAGGGCAATGTTCTGGTCTGAGTCAAAGGAACAGCATAGTAATCTGGCTGTGGCTGTGCATCTGTGCACTCCATGTCCGATTCAACTTCTAATGAGCATGGCCTGTTAACTGTTTTACTGTCTAACCCAGGAACGGTATGTGTAAAGAGCTCCATGGAGTAACCTGTTGTGTCGACTGACGCATCCTTCACTGTTGTTCTGGGTGAAGGACACAAGGAAGCGACTTGTTCCTGACCGGGAGCATCCACTGACGATGCACTGCTCTGACATTTGGCACTTTCCGAGGAGGAGGCGAAAGAGCTAGAGGCAGAGTCAGCAATGAAAGCCAATACTTGTTCCTCCTGCTCCGGCTTCAAAAGTGGTTTTCCTACTCCCAGAAAAGAGAGCGTTCGAGGCCTTGTGTAGCCAGACGACGAACCTGGCTCAACAACTCGAGACTTAGGTGCTGTACTGCTTTTACCACGACCACCTGATGCTCCACCACCACTACCATCATTACCAGCTGACAATGACCGCCCACGGCCATGACCTCTTCCACTAGACTTCCTCATTGTTTGCAAAACGTAACCAAAGTAACGGTATTTGTTACTGTAAAACAACTTATAAGGTGAACTCAAACTTCTGTAGGATTTATATATACCTTTATAGGTGCCTGACACTGAAAGGAAAATCAGGCCCAATGTTACACACTAGGTTTTCTGTGCCCCAATAATTTGAGACAGATGGCACACACAGGACCGGCACTCAAGCAGAAATGTCAATCTTAATCTCCCACTATTTTTTTTTTTTCAGGGAGAATTTACCAAAAAAAAAAAAAAGGCCCAATATTACACACTGTTTTTCGGTGGCACACAAGGAGAGACAGATGCCACACACAGGACTGGCACAGAGGCAGACTTGCCAATCTTTATCTCCCACTATTAATTATTTTTTTTACAGGGAGAATTTACCAAAAAAAACAAAAAAATGGCCCAATATTACACACTGTTTTTCGGTGGCACACAAGGAGAGACAGATGCCACACACAGGACTGGCACAGAGGCAGACTTGCCAATCTTTATCTCCCACTATTAATTATTTTTTTTACAGGGAGAATTTACCAAAAAAAACAAAAAAATGGGCCAATATTACACACTGGTTTTCGGTGGCACACAAGGAGAGACAGATGCCACACACAGGACTGGGCACAGAGGCAGACTTGCCAATCTTTATCTCCCACTATTAATTATTTTTTTTACAGGGAGAACTTACCCCCCCCCCAAAAAAATGGCCCAATATTACACACTGGTTTTCGGTGGCACACAAGGTGAGACAGATGCCACACACAGGACTGGCACAGAGGCAGACTTGCCAATCTTTATCTCCCACTATTAATTTTTTTTTTTACAGGGAGAATTTACCCCCCCCCAAAAAAATGGCCCAATATTACACACTGGTTTTCGGTGGCACACAATGAGAGACAGATGCCACACACAGGACTGGCACAGAGGCAGACTTGCCAATCTTTATCTCCCACTATTAATTATTTTTTTTACAGGGAGAATTTACCCAAAAAAAAAAGGCCCAATATTACACACTGGTTTTCGGTGGCACACAAGGAGAGACAGATGCAACACACAGGACTGGCACAGAGGCAGACTTGCCAATCTTTATCTCCCACTATTAATTATTTTTTTTACAGGGAGAATTTACCCCCCCCCAAAAAAATGGCCCAATATTACACACTGGTTTTTGGTGGCACACAAGGAGAGACAGATGCCACACACATGACTGGCACAGAGGCAGACTTGCCAATCTTTATCTCCCACTATTAATTTTTTTTTTTACAGGGAGAATTTACCAAAAAAAAAAAAATGGCCCAATATTACACACTGGTTTTCTTTGGCACACAATGAGAGACAGATGCCACACACAGGACTGGCACAGAGGCAGACTTGCCAATCTTTATCTCCCACTATTAATTATTTTTTTTACAGGGAGATTTTACCCAAAAAAAAAAATGGCGCAATATTACACACTGGTTTTCGGTGGCACACAAGGAGAGACAGATGTCACACACAGGACTGGCACAGAGGCAGACTTGCCAATCTTTATCTCCCACTATTAATTATTTTTTTTACAGGGAGAATTTACAAAAAAAACAATGGCCCAATATTACACACTGGTTTTCGGTGGCACACAAGGAGAGACAGATGCCACACACAGGACTGGCACAGAGGCAGACTTGCCAATCTTTATCTTCCACTATTAATTATTTTTTTTACAGGGAGAATTTACCAAAAAAAAAAAAGGCCCAATATTACACACTGGTTTTCGGTGGCACACAATGAGAGACAGATGCCACACACAGCACTGGCACAGAGGCAGACTTGCCAATCTTTATCTCCCACTATTAATTACTTTTTTTACAGGGAGAATTTACCAAAAAAAAAAAAATGGCCCAATATTACACACTGGTTTTCGGTGGCACACAAGGAGAGACAGATGCCACACACAGGACTGGCACAGAGGCAGACTTGCCAATCTTTATCTCCCACTATTAATTCTTTTTTTACAGGGAGAATTTACCAAAAAAAAAAAAATGGGCCAATATTACACACTGGTTTTCGGTAGCACACAATGAGAGACAGATGCCACACACAGCACTGGCACAGAGGCAGACTTGCCAATCTTAATCTCCCAATATTAATTATTTTTTTACAGGGAGAATTTACCCCCCCCAAAAAAATGGGCCAATATTACACACTGGTTTTCGGTGGCACACAAGGAGAGACAGATGCCACACACAGGACTGGCACAGAGGCAGACTTGCCAATCTTTATCTCCCACTATTAATTCCTTTTTTTACAGGGAGAATTTACAAAAAAAAAAAAAATGGCCCAATATTACACACTGGTTTTCAGTGGCACACAAGGAGAGACAGATGCCACACACAGGACTGGCACAGAGGCAGACTTGCCAATCTTTATCTCCCACTATGAATTATTTTTTTTACAGGGAGAATTTACCCCCCCCAAAAAATGGCCCAATATTACACACTGGTTTTCGGTGGCACACAAGGAGAGACAGATGCCACACACAGGACTTGCACAGAGGCAGACTTGCCAATCTTTATCTCCCACTATTAATTAGTTTTTTTTACAGGGAGAATTTACCAAAAAAAAAAGGCCCAATATTACACACTGGTTTTTGGTGGCACACAAGGAGAGACAGATGCCACACACAGGACTGGCACAGAGGCAGACTTGCCAATCTTTATCTTCCACTATTAATTATTTTTTTTACAGGGAGAATTTACCAAAAAAAAAAAATGGCCCAATATTACACACTGGTTTTCGGTGGCACACAAGGAGAGACAGATGCCACACACAGGACTGGCACAGAGGCAGACTTGCCAATCTTAATCTCCCACTATTAATTATTTTTTTACAGGAAGAATTTACCCCCCCCCAAAAAAATGGGCCAATATTACACACTGGTTTTCGGTGGCACACAAGGAGAGACAGATGCCACACACAGGACTGGCACAGAGGCAGACTTGCCAATCTTTATCTCCCACTATTAATTACTTTTTTTACAGGGAGAATTTACCCAAAAAAATAAAAATGGCCCAATATTACACACTGGTTTTCAGTGGCACACAAGGAGAGAGAGATGCCACACACAGGACTGGCACAGAGGCGGACTTGCCAATCTTTATCTCCCACTATTAATTATTTTTTTTACAGGGAGAATTTATCCCCCCAAAAAAATGGCCCAATATTACACACTGGTTTTCGGTGGCACACAAGGAGAGACAGATGCCACACACAGGACTGGCACAGAGGCAGACTTGCCAATCTTTATCTCCCACTATTAATTATTTTTGTTACAGGGAGAATTTACCAAAAAAAAAAGGCCCAATATTACACACTGGTTTTTGGTGGCACACAAGGAGAGACAGATGCCACACACAGGACTGGCACAGAGGCAGACTTGCCAATCTTTATCTTCCACTAGTAATTATTTTTTTTACAGGGAGAATTTACCCCCCCCCAAAAAAAATGGCCCAATATTACACACTGGTTTTCGGTGGCACACAAGGAGAGACAGATGCCACACACAGGACTGGCACAGAGGCAGACTTGCCAATCTTTATCTCCCACTATTAATTATTTTTTTTACAGGGAGAATTTACCAAAAAAAAAAGGCCCAATATTACACACTGGTTTTTGGTGGCACACAAGGAGAGACAGATGCCACACACAGGACTGGCACAGAGGCAGACTTGCCAATCTTTATCTTCCACTAGTAATTATTTTTTTTACAGGGAGAATTTACCCCCCCCCAAAAAAATGGCCCAATATTACACACTGGTTTTCGGTGGCACACAATGAGAGACAGATGCCACACACAGCACTGGCACAGAGGCAGACTTGCCAATCTTAATCTCCCACTATTAATTATTTTTTTTACAGGGAGAATTTACCCCCCCCAAAAAAATGGGCCAATATTACACACTGGTTTTCGGTGGCACACAAGGAGAGAGATGCCACACACAGGACTGGCACAGAGGCAGACTTGCCAATCTTTATCTCCCACTATTAATTATTTTTTTTACAGGGAGAATTTACCCCCCCCAAAAAATGGCCCAATATTACACACTGGTTTTCGGTGGCACACAAGGAGAGACAGATGCCACACACAGGACTGGCACAGAGGCAGACTTGCCAATCTTTATCTCCCACTATTAATTATTTTTTTTACAGGGAGAATTTACCCCCCCCAAAAAAATGGCCCAATATTACACACTAGATTTCGGTGGCACACAATGAGAGACAGATGCCACACATAGCACTGGCACAGAGGCAGACTTGACAATCTTTATCTCCCACTATTAATTATTTTTTTTACAGGGAGAATTTACAAAAAAAAAAAAAATGGCCCAATATTACACACTGGTTTTCGGTGGCACACAAGGAGAGACAGATGCCACACACAGGACTGGCACAGAGGCAGACTTGCCAATCTTTATCTCCCACTATTAATTATTTTTTTTTACAGGGAGAGTTTACCCCCCAAAAAATGGCCCAATATTACACACTGGTTTTCGGTGGCACACAAGGAGAGACAGATGCCACACACAGGACTGGCACAGAGGCAGACTTGCCAATCTTTATCTCCCACTATTAATTATTTTTTTTACAGGGAGAATTTACCCCCCCAAAAAAATGGCCCAATATTACACACTGGTTTTCGGTTGCACACAAAGAGAGACAGATGCCACACACAGGACTGGCACAGAGGCA
Organism: Ranitomeya variabilis; assembly: GCF_051348905.1. Classification (NCBI taxonomy): domain Eukaryota; kingdom Metazoa; phylum Chordata; class Amphibia; order Anura; family Dendrobatidae; genus Ranitomeya; species Ranitomeya variabilis. The sequence continues at coordinate 603,561,911 of NC_135236.1, forward strand.
GACTTGCCAATCTTTATCTCTCACTATAAATTTTTCTTTTTACAGGGAGAATTTACCCCCCCCCCCAAAAAAAATGGCCCAATATTACACACTGGTTTTCGGTGGCACACAAGGAGAGACAGATGCCACACACAGGACTGGCACAGAGGCAGACTTGCCAATCTTTATCTCCCACTATTAATTATTTTTTTTACAGGGAGAATTTACCAAAAAAAACAAAAAAATGGGCCAATATTACACACTGGTTTTCGGTGGCACACAAGGAGAGACAGATGCCACACACAGGACTGGGCACAGAGGCAGACTTGCCAATCTTTATCTCCCACTATTAATTATTTTTTTTACAGGGAGAACTTACCCCCCCCCAAAAAAATGGCCCAATATTACACACTGGTTTTCGGTGGCACACAAGGTGAGACAGATGCCACACACAGGACTGGCACAGAGGCAGACTTGCCAATCTTTATCTCCCACTATTAATTTTTTTTTTTACAGGGAGAATTTACCCCCCCCAAAAAAATGGCCCAATATTACACACTGGTTTTCGGTGGCACACAATGAGAGACAGATGCCACACACAGGACTGGCACAGAGGCAGACTTGCCAATCTTTATCTCCCACTATTAATTATTTTTTTTACAGGGAGAATTTACCCCCCAAAAAAAGGCCCAATATTACACACTGGTTTTCGGTGGCACACAAGGAGAGACAGATGCAACACACAGGACTGGCACAGAGGCAGACTTGCCAATCTTTATCTCCCACTATTAATTATTTTTTTTACAGGGAGAATTTACCCCCCCCAAAAAAAGGCCCAATATTACACACTGGTTTTTGGTGGCACACAAGGAGAGACAGATGCCACACACAGGACTGGCACAGAGGCAGACTTGCCAATCTTTATCTCCCACTATTAATTTTTTTTTTTACAGGGAGAATTTACCAAAAAAAAAAAAAATGGCCCAATATTACACACTGGTTTTCTTTGGCACAAAATGAGAGACAGATGCCACACACAGCACTGGCACAGAGGCAGACTTGCCAATCTTTATCTCCCACTATTAATTATTTTTTTTACAGGGAGAATTTACCAAAAAAAAAAATGGCCCAATATTACACACTGGTTTTCGGTGGCACACAAGGAGAGACAGATGCCACACACAGCACTGGCACAGAGGCAGACTTGCCAATCTTTATCTCCCACTATTAATTATTTTTTTTACAGGGAGAATATACAAAAAAAAAAAAATGGGCCAATATTACACACTGGTTTTCGGTGGCACACAAGGAGAGACAGATGCCACACACAGGACTGGCACAGAGGCAGACTTGCCAATCTTTATCTCCCACTATTAATTTTTTTTTTTACAGGGAGATTTTACCCCCCAAAAAAAATGGCGCAATATTACACACTGGTTTTCGGTGGCACACAAGGAGAGACAGATGCCACACACAGGACTGGCACAGAGGCAGACTTGCCAATCTTTATCTCCCACTATTAATTTTTTTTTTACAGGGAGAATTTACAAAAAAAACAATGGCCCAATATTACACACTGGTTTTCGGTGGCACACAAGGAGAGACAGATGCCACACACAGGACTGGCACAGAGGCAGACTTGCCAATCTTTATCTTCCACTATTAATTATTTTTTTTACAGGGAGAATTTACCAAAAAAAAAAAAAGGCCCAATATTACACACTGGTTTTGGGTGGCACACAATGAGAGACAGATGCCACACACAGCACTGGCACAGAGGCAGACTTGCCAATCTTTATCTCCCACTATTAATTACTTTTTTTACAGGGAGAATTTACCAAAAAAAAAAAAATGGCCCAATATTACACACTGGTTTTCGGTGGCACACAAGGAGAGACAGATGCCACACACAGGACTGGCACAGAGGCAGACTTGCCAATCTTTATCTCCCACTATTAATTCTTTTTTTACAGGGAGAATTTACCAAAAAAAAAAAAATGGGCCAATATTACACACTGGTTTTCGGTGGCACACAATGAGAGACAGATGCCACACACAGCACTGGCACAGAGGCAGACTTGCCAATCTTAATCTCCCAATATTAATTATTTTTTTACAGGGAGAATTTACCCCCCCAAAAAAAATGGGCCAATATTACACACTGGTTTTCGGTGGCACACAAGGAGAGACAGATGCCACACACAGGACTGGCACAGAGGCAGACTTGCCAATCTTTATCTCCCACTATTAATTATTTTTTTTACAGGGAGAATTTACCCCCCCCAAAAAATGGCCCAATATTACACACTGGTTTTCGGTGGCACACAAGGAGAGACAGATGCCACACACAGGACTTGCACAGAGGCAGACTTGCCAATCTTTATCTCCCACTATTAATTAGTTTTTTTTACAGGGAGAATTTACCAAAAAAAAAAGGCCCAATATTACACACTGGTTTTTGGTGGCACACAAGGAGAGACAGATGCCACACACAGGACTGGCACAGAGGCAGACTTGCCAATCTTTATCTTCCACTATTAATTATTTTTTTTACAGGGAGAATTTACCAAAAAAAAAAAAATGGCCCAATATTACACACTGGTTTTCGGTGGCACACAAGGAGAGACAGATGCCACACACAGGACTGGCACAGAGGCAGACTTGCCAATCTTTATCTCCCACTATTAATTATTTTTTTTACAGGGAGAATTTACCCCCCCAAAAAAATGGCCCAATATTACACACTGGTTTTCGGTGGCACACAATGAGAGACAGATGCCACACATAGCACTGGCACAGAGGCAGACTTGACAATCTTTATCTCCCACTATTAATTATTTTTTTACAGGGAGAATTTAAAAAAAAAAAAATGGCCCAATATTACACACTGGTTTTCGGTGGCACACAAGGAGAGACAGATGCCACACACAGCACTGGCACAGAGGCAGACTTGACAATCTTTATCTCCCACTATTAATTATTTTTTTTACAGGGAGAATTTACCAAAAAAAAAATGGCCCAATATTACACACTGGTTTTCGGTGGCACACAAGGAGAGACAGATGCCACACACAGGACTGGCACAGAGGCAGACTTGCCAATCTTTATCTCCCACTATTAATTACTTTTTTTACAGGGAGAATTTACCAAAAAAAAAAAATGGCCCAATATTACACACTGGTTTTCGGTGGCACACAAGGAGAGACAGATGCCACACACAGGACTGGCACAGAGGCAGACTTGCCAATCTTTATCTCCCACTATTAATTCTTTTTTTTACAGGGAGAATTTACCAAAAAAAAAAAAATGGGCCAATATTACACACTGGTTTTCGGTGGCACACAATGAGAGACAGATGCCACACACAGCACTGGCACAGAGGCAGACTTGCCAATCTTAATCTCCCACTATTAATTATTTTTTTACAGGAAGAATTTACCCCCCCCCAAAAAAAATGGGCCAATATTACACACTGGTTTTCGGTGGCACACAAGGAGAGACAGATGCCACACACAGGACTGGCACAGAGGCAGACTTGCCAATCTTTATCTCCCACTATTAATTACTTTTTTTACAGGGAGAATTTACCAAAAAAAAAAAAATGGCCCAATATTACACACTGGTTTTCAGTGGCACACAAGGAGAGAGAGATGCCACACACAGGACTGGCACAGAGGCGGACTTGCCAATCTTTATCTCCCACTATTAATTATTTTTTTTACAGGGAGAATTTATCCCCCCCAAAAAATGGCCCAATATTACACACTGGTTTTCGGTGGCACACAAGGAGAGACAGATGCCACACACAGGACTTGCACAGAGGCAGACTTGCCAATCTTTATCTCCCACTATTAGTGTTGAGCATTCCGATGCTGCAAGTATCGGGTATCGGCCGATACTTGCTGTATCGGAATTCCGACACCGGGATTCCGATACTCTTGTGGTATCGGGTATCGGGTATCGCAACAACATTAATGTTAAAATGTGTAAAAGAGAGAATTAAAATAAAAAATATCGCTATACTCACCTGTCCGACGCAGCCGGGACTTCAGCGAGGGAACCGGCAGCGTTGTTTGTTTAAAATTCGCGCTATTACTTGGTTACGTGAATTCCCGGCTTGTGATTGGTCAGGTCGGCCACGTTGCCGGGACGCGGACCAATCACAGCAAGCCGTGACGAAATTACGTCACGGCTTGCTGTGATTGGTCCGCGTCCCGGCAATATGGCCGCCCTGACCAATCACAAGCCGTGACGTCACGGGAGGCTGGACACGCGCCCATTTTAAAATGAGCGCGTCCAGCCTCCCGGCTTGTGATTGGTTGACCGCGGCGCAACCAATCACAAGCCGTGACGTCACGGGAGGCTGGACACGCGCCCATTTTAAAATGAGCGCGTCCAGCCTCCCGGCTTGTGATTGGTTGACCGCGGCGCAACCAATCACAAGCCGTGACGTCACGGGAGGCTGGACACGCGCCCATTTTAAAATGAGCGCGTCCAGCCTCCCGGCTTGTGATTGGTTGACCGCGGCGCAACCAATCACAAGCCGTGACATTACGGGAGGCTGGACACGCGCCCATTTTAAAATGAGCGCGTGTCCAGCCTCCCGTGACGTCACGGCTTGTGATTGGTCAGGGCGGCCATATTGCCGGGACGCGGACCAATCACAGCAAGCCGTGACGTAATTTCGTCACGGCTTGCTGTGATTGGTCCGCGTCCCGGCAACATGGCCGACCTGACCAATCACAAGCCGGGAATTCACGTAACCAAGTAATAGCGCGAATTTTAAACAAACAACGCTGCCGGTTCCCTCGCTGAAGTCCCGGCTGCGTCGGAGAGGTGAGTATAGCGATATTTTTTATTTTAATTCTTTCTTTTACACATTTATATGGTTCCCAGGGCCTGAAGGAGAGTTTCCTCTCCTTCAGACCCTGGGAACCATCAGGAATACCGTCCGATACATGAGTCCCATTGACTTGTATTGGTATCGGGTATCGGTATCGGATTGGATCCGATATTTTGCTGGTATCGGCCGATACTTTCCGATACCGATACTTTCAAGTATCGGACGGTATCGCTCAACACTACCCACTATTAATTATTTTTTTTACAGGGAGAATTTACCAAAAAAAAAAGGCCCAATATTACACACTGGTTTTTGGTGGCACACAAGGAGAGACAGATGCCACACACAGGACTGGCACAGAGGCAGACTTGCCAATCTTTATCTTCCACTAGTAATTATTTTTTTTACAGGGAGAATTTACCCCCCCAAAAAAAAATGGCCCAATATTACACACTGGTTTTTGGTGGCACACAAGGAGAGACAGATGCCACACACAGGACTGGCACAGAGGCAGACTTGCCAATCTTTATCTCCCACTATTAATTTTTTTTTTTTACAGGGAGAATTTACCCCCCCCCAAAAAATGGCCCAATATTACACACTGGTTTTCGGTGGCACACAATGAGAGACAGATGCCACACACAGCACTGGCACAGAGGCAGACTTGCCAATCTTAATCTCCCACTATTAATTATTTTTTTTACAGGGAGAATTTACCCCCCCCAAAAAAATGGGCCAATATTACACACTGGTTTTCGGTGGCACACAAGGAGAGACAGATGCCACACACAGGACTGGCACAGAGGCAGACTTGCCAATCTTTATCTCCCACTATTAATTATTTTTTTTACAGGGAGAATTTACCCCCCCAAAAAAATGGCCCAATATTACACACTGGTTTTCGGTGGCACACAAGGAGAGACAGATGCCACACACAGGACTGGCACAGAGGCAGACTTGCCAATCTTTATCTCCCACTATTAATTATTTTTTTTACAGGGAGAATTTACCCCCCCCCAAAAAATGGCCCAATATTACACACTAGTTTTCGGTGGCACACAATGAGAGACAGATGCCACACATAGCACTGGCACAGAGGCAGACTTGACAATCTTTATCTCCCACTATTAATTATTTTTTTTACAGGGAGAATTTACAAAAAAAAAAAAATGGCCCAATATTACACACTGGTTTTCGGTGGCACACAAGGAGAGACAGATGCCACACACAGGACTGGCACAGAGGCAGACTTGCCAATCTTTATCTCCCACTATTAATTATTTTTTTTACAGGGAGAGTTTACCCCCCAAAAAATGGCCCAATATTACACACTGGTTTTCGGTGGCACACAAGGAGAGACAGATGCCACACACAGGACTGGCACAGAGGCAGACTTGCCAATCTTTATCTCCCACTATTAATTATTTTTTTTACAGGGAGAATTTACCCCCCCAAAAAAATGGCCCAATATTACACACTGGTTTTCGGTGGCACAGAATGAGAGACAGATGCCACACACAGCACTGGCACAGAGGCAGACTTGCCAATCTTTATCTCCCTGCAGTAATATCAGAAAAGTATGGCAGGCAGCAATAAAAAGGACTGCTGCACAAAAAGTGTGGACAAACAAACAAGATAGCTGTGCAGAAAGGAAGGAACAACAGGATTTGTGCTTTGAAAAAAGCAGTTGGTTTGCACAGCGGCGTACACACACAGCAACGCAGCTATCAGGGAGCCTTCTAGGGCAGCCCAATGAGCTACAGCGCTGAGGAAAAAAAAATGTAGCTTCCACTGTCCTGCAAACAAAAGGTGGTGTTGGACAGTGGAAATCGCTACAGCACAAGCGGTTTGGGGGTGAATGTACCCTGCCTAACACTGTCTATCCCTGCTTCTGACGAAGCGGCACCTCTCCCTACGCTCAGATCAGCAGCAGTAAGATGGCGGTCGGCGGGAACGCCCCTTTATAGCCCCTGTGACGCCGCAGAAAGCAAGCCAATCACTGCAATGCCCTTCTCTAAGATGGTGGGGACTGAGATCTATGTCATCACGCTGGCCACACTCTGCTTCCACCTTCATTGGCTGAGAAATGGCGCTTTTAGCGTCATTGAAACGCGACTTTGGCGCGAAAGTCGCGTACCGCATGGCTGACCCCACACAGGGATCGGGTCGGGTTTCATGAGACGCCGACTTTGCCAAAAGTCGGCGACTTATGAAAATGAACGATCCGTTTCGCTCAACCCTACTCCTTAGTGCTCTGGACCTGAGAGGATGTGGCACTAATTGAAGTTGATGTGTTAGCTGCCAGCCATCCGACAGTGGCTTCAGTTTGTTCCTCCCGCAGCAGTGGGGTACAGCGAGCTCCTACAAAGCTGTGCATAAAGGATTGTTCCCTGGTAAAACTGGGGGATGCTGAGTCACTGGTGCCCGCAGCAGGCACAGAATCCCCTTTTCCTCTCCCTGCAGAAACTCCATGCCCACGACCACGTGCCTTACTCCCTGCCTTCTTCATCTTGGTAGACTGATAAAGATAGGCAGAAAAATACTAAGGGCTTAGTGTGCTTATTCCTGAACAGCTGCTAACAGGTATAAGAAACATTAATTTTATATAAAGTGTGGACTAGACTTTAATATGAGCTAATGTGGCCTACACAACTGTAAAGTGGAGTGTTTGGTGAACTTTATTTAGGTTTTTTTTTAACAAAAAAAAATGGATGTGCCCAAAGATGTCAAACCGATAGTGTCACAAACTTTTTGTAGCTATTACAATGCAGGAAGGTAACCTACAATGCAATAGATGAGGCTCCAAAAAATAGGCTAATACTAATCTGGCTGGGGCTGCAGGGTACAAGGCTGCAGAAAGGCTCCTCTATCTACTCCTATATAGTGTTTGCACGCAATTAGGGTTGAGCGACCTTTACATTTATAGGATCGGGTCAGGTTTCACGAAACGCGACTTTTTCAAAAGTCGGGTCGAGTGAAATCGGCCGATCCTACAAAAAAGTCGGGGTCGGGGTCGGCCGAAACTCGAAACCCAATGCAGTGCATTGGGTTTCCAATGGTTCCCAGGGTCTGAAGGAGCGGAAACTCTCCTTCAGGCCCTGGGATCCATATTTAAGTGTAAAATAAAGAATTAAAATAAAAAATATCGCCATACTTACCCTCTGATGCGCCCTGGTACTAAGCGGGAACCTTCCTTCCTTAGAATCAGCCTTCCAGGACCTTGCGGTGACGTCGCGGTGATGTCGCGGCTTGTGATTGGTCGCGCGGCCGCCCATGTGACCGCTCGCGCGACCAATCACAAGCCGCGACGTCACCGTGACGTCACCGAAGGTCCTGGAAGGGCTGATTCTTAGGAAGGAAGGCTGCCGGAAAGAAGCCGAGGGTGAGTATATTCCTATTAGGTATATACTCACCCTCGGACGCGCCCTGCTTCTTTCCGGCAGCCTTCCTTCCTAAGAATCAGCCCTTCCAGGACCCTCGGTGACGTCACGGTGACGTCGCGGCTTGTGATTGGTCGCGCAAGCGGTCACATGGGCGGCCGCGCGACCAATCACAAGCCGCGACATCACCGCGACGTCACCGCAAGGTCCTGGAAGGCTGATTCTAAGGAAGGAAGGTTCCCGCTTAGTACCAGGGCGCATCAGATGGTAAGTATAGCGATATTTTTTATTTTAATTCTTTATTTTACACTTAAATCTGAATTCCGATACCTATTCCCGATATCTTAAACATATCGGGAATCGGTATCGGAATTCCGATTCCAGATTCAGAAGATCGCCGACTTCATGGCCGACCCCACACAGGGGTCGGGTCGGGTTTCATGAAACCCGACTTTGCCAAAAGTCGGCGACTTCTGAAAATTGCCGACCCGTTTCGCTCAACCCTACACGCAATCTATCTGGATACGGATGGAACAACACTAATAGGAGAAATTAGGTAAAATGTGCAGCAGCACTAATGCAAAAAAGGACAATGTAACAATATGAGGCAGTGACGCACGCTGAGCGGACTACAACCAGATGTGGCTGCAGAACAGACAACTGCGTGAGCTGCACTCACACACAGAGACCTTGCAGACAGCCGTAAACAGCACTGCAAGGCAAAAAAATGCTTCTCACACAGCGGTTGCTAAAGTAGCCTGGGTAAAGCGCAATGAAGCAAATCGCTATCTCAAACTGTCCCTCAGTCAGAACAGCAGCGTCCTGTCCCTAACTGAATTCACAGCAGAGTGAACCCAAAATGGCGGCTTTTATATTGCATCATGACATCATTTCAGTAGCCAATCACAGCCATGCCATTAGTTACCTGCCTAACATGCATAACAGGATGTGCCCACACTTCTTAGGATTCCTCATTGGCTGAATTAAATCAAACTGGCTCACTGCATTATGGGAACTTCCGATTCCGGTATTCGATATTGTAAAAGTATCAGAACTCAGTATCGGAACTCCGATACCGCGAATATCGGCCGATACCCGATATTGCAGTATCGGAATGCTCAACACTAGTCAGCGTATATCGCACATAACTAGGATGATATCCGAGTGATGTGCGTTGTCTCACTCGCACCCATAGGCTTATATGGGTGCGAGTGAGCCGAGACTTGGTCGAGTGTTGGTGACAATCACAGCATACTGCGATTTCACTCGCACGTTAAAACGGCCGAGAAAAAAATGCTGATGTGAGCTGCCCATAGATGAATACAGGTCCGAGTGCTATGCGGTTTTATCGCATAGCACTCGTCCGTATTCATCACTAGTGTGACCCCGGCCTTATGGTAGAGTCATGAACACTGGTCTTAATTGAAGCAAGTGAGGCCTTCAGTTCTTTGGATGTTGTTGTGGGGTCTTTTGTGACCTCTTGGATGAGTCGTCACTGCACTTTAGGGGTAATTTTATTCAGCCAGCCACTCCTGGGAAGGTTCACCATTGTTATTATTATTATTATTATTATTTATTATTATAGCGCCATTTATTCCATGGCGCTTTACATGTGAGGAGGGGTATACATAATAAAAATAAGTACAATATTCTTAGACAATACAAGTCATAACTGGTACAGGAGGAGAGAGGACCCTGCCCGCGAAGGCTCACAATCTACAAGGGATGGGTGAGAATACAGTAGGTGAGGATAGAGCTGGTCATGCAGCGGTTTGGTTGATCGGTGGTTACTGCAGGTTGTAGGCTTGTCGGAAGAGGTGGGTCTTCAGGCTCTTTTTGAAGGTTTCGATGGTAGGCGAGAGTCTGATGTGTTGTGGTAGAGGGTTCCAGAGTAGGGGTGATACGCGAGAGAAATCTTGTATACGATTGTGGGAAGAGGAGATAAGAGGGGAGTAGTGAAGGAGATCTTGTGAGGATCGGAGGTTGCGTGTAGGTAAGTACCGGGAGACGAGGTCACAGATGTATGGAGGAGACAGGTTGTGGATGGCTTTGTATGTCATGGTTAGGGTTTTGTACTGGAGTCTCTGGGCAATGGGGAGTGTTGTGAATTTGGATTCTGGGCTCCCCCGGTGGCTACTGGTGGAATTGAACTGGTGTCTTCATCTTCTCTGTTCACCTGTTCCCATCAAGATGTGGGAGTCGCTATATAACCTTGCTGCTCTGTTAGTTGCTTGCCGGTCAACAATGTTATCAGAAGCCTCTCTGTGCTTGTTCCTGCTCCTAGACAACTACTAGATAAGTTGGACTCTTGTCCATGTTTGTTTTTGCATTTTTGTTCCAGTTCACAGCTGTAGTTTCGTTACTGTGTCTGGAAAGCTCTTGTGAACAGGAATTGCCACTCTGGTGTTATGAGTTAATGCCAGAGTTTTAAAGTAATTTCTGGATGGTGTTTTGATAGGGTTTTCAGCTGACCATGAAAGTGTCCTTTCTGTCTTCTGCTATGTAGTAAGTGGACCTCAAATTTGCTAAACCTATTTTCATACTACGTTTGTTATTTCATCTTGATTCACCGCCAATACATGTGGGGGGCCTCTGTCTCCTTTCGGGGTATTTCTCTAGAGGTGAGCTAGGACTAATATTTTCCTCTGCTAGCTTTATTTAGTCCTCCGGCTGGTGCTGGGCATCTAGAATCAACGTAGGCATGCTACCCGGCCACTGCTAGTTGTGTGTTAGGTTTAGTTCATGGTCAGCTCAGTTCCCATCTTCCAAGAGCTAGTTCCTATATATGCTGATGCTATGATCTCTTGCCATTGAGATCATGACAGTTTGACCGGCCCACTAAAGGGTTAAAATCCTTGGCTGAGAAAGGAGAGTAATAAGTAGTCTGCTGAAATTTTTTTTTTTTTTTTCTCTCCTTTGAATGGCTCTGTGTCCACCTGTTTGCAATGGATCTTCAGAGTGTAACTGCAGGTTTGAATAATCTCGCCACGAAGGTACAAAATTTGCAAGATTTTGTTTGTCATGCACCTGTATCTGAGCCGAGAATTCCTTGGCCGGAATTTTTCTCGGGGAATAGATCTGGGTTTCAGAATTTTCGAAATAATTGCAAATTATTTTTGTCCCTGAAATCTCGCTCTGCCGGAGATCCTGCACAGCAGGTCAGGATTGTGATTTCCTTGCTCCGGGGCGACCCTCAAGACTGGGCTTTTTCATTGACACCAGGGGATCCTGCGTTGCTCAATGTGGATGCGTTTTTTCTGGCCTTGGGGTTGCTTTATGACGAACCTCATTTGGAGCTTCAGGCAGAAAAAACTTTGATGTCCCTATCTCAGGGGCAAGATGAAGCGGAAATTTACTGCCAAAGATTCCGTAAATGGTCTGTGCTTACTCAGTGGAATGAGTGCGCCCTGGCGGCGACTTTCAGAGAGGGTCTCTCTGATGCCATTAAGGACGTTATGGTGGGGTTCCCTGTGCCTGCGGGTCTGAATGAGTCCATGACAATGGCTATTCAGATCGATAGGCGTTTGCGGGAGCGCAAACCAGTGCACCATCTGGCGGTGTCCACTGAGAAATCGCCAGAGAGTATGCAGTGTGATAGAATTCTGTCCCGAAGCGAGCGGCAGAATTTTAGATGGAAAAATGGGTTGTGTTTCTATTGTGGTGATTCTACTCATGTTATATCAGCATGCTCTAAGCGCACTAAAAAGCTTGGTAAATCTGTTTCCATTTGCACCTTACCGTCTAAGTTTATTCTATCTGTGACCCTGATTTGCTCTTTGTCATCTATTACCACGGACGCCTATGTCGACTCTGGCGCCGCTTTGAGTCTTATGGATTGGTCCTTTGCCAAACGCTGTGGGTATGATTTAGAGCCTTTGGAGACTCCCATTCCTCTGAAGGGGATTTACTCCACCCCATTGGCTAATAATAAACCACAATACTGGACACAAGTAACTATGCGTATTAATCCGGATCACCAGGAGATTATTCGCTTTCTGGTGCTGTATAATCTACATGATGATTTGGTGCTAGGATTGCCTTGGCTGCAATCTCACAACCCAGTCCTCGACTGGAAAGCTATGTCTGTGTTGAGCTGGGGATGTAAGGGGGCTCATGGGGATGTACCTGTGGTTTCCATTTCATCATCTATTCCCTCTGAAATTCCTGAGTTCCTGTCTGACTATCGTGACGTCTTTGAAGAATCCAAGCTTGGTTCGTTACCTCCGCACCGAGAGTGCGATTGTGCCATAGATTTAATCCCGGGTAGTAAATACCCAAAGGGTCGTTTATTTAATCTGTCTGTGCCTGAACATGCTGCTATGCGTGAATATATAAAGGAGTCCTTGGAAAAGGGACATATTCGTCCATCGTCATCTCCCTTAGGAGCCGGTTTTTTCTTTGTGTCAAAAAAAGACGGCTCTTTGAGACCATGTATTGATTATCGGCTTTTGAATAAAATCACTGTTAAATATCAATACCCATTGCCGTTGCTGACTGATTTGTTTGCTCGCATAAAGGGGGCCAAGTGGTTCTCTAAGATTGACCTTCGTGGGGCGTATAATTTGGTGCGAATCAGGCAGGGGGATGAGTGGAAAACCGCATTTAATACGCCCGAGGGCCACTTTGAGTATTTAGTGATGCCTTTTGGTCTTTCAAATGCTCCGTCAGTTTTCCAGTCCTTTATGCATGATATTTTTCGCGATTATTTGGATAAATTTATGATTGTGTATCTGGATGATATTCTGATTTTTTCGGATGACTGGGACTCTCATGTCCAGCAAGTCAGGAGGGTTTTTCAGGTTTTGCGGTCTAATTCTTTGTGTGTGAAGGGTTCTAAGTGTGTTTTTGGGGTACAGAGGATTTCCTTTTTGGGATATATTTTTTCCCCCTCTTCCATTGAAATGGATCCTGTCAAGGTTCAAGCTATTTGTGATTGGACGCAGCCCTCTTCTCTTAAGAGTCTTCAGAAATTTTTGGGCTTTGCTAACTTTTATCGTCGATTTATTGCTGGTTTTTCGGATATTGCTAAGCCATTGACCGATTTGACTAAGAAGGGTGCTGATGTTGCTGATTGGTCCCCTGATGCTGTGGAGGCCTTTCGGGAGCTTAAGCGCCGTTTTTCCTCTGCCCCTGTGTTGCGTCAGCCTGATGTTGCTCTACCTTTTCAGGTTGAGGTCGACGCTTCTGAGATCGGAGCTGGGGCAGTGTTGTCGCAGAAAAGTTCTGACTGCTCCGTGATGAGGCCTTGTGCCTTCTTTTCCCGTAAATTTTCGCCCGCTGAGCGGAATTATGATGTTGGGAATCGGGAGCTTTTGGCCATGAAGTGGGCTTTTGAGGAGTGGCGCCATTGGCTTGAGGGGGCCAGACATCAGGTGGTGGTATTGACTGACCACAAAAATTTGATTTATCTTGAGACCGCCAGGCGCCTGAATCCTAGACAGGCGCGCTGGTCATTATTTTTCTCTCGGTTTAATTTTGTGGTGTCATACCTACCGGGTTCTAAGAATGTTAAGGCGGATGCCCTTTCTAGGAGTTTTGAGCCTGACTCGCCTGGTAACTCTGAGCCCACAGGTATCCTTAAGGATGGAGTGGTATTGTCAGCCGTTTCTCCAGACCTGCGGCGGGCCTTGCAGGAGTTTCAGGCGGATAGACCTGATCGTTGCCCACCTGATAAACTGTTTGTTCCTGATGATTGGACCAGTAGAGTCATCTCTGAGGTTCATTCTTCTGCGTTGGCAGGTCATCCTGGCATTTTTGGTACCAGGGATTTGGTGGCAAGGTCCTTCTGGTGGCCTTCCCTGTCACGAGATGTGCGAGGCTTTGTGCAGTCTTGTGACGTTTGTGCTCGGGCCAAGCCTTGTTGTTCTCGGGCTAGTGGATTGTTGTTGCCCTTGCCTATTCCTAAGAGGCCTTGGACGCACATCTCGATGGATTTTATTTCAGATCTGCCTGTTTCTCAGAAGATGTCTGTCATCTGGGTGGTGTGTGACCGTTTCTCTAAGATGGTCCATTTGGTTCCTCTGCCCAAGTTGCCTTCTTCTTCCGAGTTGGTTCCTCTGTTTTTTCAAAATGTTGTTCGTTTGCATGGTATTCCTGAGAATATCGTTTCTGACAGAGGGACCCAATTCGTGTCTAGATTTTGGCGGGCATTCTGTGCTAGGATGGGCATAGATTTATCTTTTTCGTCCGCTTTCCATCCTCAGACGAATGGCCAGACCGAGCGGATTAATCAGACCCTGGAGACATATCTGAGGTGTTTTGTGTCTGCTGACCAGGATGATTGGGTTGCTTTTTTGCCATTGGCGGAGTTTGCTCTCAATAATCGGGCCAGCTCTGCCACTTTGGTGTCCCCGTTTTTCTGTAATTCGGGGTTTCATCCTCGATTTTCCTCTGGTCAGGTGGAATCTTCGGATTGTCCTGGAGTGGATGCTGTGGTGGAGAGATTGCATCAGATCTGGGGGCAGGTGGTGGACAATTTGAGGTTGTCCCAGGAGAAGACTCAGCTTTTTGCCAACCGCCACCGTCGTGTTGGTCCTCGGCTTTGTGTTGGGGATTTGGTGTGGTTGTCTTCTCGTTTTGTCCCTATGAGGGTCTCTTCTCCTAAGTTTAAGCCTCGGTTCATCGGCCCATATAAGATATTGGAGATTCTTAACCCTGTTTCCTTCCGTTTGGACCTCCCTGCATCCTTTTCTATTCATAACGTTTTTCATCGGTCATTATTGCGCAGGTATGAGGTACCGGTTGTGCCTTCCGTTGAGCCTCCTGCTCCGGTGTTGGTTGAGGGTGAGTTGGAGTACGTTGTGGAGAAAATCTTAGACTCTCGTGTTTCCAGACGGAGACTCCAGTATCTGGTCAAGTGGAAGGGATACGGCCAGGAGGATAATTCTTGGGTGAATGCATCTGATGTTCATGCCTCTGATCTGGTTCGTGCCTTTTATAGGGCCCATCCTGATCGCCCTGGTGGTTCTGGTGAGGGTTCGGTGCCCCCTCCTTGAGGGGGGGGTACTGTTGTGAATTTGGATTCTGGGCTCCCCCGGTGGCTACTGGTGGAATTGAACTGGTGTCTTCATCTTCTCTGTTCACCTGTTCCCATCAAAATGTGGGAGTCGCTATATAACCTTGCTGCTCTGTTAGTTGCTTGCCGGTCAACAATGTTATCAGAAGCCTCTCTGTGCTTGTTCCTGCTCCTAGACAACTACTAGATAAGTTGGACTCTTGTCCATGTTTGTTTTTGCATTTTTGTTCCAGTTCACAGCTGTAGTTTCGTTACTGTGTCTGGAAAGCTCTTGTGAACAGGAATTGCCACTCTGGTGTTATGAGTTAATGCCAGAGTTTTAAAGTAATTTCTGGATGGTGTTTTGATAGGGTTTTCAGCTGACCATGAAAGTGTCCTTTCTGTCTTCTGCTATGTAGTAAGTGGACCTCAAATTTGCTAAACCTATTTTCATACTACGTTTGTTATTTCATCTTGATTCACCGCCAATACATGTGGGGGGCCTCTGTCTCCTTTCGGGGTATTTCTCTAGAGGTGAGCTAGGACTAATATTTTCCTCTGCTAGCTTTATTTAGTCCTCCGGCTGGTGCTGGGCATCTAGAATCAACGTAGGCATGCTACCCGGCCACTGCTAGTTGTGTGTTAGGTTTAGTTCATGGTCAGCTCAGTTCCCATCTTCCAAGAGCTAGTTCCTATATATGCTGATGCTATGATCTCTTGCCATTGAGATCATGACAGGGGAGCCAGTGAAGGGATTGACAGAGGGGAGAGGCCGGGGAATAGCAGGGTTGACAGGTGGATTAGTCGGGCAGCAGAGTTTAGAATAGATTGGAGGGGTGTGAGAGTGTTAGAGGGGAGGCCACAGAGCAGGAGGTTGCAGTAGTCAAGGCGAGAGATGATGAGGGCATGGACTAGGGTTTTTGCAGATTCTTGGTTGAGGAATGTACGGATTCGTGAAATATTTTTGAGTTGAAGTCGGCAGGAAGTGGAAAGGGCTTGGATATGTGGTTTGAAGGAGAGATCAGCATCCAGGATTACCCCGAGGCTGCGAGCTTGTGGGACTGGGGAGGGTGGGCAGCCATGCACTGTAATGGATAGGTTCGTTGGGGGGGTCGCGTGAGATGGGGGAAAGATGATGAATTCTGTTTTGTCCATGTTAAGTTTCAGAAATCTAGCGGAGAAGAAGGATGAAATAGTGGACAGACATTGAGGGATTCTGGTTAGCAGGGAGGTGATATCTGGTCCAGAGATGTAGATCTGTGTGTCATCAGCATACAGGTGATACTGGAAGCCATGAGATTCTATGAGCTGTCCCAGGCCAAAGGTGTAAATGGAGAAGAGCAGGGGCCCAAGGACTGAACCTTGTGGGACTCCGACAGATAGGGGGCGAGGTGAGGAGGTGGTGTGTGAGTGGGAGACGCTGAATGTCCGGTCTGTTAGGTATGATGAGATCCAAGATAGGGCCAAGTCTGTGATGCCAAGGGATGAGAGGGTCTGTAATAATAAGGAATGGTCCACTGTGTCAAAGGCAGCCGACAGGTCGAGGAGGAGGAGGACAGAGTAGTGTCGCTTTGCTCTTGGCGGTTAAGAGGTCATTGGTGACCTTAGTTAGGGCAGTTTCAGTGGAGTGGTGTGACCGGAAGCCAGATTGTAAGCGGTCAAAGAGGGAGCAAGAAGAGAGATGGGAGGACAGTTCAAGGTAGACGTGTTGTTCCAGTAGTTTGGAGGCATAAGGGAGAAGTGATATAGGGCGATAGCTAGATACAGAGGATGGGTCAAGAGAAGGCTTTTTGAGGATAGGTGTGATTGAGGCATGTTTAAAACTTGAGGGGAAAACACCAGTTGTTAGTGATAGGTTGAAGAGATGGGTTAGGGTTGGGATGAAGACTTTGGTGAGGTTTGGAATGAAGTGGGATGGGAGTGGGTCAAGTACACAGGTGGTGAGATGCGATCTTGAGAGTAGAGTGGAGAGTTGATCTTCTGTAATGGTGGAGAAGTTGGTTTTGGAGGTGGAGGGCTGGGAAGTCGGGAGGAAGGGCTCTGGGGGTTGTTGACCAAAACTGTCTCTGATGTTATCAATCTTCTGCTTGAAAAATGAGGCAAAGTCTTCAGCTGAGATAAGTGGGGAGGGAGGAGGTGTGTTATGACCCCAATGGCGAGGGTCTCAGAGGAACGTGGAAGTCTGCAGAATACAAAAATCCAGCTCATAGGGCAGTGGTAACTGGGTTGACCATATATCTACTCCTAACGCCAACACTAGAAGTAGCCGGGGATCATTCCTACGTTGATTCTAGATGACACGCGCCAGCCGGAGAATCTAGCTACCCCTAGTAGAGGAAAACAAAGACCTTTCTTGCCTCCAGAGAAGGGGACCCCAAAGCTGGATAGAAGCCCCCCACAAATAATGACGGTGAGGTAAGAGGAAATGACAAACACAGAAATGAACCAGGTTTAGCACAGAGAGGCCCGCTTACTGATAGCAGAATAAAGAAAGGTAACTTATATGGTCAACAAAAACCCTATCAAAATCCACACTGGAAATTCAAGAACCCCCGAACCGTCTAACGGTCCGGGGGGAGAACACCAGCCCCCTAGAGCTTCCAGCAAAGGTCAGGATATAGATTTGGAACAAGCTGGACAAAAATACAAAACCAAAACAAATAGCAAAAAGCAAAAGGCAGACTTAGCTGATATAACTGGAACCAGGATCAGTAAACAAGAGCACAGCAGACTAGCTCTGATAACTACGTTGCCAGGCATAGAACTGAAGGTCCAGGGAGCTTATATAGCAACACCCCTAACTAACGACCCAGGTGCGGATAAAAGGAATGACAGAAAAACCAGAGTCAAAAAACTAGTAACCACTAGAGGGAGCAAAAAGCAAATTCACAACAGTACCCCCCCCTTATTGAGGGGTCACCGAACCCTCACCACGACCACCAGGGCGATCAGGATGAGCGGCATGAAAGGCACGAACTAAATCGGCCGCATGAACATCAGAGGCGACCACCCAGGAATTATCCTCCTGACCATAGCCCTTCCACTTGACCAGGTACTGAAGCCTCCGCCTGGAGAGGCGAGAATCCAAGATCTTCTCCACCACGTACTCCAACTCGCCCTCAACCAACACCGGAGCAGGAGGCTCAGCAGAAGGAACTACAGGCACAATGTACCGCCGCAACAAGGACCTATGAAATACATTGTGAATAGCAAACGACACAGGAAGATCCAGACGAAAAGATACAGGATTAAGGATTTCCAATATCTTGTAAGGCCCAATAAAACGAGGTTTAAATTTGGGAGAGGAGACCTTCATAGGAACAAAGCGGGAAGAAAGCCATACCAAATCCCCAACGCGTAGTCGGGGACCCACACCGCGGCGGCGGTTGGCAAAGCGCTGAGCCTTCTCCTGTGACAACTTCAAGTTGTCCACCACATGATTCCAGATCTGCTGCAACCTATCCACCACAGAATCCACCCCAGGACAGTCAGAAGGCTCCACATGACCCGAAGAAAAGCGAGGATGGAAACCAGAGTTGCAGAAAAAAGGCGAAACCAAGGTGGCGGAACTAGCCCGATTATTAAGGGCAAACTCAGCCAACGGCAAGAATGTCACCCAATCGTCCTGATCAGCAGAGACAAAACACCTCAAATAAGCCTCCAAAGTCTGATTGGTTCGCTCCGTCTGTCCATTAGTCTGAGGATGGAAAGCAGACGAAAACGACAAATCAATGCCCATCCTACTACAAAAGGATCGCCAGAACCTGGAAACGAACTGGGATCCTCTGTCTGACACAATATTCTCAGGGATGCCGTGCAAACGAACCACGTTCTGGAAAAACACAGGAACCAGATCGGAAGAGGAAGGCAGCTTAGGCAAAGGAACCAAATGGACCATCTTGGAGAAGCGATCACATATCACCCAGATAACGGACATGCCCTGAGATAGCGGAAGATCAGAAATGAAATCCATGGAGATATGTGTCCAAGGTCTCTTCGGGACAGGCAAGGGCAAGAGCAAACCGCTGGCACGAGAACAGCAAGGCTTAGCTCGAGCACAAGTCCCACAGGACTGCACAAATGACCGCACATCCCTTGACAAGGAAGGCCACCAAAAGGACCTGGCCACCAGATCTCTGGTGCCAAAAATTCCCGGGTGACCTGCCAACACCGAGGAATGAACCTCGGAAATGACTCTGCTGGTCCACTTATCCGGGACAAACAGTCTGTCAGGTGGACAAGACTCAGGCCTATCAGCCTGAAATCTCTGTAACACACGTCGCAGATCCGGAGAAATAGCTGACAAGATAACTCCATCTTTAAGAATACCAACAGGATCAGCGACTCCAGGAGCATCAGGCACAAAGCTCCTAGAAAGAGCATCGGCCTTCACATTCTTTGAACCTGGTAAATACGAGACAACAAAATCAAAGCGGGAGAAAAACAATGACCAGCGGGCCTGTCTCGGATTAAGGCGTTTAGCAGACTCGAGATACATCAGATTTTTGTGATCAGTCAAGACCACCACACGATGCTTAGCACCCTCGAGCCAATGACGCCACTCCTCAAATGCCCACTTCATGGCCAACAACTCCCGATTGCCCACATCATAATTTCGCTCGGCAGGCGAAAACTTCCTAGAGAAAAAGGCACAAGGTTTCATAACAGAGCAACCAGGGCCTCTCTGCGACAAAACGGCCCCTGCCCCAATCTCCGAAGCATCCACCTCAACCTGAAAGGGAAGTGAGACGTCAGGCTGGCACAAAACAGGCGCCGAAGTAAACCGGCGTTTCAACTCCTGGAAAGCCTCCACGGCAGCAGGAGCCCAGTTAGCTACATCAGAGCCCTTCTTGGTCATATCCGTCAAAGGTTTCACAATGCTAGAAAAATTAGCGATAAAACGACGGTAGAAGTTAGCGAAGCCCAAGAACTTCTGAAGACTCTTAACTGACGAGGGCTGAGTCCAATAAGGATAGCTCGGACCTTGACTGGGTCCATCTCCACAGCAGAAGGGGAAAAAATGAACCCCAAAAAGGGAACCTTCTGTACACCAAAGAGACACTTAGAGCCCTTGACAAACAAAGAATTTTCACGCAAAATTTTAAAGACCAACCTGACCTGCTCCACATGCGAATCCCAATTATCAGAAAAAACCAAAATATCATCCAGATAAACAATCAAAAATTTATCCAGATACTTCCGGAAAATGTCATGCATAAAGGACTGAAAAACTGAAGGCGCATTGGAGAGCCCAAAAGGCATCACCAAGTACTCAAAATGACCTTCGGGCGTATTGAATGCGGTTTTCCATTCATCACCTTGCTTAATGCGCAAAAGGTTGTACGCACCACGAAGGTCTATCTTGGTGAACCACTTGGCACCCTTAATCCGGGCAAACAAGTCAGACAACAGCGGTAAAGGATACTGAAATTTGACAGTGATCTTATTTAAAAGCCGATAATCAATACAAGGTCTCAAAGATCCGTCCTTTTTTGCCACAAAAAAGAATCCCGCACCAAGAGGGGAAGAAGACGGACGAATATGTCCTTTCTCCAGAGACTCCTTGATATATGAACGCATAGCGGTATGTTCAGGTACCGACAGATTAAACAGTCTTCCCTTAGGAAATTTACTGCCTGGGATCAAATCTATAGCACAGTCACAGTCCCTATGAGGAGGCAGCGCACTGGACTCAGACTCACTGAAGACATCCTGATAATCAGACAAATACTCCGGAACTTCCGAAGGCGTAGAAGAAGCAATAGACACAGGCA
Organism: Ranitomeya variabilis; assembly: GCF_051348905.1. NCBI lineage: Eukaryota > Metazoa > Chordata > Amphibia > Anura > Dendrobatidae > Ranitomeya > Ranitomeya variabilis. The sequence goes on from NC_135236.1 coordinate 603,582,881, forward strand.
GGGAATCCCCATGAATACCACGACAGCCCCAACTTGAGACTGACATAGCCTTCCAGTCCAGGACTGGATTATGGGTCTGTAACCATGGCAGCCCTAAAACAACCAAATCATGCATTTTATGCAAAACCAGGAAACGTATCACCTCGCGGTGTTCAGGAGTCATGCACATGGTAACCTGTGTCCAATACTGCGGTTTATTTGCTGCCAATGGTGTAGCATCAATACCCCTAAGAGGTATAGGATTTTCTAATGGTTCAAGAGTAAAACCACAGCGCTTAGCAAATGAGAGATCCATGAGACTCAGGGCAGCACCTGAATCTACAAACGCCATGACAGGATAAGATGACAGTGAGCAAATCAAAGTTACAGACAGAATAAATTTAGGTTGCAAATTACCAACGGTGACAGGACTAACAACCTTAGCTATACGTTTAGAGCATGCTGAGATAACATGTGTAGAATCACCACAGTAGTAGCACAAGCCATTCCGGCGTCTATGAATTTTCCGCTCATTTCTAGTCAGGATTCTATCACATTGCATTAAATCAGGTGTCTGTTCAGACAACACCATGAGGGAATTTGCGGTTTTTCTATCACATTGCACCGAATTAGGTGTCTGTTCAGACAACACCATGAGGGAATTTGCGGTTTTGCGCTCCCGCAACCGCCGGTCAATTTGAATAGCCAGTGCCATAGTATCATTCAGACCTGTGGGAATGGGAAAACCCACCATAACATTCTTAATGGCTTCAAAAAGGCCATTTCTAAAATTAGCGGCCAGTGCACACTCGTTCCAATGTGTCAGCACGGACCATTTCCGAAATTTTTGGCAATACACTTCAGCCTCGTCCTGCCCCTGAGACATAGCCAGCAAGGCCTTTTCTGCCTGAATCTCAAGATTGGGTTCCTCATAAAGTAAACCGAGCGCCAGAAAAAACGCATCAAGATCAGCCAATGCCGGATCTCCTGGCGCCAGCGAAAAAGCCCAATCCTGAGGGTTGCCCCGTAAGAACGAAATAACAATTTTTACTTGCTGAGCAGAATCTCCAGATGAACAGGGTCTCAGGGACAAAAACAATTTACAATTATTCACAAAATTCCTAAACTTAAACCTGTCTCCGGAAAACAGTTCAGGAATCGGTATTTTAGGTTCTGACCTAGGATTTCTGATAACATAGTCTTGTATGCCCTGCACACGAGTAGCCAGCTGGTCCACACTTGTAATCAAGGTCTGGACATTCATGTCTGCAGCAAGCATAGCCACTCTGAGGTAAAGGGGAAGAAGAAGAAAAAAAAAAACTCAGAATCTTCTTTCTTATAATCCCTCTTCTGCAATGCATTAAACATTTAATATTGGCCTGGCAAACTGTTATGACCCCAATGGCGAGGGTCTCAGAGGAACGTGGAAGTCTGCAGAATACAAAAATCCAGCTCATAGGGCAGTGGTAACTGGGTTGACCATATATCTACTCCTAACGCCAACACTAGAAGTAGCCGGGGATCATTCCTACGTTGATTCTAGATGACACGCGCCAGCCGGAGAATCTAGCTACCCCTAGTAGAGGAAAACAAAGACCTTTCTTGCCTCCAGAGAAGGGGACCCCAAAGCTGGATAGAAGCCCCCCACAAATAATGACGGTGAGGTAAGAGGAAATGACAAACACAGAAATGAACCAGGTTTAGCACAGAGAGGCCCGCTTACTGATAGCAGAATAAAGAAAGGTAACTTATATGGTCAACAAAAACCCTATCAAAATCCACACTGGAAATTCAAGAACCCCCGAACCGTCTAACGGTCCGGGGGGAGAACACCAGCCCCCTAGAGCTTCCAGCAAAGGTCAGGATATAGATTTGGAACAAGCTGGACAAAAATACAAAACCAAAACAAATAGCAAAAAGCAAAAGGCAGACTTAGCTGATATAACTGGAACCAGGATCAGTAGACAAGAGCACAGCAGACTAGCTCTGATAACTACGTTGCCAGGCATAGAACTGAAGGTCCAGGGAGCTTATATAGCAACACCCCTAACTAACGACCCAGGTGCGGATAAAAGGAATGACAGAAAAACCAGAGTCAAAAAACTAGTAACCACTAGAGGGAGCAAAAAGCAAATTCACAACAGAGGTGCTGGGGGACGGAGGAGAGAATTGAAAGTGTTGAATAACTGTTTAGGGTTGTGAGACAGGGAGGATATGAGAGATGAGAAGTAGGTTTGTTTAGCTGTGGCGAGTGTGGTCTTGAAAGTAGTGAGGGACTGTTTGAATGTGATGAAGTGCTCGTTGGAGTGGGATCTTTTCCATTCGCGCTCAGCAGCCCTGGAGGCTCGCCTCAGTTCTTTGGTCAGGCTGGTGTGCCAGGGGTGTCTGTTGATTTTGCGAGCTTTGGTATGTGTAAGTGGGGCAGCAGATTCCAGAGCTACAGCTATTGTGGTGTTATATAGAGTGACAGCGTCATCCGCATTGTGTAAAGAACGTATGTCTGTGAGAGGGAGGAGGGATTCAGAGAATGAATGTAGGTCAAGATGTTTAAGATTTCTGCGAGGGTGTGAAAGTTTGTGGGGTGGGGATTGTAAACATGGAGTGGAGAGGGAAGAGAATGTGAGAAGGTTGTGGTCAGAGAGAGGAAGAGGTGAGTTAGAGAGGTTAGATAGGGAGCAGAGGCGGGTGAAGATGAGGTCCAGTGTGTGACCATCTTTGTGAGTGGCTGCAGAAGACCATTGAATGAGGCCGAAGGAGGAAGTGAGAGATAGAAGTTTAGTGGCAGCTGAGAGGGAAGTGTCAATGGGGATGTTGAAGTCGCCCATGATGATAGTGGGGATGTCCGCGGAAAGGAAATGAAGTAGCCAGGTGGTGAAGTGGTCAAAGAAGGTGGTGGCTGGCCCTGGGGGGTGGTAAATGACAGCCAGTTGGAGGTTGGAGAGGGAGTAGATGCACACAGAGTGCACCTCAAAGGAAGGTAGGGTAACAGAGGGTGGAAGTGGGATTGGGGTGAAGGAGCAGTTATCTGACAGGAGAAAACCAACTCCTCCGCCATGTTTGCTGCTGCAGCTTGGGTGTGAGAAAGGTGGAGGCCACCATAAAAGAGTGCAGCAGGGGAGGCTGTGTCGGAAGGGGTGAGCCAGGTTTCGGTGATGGCGACGAATGAAAGTTTGGTAGTAACAAAGAGATCATGGATGTAGGAAAGCTTGTTGCAGACAGAGCGAGAATTCCACAGAGCTCCTGTCAGTGAGACTGGGGAAGTGGGGACTGGGCGAATGGGTATAAGGTTAGAGAGGTTACGGAAATTTGTGATAGAACGTGGATGTTTTTGCCATTTGTGAGTAATGGGTCTCACTGTGGTCACTGGAGTCCCAAAGCTTTAGAAATGGCTTTATAACCATTTCCAGACTGATAAATTTCAACTACTTTGTTTCTCATTTGTTAGAGAATTTCTTTGGATCACTGTATGATATCTACCTTGTGAGTATCATTTGGTATACTTCACTTTGGCAGGCATGTCCTCTTTAAGTGATTTCTTGATTGAGAATGGGTGTGGCAGTAATCAGGTCTGGGTGAGTCTAGGGAATTTGAACTCAGCTTCTCAAAAATGTGACAAACCACAGTTAATTTATGTTTTAAGGGAGGGCAATCACTTTTTCACAAGCGGTTTGGATTTATTTTTCCCTTAATAATAAAGATACCTTAATTTAAAAACTGCATTTTGTGTTTACCTGTGTTATCTATGTCTAATATTTAAATTTACCAATACTAGATGACACCGGCGCTCACCACTAGGTAAATAAATAAATTCCACCCAAAGGGAAGGGGGAAGAAAAGGGTTTGTGTGAGGTACAAACACAGGGAAGAAGGGTACCGCCCCCAGCTGCTGGAATCCAAACAGAATGTGTGCCAATCCTGTATAAGAGCTTATATCAATTTTGAAATATAGGACACCGCGCTTGGGAGAAAAAAACTGTATCATCAGTTCACTCCGTCCGTATCTACGCTCCCTCCAATCTCCAAATGGCTGTCATATACCATCCACCGGGCTCAGCCACTGCCTTCATTGACCAATTCTCCACCTGGCTCCTTCACTTTCTCTCTGCTGACATCCCCACCATCATCATGGGTGACTTTAATATCCCTACTGACACCCACCAGCCAGCAGCCTCCAAGCTACTGGCCTTTTCTTCATCCTTTGGACTCACTCAGTGGTCCTCCACAGCCACCCACACAGACGAACATACACTAGACCTCATCTTCACCCGCCTCTGTTCCTTATCTAATCTCACAACCTCTCCCTTCCCCCTATCTGACCACCATCTACTCACCTTCTCATCCTTGTCCTTCTTACCTGCCCCCCATGTCTAGACATTACCACATTCTCGCATAAACTTCGCACATCTAGACATTCACAGACTCTCAGACTCTCTCCTACCCCTGTCCTCCATATCTTCACTCCATAACACTGACAGCGCCACCGCTTTCTATAACTCCACACTCACATCAGCCATAGACTCAGTCTCCCCTCTCATGCATGGCACAGTGCGACGAACCAATAGGCAACCTTGGCATAACAATCTCACAAAAACACTTCGACAAGCATCCAGGGTTGCGGAGCGGCGTTGGAAGAAAAGACGCCTGCCAGACGACTTCACTGCTTTCAAACAAGCTACATTTGACTTCAAATCAGCCCTCACCTCCGCTAAACAGACTTATTTCACTAACCTTGTATCTTCAATGTCCTACAACCCAAAACAACTATTCAGCACATTTAACTCCCTCCTGCCGCCCACCACTGCCACCTCCCCCTCCCCTCATCTCTTCCGAGGACTTTGCCACCTACTTCAAAAACAAGATCGACCAAACAAGGCAAACCCTAACTGTTCTACTACCCCAACCACTCCATATACCAGACCTCTGCCCTTCCCTAATAACCTCCCTCTCCAACATCACTGAAGGAGAGCTTACTCGCCTCTTTTCCAAATCACACCTCACCACCTGTGCACTTGACCCTATCCCCTCTCACCTGCTCCCCAACCTCACTAACATGCTCATTCCAACCCTAACCCATCTCTTCAACCTATCACTATCTTCTGGTACCTTCCCCTCTGCCTTCAAACATGCCACGACCCATCCTCAAAGAAAACTAACCTTGACCCAACTGCTATGCCCAGCTACCGCCCCATATCACTGCTCCCTTTTGCTTCAAAAGTCCTTGAGCAGCATGTCCATGCTCAAATTTCCTCCCACCTCTCATTTAACTCTCTCCTTGACAACCTCCAATCTGGCTTCCGCCCCCACCACTCCACCGAAACTGCCCTGATAAAAATTACTAATGACTTACTCACAGCCAAAGCTAACAGACAGTTCTCCATCCTCCTCCTTCTTGACCTGTCCTCTGCTTTCGACACAGTCGATCACTGCCTACTGCTACAAATTCTTTCTTCCCTTGGCATCAAAGACCTTGCCCTGTCCTGGATTGCCTCATACCTTTCCGACCGCACATTTATCGTTTCCCACTCCCACAGCACCTCCTCATCCCGCCCTCTCTCTGTTGGAGTCCCTCAAGGCTCTGTCCTAGGACAACTCATAAAGTGCCATGGCTTCCAGTACCACCTGTATGCGGACGACACTCAGATCTACCTCTCTGGCCCAGATATCACCTCTCTGCTGTCCAGAATCCCGAAGTGTCTGTCAGCCATTTCCTCCTTCTTCACCTCTCGCTTCCTAAAACTCAATGTAGACAAAACCGAACTCATCATCTTTCCCCCATCTCACGTATCCCCCCTACCTGATCTATCTATTATGGTAAACGGCATCACGCTCTCTCCCGCACCTGAAATCCGCTGTCTTGGGGTAACTCTCGACTCTGCCCTGTCCTTCAAACCGCACGTCCAAACTCTTGCCACCTCCTGTCGCCTCCAACTCAAAAATATTGCCAAAATCCGTTCCTTCCTCAGCTCACAATCTACCAAAACTATTGTGCATGCCCTCATCATCTCCCGCCTCAACTACTGCAACACCCTCCTCTGTGGCCTCCCCGCTAACTCTCTTGCACCACTCCAGTCTGTCCTAAACTCTGCTGCCCGGCTAATCCACCTCTCTCCTCACTACTCCCCTGCTTCTCCCGTCTGCAAATCCCTCCACTGGCTCCCAATTCCCCAATGAATCCAGTTCAAACTACTAACACTGATCTACAAAGCCATCCACAACCTGTCCCCTCCCTATATCTCTGAACTAATCTCCCAATATCTTCCCTCATGTAATCTCTGATTCTCCCAAGACCTCCTACTCTCCTCCACACTTATTCGTTCCTCACACAACCGCCTCCAAGATTTCTCCCGAATATCCCCCATCCTCTGGAATTCCATGCCTCAACACGTCCGATTATCCACCACCCTCGGATCCTTCAGACAGAACCTGAAAACCCAGCTCTTCAAGAAAGCCTACAGCCTGCAATAACCATTCTGCCACCTCGCCATCGCCATCGCCAGAGCCTCGCCATCGCCAGAGCCGCCGCCTCGCCATCGCCAGAGCCGCCGCCTCGCCCCCTACCTTCTGCCTCTTCCCCACTATCCCATAGAATGTAAGTCCGCAAGGACAGGGTCCTCTCCCCTCTGTACCAGTCTGTCCCTGTAAACTTTTTACTGTAAACGATATCTATAACTCTGTATGTAACCCCTTACTCATGTACAGCACCATGGAATTAATGGTGCTATATAAATGAATAATAATAATTATTATTATTATTATCAGGGAGTAATCAATAAGATGAAACCCCTAACATTAGTTGGTATGTAGGTACCTCCCATGTTGGACAACGCCATATATACATATATATATAGTCCAGAGAATACTAATGTCAATGGTAAGTTATACCTAGTTCCCAAGTGACACTGTTAAATGCGGTAATGCTGCTTACACTAGGCGAAGTACATGAACCTTCATGTCCTGCGTTCCATCATTGTTGGTCCAGCCGTATCTTGTTGGACGGGCGGTTGAATATAAGTGTTTGTACACTAGCGGTGGGAGGCTGGAGATATGAAGCGCCTCAGCTGCAGGTATCAGGGAGCCCCGGCCGTAGGCATCCCTGGATACTGCTGAGAAAATGGCTGCCAGTACTCACTCGCGCGTGCTTAGAAGTGACGTCACTAAAGCTACGGAGCACTGCTTAGACCAAAAACAGATAACCAATGCATTTCGAAGGTATACGACCTTCTTCATCAGGGTTAGAACCCGCATTGTGGTTGCTTCTATATGTACTCTCGGCTGCAGCCTATGTGTCTCCGCCCTCCAGAGCAGAAACCGCTCAGTCCCGTCCCAGCTTGCATTCTACATGTACAGTATGTTTGTGTACTTTAATGCAACTAATGGTCGGCATTGAATACACCAGGCTAGATCAATACATGCTTTTCCTTCTCAAAACGGATGCTTGTGATAAATAGCTTAGTATACATTTAAATAAAACATACATATGCTCATTCCCTAAATGTAAAAATGCCAACTATTTGTTAAAACTAACTTTATTACATAATCCTTTAAAAGTATTTAAAAAAGTGAGCATATGTTCAAATTATTAACATAGTCCCATATGTCATACTATTAAGTAGAATAACACCACAAATCGTCCAAGGGACAAGAGAAATTTTAAAAAAATAAAAATAAAAATGCCATATAAAAGATAATATATATGTTTAAAAAATTAATAAATAATTTAATAAATTAAGCATAATTTGTTTCATATTAATTAAAAGATGTTTTGTCTAAAAAGTGAATGAACCCGAAAATGCTCGTTGTTTGTAAAACGCCTTTCTGTGGCCCTAACTGCAGATGTGCCTATAGTAACTATACCCTGTCGTATTAGAAAGCGTGCAGCTCCAAATCATAGTTTAAACCTTTGGGGGTGAGGCAATCCAGCTGAAAAATCCACTGGGACTCAATTCTAGACATTTGTTTTAAGAAGTCTCCCTTCCTTGGATTTGGTTGTACCTTCTGAATACCACTGAAGAACATACCTTTAGTTAATCTCCCATGTCTCTCCTTGAAATGATGCGATAGGAGATGCCCCATATAGCCCTTTTGGATATTGCTTAAATGTTCCTTCAACCGTACCATCAGCTTCCTTTTGGTCCTCCCCACATATATTTTGTTACATGGGCACCGGCTAAGGCAAATCACCCCTGAGGAGAAGCAGGAAATGTTATCCCTAATGGTAAATTCCTCCACTAGAGTCTTTAAAACTCGATTGGCGAGTTTTTTTAAAAGATCTATTTAAACAACAGAAACATCCTCCACATGGTGTAAAACCTATATTAGAGCATGAAGATGTTCCGAGACCCACTTGAGGTTTGCTGAAAGCTAATTTGGGTATGGGAGCTAAAAGGTTACCAAGTATTAGGGCCTTTCTAAACACAAACTTAGGGTGAGATGGTAGATGTTCACCTATTAGCTTATCCCTTTGTAGGGTAGCCCAATGCCTGCGGATAATGCCCTGAAATTGTCTGTAACCCGCATGAAATTGTGTTATAAAGGGTAATTGATTGATCTGTTCAAAGATGTCTGGAGTCGCAAGGACATTTGTTCTTGTCTTATGAACTAAGGTACTTCTTGGAACCCCCGTTGCTACACTTTTAGCTTGCTCCAACACTGGTTGTGTATACCCTTTATCGAGAAATTGTTTTAAGGACAAAGCACCTCTTTTGAGAGGTCTGGCCCCAACGGAGTACTTCTCTAGATCTCCAATCTAGAACAGGCTTATGTTTTTGTAGCCATGGTAGGTCCATGAGCAGGGGATAGGACAGACCAGACAGTACATAAAGCGAGATTCTCTCTGAGTGCAATATTCCAAACTCAAGTTTCACAGGCTCAGAAACTAAAAGAACGGCCTCGAAGAGAGGTTTCCCATTTTTCCCATTCACAGACGAAGCCACCGATGGACTCTGTAGATGTTGGATCGGGATTTAATACTGCTTCACAACGGCCTGTAAAAAGAAATTTCCTGCGGAACCAGAGTCCAGGTAGGCCTATTCGACAAAATGGATATTACCACAGGAAACGGACACTGACTGAGTCAGCGTAGGAGAGGTGTGGTCTTTGTCATGGAAGGGAGGAAGCGAGCAGGGATGCCGGTGCTACACTTACCATAAATGGGTATTTCATAACTTATCACTGTGCACCAAAATACATATCAGAATTGTGGCACACATTTCTGGCACAATGTAATCGAATTAAAATTGGAATTAATTAAGATTAAACAGTCTTAAAGGTAACCTGTTCCATGAAAAAAACACTATTAATCTGCAGATATGGAATTAAATTGTAGACTAATAGCGTTCTGAGGCTGTCTGGCACCCATACTGACAGCCCTGCTGGTGGGAGGAAATGAATTTCACTCATCTCAGCAGTGTTTGATGTTCAGTAATGGGGGTGGCACCATTTAGCTGAGTCTCCAAGTTGCAGTCCATCCTCTTCAGCTTGCGTTGTTCCTAGTGAACCATGCCGCTGCACCAACATCATCAGTCATTGCTGCATTTTAACTATTTATCCAGGCCACCTATTTCGAGATTCCGCCTCACTAGTTGAGACTAAATATGTGGCAAAATTTCCGCAAAATTGGGACAAAAAAAACTGTCTTTCCTTTCCTGCATCATATTTATTATGTATTTTAGCCATTTTCTGCATCTTGTCTGAGAAAAGGAAGTGACTTTGTAGACAGAGGGGTGGCTTACCAGAAACAGGGCATGGTTTAACATTTAGCATTGTGCACCAAACTTTTGGCAGAGCGTTGTCGTCACTTCCTGGTGCCTGTGAATAGCAAGAACTTTACTGCTATTCACTGTCACCAGAGCCAGATTCGGGGAACATGAACTTCATCGGAGCATCATGGGAACATTTTTACAAAGAAATTGGTGAAAGTGGGACTGTCACTTTTTTATTTCTGTATTTTTATATTTTTCAGGTTTCTACTTCTGGACTACACCTGATTCGATGGATTACAGCGAACTTGAATAGGAATTAAAAAAAAAACAAAAAACATTGAACGAGAAATAGAGTGAGGGAGTCTTTATTCAAAAAGTATTTTTATGTGTGTTGTGGAAGGTTGGCTCACTTAACTGCTCCTCGAAGTAGACACAGGCACCCATGTGGTTAAAGTCTATGGGTGGTTTATTGCATCATAAACCAAAAACCCAAACTGGTAACAGAGAAACAGCCTTTCTGGCTCAAATGAAAATAAAAAGTTCATGTACACTCCTGCCAAGTTCCTCTGGGACAACACATATGGCATATGGCTTTTTTTTTGGAAGTGCATTTGAACAGCAAGGTGGCTTGTTGTTGAAGGGAAATAGAGGAAAAAAAAATAAATCTATAAATCTTCAGCATAGCGAGTGTGAGCGATCTGAGTGTGACCTGAGCGCAAGTGTGGACGGCGGTAAGTGTGACTTGTGATTCAGTGAGGAGGTATTTGGAAGGCCTATACCTGTGTGAATTTGTGTGAGTTGCTGAATTGGGAGTAGCTATATTCACAAGGGGTTAACTTAGGGTGGGCGGTCATAATCAAGGGGTTATAAGAGGCAGCTGTTTGGGGCTCAAGTCCTTTTTGGAAGTGCATTTGAACAGCAAGGTGGCTTGTTGTTGAAGGGAAATAGAGGAAAAAAATCTATAAATCTTCAGCATAGCGAGTGTGAGCGAGCTGAGTGTGACCTGAGCGCAAGTGTGGACGGCGGTAAGTGTGACTTGTGATTCAGTGAGGAGGTATTTGGAAGGCCTTTAACAAATACCTGTGTGAATTTATGTGAGTTGCTGAATTGGGAGTAGCTATATTCACAAGGGGTTAACTTAGGGTGGGCGGTCATAATCAAGGGGTTATAAGGGGCAGCTGTTTGGGGCTCAAGTCCTTTTTGGAAGTGCATTTGAACAGCAAGGTGGCTTGTTGTTGAAGGGAAATAGAGGAAAAAAAAATCTATAAATCTTCAGCATAGCGAGTGTGAGCGAGCTGAGTGTGACCTGAGCGCAAGTGTGGACGGCGGTAAGTGTGACTTGTGATTCAGTGAGGAGGTATTTGGAAGGCCTTTAACAAATACCTGTGTGAATTTATGTGAGTTGCTGAATTGGGAGTAGCTATATTCACAAGGGGTTAACTTAGGGTGGGCGGTCATAATCAAGGGGTTATAAGGGGCAGCTGTTTGGGGCTCAAGTCCTTTTTGGAAGTGCATTTGAACAGCAAGGTGGCTTGTTGTTGAAGGGAAATAGAGGAAAAAAAATCTATAAATCTTCAGCATAGCGAGTGTGAGCGAGCTGAGTGTGACCTGAGCTCAAGTGTGGACGGCGGTAAGTGTGACTTGTGATTCAGTGAGGAGGTATTTGGAAGGCCTTTAACAAATACCTGTGTGAATTTGTGTGAGTTGCTGAATTGGGAGTAGCTATATTCACAAGGGGTTAACTTAGGGTGGGCGGTCATAATCAAGGGGTTATAAGGGGCAGCTGTTTGGGGCTCAAGTCCTTTTTGGAAGTGCATTTGAACAGCAAGGTGGCTTGTTGTTGAAGGGAAATAGAGGAAAAAAAAATCTATAAATCTTCAGCATAGCGAGTGTGAGCGAGCTGAGTGTGACCTGAGCGCAAGTGTGGACGGCGGTAAGTGTGACTTGTGATTCAGTGAGGAGGTATTTGGAAGGCCTTTAACAAATACCTGTGTGAATTTGTGTGAGTTGCTGAATTGGGAGTAGCTATATTCACAAGGGGTTAACTTAGGGTGGGCGGTCATAATCAAGGGGTTATAAGGGGCAGCTATTTGGGGCTCAAGTCCTTTTTGGAAGTGCATTTGAACAGCAAGGTGGCTTGTTGTTGAAGGGAAATAGAGGAAAAAAAAATCTATAAATCTTCAGCATAGCAAGTGTGAGCGAGCTGAGTGTGACCTGAGCGCAAGTGTGGAGGGCGGTAAGTGTGACTTGTGATTCACTGAGGAGGTATTTGGAAGGCCTTTAACAAATACCTGTGTGAATTTGTGTGAGTTGCTGAATTGGGAGTAGCTATATTCACAAGGGGTTAACTTAGGGTGGGCGGTCATAATCAAGGGGTTATAAGGGGCAGCTGTTTGGGGCTCAAGTCCTTTTTGGAAGTGCATTTGAACAGCAAGGTGGCTTGTTGTTGAAGGGAAATAGAGGAAAAAAAAATCTATAAATCTTCAGCATAGCGAGTGTGAGCGAGCTGAGTGTGACCTGAGCGCAAGTGTGGACGGCGGTAAGTGTGACTTGTGATTCAGTGAGGAGGTATTTGGAAGGCCTTTAACAAATACCTGTGTGAATTTGTGTGAGTTGCTGAATTGGGAGTAGCTATATTCACAAGGGGTTAACTTAGGGTGGGCGGTCATAATCAAGGGGTTATAAGGGGCAGCTGTTTGGGGCTCAAGTCCTTTTTGGAAGTGCATTTGAACAGCAAGGTGGCTTGTTGTTGAAGGGAAATAGAGGAAAAAAAATCTATAAATCTTCAGCATAGCGAGTGTGAGCGAGCTGAGTGTGACCTGAGCGCAAGTGTGGACGGCGGTAAGTGTGACTTGTGATTCAGTGAGGAGGTATTTGGAAGGCCTTTAACAAATACCTGTGTGAATTTATGTGAGTTGCTGAATTGGGAGTAGCTATATTCACAAGGGGTTAACTTAGGGTGGGCGGTCATAATCAAGTGGTTATAAGGGGCAGCTGTTTGGGGCTCAAGTCCTTTTTGGAAGTGCATTTGAACAGCAAGGTGGCTTGTTGTTGAAGGGAAATAGAGGAAAAAAAAATCTATAAATCTTCAGCATAGCGAGTGTGAGCGAGCTGAGTGTGACCTGAGCGCAAGTGTGGATGGCGGTAAGTGTGACTTGTGATTCAGTGAGGAGGTATTTGGAAGGCCTTTAACAAATACCTGTGTGAATTTGTGTGAGTTGCTGAATTGGGAGTAGCTATATTCACAAGGGGTTAACTTAGGGTGGGCGGTCATAATCAAGGGGTTATAAGGGGCAGCTGTTTGGGGCTCAAGTCCTTTTTGGAAGTGCATTTGAACAGCAAGGTGGCTTGTTGTTGAAGGGAAATAGAGGAAAAAAAAATCTATAAATCTTCAGCATAGCGAGTGTGAGCGAGCTGAGTGTGACCTGAGCGCAAGTGTGGATGGCGGTAAGTGTGACTTGTGATTCAGTGAGGAGGTATTTGGAAGGCCTTTAACAAATACCTGTGTGAATTTGTGTGAGTTACTGAATTGGGAGTAGCTATATTCACAAGGGGTTAACTTAGGGTGGGTGGTCATAATCAAGGGGTTATAAGGGGCAGCTGTTTGGGGCTCAAGTCCTTTTTGGAAGTGCATTTGAACAGCAAGGTGGCTTGTTGTTGAAGGGAAATAGGGGAAAAAAAAAATCTATAAATCTTCAGCATAGCGAGTGTGAGCGAGCTGAGTGTGACCTGAGCGCAAGTGTGGACGGCGGTAAGTGTGACTTGTGATTCAGTGAGGAGGTATTTGGAAGGCCTTTAACAAATACCTGTGTGAATTTGTGTGAGTTGCTGAATTGGGAGTAGCTATATTCACAAGGGCTTAACTTAGGGTGGGCGGTCATAATCAAGGGGTTATAAGGGGCAGCTGTTTGGGGCTCAAGTCCTTTTTGGAAGTGCATTTGAACAGCAAGGTGGCTTGTTGTTGAAGGGAAATAGAGGAAAAAAAAAATCTATAAATCTTCAGCATAGCGAGTGTGAGCGAGCTGAGTGTGACCTGAGTGCAAGTGTGGACGGCGGTAAGTGTGACTTGTGATTCAGTGAGGAGGTATTTGGAAGGCCTTTAACAAATACCTGTGTGAATTTGTGTGAGTTGCTGAATTGGGAGTAGCTATATTCACAAGGGGTTAACTTAGGGTGGGCGGTCATAATCAAGGGGTTATAAGGGGCAGCTGTTTGGGGCTCAAGTCCTTTTTGGAAGTGCATTTGAACAGCAAGGTGGCTTGTTGTTGAAGGGAAATAGAGGATAAAAAAATCTATAAATCTTCAGCATAGCGAGTGTGAGCGAGCTGAGTGTGACCTGAGCGCAAGTGTGGACGGCGGTAAGTGTGACTTGTGATTCAGTGAGGAGGTATTTGGAAGGCCTTTAACAAATACCTGTGTGAATTTGTGTGAGTTGCTGAATTGGGAGTAGCTATATTCACAAGGGGTTAACTTAGGGTGGGCGGTCATAATCAAGGGGTTATAAGGGGCAGCTGTTTGGGGCTCAAGTCCTTTTTGGAAGTGCATTTGAACAGCAAGGTGGCTTGTTGTTGAAGGGAAATAGAGGAAAAAAAATCTATAAATCTTCAGCATAGCGAGTGTGAGCGAGCTGAGTGTGACCTGAGCGCAAGTGTGGACGGCGGTAAGTGTGACTTGTGATTCAGTGAGGAGGTATTTGGAAGGCCTTTAACAAATACCTGTGTGAATTTATGTGAGTTGCTGAATTGGGAGTAGCTATATTCACAAGGGGTTAACTTAGGGTGGGCGGTCATAATCAAGGGGTTATAAGGGGCAGCTGTTTGGGGCTCAAGTCCTTTTTGGAAGTGCATTTGAACAGCAAGGTGGCTTGTTGTTGAAGGGAAATAGAGGAAAAAAAAATCTATAAATCTTCAGCATAGCGAGTGTGAGCGAGCTGAGTGTGACCTGAGCGCAAGTGTGGACGGCGGTAAGTGTGACTTGTGATTCAGTGAGGAGGTATTTGGAAGGCCTTTAACAAATACCTGTGTGAATTTGTGTGAGTTGCTGAATTGGGAGTAGCTATATTCACAAGGGGTTAACTTAGGGTGGGCGGTCATAATCAAGGGGTTATAAGGGGCAGCTGTTTGGGGCTCAAGTCCTTTTTGGAAGTGCATTTGAACAGCAAGGTGGCTTGTTGTTGAAGGGAAATAGAGGGAAAAAAAAATCTATAAATCTTCAGCATAGCAAGTGTGAGCGAGCTGAGTGTGACCTGAGCGCAAGTGTGGAGGGCGGTAAGTGTGACTTGTGATTCAATGAGGAGGTATTTGGAAGGCCTTTAACAAATACCTGTGTGAATTTGTGTGAGTTGCTGAATTGGGAGTAGCTATATTCACAAGGGGTTAACTTAGGGTGGGCGGTCATAATCAAGGGGTTATAAGGGGCAGCTGTTTGGGGCTCAAGTCCTTTTTGGAAGTGCATTTGAACAGCAAGGTGGCTTGTTGTTGAAGGGAAATAGAGGAAAAAAAATCTATAAATCTTCAGCATAGCGAGTGTGAGCGAGCTGAGTGTGACCTGAGCGCAAGTGTGGACGGCGGTAAGTGTGACTTGTGATTCAGTGAGGAGGTATTTGGAAGGCCTTTAACAAATACCTGTGTGAATTTGTGTGAGTTGCTGAATTGGGAGTAGCTATATTCACAAGGGGTTAACTTAGGGTGGGCGGTCTGTTGTGAACTCTGTTTTCAGGCTCCCTCTTGTGGTCACTGGTGGTATGGTGTGACTTTTGCTTTGGGCTCCCCCTGGTGGCTTTGTTTGTTATCCTGCTGGTCTCTGGCTATCAGCTGGTTCGTTATCCTCTGGGAGGTTCCTATATAGCTCTGTTTTACTTCCTCTTGTTGCCGGCTGTCGATGTAATCAGTGCTACTCAGATTCCTTCTGACTACCTTGCTCCCAGTCCATCCAGCACAAGCTAAGTTTTGTTTGCTCATTTTTTGATCAGCAGTGTTTATCATGTTTTCTTGTCCAGCTTGCTAAAATGTGATTCCCTCGCTTGCTGGATGCTCTAGTGGACTGAGTTTCTCCCCACACACCATTAGTTGGTGCATGGGTTCTTGAAATCTCAGGATGGATATTTTGTAAGGGTTTTTTATTGATCGCATAGACCCCTGCTCTATTTTCTGCTTTCTAGTACTAGTGGGCCTCTTTTGCTGAATCTGATTTCATCCCTACGTATGTGCCTTCTTCTTACTTCACCGTTAATATTTGTTGGGGGCTTCTATATCTTTGGGGATTATTTCTCTGGAGGCAAGCGAGGTCTTTCTTTCTCTTTAGGGGTAGCTAGTTCCTCAGGCTGGCTCGAGACGTCTAGGAATTTTTTAGGCACGTTCACCGGCTACCTCTAGTTGTGTTGGATAGGTTCAGATTTGCGATCAGTCCAGTTACCATCTCCCTAGAGCTTGTCCTTAGTTTATTCACTTGCTGGTCTATTCATGATCCTCAGCCACTAAGGATCATAACAGTACAGCCGGCCATAAAGTGTTAATTGCATGGCAGAAGCAGGAGAAAAGAAGCCTTGAGAAATTTTTTTTTTGTTGTTGTTGTTGTTGCCGTGTGTCTAGCTGCTGTGGCTAGCTTCTCTCCTCCTCTTAATCTTGGTGTGGCTCTGAGTTCAGCTGCTGACATGGATGTCCAGAGCTTGGCTTCCAGTCTGGATCATCTTGCTGCTAGGGTTCAAAGTATTCAGGATTTTGTTGTTCACAGTCCTATGTCAGAGCCTAGAATACCTATTCCGGAGTTGTTTTCTGGAGATAGATCTAGGTTCCTGAATTTTAGGAACAATTGTAAGTTGTTTCTTTCTTTGAAACCTCGTTCCTCTGGTGATGCCGTTCAGCAAGTTAAGATTATCATTTCCTTTTTGCGTGGTGACCCTCAAGATTGGATTTTCGCATTGGCGCCAGGAGATCCTGCATTGCTTAGTGTAGATGCGTTTTTTCTAGCACTTGGATTGCTCTATGAGGAACCTAATCTTGAGAACCAGGCTGAAAAAACGTTATTGGCCCTCTCGCAGGGGCAAGATGAAGCAGAGGTGTACTGCCAGAAATTTCGGAAATGGTCGGTGTTTACTCAGTGGAATGAGTGTGCCCTGGCTGCAAATTTCAGAGAAGGTCTTTCTGAAACCATTAAGAATGTCATGGTGGGGTTCCCTACGCCTGCAGGTCTGAATGAGTCAATGACTCTGGCCATTCAGATTGATCGGCGTTTGCGGGAGCGCAAACCTGTGCACCATTTGGCGGTGTCTTCTGAACAGACACCTGAATCTATGCAATGTGACAGAATTCTGACCAGAAGTGAACGGCAAAATTATAGACGGCAAAATGGGTTGTGCTTTTACTGTGGTGACTCAGCTCATGTTATCTCAGCATGCTCTAAGCGCAAAAAAAAGGTTGATAAATCTGTCACCATTGGTACTTTACAGCCTAAGTTCATTTTGTCTGTTACCCTGATTTGTTCCCTGTCATCTTACCCGGTTAATGCTTTTGTAGATTCAGGTGCCGCCCTGAGTCTGATGGATTGGTCATTTGCCAGGCGCTGTGGTTTTGATTTGGAGCCTTTAAAATTCCCTATTCCACTAAGGGGAATTGATTCTACACCATTGGCTACGAATAGACCTCAGTACTGGACATAAGTGACCATGTGCATGACTCCTGTTCATCAGGAGGTGATTCGCTTTCTTGTACTGCATAATTTGCATGATGTCGTCGTGTTGGGTCTACCATGGTTGCAGACTCATAATCCAGTCCTGGATTGGAAAGCTATGTTGGTGTCAAGTTGGGGTTGTCAGGGAATTCATGGTGACGCTCCTGTGGTGTCAATTGCTTCGTCCACTCCTTCTGAAGTCCCTACGTTTTTGTCAGACTACCAGGATGTATTTGAGGAGCCCAAACTCAATTCTCTACCTCCTCATAGGGACTGTGATTGTGCTATAAATTTGATTCCTGGTAGTAAGTTTCCTAAGGGACGACTTTTCAATTTATCTGTGCCGGAGCATGCTGCCATGCGGAGTTATATAAAGGAGTCTTTAGAGAAGGGACATATTCGCCCGTCCTCATCCCCTCTTGGTGCAGGATTCTTTTTTGTGGCTAAAAAGGATGGTTCCCTGAGACCCTGTATTGATTATCGCCTTTTGAATAAAATCACGGTCAAATTTCAGTATCCTTTGCCATTGTTAACTGATTTGTTTGCTCGCATTAGGGGGTCTAGTTGGTTCACCAAGATAGATCTTCGTGGTGCGTATAACCTTGTGCGTATAAAACAGGGTGATGAATGGAAAACTGCATTTAATACGCCTGAAGGCCATTTTGAGTACTTGGTGATGCCTTTTGGACTTTCTAATGCTCCTTCAGTCTTTCAGTCCTTTATGCATGACATCTTCCGTGAAGATCTGGATAAGTTTATGATTGTGAATCTGGATGATATTCTGGTTTTTTCGGATGATTGGGAGTCTCATGTTAAGCAGGTCAGGATGGTCTTTCAGGTCCTGCGTGACAATGCTTTATTTGTGAAGGGCTCAAAATGTCTTTTTGGAGTCCAGAAGATTTCTTTTTTGGGTTTCATTTTTTCTCCTTCTACTATTGAGATGGACCCAGTCAAGGTTCAGGCTATTCATGACTGGACGCAGCCTACATCTGTTAAAAGTCTTCAGAAGTTCTTGGGTTTTGCTAATTTTTACCGTCGCTTCATAGCTAATTTTTCTGGCATTGTTAAGCCTTTGACGGATTTGACCAAGAAGGGTTCTGATGTGACTAATTGGTCTTCTGCGGCTGTGGAGGCCTTTCGGGAGCTGAAGTGTCGGTTTTCTTCGGCTCCGGTCTTATGTCAGCCAGATGTCTCACTTCCCTTCCAGGTGGAGGTTGATGCTTCCGAGATTGGAGCGGGGGCTGTTTTGTCGCAGAGAAGCCCCGATGGCTCTGTGATGAAGCCATGTGCTTTCTTTTCAAGAAAGTTTTCGCCTGCCGAGCGGAATTATGATGTCGGTAATCGGGAGCTGTTGGCTATGAAGTGGGCATTTGAGGAGTGGCGACATTGGCTCGAGGGAGCTAAACATCGTGTGGTGGTCTTGACTGATCACAAGAATTTGATTTATCTCGAGTCGGCCAAGCGGCTGAATCCCAGACAGGCTCGTTGGTCGTTGTTTTTCTCTCGTTTTGATTTCATGGTCTTGTACCTGCCGGGTTCGAAGAATGTGAAGGCTGATGCTCTTTCTAGGAGTTTTGTGCCTGACTCTCCTGGAGATTCAGAGCCAAATGGTATCCTTAGAGAAGGGGTGATTTTTTCTGCCATCTCCCCAGATTTGCGACGTGTGCTGCAAGAGTTTCAGGCGGATAGACCTGACCGCTGTCCACCGGAGAGACTGTTTGTCCCGGATAGATGGACCAACAGAGTCATCTCCGAGGTTCATTCTTCAGTGTTGGCGGGCCATCCTGGAATATTTGGTACCAGAGACTTGGTGGCCAGGTCTTTTTGGTGGCCTTCCTTGTCGCGGGATGTGCGTTCCTTTGTGCAGTCTTGTGGAATTTGTGCTCGGGCGAAGCCTTGCTGTTCTCGTGCCAGTGGTTTGCTGTTACCTTTGCCTGTCCCGAAGAGGCCTTGGACGCACATTTCCATGGATTTTATTTCAGATCTCCCTGTCTCTCAGAGAATGTCTGTCATCTGGGTGGTGTGTGATCGTTTTTCTAAGATGGTCCATTTGGTGCCCTTGCCTAAGTTGCCTTTCTCCTCCGAGTTGGTTCCACTGTTTTTTCAAAATGTGGTTCGTTTGCACGGGATTCCTGAGAACATTGTTTCTGACAGAGGATCCCAGTTTGTGTCTAGATTTTGGCGGACCTTTTGTGCTAAGTTGGGCATTGAATTGTCTTTTTTGTCGGCCTTCCATCCTCAGACGAATGGCCAAACCGAGCGAACTAATCAGACCTTGGAGACTTATTTAAGATGTTTTGTTTCTGCTGACCAGGACGACTGGGTTACTTTTTTGCCGTTGGCCGAGTTTGCCCTTAATAATCGGGCTAGTTCTGCTACTTTGGTTTCTCCTTTTTTTTGTAATTCGGGGTTTCATCCTCGTTTTTCCTCGGGTCAGGTGGAGCCTTCTGACTGTCCTGGAGTGGATGTTGTGGTGGATAGGTTGCATCAGATTTGGAATCATGTGGTGGACAATTTCAAGTTGTCACAAGAGAAGGCTCAGCTCTTTGCCAACCGCCGTCGCTGTGTGGGTCCCCGACTTCGCGTTGGGGACTTGGTGTGGTTGTCTTCTCACTTCGTTCCTATGAAGGTCTCCTCTCCTAAGTTCAAGCGTCGGTTTATCGGTCCTTATAAGATTCTGGAAGTCCTTGGCCCTGTGTCATTCCGTCTGGACCTCCCGGCATCATTTGCTATTCATAATGTGTTCCATCGCTCGTTGTTGCGGAGGTATGTGGTACCTGTGGTTCCTCCGGTTGAGCCTCCTGCCCCGGTGCTGGTTGAGGGAGAATTGGAATACGTGGTGGAGAAGTTCTTGGATTCTCGTGTTTCTAGACGGAGGCTCCAGTATTTGGTCAAGTGGAAGGGCTATGGTCAGGAGGATAATTCTTGGGTTGTCGCCTCTGATGTTCATGCGGCCGATTTGGTTCGTGCCTTCCATGTGGCTCATCCTGATCGCCCTGGGGGTTTTCATGAGGGTTCGGTGACCCCTCCTTAAGGGGGGGTACTGTTGTGAACTCTGTTTTCAGGCTCCCTCTTGTGGTCACTGGTGGTATGGTGTGACTTTTGCTTTGGGCTCCCCCTGGTGGCTTTGTTTGTTATCCTGCTGGTCTCTGGCTATCAGCTGGTTCGTTATCCTCTGGGAGGTTCCTATATAGCTCTGTTTTACTTCCTCTTGTTGCCGGCTGTCGATGTAATCAGTGCTACTCAGATTCCTTCTGACTACCTTGCTCCCAGTCCATCCAGCACAAGCTAAGTATTGTTTGCTCATTTTTTGATCAGCAGTGTTTATCATGTTTTCTTGTCCAGCTTGCTAAAATGTGATTCCCTCGCTTGCTGGATGCTCTAGTGGACTGAGTTTCTCCCCACACACCATTAGTTGGTGCGTGGGTTCTTGAAATCTCAGGATGGATATTTTGTAAGGGTTTTTTATTGATCGCATAGACCCCTGCTCTATTTTCTGCTTTCTAGTACTAGTGGGCCTCTTTTGCTGAATCTGATTTCATCCCTACGTATGTGCCTTCTTCTTACTTCACCGTTAATATTTGTTGGGGGCTTCTATATCTTTGGGGATTATTTCTCTGGAGGCATGCGAGGTCTTTCTTTCTCTTTAGGGGTAGCTAGTTCCTCAGGCTGGCTCGAGACGTCTAGGAATTTTTTAGGCACGTTCACCGGCTACCTCTAGTTGTGTTGGATAGGTTCAGATTTGCGATCAGTCCAGTTACCATCTCCCTAGAGCTTGTCCTTAGTTTATTCACTTGCTGGTCTATTCATGATCCTCAGCCACTAAGGATCATAACAGCGGTCATAATCAAGGGGTTATAAGGGGCAGCTGTTTGGGGCTCAAGTCCTTTTTGGAAGTGCATTTGAACAGCAAGGTGGCTTGTTGTTGAAGGGAAATAGAGGAAAAAAAAAATCTATAAATCTTCAGCATAGCGAGTGTGAGCGAGCTGAGTGTGACCTGAGCGCAAGTGTGGACGGCGGTAAGTGTGACTTGTGATTCAGTGACTTTGGAATCAGGGAGTTTCCAAGGGAGGAATTGCTGTCTGTTTTTAATTAATACTTGTATTTAATTTTTATTTAACGTTTCTGTGTGGTGCAATCCCCATTAGGAAATGTGCTCCACTATTGTTAATGCCATCCAGTGCACATCTTGCCACATGTATGCAGTCCTTGATCAGCCGGTTGAGGGTGCATACTGCTGTGCGGGATGTGAGCACGTTGTGCATTTGGAATCCCAGATTCTGGATCTAAATGTGCAGCTGGCAACACTGAGATCCATAGACAATATGGAGAGGAGTCTTCTGCTCACAGAGCAGACGCTCAATGGGATAGATGAGGAGGGGGATGGTAGGATGGAGCTGCAGGACAGTGAAGTAGGTAGCTGGGTGACATTCAGAAAGCGGGGTAGAGGGAAGAGTGCCAGGGAGGCTAGTCCTGATCTGGCTCACCCCAATAAGTTTGCTAAGTTGGCAGATGAGGGGGGTACCAGTACAGGGGTAGCAATGCTGCAGCCAGGCATGTCCTCTGAAAGCCGGAGGAGTGACTGCTCCAGTAAGGAGGGAAATAGGAGAGTAGGGCAGGCCAGACAGGTGCTGGTAGTGGGGGACTCAATTATTAGGAGAACAGATAGGGCAATCTGTCACAAAGACAGGGATCGTCGAACGGTGTGCCGCCTACCTGGCGCTCGAGTCCGACACATCGCTGATCGGGTGGACAGATTACTGGGAGGGGCTGGTGAGGACCCAGTGGTCATTGTGCACATTGGCACAAATGACAAAGTTAGAGGTAGGTGGAAGGTCCTTAAAGATGATTTCAGGGAATTAGGCTGCAAGCTGAAAGCAAGGACCTCCAACGTGGTATTTTCCGAAATACTGCCTGTACCACGTGCCACGCCAGAGAGGCAATGGGAGATTAGGGAGGTTAATAAGTGGCTCAAGAATTGGTGTAGGAAGGAGGGGTTTGGGTTCCTGCAGAACTGGGTCGACTTCTCAGTTGGCTACAGGCTCTACGCTAGGGACGGGCTGCACCTCAATGGGGAAGGTGCAGCTGTGCTGGGGGAGAAAATGGCTAGAAGGTTGGAGGAGTGTTTAAACTAGGGATTGGGGGGGAGGGTATTCATTTTATAGGAGGGGAAGATAGTGCAGATAGAGACCTGGGCACAAATAAGGAAGTTGGGGGTGGCGGTGGCATAGGGGGTTGGGTTAGAACAGTTAGTAATTTAAGAAAGAATAGAGGTACAGAGAGGAACATCAAGTGCATGCATACTAATGCCAGAAGCCTCGCCAACAAAATGGACGAATTAGAACTAATGTTGTTGGAACATAATTATGACATGGTGGGGATATCTGAAACATGGCTGGATGAGAGCCATGACTGGGCTGTTAACTTGCAGGGCTATAGCCTTTTCAGAAATGACCGTACAGATAAGCGAGGGGGTGGGGTGTGTCTGTATGTAAAATCGACCTTAAAACCCATCCTGCGTGATAATATAGGTGAATCTAATGAAAATGTAGAGTCCCTGTGGGTGGAGATAAGGGGAGGGGGAAAAAATAATAAATTACTGGGTTTGTTATAAATCTCCAAAAATAATGGAAGCAATGGAGAATATCCTCGTAAAGCAAATAGATGAAGCTGCGACTCAAGGAGAAGTCATTATTATGGAGGACTTCAACTACCCTGAAATAGATTGGGGAACAGAAACCTGCAATTCCAGTAAAGGTATTCGGTTTTTGACAACTATGAGAGACAATTACCTTTCACAACTGGTTCAGGACCCAACAAGAAGGGGGGCACTGCTAGACCTAATATTAACCAACAGGCCAGACCGCATATCAAATATAAGGGTTGGGGGTCACTTGGGGAATAGTGATCACAAAATAATAAGTTTTCATGTCTCCTTTAATAAGATGTGTAGTAGAGGGGTGACAAGGACACTAAACTTCAGGAGGGCAAAGTTCCAACGGATGAGAGAGGATCTTGGTGCAATTAACTGGGACGATATCCTGAGACATACAAGTACACAAAGAAAATGGGAGACATTTATTAGCATCCTGGATAGGACCTGTGCACAGTATATACCGTATGGGAATAAACATACTAGAAATAGGAGGAAACCAATATGGCTAAATAGAGCTGTAAGGGGCGCAATAAGTGACAAAAAGAAAGCATTTAGAGAATTAAAGGAAGTAGGTAGTGAGGAGGCATTAAATAAATACAAAAAATTAAATAAATTCTGTAAAAAGCAAATCAAGGCAGCAAAGATTGAGACAGAGAGACTCATTGCCAGAGAGAGCAAAAATAACCCCAAAATATTCTTTAACTACATAAATAGTAAGAAACTAAAAAATGAAAGTGTTGGCCCCCTTAAAAATAGTCTGGGTGAAATGGTGGATGAGGATGAGGAAAAAGCCAATATGCTAAATGACTTTTTTTCATCAGTATTTACAAAAGAAAATCCCATGGCAGCCAATATGACTAGTGATAAAAATTCCCAATTAAATGTTACCTGCTTAACCCAGCAGGAAGTACGGCGGCGTCTAAAAATCACAAAAATTGACAAATCTCCGGGCCCGGATGGGATACACCCCCGAGTACTGCAGGAATTAAGTACGGTCATTGATAGACCATTATTTTTAATCTTTAAAGAGTCCATAATAACAGGGTCTGTACCACAGGACTGGCGTATAGCAAATGTGGTGCCAATATTCAAAAAGGGGACAAAAACTGAACTCGGAAATTATAGGCCAGTAAGCTTAACCTCTACTGTGGGTAAAATCCTGGAGGGCATTCTAAGGGATGCTATACTGGAGTATCTGAAGAGGAATAACCTCATGACCCAGTATCAACATGGGTTTACTAGGGACCGTTCATGTCAGACTAATTTGATCAGCTTCTATGAAGAGGTAAGTTCCGGACTGGACCAAGGGAACCCAGTAGATGTAGTGTATATGGACTTTTCAAAAGCTTTTGATAGGGTGCCACATAAAAGGTTGATACATAAAATGAGAATAATGGGGATAGGGGAAAGTATGTGCAAGTGGGTTGAGAGCTGGCTCAGGGATAGGAAACAAAGGGTGGTTATTAATGGAGCACACTCGGACTGGGTCGCGGTTAGTAGTGGGGTACCACAGGGGTCAGTATTGGGCCCTCTTCTTTTTAACATATTTATTAATGACCTTGTAGGGGGCATTCAGAGTAGAATTTCAATATTTGCAGATGACACTAAACTCTGCAGGGTAATCAATACAGAGGAGGACAATTTTATATTACAGGATGATTTATGTAAACTAGAAGCTTGGGCTGATAAATGGCAAATGAGCTTTAATGGTGATAAATGTTAGGTCATGCACTTGGGTAGAAGTAATAAGATGTATAACTATGTGCTTAATTCTAAAACTCTGGGCAAAACCGTCAATGAAAAAGACCTGGGTGTATGGGTGGATGACAAACTCATATTCAGTGGCCAGTGTCAGGCAGCTGCTACAAAGGCAAATAAAATAATGGGATTCATTAAAAGAGGCATAGATGCTCAAGAGGAGAACATAATTTTACCTCTATACAAGTCACTAGTGCGACCACACTTAGAATACTGTGCACAGTTCTGGTCTCCGGTGTATAAGAAAGACGTAGCTGAACTGGAGCGGGTGCAGAGAAGAGCAACCAAGGTTATTAGAGGACTGGGGGGTCTGCAATACCAAGATAGGTTATAACACTTGGGGCTATTTAGTTTGGAAAAACGAAGGCTAAGGGGTGATCTTATGTTAATGTATAAATATATGAGGGGACAGTACAAAGACCTTTCTGATGATCTTTTTAATCATAGACCGGTGACAGGGACAAGGGGGCATCCTCTACGTCTGGAGGAAAAAAGGTTTAAGCATAATAACAGACGCGGATTCTTTACTGTAAGAGCAGTGAGACTATGGAACTCTCTGCCGTATGATGTTGTAATGAGTGAGTCATTACTTAAATTTAAGAGGGGACTGGATACCTTTCTGGAAAAATATAATGTTACAGGGTATATATATTAGATTCCTTGATAAGGCGTTGATCCAGGGAACTAGTCTGATTGCCGTATGTGGGGTCGGGAAAAAAATTTTTTCCCCATGGTGGAGCTTACTCTTACCACATGGGTTTTTTTTGCCTTCCCCTGGATCAGCATGTTAGGGCATGTTAGGCTATGGGTTGAACTAGATGGACTTAAAGTCTTCCTTCAACCTTAATAACTATGTAACTATCTCTCCCAGGAGCTGAAGATCTGGAGGCTTTCTCTTCTCCACACAACGCAGACAGCAAAAATAAATAAATTGGCTGGACATTTAAAGGGAACCTGTCACCTGAATTTGGCGAGACAGGTTTGCGGTCATATGGGCGGGGTTTTCGGGTGTTTGATTCACCCTTTCCTTACCCGCTGGCTGCATGCTGGCCGCAATATTGGGTTGAAGTTCATGCTGTGTCCTCCATAGTACACGCCTGCGCAAGGCAATCTTGCCTCGCGCACGCGCAGTATGCTTTGCCCAACTGCGGGCAAAGCCAAAAAGCATTAGTGCGCATGTGCCTGCGCACTATGTCCCGGAACACAGCAAAATACTTCCGGGACATAGTGCGCCGGCGCATGCGCACTATTGCTTTTCGGATTTGCCCGCAGTTGGGCAATGCATACTGCGCGCCAAATTCAGGTGACAGGTTCCCTTTAACTCCCTCCAGCCACACCCTGGAGATATGGTGCTAGGCAGGTAGAAGTTCAAACACAGGTGATATGAGGTTAATTACCACGTTTGACAATGGAGCACAAGAGGTACATAACATTTCTACAAAACATTGGGGGGTGACATCAGCTCTATTAAATTCATGGGCATTGAGAGGGTAACCAAGCCACCAAGAGGTGAGAACTGGGACAAGTTAAAATTGCAGAAGGAAACCAGATGGATTTTTCATTGAATACTGTGCCCCCAGCAGGCCTTAATGAACAACTGAACTATAGCTGTTTTATCTAGGATACTTTGGTTTGTGACCGCATGTTTTTTTTCTATTTTGCCCTTTTAGTTCTTAAAACTGTTAATACCTAGTTATTTACCTAGTAGCTACCTGATATTTACAGTTCTAAATACTGTATATTTAATTCATCTACCTATAAATCATGTAATAATTTTTTCATGGATTGGCCATCTAATCCATGGTAAAATGCATCCTACCGTATCATAGCAACATTGTTAATAGTTTCTGTGGGAGGAATATTTGTGCTGGGGTCCGATCCCGAAAATTCCCCTGTGTTGTATGAAGATTCATTGAAGGAAAAGTTTTTTTTGGCTTCTGGAACTGCCACCATAAGTTATCGTCCGTGGAATGCAGTGTTCCATCCGGAACGCCCGCCAGGGCCGTGGAGTCCGGTACTTAAAGGGATGTGTCACGGCGGCGGAGGTGACCCGGTCCGCGGCCCTGGGCGCCCATGTAAAAAGGACCGTCTTTAACCCCTTTCTGTCATTGGACGTACTATTCCGTCCATGTGGGGTGGGCCCTACTTCCCAAGGACGGAATAGTACGTCCAGCACGATCGGCCGCGCTCACGGGGGGAGCGTGGCCGATCGCGGCCGGGTGTCAGCTGACTATCGCAGCTGACATCCGGCACTATGTGCCAGGAGCGGTCACGGACCGCCCCCGGCACATTAACCCCCGGCACACCGCGATCAAACATGATCGCGATGTGCCGGCGGTGCAGAGAAGCATCGCGCAGGGAGGGGGCTCCCTGCGGGCTTCCCTGAGCCCCCCGCAGCAACGCGATGTGATCGCGTTGCTGCGAGGGTCTTACCTCCCTCCCTGCCTGCTCCAGACCCGGATCCAAGATGGCCGCGGATCCGGGTCCTGCAGGGAGGGAGGTGGCTTCACAGAAGCCTGCTCAGAGCAGGCACTGTGAAGCAGCCTGCACTTCTCGCAGATCGGTGATCTGTCAGAGTGCTATGCAAACTGGCAGATCACCGATCTGTATTGTCCCCCCCTGGGGCAAAGTAAAAAAGTAAAAAAAAATTTTTCCAAATGTGTAAAAAAAAAATAAAAAAAAATATTCCAAAATAATGAAAAAAAATATATATATTATTCCCATAAATACATTTCTTTACCTAAATAAAAAAAAAATCAATAAAAGTACACATATTTAGTATCGCCGCGTCCGTAACGACCCGACCTATAAAACTGGCCCACTAGTTAACCCCTTCAGTAAACACCGTAAGAAAAAAAAAACGAGGCAAAAAACAACGCTTTATTATCATACCGCCGAACAAAAAGTGGAATAACACGCGATCAAAAAGACAGATATAAATAACCATGGTACCGCTGAAAGCGTCATCTTGTCCCGCAAATAACGAGCCATGATACAGCATCATCAGCAAAAAAATAAAAAAGTTATAGTCCTGAGAATAAAGCGATGCAAAAATAATAATTTTTTCCATAAAATAGTTTTTATCGTATAAAAGCGCCAAAACATAAAAAATAATATAAATGAGATATCGCTGTAATCGTACTGACCCGAAGAATAAAACTGCTTTATCAATTTTACCAAACGCGGAACGGTATAAACGCCTCCCCCAAAAGAAATTCATGAATAGCTGGTTTTTGGTCATTTTGCCTCACAAAAATCGGAATAAAAAGCGATCAAAAAATGTGACGTGCCCAAAAATGTTACCAATAAAAACGTCAACTCGTCCCGCAAAAAACAAGATCTCACATGACTCTATGGACTCAAATATGGAAAAATTATAGCTCTCAAAATGTGGTAACGCAAAAAATATTTTTTGCAATAAAAAGCGTCTTTCAGTGTGTGACAGCTGCCAATCATAAAAATCCGCTAAAAAACTCGCTATAAAAGTAAATCAAACCCCCCTTCATCACCCCCTTAGTTAGGGAAAAATAAAAAAAATGTATTTATTTCCATTTTCCCATTAGGGCTAGGGTTGGGGCTAGGGTTAAGGCTACAGTTAGGGTTGGGGCTAAAGTTAGGGTTAGGGTTGGGGCTAAAGTTATGGTTAGGGTTTAGATTACATTTACGGTTGGGAATAGGGTTGGGATTAGGGTTAGGGGTGTGTCTGGGTTAGAGGTGTGGTTAGGGTTACTGTTGGGATTAGGGTTAGGGGTGTGTTTGGATTAGGGTTTCAGTTATAATTGGGGGGTTTCCACTGTTTCGGCACATCAGGGGCTCTCCAAACGCGACATGGCGTCCGATCTCAATTCCAGCCAATTCTGTGTTGAAAAAGTAAAACAGTGCTCCTTCCCTTCCGAGCTCTCCCGTGCGCCCAAACAGGGGTTTACCCCAACATATGGGGTATCAGCGTACTCAGGACAAATAGGACAACAACCTTTGGAGTCCAATTTCTCCTGTTACCCCTGGGAAAATACAAAACTGGGGGCTAAAAAATAATTTTTGTGGGAAAAAAAAGGATTTTTTATTTTCACGGCTCTGCGTTATAAACTGTAGTGAAACACTTGGGGGTTCAAAGTTCTTACAACACATCTAGATAAGTTCCTTGGGGGGTCTAGTTTCCAAAATGGGGTCACTTGTGCGGGGCTTCTACTGTTTAGGTACATTAGGGGCTCTGCAAATGCAATGTGACGCCTGCAGACCATTCCATCTAAGTCTGCATTCCAAATGGCGCTCCTTCACTTCCGAGCCCTCCCATGCATCCAAACGGTGGTTCCCCCCACATATGGGGTATCAGCGTACTCAGGACAAATTGGACAACAACTTTTGGGGTCCAATTTCTCCTGTTACCCTCGGGAAAATACAAAACTGGGGGCTAAAAAATAATTTTTGTGGGAAAAAATTTTTGTTTTATTTTTACGGCTCTGCATTATTAACTTCTGTGAAGCCCTTGGTGGGTCAAAGCGCTCAAAACACATCTAGATAAGTTCCTTAGGGGGTCTACTTTCCAAAATGGTGTCACTTGTGGGGGGTTTCAATGTTTAGGCACATCAGTGGCTCTCCAAACGCAACATGGCGTCCCATCTCAATTCCTGTCAATTTTGCATTGAAAAGTCAAACGGTGCTACTTCCCTTCCGAGCTCTCCCATGCGCCCAAACAGTGGTTTATCGCCACATATGGGGTATCAGCGTACTCAGGACAAATTGTACAACAACTTTTGGTGTCCAATTTCTTCTCTTACCCTTGGGAAAATAAAAAATTGGGGGCGAAAAATAATTTTTGTGAAAAAATATGATTTTTTATTTTTACGGTTCTGCATTATAAACTTCTGTGAAGTACTTGGTGGGTCAAAGTGCTCACCACACCTCTAGATAAGTTCCTTAGGGGGTCTACTTTCCAAAATGGTGTCACTTGTGGGGGGTTTCAATGTTTAGGCACATCAGGGGCTCCCCAAACGCAACATGGCGTCCCATCTCAATTCCAGTCAATTTTGCATTGAAAAGTCAAATGGCGCTCCTTCGCTTCCGAGCTCTGTCATGCGCCCAAACAGTGGTTTACCCCCACATATGGGGTATCGGCGTACTCAGGACAAATTGTACAACAACTTTTGGGGTCCATTTTCTCCTGTTACCCTTGGTAAAATAAAACAAATTGGAGCTGAAGTAAATTTTTTGTGAAAAAAAGTTAAATGTTCATTTTTATTTAAACATTCCAAAAATTCCTGTGAAGCACCAGAAGGGTTAATAAACTTCTTGAATATGGTTTTGAGCACCTTGAGGGGTGCAGTTTTTAGAATGGTGTCACACATGGGTATTTTCTATCATATAGACCCCTCAAAATGACTTCAAATGAGATGTGGTCCCTAAAAAAAAATGGTGTTGTAAAAATGAGAAATTGCTGGTCAACTTTTAACCCTTATAACTCCCTAACAAAAAAAAATTTTGGTTCCAAAATTGTGCTGATGTAAAGTAGACATGTGGGAAATGTTACTTATTAAGTATTTTGTGTGACATATCTCTGTGATTTAAGGGCATAAAAATTCAAAGTTGGAAAATTGCAAAATTTTCAAAATCTTTGCCAAATTTCCATTTTTTTTGCAAATAAACGCAGGTAATATCAAATAAATTTTACCACTATCATGAAGTACAATATGTCACGAGAATACAATGTCAGAATCGCCAAGATCCGTTGAAGCGTTCCAGAGTTATAACCTCATAAAGGGACAGTGGTCAGAATTGTAAAAATTGGCCCGGTCATTAACGTGCAAACCACCCTTGGGGGTGAAGGGGTTAAAGGGGTGTGTGAGATAATAAAAGTTTGTGACGCCACCTGTGGTATTCGGTCAAGGCTGACCGACACTGCTTAAAGGGGTCTACCGGGGTGAGTCTGGCTGGGATAGCACGCGCGCAGGGTCGCGTGTGCAACAGTATCAAGTGCTTGGCAGTTAGACAATGGAATTGAAGCTGATGTTAATCTGCACCCTACTATTTATCTGTCTCCACACCCTCCATGCACATGATAACTGCCCTTGATACTTGCCTATTGCACTTAGGGTACCGTCACACAGTGCCATTTTCATCGCTACGACGGCACGATTCGTGACGTTCTAGCGATATCGTTACGATATCGTTGTGTCTGACACGCTACTGCGATCCGGATCCCCGCTGAGAATCGTACGTCGTAGCAGATCGTTTGAAACTTTCTTTCGTCGTCTAGTGTCCCGCTGTGGCGGCATGATTGCATTGTATGACACAGGTTGTATACGATGTGTGCACAGTAACCAACGGCTTCTACATCGCAAATACGTCATGAAATTATCGCTCCAGCGCCGTGTATTGCAACGTGTGACCGCAGTCTACGACGCTGGAGCGATAATCATACGACGCTGCAACGTCACGA
The DNA here is from genome assembly GCF_051348905.1 of Ranitomeya variabilis. Classification (NCBI taxonomy): domain Eukaryota; kingdom Metazoa; phylum Chordata; class Amphibia; order Anura; family Dendrobatidae; genus Ranitomeya; species Ranitomeya variabilis. The sequence continues at coordinate 603,614,079 of NC_135236.1, forward strand.
ATTGTGCGGTCGTAGCGATGAAAATGCCACTGTGTGACGGTACCCTAAAACACGGGCTGATAACCGGATCATGCAGCTTTATATGAAAATCCCTATTTATTTATTATACTTGCCATACCTGAAATAAGAAGCACTTTTCACCTATTGTGTCCCATTTCCTTGTAGATTGTAAGCTTGCGAGCAGGGACCTCACTCCTAATGTCACTGTTTAAATACATCATTGTAAATACACACCTGTGCTTTGTATCTCCCCCACCTCATTGTAGATTGTAAGCTCTCATGAGCAGGGTCGTCTTATTTCGCTTTAATTATTGTATTGGTAACGTTGTTACTTATGACTGTTGTGTTTCAAACTGTTAAACCGTAAAGCGCTGCGGAATATGTTGGCGCTATATAAATAAAGATTATTATTATTATTATTATTATTATTAAATTGTCCTAACTTGTATTGAATTTATTGTCTGTACATGTCCCCGCTTAATTGTAAAGTGCTGCGGAATATGTTGGCGCTATATAAATAAATTATTGTTATTATTATTATGTTATGGCAGCAGGGATGCTATGGCTTCCCACAGGTGAAGCTGGGTCCCCAGGGCTCCCAGAGTAGTAGGGACAGGTGGTAGGTGGTGTAGAAAGAAACGGAGGACATAGGGTTGCAGTCTCTCTACCTCTTTACTGTATAATTCAGGCAGCCACAGTCCAGGGTATCGGATCACAGGTGCAGGTGGTGGTCCGGCTGGCTTGAAAGCATCTCAGGAATCCCCCTAACCAGGTGGGGTTGGAAGCCTTCCTTCTAGCGCTGTGTTGTAGTCCCTTGCTGCCTTAGGCCTCACACAAGGTCCTCACGTTCTCTCTCTGTCCCCCTTTAAGTAGGACACTAACCCGTACGACAGGTAACTCAAGCCTTTTTACAGGATCTCTATCACGACCCGGGCTCTTTCTGTTACTGTGTCCTCGGGTGTTAATGATGGACAGGTAACTTGAAATCTAGCTGTCTGCTGGTTTCTGCCGTGAAGCATGAAGTTACCCCCACAACCTCGGTCTTCCGGCTACCGGAAAATGCGCTCAGCATGGAGGAAGTTCAGTCGCAACTTCTCTCTCCAGCTCTCACTTTGCCTTTGCTCCTTCCTCCTTTCAGTCTATTTACAAGTTGCTCTGCTGTCTTTGCCCTTCCCAGGAACTGCAGAGTCACTCGTCTGCATGGCCCCAGCTTTCCTTCCTCACTCCTTGCTCTCCTCTCCCCAACTGACTAACTCTACCCAACTGCCTAGCAACTGCCTAGCAACTGACTCCTCCTCCCGACCAGAGAGAGCAGCTCCCCTGAAGTCGGGTGTAGAGTTCCCCCTTCAGGCCTGGAGTCAGAACGGTGTTGTATGTGCTGAATACCTGTTAAAGGGATCCTTCCTCGGTTCCAAGCATGACATCACTCTCCCCGTGAGGAAAGCAATGCCACTGTAACAACCAGTTACATGAGGTGTTACACTCCCCCCACCCCATTAAAACCAGTACTCCCGGACTGGGAGAAGAAGAGCAATAATAACAGGTTATTAAAGACATACAAAATGTCCAGAATGCTGGACACACTGGGGGCAGAGATGCTGGACACACTGGGGGCAATATGCAGGACACACTGGAGCAGAGATACTGGACACACTGGGGGCAATATTCTGGACACACTGGGGGCAGAATACTCAACACACTAGGGGCAGAATACTGGACACACAGGGGGCAGAATGCTGGACACACTGGGGGCTGAATGTTGGACACACTGGGGGCTGAATGCTAGACACACTGGGGGCAATATGCTGGAGACACTGGGGGCAGGATGCTGGACACACTGGGGGCTGAATGCTGGAGACACTGGGGGCTGAATGCTGGACACACTGGGGCAATATGCTGGACACACCAGGGGCAGGATGCTGGACACATTGGGGGCAGGATGCTGGACACACTGGGGGCTGAATGCTGGACACACTGGGGGGCAATATGCTGGACACACTGGGGGCAGTATGCTGGACACACTGGGGGCAGATGCTGGACACACTGAGGGCAGAATGCTGGACACACTGGGGGCTGATTGCTGGACACACTGGGGGCTGAATGCTGGACACACTGGGGGCAGGATGCTGGACACACTGGGGGCAGGATGCTGAACACACTGGGGCAGAATGCTGGACACACTGGGGGCTGAATGCTGGACACACTGGGGGCTGAATGCTGGACACACTGGGGGCAATATGCTGGACACACTGGGGGCAGAATGCTGGAAACACTGGGGGTTGAATGCTGGAGACACTGGGGGCTGAATGCTGGACACACTGGGGGCAGGATGCTGGACACACTGGGGGCAATATGCTGGACACACTGGGGGCAGGATGCTGGGCACACTGGGGGCAGAATGCTGGACATACTGGAGGCAGGATGCTGGACACACTGGGGGCAATATGCTGGACACACTGGGGGCAATATGCTGGACACATTGGGGTCTGAATGCTGGACACACTGGGGGCTGAATGCTGGACACACTGGGGGCTGAATGCTGGACACACTGGGGGCAGGATGCTGGACACACTGGGGGCAGGATGCTGGATACATTGGGGGCAGGATGCTGGACACACTGGGGGCAGGATGCTAGACACATTGGGGGCAGAGATGATGGACACATTGGGGGCAGAGATGCTGGACATTGGGGCAGAGATGCTGGACACTGGAGGCAGAGATGCTGGACACTGGTGGCAGAGATGCTGGACACTGGGGGCAGAGATGCTGGACAGTAGGGGCAGAGATACTGGACACACTTGGGGCAGGATGCTGGACACATTGGGGGCAGAGATGCTGGACACTGGGGGCACAGATGCTGGACATTGGGGGCACAGATGCTGGACACACTGGGGGCAGGACTGGAGACAGATAGGGCAGGATTGGAGACATGGGCAGAATGTAGATACGGGGCATGATTGGAGACACGGGGCAGAATGAAAGCCATGGGGCAGGATTGGAGACAGATCGTGCAGGATCATGGGGCATGATGGTTACGATAGAGACAGATGGGGCAGGATGGGGAGATCATATGGGGCAGGATGGGGAGATCATATGGGGCAAAATGGATACTCATGAGGCCAGGATGGGAGAACATATGGCTGAAGCCAGGAATGAGATACACGGGGCCAGGATGGGGGATATTATTATTACCATAGGGGCTAATTAAGGGATATTATTACTGCAGTGATGTATATATTTTATTTTTTGAGGACACTATGTAGCCTCTTTTTCTTCATGTGGTGTAATGTAGAAGTTGGGAAAAATTAAGTAATGTGTTCTGCAAGAGGAGCTCGAGATAACTGTGTTATTTCCTGCAGAGACAAGTCCTGGCTGGATGAAGTGATGGCGGTCTGTGCTGGATTAAAGATGAAGGACTTCACCTAGAGATGTCACTGGTGAGTCAGTGTTACCTGAGTCATGCTCGGGAGTCACACAGACAGCTCTCCAGCGACCAACGATGCCGAAGTCCCCGGGTAACCAGGGTAAACATCGGGTTACTAAGTGCAGGGCTGCGCTTAGTAACCCGATGTTTACCCTGGTTACCAGTGTAAGTGTAAAAAAAAAAAAACACTGCATACTTACATTGCCGTGTCTGTCGCGTCCCTCGCCTTCAGCTTCCCTGCACTGTGTAAGCGCCGGCCCTAAAGCACAGCGGTGACGTCACCGCTGTGCTTTGCTTTACGGCCGGCACTGACACAGTCAGTGCAGGAAGCTCTGAGCCGCAGCGCGGACGCCGGGGGACGTGACAGACATCAGAGGGTGAGTATGTAGTGTTTTTTTTTTACTTTTACAATGGTAACCAGGGTAAATATCAGGTTACTAAGCGCGGCCCTGCACTTAGTAACCCGATATTTACCCTGGTTACCATTGTAAAACATTGCTGGCATCGTTGCTTTTGCTGTCAAACACGACGATAGACGCCAATCTGACGACCAAATAAAGTTCTGGACTTTCAGCAACGACCAGCGATATCACAGCAGGATCCAGATCGCTGCTGCGTGTCAAACACAACGATATCGCTATCCAGGACGCTGCAACATCACGGATCGTCGTCGTTCTCGTTGCAAAGTCGTTTAGTGTGAAGGTACCTTTAGTCTTCACGAGGGATCCCCAAGTGATGATATTTGTTTAAATCATTCTTTTGAAAGAATCTCCTCCATTTGAGTTTCCTTGTAAAAAGGTTAAGGTCCTTTATCCAGATAAAAGGATCAAACTTTGTTGTGGGGACAAAAGTGAGGCCCTTCCTTAACATTTGTTTCTCCATTATAGTTAGATTGTATGTAGAGAGATAGATTAATAATCTGATTAATTTGTGTGAATGCCCTATTAGGCCCCATTATTTCTGTTGATTGTTTGGAAGGGCTGTCCGATTCCGTAAATGGTAGAAAGGTCCATCTCGATCCTCTAAAAAAGAGGAGGAAGAGGCACCCGACCCAAATGAGGGTTGATGCCCTCTTTCCAAACCATGAGTCTGCGATCTCCTCTGATTCCTCCTTTTTCCCCGACCTTTAGACTTCAGGTAATGGAGTAACCTGTAGAGAAGGATAAGCCCATTTTTCTTTAAACTCAGAGCAGTCTTTTATCAATCGTTTATGCTTTCTATCTTTTATTTCCAGATGAAATCTCTCCACTGCAACTTTAAGGGTTTCTTCTCTATTAGTAAAGTCTGGGTCAGTCTTGAATTTTGGGTCATTCTCAATCACTTCCTTGAGTTTAGATGATGTGTTCTCAAGGGTTTTCTTCTCTTCATCTAATAAGATCTGCATAAATCTTAAAGAGGAAGAGATTGACTCTTCCTCTCACCTTGCTAGGAGTGTCGAGGACCTGCACCTACGGACTGATGTAATATGTATGTAGCACCCAAGGTTTCTGGTTGTTACAGTGGCATTCCTTTCCTTACGGGGAGAGTGATGTTATGCTTGAAAGCAAGGAAGGATCCCTTTATCAGGTATTCAGCACATGCCGCACTGTTCTGACTCCAGGCCAGAAGGGGGAGCTCTGAACCCGGTTTCAGGGGAGCTTCACTAGATATAGATATATATTCTGGTCTGGTGGAGGAGTTAGTTAGTTGGTCCAGGGAGACAAGAGCAGACAGTCTGTGAGAGGAGAGTGGAGTGAGAGGAGACAGACAGAGAGTCTGTGAGAGAAAGAGGGGGCTGTGCAGCCACGTGAAGTGCTGCAGCTCCTGGGAAGAGCAAAGAGAAAGCAGAGCAGTCTGTAAAGAGACTGAGAGGTGAAGTGGAGTGCAGGAGAGTGAATAGCTGGAGAGAAGTTGCAACTGGGCTTCCTCCACGCTGAGTGCAGATACCGGTAGCTGGAAGACTGAGGTTGTGAAGTACTCTACGTCTTACAGCAGAATCCGGCGGGACAACTGGATTGCAAGTCACTTGTCCACCATTGACACCTGAGGACACAGTAGCAGAATAGAGCCCGGGTCATGATAGAGATACTGTAAAAAGGCTCGAGCTGTTGTGAATTAGACTTTTTTGGCTCCCTCTAGTGGTTACTAGTGATATGACTCTGGGATTTCCTTCCCTCTGTCTGCACCCAGCTGGGTCGTTACTTCAGGGGTGTTGCTATATAAACCTCCTGGAACCTTAGTCCAGTGCCTGGCATCGGTGTTATCAGACACATTCTGTTTGCTCCTGTTTGCTGGTCCTGGTTCGTGCTAAATTAAGCTAAGTCTTGCTTCTTTGTTTTTTGGGTTATTTGTTTGCTATCATTTTTGTCCAGCTTGTACTAAATGTGATTCCTGACCTTGCTGGAAGCTCTAGGGGGCTGGTGTTCTCCCCCCGGGCCGTTAGATGGTTCGGGGGTTCTTGAATTTCCAGTGTGGATATTTTTGATAGGATTTTTTGCTGACCATATAAGTTATCTTTCTATATTCTGCTATTAGCTAGTGGGCCTCTCTTTGCTAAATTCCTAGCTCATTCTTATGTTTGTCTTTTCCTCTTACCTCACCGTTATTATTTGTGGGGGGCTTCTATCCAACTTTTTAGGGTATTTCCTCTGGAGGCAAGAAAGGTCTTTCTTTTCCCTTCTAGGGGTAGTTAGCTCTCCGGCTGGCACGAGACGTCTAGGATCAACGTAGGAACGTTCCCCGGCTGCTGGTATTTGTGGTGCTAGGATTAGTTATATGGTCAGCCCAGTTACCACTGCCCTATGAGCTGGTTTTCTGTATTTACTGACTTAGCATTATTCCTGAGACCCTCTGCCATTGGGGTCATAACAGTATGCCAGGCCCATATTGAATGTTTAAAGCATTGCAGAAGTGGGATAATAAGAAAGGAAATTGTGAGTTTTTTTTTTTTTCCTTCCTTCTCTTCCTCCTCTTTACCTTTGAGTGGCGTGTGCTTGCTGCAGACATGAATGTGCAGACCTTGATTACAAGTGTTGACCAGCTGGCAGCTCGTGTGCAGGGTATACAAGATTTTGTTACCAGTAGTCCTATGTCTGAACCTAAAATACCTATTCCGGAATTGTTTTCTGGAGATCGATTTAGGTTTAGGAATTTCAAGAATAATTGTAAATTGTTTCTTTCTCTGAGACCCCGTTCATCTGGAGATTCTGCTCAGCAAGTTAAAATTGTTATTTCTTTTTTACGGGGCGACCCTCAGGATTGGGCTTTCTCGCTAGCGCCAGGAGATCCGGCATTGGCGAATATTGATGCGTTTTTTCTGGCGCTCGGATTGCTTTATGAGGAACCCAATCTTGAAATTCAGGCAGAAAAAGCCTTGCTGGCTATTTCTCAGGGTCAGGATGAAGCTGAAGTGTATTGCCAAAAAGTTCGGAAATGGTCCGTGCTTACTCAGTGGAATGAGTGTGCTCTGGCCGCAAATTTCAGAAATGGCCTTTCTGAAGCCATTAAGAATGTGATGGTGGGTTTCCCCATTCCTACAAGTCTGAATGATTCTATGGCGCTTGCTATTCAAATTGACCGGCGTTTGCGGGAGCGCAAAACCGCTAATCCTCTGGTGGTGTTGTCTGAACAAACACCTGATTTAATGCAATGTGATAGAATTCAGACTAGAAATGAACGGAAAAATCATAGACGTCAGAATGGGTTGTGTTTTTACTGTGGTGATTCTACACATGTTATATCAGCATGCTCTAAATGCCTAACAAGGGTTGTTAGTCCTGTCGCCATTGGTAATTTGCAACCTAAATTTATTTTGTCTGTGACTTTAATTTGCTCTTTGTCTTCTTACCCTGTTATGGCGTTTGTGGATTCAGGTGCCGCCCTGAGTCTTATGGATCTGTCATTTGCCAAGCGCTGTGGTTTTGTTCTTGAACCGTTAGTAAATCCTATTCCTCTTAGAGGTATTGATGCTACGCCATTGGCGGGGAAATAAACCGCAGTTTTGGACGCAGGTGACCATGTGCATGACTCCTGAACATCGGGAGGTGATTCGTTTTCTTGTTCTGCATAAAATGCATGATTTGGTCGTTTTGGGTCTGCCATGGTTACAGACACACAATCCAGTCCTGGATTGGAAGGCAATGTCTGTGTCAAGTTGGGGCTGTCAGGGAATTCATGCTGATTCCCCGCCGGTGTCTATTGCTTCCTCTACTCCTTCGGAAGTTCCTGAGTATTTGTCTGATTATCAGGATGTATTCAGTGAGTCCAGATCCAGTGCTCTGCCTCCTCATAGGGACTGTGACTGCGCCATAGATTTGATTCCAGGTAGTAAATTTCCTAAGGGAAGATTATTTAATCTGTCAGTACCTGAGCATGCCGCAATGCGTTCATATATCAAGGAGTCTCTGGAGAAGGGGCATATCCGTCCATCCTCTTCCCCTCTTGGTGCGGGATTCTTTTCTGTGGCTAAGAAGGACGGATCTTTGAGACCTTGTATTGACTATCGGCTACTGAATAAAATCACTGTAAAATTTCAGTATCCTTTGCCTCTCTTGTCGGACTTGTTTGCCCGGATTAAGGGTGCCAAGTGGTTCACCAAGATAGATCTTCGTGGTGCATACAACCTTGTGCGCATTAAGCAAGGTGATGAATGGAAGACTGCATTTAATACGCCCGAAGGTCATTTTGAGTACTTGGTGATGCCTTTTGGGCTTTCTAATGCTCCCTCAGTATTTCAGTCCTTTATGCATGATATTTTCCGGAAGTATCTGGATAAATTTATGATTGTTTATCTGGACGATATTCTGGTTTTCTCTGAAGATTGGGACTCACATGTGGAGCAGGTCAGGATGGTGTTTCAGGTTTTGCGTGAGAATGCCTTGTTTGTTAAAGGCTCAAAGTGTCTCTTTGGAGTACAGAAAGTTCCCTTTTTGGGGTTTATTTTTTCCCCTTCTGCTGTGGAGATGGACCCAGTCAAGGTCCGAGCTATTCATGAGTGGACTCAACCCACGTCAGTTAAGAGTCTTCAGAAGTTCTTGGGTTTTACTAACTTCTACCGTCGTTTTATCGCTAATTTTTCTAGCGTTGTTAAACCTTTGACGGATATGACCAAGAAAGGTTCTGATGTTGCTAACTGGGCTCCTGCAGCCGTGGAGGCGTTCCAGGAGTTGAAGCGCCGGTTTACTTCGGCGCCTGTTTTGTGCCAGCCTGATGTCTCACTTCCCTTTCAGGTTGAGGTGGATGCTTCTGAGATTGGGGCAGGGGCCGTTTTGTCACAGAGAGGCCCTGGTTGCTCAGTAATGAGACCATGTGCTTTCTTCTCTAGGAAGTTTTCGCCTGCTGAGCGGAATTATGATGTGGGCAATCGGGAATTACTGGCCATGAAGTGGGCATTTGAGGAGTGGCGTCATTGGCTCGAGGGTGCTAAGCATCGTGTGGTGGTCTTGACTGATCACAAAAATTTGATGTATCTCGAGTCTGCTAAACGCTTGAATCCTAGACAGGCCCGCTGGTCATTGTTTTTCTCCCGTTTTGACTTTGTGGTCTCGTATTTACCAGGTTCAAAGAATGTGAAAGCTGATGCTCTTTCAAGGAGCTTTGTGCCTGACTCTCCTGGAGTCACAGAACCTGTTGGTATTCTTAAAGAAGGAGTTATTTTGTCAGCCATTTCTCCTGATTTGCGACGTGTGTTGCAGAGATTTCAAGCTGGTAGACCTGACTCTTGTCCACCTGACAGACTGTTTGTTCCTGATAAGTGGACCAGCAGAGTCATTTCCGAGGTTCATTCCTCGGTGTTGGCAGGTCATCCGGGAATTTTTGGCACCAGAGATCTGGTGGCTAGGTCATTTTGGTGGCCTTCCTTGTCACGGGATGTACGGTCATTTGTGCAGTCCTGTGGGACTTGTGCTCGAGCTAAGCCTTGCTGTTCCCGTGCCAGCGGGTTGCTCTTGCCCTTGCCTGTCCCGAAGAGGCCTTGGACACATATTTCCATGGATTTCATTTCTGATCTCCCGGTGTCTCGGGGTATGTCTGTCATCTGGGTGGTATGTGATCGCTTTTCAAAAATGGTCCATTTGGTGCCTTTGCCTAAGCTGCCTTCCTCTTCCGATCTGGTTCCTGTGTTCCTTCAGAATGTGGTTCGTTTACACGGCATTCCTGAGAATATTGTGTCTGACAGAGGATCCCAGTTTGTTTCCAGGTTCTGGCGATCCTTTTGTGCTAGGATGGGCATTGATTTATCGTTCTCGTCTGCCTTTCATCCTCAGACTAATGGACAAACTGAGCGAACTAATCAGACTCTGGAAGCTTACTTGAGGTGTTTTGTTTCGGCAGATCAGGATGATTGGGTGACCTTCTTGCCGTTGGCTGAGTTTGCCCTAAATAATCGGGCTAGTTCCGCTACTTTGGTTTCGCCATTTTTCTGCAACTCTGGTTTCCATCCTCGTTTTTCCTCGGGACATGTGGAGCCTTCTGACTGTCCTGGAGTAGATTCTGTGGTGGATAGGTTGCAGCAGATCTGGAATCATGTGGTGGACAACTTGAAGTTGTCACAGGAGAAGGCTCAGCGTTTTGCCAACCGCCGCCGCGGTGTGGGTCCCCGACTTCGTGTTGGGGATTTGGTGTGGCTGTCTTCTCGATTTGTTCCTATGAAGGTCTCCTCTCCTAAATTTAAGCCTCGCTTCATCGGTCCTTACAAGATATTGGAAATCCTTAATCCTGTGTCCTTTCGCTTGGATCTTCCGGTTTCGTTTGCCATTCACAACGTGTTCCATAGTTCTTTGTTACGACGCTACGTTGTGCCTGTGGTTCCTTCTGCTGAGCCTCCTGCTCCGGTGTTGGTTGAGGGCGAGTTGGAGTACGTGGTGGAGAAGATCTTGGATTCTCGTCTCTCCAGGCGGAGGCTTCAGTATTTGGTCAAGTGGAAGGGTTATGGTCAGGAGGATAATTCCTGGGTGGTTGCCTCTGATGTGCATGCGGCCGATTTGGTTCGTGCCTTTCACGCTGCTCATCCTGATCGCCCTGGTGGTCTTGGTGAGGGTTCGGTGACCCCTCCTTAAGGGGGGGTACTGTTGTGAATTAGACTTTTTTGGCTCCATCTAGTGGTTACTAGTGATATGACTCTGGGATTTCCTTCCCTCTGTCTGCACCCAGCTGGGTCGTTACTTCAGGGGTGTTGCTATATAAACCTCCTGGAACCTTAGTCCAGTGCCTGGCATCGGTGTTATCAGACACATTCTGTTTGCTCCTGTTTGCTGGTCCTGGTTCGTGCTAAATTAAGCTAAGTCTTGCTTCTTTGTTTTTTGGGTTATTTGTTTGCTATCATTTTTGTCCAGCTTGTACTAAATGTGATTCCTGACCTTGCTGGAAGCTCTAGGGGGCTGGTGTTCTCCCCCCGGGCCGTTAGACGGTTCGGGGGTTCTTGAATTTCCAGTGTGGATATTTTTGATAGGATTTTTTGCTGACCATATAAGTTATCTTTCTATATTCTGCTATTAGCTAGTGGGCCTCTCTTTGCTAAATTCCTAGCTCATTCTTATGTTTGTCTTTTCCTCTTACCTCACCGTTATTATTTGTGGGGGGCTTCTATCCAACTTTTTGGGGTATTTCCTCTGGAGGCAAGAAAGGTCTTTCTTTTCCCTTCTAGGGGTAGTTAGCTCTCCGGCTGGCGCGAGACGTCTAGGATCAACGTAGGAACGTTCCCCGGCTGCTGGTATTTGTGGTGCTAGGATTAGTTATATGGTCAGCCCAGTTACCACTGCCCTATGAGCTGGTTTTCTGTATTTACTGACTTAGCATTATTCCTGAGACCCTCTGCCATTGGTGTCATAACATCGAGCTACCTGTCATACAGGTAGTGTCCTACCAATAAGGAGGACAGAGAGAACGTGAGGACCTTGTGAGAGGCCTAAGGCAGCAAGGAACTACAACGCAGTGCTAGAAGGAAGGCTTCCAACCCCACCTGGTAAAGGGGATTCCAGAATTGCTTCCAAGCCGGCCAGACCATCGACACCTGTGATCCGGTACCCTGGACTTTGCTTGCCTGAATCCATCAGTAAAAAAAGGTAAAGAGACTGCAACCCTGTGTCCTCCGTTTCTTTCTACACCACCTACCACCTGTCCCTACTACACCGGGAGCCCTGTGGACCCAGCTTCACCTGTGGGAAGCCATACCATCCCTGCTGTCACAACATCACCCCAGAGGACCCCTGTAAGCAGCGCCAGTCACCCTTGACTGAGTACCACAGGTGGAGTCACAAATAAACTTTATTCAAACCCCTTTAAAGACCGTCCCTTTTAACTGGGCACCCAGGGCCATGGACCAGGTCGCCGCCATGACACATCCCCTTTAAGTACCGGACCCGGTACCGAGTGCCCCACGGCCCTGGCGGAAGTTCCATGTATCACATGGGATAATTTTTTGCTTAGTATAGTTGTCCAGTGACTTTCCACCAAGATTTTATTTTATTTTTTTTGTGCCTTGGAGGTCTGTGAAAAGAGATTCAAGAGTTTGGGCAGTCAGAGAAACCTCCCTAGCATCCAACCATCTCTATGTGTCTAATGATCATGAGAGGAAAGCAGCCATCACAATTCTTGGGGCAAAATCAAATATCAAATTAGGCGAGGGTCCCAAATAACAAGCAAAAAAAATACAAAAACAAGGACCCCTAAAATATAACTTTTAATGAAACAAAGCTAAGATCATGTTCCAAATTTAAGATAAGTAAAATCAATCATACTTGGGGAATGGGTCTTAACCAGGAAAAAAGAAAAAATACAATAATATGTATCCTAGTGAGCCCTGCCTGACAGTGGAGGTTGGCATCCTTAGTTTCTGCGATATGGCACCCCCACGCGTTGGCGGCTTTCCCTGATGTCCCTATTAGTCCCTATCAAGGAAAAATGTCCCAATACACCCTGTCACCCATGAAAAATAGTAGTGAGCTGGTGGAAACTCACCAATAGTAGTGTATTAGATCAGTACAAAATGAAGCCAGTTGGCCTACTCCTAATAGAGGTAGTCTTAGATAAGAGAAGGGCAGACTGGAGTATCCTCTGCACCTATACCAAAATCAATACATAATATATACAGCTAGAAAAACACTATTGGTGAGCTGGTGGAAACCCACAAATTATTCTGTATTAAATCAGTAAAAAATGAAACCATTTATCCTATTTCTGGTAGAAGTAGTGTTAAATAGAAGAGGGGCTGACTGGAGTGTCCTCTGCATTTATGCTAATATCAGAATCAGCACATAATGTGAACAAATACATAAGCAACAATAGCCATAGATCAAATTATCACCATGACAAATATAGGTAAACAGGGTGCAGTAATCATGTACTCATCTGGTTGTCCTACTGGGGTTCATCAGCTCAATGACAGGGATTCCCATTATAAAGATCAAGCCATGGTAAGGCACCATGCATAATTAAATAGTATGTACCAACGTTCAATATAAATGCCCAACACAGCCCCCTGCAGACCAAAGGGCATCCTGGTATATTGACACCCATCAGGCGTTGAGAAGGCTGTCTTCTCCTTGGCACTCTGGGACATGGGGATCTGTCAATAGCCCTTTTTCAGGTTCAGGTTTGTAATGTACCTCACAGGTCCTAGTCTCTCAATGAGCTTGTCCACCCGAGGCTTCGGGTAAGCATCAAAACTACAGACTTCAATCAGCCTGTGGTAGTCATTACAAAACCGCCAGTCACCATCAGGCTTCAGCAGGAGGACAATGGGGCTCTGCCATCCACTTTTCGACTCCTCTATCACCCCGAGGTCTAGCATCCTCTTCACCTCATTTGATATCACCTCTCTCTGTGCTTCCGGAACTCTGTAGGGCTTGAGGTTCACCCTTGCATGCGGTTCTGTCTACACATCATGCTCCACCACCTGCGTATGCCCCGGCAACTGTGAGAACAGGTCACAGTTCCACTGCAACAGCTCCCAACACTGTTGCCTCTGGGCCGACGTCAGAGTGTCAGCAATGGTGACATCATCCACCGTGACTTTGGGACTGGCTCCCAGGCAAGGGATGTCCAGCGATTCTTGGTCTCGCCAGGGTTTGAGCAAGTTCACATGATAGACTTGGTGCGGCTTTCTTCGACCAAGCTGGTGTACCTTGTAATTAACTTCACCCAGTTTTTACACCACCTCGTATGGGCCTTGCCACTTGGCTAGGAACTTGTTCTCCACTGTTGGGATAAGAACGTGCATGCAGTCCCAGAGCTAGAACTGCCTCAGCCTCGCTGATCGGTTATACGCTCTTGCCTGTGCCTCCTGAGCCTGGAGAAGATTCTCCTTCACAATAGACATCACTTTTGCCATTCTCTCCTGCAGCTGGGTGACATGCTCTATAATGCTCTGGTGTGACCTTGGCTTCCCATGTTTCCTTGGTGATGTCCAGGAGCTCTCGCAGATGTCGACCATGCAGAAGCTCGAACAGCGAGAAGCCAGTAGAGCCAGCAGGTAGTCCCTGTCTCGACCGTCATTCCCAATTACCTTTTTGAGCATGGCTTTCAAGGTTTTATTGAAGTTCTCTACTAGGCTGTCTGTCTGTGGATGATACGCAGAGGTTGGCAACTGGACAATGTGGAGTACCCTACACAGTTCTTTCATTACCTTGCTCATGAAGGGGGTGCCCTGATCTGTCAAAATCTCCTTCGGCAGGCCCATCCTAGCAAAAATATGGACAAGTTTCCTGGTGATACTCTTAGCTGAAGAGGGTATTGCTTCAGGGTACTGGGTCACATAGCCTATGACCACTAGAATATATTGGTGCCCTTAACTAAAGGACCTACTAGGTCCATAGCAATTCACTCAAACAGGATCTCTATTACCGGTAACGGGACTAGAGGACTTTGGATGTGAGGAGAGGGAGCGGTTATCTAGCAGGTGGGGCAGGACCAACAATAATTCAGGATCTCCAGATAACATCCCAGCTAATTGAATCTCACAATGTTCTCTCCTGCGCTTTCTCTACCCCCAGATGTCCCCCCAAAACATGTGAATAGGCCATGTCTAGAACTCTGAGCCAGTATGGCCCTGGAACCAACAACTGCTCCACTATTTCACCTCCTCTCAGTGTAGTCACTCGATACAACAATTCGTTATTGACTGCAAAGTGTGGGTATCCGGTGTCAGCCCCCGCTCTTGAGAAACCCCATCAATCATAGAGCCCTTTTTAGGGTATGATCCCGCATTTGAGCAGTCCCAAAATTTTTCCCAGAAACCCCCAACTCAGGAACCTCAGCCTCACTGGTCACCGATTCTTCCTCATCACCAGCTAGGACACACAAGGGGAACTCCTCCCCCTCCGACGGGGATTCATCAGGGTTGCACTGGCTCCTGCTTGAGCCAGTGGGCAACTCTGCCTTTCCCCACAAGTCCCAGAACAGGCTGAAGTCCTGCCCAATTATCACAGGGTGTAGCAAGTCTCTGACTACCCCGACCTCATGGAACTCCGTACCACACCTTGTTTTAATCAACACTCAGGCAACAGGGTAGTCTTTGGCATCCCTGTGTATACAGTGGACGCCCACATGTTTCCCTGGGATCAACTGGTGGGGAAGCATGGCCCTTATCAGGGTCATCAAACTCCTGGAGTCCAAGAGTCCTGACACCAGTACTCTGTTTATTGTCACGAGACATGACTGTGGCAACTCTCCGGGCTGATAGTCCACATTGCAGTCTGGGTAGGCATAATATGAGCAGTGCCTGCCTAGGCTACAATCCATCTGCTCAAAAGACATAGGACAACAGGCCATTATGTGTCCCGGACCGTAACACCACCAGGTCTTTACCATCAGCCTTTGGTATCACCTCACAGCTCTTTGGGACCTCAGCTCCCCCCCAGTGGTGGCTCGGGGAGGGAGTGAATAAACCTGTCGATGACCACCTGCTCGACCATCTGGGCTGGAGTGGAGGATTCTGTCTGCAACCATTTTTGGACCAAATGCAGCAAGTCAAACATTTGCGAGCAGTGAGGTTTATCACCGTAATATGCCCAGTGATGATTCCTTTGGGCTCTGACAGACATAGTGACCCCTGCACATGTCAGTATCTCAGTTTTCAACTTGGCATATTCCTGTGCATCCTGTAATGCCAAATCATTATAGGCCTTCTGGGGCTGACTAGTCAAATAGGGGACCAGCACCTTTGCCCACTGCTCTGGAGGTAGCTTCTCACACTCTGCCACCTCCTCAAACACAGTCAAAAATTCCTCCACATCATCCCCTGGGTTCATTTTTTGCATGGCTCATCTTACCACTTTCCGGACGCATGAGTCATTACCTTGATGTGGGAGAGAGGCGACTTCTCTGCTGAGGACATCTCCCACCAGGAGTTCCATCGGCCTTTGTTGTTGAATTTGTTGTATCAGGAGTTTATTTGTCTCCTGTTGCACCTGGTGCTGATGCTGTTGGCTCAAAATCAGGTGCTTGGTTAGCTCCTCCAATTTGTCCAACCGCTGTTCCATCCCTGTAGCCACCTTCACCCAGGACATACGGTTTATCCACCACTGCTATATGTGTTACTGGAACGTTGCTCGCATCCGAAACACTTGTGAAAGGTCGGCTCACTTAACTGCTCCTCGAGGTAGATACTGACACACATGTGGTTAAAGTCTCTGGGTGGATTATTGCATCATAAACCAAAAACCCAAACTGGTAACAGAAAAACAGCCTTTCTGGCTCAAGTGAAAATAAAAAGTTCATATACAGTCCTGCCCAGTTACTCTGGGATAACACATTTGGCAGCTCTCGCAGGAGCTGAAGATCTGGAGGCTTCCTCTCCTCCACACAACACAGACAGAGAAAAAAAACTGGCTGGACATTTAACTCCCGCCCATCTCTGACCTACCCACCATGAAAGCCAGGCCCATATAGCCACTGGATCGCTATCAGCCCATACCATGCTAGAGAAAACACTTATGGCTTTCACATCATGCAGGAAAGCAACCTTTGTGACACATATCTCTCTGTACATACGCCGCCAGCGACCCTGTCACAGTGTGTGTCTTTATTTTTGATTACTGGGTTAGTGAAAGGGGTGTTTGATAGACACCTCTCCATTACTAACCCCAGGGTTTGATGGCAGCTGTGATTTTTGACAAAGCTGTCATCAACCCGAAATACCATTACCCCAATTGCCAACACACCAGGGTAATGGGGAAGAGCCAAGCAAAGCACTGGAAGTGACTCACTTTAAGTGATGCGCAAATTCAAAGGTGGCTGCTCATAGCAAGTGAGCATTTCTGGTACACATAGGCGATCTGATCATCGCCTGTGTGTAGCAGGGGGGACCAGACAACTGCAGCTTCTAGTCTCCCATGGAAATTTTTGAAGCATGCAAAAAGTAAAAAAAAATGTTTTTAAAAATATTAAAAAAATATAAAAGTTCAAATCACCTCCCTTTTGCCCCATTCAAAATAAAACAATAGAAAAAAAAATCAAACATACACATATTTGGTATTGCCGAGTTCAGAATCACCCGAACTATCAATATAAAAAAAAGAATTAGCCCGATCGGTCAACGGCGTAACGATTAA
The DNA here is from genome assembly GCF_051348905.1 of Ranitomeya variabilis. Classification (NCBI taxonomy): domain Eukaryota; kingdom Metazoa; phylum Chordata; class Amphibia; order Anura; family Dendrobatidae; genus Ranitomeya; species Ranitomeya variabilis. Next base: position 603,631,029 of record NC_135236.1, read on the forward strand.
TTATGTTTTTTTTAGTTGCCGCTACAATGCAATAAAATGCAATAACAGGCGATCAAAAGAAAGTATCTACACCAAAATGGTATCAATAAAAAAGTCAGCTCAGCTCCCAAAAAATAAGCCCTCACCCATCCCCAAATCACGAATAATGGAGACGCTACAGGTCTCGTAAAATGGCACCATTCTTTTCCCCCACTTAAATATAAAATAACTTACTCATGTTTGATATCTATGAACTTGTAATGACCTGGAGAATCATAAAGGCAGGTCAGTATTAGTATTTAGTGAACATGGTAAAAAAAAAACAACGACAACAGTGGAATGGCACTTTTTTTTTGCAATTTCACCACACTTGGAATTTTTTTTCCATTTTCCAGTACACGATATGTTAAAACAAGTGGTGTCGTTCAAATGTACAACTTGTCTCGCAAAAAACAAGCTCTCACATGGCCATATTGGCCTAAAAAAATTAAAAACTTATGGCTCTGGGGAGAAGAGGAGCAAAAAATGAAAAAACGTTAAACACCATAGGAAAAATATCTTCTCTCTTTTAAATTCTCGAATACAGTCATGGCCATCAGTTTTGAGATAGACACATATTTTGTTTTCGTTAAATTGAAACACCTGACACATACAGTCTTCAAATAGAAATATTCTTAATCAATAGAGTGCAAAATACAGCCCAGCAAGAATATATACAAAAAAGTAGTTCACATTCAGTGAATACTAGTGTTGAGCGATACCGTCCGATACTTGAAAGTATCGGTATCGGAAAGTATCCGCCGATACCGGCAAAGTATCGGATCCAATCCGATACCGATACCCGATACCAATACAAGTCAATGGGACTCAAGTATCGGACGGTATTCCTGATGGTTCCCAGGGTCTGAAGGAGAGGAAACTCTCCTTCAGGCCCTGGGATCCATATAAATGTGTAAAAGAAAGAATTAAAATAAAAAATATCGCTATACTCACCTCTCCGACGCAGCCTGGACCTCAGCGAGGGAACCGGCAGCGTTGTTTGTTTAAAATTCGCGCTTTTACTTGGTTACGTGAAGTCCCGGCTTGTGATTGGTCAGGGTGGCCATGTTGCCGGGACGCGGACCAATCACAGCAAGCCGTGACGAAATTACGTCACGGCTTGCTGTGATTGGTCCGCGTCCCGGCAACATGGCCGCCATTAACCAATCACAAGCCGTGACGTCACGGGAGGCTGGACACGCGCGCTTTTTAAAAAGCGCGCGTGTCCAGCCTCCAGTGACGTCCCGGCTTATGATTGGTCACGGCGCCATGTTGCCGGGACGCGGACCAATCACAGCAAGCCGTGACGAAATTACGTCACGGCTTGCTGTGATTGGTCCGCGTCCCGGCAACATGGCCGCCATTAACCAATCACAAGCCGTGACGTCACGGGAGGCTGGACACGCGCGCTTTTTAAAATGGGCGCGTGTCCAGCCTCCCGTGACGTCCCGGCTTGTGATTGGTTGCGCCGCGGTCAACCAATCACAAGCCGGGAGGCTTGTATAATACATCAGCTGAGAGGTGATACATGGGAATGTGAGACACATCCTGCAAATTCGACCAAACTTATTATGCAACAATTGATGTTTTGACAACATTGGCAGTTTCCCCTTGTTTGGTTTAGTTCATCCTCACTCATTTTGTGCGCCGCGGTCAACCAATCACAAGCCGGGAGGCTGGACACGCGCGCATTTTAAAATTTTAAAATGGGCGCGTGTCCAGCCTCCCGTGATGTCCCGGCTTGTGATTGGTTGCGCCGCGGTCAACCAACACAAGCCGGGAGGCTGGACACGCGCGCATTTTAAAACGCGCGCGTGTCCAGCCTCCCGGCTTGTGATTGGTTGATCGCGGCGCAACCAATCACAAGCCGGGACGTCACGGGAGGCTGGACACGCGCCCATTTTAAAATGCGCGCGTGTCCAGCCTCCCGTGACGTCACGGCTTGTGATTGGTTGCGTCTCCCATGTGACTGCGACGCAACCAATCACAAAGCCGGGACGTAATTTTAAAATCCTTAAGGACCTGAAATTACGTCACGGCTTGCTGTGATTGGTTGCGTCGCCCATGTGACTGCGACGCAACCAATCACAACGCCGGAACGTAATTTTAAAATCCTGAAGGACCTGAAATTACGTCACGGCTTGCTGTGATTGGTTGCGTCCCGGTCACATGGGCGGCACGCAACCAATCACAAGCCGGGACTCACGTAAAGGAAAGAAAAGCGCGAATTTTAAACAAAGAACGCTGCCGCTTCCCTCGGTAAGGTGCAGGCTGCGTCGGAGAGGTGAGTATAGCAATATTTTTTATTTTAATTCTCTCTTTTACACATTTTTACATTAATGTTGTTTCGATACCGATACCCGATATCACAAAAATATCGGATCTCGGTATCGGAATTCCGATACAGCAAGTATCGGCCGATACCCGATACTTGCAGTATCGGAATGCTCAACACTAGTGAATACTGCTAGTTTGAATGGAAACTGCTTTAGATCAAGAGAAACTGTAAGGCCGGGGTCACACTACAGAGTTTTACGGATGTATGAGAGGCGCAAAAACAACGCATTGCACACAGACCAATGATTCTCTATGGGGCAGCTCCTATCTCCGAATATTTCGCAGCCGTATTTTACGGGCTGAGAAAATCGCAGCATGCTGTTTGTCAGCGTATTGCGCAAAAAAATCTGCCAATGAAAGTCTATGTGGGCGAGAAAAATACGGATTACACATGGACCATCAGTGTGACTTGCGAGAAATACGTTCTATAGAAAAGCCGGTAATTCAGCGCAGTGTACAGTAAAATCACACTGACAGGTTAGAATAGAATAGATTGAATAAATGTCTACGCAGTATACAGTACAGACCAAAAGTTTGGACACACCTTCTCATTTAAAGATTTTTTTGTATTTTCAAGACTATGAAAATTGTACATTCACACTGAAGCATCAAAACTATGAATTAACACATGTGGAATTATATACTTAAAATAGTGTGAAACAACTGAAATTATGTCTTATATTCTAGGTTCTTCAAAGTAGCCACCTTTTGCTTTGATGACTGCTTTGCACACTCTTGGCATTCTCTTGATGAGCTTCAAGAGGTAGTCACCGGGAATGGTTTTCACTTCCCAGGTGTGCCCTGTCATGTTTAATAAGTGGAATTTCTTGCCTTATAAATGGGGTTGGGACCATCAGTTGTGTTGTGCAGAAGTCTGGTGTATACACAGCTGATAGTCCTACTGAATAGACTGTTAGAATTTGTATCATGGCAAGAAAAAAGCAGCTAAGTAAAGAAAAACGAGTGGCCATCATTACTTTAAGAAATGAAGGTCAGTCAGTCCGAAAAATTGGGAAAACTTTGAAAGTGTCCCCAAGTGCAGTGCCAAAAACCATCAAGCGCTACAAAGAAACTGGCTCACATGAGGACCGCCCCAGGAAAGGAAGACCAAGAGTCACCTCTGCTTCTGAGGATAAGTTTATCCGAGTCACCAGCCTCAGAAATCGCAGGTTAACAGCAGCTCAGATTAGAGACCAGGTCAATGCCACACAGAGTTCTAGCAGCAGACACATCTCTACAACAAATGTTAAGAGGACACTTTGTGCAGCAGGCCTTCATGGTAAAATAGCTACTAGGAAACCACTGATAAGGACAGGTGCAGCGCCCCAGAGTCCTGGTCGTTGCAGTAATGTCGCTCTGCCACTAAGGGGAGTGATGTTACGTCTGATTGCACTAAAGGAGTTTCTCTGACCAGGTAACACTCACACTACACTTCACACTCCGGCCACCAGGGGGGGTGGTTCTATCTAGTAGGCCACTCCTCACACTCTGGTAAAACTGGGGGTTGGACAGGAAGACAGGGAGAGAAGTAACTGGGAAGAGCTGGTGAGAGGACCTGTCAGGGATGGGATCCTGGCAGACTCCTAAGAGCAGAACTAACCAGTGAACAACGGGAATACAGTAAAGAGGAATTAGGACCAGAAGGAGTCGTGCTGTTAGACCGAGGCAACATCCTTCTGAGGCGCAAACAGTCGGTGGCCGGAACGCCGAGCAAGTAAGAGACTCTAAGTACTACTGCAAACCACGGCCGGACAGCCAATTATAGGTTGGCTGTCTCACACAAATCACCTAAGCAGACAACGGAGGCAGCTGTGGGAGAGGGGCGACTCTAGGGTCCCGGAAGAACTCCAGGCCTACCCCGTCATACGGGTGCGTCCTACCATATCACCTGGGGGACGGAGAGAACGAACATCAGAGACAGGCAGAATCAGTTGTGAGGACTATCCCGGGAGCTCAGCAGGGAAGAACTACAACACCCAGCGCTAGAAGGTAGACACTGATTCCCACCTGTAAAGGGAACTCCTGATGTGCCTTTTGCCTCTGACAGCCCTGTTGACAGCGCTCTGGACTGAGGACTCTAAAACCTTCAGTAAAGAGGTAAAGAGACTGCAACCTGGTGTCCTCGTTATTTACTACGACCTACACTGCACCGTGACATCACCACCATTTACCACCACTTTTCATTGGACGCCCCTCAGCAGGGTCACGGACCGGGTCTAGCCACCGTGACAACCCCAGAGCAGAGACTCAGAGGCCCGGTACCAGGTACCCCTCGGCCCTGCGGCAGTGGGGGCGCTCCATTTTGGCATCACGAACAGGATCTACTTAAGCCTGAAGAATCAGGTCATGTGTGCCTTGGAACTGTGATTTATTGTGCTTGGACTGTAACTTATTGCAAAGACTGTGCGTCGACAATTGCCGCCATGAGTTCCCGCCACGATTCGCCATCGCAGTGTGCGGAGGGAGGAGCCACAGCTTCGTGGGCGGAACCGGCCAAAAGAAGCGCGGAACGAGAAAGCGCGGTAACGTGCCGATCCCGGAAGAGGAACCCCGATCTCCAGCAGGTTAGTGGAGGAAGGGCCAGCCATGTCCGAGTCGGGAGGAGCGGAGGAGGAGGCCGGGGACGCAGGGGCACCTCCGGGCCCCGCAGCGGGCGAAGCCGCGGCCCTAATACCACCACCGGTTGCCACAGAACCCGCTGCCCCCAGCAGTCAGTCGGACACTGCCGCTACCACAAAGGCTATAATGCCCTTCTCTATGCCGTACCTGCCCGGAGCGGCCTGGCTCCCGCGATACTCCGGGGAGTCGCATACATTCACTAACTTTAAGGAAGGGCTCTGCAGCCTGCTCGAGTTCTATCCCCTGACAGAGCCTCAGAAGGTTCATATGATAACCGGCCAACTCTTTGGGGCGGCTCTGAGAGAATTGAAGTCCTGGCCCGCCGAGGATAAAGGAACTGCACAGCAGATTTTTGCAAAGCTTAAAGCCACCTTCGATACTCGCACTGCTACAGAAATTAAACTGACTTTCTATGGATGCAAACAGAGACCGCAGGATAGCTTACGGGACTATGCCCTTAATCTCCAGGAGGCGATGCGGGCCATTAAGCAGAGTGACCCCGGCAGCATGCAGGATGAGGATAAACTCCTGAAGGAGCGGTTCATTGAGGGGCTCCTGTGCAGTCACCAGCGGGGCCAATTGCACTTCTTGGCCATGCAAAATCCAGACTTGACTTTTGCGCAATTCAAAGATAAAGCTATCCAGGCATTGCAGGAGCGACAGCCCAGCCGTGCAGCACCTCCCCGGCGCCCCGCGCTCACATACCACCAGGAGGTGGCGTCAGATGCCCCAGTCGCCGCCGAGACCGATGCCCAGAGCCTAGAGGACGACTCCCCTGCAGGACTTTGCCTCCAGATGCAGGAGCTAACCAAGAGCGTTGCTGCCCTGGCCCGGACGGTGCAGTCCCTACAGGAGGCCCCCAAGGAGAAGATCCAGTTGGCCTCCAGACCAGAGGATGTCCCTTGGATGCGACAGATGAGGACTCCGCCGACCAGAGGCCGGAACGACGATCGCTTCCACCAGGACGGACGACCCATCTGCCGCCGCTGTCACCAGGTGGGCCACCTTGCAAGGTACTGTCCTTTAAACGAGCAACCCCTGGGGCAAAGGGCCAACCCCCAGGAGTAGGACGGTCAGGCCCGCAGCATTGGAGAACCAAGTACATTGGAGGACGACCACTTCTCCCTGTAGTGGTTGATGGAATCCCCTTGAACGCTTTGCTGGACACCGGTTCTCAGGTGACGACTATACCTTACGTGCTTTATAGACGGTATTGGGAGGACACCGATTTTACTCGTGGCCCTGACGATGATTTCACCATAATAGCCAGTAATGGTCAGCCGTTGCCACAAGTGGGGTATAAGGAGGTCACCATCAAGGTGGGGCGGGTGGAATTGAAAGCCCAAGGGATTGTGATTGTTGATATTGACCGTCGAGAATGTAATCCCATGATGACTCTTGGTACTAATGTTATAGAAAATTGTCTTGCAGAAGTTATTGTTTTATTGCAACAGGTGGCAGAAACCACTGGCCACAGTGAGCAACGTGCCCTGCAGAAGGAAATCAGAGCTCTGATGCAGAGACAGCAGGTAGAGCTGACTGGTGGTGAGATTGGTCGTGTCACTGTGAGTGATTCAAACCCCATCGCGATACCCCCCAGGAGTGAAATTTTAATATGGTGTCGGGCAGCCATAGGCCTCAGGGGAAAGGACTACCAGGCCTTGGTAGAACCCGTATATTCAGATAATAGGCCTACTATTCTGACAGCCCGGGGGGTGGTCGACGTTCGCCAGGGGAGAGTGCCCGTACGTGTCCTCAATTGTGGGGAGGAAGAGGTTCACCTCACCAAGTATGCCACGCTTGCCAAATTGTTCACTGTTAATAATAGTGTGATACAGACACCTGAACCCTTGGTCCCGTCAAACGTGGCGGAGGACAACGGTTCTGCAGAGCACTCGAAAGACTGGTGTCGGGAATTGCATGTGGGCACTGACTCTACCCCATCCCATCAAAAACAGGGGGCCTACAGGGTGGTACACGAGTACGAGCAGGTATTCAGCAAACACCCCTTAGATTTTGGGCAGGTGAAAGGGATCCAACACCATATCCCCACGGGAGATCACCGACCCATAAAAGAGAGATATCGCCCTGTACCCCCAGCTCATTACCAGTGTGCCAAGGACATGTTGCGGGAAATGAAGGAGGCTGGGGTGGTGAGAGACAGCTGTAGCCCCTGGGCAGCTCCGTTAGTCCTTGTTAAAAAGAAAGATGGTACAATGAGAATGTGTGTTGATTACAGGCAGTTGAATCGCATTACACATAAGGACGCATACCCACTGCCCAGGATAGAGGAGTCTCTGGCTGCCTTAAAATCTGCTAACTACTTCTCTACCTTAGATCTCACCAGTGGGTACTGGCAGGTTCCTGTAGCGGAGGCGGACAAAGAGAAGACAGCCTTCACGACACCAATGGGTCTCTGCGAATTCAATTACATGCCCTTCGGATTGTGCAATGCTCCCGGGACGTTCCAGAGGATGATGGAGTGTTGCCTGGGACACATGAACTTCGAAACCGTGCTGCTGTATTTGGATGATGTCATTGTCTTCTCTAAGACCTACGAAGACCATCGGAAGCACCTGGCTGAGGTGTTTGAAGCCCTGTCCAACTTTGGCTTAAAGGGGTTGTCCACTACTTTCAATTAACCCCCCTATGTATCCCCCCGGGGCCCCTGATGATTTGTGTAAATACTGTAACAAAACACTCCGGGATCGCCTTTGCTGGGGTCAAAGGTCACGTGGTTTGTGCATTAAACTCTGAGGCGACAGCAGGTTTCCAGGTAGACTGACCTCAGGTCAGGTTTATTAAAGTGAAAGCAAATACAGAAAACAAATCATAAAAATAAATCCTTGCCTGTCCGGCACTTACTAAACAAACACGTTCCTATCTAACAACTGGGGGGGGCTACTCCCACCCAGCAAACATAACACAGGTCATGAGCACAGCTCTTACTCACATTGTCTCACACAGACAGGCATTCTGTGTGCCCCAGGCTGACGCCCACAACCCCCAGCTGGTCATCTTTTATTCCTGCAGATATTAACCCATTAGAACCCTGGAGATACTGAGCGGTCTAATTCACATAGGACAAATACCTGGGTGAGATATACCTGCCCCCGACTACCAGGCCGACATGACTCTTACATATCCTCCCCCCCTGCTCAGACCACTCCGGTCGAGCAAAGACACTCCTGAAACAGTGCACTCGGGACAGGGCATCAGCATTCCCCATCTGTACCCCGGGGCGGTGCTCCACCGTGAACGAGTAAGCCTGCAGGGCAAGGAACCACCGGGTTACCCGACTATTATGGTCTTTGTGGAGGTGCATCCATTTGAGAGGGGCATGGTCCGTGACCAACCTAAACTTCCTACCTGCCAGGTAATATTTGAGGGAGTCGAGAGCCCATTTGATGGCTAGGCACTCTTTTTCAACCACGGCATACCTCTGCTCATGTACATTCAGTTTCCGACTGAGGTAGAGGACCGGGTGTTCGACTCCGTCCCTTACCTGGGAAAGTACAGCTCCGATACCAGTATCTGAAGCATCCGTTTGCACCATAAACTCGCTGCTGAAATCAGGAGTCACTAGTACGGGCTGAGAGCACAAAGCCCGTTTCAGACTGTGGAAGGCCTCTTCGGCCGCTGAAGTCCACTTTACCATGACGGAATCCTTCCCTTTGGTAAGATCCGTCAAGGGGGTAGCCATGGCCGCAAAGTTGGGTATGAACCGGCGATAATAGCCGGCAATGCCCAGGAAAGCTTGAACTTGTTTCTTGTTCACTGGTTGCGGCCAGCCCTGAATTGCCTGTATCTTGTCGATCTGGGGTTTAACCACTCCTCTGCCAATCACATAGCCCAAGTATCGGGCTTCTTCAAGGCCGATGTGACATTTCTTAGGATTCGCCGTTAAGCCTGCGTCTCTCAGGTCATCAATCACCGCCTGTACCTTCCGGAGGTGAGCTTCCCAGTCCACGCTGTAAATTATGATGTCGTCTAGGTAGGCAGAGGCCTACGGGGCCTGTGGGGCCTCAAGACTCGATCCATCAATCTCTGGAACGTTGCTGGGGCTCCGTGAAGTCCAAACGGCATGTAGATATACTGGAACAGCCCTTCCGGTGTAGCAAATGCCGTCTTCTCTCTGGCCGCCTCGGCCAGAGGGATCTGCCACTACCCCTTTGTTAGATCCAAGGTCGTAATATATCGGGCTTTACCCAGTCGATCGATCAACTCATCGACCCGGGGCATAGGGTAGGCATCAAATTTAGAAACCGCATTCAGTTTCCGAAAGTCATTGCAAAACCGTATAGAGCCATCTGGCTTAGGTATCAACACGATTGGACTGGACCAGGCGCTGTGCGACTCTTCAATGACTCCTAAGTCCAACATGGCCTTCACCTCCCGGGAGACGGCTTCACGGCGTGCTTCCGGAATCCGGTATGGCTTCACATGAACTGTGACACCAGGCTCTGTGACAATCTCATGTTTCACTAGCCTAGTCTGGCCAGGTTTTTCCGAGAAAAACTGTTGGTTCTGTAACAAAAACTGCTTAACCTCAGATTTTTGTCGTTCAGACAGAGTCTCAGCAATCTGCACCTCCGGTATGGTAGGTGAGCAAACCGGACGGGGCAGATCCGCTGTTAGGGCAGCGCGGTCTTTCCAGGGTTTTATCAGATTCACATGATAAATCTGCTCTGGTTTTCTCTTACCAGGCTGGTGCACTTTATAGTTCACTTCTCCAACTCGTTCCATGACCTCAAAGGGGCCATGCCATTTCGCCAGAAATTTACTATCCACCGTAGGGATTAGGATCAACACCCTATCCCCGGGTGCAAACGTACGGACCTTGGCGCCTCTATCATAACTTTGCCTCTGGGCTCCCTGGGCCTGTAACATATGTTCCCTAACAAGGGGCATGACAGCAGCAATCCGATCCTGCATTTGCGTTACATGGTCTATCACCGTTTTAAAGGGAGTGACTTGACCTTCCCAGGTTTCTTTTGCGACGTCCAACAGTCCACGGGGACGACGGGCATATAATAGCTCGAAAGGCGAGAATCCTGTGGAAGACTGGGGAACTTCCCTAATGGCAAACAGCAAATAGGGTAACAAGTAATCCCAGTTCTTCCCATCTTTGTCTATCGCCTTCCGGAGCATCTGTTTTAAGGTTTTATTGAACCGCTCAACCAGGCCATCTGTTTGAGGGTGATAGACAGACGTACGCAACTGGTCTATTTGTAAGAGCCTGCAGAGCTCCTTCATCACCCTTGACATAAAGGGAGTCCCCTGGTCGGTGAGTATCTGTTTTGGAATTCCCACCCGACTAAACACGTGTACCAACTCTTTGGCGATCGTTTTGGTAGCAGTGTTACGCAAAGGGATGGCTTCGGGATAACGAGTGGCATAGTCCATGATGACGAGGATATGTTGATGCCCACGTGCGGACCGGGGAAGGGGCCCAACCAAATCCATCCCAATTCTCTCAAACGGGACCCCAATAATAGGGAGGGGTACCAAAGGGCTATGGAACCGAGGTTTAGGTGCCGAGATTTGGCACTCTGGACAGGACTCACAATAGTCACGCACATCATTGTGTATTCCGGGCCACACAAAACAATGCAATATCCTTTCTATGGTTTTTTGTACCCCCAGGTGTCCCCCCATTAAATGTCCGTGGGCCAGGTCCAGTACCTTCCGCCGATAAGGTTTGGGTACCACTAACTGTTGCACAGTGTCTTCCCCTTTTTTCTCTACCTGGTAGAGTAAATCATTCTCAAGAACCATGTACGGGTACGCTAGCCTAGTGTCAGGTTCCACGGGTACGCTATCTATCACTTTTACATTTTTCCTAGCCTGAGTCAGGGTAGGATCTTTCATTTGTTCGCTGTGGAAGTCATCCAACTGAACTCCCAAATCGGGTAGGCAGGGTGCTGGATGACTGTCTGCCTCCGCCTCTCGCTGAGTTTCCTCAGTTTCCTCAGCTTCCTCAGTTTCCCCCGCCATAACTGAGAAGGGGAACTGAAGGTTAGACTCAATAACCTCCCCAGCAACATCTTCCTGTGGGGTCTCGTCTAGGAACTCGGGACCTCCAGATGGCATGGGGGAAGATTCACGGTTACAGCTACCGTGAAGGAGCAACTGATTCTCCCACAACTGCCAGAAATGAGGAAAATCCCTGCCCAGGATTATATCATGTAACAATGCGGGAACGAGTCCCACTTTGTGTTGCACAGACCCATAGGGAGTGGAGATACATATGACCGCTGTAGGATATGAGCAGGTGTCACCATGCACACACGTTACAGAAAATTTATCAGACGGACCAGATGGAAGTGCCACCAGACTAGCTTTCACCAGAGTCACCACACTTCCAGAGTCTAGCAATGCCACAACATTTTTCCCATCTACAGACAATTCACGCAGGTGTTTCGCTGTATCATTTTGACTCGCATTCACACTTACTAGCCGTGTAACCAAAGACATGTGTTTCTTAGAGTCCGTAACGTCGCACTGCATGGGTTCAGTGGTGACAGGACAGTTCGCAGAAACATGGCCGACACCCTTGATCTCGGGGTGCGAGCAGTCCAGTGTTCCTCCCCCACAGTTTTTGGCAATTTTCCTTTCCCCTCAGTCCCTGGAACAGTCTTACCGATTCCACGAGGAGGAGGCACAGTTCGGGTAGTAGCGATATCATCAGGAAATCCTTCCGCCACGGAATAACGCTCCACCAAGTCCACAAGTTGATCCGCTGTCGCGGGATTTCCTTGGCTTACCCACCTTTTCAGCGCCGGTGGTAATACTCTCAGGTACTTGTCCAGAATGATCCGCTGGATTATCTCCGGAGTTGTCAGTACCTCGGGTTGCAGCCATTTCTTTATCAAGTAGATCAGGTCGAACATCTGCGACCGCGGTGGTTTATCTGGCTGATAGGTCCACTGATGTACCCTCTGTGCACGGACAGCCGTCGTCACACCCAGCCGGGCCAGGACCTCAGCTTTCAGCCTCTCAAAGTCCTGAGCAACTTCCGGGTCCAAGTCATGGTAAGCTTTTTGGGCCTCACAGGAGAGAAACGGAGCAATTAGATCGGCCCATCGTTCCTTCGGCCACTTCTCTCTCAACGCTGTCCGCTCAAATGTTGTCAGGTACGCCTCGACGTCATCTTCTGCGGTCAGCTTTTGCCAGTACCGACTCACATGGATTCTCCTGGACTCTGCTTCCGGGTTAGCCTCAGGCATGCTCACCAAGCGCTGCGCCACCTGTTGGAGAAGCTGGCGGTCTGCAGTCGTCACGTCCATTAACTCCTTCAGCTGTGCGGCCATCAAGCGATTAGCTTCATGCTGTGCGGCAGTAGCCTGCTGCTGTACGGCAGTGGACTGTACCAGGGCTTTCACCACGTCTTCCATACTGTCGCCTGTGCCACGCGATGCCCGCGTTCTCCACCACAATGTAACAAAACACTCCGGGATCGCCTTTGCTGGGGTCAAAGGTCACGTGGTTTTTGCATTAAACTCTGAGGCGACAGCAGGTTTCCAGGTAGACTGACCTCAGGTCAGGTTTATTAAAGTGAAAGCAAATACAGAAAACAAATCATAAAAATAAATCCTTGCCTGTCCGGCACTTACTAAACAAACACGTTCCTATCTAACAACTGGGGGGGGCTACTCCCACCCAGCAAACATAACACAGGTCATGAGCACAGCTCTTACTCACATTGTCTCACACAGACAGGCATTCTGTGTGCCCCAGGCTGACGCCCACAACCCCCAGCTGGTCATCTTTTATTCCTGCAGATATTAACCCATTAGAACCCTGGAGATACTGAGCGGTCTAATTCACATAGGACAAATACCTGGGTGAGATATACCTGCCCCCGACTACCAGGCCGACATGACTCTTACAATACCTTCTTTAGCCGTTTTCGCCTGTGAGCGGCGCTATGCTGGTGCCTGAGTCCGGGTCACGTGACCCCCAGGCTTCAGCCGCCGCTCATTTCCGCCGACGTCACGTCAATTTCCAGACTCTGGAAATTGACGTGACGTCAGTAGCAGGCGTGTCCCCAGGCTCCACAGACAGCAGTCACTCATAAAGAGTGACTGGGCTGTGGGCGGGGCTGAGGCTGCCTGCGGGGCCGTGCTGGGGGGCGGGCGGGGCTAGGCAGGGATGTGCGGGCGGGTGCCGGTGCTGTGCGGTCCCCAGCGCTGTGCGGTCCCGGGCGCCGGCGATGTGCGGTCGCCGGCGCTTTGCGGTCCCGAGCGCCGGTGCTGTGCGGTCCCGGTCCCCGGCGCTGTGCGGTCCCGGGCGCCGGTGCTGTGCGGTCCCGGTCCCCGGCGATGTGCGGTCGCCGGCGCTTTGCGGTCCCGGTCCCCGGCGCTGTGCAGACCGGTATGTGCTGGGGGGTGGTGTGTGTGTGTGTCTGTCTCTGTGTGCAGGCATCGTCCGATGGGACAAAAAGTCCCATCGGGCTCTGCCTGCTACAGTGGCAGTGAGTGACACATTAGCCAATGATGGGACAGTAGTAGTCCCATCATCCGGCTAATGTGTTGAATATAAAAAAAAAAAAAAATACACATATACAGTACATACATACATACATACATACATACATACATACAACACATGACATGCGACGACACTCACCATGCGACGACATGCGCCATGCGACAACATGCGACATGCAGCATGCGACGACATGCGCCATGCAACTACATGCACCATGCGGCGACATGCACCATGCAACGACACTCACCATGCGGCAACATACGGCATGCGACATGTACCATGCAATGACATGCGCCATGCGACGACATGGGACGACATGCGCCATGCGATGACATGCGCCATGCGACAACATGCGACATGCAGCATGCGATGACATGCGCCATGCAACAACATGCGACATGCAGCATGCGACGACATGCACCATGCGATGACATGCGCCATGCAACTACATGCACCATGCGACGACATGCGGCATGCGACGACATGCGCCATGCGACGACATGCGGCATGCGACGACATGCGCATACAGTACATACATACAGTACATACATACAGACATACAGTACATACATAAGTACATACATACATTACATATATACATATAGACATACAGTACATTAAACATAGATTACATACTCACCATCACTAGGGTTGAGCGACTTTTGCTTTTTTAGGATCGAGTTGGGTTTTGTGAAACCCAACCTTCTCGAAAGTCGGATCGTGTGAAATCGGCCGATTCTACTGTAAAGTCGGGTTCCGGTCCCCAAACACGAAACCCAATACAAGTCAACGTGGATTATTTTATTTTTTTATTCTCTCTCTCTCTCTCTCTCTCTCTCTCTCTCGCTCTCGCTCTCTCTCTCTCTCTCTCTCTCCATATATTCTATTTGACTCCGGAAATCACTGCAGCCCAAGCGGTAATATGGCTCTATGACGCCGCAGAAACCGGGCCGGAACCTATGTCATCACGCTGCCCACAATTAATTGGCTGAAAAAATGGCGGGGAAGGCGTCATTCAAAACGCGACTTTGGCGCCAAGATCGCGTACCGCATGGCCGACCCCACGCTGGGATCGGGTCGGGTTTCATGAGACGCCGACTTTGCCAAAAGTCGGCGACTTTTGAAAATGACCGATCCGTTTCGCTCAACCCTAACCATCACTTGTCACTTTGATCCCCGAAGCCATTGTCATCTGTAAAAAATATTAAAATAATAAACAAACACTATACTCCCTGATCCGCAGAAATCCAATTAAAACGAGTGTCCCTCGACGATCTCCCGTGGAGAGCTGGAGCATCTGCTGATGCAACCACTCACCAGGGGCTCCAGGAACACAATGAGGGGAGGAAGGTATCCTTCCACAATGTATTCCCCACAATGTATTCCTACGCCCCTGTGAGAAAATAGTCCCTAGTCTCACTTTATGGCATGCTGTATGAGAAAGTTCCCATGCAGCTTTTTGCCATAAAGTGAGACCAGTGAACTTTAGTAACCTCAGTGATACACTGCAGGAGCCATTGCCTCCTGTCAGTGTGTCACTGAGGGTCCTATAGAGCGATGACATCAACCCTAACCCTAACCGTAAACGTGACAGAAATATGTGGCACTTTAATACGTGACACTGAAATAGGTGGCACGTGGCACTTACATACGTGGCACTTAAATCCGTGGCACTGAAATACGTGGCACTTAAATACGTGGCACTGAAATACGTGGCACTTACATAGGTGGCACTTAAATCCGTGGCACTGAAATACGTGGCACTTACATAGGTGGCACTTAAATCCGTGGCACTGAAATACGTGTCACGTGGTACTTAAATACGTGGCACTTACATACGTGGCACTTACATACGTGGCACTTAAATACGTGGCACGTGGCACTTACATACGTGGCACTTATATACGTGGCACGTGGCACTTACATACGTGGCACTTACATATGTGGCACTTATATACGTGGCACTTACATACGTGGCACTTATATACGTGGCACTTATATACGTGGCACTGAAATACGTGGCACTGAAATATCATGGCACTATGTCAGAAAATGTTCATTAAACGGTTAGGGGTGAGGTTAGGGGTAGGGTTAGGGTTAGGGTTTGGATCCCTTTATCACCCTGATGGTGGTGGGTGGTGTTTCAGTGTTTTTTTCTGGTTTTTTCTATAAAAACGCATGCGTTTTTAACGCAAACAAACGCATGTGCTTAAAAACGCATGCATTTACATAGACAGCAATGCATTTTTTTGCCGCAAATAAACGCATGCGTTTTTTTGCGGCAAAAAAAGTATGAAACTGAGCTGTGAAATGATGAATCCGGCCTTGGAATCCGTTTTTTCATGCATGTTTCCATTCAAATCATGCACATTTTCCGTTTATTTACTTATTTCCAAAAACGTCATTAAAACCGCGCATAAACCGCACCAAAAAAAGCATCAAAACTGCACCAAAAACTGCATCAAAACCTGGTGCAGTTTTGCAGTTTTGGTGCGGTTTTGATGCAGTTTTTGGTGCGGTTTTGATGCAGTTCTTGGTGTGGTTTTGGTGCGGCTTTTTCCGCAGCATGTGCACAACAAGTCTGCGGCTCCCATAGACTTACATTGGTTGTACACTACACTGCGGATTTGATGCAATTCAGTGCAGCAAAAAACGCTGCGGATCTGCAATCAGATCCACAACGTGTGCACACAGCCTTAGCATTTAGGGAACCTAGCCAAAAAGCCAAGCAAAAAACAAGTGTGGGATTGCACTTTATTGCCATTTCATTGCACTTTGAATTTTTTTCACATTTTCTGCTACACGACATGGTAAAACCAATGCTGTCGTTCAAAAGTAGAACTTGTCCCGCAAAAGATCACATGGCCATATTGACGGAAAAATTATGGCTCTGGAAAGAAGGGGAGCGATAAACGAAAACAAAAAAGCTCCAGGGGGTGAAGGGGTTTAGAAACATGGATATGGACATATCTATGGAAATAGACATAGATATATCTGTATCTATCTATCTATCTATCTATCTATCTATCTATCTATCTATCTATCTGTCCATTTATCTGTGTGTAATGGAGTGTGGGTTGGACAAATGTAAAAGAGGAGGTTGGACAGAAATGACATCATAAATCTTTCTGAAGCTAGAGGAGGGAGAGGAGGGAGAGGTTTGGGTGTGTTTTGGAGTGGGTGTGGTAGGTTCGTGCTTAGTAGCAGTGCAATGCATCATGGAACTTGTAGTATTAGAGCACAGTAACTCAGGAGAAAGGAAGTTGTCGATTAACCCCATGAGAGCTGAATCCAGCACTAAAGATGTGCTGCTACAGCATGATAAAAGGTAATATTGCTAAAATAAACACAGTAGATGTTTTCAGTGGCCCATAATAGCAAGATTTATGGAAAAAAAAAAGGTTATAGTAGTGGACAACTTCTTTAACCCCTTCATGACCCAGCCTATTTTGGCCTTAATGACCTTGCCGTTTTTTGCAATTCTGACCAGTGTCCCTTTATGAGGTAATAACTCAGGAACGCTTCAACGGATCCTAGCGATTCTGAGATTGTTTTTTCGTGACATATTGGGCTTCATGTTAGTGGTAAATTTAGGTCGATAATTTCTGAGTTTATTTGTGAAAAAAACGGAAATTTGGCGAAAATTTTGAAAATTTCGCAATTTTCACATTTTGAATTTTTATTCTGTTAAACCAGAGAGTTATGTGACACAAAATAGTTAATAAATAACATTTCCCACATGTCTACTTTACATCAGCACAATTTTGGAAACAAATTTTTTTTTTGCTAGCAAGTTATAAGGGTTAAAATTTGACCAGTGATTTCTCATTTTTACAACAAAATTTACAAAACCATTTTTTTTAGGGACCACCTCACATTTGAAGTCAGTTTGAGGGTTCTATATGGCTGAAAATACCCAAAAGTGACACCATTCTAAAAACTGCACCCCTCAAGGTGCTCAAAACCACATTCAAGAAGTTTATTAACCCTTCAGGTGTTTCACAGCAGCAGAAGCAACATGGAAGTAAAAAATGAACATTTAACTTTTTAGTCACAAAAATGATCTTTTAGCAACAATTTTTTATTTTCCCAAGGGTAAAAGGAGAAACTGGACCACGGACGTTGTTGTCCAATTTGTCCTGAGTACGTTGATACCTCATATGTGGGGGTAAACCACTGTTTGGGCGCACGGCAGGGCTCGGAAGGGAAGGAGCGCCATTTGACTTTTTCAATGAAAAATTGGCTCCAATCTTTAGCGGACACCATGTCGCGTTTGGAGAGCCCCCGTGTGCCTAAACATTGGAGCTCCCCGACAAGTGACCCCATTTTGGAAACTAGACCCCCCAAGGAACTTATCTAGAAGCATAGTGAGCACTTTAAACCCCCAGGTGCTTCACAAATTGATCCGTAAAAATGAAAAAGTACTTTTTTTTCACAAAAAAATTATTTAAGCCTCAATTTTTTCATTTTCACATGGGCAACAGGATAAAATGGATCCTAAATTTTGTTGGGCAATTTCTCCTGAGTACACCGATACCTCACATGTGGGGGTAAACCACTGTTTGGGCACATGGTAAGGCTCGGAAGGGAAGGAGCGCCATTTGACTTTTTGAATGAAAAATTATCTCCACCGTTAGCGGACACCATGTCGCGTTTGGAAAGCCCCTGTGTGCCTAAACATTGGAGCGCCTCCACAAGTGACCCCATTTTGGAAACTAGACCCCCCAAGGAACTTATCTAGAGGCATAGTGAGCACTTTAAACCCTCAGGTGCTTCACAAATTGATCCGCAAAAATGAAAAAGTACTTTTTTTTCACACAAAATTACTTTTAGCCTCAATTCTTTCATTTTCACATGGGCAACAGGATAAAATGGATCCTAAAATTTGTTGGGCAATTTCTCCTGAGTACGCCGATACCTCATATGTGGGGGTAAACCACTGTTTGGGTGCACGGCAAGGCTCGGAAGGGGAGGCGTGCCATTTGACTTTTTGAATGGAAAATTAGCTCCAATCGTTAGCGGACACCATGTCGCGTTTGGAGAGCTCCTGTGTGCCTAAACATTGGAGCTCCCCTACAAGTGACCCCATTTTGGAAACTAGACCCCCCAAGGAACTTATCTAGATGCATAGTGAGCACTTATAACCCCCAGGTGCTTCACAAAAGTTTATAACGCAGAGACGTCAAAATAAAAAATAATTTTTCTTTCCTCAAAAATGATTTTAGCCCAGAATTTTTTATTTTCCCAAGGGTAATAGGAGAAATTGGACCCCAAATGTTGTTGTCCAGTTTGTCCTGAGTACGATGATACCCCATATGTGGGGGTAAACCACTGTTTGGGTGCACCGCAGGGCTCGGAAGGGAAGGCACGCCATTTGGCTTTTTGAATGGAAAATTAGCTCCAATCATTAGCGGACACCATGTCGCGTTTGGAGAGCCCCTGTGTGCCTAAACATTGGAGCTCCCACACAAGTGACCCTATTTTGGAAACTAGACCTCCCAAGGAACAAATCTAGATGTGTGGTGAGCACTTTGAACCCCCAAGTGCTTCACAGAAGTTTATAACGCAGAGCCATGAAAATAAAAAATAATTTTTCTTTTCTCAAAAATGATTTTTTAGCCCACAATTTTTTATTTTCCCAAGGGTAACAAGAGAAATTGGACCACAAAAGTTGTTGTCCAGTTTCTCCTGAGTACGATGATTGTTGTGGATTCTGTTGGTGGGCTCCCTCTGGTGGTTACTGCTGGTACTGGGTGACTTTGGTGGGTTGCGGCCTTTGGTTTCCACCTGTCCATCAGAGGCTGGGTGTTTCCTATTTTACCTGGCCTTTCTGTCATTTCCCTTGCCGGCTATCAATGTGTTCAGATGTGCTCTGTTTGGTTCCTGCCTACCTGCTCCCAGATCTTTCAGGATAAGCTAAGTGCTGATTTTCAGTTGTTTGGTTTTTTGGTCCAGCTTGCTTAGAATGTCTCTATGCTAGCTGGTTGCTCTAGTGGACTGAGGTTCTCCCCATGTGCCATGAGTTGGCACATGGGTTCTTGTAATCTCAGGATGGTTTTTTGATTAGGGTTTTTTGCTGACCGCTCAGTCCCCTTTTGTATCATTCTGCTTTCTAGTTTTCAGCGGGCCTCTATTTGCTAAAGCTATATACATCATCTCTATGTGTGTGCCTTCCTCTCATTTCACCGTCAATACATGTGGGGGGCAACTATACCTTTGGGGTTAATTCCTCTGGAGGCAAGTGAGGTCTTGTTTTCTCTGCAGTACTAGTTAGCTCTTAGGCTGGTGCGTGGCGTCTAGAACCAACGTAGGAACGCTCCCTGGCTATCTCTAGTTGCGTTTGTCAGGCGTAGGGCAGCGGTCAGCCCAGGTTCCATCACCCTAGAGCTCGTCCGATATTTGTTATACTTTGCTTGTCCTGTGCTATCCCTAGCCATTGGGGATTCATGACAGTATAGCCGGCCCACAAAGTGTTAATTGTTTGGGCTGAAGCAGGAGGAAAAGAAGTGTTCAAGGAAAATTTTTTTTTTTTTTTTTTCCTTCAGAGTTTTGCTGCCTAGCCCTTAATTGCTGTCTAGCTGCTTCTTACCTCCTCTTAACCCTTGAATGGCTCTGATCTTAGCTGTTTATCATGGATGTCCAGAGTTTGGCTTCCAGCCTGAGTAATCTCGCGGCAAAGGTTCAAAACATACAGGATTTCGTTGTTCACACTCCCATGTCTGAACCTAGAATTCCTATTCCAGAGTTTTTTTCTGGAGATAGATCTACCTTCCTGAATTTCAGGAACAATTGTAAATTGTTTCTCTCTTTGAAATCTCGCTCCTCTGGAGACCCTGCTCAACAGGTCAAGATTGTTATATCGTTCTTACGGGGCGACCCTCAGAATTGGGCATTTGCATTGGCACCAGGGGATCCTGCGTTGCTCAGTGTGGATGCGTTTTTTCTGGCATTGGGATTGCTCTATGAGGAACCTAACCTAGAGATTCAGGCTGAAAAGGCTTTATTAGCCCTCTCTCAGGGGCATGATGAAGCGGAAATATATTGTCAGAAATTTCGGAAATGGTCGGTGCTTACTCAGTGGAATGAGTGCGCCCTGGCTGCAAACTTCAGAAATGGTCTTTCTGAGGCCATTAAGGATGTTATGGTGGGGTTCCCTGCGCCTACAGGTCTGAATGAGTCTATGGCTATGGCCATTCAGATTGATCGGCATTTACGGGAGCGCAAACCCGTGCACCAGTTGGCGGTGTCTTCTGAACAGGCACCTGAGACTATGCAATGTGATAGAATTCAGTCCAGAAGTGAACGGCAAAATTATAGGCGGAAAAATGGTTTGTGTTTTTCTTGTGGTGATTCAGCTCATGTTATATCAGCATGCTCTAAACGCACAAAAAGGGTTGATAAATCTTTTGCCATTGATGCTCTGCAGTCTAAGTTCATTTTGTCTGTGACTCTGATTTTTTCACTGTCTTCCATTTCCGTCGATGCCTATGTGGATTCAGGCGCTGCCCTGAGTCTTATGGATTGGTCATTTGCTAAACGCTGCGGTTTTAGTCTAGAGCCTCTGGAAGTTCCTATTCCTCTGAAGGGAATTGATTCTACACCATTGGCTATGAATAAACCGCAGTATTGGACACAAGTGACCATGCGCATGACTCCCGTTCATCAGGAGGTGATTCGCTTCCTTGTACTGTATAATTTACATGATGTACTAGTGCTTGGTCTGCCATGGTTACAAACTCATAATCCTGTCCTGGACTGGAAAACAATGTCTGTGCTAAGCTGGGGATGTCAGGGGGTTCATGATGATGCACCTCCGATTTCTATCGCTTCATCGACTCCTTCGGAGATCGCTGCGTTTTTGTCAGATTATAAGGATGTTTTTGAGGAGCCTAAGCTCAATTCGCTCCCTCCTCATAGAGAGTGTGACTGTGCTATAGAATTGATTCCTGGCAGTAAGTTCCCTAAGGGTCGTTTATTTAATCTGTCACTGCCAGAGCATACTGCTATGCGGAATTATATTAAGGAGTCCTTGGAAAAGGGACATATTCGTCCATCTTCGTCCCCTCTGGGAGCAGGTTTTTTTTTCGTGGCAAAAAAAGATGGTTCCCTGAGGCCTTGTATAGATTATCGCCTTCTGAATAAGATTACAGTCAAATACCAGTATCCATTGCCATTATTTACTGATTTGTTTGCTCGCATTAAGGGGGCTAGGTGGTTCACTAAAATAGATCTTCATGGTGCGTATAATCTGGTGCGGATAAAACAGGGTGATGAGTGGAAAACCGCATTTAATACGCCTGAGGGCCATTTTGAGTATTTGGTAATGCCTTTTGGACTCTCCAATGCTCCGTCAGTCTTTCAGTCCTTTATGCACAATATTTTCCGTGAATATCTGGATAAGTTTACGATTGTGTATTTGGATGATATTTTGGTGTTTTCTGATGACTGGGAGTCTCATGTTCTACAGGTCAGGAAGGTGTTTCAGGTTTTGCGGGCCAATTCTCTGTTTGTGAAGGGCTCAAAGTGTCTCTTCGGAGTCCAGAAGATTTCTTTTTTGGGGTACATTTTTTCTCCTTCTACTATTGAGATGGATCCCGTTAAGGTTCAGGCTATTTGTGACTGGACACAACCTACATCTGTTAAGAGCCTTCAGAAGTTCTTGGGGTTTGCTAATTTTTATTGTCGGTTCATTGCTAATTTTTCCAGTATTGTTAAACCTTTGACTGATTTGACTAAAAAGGGTGCTGATGTTGCTGATTGGTCTCCTGCGGCCGTGGGGGCCTTTCGGGAACTTAAGCGCCGGTTTTCTTCTGCTCCTGTGTTGTGTCAACCAGATGTTTCACTTCCTTTTCAGGTGGAGGTTGATGCTTCCGAGATTGGAGCGGGGGCGGTTTTGTCACAGAGAAGTTCTAATGGCTCGGTGACAAAGCCATGTGCTTTCTTCTCTAGAAAATTCTCGCCCGCCGAGCGCAATTATGATGTGGGTAATCGGGAGCTTTTGGCCATGAAGTGGGCATTTGAGGAGTGGCGTCATTGGCTTGAGGGTGCTAAACATCGCGTGGTGGTCTTGACTGATCACAAGAATCTCATTTACCTTGAGTCTGCCAGGCGTTTGAATCCTAGACAGG
This sequence comes from Ranitomeya variabilis, assembly GCF_051348905.1. Lineage (NCBI taxonomy): Eukaryota > Metazoa > Chordata > Amphibia > Anura > Dendrobatidae > Ranitomeya > Ranitomeya variabilis. The sequence continues at coordinate 603,653,624 of NC_135236.1, forward strand.
CTCGTTGGTCATTATTTTTTTTCTCGTTTCAATTTCGTGGTTTCATACCTGCCAGGTTCAAAGAATGTGAAGGCAGATGCTCTTTCCAGGAGTTTTGTGCCTGATTCTCCTGGAGACACTGGGCCTGCTGGTATCCTTAGGGATGGGGTAATATTGTCCGCCGTATCCCCAGACTTGCGACGCGCATTGCAGGAGTTTCAGGTGGATAAACCGGATCGATGTCCACCAGAAAGACTGTTTGTTCCGGATGATTGGACCAGTAGAGTCATCTCCGAGGTCCATTCTTCTGTGTTGGCTGGTCATCCTGGAATATTTGGTACAAGAGATTTGGTGGCCAGGTCTTTTTGGTGGCCTTCCTTGTCTAGGGATGTGCGTACCTTTGTGCAGTCTTGTGAAGTGTGTGCTCGAGCTAAGCCTTGCTGTTCACGGGCTAGTGGGTTGTTGTTATCTTTGCCCATCCCGAAGAGGCCTTGGACGCACATTTCCATGGATTTTATTTCTGATCTCCCGGTTTCACAGAAAATGTCCGTTATCTGGGTTGTGTGTGACCGCTTTTCTAAGATGGTTCATTTGGTGCCCTTGCCTAAGTTACCCTCCTCCTCTGAGTTGGTTCCTTTGTTTTTTCAGAACGTGGTTCGTTTGCATGGGATTCCGGAGAATATCGTTTCTGACAGGGGATCCCAGTTTGTGTCTAGATTTTGGCGGACGTTTTGTGCCAAGATGGGCATTGATTTGTCTTTCTCGTCTGCATTCCATCCTCAGACGAATGGCCAGACGGAGCGAACTAATCAGACCTTGGAAACTTATTTGAGGTGTTTTGTTTCTGCTGATCAGGATGACTGGGTTGCTTTTTTGCCACTGGCCGAATTTGCTCTTAATAATCGGGCTAGTTCTGCCACGTTGGTCTCTCCTTTTTTTTGTAATTCGGGGTTTCATCCTCGTTTTTCCTCTGGTCAGGTGGAATCTTCGGATTGTCCTGGAGTGGACGTGGTGGTGGACAGGCTACATCAGATTTGGAATCAGGTGGTGGACAATTTGAAGTTATCTCAGGAGAAGACTCAGCAGTTTGCTAATCGCCGTCGCCGCGTGGGTCCCCGACTTCTTGTTGGGGACTTGGTGTGGTTGTCTTCTCGTTTTGTCCCTATGAAGGTCTCTTCTCCTAAGTTCAAGCCTCGGTTCATCGGTCCTTATAGGATCTCGGAGATTCTTAACCCTGTATCTTTTCGTTTGGATCTCCCAGCATCGTTTGCTATTCATAATGTGTTCCATCGGTCGTTGTTGCGGAGGTATGAGGTGCCCGTTGTTCCTTCGGTCGAGCCTCCTGCTCCGGTGCTGGTGGAGGGAGAATTGGAGTATGTTGTTGAAAAGATCTTGGATTCTCGTGTTTCCAGACGCAAACTCCAGTATTTGGTTAAGTGGAAGGGTTATGGTCAGGAGGATAATTCCTGGGTGGTCGCCTCCGATGTTCACGCGACTGATTTGGTCCGCGCCTTCCATAGAGCTCACCCTGATCGCCCTGGGGGTTCTCGTGAGGGTTCGGTGACCCCTCCTCAAGGGGGGGGTACTGTTGTGGATTCTGTTGGTGGGCTCCCTCTGGTGGTTACTGCTGGTACTGGGTGACTTTGGTGGGTTGCGGCCTTTGGTTTCCACCTGTCCATCAGAGGCTGGGTGTTTCCTATTTTACCTGGCCTTTCTGTCATTTCCCTTGCCGGCTATCAATGTGTTCAGATGTGCTCTGTTTGGTTCCTGCCTACCTGATCCCAGATCTTTCAGGATAAGCTAAGTGCTGATTTTCAGTTGTTTGGTTTTTTGGTCCAGCTTGCTTAGAATGTCTCTATGCTAGCTGGTTGCTCTAGTGGACTGAGGTTCTCCCCATGTGCCATGAGTTGGCACATGGGTTCTTGTAATCTCAGGATGGTTTTTTGATTAGGGTTTTTTGCTGACCGCTCAGTCCCCTTTTGTATCATTCTGCTTTCTAGTTTTCAGCGGGCCTCTATTTGCTAAAGCTATATACATCATCTCTATGTGTGTGCCTTCCTCTCATTTCACCGTCAATACATGTGGGGGGCAACTATACCTTTGGGGTTAATTCCTCTGGAGGCAAGTGAGGTCTTGTTTTCTCTGCAGTACTAGTTAGCTCTTAGGCTGGTGCGTGGCATCTAGAACCAACGTAGGAACGCTCCCTGGCTATCTCTAGTTGCGTTTGTCAGGCGTAGGGCAGCGGTCAGCCCAGGTTCCATCACCCTAGAGCTCGTCCGATATTTGTTATACTTTGCTTGTCCTGTGCTATCCCTAGCCATTGGGGATTCATGACAGCTGATACCCCATATGTGGGGGTAAACCACTGTTTTGGCACACGTCGGGGTTTGGAAGGGAAGTAGTGACGTTTTGAAATGCAGACTTTGATGGAATGCTCTGCGGGCGTCAGGTTGCGTTTGCAGAGCCCCTGATGTGCCTAAACAGTAGGAACTCCCCACAAGTGACTCCATTTTGGAAACTAGACCCCCAAGGGAACTTATCTAGATGTGTGGTGAGCACTTTGAACCCCCAACTGCTTCACAGAAGTTTATAACGCAGAGCCGTGAAAATAATAAATGTGTTTCCTTTCCTCAAAAATATTTTTTTAGCCCAGAATTTTTTATTTTTGCAAGAGTAACAGGAGAAATTTGACCCCAAAAGTTGTTGTCCAGTTTCTCCTGAGTACGCTGATACCCCATATGTGGGGGTAAACCACTGTTTGGGCACACGTCAGGGCTCGGAAGGGAAGTAGTGACATTTGAAATGCAGACTTTGATGGAATGGTCTGCGGGCGTCACATTGCATTTGCAGAGCCCCTGATGTGCCTAAACAGTAGAAACACCCCACAAGTGACCCCATTTTGGAAACTAGACCCCCCAAGGAACTTATCTAGATGTGTGATGAGCACGTTCAACCCCCAAGAGCTTCACAGAAGTTTACAACGCAGAGTGTTATGACCCCAATGGCAGAGGGTCTCAGAAATATTTACTAAGTCTGCAAACACAAAAACCAGCTCATAGGGCAGTGGTAACTGGGCTGACTGTCATGAATCCCCAATGGCTAGGGATAGCACAGGACAAGCAAAGTATAACAAATATCGGACGAGCTCTAGGGTGATGGAACCTGGGCTGACCGCTGCCCTACGCCTGACAAATGCAACTAGAGATAGCCAGGGAGCGTTCCTACGTTGGTTCTAGACGCCACGCACCAGCCTAAGAGCTAACTAGTACTGCAGAGAAAACAAGACCTCACTTGCCTCCAGAGGAATTAACCCCAAAGGTATAGTTGCCCCCCACATGTATTGACGGTGAAATGAGAGGAAGGCACACACATAGAGATGATGTATATAGCTTTAGCAAATAGAGGCCCGCTGAAAACTAGAAAGCAGAATGATACAAAAGGGGACTGAGCGGTCAGCAAAAAACCCTAATCAAAAAAACCATCCTGAGATTACAAGAACCCATGTGCCAACTCATGGCACATGGGGAGAACCTCAGTCCACTAGAGCAACCAGCTAGCATAGAGACATTCTAAGCAAGCTGGACCAAAAACCAAACAACTGAAAATCAGCACTTAGCTTATCCTGAAAGATCTGGGAGCAGGTAGGCAGGAACCAAACAGAGCACATCTGAACACATTGATAGCCGGCAAGGGAAATGACAGAAAGGCCAGGTAAAATAGGAAACACCCAGCCTCTGATGGACAGGTGGAAACCAAAGGCCGCAACCCACCAAAGTCACCCAGTACCAGCAGTAACCACCAGAGGGAGCCCACCAACAGAATCCACAACAGTACCCCCCCCTTGAGGAGGGGTCACCGAACCCTCACGAGAACCCCCAGGGCGATCAGGGTGAGCTCTATGGAAGGCGCGGACCAAATCAGTCGCGTGAACATCGGAGGCGACCACCCAGGAATTATCCTCCTGACCATAACCCTTCCACTTAACCAAATACTGGAGTTTGCGTCTGGAAACACGAGAATCCAAGATCTTTTCAACAACATACTCCAATTCTCCCTCCACCAGCACCGGAGCAGGAGGCTCGACCGAAGGAACAACGGGCACCTCATACCTCCGCAACAACGACCGATGGAACACATTATGAATAGCAAACGATGCTGGGAGATCCAAACGAAAAGATACAGGGTTAAGAATCTCCGAGATCCTATAAGGACCGATGAACCAAGGCTTGAACTTAGGAGAAGAGACCTTCATAGGGACAAAACGAGAAGACAACCACATCAAGTCCCCAACAAGAAGTCGGGGACCCACGCGGCGACGGCGATTAGCAAACTGCTGAGTCTTCTCCTGAGATAACTTCAAATTGTCCACCACCTGATTCCAAATCCGATGTAGCCTGTCCACCACCACGTCCACTCCAGGACAATCCGAAGACTCCCCCTGACCAGAGGAAAAACGAGGATGAAACCCCGAATTACAAAAAAAAGGAGAGACCAACGTGGCAGAACTAGCCCGATTATTAAGAGCAAATTCGGCCAGTGGCAAAAAAGCAACCCAGTCATCCTGATCAGCAGAAACAAAACACCTCAAATAAGTTTCCAAGGTCTGATTAGTTCGCTCCGTCTGGCCATTCGTCTGAGGATGGAATGCAGACGAGAAAGACAAATCAATGCCCATCTTGGCACAAAACGTCCGCCAAAATCTAGACACAAACTGGGATCCCCTGTCAGAAACGATATTCTCCGGAATCCCATGCAAACGAACCACGTTCTGAAAAAACAAAGGAACCAACTCAGAGGAGGAGGGTAACTTAGGCAAGGGCACCAAATGAACCATCTTAGAAAAGCGGTCGCACACAACCCAGATAACGGACATTTTCTGTGAAACTGGGAGATCAGAAATAAAATCCATGGAAATGTGCGTCCAAGGCCTCTTCGGGATGGGCAAAGATAACAACAACCCACTAGCCCGTGAACAGCAAGGCTTAGCTCGAGCACACACTTCACAAGACTGCACAAAGGTACGCACATCCCTAGACAAGGAAGGCCACCAAAAAGACCTGGCCACCATATCTCTTGTACCAAATATTCCAGGATGACCAGCCAACACAGAAGAATGGACCTCGGAGATGACTCTACTGGTCCAATCATCCGGAACAAACAGTCTTTCTGGTGGACATCGATCCGGTTTATCCACCTGAAACTCCTGCAATGCGCGTCGCAAGTCTGGGGATACGGCGGACAATATTACCCCATCCCTAAGGATACCAGCAGGCCCAGTGTCTCCAGGAGAATCAGGCACAAAACTCCTGGAAAGAGCATCTGCCTTCACATTCTTTGAACCTGGCAGGTATGAAACCACGAAATTGAAACGAGAAAAAAATAATGACCAACGAGCCTGTCTAGGATTCAAACGCCTGGCAGACTCAAGGTAAATGAGATTCTTGTGATCAGTCAAGACCACCACGCGATGTTTAGCACCCTCAAGCCAATGACGCCACTCCTCAAATGCCCACTTCATGGCCAAAAGCTCCCGATTACCCACATCATAATTACGCTCGGCGGGCGAGAATTTTCTAGAGAAGAAAGCACATGGCTTCGTCACCGAGCCATTAGAACTTCTCTGTGACAAAACCGCCCCCGCTCCAATCTCGGAAGCATCAACCTCCACCTGAAAAGGAAGTGAAACATCTGGTTGACACAACACAGGAGCAGAAGAAAACCGGCGCTTAAGTTCCCGAAAGGCCTCCACGGCCGCAGGAGACCAATCAGCAACATCAGCACCCTCTTTAGTCAAATCAGTCAAAGGTTTAACAATACTGGAAAAATTAGCAATGAACCGACGATAAAAATTAGCAAACCCCAAGAACTTCTGAAGGCTCTTAACAGATGTAGGTTGTGTCCAGTCACAAATAGCCTGAACCTTAACGGGATCCATCTCAATAGTAGAAGGAGAAAAAATGTACCCCAAAAAAGAAATCTTCTGGACTCCGAAGAGACACTTTGAGCCCTTCACAAACAGAGAATTGGCCCGCAAAACCTGAAACACCTTCCTGACCTGTAGAACATGAGACTCCCAGTCATCAGAAAACACCAAAATATCATCCAAATACACAATCATAAACTTATCCAGATATTCACGGAAAATATTGTGCATAAAGAACTGAAAGACTGACGGAGCATTGGAGAGTCCAAAAGGCATTACCAAATACTCAAAATGGCCCTCAGGCGTATTAAATGCGGTTTTCCACTCATCACCCTGTTTTATCCGCACCAGATTATACGCACCACGAAGATCTATTTTAGTGAACCACCTAGCCCCCTTAATGCGAGCAAACAAATCAGTAAATAATGGCAATGGATACTGGTATTTGACTGTAATCTTATTCAGAAGGCGATAATCTATACAAGGCCTCAGGGAACCATCTTTTTTTGCCAAGAAAAAAAAAAAACCTGCTCCCAGAGGGGACGAAGATGGACGAATATGTCCCTTTTCCAAGGACTCCTTAATATAATTCCGCATAGCAGTATGCTCTGGCAGTGACAGATTAAATAAACGACCCTTAGGGAACTTACTGCCAGGAATCAATTCTATAGCACAGTCACACTCTCTATGAGGAGGGAGCGAATTGAGCTTAGGCTCCTCAAAAACATCCTTATAATCTGACAAAAACGCAGGGATCTCCGAAGGAGTCGATGAAGCGATAGAAATCGGAGGTGCATCATCATGAACCCCCTGACATCCCCAGCTTAGCACAGACATTGTTTTCCAGTCCAGGACAGGATTATGAGTTTGTAACCATGGCAGACCAAGCACTAGTACATCATGTAAATTATACAGTACAAGGAAGCGAATCACCTCCTGATGAACGGGAGTCATGCGCATGGTCACTTGTGTCCAATACTGCGGTTTATTCATAGCCAATGGTGTAGAATCAATTCCCTTCAGAGGAATAGGAACTTCCAGAGGCTCTAGACTAAAACCGCAGCGTTTAGCAAATGACCAATCCATAAGACTCAGGGCAGCGCCTGAATCCACATAGGCATCGACGGAAATGGAAGACAGTGAAAAAATCAGAGTCACAGACAAAATGAACTTAGACTGCAGAGTATCAATGGCAAAAGATTTATCACCCTTTTTGTGCGTTTAGAGCATGCTGATATAACATGAGCTGAATCACCACAATAAAAACACAAACCATTTTTCCGCCTATAATTTTGCCGTTCACTTCTGGACTGAATTCTATCACATTGCATAGTCTCAGGTGCCTGTTCAGAAGACACCGCCAACTGGTGCACGGGTTTGCGCTCCCGTAAACGCCGATCAATCTGAATGGCCATAGCCATAGACTCATTCAGACCTGTAGGCGCAGGGAACCCCACCATAACATCCTTAATGGCCTCAGAAAGACCATTTCTGAAGTTTGCAGCCAGGGCGCACTCATTCCACTGAGTAAGCACCGACCATTTCCGAAATTTCTGACAATATATTTCCGCTTCATCATGCCCCTGAGAGAGGGCTAATAAAGCCTTTTCAGCCTGAATCTCTAGGTTAGGTTCCTCATAGAGCAATCCCAATGCCAGAAAAAACGCATCCACACTGAGCAACGCAGGATCCCCTGGTGCCAATGCAAATGCCCAATTCTGAGGGTCGCCCCGTAGGAACGATATAACAATCTTGACCTGTTGAGCAGGGTCTCCAGAGGAGCGAGATTTCAAAGAGAGAAACAATTTACAATTGTTCCTGAAATTCAGGAAGGTAGATCTATCTCCAGAAAAAAACTCTGGAATAGGAATTCTAGGTTCAGACATGGGAGTGTGAACAACGAAATCCTGTATGTTTTGAACCTTTGCCGCGAGATTACTCAGGCTGGAAGCCAAACTCTGGACATCCATGATAAACAGCTAAGATCAGAGCCATTCAAGGGTTAAGAGGAGGTAAGAAGCAGCTAGACAGCAATTAAGGGCTAGGCAGCAAAACTCTGAAGGAAAAAAAAAAAAAAAAAAATTTTCCTTGAACACTTCTTTTCCTCCTGCTTCAGCCCAAACAATTAACACTTTGTAGGCCGGCTATACTGTCATGAATCCCCAATGGCTAGGGATAGCACAGGACAAGCAAAGTATAACAAATATCGGACGAGCTCTAGGGTGATGGAACCTGGGCTGACCGCTGCCCTACGCCTGACAAATGCAACTAGAGATAGCCAGGGAGCGTTCCTACGTTGGTTCTAGACGCCACGCACCAGCCTAAGAGCTAACTAGTACTGCAGAGAAAACAAGACCTCACTTGCCTCCAGAGGAATTAACCCCAAAGGTATAGTTGCCCCCCACATGTATTGACGGTGAAATGAGAGGAAGGCACACACATAGAGATGATGTATATAGCTTTAGCAAATAGAGGCCCGCTGAAAACTAGAAAGCAGAATGATACAAAAGGGGACTGAGCGGTCAGCAAAAAACCCTAATCAAAAAAACCATCCTGAGATTACAAGAACCCATGTGCCAACTCATGGCACATGGGGAGAACCTCAGTCCACTAGAGCAACCAGCTAGCATAGAGACATTCTAAGCAAGCTGGACCAAAAACCAAACAACTGAAAATCAGCACTTAGCTTATCCTGAAAGATCTGGGAGCAGGTAGGCAGGAACCAAACAGAGCACATCTGAACACATTGATAGCCGGCAAGGGAAATGACAGAAAGGCCAGGTAAAATAGGAAACACCCAGCCTCTGATGGACAGGTGGAAACCAAAGGCCGCAACCCACCAAAGTCACCCAGTACCAGCAGTAACCACCAGAGGGAGCCCACCAACAGAATCCACAACAGCTGACCATATATCTAATCCTAGCACCACAAATAACAGCAGCCGGGGAACGTGCCTACGTTGATTCTAGACGTCTCGCGCCAGCCGGAGAACTAACTAACCCTAGAAGGGAAAAGAAAAACCTTTCTTGCCTCCAGAGAAAAGACCCCAAAAGTTGGATACAAGCCCCCAACAAATAATAACGGTGAGGTAAGAGGAAAAGACAAACGTAAGAATGAGCTAGGTATTTAGCAAAGAGAGGCCCACTAGCTAATAGCAGAATATAGTAAGATAACTTATATGGTCAGCAAAAACCCTATCAAAAATATCCACGCTGGAAATTCAAGAACCCCCGAACAGTCTAACGGCCCGGGGGGAGAACACCAGCCCCCTAGAGCTTCCAGCAAGGTCAGGAATCACATTTAGTACAAGCTGGACAAAACTGAGAGCAAGCAAATAACCCAAAAAACAAAGAAGCAGGACTTAGCTTAATTTAGCACGAACCGGGACCAGCAGATAGGAGCAAACAGAAAGGATCTGATTACAACGATGCCAGGCACTGGACTAAGGATCCAGGAAGTTTATATAGCAACACCCCTGGACTAACGGCCCAGGTGGGTGCAAACTGAGGGAAGAAACTCCCAGAGTAATATCACTAGTAACCACAAGAGGGAGCCAAAAAGTCTAATTCACAAAAGCAGAGCCGTGAAAATAAAAAATAATTTTTCTTTCCTCAAAAAAGATGTTTTAGCAAGCAATTTTTTATTTTCACAAGGGTAGCAGGAGAAATTGGACCCCAATATTTGTTGCCCAGTTTGTTGTGAGTGTGATGGTACCTCATATGTGGGGGTAAACCACTGTTTGGGCGCACGTCAGGGCTCGGAAGGGAAGTAGTGACATTTGAAATGCAGACTTTGATGGAATGATCTGCGGGCATCACGTTGCATTTGCAGAGCCCCTGATGTGCCTAAATAGTAGAAACACCCCACAATTGACCCCATTTTGGAAACTAGACCCCCGAAGGAACTTATCTAGATGTGTGGTGAGCACTTTCAACCCCTAAGTGCTTCACAGAAGTTAATAACGCAGAGCCATGAAAATAAAAAATAATTGTTCTTTCCTCAAAAATTATGTTTTAGCAAGTAATTTTTTATTTTTGCAAGGGTAACAGGAGAAATTGGACCCCAACAGTTGTTGCCCAGTTTGTCCTGAGTACGCTGGTACCTCAAATGTGGGGGTACACCACTGTTTGGGCGCACGTCGGGGCTTAGAAGGGAGGGAGCACCATGTGACTTTTTGAACGCAAGATTGGCTGTAATCAATGGTGGCGCCATGTTGCGTTTGGAGACCCCTGATGTGCCTAAACAGTGGAAACCCCTCAATTCTAACTTCAACACTAACCCCAACACACCCCTAATCCTAATCCCAACTGTAGCCATAACCCTAATCACAATCCTAACCCCAACACACCCCTAACCACAACCCTAACCCCAACACACCCGTAACCCTAATTCCAACCCTAACCCTAATCCTAACCCTAATCCCAACCCTAACCCTAATCCCAACCCTAACCACAACTGTAACCCCAACACACCCCTAACCCTATCCGTAACCCTAACCACAAGCCTAATCTTAACCCTATTTCCAACCCTAGCCCTAATTCCAACCCTAACTCTAATTCCAACCCTAACCCTAAGGCTATGTGCCCACGTTGCGGATTCGTGTGAGATTTTTCCGCACGATTTTTGAAAAATCTGCAGGTAAAAGGCACTGCGTTTTACCTGCGGATTTACAGCGGATTTCCAGTGTTTTTTTGTGCGGATTTCACCTGCGGATACCTATTGAGGAACAGGTGTAAAACGCTGTGGAATCCGCACAAAGAATTGACATGCTGCGGAAAATACAACGCAGCGTTTCTGCACGGAATTTTCCGCACCATGGGCACAGCGGATTTGGTTTTCCATAGGTGTACATGGTACTGTAAACCTGATGGAAAACAGCTACGAATTCGCAGTGGCCAATCCGCTGCGGATCCGCTGCCAATCCACTGCGGATCCGCGGCCAATCCGCTGCGGATCCGCGGCCAATCCGCTGCGGATCCGCGGCCAATCCGCTGCGGATCCGCGGCCAAATCCGCAATGTGTGCACATGCCATAACCCTAACCCTACCCCTAACCCTAACCCTAACCCTACCCCTAGTTCTAGTTCTAACCCTAGTTCTAACCCTAACCCTAGTGGAAAAAAAACATATATATATTTTCTTTATTTTATTATTGTCCCTACCTATGGGGGTGATAAAGGGGGGGTTTATTTATTATCTTTTTATTTTGATCGCTGTGATAGAACCTACCACAGCGATCAAAATGTACTTTGCCGGCCGGCAGATTCGGCGGGCGCACTGCGCATGCGCCCGCCATTTTGGAAGATGGCGGCGCCCAGGGAGAAGACGGACCGACTTCGGGAGGCTCGGTAAGTATGAGGGGGTGGTGGGGGGGTGGATCAGAGCACAGGGGGGGGGGGATCGGAGGACCGGGGGAGCGGACAGGAGCACGGGGGAGCGGACAGGGGGACGGAGGGGGGTACCGGACAGAACGGAGGACTGGGGAGGAGATCGGGGGCGGTGGGGGGGGGGGGGGCAGAACATGATTTCCAGCCATGGCAGATGCTATTGCAGCATCGGCCATGGCTGGATTGCAATATTTCACCATTTTCATAGGTGAAATATTGCAAATTGCTCTGATTGGCTGTTGCACTTTCAACAGCCAATCAGAGCGATCGTAGCCACGTGGGGGCAAAGCCACCCCCTCTGGGCTGAAGTACAACTCCCCCTCTCCCTGCAGATCGGGTAAAATAGGAGTTAACCCTTTCACCCGATCTGCAGGGACGCGATCATTCCATGACGCCACATAGGCGTCATGGGTCGGATTGGCACCGACTTTCATGACGCCTACGTGGCGTCAAAGGTCGGGAAGGGGTTAAAGGTGAAACCGTCCAAGTGTCATCTGCTGAAACCTAAAGTGCAGTACCTGGGCCATGTGGTGAGCGCTGAAGGAGTGGCCCCAGACCCTGACAAGGTCACGGTGATCAAGGACTGGCCAAAGCCCAGTGACCTTCACGAAGTCCGGCAGTTCCTCGGGCTGGTAGGCTATTACCGGAGGTTCATTAAGGACTTTACCAAGAAGGCCGCACCCTTGCAAAACCTGTTGGTGGGCCAACCAAAGAGGACCAAGGGGAGGAACACCCCCTTTGATTGGAACGAGGAGCTGGAGGGATCCTTCACTTGTTTGAAGTCGGCACTGACGGGAGAAGAGGTACTGGCTTACCCCGAATACGACCAACCGTTTGTGCTGTACACAGATGCCAGCAATGTGGGATTAGGAGCCGTACTGTCCCAGGTCCAGAAAGGCAAAGAAAGGGTGATCGCTTACGCCAGCAGGAAACTCCGTCCCACGGAAAGAAACCCTGATAACTACAGTTCCTTTAAGCTGGAATTCCTTGCCATCGTCTGGGCAGTGACAGAGAGGTTCAAACACTACCTGGCCTCTGCGAAATTCACCGTCTTCACGGATAACAATCCGCTAACGCATCTGGATACTGCCAAACTCGGGGCCTTGGAACAGCGGTGGATGGCCCGGCTGTCCAACTACGATTTCACCATCAAGTACCGGGCAGGACACAAGAATGCCAATGCCGATGCCTTGTCCCGAATGCCCAATTTGCCAGAAACGGGAGAAGACCCGGAGGCACTTGAAGAGGTGGAGCTGCCTGCATTCCATCGCCCCAAAGCCACTCAGAACTCTCATCATGTGAAGAACAGGCACAGGAACCAACCGGATGCCACGCTGAATCCCCTGCCCCATCACGGATGGGCGGAAACTCAGGATGGTGACCCCGCGGTCCGTCGGGTGAAAGAGCTCTTGACGCAGGCAGGGTTGCATCCCGGCCCAGATGATCCACAAGAAACCCAACAGCTGTGGAATGGGAGAAGCAAACTGTTTATCCATGATGGCAAGCTGTGCAGGAAGAGCATCGACCCACGTACTCATGAATTGGTGTGGCAGATAGTGGTGCCAAGGCGAGATGCGCCCATGGTTCTGGGAGCCTACCACGATGGAGCCGGACACTTCGGATGGAGGAAGCTAGAGAGGCTACTCCGAGGGAGGTTCTATTGGATTGGTATGAAGAGAGCCATTGAGAAGTGGTGTCGGGAGTGCGGTCCATGTAGCCTGCGCAGGAAGCCTATCATCACCAAACGGCCGCTCAAACTGGTCGTGCTGGATCATGTGAAGTTGACACCTAGCCGGTCCGGCTATATCTACGCTCTTACCATCGTAGATCACTACTCCAGATTTCTGGTGGTTGTACCTGTCAAGGATCTAACGGCCAGGACTGTCGCCAAGGCCTTCCAGCAGTACTTTTGTAGGCCCCATGGCTACCCGGAGAAGGTACTGACTGATCAGGGACCAGCATTCAAAGCAGAAGTGTTCCAAGAGTTCTGCCAACTGTACGGGTGTAAGAAGATCCGAACCACGCCGTACCATCCTCAAACCAATGGGATATGCGAAAAGATGAACCAGGTGGTGATCAACTTATTGAAGACCTTGCCCGTAGAGGAACGGAACCTGTGGCCGACAAAGTTGCCTGACTTGGTGGATATCTACAATCACATCCCAGTAAATTCCACCAACTGTACTCCAGCGTACCTAATGAGGGGAAGGCCTAGCCAGCTACCCGTTGATCTGGACATGGGGGTCCTAGTCCCCGAAGATACCTCGCCGGATGCAGATTGGGATGCAGAAAGGCAGCAAAGGTACCGCAAAGTACAGGAGTGCGTGGAAAGAAGTCTCGCCCAGGCTAGGCAAAAACAAGAAAGGGACTACAACCAGCACGCTCCTGCGATTCCCCTGTTACCTGGTGAGCAAGTACTTAAACGAAAGAGGAGACTACACAAGCTCGATGACCAATGGGAAGCAGAACCGTATACCATCCTGCCATCCGATTTCGACAACACGAAGGTCTGTCTCATCAGCAAGGACAGAGGGGAGACCTCGACAGCGGTATCCAGAGATCACCTTAAGGTCTGCCCCGATAAGTTGAGAGAGAGGGACACGGCCCCAGGAATCTCCCCGCCGGTGGAAAAGGAGAAGATGATCCATACCGTCCTTGGTGACTTTCCCCAGTCCTGGACTCAGATAAATCAGGCCATCGTGGTACCTGTTCTAATGTTTCAACAGCCGGACCCACCAGAAACAATGGTGGTACCAGATCATCCGGCCCCGCAACCTCAACAAGCCCTACCTGAGGATGCCATGCCAACCGTTGAACCGGCAAATCCTCCCTCTGCTATCGGTGAGCCTGCCGTACCTACTGTTGCCAGCAGCAGCAGCCCTGAGAGCTTCAGCCTGCCAGTGCTACCCAGACTCACTGAAAGTGTAGCTAGAAGGCAGTACACTACACCAGGGGTAGCAAGTATAGTGGGCCCTGTTAGGCCAGTAGCAACCCCTGTGCTGCGAAAGTCCACACGCAGCACTCAGAATCAAATTCCCCTCCGCTACAAAACTTAGAGATACTAATAAGGGCTGTTATTTAGTTGAAAATGTTTGTGTATATATCTTTTGTTACAGGTTTTAAAATGGACAATAGAGTAATGGACGGTGAATTGCTCCAAAAACTTCTAAAAGGGGACCCCTTTGTTTACCCGGGGTCCCCGCTGTTTCAACCACTGAACTGAGAGTCATAAACTGTGCATGACCTAACTTTCGCAACATTCAAGAGTCCTCACCTCCCATAAAGGGAAGCTCTGCTATGCTTAATTGTTTAAGATATTTCAAAAATTTTGTGTGTTTTCTGTTAACATGTAATGTTGTTCTTGTTTTCCCAGTCCGGGAGTACTGGATTTAACCAGGGGGGAGTGCAGCGCCCCAGAGTCCTGGTCGTTGCAGTAATGTCGCTCTGCCACTAAGGGGAGTGATGTTACGTCTGATTGCACTAAAGGAGTTTCTCTGACCAGGTAACACTCACACTACACTTCACACTCCGGCCACCAGGGGGGGTGGTTCTATCTAGTAGGCCACTCCTCACACTCTGGTAAAACTGGGGGTTGGACAGGAAGACAGGGAGAGAAGTAACTGGGAAGAGCTGGTGAGAGGACCTGTCAGGGATGGGATCCTGGCAGACTCCTAAGAGCAGAACTAACCAGTGAACAACAGGAATACAGTAAAGAGGAATTAGGACCAGAAGGAGTCGTGCTGTTAGACCGAGGCAACATCCTTCTGAGGCGCAAACAGTCGGTGGCCGGAACGCCGAGCAAGTAAGAGACTCTAAGTACTACTGCAAACCACGGCCGGACAGCCAATTATAGGTTGGCTGTCTCACACAAATCACCTAAGCAGACAACGGAGGCAGCTGTGGGAGAGGGGCGACTCTAGGGTCCCGGAAGAACTCCAGGCCTACCCCGTCATACGGGTGCGTCCTACCATATCACCTGGGGGACGGAGAGAACAAACATCAGAGACAGGCAGAATCAGTTGTGAGGACTATCCCGGGAGCTCAGCAGGGAAGAACTACAACACCCAGCGCTAGAAGGTAGACACTGATTCCCACCTGTAAAGGGAACTCCTGATGTGCCTTTGGACCGGCCGGTCTCTGACAGCCCTGTTGACAGCGCTCTGGACTGAGGACTCTAAAACCTTCAGTAAAGAGGTAAAGAGACTGCAACCTGGTGTCCTCGTTATTTACTACGACCTACACTGCACCGCAACATCACCACCATTTACCACCACTTTTCATTGGACGCCCCTCAGCAGGGTCACGGACCGGGTCTAGCCACCGTGACAACCCCAGAGCAGAGACTCAGAGGCCCGATACCGGGTACCCCTCGGCCCTGCGGCAGTGGGGGCGCTCCACAGGCAACAAGCCGAAGAGACTTGTTTGGGCTAAAGAACACAAGGAATTGGCATTAGACCAGTGGAAATCTGTGCTTTGGTCTGATGAGTCCAAATTTGAGATCTTTGGTTCCAACCACCATGTCTTTGTGCGACACAGAAACGGTGAATGGATGGACTCTACATGCCTGTTTCCCACCGTGAAGCATGGAGGAGGAGGTGTGATGGTGTGGGGGTGCTTTTCTGGTGACACTGTTGGGGATTTATTCAAAATTGAAGGCATACTGAACCAGCATGGCTACCACAGCATCTTGCAGCGGTATGCTATTCCATCCGGTTTGCATTTAGTTGGACCATCATTTATTTTTCAACAGGACAAGGACCCCAGACACGCCTCCAGCCTGTGTAAGGGCTATTTGACCAAGAAGGAAAGTGATGGGGTGCTACGCCATATGACCTGGCCTCCACAGTCACCAGAACTGAACCCAATCGAGATGGTTTGGGGTGAGCTGGACCGCATAGTGAAGGCAAAAGAGCCAACAAGTGCTAAGCATCTCTGGGAACTCCTTCAAGATTGTTGGAAGACCATTCCCGGTGGCTACCTCTTTAAGCTCATCAAGAGAATGCCAAGAGTGTGCAAAGCAGTCATCAAAGCAAAAGGTGGTTACTTTGAAGAACCTTGAATAAAAGACATAATTTGAGTTGTTTCACACTTTTTTGTTAATGTACAATTTTCATAGCCATGAAAATACAGAAAAATTTTTAAATGAGAAGGTGTGTCCAAACTTTTGGTCTGTACTGTAGGTAGATATATATATATATATATATATGTCATTGAGACACATATATATATATATATATATATATATATATATATCTACTATATAATTGTCTAAGGGTCACTTCCGTCTGTCCTTCTGTCTGTAACGGTTAATCGTTCGCTGATTGGTCTCACCAGCTGCCTGTCATGGCTGCCGCGACCAATCAGCGACGCGCAGAGTCCGGAAGAAAATGGCCGCTCCTTACTCCCCGCACTCACTGCCCGGCGCCCGCATACACCCCTCCGCTCACCGCTCACACAGGGTTAATGCCGGCGGTAACGGACCGCGTTATGCCGCGGGTAACGCACTCCGTTACCGCTGCTATTAACCCTGTGTGACCAAGTTTTTTTACTATTGACGCAGCCTATGCAGGGCCAATAGTAAAAACATCTAATGTTAAAAATAATTAAAAAGATAAAAAATGATTATATACTCACCTACGTCGCCTTTCCCGCTCCTCGCGATGCAACCGGCACGTTCCGGTCGCACGGATGGTCTGGCAGAAGGACCTGCCATGACGTCACGGTCATGTGACCGCGACGTCATCACAAGTCCTGCGCGCCTGCGTGGAAAGGACCTGCCGTGACGTCACGGTCATGTGACCGCGACGTCGTGACAGGTCCTGCACGACAAGGACCTGCCGTGACGTCACGGTCACGTGACCGCGACATGGTCACGTGACCGCGACGTCATCACACCCTGGGACCGGAAGATGCCGCCTGCACCCCACACAGGCGACAGTGCTACAACGCGCCTGCGGAAGGTGAGGATATGTTTATTTTTTATTTTTTTAACCTGTGTCATACGTGGCTGGGCAATATACTACATAGCTGGGCAATATACTACATGGGCTGTGCAATATACTACGTGGCTCTGTGCTGTATACTACGTCACTGGGCAATATACTATGTCACTGGGCAATATAATATGTGGCTCTGTGCTGTATACTACGTCACTGGGCAATATACTTTGTAACTGGGCAATATACTATGTGGCTCTGCTGTATACTATGTCACTGGGCAATATACAATGTAACTGGGCAATATACTACGTCACTGGGCAATATACAATGTAACTGGGCAATCTACTACGTGGCTGGACAATATACTACGTGGCTGGGCAATATACTAAGTGGCTGGGCAATATACTACGTGGACATACATATTCTAGAATACCCGATGCGTTAGAATCGGGCAACCATCTAGTATATATATATATATAGATAGATATATATTTCATACAGCACTAGAAAGCTTAAAAGCCGGTAATTCAATTGCCGGCTTTTGCTATCTCCTTATCAAACCCGACAGGATATGAGACATGGTTTACATACAGTACACCATTTCATATCCCTTATTTTTTTACATATTCCTCACTACTAATGTTAGAGGTGTCTGTGTGCAAAATTTGGTGGCTCTAGGTTTTAAAATAATAGGATAAACCACGGTAAAGACTGGCGTGGGCTCCCGCACAATTTTCTCCGCCACAGTGGCAAAGCCAGTGACTGAGGGCAGATATTAATAGCCTAGACAGGGACCATGGTTATTGGCCACCCTGGCTAAAAACATCTGCCCCCAGCCACCCCAGAAAAGGCACATCTGTAAGTGCCTATTCTGGCACTTAGCCTCTCTCTTTCCACTCCCGAGTAGCGGTGGGATATGGGGTAATAAAGGGTTAAAGTCACCTTGCTAATGTAAGGTGACATTAAGCCTGGTTAATAATGGAGATATGTCAATAAGACACCTATCCATTATTAATCCAATAGTAGTAAAGGGTTAATAATACACACACACATTATGAATAAAGTATTTTAATGAAATATATACACACATGGGGTTTTAAAATCTTTATTGTACGCTTAATCGACCTGAAGACCCTCGTTCTGTAAAAAAAAATTACATAAAAAAGCAACAATATCCCATACCTTTCCGGCGACCAGTCATGTCCCACGCTGTAAATCCATCTGAAGGGGTTAAATAAATTTACAACCAGGAGCCTGCTAATGCAGCTGCTGATCCTGGTTGTAAACACTGGGGAGTGAATGGAATGTAGGGGAACGTAGCATCGTAGACTTGCGGTGATGCGCCCCCTGCTGGCATAAACTCATATGAACTTTAGCGTGGGAATTTTTCTGACACACACACATATATCTATATCTGTATATATATATATATATATATATATATAAGGATAAAAAAAGGAAAACAGCACAAAAAAATGAAAAAAAGTGGACTTTATTGCCCAAACGGCGTGGCAACGTTTCGGATGTGATATCCTTTCTCAAGCCTTGCCATGCCGTTTGGGCAATAAAGTCCACTTTTTTTCATTTTTTTGTGCTGTATTCCTTTTTTTATCCTTATATCTAAGAACCATTTGAACAGTGGTTGGGGAAACTTTGCACATCATTAAGGTGGTTTTTGATGCTGTTCCAATTTTTTACTATATATATATATATATATATATATATATATATATATATACACATATACACACTGTATATATGCTTTCACGAGTATTTGAGCCCATGGATCCATTTTATGTCCATTTTGCAAGCCTGCAATAAAATCTCGCTGTACGGATGCCATACGGCTGACACACGGATAATTTTTAGAGAAAAAATCGCATCCTTGCGTTGAATACGGATCACTGTTCAGGAACTTTTCTGCGTATTACGCCTGTAAAAAAATGAACCTTTTTTCCCTACGCTAAGTGTGACGCCGGCCTTACATGCTTAAACACTTCAGGGAGAAACAAGACGCCCTGACACCTGTGCGGCGTTTCGGGGTAGTGGGTCTACGGGCGTCGTGTCCTTCCTTACAGTGTCTCAACATGTAGCTGTTCCTCCTGCGGATATACAGCAAAGTCCATTTAAGGTAGCAGTATGCACCGAAAGTGAACTACTTCTTGTATACAGTTGAAATCAAAAGTTTACATACACTATATGAAAAGACAGATATGCATGTTTTTCTCAATATCTGACATGAAATCAGAATTAAACTTTCCCGCTTTAAGTCAATTAGGATTACCATAATTATTAATATTTGCCAAATGCCATAATAATGAGAGAGAATGTTGTAAGGCATTTTTATTACTGCAAAGTCAAAAGTTTACATACATTTCATTAGTATTTGGTACCATGTCAGATACTGAGAAAAACATGCATATGTGCCTTCTAGTTTCAACCGTATATTATTGCTGGACTGTATTTTTGCACATTTGTTTGGTGTTTCAATTTATATGGGATTTTAGAGAGTGTGAGACCACTTTGACACACTGAATTGGACTTGCTTGTGCTGGTTGCTGATTACTTGAAATTAATACATTTTGATTTTCATAGTTTTCTTTTTTATTGTCTTTTAGATCTTTTAGTCAGAAGTTTCTATGGTTAGTGAAGTAAAGTTATAAGAATTTTATACGTTTTTACCTTTTATTGCCAAATGTGTCAAGTTTATGCAAATTCTCTATATTTATTGTGATGACCCTTTTCAAGATTTCTGCGATTCGCCCCCCCAGGCATGCTTGATATCCCATCCTTATCTCATCAGTGCTTGGAATTTATCACAACTTCGGTGTTTGTTTGTCCACCAGATTTTTGAAGACTGACCACAGGTTCTTAATGGCATGGAGTGCTTGGGCATTTCCTGGTCCTAGACCGAAACCTTCAATGTTTTGTTCACCGAGCAACTTGGTTATCATTTTTACTTTGTGGCATGGTGCACCATCATGCTGCACAATGAATTGTTCATCACCAAATGGTTCCTGGAATCTCAGAAGTTGCTCTTGGAGAATGTTTAGATATTATTCTTCATTGATCGCAATGTTTGTAAGCAAAATTTTCAGAGAGCCCACTCCATTGGATGAACCTCACACATGAATGGTATTAGTATGTTTTACTGTTGCCATGACAAAGCACCATTTCACAAGGCAAAAGTGATAACTGAGTAGCTTTGTGAATAAAATAATTAAGATTTTTGGTCCATGAACAGGAAACTCTTTAGAACTTGATCCCATTGAGAACCTGTGGTCAATCTCAAAAGCTGGTGGAAAAACAAAACAATAGCAATTGTGATAAACTCCAAGCACTGACTAGGCAACAATGGGTTGCCATAAGCCAGGTCTTGGACCACTAACTGGTAGCCAGTATACCAGGACGAAAGGCAGAAGTCTTGCAAAATAAGAGTCAACTTTATAAACATTGAGTGTTTGTATGAGCTTCATGAATTTGTTAATGTTTAAAAACTTATAAAATGCTAACAATTGTACTTCAGTAACCATAGAAACATCTGACTAAAAGATCTAAAAAAGTTAGAATATAGTCAACTTAACTCTTTCATAATGTCACTAGTGATCACTGTATTATCTGTCTACTTACACTATACATTATATACTAGCTGCAGTGCTCCTGTGTATAATGTTAGTAATAATTTAATAATAATAATAATAATCACTATATTATCTGTACACTTACACTATATACTATCTACAAAGCTATTGTGTATAATATTACTATTGATCAATGTATTTACCTTAGTACTTACACTACATAGTATCTATGGGGCTCCTGCGTATATCCGGTGATCATTGCAGTACCTGCATACTATACACTGTATGCTATGCACAGATCTCCTGTGTATGAAGTCAGAGGCGATCACTGTATTACCAGTATACTTATACTATACACTATCTATAGAGATCCTGATATAATATCACTGATGATCACCTGTTACCTTATGTACTATCTACTGAGCTTCTATATATAATGTCAACAGTGATCCCTGCGTTACCTGTATACTTACACTATACATTTTATACTATGTACAGAGCTACAATGTCAATGTTAATCAGTGTGTTACACACATGTCTCGGTCTGTTAGATTTTCTTGAGCTCCACATCAGGTTTTGCAAGTAAACCGCCATGCTCCCATGTATTGCATTTCCTTGGCTTATATAAGGCCTCCCAACACACACACTTGAACCTTGGTATTACATTAACACTTGCCATAGACTATTTTAGTTTGTCTGTGCACAGTTCCAGTCCATAGTCATCAGGACGTCTCCTGGCTATCTGTGGTTTCCCATCTATGAGTTACTTGTCTGCGGTTTTAAGTTACCTAGCTATCAGTGCAGGATTTCACCTACTTGTCTGTAGTCTCCACTAATCTTGTTACCTGTCAGTGGTCTTCTGGACTTCACCTGCTTGTCTGCATTTTCCAGAAATGTTCATAGCTGTCAGTTGTCATCAGTACTTCACCTACTTGTCTGCACTTTCCAGTAACCTTGCTAGATGTCAGTGGATTACTTCACCTGCTTGTCTGCAGTTTCCAGTAATCTTGCTAACTGTCATTTGTAATCAGGACTTCACCTGCTTGTCTGTGGTTTCCAGTTATCTTACTACCTATCAGTAGAGGACTCCACCTGCTTGGCTGCAGTTTCCAGTAGCATTGCTATCTGTCAGAAGTCTTCAGGACTTCACCTACTTATCTGCAGTTTCCAGCAACTTTTCTACTTTCACATGCAGCCAGGACCCACATGTAACATGCCAGGGCACTGAAGACAAGTGACTCACCCATGGCAACCGCTCCATGTTACATGGACACAGCTGGAATGGCGCCAACATGGGAAGTGAGCATAAAGCCATGTTCACGCATTCAGTACTTGGTCAGTATTTTACATCAGTATTTGTAAGCCAAAATCAGGAGTGGAACAATCAGAGAAAAAGTATAATAGAAACACGTCACCACTGCTTTTTTCACCATTTCCAGGTTTTGGCTATAAATACTGATGTCAAATATGGACCAAATACTGCTAATTGAGATACTGATTTGGCTTTTATCCTAAGTCATATCGCAAGACTTGTTAAAGGGTTGATTGTGACTTGTAGGATCGCTACTTCCAACAGGTGGCGCTACAGAGTTCAAGTCCTCTTTTTCCCTGAAGAGGCAATTTGCATATTAAATTTCCCAGAGGACATTGCACGGCGAATAAGCCTCCTGTAGTGGTCAACCCTTTAATTGTTGATTTATTATTTGCTCTCTTACTAATAAATATGTATTAATAAAGGGTAATAATGATTAGAGAGCTATATTCAGATCTTGACCTAATACAGATTCGCTGTACTTTGTAATATCCCCAGTATCCGCACTGTTTAACCAGTATGACTAATAATGTAAAACAGGTAACTCTGAGGGCTGGATGACTCAGATAACAGATTTCACTTTTGAAGTTCGTCATTCCTATTTTTACCATATCCTACAAAGAAAAATATATTTTTCTCTAGCTACATTTTTTACAGTTTGGCTCACATTTAATAAGATTGAAACTTTTAAAATCAGTTTATATAAAGTAGAGTAGGTGGAGTGATTTGTGCCAAATGTATTAAAAAGCGCACGCTGAAATGTCTTAGATTTTCTTTCCGCACTCATATAAAAAAATCCACAGCACACTACAGCAGCAGCAAAGAAAATGAAAATTTAACACAGCTCATTCACATGCTGCGCAATCTTATCATGCCACATAACTGACCTGTAGTGCAGACTTTTAAATTAGTGGCATGCAGAGGCGCAGCTAGGGTTTTGGTTCAGGGGGGGGCGAAGATTCTGAGAGGGCCCCTAACCAGGTAACCTTGATTACAACTGGGTGACGCACCCTAATAGTGGAGGAGAACCTCAGCAGATCACCGTGCTGTTGCTGAAAATAATCTCTGTACAAAGACTAACATTGATATTACCGCCATATGGTCAGTGGTAGATATCAGTCCTACAGAACATATAAGAGATCACAGTACAGTTATAGATGGCGACTTACCGGTGACGTTCTTTCTGATGGAATCGTTCACTTTTCCCGTCTTTTCCATCTGGCCCAGACCGACATGACGACTCCTTCCAGCCAGCACTCGGCTGCAGAGAATAAAAAAGACATATTTCACTTCTCATACTCCAGCCCCATCACCATCTATTACCAACCTGCACAAACTCCTCATCCTGCTGATACCCCAATACTGAGCCGCTGCTGCCGTATGTGTCCCTATTACTGCACCTGATACCCCAATACTGAGCCGCTGCTGCCGTATGTGTCCCTAGTACTGCACCTGATACCCCAATACTGAGCCACTGCTGCCGTATGTGACCCTATTACTGCACCTGATACCCCAATACTGAGCCGCTGCTGCCGTGTGTGTCCCTATTACTGTACCTTATATCCCAATACTGAGCCGCTGCTGCCGTATGTGACCCTATTACTGTACCTTATATCCCAATACTGAGCCTCTGCTGCCGTATGTGTCCCTATTACTGCCCCTGATACCCCAATACTGAGCCACTGCTGCCGTATGTGTCCCTATTACTGCACCTGATACCCCAATACTGAGCCTCTGCTGCCGTATGTGTCCCTATTACTGCCCCTGATACCCCAATACTGAGCCACTGCTGCCGTATGTGACCCTATTACTGCACCTGATACCCCAATACTGAGCCGCTGCTGCCGTATGTGTCCCTATTACTGCACCTGCTGTGTGGTTCTCTGTGCCCTCTAAATTCTAAAGCAACCCTCTATAATATAGTAATGCCAAGTGCAAGTGCTCTAGAAAACAATGCCCATATTTTGCCCCCTAGAAAGTAATAATGCACTCTGTGTGCCCCTTTGACAGTCAGAGTAACCTGAGTTTCCCCATAACAATAAGTGCCCACTTTACATTTAATAATGTCCTGAATCTCCCCCCCTGTACAGCTGCCCTATACACAGTATGATGCTCTCTTATACACAATATAATGCCCCCTCACTGTATAGTACCACCCATACAGTATACTGACCCCTTAGTAGCCCCAAAACTGTTTGATGGCTCCAACACTGTAAGATGAACCCTTCCCTGTAATCCCCACACTGTATAATGGCCACCTAGATAGCCTCCATATAGTATAATATACCAGATAGTCCTCAATATAGTATAAGCACTGCCCATAGGTCTCCATATTGTATAATGCACCCCCATAGGCAGACTCTATAGCACAAGGCAGCACCCATAGGCATACTCTGTAGTATAAGGAAGCCCCCTTCGCAATCTTGGTCTCAGGTAATGTGTTTACAAATTACTGCTGCAGCCAGTCTCAATGATTGTTGAAGAACCAGATACAGATGATTAAATTCCTGATGATTCCCAGAATAATCAATTTTTTGTCATTTTAAAATGCATCATACGGTTCCATAGATATTGGCTTTTTATCTACTGTACTGCTAATTTTTATTGCCTTTACTAATGGGGTGTGGCTCAGATTATGATAATGCAGAGCAGGTTCAAGACATGCCCCCAAAGAATCCTGTGAGCCACGCCCTCTTGGGAAAGAAAATAAATATTATCACTGAATAAAAAGGCTCATCTCTCTGGAATCACATGATGAATGTTAGAAAATATGACATACTCGGGTGAACGGAGGAAATAAAATAAGAAGAAAAATAGCAAATTTTGACCTGGTGAAAGGTCATTTTTATCTTTGGGTCAGAGGTGATCTTCAAGAGGGGGGGATTCTCAAAAATGATAGAAAAAAAATTATACAAATTCAGTATCACCATAGTCGTACTGGTTTGTAGAAAAGTCAGTGTCTGAACCATGGGCAGCATGTATGCGCTGTCAGGTTCCCTTCAATATTTAAAGCCCATCTTCATTAAAGTGCACCACCTTATTCCTTACAACAAGCCCTGACTATGAACGCTGACATATAATGTGACACCTACACCAGAACGAAGAATATCCCCATGGGGCAAATACTTTTAAACAGCACTGCAACACCATACAACTGTATATACCCGTGTGCTTTACTTATGTAGGTATTAGTAATGTGCTAAGCGTCAGTAATTTGGCCTACAGGACAGTTAACAATGTAAGCTGGGAGTAGGTTGGCCTCCGTGTGGTTGGACTTTACTTAAGCCTATGTCACTTATGTAGGTGCATTATACCATATATATTATCTATATATCTATTACCATTATTCATAATCACAATTTGCATATTTTCTAGCAATACAGTACTGTATGTTCCTTTTATAATTAAAATATGACACTTTGTTCTCTAAGTTTTATAACTACAAGCT
The DNA here is from genome assembly GCF_051348905.1 of Ranitomeya variabilis. Taxonomy (NCBI): domain Eukaryota; kingdom Metazoa; phylum Chordata; class Amphibia; order Anura; family Dendrobatidae; genus Ranitomeya; species Ranitomeya variabilis. The sequence goes on from NC_135236.1 coordinate 603,679,192, forward strand.
AATGGTATGCTTCAGTTCTTGCTATTCTGCACGCTGGTCATGTTTATATTTCTGGTAGGACCAGTTACACCAGTCACAGCGTCTGCTAACCTTTCCACTATGATCCAGTTAATTTTAACTTTTCTAGATTCAAAAATAATAACTGCATTCACGAAGACATGAACTCATATGTTTATCATATTTGGAGATACATCAAGCAATAGAGACACAAGCAATGAAGTTGTGCGGAGACATGGATACGCAGTGTTCTGGTGGGCATTGGGCTGTGCGCTTGCACGGACAGATCTTCCGCATTGGTGTCCCTGTACCAGGTGATCTTGTATGCCGGATATATAGGGAGGGATTGTTTACTGTTAAAGCCACGTCCCCTGAAGAAGGTGATCTCGCACCGAAACGTGTGTTGGGGAGTGAGGTCCGGGACGCCTGCCTTACGCAATTATGGGTAATTACTGCTTGTAACTATATGTCTCTGTGGCTAACGCTTATGATGTCAGTGGGTTGGTCAACTGGCTGATATGGGTCTTTGTATTTGCTGGGCTGTTTATAGTGGATGAGATTGGCAGTGGCCAAGTTTTCACAGGGATACACACTGCTCATAAGTCCACTGCTAACTATAGCACAGTCCACCGCGAGTTAGTATACTATACAACCCTAGCTATTTTTATACCTGTGGCATCAAGCTGTGTATATTCATGCCATAGAAACTTACTTATACTATCCTAGCCCATTTGTGTAGGCATGGTTTACCGGTACTCACTTATTTGGAATTTTTGTCATCTACCTCATATTGTTATATCATTTACTGATTGCTCAATGAATTGTGTGTATTACGTACAAAAATTATTTTATCTTGTCCTTATATGTGACTTAATAAAGTTTGTTTATTTTTGCAATTATTAGCATTTGACTCATGATCCTCCTCTATTACTATATATATATATATATATATATATATATATATATATATATATATATATATGTCAGTGAGACACAAATATATATATATATATATATATATATATATATATATATATATATATATATATATATATATATATATATATATATATATATATATATATTTATATTCAATACAGAGCTAGATAGCAGAAAAGCCGGTAATTCAATTGACGGCTTTTGCTTTCTCCTTATCAAACCCGACAGGAAATGACACATGGTTTACATACAGTAAACCATTTCATATCCCTTATATTTTTACATATTCCTCACTAATAATGTTAGTAGAGGGTGTGTGCAAAATTTGGGAGCTCTAGGTGTTAAAATAAAGGGTTAAATCAGGAAAAAAACTGGAGTGGGTTCCCGCATAATTTTCTCCGCCAGAGTGGGAAAGGCAGTGACTGAGGGCAGATATTAATAGCCTAGAGAGGGACCATGGTTATTGGCCCCCCCTGGCTAAAAATATCTGCCCCCAGCCATCCCAGAAAAGGCGCATCTGTAAGATGCGCCTATTCTGGCACTTAGCCTCTCTCTTCCCACTCCCAAGTAGCGGTGGGATATGGGGTAATAAAGGGTTAATGTCACCTTGCTAATGTAAGGTGACATTAAGCCTGGTTAATAATGGAGAGGTGTCAATAAGACACCTCTCCATTATTAATCCAATAGTAATAAAGGGTTAAAAAACAAACAGACATTAGGAAAAAAGTATTTTAGTGAAATAAATACACATGATGTTGTAATAGCTTTTATTATATGCTCAATCCAAATGACGACCCTTGTCTTCTGAAAAAAACTTAAAATAAAAAAACAACAATATCCCATACCTGTCCGCCGTACAGTCATGCCCCATGATGTAAATACATCTGAAGGGGTTAAGTAATTTTATAAGCAGGAGCCTGCTAATGCAGCTGCCCCTGGCTGTAAAAACTGGGGAATGAATGGAATGCAGCTTCGTTGACTTGCGGTGCTGCGCCCCCTGGTGGCATAAACTCATATGAACTCTAGCGTGAGAAAATATTCAGAAAAATTCCCACGCTAGAGTTCATATGAGGTTATGCCAGCAGGGGGGCGCAGCACCGCAAGTCTAGGTAGCTATGTTCCCCTGCATTCCATTCATTTCCCAGTTTTTACAGCCAGGGGCAGCTGCATTAGCAGGCTCCTGCTTGTAAAATTATTTAACCCCTTCAGATGGATTTACATCGTGGGACATGACTGTACGGCGGACAGGTATGGGATATTGTTGTATTTTTATTTTAACCTTTTTTCAGGCGACAGGGGTCGTCATTTGGATTGAGCGTATAATAAAAGCTATTACAACACCATGTGTATTTATTTCATTAAAATACTTTTTTCCTAATGTGTGTGTGTTTTTTTTAACCTTTTATTAATATTGGATTAATAATGAAGAGGTGTCTTATTAACCTGGCTTAATGTAACCTTACATTAGCAAGGTGACATTAACCCTTTATTATCCCATATCCCACCGCTACAGGGGAGTGGGAAGAAAGAGGCTAAGTGCTAGAATACAGATGCGCCTTTTTGGGGGTGGCTGGGGCAGATGTTTTTAGCCAGGGGGGGGCAATAACCATGGTCCCTCTCTAGGCTATTAATATCTGCCCTCAGTCACTGGCTTTCCCACTCTGACGGAGACAATTGCGCGGGACCCACTCCAGTTTTTTCCGTGATTTAACCCTTTATTTTAGCACCTAGACCTCCCAAATTTTGCACACACACACATACTACTAACATTATTAGTGAGGAATATGTAAAAATATAATGGATATGAAATGGTTTACTGTATGTAAACCATGTCTCATGTCCTGTCGGGTGTGATAAGGAGATAGCAAAAGCCGGCAATTGAATTACCGGCTTTTCTGCTATCCAGCTGTATTAAATATAAATATCTATATATAAGAGGCATCGTGATAACTCGCTAATCCCGCCCCCTGCACAGTAGCTCTGCCCCCACACATCACCACACATAATCCAGCCCCCCTCCCCATTATTACACACAATCCCGCCCCCACCACATTACCACACACAATTCTGCCCCCACCACATTACCACACACAATCCCACCCCCCACCACATTACCACACATAATCCCGCCCCCTCACCACATTACCACACATAATCCCGCCCCTCCACCACATTACCACTCATAATCCTGCCCCCAACCACATTACCACACATAATCCTGCCCCCACATTACCACACATAATCCTGCCCCCACCACATTACCACACCAAATCCCACCCCCCACCACATTACCACACCAAATCCCACCCCCCCACCACATTACCACACATAATCCCGCCCCCCACCACCAGGGGGCGGCCTGAGAGATTACGGCGCCCTAGGCGAAACTATTTTGTTGCGCCCCTACTACTTTTAACATACCTCCCAACTTTTGAAGATGGGAAAGAGGGACAAAGTTTGCGGCGCGCTTCGCGTGCCGCGGCAAATTTTAGGCCACGCCTCTGACCACACCCATTCATAACTAGCCACAGCCATATCCACGTCCCAACCACACCCATTTAGCACTGCTGATCACACTGCTTCATAAAGAATAATTATAAACAAAAAAATATGGCCACACAGTGCTCCATACTGTATAATGGCCACACATGATGCTCCATACTGTATAATGGCCACACATGATGCTCCATACTGTATAATGACCACACATGATGCTCCATACTGTATATTGGCCGCACATGATACTTCGTACCGTATAATGGCCACACATAGCTACTCCTACACACGCGGCTGTGCTCCGTACACACGCGCTCCGCTCCATACACCTCGTACACACGCGGCTCCGCTCCGAACACCTCATACACACACGACTCCGCTCCGTACACCTCATACACGGCTCCGCTTCGTACACCTCATACACACACGGCTCCGCTCCATACACCTCATACACATTCAGCTCCGCTCCATACACCTTTTGCCTTTTGAAAAGATTTTTTATAATTTTTTCTATTTTTTCTCTGGCGCGCCCCTTAGGGTTGGTGCCCTAGGCGGCCGCCTAGTTCGCCTATACGTTCGGGCCGGCCCTGCCCACCACATTACCACACATAATCCTGCCCCCCACCACATTACCACACATAATCCCGCCCCCCACCACTTTACCACACATAATCCCGCCCCCCAACACATTACCACACATAATCCCGCCCCCCACCACATTACCACACATAATCCCGCCCCCCACCACATTACCACACATAATCCCGCCCACCACCACATTACCACACAAAATCCCGCCCCCACCACATTACCACACACAATCCCCCCACATCACCACAAACAATCTCGCCCCCCACCACATCACCACACACAATCCCACCCCCCACCACATCACCACACATAATCCCACCCTTCCACCACATTACCACACATAATCCTGCCCCCCACCACATTACCACAAATAATCCCGCCCCCCCTATCACATTACCACACATAATCCCACCCCCACCACATTACCACACATAATCCCGCCCCCACCACATTACCACACATAATCCCGCCCCCACCACATTACCACACATAATCCCGTCCCCCACCACATTAGCACACATAATCCCACCCCCCACCACATTACCACGCATAATCCCGCCCCTCCACCACATTACCACATAATCCCACCCCCCACAACATTACCACACATAATCCCACCCCCCACAATATTACCACACATAATCCCGCCCCCCACCACATTACCACACATAATCCCACCCCCCACCACACATAATCCCGCCTTCCACCACATTACCACACATAATCCCGCCCCCCCACCACATCACCACACATAATCCCGCCCCCCCACCACATTACCACAGATAATCCCGCCCCCCACCAGATTACCACACATAATCCCGCCCCTCCACCACATTACCACATAATCCCACCCCCCACCACATTACCACACATAATCCCGCCCCCCACCACATTACCACACATAATCCCGCCCTCCACCACATTACCACACATAATTCCGCCCCCAACCACATTACCACACACAATCCCACCCCCCACCACATTACTACACATAATCCCGCCCCCCACCACATTACCACACATAATCCCGCCCCCCACCACATCACCACACATAATCCCGCCCCCCACCACATTACCACAGATAATCCCGCCCCCCACCACATTACCACAGATAATCCCGCCCCCCACCACATTACCACACATAATCCCGCCCCCCACCACATTACCACACATAATCCCGCCCCCACCACATTACCACACACAATCCCCCCCACATCACCACACACAATCCCGCCCCCCACCACATCACCACACACAATCCCTCCCCCCACCACATCACCACACATAATCCCGCCCTCCCACCACATTACCACACATAATCCTGCCCCCCTACCACATTACCACACATAATCCCACCCCCACCACATTACCACACATAATCCCGCCCCTACCACATTACCACACATAATCCCGCCCCCCACCACATTACCACACAAAATCCCGCCCCCCACCACATTACCACACATAATCCCACCCCCACCACATTACCACACATAATCCCTCCCCCCACCACATTACCAAACATAATCCCGCCCCCCACCACATTACCACACATAATCCCGCCCCCACCACATTACCACACATAATCCTGCCCCCACCACATTACCACCATAATCCCGCCCGCCACCACATTACCACACATAATCCCGCCCCCACCACATTACCACACATAATTCCGCCCCCACGACATTACCACACATAATCCCGCCCCACCACATTACTACACATAATCCCGCCCCCCACCACATTACCACACATAATCCCGCCCCTCCACCACATCACCACACATAATCCCGCCCCCCACCACATTACCACAGATAATCCCGCCCCCCACCACATTACCACACATAATCCTGCACCTCCACCACATTACCACATAATCCCACCCCCCACCACATTACCACACATAATCCCGCCCCCCACCACATTACCACACATAATCCCACCCCCCACCACACATAATCCCGCCCTCCACCACATTACCACACATAATTCTGCCCCCCACCACATTACCACACACAATCCCACCCCCCACCACATTACCACACATAATCCCGCCCCCCACCATATTACCACACATAATCCCGCCCCCCACCATATTACCACACGAGGCTCCGTCCCCACACATTACCACACGAGGCTCCGTTCCCACACATTACCACACGAGGCTCCGTCCCCCCACATTACCACACGAGGCTCCGTACCCACACATTACCACACGAGGCTCCGTCCTCACACAATACCACACGAGGCTCTGTCCCCCCACATTACTACACGAGGCTCTGTCCCCACACATTACCATACGAGGCTTCGTCCCTCCACATTACCACATGAGGCTCTGTCCCCACATTACCACACGAGGCTCAGTCCTCACACATTACCACACGAGGCTCCGTCCCCACACATTACCACACGAGGCTCTGTCCCCACACATTACCACACGAATCCAGTTTGCTTTTGATTTTACACTGTGAATAAAATTTATTAGTATTATTCAGATTTTTAATTATTATTATTGTTATTAACTTGTAATTTGTAACTCACATGTAAAGCGCCATGGAATAAATGACGCTATAACAATAAATAATAATAATAATAATTAACTTAATTTTAAGTTAATTTACAACCTGCGTAAGCGCTATTGAATGTTGTCATTATTTACTTTAGTTTAATCACTAGCAGCGTTAGTTAGATAGCAATGAGCATGCTGAGTGTTAGCTGGCTGGAAACAGCTAGTATATATATATATTTATATACGTGTCTCACTGACATATATATATATATACTGTATATATGTTTGCACAAATATTTGAGCACATGGATCCATTTTGCAAGCCGGCGAGAAAATCTCGCAGTACGGATGCCATACGGATGACACACAGATAATTTTTTGAGAAAAAAAATCACATCCTCGCGTTGAATACGGATCACTGTTCAAGAACTGTTCTGCATATTACGCCTGTAAAAAATGAACCATATTTCCCTACGCTAAGTGTGATGCCGGATTAACTCGCTAGTGACTGGTACTGTGCCTAACGACTGACACGAAGCTAATGTGTTGCCTATTTTTTGAAAGAGCTCTATGTCTTTCCCGGGTAATGATATGCAAATTGTCTCTTCAGAGAGGAAGAGGACTAGAACTCTAGTGCCACCTATTGGAAGTAGCAAGCCTAACAGTCAATGTCAACCCTTTAACGAGCCTTGTCACATGACCTAGGATAAAAGCCAAACCAGAATCTCAATTTGCAGACACTGTGTTTATGGGTACTGCCCCTCGTCAGTGCAAAGTGGAGATCTAGTTTGGCTGAATGAGAGGCGTCTGACCGGGATCCAAGAAGTATCATTTCTCCTTGCGGAGAGTGACATGTTAAGCATGTCGAGGCGAGGAGACATAAAGCCGCAATGCTCCTCTGGGAAATATGCAAATTGTCTCTTCAGAGAGGAAGAGAACTAGAACTATTTGGACAAACTAGATCTCCACTTTGCACTGACGAGGGTCAGTACCCCGAAACACAGTGTCTGCAAATTGAGATTCTGGTTTGGCTTTTATCCTAAGTCATGTGACAAGGCTCGTTAAAGGGTCGACATTGACTGTTAGGATTGCTACTTTCAATAGGTGGCATTAGAGTTCTAGTCCTCTTCCTCTCTGAAGAGACAATTTGCATATTTCCCAGAGGAGCATTGCGGCTTTAAGTCTTCTCACCTCGACATGCTTAACATGTCACTCTCCGCAAGGAGAAATTATATTTCTTGGATCTTGGTCAGACACCTGTCACTCAGCCAAACTAGATTAAAGTGGAGATCTAGTTTGGCCAAATAGGTCTAGTCCTCTTCCTCTCCGAAGAGACAGAACTCTAGTGCCACCTATTGGAAGTAGTGTGGCGCCCCAGGGTCCTGGTCATCACAGTAATGTTGCTTTCCTCAGAGAAAGAGTGAGGGAGAGTGATGTTACGTTTGGAGGCAAGGAAGGATAACTGTCGCCAGGTACCACAAGCATGCAACACATTCATACTCAAGGTCACCAGGGGGAGCTTTTGATCCGATTTACTAGGTGACTCCCCACATATATATAACTGGTAGTCTGTAAGGAAAGTCAGTCAGTTCCGGACGGAGTCAGTTCCAGACAGCGGTCTGAGGAGGATAGAGAGTTCACAGAGCTGTGCATGCCCTAAGAGTTGTAGCTCCCAGAAAGAGACACATAGAAAGCCGAATATGTTGCAGTGAGCATGCAGGAAAGCAAAGCACGGGAGAGGATACCAGAAGGGGACCAGCCCCGAGCAGACTGCCTCCTTCTGAGGTGCAGAGAGCCGGTAGCCAGAACACCGAGGTAGTAAAGACCTCTACACCTTACTTCAGAGACCGGCAGGACAGCTAATTGCATGTTACCTGTCCGCACCTACACCCAGGAGGCACGGTGACACCCCACAGAACCAGGTTATCTAAGAGACCCTATAAAAAGGCTCAAGTCACCAGTCATACGGGTTTTGTCCTATCCTATACGGGGGGACAGAGAGAGAGAGAAACACCACTACAGCGCAAGGGAAGCTATTGATTTCCACCTGGACAAGGGGACTCTGGACTTACCTCCAAACCGGCCGGACCCTACCTGCCAAGTGATCTGGTGCCCTGAACTGTGGGTGCTGAAACCAACAGTAAACAAGGTAAAGAGGCTGCAATCCTGTGTCCTCGTTCTTCACTGCACCTCTCACCATTCTACTATCTACTGTGGTGCAGTGACCCACGTTACAGCCAGGGGGCGCTGTGTGTGTGCTTCAAGATGCGCTTGGAGGCATAAATGTGATGAGACTAAGTCCGGCAGGAGTGTTAATAGCCGGTGTGTGTGTTGCAGAGGAAGGCACTCTGTGCTGTCAATCTGAAGTTTGGTTGGTGTGCTGGGACCTGTAGTCCCACAAGTAATTGTGTAGTTCTAATGGGAGATTGGCAGGGCTAGTTATGAGAGATGGGAGGGTCAAACTAGCCACACAAACCCACACTCCCACCCAGGGGAGTGGTTACAGGTATGTAATGTGACCAGGGTGTGGGTCACATGTGCCTGGGAGGTTCCTGTGCAAGGTCCTGGACGGTCGGTGTTGGAGACTCCTGGTATTGGAGAAGTCCTGCAAGCACCTGAGACTGTGGACCTGATGTACGGTCAGTGTTGGATTGTCCTGGTATGGGCTGGAGTCCTGGAGGCACTGAGACCGTGAGTCCTGCAATAGCCTGGGTGTTGGATTGTCCTGAAGTGGGCTGGAGTTCTGGAAGCACTGCTGAGGCTATGGACTGAATGCTCGAGGGTGTTGGATTGTCCTGGGATGGGCTGGAGTCCTGCAAGCACCTGGTAAGGCTGTAGGTCCTGTATGGTCAGTGTTGGAGGCTCCTGGCTGGTGGAGTCGTCCTGGAAGCACTGTGAGACCGTCGACCTGGACAGTCCGTGTTGAGGACCTGGGACTGATGTGAAGTCAGCATGAGGAGTGGAACTCCTGAATGGTAACCCTGGACAAGGGGATTGTAATATGTGGCAGAGAAGTTTATCTGCTGCATGAATAGACTGTATGTCATGTGGTTTATGACGTTTAATAAACCAGATATGACCAGAATTGTGTGAGGTACCGTGCCTGAGTGCTTGAATCCTATGCCAAGCGAGTGTCCCCCAACACACTCAGGTAGCGTATCACCACACTACATACTGGGAAGCCCTGGGGATATACTTCACCTGTGGGAAGTTATACCATCTAGCTTCCATACCATCACCCCAGTGGACCCCTCAAAGCAGCGTCGGTCACCCTGACCGAATACCACAGGTGGCATCACGAACAATAGACTTTATCCCTTTAAAGACCTTTCCCTTTTTCATGGGCACCCTGGGCCACGGACCGGGTCTCAGCCACTGTGACATCCCCCTGTGAACCTCCAAGTACCCCACGGCCCTGGCGAGGCAACTCAGTAGCAATCCTAACAGTCAATGTCGACCCTTTAACGAGCCTTGTCACATGACTTAGGATAAAAGACAAAACAGAATCTAAATTTGCAAACACTATGTTTCAGGGTACTGCCCCTCATCAGTGCAAAGTGGAGATCTAGTTTGGCTGAGTGAGAGGTGTCTGACCGAGATCCAAGAAATATAATTTCTCCTTGCGGAGAGTGACATGTTAAGCATGTCGAGGTGAGAAGACTTAAAGCCGCAATGCTCCTCTGGGAAATATGCAAATTGTCTCTTCAGAGAGGAAGAGGACTAGAACTCTAATGCCACCTATTGAAAGTAGCAATCCTAACAGTCAATGTCGACCCTTTAACGAGCCTTGTCACATGACTTAGGATAAAAGCCAAAACAGAATCTCAATTTGCAGACACTGTGTTTCGGGGTACTGCCCCTCGTCAGTACAAAGTGGAGATCTAGTTTGGCCAAATAGTTCTAGTCCTCTTCCTCTCTGAAGAGACAGTTTGCATATTTCCCAGAGGAGCATTGCGGCTTTAAGTCTCCTCAGCTTGACATGCTTAACATGTCACTCTCCGCAAGGAGAAACGATACTTCTTGGATCCAAATATCTGTATTTGGTAGGAAAAAAAACATTATAAGCAAGATCCAGCATGGTTTTACTAAGGTCAGAAGTTGTCACACTAACCTGATTCATTTTTATGTTGAGATGAGTAGAAACCTGGACAGAGGGATATCTGTGGATGCAGTGTTTTTAGTCTTTATGAAAGCAATTGACACAATCCCAGATAAATACCTAATGGGTATATTAAAGTCGGTAGGATTAGAAAGAAATTGATAGGCTCAACTTGTGAGGTGGACTCTCAAAGCTGCAAGTCAGGGTCTGCACACCAACCTAGGGAGATTGTGCAGCAGGCAGGAAGGCACGTAAGGAGTGAGTACTTGGCACACTGAAAACCACATGAGGGCAGATGTAGAGGACACAATTAGTGATGACCGAGCACTAAAATGCTCGGGTGCTCGTTGCTCGGGTTGAGCAAATTGGAATACTCGGGTACTCGACCCGAGCAACGAGCCCAATGTAAGTCTATGGGAAACCCGAGTATTTTTACCGCGATACCCCCGGGGGTCCTTTTAAGGTCTAAAAACATCTGAAAATGAAGGAAACACTGCTCAAATGACATGGGAACATCATGGGGATCGACCCCTGGAAGCATTTCTGACTGCAAGGTCACAGCTGTAAGCAATGTTGTCAGAGTTTCACGCCATTTTTACAGGTGCACCAAAAAACATACAAAAACTAAACCAAAATGGATTTTGCTGGGAAATATGTTGAGGTGCATCCTTTCCAGGGTAATGACATGTATAAAAGGCAAAATAATGAACCCCAGACTGAAATGTTCCTCCTCCACTTGGGTTATTCTTACATGCAGCATTTTTGATGCGTTTTCCAACTTTTACATTGCTTTCAACCAATGCAAATGCATTCACTGGGAAATGTCATTGTAGCATTTAACAACCCTAGCTGGCCATGTGGTGTGTGACACATAAAGAGACACATCTTGTTTCATTTATGAAAGAGGGACTCAGTCTTAAAGTCACAAATAGTGTTGAGCGATACCGTCCGATACTTGAAAGTATCGGTATCGGAAAGTATCGGCCGATACCGGCAAAGTATCGGATCCAATCCGATACCGATACCCGATACCAATACAAGTCAATGGGACTCAAGTATCGGACGGTATTCCTGATGGTTCCCAGGGTCTGAAGGAGAGGAAACTCTCCTTCAGGCCCTGGGAACCATATAAATGTGTAAAAGAAAGAATTAAAATAAAAAATATCGCTATACTCACCTGTCCGACGCAGCCGGGACCTCAGCGAGGGAACCGGCAGTGTTGTTTGTTTAAAATTCGCGCTTTTACTTGGTTACGTGAATTCCCGGCTTGTGATTGGTCAGGGCGGCCATGTTGCCGGGACGCGGACCAATCACAGCAAGCCGTGACGAAATTACGTCACGGCTTGCTGTGATTGGTCCGCGTCCCGGCAACATGGCCGCCCTGACCAATCACAAGCCGGGACGTCACTGGAGGCTGGACACGCGCGTTTTTTAAAAAGTGCGCAAGTCCAGCCTCCCGTGACGTCACGGCTTGTGATTGGTTAATGGCGGCCATGTTGCCGGGACGCGGACCAATCACAGCAAGCCGTGACGTAATTTCGTCACGGCTTGCTGTGATTGGTCCGCGTCCCGGCAACATGGCGCCGTGACCAATCATAAGCCGGGACGTCACTGGAGGCTGGACACGCGCGCTTTTTAAAAAAACGCGCAAGTCCAGCCTCCCGTGACGTCACGGCTTGTGATTGGTTAATGGCGGCCATGTTGCCGGGACGCGGACCAATCACAGCAAGCCGTGACGTAATTTCGTCACGGCTTGCTGTGATTGGTCCGCGTCCCGGCAACATGGCCGCCCTGACCAATCACAAGCCGGGAATTCACGTAACCAAGTAAAAGCGCGAATTTTAAACAAACAACGCTGCCGGTTCCTTCGCTGAGGTCCAGGCTGCGTCGGACAGGTGAGTATAGCGATATTTTTTATTTTAATTCTTTCTTTTACACATTTTTACATTAATGTTGTTTCGATACCGATACCCGATATCACAAAAATATCGGATCTCGGTATCGGAAATTCCGATACAGCAAGTATCGGCCGATACCCGATACTTGCAGCATCGGAATGCTCAACACTAGTCACAAAGCCTATTTGTAGAGGGGCATCAGGCAGCATTAATATTCTTAAAGGGCCATTATTAAACACTGAGTCTCCTATGCTGTTATTGCCTATGAAGTGAGTGGCTGGGCTGTCAACAATTACAATGCACCTGAATACCCCTTTCACGAGAGGTACAGGAGGGATTCCTGAAAAAATGTTGCATTGAATGTAAGGCCTGCCCTGCTATCAAGGTATATGCACCCCAATAAGCCTTTGAACCCAGGTACTGTATGGCCACAGGAAAACCCACTTCACAGTCTTCAGTTGGTCCTGCCATACTGTTTTCTTATGTATTACCTGCAAGGCATGCCCTGCTATCAAGTCATATGCACCCCAATAAGCCTTTGAACCCAGGTACTGGATAGCCACAGAAAAACTCACCTCACATTCTTCAGTTGGTCCTGCCATACTGTTTCCTTATGCATTGAATGCAAGGGCCGCCTTGTCCCAAATTTGCACGACCCCAATCCCCCTTGGAAGAAACATGGAGGAGGGCTTCATTAAAAAACTATCACATTACAAAGGAGCGGGTCTCCTAGACTCATAATGCCCATACACTAAGTGCATGGGCTGACAAAAATTTCCCCATGGGGTTACATTTAAAAAAAATTATTTATGGGGATCATAGACACCCTTGCCAAAAAAATTGACTGTCTGTAGCAGCACGGAACACGTGAACCCTGGTGATATAGTGGTGGAAAATAATGAGAGGTGGAGGAAGGCCTCATTAAAAACTAGGCGCAATTTAACCCCTTTCTGCCATTGGACGTACTATTCTGTCCATGTGGGGTGGGCCCTACTTCCCAAGGACGGAATAGTACATCCCGCGTGATCAGCCGCGCTCATGGGGGGAGCGCGGCCGATCGTGACAAGGTGTCAGCTGACTATCGCAGCTGACATCCGGCACTATGTGCCAGGAGTGGTCATGGACGGCCCCCGGCACATTAACCCCCGGCACACTGCGATCAAACATGATCGCATTTTTCCGACGGTATAGAGAAGCATCGCGCAGGGAGGGGGCTCCCTGCGTGCTTCCCTGAGACGATCGGTACAAGGCGATGTGCTCACCTTGTACCGAGCGTCTCCTCCCTGCAAGCCCCGGATCCAAAATGGCCACGGGGCTGCATCCGGGTCCTGCAGGGAGGTGGGTTCACAGAGCCTGCTCAGAGCAGGCGCCGGGATGCCTCCAGCAGTGCACGTCAGATCGCTGATCTGACACCGTGCACAGCAAAGTGTCAGATCAGCGATCTGTCACTTTACTGTGATGCCCCCCCCCCCCCCCCCCCCCCCTCTGGGGCAAAGTAAAAAAGTTTAAAAAAAAATTCCTAAATAAATAATAATAAAAAAAAATATTGTTCCAATAAATACATTCCTTTATCTAAATAAAAAAAAACAATAAAAGTACACATATTTAGTATCGCCGCGTCCATAACGACCCGACCTATAAAACTGTCCCACTAGTTAACCCCTTCAGTAAACACCGTAAAAAAAAAAACGAGGCAAAAAACAACGCTTTATTATCATACCGCCAAACAAAAAGTGGAATAGCACGCGATCAAAAAGACGGAAATAAATAACCATGGTACCACTGAAAACGTCATCTTGTCCCACAAAAAACGAGCCGCAATGCAGCATCATCAGCAAAAAAATAAAAAAGTTATAGTCCTCAGAATAAAGCGATGCAAAAATAATTATTTTTTTCTATAAAATAGTTTTTATCGTATAAAAGCGCCAAAACATAAAAAAAATTATATAAATTAGGTATCGCTGTAATCATACTGACCCGAAGAATAAAACTGCTTTATCCATTTTACCAAACGTGGAATGGTATAAACGCCCCCCAAAAGAAATTCATGAATAGCTGTTTTTTTGTCATTCTGCCTCACAAAAATCGGAATAAAAAGCGATCAAAAAATGTCACATGCCCGAAAATGTTACCAATTAAAAAGTCAACTCGTCTCGCAAAAAACAAGACCTCACATGACTCTGTGGACCAAAATATGGAAAAATGATAGCTCTGAAAATGTGGTAACGCCAAAAACATTTTTTTGCAATAAAAAGCGTCTTTTAGTGTGTGACGGCTGCCAATCAAAAATCCGCTAGAAAACCCGCTATAAATAGTAAATCAAACCCCCCTTCATCACCCCCTTAGTTAGGGAAAAATTAAAAAATTTAAAAAATGTATTTATTTCCATTTTCCCATTAGGGTTAGGGCTAGGGTTAGGGCTAGGGTTGGGTTAGGTCTAGGCTCAGGGCTAGGGTTAGGGTTATGGCTAGGGTTAGGGCTAGGGTTAGGGCTAGGGTTAGGGTTAGGTCTAGGGTTAGGGCTAGGGTTAGGGATAGGGTTAGGGTTGGGGCTAGGATTAGGGCTACAGTTAGGGTTGGGGCTAAAATTAGGGTTTGGATTACATTTACGGTTGGGAATAGGGTTGGGATTAGGGTTAGGGGAGTGTCAGGGTTAGGGGTGTGGTTAGGGTTACCGTTGAGATTCGGGTTAGGGGTGTGTTTGGATTAGGGTTTCAGTTATAATTGGGGGGTTTCCACTGTTTAGGCACATCAGGGGCTCTCCAAACGCGACATGGCGTCCGATCTCAATTCCAGCCAATTCTGCGTTGAAAAAGTAAAACAGTGCTCCTTCCCTTCCGAGCTCTCCCATGCGCCCAAACAGAGGTTTACCCCAACATATGGGGTATCAGCGTACTCAGGACACATTGGACAACAACTTTTGGGGTCCAATTTCTCCTGTTACCCATGGGAAAATACAAAACTGGGGGCTAAAAAAAATTTTTTGTGGAAAAAAAAGATTTTTTGTTTTCACGACTCTGCGTTATAAACTGTAGTGAAACACTTGGGGGTTCAAAGTTCTCACAACACATCTAGATAAGTTCCTTGGGGGGTCTAGTTTCCAATATGGGGTCACTTATGGGGTGTTTCTACTGTTTAGTTACATCAGGGGCTCTGCAAATGCAACGTGACGCCTGCAGACCAATCCATCTAAGTCTGCATTCCAAATGGCGCTCTTTCCCTTCCGAGCTCTGCCATGCGCCCAAACAGTGGTTCCCCCCCACATATTGGGTATCAGCGTACTCAGGACAAATTGGGAAACAACTTTTGGGGTTCAATTTACACTGTTACCCCTGGAAAAATACAAAACTGGGGGTTAAAAAATAATTTTTGTGGGAAAAAAAAAGAATTTTTATTTTCACAGCTCTGCGTTATAAACTGTAGTGAAACACTTGGGGGTTTAAAGCTCTCACAATACATCTAGATGAGTTCCGTAGGGGGTCTACTTTCCAAAATTGTGTCACTTGTGGGGGGTTTCAATGTTTAGGCACCTCAGTGGCTCTCCAAACGCAACATGGCGCCCCATCTCAATTCCAGTCAATTTTGCATTGAAAAGTCAAATGGCGCTCCTTCCCTTCCGAGCTCTGCCCTGCACCCAAACAGTGTTTTACCCCCACATATGAGGTATCAGCATATTCAGGATAAATTGGACAACAACTTTTGGGGTCCAATTTCTTCTCTTACCCTTGGGAAAATAAAAAATTGGGGGCAAAAAAATCATTTTTGTGAAAAAATATGATTTTTTATTTTTACGGCTCTGCGTTATAAACTTCTGTGAAGCACTGGTGGGTAAAAGTGCTCACCGCACATCTAGATAAGTTCCTTAGGGGGTCTACTTTCCAAAATGGTGTCACTTGTGGGGGGTTTCAATGTTTAGGCACATCAGGGGCTCTCCAAACGCAAAATGGCGACCCATCTCATTTCCAGTCAATTTTGCATTGAAAAGTCAAACGGCACTCCTTCCCTTCCGAGCTCTCCCTTGCGCCCAAACAGTGGTTTACCCCCACATATGGGGTATCAGCGTACTCAGGACAAATTGTACAACAACTTTTGATGTCCATTTTCTCCTGTTACCCTTGGTAAAATAAAAAAAATGGAGCTGAAGTAAACATTTTGTGTAAAAAAAGTTAAACGTTTATGTTTATTTAAACATTCCAAAAATTCCTGTGAAACACCTGAAGGGTTAATAAACTTCTTGAATGTGGTTTTGTGCACCTTGAGGGGTGCCGGTTTTAGAATAGTGTCACACTTGGGTATTTTCTATCATATAGACCCCTCAAAATGACTTAAAATGAGATGTGGTCCCTAAAAAAAAATGGTGTTGTAAAAATGAGAAATTGCTGGTCAACTTTCAACCCTTATAACTCCCTAACAAAAAAAAATGTTGGTTCCAATTGTGCTGATGTAAAGTAGACATGTGGGAAATGTTACTTATTAAGTATTTTGTGTGACATATCTGATTTAAGGGCATAAAAATTAAAAGTTGGAAAATTGCGACATTTTCAAAATCTTCGCCAAATTTCCATTTTTTTCACAAATAAACGCAGGTAATATCAAAGAAATTTTACCACTATCATGAAGTACAATATGTCACGAGAAAACAATGTCAGAATCACCGGGATCCGTTGAAGCATTCCAGAGTTATAACCTCATAAAGGGACAGTGGTCAGAATTGTAAAAATTGGCCTAGTCATTAATGTGCAAACCACCCTTGGGGGTAAAGGGGTTAAAGGAGCGGGTCTCCTAGACTTGTAATGCCCATACACTAAGTGCATGGGCTGACAAAAATTTCCCCATGGGGGTTACATTTTAAAAAAATTAATTATGAGGATCATAGACGCCCTCGGCCAAAAATGGAATGGCTGTAGCAGCACAGAACACGTTCATCATGGTGTTCTAGTGGCGGAGAATGATGATATGTGGAGGATGTCATTATTAAAAACTAGGCCCAATGTTAAGGAGCGGGTCTCCTAGACTTGTAATGCCCATACACTAAATGCAGGGGCTGACAAACATTTCCCCATGGGGGGGTACATTTTTAAAATATATTTAATAGGCATCGTAGACAAACTTGCCAAAAATTGGACTGGCTGTAACAGCATGGAACACGTTAACCCTGGTGTTCTAGTGGCAGAGAATGATGAGACGTTGATGAAGGCCTCATTAAAAAGTAGGCCCAACCTAAAGGAGCGGGTCTCCTAGACTTGTAATGCCCATAAACTAAGTGCATGGGCTTACAAACATTTCCCCATGGGGGGGGGGGGGGGGGCAATTTTTTAAAAAAAATTGCTTACAGACATCATAAACACCTTGCAAAACTGTAAAGTGGTTTCCTACACAGTTGCTGCTGGGAAGGTGCAGGTTTTTAGCAAAAATATGGTGGACAAATCGTTGGATGAAGTGATCAGTAAAAGGGGCGTGGTGATGACAGGAATGGGAATGTACATGATTAATAACAGCGGTGGCTATGGTAGGTATGAGATCCAGGATACAGCCTACAATGGTTAGACATTTAGCCACCACCAATTACCAGAATGTGTTTCATGTCCATCAGAAGATCGGTGTAACAGATGCACGTGTTAGACTCGGCCTAAAAAATGCCTGTCAAAAATATGTTGGCAAAGACGCACGTGTCTGCCTAAAGGGCAAAGTGCAACATGTTCGTGAGATGCTGAATTAGAGAAAGCAGATCAGTGTTGGAGGAAAACCAAACAAACTGATGGATGATTGTGAAAAACTAAGTTTAAAGAGGAGTGCACCGTCCGTAACTATAAACACACCCGTGGCACAAGCTTCTTCATCTTCACCCATACATATTACCAATAATATCCAAATGTCACAGTCAAAAATTATTTGTTCTACTGTAACAAACACTGTTAAAGGAATGCCACTAAACGTAGATAACCATAACCCTGGGAAACACCAGATTTCCTCTTTACAAGATATGGACGATGATGGTATTGATGACGACTTTGAAATTTACCACATCCCCACCAAGAAGCTGAAGATCACAGCTGCAAAAAATGTGCAAAAAAGGCCATGAATGTCTGGAAAATCATTTTCTCTTGGGCAAACTTTCCCTCTTGCTAAAGTGGTACCGAATGATGTATACACAGCTCGCATGTCTATTTAGCGTGAGATGCTTGAAAGATGATGCATTCTGCTTTGTCCATTTCCACTTTTTGAAAGCAAGCAGAAAAGAAGGATGAAATAGCTTGAAGACGTGTGATTTTGGTCAGTAAGGAGGTGATGTCAGGTTCAGATAAGTAGATCTGCATGTCATCGGTGTACTGATGATATTGCAAACCGTGCCATTACATCAGCTGTCCCAGGCCGATGGTGTAGATGGAGAAGAGAAGAGGTCCTAGAACTTAGCCTTGGGGAACAACAAAAGACTGGGGTCGAGGTGGTGCTGTGGGAGAGGAAGACACTGAATGTCCCTATAATAGCCTGGTTGTTTTTTAAAGACTCCGCCGATAACCTCAAAAAGGCCATTTGTATCGCCGGCCATGCCTGCATCAGCAGGGGTAGCAAAACTCCCATCCTAACCACCACAAGCATGATCAGGCACATGGCAGCAAAGCACCCGACTTTGTTGGTTGAACACAAGGCTCCATGAACAGTGTCTGTGGGGGATACCACTGCTTCTTAATAATAATCTTTATTATTATATAGCGCTAACATATTCTGCAGCGCTTTACAGTTTGCACACATTATCATCGCTGTCCCAAATGGGGCTCACAATCTAAATTCCCAATCAGTATGTCTTTGGACATATGGGAGGAACCCAGAGGAAACCCACACAAACACAGAGAGAACATACAAACTCTTTGCAGATGTTGTCCAGGATGGGGCTTGAACCCAGGACTCCAGCGCTGCAAGGCTGCAGTGCTATCCACTGAGCCACCGTGCCGCCCCGATGTTGGGCGTGCAAGCCAATCCCCTGTCCATGGTGCATACAAAGATGCCTCATGCCCTGCATCTGCAGTTGCACACAAACTCAACTAGCACCATGTCCTTGTCCCAGCGCAGCGTTCAGTTGTCCATACCCCAGTCCTTGGAACGCAAGCGGAAATACGCAGCCAACGCCACAGTAGTAAATTCACACATTTCTCGTCTGCTAGCGCTCGAAATGTTGCATTTTAGGCCCGTGGGAGACTTAAGCTTTCTGCAACCTGATGGCGGTGACATGGTACTTGTTACCCAGCCGCCACAATTTTTCCCGGTCTGCTGTCACAACATTACACAAGCAAGCACGTGTCCCACAACATTACCCGGGCCCTCAACAATGCAGGTTACAGGCAAAGTGCACCTAACCACGGACACGTGGACAAGTGCTTGTGGGCAGGGAAGGTACATCTCGCTGATGGCTCGCTGAGTTAGTGTAGAGAAAGCCATGACCCAGATGGACATTGGGAGACCATGTTACAGATGTATGGAGACAGGTTGTGGAAGGCTTTTTATGTCATAGTTAGGGTTTTGAACTGGGCCTGGCATAGAGGAGAGGCTGGGGAATAACAGAGGGACAGTTGGATTACTCGGGCATCAGACTTTAGGATAGATTGGAGTGGTGCAAGAGTGCTAGAGGGGAGGCCAGAGAGTAGAAGGTTGCAATAGTGGAGGCGGGAGATCATAAGGGCGTGCACAAACATTTTTGCAGTTTCTTGGAATGTACGGATCCTGGAAATGTTTTTGAGTTGTAGTGGTCAGGAGGAGGCAAGGGCTTGGATATGTATCTTGAAAGAGAGGGCTGAGTCGAGGATCACCCCGAGGCCCCGAACATGCGGGACTATTTGTACCGGTGTTCCGTCCCGGCATTACACAGGCACGTGTCCCACAACATTACCCGTGCTCTCCACAATGCTGTTATTGGGAAAGTCCACCTAACCACAGACACGTTGACAAGTGCTTGTGGAAGTCAGGATGCAGTCTGACCTTGGGATTGTGCATGTCCACCCAACCCCGAGTATTGCGGGCCCTACGTCTATCCGGGTTGCCCCCACAGTCTACAGCTCCTGCACCTCCTACACCTTTGCGTCCTCTTCAGCCTCCATCTCTGAAAGTAACACATCAGTCACAAGCTGGAAGGACTGCAGCACTGCCTCAGCCAAGCGGCAACAGGTATGCTGAAGCTAATATGCTTAGGTAACAAAATGCACAATGATGGAGAGTTGTGAACAGCTCTGGAAGAGCAGGCAGATCTGTGGCTGACACCGCTGAACCTAAGCCAGGCATGGTCATGTGTGACAATGGCTGGAACCTGGTGGCTGCTCCGTGTCGAGGTGAGCTCACACATGTGCCATGCCTGGCCCATGTGCTGAACCTCATTTTTCAACGTTTTCTGAAAAGCGACACGGAGTTGCCAGATCTGCTAGGAAAAGTACGAGGCTCTGCGTACCCATTTTAGAAAGTCAGCTTGAGCTTCATCCGCCCTTGCCGTGCTTCTGCAGTGCTTGCAGCTTCTGGCTCACCGACTGGTGTGTGATGTCCTCCCCATGCATTGGAAGTCTACACTGCATATTTTGGAAAGGATTTGTGAGCAGAAGAGGGCAGTTGTTGACTACCAGCATCAACAAGGTCGTCGGTATTCAGTCCTGACTTCACACAAAAGACCTCAGGAGTGGACATGGATGTCAAACATATGTACCATCCTCCAAAACTTTGAAGAATTCACCAAGATGGTGAGCGGCAATGATACCATAATTAACATCTCCACCCTGCTTCTCTGTGTTCTAATATTAATATTTATAGTTCTTTATATATCGTCAACGTATTTACAATTTAAAACACAACAGTCCTAAGTAACAACGATAACAATAATACAATAATTAAACAGAAATAAAACTACCCTGCTCATGACAGCTTACAATCTACACTAAGTAACAATGATAACAATAATTAAACCTCAAAAAAATGATCTTGCTCGTGACAACTTACAATCTACAATGAGGTGGGGAGATAAAAACTACAAGGGAATATATTTACAATGATGTATTTACAATGATATTACTAAGGTTTGGCGAAAGTCTTGGAGGCCTGAGGACAAGGAGGAGGAGGAGACCATGGTCAGTTGTCTTTTTGGTGAGGACACGGGAGTATCGACTGTTAGCAGTCTTGCACGCATGGCTGAGTTTATGTTACGCTGCCTTTCCCGTCACCCTGGCGTTCTCAAAATTTTGGGTGACAGGCAATACTGATTGGTGACACTTTTAGACCCACGCTACAAGGAGAACTTTATATCTCTTATTCCAGAGGCAGATAGGTGTACTACAATGTTGGAGGACCATAGGGTCCTTCTTGCTGAACTATTAAATAAAATTCCCATCTGAAAACGCTGGCAGAAGAGGTCACAGTTCATTGGCCAAGCAAGGAGTACAGGTGAGAAAGAGACACAACTCCAATCCAGCAGAGGCAGTGGATCAATGGCAAAGTTCGGGGAGAGTTTTCTCAGACCCTCCCATCTCCCTGGCCCTGAGGCATGGGGGACTTTCACAAGGAGTGCAAAGTTTGGGAAAATGCTGAGGGAGTACCTTGCTGACTGTACCAACGTCCTCTGTCATTCCTCTGTGCCCTTTAATTATTGTTTAGCAAAGCTGAACAAGGAGAATGAACTGTCTCTCTGTACTGCGCACGTGCGCTGTACTCATGGTCATGGAGCGCACGGTGCCTCGCTCTCTGGCGGTCACTGGGCACATGGCTCCTCGCTTTCTGGCAGTACCGCTTTTATTGGCAGGGGCAAACGGGAACAGTCCTTTGCGGCGCCAGTGCTCTAAGGACGGAGCACACTGCTAAGCCTCCTATGCGCTGCTTGTTCAAGACAAAAATCTCTGCTGTCGTGCCTGCTTTCTCTTAAGCTGCCCCCCCTGCCTCTAGGTCACCGTGTCTGTCTGATGCAGTTGGTCGCTGCGTCGGCGCTTCAGGTGCCTAGTGCACTGCCCCCTTTGCTGCTCACACGCTGACAGCTGGGGACGCACTCCTGCTTTGCATTTTTTTTCCCTCAGCTTACGGCCAGGTTCCCTGTCTAAACACCCCCCCCTTCCTGGGTAATGGGGCCTGTCCGTTCCCCTGTTCCTTCCCCCAGGAAACAGGGGACGCAGTCTTGACAGTTCCAGACCCAATGCAGCACAGGTGCCGGCAGCCCGGTCATCCTTAGTACGTACATATCTGACCAATCAGTTCTTTAGTGCAAGCATCATAGAAGGCATGTTCTTCTAATTTTCAAGATAAAATTGTACATTACATCCAGAACAGTTTCACTTTGAAGGACTTTGTTGCTCATATCAATCCACAAGATGACACTAGTCTCATACTCCAAAATTTCGGTGGTAAATCATTTCCCCACAGATAGGTTGTGTATGTTCTGACTTATGTTACATCATTTGGGTGTAAATTATTCATACCTATTTGCTTCACAATATATTCATCTTTTTCTTCAAGGCTTCGGAATATAATGTTGTAAAAGTGAAAACAAGTTGGTGAAGTGTGTGTTAACTCAAATGTGAAAGAAATTGTCATCTTTGCTATTTTTCCATTCTGTGTGTGGCTAACCACCTCATTGATCTTATTGAGTTTCTTTGGCAAGAAAACAACAGCTCCATCAATACCACGGGCATTTACTATTAATTCATCATGCTGGTAAAGTAGAGATGAGATTATCTAGATCTAGATAACATTTGTGGACTGTAGTCAACATGACATTGTGACAAGACCCACTGGGGTCTAGCTACCAATTTGACATAGTTTGTGCACAGCTAAACAGAGTTGTCAGAAAAACAAGATTTTGATTCAATAACATGTTGGATGGATTGTCTAATGGAAACACCCACATAGTATTATTATTATGATTTATTTATATAGCGCCATTTATTCTATGGTGCTGTACATGAGAAGGGGTTACATACAAAGTAATAGATATCGTTTTCAGTTAAAAAATTTACAATGACAGATTGGTACAGAAGGGAGAGGACCCTATCATTGCGGACTTACATTCTATGAGATAATGGGGAAGAGATAGAAGGTCGGGGATGCGGCAGCTCCGGTGGTGGTGAGGTGGCAGCTCCGATGGTGGTGTAGAAGTCACATCTATGACCACAAATTGACAGCTCTTGAAATACAGCCGAAATGTCAAAATATCTAGCTTCTGTTATAGAAAATGCGGGGGCTCTTTTTTGACATCCTCATCCAACCAGTAAAGTATTAGTAGGTGTTGGATTGTGAGAATACGGACCAGGAACATCAGGCTTCAGTAGTTGCGAGTCCTGGCCACGTGCTGTTCCACGTGCTCTTGCTCTGGCTCTTCTAGTCATGATTTAATCTAGAAGATTTTGCCTTCGTAATCCAGAGACAGAGTACAACACCGCCCAAGCATTCACACTCTGCTCCTCAGACTTTCTATGTACACAGTGACTGCCTCTAGGCAGAAGATGATGATGGTGATAGTAGTAGTTGGAGCATTTAAGACAGTCTTGAAGCAGCCATAACAACTTGAAACAGAAGTATTTTTACCGAGATGCCATACTGTTCGATATGTGGCCTGTATTTTTTAATTTTTTAAACTAAAATAGTGTACCGAACTAGGGTAAGAGACATCACATACAGCAGATTGTAGGCCTAAATTTCCACAATTTGTAGGCCACAAATACATCAGACATCTGACAGCGATACCACACTGCCAAATATGTGGCCTGCGTCTTTTATTTTTTTCAATGCAAAATAGTGCTGTATATAAGTAGAGTAACAGACAGGAAAAAAACTGGAATACCGGCCTAAAATGCCCAAACTTGGAGCAAGCAGATATATGAGGCCTGTCACGGAAATACCACACTGCCAAATATGTGGCCTGTATTTTTGGGGGGGTCTTCAAAATAGTGCTGTATGTAGCTAGAGTAACAGACAGCAAAAACAGCAGAATGTAGGCCTGAATTTCCACAATTTGTAGGCCACAAATACATCAGACATCTGACAGCGATACCACACTGCCAAATATGTGGCCTGCATTTTTTATTTTTTTCAATGCAAAATAGTGCTGTATATAAGTGGATCGCCCCCACGTAAGGGCAATGGGGTACTCGGCACCGGGTCCATCGGTTTGGGGGATGTCACGGTGGCTGACCCGGTCTGTGGCCCTCAGGTGTGTCCAGTAAAAGGAATAGTTCTTATGGGGAAGGTCTTTAAAAGGGAAGTTCGTGACGCCACCTGGGGTATTCGGTCAGGGCGACCGACGCTGCTGTGAGGGGTCCGCTGGGGTGATGTTATGGCAGCTAGTTGGTATACCTTCCCACAGGTGAAGTGTATCCCCAGGGCTTCCCAGAAGTGTAGATGGTGATGGTGGGTGATGTAAGGCGCAGTGAATAACGAGGACACAAGGTTGTAGTCTCTTTACCTTTACTGAAGACTTCAGCATCCACAGTCCAGGGTACAGACCACAGGGTAGGCAGAGTCCAGCCGGTCTGAAGGCAAATCCAGAGTCCCCAATCCAGAGTCCCCTTATCCAGGTGGAAATCAGTAGCCTTCCACTAGCGCCTGTGTGTTGTAATACCTCCCTGCTGAGCTTCTCGGTAAGGTCCTCACAACTCTTGTAGATGTTCTAGATGTTATTTCTTCCTCTCTGTACCCCAGATGGTGTGGATAGGACAAACCCGTATGACTGATGGCCTGAGGCTTGTTTATAGGGACACTAGAGACGCCCCTACCCCCACAAGTTGCCACTGTGTCTTCCTAGGTATTAAGGTCGGGCAGCCAACTTGGAATTGACTGTTCTGCCGGTCTCTGGAGCAAGGCTTGGAGACGGTTGCTCCCTCGGTGTTCCGGCCACCGGCTACGCGCCTCAGAAGGAGGCAGCCTTTACAGGGCAGAACTCCTTCTGGTGTTATCTCCTTGTGCTATGACTTTGTTTCTCACCCTCTACAACACAATTCTCTTTGTGTCCTTTCTTAGGATGCTGCCGCACGTGGGGCAGGCGCAGCTCCGTGAATTTCTGTCTTGCTCGGCCTCTGACAGGATCCCACCCCTGTCAAGGACCCTCTGTCTGCAGCTCCGATGTTCCTCCTTTCCCCCTGTCTGCCTGACAAGTGTTGCCTGGGCAAAGCCCAGCCAGCTTCTCTCTCACTTTCTATCCAGCCCACCAGTTTTACCCTTCTGTGAGGAGTGCCCTAGTAGATAGGAGCAAGGCTCCCCCTGGTGGTCTGGAGTGTGAAGTGTGGTGTATGGTTTGTGATACCTGGTAGGAAGATCCCCTTTATTGCCATCAGACGTAATATCACTCCCCCTGGTGGAAGAATGACATCACTGCAACGACCAGGACTCTGGGGCGCTGCACTCCCCCCCGTTAAATCCAGTACTCCCGGACTGGGAAAAGAAAACAACAATACATTAGCAAAAAGATATACAAAATTTTTGAAATGCTATAAAACAAATTAATATAACAATGCTTCCCTTTATGGGAGGTGAGAACACTTGAACGTTGCAAACAAGAACATATTTACACTGTCAGCTTACTTCTGTAGATTGACTAATTATGGATGCGCTAACTAACTACGAAACACTATTACCCGTACAGGTATACTATCTATTAACTACTAAAGGTACCTTCACACTAAGCGACTTTACAACGATAACTATAGCGATCCGTGACGTTGCAGCGTCCTGGATAGCGATATCGTTGTGTTTGACACGCAGCAGCGATCTGGATCCTGCTGTGATATCGCTGGTCGTTGCTGAAAGTTCAGAACTTTATTTGGTCATCAGATTGGCGTGTATCGTCGTGTTTGACAGCAAAAGCAACGATGCCAGCGATGTTTTACAATGGTAACCAGGGTAAATATCGGGTTACTAAGCGCAGGGCCGCGCTTAGTAACCCGATATTTACCCTGGTTACCATTGTAAAAGTAAAAAAAAAAACAGTACATACTCACCCTCTGATGTCTTTCACGTCCCCCGGCGTCCGCGCTGCTGCTCAGAGCTTCCTGCACTGAGTGTGTCAGTGCCGGCCGGAAAGCAAAGCACAGCGGTGACGTCACCGCTGTGCTGTTAGGGCCGGCGCTCACACAGTGCAGGGAAGCGGACGCCGGGGGACGCGAATGTAAGTATGTAGTGTTTGTTTTTTTACATTAACACTGGTAACCAGGGTAAACATCGGGTTACTAAGTGCGGCCCTGCGCTTAGCAACCCAATGTTTACCCTGGTTACCCGGGGACTTCGGCATCATTGGTCGCTGGAGAGCTGTCTGTGTGACAGCTCTCCAGCGACGCTGCAGCGATCGGCATCGTTGTCGATATCGCTGCAGCGTCGCTTAGTGTGAAGGTACCTTAAGTGCAATTACAAAACAATAAATTAACATTTTCTTTATTCAAGCATAAAACAGTTATTCTTCTCCAAGTGCAAAGTCTTTTAACTAACTACCTAAGGCTCACTAAATGACTCACTAACCCCTACGGGTTCACTCTATTGAAATGCAGAACAGGTGTCACCCCCCCTACGGGTTCACTGTATCTTTCTTTCAATTTACTTAGCCTCAATTTTATTTAAAGTACATCATCTAACATTTCCTATTCTTAACTACATACTATCAGCTATGTATAAACATTATTACTATCTAACTATCTAAGACCACATTATCACTCTTGAGCAAAGTGCAACAAACTAACATTCCCTTTAAGAGGAAACTCAAGTCTTTTCAGAGGTAGTGCAAAATAATCACATCATCAATATGCAAGTCAGTTTAAAGGTGACGTGATGCAAGATGAGGGACCCATTACGAATCCCCAAACGTTGGCTTGGGTGGGCTACAAGACCTGTAATCCTGACCCGGAATTCTGCCGCACCAATGGGTTTTTCTTCAGGTCTGTAAGGCAAAGTCATTTTTACAGCATAATTAACAGCAGTTTCTGTTAAGAGGCAGTCTCTGTAAAAGCCTCCTATGTAAAACCAGTAGTGAGCGCCTTTAAGAAGGTGCAAACTATTTACAAACAGTTTGTGAACCATTCACCATCCATGATTCTGCAGTTCTTTAGTAAAAGTAAGGAAACTTGTGCAAAACCTAGGATCCCTTTAAACAGGGGATCCCTTTAAGAGTTAACCCTGGACGGGTTCAAGCAGCAAAGAAAGAGCAGTTAACTATTTATATTTATGGCCGGTTTCTTCGAGGTTTATTTAAATAGCTCTGGAGGTAGTACCGGCGGGGTAGTCCTTGTGGATACTGACGACTACCTGGTACTACATAGAGTGCATCCGCACTCCTGAAGGGAGTCTGTGTAGCTTGAGTATGGGCATTTGCTGCAGCAAATGTAGCGGCTGATGCCAGATCAGTCACTGGAACGGAGTCAGTAGCGGCGGCACGAGCAGTCGCTGGAGTGGGGTCGGTCATCAGGGCAGGGTCGTTCTTCATACCTGCTTCAGATGCGGTCCCTCCGGTGCCGGCCTGCTCCGTCTCCGCTGGGGTCTGGAACGCTGGTTGCGGGGCCTCGTGCTGCGGCGTTGTCAGCTCAGCTCTGTTTGCAGCATCTCGCTTCCCGGCAGGGCCTTGCTTTCTGGCTTAGGACTTCTTTCTTGCTCCAGACCAGACGAGGCTGCCTACAGACATCTGGTGAGGTTCCCGATGAAGGTCTTCTTCCACCCGGCCTCAGTGCTCAGCTGCATCTGCAGGAGTTGGTCGCTGAGCTCTTCCACGCCGGCCTGCAGGAAGTCAGGGCCAACGGGGGATGCCTGGCCACGGTGTCTCTCCAGGTGGCTGGGGGAGTCCTCTGCTCCGACCCCACGCTCTGGTCCCGGGCGGCTGGCCATGGCGTCTCCCACTTGGCTCGCTTCTTCCTCGTCCTTTTTCCGCTCTCTCCTCCTGGGGCGGTTTCATTTTCTTTGTCTCCGCCCGCCATTGAGGATCAGGAGGCGGATCTCGGCTGCTGACGGACACGTCCTCGAGGTACAGAGATATTTAGACTGGGTGGCCATTATTTTTCACGCTTCTCAGTTCGTCCACGCCCACAACTCCACGCCCTTCTTCTTCTCCTGCGCTCCTCGTGGCGCTGTAATGGCGGCGGATTTTGGCTGGAATTTTGGTGACAAATGGCAATACAGAGTCTTTAAGCAAATCACAGTTCAAATACAGTTCTGGCACAGTTCTTAGGCGCACATAACCCGATTTTCAGGCTTAAGTAGATCCTGTTCCTGACGCCAAGATGGATCGCCCCCACATAAGGGCAATGGGGTACTCGGCACCGGGTCCTTCGGTTCGGGGGATGTCACGATGGCTGACCCAGTCCGTGGCCCTCAGGGGTGTGTCCAGTAAATGGAATAGTTCTTATGGGGAAGGTCTTTAAAGGAGAAGTTCATAACACCACCTAGGGTATTCGGTCAGGGCGACCGACGCTGCTGTGAGGGGTCCGCGGGGGTGATGTTATGGCAGCTAGTTGGTATACCTTCCCACAGGTGAAGTGTATCCCCAGGGCTTCCCAGAAGTGTAGATGGTGATGGTGGCTTCCACACTTTCTCTCCTGTGACACCCCCACCCTCATCATGGGTGATTTCAACATCCCCATTGCTTCTCCCCTCTCCCCATCTGCTTCTCACCTTTTATCTCTAACCTCCTCTTTCAGCCTCTCGCAGCATACTAACTCTCCAACATATGAAGATGGAAACTCCCTTGACTTGGTCTTCTCCCGGCTTTGCTCACTGGATGATTTCACAAACTCCCCTCTCCCACTCTCTGACCACAACCTTCTTTCATTCTCTATCAAGAACTGCCATCCCGCTAAGGTCACCCCCACTTTCCACACTTATAGAAACATACAGGCCATTAACACCCAGAAACTTATGAAGAACTTGCAGTCCTCATTGGCCCCAATCTTCTCCATCTCATGTCCTGATTCTGCTCTGAAGCATTACAATGAAACCCTGCAAAGTGCCCTGGATGAAGCTGCACCTCCTATACATAGAACAACTCGACACAGACGGCGACAACCGTGGCACACGCTGCAAACACGTTTCCTGCAGCGGTGCTCCAGGTGCGCCGAACGTCTGTGGAGAAAATCTAATCTACCCGAAGATTTCATCCATTATAAGTTCATGCTAAAAACATACAACTCTGCCCTTCACCTCTCCAAACAAACCTATTTCAACACCCTCATCACCTCGCTGTCCAATAACCCTAAACGTCTCTGACATTTTCCAGTCCCTACTCAACCCAAGAGAGCAGGCCCCAACCACAGATCTCTGCGCTGACGATCTGGCCAATTACTTCAAAGAAAAAAATTGACCACATTCGACAGGAAATCATCTCCCAATCTCTTGATCCCATGCACTGTCCTCCCTCCCCCACTGCATCTAGTTCACTCTCTGACTTTGAACCAGTTACAGAAGAAGAAGTAAGCAGGCTCCTTGCATCTTCTCGCCCGACCACTTGCACCAGTGACCCCATTCCGTCACATCTCCTCCAGTCCCTTTCCCCGGCTGTCACCTCTCACCTAACAATAATATTCAACCTTTCCCTCACTTCTGGTATTTTTCCCTCCTCATTTAAGCATGCCATCATACATCCATTACTTAAAAAACCCTTCCTCGACCAAAATTGTGCCGCTAATTATAGACCTGTCTCTAATCTTCCCTTCATCTCTAAACTCCTGGAATGCCTGGTCCACTCCCGTCTTACCCGCTATCTCTCAGATAACTCTCTTCTCGACCCTCTTCAATCTGGCTTCCGCTCTTTACACTCTACTGAAACTGCCCTCACTAAAGTCTCTAATGACCTACTAACAGCTAAATCTAATGGTCACTACTCCATGCTAATTCTTTTGGATCTCTCCGCAGCATTCGACACTGTGGATCATCAGCTCCTCCTCACTATGCTCCGCTCCATCGGCCTCAAGGACACCGTTCTCTCTTGGTTCTCCTCCTATTTCTCTGACCGATCCTTCACTGTATGTTTTGCTGGTTCCTCCTCCTCTCACCTTCCCCTTACTGTTGGGGTTCCTCAAGGATCAGTCCTGGGTGCCCTCCTCTTCTCTTTGTATACTGCCCCTATTGGACAAACAATCAGTAGATTTGGATTCCAGTACCATCTCTATGCTGACGACACCCAATTATACACCTCTTCTCCTGTTATCATGCCGACCTTCTTAGAAAACACCAGTGATTGTCTTACCGCTTTCTCTAACATCATGTCCTCCCTCTATCTGAAACTGAACCTGTCAAAAACTGAACTCCTCGTGTTCTCTCCCTCTACTAACCTATCTTTGCCTGACATTGCCATCTCCGTGTGCGGTTCCACCATTACTCCAAAGCAACATGCCCGCTGCCTTGGGGTCATCCTTGATTCCGAGCTTTCATTCACCCCCCACATCCGATCACTGGCTCGCTCTTCTTATCTGCCTATCAAAAACATTTCTTACTTTCGACTCTGCAAAAACTCTTACTGTCTCACTTATTCATTCTTGTCTGGACTATTGTAACTCTCTACTAATCGGCCTCCCTCTTACCAATCTCTCCTCGCTCCAATCTGTCCTGAATGCTGCTGCTAGGATCATATTCCTCACCAACCGTTACACCGATGCCTCTACCTGGTGCCAGTCATTACATTGGCTACCCATCCACTCCAGAATCCAGTACAAAACCAATACCCTCATCCACAAAGCACTCCATGGCTCAGCGCCACCCTACATCTCCTCTCTGGTCTCAGTCTACCACCCTACCCGTGCCCTCCGCTCCGCTAATGACCTCAGGTTAGCATCCTCAATAATAAGAACCTCCCACTCCCGTCTCCAAGACTTTACACGTGCTGCGCCGATTCTTTGGAATGCGCTACCTAGGTTAATACGATTAATCCCCAATTCCCACAGTTTTAAGCGTGCCCTAAAAACTCATTTGTTCAGACTGGCCTACCGCCTCAACGCATTAACCTAACTATCCCTGTGTGGCCTATAAAAAAAATCAGGTTCCTCGCATCATGTTCTCATACACTTTATGCAGTTAATAGCACTCTGTGTCTGTACTGCTACATACTTAGGCAGTTAACTGGTTCATGCAGCTTTACAGGAACACCCGAACCTTACACTATGGCTGGACCAAATAACTAAAGCAATTGTTACCATCCACCTCTCGTGTCTCCCCTTTTCCTCATAGGTTGTAAGCTTGCGAGCAGGGCCCTCATTCCTCCTGGTATCTGTTTTGAACTGTGATTTCTGTTATGCTGTAATGTCTATTGTCTGTACAAGTCCCCTCTATAAGTTGTAAAGCGCTGCGGAATATGTTGGCGCTATATAAATAAAAATTATTATTATTGTTATAAGGCGCAGTGAATAACGAGGACACAAGGTTGCAGTCTCTTTACCTTTACTGAAGACTTCAGCATCCACAGTCCAGGGTACAGACCACAGGGTAGGCAGAGTCCAGCTGGTCTGAAGGCAAATCCAGAGTCCCCTTATCCAGGTGGAAATCAGTAGCCTTCCACTAGCGCCTGTGTGTTGTAGTACCTCCCTGCTGAGCTTCTCGGTATGGTCCACACAACTCTTGTAGATGTTCTAGATGTTATTTCTTCCTCTCTGTCCCCCAGATGGTGTGGATAGGACAACCCATATGACTGATGGCCTGAGGCTTGTTTATAGGGACCCTAGAGACACCCCGACCCCCACAAGTTGCCACTGTGTCTTCCTAGGTATTAAGGTCAGGCAGCCAACTTGGAATTGACTGTCCTGCCGGTCTCTGGAGCAAGGCTTGGAGACGGTTGCTCCCTCGGTGTTCCGGCCACCGGCTACGCGCCTCAGAAGGAGGCAGCCTTTACAGGGCAGAACTCCTTCTGGTGTTATCTCCTTGTGCTATGACTTCGTTTCTCACCCTCTACAACACAATTCTCTTCATGTCCTTTCTTAGGATGCTGCCGCACGTGGGGCAGGCGCAGCTCTGTGCCTTTCTGTCTTGCTAGGCCTCTGACAGGATCCCACCCCTGTCAGGGACCCTCTGTCTGCAGCTCCAATGTTCCTCCTTTCCCCCTGTCTGCCTGACAAGTGTTGCCTGGGCAAAGCCCAGCCAGCTTCTCTCTCACTTTCTATCCAGCCCACCAGTTTTACCCTTCTGTGAGGAGTGCCCTAGTAGATAGGAGCAAGGCTCCCCCTGGTGGTCTGGAGTGTGAAGTGTGGTGTATGGTTTGTGATACCTGGTAGGAAGATCCCCTTTATTGCCATCAGATGTAATATCACTCCCCCTGGTGGAAGAATGACATCACTGCAACGACCAGGACTCTGGGGCGCTGCATAAGTACACCGTGTTCCAAATTACTATGCAAATTGGATTTAAGTGTCATAAAGATTTAATTGTTTTGTTTTTCAAATAAACTTGTGGATGTTATTGTGTCTCAGGGCTCAATGGATCACTAAAATCAATCTTAAAAACATGTGATGATTAGTTTTCCAGGTGATTCTAATTAAAGGAAAACTACTTAAAAATTATGTTCCACATTATTAAGCAGGCCACTGTTTTCAAGTAACATGGGAAAGAAAAAGGATCTCTCTGCTGCCGAAAAGCATCAAATAGTGCAATGCCCTGGTCAAGGGATGAAAACATTAGATACTTCCCGAAAACTTAAGCGTGATCATCGTACTGTTAAGAGATTTGTGGCTGAATCTGAGCACAGACGTGTTTAGGCTGATAAAGGCATAATGAGGAAGGTTTCTGCCAGGCAAGTTCATCGGATTAAGAGAGCTGCGGCTACAAAGCCATTACAAACCAGCAAACAGATGTTTGAAGCTGCTGGTGCCTCTGGAGTCCCTCGAACCTCAAGGTGTAGGATCCTTCAAAGGCTTGCTTTGGTTCATAAACCTTCTATTCGGCTACCCCTAAACAGTGTTCACAAGCAGAAATGGTTGCAGTGTGCCCAGACATACATGAAGACTAATTTTCAAACAGTCTTGTTTACTGATGAGTGTCGAGCAACCCTGGATGGTCCAGATGGATGGTTGGTGGATGGCCACCATGTCCCAACAAGGCTGCGACATCAGCAAGGAGGTGGAGGAGTCATATATTTGGCCGGAATCATGGGGAAACAGTTGGTAGGGCCCTTTAAGGTTCCTGTAGGTGTGAAAATGACCTCTGCAAAGTATATAGAGTTTCTGACTGACAAATTTCTTCCATGGTATAAAAAGCAGAAACGTGCCTTCAGGAGCAAAATCATCTTCATGCATGACAATGCACCATTTCATGCTGCAAAGAATACCTCTGAGTCATTGGCTGCTATGGGCATAAAAGGAGATATACTCATGGTGTGACCACCATCTTCAGCTGACCTCAACCCTATAGAGAACCTTTGGAGTATTATCAAGCAAAAGATCTATGAGGTTGGGAGGCAGTTCACAGCAGCTCTGGGAGGCTATTCTAACTTCATGCAAAGAAATACAAGCAAAAACTCTCCAAAAACTCACAAGTTCAATGGATGCAAGAATTGTGCAGGTGATATCAAAGAAGGGTTCTTATGTTAACGTGTAACTTGGCCTGTTAGGATGTTTTGGAGTGAAATAGCTTTTTTGTTCAGTGAATGTGACCTCCTAATGCTGCAAATTCAACAAATGAGCATGTTCAGTTCTTTAAAACATATGAAATGTTTAGAAATTCTACTGTGCCTAATAATTTGGAACAGTGCATTTTGAGTTTTTATTCATTTTGGAGATTATACTGTTATCATTGTGAGGTTTCTTCAATAAAATTCTATGTATACTCTAACGGGTGTTTACTTTTATTAGACTGACTGTCAATTGCACTGACTATTTAGAAAAATCCGAGAAAATTATCATTTGCATAATAATTTGGAACATGGTGTAGAGTAACAGACAGGAAAAAAACTGGAATACTGGCCTAAAATGCCCAAACTTGGAGCACACAGATATATGAGGCCTGTCATGGAAATACCACACTGTCAAATATGTGGCCTGTATTTTTTGGGGGTCTGCAAAATAGTGCTGTATATAGATAGAGTAACAGACAGCAAAAACAGTGGAAAACCGGCCTAAAATTCCCAAACTTGGAGCACGCAGATATATGAGGCCTGTTCCGGAAATACCACACTGCCAAATGTGTGGCCTGTATTTTTTAATTTTTTTCAATGCAAAACAGTGCTGTATATAGGTAGAATAACCACACTGCTTCTTCTTGCCTGTTGGGGTGATATGCCTCCTTCCCCATGTGTGCTGCTGTCCTCGCTCTGCATGTCCTCCTGCCAGGTTGGGTCAGTCACTATGTCATCCACCACCTCTTCTTTCACATCTGCATCCTGCTCCTCC
The DNA here is from genome assembly GCF_051348905.1 of Ranitomeya variabilis. Lineage (NCBI taxonomy): Eukaryota > Metazoa > Chordata > Amphibia > Anura > Dendrobatidae > Ranitomeya > Ranitomeya variabilis. Next base: position 603,714,018 of record NC_135236.1, read on the forward strand.
TCCTGACTCTGGCAATTGTGTCTCATCATCGTCCACCTCTTGTGACACTTTCCCACCATCGCCTTCGTGTGACCGTGGCTATTCAAATGTTTAGGTGTCGCTACATGTGTGTCAGTATTCCGGGTTTTCTAAGTCACCTTGTGAATGATTTTGACCTTTGTTAAGATGGAGTTTGCTGTTTTTGTCTGCCCTACTTCCTGTTCGTTTATTTAAAATCCGGGTCAGGTGTCAGCCTCTTTGCTGGAGTATTCTGATTCTGTTCTCCTTCAGCTCAGCTGCTGGTTCTGAGTGTGTCTCTATTTCTGGCTCTGGACATTTCCTGCATTTGTAAGCTACACTCTCTAGGTTATCATTAGTCTGCTGACTTGGAACTTAACCCTCGGTTCACTCCTTCTGGTAAGAACTGTGTTTTTGGAACTTTGTTTCAGGACTTGTTTCGGGACTGAGTGTTGCTACTTAATCCTTCATTTACTCCCCCGGTGGGAGCTGTTGGAAACAACACCAGTATAATACTTTAATGTGAACCTGTTTTTGAACTTACCCGTGTTTATGCCACATTTGGGATCAACTTGAGAACTAGTTTCTGGACTTACCCGTGTTCATGCCACACCTGGGATGAACTTGTGGACTTGTTCTGGACTTCCCTGTGTTTACTTCATACCTGGATTTGACTCTTTCTGTGCCGACAGTGTTTGGATCTGCTCCTAGTCACCCGTCACACTCACCTTGCTGAGGACTCTGCCTTAAGAACTCCGCCGATTTGCTGTATATATTTCAAGGACTCGTTTCTTTCTAGGACACTATGGGTTATCAGTATATTTTTTGGGGTGTTATTGCTGTTGTACAAATACACTATTTGCACTAAAGAAACCCGTCTCTGTCTGTTTATTGCCCCATGCTATCAGAATCCTTGAGTTCCTACAATAGTATTACAGGATACTCCAGCCTAAAAGAAGGATTCTGCTGGGGCAATGACAGAGACACGGGTAGACAAGATGTTTTCTATGATTAACTCCTTGCAGCAGGAGGTGGCGGCTATACAAAATAAGATTAGTGACATGGACTCCCGGGCTAACCACAATGCGCAGGTGTTTGGTCAGGCTCTCCAGGATTTACGTACCCTGGTAGAAGCTCAGGTCACACCACCTGCTCAGCATACACCACCTGTTCAGCATACACCACCCATCAGTATGCCTAAATTGCCTCCTTTCCGGTTAAATGGTGACCAAAGTCAATTCCGCGGGTTTGTTAATCAATGCATATTATTTTTTGATGTACATGCCTCCTACTATCAGTCTGATAGATCTAAGGTACTATGTATTATTATGTTGTTGACATCACGGGCACTGACTTGGGCAAATCCTATGGTTGAAAGTCGCGATGTCCGTCTAAATGATTTGGATTATTTTCTGGCAGCTATGGCGCAAATGTTTGATGATCCCAACCGCCGTGCCTCCGCTGAAAAATCATTGCTTTCCTTATGCCAGGGGAAACGTTCAGTCATAGAGTATATTACTGAATTTAAGAGGTTAGTAGTGGATACCAACTGGGATAACAATGCTTTATTGCCAATTTTTAGGAAAGGGTTGTCCAGTACAATCAAGGATGAGCTAGCTCGCTCAGACTCTCCACAGGAGTATGAGTTATTTTTACAACACTGTGTGCGTATTGATATCCACCTAACTGAACGCAGACAAGAGAAATGGGCGGCTTCAAATCGCATCACTAATTTTACTCTTCCGTCTAGGGAAACTACCAACAAGAACCCGCGGAAAGCTGAGGAGGTGCCTATGCAAGTGGTTTCGTGAGCGCTTATGTTTTTACTGCGGTCAATCGGATCATTTCCTCATTAATTGTCCTAAATGTCCCAGGCGACCTAACAAAGTGTTGGCGGCAGTAGGGGATTATGACAATACGGACACTGAGTCAGAAGTTTCGGAGACCAGTTTACATCGAGATGCTGTGGTTCCCCTAACAGTGATGTCGATTTCCCCTAAAGATCAAGGGGAGAAATACTCACATTGTTCTCTTCCTATTCAGATTCTGTGGGAGGGACAGTGGATACCAAGTTCTGCTATGATAGACTCTGGAGCAGGTGGAAATTTCATGGATTCCTCTTTTGCCAGGGAACATGGTATTAAGACACAGCTAAGAGCCTCACCAGTCACCATGGAAACGGTGGATGGTTCTCCATTAGTTTCCGGGCCAGTAGACCGGGAGACGGTGCTTCTGATGTGTAAGATGGAACCAGACCATCTGGAAACCCTATCATTTATGTTAATATCTTCTCCTCATTTTCCTGTAATTTTAGGAATTCCCTGGTTGCGGTCACAGAATCCAAACATCAATTGGGAAACCAAGGAATATCCTTCCTTCCGAAGTGCAGCCCTACCATCAGTCCACCGGTAATGGCTCCAGTTACCCAGAACTTGGAGGAAACGAAACAGGTATCTACTCTCCCTCTGGTTTACCAGGAATTCTCGGACATTTGTGACAAGAGGAAGGCAGACCAACTCCCTCCACATAGACCTTATGACTGCCCCATAGAGCTGCTTCCAGGGGCAGCGATTCCTTTCGGCCATGTTTACCCGTTGTCAGCTCCAGAATTAAAGACACTACGTGAATACATAGATGAGAATTTAGCCAAGGGGTTTATCCGACCATCCTCTTCACCAGCGGGAGCCCCCATATTCTTTGTAAAGAAAAAAGATGGCACCTTGTATTGACTACCGGGAGCTAAACAAGGTAACCATTCGTAACAGGTACCCGTTGCCTTTAATTCCTGAATTGTTGGAGAGAGTTTGCCAAGCTAAGATATTTACCAAATTAGATCTTCGCGGGGCATATAATTTACTCCGTATACGTCCCGGAGACGAATGGAAGACAGCTTTCAGATGTCGGTATGGACATTTTGAATATTTAGTGATGCCATTCGGACTCTGTAACGCTCCTGCTGCTTTCCAACACTTAGCCAACGATATCTTCAGGGATTTACTGGATCATTATGTAGTAATTTACCTGGATGACATCTTGATTTTCTCTGATTCACTACAGGAACATCAGGAACATGTCAAGACCGTGCTCAGACGTTTGAGAGATAATCATTTGTACATCAAACTCGAAAAGTGTGAATTTCATTGCTCCAAGATTCAATTTTTAGGCTATGTTATTTCTCCCCAGGGATTGAATATGGAGTCCAGCAAGATCCAGGCGATCATAGATTGGCCGGTACCAGGAAACATCAAAGAGGTACAACGATTCATTGGTTTTGCCAACTTTTATAGATGTTTTATCCGGAATTTTTCAGAAATTGTCCGTCCCATCACTCTCCTCACTAAGAAGGGGAAGAAGTTTGTATGGTCTTCGCAAGCCCAGGAAGCCTTTGATCGCCTCAAGGTTTGTTTTACCACGGCTCCGATATTGACGCACCCGGATCCTGCACTGCCTTTTGTCGTGTAGGTGGATGCTTCTGACTGTGCACTGGGAGCAATCCTCTCACAACGAACCTGAGACAAAGGTTTGTTGCACCCATGAGCCTTCTTTTCTCGCAGGTTATCATCTGCTGAACTGAACTATGATATTGCAGAAGTTTTGGCAATCATTTCCACCTTTAAGGAATGGAGACACCATTTGCAGGGAGCAACTCAACAGGTAGTGGTGCTCACAGATCACCGTAATCTGGAATTCCTTAAGTCCGCCAGATGCCTTTCTCCTCGACAAGCTAGGTGGAGTTTGCTCTTGAACCAGTTTGATTTTATCATCTCGTACCGCCCAGGTTCACGTAATGGGAAAGCCGTTGCACTATCCCGAATCCACACGATGGACTCCGTGCCTGGGACCCCGTCTAAGACCATCTTGTCCGATGCCAATTTCATAGGAGTGCTCCAGGACCGGGACTTGTGGGAGGAGATCAAGCTGGCCTATGATGGTGACGTATTTCGTGCTGCCCCACCTGACAATGTGAATCTTGTCTTTCAGAATGGTGTATGGCTTAGAGAGCACTGTATTTATGTCCCTGAGGCTGTGAGACTTCGAATTGTCAAATTGGTCCATGACTCCGTATTGGCTGGTCATCGGGGGGTACAGAAGATGCAGGAATTTTTAAGTCGATTTTTCTGGTGGCCTACCTGCTTGAAGGATGTGAATGACTATGTCTGCTCTTGTGAGGTTTGTGCCCGGTACAAAGTTCCTCGTGTTTCACCTACTGGCCTTCTTAAGCCACTACCCGTACCATCTCGCCCTTGGGGGTCTATTTCGATGGACTTTATTGTGGAGTTACTCACCTCTGGTGGTAAAAATACTATTTTGGTGGTAGTGGACCGTTTAATGAAGGCTGCTCATTTCATTCTTTGCACCGGTCTTCCCTCAGCTACAGAGACAGTGGATCTGGTTATCCAGAACGTTTTCCGGCTGCATGGGGTACCAGATGAGATCATCTCTGACCGGGGAATACAATTTACCTCTAGGTTTTGGAAGGATTTTGTTCTGCGCTCCACATTAATGTTTGGTTGTCTTCTGCATACCACCCTCAGACCAACGGGCAGACTGAACGGACCAATCAAACCTTGGAGCAATATCTACGCTGTTACGTCAGTCATTTGCAGGATGATTGGCTGAAGCTACTTCCACTAGCAGAATTTTCGTATAACACCTCACAGAGCAGTTCCACGAAGGTAACGCCTTTTTTCGCCAATCTGGGATATCATCCAAATATTTTGCCTAGGTCTCCGGTTGCTACTCCGGTACCGGCAGTTCAAGACAGAGTGGCGGTGTTGCAATGTAATCTTGAAGTTTTGAAAGACTCCCTGACCGCAGCACAAGAGTGTTACAAGAAGTCGGCCGATAGATTCCGGAAACCGGCACCCATGTATAAGGTAGGAAACTCGGTTTGGTTGTCCACCAAGAATCTAAAATTGGGTGTTCCTTCGCAGAAACTGGGACAGAAGTTCATCGGTCCATTCAAGATCACCGGGATTGTGAGCTCTGTTGCTTGTCGGCTGAAGCTGCCACGAACTCTAAAGTACACCCAGTATTTCATGTTTCTTTATTAAAACCGGTCTCTCTTAACACATTTCAGGGACGTATCGTACCTCCTCCTCCACCAGTGTTGGTTGATGGCGAAGAACAATTTGTGGTACAGGACATTATCGATTCTAGACTTCATAGGAACCGGCTTCAGTATCTAGTTAGATGGCAAGGTTACTCTCCTGAAAACGATTCTTGGGAACCAGTAAGTAACATCAATGCTCCCCTGAAGGTTGCTCAATTTCATCGTAGATACCCAGACAAGCCTGGTCCAGGTTCGTCCTGAGGCCGTTTCTAGGGGGGGAGTAATGTCAGTATTCCAGGTTTTCTAAGTCAATTTGTGAATGATTTTGCCCTTTGTTAAGATGGAGTTTGCTGTTTTTGTCTGCCCTACTTCCTGTTCGTTTGTTTAAAACCCGGGTCAGGTGTCAGCCTCTTTGCTGGAGTATTCTGATTCTGTTCTCCTTCAGCTCAGCTGCTGGTTCTGAGTGTGTCTCTATTTCTGGCTCTGGACATTTCCTGCATTTGTAAGCTACACTCTCTAGGTTATCATTAGTCTGCTGACTTGGAACTTAACCCTCGGTTCACTCCTTCTGGTAAGAACTGTGTTTTTGGAACTTTGTTTCAGGACTTGTTTCGGGACTGAGTGTTGCTACTTAATCCTTCATTTACTCCCCCGGTGGGAGCTGTTGGAAACAACACCAGTATAATACTTTAATGTGAACCTGTTTTTGAACTTACCCGTGTTTATGCCACATTTGGGATCAACTTGAGAACTAGTTTCTGGACTTACCCGTGTTCATGCCACACCTGGGATGAACTTGTGGACTTGTTCTGGACTTCCCTGTGTTTACTTCATACCTGGATTTGACTCTTTCTGTGCCGACAGTGTTTGGATCTGCTCCTAGTCACCCGTCACACTCACCTTGCTGAGGACTCTGCCTTAAGAACTCCGCCGATTTGCTGTATATATTTCAAGGACTCGTTTCTTTCTAGGACACTATGGGTTATCAGTATATTTTTTGGGGTGTTATTGCTGTTGTACAAATACACTATTTGCACTAAAGAAACCCGTCTCTGTCTGTTCATTGCCCCATGCTATCAGAATCCTTGAGTTCCTACAATAGTATTACAATATGATTTCATCTGTCCCCACATCAAGTTGACCGGCCGAGAGTCCAGAATCTTTAAAGGGAAAACTGAACAGCTCTTCGGAGTATCCAAGTGTGGGATCAGTTGTCTCAAGGCACTCGGTAGGGTGGGAGGAAGGAGGATCAGGGTGAGTAATATCCGGTCCACAATCACGGCTACTCAGACTTGACCATGTGGAAGACATGGTGGTGGTGGTAGTGGCTAAGTGACTGGAAGCATTATACGCTATCCAACCCAATACCGTTTCACACTGCTCTGGCTTCAATAGTGGTGTGCTGCGGTCCCCTAGAAACTGGGACAGGAAGGTAGAGCGCAAACATGTGGGTCTTTGCTGTGAACCACTTTCAGCTTGGCCACGGCCTCGTCCCCTGCATGCACCATCAGCTTCACGTCCACTTCCCCGTCCCTTGCCCCTTGCGCCTTCCCCATTTTAAATGGATTACTGAACTATTTCAAAAGCTCAACACAAATGTATTTATTCGGATCAAAATTATATCTGATCAGTATGCCTTCAAAGCTACAATTTTTCCACCACAGATACAACAAGCCTCAGCCTGACATAACAGACTGTGTACATTTTTTTGTTTTTTCAGAGAATTAAAAAAAAAAGTGGAACAGGCTAGCAGACAGAACGATGAAACTTATGCCTGCGAAGCTATGATTTTTCAAACACAAATACACCAGTCCTCAGCCTGATATAACAGACTGTATAACATTTTGGGGGGGTTTGGAAATTTTTTTTTTTTTTTTTTAAAGAGTAGAACAAGTCTAGCAGACAGAACTGAACTATGCAACTTATGCCTTCGAAGCTACAATTTTTCCACCACAGATACAACAGGCCTCAGCCTGACATAACAAACTGTATAATTTTTTTTTGTGCTTTGGAGAATTTCTAAAATAAAAAAAAAGAGTGGAGCAAGGCTAGCAGACAGAACTATGAAACTTATGCCTGCGGAGCTATGATTTTTCCACCACAGATACAACAGACCTCAGCCTGACATAACAGACTGTATAAAAAATTTTTGGGGTTTATAGGGAATTTAAAAAAAAAAGAGTTGAACAAGGCTAGCAGACAGAACTATGAAACTTATGCCTGCGAAGCTACGATTTTACCACCACCGATACATCAGGCCGCAGCCACAGAAAACAGACTGTCTAATTTTTTTTTTCTCTTGTATGTGATATTTGGCAAAACATTTACAGTGAAATGAGTACAAGGCTAGCAGACAGAACTATGAAACTTATGCCTGCGAAGCTGCGATTTTTCCACCAGAGATACACAAGGCTTCAGCCTGACATAACAGACTGTATAAACATTTTTTGGGGGGTTTTGGAGAATTACAAAAAAAAAGAGTGGAACAAGGCTAGCAAACAGAAGCATGAAACTTATGCCTGTGAAGCTATGATTTTTTCACCACAGATACAACAGGCTTCAACCTGACATAACAGACTGTATAATTTTTTTGTGTGTTTTGGAGAATTTTTAAAATAAAAAAGTGGAACAAGACTAGCAGACAGAACTAGGAAACTTAGGCCTGCGAAGCTTCGATTTTTCCACCACAGATACAACAGGCCGCAGCCTGACATAACACACTGTATACATTTTTTGTGGGGGTGAATTTGTGAAAAAAAAGAACAAGGCTAGCACATAGAACTATGATACGTATGCCTGCGAAACAACGATTTTTCCACCACCGATACACCAGGCCGCTGCCACAGATAACAGACTGTCTAATTTTTTTTTCTCTTGTATGTGATATTTGGCTAAAAATTAAAAATTAGTACAAGGCTAGCAGACAGAACTATGAAACTTATGCCTGCAAAGCTACAATTTCTCCACCACAGATACACAAGGCCTCAGCCTGCCATAACAGACTGCATAAAAAAAATGTTTGTGTTTTGGAGAATTTTTAAAATAAAAAAAGAGTGAAACAAGGCTAGCAGACAGAACTATGAAACTTATGCCTGCGAAGCTACGATTTTTCCACCACAGATACCACAGGCCTCAACCTGACGTGACAGACTGTATAATTTTTTGTGTGTGTTTTGGAGAATTTTTAAAATAAAAAAAAAGAGTGGAACAAGGCTAGCAGACAGAACTATGAAACTTATGCCTGCAAAGCTACAATTTTCCACCCCAGATACACAAGGCCTCAGCCTGACATAACAGACTGTATAAAAAAAAGTTTTGGTTTTGGAGAATTTAAAAAATAAAAGAGTGGAACAAGGCTAGCAGACAGAACTATGAAACTTATGCCTGTGAAGCTACGATTTTTCCACCACAGATACAACAGGCCTCAGCCTGACATAACAGACTGTATAATTTTTTTTTGTGTTTTGGAGAATTTTTAAAATAAAAAAAAGAGTAGAACAAGGCTAGCAGACAGGACTATGAAACTTATGCCTGCGAAGCTACGGTTTTTCCACCACAGATACAACAGGCCTCAGCCTGACATAACAGACTGTATAATTTTTTGGAAGGGGGTTGTAGAATTTTTAAAATAAAAAAAAAAATGGAGCAAGGCTAGCAGACAGAACTATGAAACTTATGCCTGCGAAGCTATGATTTATTCACCACAGATACAACAGGCTTCAGCCTGACGTAATAGACTGTATAATTTTTTTGGGGGGTTGGAGAATTTTTAAAATAAAAAAAAGAGTGGAACAAGGCTAGCAGACAGAACTATGAAACTTATGCCTGCGAAGCTACGATTTTTCCACAACAGATACACAAGGCCTCAGCCTGACATAACACACTGTATACATTTTTTTGGGGGGTGAATTTTTGGGGAAAAAAAAGACCAAGGCTAGCAGACAGAACTATGACACTTATGCCTGCGAAGCTATGATTTTTCCACCACAGATACAACAGGCTTCAACCTGACTTAACAGACTGTATAATTTTTTTATAACAGGCCTCAGCCACAGATAACAGACTGTCTAATTTTTTTTTTCTCTTGTATGTGAAATTTGCCAAAACATTAAAAATGAGTACAACAAGTGTAGCAGACAGAACTATGAAACTTATGCCTGCGAAGCTACAATTTTTCCACCACAGATACACAAGGCCTCAGCCTGACATAACACACTGTATACATTTTTTTGAGGGGGTGAATTTTTGAAAAAAAGAAAAAGAACAAGGCTAGCATACAGAACTATGATACGTTTGCCTGCGAAACAACGATTTTTCAACCACCGATACACCAGGCCGCAGCCACAGATAACAGACTGTCTAATTTTCTTTTCTCTTGTATGTGAAATTTGGCAAAAAATTAAAAATGAGTGCAACAAGTCTAGTAGACAGAACTATGAAACTTATGCCTGCGAAGCTATGATTTTTCCACCACAGATACACAAGGCCTCAGTCTGACATAACAGACTGTATAATTTTTTGGAGGGGGGTTGTAGAATTTTTAAAATAAAAAAAAAGAGTGGAGCAAGGCTAGCAGACAGAACTATGAAACTTATGCCTGCGGAGCTACGATTTTTCCACCACAGATACACAAGGCCTCAGCCTGACATAACAGACTGTATAATTTTTTGGAGGGGGGTTGTAGAATTTTTAAAATAAAAAAAAAAGAGTGGAGCAAGGCTAGCAGACAGAACTATGAAACTTATGCCTGCGGAGCTACGATTTTTCCACCACAGATACACAAGGCCTCAGCCTGACATAACAGACTGTATAAAAAAAATTTTTTTGTGTTTTGGAGAATTTTTAAAATAAAAAAAAGAGTGGAACAAGGCTAGCAGACAGAACTATGAAACTTATGCCTGCAAAGCTATGATTTTTCCAGCACAGATACAACAGGCTTCAACCTGACATAACAGACTGTATAATTTTTTTGTGTGTTTTGCAGAATTTTTAAAATAAAAAAAGTGGAACAAGGCTAGCAGACAGAACTATGAAACTTAGGCCTGCGAAGCTACGATTTTTCCACCACAGATACAACAGGCCTCAGCCACAGATAACAGACTGTCTAATTTTTTTTTCTCTTGTATGTGAAATTTGGCAAAAAATTAAAAATGAGTACAACAAGGCTAGCAGACAGAACTATGAAACTTATGCCTGCAAAGCTACGATTTTTCCACCACAGATACACAAGGCCTGAGCCTGACATAACAGACTGCATAAAAAAAGTTTTGGTTTTGGAGAATTAAAAAAAAAAGAGTGGAACAAGGCTTGCAGACAGAATTATGAAACTTATGCCTGTGAAGCTACGATTTTTCTGTAGTGCCCCCACTGCCGCAGGGCCGAGGGGTACCCAGTACCGGGCCTCTGAGTCTCTGCTCTGGGGTTGTCACGGTGGCTAGACCCGGTCCGTGACCCTGCTGAGGGGCGTACAATAATAGATGTGGATGGTGGTGGAGGTGCAGTGCAGTAAATAACGAGGACACCAGGTTGCAGTCTCTTTACCTCTTTACTGAAGGCTTCTGAGTCCTCAATCCGGAATACGGTTAACAGGGCTGCGCAAGTCCGGTCGGTCCGATGGCACCTCCAGAGTTCCCTTTGCAGGTGGAAATCTGTGCCTACCTTCCTGCGCTTGTGTGTTGTGGTCCTCCCCTGCTGTGCTTACGGGATAGCACCCACAACTGTTGTGTCTGTTTCTCGTGTTCCCTCACAACTCGATTCTGATGTTCTCCCTCTACGTCCCCCTGATCTTATGGTTAGGACGCACCCGTATGACGGGGAGGCTCGGAGCTTTTCCGGGACTCCAGCGTCGCCCCACTCCTGTTGTTACCCCCCTGTGTCTTCCTGGGTCTGGGTGAGACAGCCCGCCTGTAACTGACTGTCCTGCCGTAGGTCTGAAGTTTGGCTTGGAGCTCTATACTTCCTCGGCGTTCCGGCCACCGGTTATGCGCCTCAATAGGATGTTGCCTCGTCTTACAGCACGACTCCTACTGGTATTCTCCTTGTTGCGTTGATCTCGTTTCTCACTCAGCACAATAAACTTCGCTTCTTATCCTTTCTTGGGGTACCGCCGCTATATCGTGCAGGCGCGGTCCCGTAACGTTCTCTCTGTTCGCTAGGCCTCTGTCAGGATCCCACCCCTGACAGGGAGCCCTCTGAATCTTCCCCTACAACACCCCCTGCCACAAGGTGTTGCCTGGTTCCAACCCAGTCAGCTTTCTCTCTAACTTCCTGCCTAACCCCCAGTTTTACCAGACTGTGAGGAGTGGCCTAATGAATAGTGCCCTTAGCTCCCCCTGGAGGCCAGACTGTGAAATGTATTGGTGTCTGTGATACCTGGTCAGATGAACTCCTTCAGTGCCATCAGACATACCATAGCCCCCCTTAGCGGCGGAGCCACAGTACTGCAATGACCAGGACTCTGGGGCGCTGCACTCCCCCCCGGTTAAATCCAGTACTCCTGGACTGGGAAGAAAACAACAATACATGTCAGCAAAAAGACATACAATTTTGAAAATGCAAGTACAAGTAATTTTTTTTTTTTTTTAACAGAGCTTCCCTTTATGGGAGGTGAGGACACTTGAACGTTACAAACATAGTTAAATACTTTAACTAACTTACTATAAATAACTTTTCTTACCCAACCGGGTATTCTACTGAGTGCAAAATCTTTGAACAATAATTTAACATTGCCTTTAAGGACGTACTCGTTAAATCCACTAAAGACCTTCTTATATCACATATAAGGCTAATTAACTTTTATGCATTCTCCTTCTTTAAATCTGCAGGACCACCTGTCCTAACTGCTCCAGACCTACTGCCTCTCCTTTCTGTACAGGACCGCCCCTTTCCGCCCGGGCCTACTGTCCTTCCACTACTATACACAGTATAGAACATATCATTTTTCTTTCAGTTCAAGATCACTGAGCCATCTCTATATGGCCCCTAGGAGGACTCACCACTAACCCCTACGGGTTCACTTCCTGTCCTCATTCTTCTATTAACATTTTTAAACACTTCTTACAATCAATCAGTTGGCTACATATAACTTTCACATATCAGCATTATTACTTTTCCTTTTAGAGCATCATCATTCTCTAAGTGCTTTTAATGAACATCCCCTTTAAGAGGGGACCAAGTCTCTATGAGGTAGTGCAACTCCTCAAGCTGCAAGTCTGTTTGCAGTAAGGACTCCGGTAATGTCTTCAAAAACAGTATCTTCGCAAAGAGTCCTTTTCTCGTATAAAACCAGTAGAGAGCACCTTTAAGAAGGTGCAAACTATTTACAATATTAGTTTTTGAATCATTCACCATCCATGATTCGGCAGTCCTTTGATAATTGTGCAAAAAGTAGAAAACAAACAAAAAGCAATAGGGATCCCGGGTCAACAAAGGGATCCCTTTAAGAATAACCCTAGACGGGTTTTAGCAGCAAAACGGTGAAAACAATTTAACTTATTTACAATCATTAAAGCATTTTTGCTTACTCATCTTGTAGCTGTGCAGGGGGTGGTCTCTGATCCGCAGCCCATGCGGTATCAGTACCGGTAGTTAATTTCTCAGGTGCCGTCAGATCACTCGGTGTCTGAATCTGAAGGCTAACCCTGTTTGCAAGTTCGGTAGCCGCCACAAGGCGGACGGTGGTGAGAGTAACAAGATCTGTCAAGCCCAGATCAGTCATGGTCGGGGCAACAGGTGACGCCCCTTCTGGCTCACAGCGTTGGACATTCCGAGCGTACCACCCTTGCGCACTCCGGTGGCAGGTGTAGGTCACCTGATCCCCCTTCTGCAATGGGTCACCATATTGGTTACAGCAGGGAGTATTCACGTCGTAACTAGTAACAAAGATGTCAGTCGGTAGTTCCGGTTCCTGTATGGAGCCCCAACCCCGCTTTGGGTGAAAGGCCAGCACAGTTCCCCGCTTTACCACGTCTTTCCTGCCGTGCGCAGGCTTTGAGCGCCGTACCGCTATTGGATCAGTCTGTTCAATCTCTTCTCGGTTTTTCCAATGTAGGATCAGACATTGTTTATACTGCTCCCAAGTGAGCACAGCGAGGGTGAGGCCCTCCTCTCGGGCTCCATCCGGCCCGGTCCAGATGGTGTCCCACCGGAGGACCACCCCATCTGGGCCCACGTCCATGGGTTCTCCCATCTTGGTCGGCAGTGGAGGGACCAGCTTCCCCATCGCATCGGGGGTGAGGATCACCCGTTCCACCGAGAGGAAGCAGTTATTGCTGCGGCGGGGAGCGGTCACAGGAGCGGGATCGGTCAGGGGAGCCGGATCGGTCGGGGGAGCAGAATCGGCCGGGGGAATAGGGGTGCCTTCCATACCTGCGCCTGATGTGATTCCACCGATGTCGATCTGTTCCGTTGACGAGGACACTGGAATCGGCTGCAGCCTGGACCGCGGCTCTGCCGGAGTGGCCTCTTGATGTGGCTCCGCCCTCTATGGTTCCGTGGCTGGGATAGGTAGGCTCGGCTCCTCCACTGGCGGCTCCAAGGAGTTCAGGTCCTTCAACGGCGGTGGACGCAAGTCCGCCTCTGATGGGTGAGGATAGGCCGGGATCACTTCGCCACTGCTCGGGCACTTGCTGCTCATCGTCGCTGTCCGGCATTCGGCGGCAATGCATGCACCTGGCTCCGCCATTTCTCCGAGGTTGAGCTCTCTCTTCACCCTGTTCCCGCCGTTGCAGATCAGGGGGTGGTTCTCCTCTGCTGCTCGGCAAGTCGTCATCTCGCAGCAGAAGTCGGAGGGGGCGGTCGCTACTTCTGGCGCCGCTTTGGTAGTCTCCTCCCATGGCACGCCCTCCTTCTCCCTCTGCGCTCCCTGTGGCGCTGCAATGGCGGTGGGTTTTGGCGGGAACTTTTGGCGGCAAGTAGCAACACACAGTCTTTGCAATAAGTCACAGTCCAAGTACAATAAATCACAGTTCCAAGGCACACATGACCTGATTCTTCAGGCTTAAGTAGATCCTGTTCGTGACGCCAAGTTGTAGCGCCCCCACTGCCGCAGGGCCGAGGGGTACCCGGTACCGGGCCTCTGAGTCTCTGCTCTGGGGTTGTCACGGTGGCTAGACCCGGTCAGTGACCCTGCTGAGGGGCGTACAATAATAGATGTGGATGGTGGTGGAGGTGCAGTGCAGTAAATAACGAGGACACCACGTTGCAGTCTCTTTACCTCTTTACTGAAGGCTTCTGAGTCCTCAATCCGGAATACGGTTAACAGGGCTGCGCAAGTCCGGTCGGTCCGATGGCACCTCCAGAGTTCCCTTTGCAGGTGGAAATCTGTGCCTACCTTCCTGCGCTTATGTGTTGTTGTCCTCCCCTGCTGTGCTTGTGCAGCGCCCCAGAGTCCTGGTCGTTGCAGTACTGTGGCTCCGCCACTATGGGGAGCCATGGTGCGTCCGATGGCACTGAAGGAGTTCATCTGATCAGGTATCACAGACACCAATACATTTCACAGCCGGGCCTCCGGGGGGAGCTAAGGGTGCTATTCATTAGGCCACTCCCCACCATAGTGGGTAAACTGGGGGTCAGGCAGGAAGTTAGAGGAGAAAGCTGACTGGATTGAACGAAGCAACACCTTGTGGCAGAGGGTGTTGTGGAGGAAGAGACAGTAGGGTCTCTGTCAGGGGTGGGATCCTGACAGAGGCTTGGCATTAGAAAGAACGTAACGGGACCGTGCCTGCTCAGCATAGCGGCGGTGCCCAAGAAAGGACTAGAAGCGAGATAGATTGTGCTGAGTGAGAAACGAGATCAAGCAAAAAGGAGAATACCAGTAGGGGTCATGCTGTAGGACCGGAGCAACATCCTACTGAGGCGCATTACCGGTGGCCGGAACGCCGAGGGAGTGGAATAGCATACAGCTTCAAGCCATACTCCAAACAGCGGCAGGGCAGTCAGTTTAAGGCGGGCTGTCTACCACACATCACCTATGAAGTCTTGGGGGGCAATTGCGGGAGAGGGGCGTCTCTAGGGTCCCGGAAGAACTCCAGGCCTACCTGACAAACGGGTGCCGTTCCAACCTGAATAACAGGGAGGGATGGAATACGAGAAGAACATCAGTGAATCGAGTTGTGAGGGAACTTAAGAAACAGACACAACAGTTGTGGGGTACTTTCCGTGAGCACAGCAGGGAAGGACTACAACACATAGCGCTAAGAAGGAGGGCACTGATTTCCACCTGTGAGGAGAACTCTGGAAGTGCCATCGGACCGACCAGACTTGCGCAGCCTGGTGAACCGTATTCTGGACTGCGGACTGAGAGATCTCCAGTAAAGAGGTAAAGAGACTGCAACCTGGTGTCCTCGTTATTTACCGCGACCTGCACCCCACAACTGCACCGCTACACCACCGTTACACTACAACACGACTTATTTCACCGGACGTCCCCCACCGACAGACAGGGCCACGGACCGGGTCTAGCCACCGTGACAACCCCAGGACTGAGACTCAGAGGCCCGGCTCCGGGTACCCCTCGGCCCTGCGGCGGTGTGGGGGCGCTCTCCAACTTGGCGTCACGAACAGGATCTACTTAAGCCTGAAGAATCAGGTCATGTGTGCCTAGAGACTGTGATTTGTTGTGCTTGGACTGTACTTTATTAAGAAGACTGCGTGCTATCATTGACCAAGAGAAGTTCCCGCCAAAAGCCGCCGCCATTGCTACTTCGGAAAAGAAGGAGGGCGTGCTATGGGAGGAGACTACCAGAATGGCGCGAGAAATGGATACCGCCCCCTGCGCTTCTGGCTGCAAGGAGATGACCTGCCCCAAAGCAGAGGACAACCCCCTGATTTGCAATGGCGGGAAGCGGGTGATGGAGAAGCCCGACCTCGGAGAAATGGCGGAGTCAGATGCATGCATTGCTACCGATCAACAGACCATGATGAAGAACAGCGAGTGCCGGAACGGGGAAGGAGCAGTCCCGGCTTACCCTCGTTCACTAGAGGTGGACCCTTGTCCTCTACAGCCGGCAGATCCGAAGCCTTTGGAACAGATAGCGGAGCCGAGTCACTCAATCCTGGCCTCGGAGTCAGCGGAGGGGGAACCCCAGCGAGTGGAGCAGCGTTCGGAGTCCGCATTGGAGGAGCCGCGGTCCGAGCAGCAGCTGACTCCAGTGTCCTTGTTGGCGGAGCGGATCGACACCGGTGGAATCACATCAGGCGCAGGTATGGAAAGCGCCCCTACTTCCCCGGTCGATTCTGCTCCCCCGACCGATCCGGTTCCTCCGATTGATCCCGCTCCTGTGACCGCTCCTCACCCTAGCAATGATCGTTCCTTCTTAGTGGAGCGGGTGATCCTCACCTCTAACGCGATGGGGAAGCTAGTGCCCCCACTACTAACCAAGATGGGAGAACCCCTAGAAGTGGGCCTAGACGGGTTGATCCTTCGGTGGGACACCCCCTGGACCGGGCCGGATGGGACCCGGGAAGAGGGCCTCACCCTTGCGGTACTTACCTGGGAACAGTATAAGCAATGTTTGATTCAACACTGGAAAGATCGAGACGAGACCGAATCGCCTGACACACAACGTAAGAAGTCTGGTCCCGGTAGGAAAGACGTGATAAAGCGGGGAACCGTGTCGGCCTACCACCCCAAGAAAGGATGGGGCTCCATTTGGGAGTCGGGTCTACCTGTTGGCATCTTCGTTGCTGGCTACGACGTGGAGACTCCCTGCTGTGATCGAGAAGGCGAGCCACTACGGGAGGGAGATCAGGTGACGTACACCCGTCACCAGAATGCGCAAGGATGGCGTGCCCGGAAGGTACAGCGATGTGAGTCTGAAAGGGTCTCACCTGTGGCCCCAACTACGGTTGGTCCAGAGTTGCCGGATCTTGTTACTGTCTCCACTGTGCGCTTTGTAGTAGCTCCCGAGCTTGCCCGCCGGGTTAATCTTCAAATCCAGACACCGAGTGACCTGGTGGTCCCTGCGGGGCTTGCCGCTGGAATCCGTGCCACCGTGGACGGGGCCCAGGGGCCAAGGCCACCTGAACAAAAGTAAACCTCGGAAACCTGAAAATGTAAATAGTTTTCTAGTTAACTGTTTGAGTACTGTTTGCTAAACCCGTCCAGGGTTAACTCTTTATGGATCCCTTTGTTGACCCGGGATCCTTATTGTTTGTTTTTCTACAGTTTTGCACAAGTTTTACAAACTGAGAAATCATGAACAGTGCATGATTCAAACTTTCTAGTAAATAGTTTGCACCTTATTAAAGGCGCTTCCTACTGGTTTTATTTAAAGACTCTTTGTGAAGATACCGTTCTGGAACCTTTGCTGAATAAAGACTGGTAGGCTGAGAAGACGAGCTACCTCAGAAAGACTTGATTCTCTTTTAAAGGGGATGTCCAACAGCGTACTTATGAGAAGATACTGTTTTAGAACAGTAATGCAATGATAATGTTTGAACGAGAAAAGTTGTATGTGTTTTAACTAGTTAAATGTGAAGAAATACTGATGATGATGCTCTGGAAAGAAATGTAACTGTTTTGCATGAAGAAAAGTTATGTGTGTTTAATTTGTTTAAAGTGTGAAACCTAGATAATGTTCTTTAAAAGGAAAGATGCAGAAAGCCCGTAGGGGTAGATTTAGAGTTCTGCTTAGTTGAAAGTAAAGAAAGTAGTAATGAAGGTGAGGATAGAAGGTAAACCCTGAGTCCCCATAGATAGTTTGTTCGTTACTAAGGACAGAGAGTGAACCCGTAGGGGTTAGAAAGTGAGTCCTAATAGGAGCCAAGTAGAGCCGGCTCCATGTTCTCTAATTGAAAGGAATGTTATGTCTATACCATGTATAGTAGAGAAAGGCAGTAGGCCCTGGCTGAACGGGGTGGTCCTGTAAAAGAAAGGAGAGGCAGTAGGTCTGGTGCCATAGGGACAGGCGGTCCTGCAGGTTCAAAGTAGGAGAATGAAAAGTTAACTTGCCCTGTAATGTGATTATGGGAAGGCCTTTAGCGAGCTAGGAGTGTATGTTCCTTGAAGGCAATGTTAAATTATTGTTCATTAAATTGCACTTAGTAGAATACCCGGTTGGGTAATGAGAGTTAATTGTAGCCTGTTGCTATGATATTTAATTATGTTTGTAACGTTCAAGTGTCCTTACCTCCCATAAAGGGAAGCCTGTTCAAGTATACTTATTGTCATTGCACTCAACAAAATTGTATGTCTTTTTGCTAACTTGTATTGTTGTTTTCTTCCCAGTCCCGGAGTACTGTGTTTAACCAGGGGGGAGTGCAGCGCCCCAGAGTCCTGGTCGTTGCAGTACTGTGGCTCCGCCACTATGGGGAGCCATGGTGCGTCCGATGGCACTGAAGGAGTTCATCTGATCAGGTATCACAGACACCAATACATTTCACAGCCGGGCCTCCGGGGGGAGCTAAGGGTGCTATTCATTAGGCCACTCCCCACCATAGTGGGTAAACTGGGGGTCAGGCAGGAAGTTAGAGGAGAAAGCTGACTGGATTGAACGAAGCAACACCTTGTGGCAGAGGGTGTTGTGGAGGAAGAGACAGTAGGGTCTCTGTCAGGGGTGGGATCCTGACAGAGGCTTGGCATTAGAAAGAACGTAACGGGACCGTGCCTGCTCAGCATAGCGGCGGTGCCCAAGAAAGGACTAGAAGCGAGATAGATTGTGCTGAGTGAGAAACGAGATCAAGCAAAAAGGAGAATACCAGTAGGGGTCATGCTGTAGGACCGGAGCAACATCCTACTGAGGCACATTACCGGTGGCCGGAACGCCGAGGGAGTGGAATAGCATACAGCTTCAAGCCATACTCCAAACAGCGGCAGGGCAGTCAGTTTAAGGCGGGCTGTCTACCACACATCACCTATGAAGTCTTGGGGGGCAATTGCGGGAGAGGGGCGTCTCTAGGGTCCCGGAAGAACTCCAGGCCTACCTGACAAACGGGTGCCGTTCCAACCTGAATAACAGGGAGGGATGGAATACGAGAAGAACATCAGTGAATCGAGTTGTGAGGGAACTTAAGAAACAGACACAACAGTTGTGGGGTACTTTCCGTGAGCACAGCAGGGAAGGACTACAACACATAGCGCTAAGAAGGAGGGCACTGATTTCCACCTGTGAGGAGAACTCTGGAAGTGCCATCGGACCGACCGGACTTGCGCAGCCTGGTGAACCGTATTCTGGACTGCGGACTGAGAGATCTCCAGTAAAGAGGTAAAGAGACTGCAACCTGGTGTCCTCGTTATTTACCGCGACCTGCACCCCACAACTGCACCGCTACACCACCGTTACACTACAACACGACTTATTTCACCGGACGTCCCCCACCGACAGACAGGGCCACGGACCAGGTCTAGCCACCGTGACAACCCCAGGACTGAGACTCAGAGGCCCGGCTCCGGGTACCCCTCGGCCCTGCGGCGGTGTGGGGGCGCTCCACACTTACGGGATAGCACCCACAACTGTTGTGTCTGTTTCTCGTGTTCCCTCACAACTCGATTCTGATGTTCTCCCTCTACGTCCCCCTGATCTTACGGTTAGGACGCACCCATATGACGGGGAGGCTCGGAGCTTTTCCGGGACTCCAGCGTCGCCCCACTCCTGTTGTTACCCCCCTGTGTCTTCCTGGGTCTGGGTGAGACAGCCCGCCTGTAACTGACTGTCCTGCCGTAGGTCTGAAGTTTGGCTTGGAGCTCTATACTTCCTCGGCGTTCCGGCCACTGGTTATGCGCCTCAATAGGATGTTGCCTCGTCTTACAGCACGACTCCTACTGGTATTCTCCTTGTTGCGTTGATCTCGTTTCTCACTCAGCACAATAAACTTCGCTTCTTATCCTTTCTTGGGGTACCGCCGCTATATCGTGCAGGCGCGGTCCCGTAACATTCTCTCTGTTCGCTAGGCCTCTGTCAGGATCCCACCCCTGACAGGGACCCCTCTGAATCTTCCCCTACAACACCCCCTGCCACAAGGTGTTGCCTGGTTCCAACCCAGTCAGCTTTCTCTCTAACTTCCTGCCTAACCCCCAGTTTTACCAGACTGTGAGGAGTGGCCTAATGAATAGTGCCCTTAGCTCCCCCTGGAGGCCAGACTGTGAAATGTATATGTGTCTGTGATACCTGGTCAGATGAACTCCTTCAGTGCCATCAAACGTACCATAGCCCCCCTTAGCGGCGGAGCCACAGTACTGCAACGACCAGGACTCTGGGGCGCTGCATTTCCACCACAGATACAAAGATACAACAGGTCTCAGCCTGACATAACAGACTGTATAATTTTTTTTTTGTGTTTTGGAGAATTTTTAAAATAAAAAAAAAGAGTGGAACAAGGCTAGCAGACAGAATTATGAAACTTATGCCTGCGAAGCTACGATTTTTCAAACACAGATGCAAAAGGTCTCAGCCTGACATAACACACTGTATAAAATATTTTTTTTTTGGTGTGAATTTTTGAAGAAAAAAAAAGAACAAGGCTAGCACACAGAACTATGATACATATGCCTGCGAAACTCTGATTTTTCCACCACCGATATGCAGCGCCCCCCCCCCACTGCCGCAGGGCCGATGGGTACCCGGTACCGGGCCTCTGAGTCTCTGCTCTGAGGTTGTCACGATGGCTAGGCCCGGTCCGTGACCCTGCTGAGGGGCGCCCAATAATAGGTGTGGATGGTGGTGGGAGTGCCGGTCACAGTAAATAACGAGGACACCAGGTTGCAGTCTCTTTACCTCTTTACTGAAGGTTCCAGGATCCTCAGTCCGGAATACGACTAACCGGGCTGCGCAAGTCCGGCCGGTCCGATGGCACATCCAGAGCTCCCTTTGCAGGTGGAAATCTGTGCCTACCTTCTAGCGCTTGTGTGTTGTGGTCCTCCCCTGCTGTGCTTACGGGATAGTCCCCACAACTGTTGTGTCTGTTTCTGAAGTTCCCTCACAACTCGATTATGATGTTCTCTGTTATGACCCCAGTGGACAGGGTCTCAGAGGAACGTGTAAGTCTGCAAGATACAAAAATCCAGCTCATAGGGCTGTGGTAACTGGGTTGACCAAATAGCTACTCCTAACGCCAACACTAGAAGTAGCCGGGGATCATGCCTACGGTGATCGCTAGATGACTCGCGCCAGCCGGAGAATCTAACTACCCCTAGGAGAAGAAAACAAAGACCTCTCTTGCCTCCAGAGAAAGGGACCCCAAAGCAAGATACAAGCCCCCCACAAATAATAACGGTGAGGTAAGAGGAAATGACAAACACAGAAATGAACCAGGTTCAGCAAAGAGAGGCCAGCTTACTAATAGCAGAATATAGCAAGATAACTTATCTGGTCAACAAAAACCCTATAAAAATCCACGCTGGAGATTCAAGAACCCCCGAACCGTCTAACGGTCCGGGGGGAGAACACCAGCCCCCTAGAGCTTCCAGCAAAGGTCAGGATACAGATAGGAACAAGCTGGACAAAAATACCAAACAAAACAAAAGCAAAAAGCAAAGAAGCAGATTTAGCTTGAAAAACAGGAACCAGGATCAGAGGACAAGAGCACAACAGATTAGCTCTGATTTCAACGATGCCAGGCATTGAACTGAAGGTCCAGGGAGCTTATATAGCAACGCCCCTGAACTAACGGCCCAGGTGAGGATATAGGAAAAGACAGACGCTCCAGAGTCAAAACACTAATGACCACTAGAGGGAGCAAAAAGCAAAATCACAACAGTACCCCCCCCTTAGTGAGGGGTCACCGAACCCTCACCACGACCACCAGGGCGATCAGGATGAGCGGCATGAAAGGCACGAACTAAATCGGCCGCATGAACATCAGAGGCGACCACCCAGGAATTATCTTCCTGACCATAGCCCTTCCACTTGACCAGGTACTGAAGCCTCCGCCTGGAGAGACGAGAATCCAAGATCTTCTCCACCACGTACTCCAACTCGCCCTCAACCAACACCGGAGCAGGAGGCTCAGCAGAAGGAACCACAGGCACAACGTACCGCCGCAACAAGGACCTATGAAACACGTTGTGGATAGCAAATGACACAGGTAGATCCAGGCGAAAGGATACAGGATTAAGAATTTCCAATATCTTGTAAGGACCAATAAAACGAGGTTTAAATTTGGGAGAGGAAACCTTCATAGGAACAAAGCGGGAAGAAAGCCACACCAAATCCCCAACACGTAGTCGGGGACCCACACCGCGGCGGCGGTTGGCAAAGCGCTGAGCCCTCTCCTGTGACAACTTCAAGTTGTCCACCACAAGATTCCAGATCCGCTGCAACCTATCCACCACAGAATCCACCCCAGGGCAGTCAGAAGGTTCCACATGACCCGAAGAAAAACGAGGGTGGAAACCAGAGTTGCAGAAAAACGGCGAAACCAAGGTGGCGGAACTAGCCCGATTATTAAGGGCAAACTCAGCTAACGGCAAGAAGGTCACCCAATCGTCCTGATCAGCAGAGACAAAACACCTCAAATAAGCCTCCAAAGTCTGATTAGTTCGCTCCGTCTGTCCATTAGTCTGAGGATGGAAAGCAGACGAAAACGACAAGTCAATGCCCATCCTACTACAAAAGGATCGCCAGAATCTGGAAACGAACTGGGATCCTCTGTCTGACACAATATTCTCAGGGATGCCGTGCAAACGAACCACGTTCTGGAAAAACACAGGAACCAGATCGGAAGAGGAAGGCAGTTTAGGCAAAGGAACCAAATGGACCATCTTGGAGAAGCGATCACATATCACCCAGATAACAGACATGCCCTGAGACACCGGAAGATCAGAAATGAAATCCATGGAGATATGTGTCCAAGGTCTCTTAGGGACAGGCAAGGGCAAGAGCAACCCGCTGGCATGAGAACAGCAAGGCTTAGCTCGAGCACAAGTCCCACAGGACTGTACAAATGACCGCACATCCCTAGACAAGGAAGGCCACCAAAAGGATCTGGCCACCAGATCTCTGGTGCCAAAAATTCCTGGGTGACCTGCCAACACCGAGGAATGAACCTCGGAAATGACTCTGCTGGTCCACTTATCAGGCACAAACAGTCTGTCAGGTGGACAAGAATCAGGCCTATCAGCCTGAAATCTCTGCAACACACGTCGCAGATCAGGAGAAATAGCTGACAAGATAATACCATCCTTAAGAATACCAACAGGTTCAGCGACTCCAGGAGCATCAGGCACAAAGCTCCTGGAAAGAGCATCGGCCTTCACATTCTTTGAACCTGGTAAATACGAGACAACAAAGTCAAAACGGGAGAAAAACAATGACCAGCGGGCCTGTCTAGGATTCAGGCGTTTAGCAGACTCGAGATACATCAGATTTTTGTGATCAGTCAAGACCACCACACGATGCTTAGCACCCTCGAGCCAATGACGCCACTCCTCAAATGCCCATTTCATGGCCAACAACTCCCGATTGCCCACATCATAATTTCGCTCCGCAGGCGAAAACTTCCTAGAGAAAAAGGCGCAAGGTCTCATAACAGAGCAACCAGGGCCTCTCTGCGACAAAACGGCCCCTGCTCCAATCTCTGAAGCATCCACCTCAACTTGAAAGGGAAGCGAGACATCAGGCTGGCACAAAACAGGCGCCGAAGTAAACTGACGTTTCAACTCCTGGAAAGCCTCCACGGCAGCAGGAGCCCAATTAACCACATCGGAGCCCTTCTTGGTCATATCCGTCAAAGGTTTCACAATGCTAGAAAAGTTAGCGATAAAACGACGGTAGAAGTTAGCGAAACCCAAGAACTTCTGAAGACTCTTAACTGACGAGGGCTGAGTCCAATCAAGAATAGCTCGGACCTTGACTGGGTCCATCTCCACAGCAGAAGGGGAAAAAATGAACCCCAAAAAGGGAACCTTCTGTACACCAAAAAGACACTTTGAGCCCTTGACAAACAAAGAATTTTCACGCAAAATTTTAAAGACCATCCTGACCTGCTCCACATGCGAGTCCCAATTATCAGAAAAAAACAGAATATCATCCAGATAAACGATCAGAAATTTATCCAGATAGTTCCGGAAAATGTCATGCATAAAGGACTGAAAAACTGAAGGGGCATTAGAGAGCCCAAAAGGCATCACCAAGTACTCAAAATGACCTTCGGGCGTATTGAATGCGGTTTTCCATTCATCCCCTTGCTTAATGCGCACAAGGTTGTACGCACCACGAAGGTCTATCTTGGTAAACCACTTGGCACCTTTAATCCGGGCAAACAAGTCAGACAACAGCGGCAAAGGATACTGAAATTTGACAGTGATCTTATTTAAAAGCCGATAGTCAATACAAGGCCTCAAAGATCCGTCCTTTTTAGCCACAAAAAAGAATCCCGCACCAAGAGGGGAAGAAGATGGACGGATGTGTCCTTTCTCCAGAGACTCCTTGATATATGAACGCATAGCGGTATGTTCAGGTATCGACAGATTAAACAGTCTTCCCTTAGGAAATTTACTGCCTGGAATCAAATCTATTGCACAGTCACATTCCCTATGAGGAGGCAATGCACTGGACCAGGACTCGCTAAAGACATCCTGATAATCAGACAAGTACTCCGGAACTTCCGAAGGCGTAGAAGAAGCAATAGACACAGGCAGGGAATCCTCATGAATACCACGACAGCCCCAACTAGACACTGACATAGCCTTCCAGTCAAGGACTGGATTATGGGTCTGTAACCATGGCAGCCCCAAAACAACCAAATCATGCATTTTATGTAGAACGAGAAAACGTATCACCTCGCGGTGTTCAGGAGTCATGCACATGGTAACCTGTGTCCAATACTGCGGTTTATTTTCTGCTAATGGCGTAGCATCAATACCCCTAAGAGGGATAGGATTTTCTAATGGTTCAAGAATAAAACCACAGCGCTTAGCAAATGAGAGATCCATAAGACTCAGGGCAGCACCTGAATCTACAAACGCCATGACAGGATAAGATGACAGTGAGCAAATCAAAGTTACAGACAGAATAAACTTAGGATGCAAATTACCAACGGTGACAGGACTAACAACCTTAGATATACGTTTAGAGCATGCTGAGATAACATGTGTAGAATCACCACAGTAGTAGCACAAGCCATTCCGGCGTCTATGAATTTTCCTCTCATTTCTAGTCAGGATTCTATCACATTGCATCAAATCAGGTGTCCGTTCAGACAACACCATGAGGGAATTTGCGGTTTTTCTATCACATTGCATCACATCAGGTGTCTGTTCAGACAACAACATGAGGGAATTTGCGGTTTTGCGCTCCCGCAACCGCCGGTCAATTTGAATAGCCAGGGACATGGTATCATTCAGACCTGTGGGAATGGGAAAACCCACCATAACATTCTTAATGGCCTCAGAAAGGCCATTTCTAAAATTAGCGGCCAGTGCACACTCGTTCCAATGTGTCAGCACGGACCATTTCCGAAATTTTTGGCAATACACCTCAGCCTCGTCCTGGCCCTGAGACATAGCCAGCAAGGCTTTCTCTGCCTGAATCTCAAGATTGGGTTCCTCATAAAGTAAACCGAGCGCCAGAAAAAACGCATCAATATCAGCCAATGCCGGATCTCCTGGCGCCAACGAAAAAGCCCAATCCTGAGGGTCACCCCGTAAGAATGAAATAACAATTTTTACTTGTTGAGCAGAGTCTCCAGACGAACAAGGTTTCAGGGACAAAAATAATTTACAATTATTCCTGAAATTCCTAAACTTAAATCGGTCTCCTGAAAACAGTTCAGGAATCGGAATCTTGGGTTCAGACCTAGGATTTCTGGTAACATAATCTTGTATACCCTGCACACGAGCGGCAAGCTGGTCCACACTTGTAATCAAGGTCTGGACATTCATGTCTGCAGCAAGCTTAAGCCACTCTGAGGTAAAGGGGAAAAGAAAAAAAAAAATGAGAGAGGGAAAAAAAAAACTCTAAATTTTCTTTCTTATAATCCCACTTCTGCAATGCATTAAACATTTAATACTGGCCTGGCATACTGTTATGACCCCAGTGGACAGGGTCTCAGAGGAACGTGTAAGTCTGCAAGATACAAAAATCCAGCTCATAGGGCTGTGGTAACTGGGTTGACCAAATAGCTACTCCTAACGCCAACACTAGAAGTAGCCGGGGATCATGCCTACGGTGATCGCTAGATGACTCGCGCCAGCCGGAGAATCTAACTACCCCTAGGAGAAGAAAACAAAGACCTCTCTTGCCTCCAGAGAAAGGGACCCCAAAGCAAGATACAAGCCCCCCACAAATAATAACGGTGAGGTAAGAGGAAATGACAAACACAGAAATGAACCAGGTTCAGCAAAGAGAGGCCAGCTTACTAATAGCAGAATATAGCAAGATAACTTATCTGGTCAACAAAAACCCTATAAAAATCCACGCTGGAGATTCAAGAACCCCCGAACCGTCTAACGGTCCGGGGGGAGAACACCAGCCCCCTAGAGCTTCCAGCAAAGGTCAGGATACAGATAGGAACAAGCTGGACAAAAATACCAAACAAAACAAAAGCAAAAAGCAAAGAAGCAGATTTAGCTTGAAAAACAGGAACCAGGATCAGAGGACAAGAGCACAACAGATTAGCTCTGATTTCAACGATGCCAGGCATTGAACTGAAGGTCCAGGGAGCTTATATAGCAACGCCCCTGAACTAATGGCCCAGGTGAGGATATAGGAAAAGACAGACGCTCCAGAGTCAAAACACTAATGACCACTAGAGGGAGCAAAAAGCAAAATCACAACAGTTCTCCTTCGTCCCCCAGATGATATGGCTAGGACGCACCCGTATGACGGGTAGGCTCGGAGCTCTTTCTGGACCCTAGTGTCGCCCTTCTCCTGTTGTTGCCCCCTGTGTCTTCGTAGGTGATTTGTGTGAGACAGCCAGCCTATAGCTGACTGTCCTGCCGTAGGTTTGAAGTATTGCTTGGAGCCTAATACTTCCTCGGTGTTCCGGCCACCGGCTACGCGCCTCAGTAGGATGTTGCCTCGTCTTACAGCACGACTCCTACTGGTATTTCTCCTTGTTGCGTTGATCTCGTTTCTCACTCAGCACAATATACCTCGCTTCTTGTCCTATCTTAGGGCACCGCCGCGATCAGGTGCAGGCGCGGTCCCGTAACGTTCTCTCTGTTCGCTAGGCCTCTGTCAGGATCCCACCCCTGACAGGGACCCCCCTGAGTCTCTCCCCGCAACACCCTCTGCCACAGGGTGTTGCCTGTTCGATTCCCAGTCAGCTTCTCCCTAACTTCCTATCCAACCCCCAGTTTTACCAGATTGTGAGGAGTGGCCTAATACATAGCACCCTTAGCTCCCCCTGGAGGCCAGACTGTGAAGTGTATTGGTGTCTGTGATACCTGGTCAGGTGAACTCCTTCAGTGCCATCAGACGTACCATAGCCCCCCTTAGCGGCGGAGCATCAGTACTGCAACGACCAGGACTCTGGGGCGCCGCAGATACACCAGCCATCAGCCTCAGATAATAGACTCATCTAAATGTGGCCTTAATTTTTTTGGGCACAACTAAATTGTGTCAATAAGTTGGCTATGACACACACACAAAAAAAAGATTTTTTGGCGCACTCACATCTGGTGTCTGGTAGATTTGCATGTTCTTATATTTCAATAACCTGGCTGTATTAGGCAGCGTGAACAAGCAAATAAATGTTAAAATAAGGGGGCTATGGATTGCTTTAGAATAAAAGGAGCAGGTATCAGGTGAAGAAATAAAAAAGCCACAGAAAACTGCAGCTAGATATATATTAAATAAGCAGCAGCAGACAGTAATGGAGCTTTTGGAGGTATGCAGTGATAGCTATGTACTCACATACAGTGCCTGCAGGCCTTGCATTGATGTGGATATGCAAACATAGACTCCCCTGCCTACATAGCGCTGCAGTCTCGGGACCCCCGAATTAGCCCTAAAAAGGACTGTTGGTTTCTCAGGAGTTGTGGACTGAACAGTTGCAGACCTACACTATTAAAAGCACGATTCTGACCCTATCTCAGCAGCTCTGAGCTCTCCCTTCACTCGCTAAGTCCAGAGCAGAATGCGTTGAGAAGGGCGGCGCCAGGTCTCTTATAGGCCTGATGACGCTGTGCGGCCAGCCAATCACTGTAATACCACAACAAAGATGGTTGCGGCATTACAGTGCATGGCTGACAATCCTTGCCCTGTCATTGGCGCTCTAAGAGCTCTAGAGCGCCAGGATTGCAGGGCGGAGACCCCTAGCTCCCGCCGAATAATCCCGGAAATACTCGGTGCTCGCCGAGTACACCAAGCATAGTGATGGGTGAGTAACGAGTAGTGGCAAGCACGTTCGCTCATCACTAGCCCTTCCCCCCCCCACCGGCCTATAAGTCACCAAAAATTTGAATCTGACAAAAAACAATAACCATCTTGCCTGTCCAGGTGTCAGACTTTTGGCAGATTCCAAATACAAAAGATTTTCATGATCGGTGATTACCATCACCATATGAAGTGCCCTTTCCAAAAAATGAAAGCCCACTTTATTGCCAAGAGTTCGCTATTACCAATGTCATAGTTTCTCTCAGCAGACGACAGTTTATTGGAAAAGTATGCACACATATACGCTATTTGCTTGGAGACAAACCCTGGGACAATACAGCCCCAACCCCCCACCTCTGATGCGTCAACATGTTCAAAGAATGGCTGAGTAACGTCAAGCTGTATAAGATAAAAATCGTCACCAAAGTAAAGCATCTCTTTAAAGTAGCAAATGCCTCGCTGGCCGGATTGGACCATTTAGAAAAGTCCATCCCTCTCCTGGTAATATCAGTGGTTTCGCCACTAACACAAAAGTCTTGATGAACTTCTGGTAATAACTGACAAACCTTAAAAACCTTTGTAAAGCCTTTAAGTCTTCAGGACGATCCCAATCCAGTACCGCCTGGACTTTTGCCGGATCCATGCAAAAATTGGTAGATTCCAGAAAAGGGATATCCTGCACTGAAAACATACATTTTGATATGAAATGTCATTTACTGTCCCTGGTTATTTGTATGAGCTGCCTGACATGTACCTGATGTGACTCAAGGTCCAGCGAATAAATCAATATGCTGCCAAGATAGGCTACCACAAATCTACCTGCCAGATAACAAAAAATTTACAAAGTGCTGAAAAACAGCGGGAGCATTAGTCATCCCAAATGGCATAACAAGGTTTTCGCTGTGTCCCCCTGGTGTATTTAAAGCAGTCTTCCACTCATCTGCCTCCTTTCTAATGATGAGATTATATGCCCCCTGAGGTCCAGTTTAGAAAACCACTTAGCTCCAATGATCTGGTTAAAGTGGTCAGGAAGGAGAGGGAGATGATAAGGATCCCAAACCGTGATCTGATTTGGTTAACGGAAATCTAGGCAGGGGCGTAACCTCTTTTATTTTTTCATAACAAAAACCCTGCTACAATGGGACAGTCTGATATGACCCTTAGCCAGAATTCCTGAGATATAGTCCTTCATGGCCTGCCTCTCCGCACACAGAGAAGCAACACAGACGCCACCAAGTGGCGAGAGAGTGGTAAGACAAGCCGAGTGTTGGGGGTTGAGTTCCTGCCTCTGCACAGGTGGAATCTCGGGCCATCTCTGCTGCGGTCTCCCATTCTTCTCCTGCTGCAGTGGAGCCTGCTCAGCGGAGACGTCGGTCCCAGGGTCTCGCTCAGTCTGACTCTGTACAAAGGGTTGTTGCTGCTGCTTTTCCAGCTTCTGCCATTAAAGCCAGTGCTGGGCAGCGGCGAGCAGCTGCTTCTGGGACTAAGTACTGCTTTTCTCGTTCTGAGCATGCCCAGAGTAAGATCTCTCAGTGGAGATCGAGGGTCACATGTTCAGATACTGCAGCTTAATCCATTGGTCCTCCAGGAAGGTCCTGAAGGTGCTCAGGCTCTGTAGCAGCCTCTCATTGGTCCTTCTAGGAAGGTCCTGTACTTGCTGCAGCTATTTAAGGCTCTCATGACCGCACGGCCATGCGCTAGTATTGAATCAGTTTTGTGCATGCGCCAGTGTGGTCACATTTATGTGTGTTCAGGGACTTGGCTGAAATAAGCCCCTAGAATGCCAGCACCTCCGGCGAGGAGATTGTGTGCATGGATTTAGGGCCCCAGCTGAAATAAGCCCCGAGAATATCGGCTCCTCCGGTGAGGAGATTGTATGTTTGTGTTGCCACACACTGCCATCAGCTCGGCAGTTGCTGAATAATCCTGTGAAGTCAACAGGGTTCCACGTTCCTTAGTTGCCAAGGTCTCAGCTGCTGACTCGGGGCGTCCTCAGGCGCGGGCACTATAGCCACCGAGGGTCAGAGTGAGATTTGGCACAGCGCCTCTGTGAAGTAACAGAGTTCGCTTCTACCGCCATAAACAACTGCCATTTGCCAGCAGCAGGTCCTCTCCTGCACGGTGGACCCCGGGCTGCGAACGCACCAAATAATATCTCTCAATTTACTCGGTGTGTTCCGCCAGCCCTAACACCGAGTCAAAAGATAATCAGAGGCAGAAGTACCAAAGGGATCATCAGTACACGTGGTCAGGAACAAGCCAGGAGGTTCAGCAATGGTCAGAAGCAGATAAAGCAAAGTCAGAAGGCAGAAGCGAGTCCGAATACAAGCCAAGTCAGAAACCAGAGAATCAAAACCAATAAACAGGGAAACGCTGGGAAAAGGGCAGACTGAGGGAGTCAACAGACACAGGGCAAGTCAGGGATCACAGCAGGACAAATCAAGAGCTACGGGAGTCAGGTTCACACACTGAAGGCAGAACTACTGTATAGCTGACACCACCAGCAGGATGCATAGGAGCTAAATAGCAAACCTGAACCCAGAATGAGGCAGAGCAAAGTTAACCCTTGACATGATCCACCCGGAAAAAGGGCAGACAGGATTAAACCCTGGAACTGATCATGACAAGAGTGATGAGGAGGAAGTTCCTGACACCCCTGTTTTGAGAATACATCCTCAAAATCAGACAGGTATTCTGACATGAACCAGGTCTCAATCCTGGCTCAATGGGTACCCAAGCAGTGTCTTTAACAGTATTTGCTCCACCTTACCACCTCCTGAGTCTGCTAGACCACCACAGGATTATGCAATGTCAGCCAAGGTGGCCTAAGTACCACAGGAGAGGGCAAGCCCTCTAGCACATAACAATTGATTGATTCCAAGTGCATGGTCCCCACCTGCAGACATATCCCTCAAATGACCTGAGTAAAATACCCCTGGTGTAAAGGTACCTTCACACGAAACGACGCTGCAGCGATAGCGACAACGATGCTGATCGCTGCAGCGTCGCTGTTTGGTCGCTGGAGAGCTGTCACACAGACCGCTCTCCAGCGACCAACGATGCCGAGGTCCCTGGGTAACCAGGGTAAACATCGGGTTGCTAAGCGCAGGGCCGCGCTTAGTAACCCGATGTTTACCCTGGTTACCAGCGTAAAATGTAAAAAAAACAAACACTACATACTCACATTCACGTCCCCCGGCGTCCGCTTCCTGCACTGACTGACTGACTGAGCGCCGGCAGTAGCAGGGCACAGCGGTGACATCACCGCTGTGCTGTGCTTTCACTTTCACTTTGCGGCGCTTAGTCAGTGTGGGAAGCAGACGGCGGGGGATGCGAATGTAAGTATGTACTGTTTGTTTTTTTTACATTTTACACTGGTAACCAGGGTAAACATCGGGTTACTAAGCGCGGCCCTGCGCTTAGTAACCCGATGTTTACCCTGGTAACCCGATGTTTACCCTGGTTACCAGTGTAAAATATCGCTGGTATCGTTGCTTTTGCTGTCAAACACAACGATACACGGCGATCGGACGACCAAATAAAGTTCTGAACTTTATTCAGCGACCAGCGACATCACAGCAGGATCCTGATCGCTGCTGCGTGTCAAACAAAACAATATCGCTAGCCAGGACGCTGCAACGTCACGGATCGCTAGCGATATCGTTACAAAGTCTTTTCGTGTGAAGGTACCTTTAGGGTGCAGAATCAATAGCAATTATATGTATAGATCTGGACAATTTGTGAAGATTGAGACCTTGGTCCTGGACGTACCAGTCGTCAATCATATTAAATTCCTGCACCACTGTGCAAAAAGGCTGAAATAACCACCTTACTTTAGTTAAAATGGATGTCGTCGGTGGGTAAAAATAATTGTGACCTACCCACAGAGGATATATGTACACCCGGGTTGCCGACAACCCAGGCTCCTTAGCTTTCTGGTGGCTGTTTACAGTTTAGCATAGACAAGTAACAGCAAAATTACCCTTTTTACCACAGAAAAAAAACACTCTTTGTAATGAATGGAAGCAGAGGCACAAGTGATGAAGTTCACATTCGTTTTTTATTTTTTGAGTGGAACCTCGGGACCTTGGTCCAGGGGGCTGCGAAGGGAGCGTAACTAGTGAGCCCCAGGTATCCGTAGTAAGATCCCTTGAACAGGACCAGAGTGGAATACCTGGGGGACACAGGTGCTACCTCCAGTTAGACAACAGACATATGGCAGCTGTCCCAGCAGGACACATGGATAAACAGATATAACAGATATGGTGTAGCTGACCGGCGGACACTGGGTATGAGATATGAAGCTGGCTCTGGCAAGGGAAGTCAGATTCCGGGTAGATGGGAGGAAGCTGATTCCAGCACCTTTAGCGTTGTCCACGGGTTCGGATGGCGAGTGGCGGAACGGGATGGCACTTGAGTATAAAGGTACAGGTGTCATCTTAGGATAGCTGAACAACTGGTCATTGATATTCTGCAGAAACAAACAGTATAAGCAGAGTGCAAAACAGAATGCTATATCAGCGCAGACAGAGTAGGAACAGAACCGTAGATTCTCGTTGCCCCGGCACCCTCCCTATGACAGTGGGGCCAGAAGTAGTAATCGGTGCGCTGCCATTGGTTAAGTGAAATATTCAAAAAATGTGCACTGTCCCTTTAAGAGACTGGAGGTAAGTGCTCCTGTCCTAAGCATTCTCCCTGGAGGCCTGCTGGCAGTGTGCCAGAAAGTGGGGTAGAGAGAATCAGCAGCAAGACACCGAGGGACAGACAGAGAGCGAGGATCCAGACAGGGACTTCGCAGAGGTACGGGGCAGCCTCGGGAGCAGGAGCAGGTGAGGGACCAGAACTGGCGGCATGGCCAGAACTGGGTGTAACACTCTTCCTCTTTGCACCGAATTGCAGGAGGACCGGTATAATGAGTTGCCCCCCCAACTGCATTGGTTCCTCGGTAAACTCAGTCCTAGGTTTCATTGACCCCTGATCCACCTGAAAACTGAAAATTGAGATGTCTCTTCTCTTTATGTTTCTGACATAGACAGCAGTCCACTCGGATGGCTAGAGACATGTCCACCTCCAGGGAAACCGGTGTCTCATAAAGAGCAAAGGCATCCTTTACCCTCTCATAAAACCCATATGAACTGACTATGAAACGCGGGGTCATTCCACCTAGTATCCGAAGGCCACCTATGGAACTTGGAGCAATACCTTTTCTGGCCAGTCTCCCTGCTGCAGCTGACGTATATTGGACTCTGCCAGAGAAATGTGGTAGGGGTCATCATAGATAAGACCCAAAGCCAGAAAAAATTCCTTGACCATCTGAAGCGACTGAGAATCAGATGGGAGAGAAAATGCACAGACTTGATGGTCACTCTGAAGAAGAAAGATTATGATCACCCCCCGTTGCTCCTCAGTACCCGAGTAATGAGGACGTAATCTAAAATAAAGTTTGCAGGCCTCCCTGAGAACCACAAAGTTATCCCAACCCCCAGAGAACCTATCCGGCAAAGCGATCTTGGGCGCTGTAAAGCCACAGAGCGCAAATCTGTCACTTCCAGGTAGAGCTGTTGTAGCTACCCTGCCAGAGCAGTCACAGGATCCATAAGGGATCTAAATTGGTTGGCCAGTGATAGTGTCACCTAG
Organism: Ranitomeya variabilis; assembly: GCF_051348905.1. Taxonomy (NCBI): domain Eukaryota; kingdom Metazoa; phylum Chordata; class Amphibia; order Anura; family Dendrobatidae; genus Ranitomeya; species Ranitomeya variabilis. Next base: position 603,747,960 of record NC_135236.1, read on the forward strand.
TGACAAGGGACTGTGGGCACCTACCCGATCCCTTGAACTAGGGGCACCCTAGACTATCCCTGTCCCTGGATTACCCTAGATGGTGGAGACACCGGGGTCTCATACCAACTATGCTCCTTATGTAACCCTTATCTGATTCCTCCCCCAGCCAGGAAGGTGAGAGGCCCGAAGTGTATAGGAAAACACATACCAGACAGACAGGGGAAAACAGACAGGGATAAAAGAAAACTACAATCATACAATAACACTCACAAAACAACAGAGTGGGAAAAAGGGGATATATAGGAATGGGAAACCAAATGTGAGGGGATAATGATAAATGCACAAACAAACTCCACACAGCAATCTCCAGAAAAACTCTCCAACCGCCAACTCCTAACACAGAACTTCTCCTTCACCACCAAACCAGGAAGTAGAATTATCACTGGTAACTCCCAAGTGCCAGTGGAAAGCATATGTTCCAGAGGGGAGTGGCCAACACAGAACCCCTGAGACAATTCAGGTTGGAGCGCTCCATGAGATCAACTGAACTGATTAACACTTGCCATGACAGAGCAAGGAAAACCTGCACTGTTATAGTATGGTGAAGCAGTTCTAATAAGTGCAGGAGTTCGTGTAACCAGATGCCTTTCTCTGTCGCGGTATCCCAGTGACACCTAGGTTGTTGTTAGTAGCAGGCTGGAGGATCTTCTGCTTTTAATGGCATGCACTCATGAAAAACAATTGAAGAAGATGCAACCAAGAAAAAAACACATTCTGTCCATAAAAACAATGGAGGGTGTTCCTCTCACCTTATGTGTAATTCTAGGAGTGGGAAACAGAGCGCACAATAGGGTGATACCCTATGGAGGGAGAGTAGGAGAGTGCTGGCAATGCTCACCTGGCGGTGTTGTGACAGGCACAACTCCTATGTAGACATTAAGAAAAATAGCTGCTGTTGCCCCGTGGCTAGGGAATCAGTCCACCAGGAGAAATTGGATATAGTTGAATAAACGCATAGGTGGGCTGCGCTGCTGAAGTGAATCAATTCTCCAGAAAAGATGATGAGCAAAAAGCTTTTAATTCACAATTTGTTTCAACACTGTACTGGCGCCTTTTTTAAGTGAAAAAAGCAAAACATTTGTTTTTTTTTTACTTGTCGGTATGGCGTTAAAACGCATTGTGTGCCTTTTGCTCATCATTTTTTCTAGAGAATTGATTCACTTCAGCAGCACAGCCCACCTACGTGTTTATCCAATTGGATCCTCTCACCACATGGGCAAAGGGCATGCCCACCACACTGTCTCCCCTCTATATAGTCCCCTTAATTAATCTAACTTTTCTTAAAGTGCCAAGGGTCCCTGTTACCATTGCTCAGCACTTATCTACATTAATTAACCCCTTCAGTTACTGATCCTTTTCTTGTACTCTTAGCTATTTTCTGGTGCCACTTGCATAGGGGTGCACAGCACTGTTTTGAAAGCTTTGATATGGAGCTATGTGGAACTTTTATAAGCTAACTGTGTGGGGGCAATTTAGCATTTTTCAAAAGTTTGCACTTATGCTAAAAGAATTTCTCCTGACTCTGATGGCAACAATAATGTAAATCTAAATACTCATGAAGAACTGTCTACCTCTGTCTGCATCTGATATACATTATGAGTTAAAGGTTGTTGTAGGGGATCCAGCACATGTGAGGAAATAAAATCAATGTTAATTCTAAAATTGTTAAAAACATCTAAGCCAGTTAAAACTAAGAACCAGGAAGTTCAAAGATTCGAAACACGTAATAACTCCCTTATCTCACAGACCTTTTGCCAATTCTTTTATGGAATATAGACTGAGGAAGATGGTTTTTTAACAATTTTGAAATTAAACCTAATTTAATCTACTCACATATGCTGGATCCCCTACTACTTTAGGACCTTCTGTGTGGGATTGACTCCCCCAAGTGGTCCTGTGCACCATTTCCTGTCATTGCTGGCTGATAGCAGAGTGAGCTGAATAATTTTTCTCCGTTTTATGAGTTAAACACACGGATACACACATGGACAACGCATCTCAAAGATAGACAATTTTCCTGGAAGATCTGATGATGTTTCTTTCTGGCAACATTCCCCAAACTCATCACATTTATAGCTCAAGTTTACCTGGCATCACCTCATTGTCATAGGATCACTTATACTAGGGTTGTGCTTATGTCGGCAAAGCTGAGGCTGCGAAGCACCCACTTGGCACACTGTCTTGTGGTTCCTTTCTCTGTAGTGTTCCATGTGTTCTCTTGTTTTAACCAAGTAACACATAACCTAAGGTCACAGAAGTCAGGCACAGTAATAGGCAATGTGGAATCTGTCTGAACTCTCTACATAATATGTTCAAGCCTTCAGTACTCACAGGCAAGTACAGGCTTTAACTATATGGACTTGTTGAAACACGGAATTAAGTTTCTTATGATTCATTGCTAGGAAAACAAAAATCATACAAAACAGTACAAGCAATCATTGTAAACTGCAGCAATCATGCCCCAGGTATGTGATGAGCCTAATGATGCAACTTTCTACCAGGTGTAGCACATTACAGGGTGTCAAAAATTGTTATTACATAAGATGACATTTCACAATGCAGACTGGAACAGTTCCTTCTGAATTAGTAATATATAATGACGTTACCTGCTGTTACCTAACCTCAAAAGCAAAAAGTGTCATGCTGCTATACGTCTGTTAACCAAATATTCAAAATGCACATAATGAATCTAAGGGGGAACTTAATCAAAGTAATATCGTTCCCCCATATTAGAAAGGATATACGAGAGTGTAATAGAGTAGCCATAAACCACAAAAAGTGAAGTAAAAGAAGAACTTTATAAAAATAAATTACATTAAAATATCAAGTACTAAACAATAAGTCATGAGAAAAAAGGAAAAAAGGAGGAACAACCTATTGAGAGATACAGTATGAAGATGTTACGTATGGGATCAGAGACACCAAGTAAAGATCAATTACAGGTGCTTCTCACAAAATTAGAATATCATCAAAAAGTTAATTTACAGTTAGGTCCATATATATTTGGACACAGACAACATTTTTCTAATTTTGGTTATAGACATTACCACAATGAATTTTAAACAAAACAATTCCGATGCAGTTGAAGTTCAGACTTTCAGCTTTCATTTGGGGGTATCCACATTAAAATTGGATGAAGGGTTTAGGAGTTTCAACTCCTTAACATGTGCCTCCCTGTTTTTTTTTCTGATAATGTTGATGATTATGGCTTACAGCCAATGAAAACCCAAAAGTCATTATCTCAGTAAATTAGAATACTTCATAACACCAGCTTGAAAAATGATTTTAAAATCCGAAATGTTGGCCTACTGAAATGTATGTTCAGTAAATGCACTCAATACTTGGTCGGGGCTCTTTTTGCATCAATTACTGCATCAATGCGGCGTGGCATGGAGGCGATCAGCCTGTGGCACTGCTGAGGTGTTATGGAAGTCCAGGTTGCTTTGATAGCAGCCTTCAGCTCGTCTGCATTGTTGGGTCTGGTGTCTCTCATCTTCCTCTTGACAATACCCCATAGATTCTCAGTAGAGTTAAGGTCAGGCGAGTTTGCTGGCCAATCAAGCACAATGATATTGTTGTTTTTAAACCAGGTATTGGTACTTTTGGCACTGTGGACAGGTGCCAAGTCCTGCTGGAGAATGAAATTTCCATCTCCAAAAAGCTTGTCGACAGAGGGAAGCATGAAGTGCTCTAGAACTTCCTGGTAGACGGCTGTGCTAACTTTGGTCTTGATAAAACACAGTGGACCTACACCAGCAGATCACATGACTCCCCAAACCATTACTGATTGTGAAAACTTCACACTAAACCTCAGCAGCTTGGATTGTGTGCCTCTCAACTCTTCCTCCAGACTCTGGAACCTTGATTTTTTTGCAAATGAAATGCAAAATTTACTTTCATCTGAAAACAATACCTTGGACCACTAAGCAACAGTCCAGTTCTTTTTGTCCTTGGCCCAGGTAAGACGCTTCTGACGTTTTCTATTGGTCATGAGTGGCTTGACACAGTGATGGAGATGGAATTTTCATTCTCCAGCAGGACTTGATACCTGTCCACACTGCCAAAAGTACCAATACCTGGTTTAAAAACAACAATATCACTGTGCTTGATTGGCCAGCAAACTCGCCTGACCTTAACGCCATAGAGAATCTATGGGGTATTGTGCAGAAACGTACCTCCAGCAGAGCAGAATATGTACGGCGCATGTCAGGAAAGGGTTAATGTTGGCTTTAATGACAGCCTCCCCATTTCCAAGATTTCAAAAACATCATGGCCAACTAGGCATAGTGCTTCTCTCACCAATCAACTCTTCCAGACCTGATGGCACTCCACTTTCCAAATTTTCCGTTGTAAATCTAAGTAATACATTTTAAAATCTAGAACTGCTAGCCATTCTTCCTTAAGTGCTTTCTGAAAATTTACTATTTTTAATCTTGGCTGTTTACCTCTCCAAACAAGATCTTTCAATAGATTTTTTGTTATCTTTAAAATTTTCTTAGGTCTCCAAATTATACTATCCTTATATATTACTTTTAAACACTCTTTTTCGGTGATTACTTTGTATCTCCATTCATACTGCACCCACACACACAAATGATACACCACTTGAAAGGTAAACTTGCCCCCTTCAGCAGGAAAATAGCCAAACAAACCACACATCCACGATGTGATCACAAAATACAGTTTAAACATTAATTTTCATAAATCTGCTGTAAGAAAAAATGACCTGCAGGTGGCACCACACTACACCAAAGCACGCTACCACAAAGCTGCTTACAGACATCACAAACAAATCCTAACATTTGCCTTGGGGGCTTTCCAGCTTGCCGAACTCCTTGCCCAGCCGATTTCAGGAACATTGGAGGATTGCACACTTCACTGCATGCGAATCACATAAGCAAACACATTTGTAAACATGCGCTGCCTATTCAATTGCACACTTGCTCCATTTATACTCCACCGACACACACAAATAATACACCATTTCAAAGGTCAAATTATCTGCAGGTGGCATTTGCCTTGGGGTCTTTCCAGCTTGCTGAAGTGCTTGCCCAGCCTATTTCAGGCAAAATTGAGGATTGCACACATTCACTGCAGGTGACTCACATATGCAAACACATTTGTAAACATGCACTGCTTTTTCAGTGATTACTTTGAACCACACACACAATTGGTGAGTCACATATGCAAACACATTTGTAAACATGCACTGCTTTTTTGGTGATTACTTTGCACCACACACACAAATAATACACCATTTGAAAGGTACACTTGCCCCCTTCAGCAAGAAAAGACACAAACAAACCACACATTCACGATTTGATCAAAAAATACTACTTAAATAATCATTTTCAGAAACCTGCAGAAAAAAACAATAACCTACAGGTGACACCACAACCTCAAGACATTTTTTTAGCCTCTACTTATCAAACCAATTTGTTGTATTACCAATCTACATATATAAATACCTCTCTGTGTTCATCATCTCATTAAATACATTAACATTTGACCAGCTTGATTTTCCTGAAATTGCCTGCGCCCCGACAACCAATGTGCAAAAATTTCGCACAGGCCAACTAGTTTACCATATTGTATAATATCCAATGAAGGCCACACTTCCCACCACATTGAGATTTAGCTTTTTTCCCTCACTAATCATTAATGACATACCTCATAAAGTCCCTTCAACCCAGCTATTTACATTTATATAACATAACAGATGGACAAACCTTTTCTTTGTTTTTATTTCGATCTTCTTATTTCTTTTTTGTTTTTTCTTAACAATTTTACCATTTTATATTATGTTGACAATTTAGGTTGAGGCTCCACCACTGTGAAAAGTGAAAATAGCAACAACCAAAAACCCTATTGTATATATTACAAATATTTCACATTTCAGAATTCCTGACTATAGAGTGAATGTTATTTAAATACTGGAAATTTAAGAAACACAAAGGCATAAGATACTTTTATCGGATGACTACGTTTATGTAGCGCCCCCACCGCCGCAGGGCCGAGGGCTACACGGTGCCGGGCCTCTGAGTCTCTGCTCTAGGGTTGTCACGGTGGCTAGGCCCCGGTCCGTGACCCTGCCGTAGGGCGCACAGTGAATGGGTAGGTAGATGTAGATGGTGGTGACTGTAGCGGTGCAGTTGTGGGGTGCAGGTCGCGGTAAATAACGAGGACACCAGGTTGCAGTCTCTTTACCTCTTTACTGAAGATCTCTGGGTCCTCAGTCCGGAATAGGGTTCACCAGGCTGTGCAAGTCCGGCCGGTCCAATGGCACCCCCAGAGTTCTCTTCACAGGTGGAAATCTGTGCCTTCCTGCTTGCGCTATGTGTTGTGGTCCTTCCCTGCTGTGCTTACGGAAAGTCCCCACAACTGTTGTGTCTGTTTCTTAAGTTCCCTCACAACTCGATTAGATGATGTTCTGCTAATCCTCCGTCCCTCCCTGATGTTCTGGTTGGGACGGCACCCGTTTGACGGGTAGGCTCGGAGCTCTTTCGGGACCCTAGAGTCGCCCCTCTCCACAAGTTGCCCCCCAAGACTGCATAGGTGATTTAAGTTAGACAGCCCGCCTTAGACTGACTGTCCTGCCGCTGTTTAGAGTATTGCTTGAAGCTGGATATTATAATACTCCCTCGGCGTTCCGGCCACCGGTTATGCGCCTCAGTAGGATGTTGCCTCGGTCTTACAGCACGACTCCTACTGGTATTCTCTTATTGCTATGATCTCGTTTCTCACTCAGCACAATCTATCTCACTTCTGGTCCCTCCTTGGGCACCGCCGCTATGCTGAGCAGGCACGGTCCCGTTACGTTCGTTCAAGTTGCCAAGCCTCTGTCAGGATCCCACCCCTGACAGAGACCCTACTGTATCTTCCCCCACAACACCCTCTGCCACAAGGTGTTGCCTGGTTCCAACCCAGTCAGCTTCTGATCTAACTTCCTGCCTGACCCCCAGTTTACCCACTATGGTGGGGAGTGGCCTAGTGAATAGAACCCTTAGCTCCCCCTGGAGGCCCGGCTGTGAAATGTATTGGTGTCTGTGATACCTGGTTAGACAAACTCCTTCAGTGCCATCAGACGTACCATAGCTCCCCATAGCGGCGGAGCCACAGTACTGCAACGACCAGGACTCTGGGGCGCTGCACTTACAAACAAGATATCTCGATCATGTCTGGAAAAGTTGCTTCCGAGGGACACCAATATAGCTAGTGTACTTAACACCAATATAGAGATGTTAAATATTGAGAAGTCTGATCTCTGAAGACTGCATTTCTTCGCACTGTTTTAGAAACAGAATGCTGAGAACTTGGGGAAATTGGTGGGCCATCCAACAGTTTGCCTGAGATTATATGTTGTAGTAGTGAGCCCACGGGCCAATTACTGTGTGGAAAAACTACAATTGCTTCTTGCTTTTCACAGCTGCACATCCACTAGAACAACCAATGAAAAAAAGTACGGTAACTATAAACTTAATCTCTGCACCATTTATGCTTTATACTAGCATTATACTGCTGTAGTAGTCAAAGCAAGAGCTGAAAGAACATAAACAGAGAACCTGTGCCGTAACCACAGTCCACAGCAAGGAAATACCCCTGACACGTCAGGAGTGAGATTTCCAGTCCTATCATGACAGGGATTGTTTGGAGGCTATCAATCACACCCGAGGAGCCGTGATTAGCAGATCCTAAACATGACTAGCCTGGCAGATGGGACAACCTGCTTGACTAGTCCTACCTTATTAGCATATGCCAAGCTGCAGGATAAAAGTTCACCTTTGAAAGACAGCAACTTTAGTAAAGCACATGAAAGACATTGTCAGAATAAAGCCATCAGAAAGCAGACCGCTATAGTAACAGGTGGTAACTGTCAGATGACCTGACAGGTTTGCTTTAAATTACTCAAGAAGGTACTGTGCATTCTGGAAAAACTATTTACTCTAGGATAACATTTTTAATGTGAATGTCCTGGGGTCCTGGGTAAAAATCTCACCAAAGACAATATTTGCAAGGAGTTTGTGCGTTCTCCCCATGTTTTCCTGCCAGACTCCGAAATACATATTGATAGGGAGTCTAGATTGTGAGCCCCAATGGTGAAATTGATAATAATGTCTGTAAAGCCATGTGGAATATGATGGCACTATACAAGCAAAAGCATAATAAAATTAAAAACATAACAATGTGGGAATAGTGCTAGTTAGGATTAGTAGGTGTGAAGAAACCAGATTGTATCTTAATTTCCCAGACAACCATGTTTTTGCAAAACCAAAAGAACTGCCTTTTTATCTGTATATTGGTTTGTGAATTCAAGTGTTTATGTCTGGTGGGTCAAGAAGACAGACTTGCCAACTGATATACTATCTAGCATACTGTGTAAGGGTATGTGCACACGTTCAGGATTTCTTGCAGAAATTTCCTGAAGAAAACCGGAAATTTTCTGCAAGAAATCCGCATTTTTTTTTTTGCGTTTTTTTTCCGTTTTTTTCGCGTTTTTTTAGCATTCTGCAAGCGTAATTAGCTTGCAGAATGCTAAAGTTTTCCAAGCGATCTGTAGCATCGCTTGGAAAACTGACTGACAAGTTGGTCACACTTGTCAAACATACTGTTTGACAAGTGTGACCAACTTTTTACTATAGATGCAGCTTATGCAGCATCTATAGTAAAAGATAGAATGTTTAAAAATAATAAAAAAAATAAAAAAATGCTTATACTCACCCAGACATCTCATCAGCGGCATCCGTTCGTCTTCCTATAGCTGGTGTGTGCGCGCAGGACCTTCCGTGACGTCACGGTCACGTGAGCGGTCACATGACCGCTCACGACCAATCACAGGACAGTGACGTCATCGGCGAGGTCCTTCGCCGCACATCAGCTACAGGAACCGAACGGCAGCGTGCAGTGGAGGCGGGAACACTGCGCGGGACATCGAGGGTGAGTATATCGCTATTTTTTATTTTATTTCTTATTTTTTGACCACTTATATGGTGCCCAGTGCGTGGAGGAGAGTCTCCTCTCCTCCACCCTGGGTACCAACCGCACATAATCTGCTTACTTCCCGCATGGTGTGCACAGCCCCGTGCGGGAAGTAAGCAGATCAATGGACCCCTAGGTGTGCGGAATCCCTGCAATTCCGCATTTTTAATGAACATGTTGCTTTTTTTTCCGCTATGCGATTTTTTCGCGGAAAAAATCGCAACATTTGCACAAAAAATGCGGAATACCTTGTAAATAATAGGAGGCATAGGTTAGCGTTTTTTTCGCGTTTTTATCACGTTTTTATAGCGAAAAAACGCGAAAAAAACGCTAAAAATCCTGAACGTGTGCACATGGCCTAAGACTGTAAAGGCTGAGTCACACATAAAGATATCGTTAACGATATCATTGCAACGTCACGCTTTTGGTGACGTAAGCAACGATCCCGCTAATGATCTCGTTATGTGTGACAGCGACCAACGATCAGGCCCCTGCTGGGAGATCGTTGGTCGATGGGAATGATCAGGACCTTTTTTTGGTTGCTGATCACCTGCTGTCATCGCTGGATCGGCGTGTGTGACGCCGATCCAGCGATGTGTTCACTTGTAACCAGGGTAAATATCGGGTTACTAAGTGCAGGGCCGCGCTTAGTAACCCGATATTTACCCTGGTTACCATTGTAAAAGTAAAAAAAAAACAGTACATACTCACATTCTGATGTCTGTCACGTCCCCCGGCATCCACAGGGTTGACTGTGTCAGTGCCGGCCGTAAAGCAGAGCACAGCGGTGACATCACCGCTGTTACTGCCGGCGCTGACACATTCAGTGCAGGGAAGCTCTCGGCAGCAGCGCGTGCATTACCAGCGCTCCTGCCGAAAGCAGTTTTAACCCTGTGGACGCCGGGGGACGTGACAGACATCAGAATGTGAGTATGTAGTGTTTTTTTTTTTTACTTTTACAATGGTAACCAGGGTAAATATCGGGTTACTAAGCGCGGCCCTGCACTTAGTAACCTGATGTTTACCCTGGTTACCCGGGTGCTGCAGGGGGACTTCGGCATCGTTGAAGACAGTTTCAACGATGCCGAAGTTGTTCCCCTGATCGTTGGTCGCTGGAGAGAGCTGTCTGTGTGACAGCTCCCCAGCGACCACACAACGACTTACCAACGATCACGGCCAGGTCGTATCGCTGGTCATGATCGTTGGTAAGTCGTTTAGTGTAACGGTACCTTAATAGTGACTGTACATTGAGTGTGTTAAGCTTTGTTTATTGATGTGTGCTTATATGCTAATAGTGCTACTTAATCCCATCACCATTGTTTACCTTATTTTGATGTTGGACTGAAAGACCCTGGGTAATTCTAAAAATAGCTTACATGCCTTGGGTATAAAAAGACTCAGAGATCACATCCTGTGAGACGGAAGTAACACAGAGCTACCAGCCAGACATTCTGCAAACCACCCAACAGACAAGAGAAAGGACTGCAGCCAATTCATCATTGCACCATCACGAGGGACACTGATCTATGATTCTATAGGAAACAACCTAGGGGTTTTCGGCTCCGGTTGGAAGGACACAGATCTGATCCAGTGACCATCTCTGAACCATGGATATGTTTGGAGAAAGCCAGGTTTGGGACCCGCTGGTCGCCTGGTTCCATGGAGATGGTCAGATAAGCCAGGTGGTGACTTTCGTGTCAACTGGCTTTGGACCTTGTATGGACTCTATGGACAGTTCTTGGTCATCTCCCTATGCTTGTCGTTACCTCTTCTCTGTGCATGCATCCACAGATGGAATAGCAACCCTGGGAGCTCTGACATCATGTCATATTGGAAATACATCGAGACGCAGTGATCTTTTATATGCGCCCATGTGACCCTGGGAGCTCTGACATCATGTCACGCTGGAAATACGTGGAGACGCAGTGATCTTTTATATGCGCCCATGTGACCCTGGGAGCTCTGACATCATGTCATACTGGAAATACGTGGAGACGCAGTGATCTTTTATACGCGCCCATGTAACCAAGCAATTCCAGCCATGGGGGGATTGTTCTGTTTGCTATTGTGTGCTGTGGTTCAATAAAGTATTGCCACACTGTTTTACCTTAACCCTGTGTTGTCTGTGTAGTGTATTGCCCACTGGGAGATAGAGCGGGCGTTCAATGATATGAGCCGTGGTCCATGCAGTCTTGCTAAAGACAGCCGGGCCAGCGGACAAGAGCACCCACTGACCCCGTTTCTCCACAGTAGGTATAACAGATACCAACTGGAGAACTTGACAGCTACCCTACTCCCTAAACTGCCATCATGACTGTATTGCACTCTTTTCCTACTTTCTAATAAGTCCCTCTATGTTGATTAGTGATTGATAAATAAATGTAAAAAATTTACTTTAGACACTGCACTAATGCTTCAAAAATCAATGTGTGGCTAGTAGCGCAGATGCTGATTTTCCAAGACTAGTCTTCTCTTTAAAGTGAACCTGTCACCAGGTTTGGCCGATATAAGATACGGCCATCACCTTTCAAGGCTGATATACAGCATTCTATGATGCTGAATATCGGCCCCCAACCCGACGTGCAAGAGAAGAAAATGAACTTTTATTATACTCACTGGCGGATCGGGCGGGTCCGAGGGGTGTCGCTGGTCTTGGTCTGGTACCTCCCATCTTCTTGCGATGCCGTCCGCCTTCTTGCTTCGTGTGGATGACACTTCCCTGCGTCATCCCCACAGTCTTCTCGGCATCACACTCCTGTGCAGGCATATTTCTCTGCCCTGTTGACGGCAGAGCAAAGTACTGCAGTGCGCAGGTGCTGGGGCTCTTTGACCTTTTCTGACACCTGCACACTGCAGTATTTTGCTCTGCCCTCCTGCCCTCAACAGGACAGAGAATTACGCCTACGCAGAAGTGCAGTGCTGAGACTGTGTGGTCGAATCATCCACACGAAACAAACAGGAGGACGGGGATTGTAAGAAGATGGGAGGTGCAGGACCAAGAAGAGCTACACCCCTCGGACCACACTGCCCCACAAGTGAGTATAATAAAAGTTATTTTTCTTATCTTGCAGGTCGGTTTGGGGGCAGATATACAGAATTATAGAATGCTGTATGTCAATTCTGAATCGTGATGGCCATATCTCAAATCAGCCAAAACTGCTGACAGGTTCACTTTAAATCAGTGAGTACATAGTGGCCATAAGACTATGGGACTGCATTATATTCTATATACTCTATAGGGCTATGTAATAATCTATGGGGCTGCATTATACTATATAGGGCTGAATTATACTCTATAGGGGCTACATTTTAACATATGGAGCTGCTTTATACTCTATGAGACTGCATTATTCTCTATGGAGCTGTATTATACTCTATGGGGGCTGCATTATACTCTGTGGGGGCTGCATTATACTCTATGGGGGCTGCTTTATACTATATGGAGGCTGCATTATTGTAACAACTCTCCTGGCATCACGGCATGGCCTCTCATATCTCACACTATCTTACCCACTGCTCCAGGTCATATTGTGGTTTCTGTTTCTTGCCAGCTTCATATTCTGTGCCTCTGCTCTCTGCATGCTTCCTGGCTGTGTGCATAGGGGGGCGGCACCTGAACTCTATGGTTCTTATAGGAATCAGGTGCACCTGTCTAATCTGTTCCTGACCAATTACCAAGAGGCCTTCAGTATTTAGTGCAGCTCCACCCAGTGAACAGGGCCTGTGCAATGTGTTAGCTCAGTTTGTGTTTAGCTTCTGAGTTGCCAGGCCTTGCTCTGTGTTACTCCCTCTCTAGAGGCTTTTCTCCTTGCCTTGATCTTTTTTATCTGCCCTCCAGGAGGCTGGTCCCTGTGTCTTTGTTCTTGTACCTTGTCTTGTTCCATTACCTTGTCTGTACTTAGTCCTATCTCTGTCTCCTTGTCTGTGACTCCATTCCCTGCTGTGTCTTTCCTTGTGTTCTCAGTCTGCTTATGCTCCACACTCTTGCGGCTCTGCCTGCTCTGAACCCTTGTGACTTTGCCTGGGCTTCGCTCTCTTGCAGCTTTGCCTCTGCTCCGCACTCCTGCGGTTCTGCTCCGTTCTACTCTGCTCTGCTGCTGCAGAGACCTCTTGCTGCAGCTCCTCTCCGCATTCCTTGTGGTTCCGCTCCACTTAGCTTTTGCTGCTGCAGAAACCTCCTGCTGCAGCTCCTCTCCACATTTCTTGCGGTTCCACTCTGCTTAGCTTCTGTTGCTGCTCCATCTCCTGCTGCTCTACCATTCCTATCCGCAGCCTTGCGGTTCTCTCCTGTGTGAACAGGTCCCAACCTGTTCCTTCATACTTAATTCCTTCCTGCTTTTTTTCTTACCTGCACCTCCTGTGTGAACAGGTCTCTAACTGTTCCTTCATACTTCATTCCATCCTGCTTGATTTCTTACCTGCACCTCCTGTGTGAACAGGTCCCTACCTGTTCCTTCATACACCACACCAACCTGCCCTGTGTCTCTGCCGTTCCTGCCAGCCCTGTGTCTCTGCTGTTTCTGCCAGCCCTGTGTCTCTGCCGTTCCTGCCAGCCCTGTATCTCTGCTGTTACTGCCAGTCCTGTCTCTTCCAGCCTTGTGTCTCAGCCAGGCCAGCCTACTCGTCTCAGTTTCATCCGTGCGCATCTGCTAGTCCTGCCTGATGCCCACACCTGTCCTAGTGTTCCCGTTCTCCAAGTGGGATCAGCAGCCACAGCCAGACACCACCCTGGAGTAGCACCTGGCAGCTGCCTGCCGCACAAGCCTGACTTCACCATCAGAGGCTCCAGTGAAAACCAAGGCAGCTGTCATAGTCATGCCCCTTCCAGGGTAGTCTGGTTCGTGGCACAGTAGGGCCACAAACCCCCTTGGCTCACGCCCATCAGTCAGGGTGTAAGCATGACAATTATACTATATGGGGACTGCATTATAGTATATGATGGTTGCATTATACTTTATCATTGATTATAGGTTGTGTATTATACTGTATGACTGTATGCAGTATATGGGGGCTGCATTATACTCAATCAAGGACTATGGCAAGTGTATTATACTATGTGTTCTATATGGGGGCTGTATTATACTATATCAAGGACTATGAGGAGTACATTATACTGTATGGAGGACTATGGTTGATACATTATACTGTAAGAAGGACTTTGGAGTGCATTATACTATGGGGAGTACATTATATTATATGGAGGACTATGGGGTGTATTATACAATATGGAGGACTCCGGGATGCATTATATTATATTGAGCAATATGGGAATTGTATTACACAATATGGAGGACTATGGGGAGTGTATTATACTATATGGAAGACTATGCAGAGTGCCTTATACTATATGGAGGACTATGGGGTGTGTATTATACAATTTGGAAGACTATGGGATGCATTATAATATTGAGGACTATGGGAAGTGTATTGTGCTATATGGAGGACTATGGAGAGTGTATTATACTATATAGAGGACTATGGGGAGTGTATTATACCATATAGAGGACTATTGGAAGTGTATTATACTATAAGGAGGACTATAGGGAGTGTATTATACTATATGGAGAACTATGGGGTGCATTATACTATGTGCAGGACTATGGGGTGTATTATACTAGACGAGCAAAATGCTTCTTATTCATGAAGTGATTGGATTGTTTATGCCGGGATAAAAACCTTGTTCTCAGAAACACATCGCCTGGTGAAAAAATCAGATATGCCGCTGATAACATGATACTGTATGGAGACAGATTGTTCTATCTGTGTTCATTCTGTGTCCATCACTCTTCCTCAGCCGAAGAAAAGAGGCCGGGAAACAAGCATCAAACGACTTCACTGCTAGACCTAATATTAACCAACAGGCCAGACCGCATATCAAATATAAGGGTTGGGGGTCACTTGGGGAATAGTGATCACTAGTGTTGAGCATTCCGATACCGCAAGTATCGGGTATCGGCCGATACTTGCGGGTATCGGAATTCCGATACCGAGATCCGATACTTTTGTGGTATCGGGTATCGGTATCGAAACAACATTAATGTGTAAAACAAAGAATTAAAATAAAAAATATTGCTATACTCACCTCTCCGACGCAGCCTGGACCTTACCGAGGTGAATCGGGAGCCTTCTTTGCTTAAAAAGTGCGCTTTTACTTCCTTCCGTGACGTCACGGCTTGTGATTGGTCGCGTGCCGCCCATGTGGCCGCGACGCGACCAATCACAGCAAGCCGTGACGTAATTTTCAGGTCCTCAATGCCTAATTCTAGGCATTCAGGATTTTAAAATTACGTTCCGGCTTGTGATTGGTCGCATCGCGGTCACATGGGCGACGCGACCAATCACAAGCCGTGACGTCACGGGAGGCAGGAAACGCGCGCATTTTTAAAATTACGTCACGGCTTGTGATTGGTTGCGTGCCGCCCATGTGACCGCGACGCGACCAATCACAGCAAGCCGTGACGTAATTTCAGGTCCTGATGCCTATTTCTGCATTCAGGACCTGAAATTACGTCACGGCTTGCTGTGATTGGTCGCGTCGCGGTCACATGGGCGGCACGCAACCAATCACAAGCCGTGACGTAATTTTAAAAATGCGCGCGTTTCCTGCTTCCCATGACGTCACGGCTTGTGATTGGTCGCGTCGCCCATGTGACCGCGACGTGACCAATCACAAGCCGGAACGTAATTTTAAAATCCTGAATGCCTAGAATTAGGCATTGAGGGCCTGAAAATTACGTCACGGCTTGCTGTGATTGGTCGCGTCGCGGCCACATGGGCGGCACGCGACCAATCACAAGCCGTGACGTCACGGAAGGAAGTAAAAGCGCGCATTTTAAGCAAAGAAGGCTCCCGGTTCCCTCGGTAAGGTCCAGGCTGCGTCGGAGAGGTGAGTATAGCAATATTTTTTATTTTAATTCTTTATTTTACACATTAATATGGATCCCAGGGCCTGAAGGAGAGTTTCCTCTCCTTCAGACCCTGGGAACCATCAGGAATACCGTCCGATACTTGAGTCCTATTGACTTGTATTGGTATCGGGTATCGGTATCGGATTAGATCCGATACTTTGCCGGTATCGGCCGATACTTTCCGATACCGATACTTTCAAGTATCGGACGGTATCGCTCAACACTAGTGATCACAAAATAATAAGTTTTCATGTCTCCTTTAATAAGATGTGTAGTAGAGGGGTGACAAGGACACTAAACTTCAGGAAGGCAAATTTCCAACGGATGAGAGAGGATCTTGGTGCAATTAACTGGGACGATATCATGAGGCATAAAAATACACAAAGAAAATGGGAGACGTTTATTAGCATCATGGATAGGACCTGTGCACAGTATATACCGTATGGGAATAAACATACTAGAAATAGGAGGAAACCAATATGGCTAAATAGAGCTGTAAGGGGCGCAATAAGGGACAAAAAGAAAGCATTTAGAGAATTAAAGGAAGTAGGTAGTGAGGAGGCATTAAATAAATACAGAAAATTAAGTAAATTCTGTAAAAAGCAAATCAAGGCAGCAAAGATTGAGACAGAGAGACTCATTGCCAGAGAGAGCAAAAATAATCCCAAAATATTCTTTAACTACATAAATAGTAAGAAACTAAAAAATGATAGCGCTGGCCCCCTTAAAAATAGTCTGGGTGAAATGGTGGATGAGGATGAGGAAAAAGCCAATATGCTAAATGACATTTTTTCATCAGTATTTACAAAAGAAAATCCCATGGCAGCCAATATGACTAGTGATAAAAATTCCCAATTAAAGGTTACCTGCTTAACCCAGCAGGAAGTACGGCGGCGTCTAAAAATCACTAAAATTGACAAATCTCCGGGCCTGGATGGGATACACCCCCGAGTACTGCAGGAATTAAGTACAGTCATTGATAGACCATTATTTTTAATCTTTAAAGAGTCCATAATAACAGGGTCTGTACCACAGGACTGGCGTATAGCAAATGTGGTGCCAATATTCAAAAAGGGGACAAAAACTGAACTCGGAAATTATAGGCCAGTAAGCTTAACCTCTACTGTAGGTAAAATCCTGGAGGGCATTCTAAGGGATGCTATACTGGAGTATCTGAAGAGGAATAACCTCATGACCCAGTATCAGCACGGGTTTACTAGGGACCGTTCATGTCAGACTAATTTGATCAGCTTCTATGAAGAGGTAAGTTCCGGACTGGACCAAGGGAGCCCAGTGGATGTAGTGTATATGGACTTTTCAAAAGCTTTTGATACGGTGCCACACAAAAGGTTGTTACATAAAATGAGAATAATGGGGATAGGGGAAAATATGTGTAAGTGGATTGAGAGCTGGCTCAGGGATAGGAAACAAAGGGTGGTTATTAATGGAGCACATTCGGACTGGGTCGCGGTTAGCAGTGGGGTACCTGTTGTGAGTTCTGTTCTCGAACTCCCTCCTGTGGTCATGAACGGTACTTCGGCGAGTTCTGCCCATGGACTCCCTCTGGTGGCTGTGAGTGGAGCTGCTGGTTCTGAGGTTCCTTCCTCAGCTGACCTCGTTTGGTCCTAGGATGGCTGCTCTATTTAACTCCACTCAGATCGTTACTTGATGCCAGCTGTCAATGTTCTAGTACTGGTTCAGATCTCTCTTGGATCTTTCTGAGGACCTGTCTACTCCAGCAGAAGATAAGTCCCTGCTAGTTTATTTGCTTATCTTTGTTTTCTTGTCCAGCTTGCTATCATGATATTGCCTTGCTAGCTGGAAGCTCTGGGAGGCAGAGTGGCACCTCCGCACCGTGAGTCGGTGCGGGGGTCTTTTTGCACACTCTGCGTGGCTTTTTGTAGTGTTTTGTGCTGACCGCAAAGATACCTTTTCTATCCTCAGTCTGTTTAGTTAAGTCTGGCCTCCTTTGCTGAAACCTGTTTCATTCTTATGTTTGTGACTTTCATCTTAACTCACAGTCAATATTTGTGGGGGGCTGCCTTTTCCTTTGGGGAAAATTTCTCTGAGGCAAGGTAGGCTTTATTTCCTATCTTTAGGGGTAGTTAGCTCTTAGGCTGTGAAGAGGCGTCTAGGCAGAGTTAGGTACGCTCCACGGCTATTTCTAGTGTGTGTGTGATAGGATCAGGCTTGCGGTCAGCAGAGCTCCCACTTCCCAGAGCTTGTCCTGTGTGATAGTTTAACCATCAGGTCATTCCGGGTGCTCCTAACCACCAGGTCCATAACAGTACAGCTGGCCCGTAAAGTGTTAATGCATCTGAATAGAGGGATAAGAGAAGTTCTGAGACCATTTTTTTTTTCTGCAGTGTGTTTTGTCTTTCTTTTCCCCTTAAGCTCTGGGTGGTTCAGGACACAGGTGTAGATATGGACATTCAAGGTCTGTCCTCTTGTATGGATCAACTTACTGCTAGGGTACAAAGCATTCAAAATTATGTAGTTCAGAATCCGATGTTAGAGCCTAGAATTCCAATTCCTGATTTGGGGATAGATCTAAGTTCCTGAATTTCAAAAATAATTGTAGACTGTTTCTTGCTTTGAAACCCCGCTCCTCTGGTGACCCCATTCAGCAAGTAAAAATCATTATTTCTTTGTTACGTGGTGACCCTCAAGACTGGGCATTTTCCCTTGCGCCAGGAGATCCTGCATTGCGTAATGTGGATGCGTTTTTCCTGGCGCTTGGATTGCTTTATGATGAACCGAATTCAGTGGATCAGGCAGAGAAAATCTTGCTGGCTTTGTGTCAGGGTCAGGATGAAGCGGAGGTATATTGTCAGAAGTTTAGAAAGTGGTCTGTGCTTACTCAGTGGAATGAATGTGCCCTGGCGGCAATTTTCAGAAAGGGTCTTTCTGAAGCCCTTAAGGATGTTATGGTGGGATTTCCCACGCCTGCTGGTCTGAATGAGTCTATGTCCTTGGCCATTCAGATCGATCGATGCTTGCATGAGCGCAAAGCTGTGCACCATTTGGCGGTATCTTCTGAGCAGAGGTCTGAGCCTATGCAATGTAATAGGACTTTGACCAGAGCAGAACGGCAAGAACACAGACGTCAGAATGGGCTGTGTTTTTACTGTGGTGACTCCACTCATGCTATCTCTGATTGTCCTAAGCGCACTAAGCGGTTCGCTAGGTCTGCCACCATTGGTACGGTACAGCCTAAATTTCTTTTGTCCGTTACTCTGATTTGCTCTTTGTCATCCTATTCTGTTATGGCATTTGTGGATTCAGGCGCTGCCCTGAATTTGATGGACTTAGAGTTTGCCAGGCGCTGTGGTTTTTTCTTGGAGCCCTTGCAGTATCCTATTCCATTGAGAGGAATTGATGCTACGCCTTTGGCCAAGAATAAGCCTCAGTACTGGACTCAATTGACCATGTGCATGGCTCCTGCACATCAGGAGGATATTCGCTTTTTGGTGTTGCATAATCTGTTTGATGTGGTCGTTTTGGGTTTGCCATGGCTACAGGTCCATAATCCAGTATTGGATTGGAAATCAATGTCTGTGTCCAGTTGGGGTTGTCAAGGGGTACATGGAAATGTTCCATTGTTGTCAATTTCGTCTTCCACTCCTTCTGAAGTCCCTGAGTTTTTGTCGGATTACCGGGATGTATTTGATGAGCCCAAATCCAGTGCCCTACCTCCTCATAGGGATTGTGATTGTGCTATTAATTTGATTCCTGGTAGTAAGTTTCCTAAGGGCCGACTGTTCAATTTGCCTGTGCCAGAGCATGCCGCTATGCGGAGTTATATAAGGGAGTCCTTGGAGAAAGGGCATATTTGCCCGTCGTCGTCACCGTTGGGAGCAGGGTTCTTTTTTGTGGCCAAGAAGGATGGTTCTCTGAGACCTTGTATAGATTACCGCCTTCTTAATAAAATCACGGTCAAATTTCAGTACCCTTTGCCGCTACTGTCTGATTTGTTTGCTCGGATTAAGGGGGCTAGTTGGTTCACCAAGATAGATCTTCGAGGCGCGTATAATCTTGTGCGTATTAAGCAGGGCGATGAATGGAAAACAGCATTTAATATGCCCGAGGGCCATTTTGAGTACCTGGTGATGCCATTCGGGCTTTCTAATGCTCCATCTGTGTTTCAGTCCTTTATGCATGACATCTTCCGAAAGTACCTGGATAGATTCATGATTGTATATTTGGATGATATTTTGGTCTTTTCGGATGATTGGGAGTCTCATGTGAAGCAGGTTAGAATGGTGTTCCAGGTCCTTCATGCTAATTCCTTGTTTGTGAAGGGGTCTAAATGTCTCTTTGGAGTTCAGAAGGTTTCATTTTTGGGCTTCATTTTTTCCCCTTCTACTATCGAGATGGACCCTGTTCAGGCCATTTATGATTGGACTCAGCCTACTTCTGTGAAGAGCCTTCAGAAATTCCTGGGCTTTGCTAATTTTTACCGTCGCTTCATCGCTAATTTTTCTAGTGTTGTTAGACCATTGACTGAATTGACCAAGAAAGGTGCTGATGTGGTCAATTGGTCCTCTGCGGCCGTTGAGGCTTTTCAGGAGTTGAAGCTTCGTTTTTCTTCTGCCCCTGTGTTGTGTCAGCCAGATGTTTAGCTCCCGTTTCAGGTCGAGGTTGATGCTTCTGAGATTGGAGCAGGGGCTGTTTTATCTCAAAGAAGTTCTGATGGCTCGGTGATGAAACCATGTGCTTTCTTTTCTAGAAAGTTTTCACCTGCTGAGCGCAATTATGATGTGGGCAATCGAGAGTTGTTGGCTATGAAGTGGGCATTTGAGGAGTGGCGACATTGGCTTGAAGGAGCCAAGCATCGCGTGGTGGTCTTGACGGATCACAAGAATCTGACTTATCTCGAGTCTGCCAAGCGGTTGAATCCTAGACAGGCTTGATGGTCGCTGTTTTTCTCCCGCTTCGATTTTGTGGTTTCATACCTTCCGGGTTCTAAGAATGTGAAGGCTGATGCCCTTTCAAGGAGTTTCGTGCCTGATTCTCCGGGAGTTCCTGAGCTGGTTGGTATTCTCAAAGAGGGGGTAATTTTGTCTGCCATCTCTCCTGATTTGCGGCGGGTGCTGCAGGAGTTTCAGGCTGATAGACCTGACCGTTGTCCAGCGGAGAAACTGTTTGTCCCTGATAGATGGACTAGTAGAGTTATCTCTGAGGTTCATTGTTCGGTGTTGGCTGGTCATCCTGGAATCTTTGGTACCAGAGATTTGGTGGCTAGATCCTTTTGGTGGCCTTCCTTGTCACGGGATGTGCGTTCTTTTGTGCAGTCCTGTGGGACTTGTGCTCGGGCTAAGCCCTGCTGTTCTCGTGCCAGTGGGTTGCTTTTGCCCTTGCCGGTCCCAAAAAGGCCCTGGATGCATATTTCCATGGATTTTATTTCAGATCTCCCTGTCTCTCAAAGGATGTCGGTCATCTGGGTGGTTTGTGATCGCTTCTCTAAGATGGTCCATTTGGTACCCTTGCCTAAATTGCCTTCCTCCTCTGATTTGGTTCCATTATTTTTCCAGCATGTGGTTCGTTTGCATGGCATTCCGGAGAACATCGTGTCGGACAGAGGTTCCCAGTTTGTTTCAAGGTTTTGGCGGTCCTTTTGTGCTAAGATGGGCATTGATTTGTCTTTTTCTTCAGCTTTCCATCCTCAGACAAATGGACAAACCGAACGAACCAATCAGACTTTGGAAACATATCTGAGATGCTTTGTTTCTGCTGATCAGGATGATTGGGTGTCCTTCTTGCCTTTGGCTGAGTTCGCCCTTAATAATCGGGCCAGCTCGGCTACTTTGGTTTCGCCTTTTTTCTGTAATTCTGGTTTCCATCCTTGTTTTTCTTCAGGGCAGGTTGAGCCTTCGGACTGTCCTGGTGTAGATTCTGTGGTGGACAGGTTACAGCAAATTTGGACTCACGTAGTGGACAATTTGACATTGTCCCAGGAGAAGGCTCAACGTTTCGCTAAACGCCGTCGCTGTGTTGGTCCCCGACTTCGTGTTGGAGATTTGGTTTGGTTGTCGTCTCGTTATGTTCCTATGAAGGTTTCTTCTCCTAAGTTTAAGCCTCGTTTCATTGGTCCTTATAAGATTTCTGAAATTCTCAATCCTGTGTCATTTCGTTTGGCCCTTCCAGCTTCTTTTGCCATCCATAATGTGTTCCATAGGTCGTTGTTGCGGAGATATGTGGCGCCTATGGTTCCCTCCGTTGACCCTCCTGCCCCGGTGTTGGTTGAGGGGGAGTTGGAGTATGTGGTGGAGAAGATTTTAGATTCTCGTATTTCGAGACGGAAACTTCAGTACCTGGTCAAGTGGAAGGGTTATGGTCAGGAAGATAATTCCTGGGTTGTTGCCTCTGATGTTCATGCTGCCGATCTAGTTCGTGCCTTTCATTTTGCTCGTCCTGATCGGCCTGGGGGCTCTGGTGAGGGTTCAGTGACCCCTCCTCAAGGGGGGGGTACTGTTGTGAGTTCTGTTCTCGAACTCCCTCCTGTGGTCATGAATGGTACTTCGGCGAGTTCTGCCCATGGACTCCCTCTGGTGGCTGTGAGTGGAGCTGCTGGTTCTGAGGTTCCTTCCTCAGCTGACCTCATTTGGTCCTAGGATGGCTGCTCTATTTAACTCCACTCAGATCGTTACTTGATGCCAGCTGTCAATGTTCTAGTACTGGTTCAGATCTCTCTTGGATCTTTCTGAGGACCTGTCTACTCCAGCAGAAGATAAGTCCCTGCTAGTTTATTTGCTTATCTTTGTTTTCTTGTCCAGCTTGCTATCATGATATTGCCTTGCTAGCTGGAAGCTCTGGGAGGCAGAGTGGCACCTCCGCACCGTGAGTCGGTGCGGGGGTCTTTTTGCACACTCTGCGTGGCTTTTTGTAGTGTTTTGTGCTGACCGCAAAGATACCTTTTCTATCCTCAGTCTGTTTAGTTAAGTCTGGCCTCCTTTGCTGAAACCCGTTTCATTCTTATGTTTGTGACTTTCATCTTAACTCACAGTCAATATTTGTGGGGGGCTGCCTTTTCCTTTGGGGAAAATTTCTCTGAGGCAAGGTAGGCTTTATTTCTTATCTTTAGGGGTAGTTAGCTCTTAGGCTGTGAAGAGGCGTCTAGGCAGAGTTAGGTACGCTCCACGGCTATTTCTAGTGTGTGTGTGATAGGATCAGGCTTGCGGTCAGCAGAGCTCCCACTTCCCAGAGCTTGTCCTGTGTGATAGTTTAACCATCAGGTCATTCCGGGTGCTCCTAACCACCAGGTCCATAACAGGTACCACAGGGGTCAGTATTAGGCCCTCTTCTTTTTAACATATTTATTAATGACCTTGTAGGGGGCATTCAGAGTAGAATTTCAATATTTGCAGATGACACTAAACTCTGCAGGGTAATCAATACAGAGGAGGACAATTTTATATTACAGGATGATTTATGTAAACTAGAAGCTTGGGCTGATAAATGGCAAATGAGCTTTAATGGGGATAAATGTAAGGTCATGCACTTGGGTAGAAGTAATAAGATGTATAACTATGTGCTTAATTCTAAAACTCTGGGCAAAACCGTCAATGAAAAAGACCTGGGTGTATGGGTGGATGACAAACTCATATTCAGTGGCCAATGTCAGGCAGCTGCTACCAAAGGCAAATAAAATAACGGGATGCATTAAAAGAGGAATAGATGCTCATGAGGTGAACATAATTTTACCTCTATACAAGTCACTAGTTCGACCACACTTAGAATACTGTGCACAGTTCTGGTCTCCGGTGTATAAGAAAGACGTAGCTGAACTGGAGCGGGTGCAGAGAAGAGCGACCAAGGTTATTAGAGGACTGGGGGGTCTGCAATACCAAGATAGTTTATTACACTTGGGGCTATTTAGTTTGGAAAAACGAAGGCTAAGGGGTGATCTTATGTTAATGTATAAATATATGAGGGGACAGTACAAAGACCTTTCTGATGATCTTTTTAATCATAGACCGGTGACAGGGACAAGGGGGCATCCTCTACGTCTGGAGGAAAAAAGGTTTAAGCATAATAACAGACGCGGATTCTTTACTGTAAGAGCAGTGAGACTATGGAACTCTCTGCCGTATGATGTTGTAATGAGTGAGTCATTACTTAAATTTAAGAGGGGACTGGATACCTTCCTGGAAAAGTATAATGTTACAGGGTATATATATTAGATTCTTTGATAGGGCGTTGATCCAGGGAACTAGTCTGATTGCCGTATGTGGGGTCGGGAAGGAATTTTTTTCCCCATGGTGGAGCTTACTCTTACCACATGGGTTTTTTTTGCCTTCCCCTGGATCAACATGTTAGGGCATGTTAGGCTATGGGTTGAACTAGATGGACTTAAAGTCTTCCTTCAACCTTAATAACTATGTTACTATATTAATATTGTCAATCAAGCTCGTTTAATTTGAACTCAGCGCATTTAAATACAACCAAAATTTTTCTGTGTGATGGTGCAATATGTTAGCATTTGGGGCCCCACTTTAAAGTTTTGCCCAGGGCCCCAATTTGTCTAAAACCGGCCCTGGTCCCAGACGGTTACAATTTGTGGGATTCGGCCATTCTCTGAGCTGGCTATCAAAAAGACAGTCGGCTCAGATAAGTTGTAGCATGCTGACCCTCTAAATTAATTGTACTCATGGGTATGGAGAGGGGAAATGTGTGGGTGGCAATAGGTGAAATGAAGAGTGAAATGTTTGACAAGACAGTATTGGGGAGGAAGTGGAGAAATGTGTGAAGAGACAGTATGGTTACGGATAAAAGAAATGTGCAAAGAGATAGTATAGGGAAAAAAGTGTGAGTGGCACAGAATAGAGATTGTGAATGTGGTGGTAGTATAAAGAGGGGTAAGCATGGGGGTACAGTATGCAGAGGGGGGAGTGTGAATATGGGGCACAGTATTAGGGGGGACCCAAGGTGAGGAGACAGTGTGAAGAGGGTGTCCAGTATGGAAAGGGTAGGACAGTGCTTAGGTCATGTACCATAATAGGGACAGTGTGGGAGTCATACTTTGTGCAGGGAGCACAATGAGGGGCAAATATTCAGGGGCACAGTGAAGGGCACATCCTTTACTTCAGTAGCATTATAATCACACTGTTATTTTTAAGGACACCATATTGTGATGTGCTGTAGAAGACCAGAAAAGAGAGAAGTCTACAGAGATTGAGTTTTGGATGTGAAAAGTCATCATGGCATCTAGGCAAGATGGAGAAAAAATGAAAGAGAACAACATCAAACAGAGATGTCATCTATATTGTAACTAAATGTAAATGTTTAGTTGTGATACTGCTGGCATAGCATCAGTACTGTGGTTATTGGATGGTCTGCACTCTGAAGAAGGCTGGAAACAACTCACAGTATCTACTTATCATTGTTAAGGACATACTTGGAATTGTAATTTTATGCAATACAATTGTATACGAGGCTGACCTGACATTACAATTTATCTCTGTGCTAAGCTTGGTGATTTATTTATATACTAATGGTGGTTCTAGTGCTGTACTCATGTACTGATGGTGGATCTGGTGATGTAATCATCTACTGATGATTGTTCTGGTGATGTTTTTCTATACTGATGTACTGCTGGTGGTTCTGGTGATGAATTCATGTATTAATGGTAGTTCTGGTGATATATTTGTGTACTGATGTCAGTTGCGGAGATGTATGTCTGCACTGATGAGGGTATTTGAGCTGTACTCCTGTGTGGTTATTGGTTATGATCTTGTACACATGTCACAATCCATAATAAATAATTAATAAAGTTTTTTTGCCATCTGTTAAGTTGTGAGTTAGTACGTTTGTATTTATATTAGGAGCATTGAATGGTCCATGTCTGTGATAAAAGTCTGCATTTACCCAAACTTCACGCTATGAGGATTCTTTGGTGGTGCCGACATTGAGAGAGGGAAGTGTCCTGACTGCAGGTATGCAGTTATATACCCACTTCCAGACTAGCTTTTCTTCCTGCTTCTCTCAATGAACCAGAGGCTGTATTTTTTTACTGAACATTGACAAAATTAAGAATAGCAGCTACACAGCAGGCAGCTGCAAGTATGTGTTAGGGGTCAAGTTCCCACCTCTGCACAGGGGGAATCTCGAACCATCTCCGCTGCGGTCTCCCATTCTTTTCCAGCCGCAGTGGAGCCTGCTCAGCGGAGACGTCGGTCCCAGCATCTGGCACAGCCTGATACGGTGCGGATGATTACTGCTGCCTTTCCAGGCTCAGCCATTGTAGCCAGTACTGATCAGCAGTGAGCAGACGTCTCTGGGACTAAGTCCTGCTTTTCCCCTTCTGAGCATGCCCAGGGTAAGACCTCTTATTGGAGGTCGAGGGTCACATGCTCAGGTACTGCAGCAGCTCCCATTGGTCTTCTAGGAAGGTCCTGAAGTTGCTCAGGTACTGTAGCAGCTCCCATTGGTCCTCTAGGAAGGTCCTGAAGTTGCTGCAGCTATAAAAGGTTTGCATGGCCACACGGCCATGAGCTAGTATTAACCTAAGTTATGAGCTCAGCACCAGTGTGGTCATGCTTGCATGTGGTCAGGGTTTGGCTGAAATAAGCTCCTAGAATACCGGCACCTCCAGTGAGGAATTTGTGTATGTTGATTCAGGGTTTGGTTGAAATAAGCCCCTAGAATACCGGCACCTTCGGTGAGGAGTTTTGTGTGTGCTATGCTGACTGCATGACCACTGTCGGCTCTATTAGGTAGCTCTTCCCCTGTGAGGTTAACAGGGCACAGTGTTCTCTTTCTCAAGCGAATCTGTGAAGTAACAGAGTTTGCTTATACCTCCATATAGTACTGTCTTTTACTAGCAGCAGGTTCTCTCCTGCACGGTGGACCCCTGGTTGCGAACGCACCTACTAATCAATATATATTTATATATACTCGGTGCGTTCCGCCAACCCTAATAGTATGCAAATTGAATAAGAGTGGTCACATGACAACTACTCAAACTGCTTAACCCCTTAAAGATCATCGACAGGCATTAAAATGGCAGCCGCTAAGGGTACTTATTCCCTCATTGCAGTCTTGAAATGGTGATTGGGCATAAGGCTGTAGCTCCACCCAGAGAAAATCTCTGAAGTCTCAACTACCAGGGGTAGCCGAGACCCTGGAAAACATGATCAGGGTCAGATTTTCTGGTCCTCGATCACAAAAAAGTGTGCCCGCTGTTAAAATGATTTCTCTCTCTTCGAACATGATGTATATGTCAAAGGAGAGACAAATGATGCCCCCGAGAACCCCTGATACCAAGACCATCCCCGAGCCCTCCTAACCCATCAGTGCACCGCCGAGATCAGTCAGTATCCGGCAACAATAGGAAATTTTTCCTATTAGTTCCATTTAATCACTGTGATAGACCCTATCACATTGACTAAAAGAAAAAAATTGTAAGTCAAATTCCCCTTTGTCACCCCCTTAGTTAAATAAAAATTATAAAATAAATTTATTTTTTCCATTCTTTGCAGTTGGGGTTAGGGTTGTTTTAGGTTTGGGGTTAGGGTTGTGTTAGGATTGAGGTTAGGGTTGGGGTTAGGGTTGGGATTAGGGTTGGGGTTAGAATTGTTTTCTTTTTAAGCTAAAAAAATTATGACAATATGACGGCTAGTGTTGAGCGCAAGTGTTTGTTACTCGAGTTTGCACCGGGTGCTCAGGTTTGCACAGAGGATCACAGATCACATTTTTTGGGGGTGTCACTCGAGCACCCGCGATACTCAGTGCATGCCTGAGCATCCGATGCAAACTGGAGTAGCGAGCACTTGCACTTGTACTCAGCAAAAATGAGGACGTATTCAATACAATGACCTAATGTTATCAAACTCTGTGTCGCACCTGTGGGTTGAAAATGCTCACTATACCCCTGGTTTCCAAAATGGGGCCACTTGCGGGGGGTTTCCACTGTTTAGGCACATCAGGGGCTCTTCAACATAGCGTCTGCTAATTATTCCTGCAAATTTTACATTAACCCCTTTCTGACATTAGATGTACTATCCCGTCGAGGTGGTATTGTTCCAATAAATACATTTCTTTATCTAAATAAAAAAAAACTATAAAAGTACAAATATTTAGTATCGCCGCGTCCATAACGACCCGACCTTTAAAACTGTCCCACTAGTTAACCCCTTCAGTGAACACTGTAAAAAAAAAGAGACAAAAAACCGACGCTTTATTATCATACTGCCAAGCAAAAAGTGGAATAACACGCGATCAAAAAGACGGATATAAATAACCATGGTACCGCTGAAAACGTCATCTCCCACAAAAAACGAGCTGCCACACAGCGTCATCAATGATAAAATAAAAAAGATATAGTCCTCAGAATAAAAAAAAAACAGTATACAGGCAGAGATGCTTACCTGTTCAAGGCCTCCAACAATTGCACTAACCAAGGTACAGCGGACCCAAGTTAAGATGGCAAATACACAGGTGCAATAATACCGATAATGCAGCAACCCTACAATCAGGAATTGGCCGCTTGGTGCACCTGTGCAAACAAATAGTCTGTATGTGGCGTGTTCACACAGGAATGCAAAGTATATGGCTCAAAGCCTATTAATGACGCCATGTAGCGGGCTCCGCTTTACCTTGGTTAGTGCAATTGTTGGAGGCCTTGAACAGGTAAGCATCTCTGCCTGTATACTGTTTTTTTGTTTTGTTTAGAATAGTGGAGGTTTTTCCTCTTATGGTGTTTTTTTAGATTAGGACTGCCAATATGTAAGGACCCTTGACGTGGGTTGGCAGCTTAAATATTGTGGCCATAATATCGACCAAAACCTTGCATACATTGTTATGTTTTTGGTGCACTGTATATTTTTCCAGGGTGCGGCTGGGCCCTAGATGGCTCTGTACACTGTGGCCTCTGTTCACACAGGATGCATTATGGTGAGCCCGCTACATGGCGTCATTAATAGGCTTTGAGCCATATACTTTGCATTCCTGTGTGAACACGCCACATACAGACTATTTGTTTGCACAGGTGCACCAAGCGGCCAATTCCTGATTGTAGGGTGGCTGCATTATCGGTATTATTGCACCTGTGTATTTGCCATCTTAACTTGGGTCCGCTGTAACTTGGTTAGTAGGGTTGAGCGAAACGGGTCGGCCATTTTCAGAAGTCGCCGACTTTTGGCAAAGTCGGGTTTCATGAAACCTGACCCGACCCCTGTGTGGGGTCGGCCATGAGGTCGGCGATCTTCTGAATCTGGTATCGGAATTCCGATACCGAGTTCCGATATGTTTGCGATATCGGAAATCGGTATCGGAATCCACATTTAAGTGTAAAAGAAAGAATTAAAATAAAAAATATTGATATACTCACCTCTCCGGAGGCCCCTGGACATCGCCGCTGGTAACCGGCAGCCTTCTTTGCTTAAAATGAGTGCGTTCAGGGCCTTCCTTGACGTCACGGCTTCTGATTGGTCGCGGCTGCCCATGTGACCGCCACGCGACCAATCACAAGCCGTGACGTAATTCTCAGGTCCTAAATTCCTAGAATTAGGAATTTAGGATCTGAGAATTACGTCACGGCTTGTGATTGGTCGTGTGGCGGTCACATGGGCGGCCGCGACCAATCAGAAGCCGTGACATCATGGAAGGCCCTGAACGCGCTCATTTTAAGCAAAGAAGGCTGCCGGTTACCAGCGGTAAGGTCCAGGCTGCGTCGGAGAGGTGAGTATATCAATATTTTTTATTTTAATTCTTTATTTTACACATTAATATGGATCCCAGGGCCTGAAGGAGAGTTTCCTCTCCTTCAGACCCTGGGAACCATAGTATCCCATTGCACTGCATTGGGTTTCGTGTTTCGGCCGACCCCGACCCCGACTTTTTTATAGGATCGGCCGATTTCACTCGACCCGACTTTTGAGAAAGTCAGGTTTCGTGAAACCCGACCCGATCCTATAAAAATAAAAATCGCTCAACCCTATTGGTTAGTGCAATTGTTGGAGGCCTTGAACAGGTAAGCATCTCTGCCTGTATACTGGGTTTTTTTTGTTTAGAATAGTGGAGGTTTTTCCTCTTATGGTGTTTTTTTAGTCCTCAGAATAAAGCGATGGAAAATAATTATTTTTATATTAAATAGTTTTTATCGTATAAAAGCGGCAAAACATAAAAAATGATATAAATGAGGTATCGCTGTAATCTTTCTGACCCGAAGAATAAAACTGCTTTATCAATTTTACCAAACGTGGAACGGTATAAGTGCCCCTCCTAAAGAAATTTATGAATAGCTGGTTTTTGTTCATTCTACCTCACAAAAATCGGAATAAATAGCGATCAAAAAATGTCACGTGCCCGAAAATGGTACCAATAAAAACGTCAACTCGGCCCGCAAAAAAACAAAACCTTACATGACTCTGTAGACCAAAATATGGAAAAATTATAGCTCTCAAAATGTGGAGACGCAAAAACTATTTTTTGCAATAAAAAACGTCTTTTAGTGTGTGACGGCTGCCAATCATAAAAATCTGCTAAAATACCTGCTATTAAAGTAAATCAAACCCCCTTCATCACCCCCTTAGGGAAAAAATAATAAAATTTTTAAAAAATGTATTTCCATTTTCCCATTAGGGTTAGGGTTGGGGCTAAAGTTAGGGTTAGGATTGAGGCTAAAGTTAGGGTTAGGGGCTAAGGTTAGGGTTACGGCTACAGTTAGGGTTGGGGTTGGGGTTAGGGTTGGGTTTAGGGTTAGAAATGGGGCTAAAGTTAGGGTTGGGGATAAAGTTAGGATTAGGGTTGGGGATAAAGTTAGGGTTAGGGTTGGGGCTAAAGTTAG
Source organism: Ranitomeya variabilis (assembly GCF_051348905.1). NCBI lineage: Eukaryota > Metazoa > Chordata > Amphibia > Anura > Dendrobatidae > Ranitomeya > Ranitomeya variabilis. Next base: position 603,778,674 of record NC_135236.1, read on the forward strand.
GGTTAGGGTTGGGGCTATAGTTAGGGTTGGGGCTAAAGTTAGGGTTAGGGTTGGGGCTAAAGTTAGGGTTTGGATTATATTTACGTTTGGGATTAGGGTTGGGATTAGGGTTAGGGGTGTGTTTGGGTTAGGGTTTCAGTTAGAATTGGGGGGTTTCCACTGTTTACGCACATCAGGGGATCTCCAAACGTGACATGGCGTCCGATCTCAGTTCCAGCCAATTTTGCATTGAAAAAGTAAAACAGTGCTCCTTCTATTCCGAGCTCTCCCGTGCGCCCAAACAGGTGTTTACCCCAACATATGGAGTATCAGCGTACTCAGGACAAATTGGACAACAACTTTTGCGGTCCAATTTCTCCTGTTACCGTTGAGAAAATACAAAACCGGGAGCTAAAAAATAATTTTTGTGGAAAAAAAAAAGTTTTTTTATTTTCACGGCTCTGTGTTATAAACGGTATTGAAACACTTGGGGGTTCAAAGTTCTCACAACACATCTAGATAAGTTCCTTGGGGGTCTAGCTTCCAATATAGGGTCACTTGTGGGGGGTTTCTACTGTTTAGGTACATCAGGGGCTCTGCAAATGCAACGTGACGCCTGCAGACCAATCCATCTAAATCTGCATTCCAAACGGCGCTCCTTCCCTTCCGAGCTCTGCCATGCACCCAAACGTTGGTTCCCCCCCACATATGGGGTATCAGCGTACTCGGGACAAATTGAACAACAACTTTTGGGGCCCAATTTCTCCTGTTACCCTTGAAAAAATACAAAATCGGGGGCTAAAAAATAATTTGTGTGGAAAAAAAAAGATTTTTTATTTTCTCGGCTGTGCGTTATAAACTGTAGTGAAACACTTGGGGGTTCAAAGTTCTCACAACACATTTACATAAGTTCCTTGGGGGGTCTAGTTTCCAATATGGGGTCACTTGTGGGGGGTTTCTACTGTTTAGGTACATCAGGGGCTCTGCAGACGCAATGTGATGCCTGCAGACCATTCCATCTAAGTCTGCATTCCAAAAGGAGCTTCTTCCCTTCCGAGCTCTGCCATGCGTCCAAACGTTGGTTCCCCCCCACATATGGGGTATCAGCGTACTCAGGACAAGTTGGACAACAACTTTTGGGGTCCAATTTCTCCTGTTACCCTTGGGAAAATAGAAAACTGGGGGCTAAAAAATAATTTTTGTGGAAAAAAAAATAATTTTTTTTTCACGGCTCTGCTTAATAAACTAGTGAAACACTTGGAAGTTTAACGTTTTCACAACACATCTAGATAAGTTCCTTAGGGGGTCTTCTTTCCAAAATGGTGTCACTTGTGAGAAGTTTCAATGTTTAGGCACATCAGGGGCTCTCCAAACGCGACATGGTGTCCTATCTCAATTCCAGTCAATTTTGCATTGAAAAGTCAAACGGTGCTCCTTCCCTTCCGAGCTCTGCCATGCGTCCCAACAGTGGTTTACCCCCACATATGGGGTATCAGCATACTCAGGACAAATTTTACAACACATTTTGGGGTCCAATTTCTTCTGTTACCCTTGGGAAAATAAAAAATTGGGGCGAAAAATTCATTTTTGTAAAAAAATATGATTTTTTTATTTTTACGGCTCTACATTATAAACTTCTGTGAAGCACTTGGTGGGTCAAAGTGCTCACCATACATCTAGATAAATTCCTTAGGGGTCTTCTTTCCAAAATGGTGTAACTTGTGGGGGGTTTCATTGTTTAGGCACATCAGGGGCTCTCCAAACGCGACATGGCATCCCATCTCAATTCCAGTCAATTTTGCATTGAAAAGTCAAACGGCGCTCCTTCCCTTCCGAGCTCAGCCATGCACCCAAACAGTGGTTTACCCCCACATATGGGGTATCAGCATACTCAGGACAAATTTTCAACAACTTTTGGGTCCAATTTCTTCTGTTACCCTTGGGAAAATAAAACAAATTTGAGCTGAAATAAATTTTTTGTGGAAAAAAAGTTAAATGTTCATTTTTTTTAAAACATTCCAAAAATTCATGTGAAACACCTGAAGGGTTAATAAACTTCTTGAATGTGGTTTTGAGCACCTTGAGATGTGCAGTTTTTAGAATGGTGTCACACTTGGGTATGTTCTGTCATACAGACCCCTCAAAGTGACTTCAAATGTGATGTGACATAAAAAATGGTGTTGTAAAAATGAGAAATTGCTGGTCAACTTTTAACCCTTTTACCTCGCTAACAAAAAAAATTTTGGTTCCAAAATTGTGATGATGTAAAGAAGACATGTGGGAAATGTTACTTATTAAGTATTTTCTGTGACATATCTCTGTGATTTAAGGGCATTAAAATGCAAACTTAGAAAATTGCGAAATTTTCAAAATTTTCGCCAAATTTCTGTTTTTTTCACAAATAAGCGCAGGTAATATCAAAGAAATTTTACCACTATCATAAAGTACAATATGTCATGAGAAAACAGTGTCAGATTCATCAGGATCCGTTGAAGCGTTCCAGAGTTATAACGTCATAAAGGGACACTGGTCAGAATTGTAAAAATTGACCCGGTCATTAACGTGCAAACCACCCTTGGGGGTAAAGGGGTTAAAAAAGTTAAATGGCGCTCCTTCCCTTCCAAGCCCAGGTGTTCACCAAACAGTAGATTTCCCCCACAAATATGATATCGGCGTGCTCAGGAGAAATTTCACAACAAATTTTGTCTTTCATTTTCTCCTGTTACCTTTGCTAAAATTAAAAAGTTAGTGTCTAAATTAAAGGGAACTTGTCACCCCCAAAGTCAAGGTGAGCTAAGCCCACCAGAAGAGGATATCATCTTAAGAAAATGGGAGGCCCCGGACCGGACCGCGACACCCATCGAACCAGAACCGGACCGGGACCGCCCCTGGGTGAGTATAATCTAACCTCTTTTTCTCATCTTTTAGGATACATCGGGGGCTTATCTACAGCATTACAGAATGCTGTAGATAAGCCCCTGATGCTGTTGGGCTTAGCTCACCTTCGATTTTGGGGGTGACAGGTTCCCTTTAAATTTTTAGTTAAAAAAAATTAAATGTTAATTTTTTCCTTCCACATTGCTTCAGTTCCTGTGAAGCATTTGAAGGGTAAATAAACTTCTTAAATGTTGTTTAGAGCACCTTGAGGAGTGCAGATTTTAGAATGGTGTCACTTTTGGGTACTTTCTGTCATATAGACCCCTCAATGTAACTTCAAATGGGATGTGGTCCCTAAAAAAATGGTTTTGTAAATTTTGTTGGAAAAATGAGAAATCATTGGACAACTTTTAACCCTTCTAACTTCCTAACAATAAAATTATGTTTCAAAAACTGTGCTATTGTAAACTAGATATGTGGGAAATGTTATTTATTAACCATTCTATGTGACATAACTCTCTGATTTAAGTGTACAACAATTAAAAGTTTGAAAATTGCAAAATTTTCAAAATTTTTGCCAAATTTTCGTTTTTTTTCATAAATAGACGCAAGTTATGTCGAAGAAATTTTACCACTAACATGAAGTACAATATGTCACGAAAAAATAGTCTCAGAATCAGTGGGATATGTTGAAGTGTTCCAGAGCTATAACCTCATAAAGTGACAGTGGTCAGAATTGTAAAAATTGGCTTGGTCATTAAATACCAAATTGGCTCTGTCACTAAGGGGTTAAAAATTTATGCTGCTGTAAAGTAGACATGTGGGAATGCTATTTATTAATTATTTTGTGTGACATAACTCTCTGGTTTAAGGGCATAAAAATTAAAAGTTTGAAAATTGCAAAATTTTAAAAATGTTGCCAAATTTCTGATAATTTTCAGAAATAAACACAAGTTATATCGAACAAATTTTACCACTACCATGAAGTACAATATGTCACAAAAAATAATCTCAGAATCACCGGGATCTGTTGAGTGGTCAGAATTGTAAAAATTGGCACGGTCACAAAGACAATAACATGCTCTGGCGCAAAACTTAAACTGTGTATAGGAGGGTGCAACAAACTGATTTTTTGCTTTAAAACCTGGATATTGTTTTCAAATATGAGTATATGTGTGTTCATATTCTTACATTTACACAAATGAGAAAATGGCTCAATCTCTGCAGACATCTGCTGACATTATATTATGTTGATAATACATTATGTATAAGTTTGCTGGGAAAATATGTTGAATATAAAATAATTTATTGTAAGACTATGCAGATAACCTTTACATTCCTTTTTATCAGGAAGAAAAAATGTCGCAAGAGCATATTTGTAACTAGGTGTAGGATGACACAACACTTCACTTGTCATGAGATGTTGTTGTCTACCATAAAAATGCATAGATTCAGATCTGCTTGATTCACTGTGACCGTACGTTACCTCTTACCCCTTGCGTTTATGAGTCAGTGAGTTTCTTTGTTCACTTTACTGTTTTCCCGGAGCATTTAGACCATACAAACCACACTGTATATTCGCTGAGGCAGTATGTCTTCATTCACTTCACGACAATGCTTTACAGAAGTGCAATGAAAATATGGGCATTTATTTTTAAGTTAATTCTAAAGACTTTTTCTAGGCAGCAGAATACAATCATGGGGAAAAAAAAGTACACCTCCCCCGTTACTACTGTTTTTATTTACCAGGGACTAAAGGTACCTTCACACTGAACAACTTAACAACGATATCGCTAGCGATCCGTGACATTGCAGCATCCTGGATAGCGATATTGTTGTGTTTGACACGCAGCAGCAATTAGGATCCTGCTGTGACATCGTTAGTCGGAGCTAGAAGGCCAGCACCTTATTTCGTCGCTGGATCTCCCGCAGACATCGCTGAGTCGGCGTGTGTGACGCCGATTCAGCGATGTCTTCACTGGTAACCAGGGTAAACATCGGGTTACTAAGCGCAGGGCCGCGCTTAGTAACCCGATATTTACCCTGGTGCCAGTGTAAATGTAAAAAAAACCAAACACTACATACTTACATTCCGGTGTCTGTCGGGTCCCCCGGCGTTCTGCTTCCCTGCACTGTGTCAGCGCCGGCTGGCCGTAAAGCAGGGCACAGCGGTGACGTCACCGCTCTGCTTTACGGCCAGCGCTTACAGTGCAGGGAAGCAGAACGCCGGGGGACCCGACAGACACCGGAATGTAAGTATGTAGTGTTTGGTTTTTTTTACATTTACACTGGTAACCAGGGTAAACATCGGGTTACTAAGCGCGGCCCTGTGCTTAGTAACCCGATGTTTACCCTGGTTACCCGGGGACTTCGGCATCATTGGTCGCTGGAGAGCTGTCTGTGTGACAGCTCTCCAGCGACCACACAGCGACGCTGCAGCGATCGGCATCGTTGTCTAGATCGCTGCAGCGTCGCTAAATGTGACGGTACCTTAAGTAACAATTACCGTATTTTTCTGACCATAAGACACACTTTTTTTCCTCCAAATTTGGGAGGAAAGTGTGGGTGCGTCTTATGGTAGGGATGTAGCATGTGGGGAGGGAGGCAGCAGCGAGTGGGATCGCAATGTTATCCCACTTCAGGAGGCAGAAAAATGTCCCCACTGCCGGGAATCAGCTGCTGGGGAAACCCTGTGGTCCCGATGATTAAGTGCAGTGAATATTCATTAGCTACTCCCCGCCCACCTATCAGCTGAGTGGTGAGCCAGGAGCAGCAAATGAATACTGCACTTAAGCAGGGACACACATGGTTTCCTCAGAGCTGGATTCCTGCAGCAGCTGGGGAGATCTGCGTGTCCGGGGGAGAAGGAGGCAGCAGCAGCAGGGTCCGGGGGAGAGGAGATTGCTGGTACCTTCCTGGGCTGGAGCTGAGTGCTGTGCAGTGTGCACAAGGAGGACCTGTGATTATGTCAGAAGTGGGCGGGCTGGAGCATCACATGGCAGCACAGAGCCCTCCCTCTTCTTTACATCATCACAGGTCCTTCAGACTCCCCACTAGAATCTGCTGGCTTCCATTACCTGTGCTGTGGAAAGGCAACAAGAGGGAGGGCTCTGTGTTTGCAGTCATGGGATGCTTTTACCTCACTACAGGCTGGCTGCCACAATTAAGAGGTTAGTCTTTCCAAAACACAATAAAGCACTCTGCCACTCCTTTAGTGAACTATAACTCCTAGCATGTCATAGGATCTGCAGGACATGCTGGGAGTTATAGTTCTCCCATGGGATTTTAAAGCAGCACTCCAGTGTTATTTTGCAGTGCTGGAGTGGTGCTTTCAATATAAGCCCTGTGCCCCCATTCTTATACTCACCCTCCAGTATCTTCATATAGTACTTCACAGACACCACACTGGTCCCGCAGCTTCCAACATAATAACACACTATTATATATAATAACACCACATATAATAGTATGTTATTAAATATTTTACCACATTTTTTTGCTTCAAATATTTTTTTCCCTATTTTCCACCTCTAAAACCTGGGTGCGCCTTATAGTCCGGTGCGTCTTATAGTCCGAAAAATACGGTATGTGTTCTCACCTACTTCCATAAATGAACAATGTATAAAAATACATGTGTGGTCAACACAAAAAACTGGCTTGTGATTTATTCCCTGCAAGTAGCATGGTAGAGCAAAGGTTAGTACTGCAGCCTTGCAGTGCTGGGGTCCTGGGGTCAAATCCCACAAATGACAACATCTGTAAGGAGTTTGTATGTTCTCTCTGTGGTTGTGTGGGTTTCCTTCGGTTTCCTCCCACACTCCAAAGACATACTGATAGGGAATTTAGATCGTGAGCCCCAACGGGAACAGTGATGTCTGTAAACTCACCTACTCACCCTCACCTACTGTATCCTCACCCATCCCTTGTAGATTGTGAGCCATCGCAGGCAGGGTCCTCTCTCCTCCTGTACCAGTTGTGACTTGTATTGTTCAAGATTATTGTACTTGTTTTTATTATGTATACCCCCTCCTCACATGTAAAGTGCCATGGAATAAATGGCGCTATAATAATAAATAATAATAATAATAATAATAATAATAAACTGCTGTGGATTTAATGGTGCTGTATAAGTAATAAGTAAGCATAATTAATACACTGCGTTCCAAATTATTATGCAAATTGGATTTAAGTGTCATAAAGATTTAATTGTTTTGTTTTTCAGATAAACTCATGGATGGTATTGTATTTCAGGGCTCAATGGATCACTGAAATCAATCTTAAACACATGTGATAATTAGTTTTCCAGGCGATTCTAATTAAAGGAAAACTACTTAAAAATGATGTTCCACATTATTAAGCAGGCCACAGGTTTCAAGCAATATGGGAAATAAAAAGGATCTCTCTGCTGCTGAAAAGTGTTAAATAGTGCAATGCCTTGGACAAGGTATGAAAACATTAGATATTTCACAAAAACTTAAGAGTGATCATCATACTGTGAAGAGATTTGTGACGGAAACAGAGCACAGAGTTCATGCAGATAAAGGCATAATGAGGAAGGATTCTGCCAGACAAATTCATTGAATTAAGAGAGCAGCTGACAAAATACCATTACAAAGCAGCAAACAGTTATTTGAAGCTGCTGGTGCCTCTGGATTCCCTCGAACCTCAAGGTGTAGGATCCTTCAAAGGCTTGCTGTGGTGCATAAACCTACTAATCGGCCACCCCTAAACAGTGTTCACAAGCAGAAACGGTTGCAGTGGTCCCAGACATACATGAAGACTAATTTTCAAACAGTCTTGTTTACTGATGAGTGTCGAGCAACCCTGGATGGTCCAGATGGATGGAGTAGTGGATGGTTGGTGGATGGCCATCATGTCCCAACAAGGCTGCGAAGTCAGCAAGGAGGTCGGGGAGTCATGTTTTGGGCCAGAATCTTGGGGAAACAGCTGGTAAGGCCCTTTAAGGTTCCTGAAGGTGTGAAAATGACCTCTGCAAAGTATATAGAGTTTCTGACTGACAACTTTCTTCCATGGTATAAAAAGCAGAAATGTGCCTTCAGGAGCAAAATCATCTTCATGCATGGCAATGCACCATCTCATGCTGCAAAGCATACCTCTGAGTCATTGGCTGCTATGGGCATAAAAGGAGATAAACTCATCGTGTGGCCACCATCTTCCACTGACCTCAACCCTATAGAGAACCTTTGGAGTATCATCAAGCAAAAGATCTATGAGGGTAGGAGTCAGTTCACATCAAAACAGCAGCTCTGGGAGGCTATTCTGACTTCATGCAAAGAAATACAAGCAGAAACTCTCCAAAAACTCACACGTTCAATGGATGCAAGAATTGTGAAGGTGATATCAAAGAAAGGTTCCTATGTTAACATGTAACTTGGTCTGTTGGGATGTTTTGGAGTTAAATAGCTTTTTTGTTCAGTGAATGTGACCTCCTAATGCTGCAAATTCCACAAATGAGCATTTTCAGTTCTTTAAAACATATCAAATGTTTAGAAATTCTACTGTGCCTAATAATTTGGAACAGTGCATTTTGAGTTTTTATTCATTTTGAAGATTATACTGTTATCATTGGGAGGTTTCTTCAATAAAATTTAATGTATACTCTAACGGGTGATGACTTTTATTAGGCCAACTGTCATTTGCACCGAACATTTAGGAAAATCCAAGAAAAATGTAATTTGCATAATAATTTGGAACATGGTGTAATGAATATCTTACAAGGAGCATTTATTACATATAGGAGGAAAGGTGATTTAGACATTACATGCCCCATCCTATAGGTAGTAATAGCAGATAAGTTCTCTAAAAGAGGCAAGATGCTAACAGTGGTGCTTGAAAGTTTGTAAATCTGCAACGTCCAATATTTTTACATAAATTTATCTTAAAGCTATATCAGATTTTCACACACGTTCTAAAAGTAGATAATTAGAACCAAATAAAAAAAATGAGTCAAAATATTAGGCTTTGTTATATCATCTATTTTTTGAAAAAATAGTCCGGTACAACCTTAAAACTTGAAATAACGCTACTATTAAATACTACCACAGTGTGGAACGACTACTATCCCAGCAGCAGCACAGTCAACCAGAAATGTTCATCTCCTTTTGCTCCTCAAAATATTAGACTTTGTCATTTTCCTTCTTGAGAAAAATTATCCAATGTCCTGTTTGTGAGTGGCAAATGTACATGAACATTTGCTTTAAGTATCTGGTGTGATCCATATTGTTGTGAATCAAAAAATGCAATCTAAACATTTCTGGCAATTGTTGATTAGTCCTACACATCAGCTTGGAGAACTTACAGTCGCCCACTCCTCCGTACAAAACAGCTTCAACTCTGTTATGTTGTTGGGATTTCTTCTATGAACTCCTCACTTCAACTCTTTTTTCAATATATCCATAGGACTAAGGTCAGGATTTTGACTTGATCATTTCAAAATTGTAGCTTTCTTCTTCTTTAACCATTCTTTTGTAGAACAACCAGTGTGCTTTGTGTCATTGCCTTGCTGCAAGACAAACATTCTCTTGATATTCAGCTCATGAACAGACGTCCTGGCAATTTCCTTTAGAATTTGCTAGTATTAATCAGGATGCATTGTTTCATCAATGATAGCAAGCCATCATAGCTCAGATGCAGCAAAACAGGCCCAAACCATGATACTACCACCACCATTGCTTCATAAATGGTATTAGGGTTTTATGCTGTAATGCCATATTTTTCTTTTCTTTAAACATAATGCTTCTCATTGAAACTAAAAACTCTAATTTGGACTAATCCACAAAACATTGTTCCAGTAGCCTTCTTGCTAATCCAGGTGATCAGCAATGTTCTTTATGGAGAGCAACGTCCTTCCCATTGCAATACTGCCATACACAACATTGTTGTTCAGTATCTCCTGATGGTGGACTCATGAAAATTCACTAATATGAAAAAGGCCTTTAGTTGCTTAGAGGTTACCTAGGGTCCCTTTGTGAAAACTATTAGATACCCTGCGTTCTTTTGTGACCTCACTATTAGACATCATGCTCTGTGAGTAATCTTTGTTGGTCGACCACTCCTGGAGAGTGAAATAATGGTCTTGAATTTCCCTCATTTGTACACAAATCTGTCTGTGGATTCCAAAATGTTTAGAGATGGTTTTGTAAACTTTTCCAGCCTGATGATCACCAGCAAATCTTCTTCTGCGGTCTTCCTCTTTTGTTCTCCTTTGTCCGTGCCATGACACACTTATACAAACATGTATTCTGAAGTTCAGACTTTGATAGATCTCTACTCTTTAGCTACAGTAAAACAAGTCGCTCACTCATGCTTTATTGAAAACACAAGACTCCAATTTACCCTTAAAATTATATGCTATTTTGAAAGGTTCACATACTTTTTCCACTTACAAATATGTGATATTGGATCATTTTTCCTTGTAAAAAAAACACAAAGTCTAACAGTTTTTATTTATTTGTTTTATTTTTTCTCTTTATCTACAAATAAAGATTGATATACAGATCAAAAATGAATTAGAACACATCAAGTATGTTAATGTAACATGGTTTATTCTTCTGTAGGCGTTAGGCATGAAAAAAATCACTGACGACATGTGGTTTTATTAGGTGGCAGAAGAAGATTGCAATGTCACTCAATGAAAATAAAGGTTATTTGTATTTTTTCTGCATTCATTGCTGTTTTCCATTGCTTGTGTCAATAAAAATAAATTTAAGTCCCAGGCTAGAAAGCGTTCTGTAGCCTAAGATCATCAGGCCTAATTAATTGTGACAGATATATCAGAACAAAACATATCAATCTAAATTTCCTATCAGTATGTCTTTTGAACATGGGAGGAAACCGGAGTATGCGGAGGAAACCCATGCAAATATGGGGAGAACATACAAACTCCTTGCAGATGTTGTCCTTGGTGGGATTTGAATCCAGGACTCCAGCGCTGCAAGGCTGCAGTGCTAACCACTGAGCCACCGTGCTGCCCCATCTCTCTGGAGTCAGCTCAATTTAAGCTGCTTCCCCTTGTTTGTTTCCCTTCTTGTCTTTAGTGTTCAGTGGGGACTGACCAGTGCACATCCCTCCCTTCCCTATTCAGGGCCTAGTTCTAGGGCTTAGGTTCCTGACCGGCGACTGGTGTGGAACCAATACAGGGACTCTAGGGGAGGCAGGGTGTTATTAGGTGTTATTACCTAGGGTTCTCCACTACCCCTTTCCCTAGCATTTGGGCTTCCTTCCCCTCATGTTGCACTTAGTCTTCCCACTGTCACGGGGAGACAAGGTGGGCAAGAGCTAATAACCCGGGCCCCTGCAATTTCCCTCAGACTAGGGAAATCCTGACTGACCCTCTACCTAGAGTTTACAGTGATGGTGTGAATGTCTAGGCCTCGACCCTCGCCCTGTCTCCTGTTTCAACCCTATGCTGAAACCACCACCCACCACCCAGTGAAAAGATCATACACCAATACCCACAGTTAGAACAGACAAGGATAACGGAAAATATACACCATGCCGCAGTCACTCAGGAATACACTATAAATGCGCAGGGCAAAACAAATATAAATATAGGAAGGAGTAAATAAGAGAAAGGGAAATACTCCACCAGCAACGATACTCCAACTACTAGCTCACCACTCCAGACCGAGATAACCAAGCACAAGACAGAAGCTGTAATCGGCGACGCCCAATGTTCAAGAGAACTATTTAAAGGCAATGGGCATGGCCCAGCTTCCAATCCGAGCATCAGGTAAATTAACCCCGGACCAGCTAGATAAAATCTAGCCGACGCCAATGAGCACATAGTGGTCAAAAGCGGAATTACCGCTGTCTGTCGAACGACCTGGTCTGAACAGCGTCCGACATGACAGTACCCCGCCTTCTACGAGGGACCCCAGGGCCCTCACGGCTAATAGGACCCGGCTTGTCCAGATGGCGACGGTGAAAAAACCTGACCAGCCGATCCGCATGAATGTCCAAGGCTGGTACCCAGGACCTCTCCTCAGGCCCATAACCATGCCAGTGTACCAAGTACTGTAAAGTGCGGCGCACTACACGAGAGTCAACCACCTTGGAGACTTCAAATTCCAAATTACCATCCACCAAGACTGGACGTGGCATAGGCGCTGCGTCCACAGAACCCACCACCTTCTTTAAAAGAGACCTGTGGAACCCGTTGTGTATCTTATACACCGTAGGAAGCTCCAATCGGTACGCTACTGGGTTAATGACGGCGGTGACTCTAAATGGACCAATAAACCGTGGACCCAATTTAAGGGATGGTATTTTGAGTCTTATGTTTTTTGTGGATAACCACACCCAGTCATCCACACTCAGGTCCGGACCTGGCACACGCCTACTGTCAGCCACATGTTTGTACCTAGCACCCACACTCAACAGGCGCTGTTTAACTCTCCTCCAGACTGATGACAATTGTGCTCCTAACTGGTCCTCCTCCGTAATGCTGGAAGAGCCCCTCTGACTCAAAGTACAAAATTGAGGATGTAGCCCGTAAACACAAAAAAACGGAGACTCCCCAGACGACTCCTGGCGGTGATTATTGATGGCAAACTCAGCCAAAGGAAGAAAGGTAGACCACTCCTCCTGGTTATCAGAGACAAAGCCTCGTAAGTACTGTTCCAAATTTTGGTTCATACGCTCAATCTGACCATTTGACTGAGGATGAAACGCCGAAGAATGAGACAACTTGATCCCCAGCCATGAGCAAAATGCTTTCCAAAATTTTGCCACAAACTGAGTACCCCTATCAGACACGATGTCAGACGGAACCCCATGAAGTCTGACCACCTCCTGCACAAATACCTGAGCCAGAGTCTTAGCGTTGGGCAACGAAGGCAAAGACACAAAGTGCGACATTTTTGAAAACCGATCAACAATCACCAAGATGACCGTGTTACCAGCTGAGGAGGGCAAATCAGTGATGAAATCCATGGAGATTTCCATCCATGGCTTACTAGGTACCTCAAGAGGAAGTAGTGTGCCAACAGGATGGGAGCAGGGCGTCTTAGCCCTAGCGCACGTGGTACAAGCTGATACATATGAGACCACGCCCTGTCGGATCTTGGGCCACCAAAACCGACGTGACACCAACTCCAAGGTACCTCTAACCCCTGGGTGGCCAGCCAGGACAGCATCATGATGCTCCGCCAAAACCTTTAAGCGGATATGAAGCGGTACAAAAGATTTGTTGATGGGAAGCTCAGATGGTACCTCCTCCTGAGCCTCGGCAATCTCAGCCTCAACCTCGGTAGTGAGAGCCGAAACCACAACACCCTTTTGGAGGATGGGTACTGGATCCTCCCGAGGTTCTCCCCCCAGAAAACACCTGGACAGAGCATCCGCCTTAGTGTTTTTAGACCCCGGTCTGTAAGTGACAACAAAATTGAACCGCGTGAAAAACAATGCCCAGCGAGCCTGCCTGGGGGACAGACGCTTGGCTGACTCCAAATACAGCAGATTCTTATGATCGGTAATAAAAGTAACCTGATGTACCGACCCCTCCAAGAAGTGTCGCCGTTCCTCAAAGGCCAACTTGATTGCCAACAACTCCCTGTTGCCGATATCGTAGTTACGTTCGGCGGACGACAGTTTCTTGGAGAAATAGGCGCATGGACGCAAATCACTCAAAGATAAGCCTTGTGATAGTACCGCCCCCACACCAACCTCAGACGCATCGACTTCTACAACAAAAGGTTTTGATACGTCTGGCTGCACAAGAATGAGGGCTGAAACAAAACTGTTCTTAAGAAATTCAAATGCGCGCACAGCAGCCTCAGGCCAAACGGAGAAATTGGTACCCTTTTTAGTCATGTCAGTTAGCGGTTTAGCAATGATGGAAAAATCCTTGATAAATTTCCTATAGTAGTTAGAAAACCAAGGAACCGCTGAAGTGCTTTCAGGTTATCAGGCCGTTCCCAATGCAGCACCGCTTGCACCTTAGCGGCGTTCATTTTAAAACCAGAAGCAGGCACAATATAACCCAAGAAAGGCAACTCTTGAACAGAAAATACACATTTCTCAAGTTTAGCATACAGCTTATTCTCTCTGAGAAGCTGTAACACCTGCCTGACATGATCTAAATGAGTATCACGGTCGCAAGAATATATGAGAATGTCATCTAGGTACACGATAATGAATTTCCCCAAAACATGCAAAAACACATCATTAATGAAATGTTGGAACACTGCAGGTGCGTTAGTCAACCCAAATGGCATCACCAAATTTTCAAAATGACCCTCAGGGGTATTAAAAGCCGTCTTCCACTCATCACCTTGATGGACTATTATGAGGTTGTATGCCCCCCTGAGGTCAAGCTTGGTAAACCACTTAGCACCTGCCACCTGGTTGAACAAATCTGGTATCAGTGGCATAGGGTATGGATCACGAACCGTAATCTGGTTCAATTCCCTGAAATCCAAACACGGGCATAATCTGCCATCTTTCTTCTTCACGAAGAAGAACCCTGCTGCCACAGGCGAGGATGAAGGCCTGATGTGCCCTTTGCACAAACTTTCAGCAATGTAATCCTTTAATGCTTGTCTCTCAGGACCGGAGATGTTAAACATCCTTGCTTTAGGCAATTTGGCCCCTGGTTTAAATCTGATAATACAGTCATAGGGGCGATGTGGCGGCAACTCTGAACAACCCTTCTCAGAGAACACATCCACAAAATCCAGAAGTGACTCCGGAATGCTTGAAGTCATAGCAGACACACATGTGGCCAGGCAATTCTCCTGGCAGAATTGGCTCCACTGAATTATGTCTTGAGTTTTCCAGTCAATTACCGGGTTGTGCATAGACAACCATGGAAAACCCAAAACCACCTGAGCAGGAAGATTCCTGAGCACCTTACATGTAACCTGCTTGGAATGTAGAACCCCAAAGTGGAGTTTCACCTCAGCCACAAACTCAGTAATCTCCCCCTGTGAGAGAGGAGCAGCATTGATGGTGACCACGCGGATAGGATGAGGCAGTTTTTCAATCTTAAAACCTGCTGTGCGCGCAAACTCCTCATCAATGAGATTTGTGGCTGAACCACTATCCACAAACACAGTAATTGGCAGCTCACTGCCAGCGATTATAACCTTAGCAGGGAGCATGCATTGAGAAACCACCATGGAGGATATACATAAGCTCAGATTGGTCTCCTCCACACCCTCTGAGCTTAGGAGTTTTCCGCCGTTGCATTTTTCTTAGACAGTAGAGGACAGATGTTAATAAAATGACCAGTCTTACCGCAGTAAAAACAGGCTCCCTGCTTCCTGAGCTCAGGGGCTCGACGCTTCACATGTGACACCCCTGCGATTTGCATAGGCTCCGTGGGCTCACCTGCAGCAACCACACGTGAACCTAAACCCTCTCCCATAGGCGGTGTCTCATGCTCCCCCTGACGCAAACGGCGATCAATGCGGACAACCAGACTCATAGCGGAATCTAGAGAAGTAGGAGTCTCGTACATCAGAAGGTAAATTAACCCCGGACCAGCTAGATAAAATCTAGCCGACGGCAATGAGCACATAGTGGTCAAAAGCGGAATTATCGCTGTCTGTCGAACGACCTGGTCTGAACAGCGTCCGACATGACACCCACACTGTACATGACAAATACATATATGCAAAACCAGAAGGACAAGGAGTAAAGAGAATCTGTTTAAAAGATGTATAGAAACATTTTATTATAATTACATCATATCATAAAAAATTCAGTAAAAATAGACAATGTATAGAGACAAAAGAATTTAGAATGAAGGACTCGGATATCATAGGTCTGAGGTCAAAGCAATAAATATAACGATCAGTGAATCACATTCCTAAGTGAAACAAGAGAGGTGTCATGCCCTCAGCCACGGACCCGGGCTCTCATGGACAGGGAGACTAACACTCATGACGCGGCGCTATGCACCTCACCTGCTATGTCCCTGCTGTGGGTCTGGTCTCCGCTGTGCAGGGAGACCGGCACCTATCACATAGCTCCACTGGTACTGCTCACTCTGTCCGTGGCTCCAGACGATCGGCAGCTCCTTTCTCTGCTAGTTACCTGCATCCCCTTGGCAGGTCTCATTGAAATGCTCTTAGGAGGCGCACCCCACTTCCTGCACATACTTAACCCCTTCCCGACCTTTGACGCAGCGTATGCATCATGAAAACCTGTGCCAATCCGACCTGTGACGCAGCATATGCGTCATGGTCGGATCGCACTCCTGCAGGCCGGGTGAAAGGGTTAACTGTAATTTCACCCGACCTGCAGGGACAGGGGGAGTGGTGCTACAGCCCAGGGGGGGTGGCTTCGCCCCCCCGTGGCTACGATCGCTCTGATTGGCTGTTGAAAGTGACGTTTCACTTTCACTTTCAATCAGAGCGATAGTAATATTTCACCAATGAAAATTGGTGAAATATTACAATCCAGCCATGGCTGATGCTGCAATAGCATCAGCCATGGCTGGAGATCGCGATCTGCCCCCCTCCACCGCCACCGATCTTATCCCCATGGTCCTCCGTCCTGTAATTGCTGTCCTCCGCTCACCTCCGTCCTCCTGTCTGCTCCCCCCGCAGTCCGATCCCTCCCCCCGCTGTCCGATCCCCCCCTCATACTTACCGACCTCCGGTGTCCCTCCCGTGTCCGTCTTTGTGCTCCATGGGCGCCGCCATCTTCCAAAATGGCGGGCACATGCGCAGTGCGCCCGCCGAATCTGCCGGCCGGCAGATTCGTTACAGGTACATTTTGATCGCTGTGATAGAACCCCCCCTTTATCACACGCATTGGTAGGGACAATAATAAAATAAAGAAAATATATATATATATTTTTTTTACACTAGGGTTAGGGTTAGGGCTAGGGTTAGGGTTAGGGCTAGGGTTAGGGCTAGGGTTAGGGCTAGGGTTAGGGTTAGGGTTAGGGTTAGGGCTAGGGTTAGGGCTAGGGTTAGGGTTAGGGCTAGGGTTAGGGCTAGGGTTAGGGCTAGAACTAGGGTTAGGGTTAGAATTAGGGTATGTGCACATGGTGCGGATTTGGCTGCGGATCCACAGCGGATTGGCTGCTGCGGATTCGTAGCAGTTTTCCATCAGGTTTACAGTACCATGTAAACCTATGGCAAACCAAATCCGCTGTGCCCATGGTGCGAAAAATACTGCATGGAAACGTTGTGCTGTATTTTCCGCAGCATGTCAATTCTTTGTGCGGATTCTGCAGCGTTTTACACCTGTTCCTCAACAGGAATCCGCAGGTGAAATCCGCACAAAAAACACTGGTAATCCGCGGTAAATCCGCAGGTAAAACGCAGTGCCTTTTTCCTGCGGATTTTTCAAAATGGTGGGGAAAAATCTCACACGAATCCGCAACGTGGGCACATAGCCTTAGGGTTAGGGTTGGAATTAGAGTTAGGGTTGGAATTAGGGCTAGGGTTGGAAATAGGGTTAAGATTAGGCTGTGGTTAGGGTTAGGGTTAGGAGTGTGTTGGGGTTAGGGTTGGGTTAGGGTTGGGATTAGGGATAGGGGTGTGTTGGGGTTGGAGTTGTGGTTAGGGGTGTGTTGGGGTTAGGGTTGTGATTAGGGTTATGGCTAGAGTTGGGGTTAGGGTTAGTGGTGTGTTGGGGTTAGTGTTGGCGTTAGAATTGAGGGGTTTCCACTGTTTAGGCACATCAGGGGTCTCCAAACGCAACATGGCGCCACCATTGATTCCAGTCAATCTTGTATTCAAAAAGTCAAATGGTGCTCCCTCCCTTCCGAGCACCGACGTGTGCACAAAATAGTGGTTTACCCCCTCATATGGGGTACCAGCATGCTCAGGACAAACTGGGCAACAATTATTGGGGTCCAATTTCTCCTGTTACCCTTGTGAAAATAAAAAATTGCTTGCTAAAACATAATTTTTGAGGAAAGAAAAATGATTTTTTATTTTCACGGCTCTGCGTTGTAAACTTCTGTGAAGCACTTGGGAGTTCAAAGTGCTCACCACAAATCTAGATAAGATCCTTTGGGGGTCTAGTTTCCACAATGGGGTCACTTGTGGGGGGTTTCTACTGTTTAGGCACATCAGGGGCTCTGCAAACGCAACGTGACGCCTGCAGACCATTCCATCAAGTCTGCATTTCAAAAATCACTACTTCCCTTCCGAGCCCCGTCGTGTGCCAAAACAAAGGTTTACCCCCACATATGGGGTATCAATGTAGTCAAGACAAACTGGGCAACAACTATTGGGGTCCAATTTCTCCTGTTACTCTTGTGAAAATAAAAAATTGCTTGCTAAAACATCATTTTTGAGGAAAGAAAAATGATTTTTTATTTTCACAGCTCTGCGTTGTAAACTTCTATGAAACAGTTGGGAGTTCAAAGTGCTCACCACATATCTAGATAAGTTCCTTGGGGGATCTAGTTTCCAAAATGGGGTCACGTGTGGGGGGTTTCTACTGTTTAGGCACATCAGGGGCTCTGCAAACGCAACGTGACGCCCGCAGACCATTACATCAAAGTCTGCATTTCAAAAGTCACTACTTCCCTTTCGAGCCCCGATGTGTGCCCAAACAGTGGTTTACCCCCACATATGGGATATCAGCGTACTCAAGACAAGCTGGGCAACAACTATTGGGGTCCAATTTCTCCTGCTACACTTGTGAAAATAAAAAATTGCTTGCTAAAACATCATTTTTGAGGAAAGAAAAATGATTTTTTATTTTCACAGCTCTGCGTTGTAAACTTCTGTGAAGCACTTGAGGGTTCAAAGTGCTCACCACATATCTAGATAAGTTCCTTGGGGGTCTAGTTTCCAAAATGGGGTCACTTGTGGGGGGTTTCTACTGTTTAGGCACATCAGGGGCTCTGCAAACGCAACATGACGCACGCAGACCATTCCATCAAAGTCTGCATTTCAAAAGTCACTACTTCCCTTCCGAGCCCTGACGTGTGCCCAAACAGTGGTTTACCCCCACATATAGGGTATCAGTGCACTCAGGACAAACTGCGCAACAACTTTTGGTGTCCAATTTCTCCTGTTACTTTTGTGAAAATAAAAAATTGCGGGCTAAAAAATAATTTTTGAGGAAAGAAAAATAATTTTTTATTTTCACGGCTCTGCGTTATAAACTTCTGTGAAGCACTTGGGGGTTTAAAGTGGTCACCGCACATCTAGATTAGTTCCATGGGAGGTCTAGTTTCCAAAATGGGGTCACAAGTGGGGGAGCTCCAATGTTTAGGCACACAGGGGCTCTCCAAACGCGACATGGTGTCCGCTGTTATGACCCCAGTGGACAGGTTCTCAGAGGAACGTGTAAGTCTGCGATATTCAAAAATCCAGCTCATAGGGCTGTGGTAACTGGGTTGACCAAATAGCTACTCCTAACGCCAACACTAGAAGTAGCCGGGGATCATGCCTACGGTGATCGCTAGATGACTCGCGCCAGCCGGAGAATCTAACTACCCCTAGGAGAAGAAAACAAAGACCTCTCTTGCCTCCAGAGAAAGGGACCCCAAAGCAAGATACAAGCCCCCCACAAATAATAATGGTGAGGTAAGAGGAAATGACAAACACAGAAATGAACCAGGTTCAGCAAAGAGAGGCCAGCTTACTAATAGCAGAATATAGCAAGATAACTTATCTGGTCAACAAAAACCCTATAAAAATCCACGCTGGAGATTCAAGAACCCCCGAACCGTCTAACGGTCCGGGGGGAGAACACCAGCCCCCTAGAGCTTCCAGCAAAGGTCAGGATACAGATAGGAACAAGCTGGACAAAAATACCAAACAAAACAAAAGCAAAAAGCAAGGAAGCAGACTTAGCTTGAAATACAGGAACCAGGATCATAGGACAAGAGCACAACAGATTAGCTCTGATTTCAACGATGCCAGGCATGAACTGAAGGTCCAGGGAGCTTATATAGCAACTAACGGCCCAGGTGAGGATATAGGAAAAGACAGAAGCTCCAGAGTCAAATCACTAATGACCACTAGAGGGAGCAAAAAGCAAAATCACAACAGTACCCCCCCCTTAGTGAGGGGTCACCGAACCCTCACCACGACCACCAGGGCGATCAGGACGAGCGGCGTGAAAGGCACGAACTAAATCGGCCGCATGAACATCAGAGGCGACCACCCAGGAATTATCTTCCTGACCATAGCCCTTCCACTTGACCAGGTAATGAAGCCTCCGCCTGGAGAGATGAGAATCCAAGATCTTCTCCACCACGTACTCCAACTCGCCCTCAACCAACACCGGAGCAGGAGGCTCAGCAGAAGGAACCACAGGCACAACGTACCGCCGCAACAAGGACCTATGAAACACGTTGTGGATAGCAAACGACACAGGAAGATCCAGGCGAAAGGATACAGGATTAAGGATTTCCAATATCTTGTAAGGACCAATAAAACGAGGTTTAAATTTGGGAGAGGAAACCTTCATAGGAACAAAGCGGGAAGAAAGCCACACCAAATCCCCAACACGTAGTCGGGGACCCACACCGCGGCGGCGGTTGGCAAAGCGCTGAGCCCTCTCCTGTGACAACTTCAAGTTGTCCACCACAAGATTCCAGATCCGCTGCAACCTATCCACCACAGAATCCACCCCAGGGCAGTCAGAAGGTTCCACATGACCCGAAGAAAAACGAGGGTGGAAACCAGAGTTGCAGAAAAACGGCGAAACCAAGGTGGCGGAACTAGCCCGATTATTAAGGGCAAACTCAGCCAACGGCAAGGTCACCCAATCGTCCTGATCAGCAGAGACAAAACACCTCAAATAAGCCTCCAAAGTCTGATTAGTTCGCTCCGTCTGTCCATTAGTCTGAGGATGGAAAGCAGACGAAAACGACAAGTCAATGCCCATCCTACTACAAAAGGATCGCCAGAATCTGGAAACGAACTGGGATCCTCTGTCTGACACAATATTCTCAGGGATGCCGTGCAAACGAACCACGTTCTGGAAAAACACAGGAACCAGATCGGAAGAGGAAGGCAGCTTAGGCAAAGGAACCAAATGGACCATCTTGGAGAAGCGATCACATATCACCCAGATAACAGACATGCCTTGAGACACCGGAAGATCAGAAATAAAATCCATGGAGATATGTGTCCAAGGTCTCTTAGGGACAGGCAAGGGCAAGAGCAACCCGCTGGCACGAGAACAGCAAGGCTTAGCTCGAGCACAAGTCCCACAGGACTGTACAAATGACCGCACATCCCTAGACAAGGAAGGCCACCAAAAGGATCTGGCCACCAGATCTCTGGTGCCAAAAATTCCTGGGTGACCTGCCAACACCGAGGAATGAACCTCGGAAATGACTCTGCTGGTCCACTTATCAGGCACAAACAGTCTGTCAGGTGGACAAGAATCAGGTCTATCAGCCTGAAATCTCTGCAACACACGTCGCAGATCTGGAGAAATAGCTGACAAGATAATACCATCCTTAAGAATACCAACAGGTTCAGCGACTCCAGGAGCATCAGGCACAAAGCTCCTGGAAAGAGCATCGGCCTTCATATTTTTTGAACCTGGTAAATACGAGACAACAAAGTCAAAACGGGAGAAAAACAATGACCAGCGGGCCTGTCTAGGATTCAGGCGTTTAGCAGACTCGAGATACATCAGATTTTTGTGATCAGTCAAGACCACCACACGATGCTTAGCACCCTCGAGCTAATGACGCCACTCCTCAAATGCCCATTTCATGGCCAACAACTCCCGATTGCCCACATCATAATTTCGCTCCGCAGGCGAAAACTTCCTAGAGAAAAAGGCGCAAGGTCTCATAACAGAGCAACCAGGGCCTCTCTGCGACAAAACGGCCCCTGCTCCAATCTCTGAAGCATCCACCTCAACCTGAAAGGGAAGCGAGACATCAGGCTGGCACAAAACAGGCGCCGAAGTAAACCGACGTTTCAACTCCTGGAAAGCCTCCACGGCAGCAGGAGCCCAATTAACCACATCGGAACCCTTCTTGGTCATATCCGTCAAAGGTTTCACAATGCTAGAAAAGTTAGCGATAAAACGACGGTAGAAGTTAGCGAAACCCAAGAACTTCTGAAGACTCTTAACTGACGAGGGCTGAGTCCAATCAAGAATAGCTCGGACCTTGACTGGGTCCATCTCCACAGCAGAAGGGGAAAAAATGAACCCCAAAAAGGGAACCTTCTGTACACCAAAAAGACACTTTGAGCCCTTGACAAACAAAGAATTTTCACGCAAAATTTTAAAGACCATCCTGACCTGCTCCACATGCGAGTCCCAATTATCAGAAAAAAACAGAATATCATCCAGATAAACGATCAAAAATTTATCCAGATAGTTCCGGAAAATGTCATGCATAAAGGACTGAAAAACTGAAGGGGCATTAGAGAGCCCAAAAGGCATCACCAAGTACTCAAAATGACCTTCGGGCGTATTGAATGCGGTTTTCCATTCATCCCCTTGCTTAATGCGCACAAGGTTGTACGCACCACGAAGGTCTATCTTGGTAAACCACTTGGCACCTTTAATCCGGGCAAACAAGTCAGACAACAGCGGCAAAGGATACTGAAATTTGACAGTGATCTTATTTAAAAGCCGATAGTCAATACAAGGCCTCAAAGATCCGTCCTTTTTAGCCACAAAAAAGAATCCCGCACCAAGAGGGGAAGAAGACGGACGGATGTGTCCTTTCTCCAGAGACTCCTTGATATATGAACGCATAGCGGTATGTTCAGGTATCGACAGATTAAACAGTCTTCCCTTAGGAAATTTACTGCCTGGAATCAAATCTATTGCACAGTCACATTCCCTATGAGGAGGCAATGCACTGGACCTGGACTCGCTAAAGACATCCTGATAATCAGACAAATACTCCGGAACTTCCGAAGGCGTAGAAGAAGCAATAGACACAGGCAGGGAATCCTCATGAATACCACGACAGCCCCAACTAGACACTGACATAGCCTTCCAGTCAAGAACTGGATTATGGGTCTGTAACCATGGCAGGCCCAAAACAACCAAATCATGCATTTTATGTAGAACGAGAAAACGTATCACCTCGCGGTGTTCAGGAGTCATGCACATGGTAACCTGTGTCCAATACTGCGGTTTATTTTCTGCTAATGGCGTAGCATCAATACCCCTAAGAGGGATAGGATTTTCTAATGGTTCAAGAATAAAACCACAGCGCTTAGCAAATGAGAGATCCATAAGACTCAGGGCAGCACCTGAATCTACAAACGCCATGACAGGATAAGATGACAGTGAGCAAATCAAAGTTACAGACAGAATAAACTTAGGATGCAAATTACCAACGGTGACAGGACTAACAACCTTAGATATACACTCACTGGCCACTTTATTAGGTACACCTGTCCAACTTCTTGTTAACACTTAATTTCTAATCAGCCAATCACATGGCGGCAACTCAGTGCATTTAGGCATGTAGACATGGTCAAGACAATCTCCTGCAGTTCAAACCGAGCATCAGTATGGGGAAGAAAGGTGATTTGAGTGCCTTTGAACGTGGCATGGTTGTTGGTGCCAGAAGGGCTGGTCTGAGTATTTCAGAAACTGCTGATCTACTGGGATTTTCACGCACAACCATCTCTAGGGTTTACAGAGAATGGCCCGAAAAAGAAAAATAATCCAGTGAGCGGCAGTTCTGTGGGCGGAAATGCCTTGTTGATGCCAGAGGTCAGAGGAGAATGGGCAGACTGGTTCGAGCTGATAGAAAGGCAACAGTGACT
Source organism: Ranitomeya variabilis (assembly GCF_051348905.1). NCBI lineage: Eukaryota > Metazoa > Chordata > Amphibia > Anura > Dendrobatidae > Ranitomeya > Ranitomeya variabilis. Next base: position 603,802,232 of record NC_135236.1, read on the forward strand.
CAAATCGCCACCCGTTACAACCAAGGTAGGCCTAAGAGCATCTCTGAACGCACAGTGCGTCGAACTTTGAGGCAGATGGGCTACAGCAGCAGAAGACCACACCGGGTACCACTCCTTTCAGCTAAGAACAGGAAACTGAGGCTACAATTTGCACAAGCTCATCGAAATTGGACAGTAGAAGATTGGAAAACGTTGCTTGGTCTGATGAGTCTCGATTTCTGCTGCGACATTCGGATGGTAGGGTCAGAATTTGGCGTAAACAACATGAAAGCATGGATCCATCCTGCCTTGTATGGAGCATCTTTGGGATGTGCAGCCGACAAATCTGCGGCAACTGTGTGATGCCATCATGTCAATATGGACCAAAATCTCTGAGGAATGCTTCCAGCACCTTGTTGAATCTATGCCACGAAGAATTGAGGCAGTTCTGAAGGCAAAAGGGGTCCAACCCGTTACTAGCATGGTGTACCTAATAAAGTGGCCGGTGAGTGTACGTTTAGAGCATGCTGAGATAACATGTGTAGAATCACCACAGTAGTAGCACAAGCCATTCCGGCGTCTATGAATTTTCCTCTCATTTCTAGTCAGGATTCTATCACATTGCATCAAATCAGGTGTCTGTTCAGACAACAACATGAGGGAATTTGCGGTTTTGCGCTCCCGCAACCGCCGGTCAATTTGAATAGCCAGGGGCATGGTATCATTCAGACCTGTGGGAATGGGAAAACCCACCATAACATTCTTAATGGCCTCAGAAAGGCCATTTCTAAAATTAGCGGCCAGTGCACACTCGTTCCAATGTGTCAGCACGGACCATTTCCGAAATTTTTGGCAATACACCTCAGCCTCGTCCTGGCCCTGAGACATAGCCAGCAAGGCTTTCTCTGCCTGAATCTCAAGATTGGGTTCCTCATAAAGTAAACCGAGCGCCAGAAAAAACGCATCAATATCAGCCAATGCCGGATCTCCTGGCGCCAACGAAAAAGCCCAATCTTGAGGGTCACCCCGTAAGAATGAAATAACAATTTTTACTTGTTGAGCAGAGTCTCCAGACGAACAAGGTTTCAGGGACAAAAACAATTTACAATTATTCCTGAAATTCCTAAACTTAAATCGGTCTCCTGAAAACAGTTCAGGAATCGGAATCTTGGGTTCAGACCTAGGATTTCTGGTAACATAATCTTGTATACCCTGCACACGAGCGGCAAGCTGGTCCACACTTGTAATCAAGGTCTGGACATTCATGTCTGCAGCAAGCTTAAGCCACTCTGAGGTAAAGGGGAAAAGAAAAAAAAAATGAGAGAGGGAAAAAAAAAAACTCAAAATTTTCTTTCTTATAATCCCACTTCTGCAATGCATTAAACATTTAATACTGGCCTGGCATACTGTTATGACCCCAGTGGACAGGGTCTCAGAGGAACGTGTAAGTCTGCGATATTCAAAAAACCAGCTCATAGGGCTGTGGTAACTGGGTTGACCAAATAGCTACTCCTAACGCCAACACTAGAAGTAGCCGGGGATCATGCCTACGGTGATCGCTAGATGACTCGCGCCAGCCGGAGAATCTAACTACCCCTAGGAGAAGAAAACAAAGACCTCTCTTGCCTCCAGAGAAAGGGACCCCAAAGCAAGATACAAGCCCCCCACAAATAATAACGGTGAGGTAAGAGGAAATGACAAACACAGAAATGAACCAGGTTCAGCAAAGAGAGGCCAGCTTACTAATAGCAGAATATAGCAAGATAACTTATCTGGTCAACAAAAACCCTATAAAAATCCACGCTGGAGATTCAAGAACCCCCGAACCGTCTAACGGTCCGGGGGGAGAACACCAGCCCCCTAGAGCTTCCAGCAAAGGTCAGGATACAGATAGGAACAAGCTGGACAAAAATACCAAACAAAACAAAAGCAAAAAGCTAGGAAGCAGACTTAGCTTGAAATACAGGAACCAGGATCATAGGACAAGAGCACAACAGATTAGCTCTGATTTCAACGATGCCAGGCATGAACTGAAGGTCCAGGGAGCTTATATAGCAACGCCCCTGAACTAACGGCCCAGGTGAGGATATAGGAAAAGACAGAAGCTCCAGAGTCAAATCACTAATGACCACTAGAGGGAGCAAAAAGCAAAATCACAACAGTCCGCTAATGATTGGAGCTAATTTTTCATTCAAAAAGTCAAATGCGCTCCTTCCCTTCCGAGCCCTGCCGTGTGCCCAAACAGTGGTTTACCCCCACATGTGAGCTATCAGTGTACTCAGGAGAAATTGCCCAATAAATTTTAGGATCCATTTTATCCTGTTGCCCATGTGGAAATGAACAAATTGAGGCTAAAAGACATTTTTTGTGAAAAAAAAAGTACTTTTTCATTTTTACGGATCAATTTGTGAAGCACCTTGGGGTTCAAAGTGCTCACTATGCATCTAGATAAGTTCCTTGGGGGGTCTAGTTTCCAAAATGGGGTCACTTGTGGGGGAGCTCCAATGCTTAGGCACACAGGGGCTCTCCACACGCGACATGGTGTCCGCTAACGATTGGAGCTAATTTTTCATTCAAAAGTCAAATGGTGCTCCTTCCTTTCCAAGCCTTGCCGTGTGCACAAACAGTGGTTTGTGACCACATATGAGGCATCGGTGTACTCAGGAGAAATTGCCCAACACATTTTAGGATCCATTTCATCCTGTTGCCCATGTAAAAATGAAAAAATTGAGGCTAAAATAAATTTTTTGTGAAAAAAAAGTACTTTTTCATTTTTAAGGATCAATTTGTGAAGCACCTGGGGGTTCAAAATGCTCACTATGCATCTAGGTAAGCTCCTTGGGGGGTCTAGTTTTCAAAATGGGGTCACTTGTGGGGGAGCTCCAATGTTTAGGCACACAGGGGCTCTCCAAACGCGACATGGTGTCCGCTAAAGATTGGAGCCAATTTTTCATTGAAAAAGTCAAATGGCGCTCCTTCCCTTCCGAGCTCTGTCGTGCGCCTTAACAGTGGTTCCCCCCCACATATGGGGTATCAGCGTACTCAGGACAAATTGTACAATAACTTTTGGAGTCCAGTTTCTCTTTTTACCCTTGGGAAAATAAAAAAATTGTTGCTAAAACATCATTTTTGTGACTAAAAAGTTAAATGTTCATTTTTTCCTTCCATGTTGCTTCTGCTGCTGTGAAGCACCTTAAGGGTTAATAAACTTCTTGAATGTGGTTTTGAGCACCTTGAGGGGTGCAGTTTTTAGAATGGTGTCACTTTTGGGTATTTTCAGCCATATAGACCCCTCAAACTGACTTCAAATGTGAGGTGGTCCCTAAAAAAAATGGTTTTGTAAATTTCGTTGTAAAAATGAGAAATCGCTGGTCAAATTTTAACCCTTATAACTTCCTAGCAAAAAAAAATTTTGTTTCCAAAATTGTGCTGATGTAAAGTAGACATGTGGGTAATGTTATTTATTAACTATCTTGTGTCACATAGCTCTCTCATTTAACAGAATAAAATTCAAAATTTGAAAATTGCGAAATTTTCTAAATTTTAGCCAAATTTCCATTTTTTCACAAATAAACGCAAAAATTATCGACCTAAATTTACCACTATCGTGAAGCTCAATATGTCACGAAAAAACAATCTCAGAACCGCTAGGATCCGTTGAAGCATTCCTGAGTTTTTACCTCATAAAGGGACACTGGTCAGAATTGGAAAAAACGGCCAGGTCATTAAGGTCAAAATAGGCTGGGTCATGAAGGGGTTAAAGCAGCAGGGCACCTGTTCTCTATTAGGGTTGTATGTGCTGTGATGCTCTGTTCATAAAATGTATCTTCCTCTTAAGGGAGGTGCCTGGGCAACGTGTTCATTCTGTAGGATCGTTGCCTCCTGCTCAGGCCACACTCTGATGTGCTCTGTGATTTGAAGACTGTTGCTTTGCATTATACTAATTTCTCTGTCTCCACAGAATCCTCTGCTCGAAGTTCCCTGTCCTGGATTTCTCTGGGCACTATCCAGATACCACTATTGGCTGGATCAGCCTTCCCGGGATTACACAGAACGTCCGGGGTTCTCTCAACTAATAGAGCCAGTATTCCACAGTCTCTTCTATCCAGTCTGTATGAGTCATCCCTCGTGTCCGGGATTTAGGCCTCCTGGTGTGGTGACAGGGAATCCCTGTATAGGGATATACCTTGCCCAATGCTCCACTGCATGGTACAGGGTCGTGACCTAGAGGGTCTTCCCCTCAGGTGCCTTTTCCCTTTTACTAGAAGCCTAGTATGATAATGGAGCCTTTCAAAGTAACATAAGTGCATAGTGCTATTTAAGAAAGTGCATAGTGCTATTTGAGAAAGAGACATCAAGTAAACCATGGAGAAGCAAACATTATCAATTGGTTCAAAGAGGGTAAAGTCATAACCTGCACGTGTAGTCCAGGCCATGATGCGCGTTTCGCGTTTAAGCTTTTTCCTGGGGGGTCTGTATGGACGTTTCGCCCTCCGGCTTCCCATGTTACACGAGTAATCATGAAGCTGCCGCTATGGCAACTGTGACCCACAAGCATCACTTCTCAGGCGCTGGAGGCGATGCCTCAGAATGTATGTGGAGCAGCCCCCAGACGCAGGACGGCGGGGTACTCGGATCCGGGTCTCTCGGTTCTGGGGATGTCACGGTGGCCTGACCCGGTCCGTGGTCCTGCTAAGGGGCGCCCAATAAAAGGTGTAGGTGGTGGTGTAGGTCGCAGTAAATAACGAGGACACAGGGTTGCAGTCTCTTTACCTCTTTACTGAAGGCTTCGGCATCCGCAATCCAGAGCACTGTTAACTGGGCTGGCTGAGACCGGCCGGTCCGAAGGCACATCCAGAGTTCCCTTTGCAGGTGGAAATCAGTGCCTACCTACTAGCGCATGGGTGTTGTAGTACTTCCCTGCTGAGCACCACGGGATAGTCCTCACAACTGTCGTGTATGTTTCTGTTCTTTCTCTCCGTCCCCCAGATGATATGGATAGGACGCACCCGTATGATGGGGTAGGCCTGGAGTTATTTTATAGGGACTGTAGAGATGCCCCTCTCCCACAATTGCCTCCGTTGTCTTCATTAGGTGATTTAGGTGAGGCAGCCAACCTATAATTAACTGCCCTGCCGTTGGTTTGAAATAATGTGTGGAGCCCAATACTTCCTCGGCGTTCCGGCCACCGGCTACGCGCCTCAGTAGAATGTTGCCGATCTCGGGGCACGACTCCTACTGGTTCTTTCGCCTTTGTGCTGTGATCTCATTTCTCACTTCTCCACAATAAACCGCACTTCTTATCCTTTCTTAAGATGCCGCCGCAACGAAGTGCAGGCGCGGCTCCGTAACGATCTGTCCTTTTTGCTAGGCCTCTGTCAGGATCCCACCCCTGACAGGGACCCCCCTGGATCTTCCCAAGCAACCTCTTCTCTCACTAGGTGTTGCCTGGGCAAAACCCAGTCAGCTTCTCTCTAACTTCCTATCCAGCCCCCAGTTTTACCAAAGTGTGAGGAGTGGCCTAATACATAGAACCCTTTGCTCCCCCTGGTGGCCGGAGTGTGAAGTGTAATGTGTGACTGTGATACCTGGTCAGGTGAACTCCTTTAGTGCCATCAGATGTACCATCACTCCCCTTAGTGGCGGAGCAACAGTACTGCAACGACCAGGACTCTGGGGCGCTGCATATGCATAATGGGCATGTGCACATGTCCATCTTAGAAATGGTATCGCAGAATTAGGAAAAGCTATGAGCAAACATAAGACCTCTGAATCGTGTGGAGGATCATACACATGCAGACCAGGTAAATAGGGGACCATAAATTGAACAATGCAATTAAAGTGAATAAGTGGATGAAGCATTGAACATGAGCAATTAAAGGACATTAGAGCATCAAGATATGTAGCCTATAGGAGAAGACATATTATATAACTATATAAAGTAAGTCTATATAGTACATTATAATATTATTAGTGATACAAATAAATAATAATTAAATTTAAAAAATCAGGTGACAAACAATTATAGCAAAGTGAAAATAGTGCACTACTATACTGAGACTAATGTCAAAAATAATTTTTTTGTATATATAAGGTAAGTATCATAACCATCCCCAAAATGACTAATAAGGTGACTCTCCAGCAACCTAACCTTTTGTCAGTGGATTGTGGTGAGATGGCCAGTGGAGAGGTATGAGAGAGAGGCTTTTAGGCAATTGCGAAATAAGGATACCTACACTCCGCTCCCTATGAATGCTTTCCAGAAAAAAATGGATAATCTTCTAAATATGGCATTCGAGAGAGGAATCATTTCCAAAAAGATCCGTGACGGTCTCCCTGTGAGTTGTCCAAAGGTGCCCACGTTTTTTCTTCTCCCCAAGGTCCACAAAGATGGAACCAACCCACTGGGGAGTCCTATTGTTTCTGGAATAGGAGGGCTATGTGATCTGATGTGTAAATTCATTGAATACTATCTACGGCTGCAGGTTGAAACCTTGCCCTCCTATGTCAAGGACACTGTGAACATCTTAAGGCACCTTAATGGGTTACACCTTGAACCAGACATGCTCCTCATGACTGCAGACATTGAGTCTATCTACAACTGTACTGATCACTAGGGTTGAGCGACTTTCATTTTTTTAAGATCGAGTAGGGTTTTGGGAAACCCGATTTTGTCCAGAGTCGAGTCGAGTGCAGTCGGCCGATTATCGCTAAAAGTCGGGGATCGACCGAAACACGAAACCCAATGCAAGTCAATGGGGAAGCATAGTCGGCAGTGAGTGGAGGCCAGGAAAACACCTACAGTGCCCATTTTAATGCCAAAAACATCCATTCTTGTTTCTGAAGCTTGTCAATCTTAATTAACTTTATAATAATAGTTGGGCATAGGGAATTGGGGGTCATTTGGCAAAAGTTGTGGGGGGAGTAGGGCCGGCTCAAGTTTTTCGTGGGCCCAGGAAATGCGGACTACGTCACGGCGGTGTTGCAGGGAAAGGTAATTATTTAAAAGTTGCAAGTGCTGTGATCCTGAGCAAGCAGGGGGGGGGCCCACTCGTTCGCATTGCCACTGGCACAGGGCCCCTCAAAGTACGGCGGTGTGTTTGCATGGCGGGGGCGCCTCCCACCAGCAGCGACACTTTTGCGTACTCTGAGGGGCCCTGTGCCAGTGACGTCGCCAACGAGTATGCCCCCCCACCTGATGAAGGAACCTGCACTTTCATCTGCACCTTCCTCTTTGTCCCTGTGTAAGGTGGTATAACATGCGGGAAGGGGAACCTTACTTTCAGCAGGGACAGATTCTGGCTGTGTAGAGTACAAGGGGAATGTAGTGGTCTCGGTCAATGTACCAGCAGACTCATTTAGCAGTGGCTGGGCAATGGGCAGGATGAGGAGGAAACAGATATAGGGCCAAAGAATAAAGTAGGCTACATGCAGTTCAAAATTGGTAACAGGACTAAACAGGCGGCATTGCTTTGTTCAGTGGAGTAGCAAACCCAAGAGCAGCAGACACTGTTTCAAGGGCCTAACCACACTAGTAGGCCAAATGCAGTTTAATATCTGATAGTATAGGGCGAAAGCCAGAATGTGGAAGCTCAGCTTTGTTCAGTTGAGGACAACACCAGGGAGGGGCAGACACCTTTAGTAGGCCGGAAAAGCCTATTGCATTTTTTAAAATGGTAATTTGGAGCAGAAGGTTGAAGCTCAGCTTTATTTAGTTGAGGGCAACACCAGGGAGGGGCAGAAGCCGTTAGTAGGCCCTAACCACCATTTTTTTTTTAAAACCACTTAATGAGAGCCGGAAGGTTGAAGCTCAGCTTTATTTAGTTGAGGACAACACCAGGGAGGGGCAGAAGCCGTTAGTAGGCCCTAACCACCATTTTTTTTTTTTAAAACCACATAATGAGAGCCGGAAGGTTGAAGCTCAGCTTTATTTAGTTGAGGACAACACCAGGGAGGGGCAGAAGCCGTTAGTAGGCCCTAACCACCTTTTTTTTTTTAAAACCACATAATGAGAGCCGGAAGGTTGAAGCTCAGCTTTATTTAGTTGAGGACAACACCAGGGAGGGGCAGAAGCCGTTAGTAGGCCCTAACCACCTTTTTTTTTTTTAAAACCACATAATGAGAGCCGGAAGGTTGAAGCTCAGCTTTATTTAGTTGAGGACAACACCAGGGAGGGGCAGAAGCCGTTAGTAGGCCCTAACCACCATTTTTTTTTTTAAAACCACATAATGAGAGCCGGAAGGTTGAAGCTCAGCTTTATTTAGTTGAGGACAACACCAGGGAGGGGCAGAAGCCGTTAGTAGGCCCTAACCACCTTTTTTTTTTTTAAAACCACATAATGAGAGCCGGAAGGTTGAAGCTCAGCTTTATTTAGTTGAGGACAACACCAGGGAGGGGCACACAGACAGACTCCTTTAGTAGGCCTGAAAAGCCTATTGCATTTTTCAAAATGGTAATTTGGAGCAGAAGGTTGAAGCTCAGCTTTATTTAGTTGAGGGCAACACCAGGGAGGGGCAGAAGCCGTTAGTAGGCCCTAACCAAAGTTGAAGGCCAAATGCAGTTTAATTTCTGATACTATAGGCCGAAAGCCAGAAGGTGGAAGTTCCGATTTAGACAGTGGAGCACAATTTGAATTAGGGACTGCAGACAGACTTAGTAGGCTGTCCCCTGTGGACCATGCATCCACCACATTAACCCATTGCGCCGTAATGGACACGTAATCTTCCGTGGCCATGCCTACAGGTCCATGCGTCTGTTGTCAGGTGCACCTTTGTACTCACAGATTGCCAGAGTGCATGGACAATGCGGTCTTCTACATGCTGGTGGAGGGTTGGGATGGCTTTTCTCGCAAAAGAAGTGTCGACTGGTTAGCTTGTAGCGTTGTACAGCGTAGTCCATCATGGCCTTATTAATAGTAAATAAAATATATAACTAGGCTCTATGAACTTTTAAATAGGTTCCAGGGGTACACGGGCAGCATTGGTGTGGTCAGTGGAGGAGTATTGCAAGTAGGGGCTGCAGACAGGCTATCAAAGGCCTAAAATAACAAACAGTAGGCAGTCATGGCAGTTTTACATCGGTTACATGGATACACAGGCAGGCACTCCAGGCAGCATTGTGGTCAGTGGAGGAGTATTGCAAGTAGGGGCCGCAGACAGGCTATCAAAGGCCTAAAATAACAAACAATAGGCTCATTGCAGTTTTACAGCGGTTACATGGATAGACGGGCAGGCAGCTTGGTGGTGGTGAGTGGAGGAGTATTTAAAGTAGGGACCGCAGACAGGCTTCAAAGGCCTAACATAAGAAAATGGGCTGGCTGTAGGCACTTTATAATTGGTTCCAGGGGTACACGGGCAGCAGTGGTCTGGTCAGTGGAGGAGTATTTAAAGTAGGGACCGCAGACAGGCTTCAAAGGCCTAACATAAGAAAATGGGCTGGCTGTAGGCACTTTATAATTGGTTCCAGGGGTACACGGGCAGCAGTGGTCTGGTCAGTGGAGGAGTATTTAAAGTAGGGACCGCAGACAGGCTATCAAAGGCCTAAAATAACAAACAATAGGCTCATGGCAGTTTCACAGCGGTTACATGGATACACGGGCAGGCAGCTTGGTGGTGGTGAGTGGAGGAGTATTTAAAGTAGGGACCGCAGACAGGCTTCAAAGGCCTAACATAAGAAAATGGGCTGGCTGTAGGCACTTTATAATTGGTTCCAGGGGTACACGGGCAGCAGTGGTCTGGTCAGTGGAGGAGTATTTAAAGTAGGGACCGCAGACAGGCTATCAAAGGCCTAACATAACAAACAATAGGCTCATGATGGCAGTTTCACAGCGGTTACATGGATACACGGGCAGGCAGCTTGGTGGTGAGTGGAGGAGTATTTAAAGTAGGGACCGCAGACAGGCTATCAAAGGCCTAACATAAGAAAATGGGCTGGCTGTAGGCACTTTATAATTGGTTCCAGGGGTACACGGGCAGCAGTGGTCTGGTCAGTGGAGGAGTATTTAAAGTAGGGACCGCAGACAGGCTATCAAAGGCCTAACATAACAAACAATAGGCTCATGATGGCAGTTTCACAGCGGTTACATGGATACACGGGCAGGCAGCTTGGTGGTGAGTGGAGGAGTATTTAAAGTAGGGACCGCAGACAGGCTATCAAAGGCCTAAAATAACAAACAATAGGCTCATGGCAGTTTCACAGCGGTTACATGGATACACGGGCAGGCAGCTTGGTGGTGGTGAGTGGAGGAGTATTTAAAGTAGGGACCGCAGACAGGCTTCAAAGGCCTAACATAAGAAAATGGGCTGGCTGTAGGCACTTTATAATTGGTTCCAGGGGTACACGGGCAGCAGTGGTCTGGTCAGTGGAGGAGTATTTAAAGTAGGGACCGCAGACAGGCTATCAAAGGCCTAAAATAACAAACAATAGGCTCATGGCAGTTTTACAGCGGTTACATGGATACACAGGCAGCTTGGTGGTGAGTGGAGGAGTATTTAAAGTAGGGACCGCAGACAGGCTATCAAAGGCCTAAAATAACAAACAATAGGCTCATGGCAGTTTCACAGCGGTTACATGGATACACGGGCAGGCAGCTTGGTGGTGGTGAGTGGAGGAGTATTTAAAGTAGGGACCGCAGAAAGGCTTCAAAGGCCTAACATAAGAAAATGGGCTGGCTGTAGGCACTTTATAATTGGTTCCAGGGGTACACGGGCAGCAGTGGTCTGGTCAGTGGAGGAGTATTTAAAGTAGGGACCGCAGACAGGCTTCAAAGGCCTAACATAAGAAAATGGGCTGGCTGTAGGCACTTTATAATTGGTTCCAGGGGTACACGGGCAGCAGTGGTCTGGTCAGTGGAGGAGTATTTAAAGTAGGGACCGCAGACAGGCTATCAAAGGCCTAACATAACAAACAATAGGCTCATGGCAGTTTCACAGCGGTTACATGGATACACGGGCAGGCAGCTTGGTGGTCAGTGGAGGAGTATTTAAAGTAGGGACCGCAGACAGGCTATCAAAGGCCTAAAATAACAAACAATAGGCTCATGGCAGTTTCACAGCGGTTACATGGATACACGGGCAGGCAGCTTGGTGGTGAGTGGAGGAGTATTTAAAGTAGGGACCGCACACAGGCTATCAAAGGCCTAAAATAACAAACAATAGGCTCATGGCAGTTTCACAGCGGTTACATGGATACACGGGCAGGCAGCTTGGTGGTGAGTGGAGGAGTATTTAAAGTAGGGACCGCACACAGGCTATCAAAGGCCTAAAATAACAAACAATAGGCTCATGGCAGTTTCACAGCGGTTACATGGATACACGGGCAGGCAGCTTGGTGGTGGTGAGTGGAGGAGTATTTAAAGTAGGGACCGCAGACAGGCTTCAAAGGCCTAACATAAGAAAATGGGCTGGCTGTAGGCACTTTATAATTGGTTCCAGGGGTACACGGGCAGCAGTGGTCTGGTCAGTGGAGGAGTATTTAAAGTAGGGACCGCAGACAGGCTATCAAAGGCCTAACATAACAAACAATAGGCTCATGATGGCAGTTTCACAGCGGTTACATGGATACACGGGCAGGCAGCTTGGTGGTGAGTGGAGGAGTATTTAAAGTAGGGACCGCAGACAGGCTATCAAAGGCCTAACATAAGAAAATGGGCTGGCTGTAGGCACTTTATAATTGGTTCCAGGGGTACACGGGCAGCAGTGGTCTGGTCAGTGGAGGAGTATTTAAAGTAGGGACCGCAGACAGGCTATCAAAGGCCTAAAATAACAAACAATAGGCTCATGGCAGTTTCACAGCGGTTACATGGATACACGGGCAGGCAGCTTGGTGGTGGTGAGTGGAGGAGTATTTAAAGTAGGGACCGCAGACAGGCTTCAAAGGCCTAACATAAGAAAATGGGCTGGCTGTAGGCACTTTATAATTGGTTCCAGGGGTACACGGGCAGCAGTGGTCTGGTCAGTGGAGGAGTATTTAAAGTAGGGACCGCAGACAGGCTATCAAAGGCCTAACATAACAAACAATAGGCTCATGATGGCAGTTTCACAGCGGTTACATGGATACACGGGCAGGCAGCTTGGTGGTGAGTGGAGGAGTATTTAAAGTAGGGACCGCAGACAGGCTATCAAAGGCCTAACATAAGAAAATGGGCTGGCTGTAGGCACTTTATAATTGGTTCCAGGGGTACACGGGCAGCAGTGGTCTGGTCAGTGGAGGAGTATTTAAAGTAGGGACCGCAGACAGGCTATCAAAGGCCTAACATAACAAACAATAGGCTCATGATGGCAGTTTCACAGCGGTTACATGGATACACGGGCAGGCAGCTTGGTGGTGAGTGGAGGAGTATTTAAAGTAGGGACCGCAGACAGGCTATCAAAGGCCTAAAATAACAAACAATAGGCTCATGGCAGTTTCACAGCGGTTACATGGATACACGGGCAGGCAGCTTGGTGGTGGTGAGTGGAGGAGTATTTAAAGTAGGGACCGCAGACAGGCTTCAAAGGCCTAACATAAGAAAATGGGCTGGCTGTAGGCACTTTATAATTGGTTCCAGGGGTACACGGGCAGCAGTGGTCTGGTCAGTGGAGGAGTATTTAAAGTAGGGACCGCAGACAGGCTATCAAAGGCCTAAAATAACAAACAATAGGCTCATGGCAGTTTTACAGCGGTTACATGGATACACAGGCAGCTTGGTGGTGAGTGGAGGAGTATTTAAAGTAGGGACCGCAGACAGGCTATCAAAGGCCTAAAATAACAAACAATAGGCTCATGGCAGTTTCACAGCGGTTACATGGATACACGGGCAGGCAGCTTGGTGGTGGTGAGTGGAGGAGTATTTAAAGTAGGGACCGCAGAAAGGCTTCAAAGGCCTAACATAAGAAAATGGGCTGGCTGTAGGCACTTTATAATTGGTTCCAGGGGTACACGGGCAGCAGTGGTCTGGTCAGTGGAGGAGTATTTAAAGTAGGGACCGCAGACAGCCTTCAAAGGCCTAACATAAGAAAATGGGCTGGCTGTAGGCACTTTATAATTGGTTCCAGGGGTACACGGGCAGCAGTGGTCTGGTCAGTGGAGGAGTATTTAAAGTAGGGACCGCAGACAGGCTATCAAAGGCCTAACATAACAAACAATAGGCTCATGGCAGTTTCACAGCGGTTACATGGATACACGGGCAGGCAGCTTGGTGGTCAGTGGAGGAGTATTTAAAGTAGGGACCGCAGACAGGCTATCAAAGGCCTAAAATAACAAACAATAGGCTCATGGCAGTTTTACAGCGGTTACATGGATACACAGGCAGCTTGGTGGTGAGTGGAGGAGTAGTGCAAGGAGTGTCTGTCCCAGTACTCCCAAAATATAAATAGATGTTAATGTCTCGCAAAACAACCAAAACAAAAAAAAAAGGTGGCATACTTAGGTACAGGGGTGGGCTCATCTACTGAGTTTCTGACATTGTAATTTGGCAGTAACTATTTAATGGTGCCAATATAGGACACAGACACAGACTACTTTAAGTTGCATCATAGATGTCTACAAATTTGTATTGTCAGTGCCAGACATTGAATGATGTCAGCGAATAGACTAAAGATTGGTGGAGCTGTGCGACATAATTTTGCACGTGGTAGAGCACATTTTGAGCTGGGGTAGGGGGGAACTCTCTTGAGGCCGGCGGGACCGCCCCAGGGCCCCTCATGTTACAACGGTGTGTCTGACGTTGGGTGCGCACCACCACCGCCAGAGACACTACATTGTACTATGAGGGACCCAGTAGCAATGCCGTCAACCAAAAGCGAGCACACCCACCTCTTCAGACAAACAGCAGTCTCACGGGTGCTTGCGCCAAGTCGCGATACCACGGCCCCGTGTGGGGAGTTTTGCCATTTAGGGAGGTGTAAACATGTCGTATGCTGTACAATCAGCTGCAGCAAATTAGACATTAGAAAAGTAATTCACAGGCAAGAGCTTTTCATAGGAAAGCTAGGTGTCGGCCGGGCAAGGTGGGGCAAAAGATTTCGAAATCCAGTTGTGGTTCATTTTAATGAATGTTAGATCGTCAACATTTTGGGTAGCCAGACGAGTCCTTTTTTCGGTTAATATTGAACCTGCAGCACTGAATACTCTTTCTGATAGGACACTTGCTGCCGGGCAAGCAAGCTCCTGCAATGCATATTCTGCCAATTCTGGCCAGGTGTCTAATTTGGAGGCCCAGTAATCAAATGGGAATGACGGTTGAGGGAGAACATCGATAAGGGATGAAAAATAGTTAGTAACCATACTGGACAAATGTTGTCTCCTGTCACTTTCAATTGATGCAGCAGTACCTGTCCTGTCTGCGGTCATAGCAAAATCACTCCACAACCTGGTCAGAAAACCCCTCTGTCCAACGCCACTTCTGATGTGTGCACCCCTAACACTCCTAGTCTGCTGCCCCCTGGAGCTTGTGTGAGAACGATCACGTGCGCTGTGTGCTGGGAATGCCTGAAGCAAACGGTCAACAAGAGTTGATTGTTTGGTTGCTAATATTAGTTCCAAGTTCTCATGTGGCATAATATTTTGCAATTTGCCTTTATAGCGTGGATCAAGGAGGCAGGCCAACCAGTAATCGTCATCGTTCATCATTTTCGTAATGCGTGTGTCCCTTTTTAGGATACGTAAGGCATAATCCGCCATGTGGGCCAAAGTTCCAGTTGTCAAATCTCCGGTTGTGATTGGTTGAGGGGCAGTTGCAGGCAAATCTACGTCACTTGTGTCCCTCAAAAAACCAGAACCCGGCCGTGACACGCAACCAATTTCCTGTGCCCCCGTGAAAGTTTCCGCATTAAAAATATACTCATCCCCATCATCCTCCTCGTCCTCCACCTCCTCTTCGCCCGCTACCTCGTCCTGTACACTGCCCTGACCAGACAATGGCTGACTGTCATCAAGGCTTCCCTCTTCCTCTGGTGCAGACGCCTGCTCCTTTATGTGCGTCAAACTTTGCATCAGCAGACGCATTAGGGGGATGCTCATGCTTATTACGGCGTTGTCTGCACTAACCAGCCGTGTGCATTCCTCAAAACACTGAAGGACTTGACACATGTCTTGTATCTTCGACCACTGCACACCTGACAACTCCATGTCTGCCATCCTACTGCCTGCCCGTGTATCCTCCCACAAATAAATAACAGCACGCCTCTGTTCGCACAGTCTCTGAAGCATGTGCAGTGTTGAGTTCCACCTTGTTGCAACGTCTATGATTAGGCGATGCTGGGGAAGGTTCAAAGACCGCTGATAGGTCTGCATACGGCTGGCGTGTACAGGCGAACGTCGGATATGTGAGCAAAGTGCACGCACTTTGAGGAGCAGGTCGGAGAACCCAGGATAAGTTTTCAATAAGCACTGCACCACCAGGTTTAAGGTGTGAGCCAGGCAAGGAATGTGTTTCAGTTGGGAAAGGGAGATGGCAGCCATGAAATTCCTTCCGTTATCACTCACTACCTTGCCTGCCTCAAGATCTACTGTGCCCAGCCACGACTGCGTTTCTTGTTGCAAGAACTCGGACAGAACTTCCGCGGTGTGTCTGTTGTCGCCCAAACACTTCATAGCCAATACAGCCTGCTGACGCTTGGCAGTAGCTGGCCCATAATGGGACAACTGGTGTGCAACAGTGTCATCTGCCGATGGAGTGGTTGGCCGACTGCGTTCTGTGGAAGAGCTGTAGCTTCTGCAGGAGGACGAGGAGGAGGAGGAGGGGGTGCGAACGCCTACAGCCAACTGTTTCCTAGACCGTGGGCTAGGCACAACTGTCCCTAAATTGATGTCGCCTGTGGACCCTGCATCCACCACATTCACCCAGTGTGCCGTGATGGACACATAACGTCCCTGGCCATGCCTACTGGTCCATGCATCTGTAGTCAGGTGCACCTTTGTACTCACAGATTGCCTAAGTGCATGGACGATGCGCTGTTTAACATGCTGGTGCAGGGCTGGGATGGCTTTTCTGGAAAAAAAGTGTCGACTAGGTAGCTCGTATCGTGGTTCAGCGTACTCCATCAGGGCTTTAAAAGCTTCGCTTTCAACTAAACGGTAGGGCATCATCTCTAACGAGATTAGTCTAGCTATGTGGGCGTTAAAACCCTGTGTACGCGGATGCGAGGATAAGTACTTCCTTTTTCTAACCAGAGTCTCATGTAGGGTGAGCTGGACTGGAGAGCAGGAGATCGTGGAACTTTCGGGTGTGCCGGTGTACATGGCAGACTGAGAGACGGTTGGAGACGGTATTGTTTCCGCCGGTGCCCTAGATGCAATATTTCCTCCTACTAAACTGGTGATTCCCTGACCCTGACTGCTTTTGGCTGGCAAAGAAACCTGCACAGATACTGCCGGTGGTGCGGAAAATGGTGGCCTTACAGTGACGGAAGGGATGTTGCGTTGCTGACTAGCTTCATTGGCCGAGGGTGCTACAACCTTAAGGGACGTTTGGTAGTTAGTCCAGGCTTGAAAATGCATGGTGGTTAAGTGTCTATGCATGCAACTAGTATTTAGACTTTTCAGATTCTGACCTCTGCTTAAGCTAGTTGAACATTTTTGACAGATGACTTTGCGCTGATCAGTTGGATGTTGTTTAAAAAAATGCCAGACTGCACTCTTCCTAGACTCGGATCCCTTTTCAGGGATTGCAGACTGAGCTTTAACCGGATGGCCACGCTGTCCTCCAACAGGTTTTGGCTTTGACACGCGTTTTGGGCCAGATACGGGCCCGGCAGATGGAACCTGTTGCGATGTTGATGCCTGCTGCGGCCCCTCCTCCACCTCCGCTTCTGAACTACTGCCGCCTGCACCCTGTTCCCCCAATGGCTGCCAATCGGGGTCAATAACTGGGTCATCTATTACCTCCTCTTCGAGCTCGTGTGCAACTTCGTCTGTGTCACTGTGTCGGTCGGTGGTATAGCGTTCGTGGCGGGGCAACATAGTCTCATCAGGGTCTGATTGTGGATCTGTACCCTGAGAGGGCAATGTGGTGGTCTGAGTCAAAGGAGCAGCATAGTACTCTGGCTGTGGCTGTGCATCAGTGCACTCCATGTCAGAATCTACTTGTAATGGGCATGGCCTGTTAAATGTTTCACTTTCTAAGCCAGGGACGGTATGTGTAAAGAGCTCCATGGAGTGACCCGTTGTGTCGCCTGCTGCATCCTTCTCTCTTGTTGTAGTTTTTGCTGAGGAGGACAAGGAAGCGACTTGTCCCTGACCGTGAACATCCACAAGCGACGCGCTGCTTTTACATTTACCAGTTTCGGAAGAGGAGGCAAAAGAGCTAGAGGCTGAGTCTGCAATGTAAGCCAAAACTTGCTGTTGCTGCTCAGCCTTTAAAAGCGGTTTTCCTACTCCCAGAAAAGAGAGCGTTCGAGGCCTTGTGTAGCCTGACGACGAAACTGGCTCCACAGCTCCAGACTTAGGTGGAATATTTTTATCCCCACGACCACCTGATGCTCCACTACCACTACCATCATTACCAGCTGACAATGAACGCCCACGACGACCTCTTGCACCAGACTTCCTCATTGTTTAAAAATCGTAACCAAACTAACTTTATTTGTTGCTGTCAAACAACTTACACGGTGAGCTATAACTTCAGTATGATTTCAATATCCCTTAACAGGTTGGTGAGACCACAAGGAAAATCAGGCACAATGTTACACACTCTGTTTTCTGTGACACCAAATCACAGAGATGACACACACGCAGGACTGTCACTCAAGCACTAATGTCAATATTAATCTCCCACCTAATTTATTTTTTTTTTTTTCTCTGTGAGACTTTAGAAACCAAATAATATTTAAAAAAAAAACAAAAAAACAAGGCTTTCTATGGCCCACTGAATGAGAGATGGCACGCACAGGAGTGGCACACAAGCCCTGACTGAGGCCAATATTTTTCTCCCACTGATTGATGTAGTGTTTTTGTGTTGAGGTTGATTTTAAAACACAAATGAAGGAAAAAAATAAAAAGGCTTTCTATGGCCCACAATTAGAGAGAGAGGTGGCACACCCAGGAGTCAAGACTGGCACACAAGCTGAAATGGCAATATTACTCTCCCACTGTTTTTTTATGTATTTTTTTTTTATTTTCAGGGAGACTTTAGAAACCAAATAATATTTAAAAAAAAAAAAAAAAAAACAAGGCTTTCTATGGCCCACTGAATGAGAGGGACAGAGGTGGCACACCCAGGAGTCAAGACTGGCACACAAGCTGAAATGGCAATATTACTCTCCCACTGTTTTTTTATGTATTTTTTCTTTTTATTTTCAGGGAGACTTTAGAAACCAAATAATATTAAAAAAACCAAAAAATAAATAGGCTTTCTATGGCCCACTGAATGAAAGGGAGAGAGGTGGCACACCCAGGAGTCAAGACTGGCACACAAGCTGAAAGGGCAATATTACTCTCCCACTGTTTTTTTATGTATTTTTTTTTTTTATTTTCAGGGAGACTTTAGAAACCAAATAATATTAAAAAAACCAAAAAATAAATAGGCTTTCTATGGCCCACAATTAGAGAGAGAGGTGGCACACCCAGGAGTCAAGACTGGCACACAAGCTGAAATGGCAATATTACTCTCCCACTGTTTTTTTATGTTTTTTTTTTTTATTTTCAGGGAGACTTTAGAAACCAAATAATATTAAAAAAAAAACAAAAAAACAAGGCTTTCTATGGCCCACTGAATGAGAGGGAGAGAGGTGGCACACCCAGGAGTCAAGACTGGCACACAAGCTGAAATGGCAATATTACTCTCCCACTGTTTTTTTATGTATTTTTTTTTTTTATTTTCAGGGAGACTTTAGAAACCAAATAATATTAAAAAAACCAAAAAATAAATAGGCTTTCTATGGCCCACTGAATGAAAGGGAGAGAGGTGGCACACCCAGGAGTCAAGACTGGCACACAAGCTGAAAGGGCAATATTACTCTCCCACTGTTTTTTTATGTTTTTTTTTTTTTTTCAGGGAGACTTTAGAAACCAAATAATATTAAAAAAAAAAAAAAAAAAAAAAAATAGGCTTGCTATAGCCCACTGAATGAGAGATAGCACACACAGCAGTGGCACACAAGCCCTGACTGAGGCCAATATTTTTCTCCCACTGATTGATGTAGTGTTTTTGTGTTGAGGTAGATTTTAGAACACAAATCACGGAAAAAATAAATAGGCTTTCTATGGCCCACTGAATGAAAGGGAGAGAGGTGGCACACCCAGGAGTCAAGACTGGCACACAAGCTGAAAGGGCAATATTACTCTCCCACTGTTTTTTTATGTATTTTTTGTTTTTTCAGGGAGACTTTAGAAACCCAATAATATTTAAAAAAAAAAATAAATAGGCTTTCTATGGCCCACTGAATGAGAGGGAGAGAGGTGGCACACCCAGGAGTCAAGACTGGCACACAAGCTGAAAGGGCAATATTATTCTCCCACTGTTTTTTTAGGTTTTTTTTTTTTTTTTCAGGGAGAATTAGAAACCAAATAATATTAAAAAAAAAAAAAAAAAATAGGCTTGCTATAGCCCACTGAATGAGAGATAGCACACACAGCAGTGGCACACAAGCCCTGACTGAGGCCAATATTTTTCTCCCACTGATTGATGTACTGTTTTTGTGTTGAGGTAGATTTTAGAACACAAATCACGGAAAAAATAAATAGGCTTTCTATGGCCCACTCAGTGAGAGATGGCACACACAGGGATGGCACTGTAGCAGAAATGCCAATCTTAATCTCCCACAAAAAAACAAAACAAAAAAAAAAAAAAAACTGTCCTACAATTACTATCTCCCTGCAGTAATGTAAGCCAGGTATGGCAGGCAGCAATAGGAGTGGACTGATGCACAAATTAAATAAAAAGTGTGGAAAAACAGAAAAGATAGCTGTGCAGAAAGGAAGGAACAAGAGGATATGTGCTTTGAAAAAAGCAGTTGGTTTCCACAGTGGCGTACACACAGCAATACAGCTATCACGGAGCCTTCTAGGGCAGCCCAATGAGCTACAGCGCTGAGGGGAAAAAAAAAAAAAAATAGCTTCCACAGTCCCTGCACACCGAAGGTGGTGTTGGACAGTGGAAATCGCTGCAGCACAAGCGGTTTGGTGGTTAGTGGACCCTGCCTAACGCTCTCCCTGCTTCTGATGAAGCGGCAGCAACCTGTCCCTAAGCTCAGATCAGCAGCAGTAAGATGGCGGTCGGCGGGAACGCCCCTTTATAGCCCCTGTGACGCCGCAGACAGCAAGCCAATCACTGCAATGCCCTTCTCTAAGATGGTGGGGACCAGGATCTATGTCATCACGCTGCCCACACTCTGCGTTCACCTTCATTGGCTGAGAAATGGCGCTTTTCGCGTCATTGAAACGCGACTTTGGCGCGAAAGTCGCGTACCGCATGGCCGACAAGCACAGGGGTCGGATCGGGTTTCATGAGACGCCGACTTAGCCAAAAGTCGGCGACTTTTGAAAATGATCGACCCGTTTCGCTCAACCCTACTGATCACAAGGAGGGTCTTCAGGCTACACAATTTTTTCTTGAATCAAGTACTCTGGACCTGGATACAAGGGGTATGGTGTTGGAGTCGTTGCGATTCATTTTGGTACACAATTGTTTTACTTTTAAAGACTGATTTTTACTGCAGAAGTGGGGGACCGCAATGGGGGCGGCATGTGCACCATCCTATGCAAATTTTTGGAGGGATTCTGAGAAAAAATCATCTTCCCTGACAACTCACATGTCTCCCCCTAAATTTTGGGCTGGTACCATTTTATTCATGATATTCATTTTATTTGGCAGGGTAATGCAGATGGTCTACAAATGTTCATGTTTAATCTGAATCGCAATGACTCCAACATTAGACTCACGTATACCTACCATCACCAAGAGATTTCTTAACTTGATATTAAATTACAGGTCCAGACTGATGGATCGATCCACACTGATGTATACAGAAAAGAGACTTCAGTCAATGCATTACTCCACACTTCATCTGCACATGTGGGTTCGACCATCAGAGCTATTCCTGTAAGTCTGGTCACTTTCTTCGCATGCAAAGAATCTGTACCTCAATTGATTGCTTTGAAAAACAGTCACTGAACCTAGGGCAGAGATTCCTAGAACATGTGTACAGTAAGAAAAGTATTAGAAATGGTTATGAGAGGGCTAAAAAACTATGAGAAACTCTCTTCTTCCTTATAATCAACCTAACTACTCCACAAAAATGACACAAAAAAGAACCCTAGGCAGGCTTTGACCAGGTTTATCTCAATCCATAACCATCAAAGGGGTAGTATGGAACCAATATTGTCCTAACATTGGCCCATACTTAGAATGGATCCTACATTATCCAAATATTTACCAAAATCACCCATGATGGCCTCAAGGAGATTTAGAAACCTCAGGAATATCCTGGTGAACAGCCATTATATTGCTAAACCTCTGGACTGCTTTAGGGCAGGTAAACCAAGACTAGGCTTTTACCTGTGTGGGGGTTGCCTGACCTGTAAAAACTTGTTGAGGGCCACATCGTTCACTTCAGCAGACGGCTCCCATGAATTTAAGATCAGGGATCATATTACATGCAGTAGAACCCATGTGCTATGATACACTAAATCTACCTGCAGTTTGATCTACAGGTGCTTCTCACAAAATTAGAATATCATCAAAAAGTTAATTTATTTCAGTTCTTCAACACAAAAAGTGTAACTCATATAGTACGTAGAATCATTGCAAAAAGAGTGATCTATTCCAAGTGTTTATTTCTGATACTGTTGATGATTATGGCTTAGAGACAATGAAGACCCAAAAGTCATTATCTCAGTAAATTAGAATACTTTATAACACCAGCTTGAAAAATGATTTTAAAATCGGAAATGTTGGCCTACTGAAATGCATGTTCAGTAAATGCACTCAATACTTGGTCGGGGTTCCTTTTGTATCAATTACTACATCAATGTGGCATGGCATGGAGGCGATCAGCCTGTAGCACTGCTGAGGTGTTATGGAAGCCCAGGTTGCTTTGTTGGCAGCCTTCAGCTCATCTGCATTGTTGGGTCTGGTGTCTCATCTTTCTCTTGACAATACCTCATAGATTCTCTATGGTGTTAAGGTCAGGAGAGTTTGCTGGCCAATCAAGCACAGTGATACTGTTGTTTTTATGCCACATATTGGTACTTTTGGCAGTGTGGACAGGTGCCAATTCCTGCTGGAGAATGAAATGTCCATCTCCAAAAAAGCTTATCGGCAGAGGGAAGCTGAAGTGCTCTAATATTTTCTGGTAGATGGCTGCGTTTACTTTGGTTTAGTTAAAACACAGTGGACCTACACCAGCAGACGACATGGTTCACCAAACCATCACTGATTGTGGAAATTTCACCCTAGACCTCAAGCAGCTTGGATAGTGTGCCTCTCCACTCTTCCTCCAGACTCTGGGACCTTGATTTCCAAATGAAATGCAAAATTTACTCTCATCTGAAAACAACACCTTGGACCACTGAGCAACAATCCAGTTCTTTTCCTCCTTGGCCCAGATAAGACGCTTCTGGCGTTGTCTATTGGTCATGAGTGGCTTGACACAAGGAATGCAACACTTGTAACCCATGTCCTGGATATACACAATATGAAAAAATGGCTAAAAAAGCCGCAGCCAGCTCACTGACCAGACCATAACAGCACGGGGCATGGAACTTCGTCCTGACTTGAACGTGAAGCAGCAGCAATGAAAAGATGATGAACGTTCCAGCTCCATAAATGGTAAAAAAATATTTTCTTTATTCATCCATAGTAAAAATAAAATGGAACAATCCTTACAGTGGGTGGACGCACACAGGTGATTGCAACAAATTAGAGCAACGCGTTTCGATCTATACAGATCTTACTCATGCATGCATGAGTAAGATCTGTATAGATCGAAACGCGTTGCTCTAATTTGTTGCAATCACCTGTTTGCGTCCACCCACTGTAAGGATTGTTCCATTTTATTTTTACTATGGATGAATAAAGAAATTTTTTTTTACCATTTATGGAGCTGGAACGTTCATCATCTTTTCATTGTATGTCCTGGGTATGTCTGTGTGTGGTGGCTCTTGAAGCAATGACTCTAGCAGCAGTCCACTCCTTGTGAATCTCCCCCAAATTTTTGAACGACCTTTTGTTAACAATCCTTTCAAGGCTGCAGTTATCCCGGTTGCTTGTGCACCTTTTTCTACCACACTTTTTCCTTCCACTCAACTTTCCATTAATATGCTTGGATACGGCACTCTGTAAACAGCCATCTTCTTTAGAAATGACCTTTTGCGGCTTACCCTCCTTGTGGAGTGTGTCAATGACTGCCTTCTGGACATGTCAAGTCAGCAGTCTTCCCCATGATTGTGGAGCCTACTGAAACAGACTACGGGACCTTTTTAAATGTTTAGGAAGCCTTTGCAGAGGTTGTTTTGTTAATTATTCTAATTTACTGATATAATGACTTTTGGGTTTCATTGGCTGTAAGCCATAATCATCAACATTAACAGAATTAAACACTTGAAATAGATCACTCTGGCTGTAATGACTCTATATAATATATGAGATTCACTTTTTGTATTGAAGAACTGAAATAAATTAAATTTTTGATGGCATTCTAATTTTGTGAGAAGCACCTGTATGTGGGACTTACATCACAGGAGCTACAGATAAGAACTCATGAACACATGAGGGACATCTTAGCAGCCCATGAAGGGAATGATGTGGGTACCCTAAAAATTCTTCCGAGGCACTTTAGAGAGTTACATAATTGCAAATCCTAAAGATCTAAGGATATGTGGCATTGATAGTATCCGCACTGGTATTAGAGGGGGTGATAGCAAGCGCATATTGGCCCAAAGGGAATGCAGATGGATCACAATTCTGGTTACCATGGTACCGGACGGCCAGAATTAACAACTTAGTTTTGTTTCATACCTATAGTGTATATATCTCTGGTCTGGATCTGGCTTTTATTTGTGTGTTCTCGGTCTTTGTCATATGTATTAATTTTAACCTCTTTTGTCTATAGTTATACATTTGTGATTGGTCTCTGATTGACTCCATACCACTGATGCTGGATTTTTGGTATAAAGGCACAGTTTGCAACAATGGATCACTACATATGACTGTACGGACCTTCTATAAGTACAGTGAGCAAGCTATTCTCCTACTATGTTATAATACTCAGCAGCAGATGATCCACTATTGGATAATCATGTCATAAGAACTAGGCATGAAATATGTATATGGATCCTTAGGAATCTATTGACTGCACGAATTATTATATCATCATGCTGGAGTGTCATCTTATTAGTCATTTTATGGATGGCTATAATACTTACCTTATATAAAAATATACAAAAAATTTCTTTTGGACATTAGTCTCACTATAGTAGTGTACTATTTTCACTTTGCTATAATTGTTTGTTACCTAATTTTTTATTTTTTATTATTTATTTGTATCACTAATAATATTATTATGTACTATATGGACTTACTTTATATAATTATATAATTACTAGATTGTGGCCCGATTCTAACGCATCGGGTATTCTAGAATATGCATGTCCCCATAGTATATGGACAATGATGATTCCAGAATTCGCGGCAGACTGTGCCCGTCGCTGATTGGTCGAGGCAACCTTTATGACATCATCGTCGCCATGACAACCATTATGACATCTACGTCAATACTGTGCCCGTCGCTGATTGGTCGAGGCCTGGCGGCCTCGACCAATCATAGACGCGGGATTTCCATTATGACATCATCGTCGCCATGCTGTGCCCGTCTCTGATTGGTCGAGGCCTGGCGGCCTCGACCAATCAGAGATGCGGTATTTCCAGGACAGACAGACAGACAGACAGACAGACAGAAAGACAGACAGACAGAAAGACAGATAGACAGACAGACAGACGGAAAAACCCTTAGACAATTATATATATAGATGTCTTCTCCTATATACTACATATCGTGATGCTCTATTGTCCTTTAAAGGGAACCTGTCACCCCCCCAGGCATTTTTAACTAAAAGAGCAGGCGCCGGGGACGTTAATGACGGAAGTAGAGGCTGCGCCCGGCGCGCTGAGGGCCTGAGTGATGGCTGGGAGGTGTTTAGGTCCAGGGGGCAAAAGACATGCCCGCCCGGACAAACTACAGGTATAAGGGGCAAATTATAAAAGCGAACAGTTCAGCGTTGGCACGGACCCCAACTAAAAGAGCCACCTTGACAGAATGCAGCATTAGTGCTGCACAAGGTGGCTCTTTTAGTTAAAAATGCCTGGGGGGATGACAGGTTTCTTTTAATTGCTCATGTTCAATACTTCATGCACTTATTCTCTTTAATTGCACTGTTCACTTTATGGTCCCCTATTTACCTGGTCTGCACATGTAGGACTGACTTAATTGATCCTCCACACGATCCAGAGGTCTAATGCTTGCTCGTAGCTTTTCATGATCCTGTGATATCTTTTCCAAGATGGCCATGTGCGCATGCCCATGATGCCTGCGTTCTGGAGCATTTCTTCCGGTGCCCAAGATGTGACGCGTGCGGGTCACAGTTGCCATAGCGACAGTTTCCTGACTACTCGCGTCGCATGGGAAGCCGGAGGGGGATGCAATTTCTGGCGCTCGCGTTGTGTGCGAATGCGCCGACTATTTCCTAATTAACAAACAGCTGATGGGTACATATATATGTTGGTGGATACACACATACTATCACGGCCCCCTGAGGAAGCCCAAGCGAATCATGCGTTGGGGCTGCATGGTCTGATGTCACACAGGGTTTCAAATGGATAAGGAGCATTCCTGCAGCTCTTTGCTGCTTCACACATTCATTTGAGGTGTACCCTTATCTATACTTGGGTAGTTGCTTGATACTTTTCCCTGAATTATAGCTTTACAAGCTGCTATATTTAATATCATCTGGGTTTGTTACATCTTCAACTCCTGAGATGCAAACCTCTCTTGTTTCACTTAGGAATAGGATTCCCTGGCCCTTATATTTATTGTGTTGACCTCAGACCTATGATATCAGAATCCTTCATTCTAAATTCTTTTGTCTTTATATGATGTCTATTTTTACTGAATTTTTTGTGATATGATGTAATTATAATAAAATGTTTCTATGCATCTTTTAAACAGATTCTCTTTACTCCTTGTCCTTCTGGTTTTGCTTAATTGTGAGTTAGAAGAACTCGTAGTACAAGACACAATCCTGAACAGCAATTGAAAGACGTGAAGAAAAAGTAAAGCGTTATGTCCAGAAGTAATATAGTGTACCTATTCAAGAACAGTCTGTTACCTGGAAACTTATCATGTGGACATCACATAACTGAGTCACTAACATTCCACCTATAACACTGGTCAACAGCATTTTTGGTGCCAAAGATATTTCATCGAATTTAGGGTATTTTTGGGGTGCTGATTCTGAATATGTCATCAGTTTTGCCAGATTGGCTCAAGTTTTTGAGATTTTTGGTATCTTATTTATAGCACTTGTTGGTAAATGCGACACATCATCTCATTAATTTCTTTGGATTAGTACTTGAACTGAGCAGTTCTCAATATAGTTTTGTGTTAATTAGTGTTCTAAAAGTTTGTTCATAGCTTGATTTTTGCACTAACTTTATGTTGTTGTCTGTTTTCCAGTGAAAAGCATGAACTCATCAAGAAGAAGTTGTCTTAACGATCCAGACTCATTCTGTTACATTTGTGGTGAATACACACTGCCAAAACATAGAAGAAACATAACAGACTTCGTAAAAAAAGTGTATTTTGCCTATTTTGGGGTTATGCTTGGGGACCAAGACAAGTTTTGGGCACCACACATAGTGTGCAAAGCATGTATCGAATTATTACGAAAATGGAGCAAAGGACAAAGAAAAAGCTTCAAATTTGGTGTTCCAATGGTGTGGAGAGAGCCAAAAAATCATCATGATGACTGTTATTTATGGTAAACACAGGTACAGGCACATCTTCACAATGAGGGACAGGCCTTCTTGCAGATTCCATGTTACTCCCATTTTCATTTCTTATGCTTATTGAATCCTTGCACTTGCACTGCACAGAAATAACAGTCATCATGATGATTTTTTGGCTCTCTCTACACCATTGGAACACCAAATTTGAAGCTTTTTCTTTGTCCTTTGCTCCATTTTCGTAATAATTCGATACATGCTTTGCACACTATGTGTGGTGCCCAAAACTTGTCTTGGTCCCCAAGCATAACCCCAAAATAGGCAAAATACACTTTTTTTACGAAGTCTGTTATGTTTCTTCTATGTTTTGGCAGTGTGTATTCACCACAAATGTAACAGAATGAGTCTGGATCGTTAAGACAACTTCTTCTTGATGAGTTCATGCTTTTCACTGGAAAACAGACAACAACATAAAGTTAGTGCAAAAATCAAGCTATGAACAAACTTTTAGAACACTAATTAACACAAAACTATATTGAGAACTGCTCAGTTCAAGTACTAATCCAAAGAAATTAATGAGATGATGCGTCGCATTTACCAACAAGTGCTATAAATAAGATACCAAAAATGTCAAAAACTTGAGCCAATCTGGCAAAACTGATAGCATATTCAGAATCAGCACCCCAAAAATACCCCAAATTCATTAAAATATTTTGGACACCAGAAAAAAAAAATTTTTTTGTTGACCTGTGTAATTAGTGACAGGTATGTATATGAAGAGTGAAGGACACATTCTTAGTCTTAGGGTACCGTCACACAGTGGCATTTTCATCGCTACGACGGCACGATTCGTGACGTTCCAGCGATGCATTTACGATATCGTTGTGTCTGACACGCTACTGCGATTCGGATCCCCGCTGAGAATCGTACGTCGTAGCAGATCGTTTGAAACTTTCTTTCGTCGTCTAGTGTCCCGCTGTGGCGGCATGATTGCATCGTGTGACACAGGTTGTATACGATGTGCGCACAGTAACCAACGGCTTCTACATCGCAAATACGTCATGAAATTATCGCTCCAGCGCCGTGTATTGCAACGTGTGACCGCAGTCTACGACGCTGCTACGTCACAAATCGTGCCGTCGTAGCGATGAAAATTCCACTGTGTGACGGTACCCTTACTCACTGGATGGAGCTGCAATACTCCAGGAACTTGTGCACATCGCTCCATAGACAGCTCATTCTTTTTTAGGAAAGATGTTGGTGGAAGTTTGACAATGGTAGTGAAGGTACGAGACTCGCGAGAAGTGTGTCAGACTGTGACCAGTTTAGAAATACTTGAGGTGGAATTTATCATCCCTCATAAATTTCTAATAATAAGGAAAGTGACAGATCGATAGATAGATAGATAGATAGATAGATAGATAGATAGATAGATAAATAATACCTTGTGCCAGTCATTACACTGGTTACCCATCCACTCCAGAATCCAGTACAAACGTATTACCCTCACCCACAAAGCACTCCAAGGCTCAGCTCCACCCTACATCTCCTCCCTGGTCTCTGTTCACCACCCCACCCGTGCTCTCCGTTCTGCTAATGACCTGAGGTTAACATCCTCAATAATCAGAACCTCCCACTCCCGTCTCCAAGACTCTTCACGTGCTGCGCCAATTCTTTGGAATGCACTACCCAGGTTAATACGATTAATCCCCAATCCCACAGTTTTAAAGGGACACTGTCACCTGAATTTAAAGGGAACAATTTTCAGCCATAGAGGCGGGGTTTTGGGGTATTTGATTCACCCTTTCCTTACCCGCTGGCTGCATGCTGGCTGCAATATTGGATTGAAGTTCATTCTCTGTCCTCCGTAGTACATGCCTGCACAAGGCAATCTTGCCTTGCGCAGGCGTGTACTATGGAGGACAGAGAATGAACTTCAATCCAATATTGCAGCCAGCATGCAGCCAGCGGGTAAGGAAAGGGTGAATCAAACACCCGAAAACCCCGCCTCTATGGCTGAAATTTTTTCCCTCCAAATTCAGGTGACAGAGTCCCTTTAAGTGTGCCCTAAAAACACATTTGTTCAGACTGGCCTACCGTCTCAATGCATTAACCTAACTGTCCCTGTGTGGCCCATTCAAAAAACTTAAACCATAATCAGGTTCCTCACATCATGTTTTCATATGCTTTATGCAGTTAATACTATAGCCCTCTCTTTCTGTTCTGTTGCATATTTAGGCTGATAACTGGTTCATGCAGCTTTACATGAACACCCGATTCTTACACTATGGCTGGTCCAAATAACTAAAGCAATTGTTACCATCCACCTCTCGTGTCTCCCCTCTTTCCTCATAGATTGTAAGCTTGCGAGCAGGGCCCTCATTCCCCTTGGTATCTGTTTTGATCTGTTTTTATTGTTATGCTGTAATGTCTATTGTCTGTACAAGTCCCCTCTATAATGTAAAGTGCTGCGGAATATGTTGGCGCTATATAAATAAAAATCATTATTATAATAGATAGATAGAGAATTGATAGATAAATGGATACATAGATAATAGATAGATAAATAGATAACAGATAGTTGGATACATGGATAGATAGATAGATAGATAAAATAGATACATTATAGATAGATAGCTAGATAGATAGAGAGATAGAGAGATAGAGAGATAAATAGATAATAGATAGATAATAGATAGATAAGACAGATATACAAATAGACAATCAGAAAAAAACAGGCAGCACTCCAAAAAATAAAAGTAAAAAAAGGTGGCTTTATTGATGTTTTTTACTTTTATTCTTTGGAGTGCTGCCTGTTTTTTCTGATTTTCTATGATTTTGGAGGTTTGGACATCACCTTAACAAGTCTTATTGCACCCAGTTTCTTTTGGTAGTGTTGCCAAATTTTCTTTAATTATTATAGATAGATAGATAGTTTTTTTTATCTGGTTACTCAATTTCATTAAATCTGTGAAATATTTTAGGCTATGTTCACACGCTGCGGGTTTTGCTGCGGACCCGCAGCTGTTTTGCAGCTGCGGGTCCGCATCCTTTTTCCATGTAGGTTACAGTACAATGTAACCTAATGGAAAACAAAACCAGCTGTGCCGATGATCCTTTTTTTCTGTGGAAAATCCGCGCGGATTTTCTGCAGAAAAAAAGAAGGACCATGTCACTTCTTGGTGCAGAATTGCAGCGATTCTGCACCCATAGAAATGCATTGAACCGCTAACTTCCCGCAAGGGGCTGTGCCCACGTTGCGGGAAGTTAAGCGGATAATGTGCCGATGGTACCCGGGGTGGAGGAGAGGAGACTCTCCTCCAGGCCCTGGGAACCATATTTGGGTGTAAAAAAAAGAATTAAAATAAAAAATCATGCTATACTCACCTCTCAGCGCTGCCCGCGGCGTCCGGTCTCAGTTGCTGTGCCGAACAGGACCTGTGGTGACGTCGCGGTCACATGACCGTGATGACGCCGCGGTCACATGACCGTGACGTCACGAAGGTCCTTGTCGGCACAGCCGCTTGCAGCGCCGGGGAGATCGCGACGTCAGAGGGTGAGTATAACCAATTTTTATTATTTTTTACATTACTATTGATGCTGCATATTGCTGCATATGCAGCATCAATAGTACAGGAGTAATCCCGCAGCGGAAACCGCGGAACAAACCGCGATAAATCTGCAGGGATAACCGCAGCGGGTTTGCCCTGCAGATTTATCAATTCCGCTGCGGGATTAACCCGCAGAGGAACCCGCAGCGTGTGAACGTGGCCTTACAGTATCATAAGTAAGCATTCCCAGCTCTCCATTAGTAATCATCAATTTTAGCTTATCACTCTTGCCCAACTAATATTCATGTTCACATTTGCTGAGATGATACACCAAAATCCATTGCTAACATATTCCCCATCACAAATCACTAATACACACTTTATATTTTATCTTAGCTAGCTATTTAGTTCCCACTGTTAATTCCTTTTATAATTGATGTTATATGTCCCACCCATCTCGAGCCATACAATATACTTTACAGAGATGACACGTGATATATTATGTACAGTTTTAGGCTAACATGTTTAAAAAGGCGAAGCAAAGATCAGAGGTGGGTAATCAAAGTGCTCAACTCCTTCGTAATATCCACTGTTCATTTCTGATTCATCTGTAGTGGGTTTACAAGCTGCGCCTGCTTTATACACAGTGGGTTACAGCTAACAGCAGTGACCAGAACAAGCTCTGATCCCTGCGGATTCACCACTTATATGCTAATGTCAATTAGTGATACAGATGCCTGTAGGCATATCACAATTGTGGGGTGCAGATGGGTTTCCATGGATAAGTTTTTTAGGCTACTTTCACACTAGCGTCATAAGACGCACGACGAATTGCGTCGTTGCGACGTACCGACGCAAGCAGTGAAAACGCCGCACAACGGGGGCAGCGGATGCTGTTTTTCAACGCATCCGCTGGCCCATTGTGATGTGCGGGGAGGCGGGGGCGGAGTTCCGGCCACGCATGCGCGGTCGGAAAAGACGGTCTCGACGCACCAAAAAACGTTACATGCAACGTTTTTTGGTGGTGACGGACCGACGCAACACGATGCAACCGTCGCACGACGGTTGCGATGTGTGGCAATGCGTCGCACTGCGTCGCTAATGCAAGTCTATGGAGAAAAAACACATCCTGCAAGCACTTTTGCAGGATGCATTTTTTCTACAAAACGACGCATAGCGACGTGCAGTGCACGACGCTAGTGTGAAAGTAGCCATAGGAGAATGTCTTTTTCACTATATACAGCTGGAGCGCCCCCACAGTCGCAGAGCCGAGGGGTACCCGGTACCGGGCCTCTCTGTCTCGGTTCTGGGATTGTCACGGTGGCTAGACCCGATCTGTGACCCTGCTGAGGGGCGTCCAGTAAAAGCTGACAGTGGTAATGTGTGGTGCAGGGTGCGATGAATAACGAGGAAACAGGGCATTCCCCCCCGGTTAAATCCAGTACTCCTGGACTGGGAAGAAAACAACAATACATGTCAGCAAAAAGACATACAATTTTTAGAAATGCAAAAACAAGTAAATTTTAACAGAGCTTCCCTTTATGGGAGGTGAGAACACTTGAACGTTACAAACATGGTTAAATATTTTAAATAACATACTATAAATAACTTCTATTACCCAACCGGGTATTCTACTTAGTGCAATCACTGAACAATAATTTAACTTTGCCTCTAAGGACGTATAAGCTGAATCCACTAAAGGCTTACTCATAAAACACTACAATGTTAATCAACTTTTCTTCATTCTCCAACTTTACATTCGCAGGACCGCCTGTCTATCCGCCCCAGGCCTACTGCCCCTCGCTCTTTTGCAGGACCACCTCATTCCTCGTCTGGGCCTACTGCCTTTCTCTTTCTATACACAGTATATATATATATATATATTATTATATATATATATATATATATATATATATATATTATTAATTGTTATAGCGCCATTTATTCCATGGCGCTTTACAAGTGAGGAGGGGTATACATAATAAAAACAAGTACAATAATCTTGAACAATACAAGTCATAACTGGTACAGGAGGAGTGAGGACCCTGCCCGCGAGGGCTCACAATCTACAAGGGATGGGTGAGAATACAGTAGGTGAGGATAGAGCTGATCGTGCAGCGGTTGGTTGATCGGTGGTTACTGCAGGTTGTAGGCTTGTCGGAAGAGGTGCGTCTTCAGATTCTTTTTGAAGGTTTCGATGGTGGGCGAGAGTCTGATGTGTTGTGGTAGAGGGTTCCAGAGTAGGGGTGATACGCGAGAGAAATCTTGTATACGATTGTGGGAAGAGGAGATAAGAGGGGAGTAGAGAAGGAGATCTTGTGAGGATCGGAGGTTGCGTGTAGGAAAGTACCGGGAGATGAGGTCACAGATGTAAGGAGGAGACAGGTTGTGGATGGCTTTGTACGTCATGGTTAGGGTTTTGTACTGGAGTCTCTGGGCAATGGGGAGCCAGTGAAGGGATTGACAGAGGGGAGAGGCCGGAGAATAGCGGGGGGACAGGTGGATTAGTCGGGCAGCAGAGTTTAGAATAGATTGGAGGGGTGCGAGAGTGTTTGAGGGGAGGCCACAGAGCAGGAGGTTGCAGTAGTCAAGGCGAGAGATGATGAGGGCATGGACTAGGGTTTTTGCAGATTCTTGGTTGAGGAATGAACGGATTCGTGCAATATTTTATAGGACTTATCAACCTTCTCTTAACACAAGATCACTGAGCCATCTCTGTATGGCTCCTAGGAGGACTCACCAATTAACCCCGTACGGGTTTACTTCCTGTCCTCATTCTCTAACACATTATTAAACATTTCCTACAATCAACTAACTAACTACATATAACTTTTACAGATAAGCATTATTACTACTTCTTTTAAGGCATCATTATACTTCAAGTGGTATTGGTGAACGTTCCCTTTAAGAGAGAACCAAGTCTCTAAGAGGTAGTGCAGCTTCTCAAGGTGCAAGTTCGTGTTTCCAGGAACAGTTTTCTTCGCAAAGAGTCCTTTTTCTTGTAAAACGAGTAGGGGGCACCTTTAAGAAGGTGCAAACTATTTACAATAAGTTTGTAATCATGCAGTGTTCATGATCCAGCAGTTCTTTCAACAGTGATGAACAAAAACAAAACAAAAAAAAGGCAAAAATAGGGATCCCGGGTAAACTAAGGGATCCCTTTAAGAGTTAACCCTAGTTGGGTTGTAGCAGCCGAGAAACACATGGAAAGACAAACAGTTAACTATATACATTTTGCAGATAACAGAGGTTTCACTCGGATTCTGGCGGCCTTTCTGCAGGCAACAGTGGGCGGGGCCATCCGCCCGGGGACCTGCGGCCTCCCGGCGTTGTGCCAGATGCCCCTTCACTCCAGGCAGGGGTCTGGGTACCTACGGTCTTAGATCCCAATCTGACCCGGGTACTGGTCACCACTGCGGCCGGACTTCCAGCTACCACAGTGGTAACAACGGTGCAAGTTGGTGTAGATGCCGTGGTCTTGGTGTTAACAGTAGACTGAACACAGGAGGGTGTCTCCGCCGCAGGGAGCTGCTTGACTGGCACCTTGGTTGGGGGTGTCATGAGGTCGCACTGCTTGCGGATATTCAATGCGAACCACCCCTTCTCCCCAAAGTGCCGGGTGTAGGTAACTTGGTCCCCTGGGTAGAGGTCCCGACCCGGATGACCCTCCCTCAGATGGGACTCGACATCTCTCCGGTTGACGAATACCTCGGCGTACAAGCCCGGCTCTTTGATGAAGCCCCAGCCTCCATGGAGCTTAAAGGCAATAACGATGACCTGCCTGCGCGGGGCCTGGTGAGCGGTGGGGTCCTTACGGGCCTGGTCCTTTACCTCCCGTTCCCACTGATGGTAGGCTCTCCACCTGGCCTGGGTCTTCCGCTCCTGTTCCTCCCACTGCTGGTCTAGCTGGACTCGATACTCCTCCCAGCTGAGGGCCTCCACCATCTCCCCATCTTGGGTCGCCACCCCGGGGAACCCCATAAAGTTGGACCCAGGGTTCACCCAGCGGCACACCGTACGTTCAGCGTAGACTGCGCCCGGCAGAGTGACTGGCGCGATCGGGGCCTTCAGAAGGTGCTCCATGCCGGTGGCCTGGTCCCAGGGGAGGAGGCGCTGGAACCAGTGGGTCCCAGGGGGAGGTGGCGCTGGAACTGGGCCCACTAGTAGATCCTTTGCTAAAGGGGCAGGGTCGGCGGGCTTACCGGCCGGTGCAGTGTCTTCTCTCGCGACCGGTCCCACCGACGGCGACATCGTTGGCGGTGTCGGCAGCAACTCCAACCACGATGCAGGGACCGGTGCCAGGAACCCCTCTGCTGGAACCTCCTGGGGTGCAGTCTTGGCTTCCACCCGCAGCTGAAGGAGCTGTCCGACCAGATAGTCGATCCTGAGCTGCAGGAGGTCCACATCGGCCGTGGAGGTTTGGCCTCCATAGTCCTCTGGGTAGCTGGGGGAGCTTCCGACTTCAACCCCACACTCTGGATCGGAGCGGTCAGCCATTGCATCCTCCACGTGGGTCACCTCCGGGCCCTTTTCCCGCTCTCTCCTTCATGGGCGGTTTCTTTTTCGCGGTCTCCGCCCTCCATTGAGGATTAGGAGGTGGATCTCGGCCGCTGACGGACACGTCCTCATGATACAAAAATATTTAGACTGGGCGGCCATTGTCTTTCGCGCTCTTCAGCTTGTCTATGCCCACTCCACGCCCTTCTTCTTCTCCTGCGCCTTCCTCAGCGCTGTAATGGTGGCGGTTTTGGCGGGAGCTTCTGGCGGCAAGTGGCAATACACAGTCTTTGCAATAAGTCACAGTCCAAGCACAATAAATCACAGCTCCGAGGCACACATGACCTGATTCTTCAGGCTTAAGTAGATCCTGTTCGTGACGCCAAGTTGGAGCGCCCCCACAGTCGCAGGGCCGAGGGGTACCCGGTACCGGGCCTCTCTGTCTCGGTTCTGGGATTGTCACGGTGGCTAGACCCGGTCCGTGACCCTGCTGAGGGGCGTCCAGTAAAAGCTGAGAGTGGTAATGTGTGGTGCAGGGTGCGATGAATAACGAGGACACAGGGTTGCAGTCTCTTTACCTCTTTACTGAAGGCTTCAGGAACCTCAATCCAGAGTACGGTTAACAGGGCTGTCTGAGACCGGCCGGTCGGATGACACCTCCAGAGTTCCCTTTACAGGTGGAAATCTGTGCCTTCCTTCTAGCGCTTGTGTGTTGTAGTCCTTCCCTGCTGAGCACCACGGGATAGTCCTCACAACTGTTGTGTCTGTTTCTGAAGTTCCCTCACAACTGATTCTGATGTTCTTCTCCGTCCCCCAGATGATATGGCTAGGACGCACCCATATGACGGGTAGGCCTGGAGTTCTTCCGGGACCCTAGAGTCGCCCCTCTCCAACTGTTGCCCCCTATGTCTGCTTAGGTGATTTAGGTGAGACAGCCCACCTATAACTGACTGTCCTGCCGTTGGTTTGAAGTAAGGCTTGGAGCTCAATACTTCCTCGGCGTTTCCGGCCACCGGCTACGCGCCTCAGTAGGATGTTGCCTCGGTCTTACAGCACGACTCCTACTGGTGTTATCTCCTTGTTGCGTTGATCTCGTTTCTCACTCTTCACAATAAACCTCGCTTCTTGTCCTTTTTTGGGGTACCGCCGCAATGAAGTGCAGGCGCGGTCCCATAACGTTCTCTCTGTTCGCTAGGCCTCTGTCAGGATCCCACCCCTGACAGGGACCCACCTGAATCTTCCCCTGCAACACCCTCTGCCATAGGATGTTGCCTGGTTCCAACCCAGTCAGCTTTCTCTCTAACTTCCTATCTAACCCCCAGTTTTACCAGACTGTGAGGAGTGGCCTAATACATAGCACCCTTAGCTCCCCCTGGAGGCCAGACTGTGAAGTGTATTGGTGTCTGTGATACCTGGTCAGGTGAACTCCTTCAGTGCCATCAGACGTACCAACACTCCCCTTAGCGGCGGAGCATCAGTACTGCAACGACCAGGACTCTGGGGCGCTGCACAGCCATATTGCAGTATATAGGAACAATAAATTTCAAGTCCCCTTTGGAGACTAAAAAAATAAAGTAAGAAGTGCAAATGGTAAAAGTGTAAAGTAAAAAGTAAAATAAAAAAAAAAAGAAATGAAAATCATCATTTTTACTACAAAATGATGACAATGTAAACTAAAGCTCACCATTTAAAAACAAGCCCTCACACAGCTTTGTCAACAGAAAATGAAAAAAGTTAGAGCCCTGAGCCACAAACCACATTTTTTTTTTTTTTTTTTTACAAATTTCATATTTTTTTTTCACCACTTACATTAAAAAATAACTATACAAGTTGGGTATCACCATAATCATACTGACCTGCAGACTAATTTACTCAGGTCATTTTTTAACTGTGAAGTTAACGCCATAAACACGAAACCCAAAACACAATGCAGAATTATTTTTTTTTCACCGTTTCCCCACACTTGGATTTTTTGCCCATTTTCCGGTACATTGTATTTTAAAATGAAAGCTGTCGTTCAAAGTAAAAACTCATTCCATAAAAAATAAGCTCTCATCTGACTATGTTGGGGAAAAAACAAACATACAGAAATAAAATTGGCTGCTGGAAGAAGCTGCTTAAAAAAACAAAAATGTGCCAGACTGGCCCTCAAGAGTACCAGAGGATCCACTGATGGGATCTTTCCACAGTATTTCAATCGGCTTGAGGTCTGCACTGACTGAAAAAGAAAAGAATCAAAATGTTGTAATGGTCCAGCCATTCTGATGTAGATTTGCTGGGGATGGGGCTCTTGGGATCATTGTCCTGTTGCATGACGCTCTTTCCACCAAGCTTTAGCGTTTGGGTAGATGTCTTCACTTTTTACTCTAGAATATTTTGTATTTAGAGGAGTTCATGATTGACTCAATGCCTTCCAGGTTCCCAATCCCTGCAGCTGTAAAACAGGCCAAACTATCACCTCTCCCCTACAGTGCTTGACAGTTGCTATAAGGTGTTTGTGCTCATATGCTGTGTTTGGTTTTTGCTAAACATGGAGAAGGGCATTGTAGCCAAACATCTCATTTTATTCTTGTCTGTCCAAAGAACGTTGTTCCAGAAATGTTGTGGTTTATTTATATGCACCTTTGCAAACTATGACCATGCTCACATGGCAAGTATTGCTTAGACTATAAAGCATGCAGGATTAGCATTCTCAATGGCAATGGCAGAGGCTTGGGACCTGACAGGTTCCTTTGAAAAGTTGACATTAAGCACAAAATGGAGGACTGGATTAACTTGGTTCCAACACTACTTTCTACAGGTACTGCCACTCTTAACATCACTGACTCTAATTTATTTAGTTATTAATTTCACAGGGCTTTACAGACATTATCGGCACTGTCCCCATTGGGGCTCACAATCAAAATTCCCTTTAAGTATGTCTTTGGAGTGTGGAAGGAAACCATAGAACCAGGATGAAACCCACGCAAACACGGGAAAACATACTGTACTAATTCCTTGTAGATGTTGTGCAAGGTGGTCTATAGCAACTCATTTTTACAATTCATGCACATACACTTCTAAAGGCCCCATCACACATAGCGATTTACCAACGATCACGACCAGCGATACGACCTGGCCGTGATCGTTGGTAAGTCGCTGTGTGGTCGCTGGGGAGCTGTCACACAGACAGCTCTCTCCAGCGACCAACGATCAGGGGAACGGCTTCGGCATCGTTGAAACTGTCTTCAACGATGCCGAAGTCCCCCTGCAGCACCCGGATAACCAGGGTAAACATCGGGTTACTAAGCGCAGGGCCGCGCTTAGTAACCCGATGTTTACCCTGATTACCAAAAAAAACAAACAGTACATACTCACCATCTGATGTCCGTCAGGTCCCTTGCCGTCTGCTTCCTGCTCTGACTGAGCCGCCGTACAGTGAGAGCAGAGCGCAGTGGTGACGTCACTGCTGTGCTGTGCTCTCACTGTACGGCGGCACTCAGTCAGAGCAGGAAGCAGACGGCGGGGGACCTGACGGACATCAGATGGTGAGTATGTACTGTTTGTTTTTTTTGGTAACCAGGGTAAACATCGGGTTACTAAGCGCGGCCCTGCGCTTAGTAACCCGATGTTTACCCTGGTTACCAGTGAAGACATCGCTGGATCGGTGTCACACACACCGATTCAGCGATGTCAGCGGGACCTCAACGACCAAAAAAAGGTCCAGGCCATTCCGACACGACCAGCGATCTCACAGCAGGGGCCTGGTCGCTGGTATGTGTCACACATAGCGAGATCGCTACTGAGGTCGCTGTTGCGTCACAAAACTTGTGACTCAGCAGCGATCTCGCTAGCGATCTCGCTATGTGTGACGGGGCCTTAAGGACATTTTTTATCTGTGCCTCATACCACTCTGTTAGGAGATATGACCTAAGTGATTTCATTAAAGGGGTTGTCCATGACTGAACTGTTGATGACCTCTCCTTAGGATACTTCATAAATATGAGATCAGCAGGAATCCGACATCTGTCGCTCCCATCCATCAGCTGAAAACTGCTCTAGCAGCGGCTGGAAGTCTGCAATGTACAGGCCGAGACACAGAAGTTCCATACATTGCTTAATGGCCGCTGCCAAGTACTGAGCTTATCTTCCATCACTTTTATGAAGTCGAATCACAGGACATAAACATAAAATAAATCATTTTTTCTCCGCTATATTGAGAAGCGCACTGAAAGAATAGTCTTGGCAGTAGCTCACAAGCTAAAAGCTGCTACTAGTTGTTGCATTGGTATTATAGTAATAAACCATTCATTCTGTCATGTAAGACATCTTGAAAGCTCCCAGTCAAAAAAAGTCAGATGACCCAGACTGGACTGCAAGGGCTCTAGTTCCCATTCACCCAGCCCACTGATCTCAGAGATTAGCTAAAAGACCACTCCACAGCTGGAATAATTGATCATTGTAGCGGAAGACATTGTGGCTGTCTGGAAGAGAATGATCTTATTCAATGAGCTGAGATAGGTCTCTGTCAGGCAATTCTTCCCCTTTCTAAATTGCAGAACAGTATGAGTTTTATTAGGTTGCATGAGGATTAATTATCATAAATAGGTCACTATTTTCATATAACACAATTACTTGGTCAAAACGTTTAAGAAGATAGCTGAATAGACGGAGTGTATTGGATTAGGAATAAATCAAGGGACAAAGTCTAAGCAAATATTTAATCGTCACCTTAGAATGCATTTTAGGTCAGGGTTTATGAGGTAAAGGTACCTTCACATTAAGCGACGCTGCAGCGATAGCGACAACGATGCCGATCGCTGCAGCGTCGCTGTTTGATCGCTGGAGAGCTGTCACACAGACCGCTCTCCAGCGACCAACGATGCCGAAGTCCCCGGGTAACCAGGGTAAACATCGGGTTACTAAGCGCAGGGCCGCGCTTAGTAACCCGATGTTTACCCTGGTTACCAGCGTAAAATGTAAAAAAAACAAACAGTACATACTCACATTCGTGTCCCCCGGCGTCCGCTTCCTGCACTGACTGAGCGCCGGCCCTAACAGCAGAGCGGTGACGTCACCGCTGTGCTGTACTTTCACTTTCACTTTACGGCGCTCAGTCAGTGTAGGAAGCGGACGCCGGGGGATGCGAAGGTGAGTATGTACTGTTTGTTTTTTTTACATTTTACACTGGTAACCAGGGTAAACATCGGGTTACTAAGCGCGGCCCTGCGCTTAGTAACCCGATGTTTACCCTGGTTACCAGTGTAAAACATCGCTGGTATCGTTGCCTTTGGTGTCAAACACGACGATACACGCCGGTCTGATGACCAAATAAAGTTCTGAACTTTGTTCAACGACCAGCGATATCACAGCAGGATCCTGATCGCTGCTGCGTGTCAAACTAAACGATATCGCTAGCCAGGACGCTGCAACGTCACAGATCGCTAGCGATATCGTTTAGTGTGAAGGTACCTTAAGAGGGTGGCAGTTCTCTTCACAGTTGGCATCTGGGGTATCATTGCCCGGCTAAAATCAGTGAAAGGGACACAGTGCTGCACCACTGCCATGGCTTCTTTATTTTCAAGACCTGTTGGGGTTCTCCCTTCTGATCATAAAGTGATGGCATGGAGATTAAGTACAAGGCCATGTGCACACGTTCAGTATTTGGTCAGTATTTTACATCAGTATTTGTAAGCCAAAACCAGGAATGGAACAATCAGAGGAAAATTATAATAGAAACACATTAAAACTTTTGTATTTATCACCCACTCCTGGTTTAGGCTTACAAATACTGAGGTAAAATACTGACCAAATACTGAACGTGTGCATGTGGCCTTAGAGTAGATATGTCAAAGTTCTAGAAATTTAACCCCTTAACCCAGGGAGGTATTTTCGTTTTTGCATTTTCATTTTTTGATCCCATTCCCCTTCTTTCCACAGCCATAACTTTTTTATTTTTCCATCAATATGGCCACGTGAGGGCTTGCTTTTTTGCGGGATGAGTTATACTTTTGAATGACACCATTGGTTTTAACATATCGTGTACTGGAAAATGGGAAAAATTCCAAGTGCGGTGAAATTGCAAAAAAGTGCAATCCTATGTTGTTTTTTATTTTGCTTTTTTACTATGTTCACGAAATGCTAAAACTGACCTACCATTATGATTGTCCAGGTTATTATGAGTTCATAGACACCAAACATGTCTAGGTTCTTTTATATCTAAGTGGTGAAAAAAAATTTCAAACTTTGTTAAAAAAACAAACAAAAACATTTTCCGATACTCATAGCATCTCCATTTTTCATGATCTTGGGTTGGGTGAGGGCTTATTTTTTGCATGCCGAGCTCATGTTTTTAATGATACCATTTTCGTGCAGATAAGATCTTTTGATTGCCTGTAATTGCATTTTAATGCAATGTCATGGTGATCAAAAAAACGTAACTGGCGTTTTAACTTTTTTTCTTGTTATGCCATTTAGCAATCAGGTTAATCATTTTCTTTTATTGATAGAGCGGGCGATTTTGAACATGGCGATACCAAACATGTGTATGTTTTATTTTAATTTTTTGTTTTATTCTGAATGGGGCAAAAGGGGTGATTTGAACCTTTATATTTTTTTTCTTTTTTTTATATTTTAAAAACATTTTTTTTTAATTTTGGCTTTCTTCAATAGTCTCAATGGGAGACTAGAAGCTGCCATAATACGATAGGCTCTGCTACATACAGGCGATGATCAGATCATCTGTATGTAGCAGAATTACTTATTTGCTATGAGCGCCATCCACCAAGCGGCGCTCAAAGGAAACTAGCTATGACAACCATAGAGGTCTGCAAGAGACCTCTGGTTGTCACACTAACCCATCGGTGACCCGCGATCACGTGACGGGGCCACCAATGGGCGGATTTCCTGTGCGATTGATGGAAGCACATGTTAAATACCGCTGTCAGCGTTTGACAGCAGCATTTAACAGGTTAATAGCTGATCAAAACAGCTGACATGTGTTGGGAAAGATGTGGGCTCAGCGCTGGAGCCCACATCAAAGGGAGGGTGTCCGACATCGGCATACTATTACACCCGATGTCGGAAAGGGGTTTATATTAAAGAAAATTAGTCATATAAGGAAATGGTGTGTACCTTCAGCCATAGTGCTAATCTGCAGTTAATACCATTTCATCATATGTGGGGTGTCCATATGGAAGTTTGGCTGCATAGAGAAAAATAAGTTATAGTCTCTATTTCGCCACTAGCTTCCAGCCAAGTGGCTGCACTGAGTCAGTGTTAGGCTAGTTTCACACTTGTGTTTGGCAGGGCTGCGGATGGCAGCCTTCTTCCTCTGTTAAGCCCCGCCCACTGCCCCACCACTTCCTTCAGCTCCCCTATGTCTGCATGCATCCTGCGTACCCTATCTTTAACATTGGGTATGCAGGCCATGCGGATGTATGCGGATGCCTCCACATGCGTCGTTTTGATGCTGCGCTAAACTGCGTCGAACGCAACATGTTGCATTTTGTTGCAGTCGGCACAGCGTCAAAACAATGCATGCAGAGGCATCCGCATGCATCCACGTGGCCTGCCTACCCAATGTTAAAGATAGGGTATGCAGGACACATGCAGATGTAGGTGAAGCTGAAGGAAGAGGTGCAGCAGTGTGTGGGGCTTATCGGAGGAAGAAGGCTGCCATCCGCAGCCCTGCCGAACACTAGTGTGAAACTAGCCTTAGCACCCTCTACACAGTGAACACGCTGTAATCGGAAATCACTCCCCCTGCACCTTCATTGACATTCTGATCAGTACCCTCAATGTTCGGCAAGATTTCAGTCATGAAGCAATAGGCATGATTACAGTGCATAGGAAAAGAACAAGGGTCCAGCTCAACGAATTGTGAACAGTCTTTATTCACATGGATACAAAGTGGAAATAAAACAAGACTTCTTCACGACAGGTGGCATCAATGCTTAGACAGACACTTAGACGAAGAAGACTGCCACCTACTAAAGACAGACACTGAGACGAAGTAGACTGACGCCTACTAAAGACGGACACCCAAAGTAGACTGATATCTGCTAAAGACAGACACCCAGACGGAGTAGACTGATGCCAACTGAAGACAGACACCCAGACGGAGTAGACTGACGCCTACTAAAGACGGACATCCAGGCGAAATAGACTGCCACCTACTAAAGACACACACCGAGACAAAGTAGACTGACGCCTACTGAAGACGGACACTTAGATGAAATAGACTGACACCTACTAAAGACAGACATTGAGACGAAATAGACTGATGCCTACTGAAGACGGACACCCAAAGTAGACTGATGCCTATCCAGGACGGACAATGAGACGAAGTAGACTAATGCCTACTGAAGACGGACACCCAGACGGAGTAGACTGACGCCTACCAAAGACGAACACCCAGACAAAGTAGACTGCCACCTACTAAAGACAGACACTGAGATGAAGTAGACTGATGCCTACTGAAGATGGACACTTAGACGAAGTAGACTGACACCTACTAAAGACAGACACCCAAACAAAGTAGACTGCCACCTACTAAAGACAGACACTGAGATGAAGTAGACTGACGCCTATTAAAGACAGACACCGAGATGAAGTAGACTGACACGTACTAAAGATGGACACCCAGACAAAGTAGACCGACGCTTACTGAAGACAGACACCCAGATGAAGTAGACTGCCACCTGCTAAAGACAGACACCCAGATGAAGAAAACTGCGCTGGAGTCTCCGCCTCCAGTAAGCATATACACCCAAAAATTATGCACGACAGAGCACATGTTCACTCTGTTAACACCATCATTATAGTTGATGGCCCAGTAGGCACATAGGCCCGAATGCCACTTTGCAGACTGTTCAGACGTAAGCGCTGATAAGACGAACGGGTGCCAAAAGGCAGTATGAAAGCACCCTAATAAGCATGAGATAAAAGTCCTGTAGTGATAATCTCCTGCTGATAAAATACAGAATTAATTGAAAGAGCAAAAGACAGCTTACTTTGTGACATAGCACTGGAATCAGGCTCTCAACCTCTACATGATGCTGCTCTCAGACTACATAGCAAAAACCTGGTGAAAAATTCCCTAAAAAATTGTAGAACAGTTACTGCAACTGTAGAGTTGCAAAACAGTTCAAAGAAGTATCCCTTATTTGGAGCAGATGCCTGGCTTGTTGGTGGTTATACACAGGCAGTGGAAACAGAAGAAACAGCGGTTTTTTCACATTGAGTGGTGCAAAAATTATCTCTGTTTGGGGAGTTTCAAGAACTTTTTTTTATAAATTACACATTTTGCTTTTATAACGAAGGTCTAAAAGCATGGCAATCTAATAATCATAACTTTGGTTGATGGTAACAATATGTCTGTCATTCCTCAAGCATTCCAACATATAGCTTGCCAGGCAGGCCACCGTGTCTGGGGGCTCCATTGGTTAATTTACATCACTCCACTGTGACAGTTGGTTATCATGGCCTCACCCCTTGCCTGTGTCAAGTCTGTGTCCCCTCTACATTCATCTGCTGCTGCTCATCCTCTTTGTCCTCTTCTTAGTCTTCCACCAAATTCTGTTGCATATAATTGTGAGCAGGTTGTGGGATGCAGTAACGGACAGGAGGCAGAGCAAGGGTTAATCATAGTTTACTTGTACAGAGGTTTAATCCACGCAGGGAGAGGAAGGGGTAAACAGGAGTATAGCGGGTGTTATAAACACAATTGGTGTGCAGGGTGAGTTAACAACAACAATAAGTAATGAAGCAGTTCTTTAAGGGTTAACTTATTGGTCCGGCGGCTTCCTGACTGTAGAGTCCTTGGTTCAAATGGTGGCGCCAACGCAGTTAGCACGGGGTGAGTCCGGTATCGTCTTGAAGGCGTTGATGATCCGGTTTTCAGTGGGTCCTTGTCGTCTTGGATGGGGTCTTGAACGGGGTCTTGAATCCAGGGTTCGTTGTGTGGTATGAAGTGAAATCTCC
Source organism: Ranitomeya variabilis (assembly GCF_051348905.1). Taxonomy (NCBI): domain Eukaryota; kingdom Metazoa; phylum Chordata; class Amphibia; order Anura; family Dendrobatidae; genus Ranitomeya; species Ranitomeya variabilis. The sequence goes on from NC_135236.1 coordinate 603,847,139, forward strand.
AACTCCGTTGAAGATTAACATAGCTTGACAGATATAAGCGGGTGAGATGGGGCACAGTTCCTGGTGAGTCACCCGGTCCTTCCTAAGCAGCACGCTCGCAGAACTTACTGGCCTGGAGCATTTTGCACTTTCAGCTGGAGGAGCCAACGGGCACATGGCACGTCTCTCATCACAGTCTCTGCATCTGATCACAGCAAATCTATCACGCGAGCCTGCGCTGTCACGATGCTCAGAGGATAGAGCACCAACTGTTCCCTGCTGCACGCTGCTTGTTCCCACCAGGACTGACTGCTTCCGCGTATGCTCTGGCCTTTTTAGCTTAGCCACGCCCCCTGCTCTCGGGTGCAAAGATTGGTCCGAGTTTCTAAGCTTTCCCCCGGACAACAGAGGAGACAGCCCTGACAGTTTCAGACCTGGCACAAGAGAGGTACCCCCACTCCATTGCTTCTTCTCACACTCCCCCTCTCCTTTTGCTCGCCATTCCACGGGCAAGATTTCTTGTAGTAAGCGTTGACACTTTCCTATCCCTTGAACGATTCGCTGCTAAATAAATTAGTCTTGGTTGTATCTGTTGGGGGGTCTCCCCTCTGTTGCTGGTTTGGTGCGCCGTAAGTCAGAAGGAGTAGTCGAGCCAGGTTGAGTAGTCGAGTCAGGCTGAACAGGTGAGGACGGGGATGTACCCGATTCCAATGGAGCAGTCACTTCAGGAATTTCAGGTACCTGTTCCTCCCCTGGGTCTACAGGCGGCTAATAGGGGATTCTTCATCCTCACAATCAGCAACTGCTGGAGGCAGTATTACAGGTGCACTTGGCATCTGTTCCACCTGATCAGGATCTCTCGACAAGCAATGGCGTAGCATATTCCAGTGTACTACTCGAGTGGGGGCACCTTCTTTTCCTTCAGGTTGGACTTCATAGACAGGTCCATCGGCACTGATTCGTCGCTTTACTCGATATAGAGTCTTCTCCCACCGAAATTCCAGCTTGTTCCAAGGATGTTCATCTTGGACCAACAGACGGTTCCCGGCCTGAAGAGCTGTCCCTCGCAGAGGAGCTGTCTCTGAATGTTCAAGTTCCCAAAACCTTGTCTGCACCAGGTGATGTAGTGTCTGCAGGCGATGATGATATTGCCTGACCCAGGTGTCCCATCCATGGGTAGTCCTCCTTTAGGTCCAACTACAACTCAGTAATCTCTCTGCCTGGCCTGCTGAACAACAGGGTATATGGAGTGCAACCGATGGTGCAATGTACTCGGTTATTATACACCCACACTAACTCTGCTACGAACTCAGGCCAACGGACTTTTCGGTCTTACTCTAACATTCTTAACATCTGAATTAGAGTTTGATTGAACCGTTCACATGCTCCATTTCCCTGAGGATGATAAGGCGTCATCTGGAATTTTTTGATCTGATGCAGGCGATATAATTCTTCCATCACTCACCCTAGAAAACAGGTGCCTTGATCGGAGTGGATTCTCTTCGGGCAGCCATACACTCGAATGAAGTTCTTGCAGATGGCATGTGCCACTGATTCAACAGGTTGATCACATGTCGGAGTCACAACGGCGAACTTAGTGAAGTGATCCGTCATCACCAGACAATGCTCGTATCCCTGGTAAGCCGGATCTACTGTCAGGTAATCTATCAACAATACTTCGAGAGGGGCAGAAGTCACGATGGTCTGTGTGGGGGCTCTCTGCTCCAGAGGTTTAGCTAACACAAAGTTTCTACACTGCCAACAGACCTCTTCCACCATGGCTTTCAATCTCAGATGATAAACTAACTTCTGCAGCCACTGAAAGATCTTTTCTTGACGAAAGTGAGCTTCTCTTTCGTATTCCTCCGTGGCAACCTTACGTAGTAGCGCCTCAGGGGTTACCACCAGCCAGGTGACACCCAATTCCCATTGTAATTGGATCTTTCAGTACAACTGCCCATTCTTTAGTTGAAGCCTTTTCCACTGCCTGGGAATCTGCAGATTCCCCGAGGACAGGGCTTCTCTCTCTTTCTGACTGGGGAGTTGTTTTAGAGCTATCCACTGTCTCATTTGGGAGAGTTCCCCATCTTCCTGCTGTATTGGGACCCACTCGGCACGGGACCATCCTCGTATGTATTCTCTAGACATGGCCTGCACCTGTTCCTGCGTAGTCGCCAACATCCTGGCAGAATCTTGGAACTCAGGGACCTCTCCAGCCTCCAGTTCTTCATCTCTTTGGGGACCAAGCTTCTCGTGCGTCACTCTGGATATGGCTGTCGCGGGGAGACTAGGTGGGTGAGATTTAATAACCCGGGCCCCTGCAATTTCCCTCAGACTAGGGAAATCCTGACTTACCCTCTACCTGGAGTTTACACTGATGGTGTGCATGTCCAGGCCTCGAACCTCACCCTGTCTCCTGTTTCAACCCTAGGCTGAAACCTTCGCCCACCACCCAGTGAAGAGGCAATACACCAATACCCACAGTTAGCACAGACAAGGATAAAGGAAAATATACACCACGCCGCAGTCACTCAGGAATACACTATAAATGTGCAGGGCAAAATAAATACAAATATAGGAAGGAGTAAATAAGACAAAGGAAAATACACCACCAGCAACGAATCTCCAACAACCAGCTCACAACTCCAGACCGAGATAACAACGCACAAGACAGAAGCTATAATCGGCAATGCCCAATGATCAGGAGAACTATTTAAAGGCAATGGGCATGGCCCAGCTTCCAATCCGAGGATCAGGTAAATTAACCCCGGAACAGCTAGATAAAATCTAGCCGATGCCAATGAGCACATAGTGGTCAAAAGCGGAATTACCGCTGTCTGTCGAACGACCTGGTCTGAACAGCGTCCGACATGACAGTACCCCGCCTTCTACGAGGGACCCCAGGGCCCTCACGGCTTATAGGACCCGGCTTGTCTGGATGGCGACGATGAAAAAACCTGACCAGTCGATCCGCATGAATGTCCGAGGCTGGTACCCAGGACCTCTCCTCAGGCCCATAACCACACCAGTGTACCAATTACCATCCACCAAGACTGGAGGTGGCATAGGCGCCGCATCCACAGAACCCACCACCTTCTTTAGAAGAGATCTGTGGAACACGTTGTGTATCTTATACACCGTAGGGAGCTCCAATCGGTACGCTACTGGGTTAATGACGGCGGTGACCCTAAATGGACCAATAAACCGTGGACCCAATTTAAGGGATGGTATTTTGAGTCTTATGTTTTTTGTGGATAACCACACCCAGTCATCCACACTCAGGTCCGGACCTGGCACACGCCTACTGTCAGCCACATGTTTGTACCTAGCACCCACACTCAACAGGCGCTGTTTAACTCTCCTCCAGACTGATGATAATTGTGCTCCTAACTGGTCTTTCTCCAGGACGCCGGAAGAGCCCCCCTGACTCAAAGTACAAAATTGAGGATGTAGCCCGTAAACACAAAAAAACGGAGACTCCCCAGACGACTCCCGGCGGTGATTATTGATGGCAAACTCAGCCAAAGGAAGGAACGTCAACCACTCCTCCTGGTTATCAGAAACAAAGCAGCGTAAGTACTGTTCCAAATTTTGGTTCATACGCTCGGTCTGACCATTTGACTGAGGATGAAACGCCGAGGAATGAGACAACTTGATCCCCAGCCATGAGCAAAATGCTTTCCAAAATGTTGCCACAAACTGAGACCCCCTATCAGAAATGATGTCAGACGGAACCCAATGAAGTCTGACCATCTCCTGCACAAATACCTGAGCCAGAGTCTTAGCGTTAGGCAACGAAGGCAAAGACACAAAGTGTGACCTTTTTGAGAACCGATCAACAATCACCAAGATGACCATTTTCCCAGCTGAGGAGGGCAAGTCAGTGATAAAATCCATGGAGATTTCCGTCCATGGCTTACTAGGTACCTCAAGAGGAAGTAGTGTGCCAACAGGACGGGAGCGGGGCGTCTTAGCCCTAGCGCACGTGGTACAAGCTGACACGTATGAGACCACGTCCTGTCGGATCTTGGGCTACCAAAACCGACGTGACACCAACTCCAAGGTACCTCTAACCCCTGGGTGGCCAGCCAGGACAGCATCATGATGCTCCGCCAAAACCTTTAAGCGGAGATGAAGCGGCACAAAAGATTTGTTGATGGGAAGCTCAGATGGTACCTCCTCCTGAGCCTCGGCAATCTCAGCCTCAACCTCGGTAGTGAGAGCCTAAACCACAACACCCTTTTGGAGGATGGGTACTGGATCCTCCCGAGGTTCTCCCCCCGGAAAACACCTGGACAGAGCATCCGCCTTAGTGTTTTTAGACCCCGGTCTGTAAGTGACAACAAAATTGAACCACGTGAAAAACAATGCCCAGCGAGCCTGCCTGGGGGACAGACGCTTGGCTGACTCCAAATACAGCAGATTCTTATGATCGGTAATAACAGTAACCTGATGTACCGACCCCTCCAAGAAGTGTCGCCATTCCTCAAAGGCCAACTTAATTGCCAACAACTCCCTGTTGCCGATATCGTAGTTACGTTCGGCGGACGACAGTTTCTTGGAGAAATAGGCGCACGGACGCAAACCACTCAAAGATGAGCCTTGAGATAGTACCGCCCCCACACCAACCTCAGACGCATCGACTTCCACAACAAAGGGTTTTGACACGTCTGGCTGTACAAGAATGGGGGCTGAAACAAAACTGTTCTTAAAAAATTCAAATGCGCGCACAGCAGCCTCAGGCCAAACGGAGAAATTGGTACCCTTTTTAGTCATGTCAGTTAGCGGTTTAGCAATGATGGAAAAATCCTTGATAAATTTCCTATAGTAGTTAGAAAACCCAAGGAACCGCTGAAGTGCTTTCAGGTTATCAGGACGTTCCCAATGCAGCACCGCTTGCACCTTAGCGGCGTCCATTTTAAAACCAGAAGCAGACACAATATAACCCAAGAAAGGCAACTCTTGAACAGAAAATACACATTTCTCAAGTTTAGCATACAGCTTATTCTCTCTGAGAAGCTGTAACACCTGCCTGACATGATCTAAATGAGCGTCACGGTCGCAAGAATATATGAGAATGTCATCTAGGTACACGATAACGAATTTCCCCAAAACATGCGAGAACACATCATTGATGAAATGTTGGAACACTGCAGGTGCGTTAGTCAACCCCAATGGCATCACCAAATTTTCAAAATGACCCTCAGGGGTGTTAAAAGCCGTCTTCCACTCATCACCTTGACGGACTCTTATGAGGTTGTACGCCCCCCTGAGGTCAAGCTTGGTAAACCACTTAGCACCTGCCACCTGGTTGAACAAATCTGGTATCAGTGGCATAGGGTATGGATCACGAACTGTAATCTGGTTCACCTCCCTGAAATCAAAACACGGGCGTAACCCGCCATCTTTCTTCTTCACGAAGAAGAACCCTGCTGCCACCGGCGAGGATGACGGCCTGATGTGCCCTTTGCTCAAACTTTCAGCAATGTAATCTTTTAACACTTGTCTCTCCGGACCGGAGATGTTAAACATCCTTGCTTTAGGCAATTTGACCCCAGGTTTAAACCTGATAGAACAGTCATAGGGACGATGTGGCGGCAACTCTGAAGAACCCTTCTCAAAGAACACATCCACAAAATCCAGAAGTGACTCCGGAACGCTTGAAGTCACCGCAGCCACACATGTGGCCAGGCAATTCTCCTGGCAGAACTCACTCCACTGAATTATGTCCTGAGTTTTCCAGTCAATTACCGGGTTGTGCCTAGACAACCAAGGAAAACCCAAAACCACCTGAGCAGGAAGATTCCTGAGCACCTTACATGTAACCCGCTCGGAATGTAGAACCCCAATGTGGAGTTTCACCTCAGCCACAAATTCAGTAATCTCCCCCTGAGAGAGAGGAGCAGCATTGATGGTGACCACGCAGATAGGATGAGACAGTTTTTCAATCCTAAAACCTGCTGTGCGCGCAAACTCCTCATCAATGAGATTTGTGGGTGAACCACTATCCACAAAAACAGTAATTGGCAGCTCACTGCCAGCGATAAAAACCTTAGCAGGGAGCATGCATTGAGAAACCACCATGGAGGATATACATAAGCTCAGATTGGTCTCCTCCACACCCTCTGAGCTTAGAAGTTTTCCGCCATTGCATTTTTATAAGACAGCAGAGGACAGATGTTAATAAAATGACCAGTTTTACCACAGTAAAAACAGGCTCCCTGCTTCCTGAGCTCAGGGGCTTGACGCTTCACATGTGACACCCCTGCGATTTGCATAGGCTCCCTGGGCTCACCTGCAGCAACCTCACGTGAACCTAAACCCTCTCCCATAGGCGGTGTCTCATGCTCCCCCTGACGCAAACGGCGATCAATGCGGACAACCAGACTCATAGTGGAATCTAGAGAAGCAGGAGTCTCGTACATCAGAAGGGCTTTTTTAACCCTTCCAGAAATCCCATGTATAAACTGACTCCGCAATGCTGGATCATTCCATTGTGTATCGATCGCCCAGCGACGAAATTCAGAACAGTAATCCTCTGCAACTCACTCCCCCTGGTGAATAGTGCGTATCTTAGATTCTGCTAGAGCCATTCTGTCAGGTTCATCGTAGATTTTTCCAAGAGAGGAAAAAAAACTCTCCATAGAGTCAAATGCAGCAGAATCAGATGGCAAAGAAAACGCCCATGCTTGGGGATCCCCGCTTAACAATGACAACACCAGGCCCACACGCTGAGCCTCATTACCCGAGGAGATCGGGCGCATACGAAAATATAGTTTGCAAACTTCACGAAAAGAAACAAATTTACTGCGTTCCCCAGCAAATTTTTCAGGCAAAGGAAATTTAGGCTCAGCAACTCTTCCTGTCGCTCCATCTTGCACATTAGATACTGCTAGTCCCTGTTGCTTTACTGCCCCCCTCAACTCAGTGACCTGTAGGGACAGCACCTCCAACTGGCGGGTTATGGAAGTCATGGGATCCATGACAAAACACACACAAAAAAAGTAACCCCCTTTTTTTTTCTTTTTGTGTTGTTGGGTCGATTATAATGTCGCGGGGAGACTAGGTGGGCGAGAGCTAATAACCCGGGCCCCTGCAATTTCCCTCAGACTAGGGAAATCCTGACTGACCCTCTACCTGGAGTTTACACTGATGGTGTGCATGTCCAGGCCTCGAACCTCACCCTGTCTCCTGTTTCAACCCTAGGCTGAAACCTCTGCCCACCACCCAGTGAAGAGGCAATACACCAATACCCACAGTTAGCACAGACAAGGATAAAGGAAAATATACACCACGCCGCAGTCACTCAGGAATACACTATAAATGTGCAGGGCAAAATAAATACAAATATAGGAAGGAGTAAATAAGACAAAGGAAAATACACCACCAGCAACGAATCTCCAACAACCAGCTCACAACTCCAGACCGAGATAACAACGCACAAGACAGAAGCTATAATCGGCGACGCCCAATGATCAGGAGAACTGTTGTGAATTCTGCTCTTGGGCTCCCTCCGGTGGTTATAAGTGGTAGCGCTGCTGTCTGTCTTTCACAGCAGTCATCAGGTGTGTCCACTTCGGACTGGGCTATTTAGTCTGGCTTCACCCTTTAGTCAGTGCCAGTTGTCCATTGTTCCTGGAGAATTCACATCCTTTCCTGGTCTCTCCTGCTTGCTGTTCATTTCATCAAAGATAAGTTCTGGCTTTGCTTTTGCAGTCCACATGCTGTGGGCTTAATAGTTCAGTTCATTTCTACGTTTTGTTTTGTCCAGCTTGGTCTGTGCAAGGATTTGTTCAGCCATGCTGGTATCTCTGGAGATGCAGATATACTCTCCATATCCTTAGTTGGATGTGGAGATTTTGTACTTTCTGTGGTGGATATTTTCTAGTGTTTTTAATACTGACCGCATAGCACTCTGTTCTATCCTTTCTATCTAGCTAGTACGGCCTCCTTTGCTAAATCCTGATTTCAGTCTGCGTATGGTATTTCCCTCTCCTCTCACAGTCAATATTTGTGGGGGGCTGTCTATCCTTTGGGGATTTTCTCTGAGGCAAGATAGTTTTCCCTTTTCTGTCTCTAGGGGTATTTAGACCTCCGGCTGTGACGAGGTGTCTAGGGCGTGTTAGGAACATCCCACGGCTGCTTCTAGTTGTGGTGTTAAGTTCAGGGTCTGCAGTCAGTACAGGTCCCACCTTCTCCAGAGTGTTCCTCATGCTGCTCCTAGGCCACCAGTTCATAACAGTACAACTGGCCAACAATGAGTTAATCGCATCTCAGAAGAAGGAAAAAAAAGTGCTGAGCCATTTTTTTTTCTGTAGTCTGTTGTGTTTTCTTTTTCCTCTTTACCTCTGGGTGGCTCAGGAGTTTGGTGCTGGCATGGATATTCAGGGATTGGTTTCTTGTGTGGATCAACTTGCTGCTAGAGTACAGGGTATTTCCGATTATATCGTTCAGACTCCGGTTTTGGAGCCTAGAATTCCAACTCCTGATTTGTTTTTTGGGGATAGGTCCAAATTTTTGAGCTTTAAAAATAACTGTAAACTGTTTTTTGCTCTGAAACCCCGTTCCTATGGTGATTCCACCCAGCAAGTTAAAATTGTCATTTCTCTGCTGCGTGGTGACCCTCAGGATTGGGCATTTTCCCTGGAATCTGGGAATCCGGCTTTGCTTAATGTAGACACCTTTTTTCAGGCGCTAGGGTTATTGTATGAGGAACCTAATTTAGTGGATCATGCTGAGAAGACCATGTTGGTCCTGAGTCAGGGTCAAGAAGCGGCAGAATCGTATTGCCAGAAATTTAGAAAATGGTCTGTGCTTACTAAATGGAATGAGGATGCCTTGGCGGCAATTTTCAGAAAGGGTCTTTCTGAATCCGTTAAAGATGTTATGGTGGGGTTTCCCACGCCTGCTGGTTTGAGTGATTCTATGTCTCTGGCCTTTCAGATTGATCGGCGCTTGTGCGAGCGCAGAGCTGTGCGCACTGTGGCGTTGTTTCCCGAGCGGAGTCCTGAGCCTATGCAGTGTGATAGGATTGTGTCTAGAGCTGAACGACAAGGATTCAGATGTCAGAATAGGTTGTGTTTTTACTGCGGCGATTCTGCTCACGTTATTTCTGATTGACCTAAGCGTGCAAAGAGAATCGCTAGTTCCGTTACCATCAGTACTGTACAACCTAAATTTCTGTTATCTGTGACCCTGATCTGCTCATTATCGTCATTTTCTGTCATGGTATTTGTGGATTCAGGCGCCGCTTTGAACTTAATGGACTTAGAATTTGCCAGACGTTGTGGTTTCCCCTTGCAGCCTTTGCAGAACCCTATTCCTTTGAGGGGAATTGATGCTACACCGTTGGCTAAAAATAAACCTCAGTTTTGGACACAGCTGACCATGTGCATGGCGCCAGCCCATCGGGAGGATTGTCGTTTTCTGGTGTTGCATGGTTTGCATAATGCTATTGTGCTGGGTTTCCCATGGTTACGGGTGCATAATCCGGTATTATTTTGGAAATCTATGTCTGTGACTAGTTGGGGGTGTCAGGGGGTTCATGATGACGTTCCTTTGATGTCAATTTCCTCTTCCCCCTCTTCTGAAATTCCTGAGTTTTTGTCAGATTTCCAGGATGTATTCAATGAGCCCAAGTCCAGTTCCCTTCCACCGCATAGGGACTGTGATTGTGCTATTGACTTGATTTCAGGCTGTAAGTTCCCTAAGGGTCGACTTTTCAACCTGTCTGTGCCAGAACATGCTGCTATGCGGAGTTATGTTAAGGAGTCTTTGGAGAAGGGGCACATTCGGCCATCTTCTTCACCCTTGAGAGCGGGTTTTTTTTTCGTTGCCAAGAAGGATGGTTCCTTGAGACCCTGTATTGATTATCGCCTCTTGAATAAGATTACGGTCAAATTCCAATACCCTTTGCCTCTGCTCTCTGATTTGTTTGCTAGGATTAAGGGGGCTAGTTGGTTTACTAAGATTGACCTTTGAGGGGCATATAATCTTGTTCGTATTAAGCAGGGTGACGAATGGAAAACTGCATTTAATACGCCCGAAGGCCATTTTGAATACCTTGTGATGCCATTCAGGCTTTCTAATGCTCCATCTGTGTTTCAATCATTCATGCATGATATCTTTCGGAATTATCTTGATAAATTCATGATTGTATATTTAGATGATGTTTTGATTTTTTCCGATGATTGGGAGTCTCATGTGAAACAAGTCAGGATGGTATTTCAGATCCTTCGTGATAATGCTTTGTTTGTGAATGGGTCTAAGTGCCTCTTTGGAGTACAGAAGGTGTCTTTTTTGGGCTTTATTTTTTCTCCCTCATCTATAGAAATGGATCCAGTTAAGGTTCAGGCCATTCATGATTGGATCCAGCCCACCTCCGTGAAGAGCCTTCAGAAATTTTTGGGCTTTGCTAATTTTTATCGCCGTTTCATTGCCAACTTCTCCAGTGTGGTTAAACCCCTGACCGATTTGACGAAGAAAGGCGCTGATGTGACAAATTGGTCCCCTGCGGCTGTTTCTGCCTTTCAAGAGCTTAAACACTGATTTACTTCTGCCCCTGTGTTGTGTCAGCCAGATGTTTCTCTTCCATTTCAGGTTGAGGTTGACGCCTCTGAGATTGGGGCAGGAGCCGTTTTGTCTCAGAGGAATTCGGATGGTTCCTTGATGAAACCGTGTGCCTTCTTTTCTCGAAAGTTTTCCCCTGCGGAACGCAATTATGATGTCGGCAATCATGAGTTGTTGGCTATGAAGTGGGCATTTGAGGAGTTGCGACATTGGCTTGAGGGGGCCAAGCACCGTATTGTGGTCTTGACCGATCATAAGAATCTGATTTACCTCGAGTCTGCCAAACGGCTGAATCCTAGACAGGCCCGATGGTCCCTGTTTTTCTCCCGTTTTGATTTTGTGCTCTCGTATCTTCCGGGTTCTAAGGATGTTAAGGCTGATGCCCTTTCTAGGAGCTTTTTGCCCGATTCTCCTGGGGTCCTTGAGCCGGTCGGTATTCTGAAGGAAGGGGTGATTCTTTCTGCCATCTCCCCTGATTTATGACGGGTTCTTCAGGAATTTCAGGCTGATAAACCTGACCGCTGTCCAGTGGGGAAACTGTTTGTTCCTGACAGATGGACTAGTAAAGTGATTTTTGAGATTCATTGTTCGGTGTTGGCGGGCCATCCTGGGATTTTTGGTACCAGAGAATTGGTTGGTAGGTCATTTTGCTGGCCTTCTTTGTCACGGGATGTGCGTTCCTTTGTGCAGTCCTGTGGGACTTGTGCGCGGGCCAAATCTTGCTGCTCCCGCGCCAGTGGGTTGCTTTTGCCTTTGCCGGTCCCTGGGAGGCCTTGGACGCATATTTGTATGGATTTTATTTCAGATCTTCCGGTTTCCCAGAGGATGTCGGTTATCTTGGTGGTTTGTGACCGGTTTTCTAAGATGGTTCATTTGGTACCTTTGCCTAAATTGCCTTCCTCTTCTGAGTTGGTTCCGTTGTTTTTTCAGCATGTGGTTTTTTGCGGTCAGCACAAAAAACTATCAAAAAGCCATGCAGAGTGAGCAAAAAAACCCCGCACCGACTCACGGCACGGTAGGTGCCACTCTGCAACCCAGAGCTTCCAGCTAGCGAAATAATATCATGATAGCCAGCTGAACAAAACTTAACAGGTACTCAGAAATATATTCAGCACACAAATGAACAACAAATGAGCTTAGCAGGGACTTAGCTTCTGTTGAAGTAAACAGGACATCAGAAAGATCCAGGAGAGATCTGAACCAGTACTGATACATTGACAGCCGGCATCAAGTAATGATCTGAGCGGAGTTAAATAGAGGAACCAGCCCAGTCCTAAACGATGCAGCTGAGAAAGCCACTTCCAGACCAGCAGCTCCACTTTCAGCCACCAGAGGGAACCCACGGACAGAACTCACAGAAATACCATTCCTGACCACAGGAGGGAGTTCGAGAACAGAGTTCACAACAGAACCCCCCCCTTGAGGAGGGGTCACCGAACCCTCACCAGAGCCCCCCGGCCGATCAGGACGAGCCAAATGAAAGGCATGAACCAAATCGGCAGCATGGACATCGGAGGCAAGAACCCAGGAATTATCTTCCTGACCATAGCCCTTCCATTTGACCAGATACTGAAGTTTCCGTCTCGAGATACGAGAATCTAAAATCTTCTCCACCACATACTCCAATTCTCCCTTGACCAACACCGGAGCAGGAGGGTCAACGGAAGGAACCATAGGCGCCATATATTTCTGCAACAACGACCTATGGAACACATTATGGATGGCAAAAGAAGCTGGAAGGTCCAAACGAAATGACACAGGATTGAGGATTTCAGAAATCTTATAAGGCCCAATAAAACGAGGCTTAAACTTAGGAGAAGAAACCTTCATAGGAACATAACGAGATGACAACCAAACCAGATCCCCAACACGAAGTCGGGGACCAACACGGCGACGGCGGTTAGCGAAACGTTGAGCCTTCTCCTGTGACAGTGTCAAATTGTCCACTACATGAGTCCAAATTTGCTGCAACCTGTCCACCACAGAATCCACACCAGGACAGTCCGAAGGCTCAACCTGCCCTGAAGAGAATCGAGGATGGAAACCAGAATTACAATAAAAAGGTGAAACCAAAGTAGCCGAACTGGCCCGATTATTAAGGGCGAACTCAGCCAATGGCAAGAAGGTCACCCAATCATCCTGATCAGCAGAAACAAAGCATCTCAGATAGGTCTCCAAAGTCTGATTAGTTCGTTCAGTTTGGCCATTTGTCTGAGGATGGAAAGCAGAAGAAAAAGACAAATCAATGCCCATCTTAGCACAAAAGGACCGCCAAAACCTCAAAACAAACTGGGAACCTCTGTCCGACACAATGTTCTCTGGAATGCCATGCAAACGAACCACATGTTGGAAAAACAACGGAACCAAATCAGAGGATGAAGGCAACTTAGGCAAGGGTACCAAATGGACCATCTTAGAGAAGCGATCACAAACCACCCAGATGACCGACATCCTTTGAGAGACAGGGAGATCTGAAATAAAATCCCTGGAAACATGCGTCCAGGGCCTCTTCGGGACCGGCAAGGGCAAAAGTAACCCACTGGCACGAGAACAGCAGGGCTTCGCCCGAGCACAAGTCCCACAGGACTGCACAAAAGCATGCACATCCCGGGACAAGGAAGGCCACCAAAAGGACCTAGCCACCAAATCTCTGGTACCAAAAATTCCAGGATGACCAGCCAACACCGAACAATGAACCTCCGAGATAACCCTACTAGTCCATCTATCAGGGACAAACAGTCTCTCTGCAGGACAGCGGTCAGGTCTATCCGCCTGAAACTCCTGCAGAACCCGCCGCAAATCAGGGGAGATGGCAGACAAAATCACCCCCTCTTTGAGAATACCAGCCGGCTCAGAAACTCCCGGAGAATCAGGCACAAAACTCCTTGAAAGGGCATCAGCCTTCACATTCTTAGAACCCGGAAGGTATGAAACCACGAAATCGAAACGGGAGAAAAACAGTGACCATCGAGCCTGTCTAGGGTTCAACCGCTTGGCCGACTCGAGATAAGTCAGATTCTTGTGATCCGTCAAGACCACCACGCGATGCTTGGCACCCTCAAGCCAATGTCGCCACTCCTCGAATGCCCACTTCATGGCCAACAACTCCCGATTGCCAACATCATAATTACGCTCAGCAGGCGAAAACTTTCTAGAAAAGAAAGCACATGGCTTCATCACAGAGCCATCAGAACTTCTCTGAGACAAAACAGCCCCTGCTCCAATCTCATAAGCATCAACCTCGACCTGAAAAGGGAGCGAAACATCTGGCTGACACAACACAGGAGCCGAAGAAAAACGACGTTTCAGCTCCTGAAACGCCTCAACGGCCGCAGAGGACCAATTCACCACATCCGCACCTTTCTTGGTCAAATCAGTCAGTGGTTTGACAACACTAGAAAAATTAGCGATAAAGCGACGGTAAAAATTCGCAAAGCCCAGGAATTTCTGAAGGCTCTTTACAGATGTAGGCTGAGTCCAATCATAAATGGCCTGGAATTTAACTGGATCCATCTCGATAGTAGAAGGGGAAAAAATGAAACCCAAAAAGGAAACCTTCTGAACTCCAAAGAGACACTTAGACCCCTTCACAAACAAGGAATTAGCACGAAGGACTTGGAACACCATTCTGACCTGCCTCACATGAGACTCCCAATCATCTGAAAAGACCAAAATATCATCCAAATATACTATCATGAATCTATCCAGATACTTTCGGAAGATGTCATGCATAAAGGACTGGAATACTGATGGTGCATTAGAAAGCCCGAATGGCATCACTAGATGCTCAAAATGGCCCTCGGGCGTATTAAATGCGGTTTTCCATTCATCGCCCTGCTTAATACGCACAAGGTTATACGCTCCTCAAAGATCTATCTTGGTAAACCAACTAGCCCCCTTAATCCGAGCAAACAAATCAGACAATAGAGGCAAAGGGTACTGAAATTTGACCGTGATTTTATTAAGAAGGCGGTAATCTATACAAGGTCTCAGAGAACCATCCTTCTTGGCCACAAAAAAGAACCCTGCTCCCAACGTTGACGACGACGGGCGAATATGCCCTTTCTCCAAGGACTCCTTTATATAGCTCCGCATAGCGGCGTGTTCTGGCACAGATAAATTGAAAAGTCGGCCTTTAGGAAACTTACTACCAGAAATCAAATTAATAGCACAATCACAATCCCTTTGAGGAGGCAGGGCACTGGACTTGGGCTCATCAAATACATCCTGGTAATCCGACAAAAACTCAGATACTTCAGAAGGAGTGGAGGAAGAAATAGATAACACTGGAACATCACCATGGACCCCTTGACAACCCCAACTGGACACAGACATAGATTTCCAGTCCAATACTGGATTATGGACCTGTAGCCATGGCAAACCCAACACGACCACATCATGCAAATTATGCAACACCAAAAAGCGAATATCTTCCCGATGTGCAGGAGCCATGCACATGGTCAACTGGGTCCAGTACTGAGGCTTATTCTTGGCCAAAGGCGTAGCATCAATTCCCCTTAATGGAATAGGATGCTGCAAGGGCTCCAAGAAAAAACCACAGCGCCTAGCATACTCTAAGTCCATCAAATTCAGGGCTGCGCCTGAATCCACAAACGCCATAAAGGAGTAGGATGACAAAGAGCAAATCAAAGTAACGGACAAAAGGAATTTAGGCTGTATAGTACCAATGGTGACAGACCTAGCGGACCGCTTAGTGCGCTTAGGACAATCAGAGATAGCATGAGTGGAGTCACCACAGTAAAAACACAGCCCATTCTGACGTCTGTGCTCTTGCCGTTCAGCTCTGGTCAAAGTCCTATCACATTGCATAGGCTCAGGCCTCTGCTCAGAGGACACCGCCATATGGTGCACAACTTCCCGCTCCCGCAAACGCCGATCGATCTGAATAGCCAAGGACCTTGATTCATTCAGACCAGGAGGCGTGGGGAACCCCACCATAACATCCTTAAGGCCCTCAGAAAGACCCTTTCTGAAAATTGCTGCCAGGGCACACTCATTCCATTGAGTAAGCACAGACCACTTTCTAAACTTCTGACAATACATTTCAGCATCATCCTGACCCTGACATAGAGCCAGCAAGATTTTCTCTGCCTGATCCACAGAATTTGGTTCGTCATAGAGCAATCCAAGCGCCAGAAAAAACGCATCTACATTAAGCAATGCAGGATCTCCTGGCGCAAGGGAGAATGCCCAGTCTTGAGGGTCACCACGCAACAAGGAAATAATGATTTTTACTTGCTGACTAGGGTCACCAGAGGAGCGAGGTTTCAGAGCAAGAAACAGTTTACAATTATTCTTGAAATTCAGAAACTTAGATCTATCCCCAGAAAACAAATCAGGAATTGGGATTCTAGGCTCTAACATAGGATTCTGATTGAACTATATAATCCTGAATGCTTTGTACCCTTGCTGTGAGATTATCCACACAAGAGGACAGACCTTGAATGTCCATATCTACACCGGAGTCCTGAACCACCCAGAGGTTTAGGGGAAAAGAAAGACTAAACACACTGCAGAGGAAAAAAAAAATGGTCTCAGAACTTCTCTTATCCCTCTATTGAGATGCATTAACACTTTCGGTCCGGCTGTACTGTTATGGGCCTGGTGGTTAGGAGCACCTGGAATGACCTGATAGTCAAAACTGCAAGATAGAGCGAGCTCTGGGAAGTGGGAGCTCTGCTGACCGCAGCCCTAATCCTATTGTCACACACACTAGAATTAGCCATGGAACGTGCCTGACTCTGCCTAGACGACTCTTCACAGCCTGAGAGGTAACTACCCCTAAAGAGAAATATAGCCTCACCTTGCCTCAGAGAAATTCCCCAAAGGAAAAGGGCAGCCCCCCCACATATATTGACTGTGAGTTAAGAGGAAGGCACAAACACAGGAATGAGACAGGTTTCAGCAAAGGAGGCCAGACTAACTAAAAAGAAAGAAGATAGATAAAGGGGTCTTTGCGGTCAGCACAAAAAACTATCAAAAAGCCACGCAGAGTGAGCAAAAAAACCCCGCACCGACTCACGGCGCGGTAGGTGCCACTCTGCAACCCAGAGCTTCCAGCTAGCGAAACAATATCATGATAGCCAGCTGGACAAAACTTAACAGGTACTCAGAAATATATTCAGCACACAAATGAACAACAAATGAGCTTAGCAGGGACTTAGCTTCTGTTGAAGTAAACAGGACATCAGAAAGATCCAGGAGAGATCTGAACCAGTACTGATACATGACAGCCGGCATCAAGTAATGATCTGAGAGGAGTTAAATAGAGGAACCAGCCCAGTCCTAAACGATGCAGCTGAGAAAGCCACTTCCAGACCAGCAGCTCCACTTTCAGCCACCAGAGGGAACCCACGGACAGAACTCACAGAAATACCATTCCTGACCACAGGAGGGAGTTCAAGAACAGAGTTCACAACAGCTTTTTTGCCATTGGCCGAGTTTGCCCTTAATAATCGGGCTAGTTCTGCCACTTTGGTTTCACCCTTCTTTTGTAATTCTGGTTTTCATCCCCGTTTTTCTTCAGGGCAGGCTCAGCCTTCTGATTGTCCCGGGGTGGACTCTGTGGTTGACAGGTTGCAGCAAATTTGGGCTCATGTGGTGGACAATTTGGTGTTGTCTCAGGAGGAGGCTCAGCGTTTTGCTAACCGTCGTCGGTGTGTTGGTTCCCGGCTTCGGGTTGGAGATCTGGTCTGGTTGTCCTCCCGTCATGTTCCTATGAAGGTTTCTTCCCCTAAGTTCAAGCCTCAGTTTATTGGTCCTTATAGGATTTCTGAGATTATCAATCCTGTGTCTTTTCATTTGGCCCTTCCAGCCTCTTTTTCCATCCATAATGTTTTTCATAGATCTTTGTTGCGGAAATATGTGGTGCCCGTGGTTCCCTCTGTTGATCACTCCTGCCCCGGTGTTGATTGATGGAGAGTTGGAGTATGTGGTGGAGAAGATCTTGGATTCTCGTTTTTCAAGGCGGAGGCTTCAGTATCTTGTCAAGTGGAAGGGTTATGGCCAGGAGGATAATTCCTGGGTTGTTGCCTCCGATGTTCATGCTGATGATTTGGTTTGTGCCTTCCATTTGGCTCGTCCTGATCGGCCTGGGGGCTCTGATGAGGGTTCGGTGACCCCTCCTCAAGGGGGGGTACTGTTGTGAATTCTGCTCTTGGGCTCCCTCCGGTGGTTATAAGTGGTAGCGCTGCTGTCTGTCTTTCACAGTAGTCATCAGGTGTGTCCACTTCAGACTGGGCTATTTAGTCTGGCTTCACCCTTTAGTCAGTGCCAGTTGTCCATTGTTCCTGGAGGATTCACATCCTTTCCTGGTCTCTCCTGCTTGCTGTTCATTTCATCAAAGATAAGTTCTGGCTTTGCTTTTGCAGTCCACATGCTGTGGGCTTAATAGTTCAGTTCATTTCTACGTTTTGTTTTGTCCAGCTTGGTCTGTGCAAGGATTTGTTCAGCCATGCTGGTATCTCTGGAGATGCAGATATACCCTCCATACCTATAGATAGGTGTGGAAATTTTTGTATTCTCTGTGGTGGATATTTTCTAGTATTTTAATACTGACCGCATAGTACTCTGTCCTGTCCTTTCTGTTTAGCTAGAAGTGGCCTCCTTTGCTAAATCCTGGTTTCATACTATGTATGTTATTTCCCTCTCCTCTCACAGTCAATATTTGTGGGGGGCTGTCTATCCTTTGGGGATTTTCTCTGAAGCAAGATAGCTTTCCCTTTTCTGTCTTTAGGGGTATTTAGACCTCCGGCTGTGACGAGGTGTCTAGGGCGTGTTAGGAACATCCCACGGCTGCTTCTAGTTGCGGTGTTAAGTTCAGGGTTTGCGGTCAGTACAGGTCCCTGTTGTGAACTCTGTTTCCGGGCTCCCTCCTGTGGTCGTGAGTGGTACTGTGTGAGTTCTCTCTTTGGGCTCCCCCTGGTGGCTCTTTTTGTTATTTTGCAGGTTTCTGGCAGGATCAGCTGTCTCGTCATCTGCTAGTTAGGTTTCCTATTTAATCCACCTGGTCCTTCATTCCTTGCCTGTTGTCGTTGTATTCAGTGCTGTTCTGATTGCTCCTGTCTACATCCGTTATCAGTCTCTCCAAGAGAAGCTAAGTTTGGTTTGCTTATTTTTGCTCATCTGTGTTCAAGATGTTTCCTAGTATATGATGAGTTTTGTCCAGCTTGCTAATATGTGATTTCCCTGCTTGCTGGTGCTCTGGGGTGCTGAGTTGCTCCCCCCACATCGTTAGTTGGTGTGGGGGTTCTCGCATTCTCTGCGTGGATATTTTTGCATAGGGTTTTTTACTGACCGCACAGATCCCTTGCTATTTTCTGATATCTAGCGTTAGCGGGCCTCATTTGCTTAACCTGTTTCATCTCTGCGTTTGTCTTTTCCTCTTAACTCACCGTTATTATTTGTGGGGGGCTTCTATATCTCTGGGGTTATTTCTCTGAGGCAAGTGAGGTCTTTACTTTCTCTTTAGGGGTAGTCAGTTTCTCAGGCCGTGAAGAGACGTCTAGGATTTCAGGAAACGTTCCACGGCTGCCTATAGTGTGTGCGGTTAGGATCAGGTTTGCGGTTAGTCCAGTTACCACATCCCCAGAGCTCGTCCTATTATCTTCTACTTAGCTGGTTAGATTTGTGATCCTAAGCCACTAGGATCATAACAGGTCCCACCTTCTCCAGAGTGTTCCTCATGCTGCTCCTAGGCCACCAGTTCATAACAGAGAACTATTTAAAGGCAATGGGCATGGCCCAGCTTCCAATCCGAGGATCAGGTAAATTAACCCCGGAACAGCTAGATAAAATCTAGCCAACGCCAATGAGCACATAGTGGTCAAAAGCGGAATTACCGCTGTCTGTCAAACGACCTGGTCTGAACAGCGTCCGACATGACAGTGGCATCCGCGTGAGTATTTTCAGCTCCCTTCTTGTAGGTGATTCTATATCAATACTTTGCCATTCTAGCCACCCAGCTCTGCTCCAGGGCCCCTAGTTTTGCGTTTTCCAGGTGGGCCAAAGGGTTATTGTCAGTGCGTACCAGAATTTCGGAGTCAGACAAGTATTCTGCAAGCTTCTCAGTCATGGCCCACACTAATGCCAGCAGCTACACTCTGAACTGTAATTGTCTGGATTTTGTTTGGAATCGTGGGGAGATCGGCTCGCGTAGGCGATCACTTGCTCTTTTCCATCCTGAATCTGGGACAACACAGCTCCAAGTCCATGTAGGCTTCCATCGGTGTGAAGAATAAATGGTTGGGAGAAGTCTGCATAGGCTAACACTGGTGGTTCAGAGAAAGCCAGATTCAAGGCTCGAAACGCTTTCTCCTGGAGATCTCCTCACGGGATAGTCCTGTTTTTTGGTGCCAGACGGCATCCCTTTCAGCAGCTCCATCAGTGGGTTTGCAATGCAGTGAAGTTCCTCACGAATCGCCAATAGTACCCGGTGAGCCCCAAGAAGGCCCTTACATCTTTCACAGTCTTCAGGGTGGGACAATCTTGTACTGCTGCAATTTTCTCACGAGACGGTCTCACTTCGTCATCAGAGACGATATGCCCCAGGCACTTAATCTGGGTGCAAAACAGATGACACTTCTGAGGTTTCATTTTCAAACCATGTTTCTGAAGATGACTCAAAACTTGCTCCAGTCTCTGCAGATGTTCCTCGAACATGGCAGCGTACACGATGATATCGTCCAGATAGATGAGAGTGGCCTCAAAGTACAAGTTGCCTAAGCACCTCTCCATGAGTCGTTGGAAAGTGCCAGGAGCATGAGCAAGGCTGAACGGCATCCAGTTGTATTGAAACAGGCCCATTGGCAGTATGAAACTTGGAAAAACAAGCAAGGACACAGGAGCGCTGAAATGAAGCCAGGACCAGAATATTGATGTAAACCACTAGGCGTTTCGACGGAACTTCCACCTGATAAAGACGGGGTACCATCGAAACTCGTTGTGGTTTACAACAATATTTTTGTTCTGGCTTCGTTTCAGTGCTCCTGTGTTGTGAATTCTGTTCTTGGGCTCCCTCCGGTGGTTATAAGTGGTACTGCTGCTCCTTTGGATTTCAGCAGGTATCAGGTGCTCCCACTTATTACCAATTCTGACTGGGCTATTTAGTCTGGCTAGATCCTTTAGTTAGTGCCAGTTGTCCATTGTTTCTTGGTGGATTCACATCTCTTCCTGGATTCTCCTGCTATTCTGTCCAAGTCATCAAAGATAAGTCCTGGCTTTGTTTTTGCAGTCCGCATGCTGTGGACTTTATAGTTCAGTGCATTTCTATGTTTTTTTTGTCCAGCTTTATCAGTGTGGATTTATTCAGTCAAGCTGGAAGCTCTGGAGAAGCAGATTTACCCTCCATACCTATAGATAGGTGTGGAGATTTTTGTATTCTCTGTGGTGGATATTTTCTAGTATTTTAATACTGACCGCATAGTACTCTGTCCTGTCCTTTCTGTTTAGCTAGAAGTGGCCTCCTTTGCTAAATCCTGGTTTCATACTACGTGTTATGGACCTGGTGGTTAGGTGCACCCGGAATGACCTGATAGTTAAACACAGAATCGGGACGAGCTCTGGGGAAATGGGAACTCTGCTGACCGCAAATCCTACTGCTATCAACACACACTAGAAATAGCCGTGGAGCGTGCCTGACTCTGCCTAGACGCCTCTTCACAGCCTAAGAGCTAACTACCCCTAAAGAAAGGAAACAAAGCCTCACTTGCCTCAGAGGAATTCCCCAAAGGTAAAGGCAGCCCCCCACAAGTATTGACTGTGAGTTAAGAGGAAATCACAAACACAGGATGAAATAGGTTTTAGCAAAGGAGGCCAGTCTAACTAAACAGATTGAGGATAGAAAAGGGATCTTTGCGGTCAACACAAAAAACTACAAAATACCACGCAGAGTGTGCAAAAAGACCCCCGCACCGACTCACGGTGCGGTGGTGCCACTCTGCACTCCCAGAGCTTCCAGCTAGCAAAACAATATCATGATAGCAAGCTGGATTAGAGAATAGCAAGTACAAAATGAACAGCAAGTGAATTAGCAGGACTTAGCTTCTGCTGGAGTAGACAGGTCATCTGCAAGATCCAAGAGAGGACTGAACCAATACTAGAACATCGACAGCTGGCATGGACTAACGATCTGAGTGGAGTTAAATAGAGCAGCCAGTAGCCACAAACGAGGACAGCTGAGAAGGAACCTAAGCACTAGTAGCTCCACTCACAGCCACCAGAGGGAGTCCGCAGACAGAACTCGCCGAAGTACCATTCATGACCACAGGAGGGAGTTCGAGAACGGAATTCACAACAACTACGTATGTTATTTCCCTCTTCTCTCACAGTCAATATTTGTGGGGGGCTGTCTATCCTTTGGGGATTTTCTCTGATGCAAGATATCTTCCTGTTTCTATCTTTAGGGGTATCTAGTCCTCCGGCTGTGTCGAGGTGTCTAGGCCGTGTTAGGTACATCCCACGGCTACTTCTAGTTGTTGTGTTAAGTTCAGGGTCTGCGGTCAGTACAGGTACCACCTCCTCCAGAGCACGTCTCATGTTGCTCCTAAGCCACCAGATCATAACAGTACAACTGGCCAACAAAGAGTTAAATGCATCTCAAAAGAAGGGAAGAAAAGTGCTGAGCCATTTTTTTTCTGTAGTCTACTTTGTCTTCTCTTCCCTCTTAATCTCTGGGTGGTTCAGGAGTTTGGTGCTGACATGGATGTTCAGAGTTTGGCTTCTCGTGTGGATCAACTTGCTGCAAGCGTACAGAGTATATTTGATTATGTTGTCCAGACTCCGGTTTTAGAGCCTAGAATTCCAACTCCTGATTTGTTTTTTGGGGACAGGTCCAAGTTTTTGAGCTTTAACAATAACTGCAAACTGTTTTTTGCTCTGAAACCCCGTTCCTCTTGTGATCCCATTCAGCAAGTTAAAATTGTCATCTATTTGCTGCGTAGTGATCCTCAGGACTGGGCATTTTCCCTTGTATCAGGAAATCCGGCCTTGCTTAATGTAGACACCTTTTTTCAGGCGCTAGGCTTATTGTATGATGAACCTAATTCAGTGGATCATGCAGAAAAAACCTTGTTGACCCTGTGTCAGGGTCAGGAAGCGGCAGAATCATACTGCCAGAAATTTAGAAAATGGTCTGTGCTCAATAAATGGAATGAGGATGCTTTAGCAGCAATTTTCAGAAAGGGTCTTTCTGAAGCTGTTAAGGACGTTATGGTGGGGTTCCCCACGCCCGCTGGTCTTAGTGATTCTATGTCTCTGGCCATTCAGATTGATCGGCGCTTGCGTGAACGCAGACTTGTGCACACGATGGAGTTGTCCTCTGAGCGGAGTCTGTCATGGTTCTCAATGGCAAGAGAACGTAATAAAGCATACAAAAGGACTAGCTCTTGGAAGATGGGAACTCGAGCTGACCATGAGCTAAACCTACCGCACAACTAACAGTGGCCGGGTAGCGTGCCTACATTTTATCCCTAGACGCCCAGCGCCAGCCGGAGAACTGACTGACCCTAGCAGAGGAAAATACAGACCTGGCTTACCTCTAGAGAAATTTTCCCCAATAGGCAGACAGTAGCCCCCACATATATTGGCGGTGATTTTAGAGGAAATTGACATACGAAGTATGAAGATAGGTTTAGCAAATTGAGGTCCGCTTACTAGATAGTAGGAAGACAGAAAAGGGAATTTCACGGTCAGCTGAAAACCCTTTCAAAATACCATCCTGAAATTACTTTAAGACTCTAATATCAACTCATGACACCAGAGTGGCAATTTCAGCTCACAAGAGCTTCCAGCCTCAGAAATATTCAATCACAGAGAACTGGAACAAAAATGCAAAACAAACTTAGGACAACAAGTCCAACTTAGCTGATAGTTGTCTAGGAGCAGGAACATGCAACAGAAAGGCTTCTGGTAACATTGTTGGCCGGCATAGAAATTAGAAATGACTGAGGAGCAAGGCTAAATAGAAAACTCCCACATCCAGATGGAAAACAGGTGAACAGAGGAGATGAAGCACACAAGTGCAGTACCACCAGAAACCACCGGGGGAGCCCAGAAACCAAATTCACAACAGTACCCCCCCCTCAAGGAGGGGGCACCGAACCCTCACCAGAACCACCAGGGCGATCAGGATGAGCCCTATGAAAGGCACGGACCAAATCGGAGGCATGAACATCAGAGGCTGTCACCCAAGAGTTATCCTCCTGACCGTAGCCCTTCCACTTGACCAGATACTGAAGTCTCCGTCTGGAAACACGGGAGTCCAAGATCTTCTCGACAACGTACTCCAACTCACCCTCAACCAACACCGGAGCAGGAGGCTCAACGGAAGGCACAACCGGTACCTCATACCTGCGCAACAACGACCGATGGAAGACATTATGAATAGAAAAAGATGCAGGGAGGTCCAAACGAAAGGACACAGGGTTAAGAATCTCCAATATCTTGTACGGGCCGATGAACCGAGGCTTAAACTTAGGAGAAGAAACCTTCATAGGGACAAAACGAGAAGATAACCACACCAAGTCCCCAACACAAAGACGAGGACCAACACGACGACGGCGGTTGGCAAAATGCTGAGTCTTCTCCTGGGACAACTTCAAATTGTCCACCACATGTCCCCAAATCTGATGCAACCTCTCCACCACAGCATCCACTCCAGGACAATCCGAAGACTCCACCTGACCGGAAGAGAAACGAAGATGAAACCCCGAATTACAGAAGAAAGGAGAAACCAAGGTGGCAGAACTAGCCCGATTATTGAGGGCAAACTCCGCCAAGGGCAAAAAGGTAACCCAATCATCCTGATCCGCAGACACAAAACACCTCAAATAAGTCTCCAAGGTCTGATTAGTTCGCTCGGTCTGGCCATTAGTCTGAGGATGGAAAGCAGACGAAAAAGACAAATCAATGCCCATCCTAGCACAGAACGCTCGCCAAAATCTAGACACGAATTGGGTTCCCCTGTCAGAAACGATATTCTCCGGAATACCATGCAAGCGCACCACATTTTGAAAAAACAGAGGAACCAGCTCGGATGAGGAAGGCAATTTGGGCAAGGGAACCAAATGGACCATCTTAGAGAAACGGTCACACACCACCCAGATGACAGACATCTTCTGAGAAACAGGGATATCAGAAATAAAATCCATGGAGATGTGAGTCCAAGGCCTCTTCGGAATAGGCAAGGATAACAACAATCCACTAGCCCGAGAACAACAAGGCTTGGCCCGAGCACAAACATCACAAGACTGCACAAAACCTCGCAGATCTCGCGACAGGGAAGGCCACCAGAAGGACCTAGCCACCAAATCCCTGGTACCAAAGATTCCAGGATGACCTGCTAACGCAGAAGAATGGACCTCCGAGATGACTCTACTGGTCCAATCATCAGGAACAAACATTCTACCAGGCGGGCAACGATCAGGTCTATTCGCCTGAAACTCCTGCAAGACCCGTCGCAAGTCTGGGGAAACAGCAGATAATATCACTCCATCCTTAAGGATACCTGTAGGTTCAGAATTACCAGGGTAATCAGGCTCAAAACTCCTAGAAAGGGCATCCGCCTTCACATTTTTAGAACCTGGTAGGTAAGAAACCACAAAATTAAACCGAGAGAAAAATAACGACCAGCGCGCCTGTCTAGGATTCAGGCGCCTGGCAGACTCAAGATAAATCAAATTCTTGTGGTCGGTCAATACCACCACCTGATGTCTAGCCCCCTCAAGCCAATGACGCCACTCCTCAAAAGCCCACTTCATAGCCAAGAGCTCCCGATTACCAATATCATAATTTCGCTCAGCGGGCGAAAATTTACGAGAAAAGAACGCACAAGGTCTCATCACGGAGCAGTCGGAACTTTTCTGCGACAAAACCGCCCCAGCTTCGATTTCTGAAGCGTCAACCTCAACCTGAAAAGGAAGAGTAACATCAGGCTGACGCAATACAGGGGCGGAAGAAAAGCGGCGCTTAAGCTCCCGAAAGGCCTCCACAGCAGCAGGGGACCAATCAGCAACATCAGCACCCTTCTTAGTCAAATCAGTCAACGGTTTAGCAACATCAGAAAAACCAGTTATAAATCGACGATAAAAATTAGCAAAGCCCAAAAACTTCTGAAGGCTCTTAAGAGAAGAGGGTTGCGTCCAATCACAAATAGCCTGAACCTTGACAGGGTCCATCTCAATGGAAGAGGGGGAAAAAATGTACCCCAAAAACGAAATCTTTTGAACCCCAAAAACACACTTAGAACCCTTTACACACAAGGAATTAGAGCGCAAAACCTGAAAAACCCTCCTGACCTGTTGGACATGAGAGTCCCAGTCATCCGAAAAAATCAAAATATCATCAAGATACACAATCAAAAATTTATCCAAATAATCACGGAAAATGTCATGCATAAAGGACTGAAAGACTGAAGGGGCATTAGAAAGACCAAAAGGCATTACTAAATACTCAAAATGGCCCTCAGGCGTATTAAATGCGGTTTTCCACTCATCCCCCTGCTTAATTCGCACCAAATTATACGCCCCACGAAGATCAATCTTAGAGAACCACTTGGCCCCCTTTATTCGAGCAAACAAATCAGTAAGCAGTGGCAAAGGATACTGATATTTAACCGTGATTTTATTCAAAAGCCGATAATCAATACACGGCCTCAAAGAGCCATCTTTTTTAGATACAAAGAAAAAACCGGCTCCTAAGGGAGATGACGAAGGACGAATATGTCCCTTTTCCAAGGACTCCTTAATATATTCCCGCATAGCAGCATGTTCAGGCACAGATAGATTAAATAAACGACCCTTTGGAAACTTACTGCCCGGAATCAGATCTATAGTACAATCGCAATCTCTGTGCGGAGGTAGTGAACCAAGTTTAGGCTCCTCAAAAACGTCACGACAATCAGATAAGAATTCCGGAATCTCAGAGGGAATAGATGACGAAATGGAAACCAAAGGTACGTCCCCATGAGTCCCCTGACATCCCCAGCTTAACACAGACATTGCTTTCCAGTCGAGGACTGGGTTATGAGATTGCAGCCATGGCAATCCAAGCACCAACACATCATGTAGATTATACAACACAAGGAAGCGAATAATCTCCTGGTGATCCGGATTAATACGCATAGTTACTTGTATCCAGTATTGTGGTTTGTTACTAGCCAATGGCGTGGAGTCAATACCCTTCAGAGGTATAGGAACTTCCAGAGGCTCTAAATCAAACCCACAGCGTTTGGCAAAGGACCAATCCATAAGACTCAAAGCGGCGCCAGAGTCGACATAGGCGTCCGCGGTAATAGACGATAAAGAGCAAATCAGGGTCACAGATAGAATAAACTTAGACTGTAAAGTGCCAATTGAAACAGACTTATCAACCTTCTTAGTACGTTTAGAGCATGCTGATATAACATGAGTTGAATCACCACAATGGAAGCATAACCCATTTTTTCGCCTAAAATTCTGTCGTTCGCTTCTGGACAGAATTCTATCACATTGCATAATCTCTGGCGTCTCCTCAGTAGACACCGCCAAATGGTGTACAGGTTTGCGCTCCCGCAAACGCCGATCAATCTGAATAGCCATTGTCATGGACTCATTCAGACCTGTAGGCACAGGGAACCCCACCATAACATCTTTAATGGCATCAGAGAGACCCTCTCTGAATTTCGCCGCCAGGGCGCACTCATTCCACTGAGTAAGCACAGACCACTTACGAAATTTTTGGCAGTATATTTCAGCCTCATCTTGCCCTTGAGACAGGGCCATTAAGGCTTTTTCAGCCTGAATTTCTAAATGAGGTTCCTCATAAAGCAACCCCAAAGCCAGGAAAAACGCATCCACATTGAGCAACGCAGGATCCCCTGGTGCCAAAGCAAATGCCCAATCCTGAGGGTCGCCCCGGAGCAAGGAAATTACAATCCTGACCTGCTGTGCAGGATCTCCAGCGGAGCGAGATCTCAGAGACAAAAATAATTTACAATTATGTTTGAAATTCTGGAAGCGAGATCTATCCCCAGAGAAAAATTCAGGTAAAGGAATTCTAGGTTCAGATGTAGGAGCATGAATAACGAAATCCTGTAAGCTTTGAACCTTCATAGCGAGATTATTCAAACCTGTAGCTAAACTCTGAGGATCCATATTAATCAGGTGAAATCAGAACCATTCAAGGATTAGAAGGAGAGAGAGACGAAGGCTGCAGTAAGCAGAGATGCTAGTGAATCAACTAATGAGCAAACTCAGGAAAAAAAAAAAAAATCTCTGCAGACTTCTTTTCTCTCCTTTCTTCTGCCAATTATTTTAACCCTTGGCCGGCCAAACTGTCATGGTTCTCAATGGCAAGAGAACGTAATAAAGCATACAAAAGGACTAGCTCTTGGAAGATGGGAACTCGAGCTGACCATGAGCTAAACCTACCGCACAACTAACAGTGGCCGGGTAGCGTGCCTACGTTTTATCCCTAGACGCCCAGCGCCAGCCGGAGAACTGACTGACCCTAGCAGAGGAAAATACAGACCTGGCTTACCTCTAGAGAAATTTTCCCCAAAAGGCAGACAGTAGCCCCCACATATATTGGCGGTGATTTTAGAGGAAATTGACATACGAAGTATGAAGATAGGTTTAGCAAATTGAGGTCCGCTTACTAGATAGTAGGAAGACAGAAAAGGGAATTTCACGGTCAGCTGAAAACCCTTTCAAAATACCATCCTGAAATTACTTTAAGACTCTAATATCAACTCATGACACCAGAGTGGCAATTTCAGCTCACAAGAGCTTCCAGCCTCAGAAATATTCAATCACAGAGAACTGGAACAAAAATGCAAAACAAACTTAGGACAACAAGTCCAACTTAGCTGATAGTTGTCTAGGAGCAGGAACATGCAACAGAAAGGCTTCTGGTAACATTGTTGGCCGGCATAGAAATGACTGAGGAGCAAGGCTAAATAGAAAACTCCCACATCCAGATGGAAAACAGGTGAACAGAGGAGATGAAGCACACAAGTGCAGTACCACCAGAAACCACCGGGGGAGCCCAGAAACCAAATTCACAACAGGAGTCCTGAGCCTATGCAGTGTGATGGGATTTTGACTAGAGCTGAACGACAGGGATTCAGACATCAGAATAGGTTGTGTTTTTACTGTGGCGATTCTGCTCATGTTATTTCTGATTGCCCTAAGTGTACTAAGAGAGTCGCTGATTCTGTTACCATCGGTACTGTACAGCCTAAATTTCTCTTGTCTGTGACCTTGATCTGTTCATTGTCGTCAATTTCTGTCATGGCGTTTGTGGATTCAGGCGCCGCTTTGAACTTGATGGACTTAGAATTTGCCAAGCGTTGTGGTTTCCCCTTGCAGCCTTTGCAAACCCCTATTCCTTTAAGGGGCATTGATGCTACACCTTTGTCTAAAAATAAACCTCAGTTTTGGACACAGCTGACCATGTGCATGGCGCCAGCACATCAGGAAGATTGTCGTTTTCTGGTGTTGCATAATTTGCATGATGTTATTGCACTGGGTTTTCCATGGTTACAGGTACATAATCCGGTGCTGGATTGGAAGTCTATGTCTGTGACTGGTTGGGGTTGTCAGGGGGTTCATAATGACGTTCCTTTGATGTCAATTTCCTCTTCCCCCTCTTCTGAAATTCCTGAGTTTTTGTCAGATTTCCAGGATGTATTTGATTAGCCCAAATCCAGTTCCCTTCCTCCGCATAGGGACTGTGATTGTGCTATTGATTTGATTCCTGGCTGTAAGTTCCCTAAGGGCCGGCTTTTCAACCTGTCTGTGCCAGAACATACCGCCATGCGGAGTTATGTTAAGGAGTCCTTGGAGAAAGGGCATATTCGTCCATCTTCGTCACCATTGGGAGCGGGTTTTTTGTTTTGTTGCCAAGAAGGATGGCTCCTTGAGACCTTGTATTGATTATCGCCTCTTGAATAAGATCACGGTCAAATTTCAATACCCTTTGCCTTTGCTTTCTGATTTGTTTGCTAGGATTAAGGGGGCTAGTTGGTTTACTAAGATTGACCTTCGAGGGGCGTATAATCTTGTTCGTATTAAACAGGGTGACGAATGGAAAACTGTGTTTAATACGCCCGAAGGCCATTTTGAATACCTTGTGATGCCTTTCGGGCTTTTTTATGCTCCATCTGTGTTTCAGTCATTCATGCATGATATTTTCCGCAATTATCTTGATAAATTCATGATTGTATATTTGGATGATATTTTGATTTTTTCCGATGATTAGGAGTCTCATGTGAAACAGGTCAGGATGATATTTCAGATCCTTCGTGATAATGCTTTATTTGTGAAGGGGTCTAAGTGCCTTTTTGGAGTTCAGAAGGTTTCTTTTTTGGGTTTCATTTTTTCTCCCTCGTCTATAGAAATGGATCCTGTTAAGGTTCAGGCCATTCATGATTGGGTTCAACCCACATCTGTGAAGAGCCTTCAGAAATTTTTGGGCTTTGCTAATTATTATCGCCGTTTCATTCCCAACTTCTCCACTGTGGTTAAACCCCTGACCGATTTGACGAAGAAAGGCGCTGATGTGACGAATTGGTCCTCTGCGGCTGTTGCTGCCTTTCAGGAGCTTAAACGCCGATTTACTTCTGCCCCTGTGTTGCGTCAGCCGGATGTTTCTCTTCCTTTTCATGTTGAGGTTGTTGCTTCTGAGATTAGGGCAGGGGCCGTTTTGTCTCAGAGGAATTCTGATGGTTCCTTGATGAAACCGTGTGCCTTCTTTTCCCGAAAGTTTTCGCCTGCGGAATGCAATTATGATGTCGGCAATCGGGAGTTGTTGGCTATGAAGTGGGCATTTGAGGAGTGGCGACATTGGCTTGAGGGGGCCAAGCACCGTGTTGTGGTCTTGACCGATCATAAGAATTTGATTTACCTCGAGTCTGCCAAGCGGCTGAATCCTAGACAGGCTCGATGGTCCCTGTTTTTCTCCCGTTTTGATTTTGTGGTCTCGTATCTTCCGGGTTCTAAGAATGTTAAGGCTGATGCCCTCTCTAGGAGCTTTTTGCCTGATTCTCCTGGAGTCCTTGAGCCGGTTGGCATTCTCAAGGAAGGGGTGATTCTTTCTGCCATCTCCCCTGATTTACGACGGGTGCTTCAGGAATTTCAGGCTGATAAACCTGATCGCTGTCCAGCGGGGAAACTGTTTGTTCCTGATAGATGGACTAGTAAGGTGATTTCTGAGGTTCATTGTTCTGTGTTGGCTGGCCATCCTGGGATTTTTGGTACCAGAGATTTGGTTGGTAGGTCCTTTTGGTGGCCTTCTTTGTCACGGGATGTGAGTTCTTTTGTGCAGTCCTGTGGGACTTGTGCACGGGCCAAGCCTTGCTGTTCCCGCGCTAGTGGGTTGCTTTTGCCTTTGCCGGTCCCTGAGAGGCCTTGGACGCATATTTCTATGGATTTTATTTCAGATCTTCCTGTTTCCCAGATGTCTGTCATCTGGGTGGTTTGTGATCGGTTTTCTAAGATGGTTCATTTGGTACCCTTGCCTAAGTTGCCTTCTTCTTCTGATTTGGTTCCGTTGTTTTTTCAGCATGTGGTTCGTTTACATGGCATTCCTGAGAATATTGTGTCTGACAGAGGTTCCCAGTTTGTTTCTAGGTTTTGGCGGGCCTTTTGTGCTAGGATGGGCATTGATTTGTCTTTTTCTTCAGCATTTCACCCTCAGACAAATGGCCAAACCGAGCGAACTAATCAGACCTTGGAGACTTATTTGAGGTGCTTTGTGTCTGCTGATCAGGATGATTGGGTGGCTTTCTTGCCATTGGCCGAGTTTGCCCTTAATAATAGGGCTAGTTCGGCTACTTTGGTTTCGCCCTTCTTTTGTAATTTTGGTTTTCATCCTCGTTTTTCTTCAGGGCAGGTTGAGCCTTCTGATTGTCCTGGTGTGGATTCTGTGGTGGACAGGTTACAGCAGATTTGGACTCATGTGGTAGACAATTTGACATTGTCTCAGGAAAAGGCTCAGCGTTTTGCTAACCGTCGTCGGTGTGTTGGTCCCCGGCTTCGGGTTGGGGATTTAGTCTGGTTGTCTTTCCGTCATGTTCCTATGAAGGTTTCTTCCCCTAAGTTCAAGCCTCGGTTTATTGGTCCTTATAAGATTTCTGAAATTATCAATCCTGTGTCTTTTCGTTTGGCCCTTCCAGCCTCTTTTGCCATCCATAATGTTTTCTATAGATCTTTACTGCGGAGATATGTGGTGCCCGTTGTTCCCTCTGTTGATCCTCCTGCCCCGGTGTTGGTTGATGGGGAGCTGGAGTATGTGGTTGAGAAAATTTTGGATTCTCGTTTTTCGAGGCGGAGGCTTCAGTATCTTGTCAAATGGAAGGGTTATGGCCAGGAGGATAATTCCTGGGTTGTTGCCTCCGATGTTCATGCTGCTGATTTGGTTCGTGCTTTTCATTTGGCTCGTCCTGATCGGCCTGGGGGCCCTGGTGAGGGTTCGGTGACCCCTCCTCAAGGGGGGGGTACTGTTGTGAATTCTGTTCTTGGGCTCCCTCCGGTGGTTATAAGTGGTACTGCTGCTCCTTTGGATTTCAGCAGGTATCAGGTGCTCCCACTTATTACCAATTCTGACTGGGCTATTTAGTCTGGCTAGATCCTTTAGTTAGTGCCAGTTGTCCATTGTTTCTTGGTGGATTCACATCTCTTCCTGGATTCTCCTGCTATTCTGTCCAAGTCATCAAAGATAAGTCCTGGCTTTGTTTTTGCAGTCCGCATGCTGTGGACTTTATAGTTCAGTGCATTTCTATGTTTTTTTTGTCCAGCTTTATCAGTGTGGATTTATTCAGTCCCTCCATACCCTCCATACCTATAGATAGGTGTGGAAATTTTTGTATTCTCTGTGGTGGATATTTTCTAGTATTTTAATACTGACCGCATAGTGCTGTGTCCTGTCCTTTCTGTTTAGCTAGAAGTGGCCTCCTTTGCTAAATCCTGGTTTCATACTATGTATGTTATTTCCCTCTCCTCTCACAGTCAGTATTTGTGGGGGGCTGTCTATCCTTTGGGGATTTTCTCTGAGGCAAGATAGCTTTCCTGTTTCTATCTTTAGGGGTATCTAGTCCTCCGGCTGTGTCGAGGTGTCTAGGCCGTGTTAGGTACATCCCACGGCTACTTCTAGTTGTTGTGTTAAGTTCAGGGTCTGCGGTCAGTACAGGTACCACCTCCTCCAGAGCACGTCTCATGTTGCTCCTAAGCCACCAGATCATAACACTCCTGTGACCGTGCTTGTTTTTCCAAGTTTTATCCACTCCTTCTAGAAGGTGCACGGCTGGAGCTGCGTTGAATCCTGCTTCCCTTTTTAACTCCCTTGCTGCTCTCACAGAGCTCCCAATAGACCGCTATTTTCCTGACTTATATTACATGGACAGAATTAAGGCTGTCTTTGCTCGGTTATGCTCGGACATAGATATTTGCCAAATCTTACCAAAGCCACTGGCTACATCCAACGACGAGAAGTATTTTGCGCCTCCCAGGGCAGACAATGATTCTTCAATTCTCGGTAATTTATATGAATCTCGTACTGTACAGGCATTCAATTTGCGATAGTCCACCCAGAGTTCCATCCTTCCTTTGTACCAGCACAATAGGAGCAAGGAGCAGCCCACAGGCTTTGACTCTCTCGAATAACACCATTTTGTAGCATCTGTGTAATTATTCCCTTCACTTCTTGGTACATTTGCAGTAGGATTTGTTGATATCGTTCTCTTATGGGAGTGGCATTTCCAGTTGGAATCTCATGGGTGATTGCTGTAGTGCAGCTGAAATCATCCTAATGGCATGCAAATACGTCCTGATATCATCCTAGTAGGGTTTCTACCTGTGCAAATACGTCCTGATATCATCCTAGTAGGGCTTCAACCTACTGTACCTGTTGTGGTGTGAATTCTGCTGATTCAGCCCGCATTTGCTCTAGTATACGGCACCTTTCCCGCAGGTGTTGGGGTTCTGGTACCGAAGGCATGTATACAACCACTGTCCAAGGATCTCCCAGATGTACACATCGCACTGGAACCGTCCCGTCGCGCACAGTAGCTAACATCCGCACAACAAGTAGCCCTGGAGGTAATTTCTCCATAATAGCTGGCTCTATCGGTATCTCGACTCCTTCCAGAGGGGTGCAAGCCTGGATGGGCAGAGTGAGCACAGTTTGGCCTGGTGGCAGAACAAGGTTGGCTGCAGCTGGGACGATCACTTTCCCCAGCATCTTACCGTCACTAGATGTTTCCTGGGCTTGGGCAGCACAAATTAGCTGCTGAAACACTCTTCTTTGGGGAGTGTGAGGGCTCCACTGTTTCAGGAACGCATCCGGGGACTCATTGATGGGGAAGTTTCTGAATTCCTTCAGTACGTTCATCCCTAGAGTGACAGCATGTCCACTACCCGCATCTCCGGCGGTCAACACTACTCCCCTCCGACTCAGGTCTTTGCCATAGACGGTGACTTGCATCCAGACCACCCCTGCGACCGGAATGGGTAATTGATTAACAGCCATCAATTTTATCACCGGGCACCATTCAGGCCACATCGCTTTGAGGAAATGTCGTCTGAAATATGTGTCAGGCATCGTGGTCACTTGTGAGCCGGTGTAAACCAAACAGCGGACGGCCTGACTATCCATTTCAGCCCAGATGAGAGGACACATGGAAACTAAACTTGTGGGACTTCTGATTCTCCTTGTTGACTGCTCAGGCTCTGGGTGGCGTCCCCCAGGCTTGGAGCCTCCTAGTTTAATGGACGGTGTTGAAGGGACCGCCTTCGTCATACACGACCCAAGCCAAATGTCCAGTCTCTCCACAGTTTTAACATATAGGGAGTTCTTCTCTGTGGACAAGTCCTACCTCCGGGCGGGTTAAATGATGCTACTGGTTTCTTCCTTGAATCGGACAACTCTTCGCAAATATCCCTGATTTCTTTTCGCAACTCTTCCACCCATATCGGTTCAGTGGCCATTGTCACAGATACCTCTCCGCCCCGGACCTTCCCCTCTGGGACTGTCACCCCCTGCTCCTGCTCGCGTGCCAGCACTTTGCTCCAGACTCCTGAAAAGGTCATATGTGGACTTACTCGCAAGTGCTCTCGCAAGGCCAACTGATCCAGCAGTACTATGTCAGTCGGCCCTACACCCACACCGTCTTTTTTAGTAATGGTAGTATGGATCTCCTGTAACCCGTTCATGTACTGTGTCACCGTCTCCCTCTCCCTTTGAACATGGCAAAATAAACGCATTTGTAATTCCCCAATGTCCGTGGGGTCTGTTTCCTCCAGTATTTGTAACACCTTGTCAAAAGTAACAAAAGAAAAAAGGAATGTAGTCAACTTACCGGTCTTAGACGAAATCCCCAGACCTGCCAACGCCCAGCACAGTTCGGGGTGAGCGCCCACAGCAAATGAAGACAAAAAGGGAAAAGATCCAGCTGGAGGTGGAGGCAGTTCAGACTTTGTGAGACTTTATTAGACAACTAAAGCGATAAATAGTTCTTCAACAAGAAAAATCTTTACATAGCAAACACCTGGCACACCAGTGAGGAGGATAAACGCGTTTCAACTATGAAGTCTTACTCATGATCGTGAGTAAGACTTCATAGTTGAAACGTGTTTATCCTCCTCACTGGTGTGCCAGGTGTTTGCTATGTAAAGATTTTTCTTGTTGAAGAACTATTTATCGCTTTAGTTGTCTAATAAAGTCTCACAAAGTCTGAACTGCCTCCACCTCCAGCTGGATCTTTTCCCTTTTTGTCTTACCTTGTCAAAAGTGTCTCGTTCTTGAGGGGCGCTCATAGCATGATGGAATCCCTTGCCTCTCCGTCTAAAGCCATAATGGCAACCTCCGCCTCTAATGCAGGGGTCATGGGGTGCATCTTCATCATACCCCTGACCCGTTCAGTCCAGCTGCATAACATAGTATTGCTCCCATTAAACTTCGGGAAGTTGCTCAATATCGCACCCCAGGGATTTGCTGGACCTTGGGCCCCCCAATTGCTTGGTCTGCCACCTTCATGCTGTTGGACTGCATCCTGCCGACTATTCCAAGTGTGAGCAGGTTGCGGGATGCGGTAACGGACAGGAGGCAGAGCAAGGGTTAACGATAGTTTACTTGTACAGGGGTTTACTCCACGCAGGGAGAGGAAGGGGTAAGACAGGAGTATAGTGGGTATTATAAACACAATTGGTGTGCAGGGTGAGTTAAACAACAACAATAAGTAATGCAGAAGTGCTTTAAGGGTTAACTTATCGGTCCGGCAGCTTCCTGACTGTAGAGTCCTTTGTTCAAATGGTGGCGCCAATGCAGTTAGCGTGGGGTGAGTCCGGTGTTGTCCTGAAGATGGGGTCTTGAATCTAGGGTTCTTTTGCGGTATGAAGTGCAATCTCCAACTCCGTCGGAGTTTACCGTAGCTCGACAGATAAAGCGGGTGAGATGGGGCACAGTTACCGGTGAGTCACCCAGTCCTTCCTAAGCGGCACACACGCAGAACTTACTGGCACGCAGCATTTGGCACTTTCAGCTGGAGGAGCCAACAGGCACTCGGCGCGTCTCTCATCACAGTCTCTGTATCTGGTCGCAGGGAATCTATCACATGAGCATGCGCTGTCATGATGCTTAAAGGACAGAGCACCAACTGTTCCCTGCTGGGTGCTGCTTATTCCCGCCAGGACTGACTGCTTCAGCTCGCACTCTGGCCTTTTTAGCTTATCCACGCCCCCTGCTCTCAAGTGCAAAGATCGGTCTGAGTTTCTAAGCTTTCCCCCGGACAACAGAGGAGACAGCTGTCAGGACCAGCTAAATGACGGGCAATCACCGGCAACAGCACAAGAGGCTAGCCTGGACGTCTGGTGCCTGGGACAGCCTGTGGCACCGAGGAGCTGTGAACAAGAGCGGTAGCAGCGGTGCTGCAGGGGCTAGCTGTTCTCCAGAGCAGGCAGACAAGACCTGCCGTCACCAGACCGCATGTCAGAGGGGTTTAGCGTCACTGTTTGAGCCTGCAGCGCGGAGCTGCAGCGGCTCAGGGAGAAAGTGTAAGAAGGAGAGGAAACCCCCAAGGATGTTAAAAGGGTTGACAGGAAAAAAGA
The DNA here is from genome assembly GCF_051348905.1 of Ranitomeya variabilis. Classification (NCBI taxonomy): domain Eukaryota; kingdom Metazoa; phylum Chordata; class Amphibia; order Anura; family Dendrobatidae; genus Ranitomeya; species Ranitomeya variabilis. Next base: position 603,883,786 of record NC_135236.1, read on the forward strand.
TAGTCACACAAGCCAAGGTCATACACAGAGAGGTCGGCGCACTACACAGGGGCAATCAGAAGAATAGTCAGGACGTAGCAAGAGATCAGAAAACCAGAACGGGCAATAGACGGTACAGAAACGGCAGGCAGGAAACACAACAGGGACGGGACCAGATCAGAAACCAAACAGACAAACAATAGTACATGCACAAAGCTGAGGCACACCAGGGTCAGACACACTCAGCCAAGGGTCAGAGTGTAAAAGACAAGGATTGACCCCACAGTGAGGCTATAAAAAGCCTCCCAGGACCCAGAAAGAGGCCACCCGAGTTAACCCTGCAACTACCTGATCCGAGAGCCCAGTAAACCATGACAACAGCCCCAACAGATGCGGACCCGGCACAAGAGAGGTACCCCCTCTCCGGTCCTTCTTCTTACATAATAATGACCCTTAGAGTCCCCTAACAGACACAGGGTCACGATACTGTAGCAGGATTTCCTAGGCTCCTTCCCTGTCCCTGAAGCTAGGAGTACCATAGGCTATCCCTGTACCCCAGATTACTGGTGAAGATGCTAAAGGTCTCATACCTTGCTTTTTCTTCTGTATGCACACTGATCTGTTTCCTCCCCCATCCACTGAAGAATGTAACCGTATAGGATAACACAAACCTGACAGATAGGGAAAGCAAACAGGAATAAAAGAAAACTACAATCATACAAATACACTCAGCAAACAACCGAGTGGAAATAAACGGAACTATAGAAGGGCTAAACCAAATGGGATAGGATTAGGATAAACACACAATACCAAATCCATGCAGATATCTCCTGTAAACAACCGGTACACCAACCAACTGTTACTAATTCAGAACTCTACTTCACCACCAAACCAGGAAGTTGTAACTATCACTAGCATTCTTCAGTGAAAGAGGTGAGCATATATACCTGAGAGGAGTTGCCAACACAGAACAGCTGAGACAATTCAGGACAAAGAGCTCCAGGTAGAAAGACAGAAATTATCAACCCTTGCAATAACAGAGCAAGGAAAACCTGCATTGCTAATGGGAAGGTGAAGCAGGTCTAATATGTGCAGAGGTTTGTGTAACCAGGTGCCATGATCTTCTGGCTTCTCTTTGTTTCGGTATCCCCTTGACACACAGGGGGGCAGTGATTATTAGCATGTTGTTGTTTTTCCTTCATCCCTTCTAACATTTTGTTGAGTGTCTTTTTCAAAGATAAATATGACGCGAATAACATAATTGATTCCACACTTGTCCCTCATGAAAAATTTGTTCAACTCTTCCAAAGGCTTTAGTAGGCAACACACATCAGCTGCCACTAGTGGATCTCAAAGTAAGCCACATTCCAGTTTGGCTGCTGCATGATAAAGTCTCTCACCGCTTAACATTACTCATACAGATGATCCGATCCGACATATGCAGCATCGAATTCCAGAGAGTTTGGATGTTGCAACTGCAACTTTGTCGGTGAGCTGGCAGAACATAATTCACAGTACGAATGAGCTGACACTTTCAAGGCCATACAGACCATCCTCCCCAATGGGGTATATTTCTGAAAGAAATGTTGCATTATTAAATTCAGGACACGGCCATACAAGAAGCATGAATTATTTTGCCTGACCATCAGTGAGACAGAATGTTTCAGGCATTGTAAGCTCACAACAATTCAAAGCAGCAGCTCAAGAGTTGAGATGGTGAACCCAAACAGTAAAGTTTGGCATCCGTACTGAACACCTACTGTTTGGGCATGGCCACCAAACATCACCAGGAAGTCCGTGTTAATGTTCGGGTTCGGCCCCCCCGAACACAGAGTGTTTGTCGCACTGTCATGTGCAAACACTGCTTCTGAACGGGGGTAAAATCATTACCACCAGTCAGACAGCCGCAGTTCCCATGCTGTCAAATGGGAGATATAAGGTTTACCTCCAGTCATTGGTGACAGCTCATGGGACTACTGCTACCATCAGCTGCTGCCTGCTGCCGCTAATAACAATGAGAGCAGAAGGGGCTGATGGGAGTAATCATCAGCCGAATCCAGCGCTGTAAATAAATAATTTAAAAAATGGCATGGGTTCCCCTGTATTTTTGATAAATAGCCAGAAAAAAACTCATAGCTGTGGGCTGCAACCCTCAGCTGTCAGCTTTAGAAAGGTTGGTTATCAAGAATAGAGGAGTCCCCACTTCGATTTTTTTAAATTGTTTAAATAAATAATTTAAAAAAATGGCGTGGGGTCCCCCTCATTTTTGACAACCAACGTTGCTAAAGCAGCCAGCTGGGGGATGGTATTCTCAGGTTGATAAGGGGCCATGGATATTGCCCCCCCAGCCGAAAAAAGCAGCCTGTAGCTGCCTAGAAATGGCACATCTATTAGATGCTTTGCCCGGCTATTCCCACTTGCCCTTTAGCGAGTGGTGCATAACCGCGCACCTACTCTAAGACCCCCGGTCACCATACCTTGAAGCAAACCCCCAGAAAACTTCAGCTTTATATCGCTGTAAGACAAAACATAAGGCCAGCATGAGATAATACTAGCGTTGTTTGAAAAAGACCCAGATGGGTTTGAAACGTCACACGCTACTTGATCTCTGTTTCATCACTAGAGAATTTTTTGCCTTTTGTGGTGTAATGATTTACATAAATTAAATATAGTTGTAAATAGCTGAGAGTGCAGTTGATTTAACTTTTACATAGGGATAAGGTCATGTCAGCTAAGTCGCAGAGGCTTCACCATTTGTCCCGGTGGTGCATCGCTGCCACTACAAAAATTCACCCAGTGGGGCATGATACTAATGTATTGTCTCTGTCTATAGTTGATGCTCCAGGTGTGTTTGAAGTTCAAAGACAAGTTCATAGAGTGGCTATCTCCTTTGCTTTTCCCAAATGAGCTGGTTATGTTGCTTTATGTAATGATGAAGACCCGTAGTTCAAGATCTATGCAAACCTGGACATCTGCAGCTTAATTTCCTCTTCCTGTACAGAGCCTGCACACTGCCAAACAATTGTCTGGTGGCGAAGCGCAAAAGAACTCCTACAAAGGATCTGCACTGTGTATTGGCAAGGCCAACACCCTGCTCCTCTGATGACATCACCTCCTCGGCACCTCTGTCTTGTTCCTAGGTCTTGTCCACCACAGTATCATCTTCATTATCATCTTGGATTCATCTGTCAGTTGCCACTGTGGGGGAAATGGCATCCTAATTCCAATCTAAAGATTTGGCAAGATTCAGAATGCTACTACCACTGCCAGTGCCTCTACCACTGTGGGATCATAGAGCCGACAACACAGCTGGGCAGCAGCAGAATTGGGTCTTCCTTCTCCTCCCCGCTTCATGTCTTCCTAGTATGAAGGCAGACTGTTCATCTGTTCCAATAAATCAACTAGATGAAGTTCTTCTGGTGTAGTATCTTACCTAAACCCCAGAGGTGATCTATATTAGGTGATTAAGAGACAGAACAGAAACAGGGGTCATTGATGGAATATAAATTCTACTCTGTACAACTTACAACATTAAGTATTACTGAGGCGGAGAAGGTGGACTCAGCAGAATGTTGACTCAAGCTGAGGGTGTCGAAGGCTGCATCATCCTGCTGAGATGAGCAATGTGGCATATACTGCATTACACCCACCACTTCCTCCTCATCAATACGGTTTCCAGAGACAAAGTAGACCAATTGTGACCTGGGTTTCGTATTACTACTGCCGATATGATTTCCACCAGAAGTGATAGTGGTGCTGATGCTAGTGCTGGTTGTGCCCCCACATTTTTGGGGTGTTTTTTTCCTCTCATGGTATGTTTCCAGTAATATGTTTTGGGTTGCCATACATTCTGGACACAAGTATAACATTTAAGTCCTTTATCATAATTTGTTGCTACACCCTACAATCCATGGAAAACTACTTGTTGGAATCAACTACATGATGGACAAAAGGCTAATGGAACACAATTCCACCCTTAGTATTGGTGTGACATGTTTGTGTATCCAATTTGACAATTTAAACAGGTTCTACAAAACAGACCTGCAGTGTTAAATGTCTCGAATTACTCTAATAATTTGTATTCAAATGTTTGGTTAAAGCAAATGAATTACCCCTGCCCAAATTGAGCATGTAACAATAAGTGTCAGGAGGTAGAAGCCCTGTCTCAAATATAGCAACAGCCCATATTACAGTTGTGAGGCATATGGTGTCCAAATTGGAACAGTCAAACAGGTATGCAAAAAGTAAAAGTGACCCCAAACTTTATTTTCAACAAAAAAAACTTGATCTTTCATCCCTTCTCTCCTGTAAGCGCTGCTTTCAGCCGAGCAGGACAGAAGGGATGAATGCCGGCTTCAGCACCATACGCTGGGGACAGCTCCTTCATGGTCCGTGTGGTCCTCAGGCGGCACACGGGTGGCACACGGCTACCGCACGTGTGCCACACTGATGTGCCACGTGAGCACACGAACACACGGACACGGATAACTCCGGTACCGTTTTCTCCGGTACAGGAATTATCTGGACGTGTGAGACTGGCCTAAAACAGTTGTAAAACCTTAGCTTTTCTTTTTTTAATTAGTTAAGTTATCCCTCATCATTGAACAAAAATGTAGTGTTGCAAGGTAGGTACATGTAGTTTCACACCTGGATATAAAAAGACAGCAAAAGCGTGCAATACAGTTGTGAGGTATATGATTCATAAATTGGACTATTAAAACAGGTGTTCAAAAGTGTGTTTGTTATATTTAAAAAAAATGTTCACTAAAATTGCGCGTCCAGTAATTTACAATAGAACAGGACGAAAAAAGCTTGTTGGTTTTGTGTCCCAGAAACATGCAGCTGCAACAGGCCGTGTGGTATGTATGGGACTAATATTAGACTACTACAACAAAGAAGTATGCAAAAAAAAATTAACAAGCATAAATTGTGATGTAGATAGTTGCTTTTAAATCTATATTCTGAAGATTTGTGATTTGTATATTTAAAAGAAAATAAGGCTTCCTTGCCTATGACGCACAAGCCTAGGTTTCAAGATTCTAATTTACTAGCAAAACTTGGACACAGGGTATTAAACCAACCTCCTAGTTTGCAAATGTAGTGTGTGAAGATTAAGGGTATGTGCACACATTCAGTATTTGCTTGCAGAAATTTCTGCAAGGTTTCTGCATCTCTTGCCAGCAAAAACGCACATTTTCCACATTTTGTGGTGCGTTTTTGCCTCGGTTTTGTACTCGTTTTTGGCATGCATTTCTGTACAGCAATGAATGCTTTTTTTAGCTAAATGAAGATATTTAAAAAAAGTTTTGTCATGTACTTTCTTGGTTCAACACTACCTTTTTCATGCTGATGCAGTGGCATCAGGGTAATGGGATTATGGCTTGATGTCAGCAGCTCTCATTGACACCAAGCCCTAGGTTTAGTAATGAAAAGATGTCAGCCAGACACCCTCATTACTAAGCCGGTAAGTACACACAAACAAACAGACACAAACACATTGTCACCAAGCCTATGTAGGAGTGTTAACAGAATGAACCTACATAGGCTGTGACCAAACAGCAACTGCTAATTTAAAAAAAAAAATTGTGTGGGCCCCTGTATAATTTTAAAAACCAGCACCGGGAAAGCCAACAGGTGAGAGCTGATGTTAATATTCTGGGAAGGAGCCAATAGCCATAAAGATTCCCAGGCTATTAATATCAGTTCACAGTTTGTTTATTCTTTACTAGCTAGTTTACAAAGAGACCGCAGAAAAAAATTGACATGGGGTTGCCCTATAAAATCTAACCAGCAAAGGCTAAGCAGACAGCTGTGGGCTGATATTAATAGCCTAGGAAGGGACCATGGATATTAGCACCCTCCCAGACTAAAAACATCAGCTCTCAGCCACCTCAGAAAAGGCACATCTATAAGATGCGCCAAATCTGGCGCTTAAGATACCTTCACACTAAGCGACGCAGCAGCGATACAGACAACGATGCCGATCGCTGCAGCGTCGCTGTTCAGTCGCTGTGTGGTCGCTGGAGAGCTGTCACACAGACAGCTCTCCAGCGACCAACGATGCCGAAGTCCCCTGGTAACCAGGGTAAACATCGGGTTACTAAGCACAGGGCCACGCTTAGTAAGCCGATATTTACCCTGGTTACCATTGTAAATGTAAAAAAAAAAAACAGTACATACTCACCTTCTGCTGTCTGTCACACGTCCCTCGCCGTCTCCTTCCCGCACTGACTGTGAGCGCCGGCCGTAAAGTAAAAGCAGAGCACAGCAGTGACGTCACCGCTGTGCTCTGTACTGCCGGCGCTCACAGTCAGTGCGGGAAGGAGACGGCGAGGGACGTGTGACAGACAGCAGAAGGTGAGTATGTACTGTTTGTTTTTTTTACTTTTACAATGGTAACCAGGGTAAACATCGGGTTACTAAGCGCGGCCCTGCGCTTAGTAACCCGATGTTTACCCTTTGTTACCACTGTAAAACATCGCTGGCATCGTTGCTTTGGCTGTGAAACACGACGATACATGCCGATCTGACGACCAAATAAAGTTCTGAACTTTCAGCAACGACCAGCGATATCACAGCAGGATCCTGATCGCTGCTGCATGTCAAACACAACGATATCGCTATCCAGGACGCTGCAACGTCACGGATCGCTATTGTTATCATTGCAAAATCGGTTAGTGTGAAGGTACCTTTAGGCTCGCTCTTCCCACTTGCACTCTAGAGGTGGCAAGTAAGGTAATGGTTGGGGGGGTGATGTCACCTTTGTATTGTCAGGTGACATCAAGCCCACAGGTTAGTAATGGAGAGGCGTCTCTAAGACACACCCATTACTAACTCCATAGTGATATTATAAAAACACACGCCCAGAATAAAGTCCTTTATTTGAAATAATGACTCAGACTCCTTTATTGAATCCAAATTAAACCATACTCACCGAACGCCTTATCCACTGAAGCCAATGTCTCCTGCAACAAAAATAAAATAATAAACCACAATATTCCTCACCTGTTCGCCGAGAAGATAATCCATAATGTCCAACGATGATCCTGATGTGACTGCTCTCAAAGACAGCTGGCTATTCACTGACACAGTAGGTAATCACTCCCACAGTGTATAGCACTGAGCTGTGGTGAGAAAGTTTAATGGAGTTCATCAGCTCATCAGCTCCGGTGATCTCCCTTACGGTATCACCGCTGTGTAAGAAAGTTCAGTGATACACTATGGGAGCAATTACCTCCTTTCAGTGTATCGTCAGCGGTCGGTTAGAGCAGTCACATCCTCCTACACGTAATATCACCGTGGAACACTCTGGATTACGTGGACTACAGCGGACAGGTGAGTATATGATGGTTTATTATTTTTTATTTTTTCTAGGAGACATGGGCATCGGCGATTAGGCGTTAAGGTGAGTATATGTTGTTTTTTATTTTAGATTTTTTATAGAAGACAAGGGCATTGGGGATTTGGTGCCAGGAGAGTATATTGTGTTTCTTATTTTTATTTGAATATGTATTTAACCCCTTTCTGACATCCGACGTACTATCCCGTCGAGGTGGTCTGGGCCCCTATGACCACCGACGGGATAGTACGTCATCACCAATCAGCCGCGCTCACGGGAAGCGTGGCCGATCGCGGCCGGGTGTCAGCTGACTATCACAGCTGACATCCCGCACTATGTGATCTGACACTATAACATGATGTCCCACCCTGGGACAAAGTAAAAAAGTAAAAAAAAAAAATATTTACATGTGTAAAAAAAAAATTCCTAAATAAAGAAAAAAATATATATATTGCTCCAATAAATACGTTTCTTTATCTAAATAAAAAAAAACCAAAACAATAAAAGTACACATATTTAGTATCACTACGTTCGTAACGACCCGACCTATAAAAGTGTCCCACTAGTTAACCCCTTCAGTGAACACCATAAAAAAAAAAACCGAGGCAAAAAACGATTTATTATCATAGCACCGAACAAAAAGTGGAATAACACGAGATCAAAACAACGAATATTAAAAAAATGGTACCGCTGAAAATGTCATCTTGTTCCGCAAAAAACGAGAGGCCATACAGCGTCATCAGCAAAAAATAAAAAAGTTGTAGTCCTCAGAATAAAGCGATGCAAAAATAATTATTTTTTATATAAAATAGTTTTTATCGTATACAAGCGCCAAACATAAAAAAATGATATAAATGAGGTATCGCTGTAATCATTCTGACCCGCAGAATAAAACTGCTTTATCAATTTTACCAAACGTGGAACGGTATAAACGCCCCCCAAAAGAATTTTGTGAATAGCTGCTTTTTGGTCATTCTGCCTCACAAAAATCGGAATTAAAAGCGATAAAAAAAGTCACGTGCCCGAAAATGGTGCCAATAAAAGCGTCAACTCGTCCCGCAAAAAACAAAACCTCATATGACTCTGTGCACCAAAATATGGAAAAATTATAGCTCTCAAAATGTGGAGATGCAAAAACTATTTTTTGCAATAAAAAGCATCTTAAGTGTGTGACAGCTGCCAATCATAAAAATCCACTAAAAAACCTGCTATAAATAGTAAATCAAACTGCCCTTCATCACCCCCCTTAGTTAGGGAAAAAATAATAAAATAAAAAAAAGTATTTATTTCTATTTTCCCATTAGGGTTAGGGTTAGGGCTAAAGTTAGGGTTAGCGCTACAGTTAGGGTTGGGGCTACAGTTAGGGTTGGGGCTAAAGTTAGGGTTAGGGTTGGGGCTAAAGTTAGAGGTAGGGTTGGGGCTAAAGTTGGGGTTAGGGTTTGGATTGCATTTACGGATGGGATTAGGGTTGGGATTAGGGTTAGGGGTGTGGTTAGAGTTATGGTTGAGATAAGGGGTGTGTTGGGGTTAGGGGTGTGTTGGGGTTATGGTTAGGGTTGGGATTAGGGTTAGGGGTGTGTTTGGGTTAAGGTTTCAGTTAGAATTGGGGGATTTCCACTGTTTAGGCACATCAGGGGCTTTCCAAACGCGACATGGCGTCCGATCTGAATTTCAGCCAATTCTGCGTTGAAAAAGTAAAACAGTGCTCCTTCCCTTCTGAACTCTCACGTGTGCCCAAACAGGGGTTTACCCCAACACATGGGGTATCAGCGTACTCATGAAAAATCGGGCAACAATTTTGGGGGTCCAATTTCTCTTGTTACCCTTGGGAAAATACAAATTTGGGGGCTAAATTATATCATTTTTGTGGGAAAAAATTATTTTTTATTTTCACGGCTCTCTGTTATAAACTGTAGTTAAACACTTGGGGGTTCAAACTTCTCACAACACATCTAGATAAGTTCCTTAGGGGGTCTACTTTCCAAATGGTGTCACTTGTGGGGGATTTTAATGTTTAGGCACATCAGGGGCTCTCCAAACGCGACATGGTGTCCTATCTCAATTCCAGTGAATTTTGCATTGAAAAGTCAATCGGTGCTCCTTGCCTTCCGAGCTCTGCCATGCGCCCAAACAGTGGTTTACCCCCACATATGGGTATCAGCATACATAGGACAAACTGCACAACAAGTTTCTTCTGTTACCCTTGGGAAAATAAAAATTGGGGGCGAAAAGATCATATTTGTGAAAAAAATATGATTTTTTATTTTTACGGATGTACATTATAAACTTCTGTGAAGCACTTTGTGGGTCAAAGTGCTCACCACACATCTAGATAAGTTCCTTAGGGGGTCTACTTTCCAAAATGGTGTCACTTGTGGGGGGTTTCAATGTTTAGGCACATCAGGGGCTCTCCAAACGCGACATGGCGTCCTATCTCAATTCCAGTCAATTTTGCATTGAAAAGTCAAACGGCGCTCCTTCCTTTCCGAGCTCTGCCATGTGCCCAAACAGTGGTTTATCCAAACATATGGGGTATCAGCGTACTTAGGACAAATTGCACAACAACTTTTGGAGTCCAATTTATCCTGTTACCCTTGGTAAAATAAAACAAATTGGAGCTGAAGTAAATTTTTTGTGAAAAAAGTTAAATGTTCTTTTTTTTTTAAACATTCCGAAAATTCCTGTGAAACACCTGAAGGGTTAATAATCTTCTTGAATGTGGATTTGAGCACCTTGAGGGGTGCAGTTTTTAGAATGGTGTCACACTTGGGTATTTTCTATCATATAGACCCCTCAAAGTGACTTCAGATGTGATGTGGTCCCTAATGAAAAATAGTGTTGTAAAAATGAGAAATTGCTGGTCAACTTTCAACCCTTATAACCCCCTAACAAAAAAAATGTTGGTTCCAAAATTGTGCTGCTGTAAAGTAGACATGTGGGAAATGTTACTTATTAAGTATTTTGTGTGACATATCTCTGTGATTTAAGGGCAGAAAAATTCAAATTTGGAAAATTGTGAAATTTTCAAAATTTTCGCCAAATTTCTCTTTTTTTCACAAATAAACGCAGGTAATATTAAAGAAATTTTACCACTATCATGAAGTACAATATGTCACGAGAAAACAATGTCAGAATTATCAGGATGCATTGAAGCGTTCCAGAGTTATAACCTCATAAAGGGCCAGTGGTCAGAATTGTAAAAATTGGCCCTGTCATTAAGGCTAGGTTCACATTGCGTTTAATACAATCCGTTTAATGGATCCGTTAAACGCATGTCCAGAAATGAGCCAAATTTGGTGAAAATTTGGCTTCACGTTAACGCATGCGTTAACGCACGTGACTGCGTTTATGTCATTTTGATGTCCGTTCGTGAAGCATCCGTTTGTCTGCGTTCAGGCACTGTCAATAAAGTTGTTCTCTTTTTTTTTTTTTTGCTCTTTTGTCAGGGTTGGGTGTGCATGGAAAACATTCTCCATTTTGCAAGCATTGAGTGAACTTCTAGCAAGATGTTTGTGTCTGAGCTCGTTCGATTTCGCTTGATGCAGTTGCGACTTCGGCAGAGAAGGCGTATTTCCCAAAGGAGATATTGGATCTGCAGCGCCCCAGAGTCCTGGTCGTTGCAGTACTGATGCTCCGCCACTAAGGGGAGTGATGGTACGTCTGATGGCACTGAAGGAGTTCACCTGACCAGGTATCACAGACACCAATGCACTTCACAGTCTGGCCTCCAGGGGGAGCTAAGGGCGCTATGTATTAGGCCACTCCTCACAGTCTGGTAAAACTGGGGGTTAGATAGGAAGTTAGAGAGAAGCTGACTGGGAATCGAACAGGCAACATCCTGTGGCAGAGGGTGTTGCGGGGAGAGACTCAGGGGGGTCCTTGTCAGGAGTGGGATCCTGGCAGAGACCTAGCGAACTAGAGAGAACGTAAAGGGACCGCGCCTGCACTTCCTTGCGGCGGTGCCCGGAGAAAGGATAAGAAGCGAGGTGTATTGAGGAGGGTGAGAAACGAGATCAACGCAACAAGGAGAAACACCAGTAGGAGTCGTGCTGTAAGTCGAGGCAACATCCTACTGAGGCGCGCAGCCGGTGGCCGGAAACTCCGAGGAAGTATAGAGCTCCAGGCCTAACTTCAAACCTACGGCAGGACAGTCAGTTATAGGCGGGCTGTCTCACCCAAATCACCTAAGAAGACATAGGGGGCAACATTTGGAGAGGGGCGACTCTAGGGTCCCGGAAGAACTCCGAGCCTACCCGTCATATGGGTGCGTCCTAGCCATATAATCTGGGGGACGAAGCAGAACATCTTGATCGAGTTGTGAGGGAACTTCAGAAACAGACACAACAGTTGTGGGGACTATCCCGTAAGCACCGCAGGGGAGGACCGCAACATACAAGCGCTAGAAGGTAGGCACAGATTTCCACCTGCAAAGGGAGCTCTGGAGGTGCCATCGGACCAGCCGGACTCTCACCGCCCGGTTAACCGTATTCCAGACTGAGGATCCTGAGCCTTCAGTAAAGAGGTAAAGAGACTGCAACCTGGTGTCCTCGTTAATTATTGTGACCGGCACTGCACCACATCATCACCACCACCCACACATCGAACTGTTATTCCTTTATTGGATCCCCCTTAACAGGGTCACAGGCCGGGGTCTAGCCACCGTGACATCGCCAGAGCCAGAAGGGAGACCCGGCACTTGGGACTCGGTGGCCCTGTGATAGGGGGCGCTCCAACTTGGCGTCACGAACAGGATCTACTTAAGCCTGAAGAATCAGGTCATGTGTGCCTTGGAACTGTGATTTATTGTGCTTCGACTGTGACTTATTGCAAAGACTGTGTATTGCCACTTGCCGCCAGAGGTTCCCGCCAAAACCGCCGCCATTACAGCGCTAAGAGGAGCGCCGGAGAAGAAGAAGAGCATGGAAGTGGGCGTAAACAAGCTGAAGAGCGCAAAAGACAATGGCCGCCCAGTCTAAGTATTTCTGCCCCTTGAGGACGTGTCCTTCAGCAGCCAAAATCCGCCTCCTGATTCTCAATGGTGGGTGGAGGCAGAGGAAACGGAACCGCCCACGAAGGAGAGAGCGGGAAAAGGACCAGGAAGAAGAAGTCAGCGACATGGAGGACGCCATGGCGAGCCACCCAGAGCCGCAATAGCGGCGGGTGAAATCACCCGCCGCTATTAAATAGCTAAATGCCGCTGTGAAACGCTGACAGCGGCATTTAACCAGCGCTTCCGGCCGGGCGGCCGGGAATGATCGGATCGCCGTCCTTGAGACCTCTATGGTTGGTGATCCCGGCTAGCTGTGAGTTTCACCCTGTGGCTGGCGCTCATAGCACACCTGCATTTCTGCTGCATTGCAGTGATCTGATGCTCGGTGCTATGTAGCAGAGCCGATCGCGTTATGCCAGCTTCTAGCCTCCTATGGAGGCTATTGAAGCATGGCAAAAGTAAAAAAAAAAGTTAAAAAAAATGGGAAAAAAATAAAAAAATATAAAAGTTTAAATCATCCCCTTTCGCCCCATTCAAAATAAATCAATAAAAAAAAGATCAAACCTACACATATTTGGTATCGCTGCATTCAGAATCGCCCGATCTATCAATAAAAAAGGATTAACCTGATCGCTAAACAGCATAGTGAGAAAAAAATTCGAAACACCAGAATTAAGTTTTTTTGGTCACCGCGACCAAATGCAATAAAATGCAAATACATATATATATGTATTTTTTGTTTGTTTGCCTAAAATACAAAGGTAATGTGTCATCTTTAACTTTAGGCCTTTCAGAGATAATTTAATCTTCAACTTTCTTAACTCTTCACAATAACAGTAATTTTGACCAGGTGTGCCCAAACTTTTACATATCACTGTACATGCTTGGATTATTTAAAACACATACTAAACACAATAGATGTCAGTTACCAACAAAAATAAATCATATGCACAATCAGCGTGAAATAGATGAGAAACATCTGTTGTGTAAAAAAGAATGGCAGACCATTCGGAAATAACTAAATACCGTATATACTCGAGTATAAGCCGAGATTTTCAGCCCAAATTTTGGGGCTGAAAGTGCCCCTCTCGGCTTATACTCGAGTCACGGTCGGCGGGTGAGGGGGAGAGAGGTCTGTCATATACTCACCTGCTTCCGGGGCTCCTGGCGCTCCCCCTGCCTGTCCCACGGTCTTCGGGTGCTGCAGCTCTTCCCCTGTTCAGCGGTCACGTGGGACCGCTCATTAAAGTTATGAATATGGACTCCACTCCCATAGGGGTGGAGCCGCATATTCATTTCTCTAATGAGCGGTAACTGTGACCGCTGACAGAGGAAGAGGCTGCGGCACCCGGAGACCATCTGTCTGGGAGGAGCCAGGGACGCCGGGAGCAGGTGAGTATTACATATTTACCTGTCCACGTTCCACACGCCGGGCGCCGCTCCGTCTTCCCGTCCTCTTGCAGTGACTGTGCAGGTCAGAGGGCGCGATGACATACTAATCTGCGTGCTGTCCTCTGCCTGAACAGTCAGTGGGGATGCTGAGGAGCTGCGGGCAGCAAGAGAGGTGAGTATGTCATTTTTTTTTTATTGTAGCAGCAGCATTCTATATTGCACAGCTTTATATGGAGCATCTATGGGGCAATAATGAATGGTGCAGAGCATTCTATATGGCACAGCTTTATATGGAGCAATGGTATGAGCAAGAGTATGAAGGCAGAATGGCACTAGGTGGCAGCTTTATAACGATCAGTCTAACGTTGAGGCGTTGAAATCCAGACTTTCTTAACGAAGGAACCGAGGGATATAGGATTCTGTGAAAGACCTCTTTGGCACGCAGTATTTATCAGCATACGGGTGGTGCTCAACAATAGTGGAGATATAGATCCAAACAAGAGAAGAAAAAAGAAGTGGCACTCACCCTGGTCTTGCTGTGCAATGATGTCCTTTATTCAAAATACAAAGGCACAAACATAATGTGGAGAGGCGGCTGGTGAGAGAGAGGGTACAAGAGGAGACGAAAGGACGACGGCCGTTTCGCGCCGGTGCGCTTCCACGGGTCCAGGTGCATTAATTAAAAACGTCATGTCCTATATAGGAAACTAGACAGCTTTGTGAACAGGTGAAACAATTAAAAACATATTCGAATATGAACACCAAATCATGCTGATAAGTACAATAGATCAATGTCTTTACTTTATACATGTTCTTAATCTGGCTTATTATAAGAAAATAGACATATCGAGTTTGTCATTTAGTCCGGTGGCTCCCTGCGCTTTAGTTTCCATAATCCACCTCGCTTCGCGTTGTAAAAGTATCTTACCCCGATCTCCTCCATTCTGGGGATTTTTTACAACCTCTATTCCTGCAAAGCGCAATACATTCGGATTTGCGTTATGTACGTCCTGCATATGTTTTATAAAGCGAGGACATCCTTTGCCAGTGGAGATGGAATTACAATGCTCCCTAAACCTGTGGAACATTGGGCGAATGGTCTTACCAATATAATAGTACTGGCATGGACATACTATTAAATAGACTACATACTGAGTTTTGCATGTGATCAACTGTCGGACTGTGTGACAAACGGGACCAATATGAATGGGATTATCCAAAAGCCTAAGATGGCAAAAACTACAATTTCCACACTTGTGGTTACCTGTCGGTTGTAGTTTTTTGAGCCAATTAGTACCTTCATTCGTTACTAAACGATTTTTTACAAGGATATCACCTAAATTTTTTGACCGTTTGTAAGCAAAGATTGGATGGCTTATTGTTAAAGATGATAATTCTCTATCAGTTTGCAGTAAGTGCCAATTTTTGTTAATAGCTGCATAAATTGCTTTATCCATCGGGCTATGTGTAAAAGTAAACACAAATTTCTTATTGGCTTTGTCGTTAGGGGCATATGCAGACTTCTTGCGATTCTTTAATAGATCAGTCTGTGTTAGTTGCCTTACTCTATTTTCAGCTGATGACAAGATTTTTTGAGGGTAATCCCTACTCAGGAAATTAGCTTTAAGTTCAGAAATCTGTCTATTAAATGTTATTTCGTTATTGTTAATTTTTCTATACCTAATCATCTGGCTGTAAGGAATGCTATTTTTTGTGTGAAATGGATGAGCGCTCTTAAAGTGTAATAGGCTATTTGTTGCCGTGGATTTTTTGTGTACAGACGTATTAATTCTATTCTCTACTATTTCAATTTTAACGTCCAAAAACTCGAGTGACATACCGCCAAAACATGCAGTAAATTGCATATTGTCGTCATTAACATTATTGAGATAAGAAACAAATTTATTAAATTCATTTTCAGAATTGTCCCACACGATAAAGACATCATCAGCAAATCTATGATAGGAACGTATGAACCGCAAAAACGGATTAGTAATAGAGGTGATGTACTTTTCCTCAAATACTGCCAAAAATAAATTAGCAAAAACGCATGCGACGGGTGTCCCCATCGCAGTTCCAGTGCGTTGAAGGAACCATTTATTGATAAATTTAAATGCGTTATGCGATAAAATAAAGTCCAAGCTATCAGTGATGAAATCAATGAAGTCTTGGTCCTTATTGCAGTTTTGCAAAATAATGCGAATAGCTTCGATGCCTTTATCTTGGGGGATACGTGTATACAAGTTTACAATATCTATTGAGACCAAAGAAAAAGTGGGTTGCCAATCTAATGCCCGTAGGACTGATAAAAAGTCACCAGAGTCCTTCACGAAGGATGGAATTTTTTTAAGAAGTGGTTTGAGTAACCAATCCAGGAAATTGGACAAGGGTTCCGTTAAAGAGCCAATGCCGGATATTATAGGCCGTCCAGGTGGTTTCGTGGCATGTTTGTGAATTTTAGGAAGACTATACCAATTGGGAATGGTAGGGTGTTCAGGAAGAAGTTTCTCTGCTTTATTTTTTAACAATACACCTTTTACTACATATTTATTCAGAAGTATTCTTAATTTCTCTTTAAATTTCACAGTTGGATTGTGATCTAGTGGAATGTAGGTGTTTTTATCATTCAATTGGGACATAGCTTCCTCAACATAATAATTCTTATCAAGAATAACTATGTTGCCACCCTTGTCCGCTTTCCGTATGATCGTATCCTCCCACTGTTGCATTTCACATATCGCTTTTTCTTCATTTGGGGACAAATTTTTTTGTGGATGATGATATAGGATGGCCTCCACATCTTTTATTACTGAATCCTGGAATAGATCGACAACATTTCCTGGGGAAATAGGGGGCATAAATGTTGACTTTGTGCCTCCTTTAAACGGTTCGATGTTGGGAGGATCTTCCTGGACGGAGTTCACATCACATATACTATTTGGTTCGCATAAATTGGCTAATAGCCACGCATTTTCAATGTCTTTCGGATCTGTAGGTGAAAAAGCCATGAAGCCTAAATTACCGATAGAAACCGGGCTTTCTGTAGCAATATCAGAAGAAGATTTTTTATCTTTCACATTTGAAAAGAATTTTTTTAAATGTAATTTTCTTGTGGCTTTAAATAAATCAACTTTAAAGTCTGTTAAATTAAATTCCTCCGGGATACAAAAATTTAAACCCAGCGATAACACTTTTTTCTGTTCATTAGTAAGAATTCTTTTAGAAAGATTTATTATTTGAAGTTCATTATTATCCACTCCTACTTTCTCCAAGAGACCTGTTTGCGTTTTTTCTGTTGATTTCTTTTTCCGTCCACCCCGTCGGGTCTTTTTCCTAAAGGGAAGTCTTCCCGTAAAGAAGTTGCTGCGGCTTCAGTGTTTCCCAATGGTTCTTCCACGCCGCTGGAATCAGAATCCGTCACCCATCCATCTTTATGCGTTTTATGTTTATTGAATTTTCTGAAAGATTGATTTCTCTGAAAATTTCTTTTCTTGTTATATTTGTTCCAGGAAAAAATCTGCCCTGTGGCAAAATCATTTTTGTCTCTCAAAAATTTATCTTTTTTCTTTTGCTTAGTTTCTATTTGTATTAAAACGAGTTTTTTATTTAATTTCTTTAAAAAAGTACGACAAACTCGATATGTCTATTTTCTTATAATAAGCCAGATTAAGAACATGTATAAAGTAAAGACATTGATCTATTGTACTTATCAGCATGATTTGGTGTTCATATTCGAATATGTTTTTAATTGTTTCACCTGTTCACAAAGCTGTCTAGTTTCCTATATAGGACATGACGTTTTTAATTAATGCACCTGGACCCGTGGAAGCGCACCGGCGCGAAACGGCCGTCGTCCTTTCGTCTCCTCTTGTACCCTCTCTCTCACCAGCCGCCTCTCCACATTATGTTTGTGCCTTTGTATTTTGAATAAAGGACATCATTGCACAGCAAGACCAGGGTGAGTGCCACTTCTTTTTTCTTCTCTTGTTTGGATTTATATGGAGCAACTATGGGGCCATAATGAACGGTGCAGAGCATGCTATATGGCACAGCTTTATATGGAGCATCTATGGGGCCATAATGAACGGTGCAGAGCATTATATATGGCACAGCTTTATATGGAGCATCTATGGGGCCATAATGAATGGTGCAGAGCATTCTATATGGCACAGTTTTGTATGGAGCATCTATGGGGCCATAATGAACGGTGCAGAGCATTCTATATGGCGCAGCTATATATGGATCATCTATGGGGCCATAATGAACGGTATGGAGCATTATATTTGGCACAGCTTTATATGGAGCATCTTATGGGGCAATAATTAACAGTATGGAGCATTATATGTGGCACAGTTTTATGTGGAGCATCTATGGGGCAATAATGAAATGTATGGAGCATTCTATATGGCACAGTTTTATATGGAGCATCTATGGGGCAATAATGAACGGTATGGAGCATCTATTTTATTTTTGAAATTCACTGGTAGCTGCTGCATTTCCTACCCTAGCCTTATACTCGGGTCGGCTTATACTCGAGTATATACGGTAACTATAAAACCAAAGGAAGAAACCCAGAAAAGATAACAGGACAAGAGGTTAAATAGGTTAAAATACCTTTATTAATAGCGGTACATAGTGCTACAAGCACAAAGGTGCCCACACTAAAAATATATAACAAAAATCAAAATAAAATCAGAATAAAATCACATATATACGAAAAGGAACACCACACCAGGAAGAATGATAAATTAGTGGAATAAATAACTAAGAAGTTTAAATATAAAGAAGCAATCTGCCAATTGTGTCAGCCAAAATTATGTAGTAGTAAATGACTCAAAAGTGCTGGAAAAAAGTCAAGTGATAATTATCAGCATAAAGAGCCAACAAGTGATAACCATCAAAAAATCAAATAGTAATTGTCAATATGAATAACCATCAGTAGATGGTAAAAAACAAAAAGTAAAAAAATAATAATAAGAAAAAATAATAAAAAACTGACACACTTAAGGTGTCTATACAAAGTGCAATGTGTAATGTGATGAAAAAAATTAAATATTGTAAAAGAACAAAAAATGAGAACATATACATGAATGAAGGATTTGGTTAGGATAAACTACTGCAAGCAAGGAACAGATTGTTGTAGTAATAGATATAGGCTGATTATTCTGCTGTGAATCAGTGTAATAAGACATGAGCAATCTTACATAGGGGAAATAGCTGCCAAAGTATGCACCAATTAATATTTATAATATGAATAACATCTAATGTAATAATATGCACCTGTGTAAATGCAAAGCAACAAGTGCACTGGTGCAGACAAATAGACAGCCCGTATAGCATAGGCAGGGTGATGTAAGATATGTCCTTTAGAAATGCATCTCAAGGAGATTCTGTAGTAGAATTAGATTCTAAAGCTTATGGTCAGATTACTAAAAAGTATCAAATAAAATACCTAGATAGTGGTCTTGCCTAGTGCGGAGCACGTCCCCGACGCGCGTTTCGGTTTAACTCTTTTGTCAAGAGGTCTTTAGGCTGAATCCTAAAATGGCACTGCATGGCTAGCCCTCATCTTTTATTCTGCCAGTGATAGCCCCCTGATTGACTGTGCTACAATGTGTGATGTGATAGCTGCAGCTCATTAGGGGAAGCCTGCTTGGTGTCGCCTAACGTGATAAGCCCACTCTGTGACCCTTCAGTCCTGTGTGAAATGGCGCCGGGCATTTTCTTATCTTTTCTTTTCAAATCATCGTGAATCGAATTGCAAACTGTTCGAATTTGTGAGGAATTTCAGGAAACTTTCCAAGAATCGATCTGCTGATCTCTAACTACTTTATGAGAGTTACATTGTTTCTGGCTTCTTATCCTCTTTTGCAGTTTTAGTCCACATTACAAAAGCCTCCTATCGTAACAATCACTTTACCTCAAACAGTTTTGTTTACGCTTAACATTTTACAAGACAGCAGAATCCAACCGCTGTAATAAAAGTGAGATTTAGGAGATTAAACTCTGAAATTAGCACTTACAGCTCTTTAATGTTAGGGTGGAATAAAGCTCAGAACACGGCTGAAAAGAAGGCTGCAATTTACTGTTTGGCTTTGGTCTGGATTCACTTTTTATGTACGTTTTTACCTTCTGTCTTTATTCTGATCTTTTGGGATGCAGAGGTGATGGTTCACTGTATAGCAGAACTGCTGATTACATGGCACGCTGTAGACTACCTCTTCTGGATATTCAGCATTGCTACAATTTACAATAATCAGTAAAGGTGCAAGGTGTTATTAAACAACTACAATTTTATCTAGGATTGCCAAAGAAATGTTAATCTGTACCTCTCATTCAGTATAAAAATAGCATAATGCAAGGTGTTGATTATTTCTTCACCATACGTATTTATAGGACTCGTTCAGGCGATCTTATTTTATGGATGTGTGCTATCTATGTACAAAAAACCCTTCTGCGGGCAGGTGCGAACCATGGCACCTACGCTGCAGCATAATCGCATGGTTACTGTATTAATAATAATTGTGCTTGAGGTTTTCCTGATAGTATATAAAAAAATCCATTTGCAAATGGCGCCACAGCGCCTGTGCAGTAGCAGCTATTGGTGTATGTAGAGGTGATCCGATAGCTGCTACTGCGCAGGTGCGGGCAGGGTCATGTTGGAGGAGGAATTTTTTTTTCTTCTCTAGCAAGATGGCGCTAGAGGTTTTTTATACTAACCTCAAGCATATTTATTATTAACACAGTTAACATGCGATTATGATGCAGCGCAGGTGCCATGGCTGGCACCGGCTGGCCGAAGGTTTGTTTTTTTTGTTTTTTTTAAGTATGTATAGGTACTCATTATGTAAACTAGGGGGCAGGTCAGTGAGGGATCAGTGACCTGTCAGCAGTCTTCATTATGAATATCTAATCAGAGCACCACATGAAGACCCCCACAGGCCACCCTGGAGCACGGACATATCATTAACTAAAAACTGAAAATAAACATTATTAAACAACAACCACAAGACGGATTTCATCAACCAAAGTATCATTTTAATCACTATAATGGTGCCAACCTCACACTCTGTGTAGGCTACTGTGCAAAATCCTGCTGACAGGTTCCCTTTAAGAATTATAATGTCCTTGACAAAGGAGTATGGGACCATGGGGCTTTAAAAAGACCCTCAACCCTGGTACTGAACTGAAACTATACACTTTTCTTCACACTGGCTATTTCACTGAAACCAGTGTTCGGGTCCACCTGCATCCAAGATGGCACCTACAGTTGCATAGAGAGCAGTGGTAAGCCTGAACCATGTTACCAAATGACAGTAAAGGAGAGGAATGGTTCAAGCTTGCCACTTTGCTCGCTATGGTATTGTAGCAGCCTGTTATGAACTATACTTTTGGGCTCCCTCTTGTGGTCACTCGCGGTATGGTTCTTGGATTCTCTTTCCTCAGGTTTGTAGTCACCTGTTCGTTAAGACTCTGGGTGTTTCTATTTAAACTTCCTGGAGTCTTAGTCCATTGCCTGGCATCCATGTAATCAGTCCTTGTCTGGTTGCTCTTGTCTACTGGTCCTGATTTTTGCAACATAAGCTAAGTCCTGCTTTCTTGTTTTTTGTTTATTTGTATTATTCTGTTTTTTGTCCAGCTTGTTCATAATGTGATTCCTGATTTTGCTGGAAGCTCTTAGGGGGCTGATATTCTCCCCCCATACCGTTAGTCGGTACGGGGGTTCTTGGATATTCAGCGTGGATATTTTAGTAGGGTTTTTCGCTGACCACATAAGTCCGCTTTCTATATTTCTGCTATTATTTAGTGGGCCTCTCTTTGCTGAATCTAGTTCATACTTACGTTTGTCCTTTCCTCTTACCTCACCGTTATTATTTGTTGGGGGCCTGTATCTACTTTGGGGTATCTTTCTCTGGAGGCAAGTGAGGTCTGTATTTTCTCTGAAAGGGTTAGTTAGATCTCCGGCTGGCGTGAGACGTCTAGAACCAACGTAGGCACGTTCCCCGGCTGCTATTATTTGTGGGCTAGGATCAGGTATGTGGTCAGCTCAGTTACCACCTCCCTAAGAGCTAGTTTTTATGTTTGCAGACTTTGCTGAAGACCCTGAGGTCCTCTGCCATTAGGATCACAACAGTATGCCAGGCCACTGAATAGTTAATGCATTGCAGAAGTGGGATTAAAAGAAAAAAGAAGTTCTGAGTTTTTTTTTTTTTCTTCCTTCCCCTTTACCTCTGAATGGCTTGAAACTCTGCTGCAGACATGAATGTGCAAACTCTGATTACTAGTGTGGATCAGCTTGCTGCTCATGTGCAGAGCATTCAGGATTTTGTTATTGGCAGTCCTATGACAGAGCCTAAGATTCCTATTCCTGAGCTGTTCTCTGGAGATCGATTTAAATTTGGGAATTTTAGGAATAATTGTAAATTGTTTCTTTCTTTGAGACCTCGTTCATCTGGAGACTCAGCTCAGCAAGTTAAAACTGTTATCTCCTTCTTGCGGGGCGACCCTCAGGATTGGGCTTTCTCATTGGCGCCAGGAGATCCGGCATTGGTGAATATTGATGCGTTTTTTCTGGCGCTCGGATTGCTTTATGAGGAGCCCAATCTTGAAATTCAGGCAGAGAAGGCTTTGCTGGCTATTTCTCAGGGCCAGGATGAAGCCGAAGTGTATTGCCAAAAATTTCGGAAATGGTCCGTGCTTACTCAGTGGAATGAGTGTGCTCTGGCCGCAAATTTCAGAAATGGCCTTTCTGAAACTATTAAGAATGTGATGGTGGGCTTTCCCATTCCTACAAGTCTGAATGATTCTATGACGCTGGCCATTCAGATTGATCGGCGTTTGCGGGAGCGCAAATCCGCTAATCCTTTGGCGGTGTTGTCTGAACAGACGCCTGATTTAATGCAATGTGATAGAATTCAGACTAGAACTGAACGGCAAAATCATAGACGTCAGAATGGGTTGTGTTTTTACTGCGGTGATTCTACACATGTTATATCAGCATGTTCTAAACGCCTAACTAAGTTTGTTAGTCCTGTCGCCGTTAGTAACTTACAGCCTAAATTTATTTTGTCTGTGACTTTAATTTGCTCATTGTCTTCCTACCCTGTTATGGCGTTTGTGGATTCAGGCGCTGCCCTGAGTCTTATGGACTTGTCGTTTGCCAGGCGCTGTGGTTTTGTCCTGGAGCCTTTAGAAAATCCTATTCCTCTTAGAGGAATTGATGCTACGCCATTGGCGGAGAATAAACCGCAGTATTGGACACAAGTGACCATGTGCATGACTCCTGAACATCGGGAGGTGATTCGTTTTCTTGTTCTGCATAAAATGCATGATTTGGTCGTTTTGGGTCTGCCATGGTTACAGGCTCATAATCCTGTTCTGGATTGGAGGGCTATGTCTGTGTCAAGTTGGGGTTGTCAGGGAATTCATTGCGATTCCCCGTCGGTGTCTATTGCTTCCTCCACTCCTTCAGAAGTTCCTGAGTTTTTGCTTGACTATCAGGATGTGTTCAGTGAGTCCAGGTCCAGTGCTCTTCCTCCTCATAGGGACTGTGACTGCGCTATAGATTTGATTCCTGGTAGCAAGTTTCCTAAGGGACGATTATTTAATCTGTCGGTACCTGAGCATGCCGCGATGCGTTCTTATATAAAGGAGTCTTTGGAGAAAGGACATATTCGTCCATCCTCTTCCCCTCTTGGTGCGGGATTCTTTTTTGTGGCCAAGAAAGACGGATCTTTGAGACCTTGTATAGACTATCGGCTTCTGAATAAAATCACGGTTAAATTTCAGTACCCTCTGCCACTATTGTCGGACTTGTATGCTCGGATTAAGGGTGCCTGTTGGTTCACCAAGATAGATCTTCGTGGTGCGTACAACCTTGTGCGCATTAGGCAGGGAGATGAATGGAAAACTGCATTTAATACGCCCGAAGGTCATTTTGAGTACTTGGTGATGCCTTTTGGGCTCTCTAATGCTCCTTCAGTGTTTCAATCCTTTATGCATGACATCTTCCGGAAGTATCTAGATAAATTTGTGATTGTTTATCTGGATGACATTTTAGTTTTTTCTGATGATTGGGATTCTCATGTAAAGCAGGTCAGGATGGTGTTTCAGGTTTTGCGTGATAATGCTTTGTTTGTGAAGGGCTCAAAGTGTCTCTTTGGAGTGCAGAAGGTTTCCTTTTTGGGTTTTATCTTTTCCCCTTCTGCTGTGGAGATAGACCCAGTCAAGGTCCGAGCTATTCATGATTGGACTCAACCCACGTCTGTTAAGAGTCTTCAGAATTTTTTGGGTTTTGCTAATTTCTACCGTCGTTTTATTGCTAACTTTTCTAGCGTTGTTAAACCTCTGACGGATATGACCAAGAAAGGTTCTGATGTCACTAATTGGGCTCCTGCGGCCATTGAGGCCTTCCGGGAGCTGAAGCGCCGGTTTACTTCGGCGCCTGTTTTGTGCCAGCCTGATGTCTCACTTCCCTTTCAGGTTGAAGTGGATGCTTCTGAGATTGGTGCAGGAGCTGTTTTGTCGCAGAGAGGCTCTGGTTGCTCTATGATGAAACCATGTGCTTTCTTTTCCAGGAAGTTTTCGCCGGCTGAGCGGAACTATGATGTTGGTAATCGGGAGTTGTTGGCCATGAAGTGGGCATTTGAGGAGTGGCGTCATTGGCTCGAGGGAGCTAAGCATCGTGTGGTGGTCTTGACTGATCACAAGAACCTGATGTACCTCGAGTCTGCTAAACGCCTGAATCCTAGACAGGCTCGTTGGTCATTGTTTTTCTCCCATTTTGACTTTGTGGTCTCATACCTGCCTGGTTTGAAAAATGTGAAGGCTGATGCTCTTTCCAGGAGCTTTGTGCCTGATTCTCCTGGAGTCTCAGAGCCGGCTGGTATTCTTAAAGAGGGAGTGATTTTGTCGGCCATTTCTCCTGATTTGCGACGTGTGTTGCAGAGATTTCAGGCTGGTAGACCTGACTCTTGTCCACCTGATAGACTGTTTGTTCCTGATAAATGGACCAGCAGAGTTATTTCCGAGGTTCATTCCTCGGTGTTGGCAGGGCATCCTGGGATTTTTGGTACCAGAGATTTGGTGGCTAGGTCCTTTTGGTGGCCTTCCTTGTCACGGGATGTGCGTGCTTTTGTGCAGTCCTGTGGGACTTGTGCTCGGGCTAAGCCTTGCTGTTCTCGTGCCAGCGGGTTGCTTTTGCCCTTGCCCGTCCCGAAGAGGCCTTGGACACACATTTCCATGGATTTCATTTCAGATCTTCCGGTGTCTCAGGGAATGTCTGTCATCTGGGTGGTGTGTGATCGTTTTTCCAAGATGGTCCATTTGGTGCCCTTGCCTAAGTTGCCTTCCTCTTCCGATCTGGTTCCTTTGTTTTTTCAGAATGTGGTTCGTTTGCACGGCATTCCTGAGAATATCGTGTCTGACAGAGGATCCCAGTTTGTGTCCAGATTCTGGCGATCTTTTTGTGCTAAGATGGGCATTGATCTGTCGTTCTCGTCTGCCTTTCATCCTCAGACTAATGGCCAAACGGAGCGAACTAATCAGACGCTGGAGACTTATTTGAGATGTTTTGTTTCTGCGGATCAGGATGATTGGGTGACCTTCTTGCCATTGGCTGAGTTTGCCCTCAATAATCGGGCTAGTTCCGCTACTTTGGTTTCGCCATTTTTCTGCAACTCTGGTTTTCATCCTCGTTTCTCCTCGGGTCATGTTGAGCCTTCTGACTGTCCTGGGGTGGATTCTGTGGTTGATAGGTTGCAGCGGACTTGGAATCATGTGGTGGACAACTTGAAGTTGTCACAGGAGAAGGCTCAGCGTTTTGCCAACCGCCGCCGCGGTGTGGGTCCCCGACTTCGTGTTGGGGATTTGGTTTGGTTGTCTTCTCGGTTTGTCCCTCTGAAGGTTTCCTCTCCTAAGTTTAAGCCTCGCTTTATTGGTCCTTATAGAATTTTGGAGGTCCTTAATCTGGTGTCTTTTCGTTTGGATCTTCCTGTGTCGTTTGCCATTCACAATGTGTTCCATAGGTCTTTGTTGCGGCGGTACATTGTGCCTGTGGTTCCTGCTGTTGACCCTCCTGCTCCGGTCTTGGTTGAGGGCGAGTTGGAGTATGTGGTGGAGAAGATCTTAGATTCTTGTCTCTCTAGACAGAGGCTTCAGTATCTGGTCAAATGGAAGGGCTATGGACAGGAGGATAATTCCTGGGTGGTCGCCTCTGATGTTCATGCGGCCGATTTGGTTCGTGCTTTTCACGCTGCCCATCCTGATCGCCCTGGTGGTCGTAGTGAGGGTTCGGTGACCCCTCCTTAAAGGGGGGGTACTGTTATGAACTATACTTTTGGGCTCCCTCTTGTGGTCACTCGCGGTATGGTTCTTGGATTCTCTTTCCTCAGGTTTGTAGTCACCTGTTCGTTAAGACTCTGGGTGTTTCTATTTAAACTTCCTGGAGTCTTAGTCCATTGCCTGGCATCCATGTAATCAGTCCTTGTCTGGTTGCTCTTGTCTACTGGTCCTGATTTTTGCAACATAAGCTAAGTCCTGCTTTCTTGTTTTTTGTTTATTTGTATTATTCTGTTTTTTGTCCAGCTTGTTCATAATGTGATTCCTGATTTTGCTGGAAGCTCTTAGGGGGCTGATATTCTCCCCCCATACCGTTAGTCGGTACGGGGGTTCTTGGATATTCAGCGTCGATATTTTAGTAGGGTTTTTCGCTGACCACATAAGTCCGCTTTCTATATTTGTGCTATTATTTAGTGGGCCTCTCTTTGCTGAATCTAGTTCATACTTACGTTTGTCCTTTCCTCTTACCTCACCGTTATTATTTGTTGGGGGCCTGTATCTACTTTGGGGTATCTTTCCCTGGAGGCAAGTGAGGTCTGTATTTTCTCTGAAAGGGTTAGTTAGATCTCCGGCTGGCGCGAGACGTCTAGAACCAACGTAGGCACGTTCCTCGGCTGCTATTATTTGTGGGCTAGGATCAGGTATGTGGTCAGCTCAGTTACCGCCTCCCTAAGAGCTAGTTTTTATGTTTGCAGACTTTGCTGAAGACCCTGAGATCCTCTGCCATTAGGATCACAACAGCAGCCATCATGGATACAGGAGGATTAGAATTGAGGAGGCAGTAGGAGACAAACCGAGGGCACCAGGTTAAGTGACTATACATGACAAATGTATAGGGCTGTCATTATGTCTCACACAGAAGTAACCTGCCTGTTCTGGGCTACTTCTGTGTGAGATGTACTGACACCCTGCTCTGATCTCACTGCAGTGGAGTGGAACAGACATAAATGTGATACTGATGCAACTCTGGACAGGCAGGGTGGGGGAAGGAGCTGTTCAGCAGAGCTGACAGTGGTGGGTGAGCTGGTAGAAGGATTTGTAATGTGACCCAGCTAAATTCAGCTGTGCTGCCCTTCTCTCACTCTGACTCATGCTGGAGGTTAGACCAGGAGATTAGAGCTATATTATTACATCTCACACACTGAGAATCCACTCTAAACTATGTGTATCAGGCTGGGTGGTGTAATCACTGTACCAGGGACAAAGGAAAGCCTGGAGAGGCGTAACTAGGAGCGTAACCCTATCCAACTTTGGATACACAGCGGTATACGATACTGTGATCCTAGGAGAGACAAAGGAGATGGACCAGGTCCTACACCAGGACTTACCTTGTGTAGGTGGCAGCTGACCCCCTAGGAACAGATAGCTGGGATGGCCCGAAGGAAGATACAGTTGATGCAGGCAGGCGCTGTAAGAACATGGGAACCACGGATACAGACATGACCGGCTGATGTACCGATTTCGCAATTGCAGGTGTGGCTGGACTGGCTGATGTAGAGATGTGAACTGGCAGGTGCAGCTGGACTGGCTGATATAGAGATGAGCACTGGCAGGTGTAGGCAGGCATGACTGATAGACAAGCTGGAGGGAACGGATGACAGACAGGCTAGCTGGCACAGCTAATAGACAGGCTGGCAGGCATGGCTGATAGGCAGGTACAGAGGAATACGAGCACTAGGACCTGAGAACTAAGAAGAATGTTAAAAAACAAACTTCCAACATTGCACAGGCACCTCCCTTCAGGTGGAGATGCCTTAAATAATGAGTGTCTCCCAACTATTGGCTGGAGACAATTTAGGACAGTGCGCGCTGTCTCTTTAAGAGGACGGGACAGCGTGCACCCTAAGCTCAGTGCTGGGGAATCTACGTGCAGAGCGTGCACCCTGGGCATTGCATCCAAAGCAGAAAGTGAGGAACGAGGGCCGCGGCAGTAAGTCAGCAGCAGAGATGCCGGAGCTACACTACGGCGTCCAATTCAACATGAAAAATTTGGTCAAAGTCAAAGGTCCTATTTAAGTAAAAAAAAACAAATACAGACAATAAATACATACATCCTATAGTATAATAGAAGTTTTCTCATCAGTTGCTATAAGCAACTGTTTGATTTTTACACATGAGGCTGTATCTTTATGGGTTAAGGGGATTGTCCCTTTTCAAAAAATCTTGGGATCTGTGTTTAAAAAACCCAAAACCAGTCTTTTCTCTCCGTCTGCAGATTGCAGCTGGGGACCACAATATTCTAAAAGGGGACATTCCCTTTAAATCACTTTTGGCAACACAGTATATGAACAAACCAAAAGTAAACAGAGAAGCTTGAATGATCCAAACAAGATGGCCCAATATTTTTGAGAATATGGTAATTATGTATAAAATTCTAATTTTAACACCTAATGACTTTTGTACAGTGAGTGACAATTCATTATGAAGTATGAAGTTAGAAAAGAAGAAATGGATTGGATCTGTGACTTTGTCTGCTATATGGTACACACAATAAGGAGTTCTCAAACATAAGGGAAAGGCGTACTGTATAATTACAGGAACTGCATGTTGGCTCTACATGTGAAGGAAGGATAATTATATTGCGGAGATTTAATGACTAGCCGGGTGACACCCATGTGAACCAAATCCTACGTCTATAAAATAATGTTGCTACTTATCTTATTCATACCTCTTACATCTTCTGCAAATAAAGGTCTGTAGGGAAATCCCATTCTTCTGGATTTACATTAGTACCTGGAATAAAAAAGTCACCAGAAAATTGTGCCTTTGTCATACAGTTAACATCTATATTCAGTTGTTTCCTTGTGATTCTTATTTCTGGAGAACTTTCTGTGAAACATTCAGAATTTGATTAAAGCGAACCTGACAGCTCCCCTGTGCCTCCCACCAACGCGCCACCATGTGTTCATTCGTATATTAATGCCCTGCCTAACAGGACCTTTGTACAATATAACTGATTGCATTGTATGAATAGAATGCTAAAAATCAATTACCAATATGTTAATTAGTTTCAGACTAGTCCCAAGACTAATAGCCCCACTAATCATGTTAGTCGTGAAGACTAACATGCGGTTGTGAAGACGTTATTTATGAGAATCGGCATCACCGCCAATGGTTCTCTGCAAATCCCACGCATGCACGCGGAGTGAAGCCGGGGAACGTACACTTGGCTTCAATACGCACTGACATGGAATGTTGAAAGCTAAGTGCATGGATGAGACTTGCAGAGAGCTGTCACTGATGATGCTGACTCTCGTAAATCACATTATCACGCCCACAGGGCCACAAAAACATGGGGCTTTTCAAATGATGGAGATGGCAGTGACACCAGAAAATATTGGAAAGTGAGTTTTAACACTCTTTATTTTCCATGCACTGTAATCACATACAGTTCTGTTCAAAAGACAATATGAATGATAACACCAAAACTTTTTCTCCACTCATGGTTAGTGGTTGGGTGAAGCCATTTATTGTCAAACTACTGTGTTTTCTCTTTAAATCATAATGACAACCCAAAACATCCAAATGACCCTGATCAAAAGTGACTGCATACTTATAGCCTAACATCGGACAACCCAGTAGCGTAGCTACTGGGGGGGCAGAGGGGGCCGTCGCCCCGGGCCCTGTCACATGAAGGGGCCCACTGAGAGCCAGAGCCACTTCTGTGACGAGGCAGAACACCGCATAGGAGCAGAGCAGTATAATGTCTGCTCTCGTCTGATGGCGACTCTGCACGCTATTATCACAGTGGCCGGCTGCAGAGTCTCCCTCCTGCAGTGAATGGTTTCGCCCCTCTGACCTGATCATGAAGCTTTTCCCAGGGCTGCAGTTTTCTTCACTCTGTGCACGCTGGGATTGGCTCAGGCACGCTGGGTCCTAGTGCCCACACCTTGCATTTCACTTACACTTCCTGGTCCTGCCTGCAGTGCAAACTTTACCAGTAAGTGGGGATGGAGCTTATTAGGTTTATTAAATTGAGGTATATCACTGTGAGACCATTGGGGTATTGTGGGGGCTGAAAGTGAGTGAGGGGGGGACAGGGTACTGGGGGGTGAATGTGAGACCCTGGGGGTGCTGTGAGGGCAGAAGGTGGCTGAGGTGGGACAGGGCACTGAGGGGGTGGATGTGAGCTGATGGGGGTATTGTGGGGGCTAGAGGTGGGACAGGGTACTGAGGGGGTGGATGTGAGGTGATGGGGTATTGGGGCTGAAGTGGGGGAGGGGGGACAAGGCACTGGGGGCTGAATATTATAATGTTTAGTTCTGATATTATATGTGCTCCATCATGTAATATTTGTTGTCTGGGGATGCTGGAGATGGGGGAGGGTAGGGGGCTTTTGATACGTACCACCTGGGCCTTTTATGAGTATTAGTATAAGGAGCCCCCATACAGTAACCAAGAGCTGCATCACATTTACAGCACCACTCCAGCATTATTTTTTATTTCATTGCTGGGGCGGTGCTGACAATCCACGTCCCCTGCCCCTGTCTGATACTCACCTTCTGGCGTTTTCATCTGTTTTTGTCTCTGCTCGGCTCCGTCTCCTGCAGTTTGTGGCCTGTCCGCTGCTCGAGTGTTTCATGGAGCAGCGCAGAGGTCACTAATCAGTGTGAGTCTGTGGGAGCCTCGTTCTGGCCTCTTTCTCACTCTCAGGCTATGTGCACACGGTGCGGATTGACCGCTGCGGATTCACATCAGTTTTCCATCTGGTTTACAGTACCATGTAAACCTATGGAAAACCAAATCCGCAGTGCCCATGGTGCGGAAAATACAGCACGGAAACGATGCTTTGTATTTTCCGCAGCATGTCAATTTTGTGCGGATTCTGCAGCGTTTTGCACCTGCTCCTGTATAGGAATCCGTAGGTGGTAAAACGCAGGTGAAAAAAGCACAAAAAACGCAGGAAATCCGCCGTAAATCCGCACACGAATCCGCAACAAGTGCACATAGCCTCATAGTCTTACATTGAGCGCTTGTGACATAGCTTCTAACTTCTGGCCTGTCAGAAGCTGCGCTCACAAGTTTGAGCAGCGGCACTGCAGCAGTGCCACAAAATAGTGAATACGCCGGAGGATGAGTAAATGACCGGGGCATCCAAATCATGACAGGGAGCTGTGAGTCCATCATACTGTGTATACAGGAGCTGCGTGTCCATCATACTGTGTATATGGGAGCTGTGGGTCCATCATACTGTGTATAAGGGAGCTGCGGGTCCATCATACTGTGTATAAGGGAGCTGCGGGCCCATCATACTATGTATAAGGGGGCTGCGAGCCCATCATACTATGTATAAGGGAGCTGCAAGCCCATCATACTATGTATAAGGGAGCTGCGAGCCCATCATACTATGTATAAGGGAGCTGCGAGCCCATCATACTATGTATAAGGGAGCTGCGAGCCCATCATACTGTGTATAAGGGAGCTGGGGGCCAATCATACTGTGTATAAGGGAGCTGCGGGCCCATCATACTATGTATAAGGGGGCTGCGAGCCCATCATACTGTGTATAAGGGAGCTGTGAGTCCATCATACTGTGTATAAGGGAGCTGTGAGTCCATCATACTGTGTATAAGGGAGC
This sequence comes from Ranitomeya variabilis, assembly GCF_051348905.1. Taxonomy (NCBI): domain Eukaryota; kingdom Metazoa; phylum Chordata; class Amphibia; order Anura; family Dendrobatidae; genus Ranitomeya; species Ranitomeya variabilis. The sequence goes on from NC_135236.1 coordinate 603,915,403, forward strand.
TGCGAGCCCATCATACTGTGTATAAGGGAGCTGGGGGCCAATCATACTGTGTATAAGGGAGCTGCGGGCCCATCACACTGTGTATAAGGGAGCTGCGGGCCCATCATACTGTGTATAAGGGAGCTGCGGGCCCATCATACTGTGTATAAGGGAGCTGCGGGCCCATCATACTGTGTATAAGGGAGCTGCGAGCCCATCATACTGTGTATAAGGGAGCTGCGGGCCCATCATACTGTGTATAGGGAACTGTGAAGGCATGTTGTGCATATGGGAGCCGTTGGCCCATTACACTGTATATAGGGGAGCTCTGGGGGGCATTATACTTTCTATAGTGGAGTTCTGTCAGCATTATACTGTGTATAGGGGAGCATTGGGCTCATACTATCTATAGGGGAGCAGTGGGATCATACTGTGTATAGGGGAGCATTGGGCTCATACTATCTATAGGGGAGCAGTGGGATCATACTGTGTATAGGGGAGCATTGGGCTCATACTATCTATAGGGGAGCAGTGGGATCATACTGTGTAGAGGGGAGCAGTGGGAACATCATACGCTGTATTATAGAATCACCATACTGTGTATAGGGGAGCTGTGGGGGCCTTAGACTGTGTATAGGGAAACTTTAAGCTCATGATACTGTGTATAATGGAACAGTACATGGGGGAACTTAGGGGACATTATTATTGTGCATATGGTCCAATATGGCGGTAACGTCAATGTTCGTTTTTGTATATAGATTTATTTTCAATAACAGAGCGGTCATATTCTAAGGTTCCCCTATATTCACAATAAGAGTGCGCAACCGTAGCTGTAATCAGGGTTAGCTGGTTAGGGGCCCACTCAGATGTTTCGCCCCCCCTAAGTTGAAACCCTAGCTACGCCTCTGGGACAACCCCATTAAGCAAAGCCACCCCTGCATGTGTAGGATTAAGCACAGGGTCATGTTAGTGGTTATTATGGTTGTGGTAATTTTGGCAATATATTAAATCCCTATATTGCAGATATATAATAAAAGGTAGGTTAAAAAGATCTGAGCAATAGCAGTGCGTGGGAATTTGAAGGCATAACTAAGTATGATAGATAATGAGCCTCACTAAACATTCATGAATCATCCTTACAGAAGAATAATGCACAGCGGTTTATCTATGAGAACAGCTCACACTATGTTCTATTCTCCCACCAGACGCTGAGAATAATCTGCTATTCTAAACGCCTACATGTCACTCACTGTGAAGTCGCCCAACCAAAATACTGGAGCAAATCACAGTCTTGGGCAGGAAAAGTCACTACTACTGGATAGCACCGATTTAGAGTGCAAGTGCAAACAGTTCATTACATTGGGAAATGCCAGCTGAAAGTGTTTTCACATACCGCAGATAAATTCAAGGGTTATTGTTGGGACCCACATCTGCTATATTACACATATCATGTGGATATGCCATTAATGTCCAAAATGGGAATACCTCTGTAAGTTGGCATGGGAGTGGGGTACTTGCAATGCTATGGTGACATAGGTCTCATTCACCATTTTAGATTTGCAGCATTCATTTTCTAGACAGCAGGGAAATGTAGCACTTGCATCCCAATTACAGTACATGGATCAGTGGGTGCATGAAGAGGTGGAAGTGTTCATATGGTCATATTCCAGCTCATCAGATGACATCTTGGACTATTGTGTGCAACTGGAGAAAGTAGAGATAAATCCGCGCTGCCAATAGTAAAGGATGCAGTGGAAAAATTGTGAAGGTATTAATGCGGTTTTTATTTTTCTGCCAACGTGTTTCGAAGAACAACAGCTTCTTCATCAGGACAAACCACAAAAGTACTTCTGTGGTTTGTCGTGATGAATAAGCAGGTGTGCTTCAAAATGCATTGACAGACAAATAAAAACCGCATTGATACCTTCACGGTTTTTCCACTGCACCCTTTACTATTGGCAGCACAGGTTTATCTCCACTTTCTCCAGTGGCACATGCTATCTTCTTCTGTGGATCTGTAACACCCAGGTAACCGGTTGTTACAGTGGTATTGTCTTCCTCACGGGGAGGGTGATGCCATGCTTGGAAGCAAGGAAGGATCCCTTTAACACGTAATCAGCACATGCAACACAATTCTGACTCCAGGCCTGAAGGGGGAGCTCTGAACCCGGTTTCAGGGGAGCTTCCCTAGATATATATTCTAGCTGGAGGAGGAGAAAGGAGTAATCTGTGAGGGGAGTCTGGAAGAGGAGAGTGAAGAGAGAGAGGAAGCAGACAGAGAGAGTCTGAGAGAAGGAAAGTGGGGCCGTGCAGATGAGTGGTTCTGCAGCTCCTGGTCGGAGAAAAGAGAGACAGAGCAGTCGGTGGGACACTGATAGGGGAAGAGAAGCACAGGAGAAGTGAGGAGCTGGAGGGGAGCTGCGACTGGGCTCCCTCCACGCTGAAGCGCAGAATACTGGTGGCCGGAAGACCAAGGTTGTGGGGGTAACTGCATGCCCCACAGCAGAAACCGGCAGACAGGAGATTGCAGGTCGCCTGTCCACCATTAACATCTGAAGGCACAGTAACACATAGAGCCCGGAGTCATCACTAGAGACACCTGTAAAAAGGCTCGAATTACCTGCCATGCGGGTAGTGTCCTACCTACAAGGGACAGAGAGAGAAAGTGAGGACCTTATGTGAGGCCTAAGGCAGCAAGGGACTACAATGCTGTGCAGAGAGGAAGGCTTCCGACCCCACCTGGCTAGGAGGATTCCTGAATCGCTTCCAAGCCGGCCGGAGCACACCAGCACCTTTGATCTGTACCATGGACTGTGACTGCCTTACAGCAGTAAAAAGGTAAAGAGACTGCAACATTGTGTCCTGTGATTCTTTCTACACCATCTACCATCTGTTCCTACTACACCAGGAACCCTGGGGACCCAGCTTCACCTGTGGGAAGCCATACCATCCCTGCTGCCATAACATCACCCCAGGAGACCCCTTTAATCATTGTCGGTTAATCCTGACTGAATACCACAGGTGGCATCACAAACTTTATTCTTTAATTCAACAACCCCTTTAAAGTCCTTCCCTTTTACTTGGACGCCCAGGGTATTGGACCAGGACACTGCCACCATGACCACCCCTTTAACAACCACCGGACCTGGTACCAAGTATCCCATAGGCCCTAGCGGGGCACTCCAGATCTTCAGCAGCCTTTTTCCAGCGATCACAGGGGTTGCGCCTTTCACAACCCTTGAAGGTGATCATATTCTTTGCTTTTACTTCTCGTTTGTAACCCAAATAAGACCCTATTGCGCTCATTATCTTTCCAGTTTTCAGCATCATCTCATAGTACTGAGTATATAAGGACATAAGTTTATTGTTCTATTATTTGAACAATATTTCTACATTTTCACAGCACCTGTTATGCTCCGTGTGCAACATTGTTTCATAATGGCTTATTACAACTTTTATTAATAGTCTGGGAACATGTTCTACCACAATTCTCTGTTTAGTTTCTATTTTCAATATATTACTCAACCTTTATTGAAGATCCAAGCGATCTGTCTGGCATTTACTCCACATCAGCCATTACATAACAGACATTGGCATCAGAAGAGAATAATTACAGATGGTTCTGTACAAGATCTTCGTCGCCTTTACAGGCTCCACCCAGACCCAGATAATGTGAACATTTTGTGAATGAACTAAAAATAAGAGGCCATCACTGCAAACACATTACAAAAGGGATAAGAAAATGATAATAATCATAATCATAATGCAATAATAAAGCTCCGAGTCACGAGGCGTTCTACAAAGAAAAGGAGACATGTGAATATCCTGAGTTCCACAAGAGTTTAGATCTACTAACATTAATAAAATAAAATTTTGTATATATACTAACAACCCAAACAATACAAACTACTAAATAGAGATGGACTTACACAGGAGGGAACATCGAGATCATGGGGCCCCATAGTAAAAGTTTCATTTAGACACCCCAAAATCTCCCCCACTTCTCCACAAAAATATTCAACAAAAAGGAAGGGGGGTGTAGTACAGCACACAGGCGAGGTCACAGAAGGGCATACCTCCAGAGAGAGGAACATAGATTGTAGCATGAACATAGTATTTGTGCCCTTACTGAAAATCCATAATGTTCTCACCCACTATGAAACCCATGTCATGACCCTTATAGAGTATGATGCCTCAAAAAATGCCCCAACATACACAGAATGACCACCACAGTGAATAATTCCACACAAATTGTCCTCACAGTGTTAGGAGCTGAGTTTCCTCTGCTGCACAGGGGAAATCTCGATCCGTGTCTGCTGCGGTCTCCCATTCTCCATTGGCCACAGCGGAGCCTGCTCAGCAGAGACATCAGTCCCAGCATCTCACTGAGTCTGATTCTGTGCAAAGGGTTACTGCTGCCTCTCCAGGCTCTGCTATTGTACCCTGCACTGATCTACGGCGAACAGGCTTTTCTGGGACTAAGTCCTGCTTTGCAAACACTGAGCATGCCCAGGGTAAGATCTCTCAGTGGAGATCAAGGGTCACATGTTCAGGTACTGCAGCCAAATCTATTGGTCTTTCTAGGAAGGTCCTGTAGGTACGCAGGCTCTGTAGCAGTCTCTCATTGGTCCTCTTTAGGAAGGTCTTGTACGTGCTGCTGCTATTTAAGGCTCGCATGGCCGCACGGCCATGCGCTAGTATCTTCTAAAGTTACATGCTTTGCGCCACTGTGGTCATATGCGTGAATGTATTCAGGGACCCGGCTGAAATAAGCCCCTAGAATGCTGGCACCTCCGGCAAGGAGTGTTGTGTGCATGCATGACCACTGACTGCTCTCTTCTGGGTAGTTAGCCTGTGTCTCTGTGAGAGTTAACAGGGCACAGAGCTTTGCTTTCTCGGCCACTCTGTGAAGCTAACAGAGCTGGTTAATACCACCATATTGTGCTGCCATTCACTTAGCGGCAGGATATTTCTTGCACGGTGGATCCCGGGTTGCGAACGCACCAATCACATCAATAAATATATTCGGTGCGTTCCGCAAACCCTAACACACAGTAACCTCAAACACAGTATAATGCCCCACAGACCCCCAACACAGTATAATACCCCCAAAGCTCCACAACACAGTATAATTCGCCCACAGCCACTCAATACTGAAAGGTACCCCCACAGCCCTCCAACACAGAATAATGCCTCTTAACTGTACCTCATTTAGTATGATGTCCGAATAGTTACCCTACACAGTATGATGCTGCCACTGGCATCCTACCCACAAGATGGTTCCCACAGACCCCCCACATACACACACAAAGTTATATGGCCCGTACACACAGTATGATGCAACAACAGCCTTCCCCACAAAGTGTCATGGTCCCCACAGCTACCCTCATACAATATGTTACTTTCAAAGTCACCCTTGACACAGTATGATGCCCAAACAGCCCCCCACACAGTATATCTCCTTACAGTATAATGGCTATAATAGCCCCACAGCTCTCCACACTGTATGATTGATCCTCACAGCATTATAGCCCCCACATATGGTATGATATTGTGACAGCCTCCACAGACACATACAATGCAATGGTCTCAACAGCCTCCTACACAAACAGTATGATGGCCCCTATACATAGAATCAAGGCATCCACAGGTCCTCACACACAGTATCATGGCCCCATGGAGTATGATGAACCCCACAGCCCCAACACAGTATTATGGTCCCCACACAGTTTCATGGTCACCGCGCGTGGCCCACTACAACTAATTTGAAATTAAAAATAATAACTACGTACTCACCTAGCCCAGCTCCACTCCAGAGCCTGTGGACTAAGGCTCTGGGCAGCAGGTACGATCTTGTGACGTTATCATGCCTGCTGCACTACAACTCAGACACACAAGCTGAATGGTGGAACTGGGAGACGACAGCTCCCTGTCCCAACATTGTCTTCAACTGTTTCTGCATCTTAAGGGTAGTTTGTCATCCTTAGTGACTGTGTCTTCTGCCTCTTTTAGTGGTGTGCCAGTGGACTTAAACAGACAAATATCTCTGTTGGTTAGACAACTTATTTTTGATGGTTTATGGGGCTCCAATCTGACATGTGAGCATAGTGAACAAACTGTTTCCAAAAGTGACAAGCCAAATCTTTTTTTGGGGGGGAAAAAGTTATAGTGTTACAAAAATAGATCATGCCTAAACAGGGGTGGCCACAGACAGTAGAGGGAACCAGTGAAAAAAAAAAGTACACGAGCCCCCTCATTTCACATCACTCATTATAAGGGGCCTAACTACCGTATGTTTTGGACTAAAAGACGCACTTTTTTCCTCCAAAAAGTGGAGGAAAATGGGGTGTGTGCCTTATAGTATGGATGTACTGGCTCTGGCTGTGATGGGGAGGTGAGGGTGTGGCAGCAGCAAGGCAGGAGCAGGCTCCTGAGGCTTACTCCTGTGTTTGTTGCTAAAGAGAACCCACGGGAGTGGCGGGCAATGAATATTCATCTCTCTTTAATAGCATCCTGGCATGATTGGCCCCCATCCCGGTCCTGGTATGCCTGGCCCAATCTGAAAATATTAAAAAAACCAAACCATTACTTACCTTCCAGGCGCTCCCTCGTAGCATCTTGTTACAATGACAGCAGCTGCTTTGCGCTTGTAAGCAGCACATGGCAGGGACGTCATTCGCTGCTTACAAGCTGAAGGGCAGCTAAAGGAATACTCACTGTTCTGCACACCGGGACTGTATGCGTGGAGAGCAGTGAGTATTCAGGTTGTCTTCTCTTTGCAGCTAAAACAGTTTTACAGTGAGTATTCATTGCTCTTTAATAGCGAGCACAGTATCAGCCGGAGCCTTCCTCCAGCTGCCGGCGGTCACGTGTGCCGCTACTAAAGGGAATGAATTTTCACCGCAATCCACGCCCATGGGAGTGGAATGTGATGAATATTCATTTCTCTTAAGTAGCGGCACATGTGACCGCCGGCAGCTGGAGGAAGGCTCCGGCTGACACTGTGCGCGCTATTAAAGAGCAATTAATACTCATTGTAAAACTGTTTTAGCTGCAAAGAGAAGACAACCTTCATATTAATGTCTATGGATGTGTCTTAATACTTTTGTTCATATTATGTACTTTCTACAATTCCCCTTATCCCACCTTTTTCCATTTTTCTTAAGATTTTCTTCATAGAACTATGATTTATTTCAATACTGTAATTTACAATATATAAATTGTGCCACTCCCCACAGTATTGCTTTTATGGTATTCATTTTATGGTAAAATTAATACCAAACTTTCATTTGTATTTATCTTTACATGGAGCTGCATATGGTCCTGTATTTTGCAGGTGAGCTAACATTTATAGTCAAATCAAAGTGGGGTACGTACAATGTTTTGATTGCTTTATATAGCATGTTTTTGTGAATGTGAAGTACCAAAACAAATGCAATTGTGATGATGAGATTTTTTTCTCTTTACCGTAGGAGTTAATTCATTTTATATTTATTTATAATTTAGATTTTTACGGATGTGGTGATGCCAAATATGTTTATTTTTTAATTTGCTTTATTTTTAACAATGAAAAGGGGAGGAGGGGTTAAAATTTTTATTTTTTTCATATATTTTTTAAATTATTTTTTCTTTATTTGTTAGTCCCCATAGGGGACTTGAACTTGAGATTTTCTGATCACTTATAAAATATATAGCAATTCCACTGTATTGCAGTAAATAGGACAAATCACATCTTCCTATGAAGTCTGTGGCACAGGAAAAACTAAATGGCAATGATGGGGTCCATCAAATACAAAGATATAATGCTCCCAGCATCAATACATGTGTAATAACACAGATGTGGTAATTCTCAATTTGTCAGATGGCACAATACTTTATTAATATAGCAATGTAGCATGCAGTCTGACAAATTATGGATTGCAACACGTGTACAACATCAGAACTAATAACTATAAGAATACAGAACCATCATCAGTGCATGAATACATCACCAGAACCACTATCATCAATACATGAATTTATCAGCAAAACCAACATCAGTATATCAATACATCACCAGAACCACCTTCAATACATAAATACAGTACTTCAACCATCATCACTATAGGGATATATCACTATATCACCAGAACCATCATCATTCAGGAATACATCAACAGAATCTATGAATACATCACTAAGCTTAATACAGCAATCAAGTGCAATGACAGGTGAGCCTCTGCTATTTAAACTTGAATTTCAAGAAAATACAACTCCCAGGATGTCCGTAACAATGGTAGGGAGTTGATGGTAGTTTTTTCCAGCAACATGAGACTGTGGGCTATACAGAAACTAATAATAGTACAAAAATACAAAATTAACATCAGTACATGAATACAGAACCAGAGCCAACATCAGTAAATGAATATATCACAACAACAGAGTCAACATCAGTACATCAAAGCATAAATAGAACCATCTTCAGTAGATGAATACATCACTATGACCATCATCAGTAGATTAATAGAACCAGAAACATCATCAGTAAATACCATAAATAAAGCATTAGAACCATCATCACTACATAAATACTGAAGTATAACTACTATCAGTACATGAATCCTGCACCAGAACCAGTGCATGAATACAGCACCAGAACATCATTGATACATGAATACAGATCCAGAGCCAACACTAGTACATAAATATGTCATCCAAAACCATCAGTATGTGAATAAATCACCAGAACCATCATCAGTGCTTGAATACAGCACCAGTCATCAGTACAAGAATATATTGCCAGAATCATCATAAGTATGTAAATACATCACCAGAACCATTATGAGTAACATAGTAACATAGTTATTAAGCTTGAAGGAAGACTTTAAGTCCATCTTGTTCAACCCATATCCGAACCTAACATGCCCTAACATGTTGATCCAGAGGAAGGCAAAAAAAACCCATGTGGCAAACAGTGAGCTCCACATTGGGGAAAAAAATTCCTTCCCGACTCCACATACGGCAATCAGACATGTTCCCTGGATCAACGTCCTATCAAGGAATCTAGTATATATACCCTGTAACATTATACTTTTCAAGAACGGCATCCAATTCCCTCTTAAATTGAATCACTCATTACAACGTCATACGGCAGAGTGTTCCATAGTCTCACTGCTCTTACAGTAAAGAATCTGCGTCTGTGATTATGATTAAATGTTTTTTCCTCCAGACGTTGAGGATGCCCCCTTGTCCCCGTCTCAGGTCTACGAGTAAAAAGATCATTAGACAGGTCCTTCTACTGTCCCCTCATATATTTAAACATTAAAATAAGATCACCCCTTAGCCTTCATTTTTCCAAACTAAATAACCCCAAGTGTAATAACCTATCTTGGTATTGCAGACCCCCCTGTCCTCTAATAACCTTGGTCGCTCTTCTCTGCACCCGCTCTAGTTTAGCTATGTCTTTCTTGTACGTTGGAAACCAGAACTGTACACAGTATTCTAAGTGTGGTCGCACAAGTGATGTGTATAGAGGTAAAATTATGTTCTCCTAATGAGCATCTCTGCCTCTTGTAATGCATCCCATTATTTTATTTGCCTTTGTAGCAGCTGCCTAATACTGGCCACTAAATGTGAGTTTGTCGTGCACCCATACACCCAGGCCTTTTTCATTGACAGTTTTGCCCAGTGTTTTACAATTAAGCTCATAATTATACATCTTATTTGCTCTACCCAAGTGCATGGCCTTACATTTATCCCCATTAAAGCTCATTTGCCATTTATCAGCCCAAGCTTCTAGTTTGCATAAATCCTCCTGTAATATAAAATTGTCCTCCTCTGTATTGATTACCCTGCAGAGTTTAGTGTCATCTGCAAATATTGAAATTCGACTCTGTATGCCCCCTACAAGGTCATTAATAAACATGTTAAAAAGAAGAGGGCCCAATACTGACCCCAGTGGTACCCCACTGCTAACTGTTACCCAGTCTGAGTGTCCTCCATTAATTACCACCCTTTCCTATCCCTGAGCCAGCTCTTAACCCACTCACACATATTTACCCCTATCCCCATTGTTCTCATTTTATGTATCAACCTTCTGTGTGGCACCGTATCAAAAGCTTTTGAAAAGTCCATATACACTACGTCCACTGGGTTCCCTTGGTCCAGTCCAGAACTTACCTCTATCATAGAAGCTTATCAGATTAGTTGACAGGAACGGTCCCTAGCCATAGTAGTTTCCTCCTAGTTCTAGTATGTTTATTCCCATACAGTATATACTGTGCACAGGTCCTATCCAGGATGCTAATAAATGTCTCCATTTTCTTTGTGTATTTTTATGTCTCAGGGTATCATCCCAGTTAATTACACCAAGATCATCTCTCATCCGTTGGAAATTTGCCCTCCTGAAGTTTAGTGTCCTTGTCACCCCTCTACTACACATCTTATTAAAGGATACATGAAAACGTATTATTTTGCACTATTACCCAAGTGACCCCCAACCCTTATATTTGCTATGCGGTCTGGCCTGTTGGTTAATATTAGGTCTAGCAGTGCCCCCCTTCTTGTTGGGTCCTGAACCAGTTGTGAAGGGTAATTGTCTCTCTTAGTTGTCAAAAACCGATTACCTTTGCTGGAACTGCAGATTTCCATTCCCCAATCTATTTCAGGGTAGTTGAAGTCCCCCATAATAATGACTTCTCCTTGAGCCGCTGCTTCATCTATTTGCTTTACGAGGATGTTCTCCGTTGCTTCCATTATTTTTGGGGACTTATAACAAACCCCTATCAGTAACTTATTATTTTCCTCTTGCCCTTATCTCCACCCACAGGGACTCTACATTTTCATTAGATTCACCTATATTATCATGCAGGATGGGTTTTAAGGACGATTTTACATATAGACACACCCCTCCCCCTCGCTTATCTGTACGGTCATTTCTGAACAGACTATAGCCCTGCAAGTTAACAGCCCAGTCATGGCTCTCATACAGCCCTGTTTCAGATATCCCCACCATGTCATAATTATGCTCCAACAACATTAATTCTAATTCGTCCATTTTGTTGGCGAGGCTTCTGGCATTAGTATACATACACTCTATGTTTCTCTCTGTACCTCTGTTCTTTCTTAAATTATTAACTGTTCTAACCCCACCGCCACCCCCAACTTCCTTATTTGTGCCCAGGTCTCTATCTGCCCTATCTTCCTCTCCTATAAAATGAATACCCTCCTCCCAATCCCTAGTTTAAATACTCCTTCAACTGTCTAGCCATTTTCTCCCCCAGCACAGCTGCACCTTCCCCATTGAGGTGCAGCCCGTCCCTAGCGTAGAACCTGTAGCCAACTGAGAAGTCGGCCCAGTTCTCCAAGAACCCAAACCCCACCTTCCTACGCAATTCTTGAGCCACTTATTAACCTCCCTAATCTCCCGTTGCCTCTCTGGCGTGGCACATGGTACAGGCAGTATTTCAGAAAATACCACCTTGGAGGTCCTTGCTTTAAGCTTGCAGCCTAATTCCCTGAAATCGTTTTTAAGGACCTTCCACCTACCTCTAACTTTGCCATTTGTGCCAATGTGCACCATGACCGCTGTGCGATGTGTCGTACTCGAGTTCCAGGTAGGCAGCACACCGTTCGACGATCCCTGTCTTTGTGACAGATTGCCCTATCTGTTCCCCTAATAATTGAGTCCCTCACTACCAGCACCTGTCTGGCCTGCCCTGCTCTCCTATTTCCCCCCTTACTGGAGCAGACACTCCTCCTTTAAACCTACAAGATACAAAATGAGAAAAACCCTGCTGTAACTAAATAAGTAAAAAGCAAAAATGCATTTAGTTACAGCAGGGTTTTTTGCTCATTTTGTTTCTTGTAGGTTTTGTGTGCTTTATGGCCAACGTGAACATCCGTTTATGTACTGCATGTATACCAACTTAATCCAAGCTCAATGTTTGTGTTTTTAAACTTTTGACTTTGCAGTAAGTAATAAATAATGCCTTAAAACATTCTCTCTCTCATTATTCTGGTATTTGGCAAATACTAATAATTATGGTAATCCTAATTGACCTAAAACGGGAAAGGTTTATTCTCATTTCATGTCAGATATTGAGAAAAGCATGCATATGTGTCTTTTTATATAGTGTATGTACACTTCTGATTTCAACTGTATGCTTTATTGGATTTCATAACAATCCTTGGTTCTACATTTAAAATATAGGACATCAGTGATGAATATCGCTATTTTTTCCCCTGTATTGTATAAATGGGCCACAAAAAAATGATTGATTCTGTATCTAACTTTGATATAGCATCCCGTTACGACACATCCCTAAAGTTCACCACTTTTTTACTTTTAATGACATTTTTTGTGAAAAAGGTAACAATTCTAGTGGAAGTGTTCATTAGAGTTTGCTACCTAACCCATCTGAGGGGGAGAAGTGCAATAGGGGTCCCATTACCTTAGTCTCTGACCTATTTCTTTGATTTAGGGTGGGGTGGGAGCTATTGGCTTCATCTGTATGGAGCACCACAATACTTTGTACGGGCCCTGGGTGCCATCCACTGCATACTAGGGCTATCCCATAAAACCTGGCATTTTAAGGATACTCTGACCTAATCTTCCATATATCATACATTTGTGTTTGTCCACATGGCCCAAGTCCTTACTCTAGCCCATTTTCTTGCTTCCAACATATCAATTCCAGAACTGACTGTCCACCTACTGCCTAACATGTCACCCTTGTCATTGTCACTACGAATGAATGTTTTTACTTCACTTTTCAGTGATAGTAAAGGGAATCTGTCACCTCATTTTGCCGCTATAAACTGCGGCCACCGCCATCAGGGGCTTATCTACAGCATTATGTAATGCTGTAGATAAGCCCCCGATGTAACCTGAAAGATAGAAAAACAAGTTAGATTATAATCACCAGGGGGGCGGTCCGGTGCGGTCCGGGTCAGATGGGCGTCGCAGGTCCGGCACCTCCCATCTTCATGCGATGACGCCCTCTTCCTTGCTTCTGTCGCGGCTCCCGCACAGGTATACTGATTTGCCCTGTTGAGGGCAGAGCAAAGTACTGCAGTAAACAGGAGCCGGGAAAGGTCAGAGAGGCCCGGCGTGTGCGCACTGCAGTACTTTACGTTGCCCTCAACAGGGCAAATCAGTATGCCTGCGCAGGAGCTGCAACAGAAGCAAGGAGGATGACAACATCGTAGGAAGATGGGAGGCGCCGAACCCAGACCTGCGACACCAATCGGAACCCGAACCGAACCGGGACCACCCCTGGGTGAGTATAATCTAACTTGTTTTTCTTCTCTTTCAGGCTACATCGGGGCTTATCTACAGCATTACAGAATGCTGTAGATAAGCCCCTAATGGCACTGGCCACAGTTTGAAGCGGCAAAATGAGGTGACAGATTCCCTTTAACGTTGTGGCTGATCTGTGTAAAAGTATAATGAGATGTCACAGAACACTGGCCATTACAATGTTCTCCTTGTTATGAGGCAGTCACGAGAATTATTTGTGTCATGTCATGATGTCCGCACATTGTCAACACTCTCTGTACTGCAGATCCTGTTTCATAGGTCGCTATGAGAACCCACAATAGCACATAATGTATTCTCTCTACACCATTCAATTAAGTGATTTTTTTTTTACATTTTTGCAAACCTTAAAGAAAACCCTTTTCTCGTGTTGCAGTTTATTTTAAAAACAAAGTTATCTTTACTCACCCTCACTAGGTCCAGTACTGAGTCACAGCTGCTGTTCCCAGTGGCAGGACCGGACAGCCAATCAGCAGTAAGCTCAGTGACTCTGAGCGGCTCTATTTGAGCAGAGATGAAGACTCAAAACTGGACCTGGGGAGGGTGAGTAAAGAACAGGGAAGATTGGGTCTTCTGAACCTGGAAAGCAACTTTCACAAGATTGCATAGTATAACAGCATAACAGCAGAAAGCTTGGGAACATCGGGCAGTAAATCGTAGCTCTTTTACCACACCTAATTGAAATACAGTGGTGTGAAAAAGTGTTTGCCCCTTCCTGATTTCCTATTCTTTTGCATGTTTGTTACACTTAAATGTTTCAGATCACCAAATAAATTTAAATATTAGACAATGATAACACACGTAAACACAAAATGTAGTTTTTAAATGAAAGTCTTTAGTATAAAGGTAAAAAGAAATCCAAATCTACAGGATCCTGTGTGAAAAGTGATTGCCCCCCCCCCCCATTAAAGCATAAATTAACTGTAGAAAAAAGGAATATAGTCAGCTTACCGGTCTTAGATGAAATCCCCAGACCTGCCAACGCCCAGCACGGTTCGGGGTGAGCGCCCACAGCAAATGAAGACAAAAAGAGAAATGATCCAGCTGGAGGTGGAGGCAGTTCAGACTTTGTGAGACTTTATTAGACAACTAAAGCGATAAATAGTTCTTCAAAATGAAAAATCTTTACATAGCAAACACCTGGCACACCAGTGAGGAGGATAAATTAACTGTGGTTTATCACATCTTTTGGAAGCTGAGTTCCAATTCCCTAGCCACATCCAGACCAGACTACTGCCACATCTGTTCTCAATCAAGAAATCACTTAAATAGTACCTGGCTGACAAAGTGAAGTAGACCAAAACACCCTCAAATCTAGACATCATGCTGCAGTCTAAAGAAATTTTGGATCAAATGAGAAACAAAGCAGTTGAGATCTATCAGTCTGGATGAGGTTATAAAGCCATTTCTAAAGCTTTGGGACTCCAGCAAACCCCAGTGAGAGCCATTATAAGAAAACGGCAAAAACATGGAACAGTAGTGAATGTTCCCAGGAGTGGCTGGTGGACCAAAATTACCCCAAGAGCGCAGCCAGGACTCATACAAGAGGTCACAAAAGATCCCTCAACAACATCCAAAGAACTGCAGGCCTCACTTGCCTCAGATAAGGTCAGTGTTCATGACACCACCATAAGAAAAGACTGGGCTAAATGGCCTACATGGCACAGTTCCAAGACGAAAACAACTGCTGAGTAATAAGAACATAAAGGCTTGTTTCAGTTTTGCCAAAAAACATTTTGATGATCCCCGAGACTTTTGGGAGAATACTCTGTGGACCGACAAGACAAAGGTTGAACTTTTTGGAAGGTGTATGTACCATTATATCTGGTGTAGAAGTAACACAGGATTTCAGAAAAGGAACATCATACCAAAAGTAAAATATGGTGGTGGTAGTGTGATGGTCTCGGGTTGCTTTGTTGCTTCATGACCTGGAAGACTTGCAGTGGTAAATGGAACCATGAATTCTGCTGTCTACCAAAACATCTTGAAGGAGAATGTCCGGTCATCTGTTCGAGACCTCAAGCTGAAGTGCACTTGGGTTATGGAGCAGGACAATGATAAAAAGGGGAGAAGTTGACTCAGTCTTTGCATTGTGTGTCTTTGTGTTCCACACTAAGCATGTTGAACAGAAAGAGGATAAGAAAACTGTCTTCAGACTTCAGAATTAAAATTGTTGAACAATATCAACAATCTCAAGGTTACAAGTCCGTCTCCAGAGATCTTGATGTTCCTTTGTCCATGGTGCGCAATATAATCAAGACATTAACGACCTGTGGCACTGTAGCTAATCTCCATGGACGTGAACGGCAGAGAAAAATTGATGAAAGGTTGCAACGTAGGATAGTCCGGTTGGTGGATAAACTGCCCCAATCAAGTTCCAGAGAAATTACAGCTGTCCTGCAGTCTTAGAGTGCATCAGTGTCAGCATGAACTATCCATCGACATTTGAATGAAATTAAACATTAAGGCAGGAGACCCAGAAGGACCCCACTGTGGAAACAGAGACATAAAAAAGCTAGATTGTAGTTTGCCAAAATGTACATAAGTCAAAATTCTTCTGGGAAAGCATCTTGTGGACAGATGATACAAAGATAGCTTCGGTAAAACACATCATTCTACTGCTTACCAAAAAGGGAATGAGGCCTACAAAGAAAAGAACACAGTACCTACAGTCAAATATGATGGAAGTTCAAAGATGTTTTGGGGATGTTTTGCTGCTTCTGGCACTGGTTGCTTTGACTGTGTGCATGCATCATGAAATTTGAAGATTACCAAAAGATTTTGGGTCGCAATGTAGTGCACAGTGTCAGAAAGCTGGGTATGCATCCTTGGTCTTCGGTCTTCCAGCAGGACAATGACCTCAAATATATTTCAAGAAGCCCCCAGAAATGGATGGAAACAAAGCGATGGATAGTTCTGATGAGGTCATCAATGAGTCCAGATCTAAATTCTATTGAACACATGTGAAGTGATCTTAAAATTGCTGTTGGGGGAAGGCACCCTTCAAATAGGAGAGACCTGGAGCAGTTTGCAAAAGAACAGTGGTCCAAAATTTCAGTTGAGAAGTGCAAGAAGCCTGTTGATGATTATAGGAAGGGATTGATTGCAGTTATTTATTCCAAAGGATGTGCAACTAAATATTAAGTCAATGGTGCCAACTAGGGTTGAGCGACTTTCATTTTTTTAAGGTCGAGTCGGGTTTTGTGAAACCCGAATTTGTCCAGAGTCGAGTCGAGTGCAGTCGGCCGATTATCGCTAAAAGTCGGGGATCGACCGAAACACGAAACCCAATGCAAGTCAATGGGGAAGCATAGTCGGCAGTGAGTGCAGGCCAGGAAAACACCTACAGTGCCCATTTCAATGCCAAAAACATCCATTCTTGTTTCTGAAGCTTGTCAATCTTAATTAACTTTATAATAGTTTTTCAATGGAACTTGAGGGTCATTTGGCAAATTTGTGGGGGGTAGGGCTGGTTCAAGGTTTTAGTGGGCCCAGGAATCGTGGACTACGTCACGGCGGTGGAGCAGGGAGAGGAAAATATTTCAACGTTGCAAGTGCTGTGATCCTGAGCAAGCAGGGGGGCACACTTGTTCGCATTGGCACTGGCACAGGGCCCTTCAAAGTACAGCGGTGTGTTTGCACGGCGGGGGCGCCTCCCACCAGCAGCGACACTTTTGCGTACTCTGAGGGGCCCTGTGCCAGTGACATCGCCTACGAGTATGCCCCCCCACCTGATGAAGGAACCTGCACTTTCATCTGCACCTTCCTCTTTGTCCCTGTGTAAGGTGGTATAACATGCGGGAAGGGGAACCTTACTTTCAGCAGGGTCAGATTCTGGCTGTTTAGAGTGCAAGGGGAATGTAGTGGTCTAGGTCAATGTACCAGCAGACTCATCTAGCAGTGGCTGGGCAATGGGCAGGATGAGGAGGAAACAGATATAGGGCCAAAGAATAAAGTAGGCTAAATGCAGTTCAAAATTGGTAACAGGACAGGACTAAACAGGCGGCATTGCTTTGTTCAGTGGAGTAGCAAACCCAGGAGCAGCAGACACTGTTTTAAGGGCCCAACCACACTAGTAGGCCAAATGCAGTTTAATATCTGATACTATAGGCCCAAAGCCAGAAGGTTGAAGCTCAGCTTTATTCAGTTGAGGGCAAACACCAGGGAGGGGCAGACACCGTTAGTAGGCCGTAACCAAAGTTGAAGGCCAAATGCAGTTTAATATCTGATACTATAGGCCCAAAGCCAGAAGGTTGAAGCTCAGCTTTATTCAGTTGAGAGCAAACACCAGGGAGGGGCAGACACCGTTAGTAGGCCCTAACCACCAATTTTTGAAAACACAGCACTTAATGAGAGCCACAAGGATGAAGCTCAGCTTTATTCAGTTGAGAGCAAACACCAGGGAGGGGCAGACACCGTTAGTAGGCCCTAACCACCAATTTTTAAAAAAACAGCACTTAATGAGAGCCAGAAGGTTGAAGCTCAGCTTTATTCAGTTGAGGGCAAACACCAGGCAGGGGCAGACACCGTTAGTAGGCCGTAACCAATGTTGAAGGCCAAATGCAGTTTAATATCTGATACTATAGGCTCAAAGCCAGAAGGTTGAAGCTCAGCTTTATTCAGTTGAGGGCAAACACCAGGGAGGGGCAGACACCGTTAGTAGGCCCTAACCACCAATTTTTAAAAAAACAGCACTTAATGAGAGCCAGAAGGATGAAGCTCAGCTTTATTCAGTTGAGAGCAAACACCAGGGAGGGGCAGACACCGTTAGTAGGCCCTAACCACCAATTTTTAAAAAAACAGCACTTAATGAGAGCCAGAAGGATGAAGCTCAGCTTTATTCAGTTGAGGACAAACACCAGTGAGCAGCAAACATAGGTATTAGGCCCCATCCAGCAATTAAAAAAAAAAAAAAAGCTTAATCAGAGCCAGAAGGTAGAAGCTCAGCTTTATTCAGTTGAGGACAACACCAGGCAGGGGCAGACACCGTTAGTAGGCCCTAACCACCAATTTTTTTAAAAAACAGCACTTAATGAGAGCCAGAAGGTTGAAGCTCAGCTTTATTCAGTTGAGAGCAAACACCAGGGAGGGGCAGACACCGTTAGTAGGCCGGAACCAACAATCTTTTAAAAAACAGCACTTAATGAGAGCCAGAAGGTGGAAGCTCAGATTTATTCATTTGAGGACAACTTGAATTAGGGACTGCAGACAGACTTACCAGGCTGTCCCCTGTGTGGACCATGCATCCAATACATTAACCCATTGCGCCACAAAGGACACGTAACCTTCCGTGGCCATGCCTACAGGTCCATGTGTCTGTTGTCAGGTGTACCTTTGGACTCACAGATTGACAGAATGCAAGGACAATGTGGTCTTTAACATGCTGGTGGAGGGGTGGGATGGCTTTTCTCGCAAAAGAATTGTCAACTGGGTAGCTCATAGCGTGGTACAGCGTAGTCCATCATAGCTTTATTAATATTAAATAAAAAAATAGGCTCTATGCACTGTAAAATAGGTTCCAGGGGTACACGGGCAGCAGTGGTCTGGTCAGTGGAGGCCTAGTGGAAGGAGGGACCGCAGACAGGCTTCGAAGGCCTAACATAATAAAATGGCCAGGCTCTATGCACTGTAAAATAGGTTCCAGGGGTACACGGGCAGCAGTGGTCTGGTCAGTGGAGGCCTAGTGGAAGGAGGGACCGCAGACAGGCTTCGAAGGCCTAACATAATAAAATGGGCTGGCTGTAGGCACTTTATAATTGGTTCCAGGGGTACACGGGCAGCAGTGGTCTGGTCAGTGGAGGCCTAGTGGAAGGAGGGACCGCAGACAGGCTTCAAAGGCCTAACATAATAAAATGGGCTGGCTGTAGGCACTTTATAATTGGTTCCAGGGGTACATGGGCAGCAGTGGTCTGGTCAGTGGAGGCCAGGTGTCTAGTTTTGATGCCCAGTAATCAAATGGGAATGACGGTTGAGGGAGAACATCGATAAGGGATGAAAAATAGTTAGTAACCATACTGGACAAATGTTGTCTCCTGTCACTTTCAATTGATGCAGCAGTACCTGTCCTGTCTGCGGTCATAGCAAAATCACTCCACAACCTGGTCAGAAAACCCCTCTGTCCAACGCCACTTCTGATGTGTGCACCCCTAACACTCCTAGTCTGCTGGCCCCTGGAGCTCGTGTGAGAACGATCACGTGCGCTGTGTGCTGGGAATGCCTGAAGCAAACGGTCAACAAGAGTTGATTGTTTGGTTGCTAATATTAGTTCCAAGTTCTCATGTGGCATAATATTTTGCAATTTGCCTTTATAGCGTGGATCAAGGAGGCAGGCCAACCAGTAATCGTCATCGTTCATCATTTTTGTAATGCGTGTGTCCCTTTTTAGGATACGTAAGGCATAATCCGCCATGTGGGCCAAAGTTCCAGTTGTCAAATCTCCGGTTGTGATTGGTTGAGGGGCAGTTTCAGGCAAATCTACATCCCTTGTGTCCCTCAAAAAACCAGAACCCGGCCTTGCCACGCAACCAATTTCCAGTGCCCCCGGGAAAGCTTCCTCATTAAAAATATACTCATCCCCATCATCCTCCTCGTCCTCCACCTCCTCTTCGCCCGCTACCTCGTCCTGTACACTGCCCTGACCAGACAATGGCTGACTGTCATCAAGGCTTTCCTCTTCCTCTGGTGCAGACGCCTGATCCTTTATGTGCGTCAAACTTTGCATCAGCAGACGCATTAGGGGGATGCTCATGCATATTATGGCGTTGTCTGCACTAACCAGCCGTGTGCATTCCTCAAAACACTGAAGGACTTGACACATGTCTTGTATCTTCGACCACTGCACACCAGACAACTCCATGTCTGCCATCCTACTGCCTGCCCGTGTATGTGTATCCTCCCACAAAAACATAACAGCCCGCCTCTGTTGGCACAGTCTCTGAAGCATGTGCAGTGTTGAGTTCCACCTTGTTGCAACGTCTATGATTAGGCGATGCTGGGGAAGGTTCAAAGACCGCTGATAGGTCTGCATACGGCTGGAGTGTACAGGCGAACATCGGATATGTGAGCAAAGTCCACGCACTTTGAGGAGCAGGTCGGAGAACCCAGGATAAGTTTTCAATAAGCACTGCACCACCAGGTTTAAGGTGTGAGCCAGGCAAGGAATGTGTTTCAGTTGGGAAAGGGAGATGGCAGCCCTGAAATTCCTTCCGTTATCACTCACTACCTTGCCTGCCTCAAGATCTACTGTGCCCAGCCACGACTGCGTTTCTTGTTGCAAGAACTCGGACAGAACTTCCGCGGTGTGTCTGTTGTCGCCCAAGCACTTCATAGCCAATACAGCCTGCTGACGCTTGGCAGTAGCTGGCCCATAATGGGACCACTGGTGTGCAACAGTGTCATCTGCCGATGGAGTGGTTGGCCGACTGCGGTCTGTGGAAGAGCTGTCGCTTCTGCAGGAGGACGAGGAGGAGGAGGGGGTGCGAACGCCTACAGCCAACTGTTTCCTAGACCGTGGGCTAGGCACAACTGTCCCGAAATTGATGTCCCCTGTGGACCCTGCATCCACCACATTCACCCAGTGTGCCGTGATGGACACATAACGTCCCTGGCCATGCCTACTGGTCCATGCATCTGTAGTCAGGTGCACCTTTGTACTCACAGATTGCCTGAGTGCATGGACGATGCGCTGTTTAACATGCTGGTGCAGGGCTGGGATGGCTTTTCTGGCAAAAAAGTGTCGACTGGGTAGCTCGTATCGGGGTTCAGCGTACTCCTTCAGGGCTTAGAAAGCTTCGCTTTCAACTAACCGGTAGGGCATCATCTCTAACGAGATTAGTCTAGCTATGTGGGCGTTAAAACCCTGTGTACGCGGATGCGAGGATAAGTACTTCCTTTTTCTAACCAGAGTCTCATGTAGGGTGAGCTGGACTGGAGAGCTGGAGATCGTGGAACTTTCGGGTGTGCCGGTGGACATGGCAGACTGAGAGACGGTTGGAGATGGTATTGTTTCCGCCGGTGCCCTAGATGCAATATTTCCTCCTACAAAACTGGTGATTCCCTGACCCTGACTGCTTTTGGCTGGCAAAGAAACCTGCACAGATACTGCCGGTGGTGTGGAAAATGGTGGCTTTACAGTGACGGAAGGGATGTTGCGTTGCTGACTAGCTTCATTGGCCGAGGGTGCTACAACCTTAAGGGACGTTTGGTAGTTAGTCCAGGCTTGAAAATGCATGGTGGTTAAGTGTCTATGCATGCAACTAGTATTGAGACTTTTCAGATTCTGACCTCTGCTTAAGCTAGTTGAACATTTTTGACAGATGACTTTGCGCTGATCAATTGGATGTTGTTTAAAAAAATGCCAGACTGCACTCTTCCTAGCATCGGATCCCTTTTCAGGGATTGCAGACTGAGCTTTAACCGGATGGCCACGCTGTCCTCCAACAGGTTTTGGCTTTGACACGCGTTTTGGCCCAGATACGGGACCGGCAGATGGAACCTGTTGCGATGTTGATGCCTGCTGCGGCCCCTCCTCCACCTCCGCTTCTGAACTACTGCCGCCTGCACCCTGTTCCCCCAATGGCTGCCAATCGGGGTCAACAACTGGGTCATCTATTACCTCCTCTTCGAGCTCGTGTGCAACTTCGTCTGTGTCACCGTGTCGGTCGGTGGTATAGCGTTCGTGGCGGGGCAACATAGTCTCATCAGGGTCTGATTGTGGATCAGTACCCTGAGAGGGCAATGTTGTGGTCTGAGTCAAAGGAGCAGCATAGTACTCTGGCTGTGGCTGTGCATCAGTGCACTCCATGTCAGAATCTACTTGTAATGGGCATGGCCTGTTAAGTGTTTCACTTTCTAAGCCAGGGACGGTATGTGTAAAGAGCTCCATGGAGTAACCCGTTGTGTCGCCTGCTGCATCCTTCTCTCTTGTTGTTTTTGCTGAAGAGGACAAGGAAGCGACTTGTCCCTGACCGTGAACATCCACAAGCGACGCACTGTTTTTACATTTACCAGTTTCAGAAGAGGAGGCAAAAGAGCTAGAGGCTGAGTCTGCAAGGTAAGCCAAAACTTGCTGTTGCTGCTCCGGCTTTAAAAGCGGTTTTCCTACTCCCAGAAAAGAGAGCGTTCGAGGGCTTGTGTAGCCAGACGACGAACCTGGCTCCACAGCTCCAGACTTAGGTGGAATATTTTTATCCCCACGACCACCTGATGCTCCACTACCACTACCATCATTACCAGCTGACAATGAACGCCCACGGCCACGACCTCTTGCACCAGACTTCCTCATTGTTTTAAAAACTTAACCAAAGTAACTTTATTTGTTGCTGTCAAACAACTTACACGGTGAGCTATAACTTCAGTATGATTTCAATATCCCTTTACAGGTTGGTGAGACCACAAGGAAAATCAGGCCCAATGTTACACACTCTGTTTTCTGTGGCACCAAATCACAGAGATGCCACACACGCAGGACTGTCACTCAAGCACAAATGTCAATATTAATCTCCCACCTATTTTTTTTTTTTCTTTTTTTTCAGGGAGACTTTAGAAACCAAATAAGATAAAATGATTTTTTCAGGGACAATTTAGAACCCAAATCAAGCAAAAAAATAAATAGGCTTTCTATGGCCCACTGAGTGAGAGATGGCGCACACACAGCAGTCAGGAGTGGCACACAAGCCCTGTGGCCAATATTTTTCTCCCACTGATTGATGTAGTGATTTTTTTTCAGGTAGATTTTAGAACCCAAATCAAGCAAAAAAATAAATAGGCTTTCTATGGCCCACTGAGTGAGAGATGGCACACACAGGAGTCAGGAGTGGC
Source organism: Ranitomeya variabilis (assembly GCF_051348905.1). NCBI lineage: Eukaryota > Metazoa > Chordata > Amphibia > Anura > Dendrobatidae > Ranitomeya > Ranitomeya variabilis. The sequence goes on from NC_135236.1 coordinate 603,938,498, forward strand.
ACACAAGCCCTGAGGCCAATATTTTTCTCCCACTGATTGATGTAGTGATTTTTTTTCAGGTAGATTTTAGAACCCAAATCAAGCAAAAAAATAAATAGGCTTTCTATGGCCCACTGAGTGAGAGATGGCACACACAGGAGTCAGGAGTGGCACACAAGCCCTGAGGCCAATATTTTTCTCCCACTGATTGATGTAGTGATTTTTTTTCAGGTAGATTTTAGAACCCAAATCAAGCAAAAAAATAAATAGGCTTTCTATGGCCCACTCAGTGAGAGATGGCACACACAGGGATGGCACTCTAGCAGAAATGCCAATCTTAATCTCCCACCAAAAAAAAAAAAAAAAAACAGGGACTGTCCTACAATTACTATCTCCCTGCAGTAATCTCAGCCAGGTATGGCAGGCAGCAATAAGGAGTGGACTGATGCACAAATTAAATAAAAAGTGTGGACAAACAAAAAAGATAGCTGTGCAGAAAGGAAGGAACAAGAGGATTTGTGCTTTGAAAAAAGCAGTTGGTTTGCACAGTGGCGTACACACAGCAATGCACCTATCAGGCAGCCTTCTAGGGCAGCCCAATGAGCTACAGCGCTGAGGAAAAAAAATAAAAAATGTAGCTTCCACTGTCCCTGCACACTGAAGGTGGTGTTGGACAGTGGAAATCGCTACAGCACAAGCGGTTTGGTGGTTAATGGACCCTGCCTAACGCTCTCCCTGCTTTTGACGAAGCGGCAGCAACCTCTCCCTAAGCTCAGAGCAGCAGCAGTAAGATGGCGGTCGGCGGGAACGCCCCTTTATAGCCCCTGTGACGCCGCAGACAGCAAGCCAATCACTGCAATGCCCTTCTCGAAGATGGTGGGGACCAGGACCTATGTCATCACGCTGCCCACACTCTGCGTTCACATTCATTGGCTGAGAAATGGCGCTTTTCGCGTAATTGAAACGCGACTTTGGCGAGAATGTCGCGTACCGCATGGCCGACCCCGCACAGGGGTCGGATCGGGTTTCATGAAACTCGACTTTGCCAAAAGTCGGCGACTTTTGAAAATGAACGACCCGTTTCGCTCAACCCTAGTGCCAACAATTAAGTCCAGCCCATTTTGGGGTTTTGTGTAAAATTACATCCAATTTGTAATTTTTCTCGTTTTTTTTGTGTTGTTCCAATATGCACAAAGGAAATAAACATGTGTATAACAAAACATGTAATTGCAATAATTTTCTGGGAGAAATACTAGGTTTTTTGGAACAATTCCATGACAACACTCTCGGCTGTGACTGTATCTAAACGAATTGAACAACTTTCATGTCTTCCATAAGCTGCTACCTTCATTACCAAATATTTGACATTATCTAAACGCACCTTAACCTGTTTAGTAAAGAGCCAATTTTGACCTTAATGACCATGCCATTTTTTAAATCTAACCAAAGTCATTTTATGTGATAACTCTGGAACGCTTCAAAGGATTCCACTGGTTCTAAGATTTGTTTTTACTTATTGTACTTCATGGGAGTAGTAAAATATGTTCCATATGATTTTTGCATTTATTTGTGAAAAATATCAGAAATTTAGAGAAAATTTTGAAAATGTAGCAATTTTCAAACTCTTAATTCTTATGCCATTAAACCAGAGAGTTGTCACACAAAATGGTTAATAAATACAATTTCCCACATGTCTACTTTACATTTGCATTATTTTTTAAACTTATTTTTTTTTGTTAGGAATTAAGAAGGGTCAAAATTTGATCAGCAATTTCTCATTTTTCCAACAAAATTTCCAAAACCATCTTTTTAGGGACCTCATCAAATTTGAAGTGATTTTGGGTGGGTCTATAAGACAGAAAATACCCCAAAGTGACACCATTCTAAAAACTGCTCCCCTCAAAGTCCTCAAAACTACATTCGGGAAGTTTGTTAACCTTTCAGATGCTTCAAAGGAACTAAAGCAATATGGAAGGAAAAAATGAACATTTTACTTTTTTTTTTTTTTTTTTTAAATTAACTTTAGCCCCAATTTTTTTATTTTTACAAGAGTACCGGGATAAAATGGACCCCAAAATTTGTTGTGCAATTTCTCCTGAGTATGCCGATACTCTATATGTGGGGCAAAACTATTGTTTAGGCGCATGGTAGGGCTTGGAAGGCAAGGAGCACCTTTTGAATTTTTAAACACAAAAATGTCTGGAATCGAGAGCGGACACCATGTCTCGTTTGGAGAGCCCTTTATGTGCTTAAACTGTGGAAACCCCCCACAAGTATCTCCATTATAGAAATGAGACCCTTCAAGGAATGTACCTAGATGTGTGGTGAGCACCTTAAACTGTCAGGTGCTTCACAGAAGCTTACAACGTAGAACCGGGAAAGTAAAAAAAATCATTTTCACAAGGGTAACAGGAGAAAATAGACCAAAAACATATTAGAGAGCCTCTTCTGTGCCTAAATAGCAGAAAGCCAAACAAGTGACCCCATTTTTTAAACTACACCCCTCAAGGATTTTATCCAGGCATCTAGTGAGCATTTTGAACCCACAGGTACGATACAGAATTTGATAACATTAGGTCGCTGTATGGAAAACTTTAATTTTTTCATGTAAATGTTGTTTTAGATCTAAATTGGTAATTTTGACAATGAATATTAGGTGAAAACAGACCACATAAATTGTTACGCAATTTCTCTTGAACATATGTGGTCAAAAAAACTTCTGTTTGGGCACATTGCAGGGCTAGAAAAGGAAAAAGTGCCATTTGTCTGGAATAAATTCTGAATGACATGTTGTATTTGGAGAGTCCCTGACATGCTAAAACAGCAGAAACCCCCACAAGTGGCCCCATTTTGGAAACTAAACCTGTCAAGGAATTCATCTAGAGATGTACTGAGCATTTTTAACCTACAGATGATTCACAAAACTTTACAATATTTAGATGTGAGAACAAAAGAATTTGTTTTCCCAATAAAACACTGTTTTAGCACCAAATTCATAATTTACACAAGTGGTAATGGGAGAAATTGGACCCCACAATTTATGTAATTGTTACTGAATGTGGCAGTAGTGGTTGAACACTACTGTTTGAGCACACGGGTGGGATCGGATGAGAAGGAGCGCTACTGGCTTTTAGAATGCAGATTCCGTTTGAATAGATTGTGGGCTCCAATAATTGAACCTATGAGGTGAGAGAACCTCAGAATCATCCCCCCCCCCAGGTGACACCATATTGAAAACTTCACTGCCTAAAAAATTCTTCTAGGGGTGTAGTAAGTATTTTGAACCCATAGATGCCTCACAAAATTTTATAATATTGAGACGTGGAAATATACCATTTTAGTGGTAAAAATGTAGTTATTGTATTTGCTGGAAATTGTTCAGATATACAAGGGTTAATAGGTGAAACTGGACCCCATAATTTATTGCGCTTTTTCTCACGAAAGCGGTGCTGCCCCATATGTTGTTAGAAATTACTGTTAGGCCACACGTCACGGCTGGGAAGGAAGGAGCACTTTTTGGCTTTTGGAGCACAGATTTTGCTATAATAGTTTATGGGTGACATTTACGGAGCCCTAAAGGTGCCAGAATAGCAGAAAAACAACAGTGACTCCATTGTAGAAATTGCACCCCTTTCAATGAATTAATATACAGCCGCAGTGACTATTTTGTAACATCCATGCCAGGCTTTCTTTCTGGAGAATTGCAAATATGCCAGATTAGTGTCCATACATTGTGCCCCCATATATTGTAGCGCCTCCATACATTGTGCCCAGCTTGTGCTTCTGGGGACAAACAAACCCTGTAAATTGTTAAGTGCCCTCTCCCCACTACAATAATGCCAAACATTTGGCCGCTTACTGTGGTTCAGGCACAGTGAGGCCCAGAAGGAGGTGGGGGTTTGGATTTGGGAGCACAGAATTCACTGGATTTTATTTGAGGGGGCAGGAGCCATGTCGCTTTTCCAGAGTCTTTGTTCTAGCAGTAAAGTGGGAACCCCCTATAGTTTCAGTGACAGATGACTGACCAGAGTAGTGGCTGGTTTTGTGCCAGATAAATTAGCGGCTTTTGAACGAACAAGAAGAAAAGAAATGGAGCACTCACCCAGTCTTTCTTGTTGAAATTCCTTTATTGCATCTTAGATGATATCAACATCTCGATAAAGTGCATGTTGCGCTGTACATATCACATGTACAGCGCAACATGCACTTTATCGAGATGTTGATATCATCTAAGATGGAATCAAGGCATTTCAACATGAAAGGCCGAGTGAGTGCTTCATTTCTTTTCTTCTTGTTTGTGCAATATACCATTACTCTATGTGTAGGTACCACCCAGAAGAGGTCTTTAATACTAAAAGTGTGAGGTATCACTTGAAGTGAAAGAAGCACAGTCATCAGCCAATATATTTGGTGCCTAATCTTCTAAGTGGACATAAATTAGGGTTTTTATTGGTAACATTTTGGGGTACATAAAATTTTATCGATTGCTTCCAGAATAAGGCTGGAATTACATTTTTGCGTTCAATGCAGAGCACTTACCTCAGGGTTTCCGTGTAAATCCCACAAAAATGTGATTCAGACGAAATCCCTGACGTAACCACCCACCATGAGGCAGATGGAGACACTCTGGCATCTGCTCCATTGGTATCCATCTTTTTAGGCTTGCAAAGATCTGTGGTCTTCCACACTTGCGCTAAAAAGACCCCTAAAATGATGGGACACCACCGGAACACAGACCAGTCCAATGTGACTCCATATACATACATAAGTGAGTGGTTCTGTCTGGGGTTTTGTCTGAATCATGGTTTTGGAGAGCACAAGATAAACGTGAGCCAAGCCTTATTCCAATTTATGGGAGGTAGAATTAACAAATAGACAGCACTACAAGAATAGTTCTTATTTTTATTTTTGTGCAGTTCACCATGTGATACAAGTGATAAGGTGGATTTTTTCTTCAGATCGGTGCGATTCCAGCGATACCAGTTTTTTTTTGTTTTGCTGCTATCACACAGTAAAAATGCTTTTTTTTTTATAAAAAGTAGTTTTTTCATCACCATATTTTGAGAGCTGTAACTTTTTTGGGGGGTGGGAGAACAGAGCTGCTATGAGGGCTAATTTTTTTCAGGACAAATTGCAGATTTTGGGGGGCACATAATATTGTTTGATCACTTTTTATTCAGATTTTTCAGACACAGAATGAATAAAAGTTAGAAATTCAGCAACTGCTTTTATTTTTTACGTTGTTCAGCCTGTGGTAAAAGTGATAAGACGATACCAGATTTATATTTTTTTTTATGCTTTGCTATTTTTACACACTAAAAACAATATTTTACAAAGATGAATTTGTTTTTGCATCACCATATTCTGAGAGCTGAAACTTTTTTTATTTTTAGCCTAATGAGCCATATTAGGGCTTGTTTTGGCGGGACGGTTTGGCATTTACATTTATACCATTATTTTACATATGAATTTTTGATCGCTTTTTATTCACTTTTTTGTGAGTCAGTATCATGAAAAAGTGAAATTTTTAACATGTTTTTTATTTTTTACGGCGTTCGCCATTAGGAATAAATAACGTGCCAGTTTTATAGAGCAGGTCGCAGTGATACCAATTCTGAGTACTTTTTTTTACTTATTTTTCTTTTATCACAAATGCTGCATTTTGAGCGGCGAAACAGCTTTTCATGATTTGTGTGCTCTTTAATCTGAGTTTTTTACTTTTTCACATATTTTAGTTATCTTTTTTTTTTTTTTTACACTTTTTCACTATGGGACATGTATAATTTTTATTTTGTTCTCTGGTCTCATACACTGCAGTACTTCCACCCGCAGCTATTAGAGGGACGTGACAGCTGATCATATCCAGAAAATTTTTGCCAGGAAAGATGCGTGCTCAGAGCTGAAGCCCTCATCAATGGGAGGGAGACGGCCTTGGACGGTCGTTTGTAAAAGGGTTAAATGCCTTTCTTTTTTGTCTTGTAGTATTCTTTGACCTTTTTAGTACTAAATTTTCCAAAATTGTAAATGCGGGTTCATGAATTTTGTGCAAAATCTTTTTTCTATTCTTTTACCTTTTTTTTTTTGCACCTTCTGAGAATTAAAACTTACCGTATGTAATTCTGGAAGATGTTGCACGTTAACCTACAACTGTACAAAAATTAAATTAAACAGATGTCGTAAAAAAAATTCTGCAACATTCCAAAATGATGAGGAAGGCTAAAACATCTGAATACAGGTAAACACATCCACATCATCAAAAATAAAAAAGAAGAAACCAAGTAGTTATCTTTAATAAAGACTCAAATGGGATAATGAATATGGCACAAATATAAAAGTCACTAATAAACCTTAATTTTTCCTTCTGAAAAAAAGACTATGAAGAATCAGGGCCATAGTGTCTGTAGTGGAAGCAGCACAGGTGCCAGTGGCTGGACCTTGGCTGACAAGTCCTAGTTGGCAATAGAGAACACACATACGTTCTGAGGTTTATTAATCTGCTTTCTGCAAGGGTGTCACATCTTACCACTAATTTGACCCTATAATCTTCAGTGAGTCTGGTTTCACTCGTCAGCGTGATGAGCTGGTTAAAAGGTTACATTGTAATCCTGATGTCTGATGTGCTAAGAGGATGTGGAAGGAGGAAATCCTTGTTAAAGCCAACCCATTCTATTTACAGTGGTGGATTCATGACGCTATTGATGTTTTCTAAGATCTGTGGTCTAATGTTGTTCACCTGAGCACAATGGTGATCTGCAAAATAAAACAATTAGGAACAATAACATAAAATGAAATCAAGGAAACAATAAGTTGCTGCAATCATTACCATATGTTAAGCGCTTTTTGAGTCAGTCACAAAGTTTTTGACAACTGTCCTCCAGTCCCCCCTCGTGGGGAGCTGCTGCACTCATGTGATGCCCCTTCTGGCTGTTGGTGCCCTCATGCCAGTATGGGATAAAGGAGTGGAGCTGGTCCTGGAGGTGAGGTTAGGATTCTTTTATTACCTTACCCTGGACCCATTGAGAATGAATTAAAAACAAATGAGAAAACTGCTTTAAATTCCTTACTAGAGCTCAATACAGACTTCCTGTATATTATTGGCCCTATTCACACATCAGTATTTCATGTGTATTTTCATGCTCAAACCAGGAGTGGAACCAAAACACAGTGCAGGTATAAGGATTTCAATTCTGATTCCCCATTGTAGGCTCCTCTTCTAATTTTGGCTTATATATACTGGTGTGAGAACAAGTCCTCGGTGTTCAATGTACCAACATAGAAGGCGTTTACTAAGGCCGGAGACACACTGCTGCGAGATACGGCCGAGTCTCGCTGGTTAAAAGCAAGCTGTGGCACCTGCACTCCGGAGCGGAGCGTGCAGCTCCATGTATTGCTATGCAGCTGCACACTCCGCTCCGGAGTGCAGGTGCCACAGCTTGCTTTTAACCAGCGAGACTCGGCCGTATCTCGCAGCAGTGTGTCTCCGGCCTAAGACAGAAAATGGAAGCACAGCATTTTAAAAGTTAAGGCCCCGTCACACACAGCGACGCTGCAGCGATACAGACAACGATGCTGATCGCTGCAGCGTCGCTGTTTTGTCGCTGTGTGGTCGCTGGGGAGCTGTCACACAGACAGCTCTCTCCAGCGACCAACGATCAGGGGAACGACTTCGGCATCGTTGAAACTGTCTTCAACGATGCCGAAGTCCCCCTGCAGCACCCGGGTAACCAGGGTAAACATCGGGTTACTAAGCGCAGGGCCGCGCTTAGTAACCCGATGTTTACCCTGGTTACCAAAAAAAACAAACACTACATACTCACCATCTGTTGCCCGTCAGGTCCCTTGCCGTCTGCTTCCCGCTCTCACTGAGTGCCGCCGTACAGTGAGAGCAGAGCGCAGCGGTGACGTCACTGCTGTGCTCTCACTTTACGGCGGCAGTCAGAGCAGGAAGCAGACGCCAAGGGACCTGACGGGCAACAGATGGTGAGTATGTAGTGTTTGTTTTTTTTTACATTTACGCTGGTAACCAGGGTAAACATCGGGTTACTAAGCGCGGCCCTGCGCTTAGTAACCCGATGTTTACCCTGGTTACCAGTGAAGACATCGCTGGATCGGTGTCACACACACCGATTCAGCGATGTCAGCGGGACCTCAACGATCAAAAAATGGCCCAGGCCATTCCGACACGACCAGCGATCTCGCAGCTGGGGCCTGATCGCTGGTACGTGTCACACATAGTGAGATCGCTACTGAGGTCGCTGTTGCGTCACAAAACTTGTGACTCAGCAGCAATCTCGCTAGCGATCTCGCTATGTGAGACGGGGCCTTTAGTTTATGTTCATTGTAGCTCCAGCCTAAGGGCTCATACTCACTTGTGAGCAACTTGGATGAGTCTCGCACGGCAATAGCCGGCACTGCACCCGGCACTCAGGAGCGGAGCGTGTAGCCGCATGTATTGCTATGCGGCCGCACGCTCCGATCTGAGTGCCGGGTGCAGTGCCGGATATTGCCGTGCGAGACTCATCCGAGTTACTCGCAAGTGAGTATGAGCCCTAATAGATCTGCCAGCACCATCTCAGTGCCAGGTACCACAAGACATCTTTAGTGCGCTTTTGGAGTCCATGCCTTGACAGGCTGGATGATGCAGGGGCCTACACAATAATAGGCAGGCGATTATAAAGGTGCAGCTCCATCTGGCAATATATCGCAATTTGGCATACAGACAGCATATGTTATAAATGTCTGATTTAACCCTCCGTCAGGGGCAACTGATCTGACAGGCGCAGCTCACTTAGTTTCATTTCTCTATTTTCAGTGGTTTGTCTGGGAAACACCCTCCTCCCAGTACCTTCCTAAGGGCCCCTTCACACTGTGCAATCAAAGTCTGAACGAGCGTTCGATTTGTGACGTTTATCCGTCCTCGTTCCGAGGTTGCAAAGTGTGACATGGCGTTACGATTTGCGACGCAGCCCAGCATCGTACGATGTGAAAGAAAGAGCAGAACTTTCTTTCGTCGTAAATGTCTCGCTGTGGCGGTCGAAATCGTAGTATGTGACGGCGGTCATACGAGCTCGTAATGCGACTACGTGGGTTGGGCTTCCGCATACCTGTCTCCTGATTGGGCGTGACGTTTTAGCACGCCCATGCTGGTAATACGTCACGCTCGGAGTCGTAGGACTATGGCGGTGTGAAGGGTAGCGTACGATTGCGACGCGTGACGTTCACATCGCAACTACGTCAGAAAAAGCGTTAACATCGTAGAGTGTGACCGCTGGCTGCGAGCTCGTACTGCGATGTCGAATATGACGCAAATGCGTCGTAATCGTAGCAGAATCGACCAGTGTGAAGGTACCCTAACTTTAAAGGCTGTGTGAAACCTGAGAAGCCTCTTGTGCTGCAGAGCTGCAGGAGATCAGATATCAGTGTTTTGGCTTCTCAGGCTCATTGCCCCTGAACGCGTCACACCTTTGACGGTTAGAATTTGCTGTTTTTATTCATCCCAATTGTTTTTTTAGCTTGTTTTATGAATAGCCAGTGCTAAATTTGTGGATTTGTCATAGAAGGTTTTGTTAGAAATAAGAGTGTGCTTCTCAGGCACATTGCGCCCTAACACATATTCTCTCTCTTGCTTCAGCTTTTCTTCTGAAATGGCGAGGAGAATACTTGACTTGTCAAATGCCCTTCATGTTGAGCAAGTGCAAAATATACTGCTTGATGATGATGAGACAGACCCCTTACAGCTAGAAGATTTAGGGGAAGAAAGTGACATTGCTTCAGAAGATGATGTGGAAGAATGTCCAGATGTGTCTGATACAGATCAAGATGGAGAGTGAGGAGGATGCTCAAGACATAGAAACATATTACTTTTCTGGTTAGTAAACATTTTTTTCCACCTGATTATGTGTATTCTCATGTATTACATTCCTATTAAGGTAACTGATCACTTTTAGAGCATTGAAATTTTTAAAAAAGGAAAATATAGCCAGTTTTCTAGCCTGTGCCGGACAGGCGCAATGCCCCTAAACTCGTTATGAAACATATTGCCCCTGACAGGGGGTTAAAGGAGTTTTCCCACAAACAAAGTACACTTTAATCAATAGATCTTGGAATACTAAGTTCCATAATTGGATATGTTAAAAAAATGTTCCTGTGCTGAGATAGTCTTATAAATGTGCCACTGATGTGTACTGTGCAATGGCCGTGTCTGACCGACAGGGACATGGTCTGATCATACCACAGCTCCTGGGCAGGGGAGGACGCATAAAGGTACCGTCACACTAAACGATATCGCTAGCGATCCGTGACGTTGCAGCGTCCTGGCTAGCGATATCGTTTAGTTTGACACGCAGCAGCGATCAGGATCCTGCTGTGATGTCGCTGGTCGCTGAATAAAGTTCAGAACTTTATTTGGTCGTCCGATCGCCGTGTATCGTTGTGTTTGACAGCAAAAGCAACGATACCAGCGATATTTTACACTGGTAACCAGTGTAAACATCGGGTTACTAAGCGCAGGGCCGCGCTTAGTAACCCGATGTTTACCCTGGTTACCAGCGTAAAATGTAAAAAAAACAAACAGTACATACTTACATGCGTCCCCCGGCGTCCGCTTCCCACACTGACTGAGCGCCGCAAAGTGAAAGTGAAACCACAGCACAGCGGTGACGTCACCGCTGTGCCCTGCTACTGCCGGCGCTCAGTCATTGCAGGAAGCGGACGCCGGGGGACGCATGTAAGTATGTACTGTTTGTTTTTTTTACATTTTACTCTGGTAACCAGGGTAAACATCGGGTTACTAAGCGCGGCCCTGCGCTTAGCAACCCGATGTTTACCCTGGTTACCCAGGGACCTCGGCATCGTTGGTCGCTGGAGAGCGGTCTGTGTGACAGCTCTCCAGCGATCCAACAGCGACGCTGCAGCGATCGGCATCGTTGTCGCTGTCGCTGCAGCGTCGCTTAGTGTGACGGTACCTTAAGACTATACAGACATTACAGCAGGGGATCACAGCTGATTTTATCTGTGAGGTAAAACATTTCACTGCCTGTTTTTATACATGTTTTACCTCACAGAAAGCAGCAGCTGTGATTCCCTGCTGTAATATCTCTATGATCTTTTGCTTCCTGCCCAGGAGCTATGGTATGATCAGACCATGTTCCTGCACGTTCAGACACAGCCATTACACAGTACACAGCAGGGGCATGACCCCACATTGTTCCCTGCTCTTGATGGATGATTTAATAAGCCGAGGGTGGATCTCAGATATTAACCAGTTAAATGCCGCTGTCATTCATGGCCTGAAGCACGTCAAAAATCCCGCCCATCAGCACCCCTGTCACAGGATCATGCGGCGCCAATAAGTTGTCATGACATCCAGGGGTCTGTGGAAGACCCCCTGCCGTGCCTGTCATTGTAGATCACCTGTGAACTCTGGCTCATTGCTGGCGTTCATAAGAGATTGTGATTTTTGCTACACATAGCAGAGCTGAAGCCCTGCTATGTGTCGCACAAGAGGTCAAATGATCACAGCTTCAAGTCTCCTAAGGCGACTATTGAAATCAGTAAAAAGTAAAATAAAAAGTTTTTAAAAATATTTAACCCCTTAAGCCCAGAGGGTGGTTTGCACGTTAATGACCGGGCCAATTTTTACAATTCTGACCACTGTCCCTTTATGCGGTTATAACTCTGGAACGCTTCAACGGATCCCGGTGATTCTGACATTGTTTTCTCGAGACATATTGTACTTCATGATAGTGGTAAAATTTCTTTGATATTACCTGCGTTTATTTGTGAAAAAAAGGGAAATTTGGCGAAAATTTTGAAAATTTCACAATTTTCCAACATTTAATTTTTATGCCCTTAAATCACAGAGATATGTCACACAAAATACTTATAAGTAACATTTCCCACATGTCTACTTTACATCAGCACAATTTTGGAAACAATTTTTTTTTTTTGTTAGGGAGTTATAAGGGTTAAAATTTGACCAGCAATTTCTCATTTTTACAACACCATTTTTTTTAGGGACCACATCACATTTGAAGTCATTTTGAGGGGTCTATATGATAGAAAATAACCAATTGTGACACCTTTCTAAAAACTGCACCACTCAAGGTGCGCAAAACCACATTTAAGAAGTTCATTAACCCTTCTGGTGCTTCACAGGAATTTTTGGAATGTTTAACAAAAAAAGAACATTTAATTTTTTTCACAAAAAATGTATTTCAGCTCCAATTTGTTTTATTTTATAAAGGGTAACAGGAGAAAATGGACCCCAAAAGTTGTTGTACAATTTGTCCTGAGTACCACAATACCCCATATGTGGGGGTAAACCACTGTTTGGGCGCATGGCAGAGCTCGGAAGGGAAGGAGCGCCATTTGACTTTTCAATGCAAAATTGGCTGGAATTGAGATGGAAGGCCATGTTGCGTTTGGAGAGCCCCTGATGTGCCTAAACATTGAAACCCCCCACTAGTCACAGCATTTTGGAAAGTAGACCCCCTAAGGAACTTATCTAGATGTGTGGTGAGCACTTTGACCCACCAAGTGCTTCACAGAAGTTTATAATGTAGAGCCGTAAAAATAAAATATAATATTTTTTCACAAAAATGAACTTTTCGCCCCCAATTTTTTATTCTCCCAAAGGTACCAGAAGAAATTGTACCCCAAAAGTTGTTGTGCAATTTGTCCTGAGTACACTGATACCCCATATGTGGGGGTAAACCACTGTTTGGATGCATGGCAGAGCTCTGAAGGGAAGGAGCGCCGTTTGACTTTTCAATGCAAAATTGTCTGGAATTAAGATGCTGCATTTGGAGAGCCCCTGATGTGCCTAAACATTGAAACCCCCCACAAGTGACACCATTTTGGAAAGTAGACCCCCTAAGGATCTTATCTAGATGTGTTGCGAGAGCTTTGTACCCCCAAGTGTTTCACTACAGTTTATGACGCAGAGCCGTGAAAATAAGAAAATTTTTTTTTCCAGAAAAATTATTTTTTAGCCCCCAGTTTTGTATTTTCCCAAGGGTAACAGGAGAAATTGGACCCCAAAAGTTGTTGTGCAATTTGTCCTGAGTACGCTGATACCCCATATGTGAGGGGTAACCACCTTTTGGGCGCATGGCAGATGGGAAGAAGCGCCATTTGGAATGCAGACTTAGATGGAATGGTCTGCAGGCGTCATATTGCGTTTGCAGAGCCCCTAATGTACCTAAACAGTAGAAAGCCCCCTCAAGTGACCCCATATTGGAAACTAGACCCCCAAAGGAACGTATTTAGATGTGTTGTGAGAACTTTGAACCCTCAAGTATTTCACTACAGTTTATAACGCACACAAAAATGTTTTTTAGCCCCCCAAATTTTTATTTTGCCAAGGGTAACAAGAGAAATTGGACCCCAGAAGTTGTTGTCCAATTTGTCCTGAGTACGCTGACACCCCATATGTTGGGGTAAACCCCTGTTTGGGGAGCTCAGAAGGGAAGGAGCACTGTTTTACTTTTTCAGCGCAGAATTGGCTGGAATTGAGATCGGACGCCATGTCGCATTTGGAGAGCCCCTGATGTGCATAAACAATGGAAACCCCCAATTCTAACTGAAACCCTAACCCAAACACACCCCTAACCACACCCCTAACTCCAACACACCCCTGACCCTAATCCCAACCGTAAATGTAATCCAAACCCTAACCCAAGCCCTAACCCTAGCCCTAACCCTAGCCCTAACCTTAATGGGAAAATGGAAATAAATACATTTTTTTAATTTTTTATTTTATTTTTCCCTAACTAAGGGGGTGATGAAGGGGGGTTTGATTTACTTTTATAGTGGGTTTTTTAGCGGATTTTTATGATTGGCAGCTGTCACACACTAAAAGACGCTTTTTATTGCAAAAAATATTTTTTGGCATTACAACATTTTGAGAGCTATAATGTTTCCATATTTTGGTCCACAGAGTCATTTGAGGTCTTCTTTTTTGCGGGATGTGTTGACGTTTTTATTGGTAACATTTTCGGGCACGTGACGATAAAAACTATTGTATAGAAAAAAGATTTATTTTTGCATCGCTTTATTCTGAGGATATAACTTTTTTTATGTTTTCAGCTGTATGGCAGCTCGTTTTTTGCGGGACAAGATGACGTTTTCAGTGGTACCGTGGTTATTTATATCTGTCTTTTTGATCGCGTGCTATTCCTCTTTTTGTTTGGCGGTATGATAATAAAGGGTTGTTTTTTGCCCCGTTTTTTTTTTTTCACGGTGTTCGCTGAAGGGGTTAACTAGTGGGACAGTTTTATAGGTCAGGCCATTACGGACGCGGTGATACTAAATATGTGTACTTTTATTGTTTTTTTTTTATTTAGATAATGGAATGTATTTATTGGAACAATATATATTTTTTATTTATTTATGTATTTATTTAGGAATTTATTTATTTTTTTACACATGTAAAAAAAATTTTTTTTTACTTTTTTACTTTGCCCCGGGGGGGCATCACATTATATTGACAGATCGCTGATCTGACACAGTGCACAGCAATCACACAGGCACAGCAGGCAGGCTTCCTGGCGCTGGTAAGCCACCTCCCTGCAGGACCCGGATGCAGCCCCGCAGCCATTTTGGATCCAGGCCTGCAGGGAGGAGGAGGTAAGAGACCCTCGGAGCAACGCGATCACATCGCGTTGCTTCGGAGGTCTCAGGGAAGTACGCATGGGAGTCCCCTCCCTGCGTGATGCTTCCCTATACCGCCGGAACACTGCAATCATGTTTGATCGCAGTGTGCTGGGGGTTAATGTGCCGGGGGCGGTCCGTGACTGCTCCTGGCACATTGTGCCGGATGTCAGCTGCGATAGTCAGCTGACACCCGGCCACGATCGGCCGCGCTCCCCCCATGAGCGCGGCTGATCGCACTGGACATACTATCCCGTCACTGGGAATTAAGCCCCAGGTCACCTTGACAAAATAGTACGTCCAATGGGATTAAGGGGTTAAAAAAGTTAAAATAACCACAAAGTTCAAATCACCCTTCCTTTTTTGCTTCCATTTTTCATGAGCTGAAACCAAAGATCTAAGAATTTTTCTGGGTACATAAAAGGCCTTTTACTCTCAAATATTGTTCACAAATTTGTGTAAATCTGTGTTAGTGAGCCATTCTCCTTTGCCGAGATAATCCATCCAGCTCACAGGTGAGGCATATCTAGATGCTGATTGGACAGCATGATTATTGCACATGTGTGCCTGAGGCTGGCCACAATACAAGGCCACTCCAAATTGTGCAGTTTAAAAGTATTGATGAGGTCTAAGGGGTTCAGAAAACCAGTCGGTATCTGGTGTGATCACCATTTGCCTCACGCAATGCAACACATCTCTTTCACATAGAGGTGACCAGGTTGTTGCTTGTGACCTATGGAATGTTGGTCCACTCCTCTTCAATGGCTGTGCGAAGTTACTGAATATTGGCAGGAACTTGAACACGCCGTCTTACAGTATATGCTGATCCAGAGTATCCCAAACATGCTCAATGGGTGACATGCCTGGTGGGTATGCTGGCCATGCAAGAACTGGGATGTTTTCAGCTTCCAGGAATTGTGTACAGATCCTTCCAGCATGCTGTGCATTATCATGCTGCAATATGACGTGATGGTCATGGATGAACTGCACAATAGGATCTCGTCACAGTATCTCTGTGCATTCAAAATGGCATCAATAAAATGCCCATGTTCATTGTCCATAACATACCCATACCATAACCCCACTGCCATCATAGGACACTCGATTCACAACGCTGACATCAGCAAACTCCTCACCCACACAACACCATACACGAAGTCTGTCATCTGCCTTTTATAGAAAAAAAAACAGAATTCATCCATGAAGAGAACACCTCTGCAACATGCCAGATGCCATTGAATGTGAGATCTGACAGCATCATGGAGAATACCAAAGCCCAACTTATAGTGCTTACAAAACGTGTTTACTCTTGTCCAAGTTGTGGCCCTACAGATCTGCTCAACTGATGCCCCCACCCTTTCAGCCCAGGTAGTGGAGACTGCTCTAGTTGAGTGAGCCTTTAATTTTTCTGGAGGAGAAACCCTTTCTGCACTATATGCCAGGGAAATTGACGAAATAATCCACCTTGCTATAGTGGCCTTGGAAGCTTTCTTTCCTTTATTCTTACTGAACAAACATATTGGAATTCTACCTCCAACTGCCTGTGGCCTCTAAGTACCTGATGACCGCCTGCCTAACATCCAGAGCATGAAAGAAGGTTTCTTTTTGATTTGACGGATGTTCACAAAGGAAGGGTAGTACTATCCCTTTGTTTTAGGTTCTGGACAGACACTACCTTGGGCAGAAAGGTCGGATCTAACCTAAAGACTATCCAATCATTCAGAATCTGGATATACGGATCATGGTAATGGCCACCAAAAATGCTGTTTTGAAGGGGAGTCTGGATATACCTATGTGATCTATGGACACAAGGGGGCATTGATCATCTTATAGTAGGTCTCAACCCCTGCAATGCTTTAATAAACCTAGACACCCATGGGTGAGATGCTAAAGGATGATCTAGGAAGACGCTCAAGGCCAAGATCTGAACCTTAATGCTTGGCCTTGTTAAAGTCTGCCTGAAGAAAATCCAACATATTTGGGATGTCTGGTGGGCATAAGTCTAAATTAGCACTGCCGCACTTCAAACAGTGATATTTCACACTCAGCGTATGTAAATATGGTCTGTTTTTTACGGCCGTAATACGCAGAAAAGTCCCCAAAATAGTGATCCGTATGTCATCCGTAGGCAGGGTGTGTCAGAGTATTTTGCGCATGGCATCCTCTGTATGTAATCCGTATGGCATCCGTACTGCGATATTTTCTCGCAGGCTTGCAAAACCGACATCTAATGGATTTATGGGCTCAAATGTTTGCTAAAGCACTCGCTCCTGCCTGTAAAACCCCGGGTACTGAATGGAAAGCAGTTTGATCTGTAGTTACCTTGAGTCGCGGTGATGCGCCCTCTGCTGGATGTCCTCATATGAACTCGAGCGTGGGAACTTTTCCAAGGCTCCAGTTCATGAGGACATCCAGCAGAGTGCGCATCACCGCAACTCAAGGTAACTACAGATCACCCTGCTTTCTATTCAGTACCCGGGGTTTTACAGGCAGGAGCGAGTGCTTTAGCAAGAAATCTGCATGCGTTTTTGCCGCGTTTTTGGTGCGTTTTTTCGGGACATTTCCCAATGCATTTTATAGTGGGAAATCCACAAAAAAAAATGCAAAATGAAAGAACATGCTGCGTTTTTTACCGCGATGCGTTTTTTTTCGCGGAAAAAAACGCATCATGTGCACAAAAATTGCGGAATTCATTCTAAATGATGGGATGCATATTGTATGCTTTTTTTGCGGTTTTATAGCATTTTTATCTCGAAAAAAACGCGAAAAATCAGCAACGTGTGCACACAGCCTCACTTGTAAAATGTATAGTCAATATAATGCATCAGAAATTAGGTTGCAACGTTATGTAATTTAATTAGATCTACTTCCTTCACAAGAAAAATGTAAACATCTGAGTAACATTAATTAAATAAGTTGCTGAGTACTATATACTCTTACAAATAGATAATAGACACAAATACCTCAGTGACATATTAATGTAATTAATAGGGCTATAATTAACCCATCAAAGATAGAAAAATTAGGTACCTACTCAAAAGCATGTATATATAAGGAGAAACAAGAGCAACCAGGTGAAAGAAGTAAAAATATATTTTATTGAAAGTTCAAAAGTACACCAAATAACCATAAATCACCACCAAAAATATAATAAAATGAGACATACACAGAAAAGAGACAGAAAAGCCAAGGGATCACTAATTGCAACTGCCCGATTGTGCAATAATTAACAATATTCATCTAAAGTGCTTGTGCAATAGTATATAACAATGGTAAGAGAGCCCCTCTCAGAAAAGATGTTAAGGTAACCACATCCAACTAGAACCCTAGAGGGGTAAAAGACTTACCATGGGCAGAAGCAAAAGGGCCCTAGGCCAGGTGTTGGATGACCCCGATGCGCGTTTCACGTGTTCACTACACCGCTTTATCAAGGGGAGTGCAATCATGCAGCAGCAAGGACCTTTTATGGTCACATGGTAGGTCACGTGGTATAGAAAGGACCAATAGGAGCGGTTTAACAGTGGCGCATGCGCATCGGTCCTGGAAGGCACGGCTCAGCATCATGTGTTACTGCAAGACTTGAAGATGCGTCGCCATCCACCAGAGACCAGGAGAGGCGGCACGCATGCGCGCAACCGCTATCTCACCAACGTAAGACTTAAATAGTTATTTGAGTGCTATAAGATCACAATCAATTGGCACATAAAGCAATATTATCACAAAATCGCCAAAATCGGACATATAATGTTGTAAACATAGCACAATTATGCCATAAGTAGATGACAATAACAAAATACATAAGTCTCATATATAGTTATGAGTTATGATCCGGTGGCCCTGGAGCCGCATGAGACTATCTCTGGAGTAGGTGGTACCTGTACTGACCACAATCCTAATACTGACACCGCAACTAGAAGTAGCCATGGGATGTACCTAACCAGGCCTAGACACCTCGACACAGCCGGAGGACTAAATACCCCTAAAGATGGAAATGGGAAATACTATCTTGCCTCAGAGCAGAGCCCCAAAGGATAGGCAGCCCCCCACAAATATTGACTGTGAGTTTAAGAGGAAATACGTACACAGGCAGAAAAAACAGAGTTTAGCAAAAGAGGCCCTTCTAGCTAGATAGAAAGGATAGGACAGAGTTCTAAGCGGTCAGTATTAAAACACTAGAAAATTCCACAGCAGAAAATACTATATACTACATCTAACTAAAGACATAGGATGTATATCTGCATCTCCAGAGAAACCAGCATGACAGAAAAATCCAAACAAGTCAAGTTGGACAAAAACACAATAGATTGCACTGCACATAAAAGCACACTGCATGCGTGCTACAGAGAACCAAAACAAGGCACTTATCTTAGCTGAAATGACAGCAGGGCAGTGGAGCCAGACAGAGATGCAATCCCTCCAAGATACAATGGACAACTAGGGATTGATGGATCCTACAAACCTAAATACCTAATAGAGCTGCAATAAGCAGAAACACCTGCCCTGGCCTATAATCCAGAGACCACTGCACTACCACTAACAACCACCGGAGGGAGCCCAAGAGCAGAATTCACAACAGTACCCCCCCTTGAAGAGGGGTCACCGAACCCTCACCAGAGCCCCCAGGCCGATCAGGACGAGCCAGATGAAAGGCCCGAACCAAATCAGCAGCATGGACATCAGAGGCAAAAACCCAAGAATTATCCTCCTGGCTGTAACCTTTCCATTTGACAAGGTACTGAAGCTTCCGTCTCGAAAAACGAGAATCCAAAATCTTCTCAACCACATACTCCAACTCCCCATCAACCAACACAGGAGCCGGAGGATCAACAGAGGGAAGAACGGGCACCACATATTTCCGCAATAAAGATCTATGGAAAACATTATGGATAGCAAAAGATGCCGGAAGGGCCAAACGAAAAGACACCGGATTGATAATCTCAGAAATCCTATGAGGACCAATAAACCGAGGCTTAAACTTAGGGGAAGAAACCTTCATAGGAACATGACGGGAAGACAACCAGACCAAATCCCCAACCCGAAGCCGGGAACCAACACACCGACGACGATTAGCAAAACGTTGCGCCTTCTCCTGAGACAACACCAAATTGTCCACCACATGAGCCCAAATTTGCTGCAACCTGTCCACCACAGAATCCACACCAGGACAATCAGAAGGCTCAACCTGCCCTGAAGAAAAACGAGGATGAAAACCAAAATTACAAAAAAAAAGGTGAAACCAAGGTAGCCGAACTAGCCCGATTATTAAGGGCAAACTCGGCCAATGGCAAGAAAGCCACCCAATCATCCTGATCAGCAGACACGAAGCATCTCAAATAAGTTTCCAAAGTCTAGTTGGTTCGCTCGGTTTGGCCATTTGTCTGAGGATGAAATGCGGAAGAAAAATACAAATCAATGCCCAGCCTTGCACAAAAGGCTCGCCAAAACCTAGAAACAAACTGGGAACCTCTGTCGGACACAATATTCTCCGGAATACCATGCAAACGAACCACATGCTGAAAAAACAATGGAACCAAATCAGAAGAGGAAGGCAACTTAGGCAAAGGCACCAAATGAACCATCTTAGAAAACCGGTCACAAACCACCCAGATAACTGACATCCTCTGGGAAACCGGAAGGTCTGAAATAAAATCCATAGAAATATGCATCCAAGGCCTCTCAGGGACCGGCAAAGGCAAAAGCAACCCACTAGCGCGGGAACAACAAGGCTTAGCCCGCGCACAAGTCCCACAGGACTGCACAAAAGAACGCACATCCCGCGACAAAGAAGGCCACCAAAAAGACCTACCTACCAAATCTCTCTGGTACCAAAAATACCAGGATGACCAGCCAACACAGAACAATGAACCTCCGAAATCACCCTACTAGTCCATTTATCAAGAACTCCCCACTGGACAGCGGTCAGGTTTGTCAGCCTGAAATTCCTGAAGGACCCGTCGTAGATCAGGGGAGATGGCAGAAAGAACCACCCCTTCCTTTAGAATGCCGACCGGTTCAAGGACCTCCGGAGAATCTGGCAAAAAGCTCCTAGAGAGGGCATCAGCTTTAATATTCTTAGAACCCGGAAGATACGAGACCACAAAATCAAAACGGGAGAAAAACAAAGACCATCAAGCCTGTCTAGGATTCAGCCGCTTGGCAGACTCGAGGTAAATCAGATTTTTATGATCGGTCAAAACCACAATGCGATGCTTGGCTCCCTCAAGCCAATGTCGCCATTCCTCGAACGTCCACTTCATAGCCAACAATTCCCGATTGCCGACATCATAATTACGTTCAGCAGGCGAAAACTTTCGGGAAAAGAAGGCACATGGTTTCATCAAGGAACCATCAGAATTCCTCTGAGGCAAAACGGCCCCTGCCCCAATCTCAGAAGCGTCAACCTCAACCTGAAATGGAAGAGAAACATCTGGCTGACGCAACACCGGAGCAGAAGTAAATCGGCGTTTAAGCTCCTGAAAGGCAGAGACAGCCGCAGAGGACCAATTCATCACATCAGCGCCCTTTTTCGTCAAATCGGCCAGGGGTTTAACCACACTGGAGAAGTTAGCAATGAAACGGCGATAAAAATTAGCAAAGCCCAAAATTTTCGGAAGACTCTTCACGGACGTGGGCTGAATCCAATCATGAATGGCCTGAACCTTAACCGGATCCATCTCTATAGATGAGGAAGAAAAAATAAAGCCCAAAAAAGAAACCTTCTGCACTCCAAAAAGACACTTAGACCCCTTCACAAACAAAGCATTGTCACGAAGGATCTGAAAAACCATCCTGACCTGTTTCACATGAGACTCCCAATCATCGGAAAAAATCAAAATGTCATCCAAATATACAATCATGAATTTATCAAGATAATTCCGGAAGATATCATGCATGAAGGACTGAAAAACAGATGGAGCATTAGAGAGCCCGAAAGGCATCACAAGGTATTCAAAATGGCCCTTGGGCGTATTAAACGCAGTTTTCCATTCATCACCCTGCTTAATACGAATAAGATTATATGCCCCTCGAAGGTCAATCTTAGTAAACCAACTAGCCCCCTTAATCCTAGCAAACAAATCAGAAAGCAAAGGGTATTGAAATTTGACCGTGATCTTATTCAAGAGGCGATAATCAATACAAGGTCTGAAGGAGCCATCCTTCTTGGCAACAAAAAAAAATCCCGCTCCCAATGGTGAAGAAGATGGCTGAATATGCCCTTTCTCCAAAGACTCCTTAATATAACTCCGCATAGCGGTATGTTCAGGCACCGACAGGTTGAAAAGTCGGCCCTTAGGAAACTTACAACCTGGAATCAAGTCAATAGCACAATCACAGTCCCTATGCGGTGGAAGGGAACTGGACTTGGGCTCATTGAACACATCCTGAAAATCAGACAAGAACTCTGGAATTTCAGAAGGGGGGGGAAGAGGAGATTGACATCAAAGGAACGTCAACATGAACTCCCTGACAACCCCAACTAGTCACAGACATAGATTTCCAATCCAACACCGGATTATGTACCTGCAACCATGGAAAACCCAGCACAATAGCATCATGCAAATTATGCAACACCAAAAAGCGACAATCCTCCGGATGGGTTGGCGCCATGCACATGGTCACCTGTGTCCAAAACTGGGGTTTATTTTTAGCCAAAGGTGTAGCATCAATGCCCCTTAAAGGAATAGGGTTCTCCAAAGACTGCAAGGGGAAACCACAACGTCTAGCGAATTCAAAGTCCATTAAATTCAAAGCGGCCCCAGAATCCACAAACGCCATGACAGAAAATGACGACAATGAGCAGATCAATGTCACAGATAACAGAAATTTAGGTTGTACGGTACCAATGGTAACTGAACTAGCGATTCTCTTAATACGCTTAGGGCAGACCGAAATGACATGAGAAGCATCGCCACAGTAAAAACACAACCCATTCTGACGTCTGAATCCCCGTCGTTCAGCTCCAGACAGAATCCTATCGCACTGCATAGGCTCAGGTATCTGCTCTGAGGACAACGCCACAGCACGCACAACTCTGCGCTCACGCAGGCGGCGATCAATCTGAATGGCCAGAGACATAGAATTGCTCAGACCAATAGGCGTGGGAAACCCCACCATAACATCTTTAACAGATTCAGAAAGACCCTTTCTGAAAATTGCCGCCAAAGCATCCTCATTCCATTTAGTCAGCACAGACCATTTTCTAAATTTCTGACAATACTGCCGCTTCTTGACCCTGAAACAGGGTCAACAAGGTCTTCTCAGCCTGATCCACAGAATTTGGTTCATCATATAATAACCCTAGAGCCTGAAAGAAGGCTTCTACATTAAACAAGGCAGGATTCCCAGATTCCAGGGAAAATGCCCAATCCTGAGGATCGCCACGCAGCAGGGAGATGACTATTTTAACCTGCTGAATGGGATCACCAGAAGAACGAGGTTTCAGAGCAAAAAACAGTTTACAGTTATTTTTAAAACTCAAAAATTTAGACCTGTCCCCAAAAAATAACTCAGAAGTAGGAATCTTAGGCTCTAAAACCGGAGTCTGAACAATATAATCGGAAATACCCTGTACCCTAGCAGCTAGTTTGTCTACACGAGAAGCTAATCCCTGAACATCCATGCTAGCACACAGCTCCTCAGTCACCCAGGGGAAAAGAGGGAAGGAAAGACAAAACAGACTGCAGAAAAAAAATGGCTCAGGACTTTTCTTCCCTTCTTCTGAGATGCATTTAACTCATTGTTGGCCAGTTGTACTGTTATGATCCGGTGACCCTGGAGCCACATGAGACTTTCTCTGGAGTAGGTGGTACCTGTACTGACCGCAATCCTAATACTGACACCGCAACTAGAAGTAGCCGTGGGATGTACCTAACCAGGCCTAGACACCTCGACACAGCCGGAGGACTAAATACCCCTAAAGATGGAAATGGGAAATACTATCTTGCCTCAGAGCAGAGCCCCAAAGGATAGGCAGCCCCCCACAAATATTGACTGTGAGTTTAAGAGGAAATACGTACACAGGCAGAAAAAACAGAGTTTAGCAAAAGAGGCCCTTCTAGCTAGATAGAAAGGATAGGACAGAGTTCTAAGTGGTCAGTATTAAAACACTAGAAAATTCCACAGCAGAAAATACTATATACTACATCTAACTAAAGACATAGGATGTATATCTGCATCTCCAGAGAAACCAGCATGACAGAAAAATCCAAACAAGTCAAGCTGGACAAAAACACAATAGATTGCACTGCACATAAAAGCACACTGCATGCGTGCTACAGAGAACCAAAACAAGGCACTTATCTTAGCTGAAATGACAGCAGGGCAGTGGAGCCAGACAGAGATGCAATCCCTCCAAGACACAATGGACAACTGGCAGGGATTGATGGATCCTACAAACCTAAATACCTAATAGAGCTGCAATAAGCAGAAACACCTGCCCTGGCCTATAATCCAGAGACCACTGCACTACCACTAACAACCACCGGAGGGAGCCCAAGAGCAGAATTCACAACAGTTATGCGATTGTTGATAGCGTCATCAGCCACTTGAATAGGTGATCAAATAAATAGTAAGTCCATACTCCCAATGTCCATAGTGGATGTAAGATGGAACACAAAATAAGTCCCGCTGCAAAGATTATAGACAAAATCAAAAAATATATTAAAAACAATTAAAATATAAGAATAAAAACAAAGCAACCACCATAATTGGGGGGATGTGGAAACAAGGAAGTTCATAATCGGAATCCCAGGAGAACGGAGACACATTATGGGTTAATCCCATATTACAATAAATCATAAAAAAAGATGCAAATGACAATGACTCATTTAGACCCCTAGGGGTCATGGTATCCATTTAGCTTCTACTTGGGCAAGAGTTTTTTATAATCACCCCACCGATTCCTAAATGGATGACATCAATCCCTCTTACCCTGAACGAAGATGGTTCACTATTGTGGTACTGTCTAAAATGGCGTGGGATTGTTTTGAGGAGGGTGATATCGGTTGCTGTCTTGGCAGCACAAATGTCCCGCACATGCTCACGCACACGTACTCTCAATTCTCTCGATGTGAGTCCTATGTAGATTTTAGAACACCCACAAGTCGCATAATAGATGACATTCATGCTGCTGCACGATATCCGATGTCTGATATTAAATTGTTTCTTGTAAATTTGTACTTATTTTACCTGGTTGCTCTTACAAATAGATGCATATTGCCAATATACCCATGTTTAGAAAGAGATATCCGCATAAACCTATAAGAAGACAATTATAAAATTCTGTGCAGTAGACTAGGCTCAGGTTCTTATATATATTTTATATTGGTTTGCTACCCCCTACATTATAAAGATCATATATATATATATATATATATATATATATATATATATATATATATATACTTATTATAGCAATCGCTCTATATATCCACCCTGGGGGGAATAAAGTGCTCAGTGCTCACTCAAAAAAACATTTTCCATGCCATCATAGGCGTATATATATGAAATAAAGTGCAGGCTAAATAGGATACTCCCACATCCTAATGGAAACAGGTGAACAGAGAAAGTGAAGCACACAAGTCCAGTACCACCAGCGACCACCGGGGGAGCCCAAAAACCAAATTCACAACAGTACCCCCCCTCAAGGAGGGGGCACCGAACCCTCACAAGAACCACCAGGGCGATCAGGATGAGCCCTATGAAAGGCACGGACCAAATCAGAGGCATGAACATCAGAGGCTGTCACCCAAGAATTATCCTCCTGACCGTAGCCCTTCCACTTGACCAGATACTGAATCACCCTCAACCAACACCGGAGCGGGAGGCTCAACGGAAGGCACAACCGGTACCTCATACCTGCGCAATAATGACCGATGGAAGACATTATGGATAGAAAAAGATGCCGGGAGGTCCAATCGAAAGGACACAGGGTTAAGAATCTCCAAAATCTTATACGGGCCGATGAACCGAGGCTTAAACTTAGGAGAAGAAACCCTCCTAGGGACAAAACGAGAAGACAACCACACCAAGTCCCCAACACGAAGACGAGGACCAACACGACGACGGCGGTTAGCAAAATGCCGAGTCTTCTCCTGGGACAACTCCAAATTGTCCACCACCTGTCCCCAAATCCGATGCAACCTATCCACCACAGTATCCACTCCAGGACAATCCGAAGACTCCACCTGACCAGAAGAAAAGCGAGGATGAAACCCCGAATTGCAAAAGAAAGGAGAAACCAAAGTGGCAGAACTAGCCCGATTATTGAGGGCAAACTCCGCCAACGGCAAAAAGGCAACCCAGTCATCCTGATCCGCAGACACAAAACACCTCAAATAAGTCTCCAAGGTCTGATTAGTTCGCTCAGTCTGGCCATTAGTCTGAGGATGGAACGCAGACGAAAAAGACAAATCAATGCCCATCCTAGCACAGAACGCCCGCCAAAATCTAGACACGAACTGGGTCCCCCTGTCAGAAACGATATTCTTGGGAATACCATGCAAGCGAACCACATTTTGAAAAAACAGAGGAACCAAATCGGAAGAGGACGGCAACTTAGGCAAGGGCACCAAATGAACCATCTTAGAAAAACGGTCACACACCACCCAGATGACAGACATTTTCTGAGAAACAGGGAGATCAGAAATAAAATCCATAGAGATGTGAGTCCAAGGCCTCTTTGGAATAGGCAAAGATAACAACAATCCGCTAGCCCGAGAACAACAAGGTTTGGCCCGAGCACAAACATCACAAGACTGCACAAAAACTCGTACATCTCGAGACAGAGAAGGCCACCAGAAGGACCTAGCCACCAAATCCCTGGTACCAAAGATCCCGGGATGACCTGCCAACGCAGAAGAATGAACCTCCGAGATGACTCTACTGGTCCAATCATCAGGAACAAACAGTCTACCAGGCGGGCAACGATCAGGTCTATCTGCCTGAAACTCCTGCAAAGCCCGTCGCAGGTCTGGGGAAACAGCAGATAATATCACCCCATCCTTAAGGATACCTGTAGGTTCAGAATCACCAGGGAAATCAGGCTCAAAACTCCTAGAAAGGGCATCCGCCTTCACATTTTTAGAACCTGGTAAGTATGAGACCACAAAATTAAACCGAGAGAAAAACAATGACCAGCGCGCCTGTCTAGGATTCAGGCGCCTGGCAGACTCAAGATAAATCAAATTCTTGTGATCGGTCAATACCACCACCTGATGTCTAGCCCCCTCAAGCCAATGACGCCACTCCTCAAAAGCCCACTTCATAGCCAGAAGCTCCCGATTACCAATATCATAATTTCGCTCGGCGGGCGAAAATTTTCGAGAAAAGAATGCACAAGGTCTCATCACGGAGCAATCGGAACTTTTCTGCGACAAGACCGCCCCAGCTCCGATCTCGGAAGCATCGACCTCAACCTGAAAAGGAAGAGTAACATCAGGCAGACGCAACACAGGGGCGGAAGAAAAGCGGCGCTTAAGCTCCCGAAAGGCCTCCACAGCAGCAGGGGACCAATCAGCAACATCAGCACCCTTTTTGGTCAAATCAGTTAAAGGTTTAGCAACATCAGAAAAACCAGTTATAAATCGACGATAAAAATTAGCAAAGCCCAAAAATTTCTGAAGGCTCTTAAGCGAAGAAGGTTGCGTCCAATCACAAATAGCCCGAACCTTGACAGGATCCATCTCAATGGAAGAGGGGGAAAAAATGTACCCCAAAAAAGAAATCTTTTGAACCCCAAAAATACACTTAGAACCTTTCACACACAAGGAATTAGCCCGCAAAACCTGAAAAACCCTCCTGACCTGTTGGACATGAGAATCCCAGTCATCCGAAAAAATCAAAACATCATCCAGATACACGATCATGAATTTATCCAAATATTCCCGGAAAATGTCATGCATAAAGGACTGAAAGACTGAAGGGGCATTTGAAAGACCAAAAGGCATTACTAAATACTCAAAATGGCCCTCGGGCGTATTAAATGCAGTTTTCCACTCATCCCCCTGCTTAATTCGCACCAAATTATACGCCCCACGGAGATCAATCTTAGAGAACCACTTAGCCCCTTTTATTCGAGCAAACAAATCAGTCAGCAGTGGCAGAGGATACTGATATCTGACTGTAATTTTATTCAAGAGTCAATAATCAATACACGGCCTCAAAGAGCCATCTTTTTTAGATACAAAGAAAAAACCGGCTCCTAAGGGAGATGAAGAAGGACGAATATGTCCCTTTTCCAGGGACTCCTTAATATATTCTCGCATAGCAGCATGTTCAGGTACAGATAGATTAAATAAACGACCCTTTGGAAATTTACTGCCCGGAATCAGATCTATGGTACAATCGCAATCTCTGTGAGGAGGTAGTGAACCAAGCTTAGGCTCCTCAAAAACATCACGATAATCAGATAAAAATTCCGGAATCTCAGAGGGAATAGATGACGAAATGGAAACCAAAGGTACGTCCCCATGAGCCCCCTGACATCCCCAGCTTAACACAGACATTGCTTTCCAGTCAAGAACTGGGTTATGAGATTGTAACCATGGCAATCCGAGCACCAAAACATCATGTAGATTGTACAACACAAGGAAGCGAATCGTCTCCTGATGGTCTGGATTCATACGCATAGTCACTTGTGTCCAGTATTGTGGTTTATTACTAGCCAATGGTGTAGAGTCAATACCCTTCAGAGGTATAGGAACTTCCAGAGGCTCTAGATCAAACCCACAGCGCCTGGCAAAGGACCAATCCATGAGACTCAAAGCGGCGCCAGAGTCGACATAGGCATCCGCGGTAATTGACGATAATGAACAAATCAAGGTCACAGACAAAATAAACTTAGACTGTAAAGTGCCAATTGAAATAGACTTATCAACCTTTTTTGTACGTTTAGAGCATGCTGATATAACATGAGTTGAATCACCACAATAGAAGCACAACCCATTTTTTCGCCTAAAATTCTGCCGTTCGCTTCTGGACAGAATTCTATCACATTGCATATTTTCTGGAGCCTTCTCAGAAGACACCGCCAAATGGTGCACAGGTTTGCGCTCCCGCAAACGCCGATCAATCTGAATAGCCATTGTCATGGACTCATTCAGACCTGTAGGTGCAGGGAACCCCACCATAACATCTTTAATGGCATCAGAGAGACCCTCTCTGAAATTCGCCGCCAGGGCGCACTCATTCCACTGAGTAAGCACAGACCATTTACGAAATTTTTTGCAGTATATTTCAGCTTCATCTTGCCCTTGAGATAGGGCCATCAAGGTTTTTTCAGCCTGAATCTCTAAATTAGGTTCCTCATAAAGCAACCCCAAAGCCAGAAAAAACGCATCCACATTGAGCAACGCAGGATCCCCGGGTGCCAATGCAAATGCCCAGTCTTGAGGGTCACCCCGCAGCAAGGAAATTACTATCCTAACCTGCTGTGCGGGATCTCCAGCGGAGCGAGATCTCAGGGAAAGAAATAATTTACAATTATATTTGAAATTCAGGAAACGAGATCTATCCCCGGAGAAAAATTCTGGTATAGGAATTCTAGGTTCAGATATAGGAGCATGAATAACAAAATCCTGTAAATTTTGAACCTTCGTAGCAAGATTATTCAAACCTGTAGCCAAACTCTGAGGATCCATTTTAATCAGGTGAGATCAGAGCCATTCAAGGATTAGAAGGAGAGAGAGAGGCAAAGGCTGCAATTAGAGCAGAAATGCAACTGAGTCAACTATAGAGCAAGCTCAGAAGAAAAAAAAACTGCAGACTTCTTTTTCTCTCCTTTCTTCTGCCAACGGTTTTAACCCTTGGCCGGCCATACTGTCATGGTTCCCAATGGCAAGGGAACGTCAGAGAACTTAAATAACAGACTAGCTCTTGGGTGATGGAATCTCGAGCTGACCGTGAGCTAAACCTACCACACAACTAACAGTGGCCGGGTGACGTACCTACGTTTTATCCCTAGACGCCCAGCGCCAGCCGGAGAACTAACTAACCCTAATAGAGGAAAAAACAGACCTGGCTTACCTCTAGGGAAATTCCCCCAAAAAGGAGACAGAAGCCCCCCACATATATTGACGGTGAGTTCAGAGGAAAAGACATACGCAGTATGAAGGTAGGTTCAGCAAAGCGAGGTCCGCTTACTAGATAGTAAGAAGATACAATAGGGAACTTCACGGTCAGCTGAAAACCCTATTAAAATACCATCCAGAAATTACTTTAAGACTCATGTGTCAACTCATGACACCGGAGTGGTAATTTCGGCCCACAAGAGCTTCCAGCTACAGAAACATAACATAACTGTGAACTGGAACAAAAATGCAAACAAACTTAGGACTAAGGGTACCGTCACACAGTGCCATTTTCATCGCTACGACGGCACGATTCGTGACGTTGCAGCGTCGTATAAGTATCGCTCCAGCGTCGTATACTGCGGTCACACGTTGCAATACACGGCGCTGGAGCGATAATTTCATGACGTATTTGCGATGTAGAAGCTGTTGGTTACTGTGCGCACATCGTATACAACCTGTGTCACACAATGCAATCATGCCGCCACAGCGGGACACTAGACGACCAAAGAAAGTTTCAAACGATCTGCTACGACGTACGATTCTCAGCGGGGATCCGGATCGCAGTAGCGTGTCAGACACAGCGATATCGTAAATGCATCGCTGGAACGTCACGAATCGTGCCGTTGTAGCGATCAAAATTGCACTGTGTGACGGTACCCTAAGAGTCCAACTTAGCTGATAGTAGTCTAGACGCAGGAACATGCAACAGAAAGGCTCTGGTTACATTGATGGCCGGCACTAGAATAACTGAGCAGCAAGGCTAAATAGGATACTCCCACATCCTAATGGAAACAGGTGAACAGAGAAAGTGAAGCACACAAGTCCAGTACCACCAGCGACCACCGGGGGAGCCCAAAAACCAAATTCACAACATCAGCCCTTCCAGGACCTTCGGTGACGTCGCGGCTTGTGATTGGTCGCGCGGCCGCCCATGTGACCGCTCGCGCGACCAATCACAAGCCGTGACGTCACCGTAGGTCCTGGAAGGGCTGATTCTTAGGAAGGAAGGCTGCCGAAACGAAGCCGAGGGTGAGTATATTCCTATTAGGTATATACTCACCCTCGGACACGCCCTGCTTCTTTCCGGCAACCTTCCTTCCTAAGAATCAGCCCTTCCAGGACCTTCGGTGACGTCACGGTGACGTCGCGGCTTGTGATTGGTCGCGCAGCGGTCACATGGGCGGCCGCGCGACCAATCACAAGCCGCGACGTCACCGCAAGGTCCTGGAAGGCTGATTCTAAGGAAGGAAGGTTCCCGGTTAGTACCAGGGCCCGTCAGAGGGTAAGTATAGCGATAATTTTATTTTAATTCTTTATTTTACACTTAAATATGGATCCCAGGGCCTGAAGGAGAGTTTCCGCTCCTTCAGACCCTGGGAACCATTGGAAACCCAATGCACTGCATTGGGTTTCGCGTTTCGGCCGACCCCGACCCCAACTTTTTTATAGGATCGGCCGATTTCACTCGACCCGACTTTTGAAAAAGTCGGGTTTCGTGAAACCCGACCCGATCTTATAAAAGTAAAGGTCGCTCAACCCTAGTTATCTGCTATTGTGTCATCATTAGTATACAATCCCTGGCAAAAATTATGGAATCACCGGCCTTGGAGGATGTTCATTCAGTTGTTTAATTTTGTAGAAAAAAAGCAGATCACAGACATGACACAAAACTAAAGTCATTTCAAATGGCAACTTTCTGGCTTTAAGAGTAAAAGAAATTAAGAACAAAAAATGTGGTAGTCAGTAATGGTAACTTTTTTAACCAAGCATAGGGGAAAAATTATGGAATCACTCAATTCTGAAGAAAACATTATGGAATCACCCTGTAAATTTTCATACCCAAAAATAACACCTGCATCAAATTAGATCTGCTCGTTATTCTGTATCTAAAAAGGAGTGATCACACCTTGGAGAGCTGTGGCACCAAGTGGACTGACATGAATCATGGCTCCAACACGAGAGATGTCAATTGAAACAAAGGAGAGGATTATCAAACTCTTTAAAGAGGGTAAGTCATCACACAATGTTGCAAAAGATGTTGGTTGTTCACAGTCAGCTGTGTCTAAAATCTGGGCCAAATACAAACAACATGGGCGATATTAAAGGCAAACATACTGGTCGACCAAGGAAGACATCAAAGCATCAAGACCAGAAACTTAAAGCAATATGTCTCCAACACAGGAAATGCACAACAAAACAAATGAGGAACGAATGGGTGGAAACTAGAGTCAACGTCTGTGACCAAACTGTAAAAAAACGCCTAAAGGAAATGGGATTTACATACAAAAAAGCTAAACGAAAGCCATCATTAACACCTAAACAGAAAAGAAACAAGGTTACAATGGGCTAAGTAAAAGCAATCATGGACTGTGGATGACTGGATGAAAGTCATATTCAGTGATGAATCACGAGACTGCATTGGGCAAGGTGATGATGCTGGAACTTTTGTTTGGTGCCGTTCCAATGAGATTTATAAAGATGACTGCCTGAAGAGAACATGCAAATTTCCACAGTCATTGATGATATGGGCTGCATGTCAGGTAAAGGCACTGGGGAGATGGTTGTCATTACATCTTCAATAAATGCACAAGTTTATGTTGATATTTGGACACTTTTCTTATCCCATCAATTGAAAGGATGTTTGGGGATGATGAAATCATTTTTCAAGATGATAATGCATCCTGCCATAGAGCAAAAGCTGTGAAAACATTCCTTGATAAAAAGACACATAAGGTCAATGTCATGGCCTGCAAATAGTCCGGATCTCAATCCAATTGAAAATCTTTGGTGGAAGTTGAAGAAATCGGTCCTTGACAAGGCTCCAACCTGCAAAGCTGATCTGGAAACAGCAATCAGAGAAAGTTGGAGCCAGATTGATGAAGAATACTGTTTGACACTCAATTAAGTCCATGCCTCAGAGACTGTAAGCTGTTATAAAAGCCAGAGGTGGTGCAACAAAATACTAGTGATGTTTTGGAGTGTTTTTTTGTTTGTTTGTTTTTCATGATTCCATAATATTTTCCTCAGAATTGAGTGATTCCATTATGCTTGGTTAAAAAAGTAACTATTACTGACTACCACATTTTTTGTTCTTGATTTCTTTTAGTGTTTCTTAAAGCCAGAACGTTGCCATTTGAAATGACTTCAGTTTTGTGCCATGTCTGTGATCTGGTGTTTTCTGCAATATTAAACAACTGAATGAACATCCTCCAAGGCCAGTGATTCCATAATTTTTGCCAGAGGTTCCATTATCTTTTCACATTATATATATATATATATATATATATATATATATATATATATATATATATATATATATATAAAGCAAAGGAAGGCAGCACTCCAGACCAGACACATCTCAAGGTGGAAAAAAGCAGGATTTATTCAGCCCACATCTCTGTGCGAAGTTTCGGCTCACACTGAGCCTTTTTCAAGGCTTGAAAAAGGCTCAGTGTGAGCCGAAACGTCGCACAGAGATGTGGGCTGAATAAATCCTGCTTTTTTTCATCTTGAGAAGTGTCTGGAGTGCTGCCTTCCTTTGCTTTTTCTGTATAGACTTTGGGTAGAGAAGTGGACGACTCAACCCAGGAGGCTTGGCACCCATTGGTGAGCAATTGTGCTGTTCCAATTTTACTATATATATATATATATATATATATATATATATATAGTATATGTATATATATATTACCGGTATTCTTTATTATGTGCTCTCAAATGTATTATCTAATGCCAGGTATTATGCTTTTTCTTATACCCTCTCCTTTTAGGTGACCTGTATATATTTTTTGCCACCCTGTCCATCACACAGCCATGCTGATCCCCTTTGTAGCAGTTGACATCATATACTTTTCATGATGGTCCCTGCTACATAGGGGTTACTTTACCCTTCACAGCCTTATACTTACTTATACACTTGTTCCTTGTACGCTTAGGATGTTGAGCCATCCCAGAACATTGGGTTAACTATCCACAGTAATTCCAACATGTCTTTTCTGTATTTCGCATAGACGCGCTCCAAGCATGTGCTGTACCTCTGCTGTGGCGTAGCGGGTCTGGCACATTGCTGTGGTGACGGGGGGATTACATCTGTCTTCCTTCCCACCATTCGTGCTGCCTGCCAGCTCACTCCGGCACGAGGGAGGAGCTCTATTCCTTGCGCAGATGCGCCCCACGCATGCGCTGCACCTCGACTGTGGCGTCGTGGGCCGAGCGCGTTGCCGTGGTGATGGGAGGTGATGACGTCTGTCCCCCTTCCCATCATTTGCAGTGCCCTTCGGCCCGCCTCGGCACGGGGGAATTGCATCATGCCGGGTAGCACACCGATTGGCTAGGGGTACACACTGTTGTACATAAATACTCCCTGCCCTTTTTATTTAACCACGCCTCCTGACAAAGCCAAGGTCGTGAAACGGGCTTCCAGGCTCCTGCGTGTCCCGCCTGCACTCCCGCACCTTGACTATACCATTTCTTAAGGTAATATCTCACTGCTTTTTTATATCTAAACTAGATGGTGGCACGATTCTAAAGTATCAGGTATTCTAGAATATGTAGGTAGTATATAGCACAGGCCACGTACTATATTGCACAGTCACGTAGTATATAACACAACCGAAGTAGTATATAACATAGCTACGTAGTATATAACAGAGCCACGTAGTATATAACACAGCGCACGTAGTATATAGCACAGCCACGTAGTGTATTGCACAGCCATGTAGTGTATTGCAGTCACGTAGTATATTGCAGTCACGTAGTATATAACACAGAGCACATAGTATATTGCACAGCCACGTAGTATATTGCAGTCACATTGTATATTGCACAGCCACGTAGTATATTGCACAGCCACGTAGTATATAACACAGAGCACATAATATATAGCACAGCCACGTAGTATATTGCAGTCACTTTGTATATTGCACAGTCACGTAGTATATTGCACAGCTACGTAGTATATTGCACAGCCACGTAGTATATAACACAGACGTAGTATATAACACTAGGCATGGAGTATATAACACAGGTTACGTAGTATAAAGCACAGCGATTTAGTATATTGCCCAGCTACATAGTGTATAGCACAGAGATGTAGTATATAACAGAGCCCACGCAGTATGTAACACAGCCCACGTAGTATATACCAATGTGGGCACTATATGCGTGGTAAAAAAAGAATTAAAATAAAAAATAAACATATACTCACCTTCCGAAGGCCCCTTGAAGTCCTGGCACCTGTGTGCGGTGCACATGGCAGCTTCCGGTCCCAGGGTTGCTATGCGCTTAGGACCTGTGATGACGTCGCGGTCACATGACCGTGATGTCATGGCAGGTCCATCTCGCATAGCATCCTTGGCACCGGAACCTGCAGATTGCACTGCCGAGGACAGCGAGCCACGTCGGAAGGTGAGAATAACCATTTTTTATTATTATTATTATTAACATTAGATATTTTTACTATTGATGCTGCATAGGCAGCATCAATAGTAAAAAGTTGTTCACACAGGGTTAATAGCAGCGTTAATGGAGTGCGTTACACCGCGGCATAACGCGGTCCATTAACGCTGCCATTAACCCTGTGTGAGCGCTGACTGGAGCGGAGTATGGACGGGACACTGAGTGCAGGGAAGTGTCACGCTCACGCCCTGACTGGTGGGCATGAGCTCGGGGGGGTTTGTGGCCCCACTGTGCCACAAACCAGACTACCCTGAAAGGGGCGTAACTATAACAGCGGCCTGGGTTTTCACTGGAGCCTCTGATGGTGAGGTCAGGCTTGTGCAGCAGGCAGCTGCCAGGTGCTACTCCAGGGTGATGTCTGGCTGTGGCTGCTGATCCCACTTGGAGAACCGGAACACTAGGACAGGTGCGGGCATCAGGCAGGACTGGCAGAAGAGCACGGCTGAAATTTAGATGAGTAGGCTGGCACAGCTGAGACACAGGGCTGGCAGTGACATGGCAGAGAACACAGGGCTGGCAGAGACTCGGCAGAGAACACAGGGCTGGCAGAGACACAGCAGAGAACACAGGGCTGGCAGGCTTGGCAGAGAACACAGGGCTGGCAGGGATGGCAGGAACACAGGGCTGGTTGATGTGGTGTATGAAGGAACAGGTAGGGACCTGTTCACAATGGAGGTGCAGGTACGGATATGTAGTATGGAGGAACAGGTAGGGACCTTTTCACACAGGAGGTGCAGGAACGGATATGAAGTATGGAGGAACAGGTAGAGACCTGTTCACACAGGAGTTGCCGGAAAGGAAGCAAGCAGAAAGGAAGGAATGAGGAATGAAGGAACAGGTTGGGACCTGTTCACACAGGAGATGCAGGTACGGAAACAAGCCAGAAGGAAAGGAGAAAGAAGGAACAGGTTGGGACCTGTTCAGACTGAAAGAGAACCACAAGGCTGCAGATAGGAGCGGTAGGGCAGCAAGAGATAGCATAGCAAAAGCTAAGCAGAGCAGAACCACAAGGAATATGGAGAGGAGCTGCAGCAAGAGATTACTGCAGCAGCAAAAGCTAAGCAGAGCGGAGCCACAAGGAATGTGGAGAGGAGCTGCAGAAAGATTACTGCAGCGGCAGAAGCTAAGCAGAGCGGAGCCACAAGGAATGTGGGGAGGAGCTGCAGCAAGAGATTACTGCAGAAGCTAAGCAGAGCAGAGCCACAAGGAATGTGGAGAGGAGCTGCAGCAAGAGATTACTGCAGCTGCAGAAGCTAAGTAGAGCGGAGCCACAAGGAATGTGGAGAAGAGCTGCAGCAAGAGGTTTCTGCAGCAGCAAAGCAGAGCAGAACCGAAAGGAATGCGGAGAGGAGCTGCAGCAAGAGATTACTGCAGCAGAAGATAAGCAGAGTAGAAAGGAGCAGAACCGCAGGAGTGCAGAGCAGAGGTAAAGCCACAAAGGTACAGAGCAGGCAGAGCCGCAAGAGTGCGGAGTGTAAGCAGACTGAGAACACGAGGAAAGACACAGCAGGGAAGGAAGCCACAGACAAGGAGACCGAGATAAGACTAAGTTCAGACAAGGAAATGGAACAAGACAAGAAACAAGGACAAAGACACAGGGACCAGGATATTCTGCCTCCTGGAGGGCGGACAACAAGATCAAGGCAAGAATACAGAGTAAAACCTCCAGAGAGGGAGTAACACAGAGCAAGGCCTGGCAAACTCAGAAGCTAAACACAAACTGAGCTAACACATTGCACAGGCCCAGTCCACTGGGTGGAGCTGCACTAAATACTGGAGGCCTCCTGGCAATTGGTCAAGAACAGATTAGACAGATGCACCTGATTTCTATAAGAACCAGAGAGTTCAGGCGGCGCCCCCCTATACACACAGCCAGGAAGAATGCAGAGAGCAGAGACACAGAAAATGGAGCTGGCAAGAAACAGAAATCGCAACATGACCTGGAGCAGTGGGTAAGATAGTGTGAGAGATGAGAGGCCATGTAGTGATGCCAGCAGAGTTGTTACAGGCAGTAAGCAGTGGCCATTTCGCTGCTGGACTGTGCCCGTCGCTGATTGGTCGTGGGAGTTTTGCCGGGACCAATCAGCGACTTGGATTTCCGTGACAGACAGAGGCCGCGACCAATCAATATCCGTGACAGACAGACAGACGGATGTGACCCTTAGACAATTATATACATAGATAATCCTTTACCTTGGGCCATTTATGTCTGCACTTCTGATATTTAGCCAATGACTATATGCACATTTAGCATTTTGTTCATGTACTCTGCCCTAAGGATAACAACAGGCTACTATGTCTGAAACTGTTGCTCAGATCATTTATCATATCTATTGGTATACTGGCTAACTGATATCTTGTTTGCATCCTGTATATATTGATTAACCCCTTATATATGCGGTTGTTGCTAAGGGACAAGTGTTTCTCTTCCCGATGCGTTATAACTTTTTTACACCTTTTTGCACTGGTTCTCCTTTAGCTGCTGCTACTTTCTTACCTGTTCACCAATTTTTGTCTATTATTTATGTATAATAAAAATTATATTTGTTTGCTTAAAACTCCCCTCTCTTTTTTGGATTTTGTGTCACATGCTATTCTTCAGAATTATTGGTTATTATGTTAGGACTATTGATATAGAGATCCTCATTTTAATAGGTTTTTGATGTTTTGGCCTAGGGGTCTGTCCCACCTGGCCGTGTGGACAATTTTATAGGTTATATATACACACTCCAAACAGAACCTTTTCCAAATTTTTTTATAAATTGCCGAGGTGACCAGCTTCCTATTGGCCTGGATTGTACATATGACCTGGTACGTTAGACCCTGGGCTCTTAAGATGTTCCTTTCAGGATTCAAGGTGACAGAACCTCTCCAAGTCGTGGTGAAAGACAGGACCCTGATGAATTAAGTCCTTCCTCTGAGGCAGCAACACAGGATCTTCCAGAGCTATGGCCCTCAGCAGAGGGAACCATCTTCTTGGCCAGAACGGAGCGATTAGAAGTACCTTTGCCTGATCCTCCTGAATCTTAGTGAGTACCCTTGGAATAAGTGCTATTGGCGGGAAGGTGTATGACAGCTCCCAGAGCCACTCCTGGCTTAACACGTCCATCCCTCCCGGATGGTCTGGAGGGTTCAGGGAGTAAAATCTGAAGACCTTTGCATTTTAACTTGTTGCAAATAGATCTATATGGGGAGTCCCCGAAAGTTGGCATAACTGCTGAAATATCTCCATGTTCAATTCCCATTCCGGAGGCCGGAACTTCCGTCTGTTCAGATAATCTGCCTCGTTGTTCTAGGCTCCTTATAGATTCCAACCTAAACCTCTTGTACTTCACCCAGGAATTCAACAATTTTAGGTTTACTATAGTGTGCCTGACAGTCTTCTGATGGTAAACAGGCTTGAGTAGTTACCTCATCCTTCCTCCAACCGAGGAACTGGTATTATCACTGCTGTATCCACCAGTTCTCCTATGTCTGGGCACACAAGGGAACTGGCGGCCATGGAGTGAGGTACTATAAGTCTCTCAGGAGAGAACCCTGAAAACTCTATTACGTACCCTTCCGCAATGGTACTCAGTGTCTATTGATCCTGGGTGACATGTCGCCAGTTATTTGCAAACTGTGAGCCTCCCCTCTATATGATTGGCGTCATTGCTGCCTTGGTCCTGAACCTGACCCAAAAAGGGAGCCTCTACCTCTCCCCGCTTTTGGATGACTCCACTTACTTGTTTTCCCCTTGGATCTATATTCCTGCCTCTGGAATGGCCTGGGTCTCTGAAAGGACTGAAACCTCCTAGTTCTATCCTCAGGGAACCCCAACTTTTTGTCCGACGCTTTCGTCAGAATGTCATCTAGGGCTGGCCCGAACACTCTCAGGCCTGAGAATGGAATAGAGCACAATTTATTTTTAGAGGAGTTATCCTCAGACCACATCTTCATCCAAATGGCCCTGCGGGCCGCATTGGATAAAGAACTGTTCCTTGCCGCGAACCTCACCGACTCTGCAGAGGCATCAGCCATGAACCCTGTGGCTGACTTCAATAGGGAAAGGGATGCTAAGATGTCTTCTCTAGGCGTCTTGTTACTCAGATGTTTCCTCAAGTTGACCGATCCACAAAAATATGGATCTAGCAACTGAGGTATCATCTATAGTTGCTTTCAATATTGCTGCCGACGCTTCCCAGGCCCTCTTAAGAAGGCTATCTGCCTTCCTATCCATTGGCTCTCAAACTCGAGGAGTCCTCAAAGGGTATGAAAGTCTTTTTTGCAACTTTGGCCATTGGAACGTCGTTCTTGGCAACCTCTTCCCACAGCTTGATATCCTCAGGTTCGAAGGCCAACCGCATCCTGCAGAAATGGGGTATCGCCACACATTTCTCTGCGTCTTCCCATTCCTCCAGGGTCATCGCCCGGATATGACTGAGAACACTCGCTGTTTCTGGGATCTGAGACCCCCAAACATCTCGTCCTGTATAGACCACAGTCTTGGGCCTCCTCCACCTGAATTATGCTCCTGACTGCCTGAATAAGCTCATTGGTGTCCTCTGAGGTAAACAGGTATCTTTAGCCTCTGCAATCATCTCTCCTTCCTCTTCCTCTGAGTCTAAGAACTGGGGTTCCTCTTCTGAGCTCGGCTTCATCTCCCAACGTGGTCTCTTAGCTCTAGGCCCGGGTTGGTAGTCTGGAGTGGGGTGAGGTTAGAGAAAGAAGCCTGGACTTGTCTTATAGACCGCATTTTTGCCAGCAAGGATGGCTGCATGTCCCTAACAATCTTGGTGGTGAAGCTATAAGGAGGAGAGCCGACTCTGGTGTGCTTTGTCTGGGATGAGTCCAGAACCATCGATGCTGTCACCCGAGTTGCAGGGGGGTGAGCTTAGTTACATAGTTATTAAGGTTGAAGGAAGACTGTAAGTCCATCTAGTTCAACCCATAGCCTAACCTAACATGCCCTAACATGTTGATCCAGAGGAAGGCAAAAAAAAACCATGTGGCAAAGAGTAACTCCACCATGGGGAAAAAAATTCCTTCCCGACTCCACATACGGCAATCAGACTAGTTCCCTGGATCAACGCCTTATCAAGGAATCTAGTGTATATACCCTGTAACATTATACTTTTCCAGAAAGGTATCCAGTCCCCTCTTAAATTTAATTAATGAATCACTCATTACAACATCATACGGCAGAGAGTTCCATAGTCTCACTGCTCTTACAGTAAAGAATCCGCGTCTGTTATTATGCTTAAACCTTCTTTCCTCCAGACGTAGAGGATGCCCCCTTGTCCCTGTCTCAGGTCTATAATTAAAAAGATCATCAGAAAGGTCTTTGTACTGTCCCCTCATATATTTATACATTAAAATAAGATCACCCCTTAGTCTTCGTTTTTCCAAACTAAATAGCCCCAAGTGTAATAACCTATCTTGGTATTGCAGACCCCCCAGTCCTCTAATAACCTTGGTCGCTCTTCTCTGCACCCGCTCCAGTTCAGCTATGTCTTTCTTATACACCGGAGACCAGAACTGTGCACAGTATTCTAAGTGTGGTCGAACTAGTGACTTGTATAGAGGTAAAATTATGTTCTCCTCATGAGCATCTATGCCTCTTTTAATACATCCCATTATTTTATTTGCCTTTGTAGCAGCTGCCTGACACTGGCCACTGAATGAGTTTGTCATCCACCCATATACCCAGGTCTTTTTCATTGACGGTTTTGCCCAGAGTTTTAGAATTAAGCACATAGTTATACATCTTATTACTTCTACCCAAGTGCATGACCTTACATTTATCCCCATTAAAGCTCATTTGCCATTTATCAGCCCAAGCTTCTAGTTTACATAAATCATCCTGTAATATAAAATTGTCCTCCCCTGTATTGATTACCCTGCAGAGTTTAGTGTCATCTGCAAATATTGAAATTCTACTCTAAATGGCCCCTACAAGGTCATTAATATGTTAAAAAGAAGAGGGCCCAATACTGACCCCTGTGGTACCCCACTGCTAACCGCAACCCAGTCCGAGTGTGCTCCATTAATAACCACCCTTTGTTTCCTATCCCTGAGCCAGCTCTCAACCCACTTACACATATTTTCCCCTATCCCCATTACTCTCATTTTATGTAACAACCTTTTGTGTGGCACCGTATCAAAAGCTTTGGAAAAGTCCATATACACTACGTCCACTGGGTTCCCTTGGTCCAGTCCGGAACTTACCTCTTCATAGAAGCTGATCAAATTAGTCTGACATGAACGGTCCCTAGTAAACCCGTGCTGATACTGGGTCATAAGGTTATTCCTCTTCAGATACTCCAGTATAGTATCCCTTAGAATGCCCTCCAGGATTTTACCCACAGTAGAGGGTAAGCTTACTGGCCTATAACTACCGAGTTCAGTTTTTGCCCCTTTTTTGAATATTGGCACCACATTTGCTATACGCCAGTCCTGTGGTACAGACCCTGTTATTATGGAGTCTTTAAAGATTAAAAATAATGGTCTATCAATGACTGTACTTAGTTCCTGCAGTACTCGGGGGTGTATCCCATCCGGGCCCGGAGATTTGTCAATTTTAGTTATTTTTAGACGCCGCTGTACTTCCTGCTGGGTTAAGCAGGTGACATTTAATGGGGAATTTTTATCACTAGTCATTTTGTCTGCCATGGGATTTTCTTTTGTAAATACTGATGAAAAAAAGTCATTTAGCATATTGGCCTTTTCCTCATCCTCATCCACCATTTCCCCCAGATTATTTTTAAGGGGGCCAACACTGTCATTTTTTAGTTTCTTACTATTTATATAG
This sequence comes from Ranitomeya variabilis, assembly GCF_051348905.1. Classification (NCBI taxonomy): domain Eukaryota; kingdom Metazoa; phylum Chordata; class Amphibia; order Anura; family Dendrobatidae; genus Ranitomeya; species Ranitomeya variabilis. The sequence goes on from NC_135236.1 coordinate 603,980,447, forward strand.
TTAAAGAATATTTTGGGATTATTTTTACTCTCTCTGGCAATGAGTCTCTCTGTCTCAATCTTTGCTGCCTTGATTTGCTTTTTACAGAATTTATTTAATTTTCTGTATTTATTTAATGCCTCCTCACTACCTACTTCCTTTAATTCTCTAAATGCTTTCTTTTTGTCCCTTATTGCGCCCCTTACAGCTCTATTTAGCCATATTGGTTTCCTCCTATTTCTAGTATGTTTATTCCCATATGGTATATACTGTGCACAGGTCCTATCCAGGATGCTAATAAACGTCTCCCATTTTCTTTGTGTATTTTTGTGTCTCAGGATATCGTCCCAGTTAATTGCACCAAGATCCTCTCTCATCCGTTGGAAATTTGCCCTCCTGAAGTTTAGTGTCCTTGTCACCCCCCTACTACCCATCTTATTAAAGGTTACATGAAAACTTATTATTTTGTGATCACTATTCCCCAAGTGACCCCCAACCCTTATATTTGATATGCGGTCTGGCCTGTTGGTTAATATTAGGTCTAGCAGTGCCCCCCTCCTTGTTGGGTCCTGAACCAGTTGTGAAAGGTAATTGTCTCTCATAGTTGTCAAAAACCGATTACCTTTGCTGGAACTGCAGGTTTCTGTTCCCCAATCTAATTCAGGGTAGTTGAAGTCCCCCATAAAAATGACTTCTCCTTGAGTCGCAGCTTCATCTATTTGCTTTACGAGGATATTCTCCATTGCTTCCATTATTTTTGGAGATTTATAACAAATCCCTATCAGTAATTTATTATTTTTTACCCCTCCCCTTATCTCCACCCACAGGGACTCTACATTTTCATTAAATTCACCTATATTATCACGCAGGATGGGTTTTAAGGAAGATTTTACATATAGACACACCCCTCCCCCTCGCTTATCTGTACGGTCATTTCTGAACAGGCTATAGCCCTGCAAGTTAACAGCCCAGTCATGGCTCTCATCCAGCCACGTCTCAGATATCCCCACCATGTCATAATTATGCTCCAACAACATTAGTTCTAATTCATCCATTTTGTTGGCGAGGCTTCTGGCATTAGTATACATGCACTTGATGTTACTCTCTGTACCTCTATTCTTTCTTAAATTACTAACTGTTCTAACCCCACCCCCCATGCCACCGCCACCCCCAACTTCCTTATTTGTGCCCAGGTCTCTATCTGCACTATCTTCCCCTCCTATAAAATGAATACCCTCCCCCCCAATCCCTAGTTTAAACACTCCTCCAACCTTCTAACCATTTTCTCCCCCAGCACAGCTGCCCCTTCCCCATTGAGGTGCAGCCCGTCCCTAGCGTAGAGCCTGTAGCCAACTGAGAAGTCGGCCCAGTTCTGCAGGAACCCAAACCCCTCCTTCCTACACCAATTCTTGAGCCACTTATTAACCTCCGTAATCTCCCGTTGCCTCTCTGGCGTGGCACGTGGTACAGGCAGTATTTCGGAAAATACCACGTTGGAGGTCCTTGCTTTCAGCTTGCAGCCTAATTCCCTGAAATCATCTTTAAGGCTACGTTCACATTTGCGTTGTGCGCCGCAGCGTCGGCGCCGCAGCGCACAACGCGAACAAAAACGTGGCAAAACGCACGCTAAAACGCTGCGTTTTGCGCCGCATGCGTCCTTTTTGGCCGAAAGTTGGACGCAAAAAAAATGCAACTTGAAGCGTTTCTTGCGTCCAACGCTTGCGGCCATGCGGCGCAAAACGCAGCACAACGCAGGTCCATGCGCCCCCATGTTAAATATAGGGGCGCATGACGCATGCGGCGCCGCTGCGGCGCCGACCGCAAATGTGAACGTAGCCTAAGGACCTTCCACCTACCTCTAACTTTGTCATTTGTGCCAATGTGCACCATGACCGCTGGGTCCTCACCAGCCCCTCCCAGTAATCTGTCCACCCGATCAGCGATGTGTCGGACTCGAGCACCAGGTAGGCAGCACACCGTCCGACGATCCCTGTCTTTGTGACAGATTGCCCTATCTGTTCCCCTAATAATTGAGTCCCCCACTACCAGCACCTGTCTGGCCTGCCCTGCTCTCCTATTTCCCTCCTTACTGGAGCAGTCACTCCTCCGGCTTTCAGAGGACATGCCTGGCTGCAGCAGTGCTACCCCTGTACTGGCACCCCCCTCATCTGCCAACTTAGCAAACTTATTGGGGTGTGCCAGATCAGGACTAGCCTCCCTGGCACTCTTCCCTCTACCCCGCCTTCTATCTGTCACCCAGCTAACTGCCACACTGTCCTGCAGCTCCATCCTACCATCCCCCTCCTCATCTATCCCATTGAGCGTCTGCTCTGTGAGCAGAAGACTCCTCTCCATATTGTCTATGGATCTCAGTGTTGCCAGCTGCACATTTAGATCCAGTATCTGGGTTTCCAAATGCACAATGTGCTCACATCTCGCACAGCAGTATGCACCCTCGACCAGCTGGTCAAGGACTGCATACATGTGGCAAGATGTGCACTGGATGGCATTAACAATTGTGGAGCACATTTCCTAATGGGGATTGCACCACACAGAAACGTTAATTAAAAATAAATACAAAGTATTAATTAGAAAAAAAAAAAAAAAACAGAAGCAATTCCTCCCTTGGAAACTCCCTGATTCCAAAGTCACTGAATCACAAGTCACACACTTACCGCCGTTCACACCTATGCTCAGGTCACACTCAGCTCGCTCACACTCGCTGTGCTGAAGATTTATAGATTTTTTTTTCTCTCTATCTCCCCTCAACAGCAATCCACCTTGCTGTTCAGATGCACTTCCAAAAAAGGAAGTTCTCTGGACAGACCTTTGTACTTGAGATGGAGGGGCGCGGAGAATATAAAAGGGCGACAGTGTGTGGGAACAAGCAGAGTGGCAGCAGGAATCTGTAGTGTGCGGAGGTTGACTGTGAGTCCTCCCTTGCTGTATAGTCCGGACAAAGTAGGCCCAAGCCCGAGGGGCCCACGGAGACTTAACGGAGACTATAGGCAGAGACGCTTCCTGAGATCCCTGACAGTTCCGACTCCCATAACGCCACTGAGCGTGAGTGATTCTTCTTTACAACCCGACCGCAGTGGGCGCACTCAGAGATGGGACTCCCAGGCTGCAGACCGAGTACGGCTGCCTGACATATCTGCCCCCGCATACTTCAGTGCTGTGCCAGCGCTTAAAAGAAAGGACTGTCACCTCTCCAGCATATCTCCTCGTGGATCCAGGACCCGAGACCGGACCTCTCAGAATCACCGACGACATCAGGACCCAGGACCTCTTCCGGATCAGGACGACACTGGATCCTTCAAGTGTTCAAGCCGGGACACCATCATCGCAGAGACTGCTCCTCATTGACGTCAGATTGATAAGTTTGATCCCTTTGAACTCTCCCCTAGCCAATCTTACAACTGTTGCTCCTAAGTTTACGAAGTATAGCTTATTCATCCCCCCCTCTATTTATCCTCTGCCTGGGTGGAGTAACGCTGTTACGTTAAATCCCTCTGTTAACCCTTGTTCTGCCTCTGACCGTTACTGCATCCTGATACCTGCTTTCACTTGGCGTAGTCAGCAGGATGCAGTCTTCAAGTTCGGAGGGGGCAGACCAAGCATCAGGGGCACTCCCCAGGTCCAATTTCTCCCTAGGGGCTATGCTAACTAACTCGCCAAAGTTTAATAGGAATAATACCATGTTGTGGAGCTGGACTGAATGTATTAGGGGGATGATGAAAATGCACTCTATGGGGCCTGCACTGCAGGCGGAGGTCGCCATAATGGCACTGGAGGGAGAAGCCAAAGATTCGGTGATGCTGAGTCCCCCCAACAGCGTGACACGTTTGACAAGTTCCTACATATATTAGAGGAGACACATGGGGACCCCACAGATGTAGGAGAGTTGAGGTCATGTCTGTTTAGTAGGATGTAAAGGGAGGGGGAGACAGTGAACCAGTACATGAACATGTTACAGGAGATACACACAGCCGTGACCAGGAAAGGCGGGGTGGGAATAGGCCCCATTGACGTGGTACTCCGGGATCAGTTGGTGACCGGTACGCTGTATAAATCTCCGAGAAGAACCACTCACCTTGTCTCCCAAGAGTGAAATAGCCAAAGTTATCGGCATGACAGAAGAACTGATGGTACCCTAGACCGTCCAATTGACCGCAAAAAAAGAAGATCCTTGGATTGTTGCCATAGAAGCTCTCTGCGTCAGAACCATTACAGCAGAAAGAGGGGTGGAAAATACTAGACCAAATGCGGGCTGAAATCACTGGGCTCACACCTAGTCAGATACAACAAGTGGAAGTCCTGCTGGGGCGCTATCGGGACGTGTTCGCCCAGCACGAAGACGACTTTGGCTGTACCACAGCCATCACCCACCAGACGGGGCAAGCGGCGCCTATAAGAAAGCGCTATCGACAGATTCCTCTGCAACTGTGTCAAGAAGTGAAGGGGTTGCTCTCCCAGATGCTACAGAACGGCGTGATCCGGGAAAGTCAGAGTCCGTGGACTGCTGATTGTCCTTGTCCGAAAAAAGACAGAACCCTTTGATTTTGTGTAGACTACCACAAGTTAAATGCTTGTACCGTTCGAGACTCATATCCACTGCCCGGAGTAGAAGAGTCTCTCTCCACCCTAGGACACGCAAAGTATTTCTCTATACTGAATTTGGTGAGTGGCTACTGGCAGGTGACAATGTCGGAGCACGACCGAGCAAAGACGGCCTTTATATTACCAATGGGGCTGTTTGAATTTAATCATATGCCGTTCCGGCGGCAAATGCTCTGGGAGCTTTTCAACAACTTATGGAGAAGTATCTGGGGGACCTGAATTTTGAAGCCACACTGATCTATCTGGATGACATAATCGTTTATGCTGGCATGTTTGATGAACATCTGCAATGGTTAGAGTAAGTAATGAGCCGGCTCCAAGGACACGGCCTAAAGGTGAAGTCTTCCAAATGCCACCTGTTCGGTACCCCGATTGAGTACCTAGGGCACATGGTTTCGGCTGAAGGGGTAAAACTGTCCCCAGAGAAGATAGCAGCGATAAAAGAATGGCCTACCCCGAAGACAGTAAAGGATATAAGGACCTTCCTGGGACTAACTGGCTACTACCGACTGTTTGTAAAAAATTTCACACACATCGTGAACCCACTGCTGGAACTGTTGAGAGGCGTCCCATCTGGAGCCAAGAATCAAGAGGTACAATGGGGAGAACAGCAGGAACAGGCATTCCAAGCTCTAAAAACTGCCCTGACGGAAGCACCAGTGTTGGCCTACGACGACTTTTTGCAGCCCTTCATTCTTCATACGGATGGCAGCCTGCAAGGACTAGGAGCAGTATTGTCACAAATCCAAAATGGAAAAGGACGGGTAATTGCATATGCAAGTCGCTCCCTCCACGACTCCGAATGAAACCCTGACAATTACAGCTTGTTCAAGTAGGAAGTACTGGCACTGGTGTGGGCTATGACAGACATTTGAGCAAAATATCGATATAAAATCGCTTACGGTCGGGGGGGCGAAAATACCCATGCAAACGCCTTGTCCAGAGTCACACACGAAGAGCCTGGTCCCAATCGGGATGAAGAATTCGATGATGAGGAAATTCCGGTTTTCCGGGGTACGGTCAGGACGTTGACTGTAATGCAGGATCAGGTACCGGCGGATGTCTCGAAGAGTATACCGAGACATCCTCGTGATGAGTGGGTAAGGATTCAACAAGAAGATGGAGAATTCGCACAGATCCGGTCTTGGGTGGCCCAACAACAACTGCCCAGCCAGAATGAGAGAGAGACCCTGACCACTGGGGCCCTGCAAATCCTTCGACAGTGGGAAAAACTCTATCTGAGAGATGGGCTCTGTTACGGCTGCAACCGTAAACACGGCCGAGCCGATGCCCCCACGTCGCCAAACCATGACGATGTGAGTGAGCGTCCCAAATGGGAACGCGATGTGGACCCACTGGACCACACAGAGTGACCTGGACCTACCCAGACTAGGGATGGGCAGCGAGCAGGGTCTGTGGCAGATGAGCATGGGAACAAGATGGCAATATGCAGAACTAGATTACACCGCACAACTTCAGGTATGAAAAAACAAAATTTACTTAAATGAAAACACAGTACATAACAAAACATAATGATGTCAGGATCCCGATTCCACACATCAGAGTAGGGTACACGTCTCAGGATAACAGACAAAGGCAGGACATCACAGGATGATGAAGTCCAGGGTTATGTGGCACGGGCATGCTAGGACGGCCTTTCTCTCAGGCGTAGCACAGGCTCAGCAGGAGAACATCAGACACTGACCTCGGACGGACTTCTGACGATGGCAAAGGTCATCACGGGTTGATGCAGTCCAGGGTCATCTGGCACCGGCTTACTAGGACGGCCTCTCTCTCAGGCCTCAGGCGCAGCACAGGCTCAGCACAGGCTCAGCAGGAGAACATCAGACACCGACCTTGGACAGACGTCAGACGATGGCAGGGGTCATCATGGGTTGATGCAGTCCAGGGTCATCTGGCATGGGCTTACTAGGACGGCCTCTCTCAGGCCTCAGGCGTAGCACAGGCTCAGCAGGAGAACATCAGACACCGACCCAGGACAGACGTCATCACAGGGTGGACCCCGGGGAACCGGTGGAACATCAGGTCACAGGCTGGACATCAGACACAGGCTGGACATCAGGGCACAGACTGGACATCAGGACACAAACTGGACATCAGGACACAGGCTGGACATTAGGATAGACATCCGGGACACTGGCGTGGCAGCCCAGGTCATCAGCTGGGACACTGGCGTGGCAGCCCAGGATATCAGGACATCGGACACAGGAAGGACATCAGGATATACCGGATAGACATCTGGGACACTGGCGAGGCAGCCCAGGTCATCGGCTGAGACTCAGATGGCACAGTATCAGGTAGCGGTGGTCATCAGGCTCCGGGCATCGGACCTAGGAAGGAACTCAAGCATGATGGTGCAAGCACCGCCGGACTGGACCTGGGCCAGACGGGGTTAGCACCGCATAACAGGCTGAGCACAGCATAGTAAGGGCTCAGCATAAACACCAGACTCCATCTTTAAAAGATGAGCCCAGGAAGTTCAGTCACTGGGTACGGGGTGTCAGACACAAAAGGACTTAAGGAACATAACACAACGGACAACGTTCAGACAGGATCAAGTACTGGATATTCAGCCTCCAGGATAGGCGGGTCTGGGTACTTTGCCCCCAGAATAGGGGGAAAAACAAAACACACACGGATCTGGATATGCAGCCTCCAGGATAGGCGGATCTGGGTACTCTGCCCCCAGAACAGGTGGAAGACAGGTATCAGCTCTCCCAGAACATACTGCAGACAGAACGGGAGCAGGATACCTAACTCACAAGGCAAGACACAGAAACACAATGCAATGCTCTGGCAACGCCCAACAGGAAAGAGGGAGTTTATATAGGAGCTACCCCTCAGCAATAGGCTGAGGAAGCAACACAGGTGCACACTCAAACCCTAATAAAAGCAGGGTAGGTGTGGCCACGCGCACCCTAAGCACAAACAGAAACCATTACAGCACAGAGAGCACAGGAACTGTGGCTTAGGACACCGGGCAGTGACTGCTAGCCTGAACACACATGGAAAGTCGTGCACCAGCTGCAGAGGACCTTGCAAGCCGCAGATAGCTTCCACAGCGGCAGCCAGGGACCGCACATGTGAGTGGTCATGCAGCAGAGCAAAGACATCACAGCACATGTACAGCTACGTAGCAGCACAGGGAACTGAGCCGCATCCATACAGGTAACAGACTACAGTATTCCTGCAAGTTAGGGGGAGAGGAGCAAGGGTTAAAGCAGAGACATGCAAAAGTAATGCCGAAGAAACAAGGTATAAACCCAGCGGCATTACAGGCTCCTGTACCGGAAGATACAGCTACAGAGAGCTTTTCCTGTTGTCTGGCAGGTGGTGATTCCGGAAACCCTGGTGCATGAAGTAGCAAGAGAGGCCCATGAAAAAGGAGCACATTTTGGTCCCGGGAAAATCCTGCACTGGTTACAAAAAACAGTTTATCATCCTCTGCTGAAGACAGCGGTTGAAGAGGTATGCCGACAGTGCAGGAACTGCTAGCTGTCCAAGCCCCCTGAGCAGAGAGCTCCTATCCAGACGGTGAAGACCTCAGCCCCTATGGATGTGCTGATGATTGACTATGCAACGATTGGACCAGCTTGTCAAGGATACAAACATTGCCTGGTGATGGTGGATCATTTTACTAAATTTGCGGTAGTGACCCCAACTCGAGACCAAACTGCAGAGTCAGCAGCCCATGCCATCTGTAAAAATGTAATTCAAGTATACAGTTGCCCGAAGAGGATACATTCAGATCAGGGCGCCTGCTTTCTGAGGAAAGTAATGGAAGAGCTGCATCGTTTACACCAGATTGAAAAGTCGCGAACAACCCCTTACCATCCTCAGGGCAACGGGGCCTGTGAACGCTCAACCGCAGAAAGACCCCCTAACCGTTTTGATCAGGAACATTTGGTCTGGCGACAAATTGTGCAAGAAATAGGAGATTGTAAACGCTTGTTGCAAGAAATCTCGCCCGTGGAATGCCGAGCACCAAGGAAGGGCTACTGTATGGAGGAGAGCCGACCCTGGTGTGCTTTGTCCGGGACGAGTCCAGAACCATAGGTGCTGTCACCCGAGTTGCAGGGGGGTGAGGTGAGCTTAGTTCTCTGGACAGACCTTTGAACTTGAGAATGAGGGGCGTGGAGAATATAAAAGGGCGACAGTGTGTGGGAACAAGCAGAGTGGCAGCAGGAAGCTGTAGTGTGCGGAGGTCGGCTGCGAGTCCTCCCTTGCTGTATAGTGAGGACAAAGTAGGCCCAAGCCTGAGGGGCCCACGGAGACTTAACGGAGACTATAGGCAGAGACGCTTCCTCTGATCCCTGACAGTTCCAACTGACGTAAGGCCACTGAGCGGGATTCCTCTTTACGACCCGACTGCGGGGGGGGGGGGGAATTCAAGACGGGACTACCAGGCTGCAGACCGAGTACGGCTGCCTGACATATCTACCCCCGCATACTTCAGTGCTGTGCCGGCGCTTAAAGGGACTGTCACCTCTCCAGCATATCTCCTCGTGGAACCAGAACCTGCAACCAGACCTCTCAGGATCACCGACGACACCGGGACCCGGGACCTCTTCTGGACCAGGACGACACCGGATCCTTCAAGTGTTCAAGCAGGAAAGCCATCGCCATCATCGCAGAGACTGCTCCTCATCGACGTCAGATTGATAAGTTTGATCACTTTGAACTCTCCCCTACCCAATCTTACAACTGTTGCCCTAAGTTTACCAAGCATAGCTTATTCATCCTCCCCTCCATTTATCCTCTCCCTGTGTGGAGAAGCGCTGTTACATTAAATCCTTCTGTTAACCCTCTGCCACCGACCGTTACTGCACCCTGATACCTGTTTTCAAAGCCTTCACATAGTGGTTTCCCAAATACCTCTGGTAATTTAATATTACAGATGGGGCACCTCCTGGACTTCATAACAGCCTTGCCCGCTTTTTTAGGGGCAGGGACTGCTGGGACCGGGGTCACTTTCTCCTAAATCAGCACATAAACAGGGGAAGAACAGTCATTGTCCTGCATTAACGGTGATATTTACTGCAGATTTACTCACCATGCAGTCCTGTTTTCTGCCTGCTTCTTCCATTGCAAAACGCAGCAGTGAGAGCCCCCCAGAAACATACAGCTCTGGCAAAAATTAAGAGACCACTGCAAAATGTTCAGTTTGTCTGATTTTTCTCTTTATAGGTATATTTTTGAGTAAAATGTAAATTATTCTTTTATTCTATAAACTACTGACAACATATGTACGAAGTTCCAAGCAATACATTTTGTATTCATTTTCTGAAAATGAGAAATGGTCAAAATAACTTCAAACTTCAGCCTGGCTCTCCTTTGCTTCTCATTGATGAAAGCAGGGCTGTGGAGTCGGTAAGCCACAGTTGCGACTCCGACTCCTGGATTTTATCAGGTTCCGACTCCGGCTCCGACTCCTTCATAAATGGCCAATTCGTAACAATAAATTTACTGTTGTAAAATATTAACATCGTGCTTATTCCGTTTCTCACCATCATATAAGTAATCAGACCACTTAGAGCAAAAACTATATTCATTAGAATACAATTAGAATATAGCAAATATCTTTTCTAAACTCTTGTAAGTAGATATGCAATAAACACTGTTATGCAGTTAATAAGAAGAAATCTATAAATTTGTCCTCAGAAAAAGTATTGCCTCTGTCAGATCCTCCTTCATGGATGCCCTCAAATCTGATCTAATTATTTTGAGAGCAGAGAACAACCTCTCTACACTAACTTGGGTTGGTGGCAAAGCAGTAACCACTCGGGCAACATCTCTGACAATGTCAGGATACAGAGGAATCGCTTGTTGCACTGTTATTTTTGATGAACGGTCAAATTTCTCAATTTCTTTTAGTGCACATGAAAAATTCTGCTGAAATGTACTGGCTGTGTTCTTTGATGGGGATGACTCTTCTTCTATGCGGGAACGCTTTGCACGGTCCTTGTGATCCAAATATTTTTCGAAATTAAATTCTTCATCAGTTGATGAGGGTGAAGATGTGGCAGGACGACCAAATTCTTCTTGTTCCTCCTGACTGTTCTGCAACCCTTTCATCCTTACTGCTATTTTAAACAGAGCTTCTTTTCCTTTAGTTAGCTGTTGATCATCTAGAAGAATCCAATGCATTGGGTCTACATAAACAGCTGCCAAAAGAATGTTATTTTGTAATAGTAGCTCCTCTCTCCGTTTCATTGATGTAGCAATGCCACTTGCAATTAACCCTCCTCTTTGGGACAGGCGAAACATCAGGTTCTTCCACGCCTTTAAGAAAATACCTGGAGTTAAGTCCTCTGCTTGTAATTTTTTAGTCACTGTAAATGAGTGCTCTAGCAATTTTTCCAGCTCAGTCACCTGATTCCACTGACTTTCATTTAGCGTCAGTTGAGGGTTAGCCATGTCTACAAGAAAGGTTTTCAGTTCAACCAAGCGCTGAATCATTAAGTAAGTACTGCCCCATCGTGTGGCTTGATCAATAATTGCCCCTTTTCCAGCACGTCTCTTCAAAATTGAGTCAACTGTAGGGGTTCTGGCAACAGTAGCCAATTTTCTCACCTTGCCAATCAGTGCAGCAGCATGTCCTTCTTGCAGACTGTCTCTTATAGCCAGCTGTAGCGTATGCACAACACAGCGCATGTGATGAATGAAAGAACGTATTGACACAGTTTCAACAAGATCATCTAAACTATCATGTTGCTGTTCATCTGAAGCAACTTCAGTTTGCTCCTCAGTTACAATACTGTGTTCCTCTATTTCAAACATTTCTGTGTCTGTGGACCCAGAATGTTCTTCTAGCTGCTGGTCACCATCATTACTCTCATTCATTAGCTTAATAGTACTTATCATATTTGAAGCATTGTCAGTTACGACAGAAAGAAGTTGCTCTTTTGAAAGTTCATAGTCTTGCAGAACCTTTTCCACCAAGACCTGGAGAAACTCACTGGTGTGATGAGCTTTGGTGTCTTTTACTGCCAATGTCTTGGTAACTATTTCATTTTTGTCACAAACAAATCGGAAATTGATGGCAAAATAGTTCACTCTGTGACGTGTGCAGGCATCCATTTTAAGAAACAGAAAGCGTCCCTTGAGAGTTTTTTTAAGTTCTTCCTTTTGTTTAAAAGCTTCTTCGATTACTAATTTTCTAATACTCTCTCTCTCTCCAGAGAAACACCAAGCTTGCGGGCCATTTCCCCATTCAGACACATAAAAGCTGGTCGTGAAAATAATGAAATAGGCACACTATCCTTTACAAGGTATATGATCTGTTTTTTAAATGTATCTACTGTCATTGTCACAGTAACTTTGTCACTGACAAAATATCTTGCAACTGATGGCTGCAAAGTTCTCTGCTCCTTTGTTTGGCTGGAAGAGCTGGGCACTGGTTCAATGGTTTGGATGCAGTCTTTCTCATCCACTGCTTTCAGTACTTCTGGATGAAAGCGCTGTAAATGTCTCTTTAGATTAGAAGCTCTGGTAGGAGCATTTTTATAAGCAGAACTGCTTATCACTGTTGTTCATAGTTTGATAGAACATATATAATTGAGTAACATTTATAAAATTCATATGAAAGTTCAATTATGAAATATTAATACTTTTTTTTTTTTAAAGCTGGTGTCGGAGTCGGTACATTTCTACCGACTCCGACTCCAACCAAAACTAACTCCGACTCCACAGCCCTGGATGAAAGGCTTTTTTTCTATCTTTACATGACTTGAGTCCTGCCTCTAGGAGCCTGTTATGAACTGTTCATGCCGTGTACTTCACCCCAGCTGCCATTTGCCACTCCTTTGTAGGTCACGTGATGTCATTGTGAGGTTGCTGAGTGACATTCGAATAAGATAACGGTCATCCCGGTCAGTGGAGAGTTGTTTTCACCTTCTGCCGGTCTGTAGCTTTGTTGTCCCCAATGTCTGCTGCTTGACCTTGTTGTAATGGACTGCCGTCTTAGAAATTTTAAGCATGGAGGCAACATGACGCTCACTGTGTCCCTCTGCTAGTAAAGTCAGAATTGAGCCCTTCTTTTCCTCACTCAAGACTTTTCTTTTCAACTCCTTTGGCATGGTTACAAGTTACTTTTTCATTCCTATTACATATGGTATATTACTAGCACTTGTTTTGCCATCCAGCTTATCCTCTTGTAAGAAGATTGTGAACACCACAGCAGTATTTTTTATACTTTCCTTCGTTAAATAACTTTTGGTTCAGGTGATCACCTAATCAGAAGCACATTAAGTAGAATGAGGTGTACACTGGTTGGAATTCAACTGACACTGGTATGGAATGGATGTCAGACATGTAGAGAAGCTGATTTTTATAAAACTGTGCAGTGGTCTCTTAATTTTTGCCAGAGCTGTAGGTAATCTTTTTATATTACCTGTCTGCTGTCTTCTGCGTTCCACCGTGGAACGCACGCCGCCGAAAGTCAGATGCTGGTGTGACTCTGATGTCACCGGATGTGTGTCCATCCCTCATTCTGCGTGTACCCAGAAGAGGCTGCACATCTACGGCCAGCATCCCACAAGAAGGAAGCGGATCCACCCAGGAGCCTCGTCTGTTTACTGGTCTCTGTGGCAGAGGGAAGGGCCTTTTAACCTCTCCATATGTTTCCTGTCCCTGTAAGGATGAGAAGGACAAAATCCATGGTGCTGTCAGGAGGGACCTCCTGGGAAACGGAAAATTGCAAGATCATGAAGGGTTAAAGAAACACTCCTCCTCCCAAATATTTTATTATCTTAATATTTTACAATCATCACATTATATAGTTATGTGTACTTACAATTGCTGATTTTCCCTTTCTACCCAGTAAATTCTTCTCTTTTCTCTGCTCTATGTACAAACAGGAAGTCTCTTGTCCCAGCATTTAGCATTCCGCTCTTCAGCTCATGACCCAGATGCTCTGCTCCCCACCTTGCCAAGGACATTTGCAGTGACTGATGAGTTACACAGGGAAAATTGACCTCCTCTTTCTACATAGAGCTTAGAAGGAGTCAGCTAGTCAGTTTTTAATCACGTGATGTCAGACATAATGAAAAAGAGAATAATTATCTGGGTAGAAGGGCAAAATTAACAATTGTGAATACACAGTGCTTTATAATATGATGATTGCATAGGATAAAAACTTTGATGAGAGGAGGACTGCTTCTGTAAAAGCACAGTGGCTCAGTGGTTATCAATGTTGCTTTGCAACACTGGGGTCTTGGGTACTATCTCCACCTAGGAGTATGTTTCCCTCGTGCTTGGTGGGGGTTTCCTCCTACATCCCAGACATACTGATATGGAATCTAGATTTTAAGCCCCAGTGAGGTCAGTGATGTTTGCAAAACGCTGTGAAATCTGATAGCACTATGTAAGTAAAATAAATAAATGCCAGTCCTATGCATGGTCAGCAATGTGCAAGCAACCACAGAAATGGAGAGGCTGTCATTACCACCGATCATTCCTGGCAGTGTGTGACAGGGCCCTATTCTCAAAGTGGGCACTGCACATATCGGACACGTGACACAGCCATGACCCCCAGATACAGTATATCTCACTGAACGGAGGAAGAATTATAAAGGCACTAATGGCCATTTGATTTACCCCAGAATAACTTCATGCTGCAGGTGTGCTGTGCTGCTTTGGGTGCGCACATCAGAAGTAACCGCATAGCACTGTGCAGATTCATACTGTGTGCTGTCAGCTAGTAAGCAGTAATGACCGCACACTACACACAGCACTGTGTACATTCATGCTGCGTCCTGTCACCTAGTAGGAGCAGTAATGGCCGCACACCACACACAGCACTGTGCACATTCATACTGTGTCCTGTCACCTAGTTGGGGCAGTAATGACCCCACACTACAGACAGCACTGTGCACATTCATGCTGTGTCCTATCACCTAGTAGGTGCAGTAATGACCGCACACTACACACAGCACTGTGCACATTCATACTGCGTCCTGTCACCTAGTAGGGGCAGTAATGACCGCACACCACACACAGCACTGTGCACATTCATACTGCGTCCTGTCACCTAGTTGGGGCAGTAATGACCCCACACTACAGACAGCACTGTGCACATTCATGCTGTGTCCTGTCACCTAGTAGGAGCAGTAATGTCCGCACACTACACACAGCACTGTGCACATTCATGCTGTGTCCTGTCACATAGTAGGGGCGGTAATGGCCGCACACTACACACAGCACTGTGCACATTCATGCTGTGTCCTGTCACCTAGTAGGAGCAGTAATGGCCGAACACCACACACAGCACTGTGCACATTCATGCTGTGTCCTGTCACCTAGTAGGAGCAGTAATGACCGCACACCACACACAGCACTGTGCACATTCATGCTGTGTCCTGTCACCTAGTAGGAGCAGTAATGACCGCACACTACACACAGCACTGTGCACATTCATACTGCGTCCTGTAACCTAGTAGGAGCAGTAATGACCGCACACTACACACAGCACTGTGCACATTCATGCTGCGTCCTCTCACCTAGTAGGAGCAGTAATGGCCGCACACTACACACAGCACTGTGCACATTCATACTGCGTCCTGTCACCTAGTAGGGGCAGTAATGACCGCACACTACACACAGCACTGTGCACATTCATGCTGTGTCCTGTCACCTAGTAGGAGCAGTAATGACCGCACACCACACACAGCAGTGTGCACATTCATGCTGCGTCCTCTCACCTAGTAGGAGCAGTAATGGCCGCACACTACACACAGCACTGTGCACATTCATACTGCGTCCTGTCACCTAGTAGGGGCAGTAATGACCGCACACTACACACAGCACTGTGCACATTCATGCTGTGTCATGTCACCTAGTAGGAGCAGTAATGACCGCACACCACACACAGCACTGTGCACATTCATGCTGTGTCCTGTCACCTAGTAGGAGCAGTAATGAGCGCACACTACACACAGCACTGTGCACATTCATACTGCGTCCTGTCACCTAGTAGGGGCAGTAATGACCGCACACTACACACAGCACTGTGCACATTCATACTGTGTCCTGTCACCTAGTAGGGGCAGTAATGACCGCACACTACACACAGCACTGTGCACATTCATGCTGTGTCCTGTCACCTAGTAGGGGCAGTAATGACCGCACACTACACACAGCACTGTGCACATTCATGCTGTGTCCTGTCACCTAGTAGGAGCAGTAATGGCCGCACACCACACACAGCACTGTGCACATTCATGCTGCGTCCTGTCACCTAGTAGGGGCAGTAATGACCACACATTACACACAGCACTGTGCATATTCATACTGCGTCCTGTCACCTAGTAGGGGCAGTAATGAGCGCACACTACACACAGCACTGTGCACATTCATGCTTTGTCCTGTCACCTAGTAGGGGCAGTAATGAGCGCACACTACACACAGCACTGTGCACATTCATGCTGTGTCCTCTCACCTAGTAGGAGCAGTAATGGCCGCACACTACACACAGCACTGTGCACATTCATACTGCGTCCTGTCACCTAGTAGGGGCAGTAATGAGCGCACACTACACACAGCACTGTGCACATTCATGCTGTGTCCTGTCACCTAGTAGGGGCAGTAATGACCGCACACTACACACAGCACTGTGCACATTCATGCTGTGTCCTCTCACCTAGTAGGAGCAGTAATGACCGCACACTACACACAGCACTGTGCACATTCATACTGCGTCCTGTCACCTAGTAGGAGCAGTAATGGCCGCACACTACACACAGCACTGTGCACATTCATACTGCGTCCTGTCACCTAGTAGGGGCAGTAATGGCCGCACACTACACACAGCACTGTGCACATTCATACTGCGTCCTGTCACCTAGTAGGGGCAGTAATGGCCGCACACTACACACAGCACTGTGCATATTCATACTGTGTCCTGTCACCTAGTAGGAGCAGTAATGGCCGCACACCACACACAGCACTGTGCACATTCATACTGTGTACTGTCACCTAGTAGGAGCAGTAATGGCCGCACACTACACACAGCACTGTGCACATTCATGCTGTGTCCTGTCACCTAGTAGGGGCAGTAATGGCCGCACACTACACACAGCACTGTGCACATTCATACTGCGTCCTGTCACCTAGTAGGAGCAGTAATGGCCGCACACCACACACAGCACTGTGCATATTCATGCTGTGTCCTGTCACCTAGTAGGGGCAGTAATGACCACACATTACACACAGCACTGTGCATATTCATACTGTGTCCTGTCACCTAGTAGGGGCAGTAATGACCGCACACTACACACAGCACTGTGCACATTCATGCTGCGTCCTCTCACCTAGTAGGAGCAGTAATGACCGCACACTACACACAGCACTGTGCACATTCATGCTGCGTCCTCTCACCTAGTAGGAGCAGTAATGACCGCACACTACACACAGCACTGTGCACATTCATGCTGCGTCCTCTCACCTAGTAGGAGCAGTAATGACCGCACACTACACACAGCACTGTGCACATTCATGCTGCGTCCTCTCACCTAGTAGGAGCAGTAATGGCCGCACACTACACACAGCACTGTGCACATTCATACTGCGTCCTGTCACCTAGTAGGGGCAGTAATGACCGCACACTACACACAGCACTGTGCATTCATGCTGTGTCCTGTCACCTAGTAGGAGCAGTAATGACCGCACACCATACACAGCACTGTGCACATTCATGCTGCGTCCTCTCACCTAGTAGGAGCAGTAATGGCCGCACACTACACACAGCACTGTGCACATTCATACTGCGTCCTGTCACCTAGTAGGGGCAGTAATGAGCGCACACTACACACAGCACTGTGCACATTCATGCTGTGTCCTGTCACCTAGTAGGGGCAGTAATGACCGCACACTACACACAGCACTGTGCACATTCATACTGCGTCCTGTCACCTAGTAGGAGCAGTAATGGCCGCACACTACACACAGCACTGTGCACATTCATACTGCGTCCTGTCACCTAGTAGGGGCAGTAATGACCGCACACTACACACAGCACTGTGCATTCATGCTGTGTCCTGTCACCTAGTAGGAGCAGTAATGACCGCACACCATACACAGCACTGTGCACATTCATGCTGCGTCCTCTCACCTAGTAGGAGCAGTAATGGCCGCACACTACACACAGCACTGTGCACATTCATACTGCGTCCTGTCACCTAGTAGGGGCAGTAATGAGCGCACACTACACACAGCACTGTGCACATTCATGCTGTGTCCTGTCACCTAGTAGGAGCAGTAATGACCGCACACTACACACAGCACTGTGCACATTCATACTGCGTCCTGTCACCTAGTAGGAGCAGTAATGGCCGCACACTACACACAGCACTGTGCACATTCATACTGCGTCCTGTCACCTAGTAGGGGCAGTAATGGCCGCACACCACACACAGCACTGTGCACATTCATACTGCGTCCTGTCACCTAGTAGGAGCAGTAATGGCCGCACACTACACACAGCACTGTGCACATTCATACTGTGTCCTGTCACCTAGTAGGAGCAGTAATGGCCGCACACCACACACAGCACTGTGCACATTCATGCTGTGTCCTGTCACCTAGTAGGGGCAGTAATGGCCGCACACTACACACAGCACTGTGCACATTCATACTGCGTCCTGTCACCTAGTAGGAGCAGTAATGGCCGCACACTACACACAGCACTGTGCACATTCATGCTGTGTCCTGTCACCTAGTAGGGGCAGTAATGGCCGCACACTACACACAGCACTGTGCACATTCATGCTGTGTCCTGTCACCTAGTAGGAGCAGTAATAATGACCGCACACTACACACAGCACTGTGCACATTCATACTGTGTCCTGTCACCTAGTAGGAGCAGTAATGGCCGCACACTACACACAGCACTGTGCACATTCATGCTGTGTCCTGTCACCTAGTAGGAGCAGTAATAATGACCGCACACTACACACAGCACTGTGCACATTCATACTGCGTCCTGTCACCTAGTAGGAGCAGTAATGGCCGCACACCACACACAGCACTGTGCATATTCATGCTGTGTCCTGTCACCTAGTAGGGGCAGTAATGACCGCACACTACACACAGCACTGTGCACATTCATACTGTGTCCTGTCACCTAGTAGGGGCAGTAATGACCGCACACTACACACAGCACTGTGCACATTCATGCTGCGTCCTCTCACCTAGTAGGAGCAGTAATGGCCGCACACTACACACAGCACTGTGCACATTCATGCTGTGTCCTGTCACCTAGTAGGGGCAGTAATGGCCGCACACTACACACAGCACTGTGCACATTCATACTGCGTCCTGTCACCTAGTAGGAGCAGTAATGGCCGCACACTACACACAGCACTGTGCACATTCATGCTGTGTCCTGTCACCTAGTAGGAGCAGTAATAATGACCGCACACTACACACAGCACTGTGCACATTCATACTGCGTCCTGTCACCTAGTAGGAGCAGTAATGGCCGCACACCACACACAGCACTGTGCATATTCATGCTGTGTCCTGTCACCTAGTAGGGGCAGTAATGACCGCACACTACACACAGCACTGTGCACATTCATACTGTGTCCTGTCACCTAGTAGGGGCAGTAATGACCGCACACTACACACAGCACTGTGCACATTCATACTGTGTCCTGTCACCTAGTAGGAGCAGTAATGGCCGCACACTACACACAGCACTGTGCACATTCATGCTGTGTCCTGTCACCTAGTAGGAGCAGTAATAATGACCGCACACTACACACAGCACTGTGCACATTCATACTGCGTCCTGTCACCTAGTAGGAGCAGTAATGGCCGCACACCACACACAGCACTGTGCATATTCATGCTGTGTCCTGTCACCTAGTAGGAGCAGTAATAATGACCGCACACTACACACAGCACTGTGCACATTCATACTGTGTCCTGTCACCTAGTAGGGGCAGTAATGACCCCACACTACACACAGCACTGTGCACATTCATACTGCGTCCTGTCACCTAGTAGGGGCAGTAATGACCCCACACTACACACAGCACTGTGCACATTCATACTGCGTCCTGTCACCTAGTAGGAGCAGTAATGACCGCACACTACACACAGCACTGTGCACATTCATGCTGCGTCCTCTCACCTAGTAGGAGCAGTAATGACCACACACTACACACAGCACTGTGCACATTCATAATGCGTCCTGTCACCTAGTAGGGGCAGTAATGACCGCACACTACACACAGCACTGTGCACATTCATGCTGCGTCCTCTCACCTAGTAGGAGCAGTAATGGCCGCACACTACACACAGCACTGTGCACATTCATAATGCGTCCTGTCACCTAGTAGGGGCAGTAATGACCGCACACTACACACAGCACTGTGCACATTCATGCTGTGTCCTGTCACCTAGTAGGGGCAGTAATGGCCGCACACTACACACAGCACTGTGCACATTCATACTGCGTCCTGTCACCTAGTAGGAGCAGTAATGGCCGCACACTACACACAGCACTGTGCACATTCATGCTGTGTCCTGTCACCTAGTAGTAGCAGTAATGGTCGCACACTACACACAGCACTGTGCACATTCATACTGTGTCCTGTCACCTAGTAGGAGCAGTAATGGCCGCACACTACACACAGCACTGTGCACATTCATACTGTGTCCTGTCACCTAGTAGGAGCAGTAATGGTCGCACACTACACACAGCGCTGTGCATATTCATACTATGTCCTGTCACCTAGTAGGGGCAGTAATGACCCCACACTACACACAGCACTGTGCACATTCATACTGTGTCCTGTCACCTAGTAGGGGCAGTAATGACCCCACACTACACACAGCACTGTGCACATTCATGCTGTGTCCTGTCACCTAGTAGGAGCAGTAATGGTCGCACACTACACACAGCACTGTGCACATTCATACTGTGTCCTGTCACCTAGTAGGAGCAGTAATGGCCGCACACTACACACAGCACTGTGCATATTCATACTGTGTCCTGTCACCTAGTAGGGGCAGTAATGACCCCACACTACACACAGCACTGTGCACATTCATACTGCGTCCTGTCACCTAGTAGGGGCAGTAATGACCGCACACTACACACAGCACTGTGCACATTCATACTGCGTCCTGTCACCTAGTAGGGGCAGTAATGACCGCACACTACACACAGCACTGTGCACATTCATACTGTGTACTGTCACCTAGTAGGGGCAGTAATGGTCGCACACTACACACAGCACTGTGCACATTCATACTGTGTCCTGTCACCTAGTAGGGGCAGTAATGGTCGCACACTACACACAGCACTGTGCACATTCATACTGTGTCCTGTCACCTAGTAGGGGCAGTAATGACCGCACACTACACACAGCACTGTGCACATTCATGCTGTGTCCTGTCACCTAGTAGGGGCAGTAATGGCCGCACACCACACACACAGCACTGTGCACATTCATGCTGTGTCCTGTCACCTAGTAGGGGCAGTAATGACCGCACACTACACACAGCACTGTGCACATTCATACTGTGTCCTGTCACCTAGTAGGAGCAGTAATGGCCGCACACCACACACAGCACTGTGCACATTCATGCTGTGTCCTGTCACCTAGTAGGGGCAGTAATGACCGCACACTACACACAGCACTGTGCACATTCATGCTGTGTCCTGTCACCTAGTAGGGGCAGTAATGGCAGCACAATACACACAGCGCTGTGCACACTCATGCTGTGTCCTGTCACCTAGTAGGGGCAGTAATGACCGCACACTACACACAGCACTGTGCACATTCATACTGTGTCCTGTCACCTAGTAGGGGCAGTAATGGCCGCACACCACACACAGCACTGTGCACATTCATACTGTGTCCTGTCACCTAGTAGGAGCAGTACTGACCGCACACCACACACAGCACTGTGCACATTCATACTGCGTCCTGTCACCTAGTAGGGGCAGTAATGGCCGCACACTACACACAGCACTGTGCACATTCATACTGTGTCCTGTCACCTAGTAGGAGCAGTAATGGCCGCACACCACACACAGCACTGTGCACATTCATACTGTGTCCTGTCACCTAGTAGGAGCAGTACTGACCGCACACTACACACAGCACTGTGCACATTCATACTGCGTCCTGTCACCTAGTAGGGGCAGTAATGGCCGCACACTACACACAGCACTGTGCACATTCATACTGTGTCCTCTCACCTAGTAGGGGCAGTAATGGCCGCACACCACACACAGCACTGTGCACATTCATGCTGTGTCCTGTCACCTAGTAGGAGCAGTAATGGCCGCACACTACACACAGCACTGTGCACATTCATGCTGTGTCCTGTCACCTAGTAGGAGCAGTAATGACCGCACACTACACACAGCACTGTGCACATTCATACTGCGTCCTGTAACCTAGTAGGAGCAGTAATGACCGCACACTACACACAGCACTGTGCACATTCATACTACGTCCTGTCACCTAGTAGGGGCAGTAATGACCGCACACTACACACAGCACTGTGCACATTCATACTACGTCCTGTCACCTAGTAGGGGCAGTAATGACCCCACACTAGACACAGCACTGTGCACATTCATACTACGTCCTGTCACCTAGTAGGGGCAGTAATGACCCCACACTACACACAGCACTGTGCACATTCATACTACGTCCTGTCACCTAGTAGGGGCAGTAATGACCCCACACTACACACAGCACTGTG
The DNA here is from genome assembly GCF_051348905.1 of Ranitomeya variabilis. NCBI lineage: Eukaryota > Metazoa > Chordata > Amphibia > Anura > Dendrobatidae > Ranitomeya > Ranitomeya variabilis. The sequence continues at coordinate 604,002,791 of NC_135236.1, forward strand.
CACATTCATACTACGTCCTGTCACCTAGTAGGGGCAGTAATGACCCCACACTACACACAGCACTGTGCACATTCATACTACGTCCTGTCACCTAGTAGGGGCAGTAATGACCCCACACTACACACAGCACTGTGCACATTCATACTACGTCCTGTCACCTAGTAGGGGCAGTAATGACCGCACACTACACACAGCACTGTGCACATTCATGCTGTGTCCTGTCACCTAGTAGGAGCAGTAATGGCCGCACACTACACACAGCGCTGTGCACATTCATGCTGTGTCCTGTCACCTAGTAGGAGCAGTAATGACCGCACACTACACACAGCACTGTGCACATTCATACTGCGTCCTGTCACCTAGTAGGGGCAGTAATGGCCGCACACTACACACAGCACTGTGCACATTCATGCTGTGTCCTGTCACCTAGTAGGAGCAGTAATGGCCGCACACTACACACAGCACTGTGCACATTCATGCTGTGTCCTGTCACCTAGTAGGGGCAGTAATGGCCGCACACTACACACAGCGCTGTGCACATTCATGCTGTGTCCTGTCACCTAGTAGGGGCAGTAATGACCGCACACTACACACAGCACTGTGCACATTCATGCTGTGTCCTGTCACCTAGTAGGAGCAGTAATGACCGCACACTACACACAGCACTGTGCACATTCATACTGTGTCCTGTCACCTAGTAGGAGCAGTAATGGCCGCACACTACACACAGCACTGTGCACATTCATGCTGTGTCCTGTCACCTAGTAGCAGTAATGACCGCACACTACACACAGCACTGTGCACATTCATACTGTGTCCTGTCACCTAGTAGCAGTAATGACCGCACACTACACACAGCACTGTGCACATTCATACTGTGTCCTGTCACCTAGTAGGAGCAGTAATGGCCGCACACTACACACAGCACTGTGCACATTCATGCTGTGTCCTGTCACCTAGTAGGGGCAGTAATGGCCGCACACTACACACAGCACTGTGCACATTCATACTGCGTCCTGTCACCTAGTAGGAGCAGTAATGGCCGCACACTACACACAGCACTGTGCACATTCATGCTGTGTCCTGTCACCTAGTAGGGGCAGTAATGGCCGCACACTACACACAGCACTGTGCACATTCATACTGCGTCCTGTCACCTAGTAGGAGCAGTAATGGCCGCACACTACACACAGCACTGTGCACATTCATGCTGTGTCCTGTCACCTAGTAGGGGCAGTAATGGCCGCACAATACACACAGCGCTGTGCACATTCATACTGTGTCCTGTCACCTAGTAGGGGCAGTAATGACCCCACACTACACACAGCACTGTGCACATTCATACTGTGTCCTGTCACCTAGTAGGGGCAGTAATGGCCGCACACTACACACAGCGCTGTGCACATTCATGCTGTGTCCTGTCACCTAGTAGGAGCAGTAATGACCGCACACTACACACAGCACTGTGCACATTCATACTGCGTCCTGTCACCTAGTAGGGGCAGTAATGGCCGCACACTACACACAGCACTGTGCACATTCATGCTGTGTCCTGTCACCTAGTAGGGGCAGTAATGGCCGCACACTACACACAGCACTGTGCACATTCATGCTGTGTCCTGTCACCTAGTAGGAGCAGTAATGACCGCACACTACACACAGCACTGTGCACATTCATACTGTGTCCTGTCACCTAGTAGGGGCAGTAATGGCCGCACACCACACACAGCACTGTGCACATTCATGCTGTGTCCTGTCACCTAGTAGGAGCAGTAATGGCCGCACACCACACACAGCACTGTGCACATTCATGCTGTGTACTGTCACCTAGTAGGGGCAGTAATGACCGCACACCACACACAGCACTGTGCACATTCATACTGTGTCCTGTCACCTAGTAGGAGCAGTACTGACCGCACACCACACACAGCACTGTGCACATTCATACTGCGTCCTGTCACCTAGTAGGGGCAGTAATGGCCGCACACTACACACAGCACTGTGCACATTCATACTGTGTCCTGTCACCTAGTAGGAGCAGTAATGGCCGCACACCACACACAGCACTGTGCACATTCATACTGTGTCCTGTCACCTAGTAGGAGCAGTACTGACCGCACACTACACACAGCACTGTGCACATTCATACTGCGTCCTGTCACCTAGTAGGGGCAGTAATGGCCGCACACTACACACAGCACTGTGCACATTCATACTGTGTCCTCTCACCTAGTAGGGGCAGTAATGGCCGCACACCACACACAGCACTGTGCACATTCATGCTGTGTCCTGTCACCTAGTAGGAGCAGTAATGGCCGCACACTACACACAGCACTGTGCACATTCATGCTGTGTCCTGTCACCTAGTAGGAGCAGTAATGACCGCACACTACACACAGCACTGTGCACATTCATACTGCGTCCTGTAACCTAGTAGGAGCAGTAATGACCGCACACTACACACAGCACTGTGCACATTCATACTGCGTCCTGTCACCTAGTAGGGGCAGTAATGACCGCACACTACACACAGCACTGTGCACATTCATACTACGTCCTGTCACCTAGTAGGGGCAGTAATGACCGCACACTACACACAGCACTGTGCACATTCATACTACGTCCTGTCACCTAGTAGGGGCAGTAATGACCCCACACTAGACACAGCACTGTGCACATTCATACTACGTCCTGTCACCTAGTAGGGGCAGTAATGACCCCACACTACACACAGCACTGTGCACATTCATACTACGTCCTGTCACCTAGTAGGGGCAGTAATGACCCCACACTACACACAGCACTGTGCACATTCATACTACGTCCTGTCACCTAGTAGGGGCAGTAATGACCCCACACTACACACAGCACTGTGCACATTCATACTACGTCCTGTCACCTAGTAGGGGCAGTAATGACCCCACACTACACACAGCACTGTGCACATTCATACTACGTCCTGTCACCTAGTAGGGGCAGTAATGACCGCACACTACACACAGCACTGTGCACATTCATGCTGCGTCCTGTCACCTAGTAGGAGCAGTAATGGCCGCACACTACACACAGCGCTGTGCACATTCATGCTGTGTCCTGTCACCTAGTAGGAGCAGTAATGACCGCACACTACACACAGCACTGTGCACATTCATACTGCGTCCTGTCACCTAGTAGGGGCAGTAATGGCCGCACACTACACACAGCACTGTGCACATTCATGCTGTGTCCTGTCACCTAGTAGGAGCAGTAATGGCCGCACACTACACACAGCACTGTGCACATTCATGCTGTGTCCTGTCACCTAGTAGGGGCAGTAATGGCCGCACACTACACACAGCGCTGTGCACATTCATGCTGTGTCCTGTCACCTAGTAGGGGCAGTAATGACCGCACACTACACACAGCACTGTGCACATTCATGCTGTGTCCTGTCACCTAGTAGGAGCAGTAATGACCGCACACTACACACAGCACTGTGCACATTCATACTGTGTCCTGTCACCTAGTAGGAGCAGTAATGGCCGCACACTACACACAGCACTGTGCACATTCATGCTGTGTCCTGTCACCTAGTAGCAGTAATGACCGCACACTACACACAGCACTGTGCACATTCATACTGTGTCCTGTCACCTAGTAGCAGTAATGACCGCACACTACACACAGCACTGTGCACATTCATACTGTGTCCTGTCACCTAGTAGGAGCAGTAATGGCCGCACACTACACACAGCACTGTGCACATTCATGCTGTGTCCTGTCACCTAGTAGGGGCAGTAATGGCCGCACACTACACACAGCACTGTGCACATTCATACTGCGTCCTGTCACCTAGTAGGAGCAGTAATGGCCGCACACTACACACAGCACTGTGCACATTCATGCTGTGTCCTGTCACCTAGTAGGGGCAGTAATGGCCGCACACTACACACAGCACTGTGCACATTCATACTGCGTCCTGTCACCTAGTAGGAGCAGTAATGGCCGCACACTACACACAGCACTGTGCACATTCATGCTGTGTCCTGTCACCTAGTAGGGGCAGTAATGGCCGCACAATACACACAGCGCTGTGCACATTCATACTGTGTCCTGTCACCTAGTAGGGGCAGTAATGACCCCACACTACACACAGCACTGTGCACATTCATACTGTGTCCTGTCACCTAGTAGGGGCAGTAATGGCCGCACACTACACACAGCGCTGTGCACATTCATGCTGTGTCCTGTCACCTAGTAGGAGCAGTAATGACCGCACACTACACACAGCACTGTGCACATTCATACTGCGTCCTGTCACCTAGTAGGGGCAGTAATGGCCGCACACTACACACAGCACTGTGCACATTCATGCTGTGTCCTGTCACCTAGTAGGGGCAGTAATGGCCGCACACTACACACAGCACTGTGCACATTCATGCTGTGTCCTGTCACCTAGTAGGAGCAGTAATGACCGCACACTACACACAGCACTGTGCACATTCATACTGTGTCCTGTCACCTAGTAGGGGCAGTAATGGCCGCACACCACACACAGCACTGTGCACATTCATGCTGTGTCCTGTCACCTAGTAGGAGCAGTAATGGCCGCACACCACACACAGCACTGTGCACATTCATGCTGTGTACTGTCACCTAGTAGGGGCAGTAATGACCGCACACTACACACAGCACTGTGCACATTCATACTGCGTCCTGTCACCTAGTAGGAGCAGTAATGGCCGCACACTACACACAGCACTGTGCACATTCATGCTGTGTCCTGTCACCTAGTAGGAGCAGTAATGGCCGCACACTACACACAGCACTGTGCACATTCATGCTGTGTCCTGTCACCTAGTAGGAGCAGTAATGGCCGCACACTACACACAGCACTGTGCACATTCATACTGTGTCCTGTCACCTAGTAGGAGCAGTAATGGCCGCACACTACACACAGCACTGTGCACATTCATGCTGTGTCCTGTCACCTAGTAGGGGCAGTAATGGCCGCACACTACACACAGCACTGTGCACATTCATACTGTGTCCTGTCACCTAGTAGGGGCAGTAATGGCCGCACACTACACACAGCACTGTGCACATTCATACTGTGTCCTGTCACCTAGTAGGGGCAGTAATGGCCGCACACTACACACAGCACTGTGCACATTCATAGTGTGTCCTGTCACCTAGTAGGGGCAGTAATGGCCGCACACTACACACAGCACTGTGCACATTCATGCTGTGTCCTGTCACCTAGTAGGGGCAGTAATGGCCGCACACTACACACAGCACTGTGCACATTCATGCTGTGTCCTGTCACCTAGTAGGAGCAGTAATGACCGCACACTACACACAGCACTGTGCACATTCATACTGTGTCCTGTCACCTAGTAGGGGCAGTAATGGCCGCACACCACACACAGCACTGTGCACATTCATGCTGTGTCCTGTCACCTAGTAGGAGCAGTAATGGCCGCACACCACACACAGCACTGTGCACATTCATGCTGTGTACTGTCACCTAGTAGGGGCAGTAATGACCGCACACCACACACAGCACTGTGCACATTCATACTGTGTCCTGTCACCTAGTAGGAGCAGTACTGACCGCACACCACACACAGCACTGTGCACATTCATACTGCGTCCTGTCACCTAGTAGGGGCAGTAATGGCCGCACACTACACACAGCACTGTGCACATTCATACTGTGTCCTGTCACCTAGTAGGAGCAGTAATGGCCGCACACCACACACAGCACTGTGCACATTCATACTGTGTCCTGTCACCTAGTAGGAGCAGTACTGACCGCACACTACACACAGCACTGTGCACATTCATACTGCGTCCTGTCACCTAGTAGGGGCAGTAATGGCCGCACACTACACACAGCACTGTGCACATTCATACTGTGTCCTCTCACCTAGTAGGGGCAGTAATGGCCGCACACCACACACAGCACTGTGCACATTCATGCTGTGTCCTGTCACCTAGTAGGAGCAGTAATGGCCGCACACTACACACAGCACTGTGCACATTCATGCTGTGTCCTGTCACCTAGTAGGAGCAGTAATGACCGCACACTACACACAGCACTGTGCACATTCATACTGCGTCCTGTAACCTAGTAGGAGCAGTAATGACCGCACACTACACACAGCACTGTGCACATTCATACTACGTCCTGTCACCTAGTAGGGGCAGTAATGACCGCACACTACACACAGCACTGTGCACATTCATACTACGTCCTGTCACCTAGTAGGGGCAGTAATGACCCCACACTAGACACAGCACTGTGCACATTCATACTACGTCCTGTCACCTAGTAGGGGCAGTAATGACCCCACACTACACACAGCACTGTGCACATTCATACTACGTCCTGTCACCTAGTAGGGGCAGTAATGACCCCACACTACACACAGCACTGTGCACATTCATACTACGTCCTGTCACCTAGTAGGGGCAGTAATGACCCCACACTACACACAGCACTGTGCACATTCATACTACGTCCTGTCACCTAGTAGGGGCAGTAATGACCGCACACTACACACAGCACTGTGCACATTCATGCTGCGTCCTGTCACCTAGTAGGAGCAGTAATGGCCGCACACTACACACAGCGCTGTGCACATTCATGCTGTGTCCTGTCACCTAGTAGGAGCAGTAATGACCGCACACTACACACAGCACTGTGCACATTCATACTGCGTCCTGTCACCTAGTAGGGGCAGTAATGGCCGCACACTACACACAGCACTGTGCACATTCATGCTGTGTCCTGTCACCTAGTAGGAGCAGTAATGGCCGCACACTACACACAGCACTGTGCACATTCATGCTGTGTCCTGTCACCTAGTAGGGGCAGTAATGGCCGCACACTACACACAGCGCTGTGCACATTCATGCTGTGTCCTGTCACCTAGTAGGGGCAGTAATGACCGCACACTACACACAGCACTGTGCACATTCATGCTGTGTCCTGTCACCTAGTAGGAGCAGTAATGACCGCACACTACACACAGCACTGTGCACATTCATGCTGTGTCCTGTCACCTAGTAGCAGTAATGACCGCACACTACACACAGCACTGTGCACATTCATACTGTGTCCTGTCACCTAGTAGCAGTAATGACCGCACACTACACACAGCACTGTGCACATTCATACTGTGTCCTGTCACCTAGTAGGAGCAGTAATGACCGCACACTACACACAGCACTGTGCACATTCATACTACGTCCTGTCACCTAGTAGGGGCAGTAATGACCCCACACTACACACAGCACTGTGCACATTCATACTACGTCCTGTCACCTAGTAGGGGCAGTAATGACCCCACACTACACACAGCACTGTGCACATTCATACTACGTCCTGTCACCTAGTAGGGGCAGTAATGACCCCACACTACACACAGCACTGTGCACATTCATACTACGTCCTGTCACCTAGTAGGGGCAGTAATGACCGCACACTACACACAGCACTGTGCACATTCATGCTGCGTCCTGTCACCTAGTAGGAGCAGTAATGGCCGCACACTACACACAGCGCTGTGCACATTCATGCTGTGTCCTGTCACCTAGTAGGAGCAGTAATGACCGCACACTACACACAGCACTGTGCACATTCATACTGCGTCCTGTCACCTAGTAGGGGCAGTAATGGCCGCACACTACACACAGCACTGTGCACATTCATGCTGTGTCCTGTCACCTAGTAGGAGCAGTAATGGCCGCACACTACACACAGCACTGTGCACATTCATGCTGTGTCCTGTCACCTAGTAGGGGCAGTAATGGCCGCACACTACACACAGCGCTGTGCACATTCATGCTGTGTCCTGTCACCTAGTAGGGGCAGTAATGACCGCACACTACACACAGCACTGTGCACATTCATGCTGTGTCCTGTCACCTAGTAGGAGCAGTAATGACCGCACACTACACACAGCACTGTGCACATTCATACTGTGTCCTGTCACCTAGTAGGAGCAGTAATGGCCGCACACTACACACAGCACTGTGCACATTCATGCTGTGTCCTGTCACCTAGTAGCAGTAATGACCGCACACTACACACAGCACTGTGCACATTCATACTGTGTGCTGTCACCTAGTAGCAGTAATGACCGCACACTACACACAGCACTGTGCACATTCATACTGTGTCCTGTCACCTAGTAGGAGCAGTAATGGCCGCACACTACACACAGCACTGTGCACATTCATGCTGTGTCCTGTCACCTAGTAGGGGCAGTAATGGCCGCACACTACACACAGCACTGTGCACATTCATACTGCGTCCTGTCACCTAGTAGGAGCAGTAATGGCCGCACACTACACACAGCACTGTGCACATTCATGCTGTGTCCTGTCACCTAGTAGGGGCAGTAATGGCCGCACACTACACACAGCACTGTGCACATTCATACTGCGTCCTGTCACCTAGTAGGAGCAGTAATGGCCGCACACTACACACAGCACTGTGCACATTCATGCTGTGTCCTGTCACCTAGTAGGGGCAGTAATGGCCGCACAATACACACAGCGCTGTGCACATTCATACTGTGTCCTGTCACCTAGTAGGGGCAGTAATGACCCCACACTACACACAGCACTGTGCACATTCATACTGTGTCCTGTCACCTAGTAGGAGCAGTAATGGCCGCACACTACACACAGCACTGTGCACATTCATGCTGTGTCCTGTCACCTAGTAGGGGCAGTAATGGCCGCACACTACACACAGCACTGTGCACATTCATACTGCGTCCTGTCACCTAGTAGGAGCAGTAATGGCCGCACACTACACACAGCACTGTGCACATTCATGCTGTGTCCTGTCACCTAGTAGGGGCAGTAATGGCCGCACAATACACACAGCGCTGTGCACATTCATACTGTGTCCTGTCACCTAGTAGGGGCAGTAATGACCCCACACTACACACAGCACTGTGCACATTCATACTGTGTCCTGTCACCTAGTAGGGGCAGTAATGGCCGCACACTACACACAGCACTGTGCACATTCATACTGCGTCCTGTCACCTAGTAGGGGCAGTAATGGCCGCACACTACACACAGCACTGTGCACATTCATGCTGTGTCCTGTCACCTAGTAGGGGCAGTAATGGCCGCACACTACACACAGCACTGTGCACATTCATGCTGTGTCCTGTCACCTAGTAGGAGCAGTAATGACCGCACACTACACACAGCACTGTGCACATTCATACTGTGTCCTGTCACCTAGTAGGAGCAGTAATGACCGCACACTACACACAGCACTGTGCACATTCATACTACGTCCTGTCACCTAGTAGGGGCAGTAATGGCCGCACACTACACACAGCACTGTGCACATTCATGCTGTGTCCTGTCACCTAGTAGGAGCAGTAATGACCGCACACTACACACAGCACTGTGCACATTCATGCTGTGTCCTGTCACCTAGTAGGAGCAGTAATGACCGCACACTACACACAGCACTGTGCACATTCATACTGTGTCCTGTCACCTAGTAGGGGCAGTAATGGCCGCACACCACACACAGCACTGTGCACATTCATGCTGTGTCCTGTCACCTAGTAGGAGCAGTAATGGCCGCACACCACACACAGCACTGTGCACATTCATGCTGTGTACTGTCACCTAGTAGGGGCAGTAATGACCGCACACTACACACAGCACTGTGCACATTCATACTGCGTCCTGTCACCTAGTAGGAGCAGTAATGGCCGCACACTACACACAGCACTGTGCACATTCATGCTGTGTCCTGTCACCTAGTAGGAGCAGTAATGGCCGCACACTACACACAGCACTGTGCACATTCATGCTGTGTCCTGTCACCTAGTAGGAGCAGTAATGGCCGCACACTACACACAGCACTGTGCACATTCATACTGTGTCCTGTCACCTAGTAGGAGCAGTAATGGCCGCACACTACACACAGCACTGTGCACATTCATGCTGTGTCCTGTCACCTAGTAGGGGCAGTAATGGCCGCACACTACACACAGCACTGTGCACATTCATACTGTGTCCTGTCACCTAGTAGGGGCAGTAATGGCCGCACACTACACACAGCACTGTGCACATTCATACTGTGTCCTGTCACCTAGTAGGGGCAGTAATGGCCGCACACTACACACAGCACTGTGCACATTCATAGTGTGTCCTGTCACCTAGTAGGGGCAGTAATGGCCGCACACTACACACAGCACTGTGCACATTCATGCTGTGTCCTGTCACCTAGTAGGGGCAGTAATGGCCGCACACTACACACAGCACTGTGCACATTCATGCTGTGTCCTGTCACCTAGTAGGAGCAGTAATGACCGCACACTACACACAGCACTGTGCACATTCATACTGTGTCCTGTCACCTAGTAGGGGCAGTAATGGCCGCACACCACACACAGCACTGTGCACATTCATGCTGTGTCCTGTCACCTAGTAGGAGCAGTAATGGCCGCACACCACACACAGCACTGTGCACATTCATGCTGTGTACTGTCACCTAGTAGGGGCAGTAATGACCGCACACCACACACAGCACTGTGCACATTCATACTGTGTCCTGTCACCTAGTAGGAGCAGTACTGACCGCACACCACACACAGCACTGTGCACATTCATACTGCGTCCTGTCACCTAGTAGGGGCAGTAATGGCCGCACACTACACACAGCACTGTGCACATTCATACTGTGTCCTGTCACCTAGTAGGAGCAGTAATGGCCGCACACCACACACAGCACTGTGCACATTCATACTGTGTCCTGTCACCTAGTAGGAGCAGTACTGACCGCACACTACACACAGCACTGTGCACATTCATACTGCGTCCTGTCACCTAGTAGGGGCAGTAATGGCCGCACACTACACACAGCACTGTGCACATTCATACTGTGTCCTCTCACCTAGTAGGGGCAGTAATGGCCGCACACCACACACAGCACTGTGCACATTCATGCTGTGTCCTGTCACCTAGTAGGAGCAGTAATGGCCGCACACTACACACAGCACTGTGCACATTCATGCTGTGTCCTGTCACCTAGTAGGAGCAGTAATGACCGCACACTACACACAGCACTGTGCACATTCATACTGCGTCCTGTAACCTAGTAGGAGCAGTAATGACCGCACACTACACACAGCACTGTGCACATTCATACTACGTCCTGTCACCTAGTAGGGGCAGTAATGACCGCACACTACACACAGCACTGTGCACATTCATACTACGTCCTGTCACCTAGTAGGGGCAGTAATGACCCCACACTAGACACAGCACTGTGCACATTCATACTACGTCCTGTCACCTAGTAGGGGCAGTAATGACCCCACACTACACACAGCACTGTGCACATTCATACTACGTCCTGTCACCTAGTAGGGGCAGTAATGACCCCACACTACACACAGCACTGTGCACATTCATACTACGTCCTGTCACCTAGTAGGGGCAGTAATGACCCCACACTACACACAGCACTGTGCACATTCATACTACGTCCTGTCACCTAGTAGGGGCAGTAATGACCCCACACTACACACAGCACTGTGCACATTCATACTACGTCCTGTCACCTAGTAGGGGCAGTAATGACCCCACACTACACACAGCACTGTGCACATTCATACTACGTCCTGTCACCTAGTAGGGGCAGTAATGACCGCACACTACACACAGCACTGTGCACATTCATGCTGCGTCCTGTCACCTAGTAGGAGCAGTAATGGCCGCACACTACACACAGCGCTGTGCACATTCATGCTGTGTCCTGTCACCTAGTAGGAGCAGTAATGACCGCACACTACACACAGCACTGTGCACATTCATACTGCGTCCTGTCACCTAGTAGGGGCAGTAATGGCCGCACACTACACACAGCACTGTGCACATTCATGCTGTGTCCTGTCACCTAGTAGGAGCAGTAATGGCCGCACACTACACACAGCACTGTGCACATTCATGCTGTGTCCTGTCACCTAGTAGGGGCAGTAATGGCCGCACACTACACACAGCGCTGTGCACATTCATGCTGTGTCCTGTCACCTAGTAGGGGCAGTAATGACCGCACACTACACACAGCACTGTGCACATTCATGCTGTGTCCTGTCACCTAGTAGGAGCAGTAATGACCGCACACTACACACAGCACTGTGCACATTCATACTGTGTCCTGTCACCTAGTAGGAGCAGTAATGGCCGCACACTACACACAGCACTGTGCACATTCATGCTGTGTCCTGTCACCTAGTAGCAGTAATGACCGCACACTACACACAGCACTGTGCACATTCATACTGTGTGCTGTCACCTAGTAGCAGTAATGACCGCACACTACACACAGCACTGTGCACATTCATACTGTGTCCTGTCACCTAGTAGGAGCAGTAATGGCCGCACACTACACACAGCACTGTGCACATTCATGCTGTGTCCTGTCACCTAGTAGGGGCAGTAATGGCCGCACACTACACACAGCACTGTGCACATTCATACTGCGTCCTGTCACCTAGTAGGAGCAGTAATGGCCGCACACTACACACAGCACTGTGCACATTCATGCTGTGTCCTGTCACCTAGTAGGGGCAGTAATGGCCGCACACTACACACAGCACTGTGCACATTCATACTGCGTCCTGTCACCTAGTAGGAGCAGTAATGGCCGCACACTACACACAGCACTGTGCACATTCATGCTGTGTCCTGTCACCTAGTAGGGGCAGTAATGGCCGCACAATACACACAGCGCTGTGCACATTCATACTGTGTCCTGTCACCTAGTAGGGGCAGTAATGACCCCACACTACACACAGCACTGTGCACATTCATACTGTGTCCTGTCACCTAGTAGGAGCAGTAATGGCCGCACACTACACACAGCACTGTGCACATTCATGCTGTGTCCTGTCACCTAGTAGGGGCAGTAATGGCCGCACACTACACACAGCACTGTGCACATTCATACTGCGTCCTGTCACCTAGTAGGAGCAGTAATGGCCGCACACTACACACAGCACTGTGCACATTCATGCTGTGTCCTGTCACCTAGTAGGGGCAGTAATGGCCGCACAATACACACAGCGCTGTGCACATTCATACTGTGTCCTGTCACCTAGTAGGGGCAGTAATGACCCCACACTACACACAGCACTGTGCACATTCATACTGTGTCCTGTCACCTAGTAGGGGCAGTAATGGCCGCACACTACACACAGCACTGTGCACATTCATACTGCGTCCTGTCACCTAGTAGGGGCAGTAATGGCCGCACACTACACACAGCACTGTGCACATTCATGCTGTGTCCTGTCACCTAGTAGGGGCAGTAATGGCCGCACACTACACACAGCACTGTGCACATTCATGCTGTGTCCTGTCACCTAGTAGGAGCAGTAATGACCGCACACTACACACAGCACTGTGCACATTCATACTGTGTCCTGTCACCTAGTAGGAGCAGTAATGGCCGCACACTACACACAGCACTGTGCACATTCATACTGCGTCCTGTCACCTAGTAGGAGCAGTAATGGCCGCACACTACACACAGCACTGTGCACATTCATGCTGTGTCCTGTCACCTAGTAGGGGCAGTAATGGCCGCACACTACACACAGCACTGTGCACATTCATACTACGTCCTGTCACCTAGTAGGAGCAGTAATGACCGCACACCACACACAGCACTGTGCACATTCATACTGCGTCCTGTCACCTAGTAGGAGCAGTAATGGCCGCACACTACACACAGCACTGTGCACATTCATGCTGTGTCCTGTCACCTAGTAGGAGCAGTAATGGCCGCACACTACACACAGCACTGTGCACATTCATACTGTGTCCTGTCACCTAGTAGGGGCAGTAATGGCCGCACACTACACACAGCACTGCAGGAAAAGACAGCAGACACCCCGCCCCCACTGTACGCGCTGACGTCACCGCACACACCCTCAGAACGTGCTGGCCCGCAATAAATGAAAGCGGGTGGGCGGGGCTTCGAGCACCGGAAATTGCGTTTGGAGCGGGAGCTGAGCCCAAGCTCCGGGAGGAGGTGATAGCGATAAAGGAGGGGTGCATGACGTCACGGCGGCCATTACGCGGAGCAGGACAGGCTGGGAGGTGACGAGCCGGCGCTCCGAGGAGAAGCTGCATTCTCTGCGGACTCTGGGATCTGATTGGTGTCGGGCCGCTCCGATCCCCGGATTGTTCTCCCTTGCGGGGCCGTCACACGGCTGTGACATCGCGTTTTTTGGCTCCGGTTAGATTAGACCGCCTCTGACAGCAGCCTCTGTGGTCCTTCCCCCGGCCCAGCGGCCACAGCCCGGCTTCCCCTCAGCATGGACGAGAAGGCGTTCACCAAGGAGCTGGATCAATGGATCGAGCAGCTGAATGAATGTAAGCAGCTGTCGGAGAGCCAGGTGAAGACGCTGTGTGAGAAGGTGAGGACCGGCGGCGGCACTGACATGGGACTGCTTGTCCCGGGGTCTTCAGGTCCCGGCATGGCCAGGCCTCGGGGAGAGCGGGGGGACGGGGCAGGCGCCGCCGGAGAATACTGCAGGTGTGGCCGGCGCGGGCCGGGCACCTATCACCGGCGGGCTGATGGCGGCACACTGCCCGGTGCTGTCCTGCGGACTGGAGCGCATCTCATGGCGTCCGCTCCTAAGATGGCGGCGACTGCTCCTCCCGCCCCCTCCGCAGGAATGCGTACACCGCCGTGAGGAGAGGACTGGATAGTGTGCTCGTGAGGGGAGGCCGGGTGTACAGTGTGTGCTGGGGAGGGGAGGCCGGGTGTACAGTGTGTGCTGGGAGGGGAGGCCGGGTGTACAGTGTGTGCTGGGAGGGGAGGCCGGGTGTACAGTGTGTGCTGTGAGGGGAGGCCGGGTGTACAGTGTGTGCTGGGAGGGGAGGCCGGGTGTACAGTGTGTGCTGGGAGGGGAGGCCGGGTGTACAGTGTGTGCTGGGAGGGGAGGCCGGGGGTACAGTGTGTGCTGGGGAGGGGAGGCCGGGTGTACAGTGTGTGCTGGGGAGGGGAGGCCGGGTGTACAGTGTGTGCTGGGGAGGGGAGGCCGGGTGTACAGTGTGTGCTGGGAGGGGAGGCCGGGGGTACAGTGTGTGCTGGGGAGGGGAGGCCGGGTGTACACTGTACAGTGTGTGCTGGGGAGGGGAGGCAGGGGGTACAGTGTGTGCTGGGGAGGGGAGGCCGGGTGTACAGTGTGTGCTGGGGAGGGGAGGCCGGGTGTACAGTGTGTGCTGGGGAGGGGAGGCCGGGTGTACACTGTACAGTGTGTGCTGGGAGGGGAGGCCGGGTGTACAGTGTGTGCTGGGAGGGGAGGCCGGGGGTACAGTGTGTGCTGGGGAGGGGAGGCCGGGTGTACAGTGTGTGCTGGGAGGGGAGGCCGGGTGTACAGTGTGTGCTGGGAGGGGAGGCCGGGTGTACAGTGTGTGCTGGGAGGGGAGGCCGGGTGTACAGTGTGTGCTGGGAGGGGAGGCCGGGGGTACAGTGTGTGCTGGGGAGGGGAGGCCGGGTGTACACTGTACAGTGTGTGCTGGGAGGGGAGGCAGGGGGTACAGTGTGTGCTGGGGAGGGGAGGCCGGGTGTACAGTGTGTGCTGGGGAGGGGAGGCCGGGTGTACAGTGTGTGCTGGGGAGGGGAGGCCGGGTGTACACTGTACAGTGTGTGCTGGGAGGGGAGGCCGGGTGTACAGTGTGTGCTGTGAGGGGAGGCCGGGTGTACACTGTACAGTGTGTGCTGGGAGGGGAGGCCGGGTGTACACTGTACAGTGTGTGCTGGGAGGGGAGGCCGGGGTGTACAGTGTGTGCTGGGAGGGGAGGCCGGGGTGTACAGTGTGTGCTGGGAGGGGAGGCCGGGGGTACAGTGTGTGCTGGGAGGGGAGGCCGGGTGTACACTGTACAGTGTGTGCTGGGAGGGGAGGCCGGGTGTACACTGTACAGTGTGTGCTGGGAGGGGAGGCCGGGTGTACACTGTACAGTGTGTGCTGGGAGGGGAGGCCGGGTGTACAGTGTGTGCTGGGAGGGGAGGCCGGGTGTACAGTGTGTGCTGGGAGGGGAGGCCGGGTGTACACTGTACAGTGTGTGCTGGTAGGGGAGGCCGGGTGTAGTGTGTGCTGGGAGGGGAGGCCGGGTGTACAGTGTGTGCTGGGAGGGGAGGCCGGGGGTACAGTGTGTGCTGGGAGGGGAGGCCGGGGGTACAGTGTGTGCTGGGAGGGGAGGCCGGGGGTACAGTGTGTGCTGGGAGGGGAGGCCGGGTGTACACTGTACAGTGTGTGCTGGGAGGGGAGGCCGGGTGTACAGTGTGTGCTGTGAGGGGAGGCCGGGTGTACACTGTACAGTGTGTGCTGGGAGGGGAGGCCGGGTGTACACTGTACAGTGTGTGCTGGGAGGGGAGGCCGGGGGTACAGTGTGTGCTGTGAGGGGAGGCCGGGTGTACACTGTACAGTGTGTGCTGGGAGGGGAGGCCGGGTGTACACTGTACAGTGTGTGCTGGGAGGGGAGGCCGGGTGTACACTGTACAGTGTGTGCTGGGAGGGGAGGCCGGGTGTACACTGTACAGTGTGTGCTGGGAGGGGAGGCCGGGGGTACAGTGTGTGCTGTGAGGGGAGGCCGGGTGTACACTGTACAGTGTGTGCTGGGAGGGGAGGCCGGGTGTACACTGTACAGTGTGTGCTGGGAGGGGAAGCCGGGTGTACAGTGTGTGCTGTGAGGGGAGGCCGGGTGTACACTGTACAGTGTGTGCTGGGAGGGGAGGCCGGGTGTACACTGTACAGTGTGTGCTGGGAGGGGAGGCCGGGTGTACAGTGTGTGCTGGGAGGGGAGGCCGGGGGTACAGTGTGTGCTGTGAGGGGAGGCCGGGTGTACACTGTACAGTGTGTGCTGGGAGGGGAGGCCGGGTGTACACTGTACAGTGTGTGCTGGGAGGGGAGGCCGGGGGTACAGTGTGTGCTGGGAGGGGAGGCCGGGTGTACACTGTACAGTGTGTGCTGGGAGGGGAGGCCGGGTGTACACTGTACAGTGTGTGCTGGGAGGGGAGGCCGGGTGTACACTGTACAGTGTGTGCTGGGAGGGGAGGCCGGGTGTACACTGTACAGTGTGTGCTGGGAGGGGAGGCCGGGTGTACAGTGTGTGCTGGGAGGGGAGGCCGGGTGTACAGTGTGTGCTGGGGAGGGGAGGCCGGGTGTACAGTGTGTGCTGGGGAGGGGAGGCCGGGTGTACAGTGTGTGCTGGGGAGGGGAGGCCGGGTGTACAGTGTGTGCTGGGGAGGGGAGGCCGGGTGTACAGTGTGTGCTGGGGAGGGGAGGCCGGGTGTACAGTGTGTGCTGGGGAGGGGAGGCCGGGTGTACAGTGTGTGCTGGGGAGGGGAGGCCGGGTGTACAGTGTGTGCTGGGGAGGGGAGGCCGGGTGTACAGTGTGTGCTGGGGAGGGGAGGCCGGGTGTACAGTGTGTGCTGGGGAGGGGAGGCCGGGTGTACAGTGTGTGCTGGGGAGGGGAGGCCGGGTGTACAGTGTGTGCTGGGGAGGGGAGGCCGGGTGTACAGTGTGTGCTGGGGAGGGGAGGCCGGGTGTACAGTGTGTGCTGGGGAGGGGAGGCCGGGTGTACAGTGTGTGCTGGGGAGGGGAGGCCGGGTGTACAGTGTGTGCTGGGGAGGGGAGGCCGGGTGTACAGTGTGTGCTGGGGAGGGGAGGCCGGGTGTACAGTGTGTGCTCGGGAGGGGAGGCCGGGTGTACAGTGTGTGCTCGTGAGGGGAGGCCGGGGGTACAGTGTGTGCTGGGGAGGGGAGGCCGGGTGAGTAGATGTGTAAAGCATTTTGTCATGTGTTCTTTGTGGTGGGGCGGCTCACGGCCTCCTCTGTACGATGTGACTCGCCTGGTGCTGTGCGGTGTGGTGGCTCATGCCCTCTGTACGATGTGACGCGGCAGCTCACGGCTTCCTCTGCACTATGGTGCGCATGGTGCTGTGTGGTGCGGCGGATCGTGTACGGGGATATAGTGTGCCCATCACTCCGGTAGATGGTGTATCTCCATCGTAGCTTTCCTAGTAGTTATGATGATCCTTCTAGACAGTCATGCATTATGCTATTCCTTCTGTGCACAGGCATTCGTCAGGTGTGGGCCTCTTACCCTGCCCATGTGCACCAGCTAACTGCAATGGTGTGGCACAGCTGGGAGATGATGGGTACCCAGTGCCAATCCCACGTGATACTTCATTTATTTCTGATCTGCCTGTTTTGTCCGGTATATTGATAGCCTGTCCTAACCTCGTGTACCCAATCTTCATGTTCATCGTTGATCAGGCTGTGGGTCAGGTGTGTTGTCTTACACCAGTGGGATTTGCAGATACTACTATATTGGGGTCCCACATTATGCAGGGTGGCAGTGACGTATTCCACTATATGGGCACATATTGCACATTGCTGAGGACAGGCGCTCTGTGGGTATGGCTGGCGCTCTGTGGGTATGGCTGGCGCTCTGTGGGTATGGCTGGCGCTCTGTGGGTATGGCTGGCGCTCTGTGGGTATGGCTGGCGCTCTGTGGGTATGGCTGGCGCTTGTGCTGGGACAACATGTGTTCTGGCATCTCTGGGTTTGTGCAGGGCTTTGTGGGGTCTCCACACTTGCACAGATCTATTGGCATATTCTGTGTAGATGGGGATTAGGATGCGTAAGTCGGAGTTGTTGTGACCTTACTGCTGTATGGACGGTGTCTCGGGGTGGAGGATCTGTATGGGACGGTGTGGGTTGCACCCTAATGTCCCATCACGGAGTCTATGTAACCTCAGTACTGTCATGCATGGCCTGTGACATGTCAGATGTCCCACTAGCAGCTTGTGCTTTCTCAGAAATGGTCTGAACTCTCAGATGGCACAAAGCCACTTGTGTCTAGCGCTCTAATCCATGAGATAGCGCCACTCTGAGGATGGGTCCTGTACCACTCACATTTTATATCCTGCAGTTATGCCATGGATTTCAGGAGATGAAATTAACCTTTTAAGCTGTGTAACAGCAGTTGCACCGATTGCAGAATGACTTTGAAAGCGGAAGCCCTAGTACCTTTGCTGGCTTTGGTTGTCCCCATGTGTCTAGGGCAGATATCCCCTTTTCGTGTCCTGTCTGATACCGGGAACTCGTTACCTAAGCAGATGTCCCTTGGTGTTCCCATAGCTACCATGAAGCCTAAGTTTCGGCCTCCACCAGTTTGTGGTGACGCCATGCGGTACAGCTCCATTGTGTAAATCTAACCTAGTGTCATAAATTGGGGGGTGGGGGTATCCTGTCCAGTGGCGGTCTCCCCCAGACTTGTTGTGACTTGTGGACATCCATCAATCTCTCGTCAGTTTCCTTTCCATGCAGCCCCACCATAGGGGGGACATCATGTCTTCTGTTCCTTTAGAGAAACATGTTTCCTAATTGGCTTCATACAGATGTGTAAATTCCTTAGTATTTGGCCAGAGGCTGTCCCCAAGGGGCTGGGGGGACTGAAGAGGAAAAGGTGACCGCGATCACTTAGGAGCAGTGATCTATTGGGCGGGACGTTAGATGCTGTTCATGTGTTTTGTTTTTTTTGTTGGCTGCAAGCTGGGACTGGGACAAAGGCTGGGACTATTCTCCAGCTAAAGGCCTCGTACACATTAAAGGTACCGTCACACTAAGCAACGTCGCCAGCGATCTGTGACGTTGCAGCGTCCTAGGGAGCGATATCGCTGTATTTGACACGCAGCAGCGATCAGAATCCCGCTGTGAAATTGCTGGTCGCTGCTAGAAGGTCTGCACATTATTTGGTCGCTAGGTCGCCGTGTATCGCCGTGTTTGACGGCAAAAGCAACCATACCAGCGATATTTTACACTGGTAACCAGGGTAAACATCGGGTTACTAAGCGCAGGGCCGCGCTTAGTAACCCGATGTTTACCCTGGTTACCAGCGTAAAATGTAAAAAAAAACAAACAGTACATACTCACATGCTTCCCCCGGCGTCCGCTTCCCACACTGACTGAGCGCCGCAAATTGAAAGTGAAAGCACAGCACAGCGGTGACGTCACCGCTGTGCCCTGCTACTGCCGGCGCTCAGTCATTACAGGAAGCGGACGCCGGGGGACGCATGTAAGTATGTACTTATATTTTACGCTGGTAACCAGGGTAAACATCGGGTTACTAAGCGCGGCCCTGCGCTTAGCAACCCGATGTTTACCCTGGTTACCCGGGGACCTCGGCATCGTTGGTCGCTGGAGAGCGGTCTGTGTGACAGCTCTCCAGCGACCACACAGCGACGCTGCAGCGATCGGCATTGCTGTCGCTATCGCTGCAGCGTCGCTAAAGGTACCGTCACACTAGGCGATATCGCCAGCAATCCGTGACGTTGCAGCGACCTGGATGGCGATATCGCTGTATTTGACACGCAGCAGCGATCTGGATCCCGCTGTGAAATTGCTGGTCGCTGCTAGAAGGTCTGCACATTATTTGGTCGCTAGGTCGCCGTGTATCGCCGTGTTTGACAGCAAAAGCGACGATACCAGCGATATTTTACACTGGTAACCAGGGTAAACATCGGGTTACTAAGCGCAGGGCCGCGCTTAGTAACCCGATGTTTACCCTGGTTACCAGCGTAAAAGTTAAAAAAACAAACAGTACATACTCACCTGCGCGTCCCCCAGCCTCTGCTTCCTGACACTAAAGCGCCGGCCCTAAACTGAAAGTGAAAGCAACAGCGGTGACGTCACCGCTCTGCTGTTAGGGCCGGAGCTCAGTCAGCGTCAGGATGCAGAGGCTGGGGGACGCGCAGGTGAGCATGTACTGTTTGTTTTTTTAACTTTTACGCTGGTAACCAGGGTAAACATCGGGTTACTAAGCGCGGCCCTGCGCTTAGCAACCCGATGTTTACCCTGGTTACCCGGGGACCTCGGCATCGCTGGTCGCTGGAGAGCGGTCTGTGTGACAGCTCTCCAGCGACCACACAGCGACGCTGCAGCGATCGGCATTGCTGTCGCTATCGCTGCAGCGTCGCTTAGTGTGACGGTACCATTAGTGTGACGGTACCCTAAAGGTACCCTGACTGAGCTCCGGCCCTACAGCAGAGCGGTGACGTCACCGCTGTGCTTTCACTTTCACTTTAGGGCCGGATCTCAGTCAGAGCAGGAAGCAGACGCTGGGAGACGCGCAGGTGAGCATGTACTGTTTGTTTTTTTTACTTTTACGCTGGTAACCAGGGTAAACATCGGGTTACTAAGCGCGGCCCTGCGCTTAGTAACCCGATGTTTACCCTGGTTACCAGTGTAAAACATCGCTGGTATCGTTGCTTTTGGTGTCAAACACAACGATACACGGCGATCGGACGACCAAATAAAGTTCTGGACTTTATTCAGCGACCAGCGACATCACAGCAGGATCCTGATCGCTGCTGCGTGTCAAACTAAACGATATCGCTAGCGAGGACGCTGCAACGTCACGGATCGCTAGCGATATCGTTTAGTGTGACGGTACCTTAAGGCTATGTGCACACATTGCGGATTGAGGTGCAGAATTTTCTGCACAAAATCCGCATCTCCTGGCAGAAAACGCAGCTGCGGATTTTACACTTTTTTTTGTGGATTTTGTGCGTTTTTGCTGCAGATTTTCTGCTGATTTCATGCGTTTTTTTTACCCCTGTGGATTTTTATAATGGAAGGGTGCAGAAACGCTGCAGATCTGCACAAAATAAGTGATATGCTACTTCTTTAAATCTGCAGCGTTTTCCATGCGGAATTTTCCGCACCATTAACACAGCATTTTTTTTTCCTATTGATTTACATTGTACTGTACAGTAAATCACTCTGCGGATCTGCAGCGTTTCTGCGTGCAAAAAACCGCTGCGGATCCGCACTAAATCCGCATCGTGTGCACATAGCCTTAAAAGCTTTTGGCTGACTGCTCTCCTGTGTCTTGAGTGTAGAGATTAGTGGAATCTCAGGTCTGCCACTGAAACTCCAAGGAGCATATACTCCTCTGGACACTTTGGTCAGAGGAGAGTTGGAAAGTTACATCCACATGGGCGGTCAGCCGATCCCGATAACCTGTGTATAGGGCCATTAGACAGTCTGTACATGTATAAGGAACGACTACCTTGTAATGGCGGTCTGTCACTGGTCACTAGACCCTCCCATGTCAGAACTGATTTATTATCCATAATTTCTGCTCCATTAATCGGGCTATGTTTTTTTGCAGGCAAAAGAAATTTTGACGAAAGAATCAAACGTCCAAGAAGTACGATGCCCGGTAACTGTATGCGGAGATGTTCACGGACAGTTTCACGACCTCATGGAGTTGTTCAGAATTGGCGGCAAATCGCCAGATACAAACTATTTATTCATGGGAGACTATGTGGATAGAGGCTACTACTCGGTGGAGACTGTAACGCTACTTGTTGCACTAAAGGTATGAGTAGATTGTGCTTTGTGCTGGTCATCGCACCCGGCAATGGTTAAGAATCGTGACCCCCATGTTTTCTACATGGTCTGGCAACTTGCTGGACTTGCAGGGACTTGGGGAAGATCACATGTTACTTTTGTAAACATTTGCAATGTTTTTTCCCAGGTTCGGTATCGTGAACGTATCACTATTCTAAGAGGAAATCACGAAAGCAGGCAGATCACACAAGTATATGGGTTTTACGACGAATGTTTAAGAAAATATGGAAATGCAAACGTCTGGAAATACTTCACTGATCTGTTTGATTACCTTCCGCTAACTGCCTTAGTAGATGGCCAGGTAAGATTCTGAGGGGCTACCTCGCATAGCTAGGTGTGGGTACGCTTCTTACAGCCACTGAAAGTTTTCTATAGGTTTCATGTCCAAGTGTAAACATGATGTCCCTGTTTGAGGGTTTGTGCTTACTACCCTTGTTCAAGATGCATTGCTCACCACCGCAGGCAGCCACTTCATGTGTGCTATATGGTGTTCTGGCTATCCCGGTCAGTCCCCCATATATTAGGTACTGTGCTGCTTTTGCTGCAAGCCTCTGGTGTTCTGGGCTTATGGAGACCAGACAGTCCCTTTTTGTGGTCAGGTCCTAATAAAAATTGCCAGCTGAAATTTCTTCTAGGTATAGTTTTTCCCTATTAGTTGCTTACTAATTGGACCAGTATACTGCCCTGCTATAAATCCCACAGATTCGTGATGTCACTGAGGGAGACTAAAGGCCCCGTCTCACATAGCGAGATCGCTAGCGAGATCGCTGCTGAGTCACTAGTTTTGTGACGCAACAGCGACCTCAGTAGCGATCTCGCTATGTGTGACACGTACCAGCGATCAGGCCCCTGCTGCGAGATCGCTGGTCGTGTCGGAACGGCCTGGACCTTTTTTTGGTCGTTGAGGTCCCGCTGACATCGCTGAATCGGTGTGTGTGACACCGATCCAGCAATGTCTTCACTGGTAACCAGGGTAAACATCGGGTTACTAAGCGCAGGGCCGCGCTTAGTAACCCGATGTTTACCCTGGTTACCAGCGTAAATGTAAAAAAAACAAACAGTACATACTCACCATCTGTTGCCCGTCAGGTCCCTTGGCGTCTGCTTCCTGCTCTGACTGAGCCGCCGTAAAGTGAGAGCACAGCAGTGACGTCACCGCTGCGCTCTGCTCACTGTACGGCGGCTCAGTCAGAGCAGGAAGGAGACGGCAAGGGACCTGACGGACATCAGATGGTGAGTATGTACTGTTTGTTTTTTTTGGTAACCAGGGTAAACATCGGGTTACTAAGCGCGGCCCTGCGCTTAGTAACCCGATGTTTACCCTGGTTACCTGGGTGCTGCAGGGGGACTTCGGCATCGTTGAAGACAGTTTCAACGATGCCGAAGTCGTTCCCCTGATCGTTGGTCGCTGGAGAGAGCTGTCTGTGTGACAGCTCCCCAGCGACCACACAGCGACGCTGCAGCGATCAGCATCGTTGTCTGTATCGCTGCAGCGTCGCTGTGTGAGACGGGGCCTTTACAGTGGATCAATCATCCATTTTAGAGCCAATGAAGCATGACACGGTTGGGGCCGTGAGAAGGCAAGCTGTCTGCCTAGAGATCATGAAAAATGTTCTGATGCCTAGGAACATGGATCATTAGCGATTTGGACATGCATCTGAAGGGTCTGCTCTAGTAGTCCAGCAAATGTCCCTTCCTGTGCTGCATTTGAGGGTTGTTGGACAATCTGCCCCTTCTGAACTGCTACTGATGCTGGCATTAATCTCTGCATTGGTCTGTGGGCTTCTTCATGTTGGCATACTAGTGTTCAGCAGTCAGTAGTTGTAATCTAGATTGAGTCAAGGGGTTGACAGGACTTGGATATTGCTGACCTATCATTATTGCAGCCCACTTTATGATCAGGATGTCCACTATTTAGGGAGCCAGAACAGTAAGGCTCTGTACACTGTAGTAGCCACTCTATTCTGTAGCTAAGGTCCTATTGAAGTGAATGTGATGTGAGCTGCAGTACCGAGAGTGGCCACTAGTGTAGTTGTGCTGTTCTGGCTCCGTACACTGTATATCTGCTGCTGAGGCTCAGACCCCCACACCCCATAATGGCTAAGGGATAGGTCTTCAGTATACAATTCTCAGACAACCCCTTTATGCTGGTCTGGCTTGTAGCCAATACAATAGTCCTGTGTAGTTCACGGAGACTTTTATAAAGATTGCTGTTGCGTGCCATTATAGCCGTACTTAGGACTTTGGAAGGGTGCGGTGTAAGGGATGACACTTTGTTTTGGTATGTGTCAGGTGCACTTTTTCCTGGCATCCGCACATCCCTTTGGTATGTAAAATATTTCAATGTCTTGTGTATTTCGGGTGTCTTCATCTCTTGTAAATGTTGGTTATCCAGGACGGTGCAGTAGGAGTGCTCCTGTTGTGCCTTCCTGTTTGTCACCGTTTATTAGAGGCTGGCTAATAATCCTCAGCTACTGCTTGGTGCAGCTTGAGCACCGGCTCGCTCGCCCGAGCTGTTGCCTCTTGAACCCTGCTGATAGCTGGCCACATAATGAGTGAAGTACTATAAAGTATCATTCCTAAACTGAGGTGACCAGAAATCATGTGCTATAACTGTCCTTCATCCACAGATCTTCTGTTTACACGGTGGATTGTCGCCTTCAATAGACACACTGGATCACATCCGCGCACTTGATCGTCTGCAGGAAGTCCCACATGAGGTAAGTGTTTAAAAGACTATTCCTTAATGTTCCCTCAGTGTTAGTTAAGTGCCTTATGGCATCTATGTACTGTAGTCAAGTCAGACGGGGTTCAACAGCTAAGTACCTTAACCCCTTAAATGTCACTATCCTTATTTTATCACTTTCAGTGATTCACAGCTACTTACCATTGGACGCCCTCCTCGAGGGGATGCACATTGACACTTCTAAGTGTCAGTGTCTGTAGATCTGCAGTGTCGGTCTGCTCACTTGTATGAGACTACTGCATTGTAGTTTGACTTTTTCCCCTTTTGCTCTTTCAGGGCCCAATGTGTGACTTGCTATGGTCCGATCCAGATGACCGTGGTGGCTGGGGTATTTCTCCTAGAGGTGCTGGATACACATTTGGACAAGACATCTCTGAAACGTTCAACCATGCCAATGGCCTTACCTTGGTATCTAGAGCCCATCAGTTGGTGATGGAGGTAAAATGGCTTAATGCCTTATCCGAAAATCCTAGATTAGTTTGTGCCCTTTACCTTATTCCCAGTTATTTTACATGTGGGCATAACATGCTGTAAACATTTGTCCTCTGATTTCAGGGATACAACTGGTGCCATGACCGGAATGTAGTGACTATTTTTAGTGCTCCAAATTATTGTTACCGCTGTGGTAACCAGGCTGCAATAATGGAACTTGATGACACTCTGAAATATTCATTGTAAGTACGACAACTACAGAAAGCATCCTAGCATGCCTTTTTATATGTGGTATAATATGGAGCAGACTTTGCTTTGTCAAGTTGAAAGTCTTTAACGTGTCAGGATGCAAGCATGTATTTTAGGGAGAGGGTGACTTTGAGACACGTGCACACTGCCACTACGGTATGTATTTGACGATCTGTCATAAATGTCAGGTACTAGTGTGCATGCTGACCATTCCTTTTTTATCCAAACGGGACAAAAGATCCCTGTTCCGATTGGTTAAACCCTGAGCAGTGATACATTAAACTCCTAACTTGTGGATAAGTGATAGTTAAGAAAATTGATCTACAAAACTCTGGCCATGTGCGTAATCCAGAGCACTGCGACACGTGTCCTACCTGTGGTATCCCCAGCACCACCTTTCAGTACAAAGCAGCCACGAGGTGATTACCCAAGATGTCAGTGGCCAAGTAATGAGGAGTTCCTAGAGGAAGACAGTTCAAAGAGCTCTGGTCTTGTGGTCATGGACCATAGATGTGGCTGCCTGTCTAGAAGCCTGTTGATCTATTTTGCTTATCTCTAGTGAGGAATGTGTTTTGTGGCCATTGTGACTAGCATCTTGCTAATAAGCAGGGCCGTGGAGTGGACCAACTCCTATAATAATTGGGTTCAGTAGTTCAATGCAGACTGTGCTGTAAATGTTTTCATTAGAATTTGGGAAAGTTAAGAATTGTCCTATAAATGTCTGTTCTGTTCCTGATTAAAGAATCTCTACTTTAGCTGAGATGAATCTGTGCTACACTTTACTTACTTTCTCAGTAGTGAGGCAGTGCTGTGGTGTTGTAGTAATGATGAATCTGTGCTGCACTTTATGTACGTGCTCAGTAGTGATCAGTGCTATGGAGTCGTAGCTGAGATGACTCTGTGCTGCACTTTATATACACTCACCGGCCACTTTATTAGGTACACCATGCTAGTAACGGGTTGGACCCCCTTTTGCCTTCAGAACTGCCTCAATTCTTCGTGGCATAGATTCAACAAGGTGCTGGAAGCATTCCTCAGAGATTTTGGTCCATATTGACATGATGGCATCACACAGTTGCCGCAGATTTGTCGGCTGCACATCCCAAAGATGCTCCATACAAGGCAGGATGGATCCATGCTTTCATGTTGTTTACGCCAAATTCTGACCCTACCATCCGAATGTCGCAGCAGAAATCGAGACTCATCAGACCAAGCAACGTTTTTCCAATCTTCTACTGTCCAATTTCGATGAGCTTGTACAAATTGTAGCCTCAGTTTCCTGTTCTTAGCTGAAAGGAGTGGTACCCGGTGTGGTCTTCTGCTGCTGTAGCCCATCTGCCTCAAAGTTCGACGCACTGTGCGTTCAGAGATGCTCTTAGGCCTACCTTGGTTGTAACGGGTGGCGATTTGAGTCACTGTTGCCTTTCTATCAGCTCGAACCAGTCTGCCCATTCTCCTCTGACCTCTGGCATCAACAAGGCATTTCCGCCCACAGAACTGCCGCTCACTGGATTTTTTTTCTTTTTCGGACCATTCTCTGTAAACCCTAGAGATGGTTGTGCGTGAAAATCCCAGTAGATCAGCAGTTTCTGAAATACTCAGACCAGCCCTTCTGGCACCAACAACCATGCCACGTTCAAAGGCACTCAAATCACCTTTCTTCCCCATACTGATGCTCGGTTTGAACTGCAGGAGATTGTCTTGACCATGTCTACATGCCTAAATGCACTGAGTTGCCGCCATGTGATTGGCTGATTAGAAATTAAGTGTTAACAAGAAGTTGGACAGGTGTACCTAATAAAGTGGCCGGTGAGTGTACATGCTCAGTAGTGATCAGTGCTGTGGAGTCGTAGCTGAGATGAATCTGTGCTGCACTTTATGTACATGCTCAGTAGTGATCAGTGCTGTGGAGTCGTAGCTGAGATGAATCTGTGCTGCACTTTATGTACATGCTCAGTAGTGATCAGTGCTGTGGAGTCGTAGCTGAGATGAATCTGTGCTGCACTTTATGTACATGCTCAGTAATGAGGCCGTGCTGTGGAGTGGGGGAAACTGAAGAGTCGGAGGATTCTTACTGATTCCACGGCACTGTTGCTAAGCGTGGCTTTGTACTTTGTATGGCTGGCCAGAACAGTGTGAGACCTTGGATATAGTTCTTCTCTGGTTAAACTGGTAATCTTGACATATTTTTATTTTTTCCCTCCAGCTTGCAGTTTGACCCAGCACCACGTAGAGGAGAACCACACGTGACTCGCCGCACCCCAGACTACTTCCTTTAAATGGAATTTTACACTTGTACAGTATTGCCACAAGCAGGATTTTGACCTGGGAGCCGAGAAGAGGAGCAGTAACTTCAGTCAGGAGAGAGTATTTGTCACACACGTACCGTTCTCAAATGGACCAAAAGATGTGCCATATACAAAAGCAAAGCCTCTCATCTCAACAGCCCGTGACCACATTAGAAAAGACCCGTTCATTGCATGCTGAAGTGACATGTCTGTCTGTCAAGGAAAACCAATCCCAGTTTTCTGGCACAGCACTACTTGTAGTTCCCTTTTTGCTTTCTGAGACTGCGGCAAAATTATGATGTAATCATTAACACTTCGTGAATCCAATTTTAACTCTCCATTTAGCAATAGCTTTACTCGGCATGATTGTAGGTAAGGATAGACAGTCTGGGAAACCCTTTCTCTCTGGGGGCCTGCAGCCATTGGGGGCTTCCTCCGTCAGTGTGAAGGGATATAAGGACCTTTTAAAGAATAAGTACCAAGGCCTTCATTGCCTCTTCTGTGACTTCAGAAATGTTTATTTTCAGGGAAAACAATCTAATTTAACTTTTTTTATATGTCCACCCATGCCCACAGTCTTGTTTTTCTTCCCATCTTCATTATTTTGTCACTCTTCATTGTTTTAGGTTAGTTTTGACAGATCTTTCTGTTACCATTGCAATCCAAGGCAGCAATGTTTTTTTTTTTTTTTTCTTTTTTTTTCATAATAAACTTGTGAACAAAGTAATAATGTGAAGCTTAATTTGTTCCTTCTACTTATACATGAAGAAAAGCAAAGACACGGTATTGGAACTGTATATGGGCTCCCGGAACCTAATAAACTTTTAAAGTGTACTTTTTTTTTTTCCCAGCAGCACATACAGTATGTGATGCATTATCATTTATGCGGCATTTTTCTATATTTCTCTCTGCAGGACAGGTCATGGTTTGTTCACACGTAGCATTACACTGCTGAGCTTTCAAAACCTTGGTTTTCCACTAAGGTAGAAAATCTATAGTGTATCGGGGTCAGTTCACACTTGTTTCCAGTGGATTTGCACTAAAATGCAGTCCCTTGCCAGAATAATGCAGCATAATACACATCTAGCCTGCGTTGAAGTGCAGTTTCTATGTATTTGGGTGAGAGCTGAAAATTTACATCCTGCAGATTAAACCAGGAAGTAATTAAGCAGCATGGGGTGAGCTTCCAGGAACTGCAAAATGCTACTTGGAAAACTGCAAAAAGCTGTGTGAACTAGCCCAAGCAGTAGCACAGTATTGGATGAAAATGTATCAAATGTTACAATGGGGAACATCTGCAACTGACCCGCAAGCCGAATTCAATAGGAAAGAAAGTCTTCCACTCTGGATTCTGCCGAGTACTGCCCAGAACGGTGGTATCATCCAGGCCCTCTAAGAAGAGTTGGTTAAAATAAAAAAGCTATGCCCCACTGCTGCCATCTACAGACCAACAAGAGCACCACCAGAGTTGTTTTTTATTTTTATGCCAGAGATGCAGAATTCCCCACACTCCCTGCGGTATGGGCAATTTGCCTTGGTTTTGCTGCAGGAGTATTTGCCCACTGTCTTCCCTCAAAAATCTCCAGGTGGGGAATGAACACAAGAGAAGCATGACATGGAGACATCGGAAGTAGTTTGGGCACCACAAATTGTCACATTGGCAAAATGAACCTTTTTAGAAAGGCGCTGAGGAGATATCAAGGACTTCTACTGTTTAGGTCCCGGTTAAGCTATGTGCACACGGTATCTGCACGAAAACTCTTGCAGTCATTTTCTTGAAGGGTCTTTGCCGGCATCCATACTTTGGGTATAGTGAGTGGGCAGCTACCAAATGAAGGTGCTGAAAGAATGATAGCCCTCCGCCGTCAGAAGAATAAAATAAAAGGGGGGGTCTCATGGCATCACAGAGCTTTAATTGCCATTTTATTTTGAATAATCTTTTATTTTTAGTGGTCATCTTGGGGTCCATTAAAGGTCAGCAGGACAACTGTAATTTTTACTTGAGTGGTAAAAACCGGTTCTGACCAACGCTGCTGGCGCCTTAACGGTTTTTCATTGGTTGATTCTGATATTGGCGGGCTATTTTTAGGTATAAAAAGTCCTGTTTTAGTTTACTTTCCCATTCTGTGGTCTGTGAAGAAAAAGATACCGGAGATGGAGATCTTAACTGCAGCAACTCCTTTCAAGAGCCGGCGAAGAAGATGGAGCGGAGTGGCTGAAGAGCGGTTTGGCTATAAAACCTCTGCTCACATCTTCCGATGCCATCTCCCTCCCCGCTGAGCCATGCACCCAGCCGGACCCTCTGTCAAAATCCACCTACACCGCCTTCTGCAAGCAGCCGTACAGGGAGCGGAGGCCTCCGGACACCCGCTCCTCCAGCAGCGTCGCCACCGAGGTCTGGCCGTTGGGCATGAGTTCCGTCTGGGAAGTCCCACCAACTGACCTCCAGGAAGTCTCGCAGCACGGTACTTCCATCCGCGTCATCAGGCTGCAACGTCATCTGGAGGTGTCAGGAAGACAAGGGAGCGATGCAGCCGTAAAAGCACTGCGGCAGCTCCTATCTCCATTGCCTTGCCAGTCCCATCCGCATACCAGCAGTGGCCTCGGATACACAATCACAGGATGAAGATGGAGACGCCCTGGCACCAGCTGACATGCAGCGCCGCTCTCCTAACACGGAGGGCTCCAGCGGGGGCTGCTCTGCAGATCAAGTCCAAGAAGATGTTCAATCCAGAAGGTGTGAGAATATTAATGTGCCCCTGTTTGTTTCCCATGTTCAATTTAAAAGCATTAAAGATGTGGTTGCTGAAGCATTATGTGAAGCTTTTAATCCTGCTTCACTTGCAGTTTCTAATGTTAATTCAATTGGTGACTCAATGTTAACTACCTCTTTAACCCCACAAAACCATTTTAAAGAAGCTCTTACCTGTGAACTCTCCCCTCTAGGTTTCCATCTAAGCTCTGCTACTAAAGAGCTTATATGGAGTAATCAATATGTTGACTTGTTTTCCCTCCTTCCTCGCAGAGAACAGCCCAATAAAATGGAAAAGCGTGATATAAAATCTGACTCATTAAAGCATGGCTCTATTAAGTCATTTAACAATTGGATCCAAGCTTTTTCCATTTATTCGGCAGTTCTTGGAGAAAAATTCCCTAACCTTTGTAGCAAATTATTCCAACATATCGATATAATTTTGTAAGCTTATTGTAATTTCGGTGGCCTCGCTTGGCTTAAAGGGAACCTGTCACCTGAATTTGTCGGGACCAGTTTTCAGTCATATGGGCGGGGTTTTGGGGTATTTGATTCACCCTTTCCTTACTCACTGGCTGCATGCTGGCTGCAATATTGGATTGAAGTTCATTGTCTGTCCTCCGTAGTACACGCCTGCGCAAGGCAAGATGCCTTGCGCGGGCGTGTACTACGGAGGACAGAGAATGAACTTCAATCCAATATTGCAGCCAGCGGGTAAGTAAAGGGTGAATCAAACACCCGAAAACCCCGCCCATATGACTGAAAACTGGTCCCGCCAAATTCAGGCGACAGGTTCCCTTTAACTATGATGAGGCCTTTAGGCAAAAACTAGCAGTTCATCCAGAGGTCAAATGGGGTTTAAAAGATGTAGGCCTTTGGATCAATTTAATGCTTCCTCAGAGACACTCTACGTTTAGACAGTCTTCAACAGCACCCCTTTAGAAGGGTGTTTATTTTGCCTTCAACAAGTCAGTTTGTAAATGGAGCAACAACTGCAGTTTTCGACATGAGTGCTCGTTTTATGGAGTGCGCATTTCCACGTCTAGATGCTTCAAAAAGCAATCTGCCCAACAATCAATCAAAGGAAGGGTAACAGGCCCATTCACTTCTCCCCCTTTCAAAATTTTTGGATTTCCCCTTTGGGTATTGTACCCAAAAAGAAATGGGTTCTTTTCGTCTCATTCATCATTTATCTTATCCTCAAAGCTCTTCATTAAATGATGAGGTAGACAAATCTGTATGTTCTGTAAACTACTCATCATTTAGTTACATAGTTATTAAGTTGAAGGAAGACTTTAAGTCCATCTTGTTCAGCCCATAGCCTAACCTAACATGTTGATCAAGAGGAAGGCAAAAAAAAACCCATGTGGCAAAGAGTAAGCTCCACATTGGGGAAAAAAAAATTCCTTCCCGACTCCACATATGGCAGTCAGACTAGTTCCCTGGATTAGCGCCCTATCAAGGAATCTAGTGTATATACCCTGTAACATTATACTTTTCAAGAAAGGCATCCAGTCCCCTCTTAAATTTAAGTAATGAATCACTCATTACAACATCATACGGCAGAGAGTTCCATAGTCTCACTGCTCTTACAGTAAAGAATCCGCGTCTGTTATTATGCTTAAACCTTCTTCCCTCCAGACGTAGAGGATGCCCCCTTGTCCCTGTCTCAGGTCTATGATTAAAAAGATGATCAGAAAGGTCTTTGTACTGTCCCCTCATATATTTATACATTAAAATAAGATCACCCCTTAGTCTTCGTTTTTTCTCTTTGCCACGACAGCACCCACTGAGAGAGGGGATCCGCCCCTAGGAACAGGAAACCCTACGGAGAGATAAAAGGGGCGGTGCCCCTCGCTCCCACAGTTTTGGTTTCCTGTTCCTACGGGAATCCACGGAGAGAAGAGGATACCCAGCCTGGATGCCGCTTGCGCAGTTTACCTTTGAGGACGGCAAGGGCTCCAGAGCTG
This sequence comes from Ranitomeya variabilis, assembly GCF_051348905.1. Classification (NCBI taxonomy): domain Eukaryota; kingdom Metazoa; phylum Chordata; class Amphibia; order Anura; family Dendrobatidae; genus Ranitomeya; species Ranitomeya variabilis. The sequence continues at coordinate 604,035,693 of NC_135236.1, forward strand.
GAAGCAGCGTCGGGGGTCCTGGCTCAGTTTCCCCCCTCTGCTGGCAGACGCCGTGAGGCCAGGACGGGCGGTTGCTGGCTCACGAGGTGCCATCCGGAATCGTCTGCAGGACAAGCGCTGTGGTACGGTCAGCGTCGCACCGTCCTCGGCGGGCGCATAGACAGCGTGGAGCCCCAGTGTATTCCCCCGGAAGTACAGGTAAGCTTCCGGGGTTATGGAGGAGGAGGACGGTGCCTGCGCTGATACCGGTGGCAGCGCAGGCGCATAGAGTATGGCCACGACCCGGAAGTGATTAGCACTTCCGGGTACAACCGGAAGAAGATGGCGGCCCCCATGTGAAAAGACGCCGGCGATATCGCTCCGGCGTCCACTATGGATTCTGCGCAGGACCCTGTGATGTCTTCTATTGAAGCCACCGCATCCACTCCACGCAGCCATGCCAGCACCAGCCGCTCTAAACAGAGCGGATCTTCTAGGAAGAGCAAGTCGGATCGAGCTATTCCTCAACCTGTGCCTCAGTCTCCTCATCAGCCGGTACCTCCACAGACAGCTTCACTGGGGTGAGTGTATATCTACCCTATTAGGCTGATTATTGTTCCCTCTCCCTCTATACACCCTAGGCCAAAAGGACTGAAAAAACGAAACACAGGCAGTGTGCGTTATGTCTCCAGCCCCTTCCGGATAGTCACAAAAAGAGGCTTTGTAAACCGTGTATTGACTCTACCTTACGGGAAGAAGCCTCGGTTAAATCAGAAGACATTAGAGTCATGATCAGGGAGGAATTACGAGCCCTATGTGGTTCTGACAAAGAGCCGCGTACTAAGGGAAGAAAGGGGTATGTTTCCCCTTTGTCTGACCAGTCGTCTGATAGAGAAAATGCAGACTCTGACATCTCCCGCGAATACGTTTCCTCAGATGAGGATCAAGATACATGCTTTCCCACCGATAGCATCGATAACCTGGTAAAATCCGTTTGCAACACCATGGGCATTGAAGATTCTAAGGTCTCTAGAACGCAGCAAGATATTATGTTCGCTGGTCTGTCAGAAAGAAAAAGGCCCTCCTTTCCTGTAATAGCAGCGGTAAAAGATCTAATCAAAAAAGAGTGGGAAAGCCAGGGGCAAAGGGGTTTACCACCAACCTCAAAAAGGCGTTATCCCTTCAATGATGAAGAATTCTCATCATGGTCAAAAGCCCCGAAGGTGGATGCAGCAGTGGCATCCAAAAAATCCTCACTGCCTGTGGAGGATTCGGGCTCATTGCAAGACCCACTGGACCGTAAAACCGACTCTCTTTTAAAAAGAGCCTGGGAGTCATGTACGGGAGCCTTTAGGCCGGCAATATCGGCTACATGCACCGCCAGGTCCATGCTAGTCTGGCTGAATGACTTGGAGGAAGGACTAAAAATCGGTCTCTCTAGAGACAAATTAATGTCCTCTATACCCCTGATCAGAGGGGCTACAGCCTTCCTGGCGGACTCATCTGCTGACTCCATACGCTTGGCAGCCAAGTCAGCGGGCCTCACGAACGCATCACGTAGAGCCCTGTGGCTTAAAGGATGGAAGGGTGATCCCCAGACAAAATCCAAATTGTGCGGCCTCCCATGTCAGGGTGAATACCTGTTTGGTACTAAACTGGACGAGATCTTAACCAAAGCGGGAGAGAGAAAGAAGGGCTTCCCTAATGTTAATTACCTTCCGTCCTATAGGAGAGCGTGCCGGAAGCCCGTGTTTAATAGGAGGAAAGATTTTAAGAACCAAGACCGCTGGGCCACTAGAGACACCAAACAAAGAGGTGCATTCTTTGGGAAGCGCCCTTTCAAACCTGAGGACAAACCCCGTTAGAGCGGATCTACCTGTGGGAGGTAGATTGTCCTCCTTCTCAGATAAATGGCGGCAGATAACATCAAATAGTTGGGCAAATAATCTCGTCACCTCTGGCTTAAAATTAAAATTTTCCCGAGTCCCTCCGGACTCATTTCTACTGACTTCATTAAAATCACAATCGCAACAGGAGGTGTTGGAGCAAGAAGTAATGAATCTTCTATCCAAGGGGGTTTTGGTGGAAGTTCCATTTCTTCAGGAGGGTAAAGGGTTTTATTCCCCTTTATTTTTAATACCAAAACCGGATGGATCATTCAGAACCATTATAAACCTTAGAAAGTTAAACACCTTCTTAGAAAATCAAACCTTTAAAATGGAGTCTATCCGATCCACCATAAAACTCCTGTTTCCCCATTGCTTTATGACGGTTCTTGACCTTAAAGATGCGTATTATCATCTACCAATCTTTATGGAACACCAACAATATCTCCGCGTGGCAATTGTATTGAAAGGATGTATTCGGCACTTCAAGTATACAGCAATGCCCTTTGGACTATCAATAGCCCCAAGAGTATTCACTAAACTAATGTCGGAGGTAATGTCATATCTAAGATTAAAAGACACCCTAATAATCCCATACCTAGACGACCTTTTGGTAGTGGGAAATTCCCCTTCTCAATGTCGGCAACGATTGAGTGATATTATTTCAACTCTACAGAGATTAGGGTGGCTAATAAATTGGGAAAAATCTAGGCTATTCCCAACAACTCGGCAAACATTTCTGGGGATTATATTAGACTCTATAAGCCAGAGATGTTTTCTCCCAGAAACTAAACAAATAACGGTTAGAAATAAGGTCCAGTCGGTAATAAATAAACCTTTAATTTCCTTGCGGGAAGGCATGTCCCTTCTTGGCTCCTTCACATCGTGTATCCCAGCTGTAACTTGGGCTCAGTTCCATTCGAGGCGTTTACAGTATGCAATTTTACATGAAGAGGTAAAATTACAAGGTCATTTGGACGGTAAAATCTCCCTTTCTAGTGAAGTAATCCAATCTCTAAACTGGTGGCTAGAACCAAATCATCTGGTTACCGGAGTTCCCTGGGTAATTAAACCCTCGAACACAATATTTACGGACGCCAGTCCTAGTGGTTGGGGAGCACACTTAGGGGACCAGTTAGTCCAAGGACTATGGTCGATTGCGGAGTCAGACGACTCATCTAATAAAAGAGAGCTAAAAGCTATCTATCATGCCCTATGTGAATTCCTTCCGCAGCTACACGGAACACATACCAGAATTCTATCAGACAACATGACATCAGTAGCTTATATCAATCATCAAGGAGGAACAAGATCAGGCTCTCTCATGTCTATAGCCGAAGACATCCTAACTATGGCCGAAGAACATCTTCCGTCCCTATCAGCGCTTCATGTCAGAGGAGTGGACAACTCAAAAGCAGACTTCCTCAGTCGTCATACCCTCCACCAGGGCGAGTGGGTTCTAAATCATCGGATTTTCAAAATGATAGCCATGAAATGGGGCATACCCGAAATAGATCTCTTCGCTACGAGAGACAACAGGCAGTTAAAAAGATTTTCTTCAATGTTCCGAACCGACAATCCCGATATTCTCGATGCTCTCCAGGTTCCATGGACATTTCAGAAAGCATATGCCTTTCCTCCGCTGATACTTCTTCCAACAGTGATCAGGAAGATAAGGGAGGACAGAGCGAATATAATCCTTATTGCTCCGTTTTGGCCGAAAAGACCATGGTTCTCCCTGCTCAGAGCCATGTCCATCTCAGATCCTTGGATTCTCCCAGAGGATCAGGATCTTCTCTTCCAGGGGCCCTTCAACCACCCTCAGGTGAAGGGTCTACAATTGACAGCCTGGAATTTGAGAGGCAGCTGTTAAAATTAAGAGGCTTCTCTGATAACGTGATCAATACCTTATTATTAAGTAGGAAAAAATCCACTACATCTATCTATGTAAGAGTGTGGAGAAAATTCCTAAGCCTCTATCCATCGGCCCTGTCGAATGAAATTCCAGTCTCTACTATTTTAGAGTTTCTCCAGAAAGGACGTGATTTAGGCCTTTCAGTTAGTACCTTAAAGGTACAAGTCTCTGCACTAGGGGCCCTGTATAGTCACAACGTTGCGGGTGATAGGTGGATAGCCAGATTTATTTCAGCCTGCCAAAGATCAGAACCAGTTCAAATTCCCCGCTTACCTCCTTGGGATGTTAATTTAGTCCTTGAAGCCTTGACAGATCACCCTTTCGAGCCTCTACACTCGGCTCACATTAAACACGTTTCCCTCAAGACTGCTCTTCTTGTCGCTTTAGTATCGGCAAGAAGAGTAAGTGACATGCAGGCACTATCAGTAGATCCTCCCTTTATGTCAATATTTCCAGATAGAATTGTCCTGAAAACAGACCCTTCTTACCTACCTAAAATGTGTACTAAATTCCATAGATCTCAAGAAATTCTTCTTCCTACCTTCTATAATAACCCTACAAATCAGGAAGAAGAAAAGTACCATACTTTAGATGTAAGAAGGGCTGTAATAACTTATCTAGACAGGACTAGCCCCTGGAGGAAGAGCAGGGCTCTCTTTGTTTCCTTCCAGGGTCAAAGGAAAGGAGCTGGTGTTACAAAAGGCACATTATCCCGATGGATTCGGGAAGCGATATACCTGGCCTATTCGTCTAAAGGGGAGAATCCACCTGAGACTGTAAAGGCACATTCCACCCGGGCGATAGCATCATCTTGGGCTGAACGAGCAGAGGTTCCAATAGAACTCATATGTAAAGCCGCAACCTGGTCTTCTCCTACTACCTTCTATAGTCACTATAGACTAGATTTATCTGCCTCCACTGACTTGTGTTTCGGTAGATCAGTTCTTAACACGATAATCCCCCCCAAATAACTATCTCTGAAAGTCTCTCAGTGGGTGCTGTCGTGGCGAAGAGAAAACACCGGATTACGTACCGGTAATGCTCTTTTATAGAGCCACGACAGCACCCCTTCACTTCCCTCCCTTATATATATTAATTTGCATATAAGCACTGTTAAGGGTGATTGGTTCTTGTAAATATACGTAATTACCTTAAGATAAATGATGGTATAAGAATTACCTACTAAAACTGTTGGGCGGTTCCTCGCAATCTCTGTAACCCAAACTGTGGGAGCGAGGGGGACCGCCCCTTTTATCTCTCCGTAGGGTTTCCTGTTCCTAGGGGCGGATCCCCTCTCTCAGTGGGTGCTGTCGTGGCTCTATAAAAGAGCATTACCGGTACGTAATCCGGTGTTTCCAAACTAAACAGCCCCAAGTGTAATAACCTATCTTGGTATTGCATATCCCCCAGTCCTCTAATAACCTTGGTCGCTCTTCTCTGCACCCGCTCTAGTTCAGCTATGTCTTTCTTATACACCGGAGACCAGAACTGTGCACAGTATTCTAAGTGTGGTCGAACTAGTGACTTGTATAGAGGTAAAATTATGTTCTCCTCTTGAGCATCTATGCCTCTTTTAATACATCCCATTATTTTATTTGCCTTTGTAGCGGCTGCCTGACACTGGCCACTGAATATAAGTTTGTCATCCACCCATACACCCAGGTCTTTTTCATTGACGGTTTTGCCCAGAGTTTTGGAATTAAGCACATAGTTATACATCTTATTACTTCTACCCAAGTGCATGACCTTACATTTATCCCCATTAAAGCTCATTTGCCATTTATCAGCCCAAGCTTCTAGTTTACATAAATCATCCTGTAATATAAAATTGTCCTCCCCTGTATTGATTACCCTGCAGAGTTTAGTGTCATCTGCAAATATTGAAATTCTACTCTGAATGCCCCCTACAAGGTCATTAATAAATGTTAAAAAGAGGGCCCAATACTGACCCCTGTGGTACCCCACTGCTAACCGCAACCCAGTCCGAGTGTGCTCCATTAATAACCACCCTTTGTTTCCTATCCCTGAGCCAGCTCTCAACCCACTTACACATATTTTCCCGTATCCCCATTATTCTCTTTTTATGTATCAACCTTTTGTGTGGCACTGTATCAAAAGCTTTTGAAAAGTCCATATACACTACATCTACTGGGCTCCCTTGGTCCAGTCCGGAACTTACCTCTTCATAGAAGCTGATCAGATTAGTCTGACATGAACGGTCCCTAGTAAACCCGTGCTGATACTGGGTCATGAGGTTATTCCTCTTCAGATACTCCAGTATAGCATCCCTTAGAATGCCCTCCAGGATTTTACCCACAGTAGAGGTTAAGCTTACTGGCCTATAATTTCCGAGTTCAGTTTTTGTTCCCTTTTTGAATATTGGCACCACATTTGCTATACACCAGTCCTGTGGTACAGACCCTGTTATTATGGACTCTTTAAAGATTAAAAATAATGGTCTATCAATGACTGTACTTAGTTCCTGCAGTACTCGGGGGTGTATCCCATCCGGACCCGGAGATTTGTCAACTTTAGTGATTTTTAGACGCCGCCGTACTTCCTGCTGGATTAAGCAGGTGACACTTAATGGGGAATTTTTGTTATCACTGATCATATTGTCTGCCATGGGATTTTCTTGTGTAAATACTGATGAAAAAAAAGTCATTTAGCATATTGGCTTTTTCCTCATCCTCATCCACCATTTCCCCCAGACTATTTTTAAGGGGTCCAACACTATCATTTTTTAGTTTCTTACTATTTATGTAGTTAAAGAATATTTTGGGATTATTTTACTCTCTCTGGCAATGAGTCTCTCTGTGTCAATTTTTGCTGCCTTGATTTGCTTTTTACAGAATTTATTTAATTTTCTGTATTTATTTAATGCCTCATCACTACCTACTTCCTTTAATTCTCTAAATGCTTTCTTTTTGTCACTTATTGCGCCCCTTACAGCTCTATTTAGCCATATTGGTTTCCTCCTATTTCTAGTATGTTTATTCTCATACGGTGTATATACTGTGCACAGGTCCTATCCAGGATGCTAATAAACGTCTCCCATTTTCTTTGTGTATTTTTATGTCTCAGGACATCGTCCCAGTTAATTGCACCAAGATCATCTCTCATCCGTTGGAAATTTGCCCTCCTGAAGTTTAGTGTCCTTGTCACCCCTCTACTACACATCTTATTAAAGGATACACGAAAACTTATTTTGTGATCACTATTCCCCAAGTGACCCCCAACACTTATATTTGCTATGCGGTCTGGCCTGATGGTTCATATTAGGTCTAGCAGTGCCCCCCTTCTTGTTGGGTCCTGAACCAGTTGTGAAAGGCAATTGTCTCTCATAGTTGTCAAAAACCGATTACCTTTGCTGGAACTGCAGGTTTCTGTTCCCCAATCTATTTCAGGGTAGTTGAAGTCCCCCATAATAATGACTTCTCCTTGAGTCGCAGCTTCATCTATTTGCTTTACGAGGATATTCTCCATTGCTTCCATTATTTTTGGAGATTTATAACAAACCCCTATCAGTAATTTATTATTTTTTCCCCCTCCCCTTATCTCCACCCACCCCCTTAAATTCACCTATATTATCACGCCGGATGAGTTTTAAGGACGATTTTACATACAGACACACCCCACCCCCTTGTTTATCTGTACGGTCATTTCTGAAAAGGCTATAGCCCTGCAAGTTAACAGCCCAGTCATGGCTCTCATCCAGCCATGTTTCAGATATCCCCACCATGTCGTAATTATGCTCCAACAACATTAATTCTAATCCGTCCATTTTGTTGGCGAGGCTTCTGGCATTAGTATACATGCACTTGATGTTCCTCTCTGTACCTCTGTTCTTTCTTAAATTATTAACTGTTCTAACCCCACCCCCCATGCCACCGCCACCCCCAACTTCCTTATTTGTGCCCAGGTCTCTATCTGCCCTATCTTCCACTCCTATAAATTAAATACCCTCCCCCACAATCCCTAGTTTAAACACTCCTCCAACCTTCTAGCCATTTTCTCCCCCAGCACAGCTGCACCTTCCCCATTGAGGTGCAGCCCGTCCCTAGCGTAGAGCCTGTAGCCAACTGAGAAGTCGGCCCAGTTCTGCAGGAACCCAAACCCCTCCTTCCTACACCAATTCTTGAGCCACTTATTAACCTCTCTAATCTCCCGTTGCCTCTCTGGCGTGGCACGTGGTACAGGCAGTATTTCAGAAAATACCACGTTGGAGGTCCTTGCTTTCAGCTTGCAGCCTAATTCCCTGAAATCATCTTTAAGGACCTTCCACCTACCTCTAACTTTGTCATTTGTGCCAATGGGCACCATGACCGCTGGGTCCTCACCAGCCCCTCCCAGTAATCTGTCCACCCGATCAGCGATGTGTCCGACTCGAGCACCAGGTAGGCAGCACACCGTCCGACGATCCCTGTCTTTGTGACAGATTGCCCTATCTGTTCCCCTAATAATTGAGTCCCCCACTACCAGCACCTGTCTGGCCTGCCCTGCTCTCCTATTTCCCCCCTTACTGGAGCAGTCACTCCTCCGGCTTTCAGAGGACATGCCTGGCTGCAGCAGTGCTACCCCTGTACTGGCACCCCCCTCATCTGCCAACTTAGCAAACTTATTGGGGTGTGCCAGATCAGGACTAGCCTCCCTGGCACTCTTCCCTCTACCCCGCTTTCTGAATGTCACCCAGCTAGCTACTTCACTGTCCTGCAGCTCCATCCTACCATCCCCCCCTCATCTATCCCATTGAGCGTCTGCTCAGTGAGCAGAAGACTCCTCTCCATACTGTCTATGGATCTCAGTGTTGTCAGCTGCACTTTTAGATCCAGAATCTGGGTTTCCAAATGCACAACGTGCTCACATCTCGCACAGCAGTATGCACACTTGACCGGCTGATCAAGGACTGCATACATGTGGCAAGACGTGCACTGGATGGCATTAACAATAGTGGAGCACATTTCCTAATGGGGATTGCACCAGACAGAAACGTTAAATAAAAATAAATACAAAGTATTAATAAAATACAGCAATTCCTCCCTTGGAAACTCCCTGATTCCAAAGTCACTGAATCACAAGTCACACTTACCGCTCAGGTCACACTCAGCTCGCTCACACTCACTAAGCTGAAGATTTAAAGGTTTTTGTTTTTTTTTCCTTCCCTTCAGCAAAAATCCACCTTGCTGTTCAATGCTCAATTTGATAAAGCGATTGACATGCTGAGGAAATTTGGCCAGAATGCATTGTCAAAATCAGACGTCAAATCTGCATTTCGGCTACTTCCAGTCCACAGTGGCAGTTTTAATTCTTTAGAATTTTATTTTGAGAACAATTTTTTCTTTGATAAATGCTTGCCCATAGGTTTTTCTTTTGTCTTGTTTTTATTTTGAGAGTTTTTCATCTTTTTTGCATTGGGTTTTGGAATCCAATTCTGCGAATAGTGGTATTTTGCATTATTTAGATGATTTTCTTTTTGTTGGTCCCCCTGAGTCACCCAAATGTTTTGAAACTTTAAATTCATTAAAATGTGTCAAAATTTTGGTGTGCCAATTGCACATGATAAAACAGTCCTTCAATGGAGTCGATTGAATTTTTGGGTATTACTTTAGATTCTGGTAAAATGGAGTGTAGTCTTCTGGGTGATAAAATTCTCAAATTACAAAATGCACTATCCAATTTTTTTGTCCAAGAAAAAGGTTACGATTAGGGAACTGCAATCCCTATTGGGATTGTTGAATTTCGCTTTGCGAATTATCGCAATAGGCCGCTTTTTTTTCCAGACGTCTTTATGATGCAACTAAAGGTGTTACATGTCCCTCTTCACATGTCAGGGTTTCAGCTGATTTGAAAGAAGATCCTAAAGTATGGCTTTCATTTCTGTCTGATTTTAATGGTAGGTCTTGCTGGCAGTCTGCGTTTGTTTCAGCGGATTCTTTTCCTTTTATTTTTTCAATCAACTCCACTCATGGTTGCGGAATTTTGTTTGGCCATTGTTGAGAAAACCAATGCAATGCAGATAGCTGGGTTTTAAATCGGGTTACAAAAAAATTGCATGGTTTTGGAACTTTATTCAATTTTTTGGGGACTTTATGGGGTTCCCTCATCCGAAATTCTAGAATTATTATTCTTTCAATGAATCAAGGGGTACATTTTTCCATCAATACATTGTCTTCAAAGAACAAATGGACCTCTAAGATTTTGAGAAAGTTAGTTTTACTATGCTTAGAATTGAATATTTGGATTAAAGCAAACCTAGGTAAGAGCAATTGGGATGGGGACGCTATTTCTCTTTGTAAGCGTGAGTGGTCAATTTTTCGCCAACAGGTTCCCAGCGCGGATTTAGAAGCAACTGCCTGCCCTCAATCGATTTGGGACATAATTTCAGCTTTATACCTTATTTTATTAAGAATTCTTTGTCGGAGAGATCATGGACCGATTATTCGGCCACATGGCTAAAATGGGTTAATTTTTGTGCTTTACATACATACACAGGAAACCCTATGGAGAGATGAAAGGGGAGGTCCCCCTCGCTCCCACAGTTGGTTTCCTGTTCCTAAGGGAACTCGTGGAGAGAAGAGGATGCCTGGCCTGGATGCGGCTTGCGCAGTTACCTTGAGGACGGCAAGGGCTCCAGAGCAGCATCCGGGGTCCTGTCTTCAGCTCCCTCCTCTGCTGGCAGGACACCGTGAGGCCAGGTCCGGGGAGTCGCCTGGCTCACGGGAGATGGGCGGAACGCTCATGGTCTGCGGAGGGCAAAACACGCAGGTAAGCGCGCCGCCATGCCGTGTTCGGCGGGCGCACGCGCGGTCGTGTAGCCCTGTGTACCTTTCCCTCGGAAGTGATGAGAAAGCTTCCGGGGTGAATTGGAGGAGAGACGGCGCCTACGCTGGAGCAGCGGTGCTGGGCAGGCGCACACAGCATGGCCGTGACCCGGAAGTGACGAGTACATCCGGGAGCACAGAAGAGGAAATGGCATCCATTATAAAAGACATCGGCGGTGATTCTCCGGTGTCCAACATGGCATCTCCCAAGGACTGAGCGGTACCTTCCTTAGAAGACACAGCGGTAACAGCACACAGCCATACAAGCAGCAGTGGACACTCCAAGCAGAGTAGATCTTCCACAAGGAGCACTAAGGAAAAGAGATCTGCTCGGTCCACATCACAGCCTGTGCCTCCGGCTCCTCCTCTTCGACCGGTACCTTATCAGAGAGCTTCACTGGAGTGAGTGTGTTTCTCTGACGCCCATGACGGCACCATGGAGAGGGGGATCCGCCCACCAAGGACAGGAAACCTACAGATAAAAAGGCGGTACCTCTCTCCTGCATCAGTTGGTTTCCTGTCCTTGATGGGAGACCTACAGATTCACCTCCGTCAGAGAAAAGATTCGTCGTGGGAATTCCGGGGCCAATCAGCTCGATTCAGGCAGCGGGGGCCCCTCTGCCTCGGCTGGTGTGGTGACCCGAAGCGCCACTGCTGGGGTTAGTAGGCCTTTAGGGTGCGCGGAGAGAGGTGGCGGGGCCTCAGCCACCTCTCTAGGTAAATATAGAGAAAAACACGTGTGCACAACTGCTGATGGTGCAAAAGGTAGGTTCCCACACCTTGTAGTATATAAAGAAAAACCTTGCACTCAACTTAAATGCTCTTGGTGAATTTAATGTAGTACAACAAAACGTTTCGGTCCAACAATACCGGACCTTCATCAGTTACGTACTGTGAGGGACATAGAAGAGACAATGGTGTCTCTAGGCACACTGGACATAGTGTCCTGTTATAGGAATGCTGAGCCCGGGAAAATCCCACTGGTATTAGTGAAGGAGAAACGTGCCAGAATGCAGACGCAGAGCAGAGGATTCTGCGTCTGCATTCTGGCACGTTTCTCCTTCACTAATACCAGTGGGATTTTCCCGGGCTCAGCATTCCTATAACAGGACACTATGTCCAGTGTGCCTAGAGACACCATTGTCTCTTCTATGTCCCTCACAGTACGTAACTGATGAAGGTCCGGTATTGTTGGACCGAAACGTTTTGTTGTACTACATTAAATTCACCAAGAGCATTTAAGTTGAGTGCAAGGTTTTTCTTTATATACCTCTCTAGGTAAGACTCACCAGCAGCAGTATCCAAGGGGGGGTCCCTCTATGGATAGGAGCCGATGTCTTGCTCCCTAGTGTCAGTCTGCGGGCTGTAGTTCCCGGGGGTTCCGAGGAGTCCAGCAACATGCGGTGATGCGCGGCGCCATCTTGCCCCCGTCTGCGCAAGCGCGAGATCGAGCGAGATTTCAAGCAGCGGGGGCTTTGCGCACGTGCGGCTGGAAGGGTACCGCGCGCCAGCACTGCGATCCTCGCCTCTGTGCGCGCGCAGCCTCTGGCGAACTGCGCAGGCACGGGATTTGGTGCGCGATACTGCAACTGCGCATGCGCGAGAAAAAAAAATGGCGCCATCCACCGATATTTTAGCAAGGCACCTGGGGCAAACGCTTCCAATTGAGACCGGCCAGCGCTCACTAGCCATGAGCGATGCAGAGCAAGCATCTCCCCTGCTCAGGGCATCTCCATAGGCGCCGCCACAGCAGCAGCAGCAGAAGCGACGAACCCAGAAAGAACACCAGGACTCTACCTGGAAAGGGCGTTCTGGATCACTGCGCAGCAAGGAGTCCAGCGTAACGTCCGGCTCAAGGGATAAATCGATAACAAACATGGATCGTCCCCAACCGGTATTTATGGGTCCATAAGGTGGTAAGTGATCTTCGTGAAAGTTAGTGATAGTGAGGGCCTATCTTTGTGTTTTCTTACTATAGGGGAAGAAAAGCGCAAGCAAAACTAAACTTAACATATGTGCCTTATGTAAAGAAGATCTTCCATCTTCATGGGAAAAAAGACTTTGCAGTGTTTGTATTCAGCAGACAGTGTCAGAAGGCCTCCCCGGGTTCGCAGCGGACCTTAAAAACCTGATTAAAGTCCAGGTAGAAGAGACCTTTAAATCCCTCAAAGGAGGAAAAAAGCGAAGGAAGACTAAGCACAGATCTCCGTCTCCTGAGTCTGGTGATTCAGGGGAAGTTATGGATTCAGACTCATCTAATTCTTCCTCCTCATCATCTTCATCATCATCATCTTCATCTTCCTCGGGAGGCCGTAGTTGCTTCCCTATAGAGGAAACTGACAGTCTTGTTAAGGCCGTTAGGAGCACTACCGTTTGAGGACATGGGGGTCTTAAAAGACCCGATGGACAAGAAGGCAGATGCCTTCCTCAGAGGTTCATGGGAGGCGGCTGGTGGAGGCCTTAAACCAGCAGTTGCTGCCGCATGTACATCTCGCTCCCTGATGATATGGTTAGACCAATTAGAAAGCCAGCTCAAAAACAGGTCATCCCGAGATTCAATTTTAAATACGTTACCAGTTATGCGTGGAGCTGCTGCCTTCTTAGCAGATGCTTCGGCCGATTCAATCAAACTATCCGCTAGGTCAGCAGTTTTTTCTAATGCCGCAAGACGGGCCCTTTGGCTGAAATGTTGGCCGGGAGATCTCCAGACAAAGTCTAAATTGTGTACAATCCCTTGTGAAGGAGAGTTCCTATTCGGGCCCACTCTAGATGATATATTAGAGAAAGCGGGTGATAAAAAGAAATAATTTCCCTCCCTGGGTTTCCCTTCATACAGGAGGCCCTTTCGGAGCAAGAGGTTCTTCCGAAGGAAGCCAGGGAGAAACCAAGATAGGTGGGAAGACAAGCGGAACAAAAACAAGGGTTTCATATTCAACAAAAACCCTAACGACAACAAAAAACCCGCCCAATGAATGCTTGCCCCAGGTGGGGGGAAGACTGTCCCTCTTGCTCTCAGCCTGGGAGAAAATTACTAGCAGTCCTTGGGTTTTGAATATAATAAGATCCAGACTGAAACTGAAATTTCAAAAGCCCCCTCGTCCCTCGTTCATGACGACATCGCTAAGGTCTTCGGAGGAAGAGCAACTAGCATTAGAAAAAGAAGTCATGGGACTAGTGAGCAAAGGGGTTCTCATGGAAGTTCCCCTACAAGAAAGAGGACAAGGGTATTACTCCCCTCTGTTCCTGAGGAAGAAACTGGACGGATCTTTCAGGACTATCATAAATCTGAAGAGTCTAAACAAATTCCTGGAAGTCCAGTCATTCAAAATGGAAACAATAAAAACCTCGATAAAAATGTTGTTTCCACTGTGTTTCATGGCAGTCCTGGATCTAAAGGACGCCTACTACCACGTCCCGATCCACAAGGATCACCAAAAATTCCTCAGGATAGCAGTCTACATAAGGGGGGGTGATACACCATTTCCAATTTTTAGCCCTCCCCTTCGGGCTGGCTATAGCCCCACGGGTCTTCACAAAATTAGTTTTAGAGGTAATGGCTCACCTGAAGGAGCAAGATACCCTAATAGTGCCATACCTCGACGATTTTTTGATAATCGGTTCCTCTCCACAACACTGCGAAAAACAACTGCAGACAATCAGGCATTCTCTGGAAAATCTGGGCTGGTTAGTGAACTTAAAAAAGTCCAGGTTATTACCGTGCCAAATCCAGGAGTACCTGGGGCTTACTCTGGACTCTATAAAGCAAGAATGTCGTCTTCCAGAGGAAAAAATTCAAAACATCATAAGACTAGTATTCAGAAGGCGAGACACCCCCTCCTTAACCCTCCGCCAAGCAATGTCCCTCTTAGGATCCATGACAGCCTGCATCCCGGCAGTCCAATGGGCTCAACTACATTCAAGAGATCTTCAATGGCAAATCTTGTAAGAAGAAGTTTCTCTAAAAGGGAATTTAGAAGGTCGGCTCAATTTATCTCCAAACACGATTCGGTCGCTAGATTGGTGGACATCGCAAGACAATCTTTCTCAAGGAGTCCCATGGGTAACTCCAGTCTCGCAAGTAGTAACAACAGATGCGAGTCCCAGTGGGTGGGGCGCACACCTGAACGACCTGTTAGCTCAGGGGGCTTGGCCACCATACCTGAAAAAAGTGTCCTCCAATATGAAGGAACTGCTAGCAGTCAAGTTTCTAAGGTTCTGATAGTATTCCAGAAATAAAAACCGGGAAAAGATATGATTTGCCAAAATGCGACCATACCACGGATAATGAGGATAGGGATACAGATATTTCCCAGGAATTCCTTTCCTCAAATGGGGAACAAGACACATGTTTTCCAACGGAAAGACATGGATAATCTCGTTAAGTCTGTCCGAGAAACCATGGGTATTACAGATACCAAAGACCCCAAAACCCCCACAGGACATTATGTTTGCAGGTTTATCTGAGAAAAAAAGACCAACCTTTCCACTGATTACAGCAATTAAAAATTTGGTCAAAAAAGAATGGGAAAGTCAGGGACAAAAAGGGTTGCCATCATCAAAGAGGCGCTACCCCTTTAATGATGAGGATCTGTCTACCTGGACAAAAGCCCCAAAAGTGTAGATGCAGCGGTAGCATCCACATCCAGAAAATCCTTGTTACCAGTAGAGGATTCGGGTTCCTTACAAGACCCACTGGATCGTAAAGCTGACTCCCTTCTAAAAAGATCGTGGGTATCATGTACGGGGGCATTTAAACCGGCAATATCAGCTACATATACGGCAAGATCCATGTTAGTCTGGTTAAATGATCTGGTGGAAGGTTTAAAAGGCGGTCTCTCCAGAGATAAATTAATCTCTTCCATACCTTTGAATAGAGGCGCTACAGCCTTGCTGGCGGATTCCTCTGCTGACTCTATTCGTTTAGCAGCTAAATCAGCAGGCCTGACCAACGCAGCACGCTGAGCACTTTGGCTAAAAGGTTGGAAAGGAGATGCTCAGACTAAATCCAAACTCTGTAGCCTACCATGCCAGGGTGAGTACCTGTTTGGTACAAAACGAGACAAAATTCTCACCAAAGCGGGTGAGAGGAAAAAGGATTCCCTAATAATTATTTTCCGTCTTATAGGAGAGCAATCCGGAAATCCGTATTTAATAAAAGAAAGGATTTTAGGAACCAGGATCGCTGGGCCAATAAAGAGACCAAACAAAAAGGTGCATTTTTCGGAAAACATCCATTTAGAATGGAAGACAAACCACGTTAGAACAGATTTACCTGTGGGTGGTAGGTTGTCCTTTTTTTGCCTACAATGGAGTGGAATAACATCCAATTCATGGGCAACTAGCCTCGTAAATTCAGGCTGAAAATTTGCCCGGGTCCTTCCGGACACCTTCCTGTTGACTTCTCTAAAATCCCAATCTCAACAGGTGTTTTTGGAGCTGGAAATAAGAAGTCTTTTATCCAAACGGGTTTTAGCAGAAGTTCCGTTTCATCAAAGGGGGAAGGGATTTTACTCCCCTTTATTTTAAGTTCCAAAACCAGATGGGTCATATAGAACTATAGTAAATCTAAAGAAATTGAATATCTTCTTAGAAAACCAGACCTTCAAGATGGAGTCTATCTGATCCACTGTAAAACTTCTGTTTCCCAGGTGCTTTATGGTGGTCCTCGACCTCAAAGATGCATATTATCATCTACCAATTTATATATCGAACAGCAACAGTATCTTCGTGTGGCGGTCATGATGAAAGGACAAGTATGTCATTTCCAATATACAGCAATGCCCTTTGGACTGTCAGTAGCTCCCAGAGTCTTCACCAAATTAATGTCAGAGGTGATGTCATACTTGAGGTTAAAAGATACCCTTATAGTCCCATACTTAGATGACCTTCTAGTGCTGGGTAGTTCCCCTCACAGTGTCAGCAATGCCTAGTTGATACAATCTCATCTTTGCAGGAATTGGGATGGTAAATCAACTGGGAAAAATCCAGATTGCCCCCAACAACCCACCAAACATTCCTAGGTCTTCTCCTAGACTCAGTAAGTCAGAAGTGTTTCCTTCCAGAATCTAAACAATTGACAATAATGAATAAAGTACAATCAGTAATCAATAACCCTACAATTTCCCTCAGGGAAGGCATGTCCCTTCTTGGTTCCTTTACATTGTGCATTCCGGCTGTCCCATGGGCTCAGTTCCATACTAGACAACTACAGTATACCATACTGCAAGAAGAAGAGAGACTACAGGGTTATTTAGGAAGTTGTTTATCCCTACCAATAGAAGTAATTGAGTCTCTTACCTGGTGGCTAGAGACAGATCATCTCGTAGGTGGAGTTTCTTGGGTAGTTAAACCTTCAAAAACAATTTTTACAGATGCCAGTCCTAGAGGTTGGGGAGCACATCTAGGAGATCAGTTAGTTCAAGGGCAATGGTCTATTAGTGAGTCAAATGATTCCTCTAATGAAAGCGAACTAAAAGCCATCTATCATGTCATATGTAAATTCCTTCCGCAGTTACAAGGAACACACACAAGAATATTATCAGACATGTCATTCGTCGCGTACATAAATCATCAAGGAGGAACGAGATCAGGAGCTCTCATGTCTATAGCAGACGACATCCTAACAATAGCGGAGAAACATCTTCTATCATTGTCAGCGCTACATGTCAGGGGAGTAGACAATTCCAAAGCAGATTTCCTCAGCCGTCACACCCTGCACCAAGGAAAGTAGGTACTCAACCTTCGCATCTTCAGGATGATAACAGAGAAATGGGGCACACCCGAAATAGACCTTTTCGCGACAAGGAGCAACAGACAAGTCGAAAAATTTGCTTCTCTGTTTCTGACGTAGAACTCTAATATTCTCGATGCCCTCCAAGTCCCATGGACATACCAGCAAGCATACGCATTTCCTCCAATGATAATCCTTCCGGCAGTCATCGGGAAGATAAGCGAGGACAGAGCAAATGTGATTCTCATAGCACCATTTTGGCCCAAGAGGCAATGGTTCTCCTGGCTCAGAGCCATGTCGGATGTCTCGGATCCGTGGATTCTCCCAGAGGATTAGGATCTTCTGTCCCAGGGGCCCTTCTACCACCCTCATGTGAAGGGCCTATGGTTGACAGCCTGGAATTTGAAAGGCAGTTACTAAGACTAAGAGGCTTTTCAGAAAAATTAATTGATACCCTTCTACTGAGCAGGAAAATGACCACAACACAATATATGTACGGGTATGGAGGAAATTCCTTAGTTTCCACCCAGCAGGTCTGTCCAAAGAAATTCCTATTCCCGCTATCTTAGCGTTTAAAAAAAAATGGGTGTGAATTAGGCTTATCAGTCAATACTTTGAAAGTACAAGTATCTGCTCTAGAGGCCTTATATTGTCACAATATTGCAGGAGACAGGTGGATAGCCCGATTCATTTCAGCATTTCAAAGGTCAGAACCAGTCCAGATTCCCCAGATACCACCATGGGATTTCAACCTAGTCCTCGAAGCCTTAACAGGGGACCCATTCGAGCCACTGCACTCAGCCCACATAAAATACTTCTCCCTTAAGACAGCTCTTCTGGTTGCCCTAGTGTCAGCAAGAAGAGTAGGTGACATTCAGGCATTATTGATAGATCCTCCTTTTCTGTCAATATTCCAGGATAGAATTGTCCTAAAAACAGACCCTTCTTACTTGCCTAAAGTAGGCACTAAATTCCATAGGTCTCAAGAAATCTTCCTTCCTTTGGAGCGCCCCCACAGTCGCAGGGCCGAGGGGTACCCGGTACCGGGCCTCTCTGTCTCAGTTCTGGGATTGTCACAGTGGCTAGACCCGGTCCGTGACCCTGCTGAGGGGCGTCCAGTAAAAGTTGAGAGGGATGATGTGTGGTGCAGGGTGCAATGAATAACGAGGACACAGGGTTGCAGTCTCTTTACCTCTTTACTGAAGGCTTCAGGATCCTCAATCCAGAGTACGGTTAACAGGGCTGTCTGAGACCGGCCGGTCCGATGGCACCTCCAGAGTTCCCTTTGCAGGTGGAAATCTGTGCCTTCCTTCTAGCGCTTGTGTGTTGTAGTCCTTCCCTGCTGAGCACCACGGGATAGTCCTCACAACTGTTGTGTCTGTTTCTGATGTTCCCTCACAACTGATTCTGATGTTCTTCTCCGTCCCCCAGATGATATGGCTAGGACGCACCCGTATGACGGGTAGGCCTGGAGTTCTTCCGGGACCCTAGTGTCGCCCCTCTCCCATTGTTGCCCTCTATGTCTGCTTAGGTGATTTAGGTGAGACAGCCCTCCTATAACTGACTGTCCTGCCGTTGGTTTGAAGTAAGGCTTGGAGCCAGTACTTCCTCGGCGTTTCTGGCCACCGGCTACGCGCCTCAGTAGGATGTTGCCTCGATCTTACAGCACGACTCCTACTGGTGTTTTCTCCTTGTTGCGTTGATCTCGTTTCTCACTCTTCACAATAAACCTCGCTTCTTGTCCTTTCTTGGGGTACCGCCGCAATGAAGTGCAGGCACGGTCCCGTAACGTTCTTTCTGTTCTCTAGGCCTCTGTTAGGATCCCACCCCTGACAGGGACCCCCCTGAATCTTCCCCTGCAACACCCTCTGCCACAGGATGTTGCCTGGTTCCAACCCAGTCAGCTTTCTTTCTAACTTCCTATCTAACCCCCAGTTTTACCAGATTGTGAGGAGTGGCCTAATACATAGCACCTTTAGCTCCCCCTGGAGGCCAGACTATGAAGTGTATTGGTGTCTGTGATACCTGGTCAGGTGAACTCCTTCAGTGCCATCAGACGTACCATAGCCCCCCTTAGTGGCGGAGCAACAGTACTGCAACAACCAGGACTCTGGGGCGCTGCACTTTCCTTCTATAATAACCCCGCAAATCAGGAAGAAGAGAAATACCATACACCAGATGTGAGAAGGGCTATAATAGCTTATTTAGCCAGAACTAGCCCCTGGAGGAAGAGCAGGGCTCTTTGTTTCCTTCCAGGTCCATAAGAAAGGATCTGGAGTCACGAAAAGGACGTTATCCCGGTGGATTCGTGACGCAATATGCCTGGCTTATTCATCAAAAGGGGAGAATCCACCCGAGATCGTAAAAGCACACTCCGCCCAGGCGATAGCATCATCCTGGGCTGAAAGAGCGGATGTCCCAATTGAACTAATATGTAAGGCCGCAACTTGGTCTTCTTCTACCTTTTACAGTCACTATTGATTGGACTTGTCTTCCTCTACTGACTTAACTTTTGGTAGATCAGTTCTTAACAAGGTGATTCCCCCCCCCCAAGTGATTATCTCTGAAAGTCTCTCAGTGGGTGCTGTCGTGGCGAGGAGAAAAAAACAGATTACTTACCGGTAATACTCTTTTATAGAGCCACGACAGCACCCACTTACTTCCCTCCCTAATGGTTGTTATGCATAGAGCACTGATAAGGGTGAATGGTTCAATTAGTTAGTCATACTTAAGTATAAATATTGGATTGCCTACTAAAACTGGTGGGCGGTTCCTCTCATTCTCTGTAACCCAACTGTGGGAGCGAGGGGGACCGCCCCTTTTATCTCTTCATAGGGTTTCCTGTTCCTAGGGGCGGATCCCCTCTCAGTGGGTGCTGTCGTGGCTCTATAAGAGTATTACCGGTAAGTAATCCGGTTTATCTGGCCTAAGGTTTGCAGAATCTTTAAAGGAATTGGGTTTGTCTTTTTCAGCCATGGCAAAATCTCTCGCTGGGGTGTCATTTTTTCTTAAATTGATGGGTAATACCCAATTAATGGGTTTATTTCCAGTAAAACAATTTTCAAAAGGGTCTTAAAAAGTCCAACTTTAAACCTGATGATAGACGCCCTATATCCCTTCCCTTATTAAAGGACCTTTGTTTATCTTTAAAAAATGTTTGTAATGATTCATATGAAAGTCTATTGTTTTATACTGCATTTTTACTGTCATTTTTTTGGCGCCCTTACAATTGGTGAACTAGTGTCTGCTAAAAAATCTGAGCCTTCGGGACTCATGATGTCTGCTGTTAATTTACAGGAGGTTTGCATTTTTTTATTCATTAGAAAATCAAAACCTGTTCTGATGGGCGGGGGGTCCAGACTAAAAATCAATTCTTTTGCAGACCCATTGATTTGTCCGGTAGTCACCATAAAGCAAAGAGACCAATTGTCCAATGTGCACTATTCATTCACATGGACAATACCCCAGTGACCATTTTTCAGTTTGTGTTTTAAAAAAATGTTTGCGTTTTCTGGGTATAGAACATTTAAAAATTACTTCCCATTCTTTCAGAATTGGTGCTGCCACCGAAGCATCTAGGGCTGGCCTTGATGATTCAAGGATAAAACAATTGGGTAGATGGGATTCTAACAGGTTCAAGCTTTATGTTCGACATTAGTTATATGACTACTAACTGTTTATTTAATTTTCAGGTCCAATTATAGTATGGATCATTGGACATTCGTTTATTTTTTAGGCTCAGAAGGGGGCTTGTCAGAGATCGTATTCAGAGAATTTGTCTTTTAATACGTCAAATGTACAGATTTTTTGGCACAGCATACGCGGCATCAAATGGTCCTCCTTCAATTTTGAGTTTAAAAAATGCTTTAATCTATTTCCCTTTCCAGATTTAGTTATATTTCATGTCTCTGGGAATCATCTCGGGAAAATTAAAACCCTGGACTTATTAGCCTTTACTAGATGGTGGTCCGATTCTAATGCATCGGGTATTCTAGAATATGTATGTAGTATATAGCACAGCCCACGTACTATATTGCACAGCCACGCAGTATATAGCACAGCCCACGTAGTATATAACACAGCCACGTAGTATATTGCACAGCCACAGAGTATATAGCACAGCGCACGTAGTATATTGCACAGCCACGGAATATATATCACAGCGCACGTAGTATATAGGACAGCCCACGCAGTATATAGCACAGCCCATGTAGTATAGAGCACAGCCCATGTAGTATATAGCAATGTGGGCACCATATCCCTGTTAAAAAAAACTATTAAAATAAAAAATAGTTATATATACTCACCTTTCGGTGGCCCCCGGATCCAGGTCAGGCCTTGACCGATACTCGTCACAACGCTCCGTTCCCAGTAATGCATTGCGGCAATAACACGTGATGTAGCGGTCTCGCGAGACCACTACATCATGATCTTGCGAGACCACTACGTGATCTCGAGTCATTGCCGCAATGCATTCTTGGGACCGGAGCGGCGCGAGAACTGGGAAAGGCTGGCTCTGAAGCTGAGAATATAATGGTTTTTTTTATTATTATTATTATTATTTTTAACATATGTTTTTACGATTGATGCTGCATAGGCAGCATCAATAGTAAAAAGTTGGGCACACTGACTCAGTTAATGGCAGCGTTAACTGACTGCGTTAGACCGCATTATGCCGCTGTGTAACGCAGTCCTAAAATGCTATGTGGGCGCTGACTGGAGGGGAGTATGGAGGGGTCACTGACTGGACGGAAGTAGGGAGGGGCTAATTCGCGGCCGGACTGTGCCTGTCGCTGATTGGTGGCAGCCGGCTGGCCTTGACCAATCAGGGACCCGGGATTTCCATTACGATGGAAGTACCCCTTAGAAAATTATATAGATAGATGAGATCTGATATTTGCGGTCTCAAGCAATCATTTCCTTCTGTAGGTTTTGTTTTTCCTGAGATCGTTCCTAGACTCTTGTGGAGTGAGGATAAATTTTCCTTTGTGGATAAAATTCGGAAAAGAGTGAATAGAAGTATGAATAAATTTTTACCGATGGTTAATAGTTTTACCTTTCGGCATGAGGAGCTGGAAGGTTTTCTGCCATGTTTGTTCAGGAAAGACATGGTTCATTTGTCAGAGATCGGTTTGGATATTTTTAACTTAAATCTGCAATCTATGGTCGAGAAATGGCTGTGTTGTTTTGGGGGGACCACGGCTTTTTGAGCTGTGGCTTTTGGGTAATTAATGGGTGGATTGGAAATTGGTGTTTGGAATTTATGGATATTTATAATGATTATTTTATCTAAGTCTTTGTATTACTTGGTTGTATGCAACCCAAAAATAAACATCACGGCCATTTTTCTTCCACTAGAACTTGTGTTTTTATTTATATATATTAATAGGTCTTGTGTTGCCATGAATGTTCCTGAGCCCTCAAGCAGTTGTGACAATGTCGTTCTTACACTGCTGTCATTATGATGGCTTTCTTTGCAGCCTTTTCAGGCTCAATACATGTAATTCACTTAGCACATTTCCACGTGACATCTTTCAACACATTGACTGCAAACCATGGTCTATGCTATTTTTTGATATTTGGTACACATTAAAAAAAAAAAAAAGATGGACTCCTTTGGGATTATTTAATATATCAGCATGTTGTGAGGGTTCACAGAAAGCACAGATACTCTGCACCTTTCTGGCTGAGCCGGTCTAGACCTGCACTGCCGGGTACAGCGACACTGCTCTGCTGCCAGCTTATCACTATTCCTAAGACAACGCGGAGAGCGCAGCCCCTGACATGAGCATCACTGACACTTCAGGGAGGGGGCTGAGGCTGTGACACAGACCTCTGTCCGCTGATGAATCTTCATTTGAGCATCCCACTGGTGATATTCAAATGAGTCATCAGACAGGAAATAAAAAATAATACAATATCTGTTAGTGATGTTGGGGAGCAGTAGGGACAGGGCTGTATTTGCCACTAGGCACTCTAGGGCACGTGCCTAGGGCGGGACAATGCGGGGGGGGGCACCTGAGCAAGGTTGTTTTTTTTTTTTTTAAAGTCGTGGGTCACCTCCCGACTGACCGCCCCCAGCCCCCCTCGGCCGCCCGGCCGCTTGCCCGCCTGCCTGCCTCCCACCTACCCTCCTTGAAGACGATACTCACCCTACTCCAGCGATGCCTGGTCTCAGCGTCTGCAGCTCGTCCTGAGTGAGCGGTCACGTGGATATGTGCCGTATTTGCTCACCTGTTCATATGGTTTTCCGTTGGTGCCTGCAGCTATCTGGTAATGTGGGGAGTAGTGTTTGGCATCTAGTTTTAAAACTGTTTTCTTTTTACTTACCAGTTACCCAGTATTTTTTTGGTCCACACTTTATTACTTCAATATATTTTGTTTATTGTTATATTTTACAGAAACAGGTATATCTTGATAAAGGCTCATATCGAGCCGAAACGTTGAAATTAAAACAATACCTGGTACACTTATCCTGTATTTCCTGTACGCAGATTATAATATATTTTTGAAATAAGAATAAGAAGAAAACAAAGAAATGATATAAATGAGAGTGAAATAAACTTTATTCAGTTTAAAAAATTTTTTTTGTGTGTGCCGGAGTTTTTCTGTGTTACCTATACAGTATGGAGCATCATGTGTGGCCATTATACAGTATGGAGCATCACATGTGGCCATTATACAGTATGGAGCATCATGTGGGATCATTATACAGTATTGAGAACTGTGTGCGGCCATTATACAGTATGGAGCATCATGTGTGGCCATTATACAGTATTGAGTATCATGTGTGGCCATTATAGAGTATGGAGCACTGTGTGGCCATATTCATTTTTGTTTATAATTATTGTATATAAAACAGTGTGATCAGCAGTGTTAAATAGCTGTGTTTGGGACGTGGATATGGGTGACTAGTTGTGAAATGGGTGTGGTCAGAGGCGTGGCCTAAAATTTGTCGCGGCGCAAACCTTATACCTCTTCCCTTCATCAAAAGTTGAGGGATATGGTACTGCATTTGCCAGATCACAGCAAGTGCTGTAAATCCCATAGGGAATGAATGAGGCCGAACGCAGTGTTGCTATAAGTGATCCGTTACGCGGCAGATGCGGAAAAACTGCCGGATCTGCTGCAAAAGGCGACTTTCACATCAGCGATTCTTGCCAAAGTCACTGTCGATAGTGTCATACTCACCAAAGGGGGAGGCAGCACTAAAAGTGCCTAGGGCAGCAGGAACTCTAAATACGGCCCTGCGTGGCTGTTCTATATACTACGTGGCTATGCTATATACTGTGTGGCTATGCTATATGCTATGTGGCTGTGCTATATACTACATGGCTGTGCTATATACTATGTGGCTATGCTATATACTACGTGGGCTGTGTTATATACTACGTGGTTGTGCTATATACTACATGGGCTGTGTTATATGTTACATGGCTGTGCTATATACTAGGTGGCTATGCTATATACTACAATACTACGTGGGCTGTATTATATACTACGTGGCTGTGCTATATACTACGTGGCTGTTCTATATACTACGTGGCTATTCTATATGCTACGTGGCTGTGCTATATACTACATGGCTGTGCTATATACTACGTGGCTATGCTATATACTACGTGGGCTGTATTATATACTACTTGGTGTGCTATATACTACGTGGGCTGTGTTATGTTACGTGACTGCGCTATATACATGGGCTGTGCTGTTTACTTTAAAAAGTTTTCCATTAAAAAATTGTCATATTCAATGTATGAAGTTTTTTCTTTGCAGCAAGTTTAGCTAACAATAAAATGCCTACAGGTAACTGAAGAAGAGGGAGTAGGTCACACAAATTGGCATATAAGGGGTTGAATTATATAAAGCCCCGTTGCTGTATAGTATTGTAGAATTTACAACAGCTATCACTCATGTAAGAAGTGAAATCTTTGGCTTTGTACTACACCTATATTTCTCTGCTGTATCTGTGCATCATGAATCGAGGTATGTGTTAAAGGGGGAAGGGGGCACTGAGACTCTTTCGCCCGGTGCCCTCAAAAACCTGGAGCAGGCCCTGATTAGGTGTGACACGTGATCTCGCGGACTATTAGAAGTGAAACGTGATCCCGCAGACTATGTAGTGTGACACGTGATCCCGCAGACTACGTCATGTGACACGTGATCCCGCGGACTATGTCCTGTGACACGTGATCCCGCGGAATATGTTGTGTGACACGTGATTCCGTGGACTATGTCCTGTGACATGTGATCCCGCGGACTATGTTGCGTGACACGTGATCCCGCGGACTATGTTGCGTGACACGTGATCCCGTGGACTATGTCGTGTGACACGTGATCCCGCGGACTATGTCCTGTGACGTGTGATCCCGCGGACTGTCGTGTGACACGTGATTCCGTGGACTATGTCCTGTGACACGTGATACTGCGGACTATGTTGTGTGACACGTGATTCCGCGGACTATGTCGTGTGACATGTGATTCCGTGGACTATGTTGTGTGAAACGTGATTCCAAGGACTATGTCCTGTGACAAGTGATTCTGCGGACTATGTCCTGTGACACGTGATACCGCGGACTATGTTGTGCGACATGTGACCCCGCGGACTATGTCGTGTGACACGTGATTCCGTGGACTATGTTGTGTGACATGTGATTCTTTGGCTTTGTACTACACCTATATTTCTCTGCTGTATCTGTGCATCATGAATCGAGGTATGTGTTAAAGGGGGAAGGGAGCACTGAGACTCTTTCGCCCGGCGCCCTCAAAAACCTGGAGCAGGCCCTGATTAGGTGTGACACGTGATCTCGCGGACTATTAGAAGTGACACGTGATCCCGCGGACTATGTCCTGTGACACGTGATCCCGCGGAATATGTTGTGTGACACGTGATTCCGTGGACTATGTCGTGTGACACGTGATTCCGTGGACTATGTTGTGTGACACGTGATCCCGCGGACTATGTCGTGTGACACGTGATCCCGCGGACTATGTCCTGTGACGTGTGATCCCACGGACTATGTCGTGTGACATGTGATTCCGTGGACTATGTTGTGTGAAACGTGATTCCGAGGACTATGTCCTGTGACAAGTGATTCCGCGGACTATGTTGTGTGACACGTGATCCCGCGGACTGTGACGTGTGATCCCGCGGACTATGTTGTGTGACATGGAATCCCACGGACTATGTTGTGTGACATGTGATCCTGCGGACTATGTTGTGTGACATGTGATACCGCAGACTATGTTGTGTGACACGTGATTCTGCGGACTATGTCCTGTGACACGTGACCCCACGGACTATGTTGTGTGACACGTGATTCCGTGGACTATGTTGTGTGACACGTGATCTCGCGGACTATGTTGTGTGACACGTGATCCCGCGGACTATGTCTTGTGACACGTGATCCCACGGACAATGTTGTGTGACACGTGATCCCGTGGACTATGTCGTGTGACACGTGATCCCGCAGACTATGTCCTGTGACATGTGATCCCGCGGAATATGTTGTGTGACACGTGATTCCGTGGACTATGTCCTGTGACACGTGATACTGCGGACTATGTCGTGTGACACATGATTCCGTGGACTATGTTGTGTGACACGTGATTCCGAGGACTATGTCCTGTGACACGTGATCCCGCGGACTATTTTATGTGACACGTGATCCTGTGGACTATGTCGTGTGACACGTGATCCCGCGGACTATGTCGTGTGACGTGTAATCCCACGGACTATGTTGTGTGACATGTGACCCCCGCGGACTATGTTGTGTGACACGTGATTCTGTGGACTATGTTGTGTGACACGTGATCTCGCCGACTATGTCCTGTGACACGTGACCTGCGCGGACTATGTTGTGTGACACGTGATCCCGCGGACTATGTTGTGTGACACGTGATCCCGCGGACTATGTTGTGTGACACGTGATCTTGCGGACTATGTCCTGTGACACATGATCCCACGGACTATGTCCTGTGACACGTGATCCCGCGGACTATGTTGTGAGACACGTGATCCCGCGGACTATGTTGTGAGACACGTGATCCCACGGACTATGTCCTGTGACATGTGATCCAGCTGAATATGTTGTGTGACACGTGATTCTGCGGACTATGTCCTGTGACACGTGATCCTGCCGACTATGTCGTGTGACACGTGACCCCGCGGACTATGTCGTGTGACACGTGACCCCGCGGACTATGTTGTGTGACATGTGATCTCGCGGACTATGTTGTGTGACACGTGATCCAACGGACTATGTTGTGTTACACGTGATCCCGCGGACTATGTCGTGTGACACGTGATCCCGCGGACTATGTCCTGTGATGTGTGATCCCGCGGAATATGTTGTGTGACACGTGATCCAACGGACTATGTTGTGTTACACGTGATCCCGCGGACTATGTCGTGTGACACGTGATCCCGCGGGCTATGTCGTGTGACATGTGATTCCGCGGACTATGTCGTGTGACACGTGATTCCGTGGACTATGTTGTGTGACACGTGATTCCGAGGACTATGTCCTGTGACGTGATTCCGCGGACTATGTCCTGTGACACGTGATACCGCGGACTATGTCGTGTGACACATGATTCCGTGGACTATGTTGTGTGACTCGTGATTCCGTGGACTATGTCGTGTGACACGTGACCCGTGGACTATGTCGTGTGACACGTGATTCCGTGGACTATGTTGTGTGAAACGTGATTCCGAGGACTATGTCCTGTGACACGTGATCCCGTGGACTATGTCGTGTGACACGTGATTCCGTGGACTATGTCGTGTGAAACGTGATTCCGCGGACTATGTCCTGTGACACGTGATACCGCGGACTATGTTGTGTGACATGTGACCCCGCGGACTATGTCATGTGACACGTGATCCCGTGGACTATGTCTTGTGACACGTGATTCCGCGGACTATGTCATGTGACACGTGATTCCGTGGACTATGTTGTGTGACACGTGATTCCGAGGACTATGTCCTGTGACGTGATTCCGCGGACAATGTCCTGTGACACGTGATACCGCGAACTATGTTGTGTGACATGTGACCCCGCGGACTATGTCGTGTGACACGTGATTCCGTGGACTATGTTGTGTGGCACGTGATTCCGAGGACTATGTCGTGTTAAACGTGATCCCGCGGACTATGTTGTGTGACACGTGATCCTGCGGACTATGTTGTGTGACACGTGATCTTGCGGACTATGTCGTGTGACACGTGATCCCGCGGACTATGTCCTGTGACATGTGATCCCGCGGACTATGTTGTGTGACACGTGATCCCGCGGACTATGTCGTGTGACATGTGTTCCAGCAGAATATGTTGTGTGACACGTGATTCAGCTATGTCCTGTGACACGTGATCCTGCAGACTATGTCATGTGACACGTGACCCCGCGGACTATGTTGTGTGACACGTGATCCCGCGGACTATGCCCTGTGACATGTGATCCAGCGGAATATGTTGTGTGACAAGTGATTCAGCTGACTATGTCCTGTGACACGTGATCCTGCAGACTATGTCCTGTGACACGTGATCCCGCGGACTATGTTTTGTGACACGTGATCCCGCGGACTATGCCCTGTGACATGTGATCCAGCGGAATATGTTTTGTGACACGTGATTCAGCTATGTCCTGTGACACGTGATCCTGCAGACTATGTTGTGTGACACGTGATCCCGCGGTCTATGTTGTGTGACACGTGATCCTGTGTACTATGTTGTGTGACACGTGATTCCGTGGACTATGTTGTGCGACACGTGATCCCGCGGACTGTCCTGTGACACGTGATCCCGCGGACTATGTTGTGTGACACGTGATCCCGCGGACTATGTCCTGTGACGTGTGATTCCGCGGACTATGTTGTGTGACATGTGATCCCGCGGACTATGTTGTGTGACACGTGATCCCGCGGACTATGTTGTGTGACACGTGATCCCGCGGACTATGTTGTGTGACACGTGATCCCACAGACTATGTTGTGTGACACGTGATCCCACAGACTATGTTGTGTGACACGTGATTCCGTGGACTATGTCCTGTGACATGTGATTCAGCGGACTATGTCCTGTGACACGTGATCCCACGGACTATGTTGTGTGACACGTGATTCCGTGGACTATGTCCTGTGACATGTGATTCCGCGGACTGTCCTGTGGCACGTGATCCCACGGACTATGTTGTGTGACACGTGATCCTGTGTACTATGTTGTGTGACACGTGATTCCGTGGACTATGTTGTGTGACACGTGATCCCGCGGACTATGTCCTGTGACGTGTGATTCCGCGGACTATGTTGTGTGACATGTGATCCCGCGGACTATGTTGTGTGACACGTGATCCCGCGGACTATGTCCTGTGACATGTGATTCCGCGGACTGTCCTGTGACACGTGATCCCGCGGACTATGTTGTGTGACACGTGAACAGTGTAAACTAGTAAGAAAAACATAACTATAGCTTTGTTTCAATATTCGTGTCCCAAAAAAAAGTAAATGAATTCAATGGCTGCTATAGAATAATGCAATTTGTGGTGCACAGAAGTGCGCCTCATGCGGCCACAGCAGGGACATAACAGCTATGGCTCCTAACCACGATTGGTTGGCCAGCAAAGAGTTAACGCTGCTCCCGCTCGGCCCTCTGTGTCTCCGCCGGCTCCTGCCATTGTCAGTGACAATGCTCGGACTCCTGACGACAGTTGCCAGGCGAGAACCGAGCTGCTTCCCTGGATACTAGTTGGCGCCTCGCCTTCATTGGCTGGAATTCCTTTACGTCATAGGCGTCCTGCCTCCTTATTGGCTGTCATCTGTACAGCACTCTGCCTTGGCGCATGCAGTGTAGAATCTCAAAGACGCACAAGAAAAGTGCCTCAGATTCATCTGCCATATCCGGTTTCGCCGCCATTTTCTTGGAGGCCAATATTGCTGCTTGTTACCCAGAAGCTCCCGCGTTCCTGGAGACACGGCGTACACCTGATATTAAGCTCTAGCACACAGGACTTCGCTCGTTACAAGAGTCCCGCCTATCGGTGCCGCCTGGCTCGGGTGACGCAGCTCCCTAGGAGGTGGAGTAGTGTGGCCGGCAGGCAGCGGTGAGGCCTTGTGTCTGGTATCTGTGGACGAGCACGGTGAGTTCCTGGCTGAGGACAACATTCCTCCTAGTAACGTCGTGTGTGGAGAGTGGCAGAGGCTGCGCTCCTTCTCCGGGGCCGCGGCTCATGGACGCCGGCGGGCCTGTGTCACCGAGCAGCCTGCCCTGGGGCTGCTCTCCTGGGTGACGCTACACTGGATGCGCCGGCTCCTGCCCCGGGCGGTGAGGCCCCTGCCGTCCGCCTGTAGCCCTGTGATAACCCCTTCAGTGCTGGGCCAGCTGTAACTTTTGCTCCCCCCTTATGACTGTATTACTTCTCCCCCCCCCCCCCCTCCATGACTGTATTACTTCTCCCCCCCCCCCCTCCATGACTGTATTACTTCTCCCCCCCTCCATGACTGTATTACTTCTCCCCCCCCCTCCATGACTATTACTTCTCCCCCCCCCTCCATGACTATTACTACTTCCCCCCCCTCCATGACTATTACTACTTCCCCCCCCTCCATGACTGTATTACTTCTCCCCCCCCTCCATGACTGTATTACTTCTCCCCCCCCTCCATGACTGTATTACTTCTCCCCCCCCTCCATGACTGTATTACTTCTCCCCCCCCCTCCATGACTATATTACTTCTCCCCCCCCTCCATGACTGTATTACTTCTCCCCCCCTCCATGACTGTATTACTTCTCCCCCCCCTCCATGACTGTATTACTTCTCCCCCCCCTCCATGACTGTATTACTTCTCCCCCCCTCCATGACTGTATTACTTCTCCCCCCCTCCATGACTGTATTACTTCTCCCCCCCTCCATGACTGTATTACTTCTCCCCCCCTCCATGACTGTATTACTTCTCCCCCCCTCCATGACTGTATTACTTCTCCCCCCCCTCCATGACTGTATTACTTCTCCCCCCCCTCCATGACTGTATTACTTCTCCCCCCCTCCATGACTGTATTACTTCTCCCCCCCTCCATGACTGTATTACTTCTCCCCCCCTCCATGACTGTATTACTTCTCCCCCCCTCCATGACTGTATTACTTCTCCCCCCCCCTCCATGACTGTATTACTTCTCCCCCCCCCCTCCATGACTGTATTACTTCTCCCCCCCCCTCCATGACTGTATTACTTCTCCCCCCTTCATGACTGTATTACTTCTCCCCCCCTCATGACTGTATTACTTCTCCCCCCCCTTCATGACTGTATTACTTCTCCTCCCCCCCCCTCCATGACTGTATTACATCTCCTCCCCCCTCCATGACTGTATTACTTCCCCCCCCCCCCCCGTGACTGTATTACTTCCCCCCCCCCCGTGACTGTATTACTTCTTTCCCCCCCCCCCCCTCGTGACTGTATTACTTCTCCCCCCCCCCCCCCCCCTCCGTGACTGTATTACTTCTCCCCCCCTCCTCCGTGTCTGTATCAGTTTCCTCCCCCATAGCTTATAATGGCAAGTTATCTCAGCTGACTCTATGGTTTGCCCCTGTCCTGGAAAGTGTGTGTGTGGGGGGGGGGCAGCATTCAGTAATCCCGCTGTTCTCAGTGACACGGCGGGCTGTCTGAAGATGCCAAATATGTGGAACAAAGATCTGACAGTTATTTACCTTTTAATGTCTACGGGCAACTTCCATTATGAGCTTGTTACTCCGACTCCCGGTCCGTCACAAGATGGCTGATTGAGACCGGAGCAGCATCGGGAAAGCTGCAGATGGCAGCTGCCAAGTAGAATACTAGGGGCAGGGAACTTACATTAGTGGCTCCACTCCAGCACTGCAATAAGAAAATACCGCTGGAGCGGCGATTTATAATCCTGCTTGATTGCTTGAAATATATCCTGTAATACTAGTATGTAGTGAAATTGACCTTCTATGAGAGGGGAAGGGTGATGGTGCCGGTAAACGCATATATTGGCAACCAGACTGCTTGAATGCCTCTGTCCGCACTTGACAGTGGCATCTAAATGGTTAAATGTGTCAGGTGGAGCGCGCTTTGGCCCCTGCTATTAGATCCAGGCTCAGCTCTTGAGCCTGCTACATAAATATCCACCTGGTGCTATCAAGTTATGTGGGTGCTTGAGGGGAACACAAGTTTCTCATCATAAGAACTTACAATCTATATTGATGTCGTGTGTCACACTTGGGGAGTGGGGCCCAGTGATAAGTGCCAGGTAGAGTGCCCAGATGTTTATGAGCACCGCCGCTTTTCATACAAAATCCTCAAGTCATCTCAGATTAGTCTCCTGTTCCTGCAGCTGTTGGGGCATGCTGGGAGTTGTAGTTTCACTGTGTGTCCTTGTAGAAGCTTTGGCTCTCACACACTAGGTAATTGAAGGCACGCGATATCTTTTGGGCTTCTGGATTTATTATAATTCTAAGTAAATCTGCTCACCTGACTATAGCATAAACTACATACACATTACATAGGTGTTCCACCTGGTGAAGCAGGGACACCTACTGATAAGCCTATATAAACCTGATATTAAAGGGAACCTGTCACCTCCAAAATTGAAGGTGAGCTAATGGTACCGTTACACTAAACGACTTACCAACGATCACGACCAGCGATGCGATCATTGGTAAGTCGTTGTGTGGTCGCTGGGGAGCTGTCACACAGACAGCTCTCTCCAGCGACCAACGATCAAGGGAACGACTTCGGCATAGTTGAAACTGTCTTCAACGATGCCGAAGTCCCCCTGCAGCACCCGGGTAACCAGGGTAAACATCGGGTTACTAAGCGCAGGGCCGCGCTTAGTAACCCGATATTTACCCTGGTTACCATTGTAAAAGTAAAAAAAAAAACACTACATACTCACCTTCTGATGTGTCACGTCCCCCGCCGTCAGCTTCCCACACTGACTGTGCCGGCCGGCGCTGACACATTCAGTGCAGGGAAGCCGCCGGCGGGGGACGTGACAGACATCAGAAGGTGAGTATGTAGTGTTTTTTTTTTTTTTTTAACTTTTACAATGGTAACCAGGGTAAATATCGGGTTACTAAGCGCGGCCCTGCGCTTAGTAACCCGATATTTACCCTGGTTACAAGTGAACACATCGCTGGATCGGTGTCACACACACCGATCCAGCGATGACAGCGGGTGATCAGCGACGAAATAAAGTTCTGGACTTCTAGCTCTGACCAACGATATCACAGCGGGATCCAGATCGCTGCTGCGTGTCAAACACAATGAGATCGCTATCCAGGACGCTGCAACGTCACGGATCGTCGTCGTTCTCGCTGCAAAGTCGCTTAGTGTGAAGGTA
The DNA here is from genome assembly GCF_051348905.1 of Ranitomeya variabilis. Taxonomy (NCBI): domain Eukaryota; kingdom Metazoa; phylum Chordata; class Amphibia; order Anura; family Dendrobatidae; genus Ranitomeya; species Ranitomeya variabilis. Next base: position 604,069,381 of record NC_135236.1, read on the forward strand.
CCTTAAGCCCACCGGCATCAGGGGCTTATCTACAGCATTCTGGAATGCTGTAGATAAGCCTCCGATGTATCCTGAAAGATGAGAAAGAGAGGTTAGATTATACTCGCCTGGGCAGGCGGTCCGATCCGATGGGCGTCGCGGTCCGGGTCCAGCGCCTCCCATCTTCGATTACGATGACGTCCGCTTCTTGCATTCACGCTTCGGCGCAGGCGTAGTTTGTCTGCCTGAGAGCAAAGTACTGCAGTGTGCAGGGAAAGGTCAGAGAGGCCAGTGCTTCCGCACTGCAGTACTTTGCTCTGCCCTCAACAGGGCAGACACAGTACGCCTGCGCAGGACCTGCGGCGTGAAGACAAGATGAGGACGTCATCCTATGAAGATGAGAGGCACCGGACCGCGACACCCATTGGACCAGAAACGGACTAGGACTGTCCCTGGGTGAGTATAATCTAACCTCTTTTTCTCATCTTTCAGGATACATCGGGGGCTTATCTACAGCATTCCAGAATGCTGTAGATAAGCCCCTGATGCCAGTGGCCTTAACTCACCTTCGATTTTGGGGGTGACAGGTTCCCTTTAAAATTAGCAGCGAAGCTGGAGGCCAAAAATATTCATTGTATTACTAGGCAGGAAAACTTTCAAAAGGGATTATACATCAATTCTGAGATTAATTTTTTTCAATAACTATAATATATATAGATATATTTGCTTTTGAACTTTCGTTCGTGGGAAAACCCCTTTAACATAAGTGTGACGCCGGCCTAAATCAGACCGCCGCCATCTTTGTGCAGACAGATAGCAGCGGTCACATTAAAGCTGCGCATGTGCCCCTCCTGTACAAAGATGGCGGCGGTCAGTGAATCATTCGTCTGATCCCGGCGGCGGCGTGTTAGCGACAGTGTTCCGCTGTTGGTAATGTGCAAGTGTCTGTGTGGTGCGACGGTGTCCTGCTGGTGGTACCGCGCAATAGGTTGGTACCAGCAGCAGTTTCTATATTGAGACACCCATCACTTGGGTGTCCTAATATGGCGGTTGGTGAACTTCCTCTGCTTGGAATTCTGGGATTCGGTGACATCTGGACAGAACATGAAAACATTACAAGGCAATGATATGAATAGATACTGTTTCTGCACCTGGTAGCGGTCAGTCACAGGATGGTGGGCTGTTGGCTGCTACGACTGTAATCTGTGCCCGTGCTAGACTCACAGCTGTATGCCACTGTAGTGCCCAGTTGGTACCTGGAGTTTGCTGCCCCTTCTGCCGCAGGTCGCACCGTGTTGTCCATATGAATGGTGTATTCGGCACCTGCGGGGTGTACGTTACTTCTGTGACAATGGCATGCTCTGTGAACTCCAGACTATTGGCCTGGTATCCTGTGTGGGCGTCAGTGTATTTCTTCCTCTTCTGATGTCATGTGTGGCCAGCTGTATAAAACAATCACCTTTACCCCCTTCCCCGCCCATCACTCTAGTATCAGATGGCTTTACTTTGTTACCACACTTATCAGATAACATTCTTACTTGCAACTCTTTCTAAAAGGGGAACACTATTAACTTTGCACTTTTTTTTTTTTTAGCATTTTTCTCATTAGATGAAACCTAACCTGCAGAACGGATCTGTCCCCTGCCATTGGATTGGGCACTCGCTGGGGCTGATTAAGCTATGTGCGCTAAAATTCTGATCCTAATTTTTGTAAAAATGGTGGGGGGGGGGGGGGGGGCCTTCATTAGATTTGTTTTGGACACATTTTGCCATGTAACTAATGGGCTGTGGCCTGTGACAGGGGCTGGGCTTAAATTGGAATCCTGTCTGCTGAAATTGTGCCAGTTTGCCGTAACTGTGACCTTAGGCCAAAATAAGCCAACTACTATGTGGTATAACCTCAGACTAGTCAATGTGTGACTAGATAAACTGCATGAACCACTGTGATACATCTGAGAATCACAAGTTAGAGACCCTAAATCTGCCATATTTGTATCACTTTGACTAAGTGGTACACCAGGCATGGCATAGTAAATCTGCCCCATTGTATGTTGTGGTTAAAGGGCTTGATTTTCCATCAGGACAAAAGTAGAAAGCGTCGCTCGCCACTGATGCATGAAAAATAAATATTGGATTCATGGTCATAAGATACAACGGCGATATGAGGCTGCAGCTGTTTCATGTATAACCTCTCTTCATCTGACCATGGATGAAGTGATGGCTGGATGATGTCGGATTACACCTGAATCAGCTGTAGCTTCATGCCTGTAATATCCTATGACCATGCATGGAAAATACATATTTTGGTAATCACTGGGTTGTGCCGCTTTTTACTTTTGTCCTGCTGGGTGAAACAGAGTTGGTTTTGTATCCAAGTCTAGCGCTTTCATATCTGACAAAAGCCTCTGAACGTGTGTGAAGGATATTGCCAATGTGTGTAAGAGCAGTGCCAGTGTTTTCTATTGAAACGTTTTTAGAGGGGTTGTCCACTACATACATCAATACCCCTTTTGAAAGGCCCAAGGGTGGTGTAAAAAAAAACAAAACTTAACAGCATTATTTATGCTCAGACAAAATGTGAGGTCTTGTCAAAGGTTGTGGCAGTCTTGTGATGCTCATCCTGGATGTTGATGCCAGGAGAATGGTGGGGGAGACAGCATGTATTGCCCATCTATTGATGCCAGAACTAATCCCATAGATTTCTGCTGGATCATTCCCTGCACTTATTAATGGGCTGTACAAGTAAGGCTACGTTCACACTAGCGTTGTGCGCCGCTGCGTCGGCGACGCAACGCACAACGCACGCAAAAACGCGGCAAAACGCACGCAAAAACGCTGCGTTTTGCGACGCATGCGTCGGTTTTTGCCGAAAATCGGACGCAAGAAAAATGCAACTTGTTGCGTTTTCTTGGTCCGACGCTTGCGGCAAAAAAGACGCATGTGTGGCACAACGCAACAAAAAAAACGCATGCGTCCCCCATGTTAAGTATAGGGGGCGCATGACGCATGCGTCGCCGCTGCGTCGCCGACGCAAATCCGACGCACATTAGCTTAACGCTAATGTGAACGTAGCCTAAGAGTGTCAGGTTGATTTCTGCTTTTCAGTTTTCATGTATGGAATAAGTCATGTTCTCATAGAATCCTTTTGCATCAATGGATGATGTGTGATATTGCGGGGTAATAGTTATACATTGGGCAAACGGAGATCTCACAGCAGATTTATTTTTAAGGAGGTTGTCTGGTCCTCCTGTGTCCAAACCTTGTGGGCCCCATAAGATGAGTGGTGTGGGAACTTTGGTCCATGAGGAGTAGACACGTGGACTAGAGAATCTAGAAAGCTGACTTATTCACAGAAACCTTTTAGTTTTTGATTCATCTCTTACTTTGTTGGATAGAGCCAATCAGAGTAGTAAAAAAGGCTTTCAGTTCCAGGAAACCATAACTTGTGACTCTTGTTCCACAGATGCCTTCAATAAAATTGCAGAGCTCTGATGGTGAGATCTTCGAAGTAGATGTAGAAATTGCAAAGCAATCTGTCACCATCAAGACCATGCTGGAAGGTGAGTTCAGAGCCTGTCATGCTAGCTATCTGTACTCATCTGGCTTATCGTGACGATACTGCAGCGTCGTTCACTATAAATCATATGATGCTTTCTATGATTATTTCTTTATTTTTTTGTCCTGTTATGAAAAAATAAATCCAGGCCTGTTCTATAAAATACTATATTTGTATAGCAGTTTCCCCGAAGTATTGCAGAGGAGAAGCGCACCAAACGTATACATCTGAATGGTTCTGTAAGGCTACTTTCACACTAGCGTCGTGCACTGCACGTCGCTATGTGTCGTTTTGTAGAAAAAACGCATCCTGCAAAAGTGCTTGCAGGATGCGTTTTTTTCCATAGACTTGCATTAGCGACGCATTGACACACGTCGCAACCGTCGTGCGACGGTTGCGTCGGACCGTCGGCACCAAAAAAAGTTGCATGTAACGTTTTTTGGTGCGTCGTGTCCGCCATTTCTGACCGCGCATGCGCTGCCGGAACTCCGCCCCCTCCTCCCCGAACCTCACAATGGGGCAGCGGATGCGTTGAAAAACAGCATCCGCTGCCCCCGTTGTGCGGCGCTTTCCCTGCTTGCGTCAGTACGTCGCAACGACGCAATTCGTCGTACGTCGCTAGTGTGAAAGTAGCCTCAGTGATCTGCATTGTATCTCTCAAAATGACTTGATATTCCACTCTTTCTTCAGATCTGGGCATGGATGATGAGGGGGATGATGATCCTGTGCCACTTCCTAATGTTAATGCAGCGATTCTCAAAAAGGTAAATGTTACTATTGCATTCACTGGAGACCTCAAATATAATCTTTGTAGTGGCCCTTTAGTGTCTAAGTGTGTGGGCCATTTTTGAAACCTTTATTATATTATATTTAGATCTGTGTAGCCATGTGGTGATATTGATCCACACCAGTGACCATAATCCGGGCATACAACAGTCTGGGTATGTAAGACATGGATCAGCACACAGGCTGCAATTAGTTGGAAATGGCCCCATTGTGTAGGATGCACTTGCTAAAATGAGCCCTGCCGTTGTTGGATTTTTGTCCCCACTAGGCTACCTGACACTGGGGAAAGTGTCTTCTGTTTTGTGTAAGAGGGAACACTTTTTTTTTTTTATGTCCGCTCAGCAATTTATGCTTCATCATTTTGAATCGCTTATTCTCTACTGTTTGCAGGTTATCCAATGGTGCACCCACCACAAAGATGACCCTCCCCCACCCGAGGATGATGAGAACAAGGAGAAGAGGACAGATGATATTCCTGTATGGGACCAGGAATTTCTTAAAGTAGACCAAGGAACTCTATTTGAACTTATCCTGGTGAGTAATTTTTGCCTGCATTTTTGAGATTTTGATGCCACTTCTTGGATACCAACTATGATAAAAGATAGCAATGTAGTAAGTAAAGGAGTTCTCTGCTTTCGATGACCCCGGCTTATTAAAAGGGTCCCATGTTGATAGATAAATCAGTGTCCCCCATTGAGACCCCCTTTTCTCATCTGAAATCTTTGGGGAAATTTTGTGAAGTGTGATTTCTGCAAATTCCAGAATAAGGATGTCTTTCTAGATGCCCTTTCTGTGCAAGAGATTTAAGTTCACAACAGTCCTTCCTCGTGTATTTACCGAGGTCGTGTAGCGGAAGAATTGGGTAAAGATTTTGCCATATAACGTATTGAGTTACTTTTTTTTTTTTTTTTTTTTTCCAGGCTGCCAACTATTTGGATATTAAAGGACTGCTTGATGTAACATGCAAAACCGTGGCAAACATGATTAAAGGCAAGACGCCAGAAGAAATTCGGAAGACCTTTAATATTAAAAATGACTTTACTGAAGAGGAAGAGGCACAGGTAACTTGTTTGGAAATATACTGAGATTACAGTGAGGCATTATGTGATGCCCATGGCTAAAGAGCTTTGCCCCAACCAATAAAGCCGCATTTTCACAGAGCCAGAAAAAGTACCACATAAAGACTTTGCTTTTAATAGATATATTCCTAGGTTACAAAAGCTTTATCGTAGTTATCATGGAGTAAAATTTTAATAGATCAAGGGGGTTAAATGGGCTTCCAGCAGCTGCATGGCATTTATTACAGGAGGAAGTAAAGGGTTATGACATGTAACCTGGATTTTTTTTTTTTTTTTTTTTTTTTGGTACAAGAAGAATATTGACAGTTTTTCATTAGCGTCTTGATTTCAATTTTCATTCAGTTTTGGTCCCTATCCGTTTTTACCATTGTTTTTCTCCCGTGAAACAATAATTTCTGCGTTTCTAAGGCACATTAAAGAAGCTGGTCAAGTCCTTATTTATGTCCTTATTGATGTTCCCTCGCTGATATATAGCATAGAAATATTCAGCCTTGCGTTGCCTGCCAGACTTGTGACATAAACCATGTCATGTGACCACTGCAGCTAATCCGCTACCATTGATCGGCCGCAGCCTTCACAATTCTGTTTGAGTGAAAGAAACACTGTTCTTCCTGTTAGACCGAATTACGCAGGTTTGTGAATGGCTCCATACACTATAATCCGTATCTGTTCTGTGAAAAACAAGGATAGCATATTTAAAGGGGGTTTCCCCACTAACAGTGACTTTAATCAATAGATCTTAGAATAATAACTTCCACAATTGGATGTCTTAAAAAAAAAAAAAAAAAAAAAAGTTCCTGTGCTGAGAATCTTATAAAAGTGTGCTATATAATGGCTTTGTCTGCCCGTGCAGGATCATGGTCTGATCATACCACAGCTCCTGGGCAGGAGGAAGCAAAAGAAAAAATACAGATATTACAGCAGGGAATCACAAATTATTTTTTCTTTGCGGTAAAACATTTTTTAAAAACAGTCAGGGAACTGCTTTACTTTACAAAAAGAATCAGCTGTGATCCCATGCTGCTCTGTCTGTATACTCTTTTGCATCCTTCCCTCCCAGGAGGATGATGAGGATCTTTAGTTTGCACACATTATCATCGCTGTCCCTGATGGGGCTCACAATCTAGAATCCCTATCAGTATGTCTTTGGAATGTGGGAGGAAGCTGGAGAACGTGGAGGAAACCCACGCAAACACAGGGACTACATGCAAACTCCTTGCAGATGTTGTCCTTGGTGGGGTTTGAACCCAAAGCTGCAGTGCTAACCACTGAGCCACTGTGCTGCCCATTATCTCAGCACAGGAACATTTTTTTTATTTATTTATTTTTTAAATACAACTTATTGTGGAACTTATTATTCCAAGATGTGTTGCTTAAAATCTAATTTAAAATGTATTTTTGTGGGAAAACCTCTTTAAGTGAAACAGTGATTTGATTGAGGCCATTGGAGCAGCATGTATTTGTGTTGGTGCAGAGGGTCCATTGCATTAAAGATTATAGTGTATACTGATGTATTGCTGATAAAGGGGTGTTCCAAGCCTTTACCATTTAGGTCAGTACCAGAACCTCTACCGATCACGAGGCTACTTTCACACTAGCGTCGGACGACGCACAACGAATTGCGTCATTGCGACGTACCGACGCTAGCAGTGAATGCGCCGCACAACGGGGGCAGCGGATGCTGGTTTTCTACGCATCCGCTGCGTCATTGTGAGGTGCGGGGAGGCGGGGGCGGAGTTCCAGCCGCGCATGCGCGGTTGGAAAAGATGGGAACAACGCACCAAAAAACGTTGCAAGCAACGGTTTTTGGTGGCGACGGTCCAATGCAACACGACGCAACCGTCGCGCAGCAATGCGTCGCTAATGCAAGTCAATGGAGAAAAAACGCATCCCGCAAGCACTTTTGCAGGATGCGTTTTTTTTCTACAAAACGACGCATAGCGACGTGCAGGGCACGACGCTAGTGTGAAAGAGGCCTAAGGGGGCATGGTGCACAGAGCGCCATACTGTGTAGTGGCTGTAAATGGTACTGCGGCTCTCTGAAACCGTTGGTAATTGTGCGTCTCATGATGATCTGATGAGATGAGCCCCTAAGAGCAAACCCTAGCTTTTGTAATTGCCTCCCATGAGCATTTTATGCCATTACGCTCTTTCTGTTTTAGGTACGCAAAGAGAACCAGTGGTGTGAAGAGAAATGAACCGCTGTGCCTCTCGTCACTAGAACACTGTAAGAATCGTTCCAAATAGTTGCACTGCTCTGTTTATAATAGACAATTCAGCAGCTTCTCATATTAGCAGCAGGGCGTTTTGCTGCATGTTGTGTCCTATATAAATATTTTTTCTTTTTTGAGTAACAATTCCTCTCCTTAAACTGTGTTTTTACCATTGTATTCTGTTGTGACTTCCTATAAACTATAATGACTCTGATCTGTGTGCTGTGAAGCCAGAAGATGCAATGCTCTCCTTGCCAAGAGATTGCGGACTGCTCCACTATATGCGGCCATGATGTAAGCGTTGGAGCAGGTCCGAGCTGCATGACGCCACAGCAGGAAACACAACAGTGGATCTTCATTAGACCACATATCACCAGATGTGTAAGGAGTTTGCAGGAGTGCTGCTGTTTTTTCATTTTTAGTAAATTTGCTTAGACACATTGGCCTTCACATCAGTTGTCAGTTTATTTATTTAACTTTTTGCTGGTGCTTTTGGGAAAATACCAGTTTGGACTGACTTCTTTTGCTCGTTAGAGTGGAAATTATAACTCTTAGTAATGGGTATTCTCATGTTAAACCTGATGGTATATCGTGAGGCTGTAGTGCTGCGGCCCCTACGCTGTCCATACACCGGGCCACCTGGCTGTGCAGGGAACTGCAGCACCAATCCATTCAAGTGACGACGCTGGCTGCAGGTTCCTGCAGATTCGGGTGCAGACGGAGGCCTTATATACACAAACCTCTGCTGGGAATGCAGCACTAGAACCCACTGACAAGATATGGGAATACTGTCTAAAGAAATGTTCTGCTATGCTGGTATATTACAAAGTTTCCCATAGACTGCAATTTCAAGACAAATGCTAACGTTTCTGCTGTTTGTTGAAAGATTATGAATTGGGAGCTTGGCTAGAAAAGCTTGTGACGTGCTCAGTTACTTAATTTACTCCTGGTAAGCTGACCATGACATGCTGATCAGGCTCCGCACCTCCACCTAACAGATCTGTGCAACCTCCTCTAGCTTCTATATATGCATATGTTGTGTTGTGTTCATTATACTTTTTAATCTGTATTAAAGAGCAGGTTTAAACTTTCCTAATAAATCAGATTTAAAGGATGTTGTTGCCAATGCTTTTTTTTTTTCCCTCTTTACTAAAAGCAATTCAGTGATGGCGAACCTTTTAGAGACCGTGCCCAAACTGCAACGTGACATGGGAATTTAACCTGAATACTGAGGCTTTAGTTTAGAAAAAACTTGTACAGAGAGCATGCGGGGCAACAGAGTAGACATGAGCAGGGGTACCAGATTGCAGATAGAAAGGAATGTGGCCCCATTCTGCCAGCGCTGTGGTTCAACTCGGGAAAAAAACAAAATGCACACTTCTCCTCGCCTTCCTTCCTTTCTCATGCCGTGTTATCTTCTGAGCCCGGCAGCTGACTTCAGCATCCAAGTGACGTGGGCCGCATGATGTCATGTGCACGCCGAAGTCGGCTACTGGCCTCCGGCCAGGAGTATGTATTGCAGGTTTGTGCGCTGCAATATACTTCAGCTGGATGTGTGTCTGAGGATGGACATCCAGCTGAAGTAGGGGCTAGTATGTGTCGCTGGGCTCCTCGCCCTTACTACAGAACTGTGATCGTGCTGAGGCGATGTTCTGTGTGCCCCCCCTCTCACATGTGCCATAGCTTCACACCAATGCCGTAGAGCCTCTGCTACAATACCTAGATGTAAACATTGTCTCATGGCTTTGGAGAGGGTTTTTTTTTTTTTTTTTCTCCTCTCCCACTCTTTACAACATTACTTGCACTGGGGCTGTTCCAGCAAAGTTTCCTGGCACTCGGTTGATGTTAAGCCACACTTCCATCGGCTGTCGTTATGCCTGAGGGGAGTTGGAGCAAAGTTTCACATCAGCGGCCGGACGCGTCTTTTCATTCCACGTGTGCACTGCAGCCAATGGCATGTGAATCAGGGTGCTGAAATGGAAAACCTTATTTAAATATGGAAGAGAACAAAGGAAAAATGGGGCATGACTTAGAGCTGTTTGTGAAGTGTATATGTGTATTAGGCTACTTTCACACTAGCGTCATTTGGAATACGTCGCAATGCGTCATTTAGAAAAAACGCATCCTGCAAAGTTGTCTGCAGGATGCGTTTTTTTCCCCCATAGACTTACATTAGCGACGCATTGCGACGGATTCATCGTGTTTTGGCGGACCGTCGGCACAAAAAAAGTTACATGGAACGTTTTTTTGTGCATCGTGTCTGCCATTTCCGACCGCATGCGCGGCCAGAACTCCGCCCCCTCCTCCCCGGACATTACAATGCTACTTAACACACTGTCCGTCGGGCCGATGGTTTGCGACGGCCCGTACCGACGGACTAGTGTGAAAGTAGCCTTAGGGTGCCAAGGAAAAATGAACTTTGCAAATTGGAAAGTCTTACCCCTCAAATTTGTTCCTTTTGGCATAAGGATTCACCATGTAAAATATGTTGACATTAAATTTAGATTTACCACTTGCTCAAGGCATGTGAATTATTCCATGTTTCTCATTTTCCACAATATTGTACACACAATAACCACTCCGTTTGTCATCATATCTTTAACTGGATATACTATTTATAATTCAAAGAACATAGAATGGCAGTAAGCATTCTATTACAGTAAACTATGCATTCCACAATTATGTACATTGTACATGTATCAGTACTTAGTAGCAGTCAGTTCAGTGTTTTTTGCGTAAATATAATTAATCTGATTGGTAAACGGCATACCATACATAACGTGGGATATGCATGACGATAAATACTAAACAAACATTTAAAATTGCAATATGATGTGCCATTGAGCAACCAGTAAATGATAACTAATCTTAAAAAATAAATAAATAAATAATTATAAAATATCTATGACCAAAAAGGAACAAAATTAGGAGGTAAGACCTTCAAAAACTTGCTACTTAATTTTTACCATGCATTTCCTTGGCAACCTAATGTGTATATAGATCTATAATGTGTGTAAAATATATATAATTTTCTCTGACGCCCACGACGGCACCACGGAGAGGGGATCCGCCCACCAAGGACAGGAAACCTACAGATAAAAAGGCGGTACCTCTCCTGCGTCAGTTGGTTTCCTGTCCTTGATGGGAGACCTACAGATCCACCTCCGTCAGAGGAAAAGTTTCTTCATGGGAGTCCGGGGCCAATCAGCCGATCCAGGCAGCGGGGGCCCCCCTGCCTCGGTTAGATGTGGTGACCCGAAGCGCCACCGCTAGGGGCTGGTAGGCCTTTTTAGGGTGCGCGGAGAGAGGTGGCCGGAGCCGCCTCTCTAAGAAGACTCACCAGCAGCAGCCGTGTCCAAGGGTCCGCCCTATGGATAGGAGCAATGTGGCTCCCTGGCGTCAGTCTGCAGCCTGAGCTCCCGGGGGGTACCGTGGAGTCAGTGTGTAGTAAGTGCGCCGCCATTTTGCCCCATCTGCGCCCGCGCGGGAACAAACAAGTTTTCAAGCGGCAGGGGCTTGCGCGCGCACAAGCGCTGCGATCCCCGCCTAGAGCGCCTGCGCGGCCGCTGGAGAAATGCGCAGGCGCGGGATTTCGTGCTCGGGCGATCTGCGCAGGCGCGGGATTCCAGGCGCAAGGCGAACTGCGCATGCGCAAAAAAAAAATTAAAAAAAAATGGCGCCTTCCACCGCTATTTTAAGCGGGGCATCTAGGGGCAAAAGCGCTTCCAAAATGGAGTCTGGCCAGTGCTCACCAGTGAGCGATGTGGAGCAGGTATCTCCCTTGCCCAGGGCATCTCCACAACCAACACCGCAGCAGCAGCAGAAGCAGCGACGGACCCAGAAAGGGCACCAAGGCTCTACCGGAGGGCGTTCTGGATCACTGCGCAGCAAAGAATCCAGCATAGCGTCCGGCTCTAAAGCAAACACGGATCGTGCCCAACCGGTATTTATGGGTCCAGAAGGTGGTGAGTGATCTCCGTGAATGTTAGCGATAGTGAGAATCTATCTAAGAGTCTTTTACCATAGGGGAAGAAAAGCGCAAGTAAAACTAAACATATCATATGTGCCCTATGCAAAGAAGACCTTCCATCTTCATGGGACAAAAGACTTTGCAGTATTTGTATTCAGCAGACAGTATCAGAAGGCCTTCCCGGGTTTGCAGCAGATCTCAAAAACCTGATTAAAGTCCAGGTAGAGGAAACCTTTAAATCCCTCGAAGGGGGGAAAAAAGAGAAGGAAGACTAAGCACAGATCTCCATCTCCTGAATCGGGTAATTCAGGAGAAGATATGGATTCAGACTCATCTAATTCTTCCTCCTCATCTTCATCTTCCTCGGGGGGCCGTAGTTGCTTTCCTATAGAAGAAACTGATAGTCTTGTTAAAGCCGTTAGGAACACTATGGGGCTCGCAGATCCTCACCCCAAAAGATCCGTCCAGGACATAATGTTCGGAGGGCTTGACCAGAAAAAGAGAAGGGCCTTCCCCCTCAATGAAAAAATCCAATCTTTGATTAAAAAAGAGTGGAAAAAGCCTGTGAGGAAGTCGCTACTCACTCCAAAAAAGAAATATCCGTTCGATGACCAATCCTGTTCTTTCTGGGATAAGGCACCTAAACTGGATGTGGCAATTGCTAAGGCATTATAAAGACTTACTAACCAAAAATAATAACTGAGGGAAGAAAAAATGGCTTACACATAGAAAAAACCCCCATAAAACAGAATACTTTATTCAATAATATACTAAAATCCAAACCCCTATCTACTGGATGAGTATTGAGGGGGTAATAACACCGACATATAAGGATCAACACCCTATACTGGAACCATATAAAGATAGATACCTACATGTATTATGAAGGTGATATGACAAAAGTGATATACAAAATATAGCTAGAAGAGTGTATGAATATACGTGCGCTACCCCTACCACTAAAGCAAATATAAATTTGCGACCCTAGGGTCTCTTCCTACCTAGGTGCGGGGGTTGGCACCCTAAGAAAAAACGAGAGTGGCGCCCCCGCTCGTACGGTGGCTGTCCCTGGTCTACTATAAATTCCCTATAAGGGATAGAGTGTGAAACAGAAGGCCAGGTGGCTGTACATAACTTGTCAAAATATGTGGTACCACTTAATACAGCATAACAGGCCCACCCCCTGCAATGTGCTGTAAGGTAGGGATAGAAACAAACGCTAAATATAAGAAAGTTAAATTATCACTTCATATAAGGACCTAAAGTTATAAGATGAAAATATAGCAAATGTACACACAAGGTATAACCAGTATTGTAAAGGGCTAATGACAACAATAAATGCCACAAAAGAAGTCCCCACCAAATATAACTGGATATATACAAATAAACACAATCAGCTCATAGGGAATGCAGTAAGTAGTAGAGACACATATCAGTAATGGTAATGATATACTCATCTGCTGCAATAATAGACCCCAGCTGATAATTCATCCAGTCATAGTTGCTCAGTATGGCAGTACAAAGATATATACAAAGATAGGGCAGCCCTATCTTTGTATATATCTTTGTACTGCCATACCGTTATCCTGACTCTCCTGATGAACCCATGGTTATGGGGGAAACGCGTCGAGAGGTTGTTTGCGGAGTTTGTTTACCCCGTTTCACTGTGTGAGCAACTATGACTGGATGAATTATCAGCTGGGGTCTATTATTGCAGCAGATGAGTATATCATTACCATTACTGATATGTGTCTCTACTACTTACTGCATTCCCTATGAGCTGATTGTGTTTATTTGTATATATCCAGTTATATTTGGTGGGGACTTCTTTTGTGGCATTTATTGTTGTCATTAGCCCTTTACAATACTGGTTATACCTTGTGTGTACATTTGCTATATTTTCATCTTATAACTTTAGGTCCTTATATGAAGTGATAATTTAACTTTCTTATATTTAGCGTTTGTTTCTATCCCTACCTTACAGCACATTGCAGGGGGTGGGCCTGTTATGCTGTATTAAGTGGTACCACATATTTTGACAAGTTATGTACAGCCACCTGGCCTTCTGTTTCACACTCTATCCCTTATAGGGAATTTATAGTAGACCAGGGACAGCCACCGTACGAGCGGGGGCGCCACTCTCGTTTTTTCTTAGGGTGCCAACCCCCGCACCTAGGTAGGAAGAGACCCTAGGGTCGCAAATTTATATTTGCTTTAGTGGTAGGGGTAGCGCACGTATATTCATACACTCTTCTAGCTATATTTTGTATATCACTTTTGTCATATCACCTTCATAATACATGTAGGTATCTATCTTTATATGGTTCCAGTATAGGGTGTTGATCCTTATATGTCGGGGTTATTACCCCCTCAATACTCATCCAGTAGATAGGGGTTTGGATTTTAGTATATTATTGAATAAAGTATTCTAATTGCTAAGGCATCCAAAAAATATGCCCTTCCATTTGAGGACATGGGGGTCTTAAAAGACCCAATAGACAAGAAAGCGGATGGTTTCCTCAGAGGTTCATGGGAAGCGGCTGGTGGAGGCCTTAAACCAGCAGTTGCTGCAGCTTGTACATCCCGCTCCCTGATGGTATGGCTAGACCAATTGGAAAGCCAACTCAAAAACAGGTCTTCCCGAGACTCCATTCTAAAAATGTTGCCCGTTATGCGTGGAGCTGCCGCCTTCTTGGCTGACGCCTCGGTGGACTCAATCAAACTATCCGCTAGGTCAGCAGTGTTTTCTAATGCCGCAAGGCGGGCCCTCTGGCTAAAATGTTGGCCAGGAGACCTCCAGACCAAGTCCAAATTATGTACAATCCCCTGTGAAGGAGAGTTTCTATTCGGGCCCACTCTAGATGATATACTAGAAAAAGCGGGGGATAAAAAGAAATCTTTTCCCTCCCTGGGCTTCCCTTCATATAGAAGGCCCTTTCGGAGCGAGAGGTTCTTCCGAAGGAAGCCGGGAAAAAACTAGGATAGGTGGGAGGACAAGCGAAACAAAAACAAGGGTTTCATCTTCAACAAAAACCCTAACGACAATAAAAAACCCACACAATGAATGCTTGCCCCAGGTGGGGGGAAGACTTGCCCTCTTCGCCTCAGCCTGGGAAAAAATTACCAACAGTCCTTGGGTATTGAACATAATAAGATCCGGACTAAAGTTGAAATTTCAAAAACCCCCTCACCCCTCGTTCAGGACGACTTCTCTAAGATCTTCAGAGGAAGAGCAGTTAGCATTAGAAAAAGAAGTCATGGGACTGGTAGACAAAGGGGTTCTCATGGAAGTTCCCCTACAAGAAAGAGGTCAAGGGTGCTACTCCCCTCTGTTCCTGAGGAAGAAGCCGGACGGTTCATTCAGGACTATCGTGAATCTGAAAGAGTTAAACAAATTCCTAGAAATTCAGCCGTTCAAGATGGAGACAATAAAAACCTCGATAAAGATGTTGTTTCCACTGTGTTTCATGGTAGTCCTGGATCTAAGAGACGCCTACTACCACGTCCCTATTCACAAAGATCATCAGAAATTCCTCAGAATAGCGGTCTATATAAGGGGGGTGGTATACCATTTTCAATTCTTAGCCCTACCCTTCGGGTTGGCTATAGTTGCGGAGGTAATGGCTCACCTGAGGGAGAAAGATACCCTGATAGTACCATACCTCGACGATTTTTTGATATGTTCCTCTCCACAACACTGCGAGGAACAGCTGAAAACAATCAGACATTCTCTGGAAGAACTGGGTTGGTTAATAAACCTAAAGAAATCCAGATTGTTACCATGCCAGATCCAGGAGTACCTGGGTCTCACGCTGGACTCTATAAAACAAGAATGTCGCCTTCCAGGGGAAAAAATCCAAAACATCATAAATCTGGTATCCAGAAGGCGAGACAACCCCTCCATAACACTGCGCCAAGCGATGTCCCTCCTAGGATCAATGACGGTCTGCATCCCGGCAGTCCAATGGGCTCAATTACACTCAAGGGAACTTCAATGGCAAATCTTGTCAGAGGAAGTCTCTCTAAAAGGGAATTTAGAAGGTCAGCTCGTTTTATCTCTAAACACAATTCGGTCTCTAGGCTGGTGGACATCGCTGGGCAATCTTTCTCAAGGGCTCCCGTGGGTAACTCCAGTATCTCGGGTAGTAACAACAGACGCGAGTGCCAGCGGGTGGGGGGCTCACCTGAACGACCTGTTAGCTCAGGGGAATTGGGCTCCATATCTGAAAAAAGCGTCCTCCAATATGAAAGAACTATTGGCAGTCAAATTTGCACTCTTAGAGTTCCTGGGGCCCCTTCGGTCTCACCATGTCAGAATTATGTCGGACAACAAAGTGGTGATAGCATATCTGAATCACCAAGGGGGTACCCGTTCTCGGAGTCTGATGGAGATAACCAGCTCAATCTTCCACATAGCCGAAAGCAACTTTCAATCTCTATCGGGCCTGCACATAAAGGGGGTAGACAATTTCAGAGCAGACTACCTAAGTCGCTCCCGCTTGAGGCAGGGGGAATGGGAGCTAAATCAGTCGGTGTTCGATCAAATCTCGGTAAAATGGGGCACACCAAACATAGACCTCTTCGCAAACCATCTGAACAAAAAAGTGAACACCTTTTGCTCAATAACTCCGGGGGGGAACTCTGTTTCCCTGGATGCGTTCCTGGAACCATCATCTAGCGTATGCGTTTCCCCATATTGCTCTGATTCCAGCGGTGCTGAGGAAGATTCGGGGACGGGGCTCACATGATCTTGATTGCCCCTTTCTGGCCGAAAAGGCCTTGGTTTTCCTGGATGATGAGAATGTCCATCGTCGATCCATGGGTTCTGCCGGATCTCCCGAACCTTCTCTCCCAAGGCCCAGTGCATCATCCTCAGGTGGCAAGTTTGCACTTGACAGCTTGGCGTTTGAAAGGGAGCTACTTGAAAACAGGGGGTTTTCTCCGGGGCTAGTATCTACACTGTTACAAAGTAGGAAGCCCGTTACAACCAGACAATATGGGAAAGTATGGAAAAAATTTCTTTCATCTTCAGGCTCCAAAATTGGGGAGGGCGTCCCTCTTAATGCCATTCTGGAGTTCCTACAGAATGGATTAGAGTTGGGTCTGGCCACAAACACCTTAAAAGTTCATGTAGCGGCCCTAGGAGCTCTATTCAACTATGATTTAGCAGGAAATCGATGGATATCTAGATTCATCACGGCAGCTGGTAGATCAAGGCATCTACCCCTCAGTGGGATTTAAATTTAGTTCTTAGGGCGTTATCTAAACCTCCCTTTGAACCTTTAGCGGATGCTTCAGTCAAAATCTTATCCCTAAAAACTTCCCTGCTAGTTGCACTCACTTCCGCATGTAGGGTCAGTGATATCCAGGCCCTATCCGCTAACCCCCCTTTCACACAAATCCTAGATGATAGGGTCATCCTAAAAACTGACCCTGCGTATCTCCCAAAAGTGGCATCCCGTTTTCATAGGACACAGGAAATATCTCTGCTCTCCTAACCCCAAAAACAGAGGAAGAGGCGTTACATACTTTAGATGTAAGGAGATGTCTGATACGTTACATAGAAGCCAATAGGGAGAGTAGGGAGGATTCCTCTCTGTGTGTTTCCAGGGTCCCCGGAAGGGGAAGAAAGCATCTAAAGGCACCCTGGCAAGATGGATTACAGAAGCCATCAGCCTGTCATACTCAGCGAGTGGCGTACCCGTTCCGGGAAATATCAAGGCACACTCAACAAGAGCAGTGGCAACCTCTTGGGCGGAGAAGGCCGGAGCTTCTATTGAGCAGATATGTAAAGCTGCTACCTGGTCTTCACCGTCCACCTTCTATAGGCACTATAGATTGGACCTTACCTCCTCTTCGGACCTTACCTTTGGTAAAAGCGTTCTGGAAGCGGTGGTCCCTCCCTAATGTACAAATCTCTGCAAATCTCTCCGTGGTGCCGTCGTGGGCGTCAGAGAAAAATATAGTTCTTACCGATAACGGTATTTCTCTGAGCCCACGACGGCACCCGTACATTCCCTCCCTTCACTTCATGGGTGTGCACATTAATATAGTGCCTTATGTTAATAGTATAATAGTCACGCGGTATCTCATGATAAGTATTTAGATAATGTTAAAAGCAAGTCTCTGTTCATAGTCTCCCATCGTTCTCTAGTAAACAACTGATGCAGGAGAGAGGTACCGCCTTTTTATCTGTAGGTTTCCTGTCCTTGGTGGGCGGATCCCCTCTTTCCGTGGTGCCGTCGTGGGCTCAGAGAAATACCGTTATCGGTAAGAACTTTATTTTTTTTTTAGTTTTGTTACTATATTGTTTTAGTTGGGAAACCTTCTTGCAGAAAGAAACAAGTGTGGACATATACAGCATTAATAAGCAAGCCAATGCTCACACAGATCAGCATGGTTTCTGCAAAGATAAGTCTGCTGACCTGGATCATAGCCGTGAAGATGTGGGGAATGGATTTACACCAAGTTTCACAAACTTGTTTGTGGGGCATTTGAAACTACATTCCAGGTGATCTAAAATACCAGACGAAAACTATAAATTTTAAAAAGATGACATTCCTTATTCGGGAGGGTACTGACCCAGAAGCCCAAAGTTTCTGCATAATGTCTAAAGACCAATAAGTGGAGTCTTCATTTTCTATAAAGTGTCATTTTCACAGAAATAACTGCTCTTTCGGGTGATGGATAGTTTTGCCACAATGCATTTTAAAGTGTAATAAATCAATGTAGCCATTAATACTTCTAGTTTCCTTTTCAACAGATAAGACCTGATTTTCAAAGTCCATGAAAGATACAAGGTTTAGATATTTCATCTTTACCAAAAGTTAGTTAGATTTACTTTTTCTGTCCTAAATTACCTGAAAAATCAGGAGTAACTTTCACGAAAGTAAGAAATCGTAGAATTTAATCTTTAATAGATATTAAATAAACTGGTTTAGAAAGAACCTGATTGTTTTAAAAGATAAAAAGATCACCTTTCAAAATCGTTCTAGTTTAACACCCCGAGGTGCTCATGCTGTACTAACATTGGCATCCAGAAAACAACTGTGCCTTCTACAGTTTCAAACAATTCATGAACTGCTCCTCCTGTGTTCTTTCTTGTATTGATTGTGAGCTTCAGAATAGTAATAGAACCAAACAAATGCTTAAAGGTGAGGCTGAACAAACACACTTGATGTGAATCATAGCGTTGTAAAACGCCAGGAACCTTTTCCAAGACCATGATGGTAGGTGGGGGTCTAAAAGTCACCAAGTGAGCAAATCCCTATTCCAGCACACAACAGCTCAAGAGTAAAGGGGTTGGCCTGTTGACAAGTAAATTGGTGGGGTCTGACTGCTGAGACCTGGGAACTTTTATCAGTAAAACGATGTTCACATAACTGTATGGTTATGTTCACACATTGTGTTTTTGCTGTGTTTATGCAAATTAAAAGCTGTTTTTTTACAGAACCAGCAAAAGCTGAGATTTCAAAAATCTCATGCACACTTTTTTTTTTTTTTTTCCTGACTGAATTGGAAAACTTAAAAGAAAAAAAACCTTGAAAAAAAGAGGTGGGCAAATAGATTCGCCTTTTCTGGGCGGCTGCGATTTTTAGGCTGTGGAATGCCAGTATCCATGGACCCTAACCAGCCTGAGAATACCAAGGCAATTTGTCCTGAGTACGCTGATACCCCATATGTGGGAGAAAACTACTGTTTGGGTGCATGGCAGAGCTCGGAAGAAACCCCCCACAAGTGACCTAATTTTGGAAACTAGACCCCCCCCAAGCAACTTATCTAGATGTGTGGTGAGCACTTTGAACCCCCAAGTGTTTCACTAAAGTTTATAACGCAGAGCCATGAAAATAAAAAATCTTTTTTTTCCACAAAAATGATTTTTTTTTTTTTTTTTAGCCCCCAGTTTTGTATTTTCCCATGGGTAACAGGACAAATTGGACAACAACTTTTTGGGTCCAATTTCTCCTGAGTACGATGATACCCCATATGTGGAAGTAAACCACTGTTTGGGCACACGGCAGAGCTCGGAAGGGAAGGAGCACAGTTTTTACTTTTTCAACACAGAATTGTATGGATTGAGATCGGACGTCATGTTGCGTTTGCAGAGCCCCTGGTGTGCCTGAACAGTGGAAACCTCCCAATTCTAACAACAACCCTAACCCCAACACACCCCTAAGCCTAATCCCTAACCCCAACACACTCCTAATCCCAACCCTAACCACACCCCTAACCCGAACACACCCCTAATCCCAACCCCAACACACCCCTAAGCCTAATCCCAACCCTAACGACACCCCTAACCCCAACACACCCCTAATCCCAACCCCAACACACCCCTAACCCAACCGTAAAAGTAATCAACCATAACTTTAGCCCCAGTCCTAACCCTAATGGGAAAATGGAAATAAATATATATTTTTTTATTTTTCCCTAACTAAGGCGGTGATAATGGGGGGCTTGATTTTACTATTTATAGTGGTTTTTTATGTTTGGCAGCTGTCACACACTAAAAGACGCTTTTTATTGAAAAAAATAATTTTTGCGTTACCAAATTCTGAGAGCTATAATTTTTCCATGTTTTGGTCCACAGTCATGTGAGGTCTTATTTTTTGCGCGACGAGTTGACGTTTTCATTGGCACCATTTTGGGCACATGACTTTTTTTGTTCGCTTTTTATTCCAATTTTTCATTTTTTGTTAGGCAGAATGACCAAAAAACAGCAATTCGGGAATTTCTTTTTTTTTTTTGGGGGGGGGGGGGGGGCGGCGTTTGCACCGTTACGCGTTTGGTAAAATTGATAAAGCAGCTTTACTCTTCGGGTCAGTACGATTACAGCAATTTCTTCGGGTCAGTACGATTACAGCAATACCTCATTTATATCAATTTTTTTATGTTTTGGCGCTGTTATACAGTGAAAACTTTTATAGAGAAAATTATTTTTGCATCGCTTTATTCTGAGGGCTATAACTTCTTTTATTTTTTCACTGACGCTGTATGGTGGCTTGTTTTTTGCGGGACAAGATGATGTTTTCGTTGGTACAATGTTTATTTATATCCGTCTTTTTGATCACGTGTTATTCCACTTTTTGTTCGGTGGTATGATAAAGCATTGTGTTTTTTTTTACGGTGTTCACTGAAGGGGTTAACTAGTGGGACAGTTTTATAGGTCGGATCGTCACAGACGCGGCGATACTAAATGTGTAGTTTCCTGTAAATTTTTTTTTCTTATTTGCATAAAGAAATATATATATTTTTTTTACACATGTAAATATTTTTTCTTTACTGTGTCCCAGTGTGGGACTTCATGTTATAGTGTTAGATGGCTGATCTGACACTTTGCAATGCACTGTGTCAGATCAGCGATCTGACAGGCACTGCAGGAGGCTTTCTGGCGCCTGCTCTTGCAAGTCACCTCCTTGCAGGACCCGGAAGGAGCCCCACAGCCATTTTGGATCCGGGGCCTGCAGGGAGGAGGTCGGAGGAGACGCTCAGAGCAACTCGATCACATCACATCGCGTTGCTCCGAGCGTCTCGGGGAAGCATGCAAGGAGCCCCCTCCCTGCGCGATGCTTCCCTATGCTGCCAGAACGCTGCAATCATGTTTGATCGCAGTGTTCCGTGGGTTAGCTGTGATAGTTAGCTGACACCCGGCCGCGATTGGCCGTGCTCCCCCCGTGAGCGCAGCTGATCACGTTAGACGTACTATCCCGTCAGTGGTCATGGGCCCACACCACCTCGACTGGATAGTACGTCTATTGTCAGAAAGGGGTTAAAAATGTTGAAGCAGTTTATGGCGGATTCTTCAGTGGAGTCTGAGGTTTGCAGGAGTAATGTTCTCTTTAACTGTGCAGCAGGCCATCTGGCTTAAAACATGGTCAGGGGAGTCTAAAAGCGGGCTCTGCGCCATCCACTTCTTAGGTACACATGTTTTCGGTCCCGTACTGGATGACATTTTAGAGCGGGTCGCTGATGACAAGAGCAAATGTTCCTGGAGGAAAAAGCCAGGAGATTTCATTCATTTCGTAGGCCCCGTCAGTCCCCGAGGCAGGACTATAAGGGGAAGGGAAAGTCAGGCAGGTGGAGTTACCCCAATGGAGGTAAGGGTAGATCCACCCAGTTCTCATCCAGCTTACATAGAAGGTCTTGACGTTAGGAAGGTAGGGGGGGAGACTACAGTTTTTCCTGGGAGAATGGGGAGCCATAACTGACAACCAGTGGATCTTGCGGACCATAGGGGAAGGTTACAGGATAGACTTCTCCTATCTCCTACCTTATCGGTTTTGCACCACCAAAACAGGCTCTGGTCAGATGTCTGGAACCTCTTAGAATTGGGGGCAGTTAATCCCTCACCTGTTTGAGAGAGGTCAGGGTCGCTACTCCTCCCTGTGCTCCATAAAAAAGCCTTCGGGCAAATATCGGAGCATCATAAATCTAAAGCCCCTGAATCAGTGGGTCAGGTACAGAAGATTCAAAATGGAGACAATAAAATCAAGTATTCAGATAATAAGGAGAGGCAACGTCATGTTCACTTCAGACCTGAAAGATGCATGCTATCACGTGCCAATTCACCCAGACCACCGCCAATATCTGAGGGTTGCTTTAGATCATCAGGGTTTACGTGCCTTCTAGTGATGAGCGAATATACTCGTTACTTGAGATTTCCCGAGTATTTGTAAGTGCTCGGAGATTTAGTTTTCCTTGCAGCAGCTGAATGATTTACATCTGTTAGCTAGCTTGATTACATGTGGGGATTCCCTAGCAACCAGGCAACCCCCACATGTACTTATGCCGGATAGTAGCTGTAAATCATTCAGCTGCGGCGATAATTAATTCTCCGAGCACTTACAAATACTCGGGAGGACACCCGAGTATGCTCGGGAAATCTTGAGTAACGATTATATTCGCTCCTCACTAGCGCCTTCCATTTGGCCTATCCTCAGTCCCTCACATCTTTAGAAAGATGAAGAAAAGATTGTTCGGTCCATCTCCGCGGTGCACTTGAAATGCTCCGAAAACATAACAGCGGATTTTCTCAGCAGAGAAAAACTGGTCCTCTGAGTGGGAGTTGAACTGAGAAGTATTCCACCAGTTGACCCAGAGATGGGGAACACCGCTTATAGACCTATTTGCGACCCGGAAGAACGTGATGGTGGCAAGGTTCTTCTCCCAAGGGATAACCCAGAAGGCATAGATGCCCTATCTCAGAGTTGAGAAGGTCTTTTGTATACATTCCCCCCTTTTCCCCTCATACCGAGGTCCTGAGGAAAATCTGAGAACAGGCCACAGGGATCTTGGTAGCTCCCTTCTGTCCCAAGAGGAGTTGGTTTCCAGTGTTACACCACATGGCCTTGAAAGATCCGGTTCCCCTTCCAGACAGAAGCAACCTGCTGTCCCAGGGTCCCCTCTGACACCAAGACCCTTGTTTTCTGCACCTGACGGCCTGGATCCTGAGTGGAAAATCTTAAGCTCCAGGGGGTTATCAGACAGTGTGATGACTACCATGCAGGCAAGTAGGAAACCATTGATGTCAACGATATATTCTAAGATATGGAAGAGGTTTTGTTCTTATGTGGGGCAATCTATTTTGAACGCCGCTCATCCAGACAATCCCAGAATATTGGACTTTCTCCAGAGAGGATTCGAGATGGTCCTGAAGCCTAGTACACTAAAAGTACAAGTCTCTGCCCTTAGACCCTTTATGGACTTCCCTTTAGCGGACCACCCTTTGGTGGCAAGGTTCTCTTGAGCCATTACTAGGTTAATACCCACAGCCAGAGAGACCGTTCCACCATGGGACCTAAACCTTGTGTTAGGTACGTTGTGCAGATTTCCCTTTAAGCCCCAGGAGAAATCCATCCAGAATCAACTTTCTCTCTATGAAGTTCCTGGGGGCAGTCACCTTGGTGAAACATTTGGGTGCATTACTGGCACTGCCAGTTAGGGATCCCTATTTGCAGATCCTAGAGGATCGCTTAATATTTAGGCTTGACCCATCCTTTTTGCCGAAGGTAGTGTTGGAGACAAATTTGAGCCAAGAGATCATTTTCCCATCTTTGTCATCTCCCAAAAAATTTGAAAGGCTGTTTCACACACTAGATGTGAGAAGGGCAGTGATGTGCTATGTAGAGGTCACAGCTACTTGGAGGCAGGACTCAGATCTATTCATTCAATATGCAGGAAAGAATAAGGTTAAAAAAAAGCATTGAAACTAACTTTGTCTACGTGGATTACGTCAACCATAGTACTAGCATATGAGACAGAGAAAAAAGATCCCATGCTTAAAATTAAAGCCCACTCCACAAGTGTGATTTCTGTAGTGGGCCGAAAGAGTAATATAACGATCTTTTGTAAACTCTACAAGCTAGATGTGATGTTAGGTCAGCAATTAGCTTACGGACGAAAGGTCCTGCAGCCAGTGGTTCCACCCTAGGAATGCCATTTATTTGGTATTTTTCCTGTCGTTCTGTCATGAGGGACGTCCTGGGTAAAACAGAAATTAGACCTACCAGAAATTGTATTTCCAGGAGTCCATCATGACAGAACCATTACATTCCCTCCCCTGAATTCTGAAACTGATGTGACATTAACATTTGTGTGTAAGGCCTCTTTCACACTTCCGTCTTTTGTCTCCCGTCGAAATCCGTCGAGTTTTGAAAAAACAGGATCCTGCTAATTTTTCTGCAGGATCCTGTTTTTTCCCATAGACTTGTATTAGCGACGGATTGTGACGGATGGCCATCCGTTTCATCCGTCGTGCACTGGATCAGTCGGAAAATAGCGGTCCGTCGTGCAGAGAAAACGTTCAGAGGAACGTTTTTTCTGCATGTCGTAAAATCGCTCGGCGACGGGTCCTGCGCTGTCCGTCGTTGGCTATAATGGAAGCCTATGGACGCAGGATCCGTCGCTGACCGTCAAACACAGGAATCCAGCGACGTATCCTGTTTTTCCACTCTGAGCATGCCCGGAAGGATTTTCGAGTCAGAGAAAAAGTTTCCCTCTCTCTCTCTCCCCGTCACATTACTGGATGCGTTACATCCGTTTCACAATCTTTTCACGACGTCCGTCGATACGTCGCGCCAACGCTTCATGACGGCCGTCTCAAGACGTAAATGTGAAACAGTCCTAAGAGTTCAATAAAATAGTTACATCCATCCTGTTGTAGTGATTGGTAAACACTCGGTAGATACTCGGGATGAGGCTGAAGGGGGGTGCTTTTTACCTCTTGTGTGTTTTCTGTCCCTAGAGGATAAATAGGACTACCTCCTGTCGTGCTGTCATGATGGACTCCTGGAAATACACTTACCGGTAGGTCTAATTTCTAATTTTCATGGAAAAAAAAATTAAATTTTTCATTGTGACAGCCTACTGTATAAAATTATGTAATAACTCTGGAATGCTTCAACGGATCCCAGTGATTCTGAGATTGTTTTCTCGTGACATTTTACTTTATGATAGTGGTACAATTTCTTCAATATGACTTGCGTTTATTTGCAAAAAAAAAAAAACGGAAATTTGGTGAAAATCTTAAAAATTTCACAATTTTCAAACTTTTTATGCCCTTAAATCAGAGTCATATCGCACAAAATAGTTAGTTAATAACTAACATTTCCCACGTGTCTACTTTACATCATCACAATTTTGGAACCAACATTTTTTTTTGTTAGGAAGGTTATGAGGGTTAAAAACTGACCAGCTATTTTTTTTATTTTTTCAACAAATTTTACAAAACCATTTTTTTTAGGGACCACCTCATATTGGAAGTTACTTAGATGGTTCTATATGAAAGAAAATACCCAAAAATGACACCATTCTAAAAACTGCACCCTTCAAGGTGCCCAAAACCACATTCAAGAAGTTCATTAACCCTTCAGGTGCTTCACAAGAATTAATGGAATGTGGAAGGAAAAAATTAACATTTCACTTTTTCTACAAAAATGTTTCTTTATCGTCATATTTTCCATTTTCACAAGGGTAACGGAAGTAAATACACCATAAAATTTGTTGTGAGATTTCTCCTGAGTACGTCGATACCACATATGTGAGGGAAAACTACTGATTGTGCGCACGGCAGGGCTCGGACGGGAAGGAGCACCATTTGACTTTTGGAATACAAAATTGGCTGGAATCGATAGACGCCATGTCGCGTTTGGAGAGCCTCTGACGTGCCTAAACAGTGGAAACCCCCAACAAGTGACCCCATTTTGGAGACTAGATCCCCCAAGGAACTTATCTAGATGTGTGGTGAGCACTTTGAACCCCCAAGTGCTTCACAGAAGTTAATAACGTAGAGCCGTGAAAATAAAAAATCATGTTTTCTCCACAAAAATGATTTTCTCTGCCCCAATTTTTTATTTTCACAAGGGTAGCAAGAAAAAATGGACCCCAAAGTTTGTTGTGCAATTTCTCCTGAGTATGCCAATACACAGTATGTGATGGAAAACTACTGCCTGGGAGTACGGCAGGGCATGAAAGGGAAGGAGCACCATTTGACTTTTGTAATGCAAAATTGGCTGGAATCGATAGCGGACGCTATGTTGCGTTTGGAGAACCCCTGAGGTGCCTAAACAGTGGAAACCCCCAACAAGTGAGCCTATTTTGGAAACTAGACCCACAAAGAACTTATCTAGATACGTGGTGAGCACATTGAACCCCCAAGTGCTTCACAAAAGTTAATAACAGCCGTGAAAATAAAAAACATATTTTCTCCACAAAAATGATCTTTTCTACCTCAATTTTTTATTTTCCAAAGGGTAACAGGAGAAATTGGACCCCCAAAAGTTGTTGTGCAATTTGTCCTGAGTACGCTGATACCCAATATGTGCGGGTAAACCACTGTTTGGGCGCATGGCAGTGCTCAGAAGGGAAGGAGCACCATATTGGAGAGGGAATTTTGTGGGTGACATATCACATTGTCAGAGCCCCTAAATTGTTTTACCACTAAAATGTTTTTAACCCCAGATTTTACATTGGAAAATACCTAGATAGGTAAATGGTCACTACACACATAGATAAATTTGCAGAGGGGTGTGATTTCCAAAATGGGGGTCACGTCAGTGGGGATTCTGCTATTATGGCACTTTGGAGAGCCGCTAAGTGCCAGAACAACAGAATCCCCCCTGAAGTGACCCCATTTTGGAAATGACACCACACTGGGAATTCATCTGTGGTTCTAGTGACCATTTTCACTACATGGATGATTTCCAGAAACACGTAGTGGAAGGTTAAGGCCGGGGTCACACTTGCGAGTGCAATGCGAGAAACTCACACAAGTCTCTCGCATCAATACCCGGCACAGCCGCCGGCACTCGGGACCAGAGCATGCATTCCCAAGTGCCGGCAGCAGTGCCAGGTATTGATGCGAGAGACTCCTGTGAGTTTCTTGCATTGCGCTCGCAAGTGTGACCCTGGCCTTAGAGCAAAAATGTCATTGCAGTGCCCAGCTTGTGTCTCTGAGAGTGGAGACATTCCCCCATCTACCCCCGGAAATTGTTAAGCGAGCTCTACTCAGATGTGTCTGTCACTAAATGAACCAAATGCTTGAATGTCAAAACAGTTTAAAAACATGGTTCTGTGTGGAAGATTTTAAAGCAGTCATGGAGGCATAAGGCTGGCAATGATGGGCATTGAGGGCAATAATAGCAGGTATCATGCCTCATTCCTCTCTTGGAACATACACAACATCTTCTCTGGGGGTTCTTTTTTATTCCTGTTACTGGGATGAGTGCAATAAAATGTCGCTCAGTGAGTCTTCTGACATCTTCAGATTCTAAAGGATGGGCGGGGGCAAAATTTTCAAAAACAAGATTTTCAATTACCTTTTCCTAATAATCTAGGAAAGTATCTGCAGTTCCGGCTTTTTTGTATAACACAAAAGAATTATATGTGGCCACCTGAAACAAATAAATGACTAACTTCTTATATGATTTTCTTGATACCGGATATGGCTGTAGAACCTGATCTGCAAGGTCCACACCCCTCATATATTTGTTGTAGTCAATGACAGACACAGGTTTTGGAGTAGTGGATCCCTGTTTGTCTGCAGTGGCCCTTGTGGCATCTGTGTGGATCGAGCTGAGGATAAAAAATATCTTTTTTATACTTAAGGGCAAGCAGCTCTCCATTGCCTAAAGCCCCTGACTGCCCCTTTCGGAACTTTTCGTTGACCAACGATTGTGGAAACCCCTGACAGTTTTTGCGAATGTTCACACAAGCCCCTGTTATGTTCAACCAGACTTTTAAATAGGGTATGCTGGAGTAGTAGTTGTCAGCATACAGATTGTAGCCTTTTTGTAAAAATGGAGTTATCAGCTCCCAAACGATTTTTCCAGATGTCCCCAGATAAGTAGGGCATGCTGGTGGGTTTAGTTGGCTATCTTTCCCCTCATAAATGCGAAAAGCTGATGTGTATCCTATTGAACTTTCGAACATTATTTAGAGCTTTATTCCGAACCTTGCCCTCTTAGGAATAAATTGCTTGAGGTGCAGTCTTCCTTTGAATTTTACAAGGGACTCATAAATGGAAATGTTTTCTGTTGTGTAGGGTGTAGAGCTTTAAGAACTTTTCTGTCAAGTCTTCGATGATGGGTCTGATTTTGAATAGTCTGTCATGTTCTGGGGCATTTCTGGGCAGAGAAAAAAACAAAAACACAAGGATCTATAAAATATAACTTTAATATGTAAAGCTAAAAACTCTTTGTTCCAAACTCGAAGACATTAATACCAATATAAATTACCACAGGAATAAATAAAGATGTGGACTATCTGACCCTGTCAGGTGCCCTAATACTGATCGCTACCTGCCTGCGGAGGTTGGCACCCTAAGGCTACTTTCACACTAGCGTCGGGCTCGTCCCGTCGCAGTGCGTCGGGCCGAGGTTACCGACGCTAACGTTGTATACGCCGCACAACGGGGGCAGCGGATGCATTTTTCCAGCGCATCCGCTGTCCCATTGTGAGGTGCGGGGAGGTGGGGGCGGAGTTCCGGCCGCACATGCACGGTCGGAAAAAGCGGACCGTCGGCAGCAAAAAACGTTACATGTAACGTTTTTTGCAGCCGACGGTCCGCCACAACACGGCGCAACCGTCGCATGACGGTTGCGACGTGTCAATTCGTCGCAATGCGTCGTTAATGTTAGTCTATGGACAAAAAACGCATCCTGCAAGCACTTTTGCAGGATGCGTTTTTTGACCAAAACGACGCATTGCGACGGAGGACAAAAAACGCCACTGTGAAAGTAGCCTAAGTTTCTGCGGTAGGCGCCCCCGCTCCACGACGACTGGCCCTAGTAAGCCTATATATTCCCTGTGATCCCTAACAAGTCGTGTCCCAATATATTAGTTACCCCAAAAAATGAAAAAAGATATAAAAAAATCAGCAAAATTGAAAAAAATAAGAAAAAACTCAAAAAAACAAAACTCAGCAAAAAAACACAATTTGTTTTCTTGCCCCAGACAAAAACCCTTAATAGGGTATTAATATAAATACAACCAATCTTTGGGCAGAAAAAATAAATAAAAAAAATCAATGTCTCGTTTATCCAAAAATGCTCAATGATAGAGGACCACTCCAACTGACTCGCATAATACTGAGGTGAGCCCTGCGAATGCATAAATACAGCAATCAGATGGTCAAATGACTACTTAACATCTGAATATTACTGATGGAGCGGTAACCCCAAGAAGAAACACACAAATATATCCCACAGAGATCTTTAAGCAAATTGTCATTTTCAGCCGTTCAAATGGCGACATCCCACTTTGATAAATCAATCTATACAATCTATAAAGCGCTTTTACTCATCTGATTCCCAGTATTCCATCTCAAGCGCTGAGGGCATCCATTCAGCCATGTAAGAAGACCTCCAGTCGGGATGTCATCCCTAGTTATACCCAACGCTTTTCCCCCCGTCGGAGTACCGGGGGCTCATCAGGGGATATTGACCGTCCAGATAGTGAGAGGGTACAAGAGCGCCACTCATCCATACAAAATATATACCATCCTCCTGGATTCAGTGCCACGTGGGGCCAGTCTCCACCCACCGGCGCGCACCCATAGTACACTTCGCTGGTCCGCAATTGCGCGCCAGCCCATATGTTATGATGTACCTTTCACAAGGGTGTGCGTCATGTGGGATCAGCCCTGAGGCCATAGTGCATGTGTCACCTGGACCGCAGATGCGCTCCACACTGTAGGGAGGCTGGGTAGCCGAGTCCCCACCCCCAATCCTCCCTTCGGCTTCAGTGCCACGTAGGGTCAGTCTCCACCCACCGGCGTGCGCCCATGTTACATGCAGCTGGACTGCAAATATGTCCCGGCCAGCATGTATAACGTGCTTCTTGCAAAGGTGCACGTCATGTGGGATTCGCCCCAAATGCCATGGCGCATGCGTCCCATGGACCGCAAATGCGCTCCACACTGTGGGGACACTAGGTAACCGGGTCTTTTATAAAGGTGTCCGCCCCTAATCCCAAGATCAGGTTAAAAGTAAAACTTTTTAAGTGTGCACCAAACGCAGGAGCCAACAACTTAATTTAATTAGTCAGCTGGCACCACTACTCCACAGTTTAATCAAAATCAGGTTAGCCACACATATCACATTAAAGACCCCATATACAGTACCATATAGTGTATAGAACAAGGAGGCGCTCTGACAAACCATTTTCTAAAAGCGTGAACAAACACAAAAAAAGGAACAAAAAATACTATAAATACACCAAATAAAGCCATAGGCTCATTTTCTTCTTCAGGGTAACAATATACCCGGCAGGTATAATACATATATAAGACAATAAGTGATTTTTAGATGAATCTTGCAAAAGACATCTGTTCATTGAGGCCCAAAGGGCTCACCAACTTCATTAGATAGATCCACCTTGTCTCCCGTTGTACGATTCTTCTGTCCCAATCACCTAATCTAACTGGAGGAGAGATCACCTCTATAACCATAAAACACAACGAACCGGGGTCCCCCCCATGCATCTCGTTAACATGTCGCGCCAGAGGAGTATCTCTATTATGTCTGATATCCCCTAGATGTTCTCCAACACGTACACGAACTTCGCGTTTAGTTTTTCCCACATAGTCTTTAGGACATCCACAGGTACAGAGGTAAACAACTCCCACTGTTCTGCAATTTGCAAAATGTCTCATCTGATTGACTCTTCCAGTTGCAGAGCTCTTAAACGGTTTTGTGGGTAATATATGTTTACAAAACGAGCAATGCCTGCATCTGAAAGTCCCATGGGACCTGTTCTCCAACCAAGTACCAGATTTCTTTGGAGGTGCATAGTGGCTGTGTACGACTGTCTCTTATTGATCTTCCCCTTCTGTAAGTGACCGAGGGATATGGGGATATGTGTTCGCAGATATCTGGGTCCGATCTGAGGATCTGCCAGTATTTTTTCAATATCTGACAGATCCTACCTGATTGGTCATCATACGTACCAATGAGGCGTGTAATAGGTACTATATCGACGTTTCTCTTAGGTACCAGCAATGAAGCTTGGTTGGTATTGTATGCAGCATGATATGCGGAATCAATGATATCACTCGGATAACCCCTATCTTTAAACCGATGTTTCAAATCCAAGGATTTAGCTTCAAAATCGCCCATCCTCGAGCAGTTTCTCCGTAATTTGAAAAACTGTCTCTTGGGGATACCCCTCTTTAAGGGACACGGATGATGGCTCTCCCACCTCAATAGGCTATTCGTAGCCGTAGGTTTCCGAAAGATGGTGGTATTCAGGAGGCCATCACTTTGTCTCGAAATGAGGACATCCAGAAAGGTGATTTTGTCCATCCCTATCTCATATGTGAATGTCATACCCTCGATATTACTGTTGAGGTACCGCATAAACCCGGTAAAGGACTCAGTGTCACCTTTCCAGAGAACGAGGATGTCATCTATATATCGGCCCCAGAAAACAATCCTGGGGCCCCACAGCTCATCCACATCCCGAAACACAGAAGTGTCCTCCCACCAGCCCAGGAACAAATTAGCATAAGTGGGGGCACAAGGGCTCCCCATTGCTGTGCCCCTGAGCTGGTGGTAGTATTTATCATTAAAGAGAAAAAAAATTCCGCTGCAAAACAAAACTAAACAGTTCAATCAGGAATCCATTGTGTGGTCCAAAATGGACCCCCCCTCTCACTCAAATAGAAGTTGACGGCCCTCAGGCCATCTTGATGCCTGACGCTGCTATATAATGCCTCAACATCTATTGAGGCAATGATGGTATCAGAATCTATTGTGATACCTTCTAATTTAGTGAGGAGGTCACCCGTGTCCCTAATGTAACAGGGTAGGACCAACACAAATGGGCGCAACAATTTATCCAAATAAATGCTACAATTCTATGCAAGGGCACCCACACCCGATACAATGGGGCGTCCCCTCAATGGGGTGGTGCCTTTATGCACCTTCGGTAGTGCATAAAAAGTTGCTATAGTCGGAGACTTAGGTAAGAGGAAGTCAAATTCACTCTTAGAAATAAGTCTTCGCTGTAATGCCGATGAAGATTCCTGAGAGCTCCTGTAAGAATTCCTTAGTTGGATCACGTCTAAGAATCTCATAAGAGCCCCTATCAGACACGATAGCCGAACACATATCCACATATCCCTTATTGTCCATCACAACAACATTACCGCCTTTGTCTGAAGGCTTAATCACAATCGAGTGGTTGTTTTTGAGGGTTTCCAACGCCCTCCTCTCGATACTGGACAGATTAGGAAAAGTTGAGTCAAGGCCTGGATTTATCCTATTAATCTCATCTGTCACCAGCTTTTGAAAAATTTCAATACTACCATAATCATTTGGAGGAGGCATCTTTTTGCTGATAGGCTTTAGCTCAGAGAAAGGGCCCTCACCCAACGACCGGGACCCTTCCTCCGCAAGATCCTCCAATACTTCCAAGTCAGCAAGATCAGTATGAGAGATGCCTAACTGTTGGCACTTTTGTAAATCATTTTTTTGAAAAAATCATCTCCATTTCAATTTTCTGGTGAAAAACACCTACTGAGAGGAGGGTTTTGTCCCTTGGTCTTAGCTTTGTCCCGACCACCATATTTGATCCGTTTAACTGGGTTAAAGACCTCAATCTGTTCACCAGAAAATTGAAATGGAGCATTGCTCGTTTTGTAAACATATATTACCCACAAAAACGTTTAAGAGCTCTGCAACTGGAAGAGTCTATCAGATGAGACATTTTGCAAATTGCAGAACAGTGGGAGTTGTTTACCTCTGTACCTGTGGATGTCCTAAAGACTATGTGGGAAATAATAAACGCGAAGTTCGTGTACGTGTCGGAGAACATCTAGGGGATATCAGACATAATAGAGATACCCCTCTGGCGCGACATGTTAACGAGATGCATGGGGGGGGATCCTGGTTCCTTGTGTTTTA
Source organism: Ranitomeya variabilis (assembly GCF_051348905.1). Classification (NCBI taxonomy): domain Eukaryota; kingdom Metazoa; phylum Chordata; class Amphibia; order Anura; family Dendrobatidae; genus Ranitomeya; species Ranitomeya variabilis. Next base: position 604,102,365 of record NC_135236.1, read on the forward strand.
TGGTTATAGAGGTGATCTCCTTCAGTTAGATTAGGTGATTGGGACAGAAGAATCGTACAACGGGAGACAAGGTGGATCTATCTAATGAAGTTGGTGAGCCCTTTGGGCCTCAATGAACAGATGTCTTTCCAGTTCACCACCTGACAGCACCATTGGGGAGGACATCCTTCTTACCCTCAGTGGGACAGGAACAACAGGTGGTTAAAAGGACCCTCCCCACTCCACCCACCAGTGTTTTTCCTGTCCCACTGCGGATAGGAACGGCAAGCGTATATTCCGACGGTGCTGTGCAGATGGTGGGGATCGGGGGGCCCAGCCTTTCCCTTCCCTGCCGCAAGACATCTGCGGCTGATACCTGCTATGGGGGGTCCCTCAGCCTCCCCAGTGTAGCACTGCTCCTGGGGTCGGGTCCGCTTCCTCCGTATAGGGGGCTCTCGGTCCGGGTGCCTGCCTGCCGGGAAGTCAGAGCGGAGGTCCCTTCCAGCACGCGACCAGCTCCAGCGTGCGGCCGCAGCTTCACCAGAGACCACTTCCAAGCGGCCACTTCCGGGTCCAGCGGCCGCATCACTTCCGGCCGTGACGGCCGCATCACTTCCGGTCGCGGCCAGCGTGGGAGAATGGCGCCGGCAGCAGCGCCAGCCTCAGTGAGGAGTACAGCGCGGTCAACCGCAGCGGCGGTAAGGAGGGCAGGATCCACTAGGTAAATTCTATATAAACTTACTAAGGGGGTCTTTATGCCGCCGGCCATCCTGACAAAGGAGCACCCGGCTATACGGCTGGAATTGTCCTTACTATGGAGGAGACAGCCAGACCTGAGGGGACTGACCAGCTTCAGGGGCACGTGAGTGGGCTATATTAAGCCATACCACAAAGCTCACCCCTCTCCCTGCTCCCCTACCTACGTAGTATTCCATATGTATCTCTATCTATCCTAGGCAGAGCCTCCCATTCCCACATCCGAAAGGAAAAAATCTGGGAAAAGTAAATGCCCAATATGTGCCACTAAGTTTCCGGAAAATTGGCGGAAGCCATTATGCAAATCATGCACATCCAAGATTGTGGGGGATGAACAAACTGTGCTGCTATCCAGTATGAGGACAATGGTTCGGCAAGAGGTTCAGGCATCCATCTCAAGCTTGAATCTTCCCCAAACAAGTCAGTCAGAACCACAAACGTCACGGAAGAGGCCAAGGGAGTCTAGCCCCTCTTCAGAAGGAGAGGTTTCGGAAGATTTTGACCAGGAAGAAAGAGACGGATCATTGGGCAGAGGGAAGAGATATCTCTTCTCTGCGGCAGACACAGATGAGCTTCTGTATGCTGTACGTAACACCATGCAGTTACAGGACACGCCAGAGGAGACCTCGATCCAGGATGAGATGTTTGGCGGATTACATGCCCAGGTCACAAAAGGTTTTTCCCGTCAACAACCACATCCGTTCCATGATTCTGGAGGAATGGCAGGAAGCGGAGAAGAGACTAGTGGTACCCAGAGACTTCAGACTCCGTTTGCCTTATATTCCAGAGGACATTAAAGTGTGGGATGAAGTTCCCAAGATTGATGTTCCATTAGCAAAAGTGGCGAAGAAGACCTCAATCCCATTTGAGGACTCCTCCGCATTGAAGGATCCTATGGATCGCAAAGCAGATGGTCTGCTCAGGAGAACTTGGCAGTCCTCTGCAGCAATAATACGGGCCAATATAGCTGCAACATCGGTAGCCCGGTCAATGCATCTATGGATAGACGATTTGAAGGAACATCTCAAAGCTAAGACTTCCAGAGATGTTGTTCTCAAATCCCTGCCGTTGCTTAAACTGGCTACAGGCTTTATGGCAAACGCTTCTGCTGAATCTGTACACTTCACTGCCAGAAGCGAGTCTTTATCCAACGCAGCCAGAAGAGCCATCTGGCTAAAGACCTGGTCGGGGGATATCCAGTCAAAAAATCAGTTGTGCGGAATCCCATTTTCAGGGAATAAAGTATTTGGGCCTATTCTGGATGACATTCTAGAAAAGGCCTCAGATAAAAAGAAAGGCTTCCCTGAGGAAAATACAAAAAAGTACCAGCCCTTTCATAGATCCCGACCTAGTCAGAAGACAGACTACAGGGGGAAAGGGAAGACTGGGAGGTGGTCTTATCCCAAGGGTGGAAAGGGTAGAGACTCCATCTTCCCAAGTGCAGGTACAGGAAAGCCAAATAAATGACATCAAGGTGGGTGGTCGGTTACAAAAATTTCTAGGGGGTTGGCAGAAAGTATCCCAAAATCCCTGGATTCTGCAGGTAATTGCTCAGGGGTACAAACTAGAGTTCTCCAGCAGTCCCCCCGAAAGATTTGTTGTAACCCGACCCTGTCCGCTCTCAGACTCCTCTATGTGGACAAACATCCAGGAGTTGATAGAATTAGAGGCGATAACTGCAGTACCCATCTCAGAAAGAGGCAAGGGCCATTACTCCCATTTATTTTCAATAAAAAAAACATTGGGAGACTCCCGGACAATCATAAATTTAAAACCACCAAACAGATGGGTCCGGTACAAAAGATTCAGGATGGAATCTATAAGGTCCACAACGCCTCTCATAGACAAGGACATGGTGATGTGCACCCTAGACCTAAGCAATGCATACTATCATGTCTCGATACATGCTTCCTACCAAAAATTCCTGCGATTTGCCCTAATGAACAGGGGAGTATTATATCACTTCCAGTTCAGATGTCTCCCCTTCGGGCTTGCTTCAGCGCCCAGGATATTCACCAAACTGATGTCAGACGTTGTGGCCTATCTAAGAAACCAGAATGTGACCATAGTACCATACCTGGACGACTTTCTGATAATGTCGAGATCAGAGAAACTTCTCAGAATAGACTGCAGCTTCACACTTTCCATCCTACAGGATCTAGGGTGGATTGTGAATTGGAAGAAATCCTGCCTGGTCCCAGACTCCAGAATGAAATTTTTGGGGGTCATACTCGACTCCAATGTCAGAACATCTTTTTTTTTTACCAGAAGACAGACCGGAGGCCTTAATCAGGCACATACACCAATTCAGGAGAAGTACACCCTCCATAAGAGAGGCAATGACGATTCTGGGCTTTATGACAGCATGCATACCCTGTGTGAAATGGAGCCAATTCCACTCACGGGAGTTACAGAGGCAGGTCTTGGGATCTTGGAACAGGAAACAGAGTTCCCTAGACAAAAAGATGATTGTGTCTCCGTCAGTAAAGAGATCCCTAACCTGATGGACCACACCGGAAAACCTGAGAGAGGGAGTTCCATGGATACTCGATCCCTGTGTTACGGTTACCACAGACGCCAGTCAATACGGATGGGGCGGTCATATAGAAAGGACATACTATCAGGGAGAATGGACTCCTCAGATTGCCGCAAGATCATCAAATTTCAGGGAGCTGTATGCGATCTGGAAGGTGTTGTACCAGGCCCAGTCACAAGTCAGGGGCAGACATGTAAGGATACTGTCCGACAATGTCACAGCAGTGGCATTTCTAAGACACCAAGGAGGTCCGAAGCATCCACCGCTGCAACACCTAGCAGACCAGATTTTCAGATGGGCAGAGAAATCTGTCAAATCCATCTCGGCAGTTCACCTGGAAGGCACCAAGAATCAAGTAGCAGATTTCTTGAGCAGAACGTCTGTACATCCCGGAGAATGGGAACTGAACCCAGAAGTATTCAGCAGTCTGTGCCAGAAATGGGGAACACCTCAGGTGGATCTTTTTGCCACAAGGTCAAATACAAAGACCAGAGCATTTTTCTCGCTCAATCCTTTAGACGGAGCCACTGCAGTAGACGCCTTGTCTCAGTATTGGGGAGAAGGTCTCCTGTACGCATTTCCGCCTCTTCCTCTGATACCGAAGACACTCAGGAAGATACGAGACGAGAGAGCAACCATAATCCTGGTGGTTCCATTTTGGCCAAAAAGGAGCTGGTTCTCTCTACTATCCAGAATGTCAACAGAAAGACCAATCCTATTACCGAACAGGCAGGACCTTCTACTTCAGGGTCCGGTGTTCCACAAGAACCCAGATTCTCTTCACCTATCTGCTTGGATCCTGAACGGCAAACCTTAAGATCCAGAGGCCTGTCAGAAGATGTCATTACCACACTCCAGGCAAGCAGAAAGCTGGTGACTTCTGCGATTTACAACAATATCTGGAAGCGGTATTGTTCCTTTCTGGGAGAAGTTTCTGTGGATACCTCAAAACCGGACATTCCCAGAATCCTCGACTTCCTGCAACTCGGATTTGAGAAGGGCCTCCGGCCTAGTACTTTAAAAGTACAGATTGCAGCGCTTAGTGTCTTTTTTGATAGGTCACTAGCCTCCCATCCTTGGATAGCAAGATTTTCCAGGGCTACACAGAGAATGAGACCACTTGTGAGAAAATAAACTCCTCCTTGGGACCTAAACTTTGGTCCTTAATGCCCTGTGTAAAACCCCGTACTTGTTATCAGAAGATATGAGCATAGCCAATCTCCTTTAAAACTGCCTTCCTGATTGCCATCACATCAGCTAAAAGGCTGGAGGAGATGCAGGCCCTTTCCACTCAGAACCCATATCTTCAGATCTTTGACGACAGGATAGTCTTAAAACTTAACCCAGCCTTCCTCCCCAAGGTAGTGTCCTCTACAAATATAAATCAGGAGATAATCCTTCCTTCATTCTGCCAACACCCTAGAAACACAAAGGAAGGGGTCTACCATAACCTTGACGTTAGGGAGACTGTTCTAAAATATCTGGGGGCGACAGAAGGTTGGAGACGAGACACTAACTTGTTCATTCAGTACGGGGGTCCATATAGAGGTTGTAAGGCAGCAAAATCAACTATTGCTAGGTGGATAAAAACCATGATAAACCTAGTATATACAGACCAAGGGAAAGATCCCCCGGATATTCTTAAAGCCCATTCAACTCGAGCTATCTCTACATCATGGGCGGAGAAGGGGGGAGCCTCAGCTGAGCAAATTTGTAGGGCGGCGACTTGGCGTCTTTCTACCTTTGCTAGACACTATAAATTAGATGTCGCATCAGACCAGTTAGCTTTTGGTAGAAAAGTGTTACATGCAGTAGTCCCACCCTAGTTAAACATCCTTTGGTATTTCTCCAATGGTGCTGTCAGGTGGTGAACTGGAAAACTGTAATTAGTTCTTACCGGTAATTGTATTTCCAGGAATCCACCTGGCAGCACTACTAGTTCCCTCCCACTGCAAGTTTATACTATTAACTTATGTGATGTAACATTGGTGTATAACGGTTAATAAACTCTCTTTTTGCATCCATCCACATGTGGTACTTAGAAAATCACTGGTGGGTGGAGTGGGGAGGGTCCTTTTAACAGCTGGTTGTTCCTGTCCCACTGAGGGTAAGAAGGACGTCCTCCCCAATGGTGCTGTCAGGTGGATTCCTGGAAATACAATTACCTGTAAGAACTAATTACCGTTTTTGCAAGCTTCATCTAAAAATCACTTATTGTCTTATATATGTATTATACCTGCCGGGTATATTGTTACCCTGAAGAAGAAAATGAGCCTATGGCTTTATTTGGTGTATTTATAGTATTTTTTGTTCCTTTTTTTGTGTTTGTTCACGCTTTTAGAAAATGGTTTGTCAGAGCGCCTCCTTGTTCTATACACTATATGGTACTGTATATGGGGTCTTTAATGTGATATGTGTGGCTAACCTGATTTTGATTAAACTGTGGAGTAGTGGTGCCAGCTGACTAATTAAATGAAGTTGTTGGCTCCTGGGCTTGGTGCACACTTAAAAAGTTTTACTTTTAACCTGATCTTGGGATTAGGGGCGGATACCTTTATAAAAGACCCGGTTACCTAGTGTCCCTACAGTGTGGAGCGCATTTGCGGTCCATGGGACGCATGCGCCATGGCATTTGGGGCGAATCCCACATGACTTGCACCTTTGCAAGAAGCACGTTATACACGCTGGCCGGGACATATTTGCAGTCCAGCTGCATGTAACATGGGCGCACGCCGGTGGGTGGAGACTGACCCTACGTGGCACTGAAGCCGAAGGGAGGATTGGGGGCGGGGACTCGGCTACCCAGCCTCCCTACAGTGTGGAGCGCATCTGCGGTCCAGGTGACACATGTGCTATGGCCTCAGGGCTGATCCCACATGACTCACACCCTTGTGAAAGGTACGTCATAACATATGGGCTGGCGCGCAATTGCGGACCAGCGAAGTGTACTATGGGTGCGCGCCGGTGGGTGGAGACTGGCCCATGTGGCACTGAATCCGGAAGGGAGGATGGTATATATTTTGTATGGATGAGTGGCGCTCTTGTACCCTCTCACTATCTGGACGGTCAATACCCCCTGATGAACCCCCGGTACTCCCACGGGGGGGGGGAAGCGACAGGTATAACTAGGGATGACATCCCGACTGGAGGTCTTCTTACATGGCTGAATGGATGCCCTCAGCGCTTGAGATGGAATACTGGGAATCAGATGAGTAAAGGCGCTTTATAGATTGTATAGATTGATTTATCAAAGTGGGATGTCGCCATTTGAGCGGCTGAAAATGACAATTTGCTTAAAGATCTCTGTGGGATATATTTGTGTGTTTCTTCTTGGGGTTACCGCTCCATCAGTAATATTCAGATGTTAAGTAGTCATTTGACCATCTGATTGCTGTATTTATGCATTCGCAGGGCTCACCTCAGTATTATGTGAGTCAGTTGGTTTTTTTTTATTTATTTTTTCTGCCCAAAGATTGGTTGTATTTATATTAATACCCTATTAAGGGTTTTTGTCTGGGGCAAGAAAACAAATTGTGTTTTTTTGCTGAGTTTTGTTTTTTTGAGTTTTTTCTTATTTTTTTTAAATTTTGCTGATTTTTTATATTTTTTTCATTTTTTTGGGTAACTAATATATTGGGACACGACTTGTTAGGGATCACAGGGAATATATAGGCTTACTAGGGCCAGTCGTCGTGGAGCGGGGGCGCCTACCGCAGAAACTTAGGGTGCCAACCTCCGCAGGCAGGTAGCGATCAGTATTAGGGCACCTGACAGGGTCAGATAGTCCACATCTTTATTTATTCCTGTGGTAATTTATATTGGTATTAATGTCTTCGAGTTTGGAACAAAGAGTTTTTAGCTTTACATATTAAAGTTATATTTTAGGGATCCTTGTGTTTTTGTTTTTTTCTTGGTCTAGGTTTCCGTTTTGTACTTGCTTTGGTGTTTTTTTTTTTTGCATTTCTGGGCAGGCATTGACTATTGTCGTTAAAATGCCAAAATCTTATGAGCAATGCATAACGGGTCCTAGGAAGAATGGCAGAAAACATAGGGGTATCTTGAACAGGCCGGTTGGACCAATAGGACCGAATGCTCGTTATTTTTAACAAGCCCCATAGCGAATGTAAGGCCGGCCTCACACTAGCGAGTATTACGGATGTATGAGCGCATAAACTACGTCCGTAAAATTCGCATTACACACGGCCCAATGATTCCCTATGTCCCAGCTCCTATCTGCCGTATATTACGCATCCGTAATATACGGTCTTGTACGGCCGTAGAAAATCGCAGCATGCTGCGTTTGTCACCGTATTGCGCAAAAAAATCGCCAATGAAAGTCTATGGGGCGAGAAAAATACGGATTCCACACGGACCAGCAGTGTGACTTGCGAGAAATACGCAGCGGTGTTAGTGAAAAGCCGGTAATTCAATTGCCGGCTTTTCATTTCTCCTTCCCAAACCCGACAGGATATGAGACATGGTTTACATACAGTAAACCATCTCATATCCCCCTTTTTTTTGCATATTCCACACTACTAATGTTAGTAGTGTGTATGTGCAAAATTTGGGCGCTGTAGCTGCTAAAATAAAGGGTTAAATGGCGGAAAAAATTGGCTCTCTCAATCCACCGGAAGACCCTCGCTTGGCAAAATAATAAACCCACAATATACATACCCTCTGATGACCTGTCACGTCCAACGAGGTAATCCATCTGAAGGGGTTAATTATTTTACAGCCAGGAGCAGTGCTAAAGCACTTGCTCGTGTCTGTAATCCCCCGGGTGCTGAAAGGAAAGCTGAGTGATCTTTACTTACATTGAGTTGCGGTGAGGCACCCTCTGGTGGATGTTCTCATGAACTGGAGCCTTGGAAAAGTTCCCACGCTCAAGTTCATATGAGTTCATCCACCAGAGGGCGCCTCACCGCAACTCAATGTAAGTACAGATCACCCTGCTTTCCTTTCAGCACCCGGGGATTACAGACACGAGCGAGTGCTTTAGCGCAGCTCCTGCCTGTAAAATGAGTTAACCCCTTCAGATAGATTACTTCGTGGGACGTGACAGTTCATCAGAGGGTATGTATATTGTGGGTTTATTATTTTGCCAAGCGAGGGTCTTCCGGTGGATTGAGAGAGCAATAAAATATTAAAACAACCTGTGTGTTTATTTCATTAAAATACTTTTTAATCGTGTGTGTGTGTTTTTTAACCCTTTCATACAATTGGATTAATAATGGATAGGTGACATAATTGACGCCTCTCCATTATTAACCCGGCTTAATGTCACCTTACAATAGCAAGGTGGCATTAACCCTTCATTACCCCATATCCCACCGCTACACGGGAGTGGGAAGAAAGTGGCCAAGTGCCAGAATAGGCGCATCTTCCAGATGTGCCTTTTCTGGGGTGGCTGGGGGCAGATGTTTGTAGCCAGGGGGGGCCAATAACCATGGACCCTCTCTAGGCTATTAATATCTGCCCTCAGTCACTGGCTTTACCACTCTGGCGGAGAAAATTGCGCGGGAGCCCACGCCAATTTTTTCCGCCATTTAACCCTTTAATTTAGCAGCTACAGCGCCCAAATTTTGCACATACACACTACTAACATTAGTAGTGTGGAATATGCAAAAAAAAGGGGGATATGAGATGGTTTACTGTATGTAAACCATGTCTCATATCATGTCGGGTTTGGGAAGGAGAAATGAAAAGCCGGCAATTGAATGGTAGGCTTTTCACATATATCGCGCAGAATTAAATATAAATACAGAATATATATATATATATATATATATATATATATATATATATATATATATGTGTCTCCATGATATATATATATATAATATATATATAAATATATAAATATATATATATATATATATATATATATATATATATATATATATACACACTGTATATATGTTTTTCCGAACATTTGAGCACATAAATCCATTAGATGTCGGTTTTGCAAGCCTGCGAGAAAAACTCGCAGTACGGATGCCATACGGATTACATACGGAGGATGCCATGCGCAAAATACGCTGACACACCCTGCCTACGGATCACTATTTTGGGAACATTTCTCCGTATTACGGCCGTAATACGGCCGTAAAAAACGGACCGTATTGTCTTACGCTGAGTGTGACGCCGGCCTAAGTCGTAAAATTTGTCCATTTCCAGGACATTAGTTGGTGTCCATAAATTTGACCTAGCATAATAGGATCGTGGATTCTGGCTGATGAATTGGGATGCATATAAATTTGTTTGTAGGTCAATATGCTCTAGCAATCGGTCATAAGCAAATAAAAAAAAAATAATTGGTCCAAAATTTTCCACCTCCACATTTATAATAGGAATGGTATTAAAATTAGGGATGAATGGAGTAGCCGAATCCGAAGCCTCCGATCTGGGAAATTCTACATCAAGAGGCCAAGCACCTTGGACATTGGTGTGCTCCAATTCACAAGCACTAGAGACAGCGCTAGTACTGGGCATTGTTCCCTGAATTGGAGACATTTTTCTCCAGAAGCGCTATTTGCCCCTCTTGTTGTACTGGTCCTTGTGTGTGAGGATGGACCAGAATCACTGCTCATTTCTGAGCTATCACTGTCTCCTCTACTAAATCCACATCGCCATCTGACACTGCACTTTCTTCGCTGTCAGAACATAAAAGTGCTAAAGCCTCCTCTGCACTATAATACGGATGGGCCATTTTATTCGTTTTTTTATTTTTTCCGGAAATAGAAAACTGTGACGTGACTTACTGACGTGACCAAATTATTCGTAAATCAATTGAGAAAGGCTAATTCTTTAGCCTAACCATAACTGCAGAATAAACACTAACCCTAACTTTATCACTAACTTTAACCCTAACTTTATCACTAACCCTAACACTAAGGCTGCCGTCACACTAGCAGTATTTGGTCAGTATTTTACATGAGTATTTGTAAGCAAAAACCAGGAGTGGAACAATTGGAGGAAAAGTATAATAGAAACATATGCACCACTTCTGCATTTATCACCCACTCCTGGTTTTGGCTTACAAATACTGATGTAAATACTGACCAAATACTGATAGTGTGACGGCAGCCTAAGAGAATAGATCGATGAGGGATTCAGATGAATAAATCAGATACGTTGTTATTAACCTAAAGGTGAAAGGAATATACATACCAGTGTTTGCATATGTAGACTTTTTAGTGAACAAGAACAGATACCAATTTTGAAATACTAAATCAAAGATCCTCCAATGGAGAAGTTGCTCAACCTATGATTGCAAAGGTGCCCTAGAAATAGCCAATGTCGGGGCCATGCATACTGAATAAAATGATACCTTGGTTGATAAAAGAAAGTGCGCAGGAGCCGCCATTTTGATCAAGTGACACGCTTTTTTTCAAATACATAATTACTATATTCATTATGCAAATTAGGGGGCAGGTCAGTGAGGGATCAGTGACCAGTCCGCAGTCTGCATTATGAATATCTAATCAGAGCACCACATACATGAACCCTGCTCCTTAGGGCACGAGAATCTCATTAACTACAAACTGAAAATAAAGATTAAGAAACAACAAGACGGATTTAATCAACCAAGGTATCATTTTATTCAGTATAAGGCCGGGATCACACATGCGAGAAATACGTCCGAGTCTCACATGGTAATACCCGGCATTGCCGCCGTCACTCAGGAGCGGAGAGAGCGGCGGCATAGCAATACGTGCGGCCGCACTCTCCGCTCCTGAGTGACGGCGGCAATGCCGGGTATTACCATGTGAGACTCGGACGTATTTCTCGCATGTGTGATCCCGGCCTTACGGTGCTGATCTGTCACTTTGTAGGTTACTCAGCACAATCCTGCCGACAGGTTTCCTTTAACAAACTTTGGAATTTTTTTTCACCATTTAAGTAAAAAAAGAACCTAGACATGTTTGGTGTCTATGAACTCGTAATGACCTGGAGAATCATAGTGTTAAGTTTTAGCATTTAGTGAACATGTTAAAAAAAAAAAAAAAAATTTGCAATTTGACAGCACATGGATTTTTTTTTCCTGTTTTCCAGTACACAATACGTTAAAACCAATGGTGTTGTTCAAAAGTACAACTCGTCCTGCAAAAACAAGCCCTCACATTGCCATTTTGACAAAAGTAAAAAAGTTATGGCTCTGGGAAGAAGAGGAGCAAAAAATGAAAATGCAAAATCAAACACACCTCAGGTTGTTAAGGGGTTAAAACCCCTTAACGCCAAAGTCTTCACATTCCTGACCAGCCAAAAAATTCTCACATTTTATGATTTAAGTGGAAATAACATCTAAGTGATTCTCTGATTATTATTTTTTGTGACACATTGTACTGTGTGATACCGTAGTATCAAATTTAGGTTGATATAATTTCTTACATAAATGAAAATCATTTTAAATTTGGCAAAATTTGAAAACTTCGCCAGTTTCAAACTTTTAACCCCTTTCTGCCATCGGACGGAATAGTACGTCCGATGGCAGAACCCCCGCTTTCATGCGGGCTCCGGTGGTGAGCCCGCATCAAAGCCGGGTGAGGTCAGCTGTTTCAAACAACTGATATGTGCCCGCAAAAGGCGTGGGCGGAATCGCGATCTGCCCGCGCCTATTAACTAGTTAAATGCCGCTGTCAAACTCTGGACAGCGGCATTTCACTCACGCTTTTGGCCATTGGGCCGGACATACGTGCACCGCTGACCCTCGTCATATGATCGGGGGTCAGCGGTGCATCAGCATGACAACCAGAGGTCTCCTTGAGACCTCTATGGTTGTTGATGCCGGATTGCTATGAGCTCCAGCCTGTGGTCGGCGCTCATAGCAATGCAGTAATTCTACTACATAGAGGCATCTGAGCATCGCCATTATATAGCAGAGCCAATCAAGTTGTGGCAGCTTGAAGCATGCCAAAAGTAAAAAAAAAAGTTTTTAAAAATAAAAGTTCAAATCACCCCCCTTTCGCCCCACTCAAAATAAAACTATAAAAAAAAAAAAAAAAAAAAAAAAAAAAATCAAACCTACACATATTTGGTATCACCGTGTTCAGAATTGCCTGATCTATCAATAATAAAAAAGGATTAACCTGAACACTAAACGGCGTAGCGAGAAAATCAAAACGCCAGAATTACGTTTTTTTGGTCGCCGCGACATTGAATTAAAATGCAATAATGGGCGATCAAAAGGACGTATCTGCACAAAAATGGTATCATTAAAAACGTCAGCTTGGCACGCAAAAATAAGGCCTCACCCGCCCCAGATCACGAAAAACGGAGACGCTACGGGTATCGGAAAATTGCGCAATTTTTTTTAAGCAAAGTTTGGAATTTTTTTTCACCACTTAGATAAAAAAGAAGCTAGACATGTTTGGTGTCTATGAACTCGTAATGACCTGGAGAATCATAATGGCAGGTCAGTTTTAGCAATTAGTGAACCTAGAAAAAAGCGAAACAAAAAAGTGTGGGATTGCACTTTATTTGCAACTAGCTGAAGAGCCCGGCGTTGCCTGGGCATAGTAAATATCTGTGGTTAGTTATAGCACCTCACTTCTCTTATTTTCCCCCTCACATCTCTCATTTTCCCCCTCACATCTCTCATTTTCTCCCTCACACCTCTCATTTTCCCCCTCACTCTTATGTTCCCCCTCACTCCTCTCATTCCCCCCTAACACTTGTCATTTCGACCTCACATCTGTCATTTTCCGATCACTCCACTATTTTCCCTCACTCCTCATGTTGCACTCACACCTTTTCATTTTCACCTCACACCTCTCATTTTCACCTCAGTATATACATGTTTGTCATCTCCCTTATATATAGTATACACCTGTATGTCATCTCCTGTATATAGTATATACCTGTATGTCATCTCCCCTGTATATAGTATATACCTGCTGTGTGTCATGTCCCCTGTATATAGTATATACCTGTATGTCATCTCCTCCTATATATAGTATATACCTGTATGTCATCTCCTCCTGTATATAGTATATACCTGTGTGTCATCTCACCTATATATAGTATATATCTGTGTGTCATCTCCTCCTGTATATAGTATATACCTGTATGTCATCTCCTCCTATACATAGCATATACCTGTATGTCATCTCCTCCTGTATATACTATGTACCTGTAGGTAATCTGCTCCTGTATATAGTATATACCTGTATGTCATCTCCTCCTGTATGTAGTATGTACCTGTATGTCATCTCCTCCTCTATATAGTATATACCTGTGTGTCATCTCTCCTGTATATAGTATATATCTGTGTGTCATCTCCTCCTGTATATAGTATATACCTGTGTGTCATCTCCCCTGTAAATAGTATATACCTGTGTGTCATCTCCTCCTGTATATAGTATATATCTGTATGTCATCTCCTCCTGTATTAGACCTCGTTCACACGTTATTTGGTCAGTATTTTTACCTCAGTATTTGTAAGCTAAATTGGCAGCCTGATAAATCCCCAGCAGCCAACAGGAAGCCCTCCCACTGGCAGTATATATTAGCTCACACATACACATAATAGACAGGTCATGTGACTGACAGCTGCCGGATTCCTATATGGTACATTTGTTGCTCTTGTAGTTTGTCTGCTTATTAATCAGATTTTTATTTTTGAAGGATAATACCTGACTTGTGTGTGTTTTAGGGCGAGTTTTGTGTCAAGTTGTGTGTGTTGAGTTGCGTGTGGCGACATGCATGTAGCGACTTTTGTGAGATGAGTTTTGTGTGGCGACATGCATGTAGCGACTTTTGTGAGATGAGTTTTGTGTGGCGACATGCGTGTAGCAACTTTTTGTGTGTCGAGTTGCATGTGACAGGTTAGTGTAGCAAGTTGTGTGCAGCAAGTTTTGCGCATGGCGACTTTTGCGCGTTGCGAATTTTATGTGTGGTGCCTTTTGAGTATGTGCAAGTTTTGTGTGAGGCAACTTTTGCATGTGTTGCAACTTTTGTGCATGTGGCAATTTTTCCGCGTGTGCAAGTTTTGCGTGTGGTGAGTTTTCCATGAGGTGAGTTTTGCACATGTGGCGAGTTTTGCATGTGGAGAGTTTTGCGTGTGGCGAGTTTTGAGCGGCGACTTTTGGGTTTCGACTTTTATGTGGCGAGGTTGGTGTATGTGTGGTGAAATGTGCGCTGAGGGTGGTATATGTGTTCGAGCACGTGGTAGTGTGTGGCGCATTTTGTGTGTGTGTTCATATCCCCGTGGTGGTGTGGTGATTATCCCATGTCGGGGCCCCACCTTAGCAAGTGTACAGTATATACTCTTTGGCGCCATCGCTCTCATTCTTTAAGTCCCCCTTGTTCACATCTGGCAGCTGTTAATTTGCCTCCAACACTTTTCCTTTCACTTTTTCCCCATTATGTAGATAGGGGCAAAATTGTTTGGTGAATTGGAAAGCACGGGGTTAAAATTTCACCTCACAACATAGCCTATGACGCTCTCGGGGTCCAGACGTGTGACTGTGCAAAATTTTGTGGCTGTAGCTGCGACGGTTCAGATGCCAATCCCGGACACACACACACACACACACACACACACACACACACACACACACACACACATACACACACACACACACACACAGCTTTATATATTAGATTTCACTGCACTTGGATTTTTTTTCCCGTTTTCTAGTACACTACATAGTAAAACCAATGGTGTCGTTCAAAAGTACAACTCGTTCCCCAAAAAATAAGCCCTCACATGGCCATATTGATGGAAAAATAAAAAAGTTATGGCTCTGGGAAGGAGGGGAGCGAAAAACGAAAATGCAAAAACGAAAAAAGCTCCGGGATTAAGGAGTTCATTTTTATGTCCTTAAAAACAGATATAACACACAAATATCCACATGTCTACTTTATATCCGCATCATTCTTGAAATGTCTTTTTTGTTAGGATTAAAAGTTTAGCAGCAATTTTTCTTTTTTTTTTTCAATGGAATTTACAAAATCTATATTTTTAATGACTTTTGAAGTGACCTTCAGGAGGTCAAGCTCTAGGGCTCTCACCCACTTGTTATATAACCATCTAACATATTAGGCTTCAAATTAATAAGCATTTTCCATCTCTGATCTATTGAAATCCAAGTTGTTGCAAAGTAAGATTTATGAAAACTGTCTAAGAAAGACTGCTCCAGAATTGTTCTTTCATGTGTAGTATATTTGTAGCATTTACAAAAACAGATGTCAGTGAGGTGACAAGTAGAGATGAGCGAATTTGCTCGGGTTCCCTCTTATTCGGCAAGCTGTAGCGCTTACCAAAAAAACTGCAGAGGGAACCCGGTTTCCTGGATCGCACTAGCTGATAGGCTCCCCAGCTGCATGTGTCGCGGCTCTGTCGGTCACGACACATGCATGGAGTGCCCAATAAACAAGGCTCTCCATGCACGCGTCATGCCTGTCACACAGCCGCTACACATACAGCTGCGCAGCCGAACAGCTGATCAGCGCGATACAGGAAGCCAGGTTCCCTCTGCAGCTTATTTGGTAAGCGCTATAGCTTGCAGAACAAGAGGGAACCCGAGTAAATTCGCTCAACTCTAGTGACAAGCCCTCTTTAAACCTTTCATGCCACAGCCCGTTTTTGCCTTCGTGACAGGCCAATTTTTTTATTCTGACCACTGTCACTTTATGGGGTAATAATTCTGGAACGCTTCAGTGGATTCCAGAGACTGAGATTTTTTTCTCGTGACATACTGTACTTCATGATAGTTGTAAAATTTATTCAATAGGACTTGCATTTATTTCTGAAAATATTGGAAATTTGGGCAAAATTTTGAAAATCTCGCAAATTTTAAACTTTTAATTTTTATGCCCTTGTACTAGAAAGTTATGTCACACAACATAGTTAATAAATAACATTTCCCACATGTCTACTTTACATCAGCACAATGTTTGAAACAATTTGTTTTTGTTAGGAAGTTAGAAGGGTTAAAAGTTGACCAGTGATTTCTCATTTTTCCAACAAAATTTACAAAGCCATTTTCTTTTATGGACATTTGAAGTGACTGATGGGTAAAATACTCAAAAGCTACACTATTCTAAAAACTGCACACGTCAAGATGCTCAAAACCACATTCAAGAAGTTTATTAACTCTTCAGGTGCTTCACAGGAATTAATGAAATGTGGAAGGAAAAAGTAGGAATTAGTCCTACCGGTAATTTGGTTTCCAGGAGTCCATCCTGACAGCACCACCAGGAGGTTGTCCTTCATATGCTTGATAGGGACAGGAAACACAGAAGAGCTTAAATAGCCCCTCACCACCACCACCACCCTTCAGTGTCTTTTCCAAGTACCACACCAGGATGGATGCAACTCTATTTTATTACATTTCCATGACAAAATGTTTATATCACATCAGATAGGAAATATACGGGAGGGAATATAAGGGGTGCTGTCAGGATGGACTCCTGGAAACCAAATTACCGGTAGGACTAATTCCTACTTTCCCAGGACGTCCCAGGTGGGCAATATTATTTCCTGGCTCCTATGAAAGTTAGTTACCACTTTTGGGAGGAAGGATGGATCTAGTTTAAGAATTATACAGTCTTCCTGGATCTTTAGGTATGGGTATTTTATGGAAAGGGCTTGAATTTCCCCTGTACGTCTGGCTGAGGTTATTGCCACCAGAAACACTGTTTTAAGTGTTACCAATTTGAGATCTCTCTGGTCTAGGGGTTCATAAGGATTTTCCCGTAAATTATTCAGGACTAAATTTAGGTCCCAAGGAGGGACGGTACTACGTATTGTAGGTCTAATACATTGAGTGGCTCTAATAAACCTTACCACCCAAGGGTGTTCTGCCAGAGGGTAATCAAAGAAGGAGCTCAGAGCCGAGATTTGTACTTTTAGTGTATTGGGCTTTAGACCTTTGTCAAAGCCAGCCTGAAGAAAATCTAAGATTTGAGGAATATCAGGTTCTTGTTTAAGGGGTATTGGGCACAATATGAACAGAATCTCTTCCAGACTTTAAGATATATGGCTGAAGTGACTGGCTTTCTACTCATTGTAAGGTAGATATGACTGACTCTGAGAGGCCTTTCGGTTTTAGAATTTCTTTCTCAGGATCCAGGTTGAAAGCCGTAGGAATTCTAGATTGTGATGAACAAGAGGGCCCTGTGTCAGGAGGTTTCGTTGTAGTGGTAGAAGAATTGGATCTTCTAACGCCATCTGTTTCAGTACTGGGAACCAGCTCCTCCTGGGCCAGTATGGCACTATTAGAATAACCGTCGTCTGACTCCCTTGAATCTTCAAGTAGAACTCTCGGAATTAAGGGCAGTGGAGGGAAGGCATATGCCAGTTCCATATCCCAATCCTGGGCTAAGGCGTCCACTGCTGTCGTGTTGTCTTCTGGATTCAGCGAAAAGAAGCGTCTTGTTTTTGAGTTTATCCTTGAAGCGAATAAATCTATCTCTGGGAAGCCCCAGGCATCGGTAAGATGTAAAAAGACTTCTTGATTTAAGGTCCACTCTGTGGGTTGGATTTTCTTCCTGCTGAGAAAATCTGCTATTTGGTTCCTTTCGCCTTTTAAATGTACTGCCGTCAAGGATTTTACGTTGATTTCTGCCCAGGAGAATATTATGTTTGTTAGGTCTTGAAGATGGCGGTGTCTGGGACCTCCTTGATGTAGGATGAAGGAGACTGTAGTTGAATTGTCGGAGAATATTCTGACGTGAAGGTTGTTGAGCTTTTGCTGAGACCTGCTCAGCACTTCCCAGACTGCTCTGAGTTCTCTGAAATTTGATGAGCTGTTTCGTATCCATGAGGGCCATGTTCCCTGAAAGTAACGACCGCCTATGTGAGCTCCCCAGCCACTGAGACTTGCGTCTGTAGTTATATTTATGCATGGCGACGTCCTCCAGGGTTTGCGTTGCTGCAGATTTGAGATGTTGATCCACCAGGACAGGGAGCGTCTTCCTTCTTCGGTTGACATTTTGTTGTCCAATGACGCCTCTTTTCCATCCCATCTGGTGAGTATGTCCCACTGTAATCCCCTTGAGTGAAACTGGCTCCACTGGACACTTGGAATGCATGAGGTCATCAGGCCTAGAAGTCTCATGGCCTTCCTGATAGTGGTGTTCAGTCTTTTCTCCAACATCTGAGCTTCCCGTGAGACAGCAAGTTGTTTGTGAGCTGGAAGGAATGAACACTCTTTCTCTGAGTCCAGAAGGACCCCCAAGAAGGTTTTCCTTTTTTCTGCTTCTAGACTTAACTTTTTCAGGTTTATTACCCAACCCAGGGTATCTAGAAGCGACAGTGTCTTTTAGAGACTGTTCCAGGTCGTCCAAGTACGGCACTATAAAGATATTTTTTGCCCGTAGGAAGGCCATTGCTTCTGCCATGAGTTTCGTAAAAATTCTCGGTGCTGAAGAGAGTCTGAATGGTAGACACTGAAACTGGAAATGAAGAATCTTCCCTCGGTCTTTTATAGCGAACCTGAGGTATTTCTGGTGTAGGGGATGAATGGGCACATGATAATATACGCTTTTGAGATCTATTGTACACATTACTGAATCCTTCTTTATTAATGGTATGACAGATCTGATAGTCTATTTTGAAGCATCTGTAAAGAACCCACTGGTTCAGAGGTTTTAGGTTTATAATGGTCCGGGGTATTCGCCTCCTGGCTTTTTTTATAGAAAAGAGACTGGAATAATGGCCCTGGAAGTGCTCTGATAGAGGTACCGGAATTATGGCTTCTACTCTTATGAGTTCCTGTATATCGTCTAAGAGTCTCTGATGGACCTCCGAGTATTGGCTGCGGATCAGGCAATATCTTCTGCAGGGTATCTGAGTAAATTTTATTCTGTATCCCTGAGAGACTGTTTGGAGTATCCAACGGTTTTGGGTAATACTCTGCCATCCTTCCAGAAAACGTTGAAGTCTTCCTCCAATGCGCTTGATGTCATTGTTTACCTGACCCGGTCCCTTGCTCCTCTACCCCTGCCTCCTTTAGGGTAGCTCCACCTTCCGGTTTTACCCATGCCACTATAATCCTGCCTTGGATTATATCGGGGCCTACGAAAAACTGGCATTTTCTTTTGTTTCTGCTCTGGAAAGCCCTTATCTGATGCTTTGTCCAGTAGATCATCCAATACTGGGCCAAACACATGGAGACCAGAGAATGGAATTGAGCAAAAGTTTATTTTTAGATTGCGTGTCCTCTGACCATGATCTTAACCATACGGCACATCTTGCAGCATTAGATAATGCATTACCCCTGGCTGCAAAACGGACTGACTCCGCCGAGGCATCCGCCATGAAATCAGTTGCCATCTTTAACAGTGGTAAGGATTTTAAAATTTCTTCTTGGGGAGTTCTATTCTTTATTTGGGTTTCCAACTCCTCAACTCAGATACACATTGATCTGGCTACTGAGGTTGCAGCTACATTCGCCTTCATAATTGCTGCAGATGCTTCCCATGATTTTTTAAGGAGGTCCTCCGCTCTTTTGTCCATCGGGTCTTTAAGGCCTGAGGAATCTTCAAATAGAATGGCTGTTTTCTTTGACACTCTGGCCACTGGTATGTCAATTTTCAGAACCGTCTCCCAAGTCTTAGTATCCTCAGGGTTAAAGGGAAGTCGGAATTTAAAGTCCTTCGGGACTATAAGCTTTTTACCCACATCTTCCCATTCTTCTAATATCAT
The DNA here is from genome assembly GCF_051348905.1 of Ranitomeya variabilis. NCBI lineage: Eukaryota > Metazoa > Chordata > Amphibia > Anura > Dendrobatidae > Ranitomeya > Ranitomeya variabilis. The sequence continues at coordinate 604,122,290 of NC_135236.1, forward strand.
TGCTGATATGTGATTATTCATGGGAAATACCCTATCTCTTCGGGCCCTTAGTCCTCCAAACATCTCGTCGTCCTGGACTGTCATGGGCTCCGTCGATTCTTCCACCTTAATGGTGTTTCGGACTACCTGTAACAGGGTGTCCGTGTCTTCGGAAGGAGACAAGTATCTCTTCCGATCGCCAGAAAGAAGTGCAGAGGAGGCTTTGCCTTGCGCTGAGTCTATATCAGAGTAGCCTGAAATTTCTCCTTCCTCGGAGCTCGGATCCATGCTCCATCTAGGTCTTTTAGGGGAGGGAACTTGGGGCGGTTCAGTAGTAGCTATAGTAGCCTGAACCTCTTCTCTGATCATGGTGCGTATATTGTCCAATAAGGACGATTGCTCCTGTTTGAGTAGTTTGGCGATGCATGACTCGCATAACTTCTTGTCGTATGCGTCTGGAAGTCTTGTGGTGCATAATGGGCACTTATTAGATTTCCTTTTGATCGTTGTCGTGGAGCGTTTAGTAGTTTCCTTATCCTAGAAAATACGGAAAGGAAGGTCCTATAGCTATCTGTATGTAGCCTGGCTAGGAAGATGCTATTGTAGCTCACTCACATGATCCAAGGGAAATTCGGACTGGATGTCAGGATGACTAGCACTCTCCATCTTACTCGGTCAGTGTGTGCTGTCAGCTGTCTGTCTTTAGTAGTCTGTCTTACCCGGCTTCAAGACATCTGATTCGTCCTCCTTCCAATCACAGCTGCTGCTCATCTGGATCCTTGCTTGATCTAACAGCGCCTGCGCACCCTGGAACGCACGCTGTGTTACTAGATCCTCTGTCAGTAACCGCGCCCCCTCCAGGAACGTCAGCTGGCTGCCTCTGTGCCACCCCCGGAATTCGTCACCGCGCGACTTCCGGTGTCATGGCGCCGTACAGGAGGGAGACGCCGACCCGGTGAGCGGCAGCCTGGCCACCTGCAGTGGCGCGCAGCATCGCCGGATCATTTACCGCGGACGCCGCTCGGAGGGCGCCATGCAGCAGCTGCGGCCCAGGGTCCTTGGAGGAATGTGGCCGATGTCAGGAGCGCCTGCTCTACCGACCGCTGAGGGACCTCTCGCGGTATCGTGGGCCCCATCGCCCACTGCCCCAACCCCGCTGTAGGAGCTGGAGTCTTCAGGTAAATAGAATCTTCGCACATCTGTGCTCCTCTCCTGCGTCTGTCCCTGATAGGGACAGGAAAAACACTGAAGTGTGGTGGTGGGGAGGGGCTATTTAACCTCTTCTGTGTTTCCTGTCCCTATCAAGGATATGAAGGACAACCTCCTGGTGGTGCTGTCAGAAGGGACGTCCTGGGAAAATGAACATTTAACTTTTTCCCACGAAAATGTTACTTGAGCCCCAAATTTTTCATTTCCACAAGGATAACAGGAGAAAATACACCATAAGATTTGTTGTGCGGTTTCTCGCAAGTATGCCAATACCCCATACGTGGTGGGTAAACTACTGTTTGGGTGCTCAACAGGGATCAGAAGGGAAGAAGCACGGTTTGAGTTTTGGAATGCGAAATTGGCTGGAATCGATAGTGGACGCCATATTGTGTTTGGAGGACCCCTGTTGTGCCTAAACAGTGCAGAGCCCCCACAAATCTCCCCATCTTTGAAATAAGACCCTTCAATTAATTTATCTAAATGTGTGTTAATGAGCACCTTGGACCCTCAGGGGCTTCACAGAATTTAAAAATGTTGAGCTATGAAAATGAAAAGACATTTTTCCAACAAAAATTATTTTAGCCATCATTTTTTATTTTCACAAGGGTATTAAAAAAAGACCTCAAAATTTGTTGAGTAATTTCTCTTGAGTACGCTAATATCACATATGTAGAGGAAAATGACAGCTTGGGCACACTGCAGGGCTCTGAAGGGAATGAGCGCTATTTTGGCTGGAATAGGTTATGGATACCTTGTCATATTTGAAGAGTCTCTAACATGCCAAAATAGCATAAGCTCCACCAGTGATCCCATTTCATAAACTAAACCTCTCACGGAATTCATATAGGGGAGTAGTGAGCATATTTAACCCTCAGGCGATTCACAAACTTGTATAACACTGGGCTGAGTAAATGAAATATTACTATTTTTTCCACTAAAATGTTGCTTTGACCCCAATTTAGCAATTTTCAAAAGGGGTACTAGGAGAAAACGAACAGTACAATTTGTTACGCAATTTCTTCTGAGTACATCATTAACCCATAAGTGGTTGGAAACTACTTTTGAGGCACAGTGCACAGCTCAGAAGGTGCACCTTATTACAGTGCAGTTTGTTGCACTGGTTTGAGGGTGCCATGTCACATTGGCAGAGCCCCTGGGGATCCAGAACTGCAGAAACCCCCATAAGTGACCCCATTTTCCAAACTACACTCTCAATGAATTAATCTAAGGGTGCAGTGATCATATTGACACCACAAATGTGTCACAGAATTTTATACCATTGGGCAGTGATGAAAAAAATTACATTTTTAATCACCAAAAAAGTTTCATCCCCATATTTTACATTTTCACATGGGGAAATGGGTACAAATGGTGCCAAAATGTGTCACACAATTTTTGCTGAAAGGGGCAATACCCCGTATGTGGCTGTACAGAACTGCTTAGCCATACGGAGAGACTCTGGAGGAATGGAGCATTATTGACTCTTGGAAAACAAATTATTGTGGAATAGTTTGCGGACTCCACATACAGAGCCCCTAATTGCCAGAACAGCAGAACCCCCCCCCCCCCCAATTGACCCCATTTTGGAAATTACAACCCTTCGGGAATTATCTACAGGTGTAGTAACGATTTTTACTCCATTGGTGTTTTCCACAAGCAAGAAGCAGTGGATGTTGCTGAGTGAAAATTGCAAACGGTAAACTGACTGTTGTAGTGACCAGTACGCTATGCTCATGCTTCTGGAGACACACACCCGTAAATTAGGAGGGCTCTCATCGCTACAGCCATGCTAAACATATGGTATAAGCACATTGTGGGGCTCGGCAAGGAGGCGGGCATTTGGAATTGGGAGGGCAGAATCCGTTGGATTTCTTTTGGGGGGCGAGGAGCTATAGTGCTTTTCCAGAGCCTTTGTACTACTAATAACAAGGAAGAACCCTATATTTCCGTTAACAGATGACAGACCTGAGTGGGGACTTGCTTAATTTTGTGAACGGAGTTGGAGTTTCTATTGGAAACATTTTACAGAATGTTTGGGATCACATTTATTCAGCACTTTACGCTGAGCACTTATATCAGGGTTTCGATCTAAATCTTCGAGTGATGTGATTCAGATTAAACCTCCGAGTGATCCATTCACTATAAAGAGGCATCAGTGTTACTCTGGACTGTACTTCGTTTTAGAGGTGCACAAAACTGTGGCCGATGGCAGTTTTATGCACACCTAAAAAGAAAGACACCGCTGGATCACAGGTCCTACGGTGTCCACAGTGCCTCCATCTGCCTCATTATAGGGAATCTTCCCCAGGGGGTTCCGTCTGAATCACACATTTCAGAAATTTACACAGAAACCCTGGTGTAAGCGCTCCTCGAACAGCGGAGGATAAATGTGTGCTGAGCCTTACTGTGATGTTTGGGAGGCAGAATGAATAAATCAACAGCAAGTGAAGAATTGGGTTATATATATTTTTTACACGGTTTCTCGTGCAGTATAAGTGATTAGGCGACTTTATTCTTCGGGCCGGTGCGATTACAGCGATACCAGATTTATAGCGGATTTTTATGTTTGGCTGCTGTCACACACAAACGTTTTTTTCTTTTCAACCAAAACTAGTTTTTGCATCGCCATATTTAGATAGCTACAATTTTTTTCATATTTCTGCTGACGTGAGTAATCTGAGTCATGTGATTGCTTGTTTTCTGTGGGACAAGTTGATGTTTTTATTGCTACCATTTTCGGGCACATGACTTTTGATCGCTTTCTATTCAGATTTTTGGGATGCAGAATAAACAAAATACAGCAATTCAGGAATTGTTTTTTTCATTGCTGTTCCATGTGTGGTAAAATTAATAAGGCAACTTTATTCTTCGGGTCAGTACAATGACAGAGATACTTCATTTATATTTTTTTAGGTTTTGCCGCTTTTACATAATAAAAAATATTTTATATAAAAAAATTGTTTTTGCATAACTGTTCTTAGTGCTATAATTTTTTTTTGTTTTTCCACTGATTGAGAAATATGGCAGCTTGATTTTTGCGGGACAAGATTACGGTTTCATCGGAACAATGTTTCCATTTGACTTTTTGATTGTGTTTTATTTCCCTTTTTGTTGGGCAGTATGATGAGGAAGCAAAGCTTTTTGTTTCATTTTTTTTTTTTACAGTATGCACAAAAGGAGTTAATAGTTTTGTAGGTCAGGTTATTCCGGAAGCTGCGATGCCAAATATATGTCCTTTTGTTTTTACATAAAAATAATTATTTACTGGTTTATTATTTTTTCTTCTTTTTATTTATTTTGTGATTTTTTATTTTTTTTTAAATTGTTTAAAACTTTTATTTATTTTTTATATTTTGCTTAGTCCCTGTGTGGGACTTCAATTTTTATTTCTATGATCACTGGTCTCATGGTCTGCAATATAGATGTATTGCATTGTATGAGACCTGTCAGTTTTACACTTACAGATCGCCTGTTAGACTCAGTCTTAACAGGCCACCGTAGCTGGTAGACCCAGATGTGATGTCATCATGTGACCTCCAGTTGCTATGAGATGCTCAATCACATCACGGGGGGGGGGGGGGGGTGTGTCAGAGAGTTGAGTAAAGTAGCGCTCTCCCTCTCACTGGCTTCTAAATGCCACGATCGCGGCACCTAGAAGATAGCAAAGGGTTAACATCATTGGGACCTGATCCAACCAGGTCCCGATGATGTTGCCTGTCAGAGCTACGTTCTGCTCCGGAATCACAGCAATTGCAGGTCCCTGAGGGTCCTGAACTCTGCGAGACCGACGTCCATAGAGGAACGTCGGCGCCTCACAGAGCCCAGCAAGTGCCGTTTACCTACAGTGGGCTGTCGGGAGTCCAAAACATAGTGTAGACCTAAAATTGGTGACATAGTAACATACACGGAACTGTCCATACCGATGTAAACCAAGCATAATTAGCCATTAAATTGTGCCAGCCACACAGCAGTGCCCACACAGTAGCTTCTTCTATAGGGGTACCAATGCATATGTGTCTGCCATTGTGCTGCACTGTTCTGTTACACCTATGTAGAGACTGACATGTACAGTTAGTCCTCGGTTTACGACGGTCTCGGGTTACGTTGTTTCGTGTTTACGACGCTTTATACGACGCCTCATTCCGACTTACGACGTTTTGCGTCGTAAGTCGAACTACGTGCAGGGGCGGAACAATAGAGTCCAGTACTGTACACTGTACCCGGTTACAGAGGAAACCGAGTCTCCTGCACGCCATAACACCCTTCATTATGGCTCCCAAACGTAAGCTAGACTCATCTGATACCAGTGCATCAAAGAAAAGGAAGGCCATCACCATGGAGGTGAAAGTGGTTATCATAAGGCGATCTGATAAGGAGGAAACACCAACAGAAATTGGCAGGTCATTAGGACTTAGTCGTTCGACTGTCGCTACGATTATTAAGGATAAAGATCGTATCCTTGAACATATGAAAGGATCTGCTCCTATGAAAGCGACAGTGATAACAAAGCAGCGGAGTGGGCTTATTATTGAGATGGAAAGATTATTGGTGCTTTGGTTGGAAGACCAAAATCAACGCCGTATCCCAGTGAGCCTTATGGTTATTCAGGAGAAGGCTAGGCGACTGTTTGAGGCGTTGAAAAGAGAAAAGGGGGAAGGAAGTGAAAGTGAAGAATTTGTGGCGAGTAGGGGTTGGTTTATGAGGTTTAAGGATCATGCCAATTTCCATAACATTAAAGTGCAAGGTGAAGCTGCTAGTGCTGGTGAGAAAGCAGCAACTGAGTTTCCTAAAGCATTGGCTGAGATAATTGAGGAGGGTGGTTACTGTGCTCAACGTGGATGAGACAGGCTTGTTTTGGAAACGTTTGCCTAAGCGTACGTACATCGCCAAGGAGGAGAAGTCAGCACCAGGTCATAAAGTTGGCAAGGAGAGACTGACTTTGCTTCTTGGGGGCAATGCTGCTGGCGACTACAAACTGAAGCCCATGCTGGTGTATCAGGCTGAGAATCCAAGGGCACTCAAGGGCATTTCAAAGGGTCAACTACCAGTCATCTGGAAGTCTAATAGGAAAGCAGTGTTTGATGACTGGTTCACCAACCATTTTGTGCCAGGCGTGGAGCGGTATTGTACCTCCAAGGATATCCCCTTTAAGGTGTTGCTAATTCTGGACAATGCCACTGGACACCCTGCCCATCTGGATGACTTTAACCCTAATGTCAAGGTGGTTTACCTTCCACCTAATACCACTGCCCTAATACAGCCTATGGACCAAGGAGTTATTGCTACATTCAAGGCCTACTACCTCCAAAGGGTCATTGGTAATGCTTTAGCAGCAACTGAAAAGAATAAGGACTTGACTCTAAAGGCCTTTTGGAAAACATACAACATCCTTGATGCTGTGAATAACATTGCTGATTCCTGGGATGAGGTTAAGCAGACCAGTATGAATGGTGTGTGGAAAAAACTGTGTCCCCAGTTTGTGAATGATGTCACAGAGGTCCAAGAGTCAGTGACTAGTGTCATAAAGAATGTTGTTGATATGAGTAAGACAATGAATCTGGAGGTGGAGGAGGGTGATGTCACAGAGCTACTGGCATCTCATGGAGAGGAGTTATCTGCTGAGGACCTTATTCAACTGGAGAAGCAGATGATAGAGGAAGAGGAAGACATACCAACCCCAGAACATAAGAGATTTATAAGGCAGGGCTTGGCAGGAGGTTTTGCCCTGATACAGGAAGTTTTGTCAAGGTTTGAGGCTGAGGATCCCAACATGGAAAGGTACACTAGGGTTGCCAGAGGAGTCATGGATTCCCTTAGGTGTTACAAGGAGATCTTGGAGGAGAAGAAGATGGTCTCCTTCCAAACTAACCAGCAGCAGTACTTCAAGAAGGTAGAGAGGCCTGCAACAGATCCTGTACCTGTACCCTCTACCTCAGCTGCCCCCCTTGACTCACCTGCCCCCCTTGACTCACCTGCCCCTCTTGACTCACCTGCCCCAGTATCTCCAGCACCTTCTGCAGCTTCCTCCCAATAAGCCTGTTCTCTTTGAAATTGTTATCTTTGTTTATTACAGTACTGTACACTGTTTATTACTGTTACAGCACTTACAGTACAGTACTTCATTATTAAACGTACTGTACTGCACTATATTTTACTGTACCTATGTTTATTGATAATTATGTAGGGTACTGTGTTAGGATAGGTGTTTGGATAGGCTAAGTTTTGCAGCACTGTACTGTTATTATGGTACAGTACTGTATGAACGTATGGTCCGACTTACGTCGAAATTCGGTTTACGATGATGCGTAAGAACGGATCAACGTCGTAAGTCGAGGACTACCTGTATATGATTATTAATGGTCACCACAGGAAAATTCCACTGGATGAAAGCAATATTGGAGCAATTAATTCTATCACGTTGATCTTTTGCATTGAAGGACAATACCAGAAATTTGTGATTGCCTTAGTAAATGTAGACTCTCTTCTGTGGTCTTGGCATGGATCTTGCTGAACACAAGCGATGAACAATTTTTACCGATGACAAACTAAAGCACACCTAACAAAGATGCAGCAAAACCAAGTGCAAGATCCAGGTACCATTTTATGCTTGTGATACAGGAGCACCATCCAGGATCCAACAGACAAATACATTATGGGCTTCAAGTGCTATTTTTTTAATAAATCCTGCTGGACAGACATTTGTAAACAATACCGTAAAATGGATACTTTTGGAAATTAAAATACAAGAGCTAAAAGATTGTCCTGTCATTAAAATAAAAAAGGATTTCTTAAAGGTTAGCTAATCAAGTTCAATGGCAGAATAAAAAAATAAGTATACATGAGAAAAATGTCCTTCAGTTTTGATTCAGATGATGGTGGACAAAATGTTGTTCTGGTCCTCTGTCGTCAGACAGTCTTATCATATCATATATAGGTTCACAAAAATGTCCAATGCAGCATAGCCAACGGCGAAGAAAGGGACGAGACCAGATCAGAATGTTACGTGGGACTGACTCCTGCTGAGGACTCTTCGGGGGCACCAGTTGGATGACATGAGGCTGTGGTTATATGTCCTGTTACCGTTGCAGATATGGCCTTAATAGAAGCGGGCAGAGAACAGCGATGCTCACTTTGTGCAGAATCAGCTGGGCTAGTAAGCGTGCAAGAAGAATAAGCAGAATTTGCTATGCATTGGAATGCAGTCACTGGAGAGGAGGACGGAGAGTCTACAGCACTTCCATCGGAAGAAATTGGGCTGCCACAGCGTCCTTCTCCTTGTAAGTACCGAACGCACTTCTTTTTCCTCCTAAGAACAGTGAAGAGAGTTATCTGTAAATAAAGGGCAAGTCCATCATTTCACATACTAATCGGAAACAAGCGATACAATAGGAAATACACAGAGAATAAACACTTTACTCAAATATCACCCTGATAATATACTCTGGGCTGAAATTCAGCTTTGGATGTGGACAAATTAGTTCTGTTTGGTCCATAGGCATCACAGATCAAGGTTGCTCCAGAAGTATTTGGACAGTGACAGGACAAAACAATTAATATGACTGAAGTGTGAAGGTTCAGTATTAATTAAAAAGGTTTTAACATTTAGAAATTACAATAACCTTCTAGAAATTAAGTTTAACCCATAAGAATTTGGTTATTTGACTATTAAAACATTTTAAGGCCCCCATACAGATTAAATATATCTTGTCTGAACCCACTGATTTTAGCCAACGATTGTAATGTATATGGTTCCACCTGACTCTCCTGCAGCAAAAGGATCGTCCATCCTTTTCTACTGCCAAAATGGAGCCTGTCTGCGGACATAAAAATCACATGAATTCAGATATATGGGCCAATCAGGCAAATGTGCTCATTCTACCAACAGTTCTCTACGGCATGTTGCACCTTTAAGACCAGATTCCTTATTATTTCATAAGATTCAGAGGTAAAAGATGTGGCGTTCAGGGGTAATCTTAATACTTGGCAAAAAGAAGTATCAACGCAAGTGAAGGCCATCAATCAAGACAGGAGAAACTGTAGTGGTTAAAAAAAGATGAAACACCAAGAGCAGCAAAAGACAACTAACGTGAATAATCACAACAACTGTTAGTCACAGAACTCTTTCCCCTGACAAGGAAAAAAACTTTTTCAGAACATCTAGCCAAGTCAAGGAAATGAGCAAGTTATTGTCAAAGTGTACAATAGAGAGACACCTTCATGAATATAAATTTGGTGGGTTCATGTCGAGATGGAAATTAACTAGCAATTACAGGTAGGCAGTATTAGACTTCCGAAAACTGCAGAGCAAGCCCGATGATTAGTAATGCTCAAACTTCTCACAGACATGAAATGGAGAGAGGAGCATGTGCAACCACTTCTCGAGAGTTGGATGCTGGTGCCATTGGTGGAACATCTATTGTACAGTTATGGTATATCTTGTGACTATGCTGTAAATGCAAAAGTGGGGGGGAGTATTCCCTGAAAAGGTTACAATATCTTCAGAGCTTTGTTTCAAATCCATTGTACCGTGGCTAGAGCTCAATTTAGACAGGTTAATTTCAGATCTATTTCTGAGAACCAATCAGCTACATCCAAATTGACGAACAATCATTTACTGGCCTGTGTACACAAGCTGACAAAAACGATTGTTAATGCTATCATTCTGTCCCCATACAGCATCATGTTGTTGGCAGTACATTATGCTTATAAGGCATGAGTTTTAGGCAACGAATTGGAGTTTTGCTTGTACGTAGGGACATCACTGACATGTTTGCATAGCCTAATAATCTGGAACAAGTGTTCTGCTCAGACGCCAGCTTGTTTGGTCAATGCGCTGTCCATATGAGTAACGTGCATACACACAGTAGCAGTCAGAGTACGCAGGAACACCGAAGATCCACAAGAAGAATCAAAGCCTGAATTAGTGCATGTAACAGCCCTAACCCTTCACCCGTCCTCGACCAGGTAAAGGAAGCCACTCACCTCTAAATGTTCTCTTTTAGAAAGGAAACTTAAGAAAAGCCAGAATTTAATAATTATAAGGCCATGTGCACACGTTCAGTATTTTTCGCGTTTTTTTCGCGTTTTTTCGCTATAAAAACGTGATAAAAACGCGAAAAAAACGCTTACATATGCCTCCCATTATTTTCAGTGTATTCCGCATTTTGTGTGCAAATGTAGCCTTTTTTTCAGCGAAAAAAATCGCATCGCGGAAAAAAAAGCAACATGTTCATTAAAATGCGGAATTGCAGGGGATTCCGCACACCTAGGAGTCCATTGATCTGCTTACTTCCCGCACGGGGCTGTGCCCACCATGCGGGAAGTAAGCAGATTATGTGCGGTTGGTACCCAGGGTGGAGGAGAGGAGACTCTCCTCCACGGACTGGGCACCATATAATTGGTCAAAAAAAAAAGAATTAAAATAAAAAATAGTCCTATACTCACCTTCGATGTCTTCCCGCCTCTCCACTGCACGCTGTCGCTTCGGTTCCTGTAGCTGGTGTGCGGTGAAGGACCTGCCGATGACGTCGCCGTCTTGTGATTGGTCTAGACCGGTCATGTGACCGCTCACGTGACCGCGACGTCATATTTTTAAACATTCTATCTTTTACTATAGATGCTGCAAAAGCAGCATCTATAGTAAAAAGTTGGTCACACTTGTCAAACGCTATGTTTGACAAGTGTGACCAACCTGTCAGTTTTCCAAGCGATGCTACAGATCGCTTGGAAAACTTTAGCATTCTGCAAGCTAATTACGCTTGCAGAATGCTAAAAAAAACGCGAAAAAAACGGAAAAAAAACGCAAAAAAAAAAAAATGCGGATTTCTTGCAGAAAATTTCCGGTTTTCTTCAGGAAATTTCTGCAAGAAATCCGGACGTGTGCACATACCCTAAGTGTATTTATTCAAGTAATTAAGCTATCCACAGCCATATCACCAGTTTTAGCAGCAATAATTAAAGCACACAATCAGTCCACAAACTTGTTTCAGGCCCGACCACAACGTCCGTGACAAAATTGTGAATTCCACAGAAAAAAAATAAATATTTTTTTTATTCATTCACATGAAAAATTACTTTTGTATTTCGGATCAAAGGGAAGTTACCCTTATGTGTATACTTATACATCTATATATATATAATTGTCTAAGGGGTACATCTGTCTGTTTGTCTGTCTGTTTCTCTGTAACGGAAACCCCGGGTCGCTGATTTGTCGTGGCCAGCTGGTCAGCGCCCACATAGCGCTTTAGAACTGCGTTACACTGCGGCATAACGCGGTGTAACGCAGTCCGTTAATGCTGCCATTAACCGTGTAAGTGTGCCCAACTTTTTACTATAGATGCTGCCTATGCAGCATCAACAGTAAAAACATATAATGTTAAAAATAATAAAAAAACCCAAAACATTATATTCTCACCTTCCGCGCCAGCCTTTCCCGGTCCTCGCGACACTCCGGTCCCAAGAATGCATTGCAGCAATGATCGGAGATGACGTAGCGGTCTTGCGAGACCGCTACGTCAACACGTGTTATTGCCGCAAGGCATTACTGGGAACGGAGCATCGCTAAAGGCCTGCGCTGGATCCGGGGGCTGCCGGAAGGTGAGTATATAACTATTTTTTTTATTTTAATTCTTTTTTTAACAGGGATATGGTGCCCACATTGCTATAAACTATGTGGGCTGTGTTATATACTGCGTGGGCTGTGCTATATACTGCGTGGGCTGTGCTATATACTGCGTGGGCTGTGCTATATACTGCGTGGGCTGTGCTATATACTGCGTGGGCTGTGCTATATACTGCGTGGGCTGTGCTATATACTGCGTGGGCTGTGCTATATACTGCGTGGGCTGTGCTATATACTGCGTGGGCTGTGTTATATACTGCGTGGGCTGTTATATACTGCGTGGGCTGTGTTATATACTGTGTGGGCTGTGTTATATACTGCGTGGGCTGTGTTATATACTGCGTGGGCTGTGTTATATACTGCGTGGGCTGTGTTATATACTGCATGGGCTGTGTTATATACTGCGTGGGCTGTGTTATATACTGCGTGGGCTGTGTTATATACTGCATGGGCTGTGCTATATACTACGTGGGCTGTTATATACTGCGTGGGCTGTGTTATATACTGCGTGGGCTGTGCTATATACTATGTGGGCTGTGTTATATACTGCATGGGCTGTGCTATATACTGCATGGGCTGTGCTATATACTATGTGGGCTGTGCTATATACTGCATGGGCTGTGCTATATACTGCATGGGCTGTGCTATATACTGCGTGGGCTGTGTTATATACTGCGTGGGCTGTTATATACTGCGTGGACTGTGCTATATACACTATGTGGGCTGTGTTATATACTGCGTGGGCTGTGCTATATACTACATGAACCATGCTTCGCTAATTAAGTCGCGCCCGGCCGGCCGAATCCTGTGTATTCATTGCATTATTCTGAAATCTTCATAAATAAACTACATATATATTCTAGAATACTCGATGTGTTCGAATCGGGCCACCATCTAGTAGCTTATAAAAGATAATGTGATTGTATATTATACAATATTATATACACACTTGTGTGTATACACTTACTAACATCCGATCGGGTTAATTTTACTTTTTCATAGATCATGCTTTCATGGACATAGCAATACCACAAATGTAACTTTTTTTTTGTTTTTTTAATATCTTAATTTTAAATTCAAGGAAAGAAGGGAATAATTATCCTTTTTAACATCTTTAAAAATAAATGTTTTGATCACTTTATTTGTTAGTCCTGTATGGGGACTTGAACTTGTGATACTTCATAAAGACCTTTTTGATAGATCAAAATGCTGTTCCCTTTTATATGGCAGAATAAATGTTGTTCTTTTTCACCTGAGACTTGGACGCTGTATCTTACTATTTATTGAATCTGTGATAATCCAAGGCCAGGTTCACATTGCGTTGCGGGTGTTCGATAGACAGATTACGTTACACCGCGGCATAACGCGGTGTAACGCAGTCCGTTAACGCCGCCATTAATACGTATGTCGGACGCATCGCTAGCGTACGCCCACAATGGGCGTGCACTAGCGATGTGCCGTCATTGAGTGACAGACCCCGAGACGCGGGCTGCAGCGTTTCCGGGTCCGTCACCGCTAGCGCAGATAGAGCTAGCAGATGCTCCAACTGCGCTAGCGTGCTGCCATACCGGCACTTGCGTTAACAGCAGCCCGTTCAACACATGTTAACGGGCTGCTGTTAACGCAATGTGAACCTAGCCTTATACTTCAGAATTGCTGCATATAGCAAAAATCACGGTTTCCTTTGAAGACGGATTCCTAGGCACACTTGCTAGACTTTTTTAGGTGCCCTGAAGCTTTCTTTACAGCAACTGAACCTCTCTGGCTCTGAAATTATACTTTTTCCACAAAAAAGAAGAAGCAAAAATAGCATAAAAATCAGGCACAGATATTAGAAGACCCCCTTAGTGCATATTGTTACTACACTGCAATTGACTCTTAACTCTTCCCGGAAATATTGCTGTAACTCACTGAAATTTGGACTGCACATACCTTGGTTCATGAGAAACTGATGTTTTAAAGCAGGTGTTGAAAATGTCCACCGTTCACATCCAAGCACGCCTGCATGCGCCGTTCCATGTTGAATGTATTCTGCAAGACGTCTGGGGTCACAGCCTGAATTTCTCGCTGTATGTTCTCTTGTAGTGCCTGTAATGTTTGTGGATTGTTACTGTACACCCAACCTTTCAAATGGCCCAAAAGGAAACGAAATCCGGTGGTGTTAACCCCTTCTTGTCCTATGATGTATTGTTACATCATAGGTTGTGTATCTCCCTTTGATGCAGGCTCCTGAGCTGAGCCTGCATCTTTTCCGGCAGAAGACAGCTGATTTGATCAATCTTTGACAGTGACATTTAGCATGCGTCCATGTTACATGATCGTGGGGCGCCGGTAGGTTGACATGACAACAGGGGTCTGCAGAAGATCCCCCATGTTTAGTGATGTCATTCAAAAGTACAAATCGTGCTGTAAAAAAACAAGCCCTCACTTGGCCATATTGACGGAAAAATGAAAAAAGGTATGGCTCTGGGAAAAAGGGAAACAAAAAACGAAAACAGAAAATACCAAGGTCGTGAAGGGGTTAAATCAGGCGATCTTGGTGGCCACAGTCCTTTGTCAACAAACGACGAAGGAATTCAGCATAAGTGAAATGCAAGCAGCAGACAAACTACCGACACGCAGAAAGGCGAGCAGTTTATCTCATAGTGGAGACGACTGGATGGGCGACAAGTCGGCGAGACCACCCGGCGCGAGGATGTTTCTCATCCCTGTCACTGAGGTTCATTGCACTTCTCATTGACCAAAGTACATTCAGTCCACATTTCAGTTCGGTCAACCATATTTTTTTTTTTTTTTTTTTTAGAAGTTACAGCAATTTTTCGGGGTAAAGTAGTGAGTGAATCGCCCTGTATAACAGTCCTTGTACCACATGGATGACTATTCATCTAAATCGCTGTCAGTAATAACTGTATTTTCCATACTGCCACAGTAGGGAGATGACTTTGCTGACTTTTCTAGATAGTTTCTGATGAGACAACGGCTTTAAAACGTAACTGCAGGACCTAGTTGTACGGTTTTATATAATTCTGCTGGATGAATATGGGCCAATGTTTTAGCCAAAACCTCCTTGATTTTCCATCTATATATATAAGAGGCATCGTGATTACTCGCTAATCCCGCCCCCTGCACAGTAGCTCCGCCCCCCACATTACCACACACAATCCCGCCCCCACCACATTACCACACACAATCCCGCCCCCCCACCACATCACCACACACAATCCCGCCCCCCCACCCCATTACCACACATAATCCCCCCACCACATCACCACACATAATCCCACCCCCCCACCACACTATTGTTATTAACTTCATTTTAAGTTAATTTACCACCTGCGTAAGCGCTATTGAATGTTGTCATTATTTACTTTAGTTTAATCACAGCAGCGTTAATTAGATAGCAATGAGCGTGCCGAGCGTTAGCTGGCTGGAAACATCTAGTTTTGTATATAATTAAAACCATCAAATCATGACGTACAGTTGTACTCAAAAGTTTGCATACTCCGGCAGAATATTTGCTTTCTTGGCCTTTTTTCAGAGAATATGAATGATAACACCAAAACTTTTTCTCCACTCATGGTTAGTGAAGCCATTTATTGTCAAACTACTGTGTTTTCTCTTTTTAAATCATAATGACAACCCCAAAACATCCAAATGACCCAAATCAAAAGTTCACATACCCTGGTGATTTTGGCCTGATATCATGCACCGAAGTTGACACAAATGGGTTTGAATGGATGCTAAAGGTAACCTATGACCTGTTTGCTTGTAATCAGTGTGTGTGCATAAAAGCTGAGTGAGTTTCTGGGATCCAGACAGACTCTTGCATCTTTCATCCAGCCACTAACGTTGGGAAAAAGTAGTTGAATTGTATAAAACAGGAAAGGGATGCAAAAAGATATACAAGGAATTGATCATGCCAGTCAGCAGCATTCAAACTGTGCTTAACAAATGGAAAATCAGAGGCTCTGTAAAAACAAACCACAGTCAGGTAGACCAACAAAAATGTTATCCACAGCTGCCAAGAAAACTGTTCGGAATGCAAAGAAAACCCACAAATAACATCAGCTGAAATACAGGACTCTCTGAAAACTAGCAGTGTGGCAGTTTCAAGATGCACAATAAGGAGGCACTTGAAGAAAAATGGGCTGCATGGTTGAATAGCCAGAAAAAATGCCATTACTGCCCAAATGCCACAAAGTATCTCACCTACAATACGCAAAACAGCACAGAGACAAGCCTCAAAACTTCTGGAACAACGTAATTTGGAGTGATGAGACCAAAATTGAACTTTTTGGCCACAACCATAAACGTTACATTTGGAGAGGTCAACAAGGCCTATGATGAATAGAACACCATTCATACTGTAAAGCACAGAGGTGGATCACTGAGGTTTTTGGAATGCGTGAGCTACAAAGGCACAGGAAACTTGGTCAAAGTTAAAAGAAAGATTAATGCAGCACATTATCAGCAAATACTGGAGGCAAATATGCACTCATCAGCCTGGAAGATGTGCATGGGACGTACTTGGATGTTCCAACATGACAACGATCCAAACCACAAGGCCAAGTCGACCTGTCATTGGCTACAGCAGAACAAGGTGAAAGTTCTTGAGTGGCCATCTCAGTCTCATGACCTCAATATCATTGAGCCACTCTGGGGAGATCTAAAGCGCGCAGTTCATGCTAGACAGCCCAGGAATTTACAGGAACTGGAGGCTTTTTGCCAAGAAGAGTGGGCAGCGTTCCCATCTGAGAAAACAGAGAACCTCATCCACAACTACCACAAGAGTCCTCAAGCTGTCATTGATGTTAGAGGGTGCAATACACAGTATTAAGAAATGGGGAATGTGATCTTTTGATCAGGGTCATTTGGATATTTGGGGTTGTCATTATGATTTAAAAAGAGAAAACACAGTAGTTTGACAATAAATGGGTGCACCCAACCACTAACCATGAGTGGAGAAAACGTTTTGGTGTTATCATTCATATTCTTTGATAAAAGGCAAAGAAAGAAAAATTCTGCCGCGATATGTAAACTTTTGAACACAACTGTAATTACAAGTCACAGATCGCAGATTGCCTTGCCTAGAAGCTCCAACCAAAACACAGGCTGATTTCACTCGTAAGAGTTTCACGGTACATGTGCAGAACACAATTTCCAGACTGGCTAATGCATCTAAGGGGTTAAACTAAAGAGCTTGACAAAATGTGACTGCTAAGTATTCCAGCCCTTCCATGCACCACAATATGATCACAGGGTACTGGCGGACCACCATGGCAGCCAGTGGCCTAACAAAAGATCGGGGTGGCACACCACATTGACCAAATGGACCTTAAAACGTATAGCCATACTGCTACCTCATCATTTTTTTATATAATTATATCTATACTTGTGGCACTTTGCACCTCATTTCCTCTTGATATCCATGATCATATATGGGTCCTAAAGACATTGGCACTTTATTATTATTTTTTATTCTCACCAATTTAACTATTTATGTTTGCTACCTTGCACTTTACTCCTGTGTGGAGATAATCAGTTATATGATTGTATTTTCTCTCTAATAAGGCACTTTTTGCACAACTTTGATCTTTTTACCATTTACATTTTTGCTTTGTTATTATATTAATTATAATCAAATTGTTGGTCTGGCAGGAGTGAGTTACCCTTTGGTCATACTATGCTTTTGTTTTTAAGTTTGGTATAATTTTTGCCATGTTGTGTGCACACTTTGTATTATTTGTATTATTTCTATTGCTATTTGTATTAATAAAGGCATTTTAATTATTATTATTGCGACTTGGGCCAAACGCAGACATGTCTCTGCTTTTTGTACACCAAACATCCACAAAAAAACAATGTGTGAAAGCAGCTATAGGTGATCAGTAGCCTCTGGCCCATGGACGGAGTCAGCCCGTATCTTGTACTACCCATTAAAATAACTCCCAAAAAGCAGATCTCCCTCATACATGAAAAGAGGACACGTGAATAGACTTTACTTACAGCAGAAAGTGTGCGAGCATCTCTGCTTCCTAAGCCATTATTAGGGCATTATATGAGCTCGCTGCTAATCCTGTGCATGTCTGGGAACACTGCTCCACCGCGTCTCACACAACACAAGACGGAGCGCTCTTTGTAGATGTCACCCTACTACAATGTAACTAGTAATTACTATTAGAGCTTGGTGAACATGACGTAAGGGGTACACGTGACTCATGACCGCCTTTACTGACTTAAATGCCTAACCTTACTTACTGCATCGGATCTCTCGTAAACTGCCTTATCGTAAGATCCCCTCCTGAATAACGACATTACACCAGATTTGGATTAAATGGCTACAGCAGCCTTTTATTAAGCATAAATACAACATGTAAACAATATCCCCCCCCAGGGAGTGGTGGTCCTCGAAGCCTCAAAAATAACCTTGCAGAAATTCAAATTGTGCACCTTGGCCTCCAGGCCTAGTCTTGCCTCCAGCCGCAAAGCACCAGCTCGGAGACAGATAATGACCAACCCGGCCAAACCAACCGATTACCAAATCCTTTAATCAGCCCCTCCATGGGCTGATCTACCACATCCACTCGCAATCCACTCCGGGGGAGTCCAGGACCACTAGAGGTCCCCCCCCCCCTTAGAATCTGCCATTCCCCTCTTTCCACCAACTTCGAGGACCTCCCTCCCCCGCCTAACTGCTATGACAAAAATTTCTCCTTTCCCTTAAACAAAAACATAACCTTAAAATAAACGCGATTAAACCAAAATGAAACAAGAAAACAGGGAGGGTGGGTGGGGATATCAGCCACCGCCGGACCAGCAGGTGAGAATGGCGGGACTCAAGCGCGCCGGAGGCCTGGACCTCCGCGGCCGGCGGCCTTCTGCAGGTACCTGGGCTGGTCCCGTCACCGCTCCGTCCAGAAGGCTGCTGATGCCGGGAGTAGCCTGAAAACCGCTTCGATATCCGTTTTCGTCAACAGTGCGCCACCCCCACATACCCGCACCCAATCCATAGCCGCATCAGGGTCAATTCCGTCACTTACTGATGACCCTTTCGGAAAAGACAGATGATGAATCAATCTGAATTTATAGGGTTCCTTTTTTGGTACCACGCCCAATGGGGAAACCCTCAGATTGCGTATAGGCGCCACTGGAAAAGGGCCAGCCATCCTACCCAATTTAACTTCGCTTTCCAGCTTTTTAGCAACCACGTCAGGAAATTGCAAAGCCGATTTCAAATTGTTTGTGGAAAATTTATGTTCCACATCCACGAATGGAATACGGAAACCATCCCGAAAACCTCCTTCTAACAAAACTGCAGCTTGTGAATAAGGGTACCTATTTAGAAATGGCACCATCACGTCCAGAGGAACTGGCGTCATTCCTTTTTTCAGAACCGTCTCCGCTTCTCTGTCTGCCACCCTTAAAACATTTGGATGACCCGTGCGGTCCCCCGCAAGTTGCACATTCATGTTTGAATTTGCATTTTCCCCCAAATTTACATGACACTTCATTGAATGCAAAGCACAGTCCTCTCTACATTGCCGCTGAGTGTCCCGAGTGCCCTGAACCCCCAGCGCTTCCAAGAAAAGACTGGCTGCCTGACACGAAGCGTGACGGGACCATAACCTTCATCCACAAAGCTATATCTTTGTGATCCCACCGAATACTGGGCCTAATGGCCTTCCGCTGCCGGAATTGCTCATCGTATCTGAGCCAACCTTGGCCCCCGTAAGTCCGATAAGCTTCCCCAATCGCATCCATGTAACAAAAAAGCTCCGAGCAGTTCTCGGGGGACCTCTCACCAATCACACTTGCCAAAATGGCGAATGCCTGTAACCAATTAGAAAACGTCCTAGGAATCAGCCTAAAACGCCTCTTTTCTTCCTCATCTTTTTTTAAATCATCTTTGCGCAGCCTGTCCAATTGAAAACATTCTAGTGGTAATAAGGAGAATATTTCCACGTATTCCCCTTTCCAAATTTTATCCCTAGTTTCACTTTTTAAGTGTGCCCCCAACGGTCCCTCGAAACAAACGTATACCTCCCCATGGGCCGCGTCATCCAAACGCACTGAGGTATCTTTTTCCGCTTCCCCTGCCTGACTGGCAACAGACACACTAACTGAAGGTACGGCGGCACTCGTCGCCGCAGCATCATTCCCCACGTTATCTGACGACATACTCCTAGAACTCATATCAGTGAACCCCCCCAGAGAACCCCTCAAACCCGAAAATTCCCCCGGATTCCCAAGCCATGCCGCAGAAGGAGAAGACCCCATGTTTGAACCCCCCGATCCCCATAACGCTGCCAGATCTCTAAGCCCGTGTATGATAAGCCCTAAACCCCCTCGACTCCCCCCATAAATACATCCCTACTAACACTGACAGAGGGAGCTAACACAGGGGTACATTAAAGAAAAGGATTGTTCTCACCTAGCTGCCCGAGCGCTGTGGACCCGGCAGCCGAAGATCCTGAAGCCATGTCTGTACATGCTCCTCTCCTGAGCTCTCCATCCGTTGGTCCCCGGGTAAGATAGACGGCCGACTGCCGTCCTGTGACACCCCATCCGAAGGTGCAGGGTCCCTTGCTGCTGACGCCGCCGCTGTGAAGATGCCTGAGCCAGCATAACGCTGCCCGTGCTGGGAAGTGCTCCTATCTGCAGCTGTGACATGGCCAGACCCCCTGGATGGACTCAGCCCCGGCCTGCGCTGGCTAGAGGAAGTCAGCCCTCCAGCTCCCTGCCCCGTCCCAGGCAGAGCGCTGCTGACAGGGCCGGCAGAATGCCACCCGTTAGATGCCACACGCCGAGAGGCCTGGGAATAAGGCCCCCGCCTCCTGGAACCACCCGCTCCTCCGCGCTAAGCAGGCTCACCTGACATGGCACAGCCTGCCGCTCCTGGTCCCGACACCCAGTGAGTCACACGCGCCGAGGGGGAGGCCGACACTTCCCCCTGCTGCAGGCCCCGCCGTGCTGACGGATTCCTCCCGGCTCTGCCGCGGGCCGCTGCTGCACCGCCGCTCGCGTCTCCTGCCGGAGGGTCCCTAGAGGGGCTCCTGATACGGCGCCGTGCCCGAGGGGTGACGTCGGGGCTCAAGCACACCGGAGGCCTGGACCTCCGCGGCCGGCGTCCCTCTGCAGGTACCTGGGCTGGTCCCGTTACCGCTCAGTCCAGAAGGCTGCTGATGGACTGCTGCAGCCATTTGGTGCCCTGTGTGCTGGCCTGTTCGCACAGTCTCTGCAATAAGGCCTCCACATCCATCACTGGGGATTGATTTCAGCCACCGCCGGACCAGCAGGTGAGCGTGGCAGTTGCTGAGGTGAAATTGTCAGTTTCTTATGCAAATCACCCCCTCAGTAAGCTCCCCCTGCTTGCTCCTCCCTGACTCATCCAAACCCCGCCCCCCTCTGTCCAAATTCAAAAGTACACAGCCCAAGCAAACTAATTAACCCCGACTTGCCCTTGCCCACCCTGAGGCTCTGCCATTCCCCGTGACCCCGTCATGCTGGCCTCCCTTGAGGGCCAGGGGCCCAGTACGGCCTTTCCTGGTCTAACTTGTCCTAACATCCCTAACCATAAGCTAGGTAATGATCTGAATACAGAAAATGTGTAGCTGTGACTGAGGAGTAGGCAGGACGTCCACACTGAGCCTCTCCTGTGGCATTTGTAGGCGTCCCTGGTGGATGAATGAGAATCATTATTGTATCTGTGTGCACTGATATGTGGACTCTTTCACTAGATATAACGCTTCTTATCGTCAGCCGTTAACCTTGGGTGCCTGTGTATGAAGCTGGCACCTGCCCCTAACTGCAGCAACCAGAGCCTGCTCTGATCGCTTCTATTTTGCCATTTAGATCCCCCATTCAATCTCTGGAAGCGGGATTTAATTGATTGAGGCAATGGGAAGCGGAACAATTACAGGATATGGTGATGTATTAATATTCATTCAGGGGGCTTCTGAGGTTCCCCACTGCCAACATGTTGGTACACCTATGGATCATTATTTTTAACGATATACTGCCATACTCAAATATTGCAGAATAAACTACTAGCTGGTGATTAAAGAAGTCAAATGTAAAAAAAAAAGAAATAAAAATAAATATTAATAAAAAAATTTAATCGCCCCTTTTTCACCATGCAAAAATACAGACATTTGAAAAAAAAAAAAAAGTATTTCATTATCACCGCATCTGAAAAAAATCAGATCTATGAAAATATATCATCAACTAATCAATAACATAAACCGAGCAAAGGAAAATTAATATCAGAATTGCAGTTTACCGGTGATCGCACCTCATCCAAAAAAAACACTGTCAAAATGTCTTGTGAAATCCAAAATTGTACAAATAAAAATTACAGCTCACCATGCAAAAAACAAGCCTTTACCAATTATCACAGATGGGAAAGAAAAGTTATGGGTTTCAAAATATAGTGACAAACAAATTTTTTTTTTATTTCTTTTTTAAAAATTTCTGAAATGCTTTGAACCATTAAAGAGAATCTGTCACTAGGTTTTTGACACCCCATCTGAGAGCAGCAAGATGTGGGGCGGAGACCCTGATTCCAGCAATGTATCACAAACTGGGCAGTTTGCTGCAGTTTTGATTAAAAACTTTTTTCGTTTGCAGATCTAGCAGTTCTCTGAATGCGGAGCTCTGTATAACCCCGCCCACACCATTGATTGGCAGCTTTCTGCCTTTGCACAGTACATATAAAAAGCTGCCAATTAGTGATGGGGACAGGGTCTGGGACTACATGGCAGCAGTTTTACTACTAGTCCTTTACTGATAATCTCCTACTGATAACAGTGACTATATAAAAACTACCGCAAGTAGCGCAGTAAGAGATACATTGCTGGGATTATTGTCTCAGCCCCTACATCTTGCTGTATGTAGCAGCCTGTACTGTGTGTGCGCGCGTTCTAAGAACCCTCATGCTCATCCATTCCCAGTAGACCTTGGCCTCATTTATCAGTAGATTTCATAACTGATTTACTGGTGTCTGCTGGTAATAGTTATTTTGGTGGTAGTGTACATGTTCAGTAAAATGTACCATTTATTTGTGCTCTCTGCCTTACAAAAACGCCAAGATCTTAGTGCAAACTTTTATCAAAGAGATCTTGAAAGTACATGGGATTCCTACAGATATTGGTTCTGACGTGGGTGCAATTTATTTCTAAATTTTGGAAAGAGTTTGCACTCGGTTGGAGATTCATCTGTCGTTTTCCTGAGCCTTTCATCCACAGTCCAATGAGCAAACTGAGCGCATTAACCAGAACCTTGAGACTTATCTTAGGTGTCAGAATCAGAAGGATTGGGTTACTTACCTCTAGCTAAATTCATGGTGAACAATCGTTGTCATGAATCTACTTGTAAATCCTCATTCTTCAGGGCCTACGGGTTTAATCCTCAGTTCTTCTTTTAATAGGAATCATATCTCGGGAACATCTGAAGAAGAATGGTTTTCATTATCTATTATATCTGTGTGGAAAGTTCTTTTCCCGATCATTGTTGATGCCTAGATAGTGAATTCTCACTTGGTTCGTTGTTCTCTACAGTATCTGCGACAATGGAAGGGTTACGGCCCTGAAGAGAGAATGTGGGTGCCAGCATCTGATGTCCATGTGGTCAGGTTGATTTGGTCCTTTTAAGTTGCACACCCTGATAAACCCGGCCCTGAGGTTCCAGACGTCCGTCTTAGAAGTGTGGGTGCGGGTTGTCACCATCGTGGATTTACCGCGACAGAGGGGCCAGAAGACTGCAGCGTCTGATTTCACGTACTCCTGCACTGATTAGAAGCACTTCTATTTCATATTAAATGGTGCACGTTTCTGTTAGCAGTGCAGGGGTTAAACCATTCAGCTTAAAGTCTCTGAAGCCTTGCTGCTTGGATGATCTCAGCTGTTCAGTATTGGCCACTCCCCTCTTCTATATATACTAGCCTCTGGCAATTTGGATTGCCAGTGTTAATCTTGCACTGTCTGGCATGGCGCGGAGTTATTGGTAGAGGCGTTTGGAGTCTTGATCTGAGATTGTTGCTTAGTGTTTCTGCTGTGCGTGATTCCTCATTTTCTCCCATTTCGTTTACCTCCCTTTTCTCCCTGGTATTCCTCTCTGTTGTTTGTGAGTGCATATTTGTATGTTTGGTATTTTCATGTATTAGTACAGCAGAAGAGGGGCAGCAGTGCTTACCTGCCCAGGTCTCCGAACAAATGCAGCAAACCAAGCCTCTTTTGTGCAATTATATACTAAGCAGTCACCCTCTCCATGAATTGGTAGGCTGTGAGTGTTTGTCTTATCAGTATTTTGCACCTGTGTTGCTGCCATCTTTACTACATGGGTAAAGATCCTGATAGTGCATTTGTTCGGAGACCTAGGCAGGTAAGCACTGCTGACCCTATTCTGCTGTACTCTTTTTGTGGCTTTGCAATTAAGTTTAGTATTTTCATTTATCCCTGTACGTCCTCCCTTGTTAGTCTGGTTTGTGTATATACATACACTATTACTCCCCATTTCACTGGGTGATGAGGGGGACAGATATAGGGCTTATTCATGAGGGCGCCTTCACCATCAGAAGTAATTCGAGGAGCAGGGATAGCTAGGGTGCACCTAGTGTTAGGGACAGGGAATGAGCTCCTGACCCCGGGTATACTGACAACAGAGTTGTGACAAGTACAATAAAGCTTCACAGCCCTCTATCACCTTATATTGTAATGCTACAACTAACAAGTACATGTATGTTTATATGAAGAGCAGTGTACGGAAATTACTTAAAAAATCTTGCTAAAAAGTCCCCATTTCTTAAAGTCTGCAATCAGGTGTTTTCTGCAGCGCTAACATAGTAACTTAGCTATTAAGGTTGAAGGAAGACTGTAAGTCCCTCTAGTTCAACCCATAGCCTAGCCTAACATGCCTTAACATGTTGATCCAGACGAAGGCAAAAAAAACCCATGTGGCAAAGAGTAAGCTCCACATTGGGGAAAAAAATTCCTTCCCGACTCCACATACGGCAATCAGACTAGTTCCCTGGATCAACACCCTATCCAGGAATCTAGTATATATAACCTGTAACATACTTTTCAAGAAAGGTATCCAGTCCCCTCTTAAATTAAAGTAATGAATCACTCATTACAACATCATACGGCAGAGAGTTCCATAGTCTCACTGCTCTTACAGTAAAGAATCCATGTCTGTTATTATGCTTAAACCTTCTTTCCTCCAGACGTAGAGGATGCCCCCTTGTCCCTGTCTCAGGTCTATGATTAAAAAGATCATCAGAACGGTCTTTGTACTGTCCCCTCATATATTTATACATTAAAATAAGATCACCCCTTAGCCTTCATTTTTCCAAACTAAATAGCCTCAAGTGTAATAACTTATCTTGGTATTGCAGACCCCCCAGTCCTCTAAAAACCTTGGTTGCTCTTCTCTGCACCCGCCCTAGTTCAGCTATGTCTTTCTTAAACACTGGAGACCAGAACTGTACACAGTATTCTGAGTGTGGTCGAACTAGTGACTTATATAGAGGTAAAATTATGTTCTCCTCATGAGCATCTATGCCTCTTTTAATGCATCCCATTATTTTATTTGCCTTTGTAGCAGCTGCCTAACACTGGCTACTAAATATGAGTTTGTCATCCACCCATACACCCAGGTCTTTTTCATTGACGGTTTTGACCAGAGTTTTAGAATTAAGCACATAGTTATACATCTTATTACTTCTGCCCAAGTGCATGACCTTACATTTATCCCCATTAAAGCTCATTTGCAGTTTATCAGCCCAAGCTTCTAGTTTACATAAATCATCCTGTAATATAAAATTGTCCTCCTCTGTATTGATTACCCTGCAGAGTTTAGTGTCATCGGCAAATATTGAAATTCTGCTCTGTGTGCCCCCCTGCAAGGTCATTAATATGTTAAAAAGAAGAGGGCCCAATACTGACCCCTGTAGTACCCCACTGCTAACCGCGACCCAGTCCGAGTGTGCTCCATTAATAACCACCCTTTGTTTCCTATCCCTGAGCCAGCTCTTAACCCACTTACACATATTTTAGACAGAGTCAGTTTCACAGAGTTTCAGTCAGTTTCACAGATCCAGTTTTCACAGATAAATCTCCCCCAAATCTGTTTTCCCCACTCTTTTTTTTTTTTTTTTTTAAGTGTTAACAGCAACAACTGTTAATCATTTCGTTGTGCTCAGATTCATCACCAGTTAAACAATAAGTCACCATAAAACAGTTTAGATCATACAAAAATAATAGTTACGTATAGTTCAAACTTTGGTAAGAGCAATACCAAGGAAATATAATTGTAATTATAATTGTAACACTCATGACAAGAGTCACAACAGAAAATATATCAGAAAAACCTGAGCGCCATCATCAGAAACAACTACTCAATCGCACTAATCATACATGAACACTCATAACCGCCAAAATCACCAACCGCTCAAAATCATAAAGAGCACCCACGGTCCAAATACACAGCATGCAACGTTATGTTCAAACAATGCACCTATGTAGCGGTGTGTATCGCCTCCAACCCTCTACCCCAAGCTTTTTCTACTCTCCTGTGACTATGTAAGACTTTATACATTGGAACATATTAAGTCGCCAGTTGAATCCAAACAGACAAGGACGGGATATCCATAGATTTCCACGCCATGATAACTACCTTTCTGTAACAGAAAAGTAGAAATTTAATGGAAAAAAAAATCTTCTCATGAAATCCATTGATAAGATCATTCACAACTCCTAACAAGCACAGCTGAGGGTACAGGACCCTAGGGTAGTCAAATTGCTTGTGTAAAAGCAAGATACCCTCTGACCAAAATGTTGACACCCTGGGGCATGACCAAACCAAATGCAAAAAATAAACGTCAGAGAGGCCCGGCGCCTGCGCACTGCAGTACTTTGCTCTGCCCTCAACAGGACAAAGTACGCCTGCGCCGGAGCCGCGACAGGAAGCAAAGAAGAGGACATCGTATGAAGATGGGAGGCGCCGAACCCGGACTGCGACTTCCCCTGGGTGAGTATAATCTAACCTGTTTCTTTTATCTTTCAGAAAATACAAAAATAGGGAAAAAGGAAAAAATGGGAAGAAAATAAGTCAGCTCACCAATCCCTCAACAGTGCAATGATGTCCACGCACGGAGCCGCCTTGGTCAAGGGCGTAGTCCAGAGCCAGCAATTAAAAAGAAAAAATAATCTCCAGCATGGATCTTCTAAAAAGTCAATTTATTGGAAACACTTAACATGCAAACATTTGCAAATGTTTGCATTTTAAGTGTTTCCAATAAATTGACTTTTTAGAAGATCCATGCTGGAGATTATTTTTTCTTTTTATCTTTCAGGTTACATCGGGGGTGTATCTACAGCATTATAGAATGTTGTAGATAAGCCCCTGATGGCGGTGGGCTTAGCTTATAGGCCTAAAATGGGGTGATAGATTCCCTTTAAAGCTTCAAGAATCGTAATCTGACTGCTTTCTTCATGATGAGGCTCATCGGGAACTCGACAGAGGAGAGGCATGCCCTGTACTGCTATCATAAGGAAGACGCATACCGCCATTCCTCCTGGCGCCTCCTCGAGGCTGGGAGCTTTCAGAGTTGCAATGATCAGCTGTTCACACTGAAGACACTATATTGACTGCAATTTGGTGGCAATGGAGAAGTGCAGGGAGCATCAGGGCAGAACTAGGTACATCCTCCAAGCAATAGGGACAATGATTCTGCAGAGAGCCTCAGATTTTGTGCCGACTGACTGGGAGGCTGATCAGCTACTGTTGCTATTCATTTCTGTACCAGCAGTGTAAAATGCATATTTAATAAGCATATGTGTCCAATGACATGCATAATCTCTGTTTTCCCTTCCACTGAATTAACCAGAAAAGTCATGTAGGTTCACCCATACATAATTCCTAAAAAGTTGTAGAAAATAACTTTATTTTCTGTCATCTAAACCTGCGCGTTGTCACATATGTCTTATGTTCCAAAAAATATGGTATTTTTTTTTGCTGTGGAAAACCATATATCTATCCATGTTTACACACATACTGTACACGCACACACACACACACGCAATATTAATATATATTACACACACACAGTGAATTAAAGTTAAAAGGCAGATGTGGAAACATTTTTTTTTTTGCAAAAGTAGAAATGCTTTAAAAAAAATAGAACTGTTAGTAGTTTAACCTCTTAGTGACGGAGCTAATTTTCACCTTAATGATCAGGCCAAATTTTTCAAATCTGACTAGTGTCACTTTATGTGGTAATAACTCTGAAACGCTTCAATGGACCCCACTGATTCTGATACTGTATTTTAATGTCAGTGTACTTCATGTTAGTGGTAAATTTTGGTTGATATGATCTGTGCATATTTAGGAAAATATTGAAAATTTGTCAAAAAAAGTCGCAATTTTCAAACTTTACATTTTTATGCCTTTAAATCAGATAGTTATACCACACAAAATAATTAATAAATAACATTTCCCACATGGCTACTTTATGTCAGCACAATTTTTGGAACCATTTTTTTTGTTAGGAAGTTAGAAAGGTTCAGTGGTTGACCAGCTATTTCTCAATTTTCCAACAAAATTTACAGAACCATTTTTTTTAGAGACCACATCACATTTGAAGTGACTGAGGAGACTATATTAAAGAAAATTCCCAAAAGTGACACCATTGTAAAAACTGCACTCCTCAAAAACACATTTAAGAAGTTTATTAACCCCTCAGGTGCTTCAAAGGAATTCATGAATTTTATTTATTTTTTTTAATAAAAATTTTCCTTTAGCCCCAAATGTTTTACTTTCACAAGGGTAACAGGAAAATTTGTTGTGCAATAGTACGCAGATACCCCATGTATGGGGGAAAACTACTGTTTGGGTGCACAGCATATCGTCATCATTTTTTTTTTTCTTACTTTTGAAAAACCCAATCCCCTACCTTAACCCTTACCCAAACCTTAACCCTAACTACTAACCCCAAGCCCAACCCTAACAGCAAAGAATGAAAAAAGTTATAAAAAAAAAAAAAAAAAGTAATCTGACTAAGGAGATGACACAGGATGGTAGAATATACTAAATATTGGCTTTTGATCACTGTGATAAGGGTCTATCACAGTGATCAAAATGAACCAATAGGAAGAATTTTTTTTCAGGAAGAGGAGGTGAAGCGCAAGGAGATGGAGCGGGAGAGTGGATAGCGGAGGTACCAGATGAACTTGGGGGCCTCATTTCTCTCTCTTCTGGCATGTATATCATATCAGAAGAGAAAAATGTTTTTAATAGCTGGTACACTTTTTTTTTTTTCATGTGATCGCCGTTATTCATTGATTGTTTTCTCCAGGGTCTCAGCTACACCCTGTAGCTGAAAACTCTGAGATTTTCCAACACTGGGGGGCGCTACAACCTTATTCCTGATCGCCATTTTAAAACGGCAATGAGGGAATAAGGCCCCTTAACGGCCGTTGTTTAATTGCGTATCGGTAATTGCGTATCGGTGGTCGTTAAGGAGTTTACTTAATTTTTCTAGGTACAGTTGCACACAGTTTTTGAAGAAACTTGACAGTGATGTTGTTACAGACATTTTGGAGCATGGAGGACATCATTAAAGGGAACCTGTCACCCCCCCCCAGTCGTTTCAAACTAAAAGAGCCACCTTGTGCAGCAGTAATGCTGCATTCTGACAAGGTGGCTCTTTTAGTTCTGGGTGCTGTAACTTGAGAAATAATCAGTTTTATAATTTGTCCGAAATACCTGGTCTTCAGTCAAGTAGGCCGGCGTTTCCCCCCTGCTTCAGACAGCACACAGCTGTTACTGACATCTTCTTGGCGCCGGGCGCCGCCTCCTCCTCACCGCTGTTTTCAAAAGTAGCCAGCGCCTTCGCTCTTTTCCCCGGCCTGGTGCAGGCGCAGTGAGCGCTGGCCATCTTTCCTCATATGCAGCCCAGCTGACTGTGCCTGCGCGGCCGCCTGCTTGTGATTCCCAGCCCCGCAGTGACTTCTGATTTATTCACATTGACTTTTGAAAACAGCGGTGAGGAGGAGGCGGCGCACGGCGCCAAAAAGATGTGAGTGACAGCTGTGTGCTGTCTGAAGCAGGGGGGAAACGCCGGCCTACTTAACTGAAGACCAGGTATTTCAGACAAATTATAAAACTGATTATTTCTCAAGTTACAGCACCCAGAACTAAAAGAGCCACCTTGTCAGAATGAAGCATTACTGCTGCACAAGGTGGCTCTTTTAGTTTGAAACGACTGGGGGGGGGGGGGGGGGGGGTTTGACAGGTTCCCTTTAATCCTGTCCAAATTCCCAACTCTATTTCCTGAAATGCAGCCCGAAAGTTGCAGGGTACCTGCAACATGCATTACTGTTACCTGCACCCATTCATTATTGTACTGCTCTGCAGTTCTTCAGAGGACAAACTGCCTTCTGTTGAGGCCAAATATTTTGACTCGTTAGCCCAGAGCACCTGCTACCATTTTTCTGCAGTCAAGTTCTCATACTTTTGTACATAGTTTATTCACTTGATCTTATTTCCATCTCGAAGGTATGGTTTTTGGTCGCAACTCTTCCATGAAGACCACTTCTGGCCAGATTTCTCTGACAATGAGATGTGTGTACATGTGTCTCACTGGTTACTGCCAGTTCTGAGCAGAGGACACTGATGACATCTTCCAATTTCGAAGAGATGTAAACATGACGTGTCTTTCATCTGCTGCACGAAGTTTCCTTGTCCACCCACTGCGCCTACGGTCCTCAAATGTGACTATTTATTGGGGTTTCTTTTAAAAAGCTTGAACAGCACATCTGGAAACACTATTCTGTTTGAAGTCTTTGCCTTGGAGAAACCTTGCTGATGCAGTATAACTACCTTGTTTTAAGCTTCCTACACAGTTGTGTGTTTCAGTTAATAACTATGCTTCAAGCTACAAAATGATGATCATTATCACCTTTTTGGTATAATTGGTTACTCAAACACCTGACTATAATACAACAAAATGCCTTACATGTGCAAGTGTACCAAGAAGTATTCATGTGGTTTAGAAGGCAAAGGACAGTTGCACCAAATATTGGTTTGACATAGATTTCTCTTTTGTCCATTCACTTTAAATATGGCTAATTGATAAAAAATAAACTATCAACACTTGTACCTTACTTTGCAGCATTTTTTTTTATCACACCCAACTAAAACGTTTGCACAGTACTCTATACATATGTTCATACACACACACACACACACACACACACACACACACACACACACACACACACACACACACACACAGGGTTTTGTTGGAATGCACCTTACAGATTACAAATATGGCTGCTACTACTATTCTATCAAAAGGGAAATGGAGGAATGCCATCTTATTCTACAATGAATGTAGGCAGTGCAATAGTTAATAGCCACAAACACTTGTTAATCATCACCGCACAAACCCATATAATAAAAACTGGTGTATACCCTCTAAGACAAGCAAGCATGTTAATAGTAGGAGCATGCAAAGGAGTGAAGGAAGGAAAGCCACAGAAGCAGACACCACAGTTGGTCATACACACCTGCATGGGCCGCACCAGTCCGTTTGTTGGTTGAGGCCAAAGCGAGCTCTGCATTTCTTAGGGGAGCCAGGATCTAAGTATAGAAACATGCGCAGGAAGGAGGAAGAGGCACACAAAAAAAGAAAGAAAAGATGCAACAGATATTTAGCCACTTAAACTTGAAGATACAGACAAACAGATGCAAAGTGTCCGCAAAGGAAAATAACAAAATACAGAAACTCATTACAAAGCTCCCTAGAGATGACCAATACTGTGCAACCATAATCTGTGCATTAGGAACCTGCACACCACTACAGTGATCGGCCATCGGTGTCCCGTTCATCTTCTCAGAGATTGTTATATTATAAAAACTCTCATTCATTCTAGTGGACCTACGATACGCATGCTGTGCAATTGTAGCAAACTTCCTCTTTAAGGGTAAACTCCAAGTAAATTTTATAAAAAAAGAGTTGAGGTTCCTTGTTCCTGAAGTTTACTTACTGCTACTCACCAGTCTTGGCTCCAACGTTGACGTTCCACTCATCACCTGCTCCATCGGTTCTTCTGTACATCTGCATACCATGGTAATTCTGCACTCTCTCTGAAGTCATGTTCTCAGGCCTTATAGGCTGGCTCAGGCGGCAAATCAACACCAGAGTATTCAGGTAGTTGGCATGCTAGCCACGATCTTGGACTTCTACTATGCTCCATTAACCTTACTTGCAAATATTCCTTCTGAAATATCCAGCTCTGGTAAATCACTACAAATCAGTCTGTTTGCATACCCAGCTCTACTGTACCGTAAGGCTCTGCTGCATCACAATTTGCTACATGTGAGCCTTCTGACATACCCAGCTCCGTTTTGCCACTGCAGCATCACTGTTTGTGAATCTTCTGACATACCCAGCTCAGTTGCATCACTGGTCTCTGCTATATCTCTGCAAGCGGGTCTCCTGATATACCCAGTCCTGCTGCTGGCTTTGCTGTATAACTGCTGTCAGTCTCCCGACATACCCAGCTCTGCTACATGGAAGAGATTACTCTACTGTTCCTTCATTTCAACTCTATTTCATTGCTCTCTATTCACTGTGTCTTCAGCCTTCCTGTGGTCTACTACCATACTCATACGGTTCCTGTCAGCTTAGGGTACATAGGGCTTTGAGATTCCACGTCACCAGGTCAGACTCAACACTTGCTATAGTGAAGTTCTGCGCAGTGCACCATGTATGTTCATGAAGGATTCATGGTTGATACCCAGCTTCACTTATATGCAGTTAATTATTAGAGATGTGATGGAAGATTTAACTGCAAGGCAGATACCTCTGATCTGTGACACCAGAAGCGTCACTATGGCTCTTCTAGGATCTTTCACACAAATGTCGCGGTTTAGAAGTCCATTAGCTCTAGGATGTTGTAAGAGGCATCATTTGGCCATTGAACAGATCATCTGCAGATTACACTAAGATTTCTCTGCTTGGCACTATACCATAAAGTATAAGGCAGGGATTACCACACTGACTGTGTGAATACAGACATGGAGAAGTAGCGCCTCATGTCGGAATGGTTACACTCCAGACTATACGCATCAGTTAACTTAATGTTAGGTAAAACAGTAAGACAAATTGCTAGATATGGAAAAATAAAGTATAATGATCGTTATCTGAGGATCAGTGTTTTAAAGATTCATAAAAATAATGCCTTATAGTGGTGGTTGTGGCCTCAGAACAATGCAGCCCGTGGATATGGACATGTACATGGGGATCCCCAGGCAGCCAGACGAGAGCTGCTGCAGGGACAATCACTGGATTTGTACAGTTTTGCAGCAATATATTTATCTTGTACTTTTTACATGAAACAGTCAAACTGCACCACAAGTGAAGTCAGTGAAAAAGTATGTGCAATCATGGCTGTATGGGTCATGTACAGGTTTCACTTCCCATCTAAGTCCATGTACTTTACCAACTAATGTGGCTGCACCCTCCACAGTTAATCACAGCAGTTTCAGCCACTTTTTACTAGACCAAGTAGCGCCTCCCACCAAGCACTAAACCCCCCCCTCCTATCCAAAAGTAATAACGGTGCAGCCCTTCCTCCAGTACTGTCAGCAGAGCGGTTTCTTCTTACCCAGTACTTACAGCAGCGCCTCCCCCATAATGACAGCGGTCCCTTCCCCACGAGACAAGCGATGTCTTGTCCTTATTCTCAGTAGTCACAGCGGTGTCTTCTCTTTCCAGAAGTTATGACAGATATACTGTCCACCTACCATAGTTTCTCCAGTTTGTCACAGCAGTCCCTTCCCAATAGCAGTGATCTACAGCGGATCTAAAAAGTCTACACATCTGTGTTAAAATGCCAGGTTTTTGTGAAGTAAAAAAAAATAAATCATACCAAGAAGAATCATTAAGAACTTTTTCTGCCTTTAATGTCACCTATGATCTGTACTGCTCAATTGAAAAACAAACGGAAATCTTTTCGGGTGGAAAAAGAAAAATAAAGACCTAAAATAATGTGGCTGCACACCCTTGAAAGTGATATTTTGCTGAAGTACACTCTGAATTTAGGACAGCCTTCAGTCTTTTTGGGTCTGAGTCTATCAACATGGCACATCTAGAACTGGTAATCTCTGCCCACTCTTCCTTGCAGTAGCGCCAAATCTGTCAGACTGCGAGGGCATCTCCTGTGTACAGCGCCCTCTCCAGGTCAACGCACACATATCAATCTGAGTCAAGTCCAGGCTGAGCCATCTCAAAAATGTGATCTTCTGACAAAACCATTCTTTTGTTGATTTGGAGATATGCTTGGGGTCGTTGTTGTGCAGAAAGGCACAAGCTGCATTTTGCCGCTCCCTGGTGTGAGATTCGGCAATTCTCATACCCAGCTGCCATTTACCTGGATGTAAATGTTTATTTAAGATACTGCCTGCGTCTCATTAGTACTGTGGTTCCTGTATGGTCCACAGTCTTATGATGACTTAAAAACAACTCCCAATATCTCCAATATTCAGGACATACTGAGAGTTGCAGGTTCATGTAATGCAAATGTATATATGGCTGACCTAACATTAGAATTGATTGATGTGCTAAGTTTGGTGCTATATTCATGTACTGTTGGTGGTTCTGGTGGTGTATTTCTGTAGTGTTGGTGGTTCCAATGCTGCATTTCTGCACTGTTGGTGATTCTGGCGCTGTATTCATGTACTGTTATTGGTTCTGAACCTGTATGCATGTAACAATCCATAACTTGTAAAAAATGTAAAAAAAAAAAAAAGATACATAAATGTTAATAAAGTATTGTGCAGTCTGACAAGTTAATGGTTACTACATCCACATTTTTGTTAGAACTAGCTTCTCTTCCTCCTGTTTCTCTCAGTGAAGTAGGGTCTGTAGCATTTCACTTAACATTGAAAGAATCAAGATTAAGAGCTCGTTGGCACATGACAGTCTATGCAAGTCGCATATAAGTGGTCACATAATGACTACTCAAACTGCATAGTTGTGTATAGGAGGAGGTGTCAAACTGAATTTTTTTTGCCATGGGTGCAGAAAAACTCAAGTTCGCCTTGAGTGATAGTTGGAACTGTTCATAATTCCCTCCACCTCCACACAGTTGCAAAGGATAATGCTGACTCCCAATAGGTTTCACGGGGGGGGTGCTATGACGTTCTTTTGGTGATGCATAGTGTTTGCCAAACAAATCAGAATTATGGGCAAAAAACACGGTTTCCCATTTGCTTGTGGCAGATTTGATGTGGGATTTGGCAAAACATAGCTGGGCTTGGATCTTTTTGTTTTCAAGAAAAGGTTTTCATCTTGCCACCATACTGCACAGGCCATACTAAGAATATGGAAAATTATTGTAACATGCAGTACACAAGCAGTACTTGCCAGAAAAGTAATGCAGCTCTTTTAATGTTGCTATAGGCCTCTTGGCAGCCTTTCAGACCAATTTTCCTCTTGTCATCTATATTTACGCGACATCCAGTTCTAGGTAATGTAACTGTTGTGTCAAATATAAGCCACTTCTTGATGACAGTCTTCAGCGTTCCATGGTATATCTAATGCCTTGGAAAAATATCCGTACTCACCTCCTGGCATAACCTTCAACAATGGATCCCTTTGCTGTGTTGTTAGCCATTTACAGACTATGGCTTTTGCTGTGTAATGCAACTAAGAAAATGTCAGGAAAATCTTACTAACGCAGCTAGGCTACGTGGAGTTACTTTAAATAATGGCAGCTGTGTACTGACTATTTTACACGAGTATAAGGCCGGAGTCACACTGCAGCGAGATACGGCCGAGTCTCGCAGGTTAAAAAAAAGCTCTGGCACCGGCACTATGGAGCGGAGCGTGCAGCTCCACGTATTGCTATGCGGCCACATCCCCCTCTCTGGAGTGCCGGTGCCAGAGCTCGGTTTTAATCTGCGAGACTCGGCCGTATCTCGCTGTGTGTGATCCCGGCCTAAATGTGGGTGGCTAATTCTGAACACAACCACATTCCCAAATATAAGAGGGAGTTCACACTTATTACATCACATTAATTTAGATTTCTTATTTTTACTTTCTCTTTCAAAATTATTTCAGTTTGTTTCTCAATGGATTTGTACAGATTACATTACAGGTGGAATAAGTTCTGAGATTATTCTTCTTGGTTCGATTTTTTTTTCACATGACGAAAACCTGACGTTTTAATAGGGGTGTGTAGACTTTATATATCCACTAAATATATTTGCTAAAGATAGCGCTAACCCATATAGCCACCATACGCCTGCTGTTGTCAGTGACAGATTAATGGGATATGTGAAGTGTCAGTTTTACACGATGGCATGATGTGGGCAATAATGTGAATCAGTGCACTTGCCGAGAGTCTGTACACCCTCGTATACTTGCAGACTCATTCACATCAAGATACACAGTTCATTTTATTAGTGATGAACTATTAATCCATGGCCAGATAGGCGTGTTTCACATCAGCTTTTGTTTATTCTAAAGTCCGTTCAATAATAATCCTGTTAGGACATCCGAAAATCTCACCTGAGCTGGAATCCTGATGTTTTTCTCTGCTTCTTCGTTTCTTTTTTCCCTATGAAAAGATAAAATATTAGTAAACTAGACACCCCACTAAGGAAAGAGCCGCACCTAGCAGCATTTGTTCTGCTGAAAGCCACATCAACATACTAAGTGACCACAACAGGCATTTTCCTACAGCTCGTGTATGTTGTTGTGGTTATTTTTTTACAAATACAATTGCTGTTTACCTGCAAAAATGGCATAAACTACAACATTTGTCGACCACAATGATTCATAATAAAAGATGCAATGGTGATAACATCGGATAACGCCTAGGTACCCAAGCTAAACGTCTGCAGAAAATACAAGTTGGAACTCCAGATATTTATAAAGAAAAGAATGCAACGCAACGTACAGGAGTTGTCCAGCAGAACAAATTATTATCTATCCTATGACTTGTTGATCAGCGGGTGTCCCACGGCTGGCAGATTTTATCCCAGTTACTAAAATGGCGCAGCTGGCGGACACCTGATCGCTGCACCATTCATTCTCTATTGGGTTGCCGGAAAAAGTCAAGAGCAGCACTTGGCAGTCCCATAGGGAATGAATGAAGCAGCCATAAGGCACACTCCATTCTGGAGGGGATAGATGTTCCCCATTCTGCCGATAAGTGCGGGGTCGATAAATTATGGATAGGTGATAGGATAGGTTATAACTTGTTCTTGTTGGACAACCTCTTTAATGGCAACTGAGAAAAAAGGTTTACACAGCACTGTGTGCTACAAGCAGTCATGGCTTCCTAAATATAGTTAAAAAAAGGTTGAAAAAAATAAATAAACCGGTTTAACAAGTTCAGAATTTCTCCATCAATTATACTAGTTTCCTTATAATCCTTCATATCTTTTGGTATGAGAAAAGCATCTAGCTCTTTTTGAAGTACTGATATAATATCAGCCATTCCAATACTACTACTACGGTATTCTAAGGTTTTACTACTCTAACTGTAAAGAACTCTTTTCTATACGGATGACTAAATTGCCTTCCTTGCACGTGTAAAGGGTAAACTGTGTGCCAGTTGTTTCTACCAACCACACAAACATGTAAATTAGATCACCATTGGGGAATCATTTTTCCAAGCTAAACAGATCCAATTTTTCTAACCTCTTATTATAATGCCGGATTGACATATCTGTGTACAACGGTCTAAGTACCGACCATAAAGCACGGTCCTGACCCAAACGTCACAGCCTCATAGGTGTCATGGTCTGAGTAGGGACTGCTTGTCTCATAATCTGAACTTGACAGCCTCATATATGCCCATGAGGCTGTCAAGTTTGTTTCAAGAGCTAAGCAAACAGTCCATGCATCACAGTCCCTACTCAGACCATGACACCTATGAGGCTATCAAGTTTGGTTCAGGAGCCCCGTGGATAGTCAGTGAATCATGGTCTGTATTTGGACCATGATACACGGATGAGTGAATGAGGCATAAAGGAGACCTTCAATCCCATTTACTAATTTAGTCATTCTAGGTCTCCTATATCTTTTTACATTAACTAAACTTGAATTCCATGTTAAAGAAGCACTCCTCCTCCTCCCATCAAAGTCTTTATCTTCTTAATATATTGCAGTCATCATACTATATAGCACTGCGTACTCACAATTGCTCATTTTCTCTTTCTACCCAGCTAATTCTTTTCTTCTCTGTGCTCTATAAAGAAATGGGAAGTCTCTTGTCCCTGCATTTATCATTCCCCTCTTCAATTCCTGACCCAGCTGCTCCCCCCTACTCTCTGACAGGGACTTTTGCAGTGACTGATGACTCATACATGGAAAATTGACCTCCTGTATCTACATAGAGCTTAGAAGGAATCAGCTAGTCTGTTTTTATCAAGTGATGTCATAGACCTAATGGAACATGATGCTATATAACATGATTACATTACATTAAGGGGATAAAAACTAATGGGAGGAGGTGGAGGAGTGCTTCTATAAAAATGCAGTCTGATAAATGATTTGTAGAGAGGTAAATCACATGATTTTCTCTCTTTTTTCATACACTCTAAACATCTTATTTGCTTTTGCAGTAGCTGCCTGACATGGAGAATACTCAAGTCCTTCTTCTCTTCTGTAGTCCCTACCAGATTTCCATTCAATGTATATGCAGCAATATGATTACTATGGCCTTGGAACATTACTCTATATTTATCAACACTAAGCTTCATCCATTATGTTGTTGGCAATGTTACCAGCTTATCAAGGTCTTTTCGTAATACTACAAAACCAACCTGAGTTTTAAAGCGGATCTGTCACCAGAATTCACAGCACAAACTGTGCACGATATTAAATAGATCTCTTAGGTCTAACTATTCAGGTCTTTTTTACCTTGAAAAGACATGTCATACAGGCTATATAATCCTTTATGAAAGCTTAATTCAATCACTGTACATTTAGAATAATGCAAACAGTTTGTATCGTTAAGTGTGAAGACAAAACTGCTTCAAGTATCTAAAAGTTCTGAGAGAAGCGGGCAATTCATGGGTCAATGCTCAGCCACATTAGAACAAAAATTAACAAAATAAATGAATATTGTTAAACATCAGACATGCATAGATATTGTACAAAATATGAACATAATTTTTTTTATGACTGACTTGTTACAATATCGAAATTAGACATTCATTAGTAATAATCATTAATAATATCAATAGCAGAAATCAAAGGGGTATTCTCATATTAATAAATTAATTTAGTTAAATAGTATGAAAATGCAATCCGCTTGCTTTTTCTATCTGCTTTCATTCTCCTGCTGTGAGAGCTTTTATCTTACGTATTGAACAGCTGGTTTCCAAGGAGCTTGGATACTAGAGCCTGACTGCATTTGTGCAGTAGTTATTCTCCAGAAGAGGAGTTAACCCTTAAAATCATGGTCAATGGTCAGCTCTCAGCAGTACATTGATTTCTATACAGCATTTAGCTGCTCTTCTCCCTGTGAAATCCTGACCCAGCAGCTGTTATCAGTTCTGTAAAAATCACCAGCCCTCCTGGCACCCACCAATGGTAGTTCCCCAAGTTGTTCTCTTAACAGTTCTCATTTTCCTGAGTCACATGCTTGACTGAATGCACTGTTATCTCTATATGTAAATGTATTTATAACAGTGTAGACTGTCACTCAAGGAGGAGTGCCCACCCCCAAAGCAACCAAGAAACAAGGAGACTGCAGAGCTCTGAGCTGTTCCATAGACAACCTTAGAATAGCCTTTTAATTGTTCGGCTACTATAGATGCATTAAGACACATATCAACAGGTTAAACACAAATGACAGCCACTTCTGGCCAATATAATATAATGTAATAGATAAGAGAGGAATACATACTTCTTTACTTACATAGTTGTCCCGTGCAGACCAGCCAGGGTAGAGCTGCATATGGAGCTGCCTTTCTTTCCGGGCTAGTTCATAGTACTTTGCTTGTTCCTCTCTGGATAGTGCATGCCACTAGAAGAATAACACTAATTAGTAATTTGCAATGCCAAGTATAATAAATGACTAGAGTTAGGCTAAGACATCTTAAAGTGTCATTCCAGCGTTTAGTTTTATATTTTACAGCTGGAGTGGTGTCACTAATCTAAGTTTTCTGCCCCTAGTATTCTATTCACCAGCTGCCATCTCCATCTTCTATCGGTGCGGCTCTAGTCGGTCTTCTGCAGGTTGTGACCTCCAGATCGCTCCAGTGTTTGGGTGATCTGAAAGTCACTACTCAATGTAAGTCTATGAAAGAGATAACGAGGCTGTCATAGAATTACATAGAGAGCTAATCACAATTACCTCTGACCTACAGTCAGAAGATGGCTGCACAGGATCGGGGCAGTGCCTAGAAGAGCAGAAGACTGCAGCAGGCATGTATAGGACTAGGGGCAGGGAACTTAGATTACAGTGCTGCTCATTGTTCTTGGCACATTGCAGATATTGGAATATCTCCTGAAAAAATGAATCAAGTAAAACAGTTTTTTTTTTTATAGAGCACTCGTGTTAAATACAAAAGAGCAAATCATAAACAATAATTTAAAATAAAAACAATGGGAGGGAAATATAGAAAAAACTAAAGTTGCTGTGACACTGGTATTGGCACCCTTTACATTAAATTAGTATGGAAACACATTTTTACTTGCCTGTGCTAAATCACAAATGAGAATCTACTGTGATTAATGGTCAGTGCCCATGTGACATTAATTAGCCAATAAATGATGACTTCAGTGTTTTAAAAAGTCACATGGTAGGCCATGTGCCTTTGTCTCATCAGCACTGGTATTATAATACAATACTTCCAAAGGGTGTGAGGTCATCTCCAAAGACCTTGCTATCCCAGTTTCAACAGTGTGCAATATTGTTAAAAAGTTTGCCAAGCATGGACCTGTCAAGAACCTCCCTGGACATGTGGGAAAGAGAAAAATTGACAAGTGATGCCTTTAAAGGTTGATGCGAATGATGGAAAAAACACCACGTTAAACATCCAAAGACCTGAATGCCAACCTGGAAGAGTCTGTGATCATGGTTTCAACAAGTACCATATGCTGCAGCACACTAAACCAAGCAAAGCTTTATGGGCGAAACCATTGCTTTAGAAAAAACATAAAAAGGAACGACTAATCTTTGCCAAAGAGTACCTTGACAAACCAGAATCCTTCTGAGAAAATGTTCTGTGGACAGATGAAACAAAAATAGAGCTTTTGGCAGGACAAAGCAACAGATTACTTACAGATGAATGAAGCATATAAGGAAACTAACACCCTACCTACAGTTAAGCATGGTGGAGGATCCATAATGCTGTAGGGTTTCTTTGCTACTTCTGGTATTGGAGGCCTTGACCGTATCGCATCATCAATGCTAAAGGGTGTGTAACCAAGTATTAATAAGGGGTGCCTTTATTGCTGCACAAGTTGTTTATTCTGTTTCTTCTTTGAAATTGCAACATGTAAGTTGAAAAACAATGTTTTATTGTTGTAATTCTTTGAACCACTAATTAAAAAATCCTGAGGATATAACTTTGGTACATTTCCATTTATTTCTCAAGATATTGTGCAGTCTATGAAAAAAATGAAGGGGTGCCAATAACGACGAGCAGGACTCTATAGTGGCACCACTCTAGTGCTGATATAAAAACAACTGCTGGAGTGGTGCTTTAAGTCAGGTTTAGCAATGTTAGCTGAAGGGTGAATAAAGTGGATCTAAAATATACAAAAACAGACAATCATATCTTAATAGCTCAAGTTTAGGAATACAACATTGAGTGAAGTTACAGGACTATGAACTAAAGTCATGATGTCAACACTAAAGATGTCGACTACCAAAGCTTGGCAGCGCGTAGGCTCCAGATTGGCAAACATTCAGAAGGAATTACATTATCATATATACACACACTACAGGTTACTTATGTCATAGTGAGATATGTTAGCAGCCGATAACCTGCTTGTTGACAGTCTCCAGGTGACAACAGATAGCATTTCATGTAGCTCACTAAAAGATGAACGTTAGCAGCAATTATTAGTCGGTTTCCAAAACGAGGTGTCTTACAATTGTAGTCAACATCATTGGCGCCCTTGTTTGTTTATTATGGAAAGCCAATATCTTTGGAGATGAGTGGATATTACTGACTGTGCATCATGGGAATATTGGAACAGCATGTCTGATACATTCAATAAAACACTGCCGGCTCACCTTACATGCAGGCATTTATAAATGAACATACACAACATATCACAGGAATATCATCCCCTAATATCTGGCCACACAAACTTTGGCAGAAGCAACAGCCTCCAGACATTTTTTGTAGCCATCTATGAACTTCTTTCCCCTGTCTGCTGGCAATTTGGTCCACTTTTCCACTTCAGTTTTGACTAGATCTTGTATATTTGCAGGATTCCTTTTCCAAACATCAGATTTCTGCTCTCTAAAGATTTTTGAATGGGTTGAGATCAGGACTCATTGCTGGCCAGTATAAACAGCCATTTTCCCCTCTGTGTGCTCTGGGTCATTATTAGTAATGAGCTAGTGTACTCATTGCTCAGGTTTTCCCCAGCACGCTCTGGTGGTCTCCGAGTATTTGTTAGTGTTCGGAGATTTAATTTTCATTGCGGCAGCTGAATGATTTACAGCTACTAGCCAGGCTGAGTACATATGGGGGTTGCCTGGTAGCTAGGGAATCCCCACATGTAATCAAGCTCGCTAGTAGCAGTAAAGCATTCAGCTTGGGCGATGAAAACTAAATCTCCAAGCAGCCATAAATTCTCGGAGACCACCCGAGCGTGCTCGGAAAACCCGAGCAATGAGTACACTCGCTCATCACTAGTCATTATGCTGCTGTGGAGCCCTAGTTTTCATATATTGGGGAGCAAAAGCCACTCTACAATGCTGTGATGACCTTATGATTTCATTGTTCTTGCAACCATTTAAAGAAAAAACACTCACAAAACCTTTCCATATTCCATGTATTCTCAAATTCTTCATTTCCATTAAAGGGAACCTGTCACCCCCAGCTAAGCCCACCGGCATCAGGGGCTTATCTACAGCATTCTGGAATGCTGTAGATAAGCCCCCGATGCAACCTGAAAGATGAGAAAAAGAGGTTAGATTTATACTCACCTGGGAGGGCGGTCTGGTCCGTTGGGTGTCGCGGTCCGGTCCTGGGCCTCCCATCTTTTTACGATGACGACCTCTTCTTGTCTTCATGCTGCGGCTCCGACGCAGGCATACTGTGTCTGCCCTGTTGAGGGCAGAGCAAAGTACTACAGTGTGCAGGCGCCGGGGCCTCTCTGACCTTTCCCGGCGCCTGCGCACTGCAGTACTTTGCTCTGCCCTCAACAGCGCAGACAAAGTACGCCTGCGCCGGAGCCGCAGCGTGAAGACAAGAAGAGGTAGTCATCGTAAGAAGATGGGAGGCCCAGGACCAGACCGTGACACCCATCGGATCAGACCACAGCGGGACCACCCCTGGGTGAGTATAATCTAACTTCTTTTTCTCATCTTTCAGGATACATCGGGGGCTTATCTGCAGCATTCCAGAATGCTGTAGATAAGCTCCTGATGCCGGTGGGCTTAGCTCACCTTCGATTTTGGGGGTGACAGGTTCCCTTTAAATCAATGCATAAATCATTTGCAAGAGCAACGTTTTCTCCATTCTGTAAACTACATGAATCCTTCACCAGGTTTGAATTCCCGATATGTTAAATCCATTGTCATGGTTAATGTCCTGTTCTCTCAGGGTTAATTTTGCTGGCCTCCCTTTGGATCTGGGAGGGGTATTTATACCTGCTTCAGACTAGGATTCCCTGTCAGCTATACTTACGTCTTGCCTGAGTGCCTGACCCCTGGAGTGTGTGCTCGGTTTGAATTTGTGTTCCTTGCTCTCCGTGCGTTACTCTGCTCGTTTGTTCTTTTGGATTTCTGACCTCTGGCTTTTCTTCTGACAATCCCCTGTCTCTCCCCTTTGGTACTTCGTGATCTCCTGCTTCTGATCTTAGCTTTTTTTACTGTTCTCCTGTGTGTACTGTCTCCTCTGCACCCCGGCGTCTGGCTCTGCCCCCCAACCACCTCCCACTCTGTTACATGCTTCAAGTCCTGTTTGTTACCTGGTTAGTATCCTGGCGTTTTGCTCAGCTCCCTTGCTGCTGTGTGCAGCTCTCCCTGCAGCAGTATTACCCGGGAGCCATGACATCCATGAGGACTTGCGGAGACGTTGCACGTAGTGATGAGCAA
Source organism: Ranitomeya variabilis (assembly GCF_051348905.1). Classification (NCBI taxonomy): domain Eukaryota; kingdom Metazoa; phylum Chordata; class Amphibia; order Anura; family Dendrobatidae; genus Ranitomeya; species Ranitomeya variabilis. The sequence goes on from NC_135236.1 coordinate 604,166,402, forward strand.
GAGTGCTCGGTGCTCAGGTACGTACCCAGTATCTCGGGTGCTCGAGTGAAATGTTCGCGTCCCCCCGTCAGCATGTTTTGTGGCTGATACACATGGACAGCCACAAAACATGGGGACGCAAACATTTCACTAGAGCGCCCGCGATACTGGGTACATACCAGAGCACCCAATGCAAACTCGAGTAATGAGCACACTCGTTCATCACTAGTTGCATGTTGTAGGTGGAAGGAAATTGTTCTTGTAACACAGTCAAGGCCTTCAGTCCCAAAGGCAGCAAAGCAGCCCTACAAAATTATGGATCCATCATCATGTTTCAATGAAGGTAGGGTGCACTTTTTTTTTTTTTTTTATAGGTGTCATTTTGTTGTTTAGAAGCAGAATGCTAGCATTCATGGACAAAAAGCTGAAGTTTGGTTTCGGCTGTTCGTAAACATTTTCCCAGGATTTTGCTTTTGCCAATGTAAATTTTGGCAAAAGTTCAGACGCTCTTTTTTATGCCTTTCTTTGCCCATAGCTCACCGTTTTGTTTAGTGTGCACTGCATGGCAGGGGTTGAAACCATCGCTATAGATGCCTCCAGTTCAGCATGGAGCTCTTTAGATGTCATGTGTGGTTTGTTTGCAACATTCAAACCACCTTTTGTAGGGTCCCTTATGGCTTTCCCCTCTAGCCACAACAACCTGGAATGTCCGTGACTGCTCCTTGAGTAGCAAACGGCTTCATAACATTTTGAACTGTTGAAGTCAGGATGTCATGGTCTTGTACTCTTTAGACTGCTTGTGCTTGGTGATCAATTCTGGTCTGCTCCGCAACTTTTCATCTTTGCCATTGTGAAGAAACGTGGGGGAAAAATTGGCTTTACTAAGTATGAAATCCACTATTCAGTGGCTAAAGTCATGTGAGCACTGACAAGATGGGAAAAGTTGAAGGCCTCCATACACATTAGACCAAAGTAGGCCAAACCTGAAAGGCCATAAGTATGGGGGCCTCCTAGCTCTCCCCAATTAACGATGTCGGCCTAGAGAAGGATCCGGCACATCTGATTTCCAACAGCTGATCCGTTTGATCTGTGTGAGTAAAGGCACTGCCTTTTAACAGATCTTTCGTAGATCATACAGGTGTGGTCGGCCAAGAAAAGAGTTCCTGTGTATTAAGGACTCGGAAGAGATGCCAACAGGCCGATGGCCATTTAGTAATTTCGGGGAGCTTTAGTACAATTTCTAATTACTCATAGGTCAATCTAATTTTTTTTTAAACCAATCAAAGGGTGTAATTGTGCGCTGGCATTTTCTTTTTTGTACCTTTTTTTTCCTGCCAAGTGTTTATTTTGTTACTTTTGGGTCTTATGACTTCTGTATTAGCATACGAGTTTATATATACCCAAGCAGTTCCACTAAGCAGTTTATTTCAGGAGATCTATTACATAATATTGATGGCAACTGGTTGTGTGTCTGCACTAGCAGTCTGCAGTAATTATGTACTCCTGGTTGCTTGCTGCACATTATGATGAGGGTACGGCTCGCTAGCGACTTAGCAGGTTGTTGTACAATTTTTCAAAAGTATTAGTGATATAAATTTCTAATTCTCCAGAAGAAGTGATATAGTTCAAACCTGTCGGAATATAAACATTTTTTTTACGTTTTTTAGTATGCAGCACTGGAGCAGCGATTCTCATTCATATGTTCAATACAATATCCCAGGTATAAGACAAAGTAATTCCCCTGCAGACATCTAGCTATAGCACTGGCGTCGGCACTCACCCTTCTTCCTAGAATCTGATTGATGGCTGCGCTCTCTTTTAATGTGCACTCAGCAATAACCTTTGCACGCATCTCTTTCATATATAACATGAAAGCATTCAGTGGTTTCTTAATGGTCGGTTTCTTGGGTTCTCGCTCTCTTTTTGGTTCTGAGTGAGGTTTCCTATAATAAATAAGACATGAAATGATAAGGTAAAGTAGAATATTAACAGTACTTGAACTCTATTAGATGTCATTTTCATCAGTGCTTTCATATCTGTGCACCTCGCAGGCTCAGTGCTGTGGCCAGACAGTGTTTGTTGGTAGGAGGAGACATGGGGTGAGGTTCTTCAGAGAGTTCGAGCAGTTGTCATATTACTCCTCTACTCCGTACACTTGTTTAGGCAGTTTTGCTTCTATAAGTCAGTCTCCTGATAGAAAAGCAAACAGAGCACGCACTTCCGCTATATTTTACCGCAGTTTTAGACTATGAATGTAGCCCCAGATTAAGATGCCCTTCATGCAGCTTTGGGCCAAAGGAGTGCTGGCTCTCACTAAGTGGTTCTCCAACAATAGAAACAAAATTAAACATATGTCATTATAGTTATCAAGGTTGAAGGAAGACTGTAAGTCCATCTAGTTCAACCCATAGCCTAACCTAACATGCCCTAACATGTTGATCCAGAGGAAGGCAAAAAAAACCCATGTGGCAAAGAGTAACTCCACCATGGGGAAAAAAATTCCTTCCCGACTCCACATACGGCAATCAGACTAGTTCCCTGGATCAACGCCTTATCAAGGAATCTAGTATATATACCCTGTAACATTATACTTTTCCAGAAAGGTATCCAGTCCCCTCTTAAATTTAATTAATGAATCACTCATTACGACATCATACGGCAGAGATTCCATAGTCTCACTGCTCTTACAGTAAAGAATCCGCGTCTGTTATTATGCTTAAACCTTCTTTCCTCCAGACGTAGAGGATGCCCCCTTGTCCCTGTCTCAGGTCTATGATTAAAAAGATCATCAGAAAGGTCTTTGTACTGTCCCCTCATATATTTATACATTAAAATAAGATCACCCCTTAGTCTTCATTTTTCCAAACTAAATAGCCCCAAGTGTAATAACCTATCTTGGTATTGCAGACCCCCCAGTCCTCTAATAACCTTGGTCGCTCTTCTCTGCACCCGCTCCAGTTCAGCTATGTCTTTCTTATACACCGGAGACCAGAAATGTGCACAGTATTCTAAGTGTGGTCGAACTAGTGACTTGTAAAATTATGTTCTCCTCATGAGCATCTATGCCTCTTTTAATACATCCCATTATTTTATTTGCCTTTGTAGCAGCTGCCTGACACTGGCCACTGAATATGAGTTTGTCATCCACCCATATACCCAGGTCTTTTTCATTGACGGTTTTGCCCAGAGTTTTAGAATTAAGCACATAGTTATACATCTTATTACTTCTACCCAAGTGCATGACCTTACATTTATCCCCATTAAAGCTCATTTGCCATTTATCAGCCCCTAGCTTCTAGGTTACATAAATCATCCTGTAATATAAAATTGTCCTCCCCTGTATTGATTACCCTGCAGAGTTTAGTGTCATCTGCAAATATTGAAATTCTACTCTGAATGCCCCCTACAAGGTCATTAATAAATATGTTAAAAAGAAGAGGGCCCAATACTGACCCCTGTGGTACCCCACTGCTAACCGCAACCCAGTCCGAGTGTGCTCCATTAATAACCACCCTTTGTTTCCTATCCCTGAGCCAGCTCTCAACCCACTTACACATATTTTCCCCTATCCCCATTACTCTCATTTTATGTAACAACCTTTTGTGTGGCACCGTATCAAAAGCTTTGGAAAAGTCCATATACACTACGTCCACTGGGTTCCCTTGGTCCAGTCCGGAACTTACCTCTTCATAGAAGCTGATCAAATTAGTCTGACATGAACGGTCCCTAGTAAACCCGTGCTGATACTGGGTCATAAGGTTATTCCTCTTCAGATACTCCAGTATAGTATCCCTTAGAATGCCCTCCAGGATTTTACCCACAGTAGAGGGTAAGCTTACTGGCCTATAACTACCGAGTTCAGTTTTTGCCCCTTTTTTGAATATTGGCACCACATTTGCTATACGCCAGTCCTGTGGTACAGACCCTGTTATTATGGAGTCTTTAAAGATTAAAAATAATGGTCTATCAATGACTGTACTTAGTTCCTGCAGTACTCGGGGGTGTATCCCATCTGGGCCCGGAGATTTGTCAATTTTAGTTATTTTTAGACGCCGCTGTACTTCCTGCTGGGTTAAGCAGGTGACATTTAATGGGGAATTTTTATCACTAGTCATTTTGTCTGCCATGGGATTTTCTTTTGTAAATACTGATGAAAAAAAGTCATTTAGCATATTGGCCTTTTCCTCATCCTCATCCACCATTTCCCCCAGATTATTTTTAAGGGGGCCAACACTGTCATTTTTTTAGTTTCTTACTATTTATATAGTTAAAGAATATTTTGGGATTATTTTTACTCTCTCTGGCAATGGGTCTCTCTGTCTCAATCTTTGCTGCCTTGATTTGCTTTTTACAGAATTTATTTAATTTTCTGTATTTATTTAATGCCTCCTCACTACCTACTTCCTTTAATTCTCTAAATGCTTTCTTTTTGTCCCTTATTGCGCCCCTTACAGCTCTATTTAGCCATATTGGTTTCCTCCTATTTCTAGTATGTTTATTCCCATATGGTATATACTGTGCACAGGTCCTATCCAGGATGCTAATAAACGTCTCCCATTTTCTTTGTGTATTTTTGTGTCTCAGGATATCGTCCCAGTTAATTGCACCAAGATCCTCTCTCATCCGTTGGAAATTTGCCCTCCTGAAGTTTAGTGTCCTTGTCACCCCCCTACTACCCATCTTATTAAAGGTTACATGAAAACTTATTATTTTGTGATCACTATTCCCCAAGTGACCCCCAACCCTTATATTTGATATGCGGTCTGGCCTGTTGGTTAATATTAGGTCTAGCAGTGCCCCCCTCCTTGTTGGGTCCTGAACCAGTTGTGAAAGGTAATTGTCTCTCATAGTTGTCAAAAACCGATTACCTTTGCTGGAACTGCAGGTTTCTGTTCCCCAATCTATTTCAGGGTAGTTGAAGTCCCCCATAATAATGACTTCTCCTTGAGTCGCAGCTTCATCTATTTGCTTTACGAGGATATTCTCCATTGCTTCCATTATTTTTGGAGATTTATAACAAATCCCTATCAGTAATTTATTATTTTTTCCCCCTCCCCTTATCTCCACCCACAGGGACTCTACATTTTCATTAAATTCACCTATATTATCACGCAGGATGGGTTTTAAGAAAGATTTTACATACAGACACACCCCACCCCCTCGCTTATCTGTACGGTCATTTCTGAAAAGGCTATAACCCTGCAAGTTAACAGCCCAGTCATGGCTCTCATCCAGCCACGTCTCAGATATCCCCACCATGTCATAATTATGCTCCAACAACATTAGTTCTAATTCATCCATTTTGTTGGCGAGGCTTCTGGCATTAGTATACATGCACTTGATGTTACTCTCTGTACCTCTATTCTTTCTTAAATTACTAACTGTTCTAACCCCACCCCCCATGCCACCGCCACCCCCAACTTCCTTATTTGTGCCCAGGTCTCTATCTGCACTATCTTCCCCTCCTATAAAATGAATACCCTCCCCCCCAATCCCTAGTTTAAACACTCCTCCAACCTTCTAACCATTTTCTCCCCCAGCACAGCTGCCCCTTCCCCATTGAGGTGCAGCCCGTCCCTAGCGTAGAGCCTGTAGCCAACTGAGAAGTCGGCCCAGTTCTGCAGGAACCCAAACCCCTCCTTCCTACACCAATTCTTGAGCCACTTATTAACCTCCCTAATCTCCCGTTGCCTCTCTGGCGTGGCATGTGGTACAGGCAGTATTTCGGAAAATACCACGTTGGAGGTCCTTGCTTTCAGCTTGCAGCCTAATTCCCTGAAATCATCTTTAACCCCTTAAGCCCCGAGGGTGGTTTGCACGTTAATGACCGGGCCAATTTTTACAATTCTGACCACTGTCCCTTTATGAGGTTATAACTCTGGAACGCTTCAACGGATCTTGGCGATTCTGACATTGTTTTCTCGTGACATATTGTACTTCATGTTAGTGGTAAAATTTCTTCAATATAACTTGCGTTTATTTGTGAAAAAAACGAATATTTGGCGAAAATTTTGAAAATTTCGCAATTTTCCAACTTTGAATTTTTATGCCCTTAAATCACAGACATGTCACACAAAATACTTAATAAATAACATTTCCCACATGTCTACTTTACATCAGCACAATTTTGGAACCAAAATTTTTTTTTGTGACGGAGTTATAAGGGTTAAAAGTTGACCAGCAATTTCTCATTTTTACAACACCATTTTTTTTTAGGGACCACATCTCATTTGAAGTCATTTTGACGGGTCTATATGATAGAAAATACCCAAGTGTGACACCATTCTAAAAACTGCACCCCTCAAGGTACTCAAAACCACTTTCAAGAAGTTTATTAACCCTTCAGGTGTTTCACAGGAATTTTTGGAATGTTTAAATAAAAATGAACATTTAACTTTTTTTCACACAAAATTTATTTCAGCTCCAATTTGTTTTATTTTACCAAGGGTAACAGGAGAAAATAGACCCCAAAAGTTGTTGTACAATTTGTCCTGAGTACGCTGATACCCCATATGTGGGGGTAAACCACAGTTTGGGCGCATGGCAGAGCTTGGAAGCAAAGGAGCGCCATTTGACTTTTCAATGCAAAATTGACTGGAATTGAGATGGGACGCCATGTTGCATTTGGAGAGCCCCTGATGTGCCTAAACATTGAAACCCCCCACAAGTGACACCATTTTGGAAAGTAGACCCCCTAAGCAACTTATCTAGATGTGTGGTGAGCACTTTGACCCAACAAGTGCTTTACAGAAGTTTATAATGCAGAGCCGTAAAAATAAAAAATCATATTTTTTCACAAAAATTATCTTTTCACCCCCAATTTTTTATTTTCCCAAGGGTGAGAGAAGAAATTGGACCCCAAAAATTGTTGTGCAATTTGTCCTGAGTACGCTGATACCCCATATGTGGGTGTAAACCATTGTTTGGGCGCAGGGCAGAGCTCGGAAGGGAAGGAGCGCCATTTGACTTTTCAATGCAAAATTGACTGGAATTGAGATGGGACGCCATGTTGCGTTTGGAGAGCCCCTAATGTGCCTAAACATTGAAACCCCCCACGAGTGACACCATTTTGGAAAGTAGACCCCTTAAGGAACTTATCTAGATGTGTGTTGAGCACTTTGACCCAACAAGTGCTTCACAGAAGTTTATAATGCAGAGCCGTAAAAATAAAAAATCATATTTTTTCACAAAAATGATCTTTTCACCCCCATTTTTTTATTTCCCCAAGGGTAAGAGAAGAAATTAGACCACAAAAGTTGTTGTGCAATTTGTCCTGAGTACGACGATACCCCATATGTGGGTGTAAACCATTGTTTGGGCGCATAGCAGAGCTCAGAAGGGAAGAAGCGCTATTTTACTTTTCAATGCAAAATTGACTGGAATTAAGATGGGATGCCATGTTGTGTTTGGAGAGCCCCTGATGTGCCTAAACATTAAACCCCCCCACAAGTGACACCATTTTGGAAAGTAGACCCCCCAAGGAACTTATCTAGATGTGTTGTGAGAACTTTGAACCCCCAAGTGTTTCACTACAGTTTATAACGCAGAGCCGTGAAAATAATTTTTTTTTTTTTTTTTTCACAAAAATGAAATTTAGTCCCCAGTTTTGTATTTTCACAAGGGTATCAGGATAAATTGGACCCTAAAAGTTGTTGTCCAATTTGTCCTGAGTACGCTGATACCCCCTATGTGGGGGGGAACCACTGTTTGGGCGCATGACAGAGCTCGGAAAGGAAGGAGCGCCATTTGGAATGCAGACTTAAATGGATTGGTCTGCAGGCGTCACGTTGCATTTGCAGAGCCCCTGATGTACCCAAATAGTACAAACCCCCCACAAGTGACCCCATATTGGAAACTAGACCTCCCAAGGAACTTATCTAGATGTGTTGTGAGAACTTTGAACCCCCAAGTGTTTCACTACAGTTTACAACGCAGAGCCGTGAAAATAAAACATTTTTTTTCCCACAAAAATGATTTTTAGCCCCCCAAATTTTTATTTTCCCAAGGATAACAAGAGAACTTGGACCCCAGAAGTTGTTGTTCAATTTGTCCCTAGTACGCTGATACCCCATATGTTGGGGTAAACCCCTTTTTGGACGCACGGGAGAGCTCGGAAGGGAAGGAGCACTGCTTTACTTTTTCAACGCAGAATTGGCTGGAATTGAGATTGGACGCCATGTCGCGTTTGGAGAGCCCCTGATGTGCCTGAACAGTGGAAACTCCCCAATTCTACCTGAAACCCTACCCCTAACCGTTTACTGAACATTTTCTGACAGTCATAAGTGCCACGTATATAAGTGCCACGTATATAAGTGCCACGTATATAAGTGCCACGTATATAAGTGCCACGTATATAAGTGCCACGTATATAAGTGCCACGTATATAAGTGCCACGTATATAAGTGCCACGTATTTAAGTGCCACATATTTAAGTGCCACAATATTTCAGTGCCACGTATTTCAGTGCCACGTATTTCAGGCACTGAAAAATACGTGGCACGTAAATACGTGGCACGTAAATACGTGGCACGTAAATACGTGGCACGTAAATACGTGGCACTTAAATACGTGGCACTTAAATACGTGGCACTTAAATACGTGGCACTTAAATACGTGGCACTTAAATACGTGGCACTTAAATACGTGGCACTTAAATACGTGGCACTTAAATACGTGGCACTTAAATACGTGGCCACTGAAATATCGTGGCACTTAAATACGTGGCACTTAAATACGTGGCACTTAAATACGTGGCACTTAAATACGTGGCACTTAAATACGTGGCACTTAAATACGTGGCACTTAAATACGTGGCACTTAAATACGTGGCACTTAAATACGTGGCCACTGAAATATCGTGGCACTTATATACGTATATACGTATATAAACGTATATTTCAGTGCCACGTATTTCAGTGCCACGTATTTCAGGTTAGGGGTAGGGTTAGGGTTTTTTGTTTTTTCCTTGTTTTCTTGTGTTTTTCTATAAAAACGCATGCGTTTTACCGCGTTTACATGCATTTTTTCACACATGCGGTTTTTTAAAAAAACGCATGCAGATAAAAACGCAAGTGTGAAACCAGACTAAAAGACGCTTTTTATAGCAAAAAAGTTTTTGCGTCTCCACATTTTGAGACCTATAATTTTTCCACATTTTGGTCCACAGAGTCATGTGAGGTCTTGTTTTTTGCGGGACGAGTTGACGTTTTTATTGGTAACATTTTCGGACACGTGACCATTTTTTATCACTTTTTATTCCGATTTTTGTGAGGCAGAATAACCAAAAACCAGCTATTCATGAATTTCTTTTGAGAGAGGCGTTTATACCGTTCTGCGCTTGGTAAAATTGATAAAGCAGTTTTATTCGTCGGGTCAGTACGATTACAGCGATACCTCATTTATATCATTTTTTAATGTTTTGACGCTTTTATACGATAAAAACTATTTTATAGAAAAAATAATTATTTTGGCATCGCTTTATTCTGAGGACTATAACTTTTTAATTTTTTTGCTGATGATGCTGTATGGCGGCTCGTTTTTTGCGGGACAAGATGACGTTTTCAGCGGTAACATGGTTATTTATATCCGTCTTTTTGATCGCGTGTTATTCCACTTTTTGTTCGGCGGTATGGTAATAAAGCGTTGTTTTTTGCCTCGTTTTTTTTTTTTTTTTTTTCTTACGGTGTTTACTGAAGGGGTTAACTAGTGGGCCAGTTTTATAGGTTGGGTCGTTACGGACGCGGCGATACTAAATATGTGTACTTTTATTGTTTTTGTTTGTTTTTTTTAGATAAAGAAATGTATTTATGGGAATAATATTTTTTTTTTAATTATTATTTATTTAGGAATTATTATTATTATTTTTTTTTTTACACATGTGAAAATTTTTTTTTTAACTTTTTTACTTTGTCCCAGGGGGGGGACATCACAGATCGCAGATCTGATAGTGTGCACAGCACTCTATCAGATCCGCGATCATACTTTCATCGGAGCAGGCTGCAGCTTTCATCTGCAGCCTGCTCCGACCCGGAAGTGCTCCCTGCAGGACCCGGATACAGCCCCTCGGCCATTTTGGATCCGGGGCCTGCAGGGAGAAGACGTTCGGTACGAGGTGAGTACATCACCTTGTACCGATCGTCTCAGGGAAGCCCGCAGGGAGCCCCCTCCCTGCGCGATGCTTCCCTGTACCGCCGGTACACCGCGATCATGTTTGATCGCGGTGTGCCGGGGGTTAATGTGCCGGGGGCGGTCCGTGACCGCTCCTGGCACATAGTGCCGGATGTCAGCTGCGATATGCAGCCGACACCCGGCCGCGATCGGCCGCGCTCCCCCCGTGAGCGCGGCCGATCGCGTATGACGTACTATACCGTCACCGGGAATTAAGGCCCACCCCACCTCGACGGTATAGTACGTCATATGGGATTAAGGGGTTAAGGACCTTCCACCTACCTCTAACTTTGTCATTTGTGCCAATGTGCACCATGACCGCTGGGTCCTCACCAGCCCCTCCCAGTAATCTGTCCACCCGATCAGCGATGTGTCGGACTCGAGCGCCAGGTAGGCAGCACACCGTCCGACGATCCCTGTCTTTGTGACAGATTGCCCTATCTGTTCCCCTAATAATTGAATCCCCCACTACCAGCACCTGTCTGGCCTGCCCTGCTCTCCTATTTCCCTCCTTACTGGAGCAGTCACTCCTCTGGCTTTCAGAGAACATGCCTGGCTGCAGCAGTGCTACCCCTGTACTGGCACCCCCCTCATCTGCCAACTTAGCAAACTTATTGGGGTGTGCCAGATCAGGACTAGCCTCCCTGGCACTCTTCCCTCTACCCCGCCTTCTATCTGTCACCCAGCTAACTGCCACACTGTCCTGCAGGTCCATCCTACCATCCCCCTCCTCATCTATCCCATTGAGCGTCTGCTCTGTGAGCAGAAGACTCCTCTCCATATTGTCTATGGATCTCAGTGTTGCCAGCTGCACATTTAGATCCAGTATCTGGGTTTCCAAATGCACAATGTGCTCACATCTCGCACAGCAGTATGCACCCTCGACCAGCTGGTCAAGGACTGCATACATGTGGCAAGATGTGCACTGGATGGCATTAACAATAGTGGAGCACATTTCCTAATGGGGATTGCACCAGACAGAAACGTTAAATAAAAAATAAATACAAGTATTAATTAAAAACAGACAGCAATTCCTCCCTTGGAAACTCCCTGATTCCAAAGTCACTGAATCACAAGTCACACTTACCGCCGTTCACACTCACGCTCAGGTCACACTCAGCTCGCTCACACTCGCTGTGCTGAAGATTTATAGATTTTTTTTTTTTCTCTCTATCTCCCCTCAACAGCAATCCACCTTGCTGTTCAGATGCACTTCCAAAAAGGACTTGAGCCTCAAACAGCTGCCCCTTATATCCCCTTAATTATGAGCCCCCACCCTAAGTTAACTCCTTATGAATATAGCTACTCCCAATTCAGCAACTCACACAAATTCACACAGGTATTTGTTAAAGGCCTTCCAAATACCTCCTCACTGAATCACAAGTCACACACTTACCGCCGTTCACACTTACCCTCAGGTCACACTCAGCTCGCTCACACTCGCTGTGCTGAAGATTTATAGATTTTTTTTTTCTCTCTATCTCCCCTCAACAGCAATCCACCTTGCTGCTCAGATGCACTTCCAAAAAAGTGCAAAATAAATATCTTTAATAAGAAAGTTAAGCTTGTTTTTTTTCCTAGTAAATTCATTCTCATTACATGGCATAAACCTGTCAAGTGTTTATAGGACAGTTCTCATGTGCACTATGCAGGAAGGGGCCCAGTTACTTTAGTGCCCTGAGCAGAGAAGTCATGCACCCATGTTCCCCTCCTCACACATGTGTAAAATGTGCTCTGCAGGACATCTGCAGTATCCGCCAGAACTCCCTATGCTTACATAAAATAGTTCTATAGGGCCTTATATACCTAAACAAAGCCTTTTGGCCACTGTCGGGCTGGTATTCGTACAATGTGGTAGGACTAGATGTACAGTAATGTGGACATAAATTTACATTCTTCAGTCAAATCACATATTACCTCATTGACAGCACAATTACCACAACACATTGAGAATTGATCGGGTCGCTGGTACCTAATTTATGTTATCATCTATAAACTCCATTAATTCTCCCTGGGACAGGTAAAATTAGTGGATAGTTGTATTGAATTTTTTTTTAGGGACATTCGAGAGAATTTGAATTCAACACAGGTTTAGTTTATCCTTTAGTTATTTAGGAGATCATGAAAATAAAAACAAACAGTTGATCATTACGTTACGACATGACTGTCAATCTGGAAAATTGAGGTATCCTCAAGTGCAGTTGTAAGGAGACAGCAGGCAGTAACAAAACGTAGTCAGAGCAAGGGTTATCAGGAGATTTAATTCTACAGTGGATACTCCACGCAGGGAGAAGTAGTGGGAAATTTTCTGAATACAAATTACTGTAACTTGGAACACAGTAGTAAAACAAGTAACTGAGACAATACTTTCAGAGGAAATAGACTTATCAATCCGATGCAGTCCTCAGTGTATTCCCTGGGTGCAAACGGTGGCGCCAAGGCAATGGCACGGTGGAAATTCGGCGTTGTCCTGGAGAGGATGGCATCTTGGGTCCGGTCGTGGGCGATGTTTCCTTGAGGTCCTGATGCCGGCTTTGGGGCAGAACGGAGAAGGAATACACAAGGCAATGTCTCTGTCCTGCACGGCGGTTTCCCCTATGTGGGGTCTGTTTAGAAGCTTAACAGGATAAAGTTCACAATGGGTGGTACGACTCTCCGGTCTGAGTGGGCGCGAGGCTATGTCCCATACATGGGCCCTTTGTCTCACAGTCAGTGGTGTCAGCGATATCGGTACAAGGCTCTGACGACAGTCTCTGTTTATTGCCCTCTGGCCTTCAAGTCTTAGGCCTGCTGTCTCACGATACTCTGCGTTAGGAGCACCAACACTGACCACTTGTGCACTGCACGTACCCGCCATAACTGTCAGATTACTCACACGCTTAAATTCCCTCAGCTTAGACACACCCCCTTTTCTCAACTGCCGGGAATGGTCCAGGGCCTTAAGCTTTCCCCCCTGCAACATAGGTGACAGCCCCAACGGTCCTGGACCCATCACAGAGGAAGCACGCCTAGCTGGGTTCTTCTCCTTACATAGTCATGAAAGCATCAATCGCTTTGATGAAAGTGGCTCTCATGAGTACTGTCACAGGTAAGGAAGACCAAGACTTACCTCATCTGCAGAGGATAAGTTCATCAAAGTTACCAACCTCAGAAAATGCAAATTTACAGTACCTCATCTAACAAAAGTCATAAATGATGCACAGACCTCAAGCAGCAGACACATCTCTACATCAACTGTCCAGAGGAGATGACAAGAAGCAGGCCTTTATGGTTAAATTGCTGCAAAGAAGCCAATACTAAGGACTGTAAACAAAAAGTGACTTGTTTGGACCAAGCAACACAAGGACAGGACAGTAGATCAGTGGAAATCTGTGGTCCGATGAGACAAAATTTGAGACTTTTGGTACCAACCACCATGTCTTTGTGAGACAAAGAAAAGGAGAGAGGATGGTTTCTACATATTCATCTGAAGAAAAGGGGGGGTACTTTACGGAATCTATGGTTTAACACATATTCTGGTTTGTTTCATGTGTTTCTTTACTTTTTAGAACCTAAACCTAAAATTATGACATGTTAAATTCCTTCCTGTGAAATAATACTCATTGCCCTATAGCAGTACATTCTGTTTAAGGTGGAGGGTGTTGTTGGCGAGTCAAACTGAGGTGCTCAGGGACCATCAGTAAAACTCACTTTAGGACCCATCCTATAACTATAGGCAAATAGTACCGGTTCATTTTAAGCACTTAAGTATACATGCATTATGGCAAACCAAAGCATTTCGTGCACTGCACTCAGGGTGCCATACTTTAGAGGAGTTCTCACTTTAAGGACCTTTAGGGAATGTTCCGCACCTTCTTTAGATAAGAGGTAAGAAACAGCCACGTCACCTTCAGCGTTTGTCTATTTGCTCTATTAGGGTATATGTGAATTATAGAGGGGATTCCTACACTCAAGTTTTCCCTACATGAGCCACAACATATTCTAGCAATTGTCTGTGGAGAGAAATATTCTATTTTGTGTTCTCCTTCACCTCATTAGATCAGCCCTTAGTTTTCTATTTTCCCATTGATGTAACTCTATAAGGACTCGTATTTATTAAAGCATTCGTAATTTTAACTTTTTTTAAATGAATGCATGCATAAAACAAAAATGTAACCATTCCCCGTGCTGAATAGATGCAAATTTACTTGTACAGGTCCTTATTATTAGTAGACATTATTTTAACATTTATATTAATTTTTTGCAATAAATATAAAAACCTGTATATTGGTCTATACTTTTTGTTAGATTACTTGAATTAAACTTTCTTTAGTCTTTTTTCATCACCCTCAAAAATATCTTCACAGCCAGTATTGGTTTATTGCTGGGGAATCCAATCACTTTCTGATCAATGGTAGCGACCACCCAACTTGTGACGTGACCACAGAGCTGGCTTATAGTCCATGAGCCGGGCCAGATATCGGTACCACCCGGAGTGACTAATTTTCTTTGGTATTTTTAGGTAGATGCATGTCTGTAGTTTATTTTTTGATATGATAGCCCTTACATATACGTAGCTTATTAACCCCTTCAGCCCTAGGCCTATTTGTACCCAAGTGCCTAAGCCAATCTGACCTGTGCCACTTCATGGGCTAATAACTTTGGAACGCTTTCACCTATCCAAGCCATTCTGAGATTGTTTTCTCGTGACATATTGTACTTCACGTCAGTGCTAAATGGGAGTCAATATATTTTACCTTTCTATATAAAAAAATGCTAAATATTCGGAAATTTTGGAAAAATCGGCAATTTTTTAACTTTGAAATTCTCTGCTTTTTACAAAAATACTGATACCCCCCATAATAGTTATTAATTTACACTCCCCACATGTTTACTTCATATTGGCATCATTTTGAAAATGAAACCTTATTGTTTTACGACGTAATAGGGCTTATAGTTTTATGCGCAATTTTTCACATTTACAGCAAAACCCACTTTTCAAAGGACCAAGTCACTTCTGAAGTCACTTTAAGGGGCTTACATAACAGAAACCACCCATAAATTACCCCATTTTGCAAACTACACCCCTCAAGCTGTTCAAAACTCATTTTTAAAAACTGTTAACCCTTTAGGTGTTCCACAGGAATTTTAGCAGAATGAAGGCGAAATTTCAAAATTTCATTTTTTTTCCAGATATTACATTGTAATCCAATTTTACCTGCAACCTAGCAAGGGTTAACGGCAAACCCAAACTTGGTTACCCTAATTCTGCAGTTTATAGAAACACCCCACATGTACTCGTAAACTAAAGTATGGGCACACAGCACAGCTCAACACGGAAGGAGCGCTATGTGGTTTTTGGGTGGCGGATTCACTGGAAGAAATCTAGGGGGCCATGTCACATTTGAAGGCTGCCTGAGGTACCCCCACAGTGGAAACCCCAAAAAGTGACCCTATTTTGGAAACTACACCCCCAAGGAATCTTTTAGGGGGTATAGTGACCACTTTGACCCAACCAGTGTTTCACAGTAGTTGGAAACACTTGGTTGAGAAAATGGAAAAAGTTTATCTTGAGACCCTCAGAAATGAACAACTCTCAGCATTCTGGATGTCATACTTGGACATGGTCGAGACCATGCTGGCCCTGGTTCGAGCTTCAAGAGAAGGCAACTGGATGCTTCACCTAGGAGCAATCCGACAGATGATACCATGGTGTTTTGCCTATGACAAGGTCAACTATGCCCGATACCTAACCTATTACTATGCCACAATGTCTCGGCTGCCCATAGAACACCCAGAGGTCCATGAATACTTCATGCAAGGTGGCTTTTCGGTCCAGATCGGTAGCAAGAATCCTTTTGGACGAATTCCTGTGGACCAGACCATTGAAGAGACAATCAACAAAGACACCCAGACACCAGGGGGCACAAAAGGCTTCAGCCTCAAAGTTGGAGCTGTTTCCAGGTTCTACCTGACATCAGAGTACCGCAGTATGTACTTGAGGCAGCTGAGGGCCCTGGTAGGCCAACAATATACTGACTTCAGCCATTCAGACCTACAGGTGTCTAGGATTAGAAGAGATGAAGCCGATGTCCAATCTTTCGTTCAACTGCTGGAGACAGGTTGGGTGAACCCCTTCAACAAAGAGCATAATGGTGAACTTATCAGTTTGTCAACAGCGACTGTAGCACCACCAGATGTAGCCAAAGACCTTCAAGGGGCATACAGTATAGGAGAGGATGCATATCAAACATTCAAGGATGAGCGTTTGGGTACCGATAAGCCAACTACATTGTTTCATGACAAGATGACGAAGAACAAACTTAAAACGTTCTCTAACATCCAAATGAAGACACGCAGACAAGGTCTTGGCAAGGAGGTAATTTTGAAGGCTGACAGAAACCTATTTGGCCAGATGATACTTGTAGCTGAGAACAGAAAGCTACAAATGAGTGATGTCTTGACTCATCCCCTGGGTCCATTGCCATGGGCACTTGCCAATGGTGATGGGTCTATCCGCAAGACCAACAAGGCTGCCCTCGCAAGGGAGTTGGAGAGGAATGCTCGTCCTGCAGAAGTGATCACGAGCCCTCTGCAACCATCATTGATGGGATGAGCCTGGTTCAGAAACTGAAGGGAAACAATGCAACATTTGGCCAGCTAGCAGGCACAGCAATGAGTCGCGCTATCCATGAGGGTGCTAAGAGCAAGCGCATTGATATTGTCTTTGACGTCTACAAGGAGACATCCATCAAAGATACAGAAAGAGTCAACAGATATGAAGGCACAGGGATCCATTTCAAGAACATTCAACATGGGCACAACATCCAGCAGTGGAAAAAGCTTCTAAGTAGTTCCTCCAACAAGGCAAGTCTCATAAAGTTTCTGGTAGAAGAATGGAAGGCGAAACACCACAGGGAGAAGCTTGAGGAGAAGGAGCTGTATGTCACATGTGAGCAGCTCTGCTTTAAGATCACCAAAGAACAGTGGGAAGAGGCTGCTGACCTTAAGTCAAATCAAGAAGAAGCAGACACACGCCTCCTTCTCCATGCTCTTCATGCAGCAGAATCTGGTTACAAGTCGGTCATCATCACTTCGGAGGATACTGATGTCATGGTCCTGTGTCTGGGCATGTGCCACAAAATCCCATCCCACCTGTTCCAGAAATGCGGTACACAGAACCGGACAAGATTCCTGGATATCACCACTCTGAGCCGAACATTGGGAGGCAGCGTATGTGATTCATTGATTGGTATGCATGCATTTACAGGCTGTGACACCGTCAGTGCATTCGCTGGCCGTGGGAAGATGACGACACTCAAGCAGTTGAAGATGAACAAGACATACCAGGATGCCTTTCAGGAAGTTGGTCGTTCATGGGAAGTGTCTACCGAACTTTTTGAGAAGTTACAGGAAATCACCTGCCACATGTACCTGCCAACTACCCAAACAACTGAGGTAAACAGGCTCCGTTATCAGCTGTTCTGTGCCAGACGTGGAGTGGTAGAGTCAAGTCAACTCCCTCCTTGCCAGGACTGCCTTTTCATGCATGCACTGCGTGCAAACTACCAGGCTGCGATCTGGAGGAGAAGTCTGCAGAGCCAGCCATGGGTTGCAAACCCAACAGACTGCGGTTGGATGATAGATAACGACGGAAAGCTTGTTGTCAAGTGGATGCAAGGGGCACCAGCACCAGAAGCTATTATACAGCTACTGTCCTGCAAGTGTGTGCGGTCATGTGAACTTCCTCAGTGTACTTGCCTCAGCAATGGCCTGAAGTGCACAGACATGTGCAGATTACAGACATGCCAGAACAAGGGTACTGAAGACGAGCCAGTAGAACAACAGTCAGATTCAGAGTCCGATGTTGAAGATATTATGGAGTAACATATATATATATATATATATATATATATATATATATATATATATATATATATATATATATATATATATATGCACATGACATGTTCAGTGTGTATTTACATAACTTGGATTAAATTTTGTTACAAATACTACATCTAGTCACTCCGGGTGGTACCGATATCGTCATATTTGGTTCTTGGCTCATGCTAAAATTCCTGTGGAACACCTAAAGGGTTAACAGTTTTTAAAAATGAGTTTTGAACAGCTTGAGGGGTGTAGTTTGCAAAATGGGGTAATTTATGGGTGGTTTCTGTTATGTAAGCCCCTTAAAGTGACTTCAGAAGTGACTTGGTCCTTTGAAAAGTGGGTTTTGCTGTAAATGTGAAAAATTGCGCATAAAACTATAAGCCCTATTACGTCGTAAAACAATAAGGTTTCATTTTCAAAATGATGCCAATATGAAGTAAACATGTGGGGAGTGTAAATTAATAACTATTATGGGGGGTATCAGTATTTTTGTAAAAAGCAGAGAATTTCAAAGTTAAAAAATTGCCGATTTTTCCAAAATTTCCGAATATTTAGCATTTTTTTATATAGAAAGGTAAAATATATTGACTCCCATTTAGCACTGACGTGAAGTACAATATGTCACGAGAAAACAATCTCAGAATGGCTTGGATAGGTGAAAGCGTTCCAAAGTTATTAGCCCATGAAGTGGCACAGGTCAGATTGGCTTAGGCACTTGGGTACAAATAGGCCTAGGGCTGAAGGGGTTAATAAGCTACGTATATGTAAGGGCTATCATATCAAAAAATAAACTACAGACATGCATCTACCTAAAAATACCAAAGAGAATTAGTCACTCCGCTTGGTACCGATATCGTCAAATTTGGTTCTTGGCTCATGGACTATTAGAGCTGTGCTACAGTTAAGTTCATGGTAGCTGGGACCTCACCAGTTTCCCATTTCAGAATTATAACTCAAAAGAGGTTGTCCACCCCTGAGGAAATTTTCTTAACCCTGCTGTTCTGTTGGTCAAAAATGACCGTTTTTGAAATTCTATAATGTTATAAAAATTCAGCGTGTGATTCTGAGACTTGAGGGTCCCTGACTTTTCGTCATTAGGGGGGTACTCTCTGTGGGAATTTTTTTTTTTTTTAATTTTTGTTTACTTTATTTGGTACAATTTTTTTATGTGAAATCTAAACAGAACAGCAGTTAAAGCCCTGCAGCTTGCTGAATCTGAGCGGACCTGTGGGATACAGTGGTAATCAGCAGGTAGATAGCATTGAAACCATGCCTGGCCGGCTTACTGGAGCAGCGGCTACAGGGAGAAAATGAAGTTTTCTTCTCCATCTAACTGCTCACATTGAGTCATAGTGGTAGTGCATGGGGCTGTGACACAGTGAGCGTGCTGTGATCACTCACTCATTGATTGACAGCCTTTCAGCACGCTCACTGTGTAGCAAGAGGTGACGGTAACCGCTTCCCTGCACCGCTCCAAAGGCTGGATAGAGAAGAAAACAATTTCCCTCCCGTAGCCACTGCTCCAGTAGGCCTGACAGGCATGGTTTAAATACCATTTACCTGCAGAGTACCACTATATCTATGGGTAAATAGCATTTCTGGACAAGTGACAAGTTCCATTTATATGCCGTCCTGCATTTATGCCAGTTGGATGACTAGTCTAAGACACTAGCCTAGGCAGATTTTCCTCACTCCGATCCACTTGAGCGATAGGTTACTCCCTATACACACAGGAAGAGATCTATTACACAAAGGGAGAAGCTGCTGGGGTCCAACCTCTTGGATTAGTCATCCAAGTGCCACAGTCCCTGGCTGACACGGTTGCAATGGTTCGGCTGAAATGATGAAGCCAATGTCCGATACATGCCTGTGGTGCAGACAGTATATATCAGTTGTCAGGTTCCCTGTATACATAAAACAAGACAGGTATACCGATATACACTGGCCGTGTATACAAAACTCATACATGAAACTATATACAGTATATCACAAAAGTGAGTACACTCCTCACATTTTTGTAAATCCTTCTATATTATTTCTAAACACTCTTTTTCGGTGATTACTTTGCATCTCCGTTCATACTGCACCCACAGACACAAATTATACACCATTTGAAAGGTAAACTCCCTTCAGCAAGAAAATAGCCAAACTAACCACACATCCACGATGTGATCACAAAATACAGTTTAAACATTAATGTTCATAAACCTGCAGTAAGGAAAATTGATCTGCAGGTGGCAAACACATTTGTAAACATGCACTGCCTATTCAATTGCATATGTGCTCCGTTTATACTCCACCGACACACACAAATGATACACCATTTCAAAGGTCAAATCACCTGCAGGTGGCATTTGCCTTGGGGTCTTTCCATATCAAGTGATCCAAATATGAATATTTTTTTTTACCTGACATCTTTAGATTTTTTTTATTTTTTTTGTTTTTATGAAGTACAACTTTAGTTAATTACAAATTAAAAGTTTTGAATTTTTTCCTTCATCAGTTAATTTTTTTACAGATTTTTAAAGTTTTGAAAAAGTGCGGATTTTGGCCTGGTATGGCTTTACATTTTTTATCATATCATATTTTTATCATATCTCGGGCTAGAATGAAGATAAAGAGTTGGGAGAGGCATCATTTTTCTCAGAACGGTACCGGCTTTCATTTGATATGTCACAAGACTATGTTTCTTTATATTTTGTTTTGGAGAAATCAAATTCAAAATTTTGATGCGCAATTGTGAAAAAAACATATGTTTTAAAATTGTGAAAACATGCATGTGTGTTACTTGGGTTCTTGTTTATATTTGTACAGGGATTCAACTTGGGACCTGTCAATTTTTTTTATTTTTTTTTTAAGCCTTGAATCATCTGATTTTATGTTTGTGTGAGTTTCTTCCCTTTTTCTTTTCAAATTACAACTTATTGAATTCAACATATATATGCAACAATAAACACAAAAAACAAATACCGAAGTGCCAGAATAAATACATCTTAATCATCATAACACAACTTGCTCAGCATTTTCAACCTGAATTCATTGAACAAGCCAAAAGAAAAAAGGTGATCATATCCTCAAGTGTGGTTTTCTAAATACAGTCTGATCCTAATTATATGTTAAAAACAAGATTAAAACAAACAATATTTTTATGACCTATTTATACATGGAACAATTTTTTTTCTACTATATCACTAAACATGTCATTTATGTAGTGTTTAAAGGGAACCTATCACCCCGTTTTTTTCGGTATGAGATAAAAATACTGTTAAATAGGGCCTGAGCTGTGCATTACAATAGTGTAGTTTGTGGACCCCGATTCCCCACCTATGCTGCCGAAATACGTTACCAAAGTAGTCATTTTCGCCTGTCAATCAGGCTGGTCAGGTCGGATGGGCGTGGCTTCTTCCCCCAGATATTGCGTAGTTTTCCGTTGGTGGCGTAGTGGTGTGCCCATGTCCAAGGTCCCCAATCCTGCACGGGGGGGTGAAAATAGCAGCGATGTCCGTTATTCCATTGGTGGTCGGTGGGCACGGCCATCTTCCTTTGGCCGCGCGTGCGCAGAAGCGGCGCTCTGCTGGCCGCGGCTTCAGGAAAATGGCCGCGGGATGCCGCGCGTGCGCAGATGGAGATCGCAGCGGCCATTTTCCTGAAGCCGCGGCCAGCAGAGCGCCGCTTCTGCGCACGCGCGGCCAAAGGAAGATGGCCGCGCCCACCGACCACCAATGGAATAACGGACATCGCTGCTATTTTCACCCCCCCGTGCAGGATTGGGGACGTTGGACATGCGCACACCACTACGCCACCAACGGAAAACTACGCAATATCTGGGGGAAGAAGCCACGCCCATCCGACCTGACCAGCCTGATTGACAGGCGAAAATGACTACTTTGGTAACGTATTTCGGCAGCATAGGTGGGGAATCGGGGTCCACAAACTACACTATTGTAATGCACAGCTCAGGCCATATTTAACAGTATTTTTATCTCATACCGAAAAAAACGGGGTGATAGGTTCCCTTTAAGAAGAACAGTACAGTAGTTAAATCCTCATTCTATAAAATATGAACTAATCAAACAATTAATAGTAGGTTTTTACACTGGCCTGTTATCATCAATGTGTCCCCCTCTAGTCGGTGAAATGTCATCTTGTCCATAAGCACTCACTACCAATGGCCGTCTCCTTCTGTGTCAGAGTATGGACGGCCTGTCATGGTGCTCGGCTCCACCTGAGTTAATATCTGATTTTTGTTAACTTTTACCATGTCTGGTTTTCTTGGATACACAAAGGACGGCGCTTGACCAGAAGGTGCAGAAAAGTCACTTCTACTTCTTCATTTTCACAATCTTCGGAGAGTCCAGTAGCCACCAGCGCCGATCATATTCACAGGTCACATCACCAGTTAGGTCATCCATTGCCGATCTTGTGCCGCCTTCTACCACGTCATGGACATCACTGTCTTTATTTCCACTACATGGGATGACAGTCCGGTATTGCTGAGTCCCTGTGATGGGTTCTGCTTCCTGTAACCGAGGTTTTCACAAACTCTCCTCCTCTTCGTAGTCCTGGTTTGTACAATACATGAACTGGATGTTAAAGAGTATTTTTCTCCCTACATTTGAGGAGTTGCCTGGGTGATAAGATTTGGTGTGAATACGGTCTGTGGAGGCTGGAGCTGCCAGACTGTCATCTGCTCTGCAGTCACCGTCTACCCCTGGTCATCCTCAGCCCTAACAAAGCTTTCTCCTCTGTCCTCTCCTGCTTCTAAGGCTACTTTCACACTTCCGTCGGTACGGGGCGTCGCAAACCGTCGGCCCGACGGACATTGTGCTAAATTTAGCACAACGTGGGCAGCGGATGCAGTTTTACAACGCATCCGCTGCCAATTGTGATGAGTGGGGAGGAGGGGGCGGAGTTTCAGCCACGCATGCGCGGTCGAAAATGGCGGACGCGTCGCACAAAAAAAAGTTACATTGCACTTTTTTTGTGACGATGGTCCGCCAATTACCGACGCATCCAGTGTCACGACGTATGGAACGCGTGTCCATACGTCGTGATGCGTCGGTAATACAAGTCTATGTGCAAAAAAAACGCATCCTGCAGGCAACTTTGCAGGATGCGTTTTTTGCACAGAACGGCTCATTGCAACGTCTTTATAAAGACGGAGGTGTGAAAGTAGCCTTAGCTGTAACATAATAAAATAATACAGTAATATCTAAAAATCATGGATTATTTGGTAAATATAGACCCTACACTGTTAGACCACAGGCTGAACAGATCTGAAATAATGATTTTTGAATTGACACTAATAGTTTTATTTTTTAAAATATGATCCCATCACGATCCCAGCTTGTATTTTGGTACAGATGTGGCTAGTAGCATAGCAGGCGCATGTGCAGTTTTTGAAATTTTTAAATTAAACTTTTTTTCGGAAATGCGTTTTAAAGTTTTGCGCTTGCGTTTGCATATGTAAATTATCATCAAAGATACTCTTGTGACATATCTGGTGAAAGCCTGTACAGTTCTGAGTAGAATGGTGTTTATTTTGTTTCTCTATCTTTTTTCTAGCCTGAGTTATGGAGAGAAATGTAAGGGCAGGCAACACCGAAATTCACACTTTTTCCGAACTTTGAAAATCAATAAAAAATTTAAAAAAATTAATCTAGAATTTTTTTTTCTTCACATTTTGCATTCTCTGACATACTACTACCAAATAACAAAATCTCAAAAGAATTAAAAATATAGTGGTAAAAATCATTGGTTCACTTGACATGGAATGAACCGCTTGCCAAAGTGCTTGCCCAGCCTATTTCAGGCAAATTTGAGGAATGCACACTTCATATCAGGCGAGTCACATATGCAAACACATTTGTAAACATGCACTGCTTTTTCGGTGATTACTTCGCCCCACACACACAAATAATACACCATTTGAAAGGTAAACTTGCCCCCATCAGCAAAAAAAGACACAAACAAACCACACATTCACGATTGGATCAATAAATACAGTTTAAACATTCATTTTCAGAAACCTGCAGAAAACAACAATAACTTGCAGGTGGCACTACAACATCAAGACATTTTTTTAGTCTCTACTTATCAAAACAATTTATTGTATTACCAATCTACATACAGTACAGACCAAAAGCTCATTAAAGATTTTTCTGTATTTTCATGACTATGAAAATTGTACATTCACACTGAAGGCATCAAAACTATGAATTAACACATGTGGAATTATATACTTAACAAAAAAGTGTGAAACAACTGAAATTATGTCTTATATTCTAAGTTCTTCAAAGTAGCCACCTTTTGCTTTGATGACTGCTTTGCACACTCCTGATGAGCTTCAAGAGGTAGTCACTGGGACTGGTTTTCACTTCACAGGTGTGCCCTGTCAGGTATAATAAGTGGGATTTCTTGCCTTATAAATGGTGTTGGGACCATCAGTTGTGTTGTGCAGAAGTCTGGTGGATACACAGCTGATAGTCCTACTGATTAGACTGTTAGAATTTGTATTATGGCAAGAAAAAAGCAGCCAAGTAAAGAAAAACGAGTGGCCATCATTAAGAAATGAAGGTCGGTCAGTCAGTCTGAAAAATTGGGAAAACTTTTGAAAGTGTCCCCAAGTGCAGTGGCAAAAACCATCAAGCGCTACAAAGAACCTGGCTCACATGAAGACCGCCCCAGGAAAGGAAGACCAAGAGTCACCTCTGCTTCTGAGGATAAGTTTATCTGACTCACCAGCCTCAGAAATTGCAGGTTAACAGCAGCTCAGATTAGAGACCAGGTCAATGCCACACAGAGTTCTAGCAGCAGACACATCTTTACAACATCTGTTAAGAGGAGACTTTGTGCAGCAGGCCTTCATGGTAAAATAGCTGCTAGGAAACCACTGCTAAGGACAAGCAACAAGCAGAAGAGACTTGTTTGGGCTAAAGAACACAAGGAATAGACATTAGACCAGTGGAAATCGGAGCTTTGGTCTGATGAGTCCAAATTTGAGATCTTTGGTTCCAACCACCGTGTCTTTGTGTGACGCAGAAAAGGTGAACGGATGGACTCTACATGCCTGGGTCCCACCGTGAAGCATGGAGGAGGAGGTGTGATGGTGTGGGGGTGTTTTGCTGGTGACACTGTTGGGGATTTATTCAAAATTGAAGGCATACTGAACCAGCATGGCTACCACAGCATCTTGCAGCGGCATGCTATTCCATCCGGTTTGGGTTTAGTTGGACCATCATATATTTTTCAACAGGACAATGACCCCATACACACCTCCAGGCTGTGTAAGGGCTATTTGACCAAGAAGGAGAGTGATGGGGTGCTACACCAGATGACCTGGCCTCCACAGTCACCAGACCTGAACCCAATCGAGATGGTTTGGGGTGAGCTGGACCGCAGAGTGAAGGCAAAAGGGCCAACAAGTGCTAAGCATCTCTGGGAACTCCTTCAAGACTGTTGGAAAACCATTCCCGGTGACTACCTCTTGAAGCTCATCAACAGAATGCCAAGAGTGTGCAAAGCAGTCATCAAAGCAAAAGGTGGCTACTTTGAAGAACCTACAATATAAGACATAATTTCACACTTTTTTGTTAAGTATATAATTCCACATGTGTTATTTCATAGTTTTGATGCCTTCAGTGTGAATGTACAATTTTCATAGTCATGAAAATACAGAAAAATCTTTAAATGAGGTGTGTCCAAACTTTTGGTCTGTACTGTATATAAATACCTCTCTGTGTTCATCATCTCTGTATTATCAATCAACATATATAAATACCTCTCTGTGTTCATCATCTCATTAAATACATTAACATTTGACCAGCTTGATTTTCCTGAAATTGCTTGTGCCCCCGACAACCAATGTGCAAAAATTTTGCACGGGCCAACTAGTATTTTATTATATCTTTTCATGGGACAACACTGAAGATACGACACTTTGATGCAATGTAGAGTAGTCAGTGTACAGGTTGTGTAATAGTGTAAATTTAGTGTGCCCTCTAAACAACAATAGTGACTACACCCCTAAATGAAAATGTCTAAATTGTATCCATTTAGCCATTTTTTTCTCCCTGGTTTCATGTGATTCATTGGTATTACAATGTCTCAGTTGTGAAAGGGGAGCACGTGTGTTGAATTTGGTGTTATTGCTCTCACACCCTCCCATACTGGTCACTGGAAATTCAGCATGGCACCTCATGAAAAAGAACTCTCTGAGGATCTGAAAAAAAGAACTGTTTTACTCTACACAAAGATAGCCTAGTCTATAAGATTGCCAACACCCTGACACAGAGCTGCAGCACAGTGGCCAGGACCATACAGTAGTTTAACAAGACAGGTTCCACTCAGAACTGAACTGGCCTTGCCATGGTCGACCAAAGAAGTTGAGTGCACGTGCTCAGTGTCATATCCAGAGGTTGTATTTTCAAAATAGACGTATGAGTGCTACAAGCATTGCTGCAGAGATTAAAGAAGTAGGGGGCCAGCCTGTCAGTGCTCAGACCATACCCTGTAGAGTGCATCAAATAGGTCTGCATGACTTGTCCCAGAAAGAAACCTCATCTAAAGATGAATGCTACCATGTACTGTGACATACTAAAGCAGAGCATAATCCACTCTCTTCTGAAATGGGACAGGAGGGGAGCATTTCAATATGATAACAACCCCAAACACACCCCCAAGACGACAACTGCCTTGCTAAAGAAACTGATGATAAAGGATGCTGGACTGGCCAAGCATGTCTACAGACCTAAACCCTATTGAGAATCTGTGGGGCATCCTCAAACAAATGGTGGAGGAGCACAAGGTCTCTGACATCCACCAGCTCCATGTTGCCATCATGGAGGAGTAGAAGAGTATTCCAGGGGCAACCTGTGAAGCTCTAGTGAATTTAGGCAAGAACTTTAAGGCAGTGATGGAGAATAATAGTGGCCACACAAAATATTGACACTTTCTGGATAATTTGGCCATTTTTACTTAGGAGTGTAGTCACTTTTGTTGCCAGTAGTTTAGACATTAATAGCTGTGGGTTGAGTTTTTTTAGAGGGCACATCAAATTTATACTGTGTGACAAAGTCACGGGCAAAGTGCTGGAGGGGAGCTACGTTTCATGAGGCTATTAGCTTCAATGATTTGAAACCCAGAAGTTTGCTCCAGCACACTATGTGTTGAGAGAGGTTAATCAGTCATTTTAAGGGCTGGGTTTTTGTGAACAACAATAGAGCGGGTGGGAGGTTTACCACCTTATGTCCACCCCAGAGGGTGGTCTAGGGTTTAAACAGTCGGCCTTCTGAGGTATTCAGTGTTCAATGGGTCTGGAGACGGCAGCTCACGAAAAGTGGTTTTGTGTTAAACTGCACTGAACCTGGTTGTTATGTCCTGAACGTGTGGATCTCCGCAGCTGCAGAGACTGTACACCATTTTGTTTTGTTCTCCTGTTTTGCCTGAAAGGCCGTGTTTATTTTTCACTTTGCACTGATTTATGTCGCATGTATAACAAACCAGTGGAAGATTTAAAGAGACAGTGTACCTTTGTGTCTACCTCCATGTGCAGCCCAGTAAATTAATCTACCGTACCACAACTGTTACACAACCTGCACACGGACTACTTTATATTGTATCAAAGTGTCATATCTTCAGTGTTGTTCCATGAAAAGATACACAAGATAATGTCGGTATGCTGTGATTTTTACAGCAAATTGGGATTATTTTAATCTTACACAAAAGAATATTAGCTTAAAAGTTCTGCAGGTGTTTTCTTTCTGCTCACCTGACATAGGACTGGAGAGACCCAATTTCATGCTCAGGTCCTGCCACAGCTAAACAGTCAATCCCCCCCATACAGACTATACTATTGACTGATCCTGCAGATATTGTTTGGGGGCCTTCCGACTCATTGCAAAACAGATGTTATGAGGGAAATAAGGATTTGTTGTTGGAATGTGTTTGGCGTGGAGATAAGCCGCCACCAGACATCTACTCACATAGAAAACAGGAGCACTCGGCCGAGCGGAGTTCCAGTGTATAGGGTAGTCGGGGAAGATAGATGATGGCCGAATAATCGTTCAGTTGACAGGTATCTAATGTATATAGAGCCTTAACAACCTGTACAGCCAACAGAACGGGTCAGACATGATCCGCCCCACTGTCACTTAATATGCCAGTACTTAAAATGTAATTCTCATCTGTAAGAAAAGACATGGATATATCCTGATCTGCAGATCGAGTCCACAGCAACAATTATTGTTTCATTTGTTGGAAATTTTCATCCGTTCAACTAATTTCTGAGTTTCGGAAAATGTTAATAATCAGATGGGGACAAATCAGGAGAATATGGTGGATCATGAACAATTTCAAGGCAATTTGAGTTTTTGCAGGATAATACGAGACTTGTGGGTGGCGCATTATCCTGCAAAAATCAGACGTCTTTGAAAAGTTTTTGCTGAAGTTCCAATCTTCACCTGACATGGATAATTTTTCTTCATCACAATTTCAAAACGACAAACTTTTCTGCTAAACCTTAGCGCGTGTGCGTGTGTCAGAGTTAATACTTGTTTCCATAGCAGCGGGATTTATTTCTGCCTGCTAGAAATATTCAAGGCCGACTATTAATCCACACCTCCTCGTATACACAGTATGTATTCTAGGTTCTCCTCCGACACATCTTCCTCACAGACGGCACAGCTCTCCCTTGCATCAATGTAACAGCAGTCAACCACCTTTTTAAAATAGCAGTTCAGGATGGAGCATGTGACCGGAGCTGTCCATCTGCCTCCTCCACCTCAAATCCATCATGGTCTTCTCATGGACAGTGCACCCCCGAAAAGCACATTAGCGCAGCAAGAGTTGCCAACTGTCCAGAAATTCCTGGACAGTCCATAAAAATTGGCACTTATTTCCTTTATCCATTAAAAAAAAAATCACAGATGCCTCCATCTTCAGAATTCTTTTTTCTGTAATCATTTTACAATTCACAGTGAATGTAGCTGATGTGTCACTTACAATCAGAATGATTAATTATGCTTTTCCGATGTGTCTACATAACATTGTCTGCCCATGAACTTTTCTAGAAAAAAAAATAGCAAAAATCAGGTTGATGGCAACCCTGAGCGCAACTCCACTGCAGAGCGCTCTCCTGGCCGCTGTATTAGTAGCAGACGCAGAAGCCCGAGCACTGCAGCCAGGGGAAAAGAAAGGAGGACGAGCAAAGCTGTGCTCTGCTAAACCCAACTGAAGCCCAGGGCGTCATTCTGTAAAGCCACTTGGCTGCGTGGCTTGCAAAAGCATTCACCCCCTTGGCTTTTTACCTATTTTGTCACATTACAACCTGTGTTTAAAGATTTCTGTAATCTGATTTGTGTGTGAAGCATCAGCACTAAATAGTCTATGTTGGTGAAGCGAGAAAAATATAGGCATAAATTATATGTATGGGATCAAATAACTAAAAATTGCCATGTGCATATGTATTCACATAAGAGGAAACATGTAAATGTTTTGGAGTGGCCTAATCAAAGCCCAGACCTTAATCCAATTGAGAATCTGTGGTGAGACTTGTAGTTTGATGTTCTCCAAAGGAAACCATCTAACCTGAAGGAGCTGGAGCAGTTTTGCTTGGGTAATGGACAAAAATCCCAGTGTCAAGATGTGGAAAGCTCATAGAGACTTGTCCAAAGCGACTTACAGCTGTAATTGCTGCAAAAGGACGCTGTACAAAGTACTGAGTTTAGGGGGGGGTGAATAGTTATGCACACCGAAGGTTTCAGTTATTTTGTCCTATTTGTTGTTTGCTTCACAAGAAAAAGAAAACCAAATGTTCACAGTTGTAGGCATGCTCTTTACATGAAATGATGCAAACCCTCAAAAATAAACTGTGAAATTCTAGGTTGTGAGGTAGCAAAACACAAAAAAATCCAAGGGGGTGAATAGTTGTGCAAGTCAGTGCACACATGCACCTGTATATACCGTATTTTTCTGACCATAAGACGCACTTTTTTCCTCCAAATTTGGGAGGAAAGTGTGGGTGCGTCTTATGGTAGGGATGTAACGTGGGGAGGGGGCAGCAGCGAGTGGGATTGCACTGGGAGGCAGGAGGCAGAAAAATGTCCCTGCCAGGCTTCAGGAATCAGTGCTGGGGAAACCACATGGTCCCGATCATTAAAGTGCAGTGAATATTCATAAGTTGCTTCCCCGCCCACCTGTCAGCTGAGCTGTGAGCAAGGAGCACCAAATGAATACTCCTTCACAGGGACACACATGATTTCCCCAGCGCTGGATTCCTGCAGCTGCTGGGGAGATCTGTGTGTCTGGTGGAGGAGGAGGCAGGAGCAGGGGCCAGAGGGGACAAGATCGCTGCATACCTGCCTGGCTGTGCTGAGTGCTCCAGCACAAGGACCTGTGTGATGTCAGGAGAGGGCGGGCTGGAGCATCACATGGCAGCACAGAGCCCTCCCTCTTCTGATGTCATCACAGGTCCTGCAGACACCACACTACAATCTGCAAGCGTACTCCTGTGCTGTGGAGAGGCAACAAGAGGGAGCGCTCTGTGGTGTCATGGGATGGGATGCTCCAGCATTTTACCTCACCACAGCTGGCTGGCTGCCACAATTAAAAGGTTAGTCTTTACAACACACAATAAAGCACTCTGCCACTCCTATGGTGAACTATAGCTCCCAGCATGCCATAGGATCTGCAGGACATGCTGGGAGTTATAGTTCTCCCAATGAGATCTCAAAGCAGCACTCCAGTGTTATTTTTCAGTGCTGTAGTGGTGCTTTAAATATAAGCCCTGTGCCCTTATTCTTATACTCCCCCTCCAGCATCTTCATATAGTACTTTACAGCCACCACACTGGTCCCGTAGCTTCCGACATAACAGCATACTATTATATATAATAGCAACACATATAATAGTATGTTATTAAATATTTTACCACCTTTTTTGCTTCAAATATTTTTTTCCCTATTTCCACCTCTAAAACCTGGGTGCGTCTTATAGTCCGGTGTGTCTTATAGTACGAAAAATACGGTATATTATATACACACATGACAGTGCAAAAAAATGTAGGCAGCTGTGGTAAAAATGCTGCAAAGCAAGAATGCTTGAAAAAAATGTCCGTATTACTAGTTTATTTTTTTCAATTAACAAAATACAGGCAAACACAACCTTCAAGCAATACCATCGGGAAAGCATCTGATTGACGACAATTTATTCTGCAGGACAACTAATCCAAACATACAGCGAGTGTCATTAATGACTATCTTCAGTATAAAGCAGAACAAGGAGTCCTGGAAGTGATGGTCTGGCTGTACTTGGGGGCCCTGATCCAGGCATCCATAGTCAGTCTGGGATGACATAAAGAGAATGAAGAACTTGCCCAAGCATACATCCAAGAACTTTGGTTAGTTCTCCATTGTGTTTGGAACAACCTCCCTGCAAAGATCCTTCAAAAACTGTGGGCACATGTATCAGGGAGGACTGGTGAGGTTTTGCAGGCAAAGGGAGGTCACACCAAATATTGATTTGATATAGATTTGTGTTTTGTTCATTCACATTGCATGTTATTAATTGATAAACTATTCAGACTTCTATCCTTGAAAGCATTCTTATGTTGAACATATTTTATACTTGTCTGGCAGGGTTTTTATTGTGACTGCTCCTGCCATGGTTGCGGTAAGATGGCGCACTAGCAGATTGCCTACACCTCACTCTGGTTCTGGCTGCTAGTGGTATCCTGATCTAATAGTGGAGACACCATGGGCGCTGAGGTATGGAGAGGCTGCCCACCTTGTCTTACTGAGCGCTAACCCGCTGCTGTGCTCTGGAGTTAGCGGTAGATACCCTATACCATGGCTATCTCCAGGTCACTCAGTGGAGCGCCATGCTGCACACGCTGAGGAGGACAGGCTCTAGGACAGGTGTCTGTCTGTAAATCAACGCAACCAAAGCCTGCCAGATTACCCCCCTGTAATGAGGATTTATGATACCATAAAGTGGTGCAATCCAAGGAAGGTCAGCACACAGTCCACACATTTTTGGGAAGACTACCAATGGCAAATATCCATTACCCAGTGTTCTGCCTCTAATGAGGTCACATTTCCCATTTAGTTTTGTCCCAGACTACTGCGCCAGTTGCGGTATATAAAGCAGCTTTCTACATTGCTTATCCGCGCTGTCTCCGCACAACTTGTCATGCCATTTGGTTCCCATTCCCAGGGATTATTGGAGCAAGACAGATGTTTCCTCAGCTGCACTTACTACAGGGTGGGCCATGTATATGGATATACCTAAATAAAAGGAGAAAGGTTGGTGATATCAACTTCCTATTTGTGGCACATTAGTATATGGGAGGGGGAAAACTTTTCAAGATGGGTGGTGACCATGGCGGCCATTTTGAAGTCGGCCATTTTTGAATGCGACTTTATAAATGGCCCATCCAGGTGTATCCATATAAATAAATGGCCCACCCTGTATAATGAAAGTCCACTGCAATTGTGGCTAGGATTTGGGTCCAGAGCAGAGGACCACACTACGATGTCCTAGTAGGTAGGGCGTATAACTGAATACAAGGAATTTTCCAAAAATGTAAATATTTTCAAAGTAACAATAAAACCCCCCAAAACAGCAGTGTGCGACTTACATGCCCCGGTCATAGCATTCCAGATCTTTATTCCCTGAGTGAGGCACTATGGCTGGGTGAGGGATTCCTGTGGTGTGAACTCCAGAACCAAGCATGAGGGGGTGGGTAAACCTGAAAACAAACACATTTCCGAAGATTAATTCTTTTGTTTGGTCAAGAAAGTGTCCATTGCTTTCTGTTTGTGATGAATAGATGTTTATAGCATGTAATGGCCTTCATTGGGATGTACATGTCAAGCCCTCTCCTTACTTGCCCCATGTTTCTACTAATCCTGGTACTCAGAATTAGGACACCATCTTCTATGGTTATTAGTAACGTGTTCCCTTTCTGCACCAATGATCTCTTAACCTGAAGCCTCTCTTTTTATTGTTCAGCTTAACAAATGGTCCAATCCTTTAAGAATCGTATGTTGAGACAAATTCTTGCTATAGTCAAATATGACATGATACTCCTGGTATTTTTTTTTTTTACCAATTTCCAGTCGAATAACCCATAGACACAAGGTCACACGTTTAATGAAAAATTGGCATGTGTAGGAAAAGGCACATGCGCAGATCCCCAGTGTAGTTACCATTTGTTCTCTCCACAGATCACGCCATTGGCCGCTTAATTTGTGCCAACCAGGAGTCCATTTCACACCACACACATAACCCTTTATGCACAGGTACTATCACTAATTTGTCACATTTTCAAAAATGGACCAAAAAGCAAAACAAACCCAAATAAATAAATAATACCACTCAACAAAAACACAGATTGTACGGTTTCTGACTTTTTGGCAATATTTACTTGTTGTTACCGATCGTGCTGGGATAAGGTGTTATCTGAGCATCCAAAAGAAGAAAATGTCCAGCTTCACCGAATCCGTGAAAAAAAGTTCTCTTTATTCACAAACTTAAACATGGAGGATACAAACTTCAGCACAAACCATATGGGTGAGAATCTCAACGCGTTTCTGGAGACAAAGAACCCTTAATCATGACACACATGAAGTTTGCATCCTCCATGTTTAAGTTTGTGAATAAAGAAAACTTTTTTTCACGGATTCTGTGAAGCTGGACATTTTCTTCTTTTGGATTCTACACGCCTGAACACAGCGGGTCCGTGCTCCCGAAACTCATCTTCTGCATCACGGGTGAGCTGGTTTATATTCCTTCTCTTCAAAGTTATCTGAGCATGCTCGGGTGCTAACCGAGTGTCTTCAGCATGCTCTAATACTATGTTCGAGCCCCTGCGGCTGCATGTCTCACAGCTTTTCAACAGACCCAACACAAGCAGGGATGGCTGTTTGTTAGGTAATCCCTGCTTGTGTTGCGGATGTCTAACAGCCACGAGATATACAGCTGCGGGGACTTGTACATATTCGAGCACGCCGAAGACACACAATTAGCACCCGAGCATGCTCAGATAACACCTTATCCCAGCACGGTCGCTTATCACTGTGATGAATTTTGAAGTTAAGTGAACTCCATGACAAACCAGGAAGATTAAAATCCACCATAAATTAATGTAGTGTTTTCTGCTTCCTCCTCAGGGGTGTAATAAATCACACATGTAATATGTACACAAATGTCATTTTATTCTACAAGGATGAATTGAAGAAAGACAATTACACTACAGACAGGCCCTATGTGGCAGAAACAGGTGCAGGTTTATTATATTTTCAAGCATGTTACTTTGTTCGATTCCCTAGCTTTTGCTTGCGAAGCTAAATGCAGTTTTATTTAGTTTTATTTTAGATTTACTTGTTGTCAACTTAGAAGCGGGTGTAATGCCAGAGTGCGCCACAAGGTGGAGTTACTACACAAACAATAAAGTTCCCTGATCGCTCAATGAAATATTAATAACGAGGAAGGGTTTTTCCCTTTTTACGTTTCCATTAGACCCTCATTTATAAACCCCCCACCTATTATAGTACTTAGGGGAAAAAGTCATACGCAGTGGGTATCTATACCCAGAATTAAAGGGGTTATATAACAATATGATAGATGGAAGCCAGGCGTGAAAGTGGCTCCATAAATGGAGAAATACTGCACGGATGTGATCACCGCTCAAATATAAAATAGCGATATACATAGTGGTATAATACTGCAGTCACACTCTGCTTCCATCTGTCCTCGACTTCTCCACTAGGATTAGGAGCCATGTTTCCTTAAAACCTAGGACATCCCAACACCGTGATGTCAGACTTATGACTGGTATTTCAAAATGAAGAGATAAAACTTTAGGTTTTATACTTTGCTGGATAGTGCTAGAAAATGATCGTTCTGTTATATAAGGACAGATTAGCAGCTTATTGTCAATATACAGTGTACACAAAGTCGTCAGTGGTGGGGCAGGTTGTACATGGCTCAGCATTCAGAGTACTGCTAGATCTGCAGCAGAGAAAACAGCGATTGTATCACAACTGCTGCATCCACTGGAATCAGGGTCTCTGCCCCAACATCATGTTGCTCTCAGATTGCATGGCAAACATCTGCTTGTAGATTCCCTTTAATTGATTTTAAACTTATATTTGAATGTCTAGTATAGGCAAAAAAAAGCATTTTTACACCCAGATTTGATAATGGACATAGCTGTGACAACCAGAATAAAATCATCCAAGGTTCCCAATGCTGGATGAATTTTTAAAAGACAGGAAACTCAGAGTAGGCAGCTTTAGACCCCTCTCACATCTTATGGCGTAGTCTACTCAAAACCTTCCTTGTGAGCATGAAGAGCAACAAATGCCGAGTGTTCACTTCAAAGTTCCGGATCCTGAAAACATATACATGGAATATTCGGGGACTTCCTTCCG
The DNA here is from genome assembly GCF_051348905.1 of Ranitomeya variabilis. Classification (NCBI taxonomy): domain Eukaryota; kingdom Metazoa; phylum Chordata; class Amphibia; order Anura; family Dendrobatidae; genus Ranitomeya; species Ranitomeya variabilis. The sequence continues at coordinate 604,201,852 of NC_135236.1, forward strand.
AGGCTCACGCCATGAAGGTGCCCTCAGGCTTTAGACACAACCAAGAACGTAAGAGGAACGTCAGAGTGTAGAGACACACAAGACAGATGCGGGAAAGCCGGCTTCTTTTGCTGCACTCATTTACTAGCAAAAGGAAGCTGAAGTGAGACAATCCTTTCAGAGGCGGACATCAGGAAGACACGAAGGCAACACGTAAAAGCTGGCGTCAACTGCAACTCGCACCATGGACGAAAATGGAGAAAAAGCTGGAGCTGTGGAAGCAGCAAAGCACTGGACACAGGGAGGCGCTGTCTCTCTGGTCCGATACTCACCGGGAGTAGGAGGCACCGGGTGACAATGCTGGGGAATAGGGCTGTCTAAATCCACAAGAAGATAAGGGATAGACAGGCTGACTTTGCCTGCGAGTGGGAGAAAACAATCCATGGAGTCAATTTGGGGTCTCAAAACATAAAGGAGTCATTTTGAATTAATGAGTCACAATATTATTGATAAATTAATCCAAATACAATTTGGACAGGTGGCTCCCATTTTTGGAACACTGAGTACATTGTGTGAAAATTACAGAATAACCCAGAATTCCACCATAATATTATAGAGAACCATGGTGGCACAAAATATGCACAGGTGTCTCTGCAGTCAGCCATGATTTCATCTGGAACACTGTTGCATTCTGGAGAAAGCACATGGTGAAGGGTGCCCCTCATCAATCTGGGGCGGCCCAACAGTGGGCACTGACACCCAGGCTGCGGGATCCTGGCAGACAGAGCATGATCTCCCAACCCTCACAGCCACTAATCAGTAGCATCTTAAGAAACGCCATGACCGATTCATGCATCTCGTGAGACCTCGCTCTTTCATTGTGCGAGGGGCCCCATAGGGTTGTGGGGTCCCGCTCTGCATGCCAGGATCCCACAACTCAGAAATTCTGGCCCGACTCTGTGAAAAAGTCAGCATTCTTCTGATAAATAATGTTACTGGATTATATTTAGGAAAGTCACCAAACCGGCACTGCCCACTGCCTAATAAAAGGGCAGCCTTACTGTAGATGGTGGAGAGGTGCGCTCTAAAAAGGAGTCAGGAACTGGAAGAAGAATTATCTGGACATCTCTCCTCCGGAGTCGCCCCAACTCGTGTGTATTGGATCTGTCATTCACGCCTAACTGGGCACTGAGAAGCCATATCGGACCCACCCCAATTGCTATTCTTCCTATTCGCTGCCCCTATCTAACCAATGGGGGGAGATGTACTAATTACTATCAGACAGAATCCTGGTGCACGGGCCATGCGCCAAATGTAAGGCTTTTACCCACCTTCTGCTCTGCACTAGAAATGAGGGTGTTTGTAAAATGAACCAAATTTACTCAAGTAGGGCAACTAAGGTGGAGTAAATTTTGATTAGACGTCTAAGACACAAATACACCAGATTACCAACCAGCATGAGCCACTCTGATCAATTTGGTGCACTTTAACTTTGCTCTAAGGCAGAGGTCCCCGGTCCCCAACCTTTCTGACCTCGAGAGCCACATTCAACTTTGCAAAAGGGCCACGAGCCACATCCAGCTACTGCCCCCCCTCACAGTAGTGGCAACCAAAGCCCACATTACGGGTATAATGGTAACCAAAGCTTTTCCACACAAATCACCCTGAAACAGTATACCAAGATCCAGGGGTTCCCACGACACCCCACCACATTCAGCATTCTCCTATCAGGCACTCCCAACACAGTCACATCCAGCACCTCCTCTGACCGGTCGTATCATCCTGTCTCCATCGTACCATACTTAAATTATCTCTAAACCCCCAACATAAGTAGATGTGCACCCAAATCTGTTCTTCTCTGCAGGGCCATTCACCAAGCTCACCATTTTGAGTTGTGCTCTTCATACCTGTTTACTAAATCTGGAGCTATTGCACCAAGCTGGCAGACAGTCGCGAGCCACCGTTCATGGGACCGCAAGCCACATGTGGCTCCCAAGCTACAGGATGGGGACCCCTGCTCTAAGGACTAGTACACATGTCCAATGTTTTCACAGAATCAGCAGTTTTTAAGAGTAAATGATAAATGGCCGCAATGGGGGACTGTTCTTGTTTAACCTTAAAGGGGTGTTCTTAAATTTGAAAGCTTTATCCTATTCATAGGATAGGGAATAACTTTCCAATGCTGGGGTTCGAACCACTACAGACCCCACCAATCTGGAATTGGAGCGGAGGTTGATCATGCGCTCTGCATCTCCATTCATTCTAATGGGAGTGCGGAAGATCAGCCGAGAGCTGCGCTCACCAATCCCTGGCACTGCCATACAGAATTAATGGGGCGGTAATACACAGGAACGACCTCCACTCCGTACCGCAGGGGCTCTTTTTACTGGGGGCTTGTACTGATTCTCCCTGTATGAGTTGATATCTAATAACACCTGCTTGGACTTAACAAAAAAGTCATCTCGTTATTTGATTGCCAATATCTCCGCAATGGAGGTGGAGATAGGAAATACAACAGCCACTATTACATTGTGTGTCCAGTTCAATATGAAGAATGATGAAAGGTCCGGTGTCAGCATGCTAAGGCTACTTTCACACTTGCGTTTTTAGCAATCCGTCGTTTTCGGAAAAAAACCGGATCCTGCAAATGTGCCCGCAGGATGCGTTTTTTTCCCATAGACTTGTACTAGCGACGGATCGCGACGGATGGCCACAAGTCGCGTCCGTTGTGCAACGGATCCGCCGTGTTTTGGCGGACCGTCGGCACAAAAAAAGTTCAAGTGAACATTTTTTGTCCGTCTCGTCCGCCATTTTCTACCACGCATGCGCGGCCGAAACTCCGCCCCCTCATCCCCGGACTTTAGACTGGGCAGCAGATGTGTTCAAAAACTGCATCCGCTGCCCACATCGTGCATAAATTTCACAACGTGCGTCGGTACGTCGGCCCGACGCATAGCGACGACCCGTACCGACGCTAGTGTGAAAGCAGCCTAAGAGCATGTGTCACGTCGTCAAGTAGTTCAGTGCACCTTCCCACATAGACCTTTTCCATTTATCCTCCCATAACACTTCCTTGATTGACGGCTTTGGCTTTACAAGTACCAAAGGAATGGAGATGAATAATAAGTAGTTGGGAAGATGCGCTGAACTGAGTGGGCAAAATAAATAAACTCTGGAATCCTGTGAGAAAACTCAGTGTATATAGAAGTATAAGCAGTATAATCTGTAGTACCCCCGCAGCAGTACAGCATCTCAAACCGGAAAGGCCCCAAATTACCCTGTGACTTTGTTCCACCGCTATTTCTCACACTGTATAATAATGGAGAACCTGTGACCAGTATCGGGAACCCGTTCTCCCCGGTCATACCACACAGATTTGTGAGTGTGAGCACCAGGCAATGCCATAATTCCTCCGCCAGGTCTACCTCCGTGCTGCCATTCTGTTTACGGCCTGTCACACCATCGCACAATCACTCCCACACTGCTTATTCATCATGTATGTTGTGATCACACCAACAAATACCCGGCGGCCTCCAGGACATCGGCGGCCTTTGAAGTCCCACATTCCGTCCCGAAGCAAAACAGAAATGGGCAAAGTTAATCCAACAGTGACATTTGTTGCTCCATGGGACAAATTACTAGAATACAAAGGATTAAGGCCTTCACACCTTCACCCTAAATGAGTCTGACATGGTAATTAGTGCAATTGGGAATCAAGGTTGATGGGTAGGAGGGAAGCACATTTTCCTTTCAGTTTGACATGGCTTCTCATGATCTTGGAGTCCGACCATTTCCCGAATATCCCAGTATAATAAGTCTGTTCTGACCAACACAAATGTACAAAAGCATTAAAGGGTCGGCCTGCTTATTTTTACTAACATTTTTGTGACAATTAAAGGGAAGGTTATGCCCTGTGAGGTCTCAATCTGATATACACAAATTAGTAGGAGGGTGATGCTGGATGTGCTTGTTACACAACATATTCCTAGCAACCAGCCTGCCACCTATGGCTGACCACGTGCGGATACTGCAGGAGAGCTCATTCCTCAACACTTACCACCTCCACTCATAAGAAATTCCTGAGAAATTAGGAATTTTAATGAATAGTTACATAAGGTGTTAAATGCACTGGGTGTAACAGAGCACTTTAGGAACCACTGCTTTCTAGCGCTGTTTCTCCGCCCTGCTCCAGCCTCTTTAGCCTGATTGCTCAATGTCGGATTTCCTTGTCTTGTGTCTGACATCCCACAGACAGCAAGATATCAAGCTAAAGAGGATGGTGTTAGGCAGGGAAACAACCTCAGGAGGCAGTGGCTCCTTAAGTGATCTGTTACACCAAGAGCATTTAATGTCTTATTTGCACATGAATGTAAATGCCAAGTACTCGGGAATGCAGCAACAGATAAAATATATAAAAGGTGTCAATGGATTTATATGTCTAAGGGACCAAACTGGTAGGGGGGCAGGCACGGGCATTTGCCCTAGACAGACAGCTGAGGGATGTCCATGGGGCTGCCTCATGCAGCCATCCGAGGTATATCCCAGGGTCAGCATATTGCCACCCCCTGGAGTTGGGATTTGGCTATTTTACGAGCAGTTTGTTCAACTGAGAGTCTGCTCAGAGAAAGCAGCGCGTGGGACAGCGTGGAGGACAATATATAGAGAAGGACAGTGTGAGGAGGGGACACAGTATTGAGACTAGGTAGTGTGGGGAAACAGTAAAGAGTAGGCAGTGTTGAGAGACTGTGTAGGCACGGTATGGAGGGTCGGTGACTGTATGGAGGGGGCACGGTATAGAGAATGGGCAGTATGGGGGTGAGGGCAAAGTATGGGGCAAAGAATAGAGATGGGGCAATGTGAAAAAGGCGCCCTTGTATGGAAAGTGGTCAGTGTGGGGGTAGGGTACTTATTATCGGCACAGCGTGGAAGTTATAGCTAATAGGGACAGACAGTTTGTAAGTTACATTTCATATTTTATAGGAAAGGACAGGAAGCAGAGTGAGGGGCAATAGTTTTTTCAGAAACACAGCGAAGGGCGGATAATTTTATTCAAGAACATTATAATGACACCTATTTTTGTGCAGAGGGCATAATACTAATTTTTAATGACACCGTGTTGGGATGTGCTGCAGAAGACTAGGAAATAGGAAGTCTGCAAAGACGAGCTGTCATCATGGTGTCTGGACATGATCTAGACAAAGGAATGAAAAGAATGCCAATCACAGATGTCACCTACAAGGGACCTGGGTTTAAATGTTCATTTGGTATAATGACCGGGTCTCAACAGTACTGACTGTGGTTCCTCTATGGTAGCAGTCTGATGATGGCCATTAACAACAATTCCCAGTATCTCCTCACCATTGTTAAGGACATACTGGAAGTTGCAGGTTCATGCAATACAAATACATATGTGACTGACCAGACATTACAAGTGATCACTGTACTAAGCTTGGTAATGTATTCATATACTGATGATAGTTCTGTAATTATGGTGGGTTTTAGTGCTGCATTCATGTACTGATGATGGTTCTGGTGATGAACTCCTGTATTGATGGTGGTACTGGTGCTGTATTTCTATTTTCTGCTATTAAGTGAAAGCAGAGGGCCACAAAAGTTTCTTTATGTCAAAGCATTCTACTAGACTGCAGCTGTAACTCCATAAAATTGGAAAGTCTCAGTCCAAAAAGTGTCCATGTACCTCCAGTCTCAACTATATGTTTGTTCTTTATATGATTATTCCCAACTTGTGTGTTCAGCAGCACACTGCTGCACAACCTTTCACTTCCTTGTTTCTGGGTGGGGCAAGCACTCCTCTGAGTGACAGTTGTAGTTCTATATTTTTGTTCTACTGCTGGAGTTTCTGGTACTGTGACACAAACAGTTTGGCTGTGCTTGTTCTGAAATCGACACTGTTTTCACTATATATTTATATAGAGATAACAGGGCCTTTACACAATCACTTGGCTCAGGGAAAGGAGAACTGCTCTGGAAACTACTGTGGTTGAGTTACGGGATTGCGAATTGCAGGACTGATAACCAGTCAGGAGATGAGCAATGGGCTGTATAAAGGTTCCTGGTATCTCAGGAGTTAACTCTTATCCTGAAATGTAACTACTGTGCACATGCACACTTGGCTATGGTGGTCACGATATAAGATAAAAGCTCACATAGCATGAGAATGAAGGCAGGTATAAAAAGCAAGTCAATTGCAAACTTGCTTATTGAGAATATCTCTTGAAAATTAAAGTGGTTTTCTGCTCTATATTAACATATAATGAATGAGATAACAGGGATATGTTTATTGGTGGGTAGGACATCTTGATTTCCAGTCTGCCAGAGCTCATCTCAGCTGCAATGCTACAGTAAGGGACTGATATCAGTGGTTCATATGTTTATTTCTTATTAGCCACACTCCCACCAGTAAACTTCAGAAAACAAGCCACAAACACAGTTAAATCCAGTTGTAACTCATTTGATTCCATCCTCAAAGTGCCAAACACAAGATGGATTGTACAGTCACCAGCAGCAGATTCTAAGTGCTTTGACTATCTGGCTCCTTGGATCTGTGCAGTCCTGAGAAATGCACATGTTGATGTTTTTCACTAACTTTGATTGCAACTTATTTTTTAGAACCCTACTCATGTGGGATCTCCATTTTTTCTTATTCTATGTGGTAGACCTCAGCTGGAAATAGTCCCACTTACCCAAAGCACCAAACTGCACGCTAGGCTAAAGATTCTGTAATGGGAAACCCCCTTGCTTGAGCAAATTCCCCTCTCGCTCCACTATCCTTTGAGCCCTGATGTGAAAATGGCTAGTGAATTTCAAAAGTGAAATGTTTGGTTTCTTGCACTTTTAGATGTAACTGCAGCCAAAGTGTCGTTTATTTATTACCTCTATATTTATTACCTCTAAATATTTCCCGCTAACACGAATTCTTGGATATTCCTGAATATCTGCAGATATAGCTTTTTTTAAGTGCACTGATTAGCTTTTTATTCATTTATTAATTTACAATTTGATTATTTTTGTTACATAATGTGACAACCACATAGAGAGAAGTGACTTGGTCACTGGCCCAGTGGTCCCGTGTTGAACATGCAAGGTCAAATACTGGCTTTGGGGGTCACGTGAATGACGTACTAGCAGCAGGAACCGCCAGACCCACCAGAAAAACCGCGTTGTGATGGTGCAAGATCAAATTGGAAAGTGTTGCTTATTTCATTATTTTATCACATTTACGGCCCACAAATCCTGGGCAAATCTCAAGTCCTGACATGTCCGCTATAGAAAATAATTGCCTAGCCTATAAATTACCAATTTTGGGGCTACTTTTTTAGGACTATGTTGTGCCACTCCAAATATTCCTCCTTTAATTGTAGAAATCCAATAGGAACTTGTGCTATACCAAAATATTTAAACTACCGGTACTTTGAATGCATTTGCTTTATGCCGATATTTTAATCATTGACAAATCTTTACATACCGCGAGCTAAAAGAAAAAAGTTGTATTTAGCCACATTTTATAAAAGTAATTTTTCACATTGGCAAAGCTTATTTTAATTTGCTAACAGATATATTCCTTATCAAAGGGACTCTATCAGATTTTTGCTATTTAATCTGAGAGCAGCATGATGTATAGGCGGAGAGCATGATTCCAAGGATGTGTCACTTATTAGGCTGCGTGCTGTAGTTTCAATACAATCAAGTGTTTTATCAGCAGATTATGAATGCCTGACTAGGTCTCACGTGCAGTACAGTCAGGATAACCTGTGTAACCACACCTCCAACACTGACTGACAGCTTGCTGACAATTCAGTGTCCACAGGAAGCTACCAATCAGGGGTGTGGGCGGAGTTATACACATTGCAGTAGGTCTTACCTCTACTACATCCAGATCAGACAAAACAGGGATTCTATCAAAATGGCACAAAGCAGCCCAGTAAGTGACACATTGCTAGAATCACGCTCTCTGTCTCTACATTATGCTGCTACCAGATTACATAGCAAAAACCGTCTGACATATTCCCTTTAAGATTTTTTTTTTTTTTTTTTAGGTGAAAGAGAAAAAATACTTCTCTATTTGCAATAACCAAATTGAGCTCTGTATTCCAGAAGACTGTGTAGATCAATAGAAATCAAATCTGAGAGCAGCATGATACAGGGGCAGAGATCCTGATTCCAGGGATGTGTCACTTGCACAGCCACTTGCTGTAGCTTCAATACCATCAGTGCTTCATCAGCTGGAATCATCAATGCAGGACTAGGTCTTCCATACCAGATAGTCCAGCTAGCCAACACCACTGATTGGCAGCCTGCTGCCAAGGTATAGTGCGCACAGAAAGATGCCAATCAGAGAGGTTGTCAGGTTATACAGGGCTCAGCACTCCGAGCTCTGCTACATTTACAGCAGAGAAATCAGAGATTTTATTAGAATTACGCCAAGCAGTCCTATGACACATCACTGAAATCAGGGTCTCTGGCCCAACATCTTGCTGTTTTCGGATTCCATAGCAGAAACCAGTTGACAGATTCACTATTAAAAAAAAAAAAAAAAAAAAAAAAGATTGTGTATTTGGCAGTGTCCATTAAAGAAAGCAAGGATTCAACACATTATTGCATGTGTGTCTCTTTTGCCTTACTTTTGCGTTTTTTCGCTTTTTCTTTATACAATTGCTCCTTTTTTACAGCCTATTTTATATATGCTCACTTTTTAAACATTCATCATTGTGGGCGTAGTTTAGAGTCTCTAGTTGTTTTCGGATGACTGATCAATTGTGGTTTTTTTTTTAATTTACAAAATTTCTCCCCCCCCTGGAGTTATGTTCATGTACGGCTAAAATTTTTGTTCAAATTGTGCGACATTTAATGGAGTATATTACTGTTTGTGCTAAAAAGTCTCTAAAAAGGTTTAAGAAATATAGATTTTGCACAAAATTCATGAATCGTGCGTGCATTCGGAAGATTTTGGTGCAACACACATCAATGAATATCTGAATACAGAAACAGAAAAGTGACTTTAAACAGCGCAGAACACGCACTTCTATAGCTGTCCAGTTGACAATTTTACCTATTGAGGTTCTTTGGGCTTAGGTCACTGTTAGCCAAGGTTTCCCATAGTCCCACATGGGTAGGAGCAGGGCCACCTTGGTAGACATTTCAGTGGCCCCTTTACTTTCAATTTCATTATTAATCATCAGAAGATTAAACAGGTTATCAGCATTTGCCAAACACAACATTATTTAGGTCTATCATGAAATTTCTTATGAGCAGCGGATACTCACCAACCCATTGAAGGGGATATTTGTCCGACCCCTCCTGGGGGAATGGGGTAAAATGCTGGAATATCTGGCGTTTGGGAAGGTCTGTGCGCACCTACAGAATAAAAAGCAAATATTCACCTACCACAGTGAAGGATTAGATATATAAAGCATCCTTACATACTGGAGTCACATCAAGTTAGCCAAACAATCAACTTTTTGTGATGAATTGCACCAAATGCATGGTAACCGAAATACGAAAAGCATCCAAGATTAGGCCTCTCAGGTCGGAAGATTTGTGAAGTGCTTCTGCAGCACAATCTGCGTGTTACATATGGATTGCATTGCGGATCGGGCTGTGGATTCAAAAACAGATTTCAACCCTATGAAAAGACGTGAATTCTGCAGAGAAGATCTGGGACTCGCTCAGTGCTTCATGTGGAGTCTTCCCACTACGTGGTGCAGTGTTTCTACAATCCTCCCCTTGTAATTGGCCAGATAGGCATGGACTCCATCCTCTAAACTTGCCATCTGGCCACGTCTGGACCCGATGTTTTCATACTTTGTCAGTCCGCCCAATACGGCTTGTTACGTCTGCTTACTTTCTTCTCTTTCCCTGTTACAACTACTTGTTAGTATATATGACCACAACCACCTTCCAACGTATGGGCAAACACCTCTGAGCGTATGTGAAATCCCGGGGCACACCAAATACATAGCTGTTGCAGTAACACGGTTTCCTGTTTCATACAGTTTTTTCTAAGGATGACTGGTTGCTCTGTATTATGGTACAATGCACTTTCCATTTTCATCACCACATGAACACTTAGCTCGTCGCCCGCTGACAAAATCTACTTCCTATCTTCAACCCTTGCACGGCTCATTATGAGTCGTTACTGGCTCATGACCTGTACTGGTGCAAGACCATAAACTACAGCCAAATCGACACCAACCAGAGGGGTCACACCACATCACACAAGCCACCTCTTCCAAAAGAAATGCAATAACACAGAATATTTACTCCACACTATAAGGGCTTGTCCACTCCTTTTACATTATCTACCTCACCACAGGCCATCATTATCAGATTGTGGGGGTGCGAAATCAGCTGTCTCCAGTGCTGGCGGCTGGATATCACCTCTTGGCAAGTCGCACACCACAGCTATGATAAGTTTACAGAAAGCGTGGCAGGATGATGAACATCCGCCAATATTCTAATAAATAGGAGATGATCTGCAGTACCCGGCTGTGGCCACTACACAGCAGACGAGGCTGTACTGCTCACCCCCGAAACTGCTGACATCCGGCTGCTGCCGGCACCGGAGACAGCTGATCAGTGTGGGTGCCGAGTGTCGCACCCTCACAACCTGACATGGATCGGTCATCAATATAGAAGTAGTGGACAAGCCCTTTCATTAATCATTACAGTACTTGCCATTTGTAGCAGGAAGGGGTCCTGTGCAAAGAGGATACATATATTCTCTGTTGATAAAAGATGATTAGTTGTCCGATTCCAGGGTCCACATATTGAGGGACTCTAGCTTTTTGCAGGCCTTTGTAGCTAGTGATAAACGTAAGCGTAATCTAAACCTGCCAATTTCAGGGTAGTGTTTAAACTTGTAATGAGCATGGGGGCCGTATCCACCCCTTACAAATGACGTCAGGAGAAGTAAGAATAGGGCAGCTGAAATTTCAATGTCAGATCATTTTATTTTTAGAACCACGAAGTGATTGACAGAGGAGGATGGCAGAGGCTTTTTCTCCTCTGCCCATTAAATACATGGATGATGGGTGAGTATGTGTGTGAGTGGGAGAGTGTCCGGCTGACATCCTGCTCATGGCATGGCCTGCTCTGGTGTCCACTGGTCTGCGCACCTCTCCAGGAACCTCTGGGATCAGCTCTGTCCACTTCCTACAAGTATATAGATCACTGCAAGGAGTCAGGACTGCACATTACTAATGCACCGCACAGAGAGAGGAGAGCTCATCACCCAGAGAAAGGATTCAGAAGGATCTAGGTAGGCTTGAACAATGTGCAGTAACTAATAGAATGGTATTTAACAGGGAGAAATGAAAGATTCTACATCTGGGCAAGAAAAACGAAAATTACATCTATAGAATGGGAAGAACAGAACTAAGCAACAGCATGTGTGAAAAAGACTTGGGTATACTAATAGATCACAGACTGAAACATAAATCAACAGTGTGATGCTGCAGCAAAAAAGGCAAACCAACTTCTAGGATGTATTAAGAGAAGCATAGAGTCTAGATCACGTGAAGTAATTATCCCCCTTTTCTACTCCACTCCTTCGTCATGCGTCATCTAGAATACTGTGTGCAGTTCTGGGCACCACATTTTAGAAAAAGACATTGAAAAACTGGAGCAAGTTCAGAGAAGAGCTACCAGGATGGTAAGTGTAACCAAAGAAAAACTACCTGAAAATATACTATTGGACAACTTTATAAAACCAAAATGCTTTATTGTAATACAAAGGACACCAACAAAAACAAAACACAAAAAATCTCTGAAGGAGGCACAGAATATCATAGGCCAAGTAGAGTTATGCTAGGGACGGGTTACAACAATATTCAATATATATATTAGTGTTAATGCCCCTGCATCACTTCATATGTTATTGTAAACAAGAGCCACGGCAAAGAATCACATAAAAAAAAGGGGCCACTACATTAGTGCAAATTTAAAGGACTTTCTATCCAAATATAAGGTGCATAATCTTTTAACAATTGCTGCCACCATGCAGTAATATAGAAAAATGCAGTGCCCATATAAAATAAATGTATAGGTACTTTAGTAAGTACAGCTAATAAAGTGCATAGTGCATATGGTTATCCTTACCGGTGCTCATGTTGTTGTGCCAGTGCCTCAAGTACACACTCCAACGCATGTTTCGCAGCACGTAGCTTCCTCAGGGAGTGAGGCACTGGCACAACAACATGAGCACCGGTAAGGATAACCATATGCACTATGCACTTTATTAGCTGTACTTACTAAAGTACCTATACATTTATATTATATGGGCACTGCATTTTTCTATATTACTGCATGGTGGCAGCAATTGTTAAAAGATTATGCACCTTATATTTGGATAGAAAGTCCTTTAAATTTGCACTAATGTAGTGGCCCCTTTTTTTTATGTGATTCTTTGCCGTGGCTCTTGTTTACAATAACATATGAAGTGATGCAGGGGCATTTGCACTAATATATACACTCACTGGCCACTTTATTAGGTACACCTGTCCAACTTCTTGTTAACACTTAATTTCTAATCAGCCAATCACATGGCGGCAACTCAGTGCATTTAGGCATGTAGACATGGTCAAGACAATCTCCTGCAGTTCAAACCGAGCATCAGTATGGGGAAGAAAGGTGATTTGAGTGCCTTTGAACGTGGCATGGTTGTTGGTGCCAGAAGGGCTGGTCTGAGTATTTCAGAAACTGCTGATCTACTGGGATTTTCACGCACAACCATCTCTAGGGTTTACAGAGAATGGTCCGAAAAAGAAAAAAAATCCAGTGAGCGGCAGTTCTGTGGGCGGAAATGCCTTGTTGATGCCAGAGGTCAGAGGAGAATGGGCAGACTGGTTCGAGCTGATAGAAAGGCAACAGTGACTCAAATCGCCACCCGTTACAACCAAGGTAGGCCTAAGAGCATCTCTGAACGCACAGTGCGTCGAACTTTGAGGCAGATGGGCTACAGCAGCAGAAGACCACACCGGGTACCACTCCTTTCAGCTAAGAACAGGAAACTGAGGCTACAATTTGTACAAGCTCATCGAAATTGGACAGTAGAAGATTGGAAAAACGTTGCTTGGTCTGATGAGTCTCGATTTCTGCTGCGACATTCGGATGGTAGGGTCAGAATTTGGCGTAAACAACATGAAAGCATGGATCCATCCTGCCTTGTATGGAGCATCTTTGGGATGTGCAGCCGACAAATCTGCGGCAACTGTGTGATGCCATCATGTCAATATGGACCAAAATCTCTGAGGAATGCTTCCAGTACCTTGTTGAATCTATGCCACGAAGAATTGAGGCAGTTCTGAAGGCAAAAGGGGGTCCAACCCGTTACTAGCATGGTGTACCTAATAAAGTGGCCGGTGAGTGTATATTGAATATTGTTGTAACCCGTCCCTAGCATAACTCTACTTGGCCTATGATATTCTGTGCCTCCTTCAGAGATTTTTTGTGTTTTGTTTTTGTTGGTGTCCTTTGTATTACAATAAAGCATTTTGGTTTTATAAAGTTGTCCAATAGTATATTTTCAGGTAGTTTTTCTTTGGTTATATGTTATGTTTCTACTTGGAATGTTAAAATATTGGGTTAGAATTCTCTCCTTGGTTTTTGGTTACAGGATGGTAAGTGGACTACAAAGTATGCTTTACAAGGAACAGTTAAAGGATCTGGGAATATTTAGCTTGCAAAAAAGAAGGCTAAGAGGAGCCTTAATAGCTGTCTACAAGTATCTGAAAGAACGTGTCAGTGTAGAGATCATCATTATTCTCAGTTGCACATGGAAACACGAGAAGCAATGGAATGAAACTGAAAGGCAGAAGATACTTAGAAAAAACTTTTTAACAGTTAGGGTGATCAATGAGTGGAACAGGCTGCCATGAGAGGTGGCGAGTTCTCCTTTAAGGCCGGCGTCACACTACCGTAGAATACAGGCGAGTGCAATGCGAGAAAACATCGCATAGCACTCGACCCAGTGTTAAATCTATGGGGCAGCTCAAATCAGCGTTTATTTTCTCAACCGTACTCTGCGTGCCTTTAAAATAGCAGCATGCTGCGATTGGCACGGAAACTCGGCAGACACTTGCCAATGCAAGCCTATGGGTACAAGAAAAAAATAAAAAAAATAAATAAATCACACAGCACTTAGACCATGCGAGTGCTGTCCGATTTTTACGCGCCGATGTCATTTGAAAAGCCAGAAATTAATCTGCTTTATACAGTAAAATCACACTGACAGGTTAGAATAGATATACAATAGAATACATATATATATATATATATATATATATATATATATATATATATATACACACACACGCACACAGTACAAACATCTGAAGTGAAACAACTGAAAATATGTCTTATATTGTAGGTTCTTCAAAGTAGCCACCTTTTGCTTTGATGACTGCTTTGCACACTCTTGGCATTCTCTTGATGAGCTTCAAGAGGTAGTCACCGGGAATGGTCTTCCAACAATCTTGAAGGAGTTCCCAGAGATGCTTAGCACTTGTTGGCCCTTTTGCCTTCACTCTTCGGTCCAGCTCACCCCAAACCATCTCGATTGGGTTCAGGTCTGGTGACTGAAGGCCAGGTCATCTGGCGTAGCACCCCATCACTCTCCTTCTTGGTCACATAGCCCTTACACAGCCTGGAGGTGTTTTGGGGGTCATTGTCCTGTTGAAAAATAAATGATGGTCCAACTAAACACAAACCGGATGGAATAGCATGCCACTGTAAGGCCGGCGTCACACTAGGCGTATGAAAATACAGTCCGTTTTTTACGGCCGTAATACGCAGTAATTGTCTCAAAACACTGTTCGGTATTCAATGCGAGGATGTGATTTTTAAGCACAAATTTATCCGTGTATCATCCGTATGGCATCCGTATGGCGTTTTGTTCTCGCAGGCTTGCAAAATGGACATATCATGGATCCATCGGCTCAAATATTCTAAAAAAACATATATACAGTATTTATTAGGGGAATGTACTGTAGTTACCTCGAGTCGCGGTGATGCGTTTTCTGCTGGATGAACTAATATGAACTCGAGCGTGGGAAAATATTCTGAAAAGTTCCCAGGCTTGAGTTTATATGAGTTCATCCAGCAGAGGGCGCATCACCGCGACTCGAGGTAACTACAGTACATTCCCCTGCACTCCATTCATTCACCAAGTTTTACAGTCAGGAGCACAGCTGCATTAGCAGAGCTCCTGGGTGTAAAATGATTTAACCCCTTCAGATGGATTTACAGCGTGGGACAAGACTGAACGACGGAAGGTATGGAATATTGTTGTTTTTTTTAACTTTATTTCAGGTGACAAGGGTCTTCAGGTGGATTAAGAGTATAATAAAATATTAAAACACCATGTGTCTATGTCATTAAAATACTTTTTAATAATGTGTGTTTTAGTAACCATTTCGTACTATTGGATTAATAATGGATAGGTGTCATAATTGACGCCTCTCCATTATTAACCTGGCTTAATGTCACCTTACAATAGCAAGGTGACATTAACCCTTCATTACTCCATATCCCACCGCTACACAGGAGTGGGAAGAGAGGCGCTAAGTGCCAGAATAGGCGCATCTTACAGATGTGCCTTTTAAGGGGTGGCTGGGGGCAGATGTTTTTAGCCAGGGGGATCCTATAACCATGGTCCCTCTCTAGGCTATTAATAGCTGCCCTCAGTCACTGGCTTTCCCACTCTGGCGGAGAAAATTGCGCGGGAGCCCATGCCAATTTCTTCTGGGATTTAACCCTTTAATTTAATAGCTACAGACCCCAAATTTTACACAGAGACACTTGTTACATTAGTAAAGAGGAATACGTAATAAGAGAAGGGATATTAGATGGTTTACTGTATGTTAACCATGTCTCATATCCTGTCGGGTTTGTGAAGGAGATAGATAAAGCCGGCAATTGAATTACCGGCCTAACATGGAGTGGTAGCTATGCTGGTTCAGTATGCCTTCAATTTTGAATAAATCCCCAACAGTGTCACCAGCAAAGCACCCCCACACCATCACACCTCCTCCTCCATGCTTTCCCGTGGTTTCCTAGCAGCTATTTTACCATGAAGGCCTGCTGCACAAAGTCTCCTCTTAACAGTTGTTGTAGAGATGTGTCTGCTGCTAGAACTCTGTGTGGCATTGACCTGGTCTCTAATCTGAGCTGCTGTTAACCTGCGATTTCTGAGGCTGGTGACTCGAATAAACTTTTCCTCAGAAGCAGAGGTGACTCTTGGTCTTCCTTTCCTGGGGCGGTCCTCATGTGAGCCAGTTTCTTTGTAGCGCTTGATGGTTTTTGCCACTGCATTTGGGGACACTTTCAAAGTTTGCCCAATTTTTCGGACTGACTGACCTTCATTTCTTAAAGTAAGCTTTTTTCTTGCCATGATACAAATTCTAACAGTGTATTCAGTAGGACTATCAGCTGTGTATCCACCAGACTTCCGCACAACACATATTTATATATGTTTTTTGTGGTGACAATAAAGGTTTGTGATTTTTTACTGTTATGTGGTTGTGCAGGCCCTTTCTAGTCCAGTCTTTCCTCTCCTCTTGGTTCTGCACAACACAACTGATGGTCCCAACACCATTTATAAGTAAAGAAATCCCACTTATTAAACCTGACAGGGCACACTTCCCGGTGACTACCTCTTGAAGCTCATCAAGAGAATGCCAAGAGTGTGCAAAGCAGTCATCAAAGCAAAGGTGGCTACTTTGATGAACCTAGAATATAAGACATAATTTCAGTTGTTTCACACTTTTTGGTTAAGTATATAATTCCACGTGTTAATTCATAGTTTTGATGCCTTCAGCGTGAATGTACAATTTTCATGGTCATGAAAATACAGAAAATTCTTTAAATGAGAAGGTGTGTCCAAACTTGTGGTCTGTACTGTATATGTATTATATACAGTTAGGTCCATATATATTTGGACAGACATTTTTCTAATTTTGGTTATAGACATTACCACAATGAATAACAATTCAGATGCAGTTGAAGTTCAGACTTTCAGCTTTCATTTGAGGGTATCCACATTAAAATTGGATGAAGGGTTTAGGAGTTTCAGCTCCTTAACATGTCCCATCCTGAGTTTAAAAGGGACCAAAAGTAATTAGACAATTGACTCCCAGGCTGTTTCTTGGACAGGTGTTGGCAATCCCTTCGTTATGTCATTCTCAATTAAGCAGATAAAAGGCCTTTGGAAGGTTTTGCTGTGAAGTAAACATGTGGTCAAAGGAGCTCTCCCTGCAGGTGAAACAAGCCATCCTTAAGCTGCAAAAACAGAAAAATCTCATCCGAGAAATCGCTACAATATTAGGAGTGGCAAAATCTACAGTTTGGTACATCCTGAGAAAGAAAGCACTGGTGAACTCATCAATGCAAAAAGACCTGGGCGCCCACGGAAGACAACAATGGTGGATGATCGCAGAATAATCTCCATGGTGAAGAGAAACCCCTTCACAACAGCCAACCAAGTGACCAACACTCTCCAGGAGGTAGGCGTATCAATATCCAAATCTACCATAAAGAGAAGACTGCAGGAAAGTAAATACAGAGGGTTCACTGCACGGTGCAAGCCACTAATAAGCATCAAGAATAAAAAGGCTAGACTGGACTTTGCTAAAAAACATCTAAAAAAGCCAGCACAGTTCTGGAAGAACATTCTTTGGACAGATGAAACCAAGATCAACCTCTACCAGAATGATGGAAAGAGAAACGTATGGCGAAGGCGTGGAACAGCTCATGATCCAAATCAGTGGCGTACACACCATGTATGCGACGGGTGCCGCCGCATCCGGGCCCCACGGCCGGGGGGGCCCGGTGCTGCCCGGCCCCATGGTGTGTACGCCACCTATTTTTTTTTTTTTTTTGTGTTAATTTTTTTTTTGCTCGGACCAGTCGTCCCGGGGGGGGGGGGGGGGGGGGGCGCGCGAGAGCCGACAGGGCTTTGCTGTCGGGCCCTGTCGGAGATGAGCGTGTGGGGAAGCAGGAAGCTTCCCCACGGTGCTGCGCTGCAGTTGGAGGGGGAAGGTCACATAGGGGGCGCGGTGATCTCATTTCCGAGCGACCGGAAGTGACGTCACCGTGCACCCTTTGCGACCGACGGCTGCTCGCTCGCTCCTGTATATTGCTACAGGGCGGGCGCTCCGGGGCGTCACTGCTCCAGCACCTCCTCCTTGTGATGCCGTCCTCCTCCTTGCTGCGACCATACATCATCCACAGTCTCCCCAGCATCGCGCTCCTGCGCAGGCGCCAGGAAAGGTCAGAATAAAACATTACAGGAGCTCCACATGGTCACAGCTGATAGAAGACTGATAGAAGCCGCTGATGCTGTGGGCCCCGTGCGTGGGGCTGGGCTGTGGGCCCAGCCGCAGGGCATAGGCCCAGCCACAACCGAGGGGCCCACAGCAACAGGGCCCAGCCACACGCACGGGGCCCACAAGAACAGGGCCCAGATGCTGTGCACAGGCCCTGTTGCTGTGGGCCCCGTTATTATGGCTGGGCCGCACAAACGGGGCCCACAGCAAAAGGGCCCTGCCGTTGTGATCCGTCTGTGCTGCTGGGCCCCAGCCGCTGATGCTGTGGGCCCCGTGCGTGGGGCTGGGCTGTGGGCCCAGCCGCAGGGCATAGGCCCAGCCACAACCGAGGGGCCCACAGCAACAGGGCCCAGCCACACGCACGGGGCCCACAAGAACAGGGCCCAGATGCTGTGCACAGGCCCTGTTGCTGTGGGCCCCGTTATTATGGCTGGGCCGCACAAACGGGGCCCACAGCAAAAGGGCCCTGCCGTTGTGATCCGTCTGTGCTGCTGGGCCCCAGCCGCTGATGCTGTGGGCCCCGTGCGTGGGGCTGGGCTGTGGGCCCAGCCGCAGGGCATAGGCCCAGCCACAACCGAGGGGCCCACAGCAACAGGGCCCAGCCACACGCACGGGGCCCACAAGAACAGGGCACAGATGCTGTACACATCATGCCTGCTACTGGTCCCCTGGCCCTGTTGCTGTGGGCCCCGTGCATGCGGCTGGGCCCCAGGCCCTGTTGCTGCGGGCTCCATTGTGGTGGCTGGGCCCTGTTGCTGTGGGCCCTGTACAAGCAGTTGGGCCCTGGTGTGGCTGGGCTCTGGGGCCCACAGCAACAGGCCTGTGGCCCATCTGCACATACGGGTCCCACAGAAACAAGGCCCAGTCGCAAGCACGGGGCCCAGGTCACAAACAGCAACAGGGCCTAGGTCACTGGCAGCCGCAGCACATGTGTGTGTGTTCTCAATAACAGTTTATTAAGCAGAAAATTTTCCTTTGTGTACAGGTCTGTCGCGGTAACTGATCATCCAGGAGGGGAGGGAGACAGTAGTGCTCGGAGCGACAGATGGAATATAGCAGCTATCAAAGTCACTCATCACCATTCAATTGTTGATTGACCAGGTAATATATTGTTGATTGAAGGGACATTGCGGCCCAAAAAAGAAATAAGCATACTTACCCTCAGTCTGGGGCAGCCCTTACAGCGCATGTCCCATCCTCCTCACTGCACCCGATGTTGATGATTGGCAGTCTGGTGGTGGGGGGAGGGGCTGCTCGCCAATAACACTTCCTGGTTGTCACTCCGGGTGACACGCCCGCCTCGATTCTTGGAGGCGGCATCTCAAGATGTTGCTTAACGTACCATCTCCATTGCCGAGAACAGATTCGGGCGTGTCACTCACTCCGGGTGACAACCAGGAAGTGCTGTTGGAGGGCAGCCCCTCCCCCCAGCTCTGGAGCACCATGCCCCCTCCCCAATCTCCTACCCCCCCCCCCCCCCCCAAACATGGAGTGTGGCCTGCTCCGTTGGTGCTGCATTCACAATGACACCACTTGGCCCTGCATGCAAACACGGAGATGGATGCACTTCATAGGTGGCAGGATCGGTGAGTATTTGGCCTCCCTTATATGCCAAACCCTACTGAGTACTGGGGTGATTGGGGAGGGGGTTCTGGAAGAGCTTGATTGATGGTTTAAGTTGCATGTATTCAAACACCATTTGGTTACAGATTTTTACACTAAGGGTTAGCCAAAAATGCATAATGTGCTGGAGGGCTCAGTAAGGGTCCTTTTGCACGGGCAGATAAATTGCCCAATATATGGGCGAGCAAACGAAAAGACCAATTGTCAAATGATAAAAACATTGCCATAACACATGCCAAGAAATTGCCCAAGTGACTGCTTGATCGTTCGGCCGCTGCTGATTTCTATGCACAAATGATAATTCGTATATATACACGCAGGCGATTAGCAGCTGTCAAACAACGATCTGGGGTCCGTGGCATATTGAGCAAATGACCAATTTAGGAGCAATTTCACATTCATCACTACAGCACATACACTTGTCGATTATCATTTGCATTAGCTCATTTGAGTGAGTTCTCGACCGAAAATCAGCTCGTGTAAAAGGGCCCTAAAAGTTTTCCCCCAGTGTTTACACAGGCTGCCCGTTGCCCTCTGTGTCATCTTCGAAGCAGACAGGACTCTGCTGAGCTACAGTGAAACTTAGGTCCCCTTTACACCAGACGAATGTGAAAAGATAATTGTCTGGGATTCAACATATCTGAGCGATTATCTGTTCGTGTAAATGAACAAACGATCGAACAAAAAATTGGTCGCTGGTCGGCGATCACCTCTGTCATGCAGAACCTTAAATCTCTGTTTGTCGTCCATCAATTGCCTTCAATCGTTTGTGTGTAAACACGCAAGCAATCACACACTCATAGGGCTCAATTCTGCATGACTCCTGCGCTGCAGGTAAAGTGAAAAAAACCACAAGTTTTTTTAATTTAATGTTTATTATATTTTTTTGTACGCTATACTTACCTTTTGGTGTCCTCTGCCGTCTCCCGAAGATCCGAAGAGGCAGCGGTGGCTCGGGAAATGCTCCCACCTCCTAGCCACTTCCTCTCCTCAGACTTCCTATGCAGACGTAAGAGGATTCCCATTGGCACGCGATTCAATCTTGACTCGCGCCCCGGTGCTTGCGCTCCCATCCTCTCAAAGTAGCATTTCCCGAGCCACCGCTGCCTGGTGCTATCGGCCGAGTAACTGCCCGAGCGAAACGGTTGCTCGGGCACTAACTTGGCCGATTTCTCAGCCAGTGTAAATGGCGATCAAACGAGCTTCCAGACAAATGGGCGGTTTTTTTTGATTGGCCAAACTATCGGCCCGTGTAATAGGGCCCTAACCCTCAATCTGTGACAAATCGATTCTGATTATATTTTTTGTGTAGGGCAGAGGTCCCCAACCACCAGTTCGTGGACCAAGGTAAGGCTCTATCTTACCTTGTCCTCACTTCAACAGCACATGTGCGGGCAGCGGCCTTATACCTGCTTCTTAGCGGGTCCACACTTCCGAAAGGAAAGGGGATTTGGGACCATTGTAATGTTGTGCAAACATAGGAATTTGTCTTCCGCCTTTAACCCATTCATGCAGCAAATCAACAGCAGTGACCAACACATCCCAGGCCATCTTCCCAGTCACTCTCTCACCCTGAGCAGTAGCCCCATAGCCAGTCTCACATACGCTGCAATTTATTTACCTATTTTTTTTACTTGCAGGCCACTGAATACTCCCAAAGCAACGAAGAGCCTGTCAGAGCCAATAAGAGGGCAGCTGAGATCGTTGGAGTCAAGAGAAGCTCTTGTGCATACTTTTGGTAAGCATGAATAAGACCTATATGAGAATAGTGCTGAGTGGAAGCATGTCCATTTTCTGCATACTCTGCACCTCCCCCCACATGACTATCAGATTGTTGTCAATTATGTAAAGTTATTTTTTTTGTTTTACAAATTTGTATATCATGGCATCCTATGGGCTTACCTTTGGGGAAAATTTGTATTCTGTATAGCCCATAGATTGGAATTACACAAATTTGTAAGAACAGCTTCACATACCTGAGAAGATGCTGAATTTGATGCTGCTGCAAGCTCTGAGCAGATGGCCCATCGTGGGTACCAGGAAATATGAATCTTTTGCACCTTTTTGGTGCAAAGTGCTATAGTGTACTGCTGGAGGGGGCACAGCACCCGGCTGCTTTAAAGGAATTGTCCAGGCTAAGTGTAAAAACCAGTGTTTGCTTATCTGCCATGCAGAGGACTCATCTTGGTATGTTGCTGAATAAAGCTGTTTGCGCAGAGATCTTATCAACTCCTCGGTTTTATGCTTTCATGACGATGGTTTTTAGCACTGAAAGGTGTACCTACATTCACCCCTCAAGCATCAGACTGTGTGTGACAGAGCGGAGATTGTGTGTACAGTGCAGCATTGGGTAGCCCTGATTTGATCTGTCTTTTCCCTCTTTGACATCCTCTAATTGCTAAATTAAAAAGAGGTTCCTGCATGAATAAAATCCAGGGGCTGTGCATTAGAAGAGGGGCTGGATCTCACCAGCCATAGCTTTATTCAGCAGCAAACCAAGATACACCCTCTGTACGACGATTAAGCCAACTATGATTTGTCTTTACACTTAGCCTGGACATTCCCCTTACAATGCCCTTTTGAAGAGCATGGCTTCTCTTCCTGGCTTAATGGTTACTGGCATTATTGTTAATGGTTACTGGCACCTGTGAGCTATGTGGATGTTGGAGCATGTTCTTGCTCCAGCAGTCACTTCCCGGTCTGTTGGGATGCTGTCGGATGGTGGCTGTCGCGCATGATGTCAGGTGTGGTGTGGCTGGCCAGCCAGCACAGCGGGACATCTCCTTATAAATAGGCAATAACCCTAGCAGCAATCTACCCTGTGGAATTGGTCTTGGAACTCGGTAATGTGTGGGTCTTGTGGGCTACCCCCTGCGTAGATTTTTTTTTTGTCTTTTGCTAGCACAATTTTTTTTACTCAGTCTGTATTTTGAGGTCTTGACTGCTTTATTATGCATTAAGAGGTACCCAAATGTGTGTTATATATATATATATATATATATATATATATATATATATATATATATATATATATATATATATATATATATATTAGGACTTTCTGATCATCATTATCCAGTTGTGGTACAAATTTTGGGTAACTTTGGGCCCCGAGAGCTAGGAACGCCTCTGTTTTTGGTCTTTTTCCTTAGTTTCTATATTTCGCTAGGTGAGGCACAGAATACTCTTAATTATGTAAAGTTGTTTTATTTTCATTTATAATTATTCTATGGGCTATTCGAAAAAGTTTTGCTGCAGAGCCTCAGCAGGCTTTTCTCTAGATAGCTCAAAGACTGCTTGTTTGTCAGAATTTGTGAAAAGAAACGTATATAATTCAGAACATTCTGTCTCTTACCTGTATAACTACACTATCATAGGTGCAGGAGATTCTCTGGAAAAATGTTATTTTCTCCATGCTTACCAAGCAGCAGGCTGTTTGCTCTGCGCTGGCTCACTGGTAAACGCATCCAAAATATTGGATGACCCCCAATGATTGAATGTGTGTTTCCGATACAATTTCCTCCTCCGTGCTATAGTGCATATGTGTATATATATATTTTAAACATTAGCATAATGCACTGTGCCATATTGATTATATGTGTTATACACCACTATGTATATCTGTAAATTTGGGATATTGAGTTGTTGCCTCCTTTGTGATATAATTTTTTGGTTTACCCAGTCATGTACCCCCCATGCCTACAGATCTATCTTTCTGTTAAAGCGGAACAACCACTACTTTTTGGGGTGGGTGAAGCCCTCCCACCAGGCTGCCACCCACCCCCGGGACATCCACTTTTGTGACGCCCCACATTGCAAAAACCCCGGAGTCCCTGGGTACTGACCTGCATCCGGCAGCCTCCTGCCCCTGTGCAGCTTCATGCCCGAGCTTCCTGTAAGCTCGGGCAGCTTCGGAACGGGGGTTATGCCGAGCGCGGCATCCCCTGCGTGTATGTCCATAGGAATCTAAATCTATATGCACTTATGTGTATAGGGATGCGAGGGATGCCGTGCTCGGCGTAACCTCCGTCCCGAAGCTGCCAGAGCTTACAGGAAGCTCGAGTCTGAAGTGGTGTAGTGGGGTCACAGGCGCAGGAGGCCGGCGAATGCAGGCGAGTACCCGGAGACCCCGGGTTTTTCTGTTGCGGGACATCCCAAAAGCAGATGTCCCGGGGGTGCGTGACAGCACGGTGGGAGTGCTCCACCCACCCCCAAAAATGGAGCTTGTTCCACTTTAAATGTAGAATTGTTGGGATATTTTCCAGCATGGGGTCTTATGCTGATCTCGGTAGCAGGAGGCTTCCATATGTAAATGCTTTCTCACACATCTGTTCAGAACAATGGATCTGAACAATGGAGAGTCATTAGTGTCATAAGCCCATTGTTAGCTTGGTATTCACTATCTTTGGTGCATCACAAAGTGTTGATGCAATGAGATACAAGTTTCATTCTGAACTCTTGCTACATCTGTATGTCATTTATCTGCCTAGCTTTGAGGAGGGTGTCCTGGGGCATTCCTAGGCTTCACGGTAGCTATTTCCTATCTGTGGAGGTGGTGTATGGCTCAGCAAATATGAGAATGGAGGAGCCACAACAATGTGCAACGAGGGGCATTGGATCAAGCGATGCAACTCTGTTCCCCATAGTACTGCTTGCACTTCGCCTTTATGGAGGAGCATGTGAGCAGCGCCGCGCAATGAATTGCGACAGGGCAGAGCCTGACACAGGATTTTAATTGACTGCCTCCTGGCAGCTCGGAGAGTGGTGATCCCGGCGATATGGGTAACAGTGCTTCCCAGCCAGCGAGTGGTGCAGGGCAGTATAAAAAAAAGATGTTCAGCTAGGGGTCCTGAATCTACCATCAGACCTAGACCATTCAGTGTATTTATGTTATGCCAGGGAGGAAACGTGAGCAATGCTTTTGCAGTTCAGTAGTGGTTATACTAAGTTGTTCTGCAGCTAGAAGGTCACACTGAGTTACACGGAACTAGAGGTAGTCTGCAAGAACCCCTTGATGGGAAATGTGATGTATTTCCAGGAGACATAGCAATTGATGCCCTACAGTCAGACAGACCAGATCAGGTGTTTAATCTAAAGTTAAGGTTTTACTGAATTTAGCTCTTCAGTTCAAGTGGTTTCCAGGTTATGAAGCTCTGCTGTGGAGGGGGATATAAGGTTGAATGTGCTTTGTTTCTACAGGAAAAAGCTTTACCATTATGTCAAGCTACAAGCATCTGAGCGGTGCTCAGAAGCGTAAAAAAAAGAGAGAGGAAAGCCAGAAACATGCCAAAATGCCCAAAATCAGTAGTTTCTTCAATGCCCCTTCTTCTGCAGAGAGCTCTGTTACTATTTCACATACAGAAGATTTAGAAGCAAGGGCTGAAAGTCTTTGCTCCTCAGAGAATTCAATACAGGAACTGGCGCAATCCAGAGATCATCCTGCAGCAAGTACAGTTGAGCAAATGGCACGTGTTACTGAAGCTAGCACGGAAGATATTTGTGAAAAACAGGCAGACCAGCCAGGCACTTCTGGATTGGCTAGCGAAGAATTCGTTATGCCATTTGATAGCAGTACGAGTCCTATCAACCTTGCTTGTGAAAAATACATAACAGACAGAGCAAATTTCCCAGTTACTATAACAGACTCGTCTGTTAAGATGTTTATAATTACGCATGGCCCTTGCAGACCACCAGGACCATTTCCTAGAGATAATGACGACAATAAAAGATGCTTTTCTGCGAAGTATTATGAGAAAATAACGAAAACAGGTCAAAAATTTCCAGTTTCTTGGCTTTGTTACTCGCCAAAATTAAATGCAGCATACTGTGAGCCATGCTGGCTGTTTGGTGATCGAAGAAAATTAGGATTTTCCCCAGCTTGGGCCAGAGGACTTAAAAACTGGAGAGGCTTATCGCACAAAATACAACGCCATGAATGTTCACAATCTCATCTAGAAGCTTGTGTAGTTTATGATCAGTGGCGAAGAAAGGGATCAATTGACCTGCAAACTGAAAATCAGTTAAGAAAACAACATAATTTCTGGAGGCAAATTTTAAAAAGAATAGTGAATGTTACCCTAACAATGGCCATGGCTAACATGCCATTTCGGGGTCACAGAGAAAAAATTGGCAAAATCAATAGTGGTAATTTCCTGGCAATTATAGAGTTACTAGCACTCTATGATCCCCTGCTTAAGGAACTGCTGGAACTGCCAGAGGGCACAGCAAAATACTTTAGTCCCAGAATTCAAAACGAATTAATAGAAATTTTGTCAACCAAAGTAAAATCTGAGATTTTATCTCAAGTGAATGAAGCTCACTTCTATTCGCTGATCATGGATACAACGCAAGATGTATCAAAAACTGATCAGATGAGCCAAGTAATTAGATACGTGTCTGTTGAAAGGAATGCAAATATGAGAGCCACGAAAGTTCGCATCCATGAAGCCTTTCTTGGATTTCAAGCCATTCATGACCAGCGTGCTGCTGGTATAGAGAAAGAGATCCTGGAATGCATTGACAGCAATGGCCTTTCCATTCATAAGTGCCGTGGTCAGGGCTATGATGGAGCTGCCACAATGAGTGGCATCTATTCTGGTGTGCAGGCCCGAATTTTAGAAAAAGAACACAATGCTATGTATGTTCACTGTGCAGCACATAATTTGAATCTTGTTCTTCAAGATGCTGTTTCAGAAATTACAGAAATTTCAAACTTTTCTGATATATTGCAACATGTCTATACATTTTTTGGGGAAAGCATACGACGTTGGGAGCTTTTGTCATCATTTACAAGCAGTTCATCGGTCACACTAAAAAAATTATGTCCCACACGCTGGTCTTCCCGTCATGAGTCGCTGCTTGCCCTAAGATTTCGTTTTTCTGATGTAATGATGGCATTGTCAAAAATCATCCTTATTTCATCCAAAAAAACTGAAATAAATGAGGCAATGGCTCTTAAAAAGAAAATGGATTCATTTCAGTTTGTTTTTTTGGTTGTCCTTCAGACAAAAGTATTACAGACTGTTAATGCACTGTCAACCATGCTGCAGGCAGAAAGCATGGATTTATCTAAGGCAACTAATTTAATAAAGAATGCAGCTGAAGAACTTTCACAATTCAGAAATCATTTTGATGAAGCGAAAGAGAGCGCTATCTTGTTGGCACGCAGCTGGGGCATCTCCCCAGCTTTTGAAAGTAAGCGATTATCAAAAGTTAAAAAGCATTTTGATGAGTACGGATGAGAGATTGCACATTCCGGAGGACCGATTTAAAGTCACCGTGTTCTATGAGTATTTAGACATCATTGTAGGTCAGCTGTCAAACCGATTTAATGGAATGAATCGGGTTGTGCAGTATTTTAGGATACTTCAGCCTGCAGATCTGGCATCTTCCTCAGATGAGGAATTATATGAGGCTGCATTACAGCTGCAGAAAAAGTACAACCAAGATCTTTCACCAGCATTTCCAGCCCAGCTTCTGAGTTTTAGATGTGCTCTAAAGAATGACATTCAAAAATTGACATCTGTCAAGGACCTTGCACATTTACTGTTAGTCGAAAATAGCCTGCTATCGTCAAATCTACCGGATGTGTGCATAGTCTTACTTTTATTCCTAACCTTGCCAGTAACGGTAGCATCAGCAGAAAGATCCTTCTCAAAATTAAAACAAATTAAAAACTATCTAAGAAGTACAATGTCTGAACACAGACTCTCTGGTCTTGCCATTCTAAGCATTGAAAATGCAAGAGCCAACCAACTTGACATAGATGGCATTGTTGACCAATTTGCTGAAGCAAAAGCACGTAGGCGCCAGTTCTAACCTTCCTAACGTTTGTTATACTCCGTGAGTATGCAAGTTGAAGTTGAAGTTTTATTTTTTTTTTATAGAGATGGGTGGATTTTCCATACTTATTTCCAGATTCCCCTGGAATGTAATTTTTTTCGTAAATGCCAGTTTTGTTAATGTTTTAATCTAGGATTTTAATTGGCTATCAAAACACCTCTTTTTACAATGAGACTTAATCTTCTCTTAAAAAAAAAATTCACCCATCTCTATTTCAGAGTTCTGGTTTCAAAGTTCCATTTGTTGCATCTGCATGAATGCATCAGTTCTTTATGTTGTTTAAAAACGTTTTCTAAGCCTTTTGCAGACCTGTATACAGCTGTATCATACACCATTCACATGTCTTTGCAGGTGTTGTAAGGGGTTAGAAGCTACTTTGCCCTGTCCATATTTTGCAGAGGGCAAGTGGCAACTATTTCCTTTACAGTAGTTAACTGACAATTTTATTGGCCATTTTAATACTGAAAATATATCTACGCGTCAGTCACTAAAATGTATTTTGCTATATCTGTTTAAATATATACCATTATGGTATATTCTAGTTTAAAAAACAAGCACGTTATGGTGAATGGCAGCTGTATGCACACATGGTAAAAGGCATTCAAAGTCTCACTCAACTAATTTGTGTTATTTACATTATAGGTTGCCACATCTCAATATTTGCGGAATGTTTGGCCACAGTTTTGGTTTTGAGTTCAAGTTTCAGAAGTTTAGAATGTTTCCAAGTTTTTCTGTTATTTTCAAGTTTGGGAGTTTTTGCTGGGAACACCACCATTCTCTGTTGTTCAAAGTTCCAGGTAATGTTTATCATACTAAAGTGAATAAATGTTTAGGATCACACTGTATTGGGGATGGCATATAATAATAGTTTCACTTTTTTAGGTTGAATTCATTTTATCTATTACTGCAATGCAATGCTGCTTTCTCCTGCAATGCTGCTTTCTGGTAAGTCTATTTTTTATTGCCTTCGCCATATAAATTAGTAATTGGGGGGTGTGGCTGTGGAGAGGGTGTGGCTGTGGAGGGGGTGTGGCTGTGGAGGGGGCGTGGCTTAACATGCAAATTTTTGACGCGCTACGCGCGCCACCTATTCCCCTCCCTTCTTCGGGGGGGGGGGGGGGCCCTTTGCTCAATTTTGCTATGGGGCCCTGTGAAATCTATGTACGCCCCTGATCCAAATCATACCACATCATCGGTAAAACATGGCGGAGGAAGTGTGATGGCTTGGGCATGCATGGCTGCCAGTGGCTCTGGGTCACTAGTGTTTATTGATGATGTGACACAGGACAGAAGCAGCCGAATGAATTCTGAGGTATTCAGAGCCATACTGTGTGCTCAGATCCAGCCAAATGCAGCCAAACTGATTGGTCGTCGTTTCATACTACAGATGGACAATGACCCAAAACATAAAGCCAAAGCAACTCAGGAGTTTATTAAAGCAAAGAAGTGGAATATTCTTGAATGGCCAAGTCAGTCACCTGATCTCAACCCAATTGAGCATGCATTTCATTTGTTAACCCCTTCACCCCCGGAGCTTTTTTCGTTTTCGTTTTTCGCTCCCCTCCTTCCCAGAGCCATAACTTTTTTATTTTTACGTGAATATGGCCATGTGAGGGCTTATTTTTTGCGGGACGAGATGTACTTTTGAACGATACCATTGGTTTTACCATGCCATGTAATAGAAAACGGGAAAAAAAAATCCAACTGTGATGAAATTGCAAAAAAAGTGCAATCTCACACTTGTTTTTTGTTTGGCTTTTTTGCTAGGTTCACCAAATTCTAAAACTAACCTGCCATTATGATTCTCCAGGTTATTACGAGTTCATAGACACCTAACATGTCTAGGTTATTCTTTATCTAAGTGGTGAAAAAAAATTCCAAGTTTGCTAAAAAAAAATTGTGCGATTTTCCGATACCCGTAGCGTCTCCAATTTTCGTGATCTGGGGTCAGGTGAGGTCTTATTTTTTGCGTGCCAAGCTGGCGTTTTTAATAATACCATTTTGGTGTAGATACATTCTTTTGATCGCCCGTTATTGCATCTTAATGCAATGTCGCGGCGACCAAAAAAACGTAATTTTGGCGTTTTGATTTTTTTTCTCGCTACGCCATTTAGCGGTCAGGTTAATCCTTTGTTTTTATTGATAGATCGGGCGATTCTGAATGCGGCGATACCAAATATGTGTATGTTTAATTTTTTTGTAATTGTTTTATTTTGATTGGGGTGAAAGGGGGGTGATTTGAACTTTTATATATTTTTTATTTTTTTTATATTTTTTAACACTTTTTTTTTTTAATTTTGGCATGCTTCAATAGCCTCCATAGGAGGCTAGAAGCATGCACAACTCGATCGGTTCTGATACATAAAGGTGAAGTACAGATCACCTCTATGTAGCAGAAATCCAGGTGTACTTTGAACGCCGGCCACAGGGTGGCGCTCAAAGCAATCGGCCATCAACAACCATAGAGGTCTCAAGGAGACCACTGGTTGTTATGGTAATGCACCGCTGACCCCCTCATGTGACGGGGGTCAGCGGAGCGAGCACTTCCGACCGCGCGGCCGGGAGCGCTAGTTAAATGCCGCTGTCAGCGCTTGACGGTGGCATTTAACTAGTTAATGGACGCGGGCGGATCGCGATTCCGCTCGCGCTCATTGCGCGCACATGTCAGCTGTACAAAACAGCTGACATGTTGTGGCTTTGAGGTGGGCTCACCGCCGGAGCCCACCTCAAAGAAGGGGATCTGCCAGCTGACGTACTATTCCGTCAGCTGGCAGAAAGGGGTTAAAGACTAAACTTCAGACAGAAAGGCCCACAAACAAACAGCAACTGAACACCACCGCAGTGAAGGCCTGGCAGAGCATCAAAAAGGAGGAAACACAGCGTCTGGTGATGTCCATGAGTTCAAGACTTCATGCAGTCATTGCCAACAAAGGGTTTTCAACCAAGTACTAAAAATGAACATTTTATTTAAAATTATTGAATCTGTCCAATTACTTGTGGTCCCTTTAAAAACAGGGTGGCACATGTTAAGGAGCTGAAACTCCTAAACCCTTCATCCAATTTTAATGTGTATACCCTCAAACGAAAGCTGAAAGTCTGAACTTCAACTGCATTTGAATTGTTTTGTTTACAATTCATTGTGGTAATGTCTATAACCAAAATTAGAAAAATGTTGTCTCTGTCCAAATATTTATGGACCTAACTATAATATATATATATATATATATATACATACATACATACATACATACATATACACACACACACACACACACACACACACACACACACACACACACACGTAGATGTATACACACAAACACAAAAAAAATAAAAGGGAACACTAAAATCCCACATCCTAGATACACGGAATGAAATATTCCAGTTGTAACTCTTAATTCATTACATAGTGGAATGTGTTGAGAACAGTAAAACCTAAAAATTATCAATGTAAGTCACAACTAATATCCCACGAAGGTCTGGAGTTGGAATGATGCTCAAAATCAAAGTGGAAAATGAAGTTACAGGCTGATCCAACTTCAGTGGAAATGCCTCAAGACAAGGAAATTATGCTCAGTAGTGTGTGTGGCCTCCACGTGCATGTATGACCTCCTTACAATGCCTGGGCATGCTCCTGATGAGGCGGAGAATGGTCTCCTGAGGGATCTCCTCCCAGACCTGGACTAAAGCATCCCCCAACTCCTGGACAGTCTGTGGTGCAACGTGGCCTTACTGCCTAGGTGGTCCAGAGGGTACAAAATATTAACACTTAATTAATATATAAAAGGTACCTAGCCTAGGATATTATCGTGACCTTCCAACCGTTAGTACTTCTCTGTAGTTACTAGGAAAGTGATCAGGCACCTCCACAGTTCCCAAAACTCAAGTGAAGCTTGCAAGAAGAGCCCTGACTGATGACTATATGCACGGTAACACAAAGACATCCAGGTATACAATATTGGATGCACCACCTAAACAATGACAAAATGAACAGCATCATACCCACCTTTTTGCATATTTCAATAATGAACCCAATTTCTCATAATACAAAGTCAGTATGTCATAGCAGGCTGCAATGCACATCACAACCACTAGGTGGACACATGCTTATGCCATGTGTGTCTATGTCTCCTGACCGAGCAGTACGAAATGATGTTTTTTTATTCAGAGCTGTTTATTTCATGCCCCTCATCTTGGCATATGTTGAGCCAAGAGGATGGATAAGGATATGTTCACATTGATTTTCTTTTCAGCAGTTTTTGGAGCCGAAACTCTCCAAAATCCTCCTCAAAAACTGATCTTCATATGAGGATTTTTTTTTAGGTTTTTTTTTCCTGAAAAGGTTCTGAAAAAAGCATGGGGGAATAAAAAGCAGATCTTCAAACTAAGCACCGTCCAACCAAAAGGCGACAAACAACTCTTCAGGAAAAAAAAAAATCAATCTTTAAAAACTCTTCAGGCAAAGAAAAAAGCCTTCAAAACCTCAGAATTTAGACTGGCGGTTGTTTTCCTGAGACAGCGTCACTGGCAGCTTTGCCCTGGTTCTCATGGCAGTTCCGCGGTTGGGCGTTATCTCTATATTTTAGGAATAGAAAGTGGGCGGCCTTGAATGACAATGTCACTTTTAACCATTTCAAGGTTTCTGAACATTGAAGTGGTTAAAATGAGTGAGTCAAAATGGAAGCTGTACACAGCAACATTGTTTTGACATTGCTGTGCATTTTGTACATTTTATGGGGTGATTTTTCAGGCAGATTCCAGGTGGAGTTTCCTGAGCAGTTTCTGCTAGAAAAACTAATGATTTTTTTAATTCCTCAAAAATCTCAGTGTGAACATGGCCTGAGGAAGGACACCTCTATAAAATGTGAAACGTCGTTTTTCCTTATGCCATTATTTCCCTTATCAACGATCACAAAGTTAACACTTTAACAGTGTGCGGAGTTCCAAATTTAGTGCCAAATTTACTTTGCAAATGTTTGACTTATTTTCGGGTTTCCTCACGTTTCTCCATCTCTGATTAGCTCAGGACTACAGATGAGCGATAGCTTCACGCTACCCCAGTCTAAGGTCAGCACTCCCTGGCCATGGACACGAGCTGCATTACCTTCCAGGATCCCCGGCTCTGCTTAGGATTTGTCAGGCTGACATCACATCACTTGTGTGCTGCATAAATGACTTCATGTCAGACCACAGAATCATTCGTCATGCTGGTGAGCCTAGAAACTCAAGAAATTTGTGCAGCTCCTGTCCACAGCGAAAAGACAATTAAACTGGACCGTGGTCTGAGGTGGTGCAAAGACACAGGACTACAGCTACATACAGGCTCAGAAGCTTAGCACCCTTCAGGCCTAACTGGTTTCAGAAAAGCTCTGTTCCCTGGATGAAGTTTGTTTAAAAAACACAAAATTGTGCTTTAGTTATCCTCCCTGGGTCCAGCACGGAGTCTGCTGCTACCACTGTGTGTTATTGTCTGCAGCTCTGACCCTACTTCAACAGCACTGCAGCCAATCAGTGACTTACAAAAACAGCGTACATTGCGGTATTACAATGTTTCCGTAATTTACTTTTATTTCTATGTG
This sequence comes from Ranitomeya variabilis, assembly GCF_051348905.1. Taxonomy (NCBI): domain Eukaryota; kingdom Metazoa; phylum Chordata; class Amphibia; order Anura; family Dendrobatidae; genus Ranitomeya; species Ranitomeya variabilis. Next base: position 604,235,216 of record NC_135236.1, read on the forward strand.
AAGTCTGCTAGGCTGTTTACAGAGTCTTGACCACCTGGGGCACTGGGGCATATAGGCAAAATGGCTATGACAGGAATACCTCCAACTTCTAAAAGGAATATTAGGTTGTCCACTACTAGGACAAGCCCTTTCTAAATGTTTCACCCTGGTAAAATAAAAACAAGCTTACAGTCGTCTCCCGTGCCCATGCCGTTCTTGCGGTGTTGGTACTCGCAGTCCCGGGGCTCTCGTGCAGTTTTTGTGACTCGTGATGAGCGTTCGGGCGTCCTCCGAATATTTGTTAGTGCTCGGAGATTTAGTTCTCCTCACCGCAGCTGAATGTTTTACATCTGTTAGCCAGCATAAGTACATGTGGGGATTCCCTAGCAACCAGGCAACCCCCACATGAACTTATGCTGACTAATAGCTGTAAATCATTCAGCTGCGGCAAGAAAAACTAAATCTCCGAGCACTAACAAATACTTGGAGGACACTCGAGCGTGCTCAGGAAATCTCGAGTAACGAGTATATTCGCTCATCACTAGTTGTGACACATGAGCCCGGCGCCCAATCAGCGCTGGCTTCACGGTCCCTGTTCTTTGTCGAATTGAGTAGGAAGAGAAAGTGCGGCTGACAGCTGATCTCTGACTTCCTCTTCATGTTCAATTAATCAGCGAGCAGGGACAGTGACCAAGGCGCTGATTGGGCGCCAGGCACCACGTCACAACAAAAGTACGAGAGCGCCCGGGAGAGAGCCAGTGCCATCACCGCGGGAACGACGCTGGCACGGGAGGAGAGTGTAAGCTTTATTATTTTATCAGGGCCAGGCGCGGGTTATGACAAGGAGTTGCCAAGTAGTGGGCAACTGCTTTAAGTGTTCACATCACACCCTTTCTGACTCAATATGATATACAACAAAATAGCATTAGTAATTTTCAGTATGGACAGTCCTTTAATGAAACCATGGTGGTGGAGGAGTTGGCATGCAATGAAATAGTGTAGATATTGAAGGGGCAGTGCAAAAATTCAAAGGTTCTGGCCCTGGGGGGGGGGGGGGGGAATCAAGTATACCACTAATCAAGAATATCGCTAATCAAGAATACCACTGTGGCCGTTTATCACTTATACAGGACACAATAACGTATATACACTATTGTGCCCAGCAAAAAAGACAAAAACACCATCCGATAGTGACTCAGTCCAAAGTTTTTACATTTTGCATCCTGATTGCCTCAATTGAATTTGTAACCTGAGGGGAGGGTTATAATACAGTCAAGGACAAAAGTGTTAGCCCCCTTGAAGTTATTCTAAAAAAAAAAGAAGTATTTCTCCCAGAAAATTGTTGCAATTAAACATGTTTTATTATACACATGTTTATTTCCTTTGTGTGTAGTGAAACAACATATAAAACAGAATAAAAGGCAAATTGGACATAATTTCACACAAATCACCAAACATGGCCTGGACAAAATTGTTGGCACCCTCAACTTAATATTTGGTTGCACATCCTTTGGAATAAATCACTGCAATCAATCTCTTCTTATAACCATCAACAAGCTTCTTACACTTGTCAACTGGACTTTTGGAGCACTCTGCTTCTGTAAACTGCTCCAGGTCTGTCATATATGAAGAGTGCCTTCTCCCAACAGCAATTGTAAGATCTCTCCACAGATGTTCAATGGGACTTAGGTCCGGACTCATTGCTGGCCACTTCAGAACTCTCAATACATTTCTGGGTGCTTTCTGAAGTATGAATGGAGTCATTGTCCTGCTAGAAGACCCATGATCTACGACGCAAACCAAGCTTTCAACCATGACTAACATTTTCAGGGAATCGTAACCCCCTGAAGGAATGCTCAGAGGAGAGCATTAACACTATGTGAATGCAAGATTACGGTCGGTGAGGACATCTTCTATCACACTACATTCCAATTTGTAGCCAAGTTACATTTATTTGGATGATGCAGTAAACTGAAGCTTGCCTTTCGGAAGTAAAAACAATTGGTCAACGCTGGGTTGAAATTACCTTGTTTTTGGTTGAGGTCAGCAGGAAGATGTGGCGAGTGGGAACTGTGACTGAATGGCTCGTTGTATGGAATGAGAGGAGTGAGAGGGTGGACCCCATGCGATGGCTGCACCACAGGAACCTTACTGGACTAAAAGACAAAATAAAACATTGGATTATATCCCTAAGAATCACAAAGTTTGGGTTTTATTTTCTAAATGACAGCACTAACAGCAATGCACAACTTTTCATTGTAATTTAGAAGTCTAAAAATAACTAATAATACAATCCTCATATTAAACAAATGTATAATATAATGTTCATTAATTCTCATTTAACGGTACAAAAACAACTGAGTGTTCTTCTGTGTTCGGGTGCGCTCACATCTGTGTTTAAACTCGGCAAGTGCAATGTGGGAAAACCGTCGCAGGACATATGGATTATCGGCAGACAGGATTTCTTTATTTTTTGTTTTTTCTTTCTTTGGATATTTATAAATGGGTAAAAGAGGGTTGGGGAGTTTATTGATCAAATAAAGGACTTTGTTCTGTGCGTGTTTTTTTAATTTAAAATGACGGGATTAATAATGGGGGTGTCTTATAGACACCTCTCAATTACTACCTTTTTGGCTTGATGTCAGCTGACATTATAAAGCTGACATCAACCCCGATACTATTACCCCACTTGCCACCGCACGAGGGCAAGTGGGAAGAGCCAAGGCTAAGCACCAGAAATGGCACATCTAAAGGATGCACCATTTCTGGGGTGGCTGAGGGCTGATGTTCTTAGTCTGGGAGGGGGCCAATCTATCTGCGCTGACAGACCCGGAAAAGCTGCAGCCCGCCTGCCAGGGTCCGTCACTCAATGACGGCACATCACTAGCGCACGCCTGAAAGAGTTTAATGGCAGCATTAATGGACTGCATTACACCGAGCTATGCCGCGATGTAACGCAGTCCGTCTAACAGACTTTTAAAACGTAATGTGAACCCAGCCTAAGAAGAAAAATTTTGAACCCACGCCATTTTTTTCTTTTATTTATTAAATTAACAGCTAAACACATGTGCAGTAAGCTACACATGCACTGCACTGATTATATATCTCAATTATATCTTTCTATCTATCTACATATCTATTCTATCCATTCTCTCTCTCTCTATAATTGTTTTATTAGTTCAAAACCTAGCTTGAAATGACAAAAGAATTACTGTATGTAAAAGCTGATGTTAAAAACGCATTGCATACAGATTGCATATGCATGTCATATGGATGCTAGGTGAGAAAAAAAAAGGTACACTCGCATGACATACAGATGCTAGGAGACAAAAAAGGCACACTCGCATGGCATACAGATGCTAGGGGACCAAAAAGGTACACTCATGGCATACAGATGCTAGGTGACAAAAAGGCACACTCGCATGGCAACAGATGCTAGGTGACAAAAAGGCACACTCGCATGGCAACAGATGCTAGGTGACAAAAAGGCACACTCGCATGACATACAGATGCTAGGTGACAAAAAAGGCACACTCACATGGCATACAGATGCTAGGTGACAAAAAAGGCACACTCGCATGACATACGGATGCTAGGTGACAAAAAAAAAAAAATGCATGACACTTGCCTGACCCTCTCCAACTTTTCTGGCTGAGAATCTCAGCTACTTTATAAATGCAGATGTGAGCATACCCTTAATCTGAGTAATAAGATACCTGTGAGCTGGTGGCATCTGGGAATAGTAGAACGACTAAAGTAGGAATGATTATGAAGCCCCATTTTAGAAGTCATTACTCCAGCATATTGACTTTCACCAGTTTGAGTACGTTAAACTGGTCCCCACCTGGAATAGTGGTGGCTGCAAAAAACAATAGCCCCAATTCATCAAGAACGACATTTTTCATGCTGGTCTTGGTGAGGGGAGGGGATGGGGTGAAGCACCTGATTCATTACAAGGCACACACCTCTTAATAAATCAGGCAAGGCGCGAACTGGTGTGCGCTTCGCTACAAATCTTACTCTTAGGTAAACCTAGGTTATAGTTTATCATAAGCCCAATGGACAATATGTCTTCGAGGTTGTGTACTTTTTCATGATGGGAAAAAAAAAACCAATGTACTAAGATGATCTAAAGAACTTGCTTTTTCCTGTGAGATGTAATGGTAGACAGCCCTGCTCTAAGCCCAGATCTTTGCACCTATTGTGTACAGCATGGCTGAGCCATGTGTGATTACAAACACCTCCTGTTACTTTCATATCTGGAGTCAGTGTGGGGTGAAAGGGGATATACAGCAGTGCTGAGTATTATTACAAACACCACTTGTAGTTTTCATTTTAGGTCAGTCAGTGTGGTGGGAAGGAATGAGCTGACAGTTCTGAGATGCAGAGGTGTTTGCGATCACACTCAGCTCTGCTGTACACTACACAGTAGCTGCAGAAATCACCGTCATACATGGGAAGAAGTACAGGCTCCAAAGACAAATCTCTGGTAAAGCAGAATTGAATTTATCATAAACTTTACATGCTAGTATCTTCACAATGGAGATGAGAAATTAAAAAATATTACAAAATATGTTATGTTCAGCTCTGCAGCCACAATTCCAAGATGTAACCAGTTCAACATGCTCAAAGAGGTGAAAGAGTCACTTTAATACACGTTAGCTAATCAGGTTTACATGTGAATACATAAATTCTTATAATTACATAAGATAATAATATACATAATAGAAAAAAACTTATAGGATTTATTATAAATAAAACAAAAAACAAAGGTTCAGTATAAAAAAAAATAGCATTAAACACAGGCATTAGTGGAAGACTGAAAAATGATCCTGGGAGGATGGAAGTCCGAAATAGTTGAATTGAAGATTGAAGTTGAGAACATGTGAGACCTAGTGTAGATCACATGAAAGAATACTGTATGATGTCAAGTAAGGTGAAGGACTCTTGGTGCTGATAAGGTGACATACTCACAGTTTGCAATAAATTACTTATTCAAAAAAGGCAACATCATGTCATCACCAGTGGTCAGCATGTAACTAATTTCATCATGCAAAAAGGTCAAAGATTTAAGGCTATGTTGTTATCATATTTGGGGCCCAAATTTGGTTTACACACCAGGAAATAAACTTCCAGAATTATTACCGGTATTATTTTCATTACTGAAAATTGAGAATGTAATCATTACATTGTTTCTCTATGATCTACTTTCCAAAACAGGCAAACACATAAAATAGACTTAATAAAAGGCGCAACTAGAATTACTAATTCGGTGCAAACAAAAAAAAAAAGTTGGAAAACACCAAAAACGTGACAAAAAACATGGGCAAATACAATAATGATTTGGACCTTAGTGTGTACCTGTCATTTCAAGTAACTTTTCAGAATAAGCTTCCTTGTGTGTGTATGTAAGAAGAGAGACCGGATCTGGGGTACCTTTTACACGCCAGGCCGGAACGGTCACCTTTGTAGTTTGGAGGAAAGCTTAGAGACCCGGCCCGACCTTTGCACTTGACAGCAGTGGCCGGAGTGAGGATAAAAAGGGCTGAGCATTCAAAACGGCAGGCAGACTTGGCGGGAAGATGCATCGCACAGTAGGGGGTGATCCGTCCTCTGAGTACCGTGACAGCGCAGGGCCCCACTATAAAGTTCCGGCTGCTCCCTACAAAGACTGTGACTGGAATACAGTTTTCCTCCCGTTGGCCCCTACTGCTCAAGTAACTACACATCTCGCACCACCGCATAACGTGCGCGTGCCGCCTGAAATAAACCGGGTGACTTACCGAGAACTTTACCCTTACTCATCCGCTTACTTCTGCTGGGCTCCGTCCAGCCCCAGCAGTGCACAGGACTGCTCTTCTCCCTGCTACTCAGGACCCCGGGTAAGAAATCAAGGACTCTCCGCCATCGCCAGGAACCAATCCACCGACGCCTGCAACGTATCCATCACGTGCTGACCGTGTCGGCACCACCGTGCACATCTGAGACTCCTCACTCTGAAGCCGCCGGACCGATAAGTTTACTATTGTTATTATTGCTTATACCCTTTGCCCTCACTCCCTCCATCGGTGTAACGAAAGTGTTAATACCACCTGTCGATACCTTCTCTCCTCCCTGCGTGGACTATACCCCTGTTATAGTAAAGTTAATTTTAACCCTTGTTCTGCCTCCTATCCGTTACTGCATCCCGCAACCTGCTCACATGAACATGAGGAATAATGCTATTTCTGGCCAAAATATTACTTGTATCATGCATTTTCTCTAGATTTCAATTCTGTAAGCTCTGTCTCTAATTTTCAATTGTCTTTGAGCTACTGGGCAGAAACTACAAAAACTAGATGCTATGAGGTCCCCTATACATCATGCACAGAAAGAGGAATTTCTGTTCTTTTTTAGTTTAGCACATGTTCATAATAAGCAGTAGAATCGAGAACATTATAGAGCAGTACTGAGCAATGTGGATGTGACTCCAGCACTGGAGTGAGAAAACAGTTTGTGAAGCTGAAGTTATGTCTGCCTGTTTTTCACTGAGCAGAGTGCTCTTCACACCTCCTTTCACCTCTTTTTCACATAGAATATAATACAAAGCATAACCTGATAACCTCTTGCTTTGACAAGACTGAAAAAGCAGCTCAAATCTGAGTGTATTATGAATTCAGGGAGCAGGTGAAGAAGTGGCTCATTAGTGGAGAAAGAAGCAGCTTTATTTGGTAAGCTATATTATAAAGTTTCTTATATTTGCTCATATTAGTGGTTTATGTAAAGTTTGTTGAAACAGTGACCATTTAAATGATTAAGAATCAATCTCAGTTCTACTCTGCAACTGGAGGACTAGAGGCGCAGCTGTAGGTGGTGCATATGGCGCATTCATTGCTCTGACATGACTACTGCAGGTAATCTTATTTTCCCAGTGCTGTTTGCGTCTATTGCCTGTATCTCTTCAGCTGATTATGCTTCAACCCCACAGCCAAATGTCCCTATGGGGAAGTAGTAACTCAATAATTTCAAGAACTACAACAAAGTGCAAATTCTTGCAACTATAACACGGGAAACCTTGAGGTGATGCTGCCATCATAGGTTCCTTTGACAGCTTCATGGACATGCAGTGCTATTTTAGACATCAGAATGACAGGCACCAATATAAGCCTAAGGCTTGGGCTACACGGCGACTTGTGTGACAATTCTCAGACAAGTAGCACAACCAAAAACATCTGTGCAACCTGTCTGCAGCTTGCGGGCCCATGACTATTTTAGATCTTGATTTTGCTCTAAAGAAAAACAAATAGAGCTGTGTGCGACTGGTAACCAGAAACCAAAAAATCCAGCACATTTGTAAACATTTGCGACTATGTCGCAGTCTGAGGCGGTCGTAATTCACCACCATAGGAAAATTATTAAATAGTAGTCCAAAACTAGATGACCTCAGAATAGATTTACTGTGGACCTCGGGCTGGGCCAGTCCCGCAGTGTAATTGATAGCATTGTTCACCACTGAGGACATCATAGCGGAAAAGGAGCAGCAAAGCCAAACATTTCACCCTTTACGTAAAGGTCACACCTACATCTATAAATTAACATGCTGTGGACTTCAATCCTGCAGATCCTGTACATTTACGCTGAGGATGAATTTCGCAGCATGTTCATGACATTTCTTAAAACCTCGTGCACTTTGGAGGCATCATCCAAAGATCTAGCAGGACGGAGCAGCTTAAGACTATTGTCAACCATCACAATCAAGCAATGGTTGGGGATAATGCAAAGATGGAGAATATTTCATTCATTTATTATTTTATGCCTCCTCCTAAGTGCTGATAATAAGTGACTTAAGCACAATTCCTACCTTAGAGAAATGCCCAAATCTTAAGCATGACAGAATTCATTTTCGGACTGTGCTTTGTGTAAACCTATTTTTCCACCAAGGAGAAATTGCATTTTCGGAAGTAGCATTATCTAGATATCTTGCCACTTTGATATATATTTTACTAAAATAAGAATGTCCTTCTGAAGCCTTATTTCATCACATCAAAAGGACTCTGTGGTAAAAGCCAGGGAAGAATCTGAAGAAAGTAGCCAGTCCCTCTCTTAGCAGACCGTATGTCAAGGAACATTTTGTTAAGGGCAGCCTCAGTAGATTACGCCCAACACAGATTATCCGGACAACACCTGGTAGCCCATATTTCCACATTAGAAAACATTTTCAACCACTTAAGAGTGTACATAACACAGAACATGATGACAAAGGTATTTAAGGGCCTTTACAGACATGAGGTCTTACTTATGTAGGGTGTTTGTCCATTTCTATAAAATTGCTGGATTAGTAAACTTAACTGGCCCAACAAAATATTAAAGTTGCTTAATATTACCAGGCAGTCCACCCTTAAAGGGTGGTCCTAAGTAATCCTAAATACCGGTACCTATCTATTCAATTACATAATCTAAACTATTTTCTAATATACTTGCATTAAAAACTCCTTATCTTTCGCCTAAGTACACTAACTGCTTTTCTATTTTTTCCACTTCCTATTTAATGACTCTTTGTTTGAGAATTCCCAGTGCCTACTGGGGTACTCAAAGGGAGCATTATCTGGGGCAGAGGCTGCGGACACTGCCACAGCCCTGCCCCCTCCCTGAAATGAAGGATCATCAGTGACTGGGGGTGGGGCTAGTCCCTGCGTGACAAGCACAAAGACAGCGTGCTCTGTTGGCAGCTCAGACCAACAGTAACAAGCCGGCAACAGAATGCCAGGTGTGCAAAGACCAGTGATGTTACCTGAGGGGGGCGATGCTGGTCTCTGCACACTGGGTATTCTGACAATGCGCTGTTGCCGGCTCGTTACTTGTGATCCGAGCCGTCAACAGAGAAGGCGCTGTCGCTTAGGGACTAGCCCAGCCCCTGAAACGAGCGTCATTGATGATGCTTCATTTCAGGGAGGGGGCAGGGCCTGCAGCAGTGGGCGCAACCTGTGCCTCCTAATAACGCTTCGGCAGCACTGGGATTCTCAAAGCATCATAAAGCAAAGTGAAAAAAAAAGCAGTTAGTTAGGGAAGGATAGTGAATTTTTTAATTCAAGAAAGATATTAGTAGTTTAACAAAACAGATAGGGATTTAGGATGAAAATTATTTGTACTTTGGATCACCGATCACATTAGATGGCAGACAGCCAAACAATCATTTGGCCAACAGCTATCTTCCCCATACATAGGAACACGTGGCTTGGCCAGAATGCTCTGGTGTTCCTTATGAGAAAGCTGCTACCAGACTCCTCTATTAAGACTTATTACATAGTAGCTTACTTTCATGTGAATTATTGATTTATGAAACAAATTAGAATGACGGTTAAAATTACTACACAACTTAAATATGTGAGACGTTTGGTCAAGAGCCATTTCTCCCTCATAAACGTGTACTGTATACTTGGTTTGGCCGCCACTGTGGGTGTTCTCAATGGTGAGAGGTAGGAATCTGCTGCCAGACACCTCTGTTGTCAGCTTCTCACGTGTGAAAAAACAATCACTTTTTGAAATACAACATGCTAAATTCTTCTTTCCCAAGATCATTTATCATGAAGTCCCCATACACACAGAAGAGTCGGCGAGTCCTGCTTAAATCAGTGGGCAGCCATGTGGCATCTTAAAACTCACTGACTCGGATGCTCAATTTCTGGGAGTTTACAGTGTTCGTTCTACATTTATAGGAAAATTTTACCAAGGGTTCCTGTAAACTCTAAGCTTATCTTAGGGGCTGTGTCATGACAGGTGACCCAGGAGCAGGGGCTTCTTCCCTGTCCCCAACGCTAGGGGCGCCCTAGCTCGCCCTGTTCCTCGTGTTACTTCTGATGGTGAAGATGCTGGGGCTGCGTACCTAGCCTTATCTCCTGAATCTGCCCTCCGACTGTTCCCTTCCCTCACCCAGGGAAGAGGAGTGCTACTGTGCACCGCAGTACACCAACCAGACGAACAAGGCAAAACGTACAAGGGGAACTGAAAACACCAGGCATACAAATATTCACTCACATAAAACAGAGGAATGCACTGAGGAGTGGAGGATGGGGAAAAAACAAAATAAGAGCAAGGAAGGGAATAATCATACTTACAAACCCACGCAACAGTCACAGATAAACCCACCAAACTGCTTCTCATATAACCACCAAAATACCTCTCCTCCAAGCCATGCAGCCTAAGCTAGCTCTGATGATATGTTTCAGTCAGGACCCAGATAATATAGGGGATAGGAGTGGCTAACCGTGCCCCAATATGGCCGATTAACCCCTGTAATGCCAAAAGAAATTAACACCATTTAAAAAGAAAGTGAAGAGATTCTTTTTAGCGCATGAGTAGGAGCAATCAGATGCTGCAGTCTTCAGACTCCTCTCTGTTGTGGTAACCCCATGACAGGCTGATTGCATGCTAATATATAAAAGTACAGAAAGCCAACATGAAAGTTAGAGAACACAAATACTAAAAGAGTTCATGAACAGCTTCAGTCTCAATTGGTACCGGAGTTTGCAAAGTTCTATTGACAGCTGAAAAGTGAGATCCACCAAAACTGCAGTCAAAATTATACAAAACCTTGACAAAAAAAACAGGGGAAAATCTTTTAAAAACTTGACAAAACAAACAGGGGATCGAGTTGATAAAAGAAAACTGTTAGTTAACAAACCACATGCAGCATGAATCAGAGACCGTTGACTGAAAGGTCTACCACATGTAAATGTTAAAATGGCTTCAGTTTCGTGCTTCGTTTTTTTGGGGGGGTTTATATGTAAAATTTGAAAACAAAATTATATATTTTTTACTTAAAAAGACAAAAAAAAACAACTATATCAAGACGTAAACATAAAACACAGCATGTGTTCACACTTCCTAAGAAACGGAAGAAGTTACAATCTTTCAGCTTCATTTTCATGAATACTAACATTAAAGACCTGGTGTCTTGGTAACTTCTTGCAAACTGTATGTATGTTTACATATAAATTTCATATTCTTCGTTGCTGGAAAAATCCAAACCCAAAATAGCTAATAACTCTGACTGCTAAACTCACTGTTTAACACCCAGAATGGTCTCTCCTCCTGTTGTGCTCTTCTGCAGATTACATCTTCACTTACCAGTAACCTGGTAAATGTCACGTAGTCAAACCCCCAAGGCAGTCTAGGTCACGTAGTCATCAGGGAATGTTCTTCTATTACGGTAGTTTCGCTCCATTGTGATTTGTGAACCCGTCTGTTTTCTCCAGCTGTTCAGTCACCTCCAATGGTGGCAGGATCAAATTCTTCCATAGTTTGGCTGCAGGCTCCATTATCTGGTCATGAGTCATGACCACCATTGCAAACTTAATAATGTGATCAATAATGTCTAATATATACTTGTATCTAAGTTTCTTCCAGTGTGAGATAGCCCATGACCACTAGCTGTAGCGTAGGATGTCTGAATGGTGCCCACCACGTTATGGGTTCTCAACAGGACCTCCAAGTGATAACCATCCCCTCAACTCTGAGTGACGCTCTAGGAGCCTACGGGTTATACAACAGAGATGTCCTAGAAGACCCCCTCTAACATTGCATTTCTTATACTGTATATGCCACCTTGGCCTGCAGTGTCTCTGGACTTTTCTCTGATCAAGCACAGCTAGGAAGTCAATGGTCGACAATCACAAATTTGCCCATATGCATTCAGCGTGACAGAACATTCCTCAGACTTCCATTAATAACCTCATTCGTAGCAGTCACGGTATATAAGTGCATGTAGCCCTGCCTGTGGTGCTCATACTTACTCTATACTGAATAAATTAAGATGTTTTGAAAATTTTGTTGAAATTTTTTTTATCACTAGCATGTCATTAATATAGGCTATTCTCACAAAATTAGAATATCATCAAAAGTTAATTTATTTCAATTCTTCAATACAAAAAGTGAAACTCATTATGTTTCTACTGAAACATTCCGATTGTGGAGCCTACTGAAACAGACTGTGTGACCTTTTCAAACGCTTAGGAAGCCTTTGCAGGTGTTTTTTGTTAATTATTCTAATTTACTGAGATAATGACTTTTGGGTTTTTATTGGCTGTAAGCCATAATCATCAACATTAGCAGAAATAAACACTTGGAATAGATCACTCTGTTTGTTATGACTCTATATATGAGTTTCACTTTTTGTATTGAAGAACTGAAACAGATTAATTTTTTGATGATATTGTAATTTTGTGAGAAGCACCACCTGTATGTCTATCCGCCCTGTGATTTCCATAATTGCATGACTTTTTCCTCTTGCATTTCAATGTTGAGGAGTGTACCAACATACGCAAAATGATGTTTTGAGCAGCTTCCAGGTCTTAGATCTACTGCTGTCAGCAATTTTACAAGGTCAAAACTGCTGACAGACGCCCTGTAAATTTATTTTGAATGTTGACAGTGACACCCCCTAGTGGTGACTGTCAGTGTGTGCACAGGCTGAGTGGATGCGAGTGCATATCTAGCCTGGGGATGGTAGTCTACAGGTCTACTGTGAAAGATGTGCCTTCCCAGCACGCTAACTATGTTGTGTTCCTACAGAAAGCACGTCTACCTCTGAGCACCATCATATAGTTTAGAAATAAACATTAAAAAATAGATTTTCCTGAATCGTCTTTCTTGGTGTCTTTTTGGAGTTTTTTGGTGACGACTGTCTACCAGAAGCTTAATTTTTAAGCTTGTACTGAGTAAACTATTGAGCTGACTCATGTCAGCCAATAGAGGAGTATTTGGGATGAGGGGTCATACTCGCCTACTCTTTGGGTCATTTTACTGTACGGGTTAAAGATACAATTGAAGTGGCAGAATACACAGACACTAACTATGGTTAACCACTACCTGTAACAGCGGGTATTGTCCCCACACAGTATACAGCTGCTAACAAGACAGACACCAGCAACAGAAAGTAAGACCTCCGCTCCACGGTGTAGGGTGTGGGGGGCAGAGCCGCTCGCTTGCTCCTACATATCGTGTATAACATGTGCTTGGATTTCTCGCACCACATGAACCAAGGTTAGGTTAATCTAATCTGAGGCCTCGGGAAGCTCTTCCCAAAAAGAGCAGGAATTTGCTACACCTGTAGGATACCCCATTCAGTGAGGCGATGCTACGCTGTGCGTGCTGCACAGCGTGCTCCATCTACTCTTTATTTTGCCCACACCTCTTTGCGTAGTCCATATTTTTGATTGGCTGGTGAGAAATAGCCAAATGGTTCTGGGAGGCCGAGTGCATGTGCTGAGTCTTGTGGTGTATTTAGACAGGACGATTTTTGCTTACCAATGCATTTGAAGGGCGCAGTGAGATATCCGTATAAATTAGATCAGATCACAATGAACGGACTGGCTGACTGCTCTCCCGACCCAAGCATGACAGCTTCAGTTATTTCTATGCAGCCCTCATGCTCGGATCAGGAGAGCAGCCAGCCGGTCCATGTTTTGCAGTGCGATTTATATGGCCGTCTGTGCCCTAAAGAGCATTAATTATCTATATATCATGTTCCACACTCACTCCCGGCCTGTTTACAGGCTACTACGATGGTTCTGTAACCAGTGTCATGTTATGTGATAATGGGCAATGTGCTGCTGATTACAATTAATTTTTGCCAGCATAAACGATCTTATCACCCACTGAACAAGTGTTTACTCGCTCACAGTATGGTGGCCACCATGGATGACAGTATGAGAATGTGGTTCCTACAAAACGCCCCCAACAGTGCTCCACTCTGTTGGGGTACATTGATGTCGGATAGCTTTAGCTTTGTTTTTGTGCTCAAGTGTAAAGATGTAACTACGTGTTCTGGCATTTTCATTTCAATGAACATGTACAGTAAGAGTTTATCTATACCTACCTGTGATGATCTAAAGGACTTCTGGCCAACATGTCAGGAAGTGCAGTCATATTATTTGGCTCCAAAAGCGGCCACAAAAAGGAGATAATGAATTGAGTCTAGGATGAGAATGTGATTTTTTTACTCACAAACTGAGATGACACAAGAACATCTACACTCACCTATATATTACAGCAACAGTCAGGAAAGAATGGACCCATGATCTGTAATGGAGTAGACATAGAAGACAACCTACTCGAATGATGTGAGACAAGTGTTTACACCGGAGAAGAACCACGAATAACATGGCTGAATAGCATCCGCAGTATTGGACATCAAGCACGGCGTTCACACAGACAGTGCAGGCGTGCTCAACGCTCAAGTCCCAGAAGTGATCCGATTTATTAAAAATACATGGATTCAGAAAGTATTCTACAAAGATTTCCTCTGATATCGTACAAAGAAAATGAAATCAAATTAGCGATAAAATGTTCGATAATCAATTTCACGGTTTTAGATGAAGAGCAGCATTTGCATTACTAATTATGAACACTGCGACACGAATATGTTCTCGCTCCAACGCTTCATCCATTATTGAACAATTGCCTGGGAAGACCATGGTGCACTCACAGAGCCAGGCCTGTTTAGGACTTGAATTTCCACTGCTCTCTTACCAGTCTGATCAAGCGCACTATCTCCATTTACATTACACAATTTTAGAAAGATGAACGAGAATTTTTCTGTTTGCTTATATGATGAAGGCTTCGTTCAGTCGCCAAACCCATCCACATTACACAACTGCCATGAATCCGTAGGATTATCAACCAGTGTACTGCGCCTTTAGCAAACAATCAGCAGCAATGAGGATTGGCCTGCGAGAGCGGAACGTCAAATTCTTACTTACAAGTTGTCCATACACAAGACATCCCTGTGTAGGCAGACTACCATCATGGAAGAGGAGAGAGGAAACCAGACATCTCTAGCATGATCTTAAATCCAACAAAGGAAGATGATTCCCCTACAAAAATGAAGATGTCCTTGAGGGCCAAGACTGTGCAGCAGCGGTGTATTTCTGTACATGTGTCCAGAAGGATGATCATCTTCTTCACCCCTACCATAGTCTCAGAGATCACAAGGATGCATAGAGCTGATTAGTGATTTCATCCTGCGCCATATTACTTGGAGATGCCAGTCAGTGCAAATCCCCCTTGATCTATGGACATTTTGTGTTCTAATGGGCAAAAAATGAATATAATGAAGCCAAGTATCCTCTTAAGGTTCATCTTCATCGACTATCACCATGTTGCCTATATGGATAAAATACTATTTTAAAGGTAGTTCAGGAACAAATAGCAGTGACCAGTATCACAGAGGTACTAAAGAGCCTGCTCGCTCCACAAATTATGAGCGGGTTAACGCTAAAGCCTTTGAAGAAGATATATGTGCACATAATGATTTATTTCAGGTTCGGTGACAGCAGGGAATGTGTCGTGCTAATAGTTGGCACCTCATTGATGTTCAACTAATTGCTACTTTTGTGTCTGAGCTTGTCGCACCTTTCTAATCTAATTATAACATTTTTGGTCCTCCAGCTATGTTTGTCTGGGAGGATAAGTATAGTATGTTTGTTATACATCCAACAGATACTAAAAGGACATGAATACCAAAATCATGCCTCAAGGTGCTCGAAGCCAGCGCTGTACTACATCTAATGACCCTCAGAGGCATAAGCAACCAGGTTTTGGCTAGGCAAAATAAAATCCCCATAAAGAGAGTCTGGTCACATTTTGTTTTTATTACCAGTATATGAGCTGGGTAAGCTTTTGTCACACACGCAAAAAAAGTGTGTGTATGCACACAGCGTATGCCAAAAGAGTGTGTGTGTATGCACACAGCGTATGCCAAAAGTGTGTGTGTGTGTGTGTATGCACACAGCATATGCCAAAAGTGTGTGTGTGTGTGTGTGTATGCACACAGCGTATGCCAAAAGTGTGTGTGTGTATGCACACAGAGTATGCCAAAAGTGTGTGTGTGTGTGTGTGTATGCACACAGCATATGCCAAAAGTGTCTGTGTGTGTGTGTATGCACACAGCGTATGCCAAAAGAGTGTGTGTGTATGCACACAGAGTATGCCAAAAGTGTGTGTGTGTGTGTGTGTGTGTGTGTGTGTGTATGCACACAGCGTATGCCAAAAGTGTGCGGCAGCTTCAGTGATTAGTGCTGATGTCACTGATGCTGTGCTGCCTCACAGCCTGAACTCGGATGACCTCTGGAGCATGGGAAAATGGCATTTTTCCATGCTCCAGAGTTCAGAGCAGGTCAGGCTGTGAGGGAGCGCAGCTTCAGTGACGGCACCGCTAATCACTGAAGCTGCGCTCACAGCATCTCCTCATTCACCAGTGGTTTTCAGCCGGGAAGGTCGCATCTTGGCACCAACTTGGTTGAAAACTGTATATACTCCAGATATGAAATACGGTGTGGGACACAGCGACGGACAGGTATGGGTATATTATTCGCTTGTTATTTTACTTTTATTACAGGAGATCGAGGGTGTCGCATGGATTAGCTGTATAATAAAGATGGGAAACTGTGTTTAGTGTTTTATTTCATTAAAAGACTTTATTCTGGCTGTGTCTTTATTTAACATGTACCAACTATAGGATTAGTAATGGATTAGTAATGGATAGGTGTCTTATTGACACCTCTCCATTACTAAGTCGGGCTTGATGTCACCTTACAATACAAAGGTGACATTAACCCCCAAATTATTACCCCACTTGCCACTACAGGGCTAAGTGCCGGAATTGGCGCCTTTTCTGGGTCGGCTGAGTGCTGATGTTTTTAGCTGGGGGGCAATAGCCATGGTCCCTTCCTAGGCTATTAATATCAGCACGCAGTTGTCTGCATAGCCTTTGCTGATTTTTAATTATAGGGGAAACCATTGTCATTTTTTGGGGGGTCCCCCATTTTAATAGCCAGTAAAGGCTAAGTATACAGTTGTGAGCTGATATTAATAGTCTGGGAAGCTCCATGGGTATCACCCCCTTCCCAGGTTATAAACATCTGCCCCAGTCGCTGGCTTTCCCTCTGCTTGTTGCGAAAACTGCGCGGGATCCCATGCTATTTTTTTTCCTAAAATAATCTTTTATTAAATACATGTCCAGTAATTTGCACACACACCTGTACTAATTGAATTTGTCACTGACATCTATGTATCTACCTATTCTATATGTATTTACTGTATGTAAACCATCTCTTCTATCCTGTCGGCTCCTGTAGTGATTTTACAGAAGCCGGCAGATGAATTACCGGCTTTTATTCTATCTTTCAGATATATACACTCACTGGCCACTTTATTAGGTACACCATGCTAGTAACGGGTTGGACCCCCTTTTGCCTTCAGAACTGCCTCAATTCTTCGTGGCATAGATTCAACAAGGTGCTGGAAGCATTCCTCAGAGATTTTGGTCCATATTGACATGATGGTATCACACAGTTGCCGCAGATTTGTCGGCTGCACATCCCTGATGCGAATCTCCCGTTCCACCACATCCCAAAGATTTCATGTTGTTTACGCCAAATTCTGACCCTACCATCCGAATGTCGCAGCAGAAATCGAGACTCATCAGACCAAGCAACGTTTTTCCAATCTTCTACTGTCCAATTTCGATGAGCTTGTGCAAATTGTAGCCTCAGTTTCCTGTTCTTAGCTGAAAGGAGTGGTACCCGGTGTGGTCTTCTGCTGCTGTAGCCCATCTGCCTCAAAGTTCGACGCACTGTGCGTTCAGAGATGCTCTTAGGCCTACCTTGGTTGTAACGGGTGGCGATTTGAGTCACTGTTGCCTTTCTATCAGCTCGAACCAGTCTGCCCATTCTCCTCTGACCTCTGGCATCAACAAGGCATTTCCGCCCACAGAACTGCCGCTCACTGGATTTTTTTTCTTTTTCGGACCATTCTCTGTAAACCCTAGAGATGGTTGTGCGTGAAAATCCCAGTAGATCAGCAGTTTCTGAAATACTCAGACCAGCCCCTTCTGGCACCAACAACCATGCCACGTTCAAAGGCACTCAAATCACCTTTCTTCCCCATACTGATGCTCAGTTTGAACTGCAGGAGATTGTCTTGACCATGTCTACATGCCTAAATGCACTGAGTTGCCGCCATGTGATTGGCTGATTAGAAATTAAGTGTTAACAACAAGTTGGACAGGTGTACCTAATAAAGTGGCCGGTGAGTGTATATGTATGTATATATATATATATATATATATATATATATATATATATATATATATATATATATATATATATATATATATATACACATATATATATATATATATTTTATTTATTTATTTTTTTTTTAACTGAAAAATGAAATATGAAATATTCTTCAAAACACACACACACATACATATATATGTGTGTGTGTGTGCGTGTGCGTGTGTGTGTGTGTGTGTGTGTGTGTGTGTGTGTGTGTTTTGAAGAATATTTCATTTTAAAACTATGTATAAATGACAGAGAGCTGCTGTATGTAAAGGTTCATGTTAAAAATCGCATTGCACACAGATTGCATATGGATGTCATACGGATGTTGCATTTAAAAATCACATTACACTCACATGACACTTGCATAGCACTCGTCCGTTTTTTCAGTCCGGAAATCAGACTTTTTTTCCTCGCAAATGGGTAGGAGCCCTTACTCTATACTTGCTATATATGCTGTGGAAAGATGTAACCAGGGCAAAAAGTCCAATCAAAAAGAAAGAGCGTGAGAGGATTGAGCTCTGAGCACAACAGAGGCTTTGAAGACCCCCTCAATTACACATGGAGGTGAATCTAAAAGGACTTGTTGTCATTTGGGAACTAACCCTGCTTAGTACGTTTGCCATTTGCAATTAAATAGAGAATTCTCTGTTTCGGCATGTACTGTGCATTGATCTAGACACGCTCTACTTCCAAATTACCAGAGTAGACTGGTGGAGGGTGGTCATCAGCTCATTAGAGAACTCATTAAACTCAAAAGGAAGAAGTTTGAAGAGTCTGACATCTTTCCTTTGTTGTCTTTTAAGCTTTGGCAAATCACATTCAGTTATTTGAAATTTTACTGAGAAACATAAAAAAAAAAAAAAAAAAAAAAAACTATTACACCTGAAGAGGAAGCAGAAATGTAATTCTTATATGTTTAATAGTTAAAGAGGAGACAGCTTCTACATGATCCCATATACATTAATAATCTCCAAAGTGTTGTAATAATGGCAGATTCAGTGCAAGCACTAAAACATTCTGAGAGGCACATAAAGATGCTAAAACTGTATCACACAATATATTATCTATAATCTAGAACCTCATAAATCTATATATATAATTGTCTAAGGGGTACTTCCGTCTGTCTGTCGGCAACTTCCGTCACGGAAATCCCACGTCGCTGATTGGTCTCGCCAGCTGCCCGTCATGGCTGCCGCGACCAATCAGCGACGGGCACAGTCCGATTAGTCCCTCCCTACTCCCCTGCAGTCAGTGCCCGGAGCCCGCTCGCTCCATAATCTCCTCCGGTCACCGCTCACACAGGGTTAATGCCAGCGGTGACGGACCGCATTATGCACTCCGTTACCGCTGCTATTAACCCTGTGTGTCCCCAACGTTTTACTATTGATGCTGCCTATGCAGCATCAATAGTAAAAAAATCTAATGTTAAAAATAATAATAATAAAAAAAAAACTGCTATACTCACCCTCCGTAGTCCGAGGATGCGCTTGCGCCTTCCGCCAGCTTCCGGTCCCAGAGATGCATTGCGAAATTACCCAGAAGACTTAGCGGTCTCGCAAGACCGCTAAGTCTTCTGGGTAATTTCGCAATGCATCCTGAAAACGTAAGATGGTGGCAGCCGCGCGCACATCGCCAGCGCGCCGTTGGATCCCAGGAGGTGAGTATGTAACTATTTTTTATTTTAATTCTTTTTTTTTTTTTTAACAGGGATATGGTGCCCACACTGCTAAATACTGCGTGGGCTGCGTTATATACTACGTGGGCAGTACTATATACTACATGGCTGCTATATACTACGTGGGCAGTACTATATACTACATGGCTGCTATATACTACGTGGGCAGTACTATATACTACATGGCTGCTATATACTACGTGGACAGTACTACACTGTGTTCCAAATTATTATGCAGAAAGAGTTTAGGAGTGATAAGGTTAGAATTTTTTTGTTTGTCATTTAAACTCATTGATGGTGATGTGTGTCAGGGTTCTTTATATCACTGAAAGCAATTGCAGATACCTGTGCAAATTAGTTTGGCAGGTGTGTCCAAATAAAGGCAAGACTACTTAAGAAGGCTGTTCCACATTATTAAGCAGCCTACATTTTTTGCCAAAATGGGAAAGAAAAAGGATGTGTCGGCTGCTGAGAAGCAACAAATTGTGGAGTATTTAGGTCAAGGCATGACTACAATCAACATTGCCAAGACACTTCATCGTGATCATCGCACAATCAAGAAGTATGTAGCTGATTCCCAGCACACACGTGTGCGTGCTGATAAGGAAAAATTGAGGGCTCTTTCCAACAGGCAATTGTGTAAGGTTAAAACAGCAGCTGCAAAAATGCCTTGTCATAGCAGCAGACAAGTTTTTGAAGCTGCTGGTGCCTCCAACGTCCCCAGAACAACAAGATGCAGGGTCCTTCAGAGGTGCGTAAGCCATCCTGTTGACCACCTCTATCCACTGCACACAAGCAGAAACGGCTCCAGTGGGCCAAACGATACATGAAGACTGACTTCCAAACAGTTTTGTTCACCGATGAGTGCCGTGTAACGCTCGATGGTCCAGATGGATGGAGTGGAGGATGGCTGGTTGATGGACACCCCATGAAAACACGGCTAAGGCGCCAACAAGGAGGAGGTGGAGTAATGTTTTGGGCTGGAATCATGGGGAGAGAGATTGTCGGCCCCTTTATGATCCCTGAAGGGGTAAAGATGAACTCCATAATCTATGTGGGGTTTCTAAAACAAAACTTCCTGCCATGGTTCAAGAGGAAGAACCGTGCTTTCCGCAGCAAGATCATTTTCATGCATGATAATGCACCGTCTCATGCTGCAAAAAACATCTGCATCTCTGGCTGCTATGGGCATAAAAGAGGACAAACTTATGGTGTGGCCACCATCTTCCCCTGACCTCAACCCCATTGAGAACCTCTAGAGCATCATCAAAAGAAGTGTCTATGATGGCGGGAGGCAGTTCACATCTAAGCAACAGCTCTGGGAGGGTATTCTGTCCACATGCAAAACAACTGAAGCAGAAACCATCCAAAAACTGACAAATTCAATGGACGAGAGAGTTTAGAAGCTTCTTTCGAACAAGGGGTCCTATGTGCAAATGTAACCTCACCTAGAATAAAGTTTTCACTTGAAAACTGTTTGATTTCATTTTGTAATAAGCTGATAATGCTTATAACTTTACAATTGACCATTTTTTTGTTCAAAATAAAAAAAAAAAGGTTGAAAACTCTGCTGTGCATAATAATTTGGAACATGCATTTTGAGTGTTTATTTTTTTTTTAAAAGATACTGTTTTCATAGGCAGTTTGTTCCAAAACATTGCAATTATACTAGAACTAGATTGTGGCCCGATTCTAATGCATCGGGTATTCTAGAATATGCATGTCCCCGTAGTATATGGACAATGATGATTCCGACTGTGCCCGTCGCTGATTGGTCGAGGCAACCTTTTTGACATCGTCGCCATGGCAACCATTATGACATCTACGTCGATACTGTGCCCGTCGCTGATTGGTCGAGGCCTGGCGGCCTCGACCAATCAGAGACGCGGGATTTCTATTATGACATCGTCGCCATGCTATGCCCGTCGCTGATTGGTCGAGGCCCAGGCGGCCTCGACCAATCAGCGAATGAATAAACGGGACAGACAGACAGACAGAAAAACCCTTAGACAATTATATATATATATATATAGATAGTAGAGGACTGGAAAATAACAATGACTGCAATTCAGATAGGTAATTTAGAGAAAATATGAGGAAATATGATTTGCATAATAATTTGGAACAGTGTATATACAGTACTACATGGCTGCTATATACTACGTGGACAGTACTATATACAGTACTACATGGCTGCTATATACTACGTGGGCAGTACTATATACTACATGGCTGCTATATACTACGTGGGCAGTACTATATACTACATGGCTGCTATTTACTACGTGGGCAGTACTATATACTACGTGGGCAGTGTTAGATACTGCGTGGGCTGCGTTATATACTACATGGCTGCTATATACTACGTGGTCAGTGTTACATACTATATGGCCTGTGTTTTGTACTGCGTGGGCTGTGCTATATATTGCGTGGCCTGTGTTATATACTACGTCGCCTGTGTTATATACTACGTGGCTGCTATATACTGCGTGGCCTGTGTTATATAGTACGTGGGCTGTGTTATATACTGTTTGGGCTGTGTTATATACTGCGTGGCCACTGTTATATATTGCGTGGCCTGTATTAACGCATCGGGTATTCTACAATATGTATGTATATAGCAGCCACATACTATATAGCACAGGCCACGTACTATTTGTCTGCTATATACTACATGGCTCCTGTATACTATGTGGCCTGTGCTATATACTATGTGGCTGCTATATACATACATACATACATACATATTCTAGAATACCCGATGCGTTAGAATCGGGCCACCATCTAGTTATATATATATTTAAAATATATATGGTACATACATACACACACATATAGATGCTGGGAGGGGAGAGGGGTGTCACTGTTTGCCTCAATGATCTGAACCCAGAAAAATGCTCCAGCACACTATGTGCAGAGAGGGGTTAACCGTCCATATTAGGGCTAGGTTTTTGTGAACAGCGGAAGAGTGGCTGAGAGACTGTTCAACATATCCATATCGTTATGCCAGGGAGGGGTCCAGAAGGTAAATGTGGAGCCTTTGGACTCAGTGTTCAGTGTGTCTGGAGATGAGATCTCCAGAACTGTGCTCGTGTTAAAGAAAGCTGAACATTGTTTTTATTTCCCTGAGTGGGCAGATCCTCACAGCCACACAGACTGTACTGTATGTGATTTTGTTTTTTTTCAGTAATGTCAGAAGGGCCATGTTTGTTTACCAAATTTTGGACTGGTTTATGCAGTACGTTTTTAATAAACTAGTTGAAAACTTAAATGGAAAGTGGTCCATTTAAGTGAGTCAATCTATACACATATATATATATATGTACACACACACACACATATATATATACAGTGCCTTGCGAAACTTTTCAACCTTTTCCCACATATGCTTCAAACATAAAGATACCAAATTTAATTTTTTGGTTAAGAATCAACAACAAGTGGAACACAATTGTGAAGTTGAACAAAATGTATTGGTTATTTTAAATTTTTGTGGAAATTCAAAAACTGAAAAGTGGGGCGTGCAATATTATTCGGCCCTTGTACTTTCAGTGCAGCAAACTCACTCCAGAAGTTCATTGTGGATCTCTGAATGATCCAATGTTGTCCTAAATGCCTAATGATGATAAATATAATCCACCTGTGTGTAATCAAGTCTCCGTATAAGCGCACCTGTTCTGTGATAGTCTCAGGGTTCAGTTTGAAGCACAGAGAGCATCATGAAGACCAAGGAACACAACAGGCAGGTCCGTGATACTGTTGTGGAGAAGTTTAAAGCCGGATTTGGATACAAAATGATTTCCAAAACTTTAAATATCCCAAGGAGCACTGTGCAAGCGATCATATCGAAATGGAAGGAGTATTATACCACTGCAAATCTACCAAGACCCAGCCGTCCCTCTAAACTTTCATCTCAAACAAGGAGAAGATTGATCAGAGATGCAGCCAAGAGGCCCATGATCACTCTGGATGAACTGCAGAGATCTACAGCTGAGGTGGGACAGTCTGTCCATAGGACAACAATCAGTAGTACACTGCACAAACCTGGCCTTTATGGAAGAGTGGCAAGAAGAAAGCCATTTCTCACATGTAATGGAATAAATGGCGCTAAAATAATAAATAATAATAATTTCTCAAAGATATCCATAAAAAGTGTTGTTTAAATTTTGCAACAAGCCACCTAGGAGACACACCAAACAAGTGGAAGAAGGTGCTCTTGTCAGTTGAAACCAAAATCGAACTTTTTGGCAACATTGCCAAACGATATGTTTGGCATAAAGGCAACACAGCTCATCACCCTGAACACACCATCCTCACTGTCACACATGGTGGTGGCAGCATCATGGTTTGGGCCTGGTTTTCTTCAGCAGGGACATGGAAAAAATTTGATGGGAAGATGGATGGAGCCAAATACAGGACCATTCTTGAAGAAAACCTGTTGGAGTCTGCAAAAGACCTGAGACTGGGACGGAGATTTGTCTTCCAACAAGACAATGATCCCAAACATACAGCAAAATCTACAATGGAATGGTTCATAAATAAACGTATCCAGGTGTTAGGCTATGTGCACACGTTCAGGATTTCTTGCAGAAATTTCCTGAGCAAAACAGGACATTTTCTGCAAGAAATCCGCATGCGTTTGAGTGTTTTTCTTGCGTTTTTACCGCGTTTTTGGTGCCTTTTTTTGGAGATTTTTCCGGAGGTTCTCAATGCAATATTATAGTGGGAAATCCGCATAATTAATGAACATGCTGCGTTTTTTACCGTGATGCGTTTTTTTTGCGAAAAAAAACGCATCATGTGCACAAAAATTGCGGAATGCATTCTAAATGATGGGATGCACATAAAAACGCGAAAAATCTGCAACGTGTGCACACAGCCTTAGAATGGCCAAGTCAGAGTCCAGACCTCAATCCAATCAAGAATCTGTGGAAAGAGCTGAAAACTGCTGTTCACAAACAATCTCCATCAAACCTTACTGAGCTTGAGCTGTTTGTCAAGGAAGAATGGGCAAGAATTTCCATCTCTTGATGTACAAAACTGATAGAGACATACCCCAAGCGACTTGAAGCGGTAATTGCAGCAAAAGGTGACGCAACAAAGTATTAAGTTAAGGGGGCCGAATAATATTGCACGCCCCACTTTTCAGTTTTTGAATTGCCACAAAAATTTAAAATGACCAATAAATTTTGTTCAACTTCACAATTGTGTTCCACTTGTTGTTGATTCTTCACCAAAAGTTTACATTTGGTATCTTTATGTTTGAAGCATGATATGTGGGAAAAGGTTGAACAGTTCCAGGGGGCCGAATACTTTCGCAAGGCACTGTACATACACACACACAAACTACTGAAAGCTGGCTGTATAGGGAGTAGACAAAGAATTCTAATCAGCTGGGTTTTCTAGATCATCTTTTGAAGAGGTATTAGAGGAGTTTTCCATGCAAATTATGGTAAACATCTTTTCAATAAATGGTTGCCAGAACTCATAAAAGTTATAGTTTAAATGTATGTGACAATATCACCTGTTACTACTTTTGCAAGGCTACTAAAACAAAGCTAAGGGTTAGGTATTTCCAACTGATTATTATGGAACATTGTTAGTATATTCCATAACATTTTGGTCATTAAGGGGTTTAAACTTATGGACCTCGACACGGAAACATTGAAGGAGCTGCAGTGCTAGGGATAGCTCATTTGACACCTCTCATAAATTAAATAAATGCATGATTAAGCAATATTGCTTAACTTTTAGATAAATTAGAATTGCATTTCTTTAGGTAGCCGGGGGGCATTCCTACATTTCTATGAAGGAGCTTGTACTACAGGTGTTCTTCAAAGTAATCAGATAACATTGTCCATTATTAAGGAATACATCTATATCATACATGTAACTGCACACATGATATCTACTCTTATATTCCTTAAGATTTTTATGTGTTGCATCAATTCATGAGGCTGGAATTAGGACAAGTAGTAACATGATCAAAGCTTTTGGTTTCCTGTTCCACCTTCAATGCTATAAAGTAGGTGTTTGAGTGGTGGACCTATATAAGTATATGCGAGACAATGCTGTGGTTTGTGAGAAGGTCACGTTGACAGCATCCATAAAACATAAAGGATAATCTTATTTTTATATCTATTATAATATATATTTATACACATTTCTCAAATACAGTAATTGTATTGCAGCAAAAAACAATTAGGGACAATCAATTGAACAACACACAACTAAATAAATTAGCAGCAGTAATGGAAAGACTTC
Source organism: Ranitomeya variabilis (assembly GCF_051348905.1). Classification (NCBI taxonomy): domain Eukaryota; kingdom Metazoa; phylum Chordata; class Amphibia; order Anura; family Dendrobatidae; genus Ranitomeya; species Ranitomeya variabilis. The sequence goes on from NC_135236.1 coordinate 604,261,238, forward strand.
ATTCATGTCCAGGTATGAGTGTATATATGAGGTTCACTGCAATAAATTCACAAAAGACCATTGTGCATGACCTATCCATATATTCATCCCCAAGAATGATTGTTATAAACAGCAGAATGTGCTCGGTACATATTTGGAAGAGGTAACAGTTTTTATTGTGTGTCATCAAATGCCTAAAGGAATTAGTTACTCAGCTTTAGTAATACTAAGCATTTACATTTCAGATTATGATGAGAAGCATTTAGGATCTATCCTGCAGAAAAGTGACAAATGCTTCCGATTGTAAAACCCCTTTAAAAGAGAACTTTTCCTTTGATCAAAGAAATGTAGATAAATGCTTAGTAAAAATCTCCAAGCTCCCCTGATTCTGATGCTCTTTTCAGTTTTGCGCTGCGTTGCTCCATTGTAGAGATATTCACTTTGTTCCTCTTGGAGGTCAGCATGTGAAATTTCCGGTTTCAGTTCTTCCGGATATTTTTGCAGTCTTCTCAGGGGTAAGAGCTTTCACCCCTCCCTCTCAGACACTGACAATCACCGATTGGTAGCGTCTGAGACTGCTATATCAGCTGCCAATATGTCTTTATCTGTGAAGGAGGGATGAAAGTGCATGCCCCCCAGAGAAGACACTGAAGAAACACCCAGCTGGTCTGTAAACAGAGATTTCACATGTGCGCTAAAAAAAGCAACAAAATGTGAATATCTCTGCAATGAAGTGATGCAGTGCAAATCCGGCAGAAAAACGGATCCTTTGCATCAGTTTTTACACTATTTGCAACGGATCCGTTTTTTTTTTAACATTAGCCGGATTCTGCCTGAAACAAAAAACCTGATGTGTGAAAGTAGCCTTAAAAACTCCCATCGCCAGCTTGGCGCTCCTGTGAAGCTGCCTATTTTGACTATTCACAGCATGTCCACAGTAGCAGAGGACTTTGTATAGGAAAATCAGAGCTGACCAGTCCGCACTAATGACGATGCGCTCCACTAGGGGGCGTTTTCACTGGCAGGAAAATAGAGAAGCAGCAAAACAAGTGAAAGAAACGTCTATTTAGCAAGGACATAAGTGGTCGTCTTTAAAAACAATTCCATATGGAGCTTAATGATCAAAAGAAAAGAAGAACCATTGTTAATGATACACTGACAAATGTTGCCAACTAAGCAACCACAAACCCATACCGTATAATCTGGCTTCAATACAGCCATGGGTTGGTGGTAGACACTAATTGGAAACAAATGTATGCTCCGAGATAGAAAATGTTCCGATATTTCCAAGGCCAAAGCAGAAGGGAAATCCTTAAGGCATGTAAGGATTTAAAGCCCAGGTTCTCTGTCCATCCCGGTGTCTGATGAGAAGTGTTTGATACATGAAGTTGATAGAGCATTAGTTCAGTAAGTAGCATAAGAGAGGACAACAGAACTTAAAGGGAGTTTGGCACTCCCAAAACACAGTCTAAATAAACCAGAAACACATACATAGAGGGCTTGGCCTCTAAAAAAAAAAAAAATCTATACTGTAAGGCTATGTGCACACGTTGCGGATTGTGTGCATTTTTGCTGCGTTTTTTTCGCCGCGAAAACGCATACACAACACAGCCCATTGAATTCAATGGGATTCCGCAATGCTGTGCTAATGCTGCGTATTTTTCCGCGGCGGAATCGCATAGCGAAAAAATATGCAGTATGCTCATTCTTTGTGCGAAATCGTGGGGATTCCGCACACATAGGAATGCATTGATCCGCTTACATTCCGCATGTGGCTATGCTCACCATGCGAGAAGTAAGGGTATCATGTGCGGATGGTACCCAGGGTGGAGGAGAGGAGACTCTCCTCCAGGCCCTGGGAAGCATATACCTGTATAAAAAAAAAAAAAGAAAGAAAATAAAAAAATCACAATATCCTCACCTTCTGGCGGCCCCCGCAGCCTTCCGGCTCTTCGCGATGCTCCCGTTCCCGGTGATGCTTTGCGACAATGACCTGTGATGACGTAGCAGTCTCGCCTGATGCTACGTCATCTGAGGTCAGTCGCGAGGCATCACTGGGAACGGGAGCATCGCGAGGATCGGGAAGGCTGCGGCGGCCGCCGGAAGGTGAGAATCTCACGATTTTTTTTTGATTTTTTTTAATTATTTTTAACATTATATCTTTTTACTATTGATGCTGCATAGGCAGCATCAATAGTAGAAAGTTGATCACTTGTCAAACACTGTTTGACAAGTCAGACCAACCTGTCAATCAGTTTTCCAAGCGATGCTACAGATCGCTTGGAAAACGCTAGCATTCTGCAAGCTAATTACGCTTTACAAAACGCTAGTGTTTAGCGGGAAAACACATGCCAATTCCGCATGCGTTATACCCGCGGCAGGGAGTTGCAGAAATTTCCGCGGGAATTCCACAACGTGTGCACATAGCCTTACTATACAAATCTACGGTATCCAAATTTAGGGGGCGGAACGGTGCACTGAAGCCAAGTGTGCACTCAGGCCCTAATTCGCACATACGAATAACAATTTTTATACAGTACAGTATGTGATTTTTATAAGAGCCAAGTCCCTATATGTCTGTGCTTAAATATACAGTTAGTTTCTTCAGAGAGGAAGAGGACATGAACTCTAGTGCCACCTATAGGAAGGGGCAATCCTAAATGTCAACATTGACCCTTTAAATGGCCTTGTCATATGACTTAGGATAAAAGCCAAAGGAGATGCTCCATGTGCAGACACTGTTCCTGGGTTTTTGCTCCTCATCAGTGCAAAGAAGGAGAACGGATTTGGCTGGGTGAGAAGTCTTCGACAGTGGTTGTAAAGGGTAAATTTTCTTATTGAGCTGAGTGCCAGGCAAGCGTAAGGAGACTTATCGGCCATGCTCTTCAGGCAATTCAAATATGCAATCTTCAGAGCGGAATCAGACAGGAGTACTAAAGCCCCCTATTGGATATAGCAATCCTAAAAGTCAACATAGACCCTTTAAATCGCCTTGCCACATTGTTAAGGATGTGCTTAGATTTGATTGTATGTTGTTGGTGAAAGACTCCTTTCAAAGGGTTATTCCCATATCAAACATTTATGGTTATTTTTGGAACTTTCACAGAAATCATAAGAGGGAGTCATGCACCCACGATTTATACACGTTTATGGTCTTGGGATGTAATCAAGCATTTTCTTCTCTTACAGCAACATTTTCATAAAATCGTAAAACTCTAACAGGAAAAAAACTAGATAAAACAAAGAATAGTATAAAAAATATTTAATTTGACCATTTCCCAAAAGTTACTAAATATTCTATAATAATTATTGCTGCCATCTACTGGAAAAAGTCTAAAAACAAAACCGATAACTTTGGTGCTCTGCTTAAGACAATTGAACCTGCTCGCCGCCTGCATATAGACCCCTGCTGCTGTGAGGAACATACCGTATATACTCGAGTATAAGCCGAGATTTTCAGCCCAAATTTTTGGGCTGAAAGTGCCCCCTCGGCTTATACTCGAGTCACGGTCTGTGGCTTGGTCGGCAGGTGAGGGGGAGAGGGCGCTGAGGCATACTCACCTAGTCCCGGCGTTCCTGACGCTCCCCCTGCCCGTCCCACGGTCTCCGGGTGCAGCAGCTCTTCCCCTGTACAGCGGTCACGTGGGACCGCTCATTAGAGAAATGAATAGGCTGCTCCACCTCCCATAGGGGCGGAGCCGCATAATTCATTTCTCTAATCAGCGGTGCCGGTGACCGCTGACAGAGGAAGAGGCTGCGGCACCGAAGACCAGCTGTCCGGGGGAAGGAGCGGGACGCCGGGAGCAGGTAAGTATTACATATTCACCTGTCCTCGTTCCACACGCCGGGCGTCGCGCCATCTTCCCGGCGTCCCTCTCTCCGCACTGACTGTGCAGGTCAGAGGGCGCGATGACGCATATAGTGTGCGTGCCGCCCTCTGCCTGATCAGTCAGTGCAGAGACGCCGGGACGGGACGCTGAGGAGCTGCAAGCAAGAGAGGTGAGTATGTGTTTTATTATTTTTATTGCAGCAGCACAGCTATGGGGCAATAATGGACGGTGCAGAGCACTATATGGCACAGCTATGGGGCAACGGTGCAGAGCACTATATGGCACAGCTATGGGGCAATAATGGTGCAGAGCACTATATGGCACAACTATGGGGCAATAATGGTGCAGAGCACTATATGGCACAGCTATGGGGCAATAATGGTGCAGAGCACTATATGGCACAGCTATGGGGCAATAATGGTGCAGAGCACTGTATGGCACAGCTATGGGGCAATAATGGTGCAGAGCACTATATGGCACAGCTATGGGGCAATAATGGTGCAGAGCACTATATGGCACAGCTATGGGGCAATAATGGTGCAGAGCACTATATGGCACAGCTATGGGGCAATAATGGTGCAGAGCACTGTATGGCACAGCTATGGGGCAATAATGGTGCAGAGCACTATATGGCACAGCTATGGGGCAATAATGGTGCAGAGCACTATATGGCACAGCTATGGGGCAATAATGGTGCAGAGCACTGTATGGCACAGCTATGGGGCAATAATGGTGCAGAGCACTATATGGCACAGCTATGGGGCAATAATGGTGCAGAGCACTATATGGCACAGCTATGGGGCAATAATGGTGCAGAGCACTATATGGCACAGCTATGGGGCAATTATGAACGGTGCAGAGCACTATATGGCACAGCTATGGGGCAATTATGAACGGTGCAGAGCACTATATGGCACAGCTATGGGGCAATAATGGTGCAGAGCACTATATGGCACAGCTATGGGGCAATTATGAACGGTGCAGAGCACTATATGGCACAGCTATGGGGCAATAATGGTGCAGAGCACAATATGGCACAGCTATGGGGCAATAATGAATGGTGCAGAGCACTGTATGGCACAGCTATGGGACAATAATGGTGCAGAGCACTATATTGCACAGCTATGGGGCAATAATGGTGCAGAGCACTATATGGCACAGCTATGGGGCAATAATGGTGCAGTGCACTATATGGCACAGCTATGGGGCAATTATGAACGGTGCAGAGCACTATATGGCACAGCTATGGGGCAATTATGAACGGTGCAGAGCACTATATGGCACAGCTATGGGGCAATTATGAACGGTATGGAGCATCTATTTTTATTTTTGAAATTCAACGTTAGCTGCTGCATTTTCCACCCTAGGCTTATACTCGAGTCAATAAGTTTTCCCAGTTTTTTGTGGCAAAATTAGGGGGGTCGGCTTATACTCGGGTCGGCTTATACTCGAGTATATACGGTAACTTTACTCCTCCTGGCAGCAGAACGGTTTCAGTCATGGGGGCAGTGTCGGCACGGGTCCTGTCATGATCTCAATGGCAAGAGAACATAGCATAAGTATATATAGGAACTAGCTCTTGGAAGATGGGAACTGAGCTGACCATGAACTAAACCTAACGCACAACTAGCAGTGGCCGGGTAGCATGCCTACGTTGATTCTAGATGCCCAGCACCAGCCGGAGGACTAAATAAAGCTAGCAGAGGAAAATATTAGTCCTAGCTCACCTCTAGAGAAATACCCCGAAAGGAGACAGAGGCCCCCCACATGTATTGGCGGTGAGTTGAGATGAAATAACAAACGTAGTATGAAAATAGGTTTAGCAAATTTGAGGTCCACTTACTACATAGCAGAAGACAGAAAGGACACTTTCATGGTCAGCTGAAAACCCTATCAAAAACACCATCCAGAAATTACTTTAAAACTCTGGCATTAACTCATAACACCAGAGTGGCAATTCCTGTTCACAAGAGCTTTCCAGACACAGTAACGAAACTACAGCTGTGAACTGGAACGAAAATGCAAAAACAAACATGGACAAGAGTCCAACTTATCTAGTAGTTGTCTAGGAGCAGGAACAAGCACAGAGAGGCTTCTGATAACATTGTTGACCGGCAAGCAACTAACAGAGCAGCAAGTGTTGTGAATTTGGATTCTGGGCTCCCCCGGTGGCCGCTTGTGGAATTGGACTTGTCATCCTCTTTCCTGTTTCACCTGGTTCCATCAGTAGTGGGTGTCGCTATTTAAGCTCATTTCTCTGGTGGTTTCTTGCCGGTCAACAATGTTATCTGATGCCTCTCAGTGCTTGTTCCTGCTTCTAGACAACTTCTAGATAAGTTGGACTTTTGTCCATGTTTTGTTTTGCCTATTTGTTCCAGTTCACAGCTGAAGTTTTGTTACTGTGTCTGGAAAGCTCTCGTTGATCAGGGATTGCTACTCTGGCGTTATGAGTTAATGCCAGAGTTTAAGGTAATCTCTGGATGGTGTTTTGTTAGTGTTTTTCTGCTGACCATGAAAGTATACTATCTGTCTTCTGCTATCTAGTAAGCGGACCTCAAATTTGCTAAGACTATTTTCCTGCTGCGTTTGTTGTTTCATCTGAACTCACCGTCATTATATGTGGGGGGCTACTGTCTTCTTTGGAATATTTCTCTAGAGGTGAGCCAGGTCTTATATTTCCCTCTGCTAGCTATTTAGGTCTTAGGCCAGAGCTGGGCATCTAGCGATAAATAGGAAATGCTACCTGGCTATTTCTAGTTGCGCGGCAGGCTTAGTTCATGGTCAGTATAGTTCCATCTTCCGAGAGCTTGTCCCTCTATAGGCTTGCTATGATCTCTGCCTGCAGAGATCATGATAGTTTGACCGGCCAATAAAGTGTTAAAGACCCAGGTTGAGTAAGGAGAGTTATAAGAAGTCTGCTGGAATTTTTTTTTTTTTTTTTCCCTCCAGTCTGCCTTGCTGCAGTCTTTTTTCTCTCTCTCCTCCTAATCTCTGTATGCTCTGTGTGCACCTGACAATAATGGATCTCCAGAGTGTAACTGCGGGTTTGAATAATCTCATCACGAAAGTACAAAATTTACAAGATTTTGTGGTACATGCTCCGGTATCTGAGCCGAGAATTCCTTTGCCGGAGTTCTTCACAGGGAATAGAGCTAGCTTCCAGAATTTCCGAAATAATTGTAAGCTTTATTTGTCCCTGAAGTCTCGTTCAGCTGGAGACCCTGCTCAGCAGGTTAGGATTGTGATTTCCTTGCTCAGGGGTGACCCTCAAGATTGGGCCTTCTCATTGCCAGCAGGGGATCCTGCGTTACGCGATGTGGATGCGTTTTTTCTGGCCTTGGGCTTGCTTTATGAGGAACCTCATTTGGAACTTCAGGCAGAAAAAACTTTGATGGCACTATCTCAGGGGCAAGACGAAGCTGAAGTTTTCTGCCAAAAATTCCGTAAATGGTCTGTGCTTACTCAGTGGAATGAGTGCGCCTTGGCGGCAACTTTCAGAGAAGGTCTCTCTGATGCCGTTAAGGATGTTATGGTGGGGTTCCCTTTGCCTGCAGGTCTGAATGAGTCCATGACAATGGCTATTCAGATTGATAGGCGTCTGCGGGAGCGCAAACCGGTGCACCATCTGGCGGTGTCTATGGAAAAGACGCCAGAAAGTATGCAGTGTGATAGAATTCTGTCCAGGAGCGAGCGACAGAATTTTAGACGGAAGAATGGATTGTGTTTCTATTGTGGGGATTCTACTCATGTTATATCAGCATGCTCTAGGCGTACAAAGAAGCTTGATAAGTCTGTTTCCATTGGCACCATTCAGTCTAAGTTTATTTTGTCTGTAACCCTGATTTGTTCTTTGTCATCCATTGCCACGGACGCCTATGTTGACTCTGGCGCCGCTCTGAGTCTTATGGATTGGTCCTTTGCCAATCGTTGTGGTTTTGATTTAGAGCCTTTGGAGACTCTTATTCCTCTGAAGGGGATTGACTCCACCCCATTGGCTAATAATAAACCACAATACTGGACACAAGTAACCATGCGTATCGATCCGGATCACCAGGAGATTATTCGTTTCCTGGTGCTGTATAATTTACATGACGATTTGGTACTGGGATTGCCATGGTTGCAGTCTCACAACCCAGTCTTGGACTGGAGAGCAATGTCTGTGTTGAGCTGGGGATGTAAGGGTATTCATGGGGACGTACCTTTGGTTTCTATTTCGTCGTCCATTCCCTCTGAAGTCCCTGAGTTCCTCTCTGATTATCAAGACGTCTTTGACGAACCCAAGCTTGGGTCGTTACCTCCGCACCGTGAGTGCGATTGTGCCATAGATTTGATACCGGGTTGTAAATATCCAAAGGGTCGTTTGTTTAATTTGTCTGTGCCGGAACATGCTGCTATGCGGGAATATATAAAGGAGTCTTTGGAAAAGGGACATATTCGTCCATCTTCTTCTCCCTTGGGAGCTGGGTTTTTCTTTGTCTCAAAAAAAGACGGCTCTTTGAGACCATGTATTGATTATCGGCTTCTGAATAAGATCACTGTTAAGTATCAATACCCATTGCCATTGCTTACTGATTTGTTTGCTCGTATAGAGGGTGCTAAGTGGTTCTCTAAAATTGATCTTCGTGGGGCGTATAATTTGGTGCGGATCAGGCAGGGGGATGAGTGGAAGACCGCATTTAATACGCCCGAGGGCCACTTTGAGTATTTGGTCATGCCTTTTGGTCTTTCTAATGCCCCTTCAGTTTTCCAGTCTTTTATGCATGATATTTTCCGCGATTTTCTGGATAAATTTATGATAATATATCTGGATGATATTCTGATTTTTTCTGATGACTGGGACTCTCATGTCCAGCAGGTCAGGAGAGTTTTTCAGGTTCTGCGGTCTAATTCTTTATGTGTGAAGGGGTCTAAGTGCGTTTTTGGGGTCCAGAAAATTTCCTTTTTGGGGTATATTTTTTCTCCCTCTTCCATTGAGATGGATCCCGTCAAGGTGCAAGCTATTTGTGACTGGACTCAGCCCTCCTCTCTTAAGGGTCTTCAGAGATTTTTGGGCTTTGCCAACTTTTACCGCCGATTTATTGCTGGTTTTTCGGATGTCGTTAAACCACTGACTGATTTGACCAGACAAGGCGCTGATGTTGCTAATTGGTCCCCTCATGCTGTAGAGGCCTTTCAGGAGCTTAAGCGCCGTTTTGCCTCTGCCCCTGTGTTGCGTCAGCCTGATGTGAATCTGCCTTTTCAGGTTGAGGTTGACGCTTCGGAGATCGGAGCTGGGGCAGTGTTGTCGCAGAAAGGTTCCGACTGCTCCGTCATTAGGCCTTGTGCCTTCTTTTCTCGCAAATTTTCGCCCGCAGAGCGGAATTATGATGTTGGGAATCGGGAGCTTTTGGCCATGAAGTGGGCTTTTGAGGAGTGGCGCCATTGGCTCGAGGGGGCTAGGCATCAGGTGGTGGTATTGACTGACCACAAAAATTTGATTTATCTTGAGACTGCCAGACGCCTGAATCCTAGACAGGCGCGCTGGTCTTTATTTTTTTCTCGCTTTAATTTTGTGGTGTCATACCTACCGGGTTCTAAGAATGTTAAGGCAGATGCCCTTTCTAGGAGTTTTGACCCGGACTCTCCTGGTAATTCTGAACCCACAGGTATCCTTAGGGAGGGAGTAATTTTGTCGGCCGTTTCTCCTGATCTGCGGCGGTCCTTGCAAGAGTTTCAGGCGGATAGACCGGATCGTTGTCCGCCTGATAGACTGTTTGTTCCGGATGATTGGACCAGCAGAGTCATCTCTGAGGTACATTCTTCTGCATTGGCAGGTCATCCCGGAATTTTTGGTACCAGGGATTTGGTGGCAAGATCCTTCTGGTGGCCTTCCCTGTCACGAGATGTGCGAGTCTTTGTGCAGTCATGTGACGTTTGTGCTCGGGCCAAGTCTTGTAGTTCTCGGGCTAGCGGACTGCTGTTGCCCTTGCCTATTCCTAAGAGGCCTTGGACACACATCTCGATGGATTTTATTTCAGATCTGCCTGTTTCCCAGAAGATGTCTGTCATCTGGGTGGTCTGTGACCGTTTCTCTAAAATGGTCCATTTGGTTCCTCTGCCCAAGTTGCCTTCTTCTTCTGAGTTGGTTCCTCTGTTTTTTCAGAATGTTGTCCGATTGCACGGTATTCCTGAGAATATTGTTTCTGACAGAGGTACCCAATTTGTGTCTAGATTTTGGCGGGCATTCTGTGCTAGGATGGGCATAGATTTGTCTTTTTCATCTGCTTTTCACCCTCAGACTAATGGCCAGACCGAGCGGACTAATCAGACCCTTGAGACATATCTGAGGTGTTTTGTCTCTGCTGACCAGGATGATTGGGTTGCTTTTTTGCCATTGGCAGAGTTCGCCCTCAATAATCGGGCCAGTTCTTCCACCTTGGTGTCCCCGTTTTTCTGTAATTCGGGGTTTCACCCTCGATTTTCCTCCGGTCAGGTGGAATCCTCGGATTGTCCTGGAGTGGATGCGGTGGTGGAGAGATTGCATCACATCTGGGGGCAGGTTATGGACAATTTGAAGTTGTCCCAGGAGAAGACTCAGCGTTTTGCCAACCGTCATCGTCGTGTTGGTTCTCGGCTTTGTGTTGGAGATTTGGTGTGGTTGTCTTCTCGTTTTGTCCCTATGAGGGTCTCTTCTCCTAAGTTTAAACCTCGGTTCATCGGCCCTTATAGAATATTGGAGATTCTTAATCCTGTTTCTTTCCGTTTGGACCTCCCTGCTTCCTTTTCCATTCATAACGTTTTTCATCGGTCGTTATTGCGCAGGTATGAGGTACCTGTTGTACCTTCAGTTGAGCCTCCTGCTCCGGTGTTGGTTGAGGGTGAGTTGGAGTACGTTGTGGAGAAAATTTTGGACTCTCGTGTTTCCAGACGGAAACTCCAGTATCTGGTCAACTGGAAGGGTTACGGCCAGGAGGATAATTCTTGGGTCAATGCATCTGATGTTCATGCTTCTGATCTTGTTCGTGCCTTCCATAGGGCTCATCCTGGTCGCCCTGGTGGATCTGGTGAGGGTTCGGTGCCCCCTCCTTGAGGGGGGGGTACTGTTGTGAATTTGGATTCTGGGCTCCCCCGGTGGCCGCTTGTGGAATTGGACTTGTCATCCTCTTTCCTGTTTCACCTGGTTCCATCAGTAGTGGGTGTCGCTATTTAAGCTCATTTCTCTGGTGGTTTCTTGCCGGTCAACAATGTTATCTGATGCCTCTCAGTGCTTGTTCCTGCTTCTAGACAACTTCTAGATAAGTTGGACTTTTGTCCATGTTTTGTTTTGCCTATTTGTTCCAGTTCACAGCTGAAGTTTTGTTACTGTGTCTGGAAAGCTCTCGTTGATCAGGGATTGCTACTCTGGCGTTATGAGTTAATGCCAGAGTTTAAGGTAATCTCTGGATGGTGTTTTGTTAGTGTTTTTCTGCTGACCATGAAAGTATACTATCTGTCTTCTGCTATCTAGTAAGCGGACCTCAAATTTGCTAAGACTATTTTCCTGCTGCGTTTGTTGTTTCATCTGAACTCACCGTCATTATATGTGGGGGGCTACTGTCTTCTTTGGAATATTTCTCTAGAGGTGAGCCAGGTCTTATATTTCCCTCTGCTAGCTATTTAGGTCTTAGGCCAGAGCTGGGCATCTAGCGATAAATAGGAAATGCTACCTGGCTATTTCTAGTTGCGCGGCAGGCTTAGTTCATGGTCAGTATAGTTCCATCTTCCGAGAGCTTGTCCCTCTATAGGCTTGCTATGATCTCTGCCTGCAGAGATCATGATAAGCAAGGTTATATAGCGACTCCCACATCTTGATGGGAACAGGTGAACAGAGAAGATGAAGACACCAGTTCAATTCCACCAGTAGCCACCGGGGGAGCCCAGAATCCAAATTCACAACAGTACCCCCCCCTCAAGGAGGGGGCACCGAACCCTCACCAGAACCACCAGGGCGATCAGGATGGGCCCTATGAAAGGCACGAACCAGATCGGAGGCATGAACATCAGATGCATTCACCCAAGAATTATCCTCCTGGCCGTATCCCTTCCACTTGACCAGATACTGGAGTCTCCGTCTGGAAACACGAGAGTCTAAGATTTTCTCCACAACGTACTCCAACTCACCCTCAACCAACACCGGAGCAGGAGGCTCAACGGAAGGCACAACCGGTACCTCATACCTGCGCAATAATGACCGATGAAAAACGTTATGAATAGAAAAGGATGCAGGGAGGTCCAAACGGAAGGAAACAGGGTTAAGAATCTCCAATATCTTATACGGGCCGATAAACCGAGGCTTAAACTTAGGAGAAGAGACCCTCATAGGGACAAAACGAGAAGACAACCACACCAAATCCCCAACAGAAAGCCGAGGACCAACACGACGGTGGCGGTTGGCAAAAAGCTGAGTCTTCTCCTGGGACAACCTCAAATTGTCCACCACCTGCCCCCAGATCTGATGCAATCTCTCCACCACAGCATCCACTCCAGGACAATCCGAAGATTCCACCTGACCAGAGGAAAATCGAGGATGAAACCCCGAATTACAGAAAAACGGGGACACCAAAGTGGCAGAGCTGGCCCGATTATTGAGAGCGAACTCCGCCAATGGCAAAAAAGCAACCCAATCATCCTGGTCAGCAGACACAAAACACCTCAGATATGACTCCAGGGTCTGATTAATCCGCTCGGTCTGGCCATTCGTCTGAGGATGGAAAGCGGACGAAAAAGATAAATCTATGCCCATCCTAGCACAGAATGCCCGCCAAAATCTAGACACGAATTGGGTCCCTCTGTCAGAAACGATATTCTCAGGAATACCATGCAAACGAACAACATTTTGAAAAAACAGAGGAACCAACTCGGAAGAAGAAGGTAACTTGGGCAGAGGAACCAAATGGACCATCTTAGAAAAACGGTCACACACCACCCAGATGACAGACATCTTCTGAGAAACAGGCAGATCTGAAATAAAATCCATCGAGATGTGCGTCCAAGGCCTCTTAGGAATAGGCAAGGGCAACAATAATCCACTAGCCCGAGAACAACAAGGCTTGGCCCGAGCACAAACGTCACAAGACTGCACAAAGCCTCGCACATCTCGTGACAGGGAAGGCCACCAGAAGGACCTTGCCACCAAATCCCTGGTACCAAAAATGCCAGGATGACCTGCCAACGCAGAAGAATGAACCTCAGAGATGACTCTACTGGTCCAATCATCAGGAACAAACAGTTTATCAGGTGGGCAACGATCAGGTCTATCCGCCTGAAACTCCTGCAAGGCCCGCCGTAGGTCTGGAGAAACGGCTGACAATACCACTCCATCCTTAAGGATACCTGTGGGCTCAGAGTTACCAGGCGAGTCAGGCTCAAAACTCCTAGAAAGGGCATCCGCCTTAACATTCTTAGAACCCGGTAGGTATGACACCACAAAATTAAACCGAGAGAAAAATAATGACCAGCGCGCCTGTCTAGGATTCAGGCGCCTGGCGGTCTCAAGATAAATCAAATTTTTGTGGTCAGTCAATACCACCACCTGATGTCTGGCCCCCTCAAGCCAATGGCGCCACTCCTCAAAAGCCCACTTCATGGCCAAAAGCTCCCGATTCCCAACATCATAATTCCGCTCAGCGGGCGAAAATTTACGGGAAAAGAAGGCACAAGGCCTCATCACGGAGCAGTCAGAACTTTTCTGCGACAACACTGCCCCAGCTCCGATCTCAGAAGCGTCGACCTCAACCTGAAAAGGTAGAGCAACATCAGGCTGACGCAACACAGGGGCAGAGGAAAAACGGCGCTTAAGCTCCCGAAAGGCCTCCACAGCATCAGGGGACCAATCAGCAACATCAGCACCCTTCTTAGTCAAATCGGTCAATGGCTTAGCAATATCCGAAAAACCAGCAATAAATCGACGATAAAAGTTGGCAAAGCCCAAAAATTTCTGAAGACTCTTAAGAGAAGAGGGCTGCGTCCAATCACAAATAGCTTGAACCTTGACAGGATCCATTTCAATGGAAGAGGGGGAAAAAATATATCCCAAAAAGGAAATCCTCTGTACCCCAAAAACACACTTAGAACCCTTCACACACAAAGAATTAGACCGCAAAACCTGAAAAACCCTCCTGACTTGCTGGACATGAGAGTCCCAGTCATCCGAAAAAATCAGAATATCATCCAGATACACAATCATAAATTTATCCAAATAATCGCGAAAAATATCATGCATAAAGGACTGGAAAACTGACGGAGCATTAGAAAGACCAAAAGGCATCACTAAATACTCAAAGTGGCCCTCGGGCGTATTAAATGCGGTTTTCCACTCATCCCCCTGCCTGATTCGCACCAAATTATACGCCCCACGAAGGTCAATCTTAGAGAACCACTTGGCCCCCTTTATGCGAGCAAACAAATCAGTCAGCAACGGCAATGGGTATTGATATTTAACAGTGATTTTATTCAGAAGCCGATAATCAATACATGGTCTCAAAGAGCCGTCTTTTTTTGACACAAAGAAAAAACCGGCTCCTGAGGGAGATAACGATGGACGAATATGTCCCTTTTCCAAGGACTCCTTTATATATTCTCGCATAGCAGCATGTTCAGGCACAGACAGATTAAATAAACGACCCTTTGGGTATTTACTACCCGGGATTAAATCTATGGCACAATCGCACTCTCGGTGCGGAGGTAACGAACCAAGCTTGGATTCTTCAAAGACGTCACGATAGTCAGACAGGAACTCAGGAATTTCAGAGGGAATGGATGATGAAATGGAAACCACAGGTACATCCCCATGAGCCCCCTTACATCCCCAGCTCAACACAGACATAGCTCTCCAGTCGAGGACTGGGTTGTGAGATTGCAGCCAAGGCAATCCTAGCACCAAATCATCATGTAGATTATTCAGCACCAGAAAGCGAATAATCTCCTGGTGATCCGGATTAATACGCATAGTTACTTGTGTCCAGTATTGTGGTTTATTATTAGCCAATGGGGTGGAGTCAATCCCCTTCAGAGGAATAGGAGTCTCCAAAGGCTCTAAATCATACCCACAGCGTTTGGCAAAGGACCAATCCATAAGACTCAAAGCGGCGCCAGAGTCGACATAGGCGTCCGTGGTAATAGATGACAAAGAGCAAATCAGGGTCACAGATAGAATAAATTTAGACGGTAAGGTGCAAATGGAAACAGATTTACCAAGCTTTTTAGTGCGCTTAGAGCATGCTGATATAACACGAGTAGAATCACCACAATAGAAACACAACCCATTTTTCCGTCTAAAATTCTGCCGCTCGCTTCGGGACAGAATTCTATCACACTGCATACTCTCTGGCGACTTCTCAGTGGACACCGCCAGATGGTGCACTGGTTTGCGCTCCCGCAAACGCCTATCGATCTGAATAGCCATTGTCATGGACTCATTCAGACCCGCAGGCACAGGGAACCCCACCATAACATCCTTAATGGCATCAGAGAGACCCTCTCTGAAAGTCGCCGCCAGGGCGCACTCATTCCACTGAGTAAGCACAGACCATTTACGGAATCTTTGGCAGTAAATTTCCGCTTCATCTTGCCCCTGAGATAGGGACATCAAAGTTTTTTCTGCCTGAAGCTCCAAATGAGGTTCGTCATAAAGCAACCCCAAGGCCAGAAAAAACGCATCCACATTGAGCAACGCAGGATCCCCTGGTGTCAATGAAAAAGCCCAGTCTTGAGGGTCGCCCCGGAGCAAGGAAATCACAATCCTGA
Source organism: Ranitomeya variabilis (assembly GCF_051348905.1). Lineage (NCBI taxonomy): Eukaryota > Metazoa > Chordata > Amphibia > Anura > Dendrobatidae > Ranitomeya > Ranitomeya variabilis. Next base: position 604,276,810 of record NC_135236.1, read on the forward strand.
CCTGCTGTGCAGGGTCTCCGGCAGAGCGAGATTTCAGGGACAAAAATAATTTGCAATTATTTCGAAAATTCTGAAACCCGGATCTATTCCCCGAGAAAAATTCCGGCAAAGAAATTCTCGGCTCAGATACAGGTGCATGACAAACAAAATCTTGCAAATTTTGTACCTTCGTGGCGAGATTATTCAAACCTGCAGTTACACTCTGAAGATCCATTACAAACAGGTGGACCCAGAGCCATTCAAGGGTTAAGAGGAGGTAAGAAGCAGCTAGACAGCAATTAAGGGCTAGGCAGCAAAACTCTGAGGGGAAAAAAAAAAAAATTTCCCTTAAACACTTCTTTTTCTCCTGCTTCAGCCCAAACAATTAACACTTTGTAGGCCGGTCAAACTGTCATGATCTCAATGGCAAGAGAACATAGCATAAGTATATATAGGAACTAGCTCTTGGAAGATGGGAACTGAGCTGACCATGAACTAAACCTAACACACAACTAGCAGTGGCCGGGTAGCATGCCTACGTTGATTCTAGATGCCCAGCACCAGCCGGAGGACTAAATAAAGCTAGCAGAGGAAAATATTAGTCCTAGCTCACCTCTAGAGAAATACCCCGAAAGGAGACAGAGGCCCCCCACATGTATTGGCGGTGAGTTGAGATGAAATAACAAACGTAGTATGAAAATAGGTTTAGCAAATTTGAGGTCCACTTACTACATAGCAGAAGACAGAAAGGACACTTTCATGGTCAGCTGAAAACCCTATCAAAAACACCATCCAGAAATTACTTTAAAACTCTGGCATTAACTCATAACACCAGAGTGGCAATTCCTGTTCACAAGAGCTTTCCAGACACAGTAACGAAACTACAGCTGTGAACTGGAACGAAAATGCAAAAACAAACATGGACAAGAGTCCAACTTATCTAGTAGTTGTCTAGGAGCAGGAACAAGCACAGAGAGGCTTCTGATAACATTGTTGACCGGCAAGCAACTAACAGAGCAGCAAGGTTATATAGCGACTCCCACATCTTGATGGGAACAGGTGAACAGAGAAGATGAAGACACCAGTTCAATTCCACCAGTAGCCACCGGGGGAGCCCAGAATCCAAATTCACAACAGGGTCCAGTCTGTGTAGAGAGAGGCAGCTATAACTGCGCCCCTGCACTGAGTGACGGCAGTCAGCATTAGGGCTAACTGTCAGGCAGGGTCGGGGTGTGGTTAGCCCACCACCCCTATGTACAGAGCAGTGACTGAACCAGTGCCAGTGCCGCCACAGTGACTGAAACCGGAATGCTGCTGGGAGGAATACAGTTAATTTCCTCCCAACAGCAAGGCTGAAAGTGCAGGTTCAAAAAGCTACTAACCTGCAGATTAACTCCATATTTGCAGGTTAACAGCATTTTTTAACATGACAGGTTCCCTTTAAACATTATATTAAAGGGAATCTGCAACAGCAACATATAGGGAAAGAAAACCAGATTCCAGTATCACTTACTGGGCTGCTTAGTGCAGTTTTCCGAGAATATCTGTTTTGTCTGATGTAGATGTAGCAGAGCTATGACTTCTGATCTGTGTATACCCCTGTCCACAACCTACAATGAACAATCAATGGCAGCATTACACATATTAGCCTTACTTGTCTGCACAAAGCATGTAGTCCTCTAGTAATAATCTCCTGCTCATAAAACACTGATTGTATTGAAACTACAACACTCAGCCTAATAAGTGACACATCCCTGGAATAACGGTTTCTTGTTCTATAAATATGCTGTCCTCAGAGTAACTAGCAAAAACTGCTGACAGATTCCCTATGACTATATTTAGTAATTTGTCTGAATTCCATTTTATTCTCGTGCATCATCCGTATTGCCTCTGTGTGGCATCCGTGTTGCATTCATTTTGTGTTAATTCATTTTTATCTTCAATGAAGGAATGTCTTTGTTCCCTAGCCAATAAAGAGAAAACCCTGAAAGATTACATTTTTCAATCAGATTGTCACTAAAGAACAAATGGATGTCTTCCAATCTGAATTTATGCTCCACAGATCCCCATAAACTTAAATGACCGATTCTGATCCACAAACACTGATCAGAATAGGACCTGCTTGGAGTCTCAGGATCTCACTTGCAGATCCGCGCTATCCATGGATCTCACAACTCATGTCTTGGTGTTGATATATCATCTGTTATGACTTTATGTTAATGTGCGCTTCCAGGCTATGTGGGGGATGCTGTCGGGAAGAAAACGCTGCCCCCGCACTTCATTAGCATACCTTTCTCCTCCCCTCATCATGCCTATGTGGAGCCCGTGAGGGGCCAGTCGCCACAGAGGTACTGCACCTCAGTCAGTGGTGTGGTACTCCACTCTCGGGTAAGGATGGGGCACTACCCGGGACTCACATACTAGCATCCAACACCACACCACTCCAGGCCAGGGGATCTGGGCAGATCCTATTGAGAGAGGGCCCAATCTCAGGCTGGAGGGGGAACTAGGTAGAGGGTGTGGGTGGAGTGTGACAGTTGGAGGGAAAGTAGTTAGGAGTTGGTGGGAAGGAGTTGAAGGGAGCAGACATGAAGACAGGAGCTCTAGAGAGCAGGGGTCCTAGGGGGCCAGGGAAGTGAGAAATCCACCCGTGGTGCCCGAATCCACGCCGACCGTAGTTGGGTGGGAGGACCAGGTCGCAGAGGGGACCGGCCCCACACTAGTGGAGGAACTGCAGGTCTCAGCTAGCAAACCAGAAGCTGTAGTATCTGCATGTGTTACAGCCAAATCCACACACATTTGCTGAAAAAGCAGCCATATAGGATCAAGCGGACCAGGAGAGGGTTGCCCGACAGGACCCGTGTGTGAAGCACAGGGCAGGAGGGCGAAGCCAGCGCGGTGAGACAGCCTGGGAAGGTACACAAGAAAAGGGAGTCTCGGAAAAGTGCACCCAAATTACTTGAGAGCTGGCTGGACTACAGACCTGGAGGACACAGCACCTGGCTGGAGACTAACCATCTGACTGAGTAAAGTGACAAAACTGCACCCTGCTGTGTCCTCAGAATTATTACTGCGTCACCTGCCCTGCACTACATCAGAACATCATTGAATTTAACACTTTCACTGCCCTGGGGCCTAGCTCTTCGCGTGGAGAGCTGAAACATCTCTGCTGCGTCACCAACCGCCCCAGTGGACCTGAACCGCAGCGTCGGCCATTTTCTTATTGCTGAACACCACGGGTGGTGTGATGAACTAATCCCCTATAAACTTTACTTCCCCTTCATTTTCAATTTTTCATTGGACGCCTAGGGCCACGGACCGGGTCACTGCTGCCGTGAAAACCCCTGAAGAACCGTCGGACCCGGCCCGAGTACCCCACGGCCCTAGCAGGTGCTCCACCTACATCCCTATACAGTCGTGTGCTTGATATGAAATCTCGCACCTGCACATTCCATCTCCCCTCATTCCTCTGTCTTTCGTCCTTCTTAGGGTGCTTTCACATAGTGCTCTTTGTCCCCGGAGAGGCATATGTCCGAAATCCCCTTCAAAACGGGGTCCAGAAGCATGCGCCCTGAAAGTGCCCTCAGGGCATAGGCATCACTTTCCTTCTGCGCAGGCGCGTCACTGGTATAAAATAAAGAAGCACTCCTCATCCTGTCAAAGTTTTAATTCTCTCACTATATTGCAGTCATCATATTATATGGCACGGTGTACTCACAATTGCTTATTTTGCCATCACATGATTAAAAACTGACTAGCTAAATCCTACTAAGCTCTATGTAGAAACAGGAGGTCAATTTTCCCTGTGTGACTCATGAGTAACTGCAAAAGTCCCTGATGGGGGGGAGCAGAGCAGTTGGGTCAGGAGCTGGATGATAAATGCTGGGACAAGAGACTTCCTGTTTCTACATAGAGTAGAGCAAAGAGAAGAATTAGTTGGACAGAAAGCTAAAATAAGCAATTGTAAGTACACAGTGCTATATAATATGATGGCTGCAATATTATGGCTTTAATGGTTTACCTAGCTCAAATGTAGTGACCGATTCCCTTTAATAAAGATCACTGCCCATTTCATCCGTACTTTGGTGTCTGTGAACTTTAATGTATTATTTCAGTATTTATCTGTGATTGGGGCTTGTGTTACCATGATTAGTTGCAGAATTCTATTTTGAGGACCCGAAGCAGAGATGCAGTACTGGAGAGCGTCCACTACAAATTGTGTGGCGCTGTGGTATCTTGGCTTTCTACAGGACATAGTAACAGCTGATTAAAAGTAATACCGTGTTTAGTCTTATTTCTAATAAAAGAATTTATTCTGGCTGTGTCTTTATTTACCATACAACCATAGGATTAGTAATGGATGAGTGCCTTCTAGACGCTTCTCCATTACGAAGCCGTGGGATTGGTGTCACCGGACAATACAAAGGTGACATCAACCCCACAAATATGAACCCCATTTGCCACCGCTACAGGGCAATTGGGAATAGCCGGGCAAAGTGGCAGAATTGTGGAATATAATAGATGTGAGTTTTCTGGGTGGCTGCGGGCTGCTATTTTTACATTAGGGGGTCAATATCCATGGCCCCTTACCAACCTGAGAATACCAGCCCCATATGATAATTTTCTTCTGTGTCCTCTTTAGGAACTGGTTCTAGAAGATAAAAGGTCAGTAGCAAGAGCATACATTATGTTATCTGGCAAACAAGACCAATTCATCTGATGCCGTATAATGTCCCCTGAATTATAATTTCTATAATCCCGATGCAAAACTATGATGGCCTCCATCGTAAAGCTTTGCGGTGTGAAGATTCAATGCTGCCATTTGTGTGGCCTGCTAGAATGGTATATAATAAAGGATGCTTTAGAAGGCAATTTCACAATATATACAGCTATAAAAATCTTTCTTGTGGTTAATGCTGACCATCGGGTGCCAGAAATCACACCTAGTGGTATGAGAATGCATTTTGGGTCATCAAAACCACATTAAGACAATACAATCTAGACTAAAATACACATTGCAACATATGTCAAGCCTCCTCTTCCTCAGGAAATGGTCTAACTACTCAGCCAGGTTTTTCTAAATGATCCATAATCGTAAATGGGTCAGTGTCACTTCTGCCTACCACTGTAACACGATTCTTAGTAAATGATGACCAACGCACAGATCTGACCTAATAATGTTCCACCACGTAGATGGTACTGAATGGATCTGGATTCCAGTCACGCTTCCTGTAAATCGGACAACCACAAGAATAAAAATAAACAAACCTTATATTACTGATGGAGAGTAAAAAGACCTGGTAAAATACTTATAGTATACACAATAAAAAGCTGCATTAATGACATGTCAAATATGGAGCAACCATACAGATGAGAGGTAAGTGGCATTTACACTGCAAGAGAATCGTGGAGAGTTAAAACCGCTCTTTCCTGATTATCTTGTGTGAACAAGCTGCTGCTCACCTAAACATTGAGGAAAAATGCTCAATCTATTCTTGGCGGCGCATCCTTTACTGATCGCATCGTGCCACCGGTTGGTCCACCATGTAAATGGACCCTTAGGCAGGCCATACACAGATGGCTGCCAACAGAGCAAGTTCAGCTGACAGAGACCTCGCCTGACTCCCCGATACACAGGAATACTTAGAGGCTCTTTCCTAGACAATACATGAACGCTGAGCTATCAGAATTATCCCACTGAACAAAAGTATATAGTTAATGAATTCCAACCAACCAATTAGTTTCTTTCCCTGACATGTTTTGTCACAGGACAGTCAGGGGGCCACCATACACATCAGAAAGTCAACCGATCCCACCAATTTTGGAGTGTTAACACATTTTACCTAATCTGTATGTGAGTCTTCTAGCATCCCTTAACCCCTTAGTGACAGAGCCAATTTGGTACTTAATGACCGAGCCAATTTTTACAATTCTCACCACTGTCACTTTATGAGGTTATAACTCCGGAATACTTTAACGGATCACGCTGATTCTGAGACTGTTTTTTCGTGACATATTGTACTTCATGTTAGTGGTAACATTTCTTCGATATTACTTGCGATTATTTATGAAAAAAATGGAAATATGGCAAAAAAATTTAAAATTTTGCTATTTTCAAACTTTGTATTTTTATGCCCTTAAATCAGAGAGATATGTCACAAAAAATAGTTAATAAATGACATTTCCCACATGTCTACTTTACATCAGAACAATTTTGGAAACACAATTTTTTTTTGTTAGGGAGTTAAGGGTTAAAAGTTGACCAGCAATTTCTCATTTTCACAACACCATTTTTTTTAGGGACCACATCACATTTGAAGTCATTTTGAGGGGTCTATATGATATAAAATAACCAAGTGTGACACGATTCTAAAAACTGCACCCCTCAAGGTGCTCAAAACCACCTTCAAGAAGTTTATTAACCCTTTACGTGCTTCACAGGAACTGAAACAATGTGGAAGGAAAAAATGAACATTTAACTTTTTTTTGCAAACATTTTTCTTCAGAACCATTTTTTTTTTATTTTCAAAAGTGTAAAAACAGAAATTTAACCATAAATTTTGTTGTGCAATTTCTCCTGAATACGCCGATACCCCATATGTGGGGGTAAACCACTGTTTGGGCGCACAGCAGAGCTTGGAAGAGAAGGAGCGCCGTTTGACTTTTTCAATGCAGAATTGGCTGGAATTGAGATCGGACGTCATGTCGCGTTTGGAGAGCCGCTGATGTGCCTAAACAGTGGAAACCCCCCACAAGCGACACCATTTTGGAAACTAGACCCCTTAAGGAACTTATCTAGATGTGTGGTGAGCACTTTGAACCCCCAAGTGCTTCACAGAAGTTTATAACGTAGAGCCGTGAAAATAAAAAAAAAAAATCACATTTTTTCTACAAAAATGATCTTTTTGCCCCCAAATTTTTATTTTCACAGGGGTAACAGGAGAAATTAGACCACAAAAGTTGTTGTGCAATTTCTCCTGAGTACGTCAATACCCTATATGTGGGGGTAAACTACTGTTTGGGCGCACCGCAGAGCTTGGAAGAGAAGGAGTGCCGTTTTACTTTTTCAATGTAGAATTGGCTGGAATTGAGATCGGACGCCATGTCGCCTTTGGAGAGCCCCTGATGTGCCTAAACAGTGGAAACCCCCCACAAGTGACCCCATTTTGGAAACTAGACCCCCCATGGAACCTATCTAGATGTGTGGTGAGAACTTTGAATGCCCAAGTGCTTCACAGAAGTTTATAATGCAGAGTCGTGAAAATAAAAAATATTTTTTTTTTCCACAAAAAAGATTTTTTAGCCCCCAAGTTTTTATTTTCACAAGGGTAACAAGAGAAATTGGACCCCAAAAGTTGTTGCCCAGTTTGTCCTGAGTATGCTGGTACCCCATATGTGGGGGTAAACCACTGTTTGGGCACACGGCAGAGCTCGGAAGGGAAGAAGCGCCGTTTTGGAATGCAGACTTTGATAGAATGGTCTGCGGGCGTTATGTTGCGTTTGCAGAGCCCCTGATGTACCTAAACAGTAGAAACCCCCCACAAGTGACCCCATTTTGGAAACTAGACCCCCCCAAGGAACATATCTAGATATGTGGTGAGAACTTTGAATGCCCAAGTGCTTCACAGAAGTTTATAATGCAGTCATGAAAATAAAAAATATATATTTTTTCCACAAAAAAGATTTTTTAGCCCCCAAGTTTTTATTTTCACAAGGGTAACAGGAGAAATTGGACCGCAAAAGTTGTTGTCCAATTTATCCAGAGTATGCTGATGCCCTATATGTGGGGGTAAACCACTGTTTAGGCGCACGGCAGAGCTCAGAAGGGAGGGAGCACCATTTGACTTTTTGAGCGCAAAATTGGCTGTCGTGTTTGGAGACCCCCTGATGTACCTAAACAGTGGAAACCCCCCAATTCTAAATCCAACCCTAACCCCAACACACCCCTAACCCTAATCCCAACCCGATCCATAATCCTAATCACAACCCTAACGATAATCACAACCCTAACCCCAAAACAACCCTAATCTCAACCCTAACCATAACCCTAATCAAAACCCTAAATCCAACACACCCCTAATCTTAATATCAACCCGAACCTCAAACCTAACCCTAATCCCAATACACCCCTAACCCTAATCCCAATACACCCCTAACCCTAATCCCAACCATAACCCTAATCCCAAACGTAACCCTAATGCCAACCCTAACCCTAATACCAACCCTAATCCAAACCCTAACCCTAATCCCAACTCTAACCCTAACTTTAGCCGCAACCCTAGCCCTAACTTTAGCCCCAACCCTAGCCCTAACCCTAACTTTAGCCCTAACCCTAAATTTAGCCCCAACCCTAACCCTAAATTTAACCCTAGCCCTAACTTTAGCCCCAACCCTAACCCTAGCCCTAAGGCTACTTTCACACTTGTGTCGTGTGGCATCTGTCGCAATCCGTCGTTTTGGACAAAAAAACGGATCCTGCAAATGTGCCCGCAGGATGCCTTTTTTGCCCATAGACTTGTATTGCCGACGGATGACCACAAGTCGCATCCTTTGTGCACTGGATCTGTTGTGTTTTGGCGGACCGCTGTCACAAAAAAAAGTTCAATGTAACCTTTTTTTTGTACGTCGCGTCAAAAAAAAAAAATTCCGCGCATGCGTGGCCATAACTCTGCCCCCTCCTCCCCAGGACATACACGGTGTTCCAAATTATTATGCACAAAGAGTTTAGGAGTAATAAGGCTAGAATTTTTTTGTTTGTCATTTAAACTCATTGATGGTGATGTGTGTCAGGGCTCTTTATATCACTGAAAGCAATTGCAGATACCTGTGCAAAATTAGTTTGGCAGGTGTGTCCAAATAAAGGCAAGACTACTTAAGAAGGCTGTTCCACATTATTAAGCAGCCTACATTTTTTGCCAAAATGGGAAAGAAAAAGGATGTGTCGGCTGCTGAGAAGCAACAAATTGTGGAGTATTTAGGTCAAGGCATGACTACCATCAACATTGCCAAGACACTTCATCGTGATCATCGCCCAATCAATAAGTAACTGATTCCCAGCACACACGTGTGCGTGCTGATAAGGAAAAATTGAGGACTCTTTCCAACAGACAATTGTGTAAGGTTAAAAGAGCAGCTGCAAAAATGCCTTGTCATAGCAGCAGACAAGTTATTGAAGCTGCTGGTGCCTCCAACGTCCCCAGAACAACAAGATGCAGGGTCCTTCAGAGGTTTGCAGCTGTGTGTAAGCCATCCTGTCGACCACCTCTATCCACTGCAACAAGCAGAAACGGCTCCAGTGGGCCAAACGATACATGAAGACCGACTTCCAAACTGTTTTGTTCACCGATGAGTGCCGTGCAACGCTCGATGGTCCAGATGGATGGAGTGGAGGATGGACACCCCATGAAAACACGGCTAAGGCGCCAACAAGGAGGAGGTGGAGTAATGTTTTGGGCTGGAATCATGGGGAGAGAGATTGTCGGCCCCTTTATGATCCCTGAAGGGGTAAAGATGAACTCCATAATCTATGTGGAGTTTCTAAAACAACCCCTCCTGCCATGGTTCAAGAGGAAGAACCGTGCTTTCCGCAGCAAGATCATTTTCATGCATGATAATGCACCATCTCATGCTGCAAAAAACACATCTGCATCTCTGGCTGCTATGGGCATAAAAGAGGACAAACTTATGGTGTGGCCACCATCTTCCCCTGACCTCAACCCCATTGAGAACCTCTGGAGCATCATCAAAAGGAGTGTCTATGATGGCGGGGGGCAGTTCACATCTAAGCAACAGCTCTGGGAGGGTATTCTGTCCACATGCAAAACAATTGAAGCAGAAACCATCCAAAAACTGACAAAATCAATGGACGAGAGAGTTCAGAAGCTTCTTTCGAACAAGGGGTCCTATGCGCAAATGTAACATCACCTAGAATAAAGTTTTCAATTGAAAACTGTTTGATTTCATTTTGTAATAAGCTGATAATGCTTATAACTTCAAAATTGACCATTTTTTTGTTCAAAATAATAAAAAAAAAGGTTGAAAACTCTGCTGTGCATAACAATTTGGAACATGCATTTTGAGTGTTTATTTTTTTTTAAAAGATACTGTTTTCATAGGCAGTTTTTTCCAAAACATTGCAATTATACTAGAATAGTAGATGACTGGAAAATAACAATGACTGCAATTCAGATAGGTAATTTAGAGAAAATATGAGGAAATATTATTTGCATAATAATTTGGAACACAGTGTAGACTGGGCAGCGGATGCGTTAAAAAACTGCATCCACTGCCCACGTTGTGCAATTTTCACAACGTGCGTCGGTACGTCGGGCCGACGCATTGCGACGGCCCCGTACCGACGCAAGTGTAAAAGAAGCCTAACCCTAGCCCTAAATTTAGCCCCAACCCTAACCCCAATTTTAGCCCCAACTCCTCTCTCTTGCCGGCCGGCAGATGGCGGGCGCACTGCGCATGTGCCCGCCATTTTCTTTCCCGATGAAGAAGCCGGCGGACAGGAGGGGACGCAGGAGGACCCATGGACACCAGTAAGTATGATAGGGTCCCCGAATCCCCCTATTTCTCTGTCCTCTGATGTGCGATCACATCAGAGGACAGAGAATGACAGATCGCTTTTTTTTTTTGCGACCGCCGGTAAACAGTTAATTACCGGCGATCGCAAAACAGGGGTCGGTAAAAACCGACCCCGATCATGTTCTTTGGGGTCTCGGCTACCCCCGGCAGCCGAGACCCCAAAGATCCTCCGGGTGCCGGCCGGCGGGCGCACAGCGCACGCCATTTTTTTGGCGGAAAAAGATGGCGGCGCCCATCGGGAGCCACGACGAGCACCGGGGGAGACAGGTGAGTATCGGGGGGCTATCAGGGACCCCATTTCTCTGTCCTCTGATGTGCGATCACATCGGAGGACAGAAATTAAAAGGGAAATCGCGGGTTTTTTTTTTTTTTGCGATCGCCGGTAAACGGTTAATTACCAGCGATCGCAACTCGGGGGTCGGTAAAACCCCCCCGAATCATGTTCTCTGGGGTCTCGGCTACCTCCGGCAACCAGGACCCCAGAGAAAATCCAACTCTGGGGGGCGCTATTCACTTTTTCCATAGCGCCGTTAATTAACGGCGTTGTGGTTTAAGTACCCTTAACTGCTGCCGTTAAAAGGCGTATCGGCGGTCGTTAAGGGGTTAAAAAACATTTATTATACTATCAAACTAGACCCTCCAATAGTGATCTGCAGATATGGCTACATGGTATTTATAAAGAAGTGAACAGACAAAATACCACCAACTCCCAATGCGTCCACCATATTTTTCTCCTGACCCCGTTCAGAGGCCAATTTTGTCAAATGGAAAATGTGAACATTCTCCACACTGCAATACAGCTGAAATATCCATATGTACACAGCCCTAAAAAAGTATTCATACCCCGTGAACTTTTCCACATTTTTTTCATGTTACTGTGCTGTGCAAATTAATTGGGACAAAGCAAAAAAATAACATGTTATAATGCACTGTTACATACTAATTCTGAAAATTACCTTTTTCCACTGGCTACCTGACCAAGATATATTTATTATATACTAAAACTGGTTTGAATCACTGACTGGTAACCAACTTATGATTTTACTTAAAAAATGCTTTGTCCCAATTAATTTGCACAGCACTGTACATCCACATCCTTAGATATATTTTATTGGGATTTTATGTGATAAGCCAATACTAAAAAAAACAAGTACGGTATTTGTGAAGTGTAAAGGAAATGATGCAAGAGTTTTTACAAATATAAATCAGAAAATTGTAAGGTGCATTTGTATTCAGTCCCCTATGGGAAGATGGATGGATCTATGGAAAACCTGTTAGAGGCTGCAAAAGACTCAAGACTGCGGCATAGGCTCACCTTCTAGCAGGACAATGACCCTAAACATACTGCCAGGCCTACAATGGAATGGTTTAGATCAAAGCTTATTCGTGTGTTTAATGGCCCAAAGTCCAGACCCACATCCCATTGAGAATTTGTGGGAAAACTTGAAAAGTTCTGTTCAGATAGTCTTCATCCAATGTCACCGAGCTAGAGCAAGTTTGCAAAGAAGAATGGGCAGAAATGTTAGCCTCTAGATGTGCAAAGCTGGTAGAGACATTTCCAAAAGACTTGCAGCGAAAGGTGGTCCGAGAAATTATTCACTTAGGGAGGGCTGAATGCAAATCAAAAATTTTCCAATTTATATTTTTTTTAAAATATTTCTAAAACCATGTATCATTTCCTTTATACTTCACACATACTTGATACTTTGTGTTGGTATATCACATAAAATCCCAATAAAATATATTCAAGTTTGTGGATGTAACGTGAAATAATGTGCAAACGTTCACAGGATATGAATACTTTTTCAAGGCACTGTATGTCATTCACCTGCCACTCTCTCCAGAGTCATCATAGGAAAGACTCCCAGTAGAGAGCACCAAGACCTCGAGTCAGGCTTAGCGGAGATCTACATTAATGTCTTATTTCTTGGTATTAGACGCTTCCACAGCACTTTGGCTTTAACCACAATAATAACTCTTCACAGTCAGGTGTGTTTGTGGTGAACACAACTGTTTACATGACTCCCTTCCGCCATGTACTTTTTTTTTTTACTGCAATAGCATCAAAAACACCTTAAATTGATGAGATGCAGACAGTAATAGTGACATGTATAGTGGGAATAAAAAAAGGATTTGATACACTGCCAATTTTGCAAGTTTTCACGCCTACAAAGAATGGCGAGGTCTGTAATTTTTATAGTCTGTACACTTCAACTGTGAGAGAATCTAAAAATAAAAATCTGGAAATCACATTGTATGATTTTTACATAATTCATTTGCATTTTATTGCATTAAATAAGTGTTTGATACAATAGAAAGACAGAACTTAATATTTAGTACAGAACCCTTTGTTTGCAATTACAGAGATGAGACTTTTCCTATAGTTCTTGGCCAAGCTTGCATGCTGCAGGGATTTTGGCCCCGTCCTCCATACAGATCTTCTCCAGATCTATTAGGTTTCAGGGCTGTCACTGGACAACATTGAGTTTCAGCTCCCTTAAAAGATTTTCTATTGGGTTCAGGTCTGGAGACTGGCTTGGCCACTCCAAGACCTTGCAATGCTTTTCTTACGGAACCACCCCTTAGCTGCCCTGGCTGTGTATTTTGAGCCATTCTCATGCTGGAAGACACAACCACCACCCTTCTTCAATAATGCTCTTACTGAGGTAAGGAGGTTGTTGTCCAAAATCTTGTGATACATGACCCCATCCATCGTCCCTTCAATATGTTGCAGTCGTCCTGTACCTTTTGCAGGAAAGAACTTTGAAAGTATATTTTTCAAGGTTGGGACAGTGTTGGGGTTGTACTCATCCTTCTCTCAAAACACAGCGAGTGAAGTGGATACCAAAAAGTTTTATTTTTGTGTAATCTGACCACATGACCTTCTCCCATGCCTCCTCTGGTCATCAACGAACCTCAAATGGACCTGGACATGTGCTGGCATGAGCAGGGGGTATTGCATGCCCTGCAGGATTTTAATCCATGACAGCATAGTGTGTTACTAACGGTATTGTTTGAGACTGTGGTCCCAGCTCTCTTCAGGTCATTGACCAGGTCCTCCTGTGTAGTTGTGGGAAGATTCCGGACCTTTCTCAGAATCATCCTTACTTCACGAGGCGAGATCTTGCATGGAGCCCCAGACTAAGAAAGACTGACAGTCATCTTGTGTTTCTTCCATTTTCTAATACTTGTGCCAACAGTTGTTGCCTTCTCACCAAGCTGTTTGCCTATTGTCTTGTAGCCTATCCCAGCCTTGTGCAGGTCTACAATTTTGTCCCTGGTGTCCTTATACAGCTCTTTGGTCTTGGCCACGGTGGAGTAGTAGAAGTGTGATTGATTGAGTGTGTGGATAGGTGTCTTTTATATGGGTAAAAAGTTCAAACAGGAACAATTAATACAGGTAATGAGTACAGAGTAGGAGGGCTTCTTAAAGAATAGCTAACAGGCCACAGCCAGAATTCTTACTGGTTGGTAGATGTTCAAATACTTATTTCATGCAATAAAATGCCATCAAATTATTTAAAAGTCATACAATGTGCTTTTCTGTTTTTATTTTTAGATTATGTCTCACAGTTGAAGTGTACTGTGACAAAGTCACTGGTAAAGTACTGGAGTCATTACGCTTAATGGCGTGAGTGATGTGAAACCCAGAATATTTTCCTCCAGCACACTAAGTGTTGTGAGGATTAAGCTAAATTGCATAAATGGGTTGGCTTTTATGTGGACATCGATAGAGTGGGTGGGAGGATGTCCACCTTATCTCCATCTGCAGAGTCGGCACCTCCAGTGGTTTGTGTCCTGAGGAGGAAAGACTGAACCTGTGTTGCTGCAGAGAGGGATGCTATCAGCAAAAATTTGGACTCCGTTTTCTTTGTTGTTTTCCTGTTTTTGTCTGAAAGGCTGTGCTTACTTTCCCCTTCTTGTTGGTTTATGCCGCCATATACTAAACCCATCTAAGATTTAAAGAGACAGTGTTCCTATTTTCTACCTCCGTGTACCGCCAAGTGAGTTGAACTACCATAGTACTTATGATGACAATTACAGACCTCTCCATTCTTTGTAGGTGGGAGAACTTGCAAAATCGGCAGTGTATTATTATAGCACCATTTATTCCATGGCGCTTTACATGTGAGGAGGGGTATACATAACAAAAACAAGTACAATAATCTTAAACAAAACAAGTTACGACTGGTACAGGACCCTGCCCACGAGGGCTCATAATCTACAAGAGTATCAAATACTTATTTTTCCCACTGTACATTCAATAGTGAAATCCTACCCTAAATTGAGCATTCAACTGCGAATGACATCTCATCTCTCACCTTTGTATACACCTCTAACCAACTATCTAAAAAAATAAATAAAAATGTATTTTTAAATTTACCTTTCAGGTTAAAGAGGTTAAAAGAAAGCCTAGCCAAATTTCCATAGTAGATTAAAAGCCCTGTGTTTGGGATATATAGCATTTCCAGAACTTTCAACCAAAGTGTTCCCATAAGAGAATAATCTAGAATATATACAGTATTACTTTTAGGAGTATGTTCACGCAGGCAGGATATGCTGCAGGTCAGCCAAATCAATGAGATTTTACAAAATCTCTTGTACATGATGTGTTATAATATTCATGTGAAATCTGCACAAAATTTGACCTATTTATGGTTTGGATTTTCACAGCAGATTTCACACCACAAAAATCCACATGTAACTCATTAGAGATTGTGGCTGAAACTGTCCTACTGATTTTTTTGGCTCAATTTACATATCAATTTTTTACACCCTAAATATTTAGCATTTTACACTGTCAGCAAGGCTTCTCTATAACGTATTTACTGTATGGAGGGATCGGATCATATCCAGTCTTCAAGGCCGAGAGCACATATGAGGAAGCCATTTTCCACTTAGATATTTCAGGGATATTTGAACCTCTCAGGACTGATACATTTTCTTCATGACAATCCTTGTAGTGTTCACTTAAGAAAAATATGAAAACTCAAAGCTGCAACAAGTTTTTCAAAAGTCTTATGAACAACCAAATAAGGGAAAAAAACGTTCATCGTTGGGCTGCCAAAAATTAACAAGTCAGTGTGAAATCTTTAGGGATGAGATGAATATTAACCCACAATGGAGATTCTCAAATTCTTCTATCATTAACACAACTGGAGATGGTAAAAGGACCCGTCACCCCTCGGAAGGGTCTGATTTAATATATGCTCTCCCCATAAAATAACAATGATGGGTCATGTTTTTTAGATTTCTGAATTGTGACATATCTGATATTCCGCGTACAGTTTATGAATACATTGACAACTGGGTGTTACATTCTTCATTTCAATAGGAAGTACTATCTCCAAATCCAACATTGTGCCGGACTGTATATGGACATCCCAGCTTGTACCACTTAGAAAGACGTTGTGACTTTCCCCGATTATTCACATCGGAAATTTACTAAAGAAAAGATGCTCCAAAGTTGGCATAACCGAAATCGTATTAAGAGCTGTTACTGAAAGAAAGACTTTGTAACTAAGTCGCAATGTTTGTCCATTCTGCAAATTTATTGGTCTCCCTCTTACAGGGGCTGTCCATAATTTTTTTCTAATAATGAGATTAAAATAAAAAAACAAAAAGATACTCACTGATGAATTCCCACACAAATCCTTCTACTTCCTAGGTTCTCATTGGTCCCCTGGCTACCTCTTCTCATCTACTCCAGTCAACCACTGGCCATCACTGCAACCACTGATTGACCGCAGTGGTCACAAACCGTAAGTGACAAAAGGGACCTTTTTTGAAAATATCTTTGAAAGAACTGCTCAAAAAGTATTGTTCATTCATGCCCGAGGTCAGTGGAAGGGTATGGCCAGTCTGAATGATGGTAAAGACCAATATGGACTAAATATATATGGTTACATTGGTGAAATGATTGTTCCCCAGGTAATCGTTTGCCTACACTTCTTTCTATCTAACGTGTAGGACCATCTTAAATACTGCAGCCGCAGTTAAAGTATGGTCAACCATGCTCATTTGCAACATTGCTCATTTGCAGGTGTCAGTTGTCACCGGCCGCCCAGAAGTCTAGAAATGCTCCTCTCTGTGTAGGACTTCTAAGAGATGGCTGAATGTAATAATAAAACATGAGACATAAGGAAACATTTCAGAGGTTTTATTCCTGTTATATACATTCTTTTTTTTTTTAAACAATAGGGAAAGGAAACCTGATTTTTTTTTTTGTAAATGACCACCTCAATTGGAGGTCAGTAAGAAGCCATAAAATTGCCTTAGGAGGACGCTGCTAGCCGGCAAGAACATCATTTCCAAATGCAAATAAAGTGAACAGATAGTTTCTGAGAAGCTCTAATCCAGGAATGCATGAAATTATAGGTTGGAATTTTAAAAATATCTAAGTGCTGGTTAACTAAATTGACTGCAGTTGGGAGCTCTGGACCTTCCTTAATCTTAAAGCAGCAATATTATTAACCATTGCATGGAGCTGGCAATAAATGCCTTGTGTTCAGATGACATTAAATGAAGATTTTTCTCACATTCAATCAATAGACTAAACATCTAACGGCTTCTCAGAAAAAGAGCAATCGTTGGTAAGTCTATAGTATATAATGTACCACCATAGAGATATTAAGGTGAAAAAGAAGGCTTTGCCCTTGGGCCCAAGTGAACTAAGTCTATAATTTACACAAATTAAATCCCTTTCATTGTGAGGCTTATTATCTGCAAAAGTCAAATAGGCCTAAGAGATAATGGACATGGATAGGCAATTAATTCTGGAATACTAAGGTTCTCATGAAAATGGTGCCATTGTAAAGACCTCACTGTTCAATTCAGTGGTGTTACTCACATTCAATAGAAAAAAATAAAATGGTGGCACCACCTGGTAGACTTAACGTGGCCGTATAAGTGGTTGAGCAATAGAGTTGGTGTCAATCAGTTCACAGGACCCAGTTAATCAGCCACTGGTCGAGAGCTCTGACAACCGCCTCCAACGTGAGGACATCTAAGGCGCTTCTTTAGATTAGCCAGCCTGGCGATACAGCAGCATAATGAACATGTAACGTCATGCTAGGCTAATGAAAAGGAAAGATGCAGATACATTCACATAAGGCTACTTTCACACTAGCGTCGTACGACGCACGTTGCAATGCGATGTGGCGACGTACCGACGCATACTGTGAATGCCCCACACAACGGGGGCAGCAGATGCAGTTTTTCAACGCATCCGCTGCCCCATTGTGAGCTCCGGGGAGGAGGGGGCGGAGTTCCGGCAGTGTATGCGCGGTCGGAAATGCTGGACACGATGCACCAAAAAACGTTACATGCAACGTTTTTGTGCCGACGGTCCGACGCAACATGATGCAACCGTTGCACGACGGTTGCGACGTGTGGCAATGCGTCGCTAATGTTAGTCTATGGAGAAAAAACGCATCCTGCAAGCAATTTTGCAGGATGCGTTTTTTCTCCAAAACGACGCATTGCGACGTGCATCGTACGACGCTAGTGTGAAAGGCCTAACAGGCGGCTCTCATGGCATTTGTCCAGTAGCCAGAGTTTACCGGTGTGGCAGATAGACTGAACAGATTTGCACCAACTCTATTGAACAACCAATGTTGTAATAAATATCTGGTGAAGCATCATTACACCAATGCAGCCATACACATTTTATTCTGTATTGACCACTTTAGTCAGAGTGGCAATGTTCAATGACACTGGATGATCTCTCTGGGAAAGCTCGTCGAATGGTCTTTCACTGAAAGAACAGATGTGGGACAGTGACTGATGGACAACAATATTAAGTGCAACTCACTTCATTGGGATCATTCTTTGTTCAATTTTGCCAGATAAGTTATCTTGGTTGAAACCACCTCTATTTCGATAGATTTACACTGGATATGAGCACATTAACCTTATCAATGTAGGTATTTTCATACTTTATCTTCCATATAACCCATGAACCATTAGTCACACTCCAAGAGCCAAGCTGTGCATACAACGCGTTTCAGAGGGGCAAATTCTGTGCCATCATTAGAATCATTAATAGATTTTCTATCTGTTACCATGTTTTTTTCACTTAACCTGAAAGCAGTATAATGTAGAGACAGAGACCCTGATTTCAGTAATGTGTCACATGCCGGGATGCTTACTGCAGTTTTGATAAAAGTCACAGTTTTATCAGCAGGAGATTATCACTAAAGGACTAGTGAACCTGCAGCCATGTAGTCATCCATATTCATGAGCTCTGTATAACTCCACCCAATAGGCACAATAAGCTACCAATCAGTGGTGAGTGCGGGTTATACAGACCTCAACATTCAGACTGAATGATAAAACTGATTTTTATTATTATTATTATTATTATTATAATAATGCTTTGCTTATATATTATTTTATATATATTTATATTATATTATACCAGTATGTATGTAGTGTGGGGAAAACAGGAGGAAAACCACGCAAACTCCTTGCAGATGTGGCTTTAAGTATGAGGTATTATGGATTTTGGGAATCTATTTCTTTATTTTACTAATGTAATGCTAATACTGACATCCCCGTATTGAGGAGAATGTACCGGGCCTGCTGTGCCTTACAGACCTGTCAGCTAATTAGAGCAATACGCACTCCATTACTAGAGCCCAAGATTTCTCACAATGTGAGAGTGCTGGGCAAGTACAAGCTGAAGTATTTTCCAACCGGCAGATTTATAGTCATTTTTCAATAATCAGGGAATGGATAAAGGAATAATATTACATAAAGTGCGGCACATCCAAGTGGCAAATATTCCTATAGAGGGAAAAACTTCTCTTCTAACAAAGACTTCCATCACAAGTGGATACGATCCAGACTTCAATGTTTACTTTGTATTTGTTAATATGCGACTAATTACACTGGTGGGCCAAGGCTCTTGATATAGGTAGACATAAAGCATGAGGGAAGCAGCAGTAAAACTAGAATTGTTCCAATGATTTACATGCAAATCATTTAGTCCGTTTGGAGAAAGGGATTAGCGACTTTCCACTTTAAAGCGTCATTGGATTTGATATAAGCTTCACTTCAGGCAGCAATTAAGCTGCACGCTGCTTGTTAACTGCAAGTTATAAATCATTTTCTCAAGACTTTTGTGCAAGCTAAAGGTTCCAAGATAAACAGTGATCCCGCTTGTCAAAGAATGTGAATTATGCTTCTGGAGTACTAAGTAAGCGTTTCGAAAAGCCATCCTGTTCTCGAGTATACCCAGCATTAATACTTCAGGACTGGAGGCATTTTATAGCGCATTGCAGCAAAATGTCGGTATAAGTTGCTGTTAGTCTAAAGGGTTATTTCTTAAAAATCAAGGTATCCTCCCATCTCCTAGTGGTTCCAAAAACAGGGATATGAATGGAGCAGTGTTGAGCGTGCACGACCTTCGCTCTATGGCAATGCTGGAAATAGCGGAGCGCTATACTCGTCAGACCCATGAACAAGAATAGAGCGGAGGCTGCACATGCGCACCAATATGCAATCAGGGATGCAGAGCACCGATCTTAGGATCACTGGAGGGCCCTGCAGTCAGACCCCCCATTTATTTCTATTTTTTGGGGGGATGGGGAATAACTATTTAATACTTAAACAAGCAATTCTGGTAAAGATGAGTATGTTTTATAAAAACATGTACACTTGACGTGAGTGAAGACATGAAGAAATGATGAGACTTCCATGCACACTGTATGAATTAACTAGTCATATACATGATTCTAATCTATGACTACATACCTGGGGGGGGGAGTCAGCGGGTGCCCTAGTCCGCTAGTCGAAACTGTATGGACCAGGGATCATTCCACTGAACGCCCACTCTACTTTTACCATGGGCGTAATACTACTCAGACAACAGAGGGAGAGGGTAAAACAGTGTGGCAATACTTTACTGAACCACAAAACAGGCAAATAACACGCAGAACAGCCCCAGCAAAATACCCAAGATGGTGCAAATTACTTCAGAGCTCCCAGGGTCTGCTACTCCACCTGTGGCACGCACACAGAAAGGAGGTAACAGCAAACTTAGGAAGGTGAAAGTCCATTGAGAAACAAGGCCAGTTGACTGCAGGGTCACAACCTGGCTACTCCAAATATCTCGTCACATGTCATTATTTTGTGAAAACTGAGATTACTCTTTAAAGCATATTACAATATTTCATACATTTCTAAAACACGTATGTCAAATGAAGAAAAAAAAAAAAAAGAAACTGACTTATGCTATGACAATGGATCTTCTATGTCTTCATTATATAAGGAACATTAAAGGCCTTCTCTAACCTGATAGACCACGTTGGGATAGGGAACGAGGCCTCACGCTGGGGCCATCTGGCTCAACTTTCACAGTGGCGCCTTATAATATTTGATACTTCACTAAATGCCATATGTAAGAAATTCAGTTGCATGATATCTTTCTAGATGTCCCAAATGAGCGATACATGGGTACAACATGCCTGAAATACATCAAGAATTGAATTTCCTAAAATGCTCTTCAGCAGAGCTCCATCTGATTTCAATAAAGCTCAAACCTAATGAACTTCATTCCAGCTCATTAAGACAACAATGTCATTTTACTATACACCCTATTATTTGACTCCGAGCCTACAAACGTTTCTAAAACCCCAAAGTCAAACATTTGTTAGAAGTCTAAAATGTATTTGGGGTGGGAAAAACTAAACCTAAAATTACACACTGAAATAATTGAATAATTAAAAGGTATAAAACTAGAATGGATTTTCCTAAATATAAAAAAACAACAACATTTTTTTGACCAAAAAAGAAAAAAAAAAATATAACGTATCCTTTGAAATGCCAAGTGGTAAATGAAAGCAGCTGTTCATCCAGTATCACAGCAAGGAAGTAGCCAGGCTGTTTCGCATCTCGCTCTCTCAGATATCAACATATCACTTAAACAGAGGGCAAAAGTATTAAAAGTATTTATGCTAGAACATTAAGTGCGCAATTTACTGTAATTACTTCTTCCGTAGAGCTGGGAGTAATGCATCTAGTGTAAAGGTTCAGGCACAAGGCTGCACACAAACAGAGCTCTATTACACCATTTTCACACGTACCATAAATGCTGTGTTCTTTCACTTTTAATCTGCATGTTTTCTGCAGGCGTCAGCAACAATCTCCGCAATAACAATCTTCTCAGTTTAGTGCATTCTTTTTTGCGCTTAATCCCTTATTTCAAATTTGAATCAGGATTTTAAAGGACATCTGTCAGTAGGATCACCCCTCGTAAGCCGTCTACACGGGCATGGAGGTCAGAAAGCTAAAAATGACACCTTGTTATCTGTGATGTGATGTCCTATTCCAGAGAAATCCACATTTTTCTTACATGTAAATGAGCTGTTAAGATTTATGATCAGGACACCGATCTGCCTAAGAATCTGCCTCCAGAGATTATAATAAGTGAAAGGGGCCGCTATTGGTGTGATTTGTAATGGTGACCCTCTGCTGTCCTGATCTCACTGCAGAGCTGTGTGTCACTACAACTAAGGCTAGGTTCACATTGCGTTAGTGGGTGGTCGCTAACGGACAGCATTACATGGCGAAAATGTCGCAATTAACGCCATGCAACGGGTCCGTTAGCGCACCCATTGACAGCAATGTAAATTTCGCCTGTAGCGCATCGCTAGCGCGTGCCTTTTTCGGCTCGCGCTAGCGATGTGCTGTTCTTTTGTAGCGCGCCTCGGACGCTGCTCCGCGGCGCGCCCGAGGTCCGTTCCCCGCTCTCGCAGATCGGGGATCTGCGAGAGCGGGGACGTTAGCGCGACCCCTAACGCGGCCCCTACAAAAACATTGCGTTAGCGCAATCCGCTAGCGCTAAACGAATTGCCCTAACGCAATGTGAACCTAGCCTAACAGTACAGCAGTAGTGAACTTTATCTCATTGCGTACAGACCATTGGAAGCAATAGACAGGAGATAGTCATTGATAATTGAGTACTTTGGACATGTGGAGAAAGGTTTCACAATCTCTTAGGGTATGTGCACACGCTGCACTGCACTGCGGAATTACCGTGGTTTTTGTGCGGATTCCGCTTGCGGTGTTACACCTGCGGATTCCTATGGAGCAGGTGTAAACCGCTGCGGAATCCGCACAAAGAATTGACATGCTGCAGAATATAAACTGCTGCGTTTCCGAGCGTTTTTTTCCACAGCATGGGCACTGCAGATTTTGTTTTCCATAGGTTTACATTGTACTGTAAACTCATGGAAAACTGCTGCGAATCCGCAGCGTCAAATCAACAGCGTGTGCACATAGCCTCATGCAGAGATCACAGTGCAGGGAGGGGGAAGGTGCTGTGCTGTTTCTGACTGATGAGCCTAATATTAGGCTTTGTGGTCAGTGTGAGGCCAGCGTCACACTAGTGAGTTTTACGGACGTATGAGCGCAGAAAATACGTCCAGAAAATACGCATTACACACGGCCCAATGATTCTCTATGGGGCAGCACCAATCTGCCGTATATTACGCATCCGTAATATACGTTATGTCCCGGAACATAGTGCGCCGGCACATGCGCACTAATGGTTTTCGGCTTTGCCTGCAGTTGGGCAAAGCATACTGCGCATGCGCAAGTAAGATTGCTTTGCGCACGCGTTAACTAGGGAGGAAAGCGAATCAACGACAAGTCAATTTTGCGACCAGCGTGCGGCCAGCGGGAAAAAAAGGGGTTAATAAAAGACCCGAAAACATAGCCCATTTGACCCAAAAAAGGACCCGCCAAATTCAGGTGACAGGTTCCCTTTAATTTAATAGCTAGAGTCCCAAAATTTTACACAGAGACACTTCTCACATTAGTAAAGAGGAATATGTAATAAAAGAAGGGATATGAGATGGTTTACTGTATGTAAGCCATGTCTCATATCCTGTCGGGTTTGTGAAGGAGATGGGAAAAGCTGGCAATTGAATTACCGGCTTTTCTGCTATCTAGCGCTGAATATATTATATATATATATATATATATATATATATATATATATATATATATATATATATATATATATATATATATATATATACACACACACACACACACACATACATACATACACACATACTGTAATTTGTGCATAAAAATCGCATCCTCGCATTGAATACGGTACAGTGTTTTGGGACAATTACTGCGTATTACAGCCGTAAAAAATGAACCGTATTTACTTACGCCTAGTGTGACGCCAGCCTGAAAATGGCAATATTTCTTAATTTGGTTTTTAACATACATAGTGACAAAAAATAAAGCAAATTGTCTCTTCAGAGAAGTTGAACTCTCCTGCCACCAATAGGAAGTAGCAATCCTAAAAGTCAATATCAACTCTCTAATGACATGACTTCGGATAAAAGCCAAAACTAAAATCTCAATTTGCAGATAACGTGTTCTGGGGTACTGCCCCTCGTCAGTGCTTGTCAGGTTTGACGTGTCGCTCTCCGCAAGGAGGAACGTTACCCCCAAAAAATAAAACAAAAATTCTTAACTACGTTTAATATAAAACTTTAGGTAAAAAGCTCATTTTCTGATGACACATTTCCTATAGAGATCATGATTCATGAACATAATTCTTCTACTGTATTCATATCTGGAATTCTAAAAAGAAGTATCTAATATATAATTGCCTAGAATACTACTTCCTGCAATTTGTGCCAACTTCCGTGGCTTTGTCCGGAGCTAAGTGACGTCACCAGTGTCCTACACCCAGGCAGAGCACAGTGGCCCCAGGCAGAGCACAGGGGCCCCAGGCAGAACATGGGGCCCCAGGCAGAACATGGGGCCCCAGGCAGAGCACAGGGGCCCCAGGCAGAGCACAGGGGCCCCAGGCAGCATATGGGGCCCCAGGCAGAGCACAGGGGCCCCAGGCAGCATATGGGGCCCCAGGCAGAGCACAGTGGCCCCAGGCAGAGCACACACCAAATCGGAGGCCGAGGGGCCCCGCCAACCAAATCGGAGGCCGAGGAGCCCCGCCCACCAAATCGAAGGCCGAGCGGCCCCGCCCACCAAAGCGGAGGCCGAGGGGCCCGGCCCCGCCCACCAAAGCGGAGGCCGAGGGGCCCCGACCACCACATCGGAGGCCGAGGGTCCCCGACCACCACATCGGAGGCCGAGGGTCCCCGCCCACCAAATCGGAGGCCGAGGGTCCCCGCCCACCAAATCGGAGGCCGAGGGTCCCCGCCCACCAAATCGGAGGCCGAGGGGCCCCACCAACCAAATCGGAGGCCGAGGGGCCCCGCCCAACAAATCGGAGGCCGAGGGGCCCCGCCCACCAAAGCGGAGGCCGAGGGTCCCCGCCCACCAAAAGTAAGTGCGGCCCCAAAAGTAAGTGCGCCCCCGGGTGCAAAAGTAAGTGCGCCCCCGGGTGCAAAGGTAAGTGCGCCCCCGGGTGCAAAAGTAAGTGCGCCCCCGGGTGCAAAAGTAAGTGCGCCCCCGGGTGCAAAAGTAAGTGCGCCCCCGGGTGCAAAAGTAAGTGCGCCCCCGGGTGCAAAAGTAAGCGCGCCCCCGGGTGCAAAAGTAAGCGCGCCCCCGGCCCCGGGTGCAAAAGTAAGCACGCCCCCCAGTCCCGTGTGTGAAAAGTGCTGCTGTAAAGCTGGTAGCGCTGTTCAAGCACCATGTATTTCCTTCAGGAAATGCCCATCTAATATATAATTGCCTAGAATACTACTTCCTGCAATTTGTGCCAACTTCCGTGGCTTTGTCCGGAGCTAATGTCCGGAGATAATGTCCGGAGCTAATGTTCGGAGATAATGTCCGGAGCTAATGTCCGGAGATAAGTGACGTCACCAGTGTCCTACACCCAGGCAGAGCACAGGGGCCCCAGGCAGCATATGGGGCCCCAGGCAGAGCACAGTGGCCCCAGGCAGAGCACAGGGGCCCCAGGCAGCATATGGGGCCCCAGGCAGAGCACAGTGGCCCCAGGCAGAGCACAGGGGCCCCAGGCAGAACATGGGGCCCCAGGCAGAGCACAGGGGCCCCAGGCAGCATATGGGGCCCCAGGCAGAGCACAGGGGCCCCAGGCAGCATATGGGGCCCCAGGCAGAGCACAGGGGCCCCAGGCAGCATATGGGGCCCCAGGCAGAGCACAGGGGCCCCAGGCAGAACATGGGGCCCCAGGCAGAACATGGGGCCCCAGGCAGAGCACAGGGGCCCCAGGCAGAGCACAGGGGCCCCAGGCAGCATATGGGGCCCCAGGCAGAGCACAGTGGCCCCAGGCAGAGCACAGGGGCCCCAGGCAGAGCACAGGGGCCCCAGGCAGAACATGGGGCCCCAGGCAGAGCACAGGGGCCCCAGGCAGCATATGGGGCCCCAGGCAGAGCACAGGGGCCCCAGGCAGCATATGGGGCCCCAGGCAGAGCACAGGGGCCCCAGGCAGCATATGGGGCCCCAGGCAGAGCACAGTGGTCCCAGGCAGAGCACAGGGGCCCCAGGCAGCATATGGGGCCCCAGGCAGCGCACAGGGGCCCCAGGCAGCATATGGGGCCCCAGGCAGCATATGGGGCCCCAGGCAGAGCACAGTGGCCCCAGGCAGAGCACAGGGGCCCCAGGCAGCATATGGGGCCCCAGGCAGAGCACAGTGGTCCCAGGCAGCCTATGGGGCCCCAGGCAGAGCACAGTGGCCCCAGGCAGAACATGGGGCCCCAGGCAGAGCACAGGGGCCCCAGGCAGAGCACAGGGGCCCCAGGCAGAGCACAGGGGCCCCAGGCAGCATATGGGGCCCCAGGCAGAGCACAGTGGTCCCAGGCAGAGCACAGGGGCCCCAGGCAGCATATGGGGCCCCAGGCAGAGCATATGGGGCCCCAGGCAGAGCACAGTGGCCCCAGGCAGAGCACAGGGGCCCCAGGCAGAACATGGGGCCCCAGGCAGAGCACAGGGGCCCCAGGCAGAGCATGGGGCCCCAGGCAGAGCACAGGGGCCCCAGGCAGCATATGGGGCCCCAGGCAGAGCACAGCGATATTTTGGACCACTGTGCGGTGTTTCAGACCCCCTGTGTGATGTCTGGGGCCCTGTTCTTAAGTATATTAAAGATTAAAGTAACGTATATTAAAGTATATTATAGATCAAATTTGACACGTTTATGAGCACCATTGAGTGATATACTCAAGAATGACATAATTTTTCAACATTTTATGGTTCCAAACTGTAAACACTCAGAGTTTTTCTTACTTCAACCAGAAAACCTTAACGGTTCATAAAAAACTTGACTGTTCAGGATATGATAAAAGTCATAGTATTCTGAATCTTTAACTTATAAAGATACCTTTACATGGGGTGATTATTGGTTCCAGAGAGGCTTTCGGCCGATAATCGTACACATGGCTGGTGACAGGACAATACAATATAAACGTTCAAAGGTAAACACTGATAACATTAAAATCTAATATATAATTGCCTAGAATACTACTTCCGGCAATTTGTGCCAACTTCCGTGGCTTTGTCCGGAGATAATGTCCGGAGATAAGTGACGTCACCAGCGTCCTACACCCGCTCAGGGTGGACAAAGATATATGCCTTCGTGGTGCGCGGCACTTTTCTGATTGGTTGCCGCCTGCCGCGAGCGACCAATCAGAAATGTGCCGTACTGTCAAGAATTGTCAAGAGCTGGTGAGTGCAGCCATTTTTTGTTCTTTCTTACTATTATTTATTAATTGTATTATTCTTACATTTGAATAAATAAAGTATATATGGATTCTAGACTCCCGATTCTTTAGAATCGGGCTGCCATCTAGTGATATATAATTGCACTAGAACCTGGAATATCCACAAGTCCATCCAAGGGCTAATTTAGACGTTTGTTTTTCCATGGACAACACTTGGAGTTTTTCTTTGCACCGAATGGGCCGCACACAAACATGGCGTCTTATATGTTAGATCCAAATGTCAGAACTAACTCACCAATGCAGTGTCTGTGGGTCATTGAAAAAATAGACAGAACACGGACTGTGACACAAGCTGCAGATACCTCCATCAATTTTGCTTTTGTCATGAGAGAAAAACTGATGAAACTTTGACGGTAAAAACGGACACTGACCAAATTGTGTCGACACTCGAACCATTTCTTTTTTTGCGAGCGTGAAAAATTGATGACGTCTGAATTACTTTTTAAAGAAGAATAAATGCAGAACTTATGTTCAAAATAAATTAAAAAAAATATTGACAAATTGATCAAGGCAGGACAAACTAGAAAGGGAAACCCTGACGCCCTTGCTAGATCATTTGCCGGTCCTGGGTATTCTTCACAAGCCGCAGAGGAAGCTCACTACGGAGTCCTCCATATTCCTGCGCTATGGCTTCATCTGCCCCTAAATGTCAACGTGCGTGAGACTCCCGGTAAGTGACCCTACTAAATCAGGGCAGACCAGACCCCAGATTTACTTACATTTTGTAATTTTAGTGTTAAATATAACATCTGAACAACAATCAAAAAAGGGAAAAAAAATAAAATCCCATTTTTCTGTAAACCAGCACAAACAGATTGATATGTTGTTATTTCCATACAATTAAGCCAGAACCAAATAAAAAAACAAAGTATGGCACGGCTTCAGAAAGGAAATCAGTCCCCACAAAATGCAGCATGAAACAGATGATGTTCCCACCATTATATAAGGATAATATCAGACTTCCTACTGTGACTCCAGAGGAGAAAAGACCACAGGACATGTCACACAGATGAACGCTGCTTACAAAAAATGTAGTGTACAAGCAGTCAGAAATCCTGGGAAATATAACTGAAACTCACATAACAGGCTATGTGCACACGTATAATGGTCCTCTGCGGATTTTTCCGCAGCGGAATTGATAAATCTGCAGGTGAAATACGCTGTGTTTTTGCTGCAGATTTATTGCGGATTTACCACAGTTTATCTGCGGATTTCACTGCGGTTTTACAACTGCGGTTTTCTATTGCAGCAGATGTAAAGCCGCTGCGAAATCCGCAGAAAGTAGTGACATGCTGCGGAATGTAAACCGCTGCGCTTCCGCGCGTTTTTTTTCTGCAGCATGGGCACAGTGTTTTCTGTTTCCCATAGGTTTACATTGTAATGTAAACTCATGGGAAACTGCTGCAGACCCGCAGCTGCGGAAATGCTGCGGATCCGCAGCGTGTGCACATACCCTCAGGATACAGGGAAACTTTTTTGCCTCATTCTATGGAGAGTTTTCTTTCCCAGTGTATTTTTTTGCAGCTTGTTAAAAAAAAAAAAAAAAAGAGCCAAAATTGTCACGCTTTTTACCAAAAATTTTTGTTGTTGTCACTGCACCCGTCAGTTTTAGGGAAAAAAAAAAACAAGCCACCCCCTTGCAAAAAAAAAAAAATATATAAACCGCGTAAATGCCGCTATTCTCCAGAATCTGGCACAGTTTTTCTTTTATTCCGGTACCTCTCCGTTTCCAAAATATAGCCCTCTTTTCTTTAATGGTAAAGCTACTCCATTTGGCAAAGTGAATGCGGTCTTTAACTCCTCTTTGAGGACCACACCTAGTTGGCTATAAAGACTAGATTTACACACAGGGCGAAGGGGGCCATATCTCAGGAGTGAAGAGGTGCAGGAACACCATGCCAGATCCAGGAGAACTAAGACATTTACACCAACTAAAAACATAAAAATTAGATACTTGCTGACAGTAACTCATTTTCTACAATTTTACCTAATGTTTTATGATGTCCTGTAGAAGACTTTCACTTTTCAATGGCATTTCAATATTACGGGCTGGAATACTTTGGCAGCTGGTGTGCACCAACAGGAATTATCTGAGGACAGCCCTGGAGGTCTACGTTAGATTTAGAGATGTGGACGCAAAAGGAGTTCTCCGCCAACGTGATGCCTCAACTAGCATTGATCATGACGTCGCAAAAGATAAACGTTCAATACCAAAGTCTTCCCCCTTCTCAGCTGGAAGGCCCTGGATACGCATTTGCCAAAGAGTCCATGCAAAAAGATATAATGCTCCTTGAGGTCAATGAATGATAATGTAATGCATGGGCATGAAGAGTCCTCCAAAAAGGGTAGCCGTAGGAAATATGCCTATCAAATTTTAGGAGACATTTGGAAAAAAAATGTGGCTAGTAAATGTGGTGTAAGCAATATAAAAGGTCTTGATATCGAAAGATATTTCTCTATTTTGTTAGGATAGAATTGGCTATATGGTCAGTGATTCTAAACTAACATTGGGGCTGACAACGAATTCTGGTGTAAAAAGCTTTGAAAAGTTTTGTCACAATGCAAGGCTGAGCTAAAAGTTAATGACTTGGCTTTCCAACGCCATATTCAACTAGTTCCAACAAAATGGGGGGAGCTGGGGAGGGACGGGGGTGCGACAAATCCTGATTGCCAAATTCATGACGAACATAGCTGCAGTCGCTATGCCACAAATATTACTCCAGTCACGAATGTAGTAAGGTTAGGGGTGAGGTGCACAAGGTGCCAGCTTTCAGATGCTCCCGATTCCTTAAGAATCAGGGGCGTCTGACTCCAGAAAGAATGGCCTGAAAACTGGCGGTCTTGATGATCGGGGACACAGAATTTCTCTTGAACAATGCTGTGTCGTTAGTAACATTTCATTCAAATAGTTTTGCTTCTGTATTATGAATAAAGGAGAGATCCTAGTTACTTGTAGCAATGTAAGGAGGAAAGGAAAATGCCCAAATCAAACATTACTTCTAGTATCCAAGAAAAGCCCAGCTCCAGGCATGGACAAGGAACAAACCACTTGATGATCAGTGAAATTGCGACTACTCCAGAATCCTCTGAGCGCGGCTATTTATAGGAGACTCCTTTCATGTGGTAAAAGTGATGTGGATTTTACAAGAGTGAGCTTAATGGGTTTCATATGGTTCATAGTCCCAGAACAACTCATCTCTATGAGAAAAAAAAGTTGTGGTGGTTAAACTGTTAGCAAAACACTTTTGTCCCAAGAACTGAATACAAAACTGTAAAGTTCTACAGACCGTCCCTAATCATTTAGTATAGAGCCGTCTAGTCCACAGGAAGATCTCTCTTATGAAACTTACTAGGAAACATAGGGCCTGATTTGTTATTGCATTAGAGACTTTTTTTAATCTAGATTATTTTTCGCCTGTTTTTCATGTATTATGTACACCTTAAAGGGGTTGTCCACTACTCGGATAAGCCTTCTGAATCCCTTTTTTCCTCCCCGTAAAATAACACATACTGATGTTACGTGCCGTTGCAGCTGTGTCTGCATTACACCTCCCGGGGTTCACGTGACATTGTTATGTCACGCAATCCCTGCGGCCAGTCCGTGCCGGTTTCACTCTCTCTGCCTTCGAGGAAATAACGACATCTTGAGGAAGTGTGAGAGCAGCAGTAGCCATCACTTCTTTCCAGATGTCAATTATGTCAGGAGATGAGAGCAAAGCCAGCACTGATTGACTACAGGGGTCATGTGATATGATGTCATGAAAGCCCCGTAAAAAAAGAACAAAGTGGACGGGTGATGGAGAGGAGTAAAGAGGCCGAGAACGTCAGTAAAAGGGACCCCAAAGCGCAGTAGGGGACATATAAATTCTCTGCAAATCAAGTTTCCGGGGAAAATCTGTGCAAACAGGTGAGAGCTACAGCTTGTACTGAGCAGTGTGAAATCTCAGCAGGGTGGAGGGACACTGATTAGCTGTCAATCAGGATAGGTGGGTGACTAATGGAGCGTGCACACGATAAGTAAATGCATGCAGATTCACCTGCGTTCAATAGACGGCAGCGCTTTGGATGCAGCGGACATGCACTGTGTACAAAGCGCTGCCACAACGGGATCATCTGCACATATCCTTAAGGGACAATACAGTCATTCTGACATGATTATCAAAGGAAATGCAGACGGCTTATCAGGTCTAAGAGATCCATTTAATTATGTACAGTATGGAGATTGTATTGCAAAATCTGGTGATTAATCTGTTTTTAGACTACGTTCCCGCAAAGAGGATTTGGTGAGATTTTATGCACCTATTAGGTAAATTTGATCACATGTATTTTTTCATTGCGTTTACGTTTTGAAACTTCCTGGTATTTGTCTGAGACACAACTTTATTGATATTCAAGTGTGGATTACATGCGCCATTACTAGAAGAACGCTAAAAATGTATACCGTATGTATTTTTACTTTAGAATTTTAGGTATCTAATGAAATTCTTTGGTGACTCCTGGCGGGAGCTGAACCTTAAGCAGGTTTCCTACAAATTTTCAAAAGTTGGCAGAGTGAATAGACTGGCAAAAAAAAAAAAAAATATTGAAGGAAAGGTTATTGTCTGGACGGAAAGAGATCATGTCCTGTCCATCACTCATCATGGTCTATATGGTCAGTTGACTTATGGGAGGAACATCAATTCTGGTCCCAACAAAGACCAACTGAATCTCCAGATGCTCCAGTGAGGAGTAACCATTACTTTATTTTATAAAAGACCTTTTCACTGTGGCACATTTTACAATTAGAAACGGTCTAATGCGTCGCTAATAAAACTCTATGGAGAAAAAACGCATCCTGCAGGCAACTTTGCAGGATGCGTTTTTTATCCACAACGACGCATTGCGACGTACAGTGCACGACGCTAGTGTGAAAGGGTATGTTTCCACGGTCAGGAAACGCTGCTTGTTTGACGCTGCGCAGAGCTGCAGCGTTAAACAAGCAGCGTCCAGATGTTCCAGCATAGTGGAGGGGATTTTATGAAATCCCGTCTCCACTATGCGTGTAAACCCGCACGCGGCGGGCCTGCGACTCCGGACATGCTGCGCGTCTTTTCAGATCGCAGCATGTCCGTACACCTTGCGGGGACGCAGCGTCCACGCAAGGCATATCACAGGGCGCTATGGGAGAGAGCGATCATCCCGGATGTGAAGAGTTAACACATCCGGCATGATCGCGTCCCAGAAAGGGGGCGGGGCTTAGCGCCGAGCGGCGATACCGCCGGCCATCCTGATCGTGGAGACATAGCCAAAGAGGCCTTAGTTGCACCATATTTAGAAAGCACAGTGACAAGTGCTACAGAATAAGACACAATTCCTCCATCCTTCACAGATGTATTCGATTTCACTTGGTTACAGGGATTTACAAAGTTTTCATTTTCAAATGACTCAAGTACGCTGTGCGGTTGCAGAGTGCACATTTTCCCTTTTTATGTGTGCCACATCCCTGAATCTCTGTGTATACTGAAGCACGCCAAAGGCTGACCACAGTCAACAGAAAAACGACTTCCCAAGCGATTCCAGCAGGAAAGTATTTCCATGCCCCCAGCTGCACCTGGGGCAGATCTGGAAACCCTGCTACAAGAGTCATTTAAATAGATTATTTTATTGGTTTTGCATAAAAAACAGAATTGTAACACTCACTAAACATGCAGACTGGGCTTTTTTGGCCTTTGGAACTAAAGTTAAAAGTGATAGGAAAGGCACTGCTGATAACAACCAATCAGATCCAAGCTTTTATTATTTTCTCTAGGATAGTAGAATAAATTAATAATTTGGTCTACAATTAAAGTTAAAATTCTAGAGCATTTTTCATAGAGCACTATGTTATGATGTACCTCTGTTATTCCTCCTGGAAATGTATGAATGAACTGACAAGTAGGTGTTAACAGGACATGGGCGCAGCCGATAATGGCTGTACATGGCATAGAGGATGTGGTTAAGGCTCCTTTATTGGTAAGATGTTTCAATACTGAAAGAGTATCTAATACCTTATTTAACCTGATGAATGTTCCAATTCATTATTTAAACATGTAGCCTGAGTTTTGCCAATAACGGAGCCATAAAAGGGTTATCTGAGACAATTTAATTTCTTTAACTATAGGCCTAAGAAATAACTGGCAAGTAGTTGTTGCCCACCTGCCTGTTGTGCCCGAGTCACAGACTGCTCCCACTGGCGATTCTGCAGCTTCCGCTGAGGTCATGTCAACAGAGAAGCAACTTTCTGCTCTACTGATGGCGCATGACTGCAGACGTCATGCTGATTGACAGCTGGCTCCCTGCTGCCTAACTGCAGGGAGCTGACTGTCAACAACATGATGTCTGCAATCACGCGCCATCAACAGAACAACTAGGAAGAGGAAGAGACGCTGCGCTGACATGGAGCAGCAGAATCGCCGGCAGAAGACATTCACTCTCTCAGATAGGCATTTAGGTAAAGATAAAAAAAAGGGATTCAAAACTAAAAACAGCCTCTTCTGCTTACAAAGGTAACAGAGCAAATAAACAGTTTAGCAGGGCACATATATGTCAGTGCGGGCTCATCCAGATTACAGTCCTTTCTCCCAGAGCAAACATCATATACAGAAAAGGCCCAATCCCATCAGTATTGGTATCATTTTCAGCCTGAGCTCCAGCACCAAACAGAAGTGTTCAGCTCAGTGCACTGTTCACACTGAACAGGTTGCAGCTTCCACACAGACTGCTCAGCTTTCCTAGCTGACCCATGCAGTCTCCATTCACAGAGAGGCAGTCCACTTCTGACCTCTACTCCATTCAATGTCTATGAGTACAGTGCTTTGCTTTGTACAGCAGGCCCGCTGACAATGAATGTAACAGAGGTAAAGCATGTGCACCTCTGCTCTTGTTCTTGGGTTTCCAGCAATTGGACCCCCGATAATCAAGTGATTATCTCCTATCCTATAGATTGTTGAGTATTTCTTTTGTGAATAACCCTTTAAATAGGCGATTTTTATTAAAGTAAACCTGTCACCTAAAGGTACCGTTACACTAAACGATTTACCAACGATCACGACCAGCGATACGACCTGGCCGTGATCGTTGGTAAGTCGTTGTGTGGTCGCTGGAGAGCTGTCACACACACAGCTCTCCAGCGACCAACGATGCCGAAGTCCCCGGGTAACCAGGGTAAACATCGGGTTCCGATGTTTACCCTGGTTACCATTGTAAATGTAAAAAAAACCAAAAAACACATACTCACATTCCGGTGTCTGTCACGTCCCTCACAGCGCTCACAGTCAGTGCGGGAAGCTGACGGTGAGGGACGTGACAGACATCAGAAGGAGAGTATGTAGTGTTTTTTTTTTTTTACATTTACAATGGTAACCAGGGTAAACATCGGGTTACTAAGCGCGGCCTTGCGCTTAGTAACCCGATGTTTACCCTGGTTACAAGCGAACACATCGCTGGATCGGTGTCACACACACCGATCCAGCGATGACAGCGGGTGATCAGCGACGAAATAAAGTTCTGGACTTCTAGCTCCGACCAGCGATATCACAGCGGGATCCAGATCGCTGCTGCGTGTCAAACACAACGAGATCGCTATCCAGGACGCTGCAACGTCACGGATCGCTGTCGTTCTCGTTGGAAAGTTGCTCAGTGTGACGGTACCTTAACTTATGAAGCCTAAAATGTGGGAAGCACAATTGCAGCCAAAAATCTGGAGCATTTTAGAGAAAACATACTATAAGTATCATGCCCTGGACCATAAGTAGAGACGAGACTAGTCTGACGCCAACTGGCCCGATTCTCCCAACTACTGCTGCAGGTGTTTGACAAGTCACTACCATAGCAAGAGACCGGTCAATCACCTAGAGCAGCACTAGAAGAGGTGGGCCGGGCAGAAAGCCATACCGCAAGGGAATTATTCTCAAGTAAATGAATTGTACGCATATGGAACTAACTTGTAACAATACTGGTGAAAAACTGTTCATTAAGTCCTGAGAAGCCTGTAAGTTTTCAATTAAATGCTAGAATGTAACAAGACGATTTATTAGCATATTTAATAAGAGAAACCTGAGGGTCTTCTTTTGCGCAAGAAATCAAATAAAAGCTCACATATTGGTGACAGGCTCGCAGAAACCTCAAGGAATGTAGTGAAATCGCATCTTAGGTGAAAATCCGGAGGAGGAGAAAATATTAGAAGTCTCCTTAAAAATGGTGTATTACTCACTGGAAAAGCACGGTAGCTACTGCTCTGATCACAAAACCTCCTTAATTAGGCGACTGACAGATGAATAATGCCGCCACATCCGAGGGCAGTGTGTGATAAGAGCTGCGGAGAGGATTCAGCCCTGGGTTATTTCAGTACAATAAAGTTAGACATCACTTGTGTAAATCGGGATTCCCCAGTCCAGGAAGGTGCAGCGGGCTGCCCATCCCACCCATACAAAGCTATGGATCCTGTTGTAGGCTCGGCGACTATCTCCAGTCATATACTGGAAATGGACTCCTTAAAATAATATGACTCCTAAAAAGAATCTGTCAGCAAAATTACTGCTCCCCCTCAAAAAAAACAAACTCAGACATGGTTTCCCTATTGGGCAACATTGAAATACCCCAATGATCACTATGAGAATCAGTCACACTAATGAATGAATCATTAAAAAGGGGCTTTCCAAGACCAAATAATGTGTGGAATAAATTACCAAAACCAGTTCACCTGATAACTCTCCTGCTATTCGAGCGCAGCAATGCTCCTCACCAGTTTTTGCCGATTACAATGCTGGCATATGCCTAGCTAGGCACGGGACCTCTGCAGCCAATCACTGGCCTTAGCTGTACACTGGGACTGACAGCATCAATTTAAAAAAATATTTACTTGTGTTATTTTGTCATTTCCGATAATGAGAAGACTGATTTAAAAAGGAATCTATATTCCATTTTTTTAAGAAATTAAAATTTCTTAATTGGTCTAAAATATCATAATTTTAAGGGGGACCAGTCACTGGGTCAAAAGTGGGCAGTTTTTTCTTTAATTATATCCTAGCTGCTCCACAGTATTGTTTTGTTTGTTTTTTTTTTTTTTTTTTTAAATTCAATACAGAAGTAATGACCAAACTCTTAAGGAACTATTCAAAGTGGTCTCGATTTTCATTTTAGAGGCATTAAAGGAATTGTCCAGCCGTAGAGTTCAAGTCTGCAGTCTTGCAAATCCTCACATTGTGCACACTGTAAGCATTCCCCAGTGATAACATCGGGATAGGGCGGTCATCTGATCACAAGTATGCAATTTGCATACTTATGGCCACATTCTGACTAGACATGTTAGTCTTTGCTCAATTCACTTGTATTGAGTGAGGCTGCAAACGTCTAGTCAGCATGTGGCCGTATGTATGCAAATCACATACTTGCGGTCATGTGCCCGTTGCTCTCAGCACCTTCACCAGAGAATCCTCATATGGTACAAGTCTGCAGTCACTCTAAAGGCTGGACAACCCCTTTAAAACAATAAAACAAAATTGGTTGTGAAGGTGGACAATAGTCTTCAAAGCCGGAAATAGTCATTTTTTATGAAAAATAAAACTGTGAAATAATAAGATTGGTATTTTATATGAATTTAAATAAATTTCCAAGAGATTTGAGGTTTTAAATGTATTTGTAAAGGAAGCAGATTTTTATGGAAGACTATGGGGACACCACTTAATAGCATAAATAATGGCTAAATGTGGATGTCTGAGGAGCGGATGATGTGTACGGCGCTTCCTCCCCTTAAATCTTTGTGGAAAGGCATATGTTGCGACAGGACGAACATTCCCTGAAGCCTAGATTGAATTACATGTAACAAGTATCAAGGTGGCTTAAGAAGAATAATGTTTAAACAGGTTCAAACTCCCATGTCTGAAACTACCTCAAAGGAGGATAGATGAAGTAGAAAAGCAATTAATCATCTCCTTCTCCACAATAGGAGACTTCCAGTGACGGACCCCACAACAACTACAAGAGCGCATGCTTGTAGATCTGCCTTCAACACAGGATTATATAGCTAATCCACGCTGCCTACAAATTTTATACTGGCTTCAGGCAATTTCCCTTCCAGCAGAAAAAGTCTCCAGAATGAAAGAACACTAGTATGTTCCACAGGCGCAAAACAAACAAGAAATAGAACCAAAAAAATAACAAAATCACAATGGCTGGAATGGAGATAAAAGCTACATTTCTAGCAAACAGTAACTAATCTTCACAAACTTCATCCACAAGTGTGTCTTAAAGGGAATCTGTCAGTAAGATCAACCCTCTTAAGCAGTCTATATGGGCACAGGAAGCTGAATAAAGTGACAGCTTGATATCTGCAATCCAATGTCTTATTCCAGAGAAAGACAGATTTTTCTTAGTCATGGCCAAAAGTATTGGCACCTTTGAAATTGTTCCAGAAAATGGGGTATTTCTACCAGAAAATTATTGCACATGTTTTGCTATACACATTTATTTCCTTTGTGTGTGTATTGGAACAACACAAAGAAAAGAGAAAAAAAAAGGCAAATTGGACAAAATCTCAAAAATGGGCCAGACAAAATTGATGGCACCTTTCCAAAATTGTGGGCAAAAATACTTCGAGCATGTAGATGCTCATTGAAACTCAATTTTGGCAAGTAACAGGAGTGGGAAATATGAAAATCACATCTGAAACCAGATAAAAAGGGGAGAAATTGACTCAATCTTTGCGTTGTGTGTCTTTGTGTGCCACACTAAGCATGGAGAACAAAAGAGGAGAAGAGAACTATTTGAGGACTTGTGAACCAAAATTGGTGAATATCAACAAAGATCTTGATGTTTCTTTGTCCACGGTGTGCAAGATAATCAAGAAGTTTACAACCCACAGCACTGTAGCTTATCTACCTGGACGTGAACGGCAGAGAAAGATTGATAAAAAGTTGCAATGCAGGATAGGCCGGATAGTGGATAAGCAGCCTAAATCAAATTCCAAAGAAATTCAAGAAGTCTTGCAGGCTCTGGGTGCACGAGCATCAGCGCAAACTATCCATTACATCTGAATGAAATGAAACGCTATGGTAGGAGACTCAGGAGGACCCCACTGCTGACACAGACATAAAAAGCTAGACTGCAGTATGATAAAATGTATGTGAGTAAGCCAAAATCCTTCTGGGAAAGTTTCCTGTGAGCAGATGAGACAAAGAAAAAGCTTTTTGGTAAAGCACATCACTCTACTGTTTACTGATAACGGAATGAGGCCTACAAAGAAAATAACAGCACCTACAGTCAAATATGGTGGATGTTCAAAGGTGTTTTGGGGTTGTTTCACTGCCTCTAGCACTGAGTGTCTTGATTGTGTGCAAGGCATCATGAAATCTGTTGATTACCAACGGATTTTGGGTCACTATGTAGTGCCCAGTGTCAGAAAGCCAGGTTTGCGTCCTAGGTCATGGGTCTTCCAGCAGGACGATGACCCCAAACATACTTCAGGAAGCACCCAAAAATGGATGGAAACAAAGGGCTGGAGAGTTCTGAAGTGGCCAGAAATGGGTCCAGATGTAAATCCCATTGAACTTCTGTGGAGAGATCTTAAAATTGCTGTTGGGAGAAGGCACCCCTCAAATATAAGAGACCTGGAGCAGTTTGCAAAACAAGAGTGGTCCAAAATTCCAGTTGAGAGGTGTGAGAAGCTTGTTGATGGTTATAGGAAGCGATTGATTGCAGTTAATCATTCTAAAGGGTGTGCAACCAAATACTAAATTGAGGGTGCCAACAATTTTGTCTGGCCCATTTTTTGGGTTTGTATGAAATTATGTCCAATTTGCCTTTTTTCCTTCAGTTTATTTGTGTTGTTCCAATACACACAAAGGAAATAAACATTCAATAATATGCGGATATTTAGTACCCTGCGGTGCCCATTACCAGAAGAAGACCAGCTCCGCAAGCGAGTACTTCTGGACGCGGCCGATAATAGATCGACGGGGGTGCCGGGAGTCAGACCCCGACCGATCAGACATTGATGACCTATCCTGAGGATAGGTCATCAATAGTGTTGAGCGATACCGTCCGATACTTGAAAGTATCGGTATCGGAAAGTATCGGCCGATACCGGCAAAGTATCGGATCTAATCCGATACCGATACCCGATACCAATACAAGTCAATGGGACACCAAGTATCGGACGGTATCCCTGATGGTTCCCAGGGTCTGAAGGAGAGGAAACTCTCCTTCAGGCCCTGGGATCCATATTAATGTGTAAAAGAAAGAATTAAAATAAAAAATATTGCTATACTCACCTCTCCGACGCAGCCTGGACCTTACCGAGGGAACCGGCAGCCTTCTTTGCTTAAAATGCGCGCGTTTACTGCCTTCCGTGACGTCACGGCTTGTGATTGGTCGCGTGCCGCCCATGTGGCCGCGACGCGACCAATCACAGCAAGCCGTGACGTAATTTTCAGGTCCTGAATGCCTAATTCTAGGCATTCAGGATTTTAAAATTACGTTACGGCTTGTGATTGGTCGCGTCGCGGTCACATGGGCGACGCGACCAATCACAAGCCGTGACGTCACGGGAGGCAGGAAACGCGCGCATTTTAAAATTACGTCACGGCTTGTGATTCTGAATTCTGCATTCAGGACCTGAAAATTACGTCACGGCTTGCTGTGATTGGTCGCGTCGCGGTCACATGGGCGGCACGCAACCAATCACAAGCCGTGACGTAATTTTAAAATGCGCGCGTTTCCTGCCTCCCGTGACGTCACGGCTTGTGATTGGTCGCGTCGCCCATGTGACCGCGACGCGACCAATCACAAGCCGTAACGTAATTTTCAAATCCTGAATGCCTAGAATTAGGCATTCAGGACCTGAAAATTACGTCACGGCTTGCTGTGATTGGTCGCGTCGCGGCCACATGGGCGGTACGCGACCAATCACAAGCCGTGACGTCACGGAAGGCAGTAAACGCGCGCATTTTAAGCAAAGAACGCTGCCGGTTCCCTCGGTAAGGTCCAGGCTGCGTCGGAGAGGTGAGTATAGCAATATTTTTTATTTTAATTCTTTCTTTTACACATTAATGTTGTTTCGATACCGATACCCGATACCACAAAAGTATCGGATCTCGGTATCGGAATTCCGATACCCGCAAGTATCGGCCGATACCCGATACTTGCGGTATCGGAATGCTCAACACTAGTCATCAATGCTAAAGTAGTGGACACATCTTTAAAGGGCATCACATGAGAAGTCAACAACCGAAAGCTTACTTTGAGCAATGGCAGAAAAAAAAAAAGAGTGGATTTATTAAAACTGGCACAGAAGAAAAATAAAGTAGTCAGGGAACCTTATTTAAAGAAGGAGAACCCTTTTAGAATTGCAGCCAAGTGTTACTAATGAGCTAAAAATTGATTGTGAACCACTGATTTAAGAGGATAATATGGCTTTAACAAATGGTAAAGGTAAAAGTGCAAATTCCACTAATTATGAGAGAGATAGAGCATATTATTTAATCCATGTTGAGGTTTATTTGCCTTTATGACATTCTGTATA
The DNA here is from genome assembly GCF_051348905.1 of Ranitomeya variabilis. Taxonomy (NCBI): domain Eukaryota; kingdom Metazoa; phylum Chordata; class Amphibia; order Anura; family Dendrobatidae; genus Ranitomeya; species Ranitomeya variabilis. The sequence continues at coordinate 604,317,586 of NC_135236.1, forward strand.
TTCTAGCACAAGACTCACCTCAGCTGATCAGGTTCCTACAATGAGTACAGAAAATGCTTCTACTAATTTACTTAAAACCCCTTAGTGACGGAGCCAAATTTTTGAAATCTGACCAGTGTCAATTTATGTGGTAATAACTCTGGAATACTTCAACAAATCCCAGTGATTTTGAGATTGTTTTTCGTGACACATTATACTTTATGATAATGGTAAATTTAGGTAGATATATGTTTTGTGTTTATTTATAAAAATATCAGAAATTTGAGAAAAATTTTAAAAAATTAGCAACTTTCAAACTTTGAATGATTATCTCTTTAATCCACATAGTCATACCAAAGCAAAACATTAATAAATAACATTTCCCACATATTTGCTTTACATCAGCACCATTTGTAAAATGTTCTTTTATTTTGTTAGCATTTTAGGAGGTTTAAAAATGTAGCAGTAATTTTTCATTTTTTCAAGGAAATTTACAAAATTTATGCTTTTAGGGACTTATCCATGTTTAAAGTGCCTTTAGAGGACCCATATATTGGGAAACCCCCAAAAGTGATACCATTTTAAAAACAACACCCCCTGACATATTGAAAACTGCTTTCAGGTAGTTTATTAACCCTTCAGGTGCTTTACAGGAATTAATGCAAAGTGTCATGACAGAAATGAAAATGTCTATTTTTACCACCTAAATGCCTCTAACTTCTGAACAGGTTACAACAGCCGTCAGATTCTAAGGCCACTATTTGATCGTGAATTGCCAGGGCAAGCATCAGGATCACAAAATCATAATCGGAAAGCACCAATTGGGATAAAGAGGAAGCCCCCACACTCTGTTAACCATTTATAATGATGTAGTCACTATTGACAGCAGCATCTAAGAAGTTAAACAGATTTGGACGGTGCAAACACTAATTGTGGCTAATGCAGCAAGTTGTCAGCTATCGTGTACAGCCGACAGCTGCTGGATTATCACCTGTATGGGGATGCCATTTTCTTATATCTTAGGTCAGTTAAAAGACGTATTGGCGGTCATTAAGGGGTTAACTTTGTGCTATGTACGGGCATCATGTGCAGCAAACATCACTCATACAGAATGTGTGCTTCCCCCATCTGTTGTATGCCCCGCCTTATAATGTCCACCACTACATACAAATCAATCGTGAATCCTAAAAATATATTCAGTTAATTAATTTACAAGAATATCCTGTTTCCACAACTGTATAAGTCCGAGGCTGGGCTCCTAGCTGTTGTCAATCTCAGATCATTCACGTAACTGGGTCCACGAGCATCGCAGAAATCTGGACAGGGACAGAAGCAGTCTTCGATTGCAATATGGTCGAGCCTTATGCATGTGGACTAAGCCTACTGACTGGCACCGTATTCCGTTTGTGTGAATTCAGCCTAAATCATGCCATATCAAAAGTGAACAAGAAGGTGAATTGTGCCCACCCTATGTTTCCGTCAAGGCGACAATCAGGGGACTAATAGAAGGGCGTTCAGCCATGCGACTCTACAAAACTGGTTCTTCCAGCTTCGAACTTTGGACAGTAGAGTCATGTGAATTTCGTTGGCTTTATTAAATCAAAGAAAAGGCTACGGTAATTAAGTGGGCGAGAAAATCAAGGCAGTAGTTAATCCAAAAATATTAGGGCATCTGTAAGAAGGGAAGGTTCTTGATCAGTGAAAGGGTTTTCTTTTATGCCGATGACTGCGCATTAGAATATATAATGTAGCAGAGGTTTATGTAAATGTAAAATGAACGGTTATGTAAAGTCCAGTCACCTACAAACCACATTAATAGTAATGACAGGCTGTTTTCATATTATCGCTCATGATGATAAGGGTTATCGTTATCAATGTATAACACTATTACTAATAATATACGGTAGTTTACTTAAAGGATAAGTACACCTTTGTGCAGATTTTTTTTTTTTTTACTTTTTTTTATTATGCTTTCTCTTCCTAAGTGCAACGTTAAACAATTTTCTAATAGTCTTCATTAAAACTTTTCAACCATTTTGTAGCAGAGTGTCTTGAAATCCTTTAACTGGCTCAGTGCTTTGCAGAAATGTTACAAATCCGATACACATACCCCAGACATGTGTGCTTGCCCCTCTGTTTTCTCACAGCTAGGCCAGGTTCAGAAATCTGTATGCCATAGCCTGTACACGGACTGCAGTGACTGACAGTGGGTCTCCTGACCTTGCAGGTTAATAAGTACACATTATGCAGCTACCCAAGTCCACAGAGAAATCGGAATCTTGGATCGAAATGCAAACTGGGTTTGAAAACTAAACTGGTTACCCAGAACTATTTCCTTTTACAAGTAACAGGCAGGTTTGTGTTAAGTACCTGCCTTTCCTGCCCACCGTTAATTTCTGCAGGCTCAGTGTAGTCACAGACCGCTCCTGCCGGCGATTCTGCTAACTTCAGTGAAGTCACGTTGACAGAGCAGCTCCTTCTCTTCTCCTCTGTTGAAGGACATCACTGTCAACGTCATGTTGACTGATAGCTGGTTTCCATCTGCCTATCTGCGGGGAGCTGGTTGTCAATCAGCATGACGTTCATAGCCACGGCAGGTTAACCGAGCATCCTGGAAGCGGTAGAGCCGCTCTAATGTGAAGCAGCAGAAATGGCGCTTCAAGTACAATAACAATTATCACACTGTGCAGTGCATAGTCTGTGGCACTTTATAAAGCAACCACACATCATCAGTGCTCAATTCTACTGCAAGTTTAATGGCAATTAAAGGTTTTGGCATAGGACAGCTTCTGAATGGGGTACGAGAGCCGAGGTTTTCTTGCATCATCAGGACTAAGATGACCAGTATAATTTACTTCTGAGATAGCTCAATGGCACTTTTAAATTTCAAAGTAGCACTTGGTTTTATATGGTTAGTTGATCCCTTTTTTTCCCCTTGATATAGTTCTCCTAATGCAGTCACAATTTTCCATGATGCTTCTAGTTTTACATCATTACATTGCACTTGCTTTTCTCTAATGGTAGCAGTGATAGCAGTCTCCCCTGACTCCTGCTTGTGATAGAGATGACAAAAAAAAACCTAACACAAACAGGAGACATTAGGGACAGACTGAAGCCAAATTTAATAGAATATACTAGAGTTGCTGGACAATGCACACACAGATAGTAGATAGTATATAGTCAATGAGTCAGCAAAATTTTATTAGGGCAGATAATCATTGTATGATTCACAGCGAGGTGGGCTGTGGAGGATTGCGGGATCTCGCCTTGTGTGTCTGGTCTCCACAAACCACAAGTTCAGACCAAATGTTTGCAACATCAAGTCCTTTAGGGACACTTGGGATTTCTTTTGTTAACAGGTATTAATTAGAAGATTTACCAGTCTGAGGTTGCCTACTATTTACTTGAATAAAAGTGGCAGTCCCTGACTGGCAATAGGTACTCTTTAATGCTGATGATGACACCCTGGAGACAGGAGACTGGTGGTCTGACTAGAGATCACATGATAGTGCTACTTTAATAATGCTAGCAAATATAAATTGGTAAGAAGTATTCCTGCAATGTTCTTTAAACAGTGGTCCTTAAAACTTTTATGGATTGGAGTGGGACCATCCAAAACTTGCCATAAACAAGAACTCTAGGACAGAAGGATAAATTAATAATATATAATAATGAGCACATGCACTTTAACAGAGGAGAGCCACAATAAAGCCACACAATCTCAAAGCATTAAACAGATAAACATTTTCATTAGGATTTAATAACTCGCTGAAGATACATTCAAGCGTTTACAGTGGTTTAACCCCTCAGTTCCAGTTTTATCAGAAACTAGTTGGGAACCATAATTGGAGCCATCTGGGGTCATCATCTGACGATTCGAAATATATCAATATAAAAAGATATTAAATAGCTTTGATTTGATGTGAAGTTAAAGCTGTAAAGATCAGACCACCCAATAATGTACTGGATCAGTGTGTGTGGCCGGCATTCCAGCATTATGAAATTATTGATTTCAGACATGAGAGAACAATCAGGTTCAGCATAAGTAAAATCAGACTCATGCACTCGAGTTCCAATCCGGAACTGCGTGACAGCACAATATTACGCACTGTTGCCGCATTTTGGCATATCATCCTGCAGTAATTGCAATACATTCCAACAGGCTAAAAAGTAAGTAGATCAACGCCCCCACCAGCTGTCATGTAAAGGTTGTCACATTACTCCTGCCATGCAGAAATGAGAGACTTTACAAAGTCAATTCAAGCAATTGCCTTCTTAGGCAAAGACCATGATTAAGTCACTCCGTCAAAATGCATAGATCTATGACCTTCTTTTTTCTACTAACAGTCTACAGGTTCTCAAATGGAGCTTTTTATATGGCTTAATTAAAAGCTAAGTTTTAAAAATATTTACAAGTTTCCTTGCTGAATTCCACCTTCCTTTATCATGCAATTGCCTTCATAGGTTCAGAGCAGGCTCTGAAAGCAAAAACTTCTGACCAGTATTTGGAGCTTCACTGCGCGCTCACCCCCATTTATAATTTTAAGGGGGAGTTTTAGTAATTGGAGCTCCATTCTGGAACCACATTAAAGATAGGACCTTAAAGCGAACCTGTGAGCAGGATATTGGAAGTAAACTACAGGCATTGTCATGTTGCCACTGTTACACTGATTAAAATGATTCCTGGGGTGAAGAAATCCGTCTGGTGGTTCTTGTGTAATCAGTGTTAGGCCGGCGTCACACTAGCGAGTTTTACGGACGTATGAGCACAGAAAATACGTCCAGAAAATACGCATTGCACACGGCCCAATGATTCTGTATGGGGCAGCTCCTATCTGCCGTATATTACGCATCCATAATATACGGCATGTTACGGGCGTAGAAAATCGCAGCATGCTGCGTTTGTCAGCGTATTGCGCAAAAAATCCGCCAATGAAAGTCTATGGGGGCGAAAAAATTACGGATTACACACGGACCATGCGTGTGACTTGCGAGAAATACGCACCGGTGTTCTATAGAAAAGCCGGCAATTCAGTGCGGTGTACAGTAAAATCACACTGACAGCATAGAATAGAATAGGTAGAATAAATGTGTACACATATATATATATATATCTATTCTATTTCAGCGCTAGATAGCAGAAAAGCCAGTAATTCAATTACCGGCTTTTCCTATCGCCTTCACAAACACGACAGGATATGAGACATGGTTTACATACAGTAAACCATCTCATATCCCCATCTCATATCCCTTATTTTATTACATAATTACATATTCCTCTTTAGCAATGTAACAAGGGTCTGTGTGTAAAATTTGGGGTCTCTAGCTATTAAATTAAAGGGTTAAATCCCGGAAAAAATTGGCGTGGGCTCCCGCACAATTTTCTCAGCCAGAGTGGGAATAGGCGCATTTTATAGATGTGCCTTTTCTGGGATGGCTGGGGGCAGATGTTTTTAGCCAGGGGGGGGTCCTATAACCATGGTCCCTCTCTAGGCTATTAATATCTGCCCTCAGTCACTGGCTTTCCCACTCTGGCGGAGAAAATTGCGCGGGAGCCCACACCAATTGTTTCCGGGATTTAACCCTTTAATTTAATAGCTATAGACCCCAAATTTTACACACAGACACTTGTTACATTAGTAAAGAGGAATATGTAATAAAAGAAGGGATACAAGATGGTTTACTGTATGTAAACCATGTCTCATATCATGTCGGGATATAGTAATTATATATATATATATATATATATACACATACATACACATATATATACATACACACACACTGTATGTAGGGTTTTTAGAATATTTGCGCCACTGGATCCATATGTCCATTTTGCAAGCCTGCGAGAAAAACACGCCGTACGGAAGCCATACGGATGACACACAGATAAATTTGTGCGTAAAAATCGCATCCTCGCATTGAATACGGAACAGTGTTTTGGGACAATTACTGCGTATTACGCCCATAAAAAACAGACCGTATTTTCATATGCGTAGTGTGACGCCGGCCTTGGAAGTTTTCAGTTAATGATATGCTCGTGCTCTGGAGCAGGACTGTCGGCAGAGTCGTATCTTCCTGCTCTAAGCCAGAAAACCAAGGAAAGACCTGCCCACAGGCCTCCCCAAAGAACAAACAGTATGACTCTCTCTGTCTATATGATCAACATGCTTGTGCTTCGGGGCGGCCTGTGGACAAGTCTCTCCTTGGTTTCTCTGGCTTAGAGCAGGAAGATAAGACTCTGCCGACAGTCCCGCCCCAGAGGATAAACATATAATTAAAGGTACCTTCACACTAAGCGACGCTGCAGCGATATCGACAACTATGCCGATCGCTGCAGCGTCGCTGTGTGGTCGCTGGAGAGCTGTCACACAGACCGCTCTCCAGCGACCAACGATGCCGAAGTCCCCGGGTAACCAGGGTAAACATCGGGTTGCTAAGCGCAGGGCCGCGCTTAGTAACCCGATGTTTACCCTGGTTACCAGTGTAAATGTAAAAAAACAAACACTACATACTTACATTCGCGTCCCCCGGCGTCTGCTTCCCTGCACTGTGTAAGCGCCGGCAGTAGCAGGGCACAGCGGTGACGTCGCCGCTGTGCTTTGCTTTCTGGCCGGCACTGACACACTCAGTGCAGGAAGCTCTGAGCAGCAGCGCGGACGCCGGGGGACGTGACAGACATCAGAGGGTGAGTATGTACTGTTTTTTTTTTTTACAATGGTAACCAGGGTAAATATCGGGTTACTAAGCGCGGCCCTGCACTTAGTAACCCGATATTTACCCTGGTTACCATTGTAAAACATTGCTGGTATCGTTGCTTTTGCTGTCAAACACAACAATACACGCCGATCTGACGACCAAATAAAGTTCTGGACTTTCAGCAACGACCAGCGATATCACAGCAGGATCCTGATCTCTGCTGCGTGTCAAACCGAACGATATCGCTATCCAGGACGCTGCAACGTCACGGATCGCTATCGTTATCGTTGTAAAGTCGCTTAGTGTGAAGGTACCTTAACTAAAAACTTCTAACACTGATTACACAAGAACCACAGATTTCTTCACCCCAGGGATCATGTTAATCAGTGTAACAGTGGCAACATGACAATACCTGTAGTTTATGTAGCAAAATCCTTCTGACAGGTTCACTTTAAGTAATCAAATAATGACCTTTAGATTATTCACAACCGTATTCCCTTCCTCACATCATTATATAGCTCCATTTACAATCAGTGGAAAACTAAGCACTTATTATGAGGGTTCCCAAACAGAATAGGACCCAACCTGCTGTAATTAGCAGCAGCCACTCAAGAGCATACGGATCTTGGTACTACACTCAGCACTCCATTTATATCTGCCAGAGCTGGTAAATTCTGATTGGGGTGGGACAGAGGGGACATACTAGTAGAAAAAAAAAACAAAAAACCACTAAACAAGAAAAGCTAAAATATAAAACCATACTAAAATGATAGAAGCAATGTTAAAGTAGAAAACTCCCTTTTTCTTCTTGGCAAACAAACAGCGGAAGACTTCGGTGATGGTGTTAGATAACTTTCCATTCACTAATTTACAAAACGTAACATACAGGAAATTATCATATATTAGAGGGGTTTTCCATTTTCAGGAAAGTTTTGTCCCCAAGCAAAGTTTTTTGTCGTGAATGAAAAACTGACGCATTACTCACCCTCCCCGGGTCCACAGCGCAGCGGTGAATCTGTGTGTTCAGAGGTTCCAACCAGGTAAACAACAGACACTGGGAGCAAAGGCAAATACTCAACGCCAGTCTCGTGGAGGGTGGGTAAACATGGCGGTTTTCTTTGTTTTTGCATTTTTATTTATTTATTTTTTACAACAAACTGTGCATGGGAACCCAACAGTCCTGAAAACAGAAACAGTCCGCCTTCAGAATGATCCAAAATGGCTTGAAGGTTATTTAAAAAGGTTGTTACAAAATGGACTCATTGTGATCCTTCCAAAAAACAAAACAAAACGAAAAAAAAACACCAGACACTCACCTAGACGCCTCCACTCCTCAGTACGGATGCTGGTCTCCTGGCTTCCTTTTGTCATCAAAATTGCAGTGTGCATATATTTAAGGTGTATTTATGTAATGATGGCACTTCCATTCGTCATGTGGCATTTAATGAGCCAAATATCTGTTTCTTTACATTTGATGCCAGAATATTGTGTGTTTTAAAGAACTAGAACATTAATAGCTTATTCTTAGAGCTTCCCCAGGTCCAGCACTGATGCTCCAGCGTGTCCCTGGTCTTTGTGGACAGGGGATGCAGCAGTGACATCACGACTATAGAATAGGTGACTACTGCAGCCAATCACTCGCTTTAGCAGCTCTGCTGTTAACATTAGGATCACAGCTGAGTGCAGTGATTGGCTGCAGTGGTCACTTTCTCTGCAGTCATGTCAACAAAGACCAGGGAAGTGGTGGAGCTGCATCACTGTACTTGAGGAAAGTAAGCACAGCTGTGTGATTTCTCTACAGCAGCAAACGTAATCCCAGGCAACTGTTCTAATCATTAGACATGTTGAGCTGTCATTTTGTGACCACGGAATACCAGGTATTGTGGCAGACTCACCAGTGTAGACATAGACCCATTAGACAGATAAGGATCAGACAGCATAAGGAATGGATAACTGGAATATCCTGAACCTTTATACATGACCTCTTCCTGATGTTTGATGCCTACAGGAAGAGAAAAAAACAGAAATAATTAATCATAATATAAATGAAAAAGGAAGAGACAAACTTGTAACATTAAATAGGCTTTTATATTTTAGATATTTGTTTTTTCTTTTGAAAGAGCACTTTAAATACCTTACCAATCACTTTTTCATTTTACAGATGAGAATCTTGTCTTTTAATGAGGGAGATTTATTCCAACTAGTACAGAGTTAGAGTACAGTAGCTGGATGTATTAAAGGGACTATCCCAGTAGAGACATGTATGTCCAATGCAAAGCATATCCGATAAATGTTCAATTTCTTTGGGGTGTTACTGCTGACATCCCCTTAAAGGGAACCGGTCATGTAAAAAAAAAAAAAATGCTATTAAGCTGCAGATATTGGGTTAATCGGCAGGTTAATAACATTCTGAAACGGCCCGGCGTCCGCACCGAGAGCCCAGCTGCAGGGAGGAAATTAACGATTTCTCTCTGCAGCCTCAGGCTTTCAGTCATATGGGTGGGCCGATGAGGCTCCAGTCATTGACCCAGCATTACAGCTGGTTGCCAGTCAGTGCCAGGGCACGTGGTAACTGAAGCCACATCGGCCCACCCTTATGACTGAAAGCCCAAGGCTGCAGAGAGAAATAAAGTTAATTTCCTCCTGACAGCAGGGCTCTCAGTATAGGTCCCGGGCAGCTTCAGAACACTATTAACCTGTAAATAAAACCCTATATCTAAAGGATAATAGCGTGTTTTGCTTTTTTTTTTTTTTTTTTTTTTTTTTTAAATACATGATTCGTTTCCTTTAACTCATTAGCATTATGGTCCTGATGCCTCACTTGTTCCCACTGCGGTCAGGATGGAACAGGGTTACATTGTTGCACATGTACATTACCACACCATCTAATGTCTATGGGACTTAAGGCCCCAATAAAACAATTTATGGAGTTTTACCCTTTTTAATGCAGTAGGGGAAAATCCTGCACGAGGGGTGCAGCAGGGGAGAATCCTGCACGGGGCAGTGCAGCAGGGGAGAATCCTGCACGGGGAAGGGGGGTGCAGCAGGGGAGAATCCTGCACGGGGAAGGGGGGTGCAGCAGGGGAGAATCCTGCACGGGGGGGGGGGTGCACCAGGGGAGAATCCTGCACGGGGTGTGCAGCAGGGGAGGAACGTGCACGGGGTGTGCAGCAGGGGAGGAACCTGCACGGGAGTGGTTTATGGATTTTTACCTCTTTCAATGTAGCCAGGGTGAAGGCTACAGAGGGATGTAGAAGGGGTGAAATCTGTAGCACATGCAGTTTTAGATACAGATCTGCTGCAGAAAAAATTGTTTATTAAAAATATTTTACATATACAGTTATGTGAAAAAGTTTGGGCACCCCTATTAATCTTAAGCTTAATGTTTTATAAAAATTGTTTTTTTTTGCAACAGCTCTTTCAGTTTCATATATCTAATAACTGTTGGACACAGTAATGTTTCTGCCTTGAAATGAGGTTTATTGTACTAACAGAAAATGTGCAATCTGCATTCAAACAAAATTTGGCAGGTGCATAAGTATGCGCACCCTTATCATTTTCTTGTTTTAAATACTCCTACCTACTTTTTACTGACTTACTAAAGCACTTTTTTTGGTTTTGTAACCTCATTGAGCTTTGAACTTCATAGCTAGGTGTATGCAATCATGAGAAAAGCTACTTAAAGTGGCCACTTGCAAGTTGTTCTCCTGTTTGAATCTCCTCTGAAGAGTGGCATCATGGGCTCCTCAAAACAACTGTCAAATGATCTGAAAACAAAGATTTTTCAACATAGTTGTTCAGGGGAAGGATACAAAAAGCTGTCTCAGAGATTTAACCTGTCAATTTACACTGTTAGGAACATAGTAAGGAAATGGAAGAACACAGGTACAGTTCTTGTTAAGGCCAGAAGTGGCAGGCCAAGAAAAACATCAGAAAGGCAGAGAAGAAGAATGGTGAGATCAGTCAAGGACAATCCTCAGACCACCTCCAGAGAGCTGCAGCATCAACTTGCTGCAGATGGTGTCACTGTGCATCGGTCAACTATACAACGCACTTTGCACAAGGAGAAGCTGTATGGGAGAGTGATGCGAAAGAAGCCGTTTCTGCAAGCACGCCACAAACAGAGTCGGCTGAGGTATGCAAAAGCACATTTGGAGAAGCCAATTTCTTTTTGGAAGAAGGTCCTGTGGACTGATGAAACCAAGATTGAGTTGTTTGGTCATACAAAAAGGCGTTATGCATGGCGGCAAAAAAAACACAACATTCCAAGAAAAACACTTGCTACCCACAGTAAAATTTGGTGGAGATTCCATCATGCTTTGGGGCTGTGTGGCCAATGCCGGCACCGGGAATCTTGTTAAAGTTGAGGGACGCATGGATTCCTCTCAGTATCAGCAGATTCTTGACAATAATGTTCATGAATCAGTGACAAAGTTGAAGTTACACAGGGGATGGATCTTTCAGCAAGACAATGATCCAAAACACTGCTCCAAATCTACTCAGGCATTCATGCAGAGGAACAATTACACTGTTCTGGAATGGCCATCCCAGTCCCCAGACCTGAATATCATTGAACATCTGTGGGATCATTTGAAGAGGGCTGTCCATGCTCGGCGACCATCAAACTTAACTGAACTGGAATTGTTTTGTAAAGAGGAATGGTCAAAAATACCTTCATCCAGGAACTCATTAAAAGCTACAGGAAGCGACTAGAGGCTGTTATTTTTGCAAAAGGAGGATCTACTAAATATTAATGTCACTTTTCTGGTGAGGTGCCCATACTTATGCACCTGTCAAATTTTGTTTGAATGCAGATTGCACATTTTCTGTTAGTACAATAAACCTAATTTCAAGGCAGAAACATTACTGTGCAGTTATCAGATATATGAAACTGAAATAGCTGTTGCAAAAAAAAAAACAATTTTTATAAAACATTAAGGTTAAGATTAATAGGGGTGCCCAAACTTTTTCATATAACTGTATTATAATTCCAAAATAATGATAACCAATCACCACTAAACAACTGAACGGTTGTCTGGGATAATGCTAATTTTAGTTAGTTCCTTAATTCACTAAAGAGTTGAGATAGGAGATCGGACAAAATTGGGGTAGGGGCAGTTATTTAATGCCGTATTCTAACAAAATAAACCACGCTTACCTACTGAATGTATTGCTGCTCGAGCACTGCTCGCCATTTACAGAGCTGCAGCAGTGACATCCTGCCAGCAACATATGAGTGCGGCAGCCAATATATACAGCGGGTGTAATAAGTATTGCACACATTACCAATTTTCTAAGTAGATATATTTATAAAAGGTGCTATCGACATTAAAACTTTTTCCCTGTGTCATTTCTCATTATTACACATACCGTAACTTCATTTATGGACATCTATGGTTTGGTTTCTTTGCATGTGTGGATTGGATGGGTTGTTACTGACATCTGGTGAGAATTTCATGTTGATAGCACCTTAGAAAAGGACTTCTGCTCACACCTAACCAGCAGAATAAACCTACACACATTTGTCTGTGAATCCTTTATGGATTATTTCCCATTGCTCATGTGGAACCACATACGGTACATTGCATCCCCTCATACAGAGGTCTCCTGGCAGCAGTGACGCTCACATCTACCATCCTCCTCACACCACACATGGGCACACTCCTGGCCGAGATCACTGGAGGAGGGCAGAATATTTTAATATCCGCTCACCCCAGTTATTACATTTGGTAAAGTCTCCAACAAAAGATGTGATGATTTCAGTCTGTCAGCCCTTATCATCAGCTGTCTAGACGCAAGCCTTTGTTCTTCATCAATTAGACTTATCTGGGTCCTTCAAACATCATTTATTTGAGCTGTTTACACTTTGATCACAGGAGAAGCAATGACTAATCCGCAAGATGTCACTTCAAGGTAAAAAGAGCAAAACAATAGGGTCACACATGACAAATCACAACTCAGGTACAGTGGCACTCGCTCGTACAACCGTTGAGGTGAAAGTATTTTGACAAGCTATTTTCCTTTGCGGTGTATTAGCACCACTCCCTTGGTGGCTCGCTGCAGAGGAAATGTCACCACTGAACTCAGCAAAGCTGCTCATCAATCACTTATTCAGTTCGGAGGTGAAGTTAGTATGTACTACTAGGCTACACTCCATCCCAATTTCCATCCATTGTTTTCCACAATTCCAATTCCTAAGGAATATACTGCACTTACATGGAGGAATTGGTGGTAGGACATACAGCAAAGGGTAAATAAGCTCACCACTACGAGAAATGCAAAAAACAGTGCTCAAGTAGAAGTATTAAAGTAAAAAAAGGTGTAATCCGGCATCATGAGAAAAAAAAAATGTCCTTATCAACATTTTATTAAGATGGTTATTTAATCAAAATCGTACAGGGGAAAGAAAACTTATATGACATCCAAGACAGGCTTTCTATCCCCTGTATGATTTTTATCTACTTTTTATGAAGCTGGTTATTTAGCAAAGACAAAGTTTTCCTATTTCTTACAGAGTTGGCTCAGTGGTCCGCACCGATCTCTTACAGATCCAAAGTAAACACGACAAATAGGATATCCATACTCCAGAAACATACAGATAGCATTACAGTCTCTTCTGTGTTTGAGAAATAAAATGTAGGATTGTGAAAGCCACTGGATGAAACAACATATGCTGCGAGTGATGACAATTTCTGTACATCGCTGTGGAACAGGTTGGCATTATTTAAGCAACGAATAACGTGCTCGCGAGAGTTGTCCCATTTTCCATTAATTGTGATGAAGAGCGGCCAACCAAGGTCGTTACCCATCTCCCAAGAAAGGCTCGGTGGATACCTTGTTCTCAGGATCAGAAACACAAACCACCCAAACATTCAGCAGAATTGTCAAAGGAAATGATACAAGGCATATTCATCTCTAAATCATCAGACAAGATGCGCTTCTTGTGTTCTATATATGACATTTGCGGACCATTTATTACTGTGCAGTTTGCCAAGTGTTTGGGTTATAGCAGATTATGGCGGGGGTACATAGGCCCCATACACATTAGACTATCGATATTGAAGGGTTTGGCTCACAGTATAATGTGTATGGGTCATTTGATGGCCTGGGAAGACCCCAATCAGGCATGTCTGATTTCGTAGCGATGATGGCTGAGCTCCAGGCTTGCAGGAGAGTATGGGAGAACGGGCCGATATAGCTGTTGGTACAATGATCGGCAAAGCTTCATTCAGAAGACGCCATCTCAGGTGTACGGTCGGCGTATTTCCTGATCAATGTCACATCAACATCCCAACAGTTCATTCTGTTTGGAAAATTGTCCCAATAATGTTCTACCAAGATTAGAAAAAGTACTCAGTATAAAAAAAAGCAATAAAATAAAGCCTGTCCCCTTAGTAATCACATGATATCATTGCTAGCCACATTCCACAGATGTAACATTATTTGCACAGTGCTTATATACTGTAGATTTACATTGCTAAAAGCGGACAGATTGTGTCGGATCATAGCACAGAACTCAGGATAGGGAATGGGTAAGATATCATTAGGATTTCCAATTATTCCCTTACTTCACCTCTGTCACCCAATTCCAACAATGCTGTGTGACCCCACCTTCTGGCACTGGACTTCAAAATAATAAAAATAAAATAAGTCTAATAGCACAGAAACATCAATCTCAATTTTACATCCAGTGTTTATTGACTTACAAGGAATCTGTCACCAGGTTTTAGCTTATCACAACGGAGAGCAGCATGATGCAGGGGCAGAGACCCTGATTCCAGCAATGTTTCACTTACTTTCTTGGTTGCTGCAGTTTAAAAAAAAAAAAAATCACTGTTTTATCTGCTGCAGATCTACCAATTCTTTGCATACAGAGCTTGGGATAAAGCTTTCTCTGTACACTGTGCATAGGCAGAAAGCAACCAATGAGTAGCGTTATACACAGTGCATGAATGTGGAGGACTACCAGGCAGCAGGTGTACTAGTCCTGTAGTCATAATCTCCCGCTGGTAAAACAGTGATTTTATCTAAACTACTGCAAGATGAGTAAGTTACATATTGCAGGAATAAGAGTCTCTGCCACTACATTATGCTGTCAGATCAGGTGGCAAAAACCTGGTGACAGATTTAATTTAAAAGCTGGGTACAAACAATAAGTATTAATAATGATTATTCCTCTGGCATGCAAGTTCCCGATAGTCTCCTCTATATATCAGATGCAAGGCAGGGGGTCTGCCAATCACACCAACATCAAACTGCCCATAGCCTCCTGCACAAAACCATTTTTTCAATGTGTTATCACCACAGTGATGGAACAAGTCATGACTTTTTGGGGTTATTATGGAAACCATTCTGTGACGGAAAAGCAGAGATGAACTCATTCTCCGTCAAGGTGGAGCAATTAGATTTACCACTGGTCTAGGAGGCACGTGGTTGAATACACTAAAAGACAACAGTGCCGAAAACTGGCATTGTTATCAAAAAGCAATCGGAGGTCAGAATTTCTTCTTTCGGCTATGTTCCCACAATGAGTACTTGGTGCCTTTTGGATGCTAATATTTTATTGCATTTTTGAGTACGATGCTTATTTTATTTTTTTTTATTTGTTTTGGAAACTTCCAGTAGCTGCACATTGATAAACCTGTATTAATAAAGTCATGTGCAGATTACATGCATTTCATCTGCACATATAATAATTGCATACATCTACATGGGGAAAATCCACAAATAAAACAAATATTTACTGCAGAAAAAAAAATGGCATGTTGCAGACTTCAAAATTGAATTGCAGGTCAGTTTCCTCACTGGGAAGAAAGAAGAAAAAAAGCATAGTGTGCATGAGATTTACATAACTCCCGTCCACTTTCTTTACTGTAAGACGCTGCCGTTTTTGTCCATGTAAATAAGGAGTGGAATGAATGCACTAAATATTCATCAGGAGGACTGAACCCCTGTGATGGTTGCTATGGGCAGCATTCTTTTTTATTTTCGACAATTTTAACTAAATCAATCCTGTTTAGCATCTGAAGGCCGAGAGATTCTGTTCCCTTACATACATCCCGCCACATTACTGCACGCTGCCCACGTCACATTCGTCCCCCACCTTAGCTCCAGGTGACCCCTGCCTAATGGAGCCAACATCTGTGCTTGTATACAGCAGAGATCCCCTTTACAATCAGCGACCTGACATCCAAAGCCTTATAAAATGGTACCTGGGAGCGCAGTAATAATACTGGTTATTCCAGTTACGGAGTGACACGGTGCTACATGGACCGGACCTGTAGAAACTACCGTATGTTATGTCTCACATATGGAGATCTCCCGCTCAGCACCCGTAGGCTTAGGCTTCATTCACAACTCCATTTCGGGTTCTACACCCATCAAAAACTGACAGTTTTTTCTCTCACGTGTGATCCGTATTGTCTCTGTTTTGCATCTATTGCTTCTCATCCATTTTGTAAAACCTGAAGGACGTAGACCTTTATCAATGTGTCAGTGAAACACAGATGGAAAACAGAAGTAAAAATTAACGGTATGTCATCATTTATAATGGATCTCCAGAGAATTTAATGGCCCAGACAAAATAACAAGACAGATGAGAATTTGACATGGGCCACATCCACACGTTCAGTATTTTACCTCAGTATTTGGTCAGTATTTTACCTCAGTATTTGGTCAGTATTTTACCTCAGTATTTGGTCAGTTTTTACCTCAGTATTTGGTCAGTTTTTTACCTCAGTATTTGGTCAGTTTTTTACCTCAGTATTTGGTCAGTTTTTTACCTCAGTATTTGGTCAGTTTTTTACCTCAGTATTTGGTCAGTTTTTTACCTCAGTATTTGTAGCCAAAACAAGGAGTGGGTGATAAATACAGAAGTGGTGACGTGTTTCTATTATACTTTTCCTCTGATTGTTCCACTACTGGTTTAGGCTTACAAATACTGAAGTAAAATACTGACCAAATACTGAACGTGTGAATGTGGCTGAAAGTGTGAAATCCCCAACAGAAGGTTTAGTCAACTTGCCACACGCCCGTCAGGTTTCTACAGTCTCAGGATAATACAAGAGGGTTCCCATTCACCTACAAGCAAAGATCTTGCATTTGGAGAAGGTAAACAAAGAATATCAGAAAGTGACATAATTGTTTAATTATTGTATGATGAAAAAGTAAGTGTTGGTAAAGAGACAGACAAATAACCAGAAGAATAAATATATGGACAAAAGAAGGGCATGAGAATTGGGCCAAAAGTTGCCACCTCTTGTTTTCCAAAAGCCTCTGAAAAATTTCGATCTGAAATCTGATAATTTTCAGCTCCTCAATTTTGGAAAGAGTTTTGATGCGTTGTGCCCAATCTGTGCCGAGCTCACCCCTCACCCCTCACAGAAGCAAATCTAAGCGGCAAAACACAAGAAAGGGTGAAAAACTAGATTCAGAACAACTGTCACCCCTATGAACAAGGTTGTCGGCTGTCAATAGCAGGGGTAAAGACGTATATCAGGACATGTGTTCCATGGCTGACAAGATTTTCCATCAGCAAATTTCAGGCAATGTTGTCCTGCGCTTCGTACATTCACATGCAGACTTTTCCTGCAGACAAATGCCAGAAAACAGCAGCAATTCCACATTATAATGTGCATTTTTGTTGTTAATCAGTTTCAAACATCCAAAATCAGGAAAAACATAGTAAAGGCACTGAAAGAATTGGCATGATGCATAACAAAAAAAAACAAAAAACGGACATCGTAGGTCAAAAAACCATAGCAAAAACACAGCGTGCGAACAAGCACCTAGGACATGTTACCCGCTTGTGAAAAGTCTCTTTATTCTGTTTTTTTTTTTTTTTATGTTATGTAAAATAAGCACTTAACAGTTCAATATACTGTAGACTTTTATGGGAAGCCATAAAAAAAAATGTACAAGTGTAAAAAATAAATAAATAAATCACAACTGCATTATTGAGTAGGATATTGCAGTGTTTCTGCACAAAAATGTGCATTAAAAACCAGTACATTTAATCTGCACCAAAAACACGTAAAAAAAAATATTACAAAAAAAGATGCAATAAACAGCGGAGACTGCTAATTCAATATTTTGCAACGGACAGCTGTGGAAAGCACACTGAAAAATAATGGCGTGGAAAAAATATATATTATTGTTTCCTGCGTGAGAACATGACTTTAGGGTCAAAATTTGTGTTACATGCAGGAACTGCTGCAGAATTGCAGAGGTCACAATATACATTCTATGAGTGGGCAATGAATAAAGGGGCATTCGCACCGCACAATTATCCCGGGAATAACCATACTGTCTAAAATGTCAAAATGCTTCTCAGTCGGGTGAAGTAATCGCTTGGTTTGGTCAAAAGATCATCGTTCTCGGCAGCGCAACGACCTGTGTACAAAGTACTCGTGCTGCCGAGAACAATGGTAGCATATGTGCACTGAATGAACACATCGTTCGTTAAGTGAAGTCTGACTGTAGAGGCCATTACACTGAAGCCGATCAGTATACACTTACCGATTAACAGTCGATAAATGCTGCACGTCGGCGTATGTGAACCCAAGTGTACTGACAGCGAGCCGGAGAATGTGCTGAACCATCCACAGCTGCTGTACTGAACAATGCTGCTGGAAAATCTGCACTGCAACTAATATGCATGGTGTGCACGCAGCCAAGGACTCAGCAGCAGTGCCCCGGGTGGCACTAATGTCAGAGGGTGCCCCGGGTGGCACTGATATCACCAGTTACCCCGGGTGGCACTGACATCACCAGTTACCCCGGGAGGCACTAACATCACCAGTTACCCCGGGAGGCACTAACATCACCAGTTACCCCGGGAGGCACTAACATCACCAGTTACCCCGGGAGGCACTAACATCACCAGTTACCCCGGGAGGCACTAACATCACCAGTTACCCCGGGAGGCACTAACATCACCAGTTACCCCGGGAGGCACTAACATCACCAGTTACCCCGGGAGGCACTAACATCACCAGTTACCCCGGGAGGCACTAACATCACCAGTTACCCCGGGAGGCACTAACATCACCAGTTACCCCGGGAGGCACTAACATCACCAGTTACCCCGGGAGGCACTAACATCACCAGTTACCCCGGGAGGCACTAACATCACCAGTTACCCCGGGAGGCACTAACATCACCAGTTACCCCGGGTGGCATTGATATCACCAGTTACCCCGGGAGGCACTAACATCACCAGTTACCCCGGGAGGCACTAACATCACCAGTTACCCCGGGAGGCACTAACATCACCAGTTACCCCGGGAGGCACTAACATCACCAGTTACCCCGGGAGGCACTAACATCACCAGTTACCCCGGGAGGCACTAACATCACCAGTTACCCCGGGAGGCACTAACATCACCAGTTACCCCGGGAGGCACTAACATCACCAGTTACCCCGGGAGGCACTAACATCACCAGTTACCCCGGGAGGCACTAACATCACCAGTTACCCCGGGAGGCACTAACATCACCAGTTACCCCGGGAGGCACTAACATCACCAGTTACCCCGGGTGGCACTGATATCACCAGTTACCCCGGGTGGCACTGATATCACCAGTTACCCCGGGTGGCACTGATATCACCAGTTACCCCGGGTGGCACTAACGTCACCAGTTACCCCGGGTGGCACTGATATCACCAGTTACCCCGGGTGGCACTAACGTCACCAGTTACCCCGGGTGGCACTAACGTCACCAGTTACCCCGGGTGGCACTAACGTCACCAGTTACCCCGGGTGGCACTAATGTCACCAGTTACCCCGGGTGGCACCATTATCAGTCATGCTCCATGGAAGTTGTGGGCACGGTTCCTGCAGGCTGGGCTGGCAGAGCTGATGCCACAGGTCACCCGTTGCCCCCCGGCCTGTGGTGGAGTCTGGCATGGATAGGGCTGGAGGAGGGGAGGCAGTGGAGCTTACCATCGTCCATGTGATCTGCCAGCTTCTCCTGGTAACCTCTGTGCGCATCCTGTGCCCGCCGGACCGCCTGTGGGGAGAGCAGGGAGTGAGAAGTTGTGTGCGGACCCCGGGAAGCAGCGGCGGCGGCGGACCACGGGCAGCGGTGGAGGACCCCGGGCAGCGGCGGAGGACCCCGGGCACTGCGCTTACCTCCGGGTGAGCCTCGGACTCATTGACCAGCGAGGACTTGAGGTCGGCCAGGTCGCGCTCAGTGAAGGCATTCTCCTGGATCTTCTCCTCCTGCTCGCCCTCGTCTTTGAAGGAGATCATCTCATCGCTGGCGCCCAGGTCCTCCTCTCCTCCGCTGCTCAGCTGGGGCATGGTCACTGCTGGAGCCCCTGCTCGGGCACTGAGGGCGGCACAGGCTGGGGGCACAGGGCTCACAGTGCACCAGGCAGGCGATCGCTGCCCGGCATGAGAGGGGAGGGGGCGCAGGGAAAAGTTTGGAGGGAGCTGATGGCAGGGACAGGACAGGAGCTGTGCAGGCTGGAGTCTGTGATCGTGTGAGGACAAGGGGAGGCAGAGCACTTCAAAGCACGCCGCCTGCTGATTGATGGCTGCGCCGAGCACTCGGGGGCTGAACCAAGGCGGCAGAGCAGGCTCTTAAAGAGACAGGCGCCCTCATCCGCAGCGCTGCACATAGCAGTCACAGGGGGCAGAGTGTGCAGGACCTGCTCCTCACAAGGCAGCCCTTCTGCCGGGGGAACCAGCTGCTAGTGTATATAAACCAACATCAAATCTTTTGCGATCCTGGAACAGCAAAAACAACCCAAGAAAAACAAGATCCCCTAAAAAATAACCTTTATTACTTAAAGTTAAAAAAATTCCAAATTCGGAGACAAACACCGGCAGGATTGTCATAGGGAAGTGAAAAAATATCAATAGTGTATACTAATAAACCCTGCAGGTCCACTAATCTGGTACCTGCCTAGCAGTGGAGGTTGGCACCCTAAGTTTCAGCGGTAGGCACCCCCACTCCGCGGCGGCTCGCCCTGATATCCCTAGAAATCCCCAAAATCAATATGTCCCAAAACACCCTATGCCCATGTGAAAAAACACAAAAAAATTGAGAATAAATAGATAAAATGAAAAAAAAACCAAAATAATAACAATATAAAAGGGATATTTTTTTATATCAGGGGCTATAGTGAATGTCAAGCCACCATAAGAATATCTTTTTATGGTAGCTCTCTGATTCCCCCACCACTTTCCAAAACTTCCTTCCCAATCCTAGAATAAGACCCACCCCCTATAACAGAGGCGTAGCTAGAGTTTTGGTTCAGGGGGGCAAAACTTCTGAGTGGACCCCTAACCAGGTAACCTTGATAACAACTGGGTGACGCACCCTAATAGTGGAGGAGAACCTCAGCAGATGACCGCGCTGTTACTGAAGATAATCTCTATATAAGGACCAACATGGATATTACTGCCATATGGTCAGTCCTACAGAACATATAAGAGATCACTGCACAGTTATAGATGGTGACTTATCGCTGACATTCTTTCTGATGGAATCGTTCATTTTTCCCATCTTTTCCATCTGGCCCAGACCGACATGACAACATTTTCCAGCCAGGACTCGTCTGCAGAGATTACAAGAAAGACACATTTCACTTCTCATATTCCAGACCCACCACCATCTATTCTCAACCTGCACAAACTCCTCATCCTGCTGATACCCCAATACTGAGCCACTGCTGCCGTATGTGTCCCTATTACTGCCCCTGATACCCCAATACTGAGCTGCTGCTGCCGTATGTGTCCCTATTACTTCACCTGAGACCCCAATACTCAGCCGCTGCTGCCATATGTGTCCCTATTACTGCACCTGATACCCCAATACTGAGCCACTGCTGCCGTATGTGACCCTATTACTGCCCCTGATACCCCAATACTGAGCTGCTGCTGCCGTATGTGTCCCTATTACTTCACCTGAGACCCCAATACTCAGCCGCTGCTGCCATATGTGTCCCTATTACTGCACCTGATACCCCAATACTGAGCCGCTGCTGCCGTATGTGTCCCTATTACTGCACCTGATACCCCAATACTGAGCCGCTGCTGCCGTATGTGTCCCTATTACTGCACCTGATACCCCAATACTGAGCAGCTGCTGCCATATGTGTCCCTATTACTGCACCTGATACCCCAATACTGAGCCACTGCTGCCGTATGTGTCCCTATTACTGCACCTGAGACCCCAATACTCAGCCGCTGCTGCCATATGTGTCCCTATTACTGCACCTGATACCCCAATACTGAGCAGCTGCTGCCATATGTGTCCCTATTACTGCACCTGATACCCCAATACTGAGCCACTGCTGCCGTATGTGTCCCTATTACTGCCCCTGATACCCCAATACTGAGCTGCTGCTGCCGTATGTGTCCCTATTACTGCACCTGAGACCCCAATACTCAGCCGCTGCTGCCATATGTGTCCCTATTACTGCACCTGATACCCCAATACTGAGCCGCTGCTGCCGTATGTGTCCCTATTACTGCACCTGATACCCCAATACTGAGCAGCTGCTGCCATATGTGTCCCTATTACTGCACCTGATACCCCAATACTGAGCCACTGCTGCCGTATGTGTCCCTATTACTGCACCTGAGACCCCAATACTCAGCCGCTGCTGCCATATGTGTCCCTATTACTGCACCTGATACCCCAATACTGAGCAGCTGCTGCCATATGTGTCCCTATTACTGCACCTGATACCCCAATACTGAGCCACTGCTGCCGTATGTGTCCCTATTACTGCCCCTGATACCCCAATACTGAGCTGCTGCTGCCGTATGTGTCCCTATTACTTCACCTGAGACCCCAATACTCAGCCGCTGCTGCCATATGTGTCCCTATTACTGCACCTGATACCCCAATACTGAGCCGCTGCTGCCGTATGTGTCCCTATTACTGCACCTGATACCCCAATACTGAGCAGCTGCTGCCATATGTGTCCCTATTACTGCACCTGATACCCCAATACTGAGCCACTGCTGCCGTATGTGTCCCTATTACTGCACCTGAGACCCCAATACTCAGCCGCTGCTGCCATATGTGTCCCTATTACTGCACCTGATACCCCAATACTGAGCAGCTGCTGCCATATGTGTCCCTATTACTGCACCTGATACCCCAATACTGAGCCACTGCTGCCGTATGTGTCCCTATTACTGCACCTGAGACCCCAATACTCAGCCGCTGCTGCCATATGTGTCCCTATTACTGCACCTGATACCCCAATACTGAGCCGCTGCTGCCGTATGTGTCCCTATTACTGCACCTGATACCCCAATACTGAGCTGCTGCCGTATGTGTCCCTATTACTGCACCTGATACCCCAATACTGAGCCGCTGCTGCCGTATGTGTCCCTATTACTTCACCTGATACCCCAATACTCAGCCGCTGCTGCCATATGTGACCCTATTACTGCACCTGATACCCCAATACTGAGCTGCTGCCGTATGTGTCCCTATTACTGCACCTGCTGTGTGGTTCTCTGTGCCTTCTAAATTCTAAAGCACCCCTCTCTAATATAGTAATGCCAGGTGCAAGTGCCCTAGAAAACAGTGCCCACATTTTGCTTCCTAGAAAGTAATAATGCCATGTGTGCCCCTTTGATAGTCACAGTAACCTGAGTTCCCCTATAAAAATAAGTGCCCACTTTCCATTCAATAATGGCCTGAGTCTGCCCCCTTTACACTCCCCTATACACAGTATGATGCTCTCTTATACACAGTATAATGCCCCGTCACTGTATAGTACCACCCACACAGTATACTGACCCCTTAGTAGCCTCCAAACTGTTTGATAGCTCCAGCACTGTATGATGGCCCCTTCACTGTAATCCCCACACTGTACGATGGCCCCCTCACTGTAATCTCCACACTGTATGATGCCCCCCTAGATAGCCTCCATATAGTATAATGCACCAGATAGTCCTTAATGTAGTATAATGCACTCTCCATAAGTCTCCATATAGTATAATGCACTCACCATAGGCCTACTCTATATTGTATAATACACCCTCCATAGGCAGACTCTATAGCACTAGGTTGCACCCCCATAGGCAGACCCTATAGCACAAGGCAGCACCCCAATAGGCAGACCCTATAGCACAAGGCAGCATCCCAATAGGCAGACCTTATAGCACAAGGCAGCACCCCCAAAGACAGACTCTATAGCACAAGGCAGCATCTCCATAGGCAGACCCTATAGCACAAGGTAGCACCTCCATAGGCAGACCCTATAGCACAAGGCAGCACCTCCATAGGCAGACCCTGTAGCATAAAGCAGCACCTCCATAGGCAGACCCTGTAGAATAAGGCAGCACCCCCATAGATAGACCCTGTAGTATAAGGCAGCCCCCCACAGGCAGACCCTGTAGCACAAGGCAGCCCCCCATAGGCAGACCCTGTAGTATAAGGCAGCACCCCCATAGGCAGACCCTGTGTAACGAATGGAAATGAAGGCACAGATGGTGAAGCTCACATTCATTTTTATTGCAATTAAACATGGAACCGCTGGACTACGGTCCGAGGGCTTCAAAGGGGGCGTGACTACGCGAGGCCCCAGACATCCGTGGTAAGACACCTCAGGGTCAGAATGGCATAACTAGGGGACATGGGTGCTACATCCAGTTAGAACTCAGACTCATGGTAGCTGACCCAGCGGGACAGAAGGACAAGCAGGGTTAGCAGATGATGTAGAGCTAAACGGTGGGTGCCAGGGGTACGGGTAGAAGCTGGTTCCAGCGGTACTGACATTGTCCTGAGGTTCAGGTGACTGGTGGGACGAGACAGAACTGGAGTAGGCACATTGGAGATCGTCGAGGAAAGCGAGGTAACGGGTAGCAGATAGTGTGTGGAGACAAACAGTGTAAGCGGAGCACTGACATAGACTTCAGAAACAGAAGTACATGCTAGCAGGAACTGGAAGTTAGCAACTGAGGATACGTGTTGCTCCGCCACCCTCCCTATGGTGGATGGGCTAGAAATAGTAATTATTAACACCCCATTGGTCAGAAGCACCTTTTGTA
This sequence comes from Ranitomeya variabilis, assembly GCF_051348905.1. Lineage (NCBI taxonomy): Eukaryota > Metazoa > Chordata > Amphibia > Anura > Dendrobatidae > Ranitomeya > Ranitomeya variabilis. The sequence continues at coordinate 604,342,287 of NC_135236.1, forward strand.
AAATGTGCGCTGTGTAACGAATGGAAACGGAGGCACAGATGGTGAAGTTCATATTCATTTTTATTGTAATTAAACGTGGAACCTCTGGACCACAGTCCGGGGGACTCTGAAGGGGGTATGACTACGTGAGCCCCAGACACCCGTGGTAAGACCACTCGAACAGGGACAGAATGCCATTGGTTAGAAGCACCTTTTGGAAAATGTGCGCTGTCTCTTTAAGAGACCGGGAGCGAGCCTGAGGACCTGTTAGCTGCATGCCAGGAAGCAGAGGAGGGAGGGGAAGCAGAGGCCCTGTCAGGACAACGTGGAGCCGGCACAGAGCGGGAGTCCCAACGGGGACCCCGCAAAGGTACAGGAACCGGACCAGGTGTAACAGTATCCCCCTCTTTACGACCCCTCTTTTTCAAGCCTGCATAGAATCTTTTCAGAAGGAGAGGAGTCTGGATATTCTCTTTAGGCTCCCATGACCCATAGCTCCCAACCATCTCTCATTGTGCGGGATTGTCCCGGTTTTCAGCCTCTGCCCCGCACTCCCGCACGGGGCACTCTAATCCCGCGGCGCAGACAGCAGGACCGACACGCCCCCTTGTATAGTTAAGCCCTTACCCTTCTGTATGGCTGCCTGCTTTCTGCGCACAGGACCTGTGATGAGGTCACAGGAGGGGAGGAGTCAGCGGTCACATGATCGGCACCTCCGTGGATTGCAGGACTTGCACCAGCTGCCACCTTGCCACATGGTCCTGCAGGAGGTAAGTAATGCCTTGTATGGGGTCAGGAGGTGTACAGTGTGGATGTAGCAGAGCCGAGTGTGTACGAGGTGTGCGGAGCGGAGCCGTGTGTGTACGAGGTGTGTGGAGCGGAGCCGTGTGTGTACGAGGTGTGCGGAGCGGAGCCGTGTGTGTACGAGGTGTGCGGAGCGGAGCCGTGTGTGTACGAGGTGTGCGGAGCGGAGCCGTGTGTGTACGAGGTGTGCGGAGCGGAGCCGGGTGTGTACGAGGTGTGCGGAGCGGAGCCGGGTGTGTACGAGGTGTGCGGAGCGAAGCCGGGTGTGTACGAGGTGTGCGGAGCGGAGCCGTGTGTGTACGAGGTGTGCGGAGCGGAGCCGTGTGTGTACGAGGTGTGCGGAGCGGAGCCGTGTGTGTACGAGGTGTGCGGAGCGGAGCGCGTGTGTACGGAGCGGAGCCGTGTGCAAAGTGTACGGAGCGCAGCCGCGTGTGTAGGAGTAGCTATGTGTGGCCATTATATGGTACGAAGTATCATGTGCAGCCATTATACAGTATGGAGCATCATGTGCAGCCAGTATACAGTATGGAGCATAATGTACGGTCATTATACGGTATGGAGCATCATGTGTGGCCATTATACAGTATGGAGCATCATGTGTGGCCATTATACAGTATGGAGCATCATGTGTGGCCATTATACAGTATGGAGCATCATGTGCAGCCAATATACAGTATGGAGCATCATGTGTGGCCATTATACGGTATGGAGCATCATGTGTGGCCATTATACAGTATGGAGCATCATGTGTGGCCATTATACAGTATGGAGCATCATGTGCAGCCAATATACAGTATGGAGCATCATGTGGGGCCATTATACAGTATGGAGCACTGTGTGGCCATATTTTTTTGTTTATAATTATTGTATATGAAACAGTGTGATCAGCAGTGTTAATGGGTGTGGTTGGGACGTGGATATGGGTGTGGCTAATTATGAATGGGTGTGGTCAGAGGTGTGGCCTAAAATTTGCCACGTTGCGCGCCGCAAACTTTGTCCCTCTTTCCCATCTTCAAAAGTTGGGAGATATGCATGACCTCTTCTCAGGACCAAAGCCTTTCCAATCCACCAAATAAAAAATCTTACCCCTTACTCTTTTAGTGGCCAAGATGTTCTTTACCTCAAAAATATCCTCACGGACGGACTCAGGAGTGGAACCTGGGTCTTTAAAGGGCCACTGTCACCCCCCCTCCAGCCGTTATAAACTAAAAGAGCCACCTTGTGCAGCAGTAATGCTGCATTCTAACAAGGTGGCTCTTTTAGTTTTACGTTCAAGTATACCCCAAATAAAGCGTTTTTATACTTAGCCTCAATTCCTGTCTCTAGCCAGGTAGGCGGGTCCTCACTCCCCAGCTTGGCCAGCTCCTCTGCCGTCACTCACATCTTCCTGCGCCAGCCAGGCTTGCACACTGCGCGGGCATTGCGGCCGCCGGCCAGCCACCTTTGGAATCCCCGGAAAACGTCTTCTTATCAGTATATATTTATGTTTCACCTATACAGAATATTCCGTGTAATGGCCGATACCAGAGAACAAAAGACATCCACAGAACACCAGGATGCATCTGCTGCACAGCAAAGAGCTGTAGGACCTGCGATGATGTCACTGCCATGTGATTAGGGCAATCACATGGCAGTGACGTCATCGCAGGTCCTACAGCTATTTGCTGTGCAGCGATCCATCCTGGTGTTCTGTGGATGTCTTTTGTTCTCTGGTATCAGCCATTACACGGAATATTCTGTATAGGTGAAACATAAATATATACTGATAAGAAGACGTTTTCCGGGGATTCCAAAGGTGGCTGGCCGGCGGCCGCAATGCCCGTGCAGTGTGCAAGCCTGGCTGGGACATCAGACGGCCAGAGCTTACTGCGTCTGCGCAGGACACCAGTACACAGCGCAGGCGCCGGTTTTGAAACGATAACAGCGCTGAGGGGGCGGCGCCGAAAGCGCAGGAAGATGTGAGTGACGGCAGAGGAGCTGGCCAAGCTGGGGAGTGAGGACCCGCCTACCTGGCTAGAGACAGGAATTGTGGCTAAGTATAAAAACGCTTTATTTGGGGTATACTTGAACCTAAAACTAAAAGAGCCACCTTGTTAGAATGCAGCATTACTGCTGCACAAGGTGGCTCTTTTAGTTTATAACGGCTGGAGGGGGGTGACAGTGGCCCTTTAAAGAAGGAGCTCAAAACTACTGGTTTGAGGAGGGAAACATGGAAAGAGTTAGGCACACGCAAAGAAACAGGCAATTTCAATTTGTAGGAGACTGCGTTGATCTGTTTCAAGACTTCGAATGGACCGATGAAGCAGGGACCCAGTTTGTATGAGGGCACCTTCAGACGGATATACCTGGATGAGAGCCACACCTTATCTCCAAGCCGAAAGATGGGTGCATCCAGACGTCTTTTGTCCACATGCCTCTTCATACGTTGTGAGGCTTTCTCCAAGGCGACCTTGGTGTCGCTCCATACTTTCCAGAATTCCCCAGTAAAGGTGTAAGCTGCAGGGACACCTGAAGACCAAGAGATGGGAAGAGGGATCCCGGGTTGGAGTCCAAACACAATCTGAAATGGAGATTTTCCAGAGGATTCACTTACTTGATTATTTTATGAGAATTCTGCCCAAGGCAGCAATTTAATCCAGTCATCATGATGCACATTGACGAAGTGACGCAGGAATCCAGTCAGGATTTGATTGGTCCTCTCTACTTGCCCATTGGATTGAGGGTGGTATGCAGAAGAGAAGTCCAGTTCCACTTGCACAGATTTACAAACCGCTCTCCAGAACTTGGAGGTGAACTAGACGCCACTGTCGGACACAATGTGGAGAGGAAACCCTTGAAGACGGAAGATGTGCTGTATGAAATGGTCAGTGAGCTCAGGGGCAGATGGAAGACCGGGTAACGGAACGAAGTGGGCCATCTTAGAGAAATGATCCACCACTACCCAGATGACAGAACAGCCAGAAGAGACAGGAAAATCAGTAATGAAGTCCATCGTGATGTGCTGCCAAGGAACTGAAAGAACAGGGAGAGGTAATAGCTGCCCGGAGGGCAGATGTTTAGCTGTCTTGTTGCGGGCACACGAAGGACAGGCAGCAACATATTCCTGGACATTTTTGCCAAAGGTGGGCCTCCAGTAATAACGGGAGATAAGTTGCAGAGTCTTTTTCTGACTGACATGGCCAGCCAACTTGGAAGAATTACCCCACCAGAGGACACGGTTCTGATACGAAGTAGATACAAGAGTCTTCCCTGGAGGAAGATTAACTACGGCTATGGGCACAAACCTGGACAGTTCAATGATGTGTTGCTTTTCCTCCTCAAAATCGGGAGGCAGGAACGCTCGAGAGAGTGTATCGGCTTTAACGTTCCTATCAGCTGGATGGAAATTAAGAACAAAATTAAATCAGGCAAAAAACAAGGCCCAGCGGGCCTGATGAGGATTCAGTCCTTGTGCTGATTGGAGATAAGCGAGGTTCTTATGATCAGTGAAGATGACAACCTGATTGACCACTCCCTCGAGGAGATGTCACCACTCTTGTAGGGCTAACTTGATTGCCAACAATTCTCAATCTCACACGGAATAGTTCCTTTCTGAGGTAGAAAAGACCTTCGAGAAGAAACCACAGGTGGACGACTTCTGGGGGAGAACCGCACCAGCACCTATGGAAGAAGTGGCTACCTCTAGCAAGAATTGTTTATCTGAATCCGGTCGATGAAGAACGGGTGCGGAGGAGAAGGCCTGCTTTAGAGAAACAAAAGCCTCTGCCTCAGGAGTCCAATCCTTGGCATTTGCGCCTTTCCGGGTCAAGGCCGACATGGGTGCCACTCGGGTGGAAAAGTGTGGAATAAATAAACGGTAATAGTTGGCAAACCCCAGGAACCGTTGTATGGCTTTCAGACTGGATGGGCGAGGCCACTTAAGAATGACAGATACCTTCTCCAGATCCATCTTTAATCCTATGGACGAGACAATATAACCAAGGAAAGGCAGAGAGGATTGTTCAAACAGACATTTTTCAAATTTAGCATAAAGTCTGTTCTCCCTGAGTCTTTGTAAAACTAGACGTACTTGTCTCCGGTGGGAGGCTAAATCTGCAGAGAAGATCAGATTGTTGTCCAGGTAAACAACAACACATGAATAGAGCAGATCTCTGAAAATATCATTTACGAATTCCTGAAAAACTGCAGGTGCAGACCGAATGGTGCTCTCATCCGCATATTGCTTTTTCGTATTTGGTTTTTAATATTTGTCTTTTTTGTTATATTTTAGTGTTCTATTCCTTGTCCGTGGTATCCACATGATGGGATGTGAAATTTTGTGAACATCATGCGACAAGCTGCTGCATTATTTATTTGTTTGATTAGTAGTAATGTTATTATATTATATTGTATCTTTGTGATATGTTGGCCTATGGTTACTTTTCAATTTCAATATATATATATTTGCACCACTTTGTGATGTGTTTGTTTATGGCTATTTTAAAAAAAATGTATGTATCTACATAGTTTTTGTGTATAATGTTGTAATAGGCCTCTTTCTGATGGTTTATATTTTTCGCCTCTGATTGATGTGGTATCTTGTATTGTTTGTATATTTAGCGACTCACATACCCGTTGTTTGTATTAATTATCTATCATCGTTTTTTTCTTTGTTTTTTCTTAAAATTTAGTTTCTTTTGCTTTCATTATGGCCCTGCGGTATATGAGTTGATATCAGGATACATATGTCATGTATACTTGTTTTTGTAGATATGTTTATTTACCCTCATCCTTTACCAATATGGCTGCCATCTAACTTTCACGCATTCGTCGACCGCTATTGAGGTCTGATCTCTTCCGCATCCGTCCGCCTCCTGCCGTGTGGTCACATGGGCCCGTGTGCATCAGCGCCGGCTGGCTGTCTGGTTTACGGTTGTTGATTGGCTCATCTGCAGACATGGTAACTATAAATGGCTCTATTTCTTTTGCTTGTTACTCCCCCTGAGGAAGGTTAATCTGAAACACCCATTGGGAAGGGCGGGAGGCGGCGTGGCACACTCTGCAAATCTCACTGGGTATGTTGCTGTAATTGCAAAGCATGTATCTTGCTGATTAGTGTATACTTATACATAGGAACTTTCCTATAACAGCGCAGCAATGTTTTTGTTAGCATATGATGTGTTTCGTAAACAACATCTCAGTTGTTATTAGCATTATGGTTTGCTTGATTCCATTGGAGCAGGCTTTGTCACCCTGTTCCCCTGCCATGTAGTGTGCATTTGATTGCCGATTTTAGCCTCTTTTTACTGCTAGAGACTCTTTGTATTTGCAATAATTATTTAAATTATGGACTATTGCACTGTTCTTTTCCTGTGGTTTTCTTTAGTTTAAAGTTCCAGTGTGTCCCACACTTCCATTCATTAAGGCTCTATAATTAAGATTCTCTATATTATCATGATTATATATTTGCTTAGGAGTCTTTTTTGTTTTCCGTGTTTCTATCTATCTCCCTCAGTCTTTGTAAGACTAGACGTACTTGTCTCCGGTGGGAGGCTAAATCTGCAGAGAAGATCAGAGAAGATCGTCCAGGTAAACAACAACACACGAATAGAGCAGATCACTGAAAATATCATTTACGAATTCCTGAAAAACTGCAGGTGCATTACTTAGACCAAACGGCATAACCAGGTATTCATAGTGTCTGTCCTGGGTGTTAAAAGGGGTTTTTCACTCGTCTCCTTTACGAATACGTATTAGGTTGTAGACCCCTCTGAGGTCCAGTTTGGTGAAGATTTTAGAACCCCTAAGACGATCAAACAACTCTGAGATAAGCGGTAATGGATACCTGTTCTTTACCGTAATCTGGTTCAGTCCCCTGTAATCGATACAGGGCCGAAGAGATCCATCTTTTTTCTTCACGAAGAAGAATCCTGCTCCAGCTGGCGAGGATGACTTCCACATAAATCCTCTGGCCAGGTTCTCCTGAATGTAGTCTGACATGGACTGAGTCTCTGTTTGAGAAAGAGGTTAGAGATTTTCCGGGGAGCAGATCAATCGAGTAATCATACGACCTGTGTGGAGGTAATTTCTCTGCCTCCATTTTCCCGAAGACGTCAGCAAAGACCCAGTAAGAGGAGGTAGGCCCGGCAGGGCAGTGGGCTGAGCTGGAGGAAGAACAGGTCGAACCGGGATGATACATCTATCCAAGCAGGAGTCTCCACAGCGCAGAACCTCTCCCTTCTTCCAATTTGACTGTTCATGCATCCGGAGCCAGGGTAGACCTAAAAGCAAGGGGTGAGAGGAACCAGGCAACACATAAAAGTGAATTCTTTCTGAATGCGTTAAACCTACCCGGAGTTCCACTGGCTCAGTCTGAAACCAAATGGACTTGGACAGGGGTTTGCCCTCCACGGATGTCACATGCAACGGTTCTGGAAGGTGTTGGACTGGTATCTGATAACAATCCACGACCGCCTGCTGAATGAGATTCCCGGCAGCCCCAGAATCCAGGTGACAGAGTTCCGAAAATTTTACCTTGCCAAGGACCACAGAGATTGTTATTTGCAGTGGTGGAGAGAGATGATCCTTACCTAGGGCTGCCTCTCCTACAGACCCTAGGCACTGGAGTTTCCCGACTTCCTTGGACAGGAGCGGATAAGATGCTCGGAACTGCCACAGTAGAAACAGCTCCCCTCCTGGCGACGCGCCTCCTGGCGGCGGTTACCAAAGCTGACTCGATCTACTTCCATAGCCATAGGTCAGGGGAATGAAGTCGAGGAGGCCGCTGGTTTAGGAGTACTAGCCACCGAGTGGTAGGACTCCTTTTCACGTTTGATCTCCGTGGGTCATTCTTGAAACCGTAGGTCTATCCAGAATGCCAGGGAAATCAAGTCATCCAGAGTTGTAGGCACGACATGTCTTGCCAGTTCACCCTTAATTCTTCCTGAAAGACCCTCCCAGAAGGTGGCCACCAAGGCTTCATTGTTCCAGGATAATTCAGATGAAAGGGTACGGAACTGCACTGCCTACTGGGCCACAGTACGAGCCTCCTAACGTAGTCGAAGAAGAGCTGAAGCTGTCGACGTGGCACCACCAGGTTCATCAAAGGTCCTGTGGAATGCCTCTAGAAAAGATTGAAGATTAGTAACCAGAGGATCCATTCTCTCCCACAGTGGATTCAGCCAAGCGAGAGCCTCTCCGTCAAGGTGAGACATAATGAAGCCCACCTTAGCCCGATCAGAAGCAAACATGTGCCCCAGGAATTCAAAGTGCAGCGTGCACTGGTTAATGAACCCCCGACACTAAACGGGATCGCCACAGAAGCGGGTGGGAGCTGCTAGGCAAGGACCTTTACTTGCTGTGCAGTTAGATGCCTGGATGCCAGTGGCATAGACAGGTGCAGTCGAAGAGACCAGGGTATCCATACGAGTAGACAAGTTGTGCAGAAAAGTTGTGATCTTGTCCTGTTGACCCCTCAGACGGGTAACCTCTTGACTTAGCTCCACGGTCGGAGGTGTCTGGGATCGAGCGTGTTCCATGGCCGGAGCAATCTGTAACGAATGGAAACGGAGGCATAGATGGTGAAGTTCACATTCATTTTTACTATAATTAAACGTGGAACCTCTGGACCACAGTCCGGGGGCTCCGAAGAGGGCGTGACTATGTGAGCCCCAGACACCCGTGGTAAGACCTCTTGAACAGGGTCAGAATTGGATACCTGGGGGACACGGGTGCTACCTCCAGTTAGACCTCGGACTCATGGTAGCTGACCCAGCGGGACAGACGGACAAGCAGGGTTAGCCAGTGACGTAGAGCTAACTGGTGGGTACCGGGTGTACAGGTAGAAGCTGGTTCCAGTGGTTCAGGTGACTGAATGGCGGGACAAGACGGAACTAGAGTAGGCACATTGGAGATGGTCCAGGAAAGCCAGGTAACGGGTAGCAGATAGTATGTGGAGACAAACAGTGTAAGCGGAGCACTGACAGAGACTTCAGAAACAGAAGCACATGCTAGCAGGAACCGGAAGTTAGCAACTAAGGATACTTGTTGCTCCGGCACCCTCCCTATGGAGGAGGGGCTAGAAATAGTAATCATTAACACGCCATTGGTCAGAAGCACCTTTTGGAAAATGCATGCTGTCTGTTTAAGAGACCGGGAGCGAGCACACGTGACCAAAGCACACAGCCCAAGGACCTGCTGGCTGCATGCCAGGAAGCAGAGGAGGGAGGGGAAGCAGAGGTCCTGTCAGGACATCGTGGAAACGGCAGAGCGGGAATCCCGACAGGGACCCTGCGAAGGTACAGAACCGGACCGGGTGTAACATCCTGTAGTATAAGGCAGCACCCCCATAGGCAGACCCGGTAGTATAAGGCAGCACCCCCATAGGCAGACCCTGTAGTTTAAGACAGCACCCCTATAGGCAGAGCCTGTAATATAAGGCATCACCCCATAGGCAGACCCTGTAGTATAAGGCAGCACTCCTATAGGCAGACCCTGTAGTATAAGGCAGCACCCCACAGGCAGACCCTGTAATATAAGACAGCACCCCCATAGGCAGACCCTGCAGTATAAGGCAGCACCCCAGATGCAGACCCTATAGTATATGGTAGTATATGACAGCACCTCCATAGGCAGACCGTGTAGTATAAGACAGCACCCCACAGGCAGACCCTGTAGTATATGATAGCACCCCCATAGGCAGACCCTGTAGTAAAAGGCAGCACCCCCATAGGCAGACACTGTAGTATAAGGCAGCACCCCACAGGCAGACCCTGTAGTATAAGACAGCACCCCCATAGGCAAACCCTGTAGTAAAAGACAGCACCCCCATAGGCAGACCCTGTAGTATAAGGCAGCACCTCCACAGGAAGACCCTGTAGTATAAGGCAGCTCCCCCCATAGGCAGACCCTGTAGTATAAGGCAGCCCCCATAATAAATAAATAAATACTCACCTCTCTTCTTCCTGGTTCCTCCGCAGCTCTGAGCGCCCGCTCATCTTCTGACAGCGGGTAGTTAGTAATGAATTTGTAATTCACCACACACTCAAAATGAATATTGCACGATATGCAAATAAAGTGTAAATTTATTCTAAACCTGGGAGCGTAACAGAATAAAGCAGCTCATGCGATCATATACAACGTTTCGGCTCCACCGGAGCCTTTCTCACGTAATCGCTTTTTTCAATAAGTGGAAAACATGCGGAAGAGTGGGTGGAGGGAAGAAGTTCCAGTGGTGACACTTAAACTAGTAGTAGTGTAACTGCCTGTGTGTAACTGGTGGTGGCCAGGTGGGGTCACTCTACTGATGTCGCTGGGGTAAGCGGCGCTCCCGCGCCTTGCTGGTAGTCGGCGCGACAGGCAGTTACACTACTACTAGTTTAAGTGTCACCACTGGAACTTCTTCCCTCCACCCACTCTTCCGCATGTTTTCCACTTATTGAAAAAAGCGATTACGTGAGAAAGGCTCCGGTGGAGCCGAAACGTTGTATATGATCGCATGAGCTGCTTTATTCTGTTACGCTCCCAGGTTTAGAATAAATTTACACTTTATTTGCATATCGTGCAATATTCGTTTTGAGTGTGCGGTGAATTACAAATTCATTACTTATTGGGACTGACTGTCCCATTACACCAGCACCTCACCCTTATATTGACTGAGTGCACGCCAAAACCTTATTCTAGCGGGTAGTTAGTGACGTCATCACGCCCGCTGTCAGTGTCTGGGTCAGTGACGTCAGATGCTGACAGGGGGATGATGGGAAAAAGGAGCACAATGCTAAATGCCAGTACAGCTGACCTTGTGATGACAGGCGGGGGGGCACTGCTGGCACCGGGCCCCCCCGCCTGCTCAGGGGCCCCATAGCGGCCAGGCGGAAGAGCAGGGAGATCGATTCTCCCTGCTCTGCCGCAGAATGGAACTGTATCGATGCAGTTACAATAACGTAGCTCCGGGTGGGCCCCCTCAGAGTGCAGGGCCCTGGGTGACCGCCCCCTCTGACCCCCTGGTAGCTACGCTACTGCCTTTAAACTAAAAAATTAATAACCCCATGCCCCCCACTTTCCTTTGTGAATGTGCAGACTAGCTATTAACCCTAACCCTTTCCTGGCCTCCTCCTTCCAAACCCCTGTCCTGTCCGAGCCTACACTCAAGCTACGCCCATTGCAACCCTATCTTTACCCAAAAATAGGAAAATAAAAAAATGAAATATACTCATCGTGATATTGTTAAAGCTTGGATATTTCATATCTAATACATTTTTTTACTAAGACATCACATTTCACATTGAAATGCTCCAGACTCCATATTATTTGCACATCTGCCATGATTTTTGTAGCTGTATCGTACAGTTGTATTGTAATTACCCAGGCTTATCAAATACAGTTGAGGCCCAGGTAAACCTCAATACCCTGGCCCAGCATATGCCAAATGAGCAGTGATAGTCTGCGGACTCATTGGGTGCATATACAAAGGGGATTTTCCCCCACATATCCGCCTAATGTAGAGGTGAGATCATATCGGCTTTACCTGTGCTAACAGTAATACAGCACACATGATTAGGTCTGACAGTGGTTTTCAGATGTCAGCTCTCAGCCCCGATTCTCCAAAACCATGAATTTCTTACAGTGTTCCCAAAATTTTGGACAGGTTACAGAAAAATAACAGCTACGGTAATATTTTTTACAGTAAAATTGGGGAACTATACAGTCATGGCCAAAAGTATTCACACCCCTGCAATTCTGTCAGATAATACTCAGTATCTTCCTGAAAATGATTGCAAACACAAATTCTTTGTTATTATTATCTTCATTTAATTTGTCTTAAATAAAAAAACACAAAAAGAATTGTCCTAAAGCCAAATTGGATATAATTCCACACCAAACATAAAAAAGGGGGTGGACAAAAGTATTGGCACTGTTCGAAAAATCATGTGATGCTTCTCTAATTTGTGTAATTAACAACACCTGTAACTTACCTGCGGCACCTAACAGGTGTTGGCAATAACTAAATCACACTTGCAGCCAGTTGACATGGATTAAAGTTGACTTAACCTCTGTCCTGTGTCCTTGTGTGTACCACATTGAGCATGGAGAAAAGAAAGAAGACCAAAGAACTGTCTGAGGACTTGAGAAACCAAATTGTGAGGAAGCATGAGCAATCTTAAGGCTACAAGTCCATCTCCAAAGACGTGAATGTTCCTGTGTCTACCGTGCGCAGTGTCATCTGGAAGTTTAAAGCCCATGGCACCGTGGCAAACCTCCCTAGATATGGACGGAACAAAAAAATTGACAAGAGATTTCAACGCAAGATTGTGCGGATGTTGGATAAAGAACCTCGACTAACATCCAAACAAGTTCAAGCTGCCCTGCAGTCCGAGGGTACAACAGTGTCAACCTGTACTATCCGTCGGCATCTGAATGAAAAGGGACTGTATGGTAGGAGACCCAGGAAGACCCCACTTCTTACCCCGAGACATAAAAAAGCCAGGCTGGAGTTTGCCAAAACTTACCTGAAAAAGCCTAAAATGTTTTGGAAGAATGTTCTCTGGTCAGATGAGACAAAAGTAGAGATTTTTGGGCAAAGGCATCAACATAGAGTTTACAGGAGAAAAAAAGAGGCATTCAAAGAAAAGAACACGGTCCCTACAGTCAAACATGGCGGAGGTTCCTTGATGTTTTGGGGCTGCTTTGCTGCCTCTGGCACTGGACTGCTTGACCATGTGCATGGCATTATGAAGTCTGAAGACTACCAACAAATGTTGCAGCATAATGTAGGGCCCAGTGTGAGAAAGCTGGGTCTCCCTCAGAGGTCATGGGTCTTCCAGCAGGACAATGACCCAAAACACACTTCAAAAAGCACTAGAAAATTGTTTGAGAGAAAGCACTGGAGACTTCTAAGGTGGCCAGCAATGAGTCCAGACCTGAATCCCATAGAACACCTGTGGAGAGATCTAAAAATGGCAGTTTGGAGAAGGCACCCTTCAAATATCAGGGACCTGGAGCAGTTTGCCAAAGAAGAATGGTCTAAAATTCCAGCAGAGCATTGTAAGAATCTCATTAATGGTTACTGGAAGCGGTTGGCCGCAGTTATTTTGGCTAAAGGTTGTGCAACCAAGTATTAGGCTGAGGGTGCCAATGTGAAGGGACAAATTAAGAAATATTCTCCATTTTGTGCTTTTCGACTCCATTTTGCTGTTCTAAGATAAATTTTGTTAGTAGGCTAACGTTTACAGCTGTTATGAGACCTTGATTGTTGCAATCTAAACAGAACATGAGACTGAGGGTGTATTGTTCTACGAGACTTTGACGCACAGACTGTTCCTGCATTCTTATAGGTTAAGAACTGTGAGCGTGTTCTTATGCTGATTGGTTGAAGTATAATTTCTATGACTATGAAAAGTCATACACAATAAACGGGGGCCCAGAGATCTGCTTGATCCCCCCCAAACAGATACACACGTCTCCGTCTGGTCATTTTCAGTTGCCGACAACGCCCTGTAGATTAATTTGGAAATCACTGAGTTAACCGTGAAGGATCACTTTAGATCCTCCCTCAACACCAATACTTTTGTCTGGCCCATTTTTGGAGTTTTGTGTGAAATTATCAATGTTTTCCTTTTTGCTTCATTCTCTTTTGTGTTTTTTCATTTAAGACAAACTAAATGAAGATAATAATACCAAAGAATTTGTGTTTGCAATCATTTTCAGGAAGATACTGAGTATTATCTGACAGAATTGCAGGGGTGTGAATACTTTTGGCCATGACTGTAAGTAGTACATGTCTATAGGTTAATATATTCATATAAACACATTTCCATTATTTACTGTGAGTAGTGTTGAGCATTCCGATACCGCAAGTATCGGAATTCCGATACCGAGATCCGATACTTTTGTGGTATCGGTATCGAAACAACATTAATGTAAAAATGTGTAAAAGAGAGAATTAAAATAAAAAATATTGCTATACTCACCTCTCCGACGCAGCCTGCACCTTACCGAGGGAAGCGGCAGCGTTCTTTGTTTAAAATTTGCGCTTTTCTTTCCTTACGTGAAGTCCCGGCTTTGTGATTGGTTGCGTCGCAGTCACATGGGCGACGCAACCAATCACAGCAAGCCGTGACGTAATTTCAGGTCCTTAAGGATTTTAAAATTACGTCCCGGCTTTGTGATTGGTTGCGTCGCAGTCACATGGGCGACGCAACCAATCACAAGCCGTGACGTCACGGGAGGCTGGACACGTGCGCATTTTAAAATGCGCGCTTGTCCAGCCTCCCGTGACGTCCCGGCTTGTGATTGGTTGCGTCGCGATCAACCAATCACAAGCCGGGAGGCTGGACACGCGCGCATTTTAAAATGCGCGCGTGTCCAGCCTCCCGGCTTGTGATTGGTTGATCGCGAAGCAACCAATCACAAGCCGGGACGTCACGGGAGGTTGGACAAGCGCGCATTTTAAAATGCGCGCGTGTCCAGCCTCCCGGCTTGTGATTGGTTGACCGCGACGCAACCAATCACAACGCCGGAACGTAATTTTAAAATCCTGAAGGACCTGAAATTACGTCACGGCTTGCTGTGATTGGTTGCGTCCCGGCCACATGGGCGGCACGCGACCAATCACAAGCCGGGACTTCACGTAAAGGAAAGAAAAGCGCGAATTTTAAACAAAGAACGCTGCCGCTTCCCTCGGTAAGGTGCAGGCTGCGTCGGAGAGGTGAGTATAGCAATATTTTTTATTTTAATTCTTTCTTTTACACATTAATATGGTTCCCAGGGCCTGAAGGAGAGTTTCCTCTCCTTCAGACCCTGGGAACCATCAGGGATACCGTCCGATACATGAGTCCCATTGACTTGTATTGGTATCGGGTATCGGTATCGGATTGGATCCGATACTTTGCCGGTATCGGCCGATACTTTCCGATACCGATACTTTCAAGTATCGGACGGTATCGCTCAACACTAACTGTGAGCTGTAAAATGTAGTCATCACAGTCATATCCACCTGCACAATTACCTCCAGACTCAAGCATCACCAATTTATCCATTTATTTTTTTTACAGACACTGGGAAAGGTTCCAATATTCTTAAGACACACACCACACATCGTAGGCTTAAGCCCCCTATACACATTAGACTAATGTTGGATGAACCCACGGATGTCAACTAGTTCAGCCAACTCTGTAATGTGCATGAGGACGCCGTGACATTTTGGATTCTGAGCTCCTACATGTGTAAAGCAGGTGATCACAATGCAACAGCGGAGACAACACAGGTGGGATCAACAATCTGCTTCATTCACTTAACAGGGTTCATACGGGAAAGATTATTATCACAGATAAATTGCACAAGAACAATATTCACAGTATCAGTTACAGGCAATAGCATGCATAGCGATACATTACATAATAACATAGTAACATACAGTAGTTAGCAAGGCCGAAAAAATACATTTGTCCATCCAGTTCAGCCTATATTCGGTCAGAATAAATCCCAAGATCTACGTCTTTCTAAAGAACCTAGTAATTGTAAGATACAATATTGTTACGCTCCAGGAAGACATCTAGGCCTCTCTTGAACCCCTCGACTGAGTTCGCCATCACTACCTCTTCGGGCAAGGAATTCCAGATTCTCACTGCCCTAACAGTAAAGAATCCTCTTCTATGTTGGTGGAAAAACCTTCTCTCCTCCAGACGCAGAGAATGCCCTCTTGTGACCGTCACCTTCCTTGGTATAAACAGATCCTCGGAGAGATATCTGTATTGTCCCCTTATATACTTATATATGGTTATTAGATCGCCCCTCAGTTGTCTTTTTTCTAGGCTAAATAATCCTAATTTTGCTGATCTCTCTGGGTATTGTATTTCCCCCATCCCCTTTATTAATTTTGTTGCCCTCCTTTGTACTCGCTCTAGTTCCATTATATCCTTCCTGAGCACTGGTGCCCAAAACTGTACACAGTACTCCATGTGCGGTCTAACCAGGGATTTGAAAAGAGGCAGTATAATGCTCTCATCACGTGTATCTGTAACACCCCAGGTAACCAGTTGTTACAGTGGCATTGCTTTCCTCACGGGGAGAGTGATGTCATGCTTGGAAGCGAGGAAGGATCCCTTTAACAGGTATTCAGCACATTCAACACATTTCTGACTCCAGGCCAGAAGGGGGAGCTCTATACCCGACTTCAGGGGAGCTGCTCTCTCTGGTCGGGAGGAGGAGTCAGTTGCAAGGCAGTTGCTAGGCAGTTGGGGAGAGTTAGGCAGTTGGTGAGAGGAGAGCGAGGAGTGAGGAAGGAAAGCTGGGGCCGTGCAGATGAGTGATTCTGCTGCTCCTGGGGAGGAAAAAGAGAGCAGTGCAACTGTCACGGCCGCCTCTGCTGCCGGGTCCACCGCCGCTCCCGCTCATACTTACCTGCTCCGGAGCGCTCCTCTTGTTCCTCCAGCTGCCGGGTTCGCCGCCATCTTCTCTGCTTCTCACCCACGGCGGCTCGCTCTTCCTGCAGGCACTCGTCCTCTTCCTGGTTCTCGGCGGGTGCGCATGCACTTCAGCACCTCTCTGCGCACGCGCACCTCTCTTTCTTGAACTACAGGCGCTCCATACCTTTTCTCTATGATCCTGGGAGGACTCTGACCCGGAAGTCCCTCAGTATGTCTTGTATATAAGGTAACTCCTTCCTCTGCTCTTTGCCTGTTTGTCATTTGTCAGCATTTGACCTAAGGTCCTGCGCACCTTGCTCCATCCTGTGTTTCTGCCAAATCCCTGCCAGTCCTGGGCGTTCGCCTTATCCGGTTCGTCCTGTGCCTCCGCCATTCCCTGTCTGTCATCCGCCATAACCAGTCTGCTCTGTGTTTCAGTCACTGTCATTCAGTCCTGTGTCCTTCCTCTCCTGCTTCCGGTTCCCCGGTATCAGCTTCCACGGCAATAGTCTCCCTCGGGCCTGCCCCTAACGCTCCCTGTATAGGGGGTGGTCCATCTGGTTAGCTCGCCCTTGGGAGGTTCGTTGTCGCGGTACTGTGGGTCCACTCTTTGGGTTTGGAAGTTCTGACAGCAACTTATAAAGAGACTGAAAGGAGGAAGGAGCAAAGGCGAAGTGAAGAGCTGGAGAGAGAAGTTGTGACTGAACTTCCTCCACGCTGAGCGCATATAACGGTAGCTGGAAGACCGAGGTTGTGGGGGTAACTTCATGGCCCACGGCAGAAACCAGCGGACAGCTAGATTTCAAGTTACCTGTCCACCTTTAACACCCGAGGACACAGTAACAGATAGAGCCTGGGTCGTGATAGAGATCCTGTAAAAAGGCTCGAGTTACCTGTTGTACGGGTTAGTGTCCTACCTAGGGGGACAGAGAAAATGTGAAGACCTTGTGCGAGGCCTAAGGCAGCAAGGGACTACAACACAGCACTAGAAGGAAGGCTTCCAACTCCACCTGGTTAGGTGGATTCCTGAGACGCTTCCAAGCCAGCCGGACCACTACCAGCACCTGTGATCCGGTACCCTGAACTGTGGCTGCCTGAATCATACAGTAAAGAGGTAAAGAGACTGTGTCCTCCGTTTCTTTTTACACCACCTACCACCTGTCCCTACTACACCGGGAGCCCTGGAGACCCAGCTTCACCTGTGGGAAGCCATACCATCCCTGCTGCCATAACATCACCCCAGTGGACCCCTTTAAGCAGCGTTGGTCACCCCTGACCGAATACCACAGGTGGCATCACGAGGTTTTATTATTTCACACACCCCTTTAAAGACCATCCCTTTAACATGGGCGCCCAGGGCCACGGACCAGGTCGCCGCCGTGACACATCCCGTACTGGACCCGGTACTGAGTACCCCATGGCCCTGGAGTGCGTTCCACATCCAGATCTCTTTTAACGCACCCCATGATCCTGTTTGCCTTGGCAGCTGCTGCCTGGCGCTGGCTGCTCCAGGTAAGTTTATCATTAACTTGGATCCCCAAGTCCTTCTCCATGTCAGATTTACCCAGTGGTTTCCCGTACAGTGTGTAATGGTGATATTGATTCCTTCTTCCCATGTGTATAACCTTACATTTATCATTGTTAAACCGCATCTGCCACCTCTCGGCCCAAGTTTCCAACTTATCCAGATCCATCTGTAGCAGAATACTATCTTCTCTTATATTGACTGCTTTGCATAGTTTTGTATCATCTGCAAATATCGATATTTTACTGTGTAAACCTTCTACCAGATCGTTAATAAATATGTTGAAGAGAATAGGTCCCAATACCAACCCCGGCAGTACTGCTTAGTACTTTACAAGACGTATGTTCTCGAGATCAGTTCAGGGTCCACAGTCCAACCGACAAGAGGACAAACGCCGTATTTCGTGTCTCTAGGGCACCCTTGCAACTTTCTGGGCCTTGACAAAGTCTAATAACACTTTCTGGTTCGCTTTAGGGTCATCTGCAGTCTCTTCCCTGCAGGGCTGGTTTTAGGCAAACTGGGGTCCTAAGCAAAAGTTTAAAATGGGGCTACAAATGCTGACATATTGCACATCACACAGAAGCATTTCTGTTGTATTTAAATGCGCTGTGTTCAGGCTGCTAAACGAGTGTCATCGACAATATTGAAGTCGTTCACTTGTTTACCAGCCTCTTTACACCAACTGAGAAAGAATGATGGGAACAGAACAATCAATATTAGATCAATCTGTCCCCATTCAGTATCATATCAGTAGCACATCTACAGTTTACACTTCCGATGTGCTGCTGTGAACAATGATTTTTGTTTCCACACAAACAATCCAATCACTGGATGAATATGCAGCATTTTGCTTGTTTCTTATAATACACCCCATAGTCCTCCACACAGTAAAATGTGCACCACAGCCCTCCATATTGTAAAATGCACAACCCATAGTCCTTCATATAATATAATGTGCCCCATAGTCCTCCATGTAGTATAATACACTCCCCATATGCCTCCATATAGTATAATACACTCCCTATAGTCCTCATATATTAAAATACATTCCTCAGTCCTCCATATAGTATTATACAGTACCCATACTCCTCCATATATTAAAATACACTGCTCAGTCCTCCATATAGTATAATACACTCCTCTTAGTCCTCCATATATTAAAATACACTGCTCAGTCCTCCATATAGTATAATACACTCCTCATGTGCTCCATATAATATTATACATTCCCACATAGTCCTTGATATAGTATAATACACTACTCAGTCCTCCATATAGTATAATACACTTCTCAGTCATCCATATAGTATAATACACTCCTCATTCATAGTCCTCCATATAGTATGATACACTCCTCAGTCTTCCATATAGTATAGTACACCCCTCAGTCCTTCATATAGTATAAGACACTCCTCATAAGCCTCCATATATTAAAATACACTGCTTAGTCCTCCATATAGTATAATACATTCCTCATAGTCCTACATATATTAAAACACTCCTTAGTCCTCTATATAGTATAATACACTCCTCATAGTCCTCCATATATTAAAATACACTGCTCAGTCCTCCATATAGTAGAATACACTCCTCATAGTGCTCCATATAGTATTATACATTCCCCCATAGTCCTTGATATAGTATAATACACTCCTCAGTCCTCCATATAGTATAATACACTCCTCATTCATAGTCCTCCATATAGTATGATACACTCCTAATAGTCCTCCATAGATTAAAATACACTCAGCCCTCCATATAGTATAATGTTGTGAACTCTATTTTTGGGCTCCCTCTAGTGGTCACAAGCGGTACTGTGTAGTGTTGTCTTTCTGCAGGTCGCAGCATCAGCTGGTTCGTTATCCTATTTAGCTCACCTGGATACTCAGTTCCTTGCCTGCTATCAATGTATTCAGTGCTCTTCAGATTCCTTGTGGCTACCTTGCTTCCAGTCTCTCCAAGACAAGCTAAGTTTCTGTTTGATCATTTTTTGATTATCAGCGTTCATTATGTTTTTTGTCCAGCTCGCTAAAATGTGATTTCCTCGCTTGCTGGTTGCTCTAGGAGACTGAGGTTCTCCCCCCACACCGTTAGTTGGTGTGGGGGTTCTTGAAATCTCAGAGTGGATATTTTGTAAGGGTTTTTTACTGACCGCATAGATTCCCTTTTCTATTTTCTGCTATCTAGTATTAGTGGGCCTCATTTGCTGAATCTGCTTTCACCCCTGTGTATGTGCCTTCCTCTTACCTCACCGTTATTATCTGTTGGGGGCTTCTATATCTTTGGGGATTATTTCTCTGGAGGCAAGAGAGGTTTTTTTTTTCTCTCTAGGGGTAGTTAGTTCTCAGGCTGGCTCGTGACGTCTAGGATTTTTAGGCACGTTCACCAGCTACTTCTAGTGTGTTTGGATAGGTTCAGATTTGCGGTCATTCCAGTTTGCCACCTCCCTAGAGCTTGTCCTACGTTTGTTACTTAGCTGGAGTAATTTGTGATCCTCAACCACTAAGGATCATAACAGTATAATACACTCCTCAGTCCTCCATATAGTATAATACACTCCTCAGTCCTCCATATAGTATAGTACTCCCCTCAGTCCTTCATATAGTATAAGACACTCCTCATAGGCCTCCATATGTTAAAATACACTGCCTATTCCTCCATATAGTATAATACACTCCTCGTAGTGCTCCATGTAGTATAATGTACCGCCATAGTCATCCATGTAGTACAATTCTCTTCCCATAGTATAATGCACCCCATAGTTCTTCATATAGTATAATGTATTCCCCATAGTCCTCGATACAGTATAATGCAGCCCACATATAATATAATGCTGCCACCCCACAGAGTATAATGCAGCCACCCCTCAGAATATAATGTAGCCCCCCCCAGTATAATGCAGCCCCTCCATAGAATATACAGTAGTCCCCTCATAGAGTATAATGCAGCCCCCATAGAATATAATGCAGCATCCCATAGAATATAATGCAGCCTCCCATAGAATATAATGTAGCCCCTCCATAAAATACAATGTAGCCCTCCTCATATAATATAATGCAGCCCCCATAGAATATAATGTAGCCCCTTCAGAGTATAATGAAGCTCCCCATACAATATAATCTAGCCCCCATAGAATATAATGCAGTCCCCCATAAAATACAATGTAGCCCCCTCATAGAGTATGATGCAATCACCCCTCATAGAATATAAATTTAATACATAGAATAAATTTAATACATAGAATATAATGTAGCCCCCCATAGAATATAATCCAGCCCTCCGCCATATAATATAATACATCCCTCCCCCATAGAATATAATCCAGCCCCCATAGAATCTGATACAGCCCTCCCCCATAGAATCTAATGTAGCCCTCCCCATAGAATTTAATACAGCCCTCCCCCATAGAATCTATTACAGCCCTGCCCCATAGAATATAATACAGTTCTCTCCCATAGAATAATAATAATAATCTTTATTTATATAGCGCCAATATATTCCGCAGCGCTTTACAGTTTAACAGTTTCAAACACAAAAATCATAAGTAACAACGTTAACAATACAATAATTAAAGCATAATAAGATGACCCTGCTCGTGAGAGCTTGCAATCTACAATGAGGTGGGGGAGATACAAAGTACAGGTGTGTATTTACAATGATGTATTTACAATGATGGTCCAGCCATCTTCAAGGGGTGGGGGATAGATGGAAGTAGTGAATGGGCTACACACAAACATAAAATGACTTTGATTAGTGAACGAGATAGGCCACTCTGAACAAATGTGTTTTGAGGGAGCGCCTAAAACTTTGCAAATTGTGGATGGTCCTAATAACTTGGGGAAGAGCATTCCAGAGTATTGGCCCATCACGGGAGAAGTCTTGGAGTCGGGAGTGGGAGGTACGGATTAGTGCAGAGGTTAGTCAAAAGTCGTTTGCAGAATGCAGAGGTCGGTTAGGCTGATAGACCGAAATGAGGGAGGAAATGTAAAGGGGTGCCGCACTGTGGAGAGCTTTGTGGGTGTCACGGGAGACCTAGGTATGCAAGAGCTAATGACCCGGGCCCCTGCGATTTCACTCAGACTAGGGAAACCCTGACTGACCCTCTCCCAGAGTTTACACTGATGGTGTGCATGTCTGGGCCTCCATCCTCACCCTGTCTCCTGTTTCAACCCTAGGCTGAAACCACCACCCAGTGAAGAGACCACACACCAATACCCACAGTTAACACAGACAAGGATAACGGAAAAATATGCAACACGCCGCAGTCACTCAGGAATACACTATAAGTGCACAGGGCAAAATAAATACAAATATAGGAAGGAGAAAATAAGACAAAGGGAAATACACCACCAGCAACGATACTCCAACTCCTAGCTCACCACTCCAGACCGAGATAACCAAGCACAAGACAGAAGCTATAATCGGTGACGCCCAATGTTCAGAAGAACTATTTAAAGGCAGTGGGCGTGGCCCAGCTTCCAATCCGAGC
This sequence comes from Ranitomeya variabilis, assembly GCF_051348905.1. NCBI lineage: Eukaryota > Metazoa > Chordata > Amphibia > Anura > Dendrobatidae > Ranitomeya > Ranitomeya variabilis. The sequence continues at coordinate 604,364,467 of NC_135236.1, forward strand.
ACCAGCTAAATTAACCCCGGACCAGCTAGATAAAATCTAGCCGACGCCACTGAGCACATAGTGGACAAAAGCAGAATTACCGCTGTCTGTCGAACGCCCTGGTATGAACAGCGTCCGACATGACAGTACCCCGTCTTCTACGAGGGACCCCAGGGCCCTCACGGCTTATAGGACCCGGCTTGTCCGGATGACGGCGGTGAAACATACTGACCAGCCGATCCGCATGAACATCCGAGGCTGGTACCCAGGACCTTTCCTCAGGCCCATAACCACGCCAGTGTACCAAGTACTGTAAAGTGCGGCGCACTACACGAGAGTCAACCACCTTGGAGTCTTCGAATTCCAAATTACCATCCACCAAGACTGGAGAAGGCATTGGTGTCGCGTCCACAAGACCCACCACCTTTTTTAGCAACGATCTGTGGAACACGTGTATCTTATACACAGTAGGAAGCTCCAACCGGTACGCTACTGGGTTAATGACGGCGGCGACCCTAAATGGACCAATAAACCTTGGACCCAATTTAAGGGATGGTATCTTGAGTCTTATGTTTTTTGTGGATAACCACACCCAGTCATCCACACTCAGGTCCGGACCTGGCACATGCCTACTGTCAGCCACACGTTTGTACCTAGCACCCACACTCAACAGGCGCTGTTTAACTCTCCTCCAGACTGATGATAATTGTGCTCCTAACTGGTCTTCCTCCGGGACGCCGGAAGAGCCCCCCTGACTCAAAGTACAAAATTGAGGATGTAGCCCGTAAACACAAAAAAACGGAGACTCCCCAGACGACTCCCAGCGGTGATTATTGATGGCAAACTCAGCCAAAGGAAGGAACGTCAACCACTCCTCCTGGTTATCAGAAACAAAGCAGCGTAAGTACTGTTCCAAATTTTGGTTCATACGCTCGGTCTGACCATTTGACTGAGGATGAAACGCCAAGGAATGAGACATCTTGATCCCCAGCCGTGAGCAAAATGCTTTCCAAAATTTTGCCACAAACTGAGACCCGCTATCAGAAATGATGTCAGACGGAACCCAATGAAGTCTGACCACCTCCTGCACAAATACCTGAGCCAGAGTCTTAGCGTTAGGCAATGAAGGCAAAGACACAAAGTGTGACCTTTTTGAGAACCGATCAACAATCACCAAGATGACCGTTTTCTCAGCTGAGGAGGGCAAGTCAGTGATAAAATCCATGGAGATTTCCGTCCATGGCTTACTAGGTACCTCGAGAGGAAGTAGTGTGCCAACAGGATGGGAGCGGGGCGTCTTAGCCCTAGCGCACGTGGTGCAAGCTGACACGTATGAGACCACGTCCTGTTGGATCTTGGGCCACCAAAACCGACGTGACACCAACTCCAAGGTACCCCTAACCCCTGGGTGGCCAGCCAGGACAGCATCATGATGCTCCGCCAAAACCTTTAAGCGGAGATGAAGCGGTACAAACGTTTTGTTGATGGGAAGCTCAGATGGTACCTCCTCCTGGGCCTCGGCAATCTCAGCCTCAACCTCGGTAGTGAGAGCCGAAACGACAACACCCTTTTGGAGGATGGGTACTGGATCTTCCCGAGGTTCTCCCCCCGGAAAACACCTGGACAGAGCATGCGCCTTAGCGTTTTTAGACCCAGGTCTGTAAGTGACAACAAAGTTGAACCGCGTGAAAAACAATGCCCAGCGAGCCTGCCTAGGAGACAGACGCTTGGCAGACTCCAAATAAAGGAAATTCTTATGGTCGGTAATAACAGTAACCTGATGAACCGACCCCTCCAACAAGTGTCGCCATTCCTCAAAGGCCAATTTGATTGCCAACAACTCCCTGTTGCCGATATCGTAGTTATGTTCGGCGGACGACAGTTTCTTGGAAAAATATGCGCATGGTCGCAAACCGCTCAAGGATGAGCCTTGTGACTGCACCGCCCCCACACCAACCTCCGACGCATCGACTTCAACAACAAAAGGTTTCGATACGTCTGGCTGCACAAGAATGGGGGCCGAAACAAAACTGTTTTTAAGAAATTCAAATGCGCGCACAGCAGCCTCAGGCCAAACGGAGACATTTTAGTCATGTCAGTTAGCGGTTTAGCAATTATAGAAAAATCTTTGATAAACTTCCTATAGTAGTTAGAAAACCCAAGGAACCGCTGAAGAGCTTTTAGGTTATCAGGCCGTTCCCAATGCAACACCGCTTGCACCTTAGCGGCGTCCATTTTGAAACCAGAAGCAGACACAATATAACCCAAGAAAGGCAACTCCTGAACCAAAAAAACACATTTCTCAAGTTTTGCATATAGCTTATTCTCTCTGAGAAGCTGTAACACCTGCCTGACATGATCTAAAGTATCACGGTCGCAAGAATATATGAGAATGTCATCTAGGTACACAATAACGAATTTCCCCAAAACATGCGAGAACACATCATTTATGAAATGTTGAAACACTGCAGGTGCGTTTGTCAACCCAAATGACATCACCAAATTTTCAAAATCACCCTCAGGGGTATTAAAATCCGTCTTCCACTCATCACCTTGACGGACTCTTATGAGGTTGTACGCCCCCCTGAGGTCAAGCTTGGTAAACCACTTAGCACCTGCCACCTTGTTGAACAAATCCGGTATCAATGGCATAGGGTATGGATCACGAACCGTAATCTGGTTTAACTCCCTGAAATCCAGACTCGGGCGTAGTCCGCCATCTTTCTTCTTAACGAAGAAGAACCCTGCTGTCACTGGTGAGGATGAAGGCCTGATGTGCCCTTTGCTCAAACTTTCAGCAATTTAATCCTTTAGCGCTTGTCTCTCCGGACCGGAGATGTTAAACATCCTTGCTTTAGGCAATTTGGCCCCTGGTCTAAACCTGATAGTACAGTCATAGGGGTGATGTGGTGGCAACTCTGAACAACCCTTCTCAGAGAACACATCCACAAAATCCAGAAGTGACTCAGGAACGCTTGAAGTCACAGCAGAAACACAAGTGGCCAAGCAATTCTCCTGGCAGAATTTGCTCCACTGAATTATGTCCTGAGTTTTCCAGTCAATAACCAGGTTGTGCATAGACAACCATGGAAAACCCAGAACCAATTGTGCTGGAAGACTCTTGAGCACCTTACATGTAACCTGCTCGAAATGAAGAACCCCAATGTGGAGTTTCACCTCAGCCACAAACTCAGTAATCTCCCCCTGTGGGAGAGAAGCAGCATTGATGGTGACCACGCGGATAGGATGAGGCAGTTTTTCGACCCTAAAACCGGCTGTGCGCGCAAACTCCTCATCAATGAGATTTGTGGCAGAACCACTATCCACAAAAACCGTGATTGGCCGCTCTCTGCCAATGACAATAACTTTGGCAGGGAGCATGCATTGAGAAACCACCATGGAGGATATACATAAGCTCAGATTGGACTCCTCCACACCCTCTGAGCTTAGAAGTTTTCCGCCGTTGTGTTTTTCTTTGACAGCAGAGGACAAATATTAACAAAATGACCAGTTTTACCACAGTAAAAACAGGCTCCCTGCTTCCTGAACACAGGGGCTCGATGCTTAACATGTGACACCCCTGCGATTTGCATAGGTTCCGTGGGCTAACCTGCAGCAACCTCACGTGAATTTAAACCTTCACCCATAGGCGGTGTCTCATGCTCCCCCTGACGCAAACGGCGATCAATGCGGACAACAAGACTCATAGCGGAATCTAGTGAAGCAGGAGTCTCGTACATCAGGAGGGCTTTTTTAACCCTTCCAGAACCCCATGAATAAACTGACACCGCAGCGCGGGATCATTCCACTGAGTGTCGACCACCCAGCGGTGAAATTCAGGACAGTAGTCCTCTGCAACACGCTTCCCCTGGCGAATAGTGCGTATCTTAGATTCTGCTAGAGCCATTCTGTCAGGATCATCGTAAATGTGTCCAAGAACAGAAAAAAAACTCTCCACAGAGTTAAATGCAGCAGAATCAGATGGCAAAGAAAACGCCCATGCTTGGGGGTCCCCGTTTAATAATGACAATACCAGACCCACACGCTGAGCCTCATTACCTGAGGAGATCGGACGCATCTGAAAATACAGTTTGCAAGCTTCACGAAAAGTAACAAATTTACTGCGTTCCCCAGTAAACTTTTCAGGCAAAGGAAACTTAGGCTCAGCAACTCTACCTGTGTTAGGGCTAGCGGAACGCACCAAATAATAAGAAAGATAGAGTAAGGTGAGTTCGCAGCCCGGGGTCCACCGTGCAGAGATGGAACCTGCTGCCAAGTAATGACGGACTATATGGCGGTACAATGTGGATACACACACGGGTTAACTTCACCCAGTGTGAAGGAAGCGAACCCTGTTGCGTCACAGGGCCGCGGTACCGCACCAAGAGAGCAAGCAAGGAGTCTCAGAGCTCAATCCCAAGACACAGGATTTGAGTTTATATAGACCTCTTGAGCTCAACACCGCAACTGGGGTGTCAGAGTGAAAGAAATAATAAAGATGCACGAAAATGCGTGCAGTGCCGCACTGTCGGACGCCTCTAACCACCCAGGTTTGGGTCAGGAAAGCACTGTGAAAGCTCACGGCGCCGCACTGGCGGTCACAGCAGTTAGACTCTGTATTGTGTGTCACGTGCTAATGGCTGTCGGGCGCTAGATGGCAATCATCCACCTTACGCGAGCAGTCATACACAAGGGAGGGGATAATTAATGAACGACTTTCACACATCAACACACACACGTTTACAAGTTTACACTAGCGCATGGCCGTGCGGTCATGCGAAGCTTATATAGCTGCAGCATGAACAGGACCTTCCAAAAAAGGACCAATGGGAAGCTGCTACAGAAGTTGAGCACCTTCAGGACCTTCCTGGAGGACCAATGGGATCTGCTGCAGTATCTGAGCATGTGACTATCGATCTCCAATGGGAGATCTTGCCCTGGGCATGCTCAGAAGGGGAAAAGCAGGACTTAGTCCCAAAAGCGTCTGCTCGCCGCTGCCCAGCACTGGCTTCAATGGCAGAAGCTGGAAAAGCAGTAGTAACCCTATGCACAGAGTGGGACTGAGCAAGACGCTGGGACCGACGTCTCCGCTGAGCAGACTCCACTGCGGCTGGAGAAGAATGGGAGACCGCAGCAGACATGGTTCGAGATTCCCCCGGTGCAGCGGCGGGAACTCGACTCCTAACAACCTGTCAATCCGGCTTGCACATTAGATACTGCTAGTCCCTGTTGCTGCACTGCCCCCCTCAACTCAGTGAACTTTAGGGACAGTGCCTCCAACTGGCGGGTTATGGAATTTATGGGATCCATGGAATGCAAATAATGTTGGCCGATTATAATGTCACAGGAGACCTAGGTATGCAAGAGCTAATGACCCGGGCCCCTGCGATTTCCCTCAGACTAGGGAAACCCTGACTGACCCTCTCCCAGAGTTTACGCTGATGGTGTGCATGTCTGGGCCTCCATCCTCACCCTGTCTCCTGTTTCAACCCTAGGCTGAAACCACCACCCACCACCCAGTGAAGAGACCACACACCAATACCCACAGTTAACACAGACAGGGATAATGGAAAATATACGCCGCAGTCACTCAGGAATACACTATAAATGCGCAGGGCAAAATAAATACAAATATAGGAAGGAGTAAATAAGACAAAGGGAAATACACCACCAGATACGATACTCCAACTCCTAGCTCACCACTCCAGACCGAGATAACCAAGCACAAGACAGAAGCTATAATCGGCGACGCCCATTGTTCAGAAGAACTATTTAAAGGCAGTGGGTGTGGCCCAGCTTCCAATCCGAGCACCAGCTAAATTAACCCCGGACCAGCTAGATAAAATCTAGCCGATGCCACTGAGCACATAGTGGACAAAAGCGGAATTACCGCTGTCTGTCGAACGCCCTGGTATGAACAGCATCCGACATGACAGTGGGTGAGAACAAGTACTTTGAATTGGATCCTATAATGAATGGGCAGCCACTGTAATGACTGGCGAAGAGCGGACACGTCTGAATACCGATTAGCTAGATGGACAACCCTACCTGCTGCATTAAGGATAGACTGGAGAGGGGAATGTCGAGTAAGGGGGAGGCCAATTAATAGAGAATTACAGTAATCCAGGCGGGAGTGGATCAAGGCGACTGAGGGTTTTCGTTGTTTCCATGGTGAGAAAAGGGCGGATTCTAGAAATGTTCTTTAGGTGTAAGCAGCACGAGCAGGCAAGAGATTGTATATAGGATGTGAAGAGAGATCGTAGTCAAACATAACACCCAGACAGCGCGACTTCTGCCGGGGTGTTATTATGGTGCCACACACAGAGGGGGAAATGTCAGATTTAGGGAGGTTAGTAGATGGTAGGAGCAGAAGAAGTTCAGTTTTGGAGAGGTTGAGTTTCAGATAGAGAGCGGACAGACAGTCACTGGCGCTCTGTAGTACAGCCGGGGTAAGGTCAGGGGATGACGTGTATAGTTGTGTGTCATCTGCATAAAGATGGTACTGAAAGCCAAATCTGCTGATGGTCTGTCCAATTGGGGCCGTGTAGAGGGAAAAGATAAGGGGGACAAAGACTGAGCCATGAGGTACCCCGACAGTGAGAGGAAGAGGAGATGAAGTTGAGCCAGCGAACAGAACACTGAAGGAGCAGTCAGAAAGATTGGAAGAGAACCAGGAGAGAGCAGTGTCCTTAATGCCTAGTGACTGGAGCCTAGAGAGTAGGAGAGGGTGGTTGACAGTGTCAAAAGCTGCAGAAAGGTCGAGAAGAAAGAGCAGAGAGTGGTCATCGTTACATTTTGCTGTCAGAAGGTCGTTGGTCACCTTGATGAGTGCAGTTTCTCTCGAATGTAGGGGGCAGAAACTGGCTGTGAAGGGTCTAGGAGGGAATGAGTGGAGAGGTAACGGGTAAGGCGGGAGTAGATCAGGCGCTCCAAGAGTTTAGAGATGAAGGGGATATTGTAGACTGGTCTGTAGTTATTTGTGCAGGAAGGGTTGAGGGCGAGTTTCTTTAGTAAAGGATTAATGATAGAATGTTTTAAGGAGGAGGGGAAAGTGCCAGAGAGATGAAAGATTGTAGTTAGGTGAGTTGTGACGACTGGAGAAAGAGACTGGAGGAGATGAGAGGGAATGGGGTCGGTAGTGCATGTAGTCAGACGAGAAGAAGAGAGGAGCTTGGAGACTTCTTCTGTGATGGGATCGAATGTGGAGAGTGAGCCAGGGGAAATGCAGGGAGGGATGGGAGTCACTGCACTTGGCGGGTGGGAGCGGATTTCCTGACGGATATTATCTATTTTCTCTATAAAGTGGGAGGCCAGGTCATCAGCACAAATGTCTGTGATAGGGGCTTGTGCTTTTGGCCTGAGGAGGGAGTGAAAGGTGTCAAAAAGTTTCTTGGGGTTGTTGGATAGTGAGAAGATCAGAGTGGTGAAGTAGGTCTGTTTGGCGAGGTGAAGGGCAGAATTATAGGTTCTTAACATAAATTTGAAGTGTATGAAGTCTTCTGGTGTGCGAGTTTTCCTCCATAAGCGTTAAGCACACCTAGAGCATCGCTGGAGAAATCGGGTTTGCGATGTGATCCGGGGCTGTTTTACTCGGTGTTTGGAGGTTGTGAGGGTGAGGTGAGCTACTTGGTCAAGGGTGCTTCTAAGAGTGTCATTGTAGTGATGTACAGCCAGATCAGGACAGGAAAAAGAGGAGATTGGGAACAATGATGAGTGTAGGGAGTCTGAAAGTGTATGAGGGTTAATAGCATGTAGATTTCTGAATGTGTGATAGGTAGGAGTGTGCTGGGGTGGGGGAGGATTTGTGAGTGTGAAGGAGAGAATGTTGTGGTCAGAGTGGAAGCAGTGAGTTATTTAGGTAGGAGATTGAACAGAGCCGGACAGAGACCAGGTCAATGATGTTACCGTCTTTGTGTGTTTCAGAGGTTGAGAGCTGTGAGAGGCCTAGAGAAGTGGTTAGTGATAGAAGCTGGGATGCAGATGTAGAAGTGGGGCTGTTAACCCCTTCGCCCTGAAGCCTGTTTTCACCTAAGTGACAGGGCCAATTTTTACAATTCTGACCACTGTCACTTTATGAGGTCATAACTCTTAAACACTTCAATGGATCCTGGTGATTCTGACATTGTTTTCTCGTGACATATTGTACTTCATGATAGTGGTAAATCTTCTTTGATATGACTTGCATTTATTTGTGAAAAAAACAAAAATTTGTCGAAAATTATGAAAATTTAGCAATTTTCAAACTTTTATTTTTTATGCCCTTAAATTAGAGAGTTATATCACATAATATAGTTAATAAACAACATTTCCCACATGTCTGATTTACATCAGCACAATTTTGGAAACATAATTTTGTTTTGTTAGGGAGTTATAAGGGTTAAAAGTTGACCAGCGATTTCTCATTTTTGCAACAAAATTTGCAAAACCATTTTTTTTACGGACCACCTCACACTTGAAGTGACTTTGAGGGGTCTATATGACAGAAAATGCCCAAAAGTGACACCACTCTAAAAACTGCACCCTTCAAGGTACTCAAAACCACATTCAAAAAGTTTATTAACCCTTCAGGTGCTTCACAGGAATTTTTGGAATGTTTAAAAAAATTGAACATTTAAATTTTTTCACAAAATTTTTACTTCAGATCCAATTTGTTTTATTTTACCAAGGGTAACAGGAGAAATTGGACCAAAAAAGTCATTAACAATTTGTCCTGAGTACGCCGATACCCCACATGTTGGGGTAAACCATTGATTGGGCACATGGCAGAGCTCGGAAGGGAAGGAGCGCCATTTGACTTTTCAATGCAAGATTTGCTGGAATTGAGATCGAAACCCATGTTGCGATTGGAGAGCCCCTGACGTGCCTAAACAGTGGAAATCCCCACAAGTGACACCATTTTGGAAAGTAGACCCTCTAAGGAACTAATCTAAATGTGTAGTGAGCACTTTGAACCTCCAAGTGCTTCACAGAAGTTTATAATGTAGAGCCGTAAAAAAAATTCATACTAATTTTCACAAAAAATGATCTTTTTGCCCCAAATTTTTTATTTTCCCAAGGGTAATAGGATAAATTGGACTGCAAAAGTTGTTGTGCAATTTGTCCTGAGTACGCTGATACTTCATATATGGGGATAAACCACTGTTTGAGCGCATGGCAGAGCTCGGAAGGGAAGGAGCGCCGTTTGACTTTTCAATGCAAAATTGGCTGAAATTGAGATCGGAACCCATGTCGCGTTTGGAGAGCCCCTGACGTGCCTAAACAGTGGAAACCCCCCACAAGTGACCCCATTTTGGAAAGAAGACCCCATAAGGAACTTATCTAGATGTGTGGTAAGCACTTTTAACCCCCAATTGTTTCACTAAAGTTTAGAATGTAGCGCTGTGAAAATTAAAAAATCATTTTTTCATTCCACAAAATGATGTTTTAGCCCACAATTTTTTTTTCCCAAGGGTAACAGGAGAAATTGGACCACAAAAGTTATTGTCCAATTTGTCCTGAGTACGCTGATACCCCATACATGGGGGGAACCACTGTTTGGGCACACGGCAGAGTTCGGAAGGGAAGGAGCGCCGTTTGAAATACAGACTTAGATGGATTGGACTGCAGGTGTCATGTTGCATTTGCAGAGCCCCTGATGTACCTAAACAGTAGAAACCCCCCACAAGTGACCCCATATTGGAAACTAGAACCCCCAAGGAACTTATCTAGATGTGTTGTGAGAGCTTTGAACCAACGGCAGAGCCGTGAAAATAAAAAATATTTTTTTTTCCACGAAAATGATATTTTAGCCCCCACGTTTTTATTTTCCCAAGGGTAACAGGACAAATTGGACCCCAAAAGTTGTCCAACTTGTCCTGAGAACGCTGATACCCCATATGTTGGGGGGAACTACTGTTTGGGCACACAGGAGAACTCAGAAGGGAAGGAGCACTGTTTTAGTTTTTCAAAGCAGAATTGGCTGGAATTGAGATCGGACGCCATGTCGCGTTTGGAGAGCCCCTGATGTGCCTAAACAGTGGAAACTCCCCAATTCTAACTGAAACCCTAACCCCAACCCTAACCCTAACCCTAGTCCTAACCCTAGCCCTAACCCTAACCCTAATGGGAAAATGGAAATAAATACATTTTTTAAAATTTTATTATTTTTCCCTAACTAAGGGGGTGATGAAGGGGGTTTGATTTACTTTTATAGCGTTTTTTTGGCGGATTTTTATGGTTGGCAGCCATCACACACTAAATGACGCTTTTTATTGCAAAAAATAGTTTTTGCATCACCACATTTTGAGAGCTATAATTTATCCATATTTTGGCCCACAGAGTCATGCAAGATCTTGTTTTTTGCGGGACGAGTTGACGTTTTTATTGGTACCATTTTCGGGCACATGACATTTTTTGATCACTTTTTATTCCGATTTTTGGGAGGCGGAATGAACAAAAACCAGCAATTCCTGAAATTCTTTTAGGGGGGGCGTTTATACCATTCCACGTGTGGTAAAATTGATAAAGCAGCTTTATTCTTCAGGTCAGTACGATTACAGCGATACCTCATTTATGTATTTTTTTTATGTTTTGGCGCTTTTACACAATAAAAACTATTTTATATAAAAAAAATAATTGTTTTTGCATCGCTTTATTCTGAGAGCTATAACTTTTTTATTTTTCTGCTGATGATGCTGTATGGTGGCTTTTTTTTTGCGGGACAAGATGACGTTTTCAGCGGTACCATGGTTATTTATATCCGTCTTTTTGATCACGTGTTATTCCACTTTTTGTTCGCCTGTATGATAATAAAGCGTTGGTTCTTGCCTTGTTTTTTTTTTTTTTTTTTTTTTTGCGGTGTTCACTGAAGGGGTTAACTAGTTTGATAGTTTTATAGAGCGGATCGTTACGGATGCGGCGATACCAAATATGTGTACTTTTATTGTTTTTTTAAATTTACATAAATAAATGGATTTACCGGGAAATGTTTTTTTTTTCTTTATTTGGGGATTTTTTTTTTTTTTTTTATACATTCTATTTTTTTTTTTTTTAATTTCTACTATTGTCCCAGGGTGGGATATCACTGTATTAGATCAGATCGTTGATCTGACAGTGTGCATAGCACTCTGTCAGATCAGCAATCTGACAGGCAAGTTCAGGAGGCTTTCCCACTAGCCAGGTCATTTCATGACCCGGAAGGAGTCTCGCGGCCATCTTGGATCCGGGGACTCCTTCCGGATCACCGGAGCAATGCGATCTCATCGCGTTGCTCCGGTGGGAGAGCTCAGGGAGCCCCCGTCCTGGCGCGATCCCCCTCTATGCCGCTGTCACTACTGACAGTGGCATCAGAGGGGTTAAATGCCCGCGATCGGCACTAGCGCCGATCGTGGGCATTGCTGCGGGGTGTCAGCTGTCATATACAGCTGACACCCGCACCTGATCGGTGCGCCGTACTAGTACTGCGGCTGGCACAATTGCAGTGCCGGCAGCGCAGTACTAGTACGGCGCATGTCACAAAGGGGTTAATGGGGATTTTGAAGTCTCCCAGGATAAGGGTTGGTAGTTCTGAGGACATGAAGTGCGGCAGCCAGGCAGAGAAATGGTCCAGGAAGTGGGTCGGTGAGCCTGGGGGCCGGTATATGACCGCTACTCTGAGGAAGAGGGGACGGAAGAGCCTGATGGTGTGGACCTCAAAAGAAGGGAATAATAGTGATGAAACTCGGGTGATGACCTGGAAAGTGCATTGTGGGGACAGGAGTATGCCGACTCCACCACCATGTCTGTTTGTGGGTCTCGGGGAATGTGAGAATTGTAAGCCACCATGGGAATTGGCAGCAGGAGAGACATTGTCAGAATCCTGAATCCAAGTTTCTGTGAGGACCAACAGATTAAGAGAGTTTTTCAGAAAGTAATTGTGTAGGAAAGGAAGCTTGTTACATACAGTCCGTGGATTCCAAAGGGCACAATTAAAAGAAGGAGATGAAGGAGTGCAACTAATATTAGTAAGGTTTCGATGTGAGATAGGGTAGGGGTTGAGGTTGGGGGGTGGTGGACCAGAGTTGGGGGAGATGTCCCCTGAAATCAGTAAGAGTAGGAAGATAAAGAGCAAGTAGTTTTTGGAATGCAAAGTTTTTTTGTGCAGCGTGTTTTTGCAAGACGGGCTGAGGTTTTTTAGGAAGGTGAGAAGTGCATGGGAGCTGTACATGGGAGAGGGAAGTATAGAGGGGCTGATGTGTATGAGTCGTGATGGAGGGGGGATGGTGCAGTGAACGTGGATGGCAAGGGAACATAGGAGGATAGGAATAAAGCACATGGATAGAAGGGAGAGCAGAGTGTGGGTTACCTGACCCCTGCCCTGACTAACTGCCATGGAATAACTGCTTTATCTCGATGCTTATCTTCTGGTGCTCGAGTGCACCCCCACATGGGTGCACCCCTAAGGATGTTTCTAAATTTATAGACCACAATCCAGGCTCAGTAGAGATAGATTGTGGGAACTTGTTCGGGATAATTTGGCAGCTGGGGCCAGCACACCAAGAGGTGGGTAGATGATGAAAGACATTGGGCCTGGCTACATCTATTTGCTATTGCACCTTCCACCAGATAACATCTACACTGATCCCAGTCATTGATACCTTTTGTGAATTCTGTTCTCGAACTCCCTCCTGTGGTCATGAATGGTACTTCGGCGAGTTCTGTCCATGGACTCCCTCTGGTGGCTGTGAGTGGAGCTGCTGGTTCTGAGGTTCCTTCTCCAGCTGACCTCATTTAGTTCTAGGCTGGCTGCTCTATTTAACTCCACTCAGATCGTTACTTGATGCCAGCTGTCAATGTTCTAGTACTGGTTCAGTTCTCTCTTGGATCTTGCAGATGACCTGTCTACTCCAGCAAAAGCTAAGTCCCTGCTAGTTAAATTGTTTATCTCTGTTTTCTGTCCAGCTTGCTATCATGATTTTGCCAAGCTAGCTGGAAGCTCTGGGATGCAGAGTGGCACCTCCGCACCGTGAGTCGGTGCGGGGGTCTCTTTTGCACACTCTGCGTGGTTTTTATAGTTTTTTGTGCTGACCGCAAAGTTGCCTTTTCTATCCTCAGTCTGTTTAGTTAAGTCTGGTCTCCTTTGCTGAAACCTATTTCATTCCTGTGTTTGTGACTTCCATCTTAACTCACAGTTAATATTTGTGGGGGGCTGCCTGTTTTCTTTGGGGAATTTCTCTGAGGCAAGGTAGGCTTTATTTTCTATCTTTAGGGGTAGTTAGCTCTTAGGCTGTGAAGAGGCGTCTAGGCAGAGTCAGGTACGCTCCACGGCTATTTCTAGTTGTTGTGATAGGATTAGGGGTTGCGGTCAGCAGAGCTCCCACTTCCCAGAGCTGGTCCTGTATTACTAGTTTGCTCATCAGGTCATTCCTAGTGCTCCTAACCACCAGGTCACCATAACAGATACCCAACAGTGAGTAATAAGTACAATGCACCAAATAAAATACACCAATGAATTAGCAGGCACATTGAAATATGTTTCTAGATGGTAAAGCGGCAGATGACAGACAGCAGACAGCAAGCAGATGGAATTTGCACCATTAGAACATATTGCAAGAGAAAAGATTAAGATATTCTGTTTAGGTAATACGGCTATAGACTTCTGCTATTGCTAGTTATATAACATCATTATTGTCTGTATATATATTTTTTTATGCTGATTGACAACACTGTTCTATTTCTATTATTTTTAACGTGGCGGGGTTTTCTAGCTCTGTTGTGTATATTTTTATGTCATTTGTGACTTTTAACTGTTTTTACTTGTATATCACTTTGTATTAATAGAAGCTTGATCTTTATTTACACATTATTATTATTTTTTGTGATCTCTGTGTCCATAGCATGTTCTTTGCTTCAGTCGGTTTACATCGTCAGAGTTATATGGCCGTGTAACACTCCCATTTAAGGGTATTCCCATCTCAGCCATTTCTGATAGATATAGTCCCCATTTTGTGCCATTGGGAGTGGAGAAGTGACCATTCAAGCATGGCTCCCACATTCACTGTTATGAGGTGGACAGGGATGGTTCTCAAATCTATTGTACATTTTTGTGATATATTTTGGATATGCCATAATTGTTTCACATGGCATTATGCCTTTTAAGAGTACAGGGAGAGTGGATTAAAATAAGCTAAGGTGCATTCACGGACTGTGACAATGACTGCTCTGGATTTTCCTATATGGTAAATGACTTTCTCTTATGCCCATTTATCACCAGGTATCCTCAAATCATGGCAAAAAGAGACAATTATTAATGCAGGGAACTTTACTCATGAGTTGGAACTCTTCTGCATGTATAACTGTGTGCCAAGACCTTACTGGTGAGCGATGTTATCAGTAATGGAGGTAGTGCCAGCATTGTCTGGTAGATCTGACAGTATGGTAACTTAGTAATTCCAAAATCTATTTGGTGTGTTTAACCGTTCACAGGGTCATGGATTCAGAATGTAAGGTCAAGTCACAGCTTCACATTTTTATTTTTAGCTAAATTAAATGTATACACAACATGACAGATCCTGGATCAATATTAATCTGTAAAATATAATGTACTGAAAAGTTTAATTGTACATGTTATCAGTTAGTGGACCAATGGATAAGAGTGCATCAGAATTTGGACTTAAGTTCGCCATTCACATTAGGTGGCAGTTGACTGAACTATGGTTTGGATGAATGTTCAGCCGAAGCCATCTCACACGGCTCCCCCATACGTTTGTTTGGCCGAACGCTCCTGTGTTATTTATGACAGAGTCATCGACAGACAAGTCTTATCTCTGGGAGAACAAAACAATTGGCAGTCCAAAATCTGACATGCCCAATCAATATCTAAACCAACAATTAATTTTCCAGAAACTCTATATACATTAGACTATCGGTTAAATCCATCGATAATGGGCAGGTTCGCCTGCTATTTGTCTAATATGTATAGGGGTAGACAAAGTGGTTCCCTTGGCATATATTGTCATGAAAAAAATTAAGTACTCCCTCTTTGATTTTTTTGATTTTACGTATCAGGACATAATAAACAAACATTTCCATGCATTGCTTCTGCATTTTTGCTTCATTTTTATTAAATAAATAATAATGCCACATAATAATCTGTCCTGTACTGTATATTTGTTCATTTGCAGTTGTGTTATTATTTTAAGAACTTCTAAGCACCATGTGTTTTTTAGCTACAGTATGCCATGAATGTTAAATCCTATCATTCAAAGAGGGTGTACTTAGTTTTTATCATGAATGTAATATTGATAGCTAAGTTCTGCATAGGTCATCATTATCAGATCAGCTGGGGTCCAACCTCTAGCACCCCCACAGATGAGCTGTTTTAAGCTCTGGCAACATTAAACAGAGCTGCACTGTGATGCTCAACTGAGTGTAAAGCAGCTGCTGCTGGGTACTGCAGAACAGCTCATGGAATAAGAGCTTATGTACAGCTCTCTGCAGAGGCTGAGCCAATACACATTGAGCCAAGATGCACAGTACAGCTCTGTTCAATGTTTACATCTGGCTGTAGCCAGAGCTTATAACAGAGGGTCTGTGGAGTGCCAGAGGTCAGACCCCATCAATCTGATATTTCTTGAGGATAGGTTATCGATATATTATGCTCGAACAATCTCTTTATGCCAGTTACTAACATGTAATAATGGTGGGCCAAAAGTTTCTGGCTCATTTACACATGCCAACAAAAACTATATGAGGAAGAACAATGTTGTCAGTAGATCCCCTGTTTACATCATGCCATGTACTGTACATTTTCAGGAAAGCTGGACTTGCTGAAAGAAAAGAAGGAGTCAAAATTGTTGGATGAATCATCAACAATCTGAAATACGTAGACGATATAGCATTGATAACAACAATCGTAAATGAAATGAAGGACTTATTATGGAGTTTCAAGATGCAAAGCTCAAACATGAGACTATTACTCAACACAAAGAAGACAAAGATATTGACTACTGCCAGGTACGATCGGGGCACATTTGAGATGGACGGCGACAAACTGGAAGTTGTAAAGGGCATCACCTTAGTAGGATCAATAGTCACTCAAGATGCAGTGACGACACCGGATATTATTAGGAGAATAGCTGTGGGCAAATCAACAGTGAAGTCACTGGAAAAGTTCTTCAAGTAGAGGGACACTTCACTGGTGACAAAGACACGTCTCATACATAGTTTGGTCTTTTCTGTGGTAACATACAGTGCAAAACCTGGACAATAAACAAACATGACAGAAGATGAAATGTGGTCGTGGAGAAGAATGTTATCAATACCATGGATGGGAAGAACAACAAACAAATCAAATTTGGAACAAATCAAGCCAGACATGTCACTTGAAGCAAGGATCACCAAGCTATGACTTTCCTACTTTGGACACATCATATGAAGAGAGCAATCACTTGAGAAGAATATCATGGACAGAAGAATAGAAGGAACAAGCTGAAGAGGAAGACCAGGTGCCCAATTGCTTGATACTATCAAGATAACGATGGAGAAAATGGTGTTGATCTGATTTGAGTTTGTGGAAATCTAGTCAGGGGAGTAAACCATCATCTTATTTACAAAGAAAAACCCCACAGCAATTGAGGATGAGGATAGTCTGATATGACCCTTTGCCAAACTTTCAGCTATATAGTCCTTCATGCCCTGCCTCTCTGGACCAGAGATATTATATAGTCTGCTCTTTGGCAGCTCAGCCCCAAGGTCAAGATTAAAGGTGCAGTCATAAGGATGATGGGGAGAAAATTCTTGGCAACCATGCTTCGAAAACACATCCCCAAAGTCAGACAGATATTTAGGCACAGACTGAGTATCCACCATTGCAAGCCAGGTGCCCAATCAGTGTCCTTGACAATGCTCCACTTTACCACATCCTGAATCTGCCAATCCACCACAGGGTTGTGAAGAGTCAGCCAAGGTAGTCCAAGAACGACAGGAGAGGGAAGACCCTCAAGCACATAACAATCAATACCTTCAGAGTGCATGGCCCCTACCTGTAGATGTAATCGTTGGACGACTTTAGAAAGATATTCCTGTCACAATGGTGCTGAGTTGATGGCGATTATTGGTATAGGTCTGGACAGTGTATGTGCAGAAGGCCCTGGACCTGGATGAACCTTGTGTCACTCAAGTTAAACCCCGCTCCACTGTCCAAAAATAAGCACCTTATTTTAGATTTGGATGGATTTCAGCAGGCATAAAAAATTGTGTCCTACCCACAGAGGAGATATGTACACCCAGGTTGCTAACCTCCCCGCATTCCGGGATCTGTAGTTGTTTATAATGAGGCAGGGAAGGACATGCACCCACAAAATGGCCCTTTCTCTTACAGTAAAAACATACTCCCCCTTTACGTCGAACTATAGTCTGATTTCCAGGTCAAGATGCCCCATCCAACTGCATGGGTTCCTAAGATGGCTCCTATCAGGTTTCCCTTGGCCCTGGACCTCCCGCACATTAGGGTGTCTCCTTATGTCTCTAGAGGATACGGTGATCCTCCTGGATATCCAGAGACATGGCCATCTCAAGGGAAACTGGAGTCTCATACAAGGCTATGGCATCCTTCACCCTTATTGATAGTTCTTGACAACTGGCTATGGAGCGCAGGGTCATTTCACTTAGTGTCGGTGGACCACCTCCAAAACTCGGAGCAATACTCCTCCGCTAGCCGCTCTCCCTGCCAAAGCTGACGTAGTGTGGACTCAGGAGCCACTGTCAGAAGTGACTGGGAGTAAGATGAGAGAGAGAATGCCCATGCTTGGGGGTCACCCTGAAGGAGAGAGATTATTATCACCATCCGTTGCTCCTCGTTTCCTGAGGAACAAAGTCATACCTTAAGTATAACTTACATGCTTGCCTGAAAACAACAAACTTGTCATGCTTCCCAGAGAACCTGTCAGGCAAAGAGATCTTTGGCTACACTAAGGGTTGCCTGGGAGTCACGGTCCCCAAACCTGATGTGTTAGGATACTGCAAAATGATGTGCGTAGATCTGCTACCTAAAGGCTGAGTTGCTGCAGTTGTCCTGATAGGATCCATAATGGATCAAAAAAACGGTTTCGGTCAGCGCTAATGTCATGAATCTGTTATTGGGTTTCCTGTGACCAGGGGTTCCTTTCCTGTCCTTAACGCTTGGGGCGCCCTAGCTTGCTTACTTCTGATAGTGAAGACGCCAGAGCCGCGTACCTTACCTTAGCTCCTGAATCCACCCTTACTCTTTACCCTTCCATCAGGGAAGAGGGGATTAGTAGTGTACCGGAACACACAAATCAGACTAATAAAGGAATATGAACAGGAATAAATGAAAATACAATTCATACTAATATACTCACACAAACAACAGAGGTTTACACTGGGGAGTGGAGGATGGGTGTAAAACTAAAGTAGGAGAAGAAAGGGAATTACCACACACTGAAAACCTAGTAACAGTCACAGATAAATCCACCAAATGCCTTCTCAAATAACAACCACCAACCAACAATCTCCAGACATGCAGCAAAAAGTAACTCTGACAATGAATGCTTGCCAGGGCCCAGATTATATAGGAGATGGAAGTGGTCAACAGTGAACAGTTGAGCCTTAATGCAGGAAAGCTTCCAGGAGATCTCAACGGAGCAGATTAACCCCTGCACTGCTTAAAAACCTACACCGTTTAATATGAAGGTGAAGTGCTCCTAATCAGTGCAGGAGTAGGAGAAATCAAACTCTGCGGTCTTCTGACACCTCTCTGTCACGGTAAACCCGTGACAATAGCAGTGTGATTATAATGATCCTGAATAAAAATATTCGCCCTATGCTGAACCACTGAATAAATAATTGCCCCTCACTACAAAATATGACCCACACACTCCCTCTTATGGTGCAGGCTCTCCACACAGTCCTCTCCTTTCCATACTGGGCCCCCCTTCACACTGTACTCTCACACTGTATTCCCCTCTAGGGCCCAGTATCTATACTGTGCCCTTTCACCACACTCCCCCTCTTTGGCTTACTATACCTTCCCGGCTCTGGCCTTAATGTCCTCCCATGCTACCCCCTCCACACTACTCAGTCTTTATTCTGTGCCCACACACACTTTTCTCCCATACTGTCGCCTTGCACTATTCACCTCAGTAGTCTCCTCACATGATTCCTCCTTCCTCCTCATACATTTACCCTCTCACTCTCCATACTGCCTCCTCACACATCCCCCTGACTCCTTATACTGTCCCCACCCATCCAATCACCCTAGCTCCCTGTACTGTTTCTGCATACATTTTCCCCTTGCTCCTCACACTATCAGCAGCCACTTTCCACTCACCATACAGTGTCCAGATCCATCCCACCTATTACTAAAATTTCTTCCGCTCTCCATATTGTGTCTGCACCTGTCCCTTCCTTGCTCCCCAAACTGTATCCTCAAATCAACCCCCCGCTACACTAAATCTCCCCTCACCTGTCATTATCCAGACCAGGTTTTGAGTCCTGTTTTCCCTTTTTCCTGGTCTAGTCATGTCAAGAGTTAACCTTTCTCAGCCTCTGTCTGGGTTCAGCTTGGCTATTTATCGCCACTGCTTCCTGCAGGAGACATCAGTTATAGTTTTTGCCTAGTGCTGCTATTGTTGACTCTGATTGCTCTGATTTGTCCTGCTGCATTTGCTGTCTGAAACCATGTCTCTGTTTTCCCCTATTCCCGTCTTGACTCTGTTTCCCTTTAGTTTGCTGATTCCTTGGTTTTGACTTGGCTTGTATCCTGACCTGCTTCTGTCTTTTGTCTTTTGGCTAATCCGCTCCTGACCGTTACTGACTCCCTGGCCTGTCTCTGACCGTGAGTTTGCTTATTCCTTTGGTACTGCGCAACAGTTTAGAATTTAACCCGGCTTGTTTGACTCTCCTGCTGCCACCTGTGGTGGCCTCACTGCTGCACTGCAGGTCAGCTCTGTTTAAGTGCAGTCCTGCTTCCACTTTACTTCCATCTAGTGGAGCCTACGCCTACCTGCATTGCAGCAGTGTGACGTCACCACAGTAAATACCCCAACACACACAGTGAACTTCTCCAGCCCTGTTGCACTAAATCTCCCCCACATAGTAAACCTCCCTCTAAAAAATCTTCCCCTTCACATTTAATCTTCGGTGTCTTCAGCTCCACTAGTATGGAGCATTTACCACCAATGTTGTCCATGCTTCTGCGAGCTGGCGATTGACGTCAGTACAGTAGTGTGATCACTTGACCTGACACCGCTCTGACCAAGGGGTAGGGAGCTTCAATTGTACACTCGTCTGAAAGACGCAACTACAATAATTCACTGGTTGTCAGCACGCTGCACCTTCTCTGGGCTTCTTGTCAGCCGATTCACAGCAAAATGCAGCCTCTGGGGGTGACAACTCGGATCGCCACATCAGGTGGCCTGACTGCACCCACTGCCGGGAAAATGACTATTGGTGAGACCAAACCAATTTTTTAATTGAGCACTGTTATGCACGAGCACTATATTGTTATGGTTTTTGTGTCACTGTTGTTGTTGGTCCAGAGGATATTTCAGTATTTGTTAATAAAGGGTACATTTTATCTGATCTAAATTGGACCCTCATAGCTACACTCTATTAGTACCATGAGGGTAATTTAATAGTGGTTAGACTAAATCACTATAGCTGACTTCATCCCTTGTTATGGAGCCATGATGTCTTGGGTTCTGTCCTGTAAAGAGTCTCTGGTCCTTTGGATGTTTAGATGTCTTAGCTGAATATCCTTCCTCTTGTGTTAGGGTCGTGACCGACCCGTTTTAGGTTTTAAATGCATACAAATTCTACATACATTTGTTTATTGCATCAAGACTTTTTGACTTTTTCAGGAACTTATTTTTAAACAAAATACAATAAAATAAAACTATTTTACTATTTTACTAAATTGTAAAATGCTCTTATTAAAATTATAACATTTGTGTTGTTGGGGTCAATTTCGACCCAGGTCTAATATAAGAGTAAAAAATCAATAATAAGTCCCAAAACTGAACTTATAAACACAATATAAACCAACAGCCCACAGCCTCCAACAACTTGAGTTAGGGACATGTCCAGGCATGTATGGCCAAATCAGCTTACAGTTGGTACTTTGCAGAGTATACATCTCCAGTTCTCTTGAGGTTCATTTGACAATATATATTTTTTTTTTCAAACTGTTTTTATTAAACATTTTCAATTAAACATTTTCAACATTAGCATATTAACATATAAACATAGGTACACGGAATTACCTCCCTCTTTCCGGTATTACAGAAGCCCATTATTAAAGACGGTAGCTATTTTAGCGTTCCAATTTGCAAATTAAAGGCAAAGTACCTCTCAATCAAGATCAACATAAGGCTAAAAACATAGAATTCAACATGGAAATACAATACGAGTGGACTACCAATCTGTAACTAGATAACCCCAAATGGTGAGAGAGGGGAAGTTATAGCTGAAGAAAAAATGAAAAACAAAAAAGAGGGGGAAGGGGTCAACAACAAACAGATTAGGGAAAGTTGAAGGGAGGGGGGGGGGGACACACATTTGACAATATTTTTATATTGAAAATGAAGGGTATGCTCTCAAATGAAAGGCCCAGGGGGCCACAACAAAAATATTAAAATCAATCTTTCCATGGATGAGAAACCCTAACAAGGTAACTAAGAGGTAAGAAACAAATTGGATCATAAATAACTGTTTTTAGGGTATCCTAGGGGTGATTTAAGACACGGGTCAAAACCGACCCGTTAACATAAGAAAGAGTAACAGAAAGCTAACACTAGAGGAAGGATATCTGTCTCACCATACAGAGGCATATAACCTATTTTATAGTTAACAAGTGTGCTTCATTCAGTATGCACAGATAAAGATGAAGAATGGCGATGAGATCAAGGTGCATTATTTGATTATTTAATCAATTTGCATAGTTTTTCCTCGATTTATAAGTCAACAAACTAGCTGGCCTGGACAATGTTTAATCAACGTATCAGCAAGCATCATTGTTCCATGACCGTTTATCACTAGTGATCCAGGATAAGAGCACAATATGTTGTAACAAATTGTCAACTTACAACTCAATATTTCAGACTTACACGAGCAAAAGTCTGTTTTCTTGACCAACCAGAAAGAAACACATGAATTCAAAAGTCAACATATAGATAACAGTCTATTCTTTCTGACTTGCTGAAAATAGACGTCTGGTTAATTAAGATAAAATTATGTGTCCTCATATGGATGGCATACGGATTAAATGCTTGTAAAAATTGCCTAATCGCCTTGCACTTGCATTACACACAGATTACCATGTGGAGAGCACTCAACCAACTCTCCTGGATGAGAATAGGAGCAATTTTTCACTCTGGCCTAAGGGTCATATATGGCCATCCACCTCTCTATCACAGTGTTTTGAGTTAGGGACATGTCCAGGCATGTATGGCCAAATCAGCTTAGAGTTGGTACTTTGCAGAGTGTACATCTCCAGTTCTCTTGAGGTTCATTTGACAATATTTTTATATTGAAAATGAAGGGTATGCTCTCAAATGAAAGGCCCAGGGGGCCACAACAAAAATATTAAAATCAATCTTTCCATGGATGAGAAACCCTAACAAGGTAACTAAGAGGTAAGAAACAAATTGGATCATAAATAACTGTTTTTAGGGTATCCTAGGGGTGATTTAAGACACGGGTCAAAACCGACCCGTTAACATAAGAAAGAGTAACAGAAAGCTAACACTAGAGGAAGGATATCTGTCTCACCATGCAGAGGCATATAACTTCTTTTATAGTTAACAAGTGTGCTTCATTCAGTATGCACAGATAAAGATGAAGAATGGCGATGAGATCAAGGTGCATTATTTGATTATTTAATCAATTTGAAGTTTTTCCTCGATTTATAAGTCAACAAACTAGCTGGCCTGGACAATGTTTAATCAACATATCAGCAAGCATCATTGTTCCATGACCGTTTATCACTAGTGATCCAGGATAAGAGCACAATATGTTGTAACAAATTGTCAACTTACAACTCAATATTTCAGACTTACACGAGCAAAAGTCTGTTTTCTTGACCAACCAGAAAGAAACACATAAATTCAAAAGTCAACATATAGATAACAGTCTATTCTTTCTGACTTGCTGAAAATAGACGTCTGGTTAATTAAGATAAAATGATGTGTCCTCATATGGATGGCATACGGATTAAATGCTTGTAAAAATTGCCTAATCGCCTTGCACTTGCATAACACACAGATTACTATGTGGAGAGCACTCGACCAACTCTCCTGGATGAGAATAGGAGCGATTTTTCACTCTGGCCTAAGGGTTATTTTATTTAAAAAAGTTTGGAGGGTTGTGTCCCTGTTTGGATTTTTGAGAGATTCATAAAATTACTGTTCGCAATCCATATCCTTTGCCTCTTATACCTGACCTTTTTAACCAATTATCTGGAGATAAATGTTTTTTCCAAATTTGACTTGAGAGAGGCATACAACCTTATACATGCTCGTCAAGGTGAAGAATGGAAGACCGCATTCAATACGCTTGAAGGTCCTTTTGAAAATTTGGTGATGCAGTCCTGTTTAACCAATGCTCTGGCAGTCTTTCAAAATTTCATAAATTAAATTTTTTGCTCTCTGGTGACAGCATCGTGAGCATGTTAGACGGGTTCTCCAAGTTCTATGTGACAACCATTTATTTGCTAAACTGGAGAAACGTCAATTTGAAGTACAGCAGGTCCAGTTATTAGCACATTTGGTTTCTGCATCAGGGTTTCAGATGGACCACGTAAAGGTGCAAGCAGTCCTTGATTGGGTTTAAACAAGTAACCTGACAGCATTACAGAGACTTCTTGGTTTTGCAAAGTTTAAGCGGAAGTTCTTTAAAAACTTTTAACCAATACTTTAACTGACTTGACTAAGAAGGGAATAGATTTTTCTACTTGGTCAGTGGAGGTGGTAAATGCTTTTTCTGCTCTCAAGACCGCTTTCTCCAAGGCTCCTGTTCTCAGCCATCCCGAGGTCGATCTCCTTTTCTTTCTCGAGGTTAACACTTCCGCTATTGGTATGGGAGTCTTTCACTAAAAAAAGTGGGTATCTACATCCTGTTTTGCCAGAAGTTCTCTCAAGCAGAGTGTAATTATGATATAAGTGACTGAGAACTTCAGGTGGTTAGAAGAGCCTTTGAAGTATGGAGATATTGGTTGGACGAGGCAAGACATAAGGTGACTGTTATAACCAATCATAAAAACCTGTTGTATATTGATGCTGCTAAGTACTTAAACACCAGACAGGCTCGGTGGGCCCTTTTTTGCCCAGTTTGATTTTGTCATTACTTATCTCCCCAGATCTAAGATGATCAAGGCTGACGCTTTGTCCCAGAGTTGAGGGACGCAAATCCAGTCAATATTCTTAGTGAGGGAGTAGTGGTTTGTTCATTGGGGGTAGATCTCAGGCAATGCATTCAGGATGCTCAGGAGTGCGCTGGAAGGTTTATCTATAAACAAACTTTATGTTCCACCCTCTTTACACTTAGATTTAATGAACTGCACGATTCCGTTTTAGCTGGGCATCCGGGTTTTTCTACCACCTTTTTGGTGGCAGAATGCTTGTATGCATATTGAAGAGTGTGTCCATAAATGCAGAGTCTGTGCCAGGGCTAAAGCCTCTTGTCCAGCCCCAGCCACTTCTCTCTTGACTAATGATGTTCTGTCACAGTCCTGAACACACGTGTCATGGACTTTGTCACCGATTTGCCTAACTCTGGTGGTAATAGTCGTGTGGGTGATGGTGGACCATTTTAGCAAAATGGCTCATCTGATCCCACTTCAAAAATTGCCACCTGCAAAGAGCTCAGTTACTTTGCTCATTTCTCATATCGTTAAATTGCACGGTGTTCCCAAAAACATTATTTTTGATAGAGGAGTTTAATTTCTGGCTAGCTTGTGGTGTAGTTTTAGTGTCACGATCCATATTTGGATCTGTGGCAGTTCTGGTTTTCCTTTGATTAAAACCTTTTTTCCTTTCTGGTCATCAGGGGTTAATGCAGTTCCCCCCCCTGTCGCCGCTGGTGTTATTGCATTGCATTGCCACTGGGTCAGCTGATGTAGGTGGTGACCACTCCCACCATCCTTCATAAGGTCACCTGATGCATCAGCTGACTGTTGGTTATACAGGTCCTTCTGGTGATCAATCTAGCTGGAGAAGGAGTTTGCTGAGTGCGGTGGTTCTTCAGCTGAATACTTATTCTTGGTGCCTTACTCTGCTGTGCGGTGCATTGCAGCAGAAGAAAGATTAGTGTTTTTTGCTGATACCTTATTTGTCTTTCTTTCCCTTGGTGCTTTATTAGTGCAGTGGTGGGACCAGTGTTCTCACTCGCCAATTCCCTACCCAGGGATAGCTGCAGGGCGAGTAAGGGCTAAGGTATCCAGCGCTGACAGGTTGAAAGAACCTGTATAGGGACATCAGGAAGATTAGGGCACATCCTTAGGGGAATGCAGGAGGTGTCCATTTCCCCATTCTCTATCACAGGGCTCACCGTTGTTTTTTTGTCCCCGGTGTTCCCTTGTGAGTCTCGCCGCTTTGTGACCGACCACCCGTTGGGTCATGTCACACTTGGACAGTCCCTTCGTGACATTTAGCTCCAGATTGGGTAGCAAGCTGTTTCTTGGGAAAATAGAAAAGATGAACCAGCAGGAAGAGCAGTATTTGAGATGTTTTGTTTCCTCTACTCAAAAAGACTGGGTGGAGTTTCTGCCCCCTGACAAGTTTGCTCTAAATAGCCATACCCCTATGGCTATTTTAGAGCAAACTATTTTTGCTGCTTAAGTTTTCATCCACTGTTTGGGAATTTTTTAGGGTTATAGTCCTCCGCGCAAGAGGAGGATATTTTCTTCCTGATTAATTATGATCTGGAGGGAAGTCAAAAGGGGTGTAGCGCCAGTGCCCCAGCTCAGGTCCAGTCCCTGCTCCCAGTCCCCACTCCCGGCTACCTGTCGGAGGTCTCCTCTGGGGTTTCCAGCTCCGGCCCAATGTGTCCTTCCCTTGCTGCTGCTGTTTCTTGGCGTGCGGCCCGCAGGTCTCCGGGCACTGCTCTGAGGGGGCATGAGCGCACTCCTGGTCTCTTAATGAGACAGCATGCCTTTTTCAAAAAAGGGTCAAAACCAATGGCTGTGTAGCTGGTATTTTTTCAGGCACCTCTACCCTAGAGGAGGTGCCTGGGCAACAAGTGCTTCCTGTTGCTATTCCCAGGTTCCCCGTACCTTGGTGTCTGTATTCCGCCAGTATCCTGATAATTCCGTTTGTCTTCTCAGTGTGCCAGCAGTGCCTCCCTACACCTCCTAGGACGTTGCCAGTACTTCCTGCACCAGTTCTTACCCGCTCCAGGCCTCTACCTGACTTTTTTCCTGCCGACAACCGAGTGCTTCGCTACCCACAATACCTGCCAGTCCACCTGTTCCGCTGGGTCTGCTTCCACGTGTCCGGGGTCTAAATGAAGGTAGAACCTGCATCCCTCGGGCATTCAAATCCGACCCTGTTTGAGTGATCTTACTACGGTGTCTGGGGCTCGCATAGTCACACCCCCTTCAGAGCCCCCTGGACAGTGGTCCCGTGGTTCCACAAAAATTGCAATAAACGAATGTACACTGCAACACAACACCTGTGCCTCCATTTCCATTCGTTACAAGGGATCTTTTGGGATGGGGGATTTTATGTGGTTGTCCTAAAAAAAAAATCTGTGCTCCCAATTTGGGTGAAGTATCAAAGTTAAAGGGTTTTTCTGATTGGGAGCAAAAAGGGATCTGGGCGATAAAACAATTATTTACAAATTCTGTCCTTCAAAGTTTTCAACAGCTCCAGAATAATTCAATTTAATATGTAACACTTTTTATCAATACCTATACAGTAAATCCAACATGCTCTCTCAGCTCAGTCAGGTCTGATGGATCTTGGCATACGACATCATCCCCTAATAGATACTATTGCTTAAACAGGTCACACAAAGGGTTTAATTTTTACCATATATAAGTGTCTATTATCATCTAAACTGAATAATTACCCTCTGACAGTTAAAGCTAAATGGGAGGCGGATGTAGGCCCTATATAGGTGGAGCAATGGACAAAGATTCTAGAAACTATTCCCAAATTATCTCCCTGTGAGGCTCTAAGGCTATCTCAACTACAGGTAGTCCTCGACTTACGACGTTGATCCGTTATTACGCGGCGTCGTTAACCGAATTTCAACGTAAGTCGGACTATACATTTATACAGTACTGTACCATGCTAACAATACAGTACTGCAAACACTTAGACTATCCAAACACCTATCCTAACACAATACCGTACATAATTATCAATAAACCTAGGTACAGTAAAATATTGTGCAGTACAGTACGTTTAATAATGAAATACTGTACTGTAAGTGCTGTAACAGTAATAAACAGTGTACTGTAATAAACAAAGATAACAATTCCAAAGAGAGAACAGGCTTATTTGGAGGAAGCTGCAGAAGGTGCTGGAGATACTGAGGCATGTGAGTCAAGAGAGGCAGCTGAGGTAGAGGGTACAGGTACAAGATCTGTTGCAGGATCTGTTGCAGGCCTCTCTACCTTCTTGAAGTACTGCTGCAGGTTAGTTTGGAAGGAGACCATCTTCTTCTCCTCCAAGATCTCCTTGTAACACCTAAGGGAATCCATGACTCCTCTGGCAACCCTAGTGTACCTTTCCATGTTGGGATCCTCAGCCTCAAACCTTGACAACCCTTCCTGTATCAGTGCAAAACCTCCTGCCAAGCCCAGACTTGTAAATCTCTTACGTTCTGGGGTTGGTAAGTCTTCCTCTTCCTCTATCATCTGCTTCTCCAGTTGAATAAGGTCCTCAGCAGATAACTCCTCTCCATGAGATGCCAGTAGGTCTGTGACATCATCCTCCTCCACCTCCAGATTAATTGTCTTACTCATATCAACAACATTATTTATGACACTAGCCACTGACTCTTGGACCTCTGTGACATCATTCACAAACTGGGGACACATTTTTTCCATACACCATTCACACTGGTCTGCTTAACCTCATCCCAGGAATCAGCAATGTTTTTCAGAGCATCAAGGATGTTGTATGTTTTCCAAAAGTACTTTTGAGTCAAGTCCTTATTCTTTTCAGTTGCTGCTAAAGCATTACCAATGACCCTTCGGAGGTAGTAGGCCTTGGATGTAGCAATGACTCCTTGGTCCATAGGCTGTATTAGGGTAGTGGTATTAGGTGGAAAGTAAACCACTTTGGCATTAGGGTTAAAGTCATCCAGATGGGCAGGGTGTCCAGAGGCATTGTCCAGAATTAGCAACACCTTAAAGGGGAAATCCTTGGAGGTACAATACCGCTCCACGCCTGGCAGAAAATGGCTGGTGAACCAATCATCAAACACTACAAGTGTCACCCATGCCTTCCTATTAGACTTCCAGATGACTGGTAGTTGACCCTTTGAAATGCCCTTGAGTGTCCTTGGATTCTCAGCCTGATACACCAGCATGGGCTTCAGTTTGTAGTCGCCAGCAGCATTGCCCCCAAGAAGCAAAGCCAGTCTCTCCTTGCCGACTTTATGACCTGGTGCTGACTTCTCCTCCTTGGCGATGTACGTATGGTTAGGCAAAAGTTTCCAAAACACGCCTGTCTCATCCACGTTGAACACTTGTTGAGCACAGTAACCACCCTCCTCAATTATCTCAGCCAATGCTTTAGGAAACTCAGTTGCTGCTTTCTCATCAGCACTAGCAGCTTCACCTTGCACTTTAATGTTATGGAAATTAGCACGATCCTTAAACCTCATAAACCAACCCCTACTCGCCACAAATTCTTCACTTTCACTTCCTTCCCCCTTTTCAAAGCCTCAAACAGTCGCCTAGCCTTCTCCTGAATAACCATAAGGCTCACAGGGATACGGCGTTGATTTTGGTCTTCCAACCAAAGAACCAATAATCTTTCCATCTCAATAATAAGCCCACTACGCTGCTTTGTTATCACTGTCGCTTTCATAGGAGCAGATCCTTTCACATGTTCAAGGATACGATCTTTATCCTTGATAATCGTAGTGACAGTCGAACAACTAAGTCCTAATTTCTGTTGGTGTTTCCCCCCTTATCAGATCGCCTTATGATATCCACTTTCACCTCCATGGCGATGGCCTTTCTTTTCTTTGATGCACTGGTATCAGATGAGTCTAGCTTACGTTTGGGACCCATAATGAAGGGTGTTATGGCGTGCAGGAGACTCGTTTTCCTCGTGTAACCGGGTACGGTGTACAGTACTGGACTCTATTGTTCCACCGCTGCACGCAGTTCGACTTACGACGCAAAACTGCGTAAGTCGGAATGAGGCGTCGTATAAAGCGTTGTAAACACGAAATGACGTAACCCGAGACCGTCGTAAACCGAGGACTAACTGTATATTTAATTCAAAGAGTATACAAAACTCCAAGCTTTGTACACAAGATAGAATATCGCCATGATGCAAAATTCCCTAGGTGTAAGATATATGATTTGGGTTGCCAACCATCCGTAAATTTACTGACAGTCCATAAAAACCCAGTACTTTTCTCTGCCGTCCATAATGTCTGGCATAAAACATCACCGTCTGTGATTTTTTTTCACTTTTCTTCCGTTGTTTGTACTGCTCATGCCCTAAAGAGGCTGCTATGTGCAGTACAAACGGGACCTTACCGGAAGAAGAATAATGTCGACGCAAGGAGGGAAGATCAGCCAATCATTGCTGAGCGTGTCGGGTCTTCATTAGAATCTTCTGCCTTCAGTGTCAAAGCCACCCGCACCTGGGTCTGGTGAGTATAACTCATACTCATACATAGCACCATATGGTATATACATGTCCACTGTATCCTGTGTTACAGTATGTCTACATATATACTATATATGGCTTTCTGTGTACAGTATAGTGCTGTGTATGCACTATATGTAACCTGTAGCCTCTATATTATATATACGCAGCCAGCATCCTCTATATTCTATATACTCAGCCAGCATCCTCTACATTAAATATACTCAGCCAGCATCCTCTATATTATACAGTATATACTCTGCCAGTATCCTCTATATTATATATACATGGGGTTGGTGCAGTGTGACAGACAGGCAATGAGTTTCTTATGTTCCTGTTTTGTTTTGTCTATTCACATTCTGGGTGGGGTTTTATGTGCTCACCCTTCACTGCTCTTCCTTGCTGACTATACTTCTTAGGGGTGGTGTGTTCAGGAGTTCCAGCATTTCAGCTAAAGAACCTTCCCCAAACTATTTACACAAAGCTACAATTGTCAAAAATATCTTAGTATGCTAAAGTATTAAGATTTCTCATCACGGGAACTAAGAGGCCTAGGCCAGTCCCTGAAAAACAAGGTCATACCACTGGTATTTTTGTTCTCCTTAGCTTCCCCTCTCTACTCATTATGAACATGTTTTAGTTTCTCACCCTATCTTACGGCACACTTTCATCTTCCATTGTTTTGCAGTGTTGTGGCCTCCCCTCAGGTTCCTTAGGAGGTACAAGAAACCCTTTGATGACCTTTTAAGGGGCAATGTCTGAGGTTGTGTTTTTAGTTGTGCATCTAGAGACTTTCTAGTCTGTACAGGGAATTTAGGTGTAGGTGCGGCGTCTCCCTGTGCTTGAGCTTTCCTTTTTCCGTTACCTGTGTGTGAGTGTCTACACGTTCAAAACACATATCACGTTACCTGGTAGTCTACTAGAAGAGTCTGGGTTTGGTGAATGCCAGGACTACTTTTCCTGCCATAGGATAATGCTATGGACTTGTTTTTCAAGGGTTGGTCTAGGCCCCTTAGTTCTGTGAAGATAAATCTTAATACTTTAACATACCAATACATTTTAGACAATTGTAGCTTTGTGTAAATAGTTTAGGGAAGCCCTCTTTCCAGCATGACTGTACCCCAGTGCACAAAGCAAGGCCCTTACAGACATTGTTGGGTGAGTTTGGGGAAGAAGAATTTCATGGGCCCGCACTGAGGCCTGACCTCAACCCTGGTAAATACCTTTGGGATTGTTAGGAGTCGAGTTCCCGCCACTGCACAGGGGGAATCTCGAGCCATGTCTGCTGCGGTCTCCCATTCTGCATCAGCCGCGGTGGAGCCTGCTCAGCGGACACGTCGGTCCCAGCATCTCAGTGAATCTGGTACTGTGCAAAGGGTTACTGCTGCCTCTCCAGGCTCTGCTATTGTTCCCTGCACTGGTCTGCGGTGAGAAGGCTTTTCTGGGACTAAGTTCTGCTTTGCACACACTGAGCATGCCCAGGGTAAGATCTCTCAATGGAGATCAAGGGTCACATGCTCAGGTACTGCAGCAACTTCCATTGGTCCTCCAGGAAGGTCATGTACCGGCTCAAGTTCTGTGGACGTCTTCCATTGGTCCTTCTTGGAAGGTCCTGAAGTTGCTGCAGCTATAAAAGGTGCTCATGACCGCACGGCCATGCTCTAGTGTCAATTTATGTATGAGCTCAGCGCTAGTGTGGTCATGTGTGTGTGTGTGTATTCAGGGACCCGGCTGAAATAAGCCCCTAGAATGCTGGCACCTCCGGTGAGGAGTTTCATGTGAGTGGATTCAGGGCTGGCGTATAGCCATCAGAATTCCGGCTCCACCGGAGAGGAGCTGCGTGTGTGCATTTGACTGCATGACCACCATCTGCTCTACTAAGTAGCTGTGTTCCCCTGTGAAGCTAACAGGGTACAGCATTCTCTTTACTAACGGACTCTGTGAAGTAACAGAGTTCGTTTATACTACTATATTGTACCACCATATCTAGCAGCAGGTTCTTTCCTGCACGGTGGATCCCGGGTTGCGAACGCACCAACTACTTCTAATAAATATATATTCGGTGCGTTCAGCCAACCCTAACAGTACACTAGCTCCAGGATCTGGCTAAGTAATGGCGGATGAACAGCGACTGCAGGGGTACTTCCAGCTGCTGGAGGGCCAGTTGGCGTCTCTCGAGCGTGCAACCTCGGCGGTGGTTGTGGATGTTACCGCAATAGCTGTTCAGGTTGCTAGCGTGGCTGCAGCAGCTTTACCCACTGCCTCCTCTGTTCTGACCTTATCTCACCACCCGTTGCCTGAAAAATTCTCTGGGGACAGCAAGTCCTGTAGGGTTTTCGTGAGCCAGTGTGATATACATCTCAAGCACCATAATTTCTCTCCTGTCGGACAGAGCTTTGGAGTGGGCTACGCCGCTGTGGGAGCGCAATGATCATGTGGTGCGGAGTGTTCCTCAGTTTCTGGGCACTCTGAAACAGGTCTTTGTAGGACCTCAAGTCACCCATGATACGGCGCTCCAACTGCTGGCATTGACTCAGGGTTCGACCATGGTCGTTTTGCCATCCACTTCCGGACGTTAGCGTCTGAGTTGGAGTGGCCAGATAAAGCCCTCATCCCTGTATTTTGTATCCCTTTAGCCCCAACTCTAACCCTAACTTTAGCCCCAACCCTAACTTTTTCCCCAACCCTAACCCTAGCTGTAGCCCCAACCCTAGCTGTAGCCCCCAGCCGAACTGTAGCCCTAACCCTAACTTTAGCCCCAACCTTAACCCTCACTTTAGCCCCAACCCTAACCCTAACTTTAGCTCCAACCCTAACCTTAACTTTAGCCCCAAACCTAACTGTAGCTCTAACCCTAACTTTAGCCCCAACCCTAACCCTAACCCTAATGGGAAAATGGAAATAAATACATTTTTAAAATTTTATTATTTTTCCCTAACTAAGGGGGTGATGAAGGGGGGTTTAATTTACTTTTATAGTGGGTTTTTTTTTAGTTGATTTTTATGATTGGCAGCTGTCACACTAAAAGACGCTTTTATATTTTAGACGCTTGGTGCTTTTATACGATAAAAACTATTTTATATAAAAAATAATTATTTTTGCATCACTTTATTCTGAGGACTATAACTTTTTTATTTTTTTGCTGATGATGCTGTATTGTGGCTAGTTTTTTTGCGGGACAAGATGACGTTTTCAGCGGTACCATGGTTATTTATATCCGTCTTTTTGATCACGTGTTATTCCACTTTTTTTGGCAGTATGATAATAAAGCGTTTTTTGCCTCTTTTTTTTTTTTTTACGGTGCTCACTGAAGGGGTTAACTAGTGGGACAGTTTAATAGGTCAGGTCGTTACGGACGTGGCGATACTAAATATGTGTACTTTTATTGTTTTTTTTTTCATTTAGATAAAGAAATTTATTTATTGGAATAATATTTATTTCTTTATTTAGGAATTTTTATTTTTATTTTTTTACACATATAAATATTTTTTTTTTACTTTTTTACATTGCCCCAGGGGGGGGACATCACTATATATTATCAGATTGCTGATCTGACACTTTGCAGTGCACTGTGTCAGATCAGCGATCTGACAGGCACTGCAGGGAGGCTTGCTGGCGCCTGCTCTGAGCAGGCGCTTGCGAGCCACCTCCCTGCAGGACCAGGAAGGAGCCCCGCGGCCTTTTCAGATCCAGGGCCTGCAGGGAGAAGGATGTTGGAGACCCTCTGAACAACGCAATCACATCACGTTGTTCCGAGGGTTTCAGGGAAGCACGCAGGGAGCCCCCTCAATGCGTGATGCTTCCCTATGCCGCTGGAACGCTGCGATCATGTTTGATCGCAGTGTTCCGGGGATTAATGTGCCAGGAGCGGTCCGTGACCACTCCTGACACATAGTGCCGGATGTCAGCTGTAATAATCAGCTGACACCCGGCGGCAATCGGCAGCGCTCCCCCCGTGAGCGCGGCCGATCGCGTATGACGTACTATCCCGTCGGTGGTCATACGGGCCCACCCCACCTCGACGGGATAGTACGTCTGATGTCTGATAATCAGCTGACACCCGGCGGCAATCGGCAGCGCTCCCCCCGTGAGCATGGCCGATCGACTATGACGTACTATCCCGTCACTGGGCATTAAGTCCCAGGTCACCTTGACGGGATAGTACGTCATATAGGATTAAGGGGTTAATGGACCCATAAACTTGCATTGGTGAGTTTGATCCAACATAAGGATCAAAATTGGATAATTCTCCAGACTTTTGAATGGACCATTCAGTCTGAGGAAACAAAATCGCATATGGGAACTATCCCATTGACTGTTATAGGTACAAGTGTTATCAGTGAAAAACATGGATAGCACTTGTACGATAAAAAATGATGTGTGAAGAAACCCTTATAGTTAGGGGTTTGAGTAACCAATGACACCAAAAGCAATAATGAGCATCATTTTCTTATCTATGTTGAGACATAGTAGCTGAAAAATAAATAGCTATGTAGGAGGTTTAACCCCTTCACCCCACAAGCTTGTTTACACCTTCATGACCAGGCCAAATTTTACACTTCTGACCAATGTCTCTTTATGGGGTAATAGCTCCACAGCGCTTTAACGGATCCCACTGATTCTGAGACTGTGTAATAATTATAGGGGATAACTCAGGAGACTCTTTGCGTGGAGCAAGACAACTACAGGACACAGTTTTATAAGTGGTAAAGTCTATATTATCACACGGTGATTCAAACAGGTGCAGAGAGAAAATCAAGTCAACACTTGGTGCAAATATTAAACGCAGCTCAGCAGTCTATAGGAAACTTCAGAGGAAAATGCAATCAAGCAGAAAGTCTATGAAGCACAGTTATTCTTGAGGATACTTGACACGAATAAATCCTTGTCTTAGTCCAGACACAGATAGATATGCTTAATAGGCAGTTCAAATCATATCTTAGCTCAACCAGGGAGGCCTGGTTAATAGTCTCAGGTTATTGCAAAGCAGCAACAGCTTACATGACCAGCAAATGCAGATGGAAGTAAACACGAACAGCAGATGAAGGAGGATTACTGGAAACTTGTGTATGCAGCAGGAACTCGGAGCAGAGTAGCAGGATCACCACACAGGTTCACAGGAGCAGGTGTATAGCCAGGGAGTAATCAGAGGTCAGGAGCTGGACGCAAGGCAGAATTCTCTAGCACAGACTGAAGGCAGGAGACACAGTGCACATGAGACCAAAGACGCCATCTTGAAAAAGGGCAGTAATGCACAAAAGGTAAAAAATGTTCAGAATCCTGACAGACTGTTTTTTTTTTATAACCTATTGATAGTGTTACACTTTGGTTGATATAAATATTACAATTTTCAAACTTTTCATTTTTAAGCCCTTAAATCAGAGTTATGTCACACGATAGTTAATAAATAACATTTCTCACATGTCTACTTTACATCAGCACAATTTTTTAAACTATTTTTTTTGTTATTAACTTAGAATGGTTAAAATTTGACCAGCAATTTCTAATTTTTCCCCAAAATTTACAAAACCTTTTTTTAGGGACCACATCACTCTTGAAGTGATTTTGAGGAGTTTATATGAGAGAAAATACCCATAAGTGACACCATTCTAAAAACTTCACCCCGCAAGGTGCTCAAAACCATTTTCAATAAGTTTATTAACCCTTGCTTCACAGAAACTGAAGCAATGTGGAAAAAATGAACAAAAATTTTCACAAAAATTTTCTTTTAGCAACAAATTTTTTATTTTCACAAGGGTAACAGGAGAAAATGAACCAGAAAAATTCTTGTGCATTTTGTCCTGAGCATGCTGATAACCAATATGTTAAGGAAGACTACTGTTTGGGTGCACGACAGGGCTCAGAAGGGAAGGAGCGCCGTGTGACTTTTTGAACGCAAAATTGGTTAGATTCGAGAGTAGAATTGAACAGCCAATCACAGGGATTGTAGTTGTGGGGGGGGGGGGGGGGCAGAGCCAACCCCATGATGATGACTCCCAGTGCCCTGCTGCAAGATCCAGCAGGCATATTAATGCGATCGTAGCGACTGAGTTGACGTATCCATAAGTCCAAGGTCTATAAGTACTCACCTAGCTGGACATATGGATTCATTCAAGGTTGTGGAGGGGTTAAAACTGCGCATGGAATAGCCAAGCTCTGCTACAAAGGTGAGATTGTGGAAGGCATTTTGTCACAGGTCTTTCACCATGCAAGACTGACAACACCAACCAGGTAGTTATACTGCATCAGAAAGGTCTCTACCAGGCAAAGATTTCAAAGCAGTCTGGTGTTTTAAGATGTACTTTTCAAGCTCTTCTGAAGAAGCATCAAGAAATGGGCAAGGTTGAAGTAGATGCAGTGGTCGATCAAGAAAACTTAGTGCAAAATATGAAAAGCATATCATGCATACTTCCCGTTCATATTGAATATGCCAAGCAATTATATCAGCTCAAAACTGGTAGCAACCAGTGAAACTGGTCTAGACTATGTACGAATGCAGTTTTCTTACTGAAGGGCTGGCGAGTAGGGTTGAGCGAAACGGGTCGATCATTTTCAAAAGTCGCCGACTTTTGGCTAAGTCGGCGTCTCATGAAACCCGATCCGACCCCTGTGCTTGTCGGCCATGCGGTACGCGACTTTCGCGCCAAAGTCGCGTTTCAATGACGCGAAAAGCGCCATTTCTCAGACAATGAAGGTGAACGCAGAGTGTGGGCAGCGTGATGACATAGATCCTGGTCCCCACCATCTTAGAGAAGGGCATTGCAGTGATTGGCTTGCTGTCTGCGGCGTCACAGGGGCTATAAAGGGGCATTCCCGCCGACCGCCATCTTACTGCTGCTCATCTGAGCTTAGGGAGAGGTTGCTGCCGCTTCGTCAGAAGCAGGGATAGCGTTAGGCAGGGTCCACTAACCACCAAACCGCTTGTGCTGTAGCGATTTCCACTGTCCAACACCACCTTCGGTGTGCAGGAACAGTGGAAGCTATTTATTTATTTTTTTTCCTCAGCGCTGTAGCTCATTGGGCTGCCCTAGAAGGCTCCGTGATAGCTGTATTGCTGTGTGTACGCCACTGTGGAAACCAACTGCTTTTTTCAAAGCACATATCCTCTTGTTCCTTTCTGCACAGCTATCTTTTTTGTTTGTCCACACTTTTTATTTAATTTGTGCATCAGTCCACTCCTATTGCTGCCTGCCATACCTGGCTTAGATTACTGCAGGGAGATAGTAATTGTAGGACAGTCCCTGTTTTTTTTTTTTGTTTTTTTTTGTGGGAGATTAAGATTGGCATTTCTGCTACAGTGCCATCCCTGTGTGTGCCATCTCTCACTGAGTGGGCCATAGAAAGCCTATTTATTTTTTCCGTGATTTGTGTTCTAAATTCTACCTCAACACAAAAACACTACATCAATCAGTGGTAGAAAAATATTGGCCTCAGTCAGGGCTTGTGTGCCACTGCTGTGTGTGCTATCTCTCATTCAGTGGG
Source organism: Ranitomeya variabilis (assembly GCF_051348905.1). Lineage (NCBI taxonomy): Eukaryota > Metazoa > Chordata > Amphibia > Anura > Dendrobatidae > Ranitomeya > Ranitomeya variabilis. The sequence continues at coordinate 604,401,738 of NC_135236.1, forward strand.
CTATAGAAAGCCTATTTATTTATTTATTTTTTTTTCTTATTATTTGGTTTCTAAAGTCTCCCTGAAAAAAAAAAAAAAAAAAAAAAAACAGTGGGAGAGTAATATTGCCCTTTCAGCTTGTGTGCCAGTCTTGACTCCTGGGTGTGCCACCTCTCTCTCATTCAGTGGGCCATAGAAAGGCTATTTATTTTTTTGGTTTTTTTAATATTATTTGGTTTCTAAAGTCTCCCTGAAAATAAAAGAAAAAAAAATTAAAAAAACAGTGGGAGAGTAATATTGCCCTTTCAGCTTGTGCGCCAGTCTTGACTCCTGGGTGTGCCACCTCTCTCATTCAGTGGGCCATAGAAAGCCTATTTATTTATTTTTTTTAAATATTATTGGGTTTCTAAAGTCTCCCTTAAAAAACAAAAAATACATAAAAAAACAGTGGGAGAGTAATATTGCCCTTTCAGCTTGTGTGCCAGTCTTGACTCCTGGATGTGCCACCTCTCTCATTCAGTGGGCCATAGAAAGCCTATTTATTTTTTTTTTAAATATTATTGGGTTTCTAAAGTCTCCCTTAAAAAACAAAAAATACATAAAAAAACAGTGGGAGAGTAATATTGCCCTTTCAGCTTGTGCGCCAGTCTTGACTCCTGGGTGTGCCACCTCTCTCATTCAGTGGGCCATAGAAAGCATTTTTTTTTTTCCTTGATTTGTGTTCTAAAATCTACCTCAACACAAAAACACTACATCAATCAGTGGGAGAAAAATATTGGCCTCAGTCAGGGCTTGTGTGCCACTGCTGTGTGTGCTATCTCTCATTCAGTGGGCTATTGAAAACCTATTTATTTATTTATTTTGTTTCTTATTATTTGGTTTCTAAAGTCTCCCTGAAAAAAAAAAAAAAAAAAAAAAACAGTGGGAGAGTAATATTGCCCTTTCAGCTTGTGTGCCAGTCTTGACTCCTGGGTGTGCCACCTCTCTCATTCAGTGGGCCATAGAAAGCCTATTTATTTATTTTTTTTAATATTATTGGGTTTCTAAAGTCTCCCTTAAAAAACAAAAAATACATAAAAAAACAGTGGGAGAGTAATATTGCCCTTTCAGCTTGTGTGCCAGTCTTGACTCCTGGGTGTGCCACCTCTCTCTCTCATTCAGTGGGCCATAGAAAGCCTATTTATTTTTTTTTTAAATATTATTGGGTTTCTAAAGTCTCCCTTAAAAAACAAAAAATACATAAAAAAACAGTGGGAGAGTAATATTGCCCTTTCAGCTTGTGTGCCAGTCTTGACTCCTGGGTGTGCCACCTCTCTCTCTCATTCAGTGGGCCATAGAAAGCCTATTTATTTATTTTTTTAAATATTATTGGGTTTCTAAAGTCTCCCTTAAAAAACAAAAAATACATAAAAAAACAGTGGGAGAGTAATATTGCCCTTTCAGCTTGTGTGCCAGTCTTGACTCCTGGGTGTGCTGTTGTGAATTTGGATTCTGGGCTCCCCCGGTGGCTACTGGTGGAATTGAACTGGTGTCTTCATTTTCTCTGTTCACCTGTTCCCATCAAGATGTGGGAGTCGCTATATAACCTTGCTTCTCTGTTAGTTGCTTGCCGGTCAACAATGTTATCAGAAGCCTCTCTGTGCTTGTTCCTGCTCCTAGACAACTACTAGATAAGTTGGACTCTTGTCCATGTTTGTTTTTGCATTTTTGTTCCAGTTCACAGCTGTAGTTTCGTTACTGTGTCTGGAAAGCTCTTGTGAACAGGAATTGCCACTCTGGTGTTATGAGTTAATGCCAGAGTCTTAAAGTAATTTCTGGATGGTGTTTTGATAGGGTTTTCAGCTGACCATGAAAGTGTCCTTTCTGTCTTCTGCTATGTAGTAAGTGGACCTCAAATTTGCTAAACCTATTTTCATACTACGTTTGTTATTTCTTCTTAATTCACCGCCAATACATGTGGGGGGCCTCTGTCTCCTTTCGGGGTATTTCTCTAGAGGTGAGCTAGGACTAATATTTTCCTCTGCTAGCATTATTTAGTCCTCCGGCTGGTGCTGGGCATCTAGAATCAACGTAGGCATGCTACCCGGCCACTGCTAGTTGTGCGTTAGGTTTAGTTCATGGTCAGCTCAGTTCCCATCTTCCAAGAGCTAGTTCCTATATATACTTATGCTATGATCTCTTGCCATTGAGATCATGACAGTTTGACCGGCCCACTAAAGGGTTAAAATCCTTGGCTGAGAAAGGAGAGAAATAAGAAGTCTGCTGAGATTTTTTTTTTTTTTTTTTTTTTTTTTTCTCTCCTGCTAATCTTTGAATGGCTCTGTATCCACCTGTTTGTAATGGATCTTCAGAGTGTAACTGCAGGTTTGAATAATCTGGCCACGAAGGTACAAAATTTGCAAGATTTTGTGTGTCATGCACCTGTATCTGAGCCGAGAATTCCTTTGCCGGAATTTTTCTCGGGGAATAGATCTGGGTTTCAGAATTTTCGAAATAATTGCAAATTATTTTTGTCCCTGAAATCTCGCTCTGCCGGAGACCCTGCACAGCAGGTCAGGATTGTGATTTCCTTGCTCCGGGGCGACCCTCAAGACTGGGCTTTTTCATTGACACCAGGGGATCCTGCGTTGCTCAATGTGGATGCGTTTTTTCTGGCCTTGGGGTTGCTTTATGACGAACCTCATTTGGAGCTTCAGGCAGAAAAAACTTTGATGTCCCTATCTCAGGGGCAAGATGAAGCGGAAATTTACTGCCAAAGATTCCGTAAATGGTCTGTGCTTACTCAGTGGAATGAGTGCGCCCTGGCGGCGTCTTTCAGAGAGGGTCTCTCTGATGCCATTAAGGATGTTATGGTGGGGTTCCCTGTGCCTGCGGGTCTGAATGAGTCCATGACAATGGCTATTCAGATCGATAGGCGTTTGCGGGAGCGCAAACCAGTGCACCATCTGGCGGTGTCCACTGAGAAGTCGCCAGAGAGTATGCAGTGTGATAGAATTCTGTCCCGAAGCGAGCGGCAGAATTTTAGACGGAAAAATGGGTTGTGTTTCTATTGTGGTGATTCTACTCATGTTATATCAGCATGCTCTAAGCGCACTAAAAAGCTTGGTAAATCTGTTTCCATTTGCACCTTACCGTCTAAGTTTATTCTATCTGTGACCCTGATTTGCTCTTTGTCATCTATTACCACGGACGCCTATGTCGACTCTGGCGCCGCTTTGAGTCTTATGGATTGGTCCTTTGCCAAACGCTGTGGGTATGATTTAGAGCCTTTGGAGACTCCTATTCCTCTGAAGGGGATTGACTCCACCCCATTGGCTAATAATAAACCACAATACTGGACACAAGTAACTATGCGTATTAATCCGGATCACCAGGAGATTATTCGCTTTCTGGTGCTGTATAATCTACATGATGATTTGGTGCTAGGATTGCCTTGGCTGCAATCTCACAACCCAGTCCTCGACTGGAGAGCTATGTCTGTGTTGAGCTGGGGATGTAAGGGGGCTCATGGGGATGTACCTTTGGTTTCCATTTCATCATCTATTCCCTCTGAAATTCCTGAGTTCCTGTCTGATTATCGTGACGTCTTTGAAGAATCCAAGCTTGGTTCATTACCTCCGCACCGAGAGTGCGATTGTGCCATAGATTTAATCCCGGGTAGTAAATACCCAAAGGGTCGTTTATTTAATCTGTCTGTGCCTGAACATGCTGCTATGCGAGAATATATAAAGGAGTCCTTGGAAAAGGGACATATTCGTCCATCGTCATCTCCCTTAGGAGCCGGTTTTTTCTTTGTGTCAAAAAAAGACGGCTCTTTGAGACCATGTATTGATTATCGGCTTTTGAATAAAATCACTGTTAAATATCAATACCCATTGCCGTTGTTGACTGATTTGTTTGCTCGCATAAAGGGGGCCAAGTGGTTCTCTAAGATTGACCTTCGTGGGGCGTATAATTTGGTGCGAATCAGGCAGGGGGATGAGTGGAAAACCGCATTTAATACGCCCGAGGGCCACTTTGAGTATTTAGTTATGCCTTTTGGTCTTTCAAATGCTCCGTCAGTTTTCCAGTCCTTTATGCATGATATTTTTCGCGATTATTTGGATAAATTTATGATTGTGTATCTGGATGATATTCTGATTTTTTCGGATGACTGGGACTCTCATGTCCAGCAAGTCAGGAGGGTTTTTCAGGTTTTGCGGTCTAATTCTTTGTGTGTGAAGGGTTCTAAGTGTGTTTTTGGGGTACAGAGGATTTCCTTTTTGGGATATATTTTTTCTCCCTCTTCCATTGAAATGGATCCTGTCAAGGTTCAAGCTATTTGTGATTGGACGCAGCCCTCTTCTCTTAAGAGTCTTCAGAAATTTTTGGGCTTTGCTAACTTTTATCGTCGATTTATTGCTGGTTTTTCGGATATTGCTAAGCCATTGACCGATTTGACTAAGAAGGGTGCTGATGTTGCTGATTGGTCCCCTGATGCTGTGGAGGCCTTTCGGGAGCTTAAGCACCGTTTTTCCTCTGCCCCTGTGTTGCGTCAGCCTGATGTTGCTCTACCTTTTCAGGTTGAGGTCGACGCTTCTGAGATCGGAGCTGGGGCAGTGTTGTCGCAGAAAAGTTCTGACTGCTCCGTGATGAGGCCTTGTGCCTTCTTTTCCCGTAAATTTTCGCCCGCTGAGCGGAATTATGATGTTGGGAATCGGGAGCTTTTGGCCATGAAGTGGGCTTTTGAGGAGTGGCGCCATTGGCTTGAGGGGGCCAGACATCAGGTGGTGGTATTGACTGACCACAAAAATTTGATTTATCTTGAGACCGCCAGGCGCCTGAATCCTAGACAGGCGCGCTGGTCATTATTTTTCTCTCGGTTTAATTTTGTGGTGTCATACCTACCGGGTTCTAAGAATGTTAAGGCGGATGCCCTTTCTAGGAGTTTTGAGCCTGACTCGCCTGGTAACTCTGAGCCCACAGGTATCCTTAAGGATGGAGTGGTATTGTCAGCCGTTTCTCCAGACCTGCGGCGGGCCTTGCAGGAGTTTCAGGCGGATAGACCGGATCGTTGCCCACCTGATAAACTGTTTGTTCCTGATGATTGGACCAGTAGAGTCATCTCTGAGGTTCATTCTTCCGCGTTGGCAGGTCATCCTGGCATTTTTGGTACCAGGGATTTGGTGGCAAGGTCCTTCTGGTGGCCTTCCCTGTCACGAGATGTGCGAGGCTTTGTGCAGTCTTGTGACGTTTGTGCTCGGGCCAAACCTTGTTGTTCTCGGGCTAGTGGATTGTTGTTGCCCTTGCCTATTCCTAAGAGGCCTTGGACGCACATCTCGATGGATTTTATTTCAGATCTACCTGTTTCTCAGAAGATGTCTGTCATCTGGGTGGTGTGTGACCGTTTCTCTAAGATGGTCCATTTGGTTCCTCTGCCCAAGTTGCCTTCTTCTTCCGAGTTGGTTCCTCTGTTTTTTCAAAATGTTGTTCGTTTGCATGGTATTCCTGAGAATATCGTTTCTGACAGAGGGACCCAATTCGTGTCTAGATTTTGGCGGGCATTCTGTGCTAGGATGGGCATAGATTTATCTTTTTCGTCCGCTTTCCATCCTCAGACGAATGGCCAGACCGAGCGGACTAATCAGACCCTGGAGACATATCTGAGGTGTTTTGTGTCTGCTGACCAGGATGATTGGGTTGCTTTTTTGCCATTGGCGGAGTTCGCTCTCAATAATCGGGCCAGCTCTGCCACTTTGGTGTCCCCGTTTTTCTGTAATTCGGGGTTTCATCCTCGATTTTCCTCTGGTCAGGTGGAATCTTCGGATTGTCCTGGAGTGGATGCTGTGATGGAGAGATTGCATCAGATCTGGGGGCAGGTGGTGGACAATTTGAGGTTGTCCCAGGAGAGGACTCAGCTTTTTGCCAACCGCCACCGTCGTGTTGGTCCTCGGCTTTGTGTTGGGGATTTGGTGTGGTTGTCTACTCGTTTTGTCCCTATGAGGGTCTCTTCTCCTAAATTTAAGCCTCGGTTTATCGGCCCGTATAAGATATTGGAGATTCTTAACCCTGTTTCCTTCCGTTTGGACCTCCCTGCATCCTTTTCTATTCATAACGTTTTTCATCGGTCATTATTGCGCAGGTATGAGGTACCGGTTGTGCCTTCCGTTGAGCCTCCTGCTCCGGTGTTGGTTGAGGGTGAGTTGGAGTACGTTGTGGAGAAAATCTTAGACTCCCGTGTTTCCAGACGGAAACTCCAGTATCTGGTCAAGTGGAAGGGATACGGCCAGGAGGATAATTCTTGGGTGAATGCATCTGATGTTCATGCCTCTGATCTGGTTCGTACCTTTCATAGGGCCCATCCTGATCGCCCTGGTGGTTCTGGTGAGGGTTCGGTGCCCCCTCCTTGAGGGGGGGGTACTGTTGTGAATTTGGATTCTGGGCTCCCCCGGTGGCTACTGGTGGAATTGAACTGGTGTCTTCATTTTCTCTGTTCACCTGTTCCCATCAAGATGTGGGAGTCGCTATATAACCTTGCTTCTCTGTTAGTTGCTTGCCGGTCAACAATGTTATCAGAAGCCTCTCTGTGCTTGTTCCTGCTCCTAGACAACTACTAGATAAGTTGGACTCTTGTCCATGTTTGTTTTTGCATTTTTGTTCCAGTTCACAGCTGTAGTTTCGTTACTGTGTCTGGAAAGCTCTTGTGAACAGGAATTGCCACTCTGGTGTTATGAGTTAATGCCAGAGTCTTAAAGTAATTTCTGGATGGTGTTTTGATAGGGTTTTCAGCTGACCATGAAAGTGTCCTTTCTGTCTTCTGCTATGTAGTAAGTGGACCTCAAATTTGCTAAACCTATTTTCATACTACGTTTGTTATTTCTTCTTAATTCACCGCCAATACATGTGGGGGGCCTCTGTCTCCTTTCGGGGTATTTCTCTAGAGGTGAGCTAGGACTAATATTTTCCTCTGCTAGCATTATTTAGTCCTCCGGCTGGTGCTGGGCATCTAGAATCAATGTAGGCATGCTACCCGGCCACTGCTAGTTGTGCGTTAGGTTTAGTTCATGGTCAGCTCAGTTCCCATCTTCCAAGAGCTAGTTCCTATATATACTTATGCTATGATCTCTTGCCATTGAGATCATGACAGTGTGCCACCTCTCTCATTCAGTGGGCCATAGAAAGCATTTTTTTTTTCCTTGATTTGTGTTCTAAAATCTACCTCAACACAAAAACACTACATCAATCAGTGGGAGAAAAATATTGGCCTCAGTCAGGGCTTGTGTGCCACTGCTGTGTGTGCTATCTCTCATTCAGTGGGCTATAGAAAGCCTATTTATTTATTTATTTTTTTTCTTATTATTTGGTTTCTAAAGTCTCCCTGAAAAAAAAAAAAAAAAAAAAAAAACAGTGGGAGAGTAATATTGCCCTTTCAGCTTGTGTGCCAGTCTTGACTCCTGGGTGTGCCACCTCTCTCATTCAGTGGGCCATAGAAAGCCTATTTATTTTTTTTTTTAAATATTATTGGGTTTCTAAAGTCTCCCTTAAAAAACAAAAAATACATAAAAAAACAGTGGGAGAGTAATATTGCCCTTTCAGCTTGTGTGCCAGTCTTGACTCCTGGGTGTGCCACCTCTCTCTCTCATTCAGTGGGCCATAGAAAGCCTATTTATTTTTTTGGTTTTTTTAATATTATTTGGTTTCTAAAGTCTCCCTGAAAATAAAAAAAACAAAACTTAAAAAAACAGTGGGAGAGTAATATTGCCCTTTCAGCTTGTGTGCCAGTCTTGACTCCTGGGTGTGCCACCTCTCTCTCTCATTCAGTGGGCCATAGAAAGGCTATTTATTTTTTTGGTTTTTTTAATATTATTTGGTTTCTAAAGTCTCCCTGAAAAAAAAAAAAAAAAAAAAAAAAAAACAGTGGGAGAGTAATATTGCCCTTTCAGCTTGTGTGCCAGTCTTGACTCCTGGGTGTGCCACCTCTCTCTCTCATTCAGTGGGCCATAGAAAGGCTATTTATTTTTTTGGTTTTTTTAATATTATTTGGTTTCTAAAGTCTCCCTGAAAATAAAAAAAAACATAAAAAAACAGTGGGAGAGTAATATTGCCCTTTCAGCTTGTGTGCCAGTCTTGACTCCTGGGTGTGCCACCTCTCTCTCATTCAGTGGGCCATAGAAAGCATTTTTTTTTTTTTGGTTTTTTTAATATTATTTGGTTTCTAAAGTCTCCCTGAAAAAAAAAAAAAAAAAAAAAAAAAACAGTGGGAGAGTAATATTGCCCTTTCAGCTTGTGTGCCAGTCTTGACTCCTGGGTGTGCCACCTCTCTCTCTCATTCAGTGGGCCATAGAAAGGCTATTTATTTTTTTGGTTTTTTTAATATTATTTGGTTTCTAAAGTCTCCCTGAAAAAAAAACAAAACATAAAAAAACAGTGGGAGAGTAATATTGCCCTTTCAGCTTGTGTGCCAGTCTTGACTCCTGGGTGTGCCACCTCTCTCTCTCATTCAGTGGGCCATAGAAAGGCTATTTATTTTTTTGTTTTTTTTAATATTATTTGGTTTCTAAAGTCTCCCTGAAAATAAAAAAAAAAAAACTTAAAAAAACAGTGGGAGAGTAATATTGCCCTTTCAGCTTGTGTGCCAGTCTTGACTCCTGGGTGTGCCACCTCTCTCTCTCATTCAGTGGGCCATAGAAAGGCTATTTATTTTTTTGGTTTTTTTAATATTATTTAGTTTCTAAAGTCTCCCTGAAAATAAAAAAAAAAAAACTTAAAAAAACAGTGGGAGAGTAATATTGCCCTTTCAGCTTGTGTGCCAGTCTTGACTCCTGGGTGTGCCACCTCTCTCTCTCATTCAGTGGGCCATAGAAAGGCTATTTATTTTTTTGGTTTTTTTAATATTATTTGGTTTCTAAAGTCTCCCTGAAAAAAAAAAAAAACATAAAAAAACAGTGGGAGAGTAATATTGCCCTTTCAGCTTGTGTGCCAGTCTTGACTCCTGGGTGTGCCACCTCTCTCATTCAGTGGGCCATAGAAAGCCTATTTATTTTTTTTTTTAAATATTATTGGGTTTCTAAAGTCTCCCTTAAAAAACAAAAAATACATAAAAAAACAGTGGGAGAGTAATATTGCCCTTTCAGCTTGTGTGCCAGTCTTGACTCCTGGGTGTGCCACCTCTCTCTCATTCAGTGGGCCATAGAAAGCATTTTTTTTTTTTTCCTTGATTTGTGTTCTAAATTCTACCTCAACACAAAAACACTACATCAATCAGTGGTAGAAAAATATTGGCCTCAGTCAGGGCTTGTGTGCCACTGCTGTGTGTGCTATCTCTCATTCAGTGGGCTATAGAAAGCCTATTTATTTATTTATTTTTTTTCTTATTATTTGGTTTCTAAAGTCTCCCTGAAAAAAAAAAAAAAAAAAAAAAACAGTGGGAGAGTAATATTGCCCTTTCAGCTTGTGTGCCAGTCTTGACTCCTGGGTGTGCCACCTCTCTCATTCAGTGGGCCATAGAAAGCCTATTTTATTTTTTTTTTAAATATTATTGGGTTTCTAAAGTCTCCCTTAAAAAACAAAAAATACATAAAAAAACAGTGGGAGAGTAATATTGCCCTTTCAGCTTGTGTGCCAGTCTTGACTCCTGGGTGTGCCACCTCTCTCTCTCATTCAGTGGGCCATAGAAAGCCTATTTATTTTTTTGGTTATTTTAATATTATTTGGTTTCTAAAGTCTCCCTGAAAAAAAAAAAAAAACAAAACAGTGGGAGAGTAATATTGCCCTTTCAGCTTGTGTGCCAGTCTTGACTCCTGGGTGTGCCACCTCTCTCTCTCATTCAGTGGGCCATAGAAAGGCTATTTATTTTTTTGGTTTTTTTAATATTATTTGGTTTCTAAAGTCTCCCTGAAAAAAAAACAAAACATAAAAAAACAGTGGGAGAGTAATATTGCCCTTTCAGCTTGTGTGCCAGTCTTGACTCCTGGGTGTGCCACCTCTCTCTCTCATTCAGTGGGCCATAGAAAGGCTATTTATTTTTTTGGTTTTTTTAATATTATTTGGTTTCTAAAGTCTCCCTGAAAATAAAAAAAAAAAAACTTAAAAAAACAGTGGGAGAGTAATATTGCCCTTTCAGCTTGTGTGCCAGTCTTGACTCCTGGGTGTGCCACCTCTCTCTCTCATTCAGTGGGCCATAGAAAGGCTATTTATTTTTTTGGTTTTTTTAATATTATTTGGTTTCTAAAGTCTCCCTGAAAATAAAAAAAAAAAAACTTAAAAAAACAGTGGGAGAGTAATATTGCCCTTTCAGCTTGTGTGCCAGTCTTGACTCCTGGGTGTGCCACCTCTCTCTCTCATTCAGTGGGCCATAGAATGGCTATTTATTTTTTTGGTTTTTTTAATATTATTTGGTTTCTAAAGTCTCCCTGAAAAAAAAAAAAAACATAAAAAAACAGTGGGAGAGTAATATTGCCCTTTCAGCTTGTGTGCCAGTCTTGACTCCTGGGTGTGCCACCTCTCTCATTCAGTGGGCCATAGAAAGCCTATTTATTTTTTTTTTTAAATATTATTGGGTTTCTAAAGTCTCCCTTAAAAAACAAAAAATACATAAAAAAACAGTGGGAGAGTAATATTGCCCTTTCAGCTTGTGTGCCAGTCTTGACTCCTGGGTGTGCCACCTCTCTCTCATTCAGTGGGCCATAGAAAGCATTTTTTTTTTTTTTCCTTGATTTGTGTTCTAAAATCTACCTCAACACAAAAACACTACATCAATCAGTGGGAGAAAAATATTGGCCTCAGTCAGGGCTTGTGTGCCACTGCTGTGTGTGCTATCTCTCATTCAGTGGGCTATAGAAAGCCTATTTATTTATTTATTTTTTTTCTTATTATTTGGTTTCTAAAGTCTCCCTGAAAAAAAAAAAAAACATAAAAAAACAGTGGGAGAGTAATATTGCCCTTTCAGCTTGTGTGCCAGTCTTGACTCCTGGGTGTGCCACCTCTCTCCCTCTCATTCAGTGGGCCATAGAAAGCCTATTTATTTATTTTTTTAAATATTATTGGGTTTCTAAAGTCTCCCTTAAAAAACAAAAAATACATAAAAAAACAGTGGGAGAGTAATATTGCCCTTTCAGCTTGTGTGCCAGTCTTGACTCCTGGGTGTGCCACCTCTCTCTCATTCAGTGGGCCATAGAAAGCATTTTTTTTTTTTGGTTTTTTTAATATTATTTGGTTTCTAAAGTCTCCCTGAAAAAAAAAAAAAAAAAAAAAAAAACAGTGGGTGAGTAATATTGCCCTTTCAGCTTGTGTGCCAGTCTTGACTCCTGGGTGTGCCACCTCTCTCTCTCATTCAGTGGGCCATAGAAAGGCTATTTTTTTTTTTGGTTTTTTTAATATTATTTGGTTTCTAAAGTCTCCCTGAAATAAAAAAAAAACTTAAAAAAACAGTGGGAGAGTAATATTGCCCTTTCAGCTTGTGCGCCAGTCTTGACTCCTGGGTGTGCCACCTCTCTCTCTCTAATTGTGGGCCATAGAAAGCCTTTTTTTTTTTTTTTTTTAATATTATTTGGTTTCTAAAGTCTCCCTGAGAAAAAAAAATAAATAAATTAGGTGGGAGATTAATATTGACATTAGTGCTTGAGTGACAGTCCTGCGTGTGTGTCATCTCTGTGATTTTGTGCCACAGAAAACAGAGTGTGTAACATTGTGCCTGATTTTCCTTGTGGTCTCACCAACCTGTTAAGGGATATTGAAATCATACTGAAGTTATAGCTCACCGTGTAAGTTGTTTGACAGCAACAAATAAAGTTACTTTGGTTAAGATTTTAAAACAATGAGGAAGTCTGGTGCAAGAGGTCGTCGTGGGCGTTCATTGTCAGCTGGTAATGATGGTAGTGGTAGTGGAGCATCAGGTGGTCGTGGGGATAAAAATATTCCACCTAAGTCTGGAGCTGTGGAGCCAGTTTCGTCGTCAGGCTACACAAGGCCTCGAACGCTCTCTTTTCTGGGAGTAGGAAAACCGCTTTTAAAGGCGGAGCAGCAACAGCAAGTTTTGGCTTACATTGCAGACTCAGCCTCTAGCTCTTTTGCCTCCTCTTCCGAAACTGGTAAATGTAAAAGCAGCGCGTCGCTTGTGGATGTTCACGGTCAGGGACAAGTCGCTTCCTTGTCCTCCTCAGCAAAAACTACAACAAGAGAGAAGGATGCAGCAGGCGACACAACGGGTCACTCCATGGAGCTCTTTACACATACCGTCCCTGGCTTAGAAAGTGAAACATTTAACAGGCCATGCCCATTACAAGTATATTCTGACATGGAGTGCACTGATGCACAGCCACAGCCAGAGTACTATGCTGCTCCTTTGACTCAGACCACCACATTGCCCTCTCAGGGTACAGATCCACAATCAGACCCTGATGAGACTATGTTGCCCCGCCACGAACGCTATACCACCGACCGACACAGTGACACAGACGAAGTTGCACACGAGGTCGAGGATGAGGTAATAGATGACCCAGTTATTGACCCCGATTGGCAGCCATTGGGGGAACAGGGTGCAGGCGGCAGTAGTTCAGAAGCGGAGGTGGAGGAGGGGCCGCAGCAGGCATCAACATCGCAACAGGTTCCATCTGCCGGGCCCGTATCTGGCCCAAAACGCGTGTCAAAGCCAAAACCTGTTGGAGGACAGCGTGGCCATCCGGTTAAAGCTCAGTCTGCAATCCCTGAAAAGGGATCCGAGTCTAGGAAGAGTGCAGTCTGGCATTTTTTTAAACAACATCCAACTGATCAGCGCAAAGTCATCTGTCAAAAATGTTCAACTAGCTTAAGCAGAGGTCAGAATCTGAAAAGTCTAAATACTAGTTGCATGCATAGACACTTAACCACCATGCATTTTCAAGCCTGGACTAACTACCAAACGTCCCTTAAGGTTGTAGCACCCTCGGCCAATGAAGCTAGTCAGCAACGCAACATCCCTTCCGTCACTGTAAGGCCACCATTTTCCGCACCACCGGCAGTATCTGTGCAGGTTTCTTTGCCAGCCAAAAGCAGTCAGGGTCAGGGAACCACCAGTTTTGTAGGAGGAAATATTGCATCTAGGGCACCGGCGGAAACAATACCGTCTCCAACCGTCTCTCAGTCTGCCATGTACACCGGCACACCCGAAAGTTCCACGATCTCCAGCTCTCCAGTCCAGCTCACCCTACATGAGACTCTGGTTAGAAAAAGGAAGTACTTATCCTCGCATCCGCGTACACAGGGTTTTAACGCCCACATAGCTAGACTAATCTCGTTAGAGATGATGCCCTACCGGTTAGTTGAAAGCGAAGCTTTCAAAGCCCTGATGGAGTACGCTGAACCACGATACGAGCTACCCAGTCGACACTTTTTTTCCAGAAAAGCCATCCCAGCCCTGCACCAGCATGTTAAACAGCGCATCGTCCATGCACTTAGGCAATCTGTGAGTACAAAGGTGCACCTGACTACAGATGCATGGACCAGTAGGCATGGCCAGGGACGTTATGTGTCCATCACGGCACACTGGGTGAATGTGGTGGATGCAGGGTCCACAGGCGACATCAATTTAGGGACAGTTGTGCCTAGCCCACGGTCTAGGAAACAGTTGGCTGTAGGCGTTCGCACCCCCTCCTCCTCCTCCTCCTCGTCCTCCTGCAGAAGCTACAGCTCTTCCACAGAACGCAGTCTGCCAACCACTCCATCGGCAGATGACACTGTTGCACACCAGTTGTCCCATTATGGGCCAGCTACTGCCAAGCGTCAGCAGGCTGTATTGGCTATGAAGTGTTTGGGCGACAACAGACACACCGCGGAAGTTCTATCCGAGTTCTTGCAACAAGAAACGCAGTCGTGGCTGGGCACAGTAGATCTTGAGGCAGGCAAGGTAGTGAGTGATAACGAAAGGAATTTCATGGCTGCCATCTCCCTTTCCCAACTGAAACACATTCCTTGCCTGGCTCACACCTTAAACCTGGTGGTGCAGTGCTTATTGAAAACTTATCCTGGGTTCTCCGACCTGCTCCTCAAAGTGCGTGCACTTTGTTCACATATCCGACGTTCGCCTGTACACGCCAGCCGTATGCAGACCTATCAGCGGTCTTTGAACCTTCCCCAGCATCGCCTAATCATAGACGTTTCAACAACGTGGAACTCAACACTGCACATGCTTCAGAGACTGTGCGAACAGAGGCGTGCTGTTATTTATTTGTGGGAGGATACACGGGCAGGCAGTAGGATGGCAGACATGGAGTTGTCAGGTGTGCAGTGGTCTAAGATACAAGACATGTGTCAAGTCCTTCAGTGTTTTGAGGAATGCACACGGCTGGTTAGTGCAGACAACGCCGTAATAAGCATGAGCATCCCCCTAATGCGTCTGCTGATGCAGAGTTTGACGCACATAAAGGAGCAGGCGTCTGCACCAGAGGAAGAGGAAAGCCTTGATGACAGTCAGCCATTGTCTGGTCAGGGCAGTGTACAGGACGAGGTAGCGGGCGAAGAGGAGGTGGAGGACGAGGAGGATGATGGGGATGAGTATATTTTTAATGCCGAACCTTTCCCGGGGGCACAGGAAATTGGTTGCGTGTCACGGCCGGGTTCTGGTTTTTTGAGGGACACAAGTGACGTAGATTTGCCTGCAACTGCCCCTCAACCAATCACAACCGGAGATTTGACAACTGGAACTTTGGCCCACATGGCGGATTATGCCTTACGTATCCTAAAAAGGGACACACACATAACGAAAATGATGAACGATGACGATTACTGGTTGGCCTGCCTCCTTGATCCACGCTATAAAGGCAAATTGCAAAATATTATGCCACATGAGAACTTGGAACTAATATTAGCAACCAAACAATCAACTCTTGTTGACCGTTTGCTTCAGGCATTCCCAGCACACAGCGCACGTGATCGTTCTCACACGAGCTCCAGGGGGCAGCAGACTAGGAGTGTTAGGGGTGCACACATCAGAAGTGGCGTTGGACAGAGGGGTTTTCTGACCAGGTTGTGGAGTGATTTTGCTATGACCGCAGACAGGACAGGTACTGCTGCATCAATTGAAAGTGACAGGAGACAACATTTGTCCAGTATGGTTACTAACTATTTTTCATCCCTTATCGATGTTCTCCCTCAACCGTCATTCCCATTTGATTACTGGGCCTCCAAATTAGACACCTGGCCAGAATTGGCAGAATATGCATTGCAGGAGCTTGCTTGCCCGGCAGCAAGTGTCCTATCAGAAAGAGTATTCAGTGCTGCAGGTTCAATATTAACCGAAAAAAGGACTCGTCTGGCTACCCAAAATGTTGACGATCTAACATTCATTAAAATGAACCACAACTGGATTTCGAAATCTTTTGCCCCACCTTGCCCGGCCGACACCTAGCTTTCCTATGAAAAGCTCTTGCCTGTGAATTACTTTTCTAATGTCTAATTTGCTGCAGCTGATTGTACAGCATACGACATGTTTACACCTCCCTAAATGGCAAAACTCCCCACACGGGGCCGTGGTATCGCGACTTGGCGCAAGCACCCGTGAGACTGCTGTTTGTCTGAAGAGGTGGGTGTGCTCGCTTTTGGTTGACGGCATTGCTACTGGGTCCCTCATAGTACAATGTAGTGTCTCTGGCGGTGGTGGTGCGCACCCAACGTCAGACACACCGTTGTAACATGAGGGGCCCTGGGGCGGTCCCGCCGGCCTCAAGAGAGTTCCCCCCTACCCCAGCTCAAAATGTGCTCTACCACGTGCAAAATTATGTCGCACAGCTCCACCAATCTTTAGTCTATTCGCTGACATCATTCAATGTCTGGCACTGACAATACAAATTTGTAGACATCTATGATGCAACTTAAAGTAGTCTGTGTCTGTGTCCTATATTGGCACCATTAAATAGTTACTGCCAAATTACTATGTCAGAAACTCAGTAGATGAGCCCACCCCTGTACCTAAGTATGCCACCTTTTTTTTTGTTTTGGTTGTTTTGCGAGACATTAACATCTATTTATATTTTGGGAGTACTGGGACAGACACTCCTTGCACTACTCCTCCACTCACCACCAAGCTGCCTGTGTATCCATGTAACCGCTGTAAAGCTGCCATGAGCCTATTGTTTGTTATTTTAGGCCTTTGATAGCCTGTCTGCGGTCCCTACTTTAAATACTCCTCCACTCACCACCAAGCTGCCTGCCCGTGTATCCATGTAACCGATGTAAAACTGCCATGAGTCTATTGTTTGTTATTTTAGGCCTTTGATAGCCTGTCTGCGGTCCCTACTTTAAATACTCCTCCACTCACCACCAAGCTGCCTGCCCGTGTATCCATGTAACCGATGTAAAGCTGCCATGAGCCTATTGTTTGTTATTTTAGGCCTTTGATAGCCTGTCTGCGGTCCCTACTTTAAATACTCCTCCACTCATCACCAGCTGCCTGCCCGTGTATCCATGTAACCGCTGTAAAACTGCCATGAACCTATTGTTTGTTATTTTAGGCCTTTGATAGCCTGTCTGCGGTCCCTACTTTAAATACTCCTCCACTCACCACCAAGCTGCCTGCCCGTGTATCCATGTAACCGATGTAAAGCTGCCATGAGCCTATTGTTTGTTATTTTAGGCCTTTGATAGCCTGTCTGCGGTCCCTACTTTAAATACTCCTCCACTCATCACCAGCTGCCTGCCCGTGTATCCATGTAACCGCTGTAAAACTGCCATGAGCCTATTGTTTGTTATTTTAGGCCTTTGATAGCCTGTCTGCGGTCCCTACTTTAAATACTCATCCACTCATCACCAGCTGCCTGCCCGTGTATCCATGTAACCGCTGTAAAACTGCCATGAGCCTATTGTTTGTTATTTTAGGCCTTTGATAGCCTGTCTGCGGTCCCTACTTTAAATACTCCTCCACTCATCACCAGCTGCATGCCCGTGTATCCATGTAACCGCTGTAAAACTGCCATGAGCCTATTGTTTGTTATTTTAGGCCTTTGATAGCCTGTCTGCGGTCCCTACTTTAAATACTCCTCCACTCATCACCAGCTGCCTGCCCGTGTATCCATGTAACCGCTGTAAAACTGCCATGAGCCTATTGTTTGTTATTTTAGGCCTTTGATAGCCTGTCTGCGGTCCCTACTTTAAATACTCCTCCACTGACCACCAAGCTGCCTGCCCGTGTATCCATGTAACCGCTGTAAAACTGCCATGAGCCTATTGTTTGTTATTTTAGGCCTTTGATAGCCTGTCTGCGGTCCCTACTTTAAATACTCCTCCACTGACCACCAAGCTGCCTGCCCGTGTATCCATGTAACCGCTGTAAAACTGCCATGAGCCTATTGTTTGTTATTTTAGGCCTTTGATAGCCTGTCTGCGGTCCCTACTTTAAATACTCCTCCACTGACCACCAAGCTGCCTGCCCGTGTATCCATGTAACCGCTGTAAAACTGCCATGAGCCTATTGTTTGTTATTTTAGGCCTTTGATAGCCTGTCTGCGGTCCCTACTTTAAATACTCCTCCACTGACCACCAAGCTGCCTGCCCGTGTATCCATGTAACCGATGTAAAACTGCCATGAGCCTATTGTTTGTTATTTTAGGCCTTTGATAGCCTGTCTGCGGTCCCTACTTTAAATACTCCTACACTCACCACCAAGCTGCCTGTGTATCCATGTAACCGATGTAAAACTGCAGTATTTTGCTTATAAAAAAGAAAATACTGGAGAGATATCAAATGCAGACATTTTAACATTAAAAACAAAAACACATACAACAAAAAACTGGTACAGTACAAAAATTGGCCACCAGCTACAAAAACTTTCTCCTGCAAGTAGTTAACTGAAAGGTTTTTTTCCATTGAAAACACAGATATGGCATCCACCGAGTGTTGTCCTGTCGCGTCTTCTTTATATTATTGCCAAGAAGCTGCAACTGAATAAAGCTGAGCTTCTACCTTCTGCCTCTTATTAACTGCTTTTTTTTAAAAAAATTGTCCACCAGCTACAAAAAATTGCTCCTGCAAGTAGTTAACTGAAAGGTTTTTTTCCATTGAAAACACAGATATGGCATCCACCGAGTGTTGTCCTGTCGCGTCTTCTTTATATTATTGCCAAGAAGCTGCAACTGAATAAAGCTGAGCTTCTACCTTCTGCCTCTTATTAACTGCTTTTTTTTTTATAAAATTGGCTGTTCCGGCCTACTAAAGGTGTCTGTCTGCCCCTGCCTGGTGTTGTCCTCAACTGAATAAAGCTGAGCTTCAACCTTCTGTTCCAAATTACCATTTCTAAAAATGCCATTGGCTGTTCCGGCCTACTAAAGGTGTCTGTCTGCCCCTGCCTGGTGTTGTCCTCAACTGAATAAAGCTGAGCTTCAACCTTCTGTTCCAAATTACCATTTCTAAAAATGCCATTGGCTGTTCCGGCCTACTAAAGGTGTCTGTCTGCCCCTGCCTGGTGTTGTCCTCAACTGAATAAAGCTGAGCTTCTACCTTCTGTTCCAAATTACCATTTCTAAAAATGCCATTGGCTGTTCCGGCCTACTAAAGGTGTCTGTCTGCCCCTGCCTGGTGTTGTCCTCAACTGAATAAAGCTGAGCTTCTACCTTCTGTTCCAAATTACCATTTTTAAAAATGCCATTGGCTGTTCCGGCCTACTAAAGGTGTCTGTCTGCCCCTGCCTGGTGTTGTCCTCAACTGAATAAAGCTGAGCTTCTACCTTCTGCCTCTTACTAACTGCTGTTTTTTTTAAAAATTGGCTGTTCCGGCCTACTAAAGGTGTCTGTCTGCCCCTGCCTGGTGTTGTCCTCAACTGAATAAAGCTGAGCTTCAACCTTCTGTTCCAAATTACCATTTCTAAAAATGCCATTGGCTGTTCCGGCCTACTAAAGGTGTCTGTCTGCCCCTGCCTGGTGTTGTCCTCAACTGAATAAAGCTGAGCTTCTACCTTCTGTTCCAAATTACCATTTTTAAAAATGCCATTGGCTGTTCCGGCCTACTAAAGGTGTCTGTCTGCCCCTGCCTGGTGTTGTCCTCAACTGAATAAAGCTGAGCTTCTACCTTCTGCCTCTTACTAACTGCTGTTTTTTTAAAAAATTGGCTGTTCCGGCCTACTAAAGGTGTCTGTCTGCCCCTGCCTGGTGTTGTCCTCAACTGAATAAAGCTGAGCTTCAACCTTCTGTTCCAAATTACCATTTCTAAAAATGCCATTGGCTGTTCCGGCCTACTAAAGGTGTCTGTCTGCCCCTGCCTGGTGTTGTCCTCAACTGAATAAAGCTGAGCTTCTACCTTCTGTTCCAAATTACCATTTTTAAAAATGCCATTGGCTGTTCCGGCCTACTAAAGGTGTCTGTCTGCCCCTGCCTGGTGTTGTCCTCAACTGAATAAAGCTGAGCTTCTACCTTCTGTTCCAAATTACCATTTCTAAAAATGCCATTGGCTGTTCCGGCCTACTAAAGGTGTCTGTCTGCCCCTGCCTGGTGTTGTCCTCAACTGAATAAAGCTGAGCTTCAACCTTCTGTTCCAAATTACCATTTCTAAAAATGCCATTGGCTGTTCCGGCCTACTAAAGGTGTCTGTCTGCCCCTGCCTGGTGTTGTCCTCAACTGAATAAAGCTGAGCTTCTACCTTCTGTTCCAAATTACCATTTTTAAAAATGCCGTTGGCTGTTCCGGCCTACTAAAGGTGTCTGTCTGCCCCTGCCTGGTGTTGTCCTCAACTGAATAAAGCTGAGCTTCTACCTTCTGTTCCAAATTACCATTTCTAAAAATGCCATTGGCTGTTCCGGCCTACTAAAGGTGTCTGTCTGCCCCTGCCTGGTGTTGTCCTCAACTGAATAAAGCTGAGCTTCTACCTTCTGTTCCAAATTACCATTTTTAAAAATGCCATTGGCTGTTCCGGCCTACTAAAGGTGTCTGTCTGCCCCTGCCTGGTGTTGTCCTCAACTGAATAAAGCTGAGCTTCTACCTTCTGCCTCTTACTAACTGCTGTTTTTTTAAAAAATTGGCTGTTCCGGCCTACTAAAGGTGTCTGTCTGCCCCTGCCTGGTGTTGTCCTCAACTGAATAAAGCTGAGCTTCAACCTTCTGTTCCAAATTACCATTTCTAAAAATGCCATTGGCTGTTCCGGCCTACTAAAGGTGTCTGTCTGCCCCTGCCTGGTGTTGTCCTCAACTGAATAAAGCTGAGCTTCTACCTTCTGTTCCAAATTACCATTTTTAAAAATGCCATTGGCTGTTCCGGCCTACTAAAGGTGTCTGTCTGCCCCTGCCTGGTGTTGTCCTCAACTGAATAAAGCTGAGCTTCAACCTTCTGTTCCAAATTACCATTTCTAAAAATGCCATTGGCTGTTCCGGCCTACTAAAGGTGTCTGTCTGCCCCTGCCTGGTGTTGTCCTCAACTGAATAAAGCTGAGCTTCAACCTTCTGTTCCAAATTACCATTTCTAAAAATGCCATTGGCTGTTCCGGCCTACTAAAGGTGTCTGTCTGCCCCTGCCTGGTGTTGTCCTCAACTGAATAAAGCTGAGCTTCTACCTTCTGTTCCAAATTACCATTTTTAAAAATGCCATTGGCTGTTCCGGCCTACTAAAGGTGTCTGTCTGCCCCTGCCTGGTGTTGTCCTCAACTGAATAAAGCTGAGCTTCTACCTTCTGTTCCAAATTACCATTTTTAAAAATGCCATTGGCTGTTCCGGCCTACTAAAGGTGTCTGTCTGCCCCTGCCTGGTGTTGTCCTCAACTGAATAAAGCTGAGCTTCTACCTTCTGTTCCAAATTACCATTTCTAAAAATGCCATTGGCTGTTCCGGCCTACTAAAGGTGTCTGTCTGCCCCTGCCTGGTGTTGTCCTCAACTGAATAAAGCTGAGCTTCTACCTTCGGTTCCAAATTACCATTTTTAAAAATGCCATTGGCTGTTCCGGCCTACTAAAGGTGTCTGTCTGCCCCTGCCTGGTGTTGTCCTCAACTGAATAAAGCTGAGCTTCTACCTTCTGCCTCTTACTAACTGCTGTTTTTTTAAAAAATTGGCTGTTCCGGCCTACTAAAGGTGTCTGTCTGCCCCTGCCTGGTGTTGTCCTCAACTGAATAAAGCTGAGCTTCAACCTTCTGTTCCAAATTACCATTTCTAAAAATGCCATTGGCTGTTCCGGCCTACTAAAGGTGTCTGTCTGCCCCTGCCTGGTGTTGTCCTCAACTGAATAAAGCTGAGCTTCTACCTTCTGTTCCAAATTACCATTTTTAAAAATGCCATTGGCTGTTCCGGCCTACTAAAGGTGTCTGTCTGCCCCTGCCTGGTGTTGTCCTCAACTGAATAAAGCTGAGCTTCTACCTTCTGCCTCTTACTAACTGCTGTTTTTTTAAAAAATTGGCTGTTCCGGCCTACTAAAGGTGTCTGTCTGCCCCTGCCTGGTGTTGTCCTCAACTGAATAAAGCTGAGCTTCAACCTTCTGTTCCAAATTACCATTTCTAAAAATGCCATTGGCTGTTCCGGCCTACTAAAGGTGTCTGTCTGCCCCTGCCTGGTGTTGTCCTCAACTGAATAAAGCTGAGCTTCTACCTTCTGTTCCAAATTACCATTTTTAAAAATGCCATTGGCTGTTCCGGCCTACTAAAGGTGTCTGTCTGCCCCTGCCTGGTGTTGTCCTCAACTGAATAAAGCTGAGCTTCTACCTTCTGTTCCAAATTACCATTTCTAAAAATGCCATTGGCTGTTCCGGCCTACTAAAGGTGTCTGTCTGCCCCTGCCTGGTGTTGTCCTCAACTGAATAAAGCTGAGCTTCAACCTTCTGTTCCAAATTACCATTTCTAAAAATGCCATTGGCTGTTCCGGCCTACTAAAGGTGTCTGTCTGCCCCTGCCTGGTGTTGTCCTCAACTGAATAAAGCTGAGCTTCTACCTTCTGTTCCAAATTACCATTTTTAAAAATGCCATTGGCTGTTCCGGCCTACTAAAGGTGTCTGTCTGCCCCTGCCTGGTGTTGTCCTCAACTGAATAAAGCTGAGCTTCTACCTTCTGTTCCAAATTACCATTTCTAAAAATGCCATTGGCTGTTCCGGCCTACTAAAGGTGTCTGTCTGCCCCTGCCTGGTGTTGTCCTCAACTGAATAAAGCTGAGCTTCTACCTTCTGTTCCAAATTACCATTTTTAAAAATGCCATTGGCTGTTCCGGCCTACTAAAGGTGTCTGTCTGCCCCTGCCTGGTGTTGTCCTCAACTGAATAAAGCTGAGCTTCAACCTTCAGTTCCAAATTACCATTTTTAAAAATGCAATTGGCTGTTCCGGCCTACTAAAGGTGTCTGTCTGCCCCTGCCTGGTGTTGTCCTCAACTGAATAAAGCTGAGCTTCTACCTTCTGCCTCTTACTAACTGCTGTTTTTTTAAAAAATTGGCTGTTCCGGCCTACTAAAGGTGTCTGTCTGCCCCTGCCTGGTGTTGTCCTCAACTGAACAAAGCTGAGCTTCCACATTCTGGCTTTCGCCCTATACTATCAGATATTAAACTGCATTTGGCCTACTAGTGTGGTTATGCCCTTGAAACAGTGTCTGCTGCTCTTGGGTTTGCTACTCCACTGAACAAAGCAATGCCGCCTGTTTAGTCCTGTTACCAATTTTGAACTGCATTTAGCCTACTTTATTCTTTGGCCCTATATCTGTTTCCTCCTCATCCTGCCCATTGCCCAGCCACTGCTAGATGAGTCTGCTGGTACATTGACCTAGACCACTACATTCCCCTTATACTCTACACAGCCAGAATCTGACCCTGCTGAAAGTAAGGTTCCCCTTCCCGCATGTTATACCACCTTACACAGGGACAGAGAGGAAGGTGCAGATGAAAGTGCAGGTTCCTTCATCAGGTGGGGGGGCATACTCGTTGGCGACGTCACTGGCACAGGGCCCCTCAGAGTACGCAAAAGTGTCGCTGCTGGTGGGAGGCGCCCCCGCCATGCAAACACACATCGCTGTACTTTGAGGGGCCCTGTGCCAGTGCCAATGCGAACGAGTGGGCCCCCCCTGCTTGCTCAGGATCACAGCACTTGCAACGTTGAAATACTTACCTTTCCCTGCAACACCGCCGTGACGTAGTCCGCATTTCCTGGGCCCACGAAAAACTTGAGCCGGCCCTACTCCCCCCACAACTTTTGCCAAATGACCCCCAATTCCCTATGCCCAACTATTATTATAAAGTTAATTAAGATTGACAAGCTTCAGAAACAAGAATGGATGTTTTTGGCATTAAAATGGGCACTGTAGGTGTTTTCCTGGCCTCCACTCACTGCCGACTATGCTTCCCCATTGACTTGCATTGGGTTTCGTGTTTCGGTCGATCCCCGACTTTTAGCGATAATCGGCCGACTGCACTCGACTCGACTCTGGACAAAATCGGGTTTCACAAAACCCGACTCGATCTTAAAAAAATGAAAGTCGCTCAACTCTACTGGCGAGTATACAATATTGAGTGTCTGCAGGCAACAGTGAAGCATGGTGGAGGTTCATTGAAAATTTGGGGCTGTATTTCAGTAAATGAAATTTGGAATTTAGTCCAAATTAATGGTTTCCTCAATGCTGAGATATACAGACAGATACTTCTTCATTATTCAGTAACATCAGGGAAGTGCCTCTGTTACACCTAGCGATGGCGCAAGTGGATTTGTGGACCCACTGTGCCAGAGGATAGGGCTTGTCTAGGCATAACTAAGCAGCTACCTGATGTTCACTGAAGCTCCTTATGGTGGAGACAGACTGGGCTGCAGGTAGCAACCAGGTACCACTCCTAGGTAGATCCCGGTACTGCAGCTACTGACCCAAGGCGTCAGTTCGCTGACATGGACCAGGGCTATATTCAGACACACCTGTCTAGGATACCGAATCAGGGACAGGCTGTGCATAGACTGGGGGAAAATGGCACTAGATTTTACAAAAAAAAAGGGGTTAAAAACGCCCAACGAGTATATTAGCCATAAAATGTAGCTTTATCACAAACTCATATTAAATATTTACACAATTTCATTATATAACACATAGAGTGTCACGCAATGGTGCCGGGATCAAAACCAAGTATTACTACACATAGTACTGTGCCTCAATCATCAGTAACAAGGTGCTGCATGAGCTACTCAAATAGACAGTACAGGCACTAAGAAACAAGTTAAAGTAAGACTATGCACTTACTAGAAATTAAGTGTAGTTGATCCCTGCCACCCCAACACATGTTTCCTCGCAACTTCTTCAGGAGGCGTGTGTTGGGGTAGGAGTGATCATATTTTATAAGGAACATCAGCCTATCAGAATCAATATAAAGTTCACATGACCACGGCTAATACGGAAAATCTGTGTGGCAGGGGAGACGTGCCCTTCGTGCGGCGCATGCGCTGTCGTTCTCTCCCATTCATGTGGATGCTCCGGTTCGCAGCCGATGGAACGCAGACACAGAGCGCCGTCATGGAGATGGCGCATGCGCAGGATCTCCCGTGGGCCGTTCGCCCGAGCTCCGATGGGATGCCGACTGCGCATGCGCTCTGGGATAAGTAACAGAGGAGAGCAGCACTAAGCTGGATTTCATGAGGAGACCCATTATGTAAATATGAAAAGAAACTATGTTGAAAATAACTAATAAACAAAGTACACTCCAGATTTTTGATCTTCCTAAAGAATGTTTTAAAGTTATATTGTACAAATATTAAATAAAGTAAAAAAAGGTGCTTTTTATGCAGTATAATGCATATAAAGTAGCAGGCTTGCTGCCAGCAATCAAATCTACATAAGCATGGGAATTAAAATGAAGATGTGCAGAAGACAAAGTGCTTATGCAAATAGTGTAAACATAGGAATAAAGTGACTGCATTGAAACGTATGGACTAAATCCATAAGGTGCATAAAGGAGCATATAAGATGCATTAGATATCAATACTGAATTTGAATAAGTGACACCCAGTACGACTACATTAAAACTAAGTGCTCAAAGACATTAATAGAAAAATAATATCCAGTTTCCAATAGGAAAACTGGAAGTGCCCATTACTTAATCTAAAATGAAATTTATCAAAGGCTGAAGGCTAGTAATATAAATAACCCTGATATTCAGCACTACATAGTTATGCACTAGTCAATCATATTATTTATATCCCTATGCTCACATAGCGAAACAATATTTAAATAGGGAGTAAACTTTGTACAAGTGAAAAAATATATACAAATAAAAATAAATATAAAAAATAAATCAAAAGGCAAAAAATAAATAGAGGTGAAAACTAATAAATAAAAATAAATCTAAGTCCAATGTAAAAGTACAATGAAGGGCCAGGAACCTCCAGTTCTTCCGGATATGATTCTTCATAAGTGCCACTCCTCATTCTCCTTCAAGCGAACAATTGTTCATTGTGTCTATCCACTCACAGCCATCCATACCAGCAACGGAAAATTCATAAAGGGAACTATTAGAATAAAATGAGAAATATGAGACTCTGATGCTTGTTTACCAACCACATTAGCCAAAATAGAATAGATAGATAATTAAATAAAATAAAAAATAAATATAAATATTTATTACATGAGTAAAAACAATACCTAATAAAACACCCCAACCGCTAAAAAATGATACCCTATTACAAAAAGGACCCAAACCCCAAATTTTCATTTAATCTCATTGGGGCCACAGCAATCAGTCTATAGATCCAACGACTCTCTACCCTTGATAGGCTCTTAAAAAGATCACACCCCTGGGGCCCAATATCACCTGATCTATAGCTTTAATCCATAGCTTACTTGAATTGCAGTTGTGGAATATTTGGAAATGCTTTGGAAGAGTCTTCAACTGCTCATTTTCCTTGGCTGTCTCAGCTTTATCAATATCCCTAATATGTTCCCTAACACGAGCTCTCAATTCTCTTGTTGTCATTCCTATAGATAATTTATTACAGGGACAGTCAGCAGAGTAAATGACACCCTTAGGGTACTGTCACACTCTGCAACTTTCCAACGATCACGACCAGCGATACGACCTGGCCGTGATCGTTGGAAAGTCGTTGTGTGGTCGCTGGAGAGCTGTCACACAGACCGCTCTCCAGCGACCAACGATGCCGAGGTCCCGGGTAACCAGGGTAAACATCGGGTTACTAAGCGCAGGGCCGCGCTTAGTAACCCGATGTTTACCCTGGTTACCAGCGTAAAAGTAAAAAAAAAAAAAACGTACATACTCACATTCCGGTGTCCTTCAGGTCCCTTGCCGTCTGCTTCCCGCTCTGACTGAGTGCCGCCGTAAAGTGAAAGCAGATCACAGCAGTGACGTCACCGCTGTGATCTGCTCTTACTTTCCGTCCGGCAGTCAGTCAGAGCTGGAAGCAGACGGCTAGGGACCTGAAGGACACCGGAATGTGAGTATGTACGGTTTGTTTTTTTTTACTTTTACGCTGGTAACCACGGTAAACATCGGGTTACTAAGCGCGGCCCTGCTCTTAGTAACCTGATGTTTACACTGGTTACAAGCGAACGCATCGCTGGATCGCTGTCACACACAACGATCCAGCGATGACAGCGGGAGATCCAGCGACGAAATAAAGTTTCAAACGATCTGCTACGACGTACGATTCTCAGCGGGGTCCATGATCACAGTAGCGTGTCAGACACTGCGATATCGTATGGATATCGCTGGAACGTCACGGATCGTACCGTCGTAGCGATCAAAGTGCCACTGTGTGACAGTACCCTTAGAAGTACAAGTAAGATGGTGTAGGATTTTGTAGGTGTGCCGTTTGAATCACTGAATTCTTTGCTCTTGATAAGGTTATGACAGGCCTTACAGAAGGAACAGGGAAAAATCCTTTAGAAAGATTGATTTGCGATTTCTTTCCCCAGGGAAATAATGACTTCTAACTAGAAGATCCCGTAAATTTTTTTGATCTTTTAGCTGTAATAGCTGGTCTGGCTGGGACGATCTGTTTCAAGATATGGTCTATCTTAAGGACATTCCAATGTTTATTAATTATACCTGTTAGCTGATCCCATTGTTTGTTAAACGGGGTAATGAGTCTGACTTGTGACTTCGTTTTCTCAGGGAAGGCAGAGTTCTTGAAAAGTAATTGATTGCCAGTTACATTTCTTGACCGCTGATAGCCATTGTGTATTTGGCAGTGGCCATAACCCCGGAATCTTTGGTAAAAAATCTTTGGCTTGTCTAGAAAAGGCTTCCTCTCTAGAACAGATTCTTTTAATTCTCAGATGTTGACTTACTGTAATGCTGTGAATAGTTGATTTGGTGTGTAACAGTGAGTTCGTCACAGTCGGTTTTCGGTACACATCAGTATTTATATGTCCATCGGCAGATACTGCAAAAGCAATATCTAGAAAATTAAGTTGTTTTCCATGAGAATATGTCAATTTGATGTTTAACTCTTTTTTATTCAGAGT
Organism: Ranitomeya variabilis; assembly: GCF_051348905.1. Lineage (NCBI taxonomy): Eukaryota > Metazoa > Chordata > Amphibia > Anura > Dendrobatidae > Ranitomeya > Ranitomeya variabilis. The sequence goes on from NC_135236.1 coordinate 604,429,066, forward strand.
ATTCATGAATTGATCCAGCTGCTCAATAGATCCCTCCCAGATGAACAGGATATCATCAATATAACGTATCCAATGGTGCATCCTGTTCACCTGGTCAACTGGATTTGTCTGGAAGATCCGCCTTTCCCATGCACCCAGAAAAATGTTAGCATACGAAGGGGTACAAGCTGCCCCCATAGCAGTGCCTTGTGTTTGCAGAAAGATTTGGTTATTGAAAATAATGCAGGTGTGCGTAAGTATGAATTCTAATAGTCTCATTAACAACTCAATGCCCTATCAAGACTGCTAATTTCCAAAAACTAAGTAACCTCGTCTATTCCATCTGGGTACCTAATTGACGTATATAAACTCTACGTCGGCTGCACTGGGACCAGGGGACTTCGAGAACAGGACTGGCACCAGGGGATAATGTTAAGGATGCTGGCTGCGCCAGGATGAAGGATTTGGTTCAGGACACTGGGCGCACCGGGACCAGGGGAGCAAGTTCAGGCTCTGGCTGCACATGGGCCGGGAGAGAAGATTCAGGCTCTGGCTGCACATGGACCATGGTAGCAGGTTCAGGCTCTGGCTGTACACAGACCACCAGGGAAGCAGGTTCAGGACCCTGGCGCACATGGACAAGGCATTTAAGTTCAGGACACTGGCCACACTAGGACCAGGGATCAGAACATGGGCCACACTGGCAAAAGTGTTACAGTCTGATTGGCTCCAAATCTATTCTGCAGCAGGACAACAACCCCAAACATGCAGCTGATATCAAGGAAGAACAAAAGAGTTCTGAAAGTGATGATATGGCCTCAGGGCCATGACGAGTGGTAGGCAGAGTAGGCGCATGCTTAGGGCATTGTCTCCTGCCTCCCCGAGGAGAGTGATCTTTGGGGAGAAAACAAAAGTGACATAGCTGAATGCTTGCGGCAGTCCTGCATCTTCCTCTGGCCGCAGACATTCAGCACAGTGGGCTTGGGAAAACAGGGAAGCAGTGTCCAGTCACTGACACCACTCACCCCTCTCTCTGCCTGCGCCCAGGCTGTCTCTCCATCCCTGCACTCAAATGTATTCGCATCTGAAAAGCCGGAATACAATTGCTGTCAGCGTCACCCAGGACAGGAGCAGATTAGCTGTAATCCGCTTTCTGACCTGCCGGGAACTCTTACAGAACGCAGGTCACTTCCAGCCTGCCCACTGTTGGAGTCTTTGCATGCAGAGGATGTTGGATGGTGCGATACAGTGACATCTTGCCATTCAGTGTCCACTGCTGTACAGGAAAGAAGAGGAGACTGCGGCCGCAGTGTACAGGGACCCAGGAATAGGCGAGTATAAGCCTTTTTTTATATTTAAGATATTTTGCCAATGAAAGGGATACATATGAGGGGCTGGCTATGGAAGACATAAGAGGAGCTGGCTATGGGAGACATAAGAGGCGCTGGCTATGGGGTACATAAGATGGGCTGGATGTGAGGAACATAAGAGGTACTGGCTATGGGGGATGTAAGAGAAGCTGGCTATGAGGGACATACATGTAAGGAGGTGAAACACAAGAAGAGTCTGGGGGCGGTTACTGTCATGTTCCCAATGGCAGGGAATTAAACACATAACACGGGCAAAAACAGGACGAGCTCTAGGGTGATGGAACCTGAGCTGACCGCGATCCTGAACCTCAACACTCAACTAACAGCAGCCGGGGAACGTTCCTGGGGGGACTCTAGACGTCTCGCGCCAGCCGGAGATCTAGCTACCCCTATCAGAAGAATCACAGACCTATCTTGCCTCCAGAGAAATATTCCCACAGAAATAGCAGCCCCCCACATATAATGACAGTGAAATGAGAGGAAGGCACAAACGTAGTTATGAAAACAGATTCAGCAAAATGAGGCCCGCTTAAGCTAGATAGCAGAGGATACAAAAGGTGAACTGCGCGGTCAGCTTAAAACCCTTCAAAATACCATCCTGAAATTACTTGAACTCATGTGCCAACTCATGGTACATGAGTGGTAATTTCAGCCCACTAGAGCAACCAGCAGCAGAGAATTACATATCTGCAAGCTGGACTAAAAACATGAAAGCAAACATGAAACAGGGAAATCCAGACTTAGCTTGTCTTGAAGGCCTAGGAGCAGGTAGCAAAGGTAACAGAGACACACTGATACATTGATAGCCGGCAAGGGAATGACAGGAAAGCCAGGTTAAATAGGAAACACCCAGCCTCTGATGGACAGGTGGAAACCAGAGACCGCAACCCACCAAAGTCACCCAGTACCAGTTGTAACCACCAGAGGGAGCCCAAAAACAGAATCCACAACAGTACCCCCCCCTTGAGGAGGGGTCACAGAACCCTCACGAGAACCCCCAGGGCGATCAGGATGAGCTCTATGGAAGGCGCGGACCAAATCAGTCGCATGAACATCAGAGGCGACCACCCAGGAATTATCCTCCTGACCATAACCCTTCCACTTAACCAAATACTGGAGTTTACGTCTGGAAACACGAGAATCCAAGATCTTCTCAACAACATACTCCAATTCTCCCTCCACCAGCACCGGAGCAGGAGGCTCAACCGAAGGAACAACGGGCACCTCATACCTCCGCAATAACGACCGATGGAACACATTATGAATAGCAAACGATGCTGGGAGATCCAAACGAAAAGATACAGGGTTAAGAATCTCCAAGATCTTATAAGGACCGATGAACCAAGGCTTGAACTTAGGAGAAGAGACCTTCATAGGGACAAAACGAGAAGACAACCACACCAAGTCCCCAACAAGAAGTCGGGGACCCACGCGGCGACGGCGATTAGCAAACTGCTGAGTCTTCTCCTGAGACAACTTCAAATTGTCCACCACCTGATTCCAAATCTGATGTAGCCTGTCCACCACCACGTCCACTCCAGAACAATCCGAAGGCTCCACCTGACCAGAGGAAAAACGAGGATGTAACCCCGAATTACAAAAGAAAGGAGAAACCAAAGTAGCAGAACTAGCCCGATTATTAAGGGCAAATTCGGCCAGTGGCAAAAAGGCAACCCAGTCATCTTGATCAGCAGAAACAAAACACCTTAAATAAGTTTCCAAGGTCTGATTAGTTCGCTCCGTCTGGCCATTCGTCTGTGGATGGAATGCAGACGAGAAAGACAAATCAATGCCCATCTTAGCACAAAACGTCCGCCAAAATCTAGACACAAACTGGGATCCCCTGTCAGAAACGATATTCGCCGGAATCCCATGCAAACGAACCACGTTCTGAAAAAATAAAGGGACCAACTCAGAGGAGGAAGGCAACTTAGGCAAGGGTACCAAATGAACCATCTTAGAAAAGCGGTCACACACAACCCAGATAACGGACATTTTCTGTGAGACAGGGAGATCTGAAATAAAATCCATGGAAATGTGCGTCCAAGGCCTCTTCGGGATAGGCAAGGATAACAACAACCCACTGGCCCGAGAACAGCAAGGCTTAGCCCGAGCACACACTTCACAAGACTGCACAAAGGTGCGCACATCCCTTGACAAGGAAGGCCACCAAAAAGACCTGGCCACCAAGTCTCTAGTACCAAATATTCCAGGATGACCAGCCAACACAGAAGAATGGACCTCGGAGATGACTCTACTGGTCCAATCATCCGGAACAAACAGTCTTTCTGGTGGACAACGATCAGGTTTATCTGCCTGAAACTCCTGCAATGCACGTCGCAAGTCTGGGGAGACGGCGGACAATATTACCCCATCCCTAAGGATACCAGTAGGCCCAAAGTCTCCAGGAGAGTCAGGCACAAAACTCCTGGAAAGAGCATCTGCCTTCACATTCTTTGAACCTGGCAGGTATGAAACCACAAAATTGAAACGAGAAAAAAAACAACGACCAACGAGCCTGTCTAGGATTCAGACGCCTGGCAGACTCAAGGTAAATCAGATTTTTGTGATCAGTCAAGACCACCACACGATGTCTAGCACCCTCAAGCCAATGACGCCACTCCTCAAATGCCCACTTCATGGCCAAAAGCTCCCGATTACCCACATCATAATTGCGCTCGGCGGGCGAGAATTTTCTAGAAAAGAACGCACATGGCTTCATCACCGAGCCATCGGAACTTCTCTGTGACAAAACCGCCCCCGCTCCAATCTCGGAAGCATCAACCTCAACCTGAAAAGGAAGTGAAACATCTGGTTGACATAACACAGGAGCAGAAGAAAACCGGCGCTTAAGTTCCTGAAAGGCCTCCACAGCCGTAGGAGACCAATTAGCAACATCAGCACCCTTTTTAGTCAAATCAGTCAAAGGTTTAACAACACTGGAAAAATTAGTAATGAACCGACGATAAAAATTAGCAAAACCCAAGAACTTCTGAAGACTCTTAACAGATGTAGGTTGTGTCCAGTCACAAATCGCCTGAACCTTAACGGGATCCATCTCAATAGTAGAAGGAGAAAAAATGTACCCCAAAAAAGAAATCTTCTGGACTCCGAAGAGACATTTTGAGCCCTTCACAAACAGAGAATTGGCCCGCAGGACTTGAAACACCTTCCTGACCTGTAGAACATGAGACTCCCAGTCATCAGAAAACACCAAAATATCATCCAAATACACAATCATAAACTTATCCAGATATTCACGGAAAATATTGTGCATAAAGGACTGAAAGACTGAAGGAGCATTAGAAAGTCCAAAAGGCATTACCAAATACTCAAAATGGCCCTCAGGCGTATTAAATGCGGTTTTCCACTCATCACCCTGCTTTATCCGCACAAGATTATATGCACCGCGAAGATCTATCTTAGTGAACCACCTAGCCCCCTTAATGCGAGCAAACAAATCAGTCAATAATGGCAATGGATACTGATATTTGACTGTAATCTTATTCAGAAGGCGATAATCTATACAAGGCCTCAGGGAACCATCTTTTTTTGCCACGAAAAAAAAACCTGCTCCCAGAGGGGACGAAGATGGACGAATATGTCCCTTTTCCAAGGACTCCTTAATATAATTCCGCATAGCAGTATGCTCTGGCACTGACAGATTAAATAAACGACCCTTAGGGAACTTACTGCCAGGAATTAATTCTATAGCACAGTCACAATCCCTATGAGGAGGGAGCGAATTGAGCTTAGGCTCCTCAAAAACATCCCGATAGTCAGACAAAAACGCAGGGACCTCAGAAGGAGTAGATGAAGCGACTGAAATCAGAGGTGCATCATCATGAACCCCCTGACATCCCCAGCTTAACACAGACATAGTTTTCCAATCCAGGACTGGATTATGAGTTTGTAACCATGGCAGACCAAGCACTAGTACATCATGTAAATTATACAGTACAAGGAAGCGACTCACCTCCTGATGAACGGGAGTCATGCGCATGGTCACTTGTGTCCAGTACTGCGGTTTATTCATAGCCAATGGTGTAGAGTCAATTCCCTTCAAAGGAATAGGAACTTCCAGAGGCTCCAGACTAAAACCGCAGCGTTTGGCAAATGACCAATCCATAAGACTCAGGGCAGCGCACGAATCCACATAGGCATCGACGGAAATGGATGACAGTGAACAAATCAGAGTTACAGACAAAATGAACTTAGACTGCAGAGTACTAATGGCAAAAGATTTATCAACCTTTTTTGTGCGTTTAGAGCATGCTGATATAACATGAGCTGAATCACCACAATAAAAACACAATCCATTTTTCCGCCTATAATTTTGCCGTTCACTTCTGGACTGAATTCTATCACATTGCATAGTCTCAGGTGCCTGTTCAGAAGACACCGCCAACTGGTGCACAGGTTTGCGCTCCCGTAAACGCCGATCAATCTGAATGGCCATAGCCATAGACTCATTCAGACCTGTAGGCGCAGGGAACCCCACCATAATATCCTTAATGGCCTCAGAAAGACCATCTCTGAAGTTTGCAGCCAGGGCGCACTCATTCCACTCAGTAAGCACCGACCATTTCCGAAATTTTTGACAATATACTTCCGCTTCATCATGCCCCTGAGAGAGGGCTAATAAAGCCTTTTCAGCCTGAATCTCCAGGTTAGGTTCCTCATAGAGCAATCCCAGTGCCAGAAAAAACGCATCCACACTGAGCAATGCAGGATCCCCTGGTGCCAATGCAAATGCCCAATTCTGAGGGTCGCCCCGCAGGAAAGATATTACAATCTTGACCTGCTGAACAGGGTCTCCAGAGGAGCGAGATTTCAAAGAAAGAAACAATTTGCAATTGTTCCTGAAATTCAGGAAGGTAGATCTATCTCCAGAAAAAAACTCTGGAATAGGAATTCTAGGTTCAGACATAGGAGTGTGAACAACAAAATCCTGTATGTTTTGAACTTTTGCAGCAAGATTATTCAGGCTGGAAGCCAAACTCTGGACATCCATGTTAAACAGCTAAGGTCAGAGCCATTCAAGGGTTAAGAGGAGGTAAGAAGCAGCTAGACAGCAATTAAGGGCTAGGCAGCAAAACTCTGAGGGAAAAAAAAAAAAACATTTCCCTTCAACACTTCTTTTTCTCCTGCTTCAGCCCAAACAATTAACACTTTGTGGGCCGGCTATACTGTCATGTTCCCAATGGCAGGGAATTAAACACATAACACGGGCAAAAACAAAACGAGCTCTAGGGTGATGGAACCTGAGCTGACCGCGATCCTGAACCTCAACACTCAACTAACAGCAGCCGGGGAACGTTCCTGGGGGGGACTCGCGCCAGCCAGAGATCTAGCTACCCCTATCAGAAGAATCACAGACCTATCTTGCCTCCAGAGAAATATTCCCACAGAAATAGCAGCCCCCACATATAATGACGGTGAAATGAGAGGAAGGCACAAACGTAGTTATGAAAACAGATTCAGCAAAATGAGGTCCGCTTAAGCTAGATAGCAGAGGATACAAAAGGTGAACTGCGCGGTCAGCTTAAAACCCTTCAAAATACCATCCTGAAATTACTTGAACTCATGTGCCAACTCATGGTACATGAGTGGTAATTTCAGCCCACTAGAGCAACCAGCAGCAGAGAATTACATATCTGCAAGCTGGACTAAAAACATGAAACGACACCAAAAACAAAACACCTTCACATCAGGGCCATATACTGAAAGTTATATATAAATTTTTTATTGATTTAAAAACAACAACATATGTAGCATATAAAATAGGGGGTGGTAGCCACCAGTGCAGAAGCAATGGTGGGTCACATACAGGCAGCAACCTCAATAGACACAAAAATAAAGTAACAGGGAGTAGTTTATGGCAGAGCATATATAGCAATGGTTATAAGACAAGTGTCTAAATATTCCTTCAGCATATAGTGTAATAAATACATACACATTTAAGATATAGCACAATGCCCATGGGCCAAATTAAGCAGCTGAGAACAGTTTGACAGAAACACTCACATATCACATAAGTATAGCGTCTAAATGCTGGTATAGTTACCGAGAGGAAGAACCCAAGGACCCACCACACCCGACTGCGCGGTCAGCTTAAAACCCTTCAAAATACCATCCTGAAATTACTTGAACTCATGTGCCAACTCATGGTACATGAGTGGTAATTTCAGCCCACTAGAGCAACCAGCAGCAGAGAATTACATATCTGCAAGCTGGACTAAAAACATGAAAGCAAACATGAAACAGGGAAATCCAGACTTAGCTTGTCTTGAAGGCCTAGGAGCAGGTAGCAAAGGTAACAGAGACACACTGATACATTGATAGCCGGCAAGGGAATGACAGGAAAGCCAGGTTAAATAGGAAACACCCAGCCTCTGATGGACAGGTGGAAACCAGAGACCGAAACCCACCAAAGTCACCCAGTACCAGTTGTAACCACCAGAGGGAGCCCAAAAACAGAATCCACAACAGGTTACCTTCTCAGCTCTGTGCCTGGAACCATTGATCTGTGATGCAGGTTCCCCAGGGGGCAGACTTAGAGACTGGGACAGGAAGGAAGTCGGGCAGAGAGCGGGAAAGGCACGTGCTCAAGCAACAGAGCAGCGTGAGCAGCGGTCTGAGCAAGGTGCAGCTGCGCTCCGGGAAAGAGAGAAAGCTCCCGATCAGAGGACAAATACAGGGAGATTGCCCAAAAAGACTGCAGCTTGTGAGTACATGAAAGCGGACTCTGCTGTGACTGGAGAGGGGCGCTTTGAGACCCATGTAGAGACATTGGCCCGTGTAGAGACTGTGACCCCCTGGCACCCACGGTATCAGTACAGAGACTGTGATTCCTGGTGAGAGACTTAACATTGCAGAGACCCTGTTTCCTGGCTGTGCTGTAAAAGCTAAAGACTCAGAGCCTGTGCATATCCCATCAAGTCCCGAAACCCCAGGCAGCGGGCTCCTAGAGACTACTCAGCCCACGGACAACAGAGGGACGACAAGTGCCGCTGTTTCTTGGCGCCTACGTTGGAGAAGACGACCATTCAAGCAAGTCCTCATCAGACTGAAGTCTCAAGAAATCTTGCTTACTTCGGTTACATTGTTTCACTCCCATATTTTTATTGCTAGTTATTTTCCATTGCTTCCTTCCTGCGAGAAGAACCTGATTCCTGTTATTAAACCCCTCAACTGTTGGTCTGTCTGTTCCGTGGTGACATACTCAGTACCTGCATACTATTACATTTGGCGTAGTCGGCAGGATGTCACACTGTAGCGCGGACTGGGCAGACCAAGCAGCTGGGGAAGTTCCCAGGTCTAGCATTTCCCTGGGAGCCATGTTGAACAATTTGCCAAGGTTCACTAGGAACAATGTAATGCTGACGGAGCGTATCCGGGGAATGATGAGGATGCATCCCATGACACCAGCCCTGGAGGCAGAAATTGCATTGATGGCCCTGGAGGGGGAGGCACGGGATTCTGTCATGCAGGTCCCCCCTGGGAGAGAGATACCCTGGACAAAGTGCTGCACATACTTGAGGAGACGCATGGGGACCTCACTGACGTAGGGGAACTTCGCATGCGACTGTTTCACCGGGTACTATGGGAGGGGGAGACCGTGACCCAATTCATGAATGCCCTACAAGAGCTTCACACTGCTATCAGATGAAAGGACGGTGTAGGGGTTGGGTCAGTTGATGTGGTGCTCAGAGATCAGGTGGTGATGGGACTGCATGATGCAATGATGAAACAGGCACTGCGAGAGTGCATGCGAGTAAAGCCAGACATGACTTTCTCTGAGGTTGGCAGTGAGGCGCGTGTGCGAGAACAAGAACAGGGAGTGACGGGGCTGGTGGGAAGGGTGCAGAGTGGGGAGGTAACCACCACCGCAGACAATATCCCCCAGTGGGTGGAGGACCTGAGAATGGAGATTAGACAGGTCCGTGAAGAAATGGCGGCCTCCAGAAGAACTCTGTCAGAAGGGCCAGGCCCCCTGGTGTGAGACAGAGAAGCTGCCCCCTGGAGGGAGGGTGAAACTACCAGGAGGAGAAGCCCTCTTACATGCTACATTTGTGGAGAATCTGGCCACATTGCTCGATGGTGTCGCCGGTGGAGCCGACCATCCCCGCGCCCGCCTTTAAACTAGGTGGCTCTGAGCTCGAGGGGCACTGCTCAGAGCGTGAAGAACAGAGGAGAAGTAGTAAAAGTCCCCACAGCCTTGTTTCCACGTGCCCTCTGGTCTGGGCAGAAATCAATGGAAGAGCAGTGCGGTGCTTGATAGACACCGGCTCACAAGTGACCACCATGCCTGAGAGATATTTCTGCCGTCACTTCACAGAGGCGCTACTGCCCGAATGGGGCCCTGTGATCAAACTTATAGCGGCCAATTACTTGCCCATCCCGGTCGCAGGGGTGGTATGGATGAACATAGAGGACTGCGGAAAAGACCTCGGGAGAAGAGGAGTGGTACTGGTGGATGGAGAGGTAGCTAAAGACCATACCATGACCCTGGGCATGAATGTGTTAAAAGACCTCGGAAGCCTGGTTTTCAATGAGTCCCCGGAACAGTTCCTGCAACAATGGAGCAACCAAACCCCCCAGAGAAGGGTCTTTCAACAACTGATACGGACTCTCCGCCTCAGTCAATCGAGTGTTGCCCCCTGGGCAGACGGTGGTTCCCTGCCTATACGGGCTGGCATCCCGCTGGAAGGGGTAAAAATCCAAATTGAGCCCAGCAGAGCTGACCAGCTGCCGTCAGGAATATTGGTCGCACGGTCCCTGGTTACCGTGCGGGATGGAACTGTCCTTGTGCGCTGCATAAACTTGGGGGAGACAGATACAACTTTGCCCCCTAGAAGTGAAGTCGCTCAAGTCCTGGGCCTCCCAGATGAGTTCGTCCCAACTGAGGCGGTACAGCTGACCGCAAGGCCAGAAGATCCGTGGCTGGTGACCGTCAGAGCGGAGGCAGCTCCGGACCCCAGATTACTGCAAGAAGGGCAACAGATACTGGAACGCATGAGGGCGGAGCTCTCAGAACTTACTCCGCAGCAGGTACCTCAGGTGGAAGCCGTATTGGGGAAATTTCAGAAGGCGTTCACCAAAGATGAAGATGACTTTGGACGTACCACGGCTATCACCCACGAGATACCCACCGGGGATGCGGCACCAATCCGGGAACGGTACAGCCAAATACCCCCAAAGATGTACCAGGAGGTGAAGGGAATGCTGTCACACATGCTGAAGAAGGGAGTTATACGCGGGAGTCAGAGCCCGTGGGCTGCCCCTATAGTCTTGGTGAGAAAGAAAGATGGGTCCTTGCGGTTCTGTGTGGACTATCGCCGGCTCAATGCTTGCACAGTGCAGGACTCATACCCACTGCCCAGGATAGAGGAGTCCCTGACGGCACTAGGGAATGCCAGATATTTCTCCACGTTAGACTTGGCCAGCGGGTACTGGCAGGTGCCCATGTCTGAGCAAGACCGAGCCAAGACGGCTTTCATCCTTCCGATGGGACTGTATGAGTTCGACCGGATGTCCTTCGGCCTAGCAAACGCCCCAGGAACATTTCAGCGACTCATGGAGAGATGTCTGGGAGACCTGAACTTTGAAGCCACTTTGATCTACTTGGATGATATCATTGTCTTTGCCCCCACCTTTGAGGAGCATCTGCAGAGACTAGAGAAAGTTCTGAGTCAGCTACAGAAGTATGGCTTGAAAGTGAAACCCCAGAAATGTCACCTCTTCCGTACCGAGATTGAATACTTGGGACACGTTGTCTCTGCTGAGGGGGTGAGGCCTGTTATGACCCCAATGGCAGAGGGTCCCGGGAATCAATACCAAGTCTGCAAACACAAAAAACCAGCTCATAGGGCAGTGGTAACTGGGCTGACCATATATCTAATCCTAGCACCACAAATAGAAGTAGCCGGGGAACGTGCCTATGTTGGTTCTAGACGTCTCGCGCCAGCCGGAGAACTAACTAACCCTAGAAGGGAAAAGAAAGACCTTTCTTGCCTCCAGAGAAAAGACCCCAAAAGTTGGATACAAGCCCCCAACAAATAATAACGGTGAGGTAAGAGGAAAAGACAAACATAAGAATGAGCTAGGTATTTAGCAAAGAGAGGCCCACTAGCTAATAGCAGAATATAGTAAGATGACTTATATGGTCAGCAAAAACCCTATTAAAATATCCAGGCTGGATATTCAAGAACCCCCGAACCGTCTAACGGCCGGGGGGAGAACACCAGCCCCCTAGAGCTTCCAGCAAGGTCAGAAATCACATTTAGTACAAGCTGGACTGTCGGGACCACACTCAGTCGGAGAAGCCTTTGGAAGTGGGGAATCACCAGAAATAATACACAAGACACGTCTCGTATAGTATATCACTGGGAAGTCTCTGAAGCACGCCTGCCTTCAAGGTGCTATCCCCTCTTTATATAGTTGTACAGGTAGTTTCAGTGGTTATACAAGTTTTGCTTGTTTAAACAAAGAGAGAAAAGAGAAGACAAAAAAAAACAGTTTTGGCTATGTGATAGTTTCACAACAAACAAAACAGTACAGTTTCGCCTAAGTGGCAGTTTCACAAACAAAAAATAGGATTTCACACTATAGCTAAAATGTCCTTGAATGGACAGGTCAATATTGATCACAAATTCTTTTTGGTTTATTGAGATAACCATATTTGTTCCGCTCTTCACAATCCCCCCTTTGACATATTCCATTCAAAACATTGTCATATAGACGATTATTTTAGTCATTCTTTTTGTGATATTACAAAAAAAAAAAAAAAATACTTTATATTCTCGCATCCATTACACAAAATTTATTTGTGCATACCGAGATACCCTTGAGTACAACCTTGAATAATACATATATAATTACAATAACTATAACTGTATGTATTAGGCTTTGCATAATCCCGGTAACCCACCCACCGATCCCCCTGAACCAATTGGCCGGGTTAAGAAAAGAAAAGGTATCTGACCACCAGCTATCCTTATTTTGGTCATTGTCTTTGTCATACTGATCCCTGAGTCGTTGTACGTCTTCTAATTTAAATCTCATACTCATAGTACTATTCGGGTCTATATAATGACAGCAGGTGGGTCCGATGATTTGACACATACCCCCTTGTGAGCCAGTTAGGTAATCCAATACCAGGGTATGTTGGTTAGTAACTATTATAAGCTGATTCTGTACAGCTATACTAGTATTTAATATGTCCAATATATCCCAAATCTGGTCATCTAGATAATCCGTGGCTCTAACTAATTTATCCCACATCTGTGTTAACATAGGATAAATAAAAATGGTACTAGCAATTTTGTTGGGAATTCCCATTTGTACTATACGTGTCCTCCCTGAGGGACGTGGTGAGTTATCTGCAGCTCTTTTATACAGTGTGTGCTTGGGCACGGCTTGCATATTCACTTGTTTGTTCGAAATTATGAAAGTAGCCGGGGTTAGGCGTCCTAATGTACAAGTACCCTTTATACCTACAGGAAGCCATTTATATGCTCCTTCTCCGCATATCCAAAATGTACCCTCAGGCAGATCCCACAAAGCTGAGTGCTGCAATACCAATCTGTGAGCCAAATCCACAAAACTAGATACATTCTGAAGCATACACCAAGAGGGTTTTTGTCCCAAGGGGCTACAGTACCCGGCTGCGGGATTCCCACATACATGCATTCCGTTGACATACTCATCGGATTCATTACAAACCAGGTTCCCCGGCTTACTTGTACAACTGTTTGCATCACCTTGGGGGAACAACTCGGAATGTTCCCATTTTCTATTATGTATGTACCTTTCCAATACTGTAGGTTTGAAAGCATCAGAGGAAGGGGTGGTTGTACTGAAACTGAGCTGTAGATTTTCAGTGGGGACCTGTCCTAAATCAGTTAATCCAGTCTTATTCCTAGGTACCCATGCTCCTCCTCTGAGTGCTAAATATTGTAAGTTGCCTATTTTTCCTGTAAGATTGCCCTGCCACCAAGGAAATTCTACTCATCCCACAACTGGTATGGCGATTGTAGTATTCCATAGTCTAGTATTGCCAGGTTGGTTGTTGGCCAGGTTGTCTGAACAATTAGGCCAAGCGAATATTTCTTCAGCTGACACGGGAACTGCTAGAAAAGGTATACTTGTGGCTGATACTGGTGAATGGGTACAGATCCAACAATCTGCCAGGGGTTGCGTATTATTTAACAAATCATGCACTAATTTTCTATGATGTTGTACGAATCTATTGTTCAAAGGGGCTAGAGAATTCAATCTTTCCCATGCCTCCGTTGAGGTTAACATTATTAACATCAATATCATGAGTCTTATACTGCTTTTTTGCAATGGCTTGCATGTATCCATGATGCCTTTCCTTCAAGCTTGACTGCTGTTGGAGTTGTTAACAGGACTTGGAAAGGTCCGTCAAATCTCGGTTCCAGAGTCTTTCTGGTGTGTCTTTTCACGTAGATTTGATCACCAGGTTCCAACTTGTGGCCTCCTTCGAGATTTTCTGGATCTGGAAGGGAAGCAAAAACTTGCGAATGCACTTTAGTTAAACGTTTTTGTAATTCTTGTACATAAGCAGTTAAAGTCTCAGTATTCAACATCAGTTGTTGTGGAAAATAACAACCCAAATTTGCTGCTCTACCAAAAAGAATCTCATGTGGTGACAGCTTAGCCTTCCCCCTTGGGGCGTTTCGGATGGAATACAGGGCAAGTGGTAGACACTCGGTCCAAGGCTTTCCTGTTTCTGCCATGGCCTTCTGGATTTTTAATTTTATTGTTCCATTTAATCTTTCCACTTTACCTGAACTCTGTGGGTGATACGGAGTGTGAAACTGGTTTTCTACTCCCAACATTTTCATAACATTCTGGAATATTTCTCCAGTAAAATGGGTACCCCTATCTGACTCGATCACCTCAGGCATGCCGTAACGGGGTATCAGTTCATGTGCTATTTTAATGGCAGTAGTTTTTGCTGAGGCTTTACGAACTGGATAAGCCTCTGGCCACCCTGAGAACATGTCCACACACACAAGCACATATTCGTATCCATTGTACCTAGGAAGCTGGATGTAGTCGATCTGGAGTCTTTGAAAGGGATACAGTGGTCTTACATGATGCTTGGTTGGGGTTTTAATGGTCTGACCTGGATTGTGTGCCAGGCATATAGCGCATGCAGCACACATGTTCCGAGCGAAATTACCAAAGCCTGGAGCCAACCACCTCTCTTTTACCTTGAGCGTCATACCGTTTGCCGATACATGCGTAGGTAGGTGGAGGTCACTCACCACTGCGGGGTACCAGGCTCTGGGTAAACACAACAAAGTTCCTTTTTTCCATAATCCTTGCTGATCTTCTGCCCCTTTTTTCTGCCACTGCCCTCGTTCTTCGTCGTCTACCTGTTTCTGAGCTTCCTTCAATCTCTCCTCATCATCTTCAGAGCTATCTAGTGTGTGGGCATGATGTAAGGGTTTACGTGCTGCCTGTTTTGCTGCTTTGTCGGCTTTATCGTTACCCCTGGCTTCCTCGGTGTCGAGTCTCACATGTGCAGCTACCTTTATCACCGCTATTTCTTTAGTTTCTTGTGCTGCCTCCAGAATCTGTCTAATGAGGGAGGCATGTTTAACAGGTTGGCCTGAAGCAGTCATATAACCTCTGGCTCTCCATATTACGCCAAAATCGAAAATAATGCCATGTGCATATCTAGAATCAGTGTATATGTTTGCTGTCTGATCTTTGGCTATTTTTAGAGCTTCAACTAATGCCGTAAGTTCTGCTTCTTGTGCAGACTGATTAGCAGGGAGAGGTTCTGCTTTCAGCACTTCATGCTGAGTTACTACCGCATAACCTGTATGAAATTGTCCATTCATATCTGCATATCTACTGCCATCTATGAAAAGTTCAAATGTAGCATTACAGAGTGGCTTGTCACGTACATTACGTAAGCCCTGAGTCTCTTGTTCCATTAATTGTACACAATCATGCATTGACTCTGATGGGTCAAAGGAGTTGGAGAGTGCAGTTTCCTCAGGTATGGTACCCCCCTCAGACTCTAAAGGGAGCAAAGACGCGAGATTAAGAGTCTGAACCCTGGCAAAGGAAATGTTGGGCGGCAGTAGTATGTTGCTCCCGTATCTATCAGAAAAGGTACATTTTTACCCTCAACCTCAACTTGTATTATTGGTCTTCTAGAAGGAAGAGAGACCTGCATAACCTTCAGTCATTCTGAGCTGTCTGTTTGATCAGGCGCTGGGTTATTTATCCTATTTTTTTTTGGTACAAAGGTTCCTGAATCTATATCTGCTTTTCTCTTCCTACATTCCCTTTGGAAATGTCCTGGCTTCTTACAGTAATGACAAGTAAACTTTTGATTAGCAGAGCCAGTATTAGCCTGTGCAATTCTTACTGGCTTAGAATTTTCTCTTAAGTCCATTTCTATCCCTACAGCTTTCTGTCTAGCCAGGTGTGGGTCTTCCAAGGTTCTCCAATCAGGGGTTGCAGCCTTAAGTTTTTCCTTCACTTTTGGAGACAATCCATCTATAAAGGTTTTTGTAACTAACCTCATCATTCCTGAAGCGGTTAGATCCATGCCTTCATCTCTGAAATTATTTTCTACACTTAGATAATATTCGTCTACTGATTGTCCAGATTTCTGAGCCACCACTCCCGTTGTTCCTCTCTGCCTCTGTTTTTCCCTCATGAAAACCATTAAGTGATCTACAAATTGCGTACCTGATTCTATCGTTTGTAAGGCACCATCTCCTGCCTGGGGCCTATGTACCTGTAGATTTGCTAATAGCTCCTGGAAGAGTCCAGGAGTCATTTTCATTCTACATAATTCTTCTCCATCTGCCCAAACTCCAGCGTGAGTCTGCATAATTTGCTGTATATATTGTGCAAATCTAAATGGACACTGGGTGGGATCTGGTGCGTTATGCAAGAGAGACATGCCTTCAGCGGGGGACCAAGGGAAATATTGTCGAGTTTGGTGATATCTAGTTCCCATTACTCCGTCAGCACCAGGTTCCCTAAAGGGTCTTGGTACTACCCTAACAGGGGCAAGTACAGCGCCATGTCTAGGTGTACCACAGGCTAGGCAATCATTTCTCCAGTCTGGATTTTGTTGTCCACAGTGCGGACATACCCATCCTCCTGGTCCGGCTAAACTTTGAGGTGGTGTTTGGAGAAAAGATGGGGCATGTGGGTTAAGGTATGGGGGTGGGGTGTTCTTATATTCCACATTTTGTTTTTCTCCATAGCCTGCGGGTCTAATACACCACTTTTTATTCTGTTGATTATATGTCCATCCCTCTTTTTCTGCTACCCTAGAGACATCAATCAACGCTTGGATCTGATCTATCCATTTCTTGTCTCTGATTATGCCTTTTTTTTTTTCCTGAATTCCTTCCCATTTTTTTCTACTAAAGGCTTCTGCCTTAGTAACTCCAAACTTACTAAAAATCTTTCTCAGCCCCTAGTGGCATCTTCACCACTTCTCTCCTTTATGATAGTATAGATATCTAATTCTTCTGGTTCCGACTTTGTTTGCTTATTCCCCATTTTCTTATCCTGAGCTTTTTTCTTTTCTTGCCCTAGGTGGCGTTTGGGTATGAGAATACCTCGTTACCTTCTTCCTAAGGAACTAGGATGTTTAACGGCTTCTGCGTACCGTGTTGATGTAAGAAAATCCTGATTCCTACACCTATAGCAAACAACACAAATGCAACCAGACAGAGGATCAAAATACAACGTATCTTGTCCCAGGCTAATTTATCTGTCCTGGGCTCATGCTATCATACACTTATCCGTCACCAGGTTTTCGTCAAAGACAGGATCAGAGATTGAACATAGGCGCGGAGGTCTCCCCGAAAGGACGCAACCACGTTGCCCAGTGGGACAGTCACTTCTTCTGTTTCAACACCCTGGGCGGCTTATAGGGCTATTCCCAACTTCCACACACCTTCTATTCACATTCACTCTCATTCAATGCCGTACTCCGTGAGGTGGTCAATTCCTAAGTAGTTCAAGAACCCGAGCTACAGGTATCCTCCTCTACTAGAACTACCCGCTAAAGGACACGACACAGAAAATCTTACGGACAGTGCAGGGCAGATATAAGAGATCTAACAGTGTCTCTTACCTGGCCAGGTTTTTATTCATCTGCCGTCCATTATCCCAGATTCTCTTTTCGTTCGTATTCTGCCGGTGTTCTTGAAGGAGTACACAGACCTCGGGTCCCCGTTCAGGCGCCAGGAAATGTCGGGACCACACTCAGTCGGAGCAGCCTTTGGAAGTGGGGAATCACCAGAAATAATACACAAGACACGTCTCGAATAGTATATCACTGGGAAGTCTCTGAAGCACGCCTGCCTTCAAGGTGCTATCCCCTCTTTATATAGTTGTACAGGTAGTTTCAGTGGTTATACAAGTTTTGCTTGTTTAAACAAAGAGAGAAAAGAGAAGACAAAAAAAAACAGTTTCGGCTATGTGATAGTTTCACAACAAACAAAACAGTACAGTTTCGCCTAAGTGGCAGTTTCACAAACAAAAAATAGGATTTCACACTATAGCTAAAATGTCCTTGAATGGACAGGTCAATATTGATCACAAATTCTTTTTGGTTTATTGAGATAACCATTTTTGTTCCGCTCTTCACATGGACAAAAATAGTAGCAAAGCAAGAAACTCAAAAACAAAGAAGCAAGACTTAGCTTAATTTTGCAAGAGCCAGGACCAGCAGACAGGAGCAACAGAAGGATCTGATTACAACGATGCCAGGCACTGGACTAAGGATCCAGGAAGTTAATATAGCGACACCCCTGGACTAACGACCCAGGTGAGTGCCAAACAGAAAAAAGACAATCCCAGAGTCATACCACTAGTGACCACAAGAGGGAGCCAAAAAGTCTAATTCACAACAGTACCCCCCCTTAAGGAGGGGTCACCGAACCCTCACCAAGACCACCAGGGCGATCAGGATGAGCAGCGTGAAAGGCACGAACTAAATTGGCCGCATGCACATCAGAGGCAACCACCCAGGAATTATCCTCCTGACCATAGCCCTTCCACTTGACCAGATACTGAAGCCTCCGCCTGGAGAGACGAGAATCCAAGATCTTCTCCACCACGTACTCCAACTCGCCCTCAACCAACACCGGAGCAGGAGGCTCAGCAGAAGGAACCACAGGTACAACGTACCGCCGCAACAAAGACCTATGGAACACGTTGTGAATGGCAAACGACACAGGAAGATCCAAGCGAAAGGACACAGGATTAAGGATTTCCAATATCTTGTAAGGACCAATGAAGCGAGGCTTAAATTTAGGAGAGGAGACCTTCATAGGAACAAATCGAGAAGACAGCCATACCAAATCCCCAACACGAAGTCGGGGACCCACACCGCGGCGGCGGTTGGCAAAACGCTGAGCCTTCTCTTGTGACAACTTCAAGTTGTCCACCACATGATTCCAGATCTGCTGCAACCTATCCACCACAGAATCTACCCCAGGACAGTCAGAAGGCTCCACATGTCCCGAGGAAAAACGAGGATGGAAACCAGAGTTGCAGAAAAATGGCGAAACCAATGTAGCGGAACTAGCCCGATTATTAAGGGCAAACTCAGCCAACGGCAAGAAGGTCACCCAATCATCCTGATCCGCAGAAACAAAACACCTCAAATAAGCCTCCAGAGTCTGATTAGTTCGCTCCGTTTGTCCATTAGTCTGAGGATGAAAGGCAGACGAAAACGACAACTCAATGCCCATCCTAGCACAAAAGGATCGCCAGAACCTGGAAACAAACTGGGATCCTCTGTCAGACACAATATTCTCAGGAATGCCGTGTAAACGAACCACATTCTGAAAGAACACAGGAACCAGATCGGAAGAGGAAGGCAGCTTAGGCAAAGGTACCAAATGGACCATCTTAGAAAAGCAATCACATACCACCCAGATGACAGACATGCCCTGAGACACCGGGAGATCTGAAATGAAATCCATGGAAATGTGTGTCCAAGGCCTCTTCGGGACAGGCAAGGGCAAGAGCAACCCGCTGGCACGCGAACAGCAAGGCTTAGCTCGAGCACAAGTCCCACAGGACTGCACAAACGACCGCACATCCCGTGACAAGGAAGGCCACCAAAAGGACCTAGCCACCAGATCTCTGGTGCCAAAAATTCCCGGATGCCCTGCCAACACCGAGGAATGAACCTCGGAAATGACTCTGCTGGTCCACTTATCAGGAACAAACAGTCTGTCAGGTGGACAAGAGTCAGGTCTACCAGCCTGAAATCTCTGCAACACACGTCGCAAATCCGGAGAAATGGCTGACAAGATAACTCCCTCTTTAAGAATACCAACTGGTTCTGCAACTCCCGGAGAGTCAGGCACAAAGCTCCTTGAAAGAGCATCAGCCTTCACATTCTTTGAACCTGGAAAAATACGAGACCACAAAGTCAAAACGGGAGAAAAACAATGACCAGTGGGCCTGTCTAGGATTCAGGCGTTTAGCAGACTCGAGATACATCAAATTTTTGTGATCAGTCAAGACCACCACACGATGCTTAGCACCCTCGAGCCAATGACGCCACTCCTCAAATGCCCACTTCAATCACTTCCCGATTGCCAACATCATAATTCCGCTCAGCAGGCAAAAACTTCCTCGAGAAAAAGGCACAAGGTCTCATCACAGAGCAACCAGGGCCTCTCTGCGACAAAACGGCCCCTGCCCCAATCTCAGAAGCATCCACTTCAACCTGAAAGGGAAGTGAGACATCAGGCTGGCACAAAACAGGCGCCGAAGTAAACCGGCGCTTCAACTCCTGGAAAGCCTCCACGGCTGCAGGAGCCCAGTTAGCAACATCAGAACCTTTCTTGGTCATATCCGTCAAAGGTTTAGCAATGCTAGAAAAATTAGCAATAAAACGACGGTAGAAGTTAGCAAAACCCAAGAACTTCTGAAGACTCCTAACTGACGTGGGTTGAGTCCAATGATGAATAGCACGGACCTTGACTGGGTCCATCTCCACCGCAGAAGGGGAAAAAATAAACCCCAAAAAGGGAACCTTCTGTACTCCAAAGAGACACTTTGAGCCCCTAACAAATAAAGCATTCTCACGCAAAACCTGAAACACCATCCTGACCTGCTCTACATGCGAGTTCCAGTCATCAGAAAAAAACAGAATATCATCCAGATAAACGATCATAAATTTATCCAGATACTTCCGGAAAATATCATGCATAAAGGACTGAAACACTGAAGGAGCATTAGAGAGCCCAAAAGGCATCACCAAGTACTCAAAATGACCTTCAGGCGTATTAAACGTGGTTTTCCATTCATCTCCTCGCTTAATGCGCACAAGGTTGTACGCACCACGAAGATCTATCTTGGTGAACCACTTGGCACCTTTAATTCAGGCAAACAAGTCTGACAACAGAGGCAAAGGATACTGAAATTTAACAGTGATTTTATTCAAAAGCCGATAGGCAATACAAGGTCTCAAAGATCCGTCCTTCTTGGCCACAAAAAAGAATCCCGCACCAAGAGGGGAAGAGGAAGGACGGATATGCCCCTTTTCCAGAGATTCCTTGATATACGAACGCATTGCGGTATGCTCAGGTACAGACAGATTAAATAGTCTTCCCTTAGGAAATTTGCTAACTGGAATCAAATCTATGGCACAGTCACAGTCCCTATGAGGAGGCAGAACACTGGACCTGGACTCGCTGAACACATCCTGATAATCAGACAAATACTCAGGAACTTCCGAAGGAGTAGAGGAAGCAATAGACACCGGCGGGGAATCACCATGAATACCCTGACAGCCCCAACTTGACACAGACATTGCCTTCCAATCCAAGACTGGATTATGAGTCTGTAACCATGGCAAACCCAAAACGACCAAATCATGCATTTTATGCAGAACAAGAAAACGAATCACCTCCCGATGTTCAGGAGTCATGCACACGGTTACCTGTGTCCAAAACTGCGGTTTATTTTCCGCCAATGGCGTAGCATCAATACCCCTCAGAGGGATAGGATTAACCAACGGCTCAAGAACAAAACCACAGCGCTTGGCAAATGACAGATCCATAAGACTCAGGGCAGCACCTGAATCCACAAACGCCATAACAGGGTAAGAGGACAATGAGCAAATTAAAGTCACAGACAAAATAAATTTAGGTTGCAAATTACCAATGGCGACAGGACTAACAACCCTTGTTAGGCGTTTAGAGCATGCTGATATAACATGTGTAGAATCACCACAGTAAAAACACAACCCATTCTGACGTCTATGATTTTTCCTCTCATTTCTGGTCTGAATTCTATCACATTGCATCAAATCAGGTGTTTGTTTAGACAACACCACCAGAGGATTAGCGGTTTTGCGCTCCCGCAAACGCCGGTCAATTTGAATAGCCAGCGCCATGGAATCATTCAGACTTGTAGGAATGGAGAAACCCACCATCACATTCTTAATGGCCTCAGAAAGGCCGTTTCTGAAGTTTGTGGCCAGAGCACACTCATTCCACTGAGTAAGCACGGACCATTTCCGAAATTTTTGGCAATACACTTCAGCTTCATCCTGGCCCTGAGAAATAGCCAGCAAGGCTTTTTCTGCCTGAACCTCAAGATTGGGTTCCTCGTAAAGCAATCCGAGCGCCAGAAAAAACGCATCAATATTTGCCAATGCCGGATCTCCTGGCGCTAGCGAGAAAGCCCAATCCTGAGGGTCGCCCTGTAAAAAAGAGATAACAATTTTAACTTGCTGAACTGAGTCTCCAGATGAACGGGGTCTCAGAGATAGAAACAATTTACAATTATCCCTGAAATTCCTAAACTTAAATCGGTCTCCAGAAAACAGTTCAGGAATAGGTATTTTAGGTTCAGACATAGGACTACTGGTAACAAAATCTTGTATGCTTTGCACACGAGCAGCAAGCTGGTCCACACTTGTAATCAAGGTCTGGACATTCATGTCTGCAGCAAGCTCAAGCCACTCAGAGGTAAAGGGGAGGAAGAGAGGAAAAAAAAAAAAAAATTCAGAATTTCCTTTCTTATATCCCACTTCTGCAATGCATTAAACATTCAATGTTGGCCTGGCATACTGTTATGACCCCAATGGCAGAGGGTCTCGGGAATCAATACCAAGTCTGCAAACACAAAAAACCAGCTCATAGGGCAGTGGTAACTGGGCTGACCATATATCTAATCCTAGCACCACAAATAGAAGTAGCCGGGGAACGTGCCTACGTTGGTTCTAGACGTCTCGCGCCAGCCGGAGAACTAACTAACCCTAGAAGGGAAAAGAAAGACCTTTCTTGCCTCCAGAGAAAAGACCCCAAAAGTTGGATACAAGCCCCCAACAAATAATAACGGTGAGGTAAGAGGAAAAGACAAACATAAGAATGAGCTAGGTATTTAGCAAAGAGGCCCACTAGCTAATAGCAGAATATAGTAAGATGACTTATATGGTCAGCAAAAACCCTATTAAAATATCCACGCTGGATATTCAAGAACCCCCGAACCGTCTAACGGCCGGGGGGAGAACACCAGCCCCCTAGAGCTTCCAGCAAGGTCAGAAATCACATTTAGTACAAGCTGGACAAAAATAGTAGCAAAGCAAGAAACTCAAAAACAAAGAAGCAAGACTTAGTTTAATTTTGCAAGAGCCAGGACCAGCAGACAGGAGCAACAGAAGGATCTGATTACAACGATGCCAGGCACTGGACTAAGGATCCAGGAAGTTAATATAGCGACACCCCTGGACTAACGACCCAGGTGAGTGCCAAACAGAAAAAAGACAATCCCAGAGTCATACCACTAGTGACCACAAGAGGGAGCCAAAAAGTCTAATTCACAACAGAGGCCTTCCCAGGAGAAGATCGCTGCGGTACAAGAGTGGCCAACTCCAAAAACTGTGAAAGATGTGCGTGCGTTCCTGGGACTCACAGGATACTTCAGACGCTTCGTAAAAGACTTTACCCGCCTTGCTAATCCACTCCAGGAGTTGTTGAGGGGAGTGCCCTCTTGTGCCAAAAACAGGAACATACAGTGGGGGAAGCATCCGGAGGAGGCATTCTTGGCTTTGAAGAAGGCTTTGATGGAGGCCCCCGTGCTAGCCTACCCTGACTTCACACAACCGTTCATCTTGCACACTGATGGGAGCCTGCAGGGCCTCGGGGCCGTACTATCGCAGATGCAGGACGGGAAAGGGCGTGTCATCGCATACGCCAGTCGGTCTTTGCATGACTCAGAAAGGAATCCAGAAAACTACAGTTCATTTAAGCTGGAGTTGTTGGCGCTGGTGTGGGCAATGACTGAGAAGTTCGCGGAATATCTGGCTGGCTCAGAAATTCATGTACGCACCGATAACAATCTGTTGGCCCATCTCGAGAATGCCAAGCTAGGTGCCCTAGAACAACATTGGGTAGCCCGAATGGCCAAGTTCCGATACAGAATTTCATATAAAAGAGGAGCTGAGAATGTTCATGCTGATGCCCTCTCCCGAGTAAACTATCGCAAACCAGCACCCAGCCAGGATGAAGAACTGGAAGATGTGGAGGTTCCAGGTTTTGGATAGACTGCCAGGACGGTGGCAGTGGCGTGGGAAATTGAACAGGAAGAGGCCTGTGTGAATTTGCTGGAGCAGCCCCGCGATGAGTGGGTCCGAGTGCAGCAGGTGGATCCGGAGCTAGCTCAGTTGAGAAGGTGGGTCATGTCTGAACAAATGCCCAATCAGCACGAGAGGAGGTCCATGTCACCTGAACGACTGAAGATGCTACACCAGTGGGAGAGGCTCCAGTTGCGGGATGGTATCCTGTACCGGAAGGTATTCCTGCAAACAGAACTCAGTCTTGTATGGCAGACGGTGATTCCTTCGTCTTTGATGGACCAGGTGGCTAAGGGAGCACATGAGAAAGGAGCACACTTTGGGCCAGAAAAAACTTTCCAGTGGTTACAGCGCCTATTTTATCATCCCCACTTATGGAACATTGTGGAGAAAGTATGTCAGCAATGCAGAAGTTGTGAGCTGGTCAAACCACCAGAACAATGAGCTCCCACAGAGACGGTGAGGTCTTCTGGCCCCATGGACCTACTGGCAATAGATTAGTTGACAATTGGACCAGCACACCAAGGCTATGAGCATTGTTTAGTAATGATAGACCACTTTACTAAATTTGCCGTAGTGACGCCCACACGGGACCAGTCTGCCGAGTCTGCTGCTCACGCAATCTGCAAACACTTCATACAGGTGTACGGGTGTCCCAAGCGCATGCATTCTGAACAAGGGGCCTGCTTCCTCGGAAGAGTGATGGAGGAGCTGCACCAGCTGTACAAAATCGATAAGTCCCGGACCACCCCTTATCATCCACAGGGGAATGGGGCTTGTGAAAGATTTAACCGCACTCTGATTCAAATGCTGAGGACCCTGGAAGAGGACCAGAAGGCGAAGTGGACTGAGTCTGTCCCTGAATTGGTGTGGGCGTATAACAATTGGAAACACAGCACCACCGGATTCACCCCCTACTCTTTGTTCTTTGGCTGACCCAGGAAGGGGCTGGCAGAGCTGGAGCTGGAACCTGAGGAGGACTACCAACGGACGGGGGTGTACTCCTGGGTTCAAGAACATCGTCGTCGGCTGCGGACAATTCAATGTCTGGTGCAGAGCCGGCTGCAAGAATTGGAGCATCCCCAGGTAGCTCCTCAAAAGGGGACAGCCCTGCGGCCTGGAGACCGAGTCTTAGTGAGGGAAAAGCATCCACACAACAAACTAGAGTACCGGTGGGAGAAAAGGCCGTACCGAGTGAAGCGGCGGCTCGGCAACGGGGGTCCCGTTTATGAGGTCCAGCCCGAAACGGAAGAGGGGACTCCCACCCACACACTGCACAGGAATATGTTGCATCCATGTTTGTCTCGAGATCCTGAATCAGTCCAATTGGCTTCAGCGCCCCCACCGGCTGCGCCAGTGATCAATGTAGATGTGGATGATGAGGAAGACTCCCAATCTCTCCCAGGGAACCCAGAAACAGGGCTGGTGCCTGAAACTACCAAAGTATCGGAGGAAGCCTCGACTCCTCCCATAGCAGTTGACACCACCGCCCCTGCTGATTTGAGACGCTCTGAAGGTTCAACGGCTGGTGTACCCCCTGTTTGCTACAATCAGGACGAGTTCATCTGGCAGCAGATTGTGCAAGGACTGGAAGATTGCCAACATGAACTCCTGAAAATCTCGCCCGTGGAATTGCGAGCAGAAAGAGGGGGGGAATGTAAGGAGGTGAAACACAAGAAGCATCTGGGGGCGGTTACCTTCTCGGCTCTGTGCCCGGAACCATTGATCTGTACTGCAGGTTCCCCAGGGGGCAGACTTAGAGACTGGGACAGGAAGGAAGCTGGGCAGAGAGCGGGAAAGGCATGCATGCATGCAACAGAGCAGCGTGAGCAGCGGTCAGAGCAGGGTGCAGCTGCACTCCAGGAGAGAGAGAAAGCTCCCGGTCAGAGAACAAATACAAGGAGATTGCCCAGAAAGACTGCACCTTGTGAGTACATGAAAGCGGACTCTACTGTGACTGGAGAGGGGCGCTTTGAGACCCGTTTGGAGACATTGGCCCGTGTAGAGACTGCGACCCCCTGGTACCCACTGTATCAGTACAGAGACTGTGATTCCTGGTGAGAGACTTAACATTGCAGAGCCCCTGATTCCTGGCTGTGCTTTAAAAGCTAAAGACTCAGAGCCTGTGCATATCCCATTAACTCACGAAACCCCAGGCAGTGGGCTCCTAGAGACTACTCAGCCCACGGACAACAGAGGGACGACAAGTGCCGCTGTTTCTCGGCACCTACGTTGGCGAAGACGACCCTTCAAGCAAGTCCTCATCAGACTGATAAGTGTTCTTTTCTCAAGAAATCTAGCTTACTTCGGTTATATTGTTTGACTCCCATATTTTTGCATATTTTGTTTTATTGCTAGTTATTTTCCATTGCTTCCTCCCTGCGAGGAGAACCTGATTCCTGTTATTAACCCCTTCACCCCCAAGGGTGGTTTGCACGTTAATGACCGGGCCAATTTTTACAATTCTGACCACTGTCCCTTTATGAGGTTATAACTCTGGAACGCTTCAACGGATCTTGGCGATTCTGACATTTTTTTCTCGTGACATATTGTACTTCATGATAGTGGTAAAATTTCTTCGATATAACTTGTGTTTATTTGTGAAAAAAATGAATATTTGGCGAAAATTTTGAAAATTTCGCAATTTTCCAACTTTGAATTTTTATGCCCTTAAATCACAGACATATGTCACACAAAATACTTAATAAGTAACATTTCCCACATGTCTACTTTACATCAGCACAATTTTGGAACCAAAATTTTTTTTTGTGACGGAGTTATAAGGGTTAAAAGTTGACCAGCAATTTCTCATTTTTACAACACCATTTTTTTTTAGGGACCACATCTCATTTGAAGTCATTTTGAGGGGTCTATATGATAGATAATACCCAAGTGTGACACCATTCTAAAAACTGCACCCGTCAAGGTACTGAAAACCACTTTCAAGAAGTTTATTAACCCTTTAGGTGTTTCACAGGAATTTTTGGAATGTTTAAATAAAAATGAACATTTAACTTTTTTTCACACAAAATTTATTTCAGCTCCAATTTGTTTTATTTTACCAAGGGTAACAGGAGAAAATAGACCCCAAAATTTGTTGTACAATTTGTCCTGAGTACGCTGATACCCCATATGTGGGGGTAAACCACTGTTTGGGCGCATGGCAGAGCTCAGAAGGAAAGGAGCGCCATTTGACTTTTCAATGCAAAATTGACTGGAATTGAGATGGGACGCCATGTTGCATTTGGAGAGC
This sequence comes from Ranitomeya variabilis, assembly GCF_051348905.1. Lineage (NCBI taxonomy): Eukaryota > Metazoa > Chordata > Amphibia > Anura > Dendrobatidae > Ranitomeya > Ranitomeya variabilis. The sequence goes on from NC_135236.1 coordinate 604,456,289, forward strand.
CCCTGATGTGCCTAAACATTGAAATCCCCCACAAGTGACACCATTTTGGAACGTAGACCCCCTAAGGATCTTATCTAGATGTGTGTTGAGCACTTTGACCCAACAAGTGCTTCACAGAAGTTTATAATGCAGAGCCGTAAAAATAAAAAATCATATTTTTTCACAAAAATGATCTTTTCGCCCCCAATTTTTTATTTTCCCAAGGGTAAGAGAAGAAATTGGACCCCAAAAATTGTTGTACAATTTGTCCTGAGTACGCTGATACCCCATATGTGGGTGTAAACCATTGTTTGGGCGCAGGGCAGAGCTCGGAAGGGAAGGAGCGCCATTTGACTTTTCAATGCAAAATTGACTGGAATTGAGATGGGACGCCATGTTGCGTTTGGAGAGCCCCTGATGTGCCTAAACATTGAAACCCCCCACAAGTGACACCATTTTGGAAAGTAGACCGCTTAAGGAACTTATCTAGATGTGTGTTGAGCACTTTGACCCAACAAGTGCTTCACAGAAGTTTATAATGCAGAGCCGTAAAAATAAAAAATCATATTTTTTCACAAAAATGATCTTTTCGCCCCCATTTTTTTATTTCCCCAAGGGTAAGAGAAGAAATTACACCACAAAAGTTGTTGTGCAATTTGTCCTGAGTACGACGATACCCCATATGTGGGGGTAAACCACTGTTTGGGCGCATAGCAGAGCTTGGAAGGGAAGGAGCGCTATTTTACTTTTCAATGCAAAATTGACTGGAATTAAGATGGGATGCCATGTTGCGTTTGGAGAGCCCCTGATGTGCCTAAACATTAAAAACCCCCACAAGTGACACCATTTTGGAAAGTAGACCCCCTAAGGAACTTATCTAGATGTGTTTTGAGAGCTTTGAACCCCCAAGTGTTTCACTACAGTTTATAACGTAGAGCCGTGAAAATAAAAATTCTTTTTTTTTTCACAAAAATGATTTTTTAGCCCCCAGTTTTGTATTTTCACAAGGGTACCAGGATAAATTGGACCCCAAAAGTTGTTGTCCAATTTGTCCTGAGTACGCTGATACTCCATATGTGGGGGGGAACCACTGTTTGGGCGCATGACAGAGCTCGGAAGGGAAGGAGCGCCATTTGGAATGCAGACTTAAATGGATTGGTCTGCAGGCGTCACGTTGCATTTGCAGAGCCCCTGATGTACCTAAACAGTACAAACCCCCCACAAGTGACCCCATATTGGAAACTAGACCCCCCAAGGAACTTATCTAGATGTGTTGTGAGAGCTTTGAACCCCCAAGTGTTTCACTACAGTTTATAACGCAGAGCCGTGAAAATAAAAATTCTTTTTTTTTCCACAAAAATGATTTTTTAGCCCCCAGTTTTGTATTTTCACAAGGGTATCAGGATAAATTGGACCCAAAAAGTTGTTGTCCAATTTGTCCTGAGTACGCTGATACCCCATATGTGGGGGGGAACCACTGTTTGGGCTCATGACAGAGCTCGGAAGGGAAGGAGCGCCATTTGGAATGCAGACTTAAATGGATTGGTCTGCAGGCGTCACGTTGCATTTTTCAGAGCCCCTGATGTACCCAAACAGTACAAACCCCCCACAAGTGACCCCATATCAGAAACTAGAACCCCCAAGGAACTTATCTAGATGTGTTGTGAGAACTTTGAACCCCCAAGTGTTTCACTACAGTTTACAACGCAGAGCCGTGAAAATAAAAAATCTTTTTTTTCCCACAAAACTTATTTTTTGGCCCCCAGTTTTGTATTTTCCCAAGGGTAGCAGGAGAAATTGGACACCAAAAGATGATGTCCAATTTGTCCTGAGTATGCTGATACCCCATATGTTGGGGTAAACCCCTGTTTGGGCACACGGGAGAGCTCTGAAGGGAAGGAGCACTGTTTTCCTTTTTCAACGCAGAATTGGCTGGAATTCAGATCGGATGCCATGTCCCGTTTGGAGAGCCCCTGATGTGCCTAAACAGTGGAAACCCCCCAATTATAACTGAAACCCTAATCCAAACACACCCCTTACCCTAATCCCAACAGTAACCCTAACCACTCCTCTAACCCAGACACACCCAACCCTATTCCCAACCGTAAATGTAATCCAAACCCTAACCCTATCTTTAGCCCCAACCCTAACTGTAGCCCCAACCCTAGCCCCAACCGTAACCCTAGCCCTAACCCTACAATAACCCTAGCCCTATCACTAGCCCTAACACTAGCCGTAACACTAGCTCTAACCCTAACCCTAGCCCTAACCCTATCCCCAACTCTAGCCCTAACCCTAGCCCTAACCCTAACCCTAGCCCCAACCCTAGCCCTAACCCTAACCCTAGTCCTAACCCTTGCCCTAACCCTAGTCCTAACTCTAGCCCTAACCCTAACCCTAACCCTAATGGGAAAATGGAAATAAATAAATTTTTAATTTTTTTTATTTTTCCCAAACTAAGGGGGTGATGAAGGGGGGTTTGATTTACTTTTATAGCGGGTTTTTTAGCGGATTTTTATGATTGGCAGCCGTCACACACTGAAAGACGCTTTTCATTGCAAAAAATATTTTTTGCGTTACCACATTTTGAGAGCTGTAATTTTTCCATATTTGAGTCCACAGAGTCATGTGAGATCTTGTTTTTTGCGGGACGAGTTGACGTTTTTATTGGTGACATTTTTGGACACGTGGCATTTTTTGATCGCTTTTTATTCCGATTTTTGTGAGGCAGAGTGATCAAAAACCAGCTATTCATGAATTTCTTTTGGGGGAGGCGTTTATACCGTTCCGCGTTTGGTAAAATTGATAAAGCAGTTTTATTCGTCAAGTCATTACGATTACAGAGATATCTCATTTATATCATTTTTTTTATGTTTTGGCGCTTTTATACAATAAAAACTATTTTATAGAAAAAATAATTATTTTGGTATCGCTTTATTCTCAGGACTATAACTTTTTTATTTTTTTGCTGATGATGCTGTATTGTGGCTCGTTTTTTGCGAGACAAGATGACGTTTTCAGCGGTACCATGGTTATTTATATGCGTCTTTTTGATCGCGTTATTCCACTTTTTGTTCGGCAGTATGATAATAAAGCGTTGTTTTTTGCCTCGTTTTTTTTTTTTTTTTCTTACGGTGTTTACTGAAGGGGTTAACTAGTGGGGCAGTATTTTAGGTTGGGTCGTTACGGACGTGGCGATACTAAATATGTGTACTTTTATTGTTTTTTTTATTTTATTTAGCTAAAGAAATGTATTTATGGGAATAATATATATATTTTTTTTCTTTATTTAGGATTTTTTTTTATTTTTTTTTTTACACACATGTGGGGAATTTTTTTTTTACTTTTTTACTTTGTCCCAGGGGGGGACATTACAGATCATTGATCTGACAATGTGCACAGCACTCTGTCAGATCTGCGATCTGCTGTGCAGGGCTGCAGGCTTACCAAGTGTCTGCTCTGAGCAGGCACTCGGTAAGCCACCTCCCTCCCTGCAGGACCCGGATGCCGCGGCCACCTTGGATCCGGGACCTGCGGCAAGGAGGGAGGTAGGAGACCCTCGGAGCAACGCGATCACATCGCGTTGCTCCGGGGGTCTCAGGGAAGCCCGCAGGGAGCCCCCTCCCTGCGCGATGCTTCCCTATACCGCCGGTACACCGCGATCATGTTTGATCGTGGTGTGCCGGGGGCGGTCCGTGATCGCTCCTGGCACATAGTGCCGGATGTCAGCTGCGATATGCAGCTGACACCCGGCCGCGCTCCCCCCGTGAGCGCGGCCGATCGCGTATGACGTACTATCCCGTCGGTGGTCATACGGGCCCACCCCACCTCGACGGGATAGTACGTCTGATGTCAGGAAGGGGTTAAACCCCTCAACTGTTGGTCTGTCTGTTCCGTGGTGACATACTCAGTACCTGCATACTATTACATTCACACATGGTCACAATTGTTGGTACTCCTCGTTTAATGACAGAAAAACCCACAATGGTCACAGAAATAACTTAATTTTGACAAAAGTAATAATAAAAGATCTATGAAAATGAACAAATGAAAGTCAGACATTGCTTTTCAACCATGCTTCCACAGTATTTAAATAGGCCTGGACAGAAATGATGGTACTCCTGAAAATAATGTGACAAAAGGGACATGTTAAATCACGCTGTGTCCACTAACTAGCATCACAGGTGTCTACAATCTTGGAATCAGTGAGTGGCCTGTATATAGGGCTACAGATACTCACTGTGCTGCTTGGTGATATGGTGTGTATCACACTCAACATGGACCAGAGGAAGCGAAGGAAAGAGTTGTCTCAGGAGATTAGAAAGAAAATTATAGACAAACATGTTAAAGGTAAAAGTTATAAGACCATCTCCAAGCAGCTTGATGTTCCTGTGACTACAGTTGCACATATTATTCAGAAATTTAAGATCCATGGGATTGTAGCCAACCTCCCTGGACGAGGCCGCAGGAGGAAAATTGATGACAAATCAAAGCAACGGATGATACGAATGGTAACAAAAAAGCCCATAAAAACTTCTAAACAGATTAAAGGTGAACTTCAAGCTCAAGGAACATTGGTGTCAGATCACACCATCCGTTGTTATATAAGGTAACGTGGACTACATGGCAGACAACCAAGGAAGACACCATTGTTAAAAAAAAAAATCACAAAAAAGTCAGACTGGAATTTGCCAAACTACATGCCATCTGGAAAAGACAACCTTCAAACACGAGACAACTGGAGCAGTTTGCTCTTGAGGAGTAGGCCAAAATACCTGTCTAGAGGGGCAGAAGTCTCATTGACAGTTACAGGAATTGTTTGATTGCAGTGATTGCCTCAAAAGGTTGTGCAACAAAATATTAAGTTAAGGGTACCATCATTTCTGTGCAGGCCTATTTCATGAGTTTTATTTATTTTTTTAAATTTGGTGGAAACATGGTTGAAAAGCAATATCTTGCTTTCATTTGCTCATAATCATAGATCTTTAATTTATTATTAGTTTTGCCAGATTCAAGTTATTTCTGTGACCATTGTGGGTGTTTCTATCATTAAATGAGGGGTACCAACAAATTTGACCACTTGTGTATGAGGGGCTGGCTGTGGGGAACATATGAGGGTCTGGCTGTGGGGAACATAAGATGGGCTGGCTGTGGTGACATACGAGGGGCTGGCTGTGGGAGCTGTCAAAAGAGGAGCTGTGGGGGACACCATATTACATTGGAGACTGGGGAAAACATTATACTGGCAACTGTGGGGGTCATTATACTGGGAGCTGTGGGGGACATTATACCTAGGCTGTGAAGAAGTCATATTATATAGAATATGTTTGGGCATCATTGTATAGTGAGCTGTGGAAGGTAATTATGCTGGATAGGGGGCTGCAGTGGATATCATACTGTATAGAGGTTTGTGAGGGACATCATACTGCATATTGGGGGTCGTGATAGACATCATAGTGTATATTGGCGGGATGTTGTGGATATCACACTGTATGGACATCTGTGGTCACCATCATACTGTGTAGGGGAAATGTATGAGGGACAATGCGGTTTCATGGGTAGTATGAGGGGATAGTGTAAAAAGGGGCACAGAATGGATATGGAGAGTGAGCAGCTTGAAATGGGGGCCCCATATGGATATAGTTTAGCATGGCAGGTGGGCATTGTAGAGATTTAGAGAGTGTAAGGGAAGACTAGAGAGGGGACAACCTGGTATAGGGCATGGTTCATAAGGGTGGATGTTTTAACGGTTAGGCCATGTGCACACGTTCAGGATTTTTCGCGTTTTTTCGCTATAAAAACGTGATAAAAACACGAAAAAAACGCTTACATATGCCTCCTATTATTTACAGGGTATTCCGCATTTTTTGTGCAAATGTTGCATTTTTTTCCGCGAAAAAATCGCATCGCGGAAAAAAAGCAACATGTTCATTATTCCGCACACCTAGGAGTGCATTGATCTGCTTACTTCCCGCACGGGGCTGTGCACACCATGCGGGAAGTAAGCAGATTACGTGCGGTTGGTACCCAGGGTGGAGGAGAGGAGACTCTCCTTCACGGACTGGGCACCATATAATTGGTAAAAAAAAAGAATTAAAATAAAAAATAGTGATATACTCACCCTCTGATGGCCCCCGGAGTGTTCCCGCCTCTCCGGTGCATGCTTTCTCTTCCATTCCTATAGATGGTGTGGTTCAGGACCTGTGATGACGTCGCTGTCTTGTGATTGGTCGCGTGACCGCTCATGTGACTCACGCGACCAATCACAAGCCGCGACGTCATCGAAGGTCCTGAACCACACCGGCATCTATAGGAACGGACGCCGCTGAGGAGATTGGCTGTCTGCAGAGGGTGAGTATAACCATTTTTTTATTTTTTTTATTATTTTTAAACATAAGCATAAGCAGCATCTATAGTAAAAAGTTGGTCACACTTGTCAAACAGTATGTTTGACAAGTGTGACCAACTTGTCAGTCAGTTTTCCAAGCGATGCTACAGATCGCTTGGAAAACTTTAGCATTCTGCAAGCTAATTACGCTTGCAGAATGCTAAAAAAAACGCGAAAAAAACGCAAAAAAAAATGCGGATTTCTTGCAGAAAATTTCCGGTTTTCTTCAGGAAATTTCTGCAAGAAATCCGGACGTGTGCACATACCCTCATAGCTGATAATGGCAGACACTGTGGTGGATGTAGCTCATTAAGGTGGACAGTGTGGAGGCCATATGCCATAGGAGGCTTATGTAGGTCAAAATATGGCCAGATATTTTTTATGCAGAGGACTTTTTAATAACACTGTTATTTTTAAAGAGCATTGTGTCAGGATGTGCTTCAGAAGATCAGAAAAGAGGGGATCTTAAGAGAGGAGCAGTGAATGTGAAAAGTCATTATGGTGTTTGAGCAAGATGGAGACGAAAAGACTAAATTCGAGAAGAGGTCACCCATAAGGTACCTGGATGTAAATGTTTACTTGTTGATACTGACTACGTCTCATCAGGTCTGTGGTTCCTGTATTGTCCACAGTCTGATTACTGATAATAACAACTCCCAGCATCTTCTTACCATTGCTAAAGACATACTGGGAATTGTAGGTTCATGAGACAGAAATGTATATGGGCCTGACTTAGGATTCAGCTAGTCAGTTTTTAATCAAGTGATCTCATAGACCTAATGGAAAAGGGAAGAATTAGCTCGGTAGAAAGGCAAAATGAGCAGTTGTGAGCACCCAATAATAGATAATATGGTGACTGCAATATACTAATAAAATAAAAATTTTGATGGGAGGAGTGCTTCTTTAAAAACAATCATACGTATCCGTATCCCTTTCTCTATTATGGGGTTTGTTTAGTTTCCATTAGGATATCTGCCAAATGATGGACACTTTAATTGAAACCAAACGGCCTCCATTATACTTAAGTTTTTAGTGTCCATGCTATCCTTGTGCCTGACATTTCAAATATAGGATGTTAGGGATGAATATTGTTACGGTATTTATCCCTTGTATTGTGTAAATGGTCCGCAAACACTGATTGATTTTACATACACAGTGACATGTAAAGGTTTGGGCACAGCTAGTCAAAATTACTGTTACTGTGAACAGATAAGTAATCTGACGATGAAATAAGATCTAAAAGGCCTAAAGATGACACATTTCCTTTGTAATTTAGACAAAAATATACGGTATATATTTTCATTTTTAACATTTTAAAAATAAAAAAAGGAAAGTGGGCCAATGCAAAGATTTAGTCACCCTTGGGGATTTGTGTGCTCAGATAAGTTTGACCAAGATTTTAGAACTTAACCTGTTAGGGTTATGGCTTGTTCAGTATCATCGTTAGGAAAGGCCATTTGATGCAAATTTCCCAACTTTATAAAGCTGGCTGGCTACAAAAAGCGTTTACAAGCTGTGATAATTTCAAAAGGTGGTGCTACTAGGTAGTAACCATGCAGGTTGCCCAAACTTTGCATCGGTCCATTTCCCTTTTTGTTATTTGTACAATGTAAGATATGAAAATATATATTTTGTTTTTGCCTAGCTACCAAGGAAATGTGTCATCTTTAACTTTAGGCCTTTTGGAAAACATTTCATCTAAAACTTGCTTAAAGGGAACCTGTCACCCCAAAAATGGCCTATAAACTAAGGCCACCGGCATCAGGGGCTTATCTACAGCATTCTGTAATGCTGTAGATAAGCCCCAGATGTATCCTGAAAGATAAGAAAAACAGGTTATATTATACTCACCCAGGGGAGGTTCCGCTGCGGTCCGGTCTGATGGGCATCGCGGCCCGGGTCCGGCGCCTCCCATCTTCATACCATCACGTCCTCTTCTTGCCGCGGCTCATGCGCAGGCGTACTTTGTCTGCCCTGTTGAGAGCAGAGCAAAGTACTGCAGTGCGCAGGTGCTGGGCCTCTCTGACCTATCCCTGCGCTTGCGCACCGCAGTACTTTGCTCTGCCCTCAACAGGGCAGACAAAGTACGCCTGCGCAAGAGCCGCAGCAGGAAGAAAAGAAGAGGATGTGATCGTATGAAGATGCGAGGTGCCAGATCCGGACCGCGACACCCATCGGACTGGACCGTAGCAGGACCGCCCCTGGGTGAGTATAATATAACCTGTTTTTCTTATCTTTCAGGATACATCGGTGGCTTATCTACAGCATTACAGAATGCTGTAGATAAGCCCCTGATGCCGGTGGCCTTAGTTTATAGGCCATTTTTGGGGTGACAGATTCCCTTTAAAGGTACCTTCACACGAAACGACTTTGTAACGATATCGCTAGCGATCCGTGACGTTGCAGCGTCCTGGCTAGCGATATCGTTTAGTTTGACACGCAACAGCGATTAGGATCCTGCTGTGATATCGCTGGTCACTGAATAAAGTTCAGAACTTTATTTGGTCGTCCGATCGCTGTGTATCGTTGTGTTTGACAGCAAAAGCAACGATACCAGCGATATTTTACACTGGTAACCAGGGTAAACATCGGGTTACTAAGTGCAGGGCTGTGCTTAGTAACCCGATGTTTACCCTGGTTACCAGTGTAAAATGTAAAAAAAAAAAACAGTACATACTTACATTCGCATCCCCCGCCGGCTGCTTCCCACACTGACTGAGCGCCAGGGCCGTATTTAGAGTTTCTGCTGCCCTAGGCACTTTTAGAGCTGCCCCCCCCCCCCCATCGGTGAGTATGACACTATTGGCAGGGACTTTGGCAAGAATCGCTGATGTGAAAGTCGCCTTTTGCAGCAGATGGGGCAGTTTTTCTGCATCTGCCACGTAACGGATCACTTACGGCAACACTGCGGTTGGCCTCATTCATTCCCTATGGTATCTGCGGCACTTGCCATGATCTGGCAAATGTGGTACCATACCTCCCAACTTTTGAAGAAGGGAAGGAGGCACAAAGTGTGTGGCGCGCGTAGCGCGCCGCAGCAAATTTTATGCCACGCCTCTGACCACACCCATTTCACAACTAGTCACACCCATATCCATGTCCCAACCACAGCCATATTAGCACTGCTGATCACAATGTTTTATATACAATAATTATAAACGAAAAAATATGGCCACACAGTGCTCCATACTGTATAATGGCCACACATGATGCTCCATACTGTATAATGATCCCACATGATGCTCCATACTGTATAACGGCCACACATGATGCTCCATACTGTATAATGACCGCACATGATGCTCCATACTGTATAATGACCACACATGATGCTCCATACTGTATAATGACCACACATGATGCTCAATACTGTATAACGGCCACACATGATGCTCCATACTGTATAATGATCCCACATGATGCTCAATACTGTATAACGGCCACACATGATGCTCCATACTGTATAATGACCGCACATGATGCTCCATACTGTATAACGGCCACACACAGTTCTCCATACTGTATAACGGCCACACATGATGCTCCATACTGTATAATTGCCATGGGCCACACATGATGCTCAATACTGTATAATGGCCACACACAGTTCTCCATGATACTGTATAATGACCCCCCCTCCTGTATGCATGGCTCACACTCTCCCCCGTATGCATGGCTCATATTCACACACCCCCCTGTATGCATGGCTCATATTCACACACCCCCCTGTATGCATGGCTCATATTCACCCCCCCCCTGTATGCATGGCTCATATTCACCCCCCCTCCTGTATGCATGGCTCATTCACCCCCCCCTGTATGCATGGCTCATATTCACCCCCCCCTGTATGCATGGCTCATATTCACCCCCCCCCCTGTATGCATGGCTCATTCACCCCCCCCCTGTATGTATGGCTCATATTCACCCCCCCCCTGTATGCATGGCTCATTCACCCCCCCCCCTGTATGCATGGCTCATTCACCCCCCCCCCTGTGTGCATGGCTCATTCCCCCCCGTATGCATGGCTCATTCACCCCCCCCTGTATGCATGGCTCATTCACCCCCCCCCTGTATGCATGGCTCATTCACCCCCCCCCTGTATGCATGGCTCATATTCACCCCCCCCTGTATGCATGGCTCATTCACCCCCCCCCTGTATGTATGGCTCATATTCACCCCCCCCCCCTGTATGCATGGCTCATATTACCCCCCCCCCCTGTATGCATGGCTCATTCACCCCCCCCCCTGTATGCATGGCTCATATTCACCCCCCCCTGTATGCATGGCTCATATTCACCCCCCCCCTGTATGCATGGCTCATTCACCCCCCCCCTGTATGCATGGCTCATATTCACCCCCCCCTGTATGCATGGCTCATTCACCCCCCCCCTGTATGCATGGCTCATATTCACCCCCCCCCTGTATGTATGGCTCATATTCACACCCCCCTGTATGCATGGCTCATTCACCCCCACCCCCTGTATGTATGGCTCATATTCACCCCCCCCCTGTATGCATGGCTCATATTACACCCCCCCCTGTATGCATGGCTCATTCACCCCCCCCTGTATGCATGGCTCATATTCACCCCCCCCCCTGTATGTATGGCTCATATTCACCCCCCCCCTGTATGTATGGCTCATATTCACCCCCCCCCTGTATGCATGGCTCATTCACCCCCCCCCCTGTATGCATGGCTCATTCACCCCCCCCCCCTGTATGCATGGCTCATTCACCCCCCCCCTGTATGCATGGCTCATATTCACCCCCCCCCTGTATGCATGGCTCATTCACCCCCCCCCTGTATGTATGGCTCATATTCACCCCCCCCTGTATGCATGGCTCATATTACACCCCCCCCCTGTATGCATGGCTCATTCACCCCCCCCCCCTGTATGCATGGCTCATATTCACCCCCCCCCTGTATGTATGGCTCATATTCACCCCCCCCCTGTATGCATGGCTCATATTACACAGGAATGCAGGACTTGGATGGCGTGTGGGGAGTTTGCCAGTTAGCCAGACCGGGACCGCTCGGTTCTGCTACATCTGCGCAGCACTCACCTTCAGGTGCCCGTTGAAGTCGTGCGGGTCCCGGTCCGGCTGACTGTCATGCGATTCCTCCAGCGTCAGCATCGGGGCAGAGGAGCGGCTGAACTCGTCCATGAAGATGCGAGCGTCAGCCTCCTCCTTCTCTAGCCCCATGCCTCCTCCGAGCTGCAGCGCGAGAAGACACTTCCTGGATGGTGCAGCTGCTCTCCACGCCCCCCCTCCCTGCTATCCGCCCGGTGTGAGTTGTGACTTGTGAGTATTGTCTTCCGGGAGGGCAGGTGGGACTCGGAGGAGGGGGGCGGGGGGAGCGGGGGGGCGGGGCGGTCATTCGCTTGTGACCTGGGGCTAAAAAAAACAAAAAAAAAAAAACAACCTTGCTCAGGTGCTGCCCCCCGCAATGTCACCGCCCTAGGCACGTGCCCTCGAGTGCCTAGTGGCAAATACGGCCCTGCTGAGCGCCGCAAAGTGAAAGTGAAAGCACAGCGGTGACGTCACCGCTGTGCCCTGCTACTGCCGGCGCTCAGTCAGTCAGTCAGTCAGTGCAGGAAGCGGACGCCGGGGGACGCGAATGTAAGTATGTACTGTTTGTTTTTTTTACATTTTACACTGGTAACCAGGGTAAACATCGGGTTACTAAGCGTGGCCCTGCGCTTAGCAACCCGATGTTTACCCTGGTTACCCGGGGACCTCGGCATCGTTGGTCGCTGGAGAGCGGTCTGTGTGACAGCTCTCCAGCGACCAAACAGCGACGCTGCAGCGATCGGCATCGTTGTCGCTATCGCTGCAGCGTCGTTTCGTGTGAAGGTACCTTTACTCTTCACAATAACAGTAATTTTGACCAAGGGTGCCCAAAATTTTACATGCCATTGTAACTTTGAAAATATACTTTCTGTTGAGCATAATTCATAAAATACATCACTTTTTTTTAACTTTTTCTGATATTTTTTTTTACCTTAGTCTCTGACCCATTCCTTTACTTGGGTGCTGAGGGTTCATTGGGATAGGGGTGGGGCAATGTCTACTTCATCTGCCTAGGGCACCAAAATACCTTGTCCTGGCCCTGTATGGCCCCCACAAAGCCATGATCTTAGCACCATTAAACCAGCCTGGGAATACATGAAGAGACAGAAGGGTTTGCACAAGCCAACACCTGCAGATCTGTGCAAGATGCTTAGAACAACTTCCCTGCCGAGTTCCTTCAAAAACTGTGTGGAGGTGAACCTAAAATAACTGATGCAATTTTGAAGGCAGAATGGTCACATCAAATATAGATTTAATTTACAGTTCTCCTTTCTTCATTCAATTTATATTTAATTGCTAAAAAATAAAATATTAACACATTGTGAAAGCCTTCTTTGCAGATTTTTTTCCATATCTGCCTAACACTTTTGCACAACACTAAAATGCTACCCTCCATAAACTAGAGAAAAAATGTTGGTTATATTCTTGATGGCTTATTGTTTACATTATATATAGTGTAAGGAGGCTAATGGTCGCGCAGTCGATGGGAGGTATGTGTCACAGAGATGACTGCGCTTTGTGATGTAACCCTGAGTATCTTTTTTAGTGAACGTAAGCACTAAGAGGTTCGTTTGGTACATCGGGTACCAAGTTGTGAGTAGCTATGAGAGATGGGCGGGTCTGACTACCCACATACCTCACCTCTAGGTGTGGTTACAACCTATATAATGAAGGCTGTTTGGCACATGGTCCAGACCAAGCCTGAGTACTGGACTTTACCCCAGCCTGTGTGCCCTCAGGCCTAGCAGAGCAGAGTCCTGCTATGGACATTTATACTTTGTTTTGCCTGATCTAAAGGCTGTTTACTTTCTGTTTTTGCTTCTGGGGTTTTTGAAAGGAATAAACCCACATGAACTTTTAAAGGAACGTGTCTCCTGTTTTCCTCTCATCACACCCGAGTGAGTAAAACCCCTACAATATATACATATATATATATATATATATATATATATATATATATATATATATAGTGACAGAGTCACTGGTGAAGTGATGGAGGGGAGATACGTGTCACTTGACTGGCCCAGACAGAGCCCTGACCTAGCTCAAAAGGGTGCTTCTACTCAATACTGAGCAGAGGGTCTGAATACTTATGACCATACCGAATACTTATGATTATGTGATATTTCAGTTTTTCTTTTTTATTAAATTTGCAAAAAATTCTACATTTCTGGGTTTTTTTTAAGTCAAGATGGGGTGCAGAGTGTACATTAATGAAAAAAAAGAACTCTTTTGAATTTACCAAATGGCTGCAATGAAACAAAGAGTGAAAAATTTAAAGGGGTCTGAATACTTTCCATACCCACTGTATATATTAGTGATGAGCGAGAGTACTCGTCACTTCTCTTTACTTGCTCGACTAAATAGCAAAGCCACAAAGAGAGGACTAAAAATCCTCCAAAAATTCTAGAATTAATACAGCAAAAAAGGGGCACCTCTTTTTGTGGTTTTGAGGGAGAGATTGCACTTCATGGTGAATTGTACGTTGTCCAGTGTGCTGTCCTCGTCTTACACAAGCACGTGTCCCAAAACATCAGCCGTGCGCTGACCAACGCTGTGATTGGCAAGGTCCACTTAACTACGGACACATGGACAAGTGCTTGTGGCTGGGGATGCTACATTTACCTTACGGCACACTGGGTGAACATTGGGGAAGCCTGGACTCAGTCAGACCCTGGGGCGGAACACGTGTCCTGGTTCAATCAGTGTTGCCCCCACCTTCCACAGCAGTTCCTGCACCCCCTCTTCTTCACCCTCCATCTCAGAAATGTCAACATCAGTCGTAAGCTGGAAGTACTGCAGCACTGTCTCGGCTAAGCGGCTACAAGCTCTGCTGAAGCTAATCTGCTTAGGTCACAAACCGCACACTGCCACGGAGTTGTTGAAAGGTCTAACAGACCAGACTGATCTGTAGGTCTCACCCAAAAACCTACAACTAGGCATGGTCATGTGTGACAATGCCGTAACCTGATGGTGACTCTGAAGCTTGGCAACCTTGCACACCTACCATGCCTGGCCCAAGTCTTCAAATTACTGGTTTAGCGTTTCTCAAAACCTACCCAGATCTGCCTGAGCTACTTGTGAAAATATGCCATGTGTGTTCCTATTTCCACAAGTCAGCTACAACTGCCCTGGCAGTGCTGCAGCAGCATTTGCAACTTCCAGCTCACCGACTGGTATGCGATGTCACCACACATTTCAACTCAGAGTTGCATATGTTGGCAAGGCTTTGTGAGCAGCAGAGGACAGTAGTTGAATACCAGCTACTCTACGCATGTCGAGTTATTCTGGTTAGCCTCCGCACATAAGAGCTGATGAGTGGGCAGGGATGTCTGACACCTGTGCAGTTCTCCAAAGCTCTGAGGACTTGACCAAGATGGAGAGCAGCGATGACGCCATAATCAGCGTCACCATCTCGCTTCTCTGTCTATTGAAATGCTCACTGCTCACAATTAAAGGGAACCTGTCAGCTGATTTTGCCGCTATAAGATAGGGCCACTGCCTTTCAGGGATTATCTCCAGCATTCTATAATGCTGTAGATAAGCCCCCAGTCAGAGTGGCTCAGAGCCTGCACACTGCAGTACTTTACTCTGCCCTCAACAGCAGGAGAGCGATACCAGGGAGCGATGAAAAAGAAGGAGGGCGGCGTTGCAAGAAGATGGTAGGTGCCGGACCCAGACCAGAACGCCCCCCGGGTGAGTCTAATATAACTTATTTTTCTTCACTTGCAGGTCAGACTGGGGGCTTATCTACAGCATTTTATGTAGAATGCTGTAGATGAGCCCTGAAAGGCAGTGGCCGCATCTTATGGGGGCAAAATCTGCTGACAGGTTCCCTTTAAAAAGGAGGCTTTGCAAGTTGAAATGCAGCAAGAAACTATACTGAATGATGCTACACTGCCCAGCCTCATCTCATCTTCTCAACACGGATTGGGTGATAATGAAGAGGAGGAACAGGAGCTGGTTGCCTGCAGTACAGACGGTAGTACCCACACCACCTTCATCTCGACTGTTCAGTGTGGATGGCCTGAAGACAAGGAGGACAGGGAGGACAAGGAGGACAATATGAACAGTTGTCCTCTTGGTGGGGACAGGGAAGTCTTGGTTGTTGGCAGTCTGGCACACATAGCTTATGAGTTTATGTACTGCTGCCTTTCTTGTGAACCTCGCATTGTACGCATTTTGGTCAACGCTAATTACTGGTAGGTCACCCTTCTAGACTAACCCTACAAGGAGAACTTTACATCTCTCCTTTCCATGTCGGAGAGGTCTAATATGTTGCAGTACCAGACGGCCCTAGTTGAAAAATTATTTAAAAAACTCCAATCTGACAATGCTGGCAGCAGGGTTTAACCCCTTAAGCCCCGAGGGTGGTTTGCACGTTAATGACCAGGCCAATTTTTACAATTCTGACCACTGTCCCTTTATGAGGTTATAACTCTGGAACGCTTCAACGGATCTTGGCGATTCTGACATTGTTTTCTCGTGACATATTGTACTTCATGTTAGTGGTAAAATTTCTTCGATATAACTTGCGTTTATTTGTGAAAAAAACGAATATTTGGCGAAAATTTTGAAAATATCGCAATTTTCCAACTTTGAATTTTTATGCCCTTAAATCACAGACATATGTCACACAAAATACTTAATAAATAACATTTCCCACATGTCTACTTTACATCAGCACAATTTTGGAACCAAAATTTTTTTTTGTGACGGAGTTATAAGGGTTAAAAGTTGACCAGCAATTTCTCATTTTTACAACACCATTTTTTTTTAGGGACCACATCTCATTTGAAGTCATTTTGACGGGTCTATATGATAGAAAATACCCAAGTGTGACACCATTCTAAAAACTGCACCCCTCAAGGTACTCAAAACCACTTTCAAGAAGTTTATTAACCCTTCAGGTGTTTCACAGGAATTTTTGGAATGTTTAAATAAAAATGAACATTTAACTTTTTTTCACACAAAATTTATTTCAGCTCCAATTTGTTTTATTTTACCAAGGGTAACAGGAGAAAATAGACCCCAAAAGTTGTTGTACAATTTGTCCTGAGTACGCTGATACCCCATATGTGGGGGTAAACCACAGTTTGGGCGCATGGCAGAGCTTGGAAGCAAAGGAGCGCCATTTGACTTTTCAATGCAAAATTGACTGGAATTGAGATGGGACGCCATGTTGCATTTGGAGAGCCCCTGATGTGCCTAAACATTGAAACCCCTAACAAGTGACACCATTTTGGAAAGTAGACCCCCTAAGGAACTTATCTAGATGTGTGGTGAGCACTTTGACCCAACAAGTGCTTTACAGAAGTTTATAATGCAGAGCCGTAAAAATAAAAAATCATATTTTTTCACAAAAATGATCTTTTCACCCCCAATTTTTTATTTTCCCAAGGGTGAGAGAAGAAATTGGACCCCAAAAATTGTTGTGCAATTTGTCCTGAGTACGCTGATACCCCATATGTGGGTGTAAACCATTGTTTGGGCGCAGGGCAGAGCTTGGAAGCAAAGGAGCGCCATTTGACTTTTCAATGCAAAATTGACTGGAATTGAGATGGGACGCCATGTTGCATTTGGAGAGCCCCTGATGTGCCTAAACATTGAAACCCCTAACAAGTGACACCATTTTGGAAAGTAGACCCCCTAAGGAACTTATCTAGATGTGTGGTGAGCACTTTGACCCAACAAGTGCTTTACAGAAGTTTATAATGCAGAGCCGTAAAAATAAAAAATCATATTTTTTCACAAAAATGATCTTTTCACCCCCATTTTTTTATTTCCCCAAGGGTAAGAGAAGAAATTAGACCACAAAAGTTGTTGTGCAATTTGTCCTGAGTACGACGATACCCCATATGTGGGTGTAAACCATTGTTTGGGCGCATAGCAGAGCTCAGAAGGGAAGAAGCGCTATTTTACTTTTCAATGCAAAATTGACTGGAATTAAGATGGGATGCCATGTTGCGTTTGGAGAGCCCCTGATGTGCCTAAACATTAAACCCCCCCACAAGTGACACCATTTTGGAAAGTAGACCCCCTAAGGAACTTATCTAGATGTGTTTTGAGAGCTTTGAACCCCCAAGTGTTTCACTACAGTTTATAACGCAGAGCCGTGAAAATAATTTTTTTTTTTCACAAAAATGAAATTTAGCCCCCAGTTTTGTATTTTCACAAGGGTATCAGGATAAATTGGACCCTAAAAGTTGTTGTCCAATTTGTCCTGAGTACGCTGATACCCCCTATGTGGGGGGGAACCACTGTTTGGGCGCATGACAGAGCTCGGAAGGGAAGGAGCGCCATTTGGAATGCAGACTTAAATGGATTGGTCTGCAGGCGTCACGTTGCATTTTTCAGAGCCCCTGATGTACCCAAACAGTACAAACCCCCCACAAGTGACCCCATATTGGAAACTAGACCCCCCAAGGAACTTATCTAGATGTGTTGTGAGAACTTTGAACCCCCAAGTGTTTCACTACAGTTTATAACGCAGAGCCGTGAAAATAAAAATTATTTTTTTTTTCACAAAAATGATTTTTTAGCCCCCAGTTTTGTATTTTCACAAGGGTATCAGGATAAATTGGACCCTAAAAGTTGTTGTCCAATTTGTCCTGAGTACGCTGATACCCCCTATGTGGGGGGGAACCACTGTTTGGGCGCATGACAGAGCTCGGAAGGGAAGGAGCGCCATTTGGAATGCAGACTTAAATGGATTGGTCTGCAGGCGTCACGTTGCATTTGCAGAGCCCCTGATGTACCCAAACAGTACAAACCCCCCACAAGTGACCCCATATTGGAAACTAGACCCCCCAAGGAACTTATCTAGATGTGTTGTGAGAACTTTGAACCCCCAAGTGTTTCATTACAGTTTATAACGCAGAGCCGTGAAAATAAAAAAATTTTTTTTCACAAAAATGATTTTTTAGCCCCCAGTTTTGTATTTTCACAAGGGTATCAGGATAAATTGGACCCTAAAAGTTGTTGTCCAATTTGTCCTGAGTACGCTGATACCCCCTATGTGGGGGGGGAACCACTGTTTGGGCGCATGACAGAGCTCGGAAGGGAAGGAGCGCCATTTGGAATGCAGACTTAAATGGATTGGTCTGCAGGCGTCACGTTGCATTTGCAGAGCCCCTGATGTACCCAAATAGTACAAACCCCCCACAAGTGACCCCATATTGGAAACTAGACCTCCCAAGGAACTTATCTAGATGTGTTGTGAGAACTTTGAACCCCCAAGTGTTTCACTACAGTTTACAACGCAGAGCCGTGAAAATAAAACATATTTTTTTTCCCACAAAAATGATTTTTAGCCCCCCAAATTTTTATTTTCCCAAGGATAACAAGAGAACTTGGACCCCAGAAGTTGTTGTTCAATTTGTCCCTAGTACGCTGATACCCCATATGTTGGGGTAAACCCCTTTTTGGACGCACGGGAGAGCTCGGAAGGGAAGGAGCACTGTTTTACTTTTTCAACGCAGAATTGGCTGGAATTGAGATTGGACGCCATGTCGCATTTGGAGAGCCCCTGATGTGCCTGAACAGTGGAAACTCCCCAATTCTACCTGAAACCCTACCCCTAACCTCACCCCTAACCGTTTACTGAACATTTTCTGACAGTCATAAGTGCCACGTATATAAGTGCCACGTATATAAGTGCCACGTATATAAGTGCCACGTATTTAAGTGCCACGTATTTAAGTGCCACGTATTTAAGTGCCACGATATTTCAGTGCCACGTATTTCAGTTCCACGTATTTCAGGCACTGAAAAATACGTGGCACTTAAATACGTGGCACTTAAATATGTGGCACTTAAATACGTGGCACTTAAATACGTGGCACTTAAATACGTGGCACTTAAATACGTGGCACTTAAATACGTGGCACTTATATACGTGGCCACTGAAATATCGTGGCACTTATATACGTATATACGTATATAAACGTATATTTCAGTGCCACGTATTTCAGTGCCACGTATTTCAGGTTAGGGGTAGGGTTAGGGGTAGGGTTAGGGTTTTTTGTTTTTTTCTTGTTTTCTTGTGTTTTTCTATAAAAACGCATGCGTTTTACCGCGTTTACATGCATTTTTTCACACATGCGTTTTTTTTAAAAAACGCATGCAGATAAAAACGCAAGTGTGAAACCAGACTAAAAGACGCTTTTTATAGCAAAAAAGTTTTTGCGTCTCCACATTTTGAGACCTATAATTTTTCCACATTTTGGTCCACAGAGTCATGTGAGGTCTTGTTTTTTGCGGGACGAGTTGACGTTTTTATTGGTAACATTTTCGGACACGTGACCATTTTTTATCACTTTTTATTCCGATTTTTGTGAGGCAGAATAACAAAAAACCAGCTATTCATGAATTTCTTTTGGGAGAGGCGTTTATACCGTTCTGCGCTTGGTAAAATTGATAAAGCAGTTTTATTCGTCGGGTCAGTACGATTACAGCGATACCTCATTTATATCATTTTTTTATGTTTTGACGCTTTTATACGATAAAAACTATTTTATAGAAAAAATAATTATTTTGGCATCGCTTTATTCTCAGGACTATAACTTTTTTATTTTTTTGCTGATGATGCTGTATGGTGGCTCGTTTTTTGCGGGACAAGATGACGTTTTCAGCGGTAACATGGTTATTTATATTCGTCTTTTTGATCGCGTGTTATTCCACTTTTTGTTCGGCGGTATGGTAATAAAGCGTTGTTTTTTGCCTCGTTTTTTTTTTTATTTTCTTACGGTGTTTACTGAAGGGGTTAACTAGTGGGCCAGTTTTATAGGTTGGGTCGTTACGGACGCGGCGATACTAAATATGTGTACTTTTATTGTTTTTGTTTGTTTTTTTTAGATAAAGAAATGTATTTATGGGAATAATATTTTTTTTTTTAATTATTATTTATTTAGGAATTTTTTTTATTTTTTTTTACACATGTGGAAATTTTTTTTTTTACTTTTTTACTTTGTCCCAGGGGGGGACATTACAGATCGCTGATCTCACAGTGTGCACAGCACTCTGTGAGATCTCCGATCTCACTTACAGCCGTGCAGGCTGCAGCTTTCATCTGCAGCCTGCTCCGACCCGGAAGTGCTCCCTGCAGGACCCGGATACAGCCCCTCGGCCATTTTGGATCCGGGGCCTGCAGGGAGAAGACGTTCGGTACGAGGTGAGTACATCACCTTGTACCGATCGTCTCAGGGAAGCACGCAGGGAGCCCCCTCCCTGCGCGATGCTTCCCTGTACCGCCGGTACACCGCGATCATGTTTGATCGCGGTGTGCCGGGGGTTAATGTGCCGGGGGCGGTCCGTGACCGCTCCTGGCACATAGTGCCGGATGTCAGCTGCGATATGCAGCCGACACCCGGCCGCGATCGGCCGCGCTCCCCCCGTGAGCGCGGCCGATCGCGTATGACGTACTATACCGTCACCGGGAATTAAGGCCCACCCCACCTCGACGGTATAGTACGTCATACGGGATTAAGGGGTTAAGGGTGGTTAACAATTAACATTAACAATTTTTAGAGCCCTACCTCGAACATCCTTTTATATATACAATATGTATACCCCCTGGGGTAAATGTTTATCAGCCCATGCACTTAGTGCATGGGCATTTCTAGTCTAGGAAACCCACTCCTTAATAGTGGGAAGAAATGTTTTCTGAGACCCTCCACTACGTCTCTTCAAAGGGGTATTGGGGAATTGGAGTGCCTCCTTCTAATTTTTGTCATCCCATGCACTTAGTGCATATGCTTTACCAGTAGTGTTGAGCATTCCGATACCGCAAGTATCGGGTATCGGCCGATACTTGCGGGTATCGGAATTCCGATACCGAGATCCGATACTTTTGTGGTATCGGGTATCGGTATCAAAACAACATTAATGTAAAAATGTGTAAAAGAAAGAATTAAAATAAAAAATATTGCTATACACACCTCTCCGACGCAGCCTGGACCTCACCGAGGGAACCGGCAGCGTTGTTTGCTTAAAATTCGCGCGTTTACTTCCTTACGTGAAGTCCCGGCTTGTGATTGGTCGCGTGCCGCCCATGTGGCCGCGACGCGACCAATCACAGCAAGCCGTGACGTAACTTTAGGTCCTTCAGGATTTTAAAATTACGTTCTGGCTTATGATTGGTCGCATCGCGGTCACATGGGCGACGCGACCAATCACAAGCCGTGACGTCACGGAAGGCTGGACACGCACGCATTTTAAAATGCGCGTGTCCTGCCTCCCGTGACGTCCCGGCTTGTGATTGGTCGCGTCGCCCATGTGGCCGCGACGCGACCAATCACAGCAAGCCGTGACGTAATTTTAGGTCCTTCAGAATTTTAAAATTACGTTCTGGCTTATGATTGGTCGCGACGCGACGCGACCAATCACACGCCGTGATGTCACGGGAGGCTGGAAACGCGCGCATTTTAAAATGCGCGCGTGTCCAGCCTCCCGTGACGTCACGGCTTGTGATTGGTCGCGTCGCCCATGTGACCGCGACGCGACCAATCATAAGCCAGAACGTAATTTTAAAATCCTGAAGGACCTAAAATTACGTCACGGCTTGCTGTGATTGGTCGCGTCGCGGCCACATGGGCGGCACGCGACCAATCACAAGCCGGGACTACACGTAAGGAAGTAAACGCGCAAATTTTAAGCAAACAACGCTGCCGGTTCCCTCGGTGAGGTCCAGGCTGCGTCGGAGAGGTGAGTATAGCAATATTTTTTATTTTAATTCTTTCTTTTACACATTAATATGGTTCCCAGGGCCTAAAGGAGAGTTTCCTCTCCTTCAGACCCTGGGAACCATCAGGGATACCGTCCGATACTTGAGTCCCATTGACTTGTATTGGTATCGGGTATCGGTATCGGATTGGATCCGATACTTTGCCGGTATCGGCCGATACTTTCCGATACCGATACTTTCAAGTGTCGGACGGTATCGCTCAACACTATTTACCAGTCAAGCAGATGCACTCCTTAGTAATGGAAAAAAATGCTATTCTGAGGATCCACCTTCTAGTCGAGGGAAAAATGTTTAAAAGCAAAAGAGTCGGTGGGTTCTATTAGTATATGATCAAGTGCCTTGTTCTGGGCTGTCAGGTGCTCATCCTATAGGGAGTTCTCACACTGCATACAGAATTTCACAACCGGTACAGGAGAGTTTGTACCGTAAGTACAGAAGATCCTGGTCTCCTCCATATCATGCTGATTAGATGATAAACGCTCCACTATATCCCCCAGCAGGGTTAATGAAATAGCAGTCCTTGTTACTGGTATGTTAAACTAATAGCTTTTTTAAGGGCTAATTCACATAGATTCTATTCTCTAATAATACTGCTCTTATCTGCAATTCATCTACGGCGAGGTGTGGCAGTAGTTATATCGTATAACAGGCACCTAGTCAGGGATAATTGCTTTATAAATTCTAAGCCTTGCTGCTGCTTTTTTTCCATGGACTCATTCACCAATTCATATTTTTTTATGGTGTTCTGTACTCAGAAATTCATCAAAGCAGGCAAAATGAACTGGTTTAATGTGACCATTCACAGTTTCTTTCTAGCATCTGTATGTAAGAAGTAGTGGTGGGACACTTTACGCTACTGGAGCTGTAATTACTACTTCTGAATTCTCGAGTGCTATGTTTCCATCTCTTTCTGGGTGCTTCTTTCAGTATGTTTGGGGTCATTGTCCTGCTGGAAGACCAGTGACCTAGGATGCAAACCCTGCTTCTGACACTGGGCACTACATTGCAACCCAAAATCCTTTGGGAATCTTCACATTTCATGATGCCTTGAACACAGTCAAGGAGGCCAGGGCCAGAGGTCTCATCTGTCCACAATATGCCTGCTGGCCTTCTAAAAATAGTGGGGGCCGCTTGCTGTCCCTCTATGAATTGAGAGTGATGCCTGCTGCCAAGTTTCAAACTTTACAGTATTAATACGAAAAAGAAAATTTGCCCACCTCACATGGATAAATTGCAGTAGCTGGCTCATCTGCTGGTCCTCCAAAAAAGCTTAGTGGCCCTTTAAAGTTAGAGTGAGGGCCGCCTGATGGCCCTCTGATCACAGTAAGGGTACTGTCACACAGTGCAATTTTGATCGCTACGACGGTACGATTCGTGACGTTCTAGCGATATCGTTACGATTTCGCAGTGTCTGACACGCAGCAGCGATCAGGGACCCTGCTGAGAATCGTACGTCGTAGCAGATCGTTTGGAACTTTCTTTCGTCGCTTGATCTCCCGCTGACATCGCTGGATCGTTGTGTGTGACACCGATCCAGCGATGTGTTCGCTTGTAACCAGGGTAAACATCGGGTAACTAAGCGCAGGGCTGCGCTTAGTAACCCGATGTTTACCCTGGTTACCAGCGTAAACGTAAAAAAACAAACAGTACATACTCACATTCCGGTGTCTGTCCTCCGGCGTCTCAGCTTCTCTGCACTGTGAGCGCCGGCCAGCCAGAAAGCGAGCACAGCGGTGACGTCTGACGTCACCGCTCTGCTTTCCGGCCGCTGTGCTTACACAGTGCAGAGAAGCTGAGACGCCGGGGGACAGACACCGGAATGTAAGTATGTACTGTTTGTTTTTTTTACATTTACGCTGGTAACCAGGGTAAACATCGGGTTACTAAGCGCGGCCCTGCGCTTAGTATCCCGATGTTTACCCTGGTTACCCGGGCACTTCGGCATCGCTCCAGCGCCGTGATTGCAACGTGTGACCGCAGTCTACGACGCTGGAGCGATAATCATACGATCGCTGCGACGTCACGGATCGTGCCGTCGTAGCGATCAAAATGGCACTGTGTGACAGTACCCTAAGTGCCACCTGCTAGCCCTCTAACAATAGTAAGGGCCAACTGATGGCCCTCTACAAATAGCGATGGCCCCCTAATGGCCCTGGAAAAAAATCGTGACTTTTGGAGCCCTCATTCATAAATTAAACAGGATGTGTCTGATCATGTCTCACACACCACATGGACAGATAAGATATTAAAATGATAAAGTTACGTTTTCTGTACAATGTTTTTTTCCCCTTTGAAAGCAATAAAATGTATAAAACAATATGTGTGAACCAGGGCCGGACTGGCCATAGGGCACTTCTGGCAAATGCCAGAAGGGCCGGTGCCAGTGGTGGGCCGCTCAATCCGCCGCCCCCGCCGTCGCATTCAACTATACCGGCGTATAGACGCCGGTACAGTTGAATGCAATGATGGAGGAGAGAGCGTCTACAGACGCTCCTCTCCCAGCATTCCCCGCTCTGCCTCTGACACTGCGGGTGCGCGATGATGTCATATCATCGCACACCTGCTGTGTCCCGGGCAGACTGCAGCTGCTGAGACAGGAGCAGGAACCAGGAAGCAACGCTGGGCACGAGGAGAGGTGAGGAGAGTTTTTTTTTTTCTGGACTGTGGGGCCATTCTCGGAGGAGGTGAGGGGAGGAAGAGAAGAGATGTGGGCTGTATATAGTTCTCTGTGGGCTGTGCTCTGTGCTGTATACTGCTGTGGGCTGTATATAGTTCTCTGTGGGCTGTGCTCTGTGCTGTATACTGCTGTGGGCTGTATATAGTTCTCTGTGGGCTGTGCTCTGTGCTGTATACTGCTGTGGGCTGTATATAGTTCTCTGTGGGCTGTGCTCTGTGCTGTATACTGCTGTGGGCTGTATATAGTTCTCTGTGGGCTGTGCTCTGTGCTGTATACTGCTGTGGGCTGTATATAGCTCTCTGTGGGCTGTGCTCTGTGCTGTATACTACTGTGGGCTGTATATAGCTCTCTGTGGGCTGTGCTCTGTGCTGTATACTACTGTGGGCTGTATATAGTTCTCTGTGGGCTGTGCTCTGTGCTGTATACTGCTGTGGGCTGTATATAGTTCTCTGTGGGCTGTGCTCTGTGCTGTATACTACTGTGGGCTGTATATAGTTCTCTGTGGGCTGTGCTCTGTGCTGTATACTGCTGTGGGCTGTATATAGTTCTCTGTGGGCTGTGCTCTGTGCTGTATACTGCTGTGGGCTGTATATAGTTCTCTGTGGGCTGTGCTCTGTGCTGTATACTACTGTGGGCTGTATATAGTTCTCTGTGGGCTGTGCTCTGTGCTGTATACTGCTGTGGGCTGTATATAGTTCTCTGTGGGCTGTGCTCTGTGCTGTATACTGCTGTGGGCTGTATATAGTTCTCTGTGGGCTGTGCTCTGTGCTGTATACTGCTGTGGGCTGTATATAGTTCTCTGTGGGCTGTGCTCTGTGCTGTATACTGCTGTGGGCTGTATATAGTTCTCTGTGGGCTGTGCTCTGTGCTGTATACTGCTGTGGGCTGTATATAGCTCTCTGTGGGCTGTGCTCTGTGCTGTATACTACTGTGGGCTGTATATAGTTCTCTGTGGGCTGTGCTCTGTGCTGTATACTACTGTGGGCTGTATATAGTTCTCTGTGGGCTGTGCTCTGTGCTGTATACTGCTGTGGGCTGTATATAGCTCTCTGTGGGCTGTGCTCTGTGCTGTATACTACTGTGTGCTCTGTGCTATATATAGTTCTCTGTGGGCTGTGCTCTGTGCTGTATACTACTGTGTGCTGTATATAGTTCTCTGTGGGCTGTGCTGTATATAGTACTCTGTGGGCTGTGCTGTATATAGTACTCTGTGGGCTGTGCTGTATATAATACTCTGTGGGCTGTGCTGTGTATAGTACTCTGTGGGCTGTGCTGTATATAGTACTCTGTGGGCTGTGCTGTATATAGTACTCTGTGGGCTGTGCTGTATATAGTACTCTCTGGGCTGTGCTTTATATAGTACTCTGGGCTGTGCTGTATATAGTACTCTGGGCTGTGCTTTATATAGTACTCTGTGGGCTGTGCTGTATATAGTACTCTGTGGGCTGTGCTGTATATAGTACTCTCTGGGCTGTGCTGTATATAGTACTCTCTGGGCTGTGCTTTATATAGTACTCTGGGCTGTGCTGTATATAGTACTCTGGGCTGTGCTTTATATAGTTCTCTGTGGGCTGTGCTGTATATAGTTCTCTATGGGCTGTGCTGTATATAGTTCTCTGTGGGCTGTGCTGTATATAGTACTCTCTGGGCTGTGCTTTATATAGTACTCTGGGCTGTGCTGTATATAGTACTCTGGGCTGTGCTTTATATAGTACTCTGTGGGCTGTGCTGTATATAGTACTCTGTGGGCTGTGCTGTATATAGTTCTCTGTGGGCTGTGCTGTATATAGTACTCTGTGGGCTGTGCTGTATATAGTACTCTGTGGGCTGTGCTGTATATAGTACTCTCTGGGCTGTGCTTTATATAGTACTCTGGGCTGTGCTGTATATAGTACTCTGGGCTGTGCTTTATATAGTTCTCTGTGGGCTGTGCTGTATATAGTTCTCTGTGGGCTGTGCTGTATATAGTACTCTCTGGGCTGTGCTGTATATAGTACTCTCTGGGCTGTGCTGTATATAGTACTCTCTGGGCTGTGCTTTATATAGTACTCTGGGCTGTGCTGTATATTGTACTCTGGGCTGTGCTTTATATAGTTCTCTGTGGGCTGTGCTGTATATAGTTCTCTGTGGGCTGTGCTGTATATAGTTCTCTGTGGGCTGTGCTGTATATATTACTTTGTGGGCTGTGCTGTATATATTACTTTGTGGGCTGTGCTGTATATATTACTCTGTGGGCTGTGCTGTATACTACTGTGTGGACTGTGCTGTATACTTCTACTTGGGCTGTGCTGTATACTACTGTGTGGTCTGTGCTGTATACTACTGTGTGGTCTGTGCTGAATACTGCTGTGTGGGCTGTGTTATCTACTACGCGAGCTGTGCTATAGTATGCAGGCTGTGCTGTATACTATGCGGTTTGTGCTATATAATATGCGGGCTTTGCTATATACTATGGGGAGTATATTATATTCTATGGGGGAGGCCATGTTATGTACTATGTGGCTGTGTTATATACTATTGTGGGGGTATATTATATTCTATGGGGGAGGCTGCGTTATATACTATGGGGGGCTGCATTATATTCTATGGGGGGCTACATTATATATTATGGGGAGGTGGGCTGTATTATATTCTATGGGGGTTACATACTCTGGGGTGGCTGCATTATACTCTGTGGGGTGGCTGCATTATACTCTGGGGTGGCTGCATTATACTCTGGGGTGGCTGCATTATACTCTGGGGTGGCTGCATTATACTATATGTGGGCTGCATTATACTGTATCGAGGACTATGGGGAATACGTTATACTATATGAAGAACTATGGGGTGCATTATACTATGGGAAGTGAATTGTACTACATGGATGACTGTGGCGGTGCATTATACTATATGGAGCACTATGAGGATTGTATTATGCTATATGGAGGACTATGAGGATTGTATTATGCTATATGGAGGACTATGAGGAGTGTATTATACTATGTGGAGGACTGAGCAGTGTATTTTAATATATGGAGGACTATAGGGAGTGTATTATACTATATGGAGGACTATGGAGCACATTATAATATATGGAGGACTATGGGGTGTATTTTACTAAACAAGTAAAATGCTGCATATTCGGATTGTTTTTGCTGGAACAAAAAGCCTTGTTGTCAGCAGCACATTGCCAGTGTAAACTGTAGATGTGCTGCTGAAAACATGATACTGTATGGTGATCTATTAGTGATCGTTCTGTCTCATCATTATTCCTCAGCTGGTGGAAAGAGGCCGGGAAACAAGCGTTGAACAACTTCAGTATTGTCGATCAAACTCGTTTAGCGGCCTGAACTCAGCGCACGTAAATACAACAGAAAGGCTTCTGTGTGATGTGCAATATGTTAGCATTTGGGGACCCATTTTAAACTTTGCCTAGGGCCCCACTTTGCCTAAAACCGGCCCTGCCTACAAGTGTACAAAGATATTATACAGTCACCATGTGACAAGTGGGCCTGTGTAACTTCAAATGCCAGGGCTGAATTTTAGTCCCAGTCCGGCCCTGGTGTGAACATAGCCAAAGGTGTGGAGGAGCATTTTTTTTTCTATTAATTTATTTTGTTTTATATACAAGTCATTATCCTGGAAAAAAATGTTTCTTAACATTTTTTCCAGTTAAATCCATTTTAACTGCGGTTTTGTATGTTTTTTATTGTCAAAAAGTTGTGTAATACTATAGCAACATTATTCCCAGCAGCGACCCCGGAGTCAAAAATGCTTCCAAGGGTCTTCCCCATGCTGTTCCCATGCCATGTCAGCGCTGTTTCCATTGTTTTCAGCGAATTTTAGACCCCCTACAGACCTCCGGAGGGGGGGGGGGGGGCGTTTCACCAGAAAAATGCTCAAGTTCCAAATTGACTTCCATTATACTTGTTTGCTTGGCTCGAATAACGAGTACTCAAGCGTTTTAGTGCTTGCTCATCAATCATCAATATTACTGTGTATTTATATATACATATATATTATACACATACATACATACATGTATAACGACGAGCCAACAAGAATATAACAGACTTTTTTCCTAGTATATGAAGGGTGGATGACATTGTCTGGGAGCCCTCTTCACACTGTGTCCATCTGGGACTGTATGAAATGTTCCACAGCATGTGCAATTGATTTCCTTTAACAGAGCATGTATCTTCAATTAAAAAAAGTATACAGTACATGATAGTATGTGGGAACAATATATGATGTACATCAGGAAAATTTTGGATCATATACAATCATATCATAATCATAATCTAATATATAATTGCCTAGAATACTACTTCCTGCAATTTGTGCCAACTTCCGTGGCTTTGTCCGGAGCTAATGTCCGGAGCTAATGTCCGGAGCTAATGTCCGGAGCTAATGTCCGGAGCTAATGTCCGGAGATAAGTGATGTCACCAGTGTCCTACACCCAGGCAGAGCACAGGGGCCCCAGGCAGCATATGGGGCCCCAGGCACAGCACAGTGGCCCCAGGCAGAGCACAGGGGCCCCAGGCAGAGCACAGTGGCCCCAGGCAGAGCACAGGGGCCCCAGGCAGCATATGGGGCCCCAGGCAGAGCACAGGGGCCCCAGGCAGCATATGGGGCCCCAGGCAGAGCACAATGGCCCCAGGCAGAGCACAGGGGCCCCAGGCAGAACATGGGGCCCCAGGCAGAGCACAGGGGCCCCAGGCAGAGCACAGGGGCCCCAGGCAGCATATGGGGCCCCAGGAAGAGCACAGGGGACCCAGGAAGAGCACAGGGGCCCCAGGCAGCATATGGGGCCCCAGGCAGAGCACAGGGGCCCCAGGCAGCATATGGGGCCCCAGGCAGAGCACAGTGGCCCCAGGCAGAGCACAGGGGCCCCAGGCAGAACATGGGGCCCCAAGCAGAGCACAGGGGCCCCAGGCAGAGCACAGGGGCCCCAGGCAGCATATGGGGCCCCAGGCAGAGCACAGTGGCCCCAGGCAGCATATGGGGCCCCAGGCAGAGCACAGTGGCCCCAGGCAGCATATGGGGCCCCAGGCAGAGCACAGGGGCCCCAGGCAGAGCACAGGGGCCCCAGGCAGCATATGGGGCCCCAGGCAGAGCACAGGGGTCCCAGGCAGAGCACAGGGGCCCCAGGCAGCTTATGGGGCCCCAGGCAGAGCACAGTGGCCCCAGGCAGAACATGGGGCCCCAGGCAGAGCACAGTGGCCCCAGGCAGAGCACAGGGGCCCCAGGCAGAACATGGGGCCCCAGGCAGAGCACAGGGGTCCCAGGCAGAGCACAGGGGCCCCAGGCAGCATATGGGGCCCCAGGCAGAGCACAGGGGCCCCAGGCATAGCACACACCAAATCGGAGGCCGAGGGGCCCCGCCAACCAAATCAGAGGCCGAGGGTCCCCGACCACCACATCGGAGGCCGAGGGGCCCCGCCCACCAAATCGGAGGCCGAGGGTCCCCGCCCACCAAATCGGAGGCCGAGGGTCCCCGCCCACCAAATCGGAGGCCGAGGGTCCCCGCCCACCAAATCGGAGGCCGAGGGTCCCCGCCCACCAAAGTGGAGGCCGAGGGTCCCCGCCCACCAAATCGGAGGCCGAGGGGCCCCGCCTACCAAATCGGAGGCCGAGGGTCCCCGCCCACCAAATCGGAGGCCGAGGGTCCCCGCCCACCAAATCGGAGGCCGAGGGGCCCCGCCCACCAAATCGGAGGCCGGGGGTCCCCGCCCTCCAAATCGGAGGCCGAGGGGCCCCGCCCACCACATCGGAGGCCGAGGGTCCCCGCTCACCAAATCGGAGGCCGAGGGGCCCCGCCCACCAAATCGGAGGCCGAGGGTCCCCGCCCACCAAATCGGAGGCCGAGGGTCCACACCATCCAAATCGGAGGCCGAGGGGCCCCGCCCACCAAATCGGAGGCCGACGGGCCCCACCCACAAATCGGAGGCCGAGGGTCCCCGCCCACCAAATCGGAGGCCGAGGGTCCCCGCCCACCAAATTGGAGGCCGAGGGTCCCCGCCCACCAAATCGGAGGCCGAGGGGCCCCGCCTACCAAATCAAAGGCCGAGGGTCCCCGCCCACCAAATCGGAGGCCGAGGGTCCCCGCCCACCAAATCGGAGGCCGAGGGGCCCCGCCCACCAAATCGGAGGCCAGGGGTCCCCGCCCTCCAAATCGGAGGCCGAGGGGCCCCGCCCACCACATCGGAGGCCGAGGGTCCCCGCCCACCAAATCGGAGGCCGAGGGTCCCCGCCCACCAAATCGGAGGCCGAGGGTCCCCGCCCACCAAATCGGAGGCCGAGGGTCCACACCATCCAAATCGGAGGCCGAGGGGCCCCGCCCACCAAATCGGAGGCCGACGGGCCCCACCCACAAATCGGAGGCCGAGGGTCCCCGCCCACCAAATCGGAGGCCGAGGGTCCCCGCCCACCAAATCGGAGGCCGAGGGTCCCCGCCCACCAAATCGGAGGCCGAGGGTCCCCGCCCACCAAATTGGAGGCCGAGGGGCCCCACCAACCAAATCAGAGGCCGAGGAGCCCCGCCCACCAAATCGAAGGTCGAGGGGCCCCGCCCACGACAGCGGAGGCCGAGGGTCCCCGCACACCAAATCGGAGGCAGAGGAACCCCGCCCACCAAATCGGAGGCCGAGGGGCCCCGCCCACCAAAGCGGAGGCCGAGGGTCCCCGACCACCAAATCGGAGGCCGAGGGTCCCCGCCCACCAAATCGGAGGCCGAGGGTCCCCGCCCACCAAATCGGAGGCCGAGGGTCCCCGCCCACCAAATCGGAGGCCGAGGGTCCCCGCCCACCAAATCGGAGGCCGAGAGTCCCCGCCCACCACATCGGAGGCCGAGGGGCCCCGCCAACCAAATCGGAGGCTGAGGGGCTTCGCCAACCAAATCGGAGGCCGAGGAGCCCCGCCCACGAAATCGAAGGACGAGCGGCCCCGCCCACCAAAGCGGAGGCCGAGGGGCCTGGCCCTGCCCACCAAAGCGGAGGCCGAGGGGCCCCGCCCACCACATCGGAGGCCGAGGGGCCCCGCCCACCATATCGGAGGCCGAGGGTCACCGCCCACCAAATCGGAGGCCGAGGGTCCCCGCCCACCAAATCGGAGGCCGAGGGTCCCCGCCCACCAGATCGGAGGCCGAGGGTCCCCGCCCACCAAATCGGAGGCTGAGAGTCCCCGCCCACCAAATCGGAGGCCGAGGGGCCCCGCCAACCAAATCGGAGGCCGAGGGGCTTCGCCAACCAAATCGGAGGCCGAGGAGCCCCGCCCACGAAATCGAAGGACGAGCGGCCCCGCCCACCAAAGTGGAGGCCGAGGGGCCTGGCCCCGCCCACCAAAGCGGAGGCCGAGGGGCCCCGCCCACCACATCGGAGGCCGAGGGGCCCCGCCCACCATATCGGAGGCCGAGGGTCCCCGCCCACCAAATCGGAGGCCGAAGGTCCCCGCCCACCAAATCGGAGGCCGAGGGTCCCCGCCCACCAAATCGGAGGCCGAGGGTCCCCGCCCACCAAATCGGAGGCCGAGAGTCCCCGCCCACCAAATTGGAGGCCGAGGGTCCCCACCCACCAAATCGGAGGCCGAGGGGCCCCGCCCACCAAAGCGGAGGCCGAGGGTCCCCGCCCACCAAAGCGGAGGCCGAGGGTCCCCGACCACCAAATCGGAGGCCGAGGGTCCCTGCCCACCAAATCGGAGGCCGAGGGTCCCCGCCCACCAAATCGGAGGCCGAGGGTCCCTGCCCACTAAATCGGAGGCCGAGGGTTCCTGCCCACCAAATAGGAGGCCGAGGGTCCCCGCCCACCAAATCGGAGGCCGAGAGTCCCCGCCCACCAAATCGGAGGCCGAGGGGCCCCGCCAACCAAATCGGAGGCCGAGGAGCCCCGCCCACCAAATCGAAGGCCGAGTGGCACCGCCCACCAAAGCGGAGGCCGAGGGGCCCGGCCCCGCCCACCAAAGCGGAGGCCGAGGGGCCCCGCCCACCACATCGGAGGCCGAGGGGCCCCGCCCACCAAATCGGAGGCCGAGGGTCCCCACCCACCAAATCGGAGGCCGAGGGTCCCCGCCCACCAAATCGGAGGCCGAGGGTCCCCGCCCACCAAATCGGAGGCCGAGGGTCCCCACCCACCAAATCGGAGGCCGAGGGTCCCCGCCCACCAAATCGGAGGTCGAGGGTCCCCGCCCACCAAATCGGAGGCCGAGGGTCCCCGCCCACCAAATCGGAGGCCGGTCCCCGCCCACCAAATCGGAGGCCGAGGGTCCCCGCCAACCAAATCGGAGGCCGAGGAGCCCCGCCCAACAAATCGAAGGCCGAGCGGCCCCGCCCACCAAAGCGGAGGCCGAGGGGCCCGGCCTCGCCCACCAAAGCGGAGGCCGAGGGGCCCCGACCACCACATCGGAGGCCGAGGGTCCCCGCCCACCAAATCGGAGGCCAAGGGTCCCCGCCCACCAAATCGGAGGCCGAGGGTCCCCGCCCACCAAATCGGAGGCCGAGGGTCCCCGCCCACCAAATTGGAGGCCGAGGGTCCCCGCCCACCAAATTGGAGGCCGAGGGGCCCCACCTACCAAATCGGAGGCCGAGGGTCCCCGCCCACCAAATCAGAGGCCGAGGGTCCCCGCCCACCAAATCAGAGGCCGAGGGGCCCCGCCCACCAAATCGGAGGCCGGGGGTCCCCGCCCACCAAATCGGAGGCCGAGGGGCCCCGCCCACCACATCGGAGGCCGAGGGTCCCCGCCCACAAAATCGGAGGCCGAGGGTCCCCGCCCACCAAATCGGAGGCCGAGGGTCCACACCAACCAAATCGGAGGCCGAGGGGCCCCGCCCACCAAATCGAAGGCCGAGGGGCCCCGCCCACCAAAGCGGAGGCCGAGGGTCCCCGCACACCAAATCGGAGGCAGAGGGACCCCGCCCACCAAATCGGAGGCCGAGGGGCCCCGCCCACCAAAGCGGAGGCCGAGGGTCCCCGACCACCAAATCGGAGGCCGAGGGTCCCCGCCCACCAAATCGGAGGCCGAGGGTCCCCGCCCACCAAATCGGAGGCCGAGAGTCCCCGCCCACCAAATCGGAGGTCGAGGGGCCCCGCCGACCAAATCGGAGGCCGAGGAGCCCCGCCCACCAAATCGAAGGCCGAGCGGCCCCGCCCACCAAAGCAGAGGCCGAGGGGCCCGGCCCCGCCCACCAAAGCGGAGGCCGAGGGGCCCCGCCCACCACATCGGAGGCCGAGGGGCCCCGCCCACCAAATCGGAGGCCGAGGGTCCCCACCCACCAAATCGGAGGCCGAGGGTCCCCGCCCACCAAATTGGAGGCCGAGGGTCCCCGCCCACCAAATTGGAGGCCGAGGGTCCCCGCCCACCAAATCGGAGGCTGAGGGTCCCCGCCCACCAAATCGGAGGACGAGGGGCCCCACCTGTGAAAATTTTACTGTGAAAATACCTGATGGGCACACAAGTATGCGCCAGTATGGGTACTAAGAGCTTTTCCACATAATAATGAAATATTTTAAAATGTCATAGAACATACCAATATACATAGTTATTGATACATATTATTTATTATTTACATTATTGTTCTTAAGCAAAGAACCGTTGTTGTGGCATTTGCCACAACACGCAAAGATGTCGTCTGATGTCTTTCATCACTCCCCTCATAAGCATGTTCATGGATCCTGTGTAACTGTACCTTAAATAACAAGAATTGTCAAGAGCTGGTGAGTGCAGCCATTTTTTGTTCTTTCTTACTATTATTTATTAATTGTATTATTCTTACATTTGAATAAATAAAGTATATATGCATTCTAGACTCCCGATTCTTTAGAATCGGGCTGCCATCTAGTCATATATAATTTCACAAGTGTGGTAGGACCCCATATTTTGTAATATTTTTTTTAAAAGGAACCCATCAAATATTTTTAACACCCTAACTACCACCATAACTTCTTTTTATGCCTGTTGGTGTTTCCAAACATGTCCTTGTATATACAGTATGTTGCTGCATCAATTACAGCAAAGTAAGTAAAATCAATTTAAACCCCTTAGGATATGTGCACACAAAGGGGTATAACTGTAAAGGTACCTTCACAATAAGCGACTTTGCAGCGAGAACGACGACGATCCGTGACGTTGCAGCGTCCTGGATAGCGATCTCGTTGTTTTTGTCACGCTGCAGCGATCTGGATCCCGCTGTGATATCGCTGGTCGGAGCTAGAAGTCCAGAACTTTATTTCGTCACTGATCACCTGCTGTCCATCGCTGGATTGGCGTGTGTGACACCGATCCAGCGATGTGTTCACTTGTAACGAGGGTAAATATCGGGTTACTAAGCGCAGGGCCGCGCTTAGTAACCCAATATTTACCCTGGTTACTATTGTAAAAGTAAAAAAAAAAAACACTACATACTCACATTCTGATGTCTGTCACGTCCCCCGGCGTCCACAGGGTTACGCGCTGCTGCTCAGAGCTTCCTGCACTGAATGTGTCAGCGCCGGCAGTAAAGCACAGACAGGGAAAACTAAAAAATGCACCACGCCGCAGACACACAGGAAAACACAATAATGTGCCCAGGGCAAAACAAATACAAATATAGGAAAGAGAAATATAACAAAGGATAATACACCACCAGATACGATATTTCTTCTCCAAGACCACCACTCCAGACCGGAATCACTAGGCACCAGGCACAAGCTATAATTGGCGACGCCCAAAGTCCAGCAAAACTATTTAAAGGCCGTGGGCGTGCCCCAGCCACCAACCCGAGTACCAGCTAGATTAACTTTGGGCAACCTGGATAAAAATCTAGCCGGCGCCACTGAGCGTATAGTGGACGAATGTGGAATTACCGCTGTCTGTCGGACGCCCTAGTGTGAATAGCGTCCGACATGACAGTACCCCACCTTCTACGAGGGACCCAAGGGCCCTCACGACTTATAGGACCCGGCTTGTCCAGATGGCGGCGGTGAAACATACTGACCAGCCGGTCCGCATGTATGTCCGAGGCTGGTACCCAAGACCTCTCCTCCGGCCCATAACCATGCCATTGTACCAGGTACTGTAAAGTGCGGCGCCCTACTCGAGAGTCAACCACCTTGGAGACTTCAAATTCCAAATTGCCATCCACCAAGACTGGAGGTGGCATCGGCGCCGCGTCCACGGAACCCACCACCTTTTTTAATAAAGATCTGTGGAACACGTTGTGTATCTTATATACCGTAGGGAGCTCCAAGCGGTAGGCTACCGGGTTAATGATGGTGGCGACCCTAAATGGACCAATAAACCTTGGACCTAATTTCAGGGATGGTAATCTGAGTCTTATGTTTTTTGTGGACAACCACACCCAGTCACCCACACTCAGGTCCGGACCTGGCACACGTCTACTGTCAGCCACACGTTTGTACCTAGCACCCACGCTAAGCAAGTGCTTTTTCACTCTCCTCCAGACAGATGACAGTTGTGTTCCTAGCTGGTCCTCCTCCGGGACGCCAGCAGAGCCCCCCTGATGCAGAGTACAAAATTGAGGATGGTGCCCGTAAACACAAAAGAACGGGGACTCCCCAGACGATTCCTGACGGTGATTATTTATGGCAAACTCCGCCAAAGGAAGGAACGTCGACCACTCCTCCTGATTGTCAGAAACAAAGCAGCGTAAATACTGCTCGAAATTCTGTTTCATACGCTTGGTCTGACCATTTGACTGAGGATGAAACGCCGAAGAATGCGACAACTTGATCCCCAGCCGTGAGCAAAAAGCTTTCCAAAATTTTGCCACAAACTGAAAACCCCTATCAGACACGATGTCAGATGGGACCCCGTGAAGTCTGACCACCTCCTGAACAAATACCTGAGCCAGAGTCTTCGCGTTAGGCAACGAAGGCAAGGACACAAAGTGCGACATCTTTGAGAACCGATCAACAACCACCAGGATGACCGTGTTCCCAGCTGAGGAGGGCAAGTCTGTAATAAAATCCATGGAGATCTCCATCCATGGCCTACTGGGTACCCCGAGAGGATGTAGTGTGCCTGCAGTACGTGAGCGTGGCATCTTAGCCCTAGCGCACGTGGTGCATGCTGACACGTACGAGACCACGTCCTGTCGGATTTTGGGCCACCAAAACCGACGCGACACCAACTCCAAGGTACCCCTAACCCCAGGGTGGGCAGCCAGGACAGAATCATGATGCTCACCCAACACCTTTAGGCGAAGATGGAGCGGTACAAACGATTTGTTAATGGGAAGCTCTGGTGGTACCTCCTCCTGAGCCTCGGCAATCTCAGCCTCAACCTCGGTTGTCAGAGCCAACACCACTACACCCTTTTGGAGGATGGGTACCGGATCTTCCCGAGGTTCTCCCCCTGGAAAACACCTGGACAAAGCATCCGCCTTAGTGTTCTCAGACCCCGGTCGGTAAGTAACAAAAAGTTGAATCGCGTGAAAAACAATGCCCAGCAAGCCTGCCTGGGGGACAGACGCTTGGCTGACTCTAAATAAAGCAGATTTTTATGATCGGTGATAACTGTAACCTGGTGGACCGACCCCTCCAAGAAGTGTCGCCATTCCTCAAAAGCCAACTTGATAGCCAACAACTCCCTGTTGCTTATATCGTAGTTACGTTCGGCGGGCGACAGGTTCTTGGAAAAGTAGGCGCATGGACGCAACTCGCCCAAGGATGAGCCTTGTCACAGCACCGCCCCCACTCCAACCTCAGATGCATCGACTTCCACGGTAAATGGTTTCGATACGTCCGGTTGCACCAGAATGGGGGCCGAAGCAAAACTGTTCTTCAGGAATTCGAATGCGCGCACAGCAGCCTCAGACCAGGCGGAGAAATTGGTACCATTTTTCGTCATGTTAGTGAGCGGTTTAGCAATGATAGAAAAATTTTTGATAAACTTTCTATAATAGTTAGAAAACCCAAGGAACCGCTGGAGCGCTTTTAGGTTATCAGGCCGTTCCCAATGCAGCACCGCTTGCACCTTAGCGTCGTCCATTTTAAACCCTGAAGCAGACACAATATAACCCAAGAAAGGCAACTCCTGAACCGAAAATACACATTTCTCAAGTTTTGCATAGTGCTTATTCTCTCTGAGTAGCTGTAACACCTGCCTAACATGCTCTAAATGAGTATCACGGTCGCATGAATAAATGAGAATGTCATCTAGGTACACAATAACGAATTTTCCCAGGACATGCGAGAACACATCATTTATGAAATGTTGAAATACAGTAGGCGCGTTTGTCAACCCAAATGGCATCACCACATTTTCAAAATGACCCTCAGGAGTATTAAAAGCCGT
The DNA here is from genome assembly GCF_051348905.1 of Ranitomeya variabilis. Lineage (NCBI taxonomy): Eukaryota > Metazoa > Chordata > Amphibia > Anura > Dendrobatidae > Ranitomeya > Ranitomeya variabilis. Next base: position 604,494,417 of record NC_135236.1, read on the forward strand.
CTTCCACTCATCCCCTTGACGGACTCTTATGAGGTTGTACGCCCCCCCGAGGTCAAGCTTGGAGAACCACTTAGCACAAGCCACCTGGTTGAACAAATCAGGTATCAGCGGCATAGGGTATGGATCACGAACCGTAATCTGGTTTAACTCCCTGAAATCCAGACACGGACGTAATCCGCCATCTTTCTTCTTAATGAAGAAGAACCGCGCTATCACAGGCGAGGACGAAGGCCTGATGTGCCCTTTGCTCAGACTCTCAGCAATGTAGTCTTTAAAAGCTTGCCTCTCAGGACTAGAAATGTTAAACACCCTTGCTTTTGGCAATTTGGCCCCTGGTTTTAACCTAATAGTACAGTCATAGGGTCGATGTGGTGGCAATTCTGAGCAACCCTTCTCAGAGAATACATCTGCGAAATCCAGCAGTGACTCAGGAATGCTAGGAGTCACAGCGGACACACATGTGGCCAGGCAATTCTCCTGGCAGAATCCGCTCCACTGGATTATGTCCTGGGTTTTCCAGTCAATCACCGGGTTGTGCATAGATAACCATGGAAAGCCCAGAACCATTTGTGCAGGAAGATTATTGAGCACCCTACATGTAACCTGCTCAAAATGTAGGACACCAATGTGGAGTTTCACCTCAGCCACAAACTCAGTAATCTCCCCCTGTGGGAGAGGAGCGGCATTGATGGTGACCACACGGATAGGATGAGGCAGTTTTTCGATCCTGAACCCGGCTGAGCGCGCAAACTCCTCATCAATGAGATTAGTGACAGAACCACTATCCACAAAAACAGTGATTGGCAGCTCTCTGCCAGCGACCATAACTCTGGCAGGGAGCATACATTGAGAGACCACCATGGAAGATATGCATAAGCTCAGATTGGCCTCTTCCACACCCTCTGAGCTTAGTAGTTTTCCGCCGTTGCACTTTTCTTAGATAACAGAGGACAAGCATTTACATAATGCCCATTTTTACCACAGCAAAAACAGGCTCCCTGCTTCCTGAGCGAGGGGGCTCGATGATGTGACACCCCTGCGATTTGCATAGGCTCCTTGGGCTCACCTGCAGCAACCTCACGTGCACCTACGCCCTCCCCCATAGGCGGCGTCTCTTGCGCCCCCTGACGCAAACGGCGATGAATGCGGATAACAAGACTCATAGCAGACTGTAGAGAAGCAGGAGTCTCATATATAAGGAGGGCTTGTTTAACCCTTCTCGAAACCCCATGAGCAAACTGACTCCGCAGCGCTGGGTCATTCCATTGTGTGTCCACCACCCAGTGGCGAAATTCAGAACAGTAATCCTCCGCCATTCGCTCCCCCTGGCGGAGAGCTTGTATTTTAGATTCTGCTAGAGCCATTCTGTCAGGATCATCATAAATGAGCCCAAGAGCAGAAAAAAAACTCTCCACTGAGTTAAATGCAGCTGAATCAGATAGTAAAGAAAATGCCCATGCTTGGGGGTCCAAGTAATGACAACACCAGGCCCACACGCTGAGCCTCATTACCTGAGGAGATCGGGCGCATACGAAAATATAATTTGCAAGCTTCACGAAAAATAACAAATTTACTGCGTTCCCCAGCAAACCTCTCAGGTAAAGGGATATTTGGCTCTGCAACTCTACCTGCAGTTTCAGCTTGCACATTAGATACTACTAGACCCTGTTGCTGAACCGCCCCCTTCAACTCAGTAACCTGTAAGGACAGCGCCTCCAACTGGCTGGTTATGGAAGTCATGGGATCCATGGAATACAAAATTTTGGGACCGATTATAATGTCACAGGAAGACTAGGTAGGCTAAGGCTGGTTACCCGGGCCCCTGCGATATCTCTCAGACTAGGGAAAACCCTGTCTGTCCCTCTCCCAGAATTTACACTAATGGTATGCTTGTCTGGGCCACCAGGCCTGGCCCTGACTCCTGTTTCTGCCCTATGTTGAAACCACCACCCGCCACCCAGTGAATAGACCACACACCAACACCCACAGAAAGCACAGACAGGGAAAACGAAAAAACGCACCACGCCCTGACACACAGGAAAACACAATAATGTGCTCAGGGCAAAACAAATACAAATATAGGAAGGAGAAATATAACAAAGGATAATACACCACCAGATACGATATTTCTTCTCCAAGACCACCACTCCAGACCGGAATCACTAGGCACGAGGCACAAGCTATAATCGGCGATGCCCAAAGTCCCTCAAAACTATTTAAAGGCCGTGGGCGTAACCCAGCCTCCAACCCGAGTACCAGCTAGATTAACCCTGGGCAACCTGGATAAAAATCTAGCCGGCGCCACTGAGCGTATAGTGGACGAATGTGGAATTACCGCTGTCTGTCGGACGCCCTAGTGTGAATAGCGTCCGACATGACATGCAGTAGTCGAGGCGGGAAATGATGAGGGCATGCAAAAGCATTTTAGTAGATTGAGGGTTGAGGAAAGGACGGATTCTGGAAATATTTTTGAGCTGGAGGCAACAGGAGGTGGAAAGAGCTTGGATGTGCGGTTGACACCATGGGTGTGTTATAGAATTTTATACAATTGGGCAGTGAAGAAAAATAATTACATTTTAACCACAAAATGTTTTAGCCCCAATTTTTACATTTTCACATTGTGAAATGGGTAAAAATTGAACTAAAATTTGTCACACAATTCCTGCTGAATGTGGAAATACCTAATATGTGGCTGTACAGTAAAGCTTAGCCACACATCGAGACTCGGGAGGGATGGAGCACTATTTGCCCACTGGAGCACAGATTTTCCTAGAATAGTTTGTGGACTCCATACACAGAACCCCTCAGTGCTAGAAAAACAGAATACCTCACTCAATTAGAAATTACAGCTTTGCCAAACATGTGGACGTCAAATGTGGTTTAGACAGAATGGGAGGGGGACATTTGAATTTGGAAGTGTAGAATTCAGAGGATTTCTTTTGGGGGACAAGGAGGCATAGCGCTTTTTCAGACCCTTTGTACTGCCAGTAATGAGGAAGCCTCTTAGATTTAAACTGACAGATGACAAGCCTGAGTGGGGACTTTATTTTTTTTGGATTGAGTTGAAGCTTTAATTGGGAACATTTTACATAAAGTTTGGGATCACATTTATCCGGCACTCTACGCTGAGCACTTACGTCAGGGTTTCCATCTAAATCTCCAAGTGACATTATTCAGATGAAACCCACGTGGGATTCACTCACTATAATGAGACAGCAGAGTTACTCTAGATTCCATCTGGCCTTTGTTCAGCTTTGCCCTTATTTTCAGAAGTGCACACAACTGTGGCAGACCGTGCTTTTCTGAATGCCTAAAATGACGGACACTGACAAATCATAAGCCAGTGTCCACAGTGCCAGTGCAGCGCCCCAGGGTCCTGGTCGTTGCAGTAATATCGTTCTCCTCTAGGGCAGTGATGTTACGTTTGGAGGCAAAGAAAGACAACTGAATCCAGGTATCACAAACATGCAACACATTTCGCTCTCCAGGCCACCAGGGGGAGCTATTCTCTTATTTATTAGGGCACTTCTCACACAGGCAAAACTGGTTGCCTGGATAGGAAGTTAGTGAGTTGCTGGCTGAGCTTCGCTCAGGTAGTTGGTCCGTGACAGGGGTGGGATCCTGTCAGAGGTCGAGACAGAAGGACACGGAGCTGTGCCTGCCCTGAGTGCGGCAGCTTCTGGAAAGAGACACTGAAGGAGAACTGTATTGTAGAAAGGGTGAAGAAGTCGTAGCAAAGGAGTGGATTTCAGAGGAGTTCTGCCCTACACAGGCTGCCTCCTTCTGAGGCTCAAGATCCCGGTAGCCGGAACACCGAGGGAGCAACAGTCCTTTATGCCTTGCTCCAGAGACCGGCAGGACAGCTAATTTTACATTACCTGCCCGCCCTATACCCAGGAGGCAAGGTGGCAGCGCTTAGAGGCTGGGGCATGATAGAGTCCCTGTAAACATCTGTAACATCTTCAACAGTTGTGAGGACCTTATGAAACGCTTAGCAGTTAGGTACTCCAACACACGGCGCTAGAGGAAGGCTACTGATTTCTACCTGGATAAGGGAACTCTGGATTGCCTCCAAACCGGCCAGACTCTGCCTGCCCTGTGGTCTGGTGCCCTGGACTGTGGATGCTGAAGCCTTCAGTAAAGGTAAAGAGACTGCAACCTTGTGTCATCGTTCTTCACTGTGCCTCTCACCATCCACCATCTACACACTAGGAAGCCCTGGGGACATACTTCACTTGTGGGAAGGTATACCATCTAGCTGCCATAACATCACCCCAGCGGACCCCTTAAAGCAACGTCGGTCACCCTGACCAAATACCACAGGTGGCGTCATGAACATTTCCCCTTTAAAGACCTTTCCCTTTTACACGGACTTCCCAGGGCCATGGACTGGGTCAGCCACCGTGACATCCCCCTGAGAACCGAAGGACCCGGTACCGAGTACCCCCTTGCCCACGGGGGCGCTTCACCTCCATCTGCCTCATTATAGGGAATTTTCCACATGGGGTCTGAATCACCTATTTCTGAGATTTACTGGGAAACCCCTGTGTAAGCGCTCAGTGCACCTCCTGCGCGATCATGCTGTGATCAGCCAGTCACATGGACTGACCGATCACAGCAATCTGAGTGAAGATACCGACGGCATGCATCCCGCACCTCTAAGGCTAGGTTCCCATTGCGTTAATGGGAAAGCGCTAACGGACAGCGTTGCACGGCGAAATTAACGCCGTGCACCGCGTCCGTTAGCGCTCCCATTGCTGGCAATGTTAGAGCGCATTGCTAGCGCGTGCCATTTTCGGCACGTGCTAGCGATGTGCCGGTCTTTTGTAGCGCGCCTCGGACGCTGCTCGCAGCGTCCGCGGCGTGCCAGAGGTCCGTTCCCCGCTCTCGCAGATCGGGGATCTGTGAGAGCGGGGACGTTAACGCGACCCCTGAACGCGGCCCCGAAAAAGACATTGCGTTAGCGCAATCCGCTAGCACTCGCGCTAAACGGATTGCACTAACGCAATCTGAACCTAGCCTTAGTGTCACTCAGCTGTCTCTGACAGATTTCGGCACTGAACAGTTGGAGCGCCCCCAGACGCAGGGCCGCGGGGCACTCGGTACCGGGCCTCTTCTGTCTCGGTCCTGGGGTTGTCATGGTGGCTAGACCCGGTCCGTGACCCTGCTAAGGGGCGTCCAATGAAAGGTGCGATGATGGTGCGTGGCGCAGGTCGCAATGAATAACGAGGACACAGGGTTGCAGTCTCTTTACCTCTTTACTGAAGGCTTCAGGGTCCGCAATCCAGAGCACTGCTAACAGGGCTGGCTGAGACTGGCCGGTCCGAAGGCACATCCAGAGTTTCCTTCGCAGGTGGAAATCAGTGCCTACCTTCTAGCGCCTGTGTGTTGTAGTACCTCCCTGCTGAGCATCACGGGATAGTCCTCACAACTGTTGTGTCTGTTTCTGATGTTCTTTCTCACAACTCGTATCTGTTCTGATGTTCTTTCTCCGTCCCCCAGATAATATGGCTAGGACGCACCCGTATGACGGGTAGGCCTGGAGGTCTTCCGGGACCCTAGGGTCGCCCCTCTCCCACAATTGCCCCCTAAGTCTGCTTAGGTGTTTTAGGTGAGACAGCCAACCTATAATTAACTGTCTTGCCGCTGTTTGAAGTAACGCTTGGAGCCCAATACTTCCTCGGCGTTCCGGCCACCGGCTATGCGCCTCAGTAGGATGTTGCCACGATCTTAAGGCACGACTCCTACTGGTTTATCTCCTTTTTGCTGCGATCTCGTTTCTCACTTCTCCACAATAAACTTCGCTTTGTGTCCTTTCTTAAGATACCGCCGCAATGAAGTGCAGGCGCGGTTCCGTAACAATCTGTCCTTTTCACTAGGTCACTGTCAGGATCCCACCCCTGACAGAGACCCCCTGAATCTTCCCCCGCAACACCCTCTGCCACAGGATGTTGCCTGGATCCAACCCAGTCAGCTTCTGACTAACTTCCTATCCAGCCCCCAGTTTTTCCCAAGTGTGAGGAGTGGCCTAATACATAGAACCTTTTGCTCCCCCAGCGGCTGAAGTGTGAAATGTAGTGTGTGACTGTGATACCTGGTCAGGTGAACTCCTTTTGTGCAATCAGACGTAACATCACTCCCCTGAGTGGCAGAGCGGCATTACTGCAACGACCAGGTCTCTGGGGCGCTGCACTGTCACTGCTTGTTTACACGCAGTGACAGTTCAAAGTCATGATGGACATATGTCATGGTGCGGGAACTGACACCCGCCTATGAAGTGCTATATCCTTCATTAGTTGTAAAGGGGTTAACGGTCCCGTTTGCCAATTTGAAAAGGCTAATACTATTAAAAATCTGTGATAATGGGGGCCCTGTTGGAGATTTTGCATTGGTGCCCAAATGTTTCAAGTTACGTCACTGTGAAGCCGACATCATTTTCAGGTGGATTCTGCCTGGAACCCGCCTAAAAAAGTACCAAAAGGAAGAAACATATGCACAGCAATGAAAAAAAACAACTTGTCACTTCTTTTGAATGCTTCAGACTTTGACATGTATGAAATGGCTAAAAGAAGTCACCACCAGTTAATTCCTCTGGCACCTTCTGCTTGAAAGGCACCATTATGTTATATTTGGAATTGAAAAAAAGACACCGGTGTCAAAACTGCCACCAAAAAAATGTCCAAAAAGACGTCAGAAAAGATGCTTCAGGACAAACACCGCTAGATGGTTACCTGAAGCATCTTCTGCTTACAAAAATATGCATCTATGCTGATGTCTTGTGCACAAACGGCAATATTTGTGAAAATGGAGTCGTCAACCTGCACATTTCACCCTGTTTATTACAATATGTACATTAATACACTGTGCACTATGAGCCGATACATCAAAGTCAATCAAAAGAAAAACAGCTAACAGCATCACCAAAGTCTGAGTTAGAAAGCTGGACACGCCAACTTGCAGCTGAATTTTGCCACTCGATCACGGGTGCTTAGCTGAAAAAACATGAAGATGCAATCCACAAATCGAAGAGAAAAGTAAGCAGCACTCGCAGATAAAATCAATCATGATAAAATCTTCACGGCTCGGGGGTGTGCAAAAGTTAAGGTACCTTCACACGAAGCGACGCTGCAGCGATAGCGACAACGATGTCGATCGCTGCAGCGTCGCTGTTTGGTCGCTGGAGAGCTGTCACACAGACCGCTCTCCAGCGATCAACTGTGCCGAGGTCCCCTGGTAACCAGGGTAAACATCGGGTAACTAAGCGCAGGGCCGCGCTTAGTAACCCGATGTTTACCCTGGTTACCAGCGTAAAATCTAAAAAAAACAAACAGCACATACTTACATTCACGTCCCCCTGCGTCCACTTCCTGACTGACTGAGCGCCGTACAGTGAGAGCAGAGCGGTGACGTCACCGCTGTGCTGCTTTCACTTTCACTTTGCGGCGCTGAGTCAGAGGAGGAAGCAGACTGCAGGGGACGCAATGTGAGTATGTGCTGTTTGTTTTTTTTACATTTTACGCTAGTAACCAGGGTAAACATCGGGTAACTAAGCGCGGCCCTGCGCTTAGTAACCCGATGTTTACCCTGGTTACCAGTGTAAAATATCGCTGGTATCGTTGCTTTTGCTTTCAAACACAACGATACACAGCGATCGGACGACCAAATAAAGTTCTGGACTTTATTCAGCGACCAGCGACATCACAGCAGGATCCTGATCGCTGCTGCGTGTCAAACGAAACGATATCGCTAGCGAGGACGCTGCAACGTCACGGATTGCTAGCGATATCGTTATAATGTCGTTTCGTGTGAAGGTACCTTTAGAGTGTCCAGGTCCGGACTACGGCCATTTCGCGCCAATCTGGCGCTTCTACGGGTCACTGACCTGCCCAGGCCTCCAAACAAATGCACTACATGGGTCCACTACATCTCTGCCTTTTTGCTATTATTTTTTTGCTATTATTTTTTATTTTTTGGAGGATTTCTAAGTTCACTTTTTGTGCTATGTGGTTTTAGTGTTAGGATTCGCAAGTGTGGGGACCCTTGACGCGGGTTGCGAGCTTGCGTAATTTGGCCAAAATATTATCTAATACCGCTCATATTTTTATATGTATTTTTTGCACTTTATTTTTCGGTTTTACAGTTGGGCCCATTTGGTTTTGTAAACTGTGGTGTGTGTTCACATGGGGTGCATTTGGATAGCGCTGGGCAGCAAGCCTGATCTAATAGTGTGGGCGTCACTTAATAGGCTGTTAATCTGGATGCTGTGTATTACCATTGTGTGAACAGCGCCACATACAAGCCTTCATTGTGCATTAACATGCCAAGCAACCACCCCCTCCATAGGATTGGTAGGCTGTGTGTGGTTGTCTCATCTGTATTTTTGCACCTGTGTTGCCGCCATCTTAACTACATGGGTCCACTGCATCCTGATAGCGCATTTGTTTGAAGGCCTAGACAGGTAAACATCTCTGCCTTTTTGCTATTATTTTTGAACCTTTAACTACATATAGATCCCAAGAAATAACAAACTGAGTTTTTACTTTCAAATCTGGTATGAGGGATACTGAGGACAATATAAAACTCAGTATTGGATATGTGGAATTATTAGTTTTTAAGTGGATTTCGTCTGAAAATGTTTTCAGATATGTGTACCAGGCCGGGTCCGGAACTGCTGAGGCTGCGTCCCCTGTTGTCCGGGTGAAGGCATAAGGGGCCGGACAGAACCCCTGACCCGGAAGCAGGGGTCGTACACAAGCAAAAGCATGCGCGGCAGCAGTTAGTTTTGGCGCAGACAGGCAGTGTGCAGCAGGCTGGGGGGTGTGCTCCTTTCGCTGAGCACCCACGCTGCATTGGTCGCTACGGCCACCACCCGAATGACTGTCAGAGACCAAGGTGCCGAGTGCCCTGCCTCTGTGTGACTGAGAGGTACCTCGTATTCCGTGGCTGGGAGTACAGTGCACAGCCCGCCAAGAAAGAGCCTGGTAGCAGACGAACCTCTGCAACTTACCGGGCCCATTGCTGCTGATCACCTCACATTGGACCCTGCAAGTGCTGCGGCCTTTCTCATCCCGGCCGCTCCAATTTGTGGACTAAGGGCTCAGCGGAAGGTACCGGAGACCGACCGCTGCTGCCAGAAGATGGATCGTTGTTTGCAGGACCCCACGGCCATTGTTGGCGTCACCGCCTTCCAAGCTTCAGCAGAAGACTGGGAAGCCTTTGACACGATAAGTGATTTAAGGAACTCCCGTTATCTTGTTTATTGCTCAATAACTCTACCTATTGCGGACCCTTGAACTGTTTAACCCTCATTCAGATGTTTATCTCCCTGCCTGGAGTATCCCCTGTTAAATTAAAACTGTTAACCCTATGCCTTTCTTGCGTCATTGCATCCCGCAACCTGCTTACAGACATAAAGATCAGCCATTCTGCTGTGTAAGGGTACCGTTACACTAAACGATTTACCAACGATCACGACCAGCGATACGACCTGGCCGTGATCGTTGGTAAGTCGTTGTGTGGTCGCTGGAGAGCTGTCACACAGACAGCTCTCCAGCGACCAACGATGCCGAGGTCCCCGGGTAACCAGGGTAAACATCAGGTTACTAAGCGCAGGGCCGCGCTTAGTAACCCGATGTTTACCCTGGTTACCATTGTAAATGTAAAAAAAAACCAAAACACTACATACTTACATTCCGGTGTCTGCCACGTCCCTACCCGTCAGCTTCCCGCACTGACTGTGTCAGTGCCGGCCGTAAAGCACAGCACAGCGGTGACGTCACCGCTGTGCTCTGCTTTTACTTTACGGCCGGCGCTCACAGTCAGTGCGGGAAGCTGACAGCGAGGGACGTGACAGACATCAGCAGGTGAGTATGTAGTGTTTTTTTTTTTTTTACATTTACAATGGTAACCAGGGTAAACATCGGGTTACTAATCGCGGCCCTGCGCTTAGTAACCCGATGTTTACCCTGGTTACAAGCGAACACATCGCTGGATCGGTGTCACACACAAACCGATCCAGCGATGACAGCGAGTGATCCAGCGACGAAAGAAAGTTTCAAACGATCTGCTACGATGTACGATTCTCAGCGGGGTCCCTGATCGCAGTAGCGGGTCAGACACAGCGAGATCGTATGTATATCGCTGGAATGTCACGGATCGTGCCGTCGTAGCGACCAAAGTGCCACTGTGAGACGGTACCCTAACCCTTCTTGTTATCTGATGGATTAGCTAAGTGTATGTTTAACCCCTTCATGACCCAGCCTATTTTGGCCTTAATGACCTTGCCATTTTTTGCAATTCTGACCAGTGTCCCTTTATGAGGTAATAACTCAGGAACGCTTCAACGGATCCTTGCGGTTCTGAGATTCTTTTTTCGTGACATATTGGGCTTCATGTTAGTGGTAAATTTAGGTTGATAATTTCTGAGTTTATTTGTGAAAAAAATGGAAATTTGGCAAAAAATTTGAAAATTTTGCAATTTTCACATTTTTAATTTTTATTCTGTTAAACCAGAGAGTTATGTGACACAAAATAGTTAATAAATAACATTTCCCACATGTCTACTTTACATCAGCACAATTTTGGAAACAAATTTTTTTTTGCTAGGAAGTTATAAGGGTTAAAATTTGACCAGTGATTTCTCATTTTTACAACAAAATTTACAAAACCATTTTTTTTAGGGACCACCTCACATTTGAAGTCAGTTTGAGGGTTCTATATGGCTGAAAATACCCAAAAGTGACACCATTCTAAAAACTGCACCCCTCAAGGTGCTCCAAACCACATTCAAGAAGTTTATTAACCCTTCAGGTGTTTCACAGCAGCAGAAGCAACATGGAGGGGAAAAATTAACATTTAACTTTGTAGTCACAAAAATGATCTTTTCGCAACAATTTTTTTATTTTCCCAAGGGTAAAAGGAGAAACTGGACCACGAATGTAGTTGTCCAATTTGTCCTGAGTACGCTGATACCTCATATGTGGGGGTAAACCACTGTTTGGGCGCACGGCAGGGCTCGGAAGGGAAGGAGCGCCATTTGACTTTTTGAATGAAAAATTGGCTCCAATCTTTAGCGGACACCATGTCGCGTTTGGAGAGCCCCCGTGTGCCTAAACATTGGAGCTCCCCCACAAGTGACCCCATTTTGGAAACTAGACCCCCCAAGGAACTGATCTAGAAGCATAGTGAGCACTTTAAACCCCCAGGTGCTTCACAAATTAATCCGTAAAAATGAAAAAGTACTTTTTTTTCACACAAAATTTCTTTTAGCCTCAATTTTTTCATTTTCACATGGGCAACAGGATAAAATGGATCCTAAAATTTGTTGGGCAATTTCTCCTGAGTACGCCAATACCTCATATGTGGGGGTAAACTACTGTTTGGGCACATGGTAAGGCTCGGAAGGGAAGGCGCGCCATTTGACTTTTTGAATGGAAAATTAGCTCCAATCGTTAGTGGACACCATGTAGCTTTTGGAGAGCCCCTGTGTGCCTAAACATTGGAGCTCCCCTACAAGTGACCCCATTTTGGAAACTAGACCCCCCAAGGAACTGATCTAGATGCATAGTGAGCACTTAAAACCCCCAGGTGCTTCACAGAAGTTTATAACGCAGAGCCATGAAAATAAAAAATTATTTTTCTTTCCTCAAAAATGATTTTTAGCCCGGAGTTTTTTATTTTCCCAAGGATAATAGGAGAAATTGGACCCCAAATGTTGTTGTCCAGTTTGTCCTGAGTACGATGATACCCCATATGTGGGGGTAAACCACTGTTTGGGCGCACGGCAGGGCTCGGAAGGGAAGGCATGCCATTTGGCTTTTTGAATGGAAAATTAGCTTCAATCATTAGCGGACACCATGTCGCGTTTGGAGAGCCCCTGTGTGCCTAAACATTGGAGCTCCCGCACAAGTGACCCCATTTTGGAAACTAGACCTCCCAAGGAACTAATCTAGATGTGTGGTGAGCACTTTGAACCCCCAAGTGCTTCACAGAAGTTTATAACGCAAGAGCCATGAAAATAAAAAATTATTTTTCTTTCCTCAAAAATGATTTTTTAACCCACAATTTTTTATTTTCCCAAGGGTAACAGGAGAAATTGGACCCCAAAAGTTGTTGTGCAGTTTCTCCTGAGTACACTGATACCCCATATGTGGGGGTAAACCACTGTTTGGGCGCACGTCAGGGCTCGGAAGGGAAGTAGTGACATTTGAAATGCAGACTTTGATGGAATGGTCTTCGGGCGTCACATTGCATTTGCAGAGCCCCTGATGTGCCTAAACAGTAGAAACACCCCATAAGTGACCCCATTTTTGAAACTAGACCCCCCAAGGAACTTATCTAGATGTGTGGTGAGCACGTTCAACCCCCAAGTGCTTCACAGAAGTTTACATCGCAGAGCCGTGAAAATTAAAAATCATTTTTCTTTCCTCAAAAAAGATGTTTTAGCAAGCAATTTTTTTTTCACAAGGGTAGCAGGAGAAATTGGACCCCAATATTTGTTGCCCAGTTTGTTGTGAGTATGCTGGTACCCCATATGTGGGGGTAAACCACTGTTTGGGCACACGTCAGGGCTTGGAAGGGAAGTAGTGACATTTGAAATGCAGACTTTGATGGAATGGTCTGCGGGCGTCACGTTGCATTTGCAGAGCCCCTGATGTGCCTAAACAGTAGAAACACCCCACAAGTGACCCCATTTTGGAAACTAGACCCCAAATGGATCTTATCTAGATGTGTGGTGAGCACTTTCAACCCCCAAGTGCTTCACATAAGTTTATAACGTAGAGCCGTGAAAATAAAAAATAATTGTTCTTTCCTCAAAAATTGTTTTAGCAAGTAATTTTTTATTTTTGCAAGGGTAACAGGAGAAATTGGACCCCAATAGTTGTTGCCCAGTTTGTCCTGAGTACGCTGGTATCCGATATGTGGGGGTAAACCACTGTTTGGGCGCACGTCGGGGCTTGGAAGGGAGGGCGCACCATTTGACTTTTTGAATGCAAGATTGGCTAGAATCAATGGTGGCGCCATGTTGCGTTTGGAGACCCCTGATGTGCCTAAACAGTGGAAACCCCTCAATTCTAACTTCAACACTAACCCCAACACACCCCTAACCCTAATCCCAACTGTAGCCATAACCCTAATCACAACCCTAACCCCAACACACCCCTAACCACAACCCTAACCCCAACACACCCGTAACCCTAAATCCAACCCTAACCCTAATCCTAACCCTAATCCCAACCCTACCCACAACTGTAACCCCAACACAACCCTAACCCTATCCTTAACCTTAACCACAAGCCTAGTCTTAACCCTATTTCCAACCCTAGCCCTAATTCCAACCCTAAGGGTACCGTCTCACATAACGATTTACCAACGATCACGACCAGCGATACGACCTGGCCGTGATCGTTGGAAAGTCGTTGTGTGGTCGCTGGGGAGCTGTCACACAGACCGCTCTCCAGCGACCAACGATGCCAAGGTCCCGGGTAACCAGGGTAAACATCGGGTTACTAAGCGCAGGGCCGCGCTTAGTAACCCGATGTTTACCGTGGTACCAGCGTAAAAGTAAAAAAAAAACAAAAAACGTACATACTCACATTTCGGTGTCCTTCAGGTCCCTTGCCGTCTGCTTCCTGCTCTGACTGAGTGCCGCCGTACAGTGAGAGCAGAGCGCAGCGGTGACGTCACTGCTGTGCTGTGCTCTCACTTTCCGGCCGGCAGACAGTCAGAGCGGGAAGCAGACGGCAAGGGACCTGAAGGACACCGAAATGTGAGTATGTACGTTTTTTTTTTTTTTTACTTTTACGCTGGTAACCACGGTAAACATCGGGTTACTAAGCGCGGCCCTGCGCTTAGTAACCTGATGTTTACCCTGGTTACAAGCGAACGCATCGCTGGATCGCTGTCACAACGATCCAGCGATGACAGCGGGAGATCCAGCGACGAAAGAAAGTTCCAAACGATCTGCTACGACGTACGATTCTCAGCAGGGTCCCTGATCGCTGCTGCGTGTCAGACACAGCGATATCGTATGGATATCGCTGGAACGTCACGGATCGTACCGTCGTAGCGATCAAAGTGCCACTGTGAGACGGTACCCTAACTCTAATTCCAACCCTAACCCTAAGGCTATGTGCCCACTTTGCGGATTCGTGTGAGATTTTTCCGCACCATTTTTGAAAAATCCGCAGGTAAAAGGCACTGCGTTTTACCTATGGATTTACAGCGGATTTATAGTGTTTTTTTGTGCGAATTTCACCTGCGGATTCCTATTGAGGAACAGGTGTAAAACGCTGCGGAATCCGCACAAAATTGACATGCTGCGGAAAATACAACACAGTGTTTCCGCACGGTATTTTCCGCACCATGGGCACAGCGGATTTGGTTTTCCATAGGTGTACATGGTACTGTAAACCTGATGGAAAACTGCTACGAATTCGCAGCGGCCAATCCGCTGCGGATCCGCGGCCAATCCGCTGCGGATCCGCGGCCAATCCGCTGCGGATTCGCAGCCAAATCCGCACTGTGTGCACATGCCCTAACCCTAACCCTAACCCTACCCCTAATTCTAACCCTAATTCTAACCCTAGTTCTAACCCTAACCCTAGTAGAAAAAAAATATATATATATTTTATTTATTTTTATTATTGTCCCTATGGGGGTGATAAAGGGGGGTCATTTACTATTTTTTTTATTTTGATCACAGTGATAGGCTATATCGCAGTGATCAAAATACATCTGAAACGAATCTGCCAGCCGGCAGATTCGGCGGGCGCAGTGCGCTTGCGCCCGCCATTTTGGAAGATGGCGGCGCCCATGGAGAAGCCGGACGGACACCGGGAGGCCCGGTAAGTATGAAAGGGGGGTGATCGGATCATGGGGGGGGGGGACCGGAGCACAGGGAGGGGGGACCGGAGCACGGGGGGAGCGGACAGGAGGACGGAGGAGCGGACAGGACGACTTAGGGGGGCGGACCATGTAACGGAGCACTGGGGAGGAGATCGGTGGGTGTGGGGGGGGGACAGATTAGGTTTTCCAGCCATGGCCGATGATATTGCAGCATCGGCCATGGCTGGATTGTAATATTTCACCGTTTTTTTGGGTGAAATATTACAAATCGCTCTGATTGGCAGTTTCACTTTCAACAGCCAATCAGAGCGATCGTAGCCACGAGGGGGTGAAGCCTCTGGGCTGAAGCACCACTCCCCCTGTTCCTGGAGATCGGGTGAAATTGGAGTTAACCTTTTCACCCGATCTGCAGGAGCGCGATCCCTCCATGACGCATACGCTGCGTCACAGGTCGGATTGGCACCGACTTTCATGACGCAGCGTATGCGTCAAAGGTCGGGAAGGGGTTAAGGACTGCGTTTATGTGGAGTCACATCTAGAAACACCAAGCAGGACACAGGGGCTCTAATTAATGATAAAAGTTCTATCCTCTCCATGGGTCTGAAACGACATGAAGAGCACAATATACCCATGTCTTCTACTTCCACGCACCCTGCACATTACCCATCCTCCTGACACTAACATATTACCCCCGCCACATACAGTAAGCATTTCTTATTAACACACATTTCAATGAATACCACAAAAACATTAACCAAGTGTGGAGACAAAGATGCACAACTAATCAAAGCTGCTTATCTCCATGATGACATGTGCCTTGTGTTGGGATATAATTTCCCATGACTGGTTTGCAAATAATTACTGTGATATGCCGTCCATGTGTGTAGCCTTGGATAACACTGCGAGTCCCATTACAGAATGTCTTTGGGATTGACTTTTTTAGCAGTTTTAGGGCTTGATCGGACCAGTGTAAGCAAATGTGCAAAACGCACCTGGAGATTGATGTTTTAGTGGTACTCCTGTGCCTTGCTGCTGACAACAGCAGCAAGGCACAGGACTTCAATAAAATTATCTTGCATCACTTGAACCCAAGAGTGTGCGGTGAATTTTGACTTCTTTTGATCAGGAGCCACTCTGCCCGTTACACCAGGACCTCCACTAGGCCCGTTACACCAGCATATCGCATCCTGACAGAGTGCATGCTAAAAATTTGCCCAATTGACATGAATTTATGTCTTCCATTAACCCTTAACTTTGCACTAACCAATATAAGAATATTTATGCAGTAGCACTTTTATTTTTTTTGTTTAATTATGTGTGAGCAGCTTTTACACATATTGTCCATTTATTTTTGTGCAGCGCCCCAGAGTCCTGGTCGTTGTAGTAATGTTATTCTTCCACCAGGGGGAGTGATATTACATCTGAAGGCAATAAAGGAGATCTTCCTGCCAGGTATCACAAACCATACACCACACTTCACACTCCAGTCCACCAGGGGGAGCCTTGCTCCTATCTACTAGGGCACTCCTCACAAAAGGGTAAAACTGGTGGGCTGGATAGAAAGTTAGTCAGAAGCTGGCTGGGCTTTGCCCAGGCAACACCTGTCAGGCAGACAGGGGGAAAGGAGGAACATCTGAGCTGCAGACAGAGAGGTCCCTGACAGGGGTGGGATCCTGTCAGAGGCCTAGCTAGAAGGCTACGGAGCTGCGCCTGCCCCACGTGCAGCAGCATCCTAAGAAAGGACATGAAGATAATTGTGTTGTAGAGGGTGAGAAAGTCATAGCACAAGGGAATAACACCAGAGGGAGTTCTGCCCTGAAAAAGGCTGCCTCCTTCTGAGGCGCAGAAGCCGGTGGCCGGAATACCGAGGGAGCAACCGTCCCCAAGCCTTGCTCCAGAGACCGGCAGGACAGTCAATTACAAGTTAGCTGCCAGACCTTAATACCTAGGAGACACGGTGGAAACTTGTGGGGGTCGGGGCGTCTTTAGGGTCCCTGTAAAAAGCCTCAGGCCATCAGTCATACGGGTTTGTCCTATCCATACCGTCTGGGGGACAGAGAGGAAGAAATAACATCTAGAACATCTATAACAGTTGTGAGGACCTTACCGAGAAGCTCAGCAGGGAGGTACTACAACACCCAGGTGCTAGAGGAAGGCTACTGATTTCCACCTGAATAAGGGCACTCTGGATTTGCCTTCAGACCGGCCAGACTCTGCCTACCCTGTGGTCTGTACCCTGGACTGTGGATGCTGAAGTCTTCAGTAAAGGTAAAGAGACTGCAACCTTGTGCCCTCGTTCTTCACTGCGCCTTACATCATCCACCATTACCATC
This sequence comes from Ranitomeya variabilis, assembly GCF_051348905.1. Classification (NCBI taxonomy): domain Eukaryota; kingdom Metazoa; phylum Chordata; class Amphibia; order Anura; family Dendrobatidae; genus Ranitomeya; species Ranitomeya variabilis. Next base: position 604,511,597 of record NC_135236.1, read on the forward strand.
TACACTTCTGGGAGGCCCTGGGGATACACTTCACTTGTGGGAAGATATACCATCTTGCTGCCATAACATCACCCCAGCGGACCCCTAAGCAGCGTCGGTGGCGTCACGAACATTTCCCCTTTAAAGACCTTTCCCAAAACTATAAAAACTCTATCCCTTTTTTTGGACGTCCTTCAAAGGACCGGGTCGGGCCACCGTGACATCCCCTGAACTGAAGGACCCGGTGCCGAGTACCCCATTGCCCCTTGCGTGGGGGCGCTCCATTTGTACCTACCTAGTATCCATCTAATAATTGCTATAGTTATTATTATTTTTATTATACCCTTATTTCCTAATACTCTCTTAGGCCGGTTTCACACGTCAGTGGCTCCGGTACGTGAGGTGACAGTTTCCTCACGTACCGGAGACACTGACACACGTAGACCCATTAAAATCAATGCATCTGTGCAGATGTCATTGATTTTTTGCGGACCGTGTCTCCGTGTGCCAAACACGGAGACATGTCAGTGTTCGTGGGAGCGCACGTATTACACGGACCCATTAAAGTCAATGGGTCCATGTAAAACACGCACCTCACACGGACGTTCTCCGTGTGGCGTGCCGGAGACAGCGCTACAGTAAGCGCTGTCCCCCCCACATGATGCTGAAGCCGCGATTCATATCTTCTGTGCAGCAACGTTTGCTGCATAGAAGATATGAATAATAGTGTATAAATGAAAGATCTATGTGTCCGACGCCCCCCCACCCCCTGTGCGCCCCCCCGCTGTTCAGAAAATACTCACCCGCTCCCACGTTGGCTGTCGCTGCTTCCTCTCTGCCCCGCGCCTTCTACTGTATGCGGTCACAGTCGGCTCCGCCCCTATGGGAGGTGGAGCCGCCTAGTCATGACTGTAAATGAGCGGCCCCACGTGACCGCATACAGTGGAAGCCGCGGCCAGACCAGGAAGGAGCGACAGCCAACGAGGGAAGCGGGTGAGTATTTTCTGAACAGCGGGGGGGCGCACAGGGGGTGGGGGGGCTTTGGACACATAGATCTTTCATTTAAACACTATTATTCATATCTTCTATGCAGCAAACGCTGCTGCACAGAAGATATGAATCGCGGCTTCAGCACGATGCAGGGGACAGCGCTAAACTTTAGCGCTGTCTCCTGCACGCTCCGTGTGGTACCCACTCGCCACACGGGCGGCACACGTGTACCGCACGTATGGCCTACGTGAGCTCACGGGCACACGGACACGGATAACTCCGGTACCGATTTTTTTCCGGTACCGGAATTATCTGGACGTGTGGGACAGCCCTTATTGTGCTCACTATTTTTTTGGATATCTTGTGTATATTTATGGTTGATATTATGTATTAAATATGCATTTGAAGCTATTCAATAAATAATATTTTTTTTACTTTACCATCAAGTGTGGCATTTTTTCTTGTATGGTATATGCGGTTTTAGTTTAATCAGATTTTATTGGTTATACATAACAAAACATAACATAAAAACAAATTTTTCATTTGGACCACGCATGGCCTCATTGCATACAATAATCAGAGAATTATAATACCCCTTTTGTATATCCAAGTTGATCACAGATGCATTTGAGATAATTTTATACACTATACTCTTTTCTCTGTATTATGTTAAAGATATATCAAGTTACCTACACGCAACCTCCGATCCTCTCATGATCTCCTTCTCTACTCCCCTCTTATCTCTTCTTCCCACAACCGCATCCAAGACATCTCACGTGCTTTCCCCATACTCTGGAACTCTTTACCCCAACACATCAGACTCTCGCCTACCATAGAAACCTTCAAAAAGAACCTGAAGACTCACCTCTTCCGACAAGCCTACAACCTGCAGTGATCCTCAAGCTACTGAACCACCGCACGACCAGCTCTACCCTCTCCTAATGTATCTTCACCCATCCCCTGTAGACTGTGAGCCCTCGTGGGCAGGGTCCTCTCTCCTTCTGTACCTGTTAGTGCCCTGTTTTTTGCTCATGTTTATTGTATTTGTCTATATTTGCGCCTTTTCACATGTAAAGCGCCATGGAATTAATGGCGCTAAAAAAAAGGTATAATAATAATAATACTAATAATAATAAAGTAGAAAAAAAAAGGCAAACAAGCTAGAAACATACCACAACATTGGTGAATATCACTACCTAAGAAGGATATATAAATTCTAATAGATATAAAAGTAGGAAGAAGAAGAAGCTCATACAAGGGATAAGACAAACAAAGGGAGGACAGGGTGGAGAGGAGTAAGGGGTGGTGGTGGAAATTTTTAGTCCATATTTTCCCTGTTCGGAAGGATAAATAGTGGAGATCAAACAAGTGTCTTGGAGGGGTGACCAAATCAATTATTTCCCAATATTGTGAAGTCTTTTCTCTTCAGGAAAATAATTCGGGTGAGTTCCTAAAGAGAATCCAGGGTTGCCACAACTGAATAAACTTTATGTTGTCACCCATGGCTTCTGCTGTTTCTGCTGCTTCTGTGTACCTACAGGGCCTGGGAACATAGATAAGAGGACAATCTGGGGGGAGGGAGTGATTATTTCCTTGAGATTTTACAATATGCCTTAAATACCCCATCCCAAAAAGGTCTGATTGGGTCACAACAATCCCACCAAATGTGCAACGTCATGCCCCTCTCTGTTCCACAACTCCAACACATATCCAGCACAGGAGGGAAGATCACATGTAGCTTTGTTGGGACCCGATACCATCTTGTCAAAATCTTGTAATTCTTCTCCTGAACGTACCCGGCCCCCGACATCTTGTGCGTAAACAAAAATGCATTCTGTATATCCTCCTCCGAAAAGGTAGTATCCAGTTCGGTTTGCCATGCATGCACAAATCTGGGATCCACTGAACAGAGTGAATGGCTTAATAGTCGACATACAAGGGAAATCAAATGGGAGGGAGGTGAGCTCTGAAGGAATGGTTATATGCATTTTTAATGTTGTAGCCTTTCTGCACCAATTAGCTAATTTACATTTCTTTTATTGCACTTTTATTGTTTTGGGTTTTTTACCTGCGTTTTAATTTCATCTTTGTCTCCTTTTGGCATGATATGTTTTATATAAAACTGCTTTGTTTTGGATGCTTCCCAATAGGTTGATTTGATAAAACTTAATTCATAAAGTCCTGTGCTGATTACCTTTCTTTTTTTTACTGAGTTTCCACTGCAGATTTTTGGCATCTCATTCAATTCTATTGGCAGAATCTGCAAATAAAATGCAAATTTACTTTAAGAGAAAGTGACATATTGCAGATTTCAAAATCACACCGCAGATCAGCTGCTGCAGAAAAATTAGAAAATCACAGCGATAAGGCTTTCTAAGAAATTGGGCGTTTGACTGTGGGAATATTTGCTATTCATTTAGAAGAGCCTATGCGCGGTCAGACAAAGATGTTGGAAAAGTGGACCTGCCTTGCAATATCAATTTTAGTTGATCCCAAAGGTGTATGATGGGGTTGAGGTGAAGGTTCTTTTACATGAAACTTACCAAACCATGTATCTATCTATCTATCTATCTATCTATCTATCTATCTATCTATCTATCTATCTATCTATCTATGCAATATAAAATATAAATACATATATATGTGTGTCTCACTGACATACATATATACATCTATTCTATGTGTACATATCTATTCTACATATTCTATTCTAACTTGTCAGTGTGATTTTACTGTATGCGGCACATGAATTGCCGGCTTTTCAAAGGACACCGGTGCGTAAACGTCAAACAGCACTCGCATGGTCCGTGTGCTGTCCAACTTTTTTCTCCCACCCATAGGCTTGCATTGGCGAGACTCGGAGAATTGGCAAAATTCTCGTTCGTCAGGTGAAATAATCTTTTGTGCAACACACTGCCAAGAACCATGGCATGCATAATGTGTGCATCGTTTACTTTGGTCTGCTTGTATAACAGGTTGATCATTAAAAGTTTACCAGTGGTAAATGAGAAGACATGGAAATGTAATGAATTGGGGGTGGGAGACAGGACACAGGGCAGGGACTTGTAATGAATTATAGGGGAGAGGCACAGGGGCTAATTAATTTGTATTTTTATTGACTGGGTAAAAAGTGGCTAATTAACTTCATGGCTGAGTCTGTGTGGTTCCATACAATTCCATTTTTCAATGCTATAGCTCACAGCTGGTCGTGTAATATTTTGTAGGAAAACATTTTCGTGGACTGACTTGTTGCAATTATGGCCTCCTATTACAGTACCACAATTGGATTCAGCGAGATCTTTATAAGGACCCATTCTTTCACCAATGTTTGTAACAGCAGACCGCATTGCTAGAGGCTTCATTTTACACACTTGTGGCAATAGGGCTGAATGACAGCTAGGACCCAGTATTGAATAATAGCTTATGTACTGTTCAATTTTGTATTTTATTTTTTTTTCTCTGGGAGATGGAGGGAGTGTGTGTGAGGGGGAGGGTGGGAGTTTTGGGCGACAGTAAACTGTTTTTCTTTGATCTCATACAAGCAGGATAAATGCATACACGTACATTTATATTAGTTTATCAGCATAAACAAGGGTTTTTTCTATTTTTGTAAATTTATGCATATGTACATAGAGCTAATTCTTGTTATACATTTTAATTGGCTGAGCAGCTGCGTGATAAATGCATCCAAATCACTTTTTAGTTATTTGACCTTTTTAAGCTGATACTTTTGTTTTGCATGTGAAAAAATGGTCTGAGAATTACAGCCCTCCCAAATAGAGATAAAACCTTGGCAATGAGTTGGAAACCTGTTGTAAGCTCTGATCCAGAAAACAAAGAGCCTCATTAATGCAGGGACTTTGGCGAGTGCTTTGATGTTAGCTAGCTAGTATTCACTCTTAGTACCATTTGCATTTAAACATCATCTCTGCTTCCTTTGCCTTAAGCAATTTAGAAGTAAAGTATAGCTTCTATTTAAAGAAACCCACTGTGGCGAGGCTCAGACTACAAATATCTCATCATTTTCATACAGAGTACATGGCTCATAATTATAGTGGTTCAATAAGACAACATTATGCAACGGGCTCACACTAGTAAACAAAAAACGAGAGGATTATAGACGCTGAAAATTGCTGCAAAATCATTAGTAATTTCTGCACAATTACTGTTTGGATTTATCTTTCTGAGCAGATCCCACATTTGCATATCTTAAGTCTCTCCAAGAAGTGATGGTCATTTTTTCATCACCTTTATTATTGAAATTAGGAGAATTGAAGGAATTGTCCTGTAAGTATAAGCCATTCTCCTGGCTCTTGTAAATGTTTTCTACTATTAGAAAGCAAAATACGTGCAGGTGCAAACTATATATCAGGGCACTATAACAGGTGGTGCAAAATATGGCTTGACAAGCAGCAGGCAAGAAGTGCTTTCCTGTAATCCACCATTTTTACAGGACTCCTTACAGGGCAATACACTGAGAAATATAAGAAACATCTGAAGAAAAATGACCACACAACTTACCAGACTTAAGCTACGCTCCCACAATGAGCATTTGGTGCGTTTTTGAAACTGCGTGATTTTGCTGCATGTACGTCTTACAGTTCCAGCAAAATGGATGGGATTTATAGAAATCTCCTGCCCACTGTGCTTCTATTTATCACTGCGTATACCGACCTGTGGTGTCTTTCTGCAGCAGAAAACACTCATACTTTTTTAGTGCGTTTTCGCTGAAGAAACACATGTAATCCGCACCTAAGTATGGCAATAAGGTTTTTTCAAAGCAAAAAACAGGAAGTATCAAAAATAACGATAAAAGCAAAAGCTACTTGACAGGTATAAATTAAACCCCAAACCACTTTTCTTGAGGGCTAAACCGTTGTCAAAAGAACCTAGTTTCATAATATTTATGGGGGACACAAAGATGACTATGTACCACTCACCTTTTCTCTGATATGGAAACTATCTTATGCGTAAGTATGTCTGTGACCAGATGATTGGGGGCCACACGGAATTACATTGTGTCCTACAAGCGGCCATAGGCCTCTGGTTGTCCACTCTTGATCTACAGAGGTACGCTAGGGGATTTGGGACACTAATATTCTCTTCATCAAAACCACTGATGCTCATTCGGAAAGTCTTGGTTAAACAATTTTTGGAATTGGTTAGACGCTTTTTTTTTTAGAAAATACCTGTTCTACTTCAGGAGGTTTCACAGTGCTATTCTATTTCCATGTCTTGCCTAGACATGCACCACTACTATGCTCTGCTGTTACTGCACAAGGAACAAAGCCACTAATGAAAATAGTGTCAGTGTCTAAATACTGTGATTTACCTGCCTTTATTCTGAGCTAAGAGAATCACAGGATGGAAATAGTTAGAAACTTGACACTGCCCCTGCTGGCTCATTGGCTGCTAAATCCTCATTATAATCCCCACTTGAGATGACTATCTCTGGAAAACCGCTGTTGCTGTATATGATTAGTTCTGAATACAATTCTGAATATTTCTTGCACTTTTGAAATACTTCACCTTATTTGTAGTGATAGAGCATACTCAGTAATGCTCCTTACTCTCCAGAGGATCGCTGTACGAGCACCGAGCATTTCTGGGTTTGCTCGGTGGGAGCCCGGGTCCCTGCCCTGCATGATTGGCGCTCTTTACAGAGCCAGTCAACATGCAGGGATTGTGTGCCACACACTGTAACGCCGCAGCCATCTTTGTTGTGGTATTGCAGTGATTGGCTGGCCGCACAGCATCATCAGGTCTATAAGAGACCTGGCGCCGCCCTGCTCGGCACATTCAGCTCCTGATTCAGACAGTGTAGGGAAAGATGCTCCCGAGATAGGGTCAGATTTGGGGATTTATTAGTGTGGGTCTACCATTATGGAATCCACAAATCAAGCTAAACCAACAGTCCTTCTAAGGATTAATTACGGAGTATATAGATTGCAGTGCTAGGTAGGCAGGGGAGTGTATGTGGCTCTATACATATCAGTGCAAGGCATGCAGGCACTGTATGAGGGTAAATAGATATCATTGCATACATCAAGAGGGTCCAATCCATTACTGTCTGCTGCCTATTACATATATACTTTTTTGGCATCTTAATCCTGATTACTTTATTCCAGACCAATCCAGAGCCCCCCCCTTTTTTTTGCTTGTTCACACACTGGACATTGTGGCTTCTCTGTCGGACCCCTGATCAATCTGTGGGCTACAAATTTGGGCATTTCAGGCCTCCATTCCACTGGCTTTCCTGTCTGTTAACCTCGTTTTATAGAGTATTTTAGGGTAAAAAATACAGGCCTCATATTGAACAGTGTGGTACCTCTGTCAGTCCCCTGATATATCTGTGGGCTACAAATTTGTGCATTTCAGGCCTCCATTCCACTGTGATTGCTGTCTGTTACACTCGCTGTATACAGTATTTTGGGGTAGAAAATACAGGCCACATATTGAACAGTGTGGTACCTCTGTCAGACCCCTGATCTATCTGTGGGCTACAAATTGTGGCATTTGAGGTCTCCTTTGAACTGGTTTTGATGTGTCTTACCCTAGTTATTAACCCCTTAATCCCATATGACGTGCTATCCCGTCAAGGTGACCTGGGACTTAATTCCCAGTGATGGGATACGTCAGCTGCCAATCATAAAAATCCGCTGAAAAATCAGCTATTAAAGTAAATCAAACCCCCCTTCATCACCCCCTTAGTTAACGAAAAATTAAAAAATAATTTTTTTTTTATTTATTTCCATTTTCCCATTAGGGTTAGGGTTATGGTTAGGGCTAGGGTTAGGGTTAGGGTTAGGGCTAGAGTTAGGGTTAGGGCTAGGGTTAGGGCTAGGGTTAGGGCAATGGTTATGGTTAGGGCTAGGGTTAGGGCTAGGGTTAGGGCTACAGTTAGGGTTGGGGCTAAAGTTAGGGTTAGGGTTTGGATTACATTTACGGTTGGGAATGAGGTTGGGATTAGGGTTAGGGGTGTGTCAGGGTTAGGGGTGTGGTTATGGTTACCATTGGGATTAGGGTTAGGGAAGTGTTTGGATTAGGGTTTCAGTTATAATTGGGGGGTTTCCACTGTTTAGGCACATCAGGGGCTCTCCAAACGACATGGCGTCCGATCTCAATTCCAGCCAATTCTGCGTTGAAAAAGTAAAACAGTGCTCCTTCCCTTCCGAACTCTCCCGTGCGCCCAAACAGGGGTTTACTCCAACATATGGGGTATCAGCGTACTCAGGAAACATTGGACAACAACTTTTGGGGTCCAATTTCTCCTGTTACCCTTGGGAAAATACAAAACTGGGGGCTAAAAAATAATTTTTGTGGAAAAAAAAGGATTTTTTATTTTCACGGCTCTGCGTTATAAACTGTAGTGAAACACTTGGGGGTTAAAAGTTCTCACAACACATCTAGATAAGTTCCTTGGGGGGTCTAGTTTCCAATATGGGGTCACTTGTGGGGGGTTTCTACTGTTTAGGTACATTAGGGGCTCTGCAAACGCAATGTGATGCCTGCAGACCAATCCATCTAAGTCTGCATTCCAAAATACGCTCCTTCCCTTCCGAGCTCAGCCATGCGCTCAAACGGTGGTTCCTCTCCACATATGGGGTATCAGCGTACTCAGGACAAATTGGACAACAACTTTTGGGGTCTAATTTCAACTGTTACTGTTGGAAAAATACAAAACTAGGGGCTAAAAAATTTTTTGGTGGAAAAAAAAGATTTTTTATTTTCACGGCTCTGCGTTATAAACTGTAGTGAAACACTCGGGGGTTCAAAGTTCTTACAACACATCTAGATAAGTTCCTTTTGGGGTCTAGTTTCCAATATGAGGTCACTTGTGGGGGGTTTCTACTGTTTAGGTACATTAGGGGCTCTGCAAACGCAATGTGATGCCTGCAGACCAATCCATCTAAGTCTGCATTCCAAATTACGCTCCTTCCCTTCTGAGCTCTGCCATGAGCTCAAACGGTGGTTCCCCCCCACATTTGGGGTATCAGCGTACTCAGGACAAATTGGACAACAACTTTTGGGGTCCAATTTTAACTGTTACCCTTGGACAAATACAAAACTGGGGGCTAAAAATAATTTTTGTGGAAAAAAAAAGTTTTTTTATTTTCACGGCTCTGCGTTATAAACTGTAGTGAAACACTTGGGGGTTCAAAGCTCTCACAACACATCTAGATAGGTTCCTTAGGGGGTCTACTTTCCAAAATGGTGTCACTTGTGGGGGGTTTTAATGTTTAGGCACATCAGGGGCTCTCCAAACGCAACATGGCGTCCCATCTCAATTCCAGTCAATTTTGCATTGAAAATTCAAATGGCACTCCTTCCCTTCCAAGCTCTGCCATGCGCCCAACCAGTGGTTTACCCCCACATATGGGGTATCAGCGTACTCAGGACAAATTGTAAAACAACTTTGGGGGTCCATTTTCTCCTGATACCCTTGGTAAAATAAAATAAATTGGAGCTGAAATAATTTTTTTGTGAAAAAAAGTTAAATGTTCATTTTTATTTAAACATTCCAAAAATTCCTGTGAAACACCTGAAGGGTTAATAAACTTCTTGAATGTGGTTTTGAGCACCTTGATGGGTGCAGTTTTTAGAATGGTGTCACACTTGGTTATTTTCTGTCATATAGACTCCTCAAAATGACTTCAAATGAGATGTGGTCCCTAAAAAAAAATGGTGTTGTAAACATGAGAAATTGCTGGTCAAATTTTAACCCTTATAACTCCCTAACAAAAAAAAATTTTGTTTCCAAAATTGTGCTGATGTAAAGTAGACATGTGGGAAATGTTACTTATTAAGAATTTTGTGTGACATATCTCTGTGATTTAATTGCATAAAAATTCAAATTTGGAAAATTGCGAGATTTTCAACATTTTCACCAAATTTCCATTTTTTTCACAAATAAACACAGGTAATATCAAATAAATTTTACCACTATCATGAAGTACAATATGTCACGAGAAAACAATGTCAAAATCGCCAAGATCCGTTGAAGCAATCCAGAGCTATAACCTCATAAAGGGACAGTGGTCAGAATTGTAAAAATTGGCCCGGTCATTAACGTGCAAACCACCCTCAGGGCTTAAGGGGTTAACAGAAGGTTTTTTTATTTTTATTTTTTACCTACAGTCCAGATGATATAACTGTGTTTTCCCAATTACTAGGGGACCGCAGCACACCACTATTGAACCCAGAGCAGTTTCAACAGGTTGTTGGTTGGATAGCTGATAATGCTTCCAGTCACTTTGTCACCACCACCACCACGTCTTCCACATGGTCAAGTCTGAATAGCCGTGCGTCTGGACTGCATATTACTCACCTGATCCTCCTTCCTCCCTTCATGCCGAGTTCCAGGAGACAACTGATCCCACACTTGGACACTCTGAGGTGCTGTTCACTTTTCCATTTATATATTCGGGACTCTCACCCGGTCCACTTGAAGTGGGGAAAGTTGAGATCGCATGTAGCAATGCCCAAATATTTGAGCAACTGTGGTCACACAAAGGCGAAGTGTCACAAGAGGTGGACGATGATGAGACACACTTGCCAGAAAATCTGGAGGAGGACCAGGGTGGGGATGTTGAAGACGAGGTGGTGGATGATATAGTAACTGACTGAACCTGGCAGGAGGACATGCAGAGCGAGGACAGCAGCACACATGGGGAAGGAGGCATAGCACCCCAACAGGCAAGAATAAGCAGTGTGGTGGCTGCAGACAGAAGGCGTGCATCTATTGCCTGTAACACCAACATGACAGAAGTTGCCATTCCAACTGTTAGGTCTTCCCAAGTGTGGTTGTTTTTTAAAGACTCTGCCAATAACCTCAAACAGGCCATTTGCACCACCTGCCATGCCCACATCAGCAGGGGTAGCAAAACTACCAGCCTGACCACCACCAGCATGATCAGGCACATGGCAGCAAAGCACCCGACTTTGTGGGCCAACCCCCAGGCAACAGGAACAGTGTCTGCGGGTGACACCACGGCTTCTTCCACTGTTGTGCGTGCAAGCCAATCCCCTGTCCATGCTGCATGCGAAGATGCCTCGTGCCCTGCACCTGTCGTTGCAAACAGTCAACTAGCATCAACATCAAGCATGTCCACGTCCTTGTCCCAGCGCAACCTTCAGTTGTCCATACCCCAGTCATTGGAACACAAGCGGAAATACGCAGTCAATGCCCCACAGGCCACAGTACTAAATTCACACATTTCTTGTCGGCTTGCGCTCGAAATGTTGCCTTTTAGGCTCATGGAGATAGAAGCTTTCCGCAACCTGATGGCGGCGGCCATCTTAAGGTACTCGGTCTCCAGCCACCACTATTTCTCCCAGTGTGCCGGCATTACACCAGCACGTGTCCCACAACATTACCCATGCCCTCAACACTGTTACTGGCAAAGTCCACCTGACCACGGACACGTGGTCAAGTGCTTGTGGGCAGGGATGGTACATCTCACTGACGGCACACTGGGTTAACATAGATGAAGCTGGGACCCAGTCTGACCTTGGGATGGAAAACGTCCTCCCGATGCCGAGGATTGCGGGCCCTATGTCAATCAGGGTTGCCCCCACAGTCTACAGCTCCTACGCCTCCTCCTCTTCAGCCTCCATCTCTGAAATGAGTACATCAGTCAGAAGCTGGAAGCACTGCAGCACTTCGTCAGCCAAGCAGCAACAGGCTGTGCTGAAGCTTATCTGCTTAGGTGACAAACTGCACAATGCGGAAAAGTTATGGACAGCTCTTAAAGAGCAGTCACATTTGTGGTTGACACTAGGGTTGAGCGACCTTTAGTTTTTTAGGGTCGAGTCGGGTTTTGTGAAACCCGACTGTCTTAAAAGTCGAGTCGAGTGAAATCGGCCGACCACCGTGAAAAGTTGGGTTTCGGCCGAAACACGAAACCCAACGAAGGATTTATTTTTTTATTTTTTTTTCCTTCTCTCTCTCTCTCTCTCTCTCTCCCCCTCCGTCCCAGCACAGAAAATTTCGTTTTGCACATTCCAAATCCCTACTCCGCGCAAGCGATAACATGACGATAAGCGTTCACTCCCCTAAGACCTATGTCATCACTCTGCCCACGCTCATTCATTGGCTGTAAAAATGGCGCTAAACGCGTCATACGAAACGCGACTTTGGCGCCAAGATCGCGTACCGCATGGCCGACCCCGCACAGGGATCGGGTCGGGTTTCATGAGACGCCGACTTTGCCAAAAGTCGGCGACTTATGAAAATGAATGACCCGTTTCGCTCAACCCTAGTTGACACTGCTGAACCTCCTGCCAGGCATGGATGTGTGTGACAATGGCCGGAACCTGGTGGCCGCTCTGAGGCGAGGTGAACTCACACACGTACCATGCTTGGCCCATGTGCTTAACCACGTAGTTCAACGGTTTATCAAAAGCTACCCAGAGCTGCCAGATCTGCTTGTGAAATTATGCCTCCTGTGCTCCCATTTTAGAAAGTCAACTACAGCTTCAGCCGCCCTTGCCGTGCTTCAGCAGCATTTACAGCTTCCGGCTCACCGACTGGTGTGTGATGTCCCCACACATTGGAACTCTACACTGCAGATGTTGGAAAGGATTTGTGAGCAGAAGAGGGCAATTGTTGACTACCAGCATCAACAAGGCCGCTGTTATTCAGTACAGAGTCCACATATAAGACCTCAGGAGTGGACATGGATGTCAGACATATGTACCATCCTACAAAACTTTAAGGAGTCCACCAAGATGGTGAGCGACGATGATGCCATAATTAGCGTCACCATCCCACTTCTCTGCATTCTGAAAAGCTCTCTGCTCACAATGAAAGAGGATGTATTGCAGGTGGAGCATGAGGACATGGAGCAAGGAACGGTACAGGGTGATTACACATAGCCCAGCCTAATCTCATCCCAATGTGGATTGGTAGACAATGAGGAAGAGGAGGAAGGACAGGAGCTACTTTCATGCGCTATAGATGGTACTACAAGCACAACTGTCATAACGTCTGTACAGCATGGATGGCCTGAGGACAGGGAGGAGGAGGAGGACAGCATGGTCAGTCGTCCTGTTGGTGAGGACATGGAAGTGTTGCCTGTTAGCAGTCTGGCACGCATGGCTGACTTTTTGTTGCCCTGCCTTCTCTGTGACTCTCGAATTATCAAAATTTTCGGTGACACTCATTACTGATTGGTGACACTTCTAGACCCATGCTATAAGGAGAACTTTCAATCTCTTCTTCCAGAGGCAGACAGGTGTACTAAAGTGGTGCAGTACCAGAGGGCCCTTGTTGCAGAAATACTAAAAAAATTCCCATCTGAGAACGCTGGTGGCAGACGTCATAGTTCGTTGGACAACCAAGGAGTACAGGTGAGAGAGACACAACTCCAATCCAGCTGAGGCAGGGGAACACTGGCAATGTTCTTGGAGAGTTTTCTCAGACCCTCCCATCGCTCTTGCCCAGAGGAGCTGGGTACTGTCACAAGGAGTGCAATGTTTGGGAAGATGTTGAGGGAGTACCTAGCTGACTGTACCAACATCCTCCGTGATTCCTCTGTGCCTTTTAATTATTGGGTATCCAAGCTGGACACGTGCCATGAACTGGCTCTCTACGCCTTGGAGGTCTTGGCCTGCCCTGCCTGTAGCGTTTTGTCAGAGTGGGTTTTTCGTGCCGCTGGTGGAATTATAACTGATAAGCGCATCAGCCTGTCAACTGAAAATGCTGACAGGCTGACTCTTTTCATTTTAAATGAACAAGGGCTGGATTGGGTCTGACTTCTGTACACCACCGAATGACAGCAAAATATAACCTCCAATACATTGTCTTTTTTTGGGGGGTGTATTCCCATGCACATCTTCACTCTCTCACATGGATATGTGAAGTCTCGCGAGACTTTGGCACTATCTTGAATGGAGCACGGTCACCCGCTCCACTGCGCAGGTGCCAGATTCCCAGCCCCACAGTGTGAATACATCATAACACACTGCGGGGCAGGATCTGAGGCCTCAGCAACACGCAGGTGCGATACCCTGATGTCAGTTCCCAGGCAGCGCGCACTGCGCATGCCCGAGAACTGTTGGCATAGGGCATGTAACCGCAACACAGGAGGTGGCGCACAGACGCTAGAGGGGGATGATGGACTGCTGAGAGGTGGCTGAAACAGAGGGAGACGCCATACCTCTGGGACTCAATACAGGTATGGGGCGCAATTTATAAAAGTCAATATTTTAGTGTTACTAGGGATCAGAAACATAAGAGCCACCTTTACAGAATGCAGCCTTAGTGCTGCTGAAGGTGGCTCTTTTACTTAAAAATTCCCTGGGGGGGCGGGTGACAAGTTCCCTTTAAGGGCTTTTATTTTTCAAGGGATTTTCAGGTTTGGTAGTGGGGCGAATCCCTCTCTCCACTATGGGTTTTGGAAGTGGCTCTATGGCCACGATTCCATTTAAATGTCAGTTTTTGCCTTGCGTGTGTCAGTTTGTAGTTTGCAAGCTGCGGAGCAGGTGTCTCTGTGCAATCCAGGACTCTGTGAAGCTAACACAGAGCCAGGGATTTCCAGGCGGTGGACGCACCCAAAAGACATGACAGTGCCATTGTCCACAGCAACGGGATTTGAGGTCTGGACTGTGTTTACGGAAACCCGGCTGGAAATCTGGAGGACATCACTCCTATGTGAGGTTTTCGGACATTAAAGACATTTGCTTTGAACTTTTCTGTGATGCCTGCCTATCTGTTACACCGCACCAACCCTGCTGCACTACATATGGTGGAGAATGTGAGCAGTGTGAACTGAGGCATACCCAAAGAATTCTGCATGTCAGTAATTAAGCCTGCAACACTACAGCTCAAGCCTGCTAACAAGATGCTCAAGGAGTTGGCCCTACTCAGCAGCAGCAGGTGAAGTTTCAGCGGCAGTAGCAGGAACTGCAGCAACGGCAGCGGGAGCAGCACCAGTTGGAGAAGCAGCACAATCACCAACAGCAGCTGCTATATAAGCAGCAGCAGAAAACTAATGACCTGATTCTACAGCAGATTGCGGCCCTGCGAGAGACATCCTCACCAACGATCACGGTCCGTTCAGAGGCCCAGTATAAAGTTCGGTCAGCCTTGAGGAAGATGAGGACGATTTGAAGACTTTCCTCACCATGTTCGAGGGCACAGCAGAGGGGGAGAGTTTGCCGATGTCCCAGTGGGCTGAAGTGGTGGCTCCCTTCCTGATGGAAGATGCACAGAAGGCCTAGTTGGACCTCAGTCGGGATGATGCCCTCGACTATGAGAAACTGAGAAGTGAGATCCTTGCCTGACTGGGGACTAATACATATGTACGGGCCCAACGAGTGTTTCAATGGTCCTTTGCAGAGTCTCGCCCCACCAGGTCTCAGTCATATGACTTGCTACAGCTGATAAAAAACTAGCTTCAGCCTGACACCTTAACCCTTTACCAGATGGTAGTCGACCGGCTAGTAAGAACTCAGCCAGCTGCTACTTAGTGTTGGGTAAGCCAAGTGGATCCCGGCACCGTAGGTCAGGTGGTCAGCCTGATTAAGCGGTATACGGCCACTCAAGACTTTTTTACGGGACTCTGCTCCACTACGGCTATCACGCCGGGCCCCACCAGCTTAGGAGCCTGGGAAAGGTCCACGACCCTCTGCTGAGGCAAATCCGGATGAAGCTCACACTGAAGGGTACGCCGGAGTGAGAGTGACAAGAGACCCGGTTCCCCTAAACTGGCCCCGCAGTCCAGTCGTGCCCCAGTGGGTACCTCTGCCCATTATAGAGGTACCTTTTGAGCAGATTGCGATGGATCTGGTAGGGCCAATAGTAAACTCCGCCTGGGGCCACCAACACATTTTAGTGGTCGTAGACTACCTGGAGGCCATTCTGCTTCAGCACACCTCGGCTAAGCTTATCGCTCAAGAGCTTTTTGCCATACTCTGTCACCTTGGTCTACTGCAAGAGATCCTTACTGATCAGGGGAATCCTCTTATGTCCAAGGTGACAAAGGAACGGTGCAAGATTCTCAAAATAAAGCAGCTGAGCACACTGGGCTTTGGAAGTGGCTCTATGGCCACAATTCTATTTAAATGTGTCAGTTTTTTCCTTACATGTGTCAATTTGGAGCTTGCAAGCTGCAGAGCAGTTGTCTCTGCGCAACATAGAACTGTGTGAAGCTAACACAGAGCCAGGGACTTCCAGGCAGCTGACGCACCCAAAAGACATGGCGGTGTATTGTCCACGGCAACAGGTTTTGAGTCCTGGACTGTGTTTATGGAAACTCGGCCGTGATCTGGAGGACATCAATCCTATGTGTGATGTTTTGGACATTAAAGACATATGCTTTGAACTTTTCTGTGGTCCCTGCCTATCTGTTGCACTTCACCAAACCCGCTGCACTATAATATATATATATATACATATATATATATATATATATATATATATATATATATATATATATATATATATATATATATATATATATATATATATATATATATATACACTCACCGGCCACTTTATTAGGTACACCATGCTAGTAACGGGTTGGACCCCCCTTTTGCCTTCAGAACTGCCTCAGTTCTTCGTGGCATAGATTCAACAAGGTGCTGGAAGCATTCCTCAGAGATTTTGGTCCATATTGACATGATGGCATCACACAGTTGCCGCAGATTTGTCGGCTGCACATCCCAAAGATGCTCCATACAAGGCAGGATGGATCCATGCTTTCATGTTGTTTACGCCAAATTCTGACCCTTTCATCCGAATGTCGCAGCAGAAATCGAGACTCATCAGACCAAGCAACGTTTTTCCAATCTTCTACTGTCCAATTTCGATGAGCTTGTACAAATTGTAGCCTCAGTTTCCTGTTCTTAGCTGAAAGGAGTGGTACCCGGTGTGGTCTTCTGCTGCTGTAGCCCATCTGCCTCAAAGTTCGACGCACTGTGCGTTCAGAGATGCTCTTAGGCCTACCTTGGTTGTAACGGGTGGCGATTTGAGTCACTGTTGCCTTTCTATCAGCTCGAACCAGTCTGCCCATTCTCCTCTGTGCTTAACCACGTAGTTCAACGGTTTATCAAAAGCTACCCAGAGCTGCCAGATCTGCTTGTGAAATTATGCCTCCTGTGCTCCCATTTTAGAAAGTCAACTACAGCTTCAGCCGCCCTTGCCGTGCTTCAGCAGCATTTACAGCTTCCGGCTCACCGACTGGTGTGTGATGTCCCCACACATTGGAACTCTACACTGCAGATGTTGGAAAGGATTTGTGAGCAGAAGAGGGCAATTGTTGACTACCAGCATCAACAAGGCCGCTGTTATTCAGTACAGAGTCCACATATAAGACCTCAGGAGTGGACATGGATGTCAGACATATGTACCATCCTACAAAACTTTAAGGAGTCCACCAAGATGGTGAGCGACGATGATGCCATAATTAGCGTCACCATCCCACTTCTCTGCATTCTGAAAAGCTCTCTGCTCACAATGAAAGAGGATGTATTGCAGGTGGAGCATGAGGACATGGAGCAAGGAACGGTACAGGGTGATTACACATAGCCCAGCCTAATCTCATCCCAATGTGGATTGGTAGACAATGAGGAAGAGGAGGAAGGACAGGAGCTACTTTCATGCGCTATAGATGGTACTACAAGCACAACTGTCATAACGTCTGTACAGCATGGATGGCCTGAGGACAGGGAGGAGGAGGAGGACAGCATGGTCAGTCGTCCTGTTGGTGAGGACATGGAAGTGTTGCCTGTTAGCAGTCTGGCACGCATGGCTGACTTTATGTTGCCCTGCCTTCTCTGTGACTCTCGAATTATCAAAATTTTCGGTGACACTCATTACTGATTGGTGACACTTCTAGACCCATGCTATAAGGAGAACTTTCAATCTCTTCTTCCAGAGGCAGACAGGTGTACTAAAGTGGTGCAGTACCAGAGGGCCCTTGTTGCAGAAATACTAAAAAAATTCCCATCTGAGAACGCTGGTGGCAGACGTCATAGTTCGTTGGACAACCAAGGAGTACAGGTGAGAGAGACACAACTCCAATCCAGCTGAGGCAGGGGAACACTGGCAATGTTCTTGGAGAGTTTTCTCAGACCCTCCCATCGCTCTTGCCCAGAGGAGCTGGGTACTGTCACAAGGAGTGCAATGTTTGGGAAGATGTTGAGGGAGTACCTAGCTGACTGTACCAACATCCTCCGTGATTCCTCTGTGCCTTTTAATTATTGGGTATCCAAGCTGGACACGTGCCATGAACTGGCTCTCTACGCCTTGGAGGTCTTGGCCTGCCCTGCCTGTAGCGTTTTGTCAGAGTGGGTTTTTCGTGCCGCTGGTGGAATTATAACTGATAAGCGCATCAGCCTGTCAACTGAAAATGCTGACAGGCTGACTCTTTTCATTTTAAATGAACAAGGGCTGGATTGGGTCTGACTTCTGTACACCACCGAATGACAGCAAAATATAACCTCCAATACATTGTCTTTTTTTGGGGGGTGTATTCCCATGCACATCTTCACTCTCTCACATGGATATGTGAAGTCTCGCGAGACTTTGGCACTATCTTGAATGGAGCACGGTCACCCGCTCCACTGCGCAGGTGCCAGATTCCCAGCCCCACAGTGTGAATACATCATAACACACTGCGGGGCAGGATCTGAGGCCTCAGCAACACGCAGGTGCGATACCCTGATGTCAGTTCCCAGGCAGCGCGCACTGCGCATGCCCGAGAACTGTTGGCATAGGGCATGTAACCGCAACACAGGAGGTGGCGCACAGACGCTAGAGGGGGATGATGGACTGCTGAGAGGTGGCTGAAACAGAGGGAGACGCCATACCTCTGGGACTCAATACAGGTATGGGGCGCAATTTATAAAAGTCAATATTTTAGTGTTACTAGGGATCAGAAACATAAGAGCCACCTTTACAGAATGCAGCCTTAGTGCTGCTGAAGGTGGCTCTTTTACTTAAAAATTCCCTGGGGGGGCGGGTGACAAGTTCCCTTTAAGGGCTTTTATTTTTCAAGGGATTTTCAGGTTTGGTAGTGGGGCGAATCCCTCTCTCCACTATGGGTTTTGGAAGTGGCTCTATGGCCACGATTCCATTTAAATGTCAGTTTTTGCCTTGCGTGTGTCAGTTTGTAGTTTGCAAGCTGCGGAGCAGGTGTCTCTGTGCAATCCAGGACTCTGTGAAGCTAACACAGAGCCAGGGATTTCCAGGCGGTGGACGCACCCAAAAGACATGACAGTGCCATTGTCCACAGCAACGGGATTTGAGGTCTGGACTGTGTTTACGGAAACCCGGCTGGAAATCTGGAGGACATCACTCCTATGTGAGGTTTTCGGACATTAAAGACATTTGCTTTGAACTTTTCTGTGATGCCTGCCTATCTGTTACACCGCACCAACCCTGCTGCACTACATATGGTGGAGAATGTGAGCAGTGTGAACTGAGGCATACCCAAAGAATTCTGCATGTCAGTAATTAAGCCTGCAACACTACAGCTCAAGCCTGCTAACAAGATGCTCAAGGAGTTGGCCCTACTCAGCAGCAGCAGGTGAAGTTTCAGCGGCAGTAGCAGGAACTGCAGCAACGGCAGCGGGAGCAGCACCAGTTGGAGAAGCAGCACAATCACCAACAGCAGCTGCTATATAAGCAGCAGCAGAAAACTAATGACCTGATTCTACAGCAGATTGCGGCCCTGCGAGAGACATCCTCACCAACGATCACGGTCCGTTCAGAGGCCCAGTATAAAGTTCGGTCAGCCTTGAGGAAGATGAGGACGATTTGAAGACTTTCCTCACCATGTTCGAGGGCACAGCAGAGGGGGAGAGTTTGCCGATGTCCCAGTGGGCTGAAGTGGTGGCTCCCTTCCTGATGGAAGATGCACAGAAGGCCTAGTTGGACCTCAGTCGGGATGATGCCCTCGACTATGAGAAACTGAGAAGTGAGATCCTTGCCTGACTGGGGACTAATACATATGTACGGGCCCAACGAGTGTTTCAATGGTCCTTTGCAGAGTCTCGCCCCACCAGGTCTCAGTCATATGACTTGCTACAGCTGATAAAAAACTAGCTTCAGCCTGACACCTTAACCCTTTACCAGATGGTAGTCGACCGGCTAGTAAGAACTCAGCCAGCTGCTACTTAGTGTTGGGTAAGCCAAGTGGATCCCGGCACCGTAGGTCAGGTGGTCAGCCTGATTAAGCGGTATACGGCCACTCAAGACTTTTTTACGGGACTCTGCTCCACTACGGCTATCACGCCGGGCCCCACCAGCTTAGGAGCCTGGGAAAGGTCCACGACCCTCTGCTGAGGCAAATCCGGATGAAGCTCACACTGAAGGGTACGCCGGAGTGAGAGTGACAAGAGACCCGGTTCCCCTAAACTGGCCCCGCAGTCCAGTCGTGCCCCAGTGGGTACCTCTGCCCATTATAGAGGTACCTTTTGAGCAGATTGCGATGGATCTGGTAGGGCCAATAGTAAACTCCGCCTGGGGCCACCAACACATTTTAGTGGTCGTAGACTACCTGGAGGCCATTCTGCTTCAGCACACCTCGGCTAAGCTTATCGCTCAAGAGCTTTTTGCCATACTCTGTCACCTTGGTCTACTGCAAGAGATCCTTACTGATCAGGGGAATCCTCTTATGTCCAAGGTGACAAAGGAACGGTGCAAGATTCTCAAAATAAAGCAGCTGAGCACACTGGGCTTTGGAAGTGGCTCTATGGCCACAATTCTATTTAAATGTGTCAGTTTTTTCCTTACATGTGTCAATTTGGAGCTTGCAAGCTGCAGAGCAGTTGTCTCTGCGCAACATAGAACTGTGTGAAGCTAACACAGAGCCAGGGACTTCCAGGCAGCTGACGCACCCAAAAGACATGGCGGTGTATTGTCCACGGCAACAGGTTTTGAGTCCTGGACTGTGTTTATGGAAACTCGGCCGTGATCTGGAGGACATCAATCCTATGTGTGATGTTTTGGACATTAAAGACATATGCTTTGAACTTTTCTGTGGTCCCTGCCTATCTGTTGCACTTCACCAAACCCGCTGCACTATAATATATATATATATATATATACATATATATATATATATATATATATATATATATATATATATATATATATACACTCACCGGCCACTTTATTAGGTACACCATGCTAGTAACGGGTTGGACCCCCCTTTTGCCTTCAGAACTGCCTCAATTCTTCGTGGCATAGATTCAACAAGGTGCTGGAAGCATTCCTCAGAGATTTTGGTCCATATTGACATGATGGCATCACACAGTTGCCGCAGATTTGTCGGCTGCACATCCCAAAGATGCTCCATACAAGGCAGGATGGATCCATGCTTTCATGTTGTTTACGCCAAATTCTGACCCTTTCATCCGAATGTCGCAGCAGAAATCGAGACTCATCAGACCAAGCAACGTTTTTCCAATCTTCTACTGTCCAATTTCGATGAGCTTGTACAAATTGTAGCCTCAGTTTCCTGTTCTTAGCTGAAAGGAGTGGTACCCGGTGTGGTCTTCTGCTGCTGTAGCCCATCTGCCTCAAAGTTCGACGCACTGTGCGTTCAGAGATGCTCTTAGGCCTACCTTGGTTGTAACGGGTGGCGATTTGAGTCACTGTTGCCTTTCTATCAGCTCGAACCAGTCTGCCCATTCTCCTCTGACCTCTGGCATCAACAAGGCATTTCCGCCCACAGAACTGCCGCTCACTGGATTTTTTTTCTTTTTCGGACCATTCTCTGTAAACCCTAGAGATGGTTGTGCGTGAAAATCCCAGTAGATCAGCATTTTCTGAAATACTCAGACCAGCCCTTCTGGCACCAACAACCATGCCACGTTCAAAGGCACTCAAATCACCTTTCTTCCCCATACTGATGCTCGGTTTGAACTGCAGGAGATTGTCTTGACCATGTCTACATGCCTAAATGCACTGAGTTGCCGCCATGTGATTGGCTGATTAGAAATTAAGTGTTAACAAGAAGTTGGACAGGTGTACCTAATAAAGTGGCCGGTGAGTGTATATATATACAGCTCTGGCAAACATTAAGAGACCATTGAACAGTTTTATAAAAATCAGCTTCTCTACATGTCTGACAGCCATTCCATTCCAGTGTCAGTTGAATTCCAACGAGTGTACACCTCATTTTGCTTAATGTGCTTCTGATTAGATGATCACCTGAACCAAATCTTATTTAACGAAGGAAAGTATAAAAACCCTGCTGTGGTGTTCACAGTCCTCTTGCAATAGGACAAGTTGGATGGAAAAACAAGTGCTAGTAATATCCCAAAAGTAATAGGGATGAAAAATAACTTTTAACCATGCCAAAGGAGTTGAAAAGAAAAGTCTTGAGGGAGGAAAAGAAGGGCTCAATTCTGGCTTTACTAACAGAGGGATACAGTGAGTGTCACATTGCCTCCAGCCTTAACATTTCTAAGACAGCAGTCGATTACAACAAGGTCAAGCAGCAGACATTGGGGACAACAAAGCGACAGACCAGCAGAGGGTGAAAACAAATCTCCACTGACCAGGATGACCATAATTTTTTTCGAATGTCACTTAGCAACCACAGGATGACATCAAGTGACCTACAAAAGGAATGACAAATGGCAGCTGGGGTGAAGTGCATGGCAAGAACAGTTCGTAACAGGCTCCTAGAGGCAGGGCTCATGTCATGTAAAGCTAAAAAAAAGCCTTTCATCAATGAGAAGCAAAGGAGAGCCAGGCTGAAGTTTGCTTTGCCAAAGACCATAAGGATTGGACCATAGAGGACTGGAGTAAGGTAATCTTATCTGATGAGTCTAATTTTCAGCTTTGCCCAACACCTGGTCATCTAATGGTTAGACAGAGAGCTGGGGAGGCGTACAAGGCACAGTGTCTTGCACCCACTGTGAAATTTGGTGGAGGATCGATGATGATCTGGGCATACTTCAGCAAGGCTGGAATTGGGCAGGTTAATCTTTGCGAAGGTCATATGAATCAAGCCGCATACAAGGTTATCCTGGAAAAACAGTTGATTGCTTCTGCTCAGGCAATGTTCCCCAACTCTGAGGACTGTTTTTTCCAGTGGGACAATGCGCCATGCCACACAGCGAAGTCAATTAATGTGTGGATGAAGGACCATCACGTCAAATTCCTGTCATGGCCAGCCCAATCTCCAGACCTGAAACCCATTGTAAACTGCTGGAATGTAATCAAGAGGAAGAAGGATAGTCACAAGCCATCAAACGAAGAAGAACTGCTTACATTTTTGTACTAGCAGTGGCATAAAGTCACCCAAAAGCAGTGTGAAAGACTGGTGGACAGCATGCCAAGACGCATGAAGGCTGTGATTAAAATCATTGTTATTCCACAAAATATTGATTTCTGAACTCTTCCTGAGTTAAAACATTAGTATTTTTGTTTCTAAATGATTATGAACTAGTTTTCCTCTTTTTTTGTTATTTTAACCATTTCTCATTTTCTAAAAAATAAATACAAAATTTAGTACTTGGAAATTCGAAGACATGTTGTCAGTAGTTTATAGAATAAAAAAGCAATTTACATTTTACTCAAAAATATACCTATAAAGAGAAAAATCAGACAATCTGAAAATTTTGCAGTGGTCTCTTAATTTTTGTCAAAGCTGTATATATATATATATATATATATATATATATACAGTATATATATATATATATATATATATATATATATATATATATATATATATATATATACAGTACAGACCAAAAGTTTGGACACACTTCTCATTTAAAGATTTTTCTGAATTTTCATGACTATGTAAATTGTACGTTCACACTGGAGGCATCAAAACTATGAATTGACACATGTGGAATTATATACTTAACAAAAAAGTGTGAAACAACTGAAAATATGTCTTATATTCTAGGTTCTTCAAAGTAGCCACCTTTTGCTTTGATGACTGCTTTGCACACTCTTGGCATTCTCTTGATGAGCTTCAAGAGGTAGTCACTGGGAATGGTTTTCAATTCACAGGTGTGCCCTGTCAGGTTTAATAAATGGGATTTCTTGCCTTATAAATGGGGTTGGGACCATCAGTTGTGTTGTGCAGAAGTCTGGTGGATGCACAGCTGATAGTCCTACTGAATAGACTGTTAGAATTTGTATTATGGCAAGAAAAAAGCAGCTAAGTAAAGAAAAATTAGTGGCCTTCATTACTTTAAGAAATTAAGGTCAGTCAGTCTGAAAAATTGGGCAAACTTTGAAAGTGTCACCAAGTGCAGTGGCAAAAACATCAAGCACTACTAAGAAACTGGCTCACATGAGGACCGCCCCAGGAAAGGAAGACCAAGAGTCACCTCTGCTTCTGAGGATAAGTTTATCCGAGTCACCAGCCTCAGAATTCGCAGGCTAACAGCAGCTCAGATTAGAGACCAGGTCAATGCCACACAGAGTTCTAGCAGCAGACACATCTCTACAACAACTTTTAAGAGGAGACTTTGTGCAGCAGGCCATCATGGTAAAATAGCTGCTAGAAAACTACTGCTAAGGACAGGCAACAAGCAGAAGAGACATGTTTGGGCTAAAGAGCACAAGGAATGGACATTAGACCAGTGGAAATCTGTGCTTTGGTCTAATGAGTCTAAATTTGAGATCTGTGCGATGCAGAAAAGGTGAACGGATGGACTCTACATGCCTGGTTCCCACCGTGAAGCATGGAGGAGGAGGTGTGATGGTGTGGGGGTGCTTTGCTGATGACACTGTTGGGGATTTATTCAAAATTGAAGGCATATAGAACCAGCATGGCTACCACAGCATCTTGCAGCAGCATGCTATTCCATCTGGTTTGCGTTTAGTTGGACCATAATGTACTTTTCAACAGGACAATGACCCCAAACACACCTACAGGTTGTGTAAGGGCTATTTGACCAAGAAGGAGAGTGATGGGGTGCTACGCCAGATGACCTGGCCTCCACAGTCACCATACCCGAACCCAATCGAGATGGTTTGGGGTGAGCTGAACCGCAGAGTGAAGGTAAAAGGGCCAACAAGTGCTAAGCATCTCTGGGAACTCCTTCAAGATTGTTGGAAGACCCTTCCCGGTAACTACCTCTAGAAGCTCATCAAGAGAATGCCAAGAGTGTGCAAAGCAGTCATGAAAGCAAAAGGTGGCTACTTTGAAGAACCTAGAATATAAGACATAATTTCAGTTGTTTCCACACGTGTTAATTCATAGTTTTGATGCTTTCAGTGTGAATGTACAATTTTGCTAAACGCTCTCATTTTTCATATTTCTAGTGCAGAAATGCAGTTCAGTTTTCATGTTTTATGTTTGCATGTTTCAGCGCTGCAGTGTGCTGCCTTATTTGCATTTAAAGTGTAGACTTTCAGGCTTAAATAAAGGGGTTGAACAAAAATATCCTGTGAAAAATGTAGGAATTGTAGCCATTTTTCTACAAGGCCTTTTCATTTTAGATGCTCAAAAAATAATTGGACAAATTAACTTTACCATAAATAAAATGTTTATTTTTATTTTTTTGTACAGAATCCTTTGCAGTCTATGACTGCCTGAAGTCTGGAAGCCATGGTCGTCACCAAACGCTGGGTTTCCTCCTTTGTGATGCTTTGCCAGGCCTTTACTGCAGCTGACTACAGTTGTTGCTTGTGTGTGGGTGTTTCTGCTTTAAGTTTAGCCATGCTCCTCCTCCTTTATGGGAATATTAATTGATATTAACACTAAAACATTGGAGGAATTAGAGATTGAAATAGCGAAATGCAGAAAAAATTTAATCTTGAATGTTCTAAGGAGGAGATTGAGAATTTTAAAAAAGACATTGAGAAGAATTTTATGGAATAGGAAAATCAGATTTACAGTACAAAAAATAAAAAATTTCAGGGAGACTTAGAGGATAAAAAATTAAATCGGGATCTCGGTTGCATCGTCTACTAACAATAGGAGGTATCCTTTGAGGTATAACAGATGAAGAAATGATTACGGCCATAGGCAAGGAGATAGAAGACATAA
This sequence comes from Ranitomeya variabilis, assembly GCF_051348905.1. NCBI lineage: Eukaryota > Metazoa > Chordata > Amphibia > Anura > Dendrobatidae > Ranitomeya > Ranitomeya variabilis. The sequence continues at coordinate 604,537,543 of NC_135236.1, forward strand.
GGATATTGCCCATACATCAGAACATAATCGACCAAGTACTACTCTTAAGGTAATTAGTTTATCAGAGATACCTTTATCTTCTGACCATATTTCGGTACTTAGCCGAGTTCTCTATTTTTCTCCTTCTTCAAGTTTTGACAGGTCCTCGTTGGCAAAGGACCTACAACTATTTGCCAAAAAATTAATTTTCAAGAAAATGTATCATAAACAGGAGGATGACCCAACCACTATGACAATATCTGAAACTCAGGCCCTTCAAGCCCTGGAAGATGTAGCAAGAGAATCGGAAGAGTCCAGCAGAGGCAAGTACCCACAACATCTTCTCCCTAAATCTACTAAATTTCCACAGATTTCAGCACATCCAGAAATGGATATGTTTATACTCTTTGTTATGAGAGATGTACAAGACATCCGAGAAACGATAAAAATGGATAACCTTACAATTAGAGAGAGACATGCTTTGACAGTATTGGAGGATCTGAAAACGGTGGTTATTAAACCCTCGGACAAAGGAGGTAATGTGGTAATCTGGCCAATCGAGCGCTACGAAAGAGAACTGTTCAGACAACTTAAAGATACTAACTATTATCACTGATTGACCTTTAATCCCATGTCCAAATTTAAGTTTGAATTGAAAGAACTACTTTCAGAAGCAGTAGAACAAGGTGTAATTACCACCAAACAGATGGAGCGTTTATGGATGGAAGAACCGACAGTGGCGATGATTTACTTGTTACCCAAGATACACAAGGATTCAGTCATGCCTCCAGGTAGACCAATTGTCTCTGGGATCAATAATATTTGTGATCCCCTGTGCAGATTGATTGACCACTATTTGAGACCCTTAGTAGAAACCCTTCCATCCCATCTCAAAGACACCACATATGTTCTCAAAAAACTTGATGGCGTCCATTTAGAAGCAGATATGTGCTTGATAACATGTGACATTGAGTCATTGTACACATCGATCCGACATCATGATAGGAGACACGCAACTCAATTCTTTCTTACCACCAGTGGCATGGATGGAGAGTTATGTAAATTCATCATCAAGGCCTTACATTTCGTCTTGACACATAATTTTTTTTGTTTAAAGATGTCCTCTACCTGCAGCACCAGGGGACTGCAATGGGGGCATCCTGTGCGCCCTTATATGGTTATCTCTTCCTGGGGCTGTGGGAGAGGAACATCTTCCAATCTGATCCAGTTACATTGAGCGCCGGGGTGGTTGCATGGTGGCGCTATATAGACTATGTGCTTCTTATATGCAAGGTACTCAGGATGATTTACATTATTTTTTCAATCATTTGAATGCAAATAAACTCAACATACAGCTGACCTACAAAAGTAGTAGACAGCACATGGAGTTCTTGGATGTCTCCATTCAAGTAGATCAATCTGGAAATATCCAGACTGATCTGTTCCGGAAGAGCACTGCGGCTAATACTTTGCTACATGCAACCTTCCAGCATCCAAGACATCTATAGAAAAATATTTCAACTGGACAATTTCTGAGAGCCATGAGAATTTGCTTTAATGATTTTCTTTTTGAAAAACAGGCCGAAGACAAGATTTAAAGAACGCGGCTATGGCAGAAAATCACTTTTTCAAGCATATACTAGGGCACGTCTGAGTGACCATAATGATCTCCTGAAAAGCAAATTCAAGAATGAGAAGGAAATCAACTCGAAGGTACGATGTATTTTGAACTTTAAAGGGAACCTGTCAGACCCCCAGGGTGTTTTTAAGTAAAAAAGCCACCTTCTGCAGCACTAAGACTGCATTGTGTGAAGGTGGCTCTTATGTTTTTGCTCCCTAATAACGCAGAAATATTCAGTTTTATAAATTGCGCACCATACCTGTATTGAGTCTGGGGGGTAAGTTTTTCCCCCAGACTCAACTGCCTCCCAGCCATCAACCATCCCCTCAGTGCTCCGGGCGCCGCCTCCTCTGTTTGTATTCACGCCACCTGCGCCTGCGCTGTGCTCTCTTTTTTTTCGGGAATGCGTTGTGTGCTGACCTGGAACTCACATCAGCTGATCTCCTGATATCACACCTGCGTGTAGCGGATGCCCAAGATCCCGCCCGGCAGTGTGTTGTGATTTATTCACACTGCAGGGCTAGGAATCTGGCGCATGTGCAGTTAGTCTCTGCGGCTGTCCCCATCTCCCTCCGCCTCTTTCCTCCAGCGTTATACAACTCATCTGCACTGCAGCCTCAGCTTGGTATCACTCTAAGAGAGCACAGCGCAGGTGCCGGTGATGTGAATACAAACAGAGGAGGTGGAGCCCGGTGCACTGAGGGTATGATTGATGGCTGGGAGATGGTTGAGTCCAGGGGAAAAAATTTACCCCCCGGACTCAATGCAAGTATGGCACGCAATTTATAAAACTGAATATTTCTGCATTATTAGGGAGCAAAAGCATAAGAGCCACCTTCACAGAATGCAGCCTTAGTGCTGCAGAAGGTTTCTCTATTACTTAAAAACTTACTGGGGGGATGACAGGTTCCCTTTAACTCCCGCAGTGATGACATGTATAAAATACTGCAGAAGCATTGGTCTGTCTTGCTGCTTGATAAGACATTGTCTGATTTCATTGGCAACACCCCTGCTGTGACCTACAGGAGAGCACGTAATTTACGTGATCATCTCGTACACAGTCACTATGAAGCTAGTTTGCTGGCCAATCAAGCACAGTGATACTGTTGTTGTTAAACCAGGTATTGGTACTTTTGGCAGTCCTCCTGGAGAATTACATTTTTATCTCCAAAGAGCTTGTCGGCAGAGGGAAGCATGAAGTGCTCTAAAATTTCCTGGTAGAGGGCTGTGCTGACTTTGATCTTGATAAAACACAGTGTACCTACACCATCAGATGACATGGCTGCCCAAACCATCACTGATTGTGGAAACTTCACACTAGACCTTAAGCAGCTTGGATTATCTGTCTCTCCACTCTTCCTCCAGACTCTGGGATCTTGGTTTCCAAGGTCTAGTGTGAAGTATCCACAATCAATGATGGTTTCGGGAGCCATGTCATCTGCTGGTGTAGGTCAACTGTAATTTATCTTGACCAAAGTCAGCGCAGCCGTCTACAAAGAAATTTTAGAGCACTTCATGTTTTCCTCTGATGACAAGCTTATTGGAGATGGAAATTTCATTCTCCAGCAGGAATTGGCACCTGTCCACACTGCCAAAAGTACCAATACCTGGTTTAAAAAGAACATTATCACTGTGCTTGATTGGAGAGCAACCTCGCCTGACCAAGAGGAAGATGAGAGACACCAGACCCAACAATGCAAACGAGCTGAAGGCTGCTATCAAAGCAACCTGGGCTTCCATAACACCTCAGCAGTGTGACAGACTGATAGCCTCCGTGCAAAGCCGCATTGATGCAGTAATTGATGTCAAAGGAGCCCCGACCAAGTATTGAGTACATTTACTGAACACACATTTCAGTAGGCCAACATTTCGGATTTTAAAATCATTTTTTCAAACTGGTGTTATAAAGAATTCTAATTTATTGAGATAATGTTCATTGCCTAAAGTACACTTGTACATTTATTTATTATTTTTTATTATATTCTGTCCAGGCTGTGCCACCTAATTTCCAAATATGTGTTGTTCTCACCTGTTATTATTTCTTTAACCCCTTCATGACCTTGGGATTTTCCATTTTCCCATGTTCGTTTTTCACTCCCCTCCTTCCTAGAGCCATAACTTTTTTATTTTTCTGTTAATTTGGCCATGTGAGGGCTTATTTTTTGCGGGACGAGTTGTACTTTTGAACGACATCATTGGTTTTACCATGTCGTGTACTAGAAAACGGGAAAAAAATTCCAAGTGCAGTGAAATTGCAAAAAAAGTGCAATCCCACACTTGTTTTTTGCTTGGCTTTTTTGCTAGGTTCACTAAATGCTAAAACTGACCTGCCATTATGATTCTCCAGGGCAGTACGAGTTCATAGACACCTAACATGACTAGGTTATTTTTCACCTAAGTGGTGAAAAAAATTCCAAACTTTGCAAAAAAAAAAAAAAAGCCATTTTGCGATACTCGTAGCGTCTCCATTTTTCGTGATCTGGGGTCAGTTGAGGGCTTATTTTTTGTGTGCCGAGCTGGTGTTTTTAATGATAGCATTTTGGTGCAGATATGTTCTTTTGATCGCCCGTTATTGCATTTTAATGCAATGTCGCGGCGACCAAAAAAACGTAATTCTGGCGTTTCGATTTCTTTCTCGTTACGCCGTTTAGCGATCAGGTTAATGCTTTTTTTAATTGATAGATCGGGCGATTCTGAACGCGGCGATACCAAATATGTGTAGGTTTGATTTTTTTTTTTATTGATTTATTTTGATTGGGGCAAAAGGGGGGTGATTTAAACTTTTATTTTTTTTTATTTTTTTCACATTTTTTTTAACTTTTTTTTTAAAGGGAACCTGTCACCACGTTTTTGGAAGATGGGATAAAAATAGCGTTAAATAGGGGCAGAGGTGGGCATTACATTAGTGTGTTTGTTATGCGTTTATTACCCACCTAAGTTGCCGAAATACCTTTGCAAAGTCTCCGTTTTCGCCTGTCAATCAGGCTGGTCTGGTCAAAAGGGCGTCTTGTCTTCCCCCAGATTTTGCGTAGTTTTCCGTTGGTGGCGTAGTGGTGTGCGCATGCCCAAAGTCCTGAATCCTCTGCCAGGGGATTTAAAAGAGCGCGCTGTTCGTTTTCATTGGTGATCGGTGGGCGCGGCCATCTTCCTTTGGCCGCGCGTGCGCAGAAGCGGCGCTCTGCTGGCCGCGGCTTCAGGAAAATGGCCGCGGGATGCCGCGCGTGCGCAGATGGATATCGCGGCGGCCATTTTCCTGAAGCCGCGGCCAGCAGAGCGCCGCTTCTGCGCATGCGCGGCCAAAGGAAGATGGCCGCGCCCACCGATCACCAATGAAAACGAACAGCGCGCTCTTTTAAATCCCCTGGCAGAGGATTCGGGACCTTGGGCATGCGCACACCACTACGCCACCAACGGAAAACTACGCAAAATCTGGGGGAAGACAACGCCCTTTTGACCAGACCAGCCTGATTGACAGGCGAAAACGGAGACTTTGCAAAGGTATTTCGGCAACTTAGGTGGGTAATAAACGCATAACAAACACACTAATGTAATGCCCACCTCTGCCCCTATTTAACGCTATTTTTATCCCATCTTCCAAAAACGTGGTGACAGGTTCCCTTTAACTTTTGCCATGCTTCAATAGCCTCCATGGGAGGCTAGAAGCAGGCACAGCACGATCGGCTCTGCTACATAGCAGCGATCTGCTGTTCGCTGCTATGCAGCAGAAAATCAGGTGTGCTGTGAGCGCCATCCACAGGGTGGCGCTCACAGCTGCCGGAGATCAGTAACCATAGAGGTCTCAAGGACCTCTATGGTTACCATTCTGAAGCATCGCCGACCTCCGATCATGAGACGGGGGTCGGCGATGACGTCATTTCCGGCCGCCCGGGCGGATGCGGTAGCTAAATGCCGCTGTCTGCGTTTGACAGCGGCATTTAACTAGTTAATAGCAGCGGGTGAATCACGATTTCACCCGCCGCTATTGCGGGCACATGTCAGCTGTTCAAAACAGCTGACTTGTCCCGGCTTTGATGCGGGCTCACCGCAGAGCCCTGCATCAAAGCAGGGGAGCTGACCTCGGACATACTATGCCGTCCGAGGTCAGTAAGGGGTTAACGTACCTCAATGGTTCTGCTTTAATTTTGTACTGAAATAAACTTGTTTTTATTCACTGTTTGTCTTTGAATAGAGCCCCCTTTTTTAGGTGTTTGTCTATTGTGTTTTGCTCTATGGCTTAAGTTCAGGATATATACAACCCCTAGCAAAAATTATGGAATCACCGGCCTTGGAAGATGTTCATTCAGTTGTTAAATTTTGTAGAAAAAAGCAGATCACAGACATGGCACTAAGCTAAAGTCATTTCAAATGGCAACTTTCTGGCTTTAAGAAACACTAAGATCAGCTTTGCAGGTTGGAGCCTTGTCATGGACCATTTTTTTCAACTTCCACCAAAGATTTTCAATTGTATTGAGATCCGGATTATTTGCAGGCCATGACATTGATCTTATGTGTCTTTTTTCAAGCAATGTTTTCACAGTTGTTGCTCTATGGCAGGATGCATTATCATCTTGAAAAATGATTTCATCATCCCCAAACATCCTTTCAATTGATGGGATAAGAAAAGTGTCCAAAATATCAACATAAACTTGTGCGTTTATTGAAGATGTAATGACAGCCATCTCCCCAGTGCCTTTACCTGACATGCAGCCCTGTCATGATTCCCAATGGCAGGGAAACATCAGAACACAAAAATAACGGACGAGCTCTGGGTGATGGAATCTCGAGCTGACCGTGAGCTAAATCTACCACACAACTAATAGTAGCCAGGGAGCATACCTACGACTTCCTAGATGCCACGCGCCAGCCGGAGGACTAACTACGCCTGGTAGAGGAAGGAACAGACCTGGCTTACCTCTAGGGAAATACCCCAAAAGATGATAGCAGCCCCCCACATGTAATAACGGTGAGTCAAGAGGAAAAGACATACACAGTATGAAAGTAGATTTAGCAAAGAGAGGTCCACTTACTAGATAGCAGAAGGATACAAAAGAGGACTTCACGGTCAACTGAAAACCCTTTCAAAAAACCATCCTGAAATTACTTTAAGACTCCTGTGTCAACTCATGACACAGGAGTGGCAATTTCAGCCCGCAAGAGCTTCCAGCTACAGAGAATAACAAAAACTGCAAACTGGACAAAAGATACAAAACAAAAGGACAAAGTCCACTTAGCTGATCAGCAGACTAGTAGCAGGAACATGCAACCGAAAGGCTCTGGTTACAATGATGACCGGCAAGGAAATGACTGGAGAGCAAGGCTAAATAGGAAACTCCCAAACGCTGATGGAAGCAGGTGAACAGAAGCAGCAAAGTGCAAACAAGTCACCAGTACCACCAGCAACCACCAGGGGAGCCCAAAAAGCGGATACACAACAGTACCCTCCCCTTAAGGAGGGGGCACCGAACCCTCACAAGAACCGCCAGGGCGATCTGGATGAGCCCTATGAAAGGCACGAACCAAATCCGAGGCATGAACATCAGAGGCAGTTACCCAAGAATTATCTTCCTGACCATAGCCCTTCCATTTAACCAGATATTGAAGTCTCCGTCTGGAAATACGGGAGTCCAAGATCTTTTCTACCACGTACTCCAATTCACCCTCCACCAGCACAGGAGCAGGAGGTTCAGTAGAAGGAACCACCGGTACCTCATATCTCCGCAACAACGACCGACAGAACACATTATGGATAGCGAAAGATGCCGGGAGGTCCAAACGAAAGGAAACAGGGTTAAGAATCTCCAAAATCCTATAAGGACCAATGAACCGAGGCTTAAATTTAGGAGAAGAAACCCTCATAGGGACAAAATGGGAAGACAACCACACCAAGTCCCCAACACGAAGGTGGGGACCAACACGACGACGGCGGTTAGCAAACTGCTGAGTCCTCTCCTGGGACAATTCCAAATTATCCACCACTTGTCCCCAAATCTGATGCAACCGATCCACTACCGCATCCACTCCAGGACAATCCGAAGATTCAACCTGACCAGATGAAAAACGCGGATGAAACCCTGAATTGCAAAAGAAAGGAGAAACCAAAGTGGCAGAACTAGCCCGATTATTAAGAGCAAACTCCGCCAACGGCAGAAAGGCAACCCAATCATCCTGATCCGCAGACACAAAACACCTCAAATAAGTATCCAAAGTTTGATTAGTTCGCTCCGTCTGGCCATTGGTCTGAGGATGGAATGCAGACGAAAAGGACAAATCAATGCCCAACCTGGCACAGACTGCCCGCCAAAATCTAGACACGAACTGTGTACCCCTGTCAGAAACGATGTTTTCTGGAATACCATGCAAGCGAACCACATTTTGAAAAAACAGAGGGACCAACTCAGATGAGGAAGGCAACTTAGGCAATGGCACCAAATGAACCATTTTAGAAAAACGGTCACACACCACCCAGATGACAGACATCTTCTGAGAAACAGGGAGATCCGAGATAAAGTCCATAGAGATGTGCGTCCAAGGCCTCTTCGGAATAGGCAAGGGCAACAACAACCCACTAGCCCTAGAACAACAAGGCTTGGCCCGAGCACACACATCGCAAGACTGCACAAAAACACGCACATCTCGAGACAGGGAAGGCCACCAGAAGGATCTAGCCACCAAATCTCTGGTGCCAAAAATTCCCGGATGACCTGCCAGAGTATAAGAATGAACTTCCGAGATGACTCTAGTGGTCCACTCGTCAGGAACAAACAGTCTACCAGACGGACAACGATCAGGTCTATCCGCCTGAAATTCTTGCAAAGCACGTCGCAAATCTGGAGAGACAGCAGACAAAACCACTCCATCCTTAAGGACACCAGCAGGTTCAGAATTCCCAGGAGAGTCAGGCTCAAAACTCCTAGAAAGAGCATCTGCTTTCACATTCCTAGAACCCGGTAAGTACGAGACCACAAAATTAAACCGGGAAAAGAACAACGACCAACGTGCCTGTCTAGGATTCAGGCGCCTGGCAGACTCCAAATAAATTAAATTCTTGTGATCAGTCAAAACTACCACCTGATGTCTGGCACCCTCAAGCCAATGACGCCACTCCTCAAATGCCCACTTCATGGCCAAAAGCTCCCGATTACCAACATCATAGTTTCGCTTGGCGGCCGAAAATTTTCGCGAAAAGAACGCACAAGGTCTCATCACTGAGCAGTCGGAACTTTTCTGCGACAAAACTGCCCCCGCTCCGATCTCGGAAGCATCGACCTCAACCTGAAAGGGAAGAGAAACATCAGGCTGGCGCAACACAGGGGCAGACAAAAAGCGGCGCTTAAGCTCCCGAAAGGCCTCCACGGCAGCAGGGGACCAATTGGCAACATCAGCACCCTTTTTAGTCAAATCCGTCAGAGGTTTAGCAACGCCAGAAAAACCAGCTATAAATCGACGATAAAAATTAGCAAAGCCCAAGAATTTCTGGAGACTCTTCAGAGAAGTAGGCTGCGTCCAGTCGTAAATAGCCCGAACCTTGACAGGGTCCATCTCAATAGAAGAAGGGGAAAAAATATACCCCAAAAATGAAATTTTTTGAACCCCAAAAACACACTTTGAACCCATTACACACAATGAATTCTCCCGCAAAACCTGAAAAACCCTCCTGACCTGCTGAACATGAGACTCCCAGTCATCAGAAAAAATCAAAATATCATCCAAGTACACAATCATAAATTTATCCAAATATTCACGAAAAATATCATGCATTAAGGACTGAAAGACAGAAGGTGCATTAGAAAGGCCGAAAGGCATTACCAAATACTCAAAATGGCCCTCAGGCGTATTAAATGCGGTCTTCCACTCATCCCCCTGCTTAATTTGCACCAAATTATACGCCCCACGAAGATCAATCTTAGAGAACCACTTCATCTTGCCCTTGAGATAGGGCTATCAAAGCTTTTTCAGCTTGAATCTCCAAATTAGGTTCCTCATAAAGCAACCCTAAAGCCAGGAAAAACGCATCCACATTGAGCAACGCAGGATCCCCTGGTGCCAATGAAAATGCCCAATTTTGAGGGTCACCTCGCAGCAAAGAGATTACAATCTTAACCTGCTGGACAGGATCTCCTGAGGAGTGAGGTCTGAGAGAAAGGAATAATTTACAATTATATTTGAAATTCAAAAACCGAGATCTATCTCCGGAAAACACCTCTGGTGTAGGGATTTTAGGTTCAGAAATAGGAGCATGTATAACAAAATCTTGTAAATTTTGAACCTTCGTAGCAAGATTATTTAAACCTGCAGCCAAACTCTGAGGATCCATCTTTAAACAGGTGAGCTCAGAGCCATTCAAGGATTATAAGAAGAGAAAGGCAAAGGCTGTAATTAAAGCTGAAATACAACTGATCCAACTATGGAGCAAGCATAGAGGAAAAAGGGAAAAAAAAAAAAATTTACAGACTTCTTTTTTCTCTCCTTTCTTCTGCCAATAAGTTTAACACAGGCCGGCCATACTGTCATGGTTCCCAATGGCAAGGGAACGTAAGAAACATATAAGTAATGAACGAGCTCTCGGGTGATGGAAACTCGAGTTGACCGTGAGCTAAATCTACCACACAACTAACAGTAGCCAGGGAGCATACCTACGGCTTCCTATATGCTACGCGCCAGCCGGAGGACTAACTACGCCTGGTAGAGGAAGAAACAGACCTGGCTTACCTCTAGGGAAATACCCCAAAAGATGATAGCAGCCCCCCACATGTAATAACGGTGAATTAAGAGGAAAAGACATACACAGTATGAAAGTAGATTTAGCAAAGAGAGGTCCACTTACTAGATAGCAGAAGGATACAAAAGAGGACTTCACGGTCAACTGAAAACCCTTTCAAAAACCATCCTGAAATTACTTTAAGACTCCTGTGTCAACTCATGACACAGGAGTGGCAATTTCAGCCCGCAAGAGCTTCCAGCTACAGAGAATTACAAAAACTGCAAACTGGACAAAAGGTACAAAACAAAAGGACAAAGTCCACTTAGCTGATCAGCAGACTAGTAGCAGGAACATGCAACCGAAGGCTCTGGTTACAATGATGACCGGCAAGGAAATGACTGGAGAGCAAGGCTAAATAGGAAACTCCCAAACACTGATGGAAGCAGGTGAACAGAAGCAGCAAAGTGCAAACAAGTCACCAGTACCACCAGCAACCACCAGGGGAGCCCAAAAAGCGGATACACAACAGCAGACACAAAACACCTCAAATAAGTCTCCAAAGTTTGATTAGTTCGCTCCGTCTGGCCATTGGTCTGAGGATGGAATGCAGATGAAAAAGACAAATCAATGCCCAACCTGGCACAGACTGCCCGCCAAAATCTAGACACGAACTGGGTACCCCTGTCAGAAACGATGTTTTCCGGAATACCATGCAAGCGAACCACATTTTGAAAAAACAGAGGGACCAACTCAGATGAGGTTTCCATCACCCGAGAGCTCGTTCGTTATTTATATGTTTCTTACGTTCCCTTGCCATTGGGAACCATGACAGTATGACCGGCCATGTGTTAAACTTATTGGCAGAAGAAAGGAGAGAAAAAGGAAGTCTGTGTAAATTTTTTTCTTTCTTTTTCCCTATGCCTGCTCCATAGTTGGATCAGTTGTATTTCAGCTCTAATTACTGCCTTTGCCTTTCTCTCCTTATAATCCTTGAATGGCTCTGAGCTCACCTGTTTAAAGATGGATCCTCAGAGTTTGGCTGCAGGTTTAAATAATTTTGCTACGAAGGTTCAAAATTTACAAGATTTTGTTATGCATACTCCTATTTCTGAACCTAAATTCCCTACACCAGAGGTGTTTTCCGGAGATAGATCTCGGTTTCTGAATTTCAAATATAATTGTAAATTATTCCTTTCTCTCAGACCTCACTCCTCAGGAGATCCTGTCCAGCAGGTTAAGATTGTAATTTCTTTGCTGCGAGGTGACCCTCAAAATTGGGCATTTTCATTGGCACCAGGGGATCCTGCGTTGCTCAATGTGGATGCGTTTTTCCTGGCTTTAGGGTTGCTTTATGAGGAACCTAATTTGGAGATTCAAGCTGAAAAAGCTTTGATGGCCCTATCTCAAGGGCAAGATGAAGCTGAGATATACTGCCAAAAATTTCGTAAATGGTCTGTGCTTACTCAGTGGAATGAGTGCGCCTTAGCGGCAAATTTCAGAGAGGGCCTTTCTGATGCCGTTAAAGATGTTATGGTCGGGTTCCCTGCGCCTACAGGTCTGAATGAGTCCATGACAATGGCAATTCAGATTGATCGGCGTTTGCGGGAGCGCAAACCCATGCACCATTTGGCGGTATCTTCTGAAGAGACGCCAGAGAAAATGCAATGTGACAGAATTATGTCCAGAAGCGAGCGGCAGAATTATAGGCGTAAAAATGGGTTATGCTTCTATTGTGGTGATTCTGCTCATGTTATATCGGCATGCTCTAAACGTACTAGGAAGGTTGACAAGTCTATTTCAATTGGCACTTTACAGTCCAAATTTATTTTGTCTGTAACCTTGATTTGTTCATTATCAGTTATTACCGTGGATGCCTATGTGGACTCTGGCGCCGCTCTGAGTCTTATGGACTGGTCCTTTGCCAGGCGCTGTGGGTTTGATTTAGAGCCTCTGGAAGTCCCTATACCTCTGAAGGGTATTGATTCTACACCTTTGGCTTGTAATAAACCACAGTTCTGGACGCAAGTGACTATGCGTATGACTCCAGACCATCAGGAGGTGATTCGCTTCCTTGTGTTGTACAATTTACATGATGTTTTGGTGCTTGGATTACCATGGTTACAGTCTCATAACCCAGTCCTTGACTGGAAAGCTATGTCTGTGTTAAGCTGGGGATGTCGGGGGGCTCATGGGGACACTCCTATGGTGCCCATTTCGTCATCTATTCCATCTGAGATTCCGGCATTTTTGTCTGATTATCGTGATATTTTTGAAGAGCCTAAGATTGGTTCACTCCCTCCTCACAGGGATTGTGATTGCGCCATAGATCTGATTCCTGGCAGTAAATTTCCAAAGGGTCGTTTGTTTAACTTATCTGTACCTGAACATGCTGCTATGCGCGAGTATATTAAGGAGTCCCTGGAAAAGGGACATATTCGTCCTTCTTCATCACCTTTAGGAGCCGTTTTTTCTTTGTCTCTAAAAAGGATGGCTCTCTGAGGCCTTGTATTGATTATCGACTCCTGAATAAAATTACAGTCAAATATCAGTATCCGTTGCCTTTGCTGACTGATTTGTTTGCTCGCATAAGGGGGGCTAAGTGGTTCTCTAAGATTGATCTTTCTGGGGCGTATAATTTGGTGCGAATTAAGCAGGGGGATGAGTGGAAAACCACATTTAATACGCCTGAGGGCCATTTTGAGTATTTGGTAATGCCTTTCGGCCTTTCTAATGCACCTTCTGTCTTTCAGTCCTTAATGCATGATATTTTCCGTGAATATTTGGATAAATTTATGATAGTGTACTTGGATGATATTTTGATTTTTTTCTGATGACTGGGAGTCTCATGTTCAGCAGGTCAGGAGGGTTTTTCAGGTTTTGCGGGAGAATTCTTTGTGTGTAAAGGGTTCAAAGTGTGTTTTTGGGGTTCAAAAAATTTCCTTTTTGGGGTACATTTTTTCCCCTTCTTCTATTGAGATGGACCCTGTCAAGGTTCGGGCTATTTACGACTGGACGCAGCCTACTTCTCTGAAGAGTCTCCAGAAATTCTTGGGCTTTGCTAATTTTTATCGTCGATTTATAGCTGGTTTTTCTGGCGTTGCTAAACCTCTGACGGATTTGACTAAAAAGGGTGCTGATGTTGCCAATTGGTCCCCTGCTGCCGTGGAGGCCTTTCGGGAGCTTAAGCGCCGCTTTTTGTCTGCCCCTGTGTTGCGCCAGCCTGATGTTTCCCTTCCCTTTCAGGTTGAGGTCGATGCTTCCGAGATTGGAGCGGGGGCGGTTTTGTCGCAGAAAAGTCCCGACTGCTCAGTGATGAGACCTTGTGCGTTCTTTTCGCGAAAATTTTCGGCCGCCGAGCGAAACTATGATGTTGGTAATCGGGAGCTTTTGGCCATGAAGTGGGCATTTGAGGAGTGGCGTCATTGGCTTGAGGGTGCCAAACATCAGGTGGTAGTTTTGACTGATCACAAGAATTTAATTTATTTGGAGTCTGCCAGGCGCCTGAATCCTAGACAGGCACGTTGGTCGTTGTTCTTTTCCCGGTTTAATTTTGTGGTCTCGTACTTACCGGGTTCTAGGAATGTGAAGGCAGATGCTCTTTCTAGGAGTTTTGAGCCTGACTCTCCTGGGAATTCTGAACCTGCTGGTGTCCTTAAGGATGGAGTGGTTTTGTCTGCTGTCTCTCCTGATTTGCGACGTGCTTTGCAAGAATTTCAGGCGGATAGACCTGATCGTTGTCCGTCTGGTAGACTGTTTGTTCCTGACGAGTGGACCACTAGAGTCATCTCGGAAGTTCATTCTTCTACTCTGGCAGGTCATCCGGGAATTTTTGGCACCAGCGATTTGGTGGCTAGATCCTTCTGGTGGCCTTCCCTGTCTCGAGATGTGCGTGTTTTTGTGCAGTCTTGCGATGTGTGTGCTCGGGCCAAGCCTTGTTGTTCTAGGGCTAGTGGGTTGTTGTTGCCCTTGCCTATTCCGAAGAGGCCTTGGACGCACATCTCTATGGACTTTATCTCGGACCTCCCTGTTTCTCAGAAGATGTCTGTCATCTGGGTGGTGTGTGACCGTTTTTCTAAAATGGTTCATTTGGTGCCATTGCCTAAGTTGCCTTCCTCATCTGAGTTGGTCCCTCTGTTTTTTCAAAATGTGGTTCGCCTGCATGGTATTCCGGAAAACATCGTTTCTGACAGGGGTACCCAGTTCGTGTCTAGATTTTGGCGGGCAGTCTGTGCCAGGTTGGGCATTGATTTGTCTTTTTCGTCTGCATTCCATTATCAGACCAATGGCCAGACGGAACGAACTAATCAAACTTTGGAGACTTATTTGAGGTGTTTTGTGTCTGCGGATCAGGATGATTGGGTTGCCTTTCTGCCGTTGGCGGAGTTTGCTCTTAATAATCGGGCTAGTTCTGCCACTTTGGTTTCTCCTTTCTTTTGCAATTCAGGGTTTCATCCGCGTTTTTCATCTGGTCAGGTTGAATCTTCGGATTGTCCTGGAGTGGATGCGGTAGTGGATCGGTTGCATCAGATTTGGGGACAAGTGGTGGATAATTTGGAATTGTCCCAGGAGAGGACTCAGCAGTTTGCTAACCGCCGTCGTCGTGTTGGCCCCCACCTTCGTGTTGGGGACTTGGTGTGGTTGTCTTCCCGTTTTGTCCCTATGAGGGTTTCTTCTCCTAAATTTAAGCCTCGGTTCATCGGTCCTTATAGGATTTTGGAGATTCTTAACCCTGTCTCCTTTCGTTTGGACCTCCCGGCATCTTTCGCTATCCATAATGTGTTCCATCGGTCGCTGTTGCGGAGATATGAGGTACCGGTGGTTCCTTCTACTGAACCTCCTGCTCCTGTGCTGGTGGAGGGTGAATTGGAGTACGTGGTAGAAAAGATCTTGGACTCCCGTATTTCCAGACGGAGACTTCAATATCTGGTTAAATGGAAGGGCTATGGTCAGGAAGATAATTCTTGGGTAACTGCCTCTGATGTTCATGCCTCGGATTTGGTTCGTGCCTTTCATAGGGCTCATCCAGATCGCCCTGGCGGTTCTTGTGAGGGTTCGGTGCCCCCTCCTTAAGGGGAGGGCACTGTTGTGTATCCGCTTTTTGGGCTCCCCTGGTGGTTGCTGGTGGTACTGGTGACTTGTTTGCACTTTGCTGCTTCTGTTCACCTGCTTCCATCAGCGTTTGGGAGTTTCCTATTTAGCCTTGCTCTCCAGTCATTTCCTTGCCGGTCATCATTGTAACCAGAGCCTTCGGTTGCATGTTCCTGCTACTAGTCTGCTAATCAGCTAAGTGGACTTTGTCCTTTGTTTTGTATCTTTAGTCCAGTTTGCAGTTTTTGTAATTCTCTGTAGCTGGAAGCTCTTGCGGGCTGAAATTGCCACTCCTGTGTCATGAGTTGACACAGGAGTCTTAAAGTAAATTCAGTATGGTTTTTTGAAAGGGTTTTCAGTTGACCGTGAAGTCCTCTTTTGTATCCTTCTGCTATCTAGTAAGTGGACCTCTCTTTGCTAAATCTACTTTCATACTGTGTATGTCTTTTCCTCTTATTTCACCGTTATTACATGTGGGGGGCTGCTATCATCTTTTGGGGTATTTCCCTAGAGGTAAGCCAGGTCTGTTTCTTCCTCTACCAGGCTTAGTTAGTCCTCCGGCTGGCGCGTGGCATTTAGGAAGCCGTAGGTATGCTCCCTGGCTACTATTAGTTGTGTGGTAGATTTAGCTCACGGTCAACTCGAGTTTCCATCACCCGAGAGCTCGTTCGTTATTTATATGTTTCTTACGTTCCCTTGCCATTGGGAACCATGACACTTTACACACAAAGAATTCTCCCGCAAAACCTGAAAAACCCTCCTGACCTGCTGAACATGAGACTCCCAGTCATCAGAAAAAATCAAAATATCATCCAAGTACACAATCATAAATTTATCCAAATATTCACGGAAAATATCATGCATCAAGGACTGAAAGACCGAAGGTGCATTAGAAAGGCCGAAAGGCATTACCAAATACTCAAAATGGCCCTCAGGCGTATTAAATGCGGTTTTCCACTCATCCCCCTGCTTAATTCGCACCAAATTATACGCCCCACGAAGATCAATCTTAGAGAACCACTTAGCCCCCCTTATGCGAGCAAACAAATCAGTCAGCAAAGGCAACGGATACTGATATTTGACTGTAATTTTATTCAGGAGTCGATAATCAATACAAGGCCTCAGAGAGCCATCCTTTTTAGAGACAAAGAAAAAAACGGCTCCTAAAGGTGATGAAGAAGGACGAATATGTCCCTTTTCCAGGGACTCCTTAATATACTCGCGCATAGCAGCATGTTCAGGTACAGATAGGTTAAACAAACGACCCTTTGGAAATTTACTGCCAGGAATCAGATCTATGGCGCAATCACAATCCCTGTGAGGAGGGAGTGAACCAATCTTAGGCTCTTCAAAAATATCACGATAATCAGACAAAAATGCCGGAATCTCAGATGGAATAGATGACGAAATGGACACCATAGGAGTGTCCCCATGAGCCCCCCGACATCCCCAGCTTAACACAGACATAGCTTTCCAGTCAAGGACTGGGTTATGAGACTGTAACCATGGTAATCCAAGCACCAAAACATCATGTAAATTGTACAACACAAGGAAGCGAATCACCTCCTGATGGTCTGGAGTCATACGCATAGTCACTTGCGTCCAGAACTGTGGTTTATTACAAGCCAAAGGTGTAGAATCAATACCCTTCAGAGGTATAGGGACTTCCAGAGGCTCTAAATCAAACCCACAGCGCCTGGCAAAGGACCAGTCCATAAGACTCAGAGCGGCGCCAGAGTCCACATAGGCATCCACGGTAATAACTGATAACACAGGTCAACAAAAAAAATTTTTTTTTCTGGTGTCCAAAATATTTTAATGAATTTGGGGTATTTTTGGGGTGCTGATTCTGAATATGCTATCAGTTTTGCCAGATTGGCTCAAGTTTTTGAGATTTTTGGTATCTTATTTATAGCACTTGTTGGTAAATGTGACGCATCATCTCATTAATTTCTTTGGATTAGTACTTGAGCTGAGCAGTTCTCAATATAGTTTTGTGTTAATTAGTGTTCTAAAAGTTTGTTCATAGCTTGATTTTTGCACTAACTTTATGTTGTTGTCTGTTTTCCAGTGAAAAGCATGAACTCATCAAGAAGAAGTTGTCTTAACGATCCAGACTCATTCTGTTACATTTGTGGTGAATACACACTGCCAAAACATAGAAGAAACATAACAGACTTCGTAAAAAAAAGTGTATTTTGCCTATTTTGGGGTTATGCTTGGGGACCAAGACAAGTTTTGGGCACCACACATAGTGTGCAAAGCATGTATCGAATTATTACGAAAATGGAGCAAAGGACAAAGAAAAAGCTTCAAATTTGGTGTTCCAATGGTGTGGAGAGAGCCAAAAAATCATCATGATGACTGTTATTTCTGTGCAGTGCAAGTGCAAGGATTCAATAAGCATAAAAAACGAAAATGGGAGTAACATGGAATCTGCAAGAAGGCCTGTCCCTCATTGTGAAGATGTGCCTGTACCTGTGTTTACCATAAATAACAGTCATCATGATGATTTTTTGGCGAAGTCTGTTATGTTTCTTCTATGTTTTGGCAGTGTGTATTCACCACAAATGTAACAGAATGAGTCTGGATCGTTAAGACAACTTCTTCTTGATGAGTTCATGCTTTTCACTGGAAAACAGACAACAACATAAAGTTAGTGCAAAAATCAAGCTATGAACAAACTTTTAGAACACTAATTAACACAAAACTATATTGAGAACTGCTCAGTTCAAGTACTAATCCAAAGAAATTAATGATGATGCGTCGCATTTACCAACAAGTGCTATAAATAAGATACCAAAAATCTCAAAAACTTGAACCAATCTGGCAAAACTGATGACATATTCAGAATCAGCACCCCAAAAATACCCTAAATTCGATGAAATATCTTTGGCACCAAAAATGCTGTTGACCAGTGTAATGAACAAATCAAGGTTACAGACAAAATAAATTTGGACTGTAAAGTGCCAATTGAAATAGACTTGTCAACCTTCCTAGTACGTTTAGAGCATGCCGATATAACATGAGCAGAATCACCACAATAGAAGCATAACCCATTTTTATGCCTATAATTCTGCCGCTCGCTTCTGGACATAATTCTGTCACATTGCATTTTCTCTGGCGTCTCTTCAGAAGATACCGCCAAATGGTGCACGGGTTTGCGCTCCCGCAAACGCCGATCAATCTGAATTGCCATTGTCATGGACTCATTCAGACCTGTAGGCGCTGGGAACCCGACCATAACATCTTTAACGGCATCAGAAAGGCCCTCTCTGAAATTTGCCGCTAAGGCACACTCATTCCACTGAGTAAGCACAGACCATTTACGAAATTTTTGGCAGTATATCTCAGCTTCATCTTGCCCTTGAGATAGGGCTATCAAAGCTTTTTCAGCTTGAATCTCCAAATTAGGTTCCTCATAAAGTAACCCTAAAGCCAGGAAAAACGCATCCACATTGAGCAACGCAGGATCCCCTGGTGCCAATGAAAATGCCCAATTTTGAGGGTCACCTCGCAGCAAAGAAATTACAATCTTAACCTGCTGGACAGGATCTCCTGAGGAGTGAGGTCTGAGAGAAAGGAATAATTTACAATTATATTTGAAATTCAGAAACCGAGATCTATCTCCGGAAAACACCTCTGGTGTAGGGATTTTAGGTTCAGAATTAGGAGTATGTATAACAAAATCTTGTAAATTTTGAACCTTCGTAGCAAGATTATTTAAACCTGCAGCCAAATTCTGAGGATCCATCTCTAAACAGGTGAGCTCAGAGCCATTCAAGGATTATAAGGAGAGAAAGGCAAAGGCTGTAATTAGAGCTGAAATACAACTGATCCAACTATGGAGCAAGCATAGGGGAACAAGAAAAAAAAAAAAATTTTTTTTACAGACTTCTTTTTTCTCTCCTTTCTTCTGCCAATAAGTTTAACACTGGCCGGTCATACTGTCATGATTCCCAATGGCAGGGAAACATCAGAACACAAAAATAACGGACGAGCTCTGGGTGATGGAATCTCGAGCTGACCGTGAGCTAAATCTACCACACAACTAATAGTAGCCAGGGAGCATACCTACGACTTCCTAGATGCCACGCGCCAGCCGGAGGACTAACTACGCCTGGTAGAGGAAGGAACAGACCTGGCTTACCTCTAGGGAAATACCCCAAAAGATGATAGCAGCCCCCCACATGTAATAACGGTGAGTCAAGAGGAAAAGACATACACAGTATGAAAGTAGATTTAGCAAAGAGAGGTCCACTTACTAGATAGCAGAAGGATACAAAAGAGGACTTCACGGTCAACTGAAAACCCTTTCAAAAAACCATCCTGAAATTACTTTAAGACTCCTGTGTCAACTCATGACACAGGAGTGGCAATTTCAGCCCGCAAGAGCTTCCAGCTACAGAGAATAACAAAAACTGCAAACTGGACAAAAGATACAAAACAAAAGGACAAAGTCCACTTAGCTGATCAGCAGACTAGTAGCAGGAACATGCAACCGAAAGGCTCTGGTTACAATGATGACCGGCAAGGAAATGACTGGAGAGCAAGGCTAAATAGGAAACTCCCAAACGCTGATGGAAGCAGGTGAACAGAAGCAGCAAAGTGCAAACAAGTCACCAGTACCACCAGCAACCACCAGGGGAGCCCAAAAAGCGGATACACAACACAGCCCCATATCATCAATGACTGTGGAAATTTCCATGTTCTCTTCAGGCAGTTATCTTTATAAATCTCATTGGTATGGCACCAAACAAAAGTTCCAGCATCATCACCTTGCCCAATGCAGATTTGCGATTCAAGACTGAATATGTCTTTCATCCAGTCATCCAAAGTCCACGATTGCTTTTCCTTAGCCCATTGTGACCTTGTTTTTTTCTGTTTAGGTGTTAATGATGGCTTTCATTTAGCTTTTCTGTATGTAAATCCCATTTTCTTTAGGCAGTTTCTTACAGCTCAGTCACAGACGTTGACTCCAGTTTCTACCCATTCGTTCCTCATTTGTTTTGTTGTACATTTCCTGTTTTGGAAACATCTTGCTTTAAGTTTTCGGTCTTGACGCTTTGATGTCTTCCTTGGTCTTCCAGTATGTTTGCCTTTAACAACCTTCCCATGTTGTTTGTATTTGGTCCAGATTTTAGACACAGCTGACTGTGAACAACCAACATCTTTTGCAACATTGCGTGATGATTTACCCTCTTTTAAGAGCTTGATAATCCTCTCTTTTGTTTCAATTGACATCTCTCGTGTTGGAGCCATGATTTATGTCAGTCCACTTGTGCAACAGTTCTCCAAGGTATGAAAATTTACAGGATGATTCCATAATTTTTTCCTCAGAATTGAGTGATTCCATAATTTTTCCCCTATGCTTGGTTAAAAAAAAGTAACCATTACCGACTACAACATTTTTTGTTCTTGATTTCTTTTAGTGCTTCTTAAAGCCAGAAAGTTGCTATTTGAAATGACTTTAGTTTTGTGCCAGGTCTGTGATCTGCTTTTTTTCTACAAAATTAAACAACTGAATGAACATCCTCCAAGGCCAGAGATTCCATAATTTTTCACAGGGGTTGTATATATGGGATATATATAGGTCTCTTTAAGTTTTGGCATAAGCAGCATGTGAAATGCATGGTCGATGGAGTTGAGATTTGATGATTGACTCTGCCATTGCAAAATATTCTACTTCTTTAACTTAAAACTCCTGGGTTCCTTTTGCAGTATGTTTTGGGTCATTGTCTATCTGTACTGTGAAGAAACATCCAATTAACTTTGGTGCATTTGGTTGAATCTGAGCAGAAAGTATATCCCTGTATACTTCAGAATTCATCCAGCTACTTCTGTCTTTAGTCACGTCATCAATAAACACTAGTGACCCAGCGACATTGGAAGCCAATCATGCCCATGCCATCACACTGCCTCCACCATGTTTTAAAGAGGATGTGGTGTGCTTTGGTTTATGAGCCATTCCATGCCTTCTCAATACTTCTTTCTTCCCATCATTGTGGTACAAGTTGATGTTAGTTTCATCTGTCCAAAGAATGCTTTTCCATAACAGGGTTGACTTCATTACATTTTATTTTGGCAAAGTCTAATCTGGACTTTCTATTTTTTAAATCGGATTAATGGTTTGCACCTTTTGGTGAACCCTCTGTATTTGCTCTCATGAAATCTTCATTAGTAAACTTAGATACTAAAACCCCCACTTGGGTGGATGTTGTGAATGGACTTTTGTCACCATTGAAAGAATGCTGTGATCATCCACTTCTGTTGTCTTCCGTGGATGTCCAGGCCTTTTTGAGCTCCCAAGCTCACCAGTGTGCTCTTTTTTTGCAGAATCTACCAAACAATCTAGGCTACTCCTAACTTTTTTGTTATCTCTCTGATGGATTTCTTTTTTTTTTCAAATGCCACACATGGAATAAACTCCAAACCTTTTACCTGATTAATTGATGATGGATTGATGAGGGAATAGCTCATGCATCCCATAAAATAACTTTTGAGATAATTGTTCAATTACTTTTGGTCCCTTTAAAAAGAGGCAGCTACATATTAAAAAGCTGTAATCCCTAAACTCTTACTCCGATTAGGATGTGAAAACCCTCAAATTAAAGCAGAGAGTCTTCACTTTATGCCCATATTGATTATATAACTGTAGCTTGCTCTTGAATATGTTTTGCTAAACAGCTAAAATTCCAAAAGTTATGTAACTGTCCAAATATAACTGGACCTAACTGTAGGTCTTCATGTGACCTGTAAGATGGTATATTATTTAATTTTCACTTACATTATGATGATATAAAGTTACAATATTTGTTTTATTATTGATTGTTTTATGAGTCCAAACCCTTTAACTAACAAATTCACACAAAAGACCCCCATTATTAGCTAAGAGTGCCCTATGATAATATGAGATGGGACCATGTTGCTGTTCATATAGTAAAATGGTTAGGAAATCAAAGAATACCAAATGTTAATATCTAAAACATCAAACAAGTTGTGGCAAGAAGAAAGAAATACCTTCACTAGAAAGAAAAACTCTTGTTCTTTGTTTGTTTTTCAGTCCCGATACCCAAACAGGAAATAAGAGTTGATGAAAGTTAGATGTCAAAATAAAAATTAGTAAGTATTTTATCAAAGATTTGTTTGGAATTAGATCAAAGAGGTTTAACGCTAAAATCCAGCTGTCAAGTCAGATTTGTTCAATTGGAGAAGCAGTAAATATTTCTATGATATTATTAGTCGAGATCTGGGGGTAATCCTGTGCTTCTGCTTCATTGTCTCATGCACAGGTCTACTCTGAATCACCGCCGCATCAGACTATCTTTCATTTCAAGTTTAGGTTAAAACTGATTGAACCAGGATCAAACACAAATATGTGTTCCCCTTCATTGTAGACAGAAATTCGCTCCTTTATTTGCATCAGTCTGAATGTTATTCGCGCTTAACCCCTTACTGACCTGCAGCTGTCAGTTGCTGTGCCATTACATCATATTAATCGTGCAGGCACTCGTAAAATCAGAAGCAGGATCATGGCTGTAATATATAGCCATGCAACTGCCGGGATCAGGGAAAACCCTACCATCTACAGTCTTAGGGCTCTTTCAAGTTTCTGTGAATCTCTGTAGGAGAATGGACCACAATGCGGGTCTCCGAATCCATGCGTGACAGCAGCAGCAGCTATTAATCATTTCCAAGATATTTACAGTTTCCTCTGCTACAGAATGGCAATGTATCCACAAGTATTGGATGCTTAACTGTGGGTCCGTACGGTTTTTTTTTTGCACCCATAGACTTGAATGGGTGAGTCCTTATCAGAGGAAAATCGTGCATGTTGTGATCTTTTTTACAGTGAAAAAAAATCATTCATCTGCACCACTTCATTAAATAACATTTGGTGCTGAAAATATGCATACATGATCACACTACTGAAAATAAAGGGAGGGAACCCCTTTGCAAGGCTACCATATATTTGGTCTTTCCCATAAAAAAATATGACCTGACAAGGAGAGCACTCGGAATAATGTAATTCAATTAGACTGTTCAGGTGATGGTTTTTTTTCCGCACAGATTGAATGTACGTGTGAAAAAACCTCAGTATGCACTATTCTCTTCAGTATTTTGAATGAGACTCACCTATTGAAGTTTATAGGTGTGAAAAGAAAAATCAGATCCCATACAGGTCATCCATATAGCCTCCTATTTGTACGGACATATCACAATTCTTAACATAAGGAACTGTATTTGTTTTGTAAGTTTTATTAACTGCACATGTTCAGAAACTGATGTGACTGGGTGCCTTACAGATTACAAATGGATGACAATATAAAGACAAAAATTATCCGTTATTTCCAGATGAAAATTTGGCTATTTTTTATATGGTCAGCTGAACTTAGCCTCACATTGATCATCTCTCCGTGCAGCTAAATCGCAGGGACTGACATCCCCATGGAAGCAGCCCTGGACCTAGTTAGCAACTTATATAATCAGGAATACAATTTTTTTCCTAATTACACCATTTTATCAATGGTAAAAGATGCTGTTTTTTATGAAAAAAAAGACTGTCTACAGATTAGAAAGAAAATATCCCACACTAATCCCCTGTTAATGATCTTGAAAAATATGAGATATGTTTTTGGTTGATGCCAAACTCAAAATCTCATTAATTTGCATCATCTCAGACAAACTAATACTGTGAACTATTAGGCCCTGTTCACATCACGTTCAGGTCACACGTTCATCACTCCATCGGGACTTCTGTCTAAACTCCTGGAAAACAGGTTAAGTTCTATGACAGATGCATCAACTATAAATGACAGGACAAACCATTTCCTAAATTCTAGGCTTTTTAGGAGCCAAAGATAAGTTCAGTAGAAATCAGTAGCATGAAAGGGGTTGACTGGTTTAGAAAACTCATTTTCAGATATCCCAATAGTGCATTTTGAATTAATACGATGCATCAACTCATTATCCAAATGAAAGAGCAGCAACACAGAGGGTCTCTCTGGGGGGACTTCATTTGTTAATACATTTTATGTATGACCCATTTTAATGGGCACGTTGCAATTTTTCATTTCTGCTGTGGTTGCGCTGGAATTGGTAAAAACAAACACTGACCAAACTGTAACGGTAAAAACAGACTCTGACCAAACTGTGATGGTAAAAACAGACACTGACCAAACTCTGATGGCAAAAACAGACACTGACCAAACTCTGATGGCAAAAACGGACACTGACCAAACTCTGATGGCAAAAGCGGACTCTGACCAAACTCTAATGGCAAAAACAGACACTGACCAAACTCTGATGGCAAAAATGGACTCTGACCAAACTCTAATGGCAAAAAAGGACTCAGACCAAACTCTGATGGCAAAAACGGACTCTGACCAAACTCTGATGGCAAAAACAGACACTGACCAAACGCTAATGGCAAAAATGGACTCTGACCAAACTTTGATGGCAAAAACAGACTCTGACCATACTCTGATGGCAAAAATGAACTCTGACCAAACTCTGATATCAAAAACGGACTCTGACCAAACTGTGATGGTAAAAACGGACTCTGACCAAACTCTAATGGCAAAAACGGACTCTAACCAAACTCTGATGGCAAAAACGGACTCTGACACTACTCTGATGGCAAAAACAGACTCTGACCAAACTCTGATGGTAAAAACAGACACTGACCAAACTCTGATGGCAAAAACGGACTCTGACCAAACTCTGATGGCAAAAACAAACTCTGACCAAACTGTGATTGTAAAAACGGACTCTGACCAAACTCTAATGGCAAAAACGGACTCTGACCAAACTCTGATGGCAAAAAAGGACTCTGACCAAACTGTGATGGCAAAAATGGACTCTGACGAAACTCTGATGGCAAAAGCGGACTCTGACCAAACTCTAATGGCAAAAACGGACACTGACCAAACTCTGATGGCAAAAATGGACTCTGACCAAACTCTAATGGCAAAAATGGACTCAGACCAAACTCTGATGGCAAAAACGGACTCACACCAAACTCTGATGGCAAAAACGGACTCTGACCAAACTATGATGGTAAAAACGTACTCTGACCAAACTCTGATGGCAAAAACAGACACTGACCAAACGCTAATGGCAAAAATGGACTCTGACCAAACTTTGATGACAAAAACAGACTCTGACCATACTCTGATGGCAAAAATGAACTCTGACCAAATTCTAAGATCAAAAACGGACTCTGACCAAACTGTGATGGTAAAAACGGACTCTGACCAAACTCTGATGGCAAAAACGGACTCTGACCAAACTCTGATGGTAAAACAGACACTGACCAAACTCTGATGGCAAAAATGGACTCTGACGAAACTCTGATGGCAAAAAACAACTCTGACCAAACTGTGATGGTAAAAACGGACTCTGACCAAACTCTAATGGCAAAAACGGACACTGACCAAACTCTAATGGCAAAAACGGACTCTGACCAAACTCTGATGGCAAAAACGGACTCTGACCAAACTCTGATGGGAAAAACAGACTCTGTCCAAACTCTATTGGCAAAAACAGTCTCTGACCAAACTCTATTGGCAAAAACGGACTCTGACCAAACTCTATTGGCAAAAACAGTCTCTGACCAAACTCTATTGGCAAAAACGGACTCTGACCAAACTCTAATGGCAAAAACGGACACTGACCAAACTCTAATGGCAAAAACGGACTCTGACCAAACTCTGATGGCAAAAACGGACTCTGACCAAACTCTGATGGCAAAAACGAACTCTGACCAAACTGTGATGGTAAAAACGGACTCTGACCAAACTCTAATGGCAAAAACGGACTCTGACCAAACTCTGATGGCAAAAAAGGACTCTGACCAAACTGTGATGGTAAAAACAGACTCTGTCCAAACTCTATTGGCAAAAACGGACTCTGACCAAACTCTGATGGCAAAAATGGACACTGACCAAACTCTGATGACACTGATCAAAATCTAATGAAACACTGACCGTATGAGAAAAATTACTGACATCTCCATGAGTCTTTAGGGGCAGCTGAGAAAAAGTGTATTTGATGCAATTTTTTTGGTTGATTTGCATCAGATCTTAACCTTTGCATATGAAAAAATGAAATCTGTCTGAGAATCTGCAGGAAATCCTCTAAATGTGAATGAGGTTTTGAAAGCCCCATTCACATGCATTTTACTGTACTTTGTTGTAGATTTTTAGTGTTTAAACGGCTTTATAAATGTCCAACAAATCTTCCACAGGTGAATGTGCCTCCAATGAATACCCATAGAATTGTTAATGGCTACAAGGAG
This sequence comes from Ranitomeya variabilis, assembly GCF_051348905.1. Taxonomy (NCBI): domain Eukaryota; kingdom Metazoa; phylum Chordata; class Amphibia; order Anura; family Dendrobatidae; genus Ranitomeya; species Ranitomeya variabilis. The sequence goes on from NC_135236.1 coordinate 604,564,231, forward strand.
AGCGCAGCTCCTGTCTCAGGCTCTGCTTCAATCCCAATTATGCGATCAGCATAACAATTCAGGTGACTTGTTATAGAAAGCTATATGAGAATGTTAGACTTATTATGCTTTATCTGTTATGAAACGTGATAAACTGTAGTAAAAAGTCTTTGATACTTGATAATTAATTTACTATTTAGAGAAAGTGTTTGTATTTCTCTGCATTCTGTAGTTTTTATTATCAGAATGAGGTTGTCCTTTTGAGTGCGTTCATACTATGCGCGCCCTCTACTGGCCAAATGTGATGGTACAGGAAGCAAAAAATTAGTGCAAAACAGCAACATTGTATAACAAGGTGTAAAACATGTTTGTGTCATTCGGGAAAAAAAAAACAGTGACTTTTTTCAGTATATTTGTGTTATTTAATATTTTATATGTAATTTGTGCTTATGCCTGATGCACATTGCCATATTATGGTCCCAGACAAGTTCTAAGAAGTCCTAGAAGCCTTCAGGGTTTCCCTGTACTTTCACATAGCTCTGTTTTAATATGGAGGCATATGGAGGTTTTTCATGTGACACCAAACTGAAAAAACGATGGCATTCTGCATCTTGTGCCGTATTACAGAGATTTTCTTCCTTGGGACAGGGGTAGACAACCGTATGTTCTTCACCCAAGAAAAGCAGTCCGATAATGCTAATCACACAGAGTTTGATCAGAGTGGGATCTGTTTTTATCAGATGTGGAGAATTAAAAAAATGTCTCCATCTTACTTATCTGTCCGTCAAAATTGGACAGCACTTGGATGTCATCCGATGGTTTCCAAGGACCCATAGACATAAATGGGCTGGTGCCATATCGGAGGCAAATCGTGCATGCTGTGTGGTCTGAGGATAAAAATCAGAGATGTGCACGACCCCATAGACCAGTGTTCTCCAACTGCAGTCCTCAAAAGCCACCAACAGGTCATGTTTTCAGGATTTCCTTAGTATGGCCCAGGTGATGGAATTGTTGCCTGTCTAGTTGATGGAATTCTCACCTGGGCAATAGTAAGGAAATCCTGAAAACATGACCTGTTGGTGGCTCTTGAGGACCGAACTTGGGGAACACTGCCATAGACTAACACTGGTCCGAGTACATTCCAAATGTTGTGACTGTTCGCACTTGGTCCAAAAGTCCGGTCATCTGCACGAGTCCTTAGAAGGATTGTTTCTTATGGAGAATATTTCTAGATCTTGGAATCCAATTAGGGCCCCATCTGGCCGCACACAGACAGCCCACCACTTTGTAATACGGAGCACAGGGTCTCCATGTTTCACAATACAGACTGCTAATAGCATCAGGTGTGGTCGCGTGGGATTATCCATAATGCTGTGCAGCAGTCAGTTCACATGGTCTAGCCCAGCCAATCAGGTGGGGATATCACAGCATGTATAACAGGTAGGGGCTGGCCAAGGAGCACCATTTCATGCCTGTGCTTTGTAGGGATAGGAGCTCAGAGCACGCAGCAGAGAGCACCACTTCAGTGTTCTTAAAATCCTGAAATGTAAACACAATTGTATGAATCACACAGGTGTTATCCGTCGATTTGATAGCATTCATCCCCTGGTTATTATATGGGGCCGTGCATCTGATTATCAGATCGCACTTTGCCATTCATGTCTATGAGTTCATTGAAAAAATTGGACTGCACTCAAATTACACCTGTGTGTGGTCTGATTTTGACAGAATGGAGAAGATAGAAATATTTTTTTTTATTCATCTCCACCTCTAAGAAAATGGGATCACACTCTGCTCAGAGTTTGATGAGAGTGTGATTAGCATAATCGGACTGATTTTCTTGGATGAGAGAGAAACTGTCATGAGAATGTAACCTTATAGTTCCCTGACGTTCGGGATGTGATTTTACCTACATTTTCTGGTCACATCTTATTTTTAAAAGGCATATGGCTATTTTTTTTTAATCCTTTAACAGTATTGCTGGTTGGCTGTTTCCGCAAATTACTTTCTGTGCATGTACTGTACATACGTAGTGATCTCTTTATTGGGCTTTATGCTTTTTTTGTTAAGGGTAAAAGAATTTTTTTTTTTTAAATCTACCTCCTTCCACAATTAAAACAAAATACAGTTACAGACGTTTTACTTTTTGCCTACCTATATCAATATTTTGCGAACGTTGCAGCATTTTAAGGCAGTGTTCCTACCTCCTGGCATTCATTTTTATGTAGCCCTTTTTTGCCAAGAGTAATTCATGTGCTCTATCCAAAAATTTGTAAATACGTTTTTACTGTAAATCAAGACATTTAATTGTGCAGGTCTGTTTTGCCACAGTTAAATTTGAGACACATATATCCCACACTGATATTAGGCGCAGGCTGTTTGTTGTTGAATTATCCTTTTTGTCTGTCACATGCACCCTGCTAGTGTTCAGCATTTTTGGTTGATGCATATTGTTTCCAAGGTTGCTAAGTTTGCTAACAATGTTTAGAAATGAACTAAACATTAACCTTGACTCCAAAATGTATGCTAAACCCCAATATTTCTTCTCTGTTGCAAAATAATATATCCATCCCTGATTGTTTATAGAAGAAACAAGTATATGCTCCTAGTCATTTGCTGGTTTGTCCGCTAAATTCGCTCCTTGTCAAGTTGCTGGTGATGCAGTTGCTGCGTTACCAGCTTATAATTTCTGCTGTCTTTCGAGAAGTGATGGAATACGCTCAGCCTTGTTGGAAGATACAAATCCGCCACTATTTGTTGCAGAAAAGGATATCCACTCTCTGTTTTCACATGGCAGGAGAACGTAGGCCACTCTCTGGATTTGTCTATGAGGTACAAATTTAATTATACATGCCTAGAGCAGCAACTATGGCAGCTAAGTTTTACAGCTCACTGGATGAATGTTTTCAGCGGCATCGATGCCCCACCGCATCTGGGACAGGAGGTGAGGCTAACGTGATAGGGAGCTACATGTGTGTCCACCACCAAGCAGCGGTTATCTGTATCTATAAGCAGGTTTCGGGATGCAGTGACGGACAGGAGGCAGACCAAAGGTTAACAAGGGGTTTAATAAACAGTAGTTACTCCTCGCAGGGAGATATGTACACAGGGAGCAAGGTTATACCTAATATAGAGAGAACTAATAGGGGGGAAGGTTTTTTTAATAAACAGGGGAGAATAAACAAATAATACTCTTAACACTTTGGGCATCAGCCACGGGTGTGTTCCTGCCCGTGACTGAGGAAGTTTAGACTACATGAGAAAATAAAAGGATCTGTCACAGTTCTGTGAAAAAAATGGGGGAAGCTTGCCTGGCGTTAATGGTGTCCTCCTGTGGTCCTGATGATGGCGGTGTCCTCTGGTGGTCCTGGTGTTGGCGATGTCCTCTGGTGAACCTGGCGATGGCGGTGATAGTCTGTGGTATTATCACGGGCACTGGCCCCAATGGATGAAGAGAGGAAGGAGGAATAGTCTCATCTCTCAGCGGTGAGAGTCCCTACACTGCCGGACCTTGTGACACTGTCCCGACACACTCTATAATGGCCAGCATGGTCCGCTCTGCCGTGTATCCCATACACAGACCTTGCCTCTCAAGGAAAGTACTTCTGGCCGGGGTGGTCTTGTCAGCGTTATTGGCTGAGTCAGCTGTCTCTTAAAAGGTCAGCGATGTAAGCGGGGACAGCGGTGTTAGTGAGGACAGCGTTATCTGTGGTGTCTCAGCGGGTCCCTGTCGGTCATTTCCTGTCAGCGCGTCCACTCGTCCCTGGCTCCAGTCAGCGCCGCCCCATCGTCCTCACAGCTGATCTACTCTGACAGGACCCCCTCGCGCATCCTGTTCCCACCTGAACTGTTTGAATTTCTACATTCACACTAGCTGTCTGCTTAGCCATGCCCCTTCTCTCGAGCACAGGGACACCCCAAGCTCTCCCCCCTGTATCCTAGGTGACAGACCCGATGGTTCTGGACCCGTTTAGGATGAGGCAAACCTGGTTAGTTTCTCCCCCTTACATATCCTCCTACACATCCTCTTGATCCTGTTCAAAAGACATGATGCCAAGCCCAGCAGCCGGGGGCACTTCAAGTGACAGCTAACTGGCTGGTTCCCCTTGAACTCCAAATTGAAATTGTTGCAAGCAATGATGAGCATACTGTACGCTTTTGGGACGACACGTATATTGTTAACATGAAGCAAAGGGATGAGTATTGGATAGTTAGGCTTTTGAACTCTTTATATAACAGCAAAATTGGAAATTTTTTTCAGCTTCTGAAATGGAGATCACATCGGCTAATAAACAAAAAAAAGCTCTGTTTCTTGCTCTGCGGAGCTTTTGCCAAGCAAATGCCTGAACTCACTTGACAGACCAGCAGACCCCTCTGTTATTCACACAAACATATTGTCCTGCCGCCTGTGTCAGTATTCGGCCGTACCACCTTTGTGCCTAACTGTCCATTGAGTCTCTTCTACAGTGTTCTGCTTCTAGAGCAGATGAACCACTTTGTAGTACTGCTGCTGCTGGGGTTGCTGCTTCTGGCCCTAAACTTTCAATCATTTAATGCTGCTACTACCACAAGCACAAGCCACACAACTCCTGACTGACCACTGTGTTTAATAGCCCTCAACTGTACTGCTGCTACTGGGTTCTGCCATTGCTGACCCTACAATGCCACACATCTTGCCTGCCTAGTTCTAACTCTCTGCCATGCTGGTCCTGCAGCAGCCACTCCACAAACACGCCAACCACATATTTCCCAGCACAGTATGTTGTATAGTGCTGCACAGTAGTACTGATGTTTGGAAACATACTCTCTTGCGTGTAAACAACCATGAAACTGCTCCCAAAAAGGTCTATCTTTTGGAAAGGCTTGGTGAAAACAAACCATTGCTTCTTCACTTTGAAAACAGTACTCCTGTTTTGTCTTCCTAAAAAAAATGGATCATATTATAATTGCCTAATCATTTTGCGATTTGGAAATCAGTAGCAAACCCCCAAAAAGGGATAATTTTTCACTCCTTGTTTAGTAATCATATCTTCTTCGTATTCAAAACAGTACACTTGTTTTGTCTCCCAAATTAAAGGGATAATTTTTTGAGAAAAAACAAAGTGCTAATCTATTGATATTTCCGAAACAGGAATTCTTTTTGCAACCAACAGTTTGAAAATGCCACGACTTATCCTGTTTGCACCGTCTGTGTATAAACAGCACTTTTTATGCAATGTAAGTAACCTATAATTCCTATAACTCCTGTGTGTGGTTAAATAGGCTGCTGCTCACCATCGTTTATCATCCGTTTATCGCTTATCTCCTCTTCTCCTCACCAGGTAGATTGAAGTCAATTGGATTTCAAAAAGGCCGTGTTTGCATTAAAGAGCTCAATAGCGGTTCCAGAGGGTGGGGTCACATTTAACGCATGAAAAATCGGTCCGAGCCTCCCTGCCGAGAGTCACACGAGTGCAATATAAGTGTCATGCGAGTACAATCCCATTTTTCACACCTAGCATCCGATTTATATCCGAGTGCAGTGCGATTTTATCATGAGCCTTTACATACAGCAACTCTCTGTCATTTACACATCGCTTGCAATGGAAATATTCATCAAAACACACACTCACATATATACTGTATAGCCCGAGTGCTGTGTGATTTTTGTTCTCGCACCCATAGGCTTGCATTGGCGAGTCTCGGACGATATACACGTAAAATTGCAGCATACTGCGATTTTAAACGCACGTCGAATACGCCTGAGAAAAAATACGGTGATGTGAGCGGCCCCATAGATTAACGCTGGTCCGAGTGCTATGTGATGTTTTCTCGCATAGCACTCGTCCGTATTCTACGCTAGTGTGTGTGACCCCGGCCTTATACACATGTTTTCCAGACAATTATAGACTTTTTAATTATGTGATTCGCAGTAAATCAAATTTAATTTGGGAAATTAGGTGAAGCCGGCAAATTCAGATTTCGAAGGATCTGCTCATTTCCAATTTTGAAATTGTTAAAAAAACACAGAAATGTTCCATAAAGTTGGAAAAACTAGCAACTTTTAAAATGTTAATGTTTCTGTCTATAAAATAAATAGTTGTATTACATAAAATTGTTAATGATTACCATTTACAATACTTTTGCTTAACAGTTCTTTCTTTAGAGCTGTTTAGCAGCAAATGTAATACTTTCAAGAATATTTCAGAAACTTTTTTTAAAGACAGCATTCTATTTCTAAAGAAGCTTTGAGTAGCCTCTCTTTGAGAAACCTCCCACAAATCAACTCATTTTAAAAACTGAATCCTTTAAAGTATTTACTACAGGATTAATCTCGTTTCTTAGCGATTTATGCATTTTACAGGAATTAAAGCAATGTGGACATATATTTGAAACTTTTTTTTGCAAATATTCAATTTTAATCCATTTTTTTAGCAACTCCAGATGCCAGAACAGGGAAACACAACAATATTTGCCCTGTTTCTCCTGTATTTAGACACAAACTATGTGTGGATGTACTAGAGATTACTCTAAATCCATAAATTCAATAAATGTCCATTCTATATTTGATTAAAATATGCAAACTTTATTAAGTGCAGAAAAAATAATCACAGACTTTTGACAAAAGAAAAAAATTATTTAAAATACCTTCATGTCAATCAGAAATAATTCAATGTATAAAAAAATAAGTGTTGGTACAATAATGAAAATTACCTGAAATTATAATCGTGATATAAAGATTACAAATACATGTATATTATTTTAATTTCAATAAATAACACCATGAATATCTACCATAATATTAATAATAATACTATATGTAACAACCTTATTGTGTTAATGTGATCTGACACCTGGGGTGCTGTCTTGGTCCGGACTCACTATGGGTAAGCTTGCTAATGGGTGATGGAACTCGGCTATGGCTATTTTATATGGGCATTTGCTCATTCATTGCTGATTTATACATATTATTACTCTGGTATAGCTGTAGCATTTTTTCACTCAGCTTTTTCCCTAGTCCATTTACATTTTTTGACCATTCACTCACCCCTTATTTACCTCTTTGTCCTCCTTTGTCTTAATTATTATGTTTATATGGATGTTTATATAGATGTTGTGTGATCTGTTTTTATATAATTGTACAATAAAATTTTTTTAATTTTTTTATCCATATTGTGGCTTGTTGCTACTCCTTTTTTGCTTGTGGTTGTAATATGCCCAGAAGTCAGAAAAGACAGCACAGAGGCACACCGCAATGAGTGGACTAAGTCATTCACACCACCTAGTAATGGATGAGAGAGTCACTTCGTCCATTGACTATGGCTCTTCAATTCAGCTTTTCGATTTCAAATTTTGCTGGTTTAGTTTTCTGTTGTGAATTCCGTTCTCGGGCTCCCTCCTGTGGTCATGAGTGGTGCTGTGTGAGTTTGTTCTTGGGCTCCCTCTGGTGGCCTTTAGCGATATGGCTGGTCTGTGGCTGGGTTCAGCTGCTTCATTTCCTGCTTTGCTGTTCCTATTTAACTCACCTGGACCTTCACTTGTTGCCTGCTGTCGTTGTATTCAGTCCTGATTCTGATCACTCCTGGATCTTCCTTGTGACCTGTCTCCTACTGGAGAAGCTAGTCTTGCTTGTTCATTTTGCTCATTATTTCCTTGAAAACGTTTCTCAGTATATGATGAGTTCAGTCCAGCTTGCTTTAATGTGATTTTTGGCTTGCTGGTTAGTTCTGGGGTGCAGAGTGCGCCCCTCACATCGTGAGTCGGTGTGGGGGTTCTTGTATTCTCTGCGTGGTTTGTTTTTGATAGTTTTTGTACTGACCGCACAGATTCCTAGCTATCTTCAGTCTGTCTAGTGTTAGCGGGCCTCATTTGCTAAACCTGTTTCATTTCTACGTTTGTATTTTCCCCTTATCTCACCGTTATTATTTGTGGGGGGCTGTCTAAAACTTTGGGGTTTTTTCTCTGAGGCAAGTGAGGTCTTTGCTTTCTCTCTAGGGGTAGCCAGTTTCTCAGGCTGTGAAGAGGCGTCTATTTTTTTAGGTAACGCTCCACGGCTGCCTTTAGTGTGTGTGGATAGGATCAGGATTGCGGTCAGTATAGCTTCCACATCCCCAGAACTTGTCCTAATATTCTGGTTTACAGGTCAGGTCAGTTTTGTGATCCTACCACCGGATCATAACAGTACAGCAGGCCCACAAAGTGTTAATGCAGCAGAAGAGGGAGAAGAGAAGTCCTGAGGTCATTTTTTTTTTCCTCTGCACTGTGTTTAGCCTCTCTCCTCCCCTTAATCTCTGGGTGGTTCTGAATTCAGCTGCAGATATGGACATTCAGAGTCTGTCTTCTAGTGTGGATCATCTCACTGCAAGGGTACAGGGCATTCAGGATTATGTAGTCCGCAGTCCTATGTCAGAGCCTAAAATACCAATTCCTGAGCTGTTCTCCGGAGATAGATCTAGGTTTTTGAACTTTAAGAATAATTGCAAGTTATTTCTTTATCTGAGACCTCGCTCCTCTGGTGACTCTGTTCAGCAAGTTAAAATTGTTATTTCTTTGTTACGTGGTGACCCTCAAGATTGGGCATTCTCTCTGGCGCCAGGAGATCCTGCATTGCTAAATGTGGATGCGTTTTTTCTGGCGCTTGGATTGCTTTATGAGGAACCTAATTTAGTAGACCAGGCAGAAAAGATTTTGCTGGCTCTCTCTCAGGGTCAGGATGAAGCAGAGGTTTACTGTCAGAAGTTTAGGAAATGGTCTGTGCTCACTCAATGGAATGAGTGTTCCCTGGCAGCGATTTTCAGAAAGGGTCTTTCTGAAGCCCTTAAGGATGTTATGGTGGGGTTCCCCACGCCTGCGGGTCTGAATGAGTCAATGTCTTTGGCCATTCAGATTGATCGGCGTTTGCGGGAGCGCAAACCTGTGCACCATCTGGCGGTATTTTCTGAGCAGAAGCCTGAGCCTATGCAATGTGACAGGATTCTGACCAGAATTGAACGGCAAAATCACAGACGTCAGAATGGGTTGTGCTTTTACTGTGGTGATTCTGCTCATGTTATCTCAGAGTGTTCTAAGCGCACAAAAAGGTTCGCCAGGTCTGTCACCATTGGTACTGTACAACCTAAATTCATTTTGTCTGTTACTTTGATTTGCTCTCTGTCATCCTACTCAGTTATGGCTTTTGTGGATTCAGGTGCCGCCCTGAATTTGATGGATTTGTCTTTTGCCAGGCGCTGTGGTTTTGTCTTGGAGCCTTTACAATTCCCTATCCCACTAAAGGGAATTGATGCTACGCCATTGGCCAAGAATAAGCCTCAGTACTGGACTCAAGTGACTATGTGCATGGCTCCTGCACATCAGGAGGTGATTCGCTTTCTTGTGCTACATAATTTGCATGATGTTGTCGTGTTGGGTCTGCCATGGCTGCAGGCTCATAATCCAGTCCTGGATTGGAAAGCAATGTCTGTGTCAAGTTGGGGTTGCCAGGGCATTCATGGCGATGCTCCTTTGGTGTCAATTGCTTCTTCTACTCCTTCTGAAGTCCCTGAATTTTTGTCGGACTACCAGGATGTATTTGATGAGCCCAAATCCAGTGCCCTACCTCCTCATAGGGATTGTGATTGTGCTATAAATTTGATTCCTGGTAGTAAGTTCCCTAAGGGACGACTTTTTAATTTATCTGTACCAGAACATGCCGCTATGCGGAGTTATATAAAGGAGTCTTTGGAGAAGGGGCATATTCGCCCGTCCTCGTCCCCTTTGGGTGCGGGGTTCTTTTTTGTGGCCAAGAAGGATGGTTCTCTGAGACCCTGTATAGATTATCGCCTTCTAAATAAAATCACGGTCAAGTTTCAGTACCCCTTGCCACTGTTGTCCGATCTGTTTGCCCGGATTAGGGGGGCCAGTTGGTTCACCAGGATAGATCTTCGAGGAGCGTATAATCTTATGTGCATAAAGCAGGGCGATGAATGGAAAACAGCATTTAATACGCCCGAAGGCCATTTTGAGTACTTGGTGATGCCTTTTGGGCTTTCTAATGCCCCCTCTGTTTTTCAGTCCTTCATGCACGACATCTTCCGAGAGTATCTGGATAGATTTATGATTGTGTACTTGGACGATATTTTGGTCTTTTCTGATGATTGGGAATCTCATGTGAAGCAGGTCAGGCTGGTATTTCAGGTCCTGCGTGCCAATGCCTTGTTTGTGAAGGGCTCTAAATGTCTCTTCGGAGTACAGAAGGTTTCCTTTTTGGGCTTTATTTTTTCTCCTTCTACTATTGAGATGGATCCAGTCAAGGTCCAGGCTATTCATGACTGGACTCAACCTACATCTGTGAAGAGTCTTCAGAAGTTCTTGGGTTTTGCTAATTTTTACCGTCACTTCATCACTAATTTTTCTAGTGTGGTTAAGCCTTTGACGGATTTGACCAAGAAGGGTTCTGATGTGACGAATTGGTCTCCTGCGGCCGTGGAGGCCTTTCAGGAGCTGAAACGTCGGTTTTCTTCGGCTCCTGTCTTGAGCCAGCCCGATGTCTCTCTTCCCTTTCAGGTCGAGGTTGATGCTTCTGAGATTGGAGCAGGGGCTGTCTTGTCGCAGAGAAGCTCTGATGGCTCTGTGATGAGACCATGTGCTTTCTTTTCAAGAAAGTTTTCGCCTGCCGAGTGGAATTATGATGTTGGTAATCGAGAGTTGTTGGCAATGAAGTGGGCATTTGAGGAGTGGCGACATTGGCTTGAGGGAGCCAAGCATCGTGTGGTGGTCTTGACGGATCACAAGAATTTGACTTATCTCAAGTCTGCCAAACGGTTAAATCCTAGACAAGCTCGATGGTCGCTGTTTTTCTCTCGTTTCGATTTCGTGGTTTCATATCTTCCGAGTTCGAAAAACGTGAAGGCTGATGCCCTTTCTAGGAGTTTTGTACCTGACTCCCCGGAAGTTTCTGAACCGGCTGGTGTCCTCAAAGAGGGGGTGATTTTGTCTGCCATCTCTCCTGATCTGCGACGGGTGTTGCAGGAGTTTCAGGCCAATAGACCTGACCGTTGTCCACCGGAGAGACTGTTTGTCCCGGACAGATGGACCAGTAGAGTTATTTCCGAGGTTCATTCTTCGGTGTTGGCGGGTCATCCTGGGATTTTTGGTACCAGGGATTTGGTGGCGAGGTCCTTTTGGTGGCCTTCCTTGTCGCGGGATGTGCGTTCCTTTGTGCAGTCCTGTGGGATTTGTGCTCGGGCCAAGCCTTGATGTTCTCGTGCAAGTGGATTGCTTTTGCCTTTGCCTGTCCCGAAGAGGCCTTGGACGCATATTTCCATGGATTTTATTTCGGATCTTCCTGTCTCTCAGAGGATGTCTGTCATCTGGGTGGTTTGTGATCGTTTTTCTAAAATGGTCCATTTGGTGCCCTTGCCTAAGCTGCCTTCCTCCTCCGATTTGGTGCCACTGTTTTTTCAGAATGTGGTTCGTTTGCATGGTGTTCCGGAGAACATTGTGTCTGACAGAGGATCCCAGTTTGTGTCCAGATTTTGGCGGTCCTTTTGTGCTAAGATGGGCATTGAATTGTCTTTTTCGTCGGCCTTCCATCCTCAGACGAATGGCCAAACCGAACGAACTAATCAGACCTTGGAAACTTATTTGAGATGTTTTGTTTCTGCTGATCAGGATGATTGGGTGACTTTTTTGCCATTGGCTGAGTTCGCCCTCAATAATCGGGCTAGTTCTGCTACTTTGGTTTCACCTTTCTTTTGCAATTCTGGTTTTCATCCTCGTTTTTCCTCGGGTCAGGTTGAGCCCTCTGACTGTCCTGGGGTGGATTCTGTGGTGGATAGGTTGCAGCAGATTTGGAACCACGTGGTGGACAATTTGACATTGTCACAAGAGAAGGCTCAGCGCTTTGCTAACCGCCGTCGCTGTGTGGGTCCCCGACTTCGTGTGGGGGATTTGGTATGGTTGTCTTCTCGTTATGTCCCGATGAAGGTTTCCTCTCCTAAGTTCAAGCCTCGTTTCATCGGTCCTTATAAGATTTTGGAAATCCTCAACCCTGTGTCATTTCGTTTGGACCTCCCAACATCGTTTGCCATTCATAATGTGTTCCATAGGTCATTGTTGCGGAGATATGTGGTGCCTGTGGTCCCTTCTGTTGATCCTCCTGCTCCGGTCTTGGTCGAGGGGGAGTTGGAGTATGTGGTGGAGAAGATCTTGGATTCTCGTATTTCGAGACGGAAGCTTCAGTACTTAGTTAAATGGAAGGGCTATGGTCAGGAGGATAATTCTTGGGTTGTCGCCTCCGATGTCCATGCGGCCGATTTGGTTCGTGCCTTTCATTCGGCTCGTCCTGATCAGCCTGGGAGCTCTGGTGAGGGTTCGGTGACCCCTCCTCAAGGGGGGTACTGTTGTGAATTCCGTTCTCGGACTCCCTCCTGTGGTCATGAGTGGTACTGTGTGAGTTTGTTCTTGGGCTCCCTCTGGTGGCCTTTAGCGATAAGGCTGGTCTGTGGCTGGGTTCAGCTGCTTCATTTCCTGCTTTGCTGTTCCTATTTAACTCACCTGGACCTTCACTTGTTGCCTGCTGTCGTTGTATTCAGTCCTGATTCTGATCACTCCTGGATCTTCCTTGTGACCTGTCTCCTACTGGAGAAGCTAGTCTTGCTTGTTCATTTTGCTCATTATTTCCTTGAAAACGTTTCTCAGTATATGATGAGTTCAGTCCAGCTTGCTTTAATGTGATTTTTGGCTTGCTGGTTAGTTCTGGGGTGCAGAGTGCGCCCCTCACATCGTGAGTCGGTGTGGGGGTTCTTGTATTCTCTGCGTGGTTTGTTTTTGATAGTTTTTGTACTGACCGCACAGATTCCTAGCTATCTTCAGTCTGTCTAGTGTTAGCGGGCCTCATTTGCTAAACCTGTTTCATTTCTACGTTTGTATTTTCCCCTTATCTCACCGTTATTATTTGTGGTGGGCTGTCTAAAACTTTGGGTTTTTTTCTCTGAGGCAAGTGAGGTCTTTGCTTTCTTTCTAGGGGTAGCCAGTTTCTCAGGCTGTGAAGAGGCGTCTAGGTTTTTAGGTAACGCTCCACGGCTGCCTTTAGTGTGTGTGGATAGGATCAGGATTGCGGTCAGTATAGCTTCCACATCTCCAGAACTTGTCCTAATATTCTGGTTTACAGGTCAGGTCAGTTTTGTGATCCTACCACCCGATCATAACAGTTTTCAGGCACTCTGGAGCAAGAGTACCATACTTATTGGAGGTCTAATAGGGTGACAAAATGCAAAAAAAAGCTATGAGAAGTGACCCCATTTTGGAAACTAAATTCTTCAAGGCATTTATCACACGGTGTAGTGAGCATTTTGACCCCACTGGTATTTTCAAGAAATTGGTATAGAATGAATATTACAGAGTGTAAATTGCAATTTTCACATAAATATATAATTGAAGTGGCCATCTTGTGCCATATGGAAAAGACAAGTCTCTAATTATGCTGCTTCCTGATTTGATATGCACCATTTATGTGGCCCTATTTTTTAGCTGGATATATGAATGGACTAAGGAGTGAGAGATCACTATGAGGCCTAATTTGGGGGTTTATATCATGTTGGCTGAAAATTGCTGAGCTTGAAAACAGCAAAGAAGTGACCCGATTTTGTAAACTACGCCCCATAAAGGATTTAACAAGGGATGTTATGAGCACTTTATGACCCCAAAAGTGTATTTTAGAAACTAATATGTGCCAAACAGTAAAAATGAAAATGTAAATTTTATGTTTATTTCTTTTTTTATTCCTTCCAAATTTGAATGCTGCATAAGTGACATATTAAATGGGTTGTCTGGCCTTACTATACTGCTGGCACATTCTAGCCATAGGTCAATATCATAAGGCTGGAAAACCCCTTAAGCTTTATTCTGTGCGTTGCTGCGATTATGGTCATACCAAATTTTTATGTTTATTTCTGTTTTACTATATTTGCACAAACAAGGCTTTAAAAAAATCTTTTTTGTATAGCCCTAACCTGGGAGACATAACTTTTTTATTTTTCAATTAATGGAGCTGAATGAAGTCTTATTTTTTTGAAGGATGAACTGTAGCTTTTATTTGTACAATTTTGGTGTGAATAAAATGTTTTACTCATTTTTATTACATATTTGGCTGTAAGATGAAAAAAGCACAATACTGTTTTTGCAGTAATTTTGTTCTGGCAGTTACATGGTAGGATATGTAACATGCTAACATTATAGTTTTGGTTGTTATGAACGCGGTAATATCAATGATATATTTTTTAAATCCTATTATAATTTTGCTTAATAACATCCAGCAAATTTTTTTCATTTTTTTGAAGGAGCTGTAATTTTTATTGGTACACTTTTGGGATATGTGTACCTTTTTGATAGCTTTTTATTACATTTTTCGAAGGCAAGACTAAAAAAATGTAATTTGCTATGAATACAAAAAATACAATTAATTAACCTTTAATCAAGTTGACTATTTTTGCTTTATGTTTTTGTTTTTCCTCCTTTTCTTTCAAGTGCCATACCCGGGGTTGTTAGCCAGTTAAATCCTGCTGTCAATCTCTGACAATCACCGGACAGCACAGTGGCTCAGTGGTTAGCACTGGTGTCTGGGTTCAAGTCCCACCAAGGACAACATCAGGAAGGAGTTTGCTTGGGTATCCTCTGGATTCTCCAGTTTGCTCCCACATTCCAAATGCATATGTATAGGGAATGTAGGTTGTGAGCACCAATGGGGACAGTGATGATGTCTGTAAAGTGCTGTGAATTAATGGAGCTATATAAGTGAGTAAATAAATAAAAAATAAATATAACACATGCCAACTGGAGGTGTACATCGGTGCCCTTGTCACACGATTGGTCTCGCCGATAGAAGACCCCCATGTCTGTCATTACTATACTCCTATGACCGCCAATGTTCATAGGAGATCATGATTTCTACTATACATATCAGTGCTGTTGCCAGCCCCCTAAATATTAGTTTTAAAAATATGGAAAAAAAAACAAAACACAAAAGTTCAAATCACCCCCTTTTGCTCCATGGAAAATAAAACAATTACCCCCCCCCCCTCCCAACACACACACGTATTTTGTATTGCTGGGTTCAGAAATGTCAGATTTATCAAAATATAAAGTAATTTATTCAGATTCATAAACAACGTAACAAGGAAACAAGTCAAAATGCCCAAATTAATTTTTTTTAGCCGCCACAACATTGCAATAAAATGAAAAAAAAAAGGGCAATCAAAATATGATATCTATCCCAACATGGTATCAATAAAAATATCAGCTCAGGGTGCAAAAAAATAAGCCCTCACCCAGTCTCAGATTTTGAAAAACAAACACGCTATTGGTCTCGGAAAATGGTGAAAAATGCAAAAACTTTCTTTCATACAAATTTCATAATTTTTTTTACCAGTTAAATAAAAAAATAAACTTTATATGTTTGGTATGTGAGCAATTGTAATGATCTGGAGAATCAAATTACCAGGTCAATTTTATCATATAGTGAACATGGTGAATAAAACCCCCAAAAAACAATTGTGTGGAATTGCACTTTTTTTGCAATTTCACCACCAAAAGCCATACTTTTTTAATATTAAAAAATTCAGGTTTTTTTTTTGCTGTGATCCACTGCTGTGCAAGCCATGTCCAGATCAGATCAGGTGACATGGCTTGTACAGCAGTGGATTGTAGTATATACCGTATATACTCGAGTATAAGCCGACCCCCTAATTTTGCCACAAAAAAATGGGAAAATGTAATGACTCGAGTATATGCCTAGGGTGTCAAATGCAGCAGCTACTGGTAAATTTCAAAAGTAAAAATAAATACCAATAAAAGTAAAATTAATTGAGACATCAGAAGGTTAAGTGTTTTTGAATATCCATATTGAATCAGGAGCCCCATATAGTGCTCCATACAGGTCATGATGGGCCCCATAAGATGCTCCATGCAAAATACGCCCCATATAATGCTCCATAAAGTTTATGATGGGCCCCATAAGATGCTAAAAAATTAAAATATGCCCCATATAATCCTGCATAAAGGTTAATAATGGCCCCATAAGATGCTCCACAGACACCTTTGCCCCATATAGTGCTGCACAAATGTTGATTATGGCCCCATAAGATGCTCCACAGAGATATTTACCCCATATAGTGCTGCACAAACGTTATGGCCCCATAAGATGCTCCATAAAGATATTTGCCCCATACAGTGCTGCACAAACGTTGATTATGGCACCATAAGATGCTCCATACAGACACATTTGCCCCATATAGTGCTGCACAAACGTTGATAATGGCCCCATAAGATTCTCCATAAAGATATTTGCCCCATACAGTGCTGCACAAACGTTGATAATGGCCCAATAAGATGATCCATAGAGATATTTGCCCCATATGCTGTTGCTGCGATAAAAAAAAATCACATACTCACCTCTCGTCGCTCAGGTCCCCGGCACTTTCAATATTCACCTCTCCTCGTTCTGGGCGCAGCTCCGTCTTCAGCGTCTTCTGCACTGACGTTCAGGCAGAGGGCATGCACTAACCACGTCACAGCGCCCTCTGACCTGAGCGTCACTGCAGAAGACGTTGAAGACGGAGCGATGCCCGGTACGAGGAGAGGTGAAAATCGCACAGCGCTCCCCCTCCCCATTATACTCATCTGCTCCCAGCGTGGTCCCTGCAGGTCCCTGGTTCTCCAGTGCCGCAGCTTGTTCCTGTACTGAGCGGTCACCTTTTCCGCTCATTATAGTAATGACTATGCAGCTCCACCCCTATGGGAGTGGAGTCGGGTCCATATTCATTACTGTAATGAGCGGTACCATGTGACCGCTCAGTACAGGAAGAAGCTGCGGAGCCGGGAGAACCAGGGACCTGCAGGGACCGCACCGGGAGCAGGTATTATTGGACTCCCCTCCCCTGCCGACCCCTGGGTATGACTCGAGTATGAGCCGAGAGGGGGACTTTCATCCCAAAAAAATGGGCTGAAAATTTCGGCTTATACTCGAGTATATACGGTATGTACAGGCATAGCTCTGGAGTGGAGAGGGGAGGTGAAGGGCAAGCAGGGCATCAGTAAACTAACTGCTATATGGCAGGAGCATATCATGCCCTGTGATCTCGGACTGCAGGGAAGGAGAAGATGTTATCAGGGGGCTCGGTGTTACTAGAAGTCGTGAGCGGGCCGCAGACCCGCTACAATCCCTGATCTCGACTACAAGGAAAATGTTATCAAGAAGCTGATTGGTGGCAAAACCACTGGTGTCATTCAAAAGTGCAACTCATCCCACAAAAAAAAAACAAGCCGTCATATGGCCATATTCACAGAAAAATAAAAAGTTATAGCTTTAGGAAGAAGGGAGCAAAAAATGGAAACTCAACAATGGAAAAACCCAAGGGGGTTAAGGCCTCGTTCACACGTTGAGTCTTTGGTCAGTATTTTACCTCAGTATTTGTAAGCCAAAACCAGGAGTGGAACAATCAGAGGAAAAGTATAATAGAAACACGTCACCACTTCTGGATTTTTGACTCCTGGTCTTGGCTTACAAATACTGATGTAAAATACTGACAAAATGCTCAACGTGTGAATGTGGCCTAACTCAATTTTTCACCCCGAACAGAACTACAAGACATCAAACTAGAGTTCTCGCATTGCATCACCTGCGATGAAAGTGCAATACCGTCCGATACCAGAAGCTGAGACAGGAAGGGCAGGCATGATACCGAGCTGATTGAATACTAGGGGTCATATGATGAAGACCATTTCAGTCATATTCAGCTTAATTTGGTCCATGAACTAAACTATTCTAATTTAGATGGTGGTCAAATACTTCTACTGTATTTAAGAAAGATATTTGAGTAGAATTTGCAATAAATTTGAAAATTGTAGGATTTCCTGTTCTGTAAACACATAACAAACTTCTGGTCAATCCCCTAAAATTTCCACCTGAGAGTAGGGTAAAAATAAAATAAATGTGTATTAGGACATTGCTACAAAATTGAAACATCAGAATTTTACTCTATACAAGATGCACGTAATAAACAAATTGCCTTTTTTGGTTTTGAGTGGGTGAAAAATTGCTGGGACTTTACATGTAAGAGAACTTAGCTCCTGAACCTTACAAGTCTGAGTCTTAAAACTGTAAAAATATAACATAAAGAAGGAAAAATAGGCTGTATAGCTTCAGGATGGTAGAAAGTTTCATGTGTCGGAATTGTATGACGCATGTATGAGTGCTGGGACTGTCCCTTTTTAACCGAGAAAGATAAACAAGGGAGAAGCTGTAAGATCACTAGATTATGTAAAGGAGGAAAGACGTAACATGAGTGTCCGTCTCCAGTAGGCGTACATGGCTGAAAATGATGCACGTCAGAACGCACGGTCACTCGGTCGGCACCATTATAGCCTATGGCCCCTTCGGCGCATCCCGTTTTGCACGGGGTTCGGATGTAACGTCAACTAAGCCACTGAAGACGCACCTGAATGCAGTGTAAACCATTAATTTTTTAGTTTTTTTCTATTTTTCTTAACTATTTGCAATTTTTAGTTCCACTGGCCACTAGCTGTCACTTAATTCAATGTGGAAAAAAATCAAATTACTTACTAAAGGGGTTGTCTTGTCTCATGATATTGATGACCTTAACTGCGGGTAGGTGCAGACAACCGTATATTCTTTCCTCTGATAGAATCGGATTGATTGTGCAAATCACACTGATCAAACTCTGAGCAGAGTCTAATCAGAGTGTGAGCATAGAGTGATTCGATTCTCTCAGATGAAGAGAAGACGCAGAAACAAATGTCTCCAGTCTCTCAATCCATGGAAATAGGACTGCAATCTGATGTTATCTGAATCTGAGTGCAGTACAATGTTTACCCCATTGACTTGCATGGCCGAGCTTGATCTGAGTATCGGGTCAAACTCGGGCATACTGCGATTTTTTAACGGACAATCTATGTCCGAGGAAAAAGTCTGACATGTTCACAGCCTTATAGAATAACATTGGTCAAATAACTCTTATTTCTATGATATAAAATAATTTTTCTTTGACTACTACATATAATATCAACTTAAAAACTAGCCTGCTATATTTGGCCAAGCACTGAATCAACTCACTACTATTGTGATGGCTGGAACTGCTTCTCTCTGGTTAGATGTGTAACTTTAGGTGATATTGTGGGGTCAGGCACGCACACCCCTGCAACAAAGCATCACGGCAGCTAAGCAACAAGATGCTGCAGTTATTTCAACAGCCGGGAATTAAGATCCATCTCCTCTCTTCACACAACTGCAACCTCTGTTTGCTGTCATCTGCTGTTTACCAACCTGCAACATTCCCTTTAATGGTACAACCTCTGTTTGCTGTCATCTGCTGTTTACCATCCTGCAGCATTCCCTTTAATGGTACAACCTCTGTTTATTATTATTATTATTATTATTATTATTATTATTATTATTTATTGTTATAGCGCCATTTATTCCATGGCGCTTTACAAGTGAGGAGGGGTATACATAATAAAAACAAGTACAATAATCTTGAACAATACAAGTCATAACTGGTACAGGAGGAGTGAGGACCCTGCCCGCGAAGGCTCACAATCTACAAGGGATGGGTGAGAATACAGTAGGTGAGGATAGAGCTGATCGTGCAGCGGTTGGTTGATCGGTGGTTACTGCAGGTTGTAGGCTTGTCGGAAGAGGTGGGTCTTCAGATTCTTTTTGAAGGTTTCGATGGTGGGCGAGAGTCTGATGTGTTATGGTAGAGGGTTCCAGAGTAGGGGTGATACGCGAGAGAAATCTTGTATACGATTGTGGGAAGAGGAGATAAGAGGGGAGTAGAGAAGGAGATCTTGTGAGGATCGGAGGTTGCGTGTAGGAAAGTACCGGGTACTCTGTTTGCTGTCATCTGCTGTTTACCATTCTGCAACATTCCCTTTAGGTGCCTGCTGAATCTTTGCTAAATCTACTTGTTGCATTGTACTCACTGCTGTGTATCCATGCTTTGGTCACAGGAGATGTTATCTGGTGCAAGGTATTATAGCACATAGATGTAGCCAGATCAGTGCCTTTAATCATGTAACCTCCCCTGGTGTGTTGGCCAGCTGCTAATTTATCCAAAACCAGCTCCCACAATCCCTTTCACCTGATCCTTTACTCAGTCCTATAAATTTAGTAGTATCTTAAGGGGTGCACACGTGTGGGGTCAGGCACACGCCCCCTGACAACAAAGCATCACGGCAGCTAAGCATCAAGACGCTGCAATTACTTCAGGGGCAGTTAGTCATGGCAGGAGTCAGGATCCCACTCTATGTATCTGTCTCTTTTGGGTATGTCTGCTGAGTAAGCACTTCTTATTACTTTGACCTAGCTTTTCTTTTAAGCCATCTTACTCCTTCACGATGTTTACATATGCCCTTACAGTCTT
This sequence comes from Ranitomeya variabilis, assembly GCF_051348905.1. Lineage (NCBI taxonomy): Eukaryota > Metazoa > Chordata > Amphibia > Anura > Dendrobatidae > Ranitomeya > Ranitomeya variabilis. The sequence continues at coordinate 604,584,606 of NC_135236.1, forward strand.
TGCTCCATTAATCCTCAATCTCCTTCGCTGTCGCCAGCACCCTCTAACCAAATAATGATCTCCCTTTCCCTCTTTCCTCCCCACCTGACTTCCTCTGCTGACCTGCTCCTCAACCTCAGATCTCTAATAAAACATAAAACAAGTAGGCCACTCTCTTTCTCCCACCTGCTCTCCCTCTCTCTGCTTCTCCTCACTGCTTTTCCTCCCAATCCCGGACTCCCACAGCTCATACCTCCCATTACTACCCCCTTCTACCGCTACCTATCTAATATTAACTACCACAATCTTTCCAACATAAAACCCGTGCCCCTGACTCCCACCCTCCCTGCTCCCTCTCTCTGGAGCACTCTGGAATGCCCACTCCATCTGCAATAGGCTTCATGTGATTCACAACCTCTTTCTCTCTCGCAACCTTGCCTTCCTCGGCCTCACAGAAACATGGCTGACACCCTCCTACACCGCCTCCCCTGCTGCACTGTGCTATGGCGGCCTAAACTTCACCCACATGCCTCACCCCGGCAACAGACATACTGGAGGTGTGGGTCTTCTCCTTTCCACTAACTGGACCTTCAACCCAATCCCACCTCTACCCTCCCTTATCCTCCCCTCTTTTGAAGTTTAATCGGTCCACATCTTGTCTCCCTCCAACCTCGAAGTGGCCATCATATACCGACCTCCGGGCCCTGACTCTATCCTACCACTGACATCCATATCTTCACTCCACGACACAGTCAGTGCCTGTTAGGACTCTGAACATTTTTTACCTTTTGTGCATTACTGCCCTTTTCCAAGATGGCGTCTTTAGTCTCATGTGCATTGTGTCTTCCTGCTATAAAACTCCACCCCAGCCTTCAGTCTGTGCTAGAGTATTCTGCCTTGCATCCAGCTCCTGACCTCTGATTACTCCCTGGCTATATACCTGCTCCTGTGAACCTGTGTGATTATCCTGCTACTCTGCTCTGAGTTCCTGCTGCATACACCAGTTCCAGTAATCCTCCATCATCTGCTGCTCGTGTTTACTTCCATTTGCATTTGCTGGACATGTAAGCTGTTTCTGCTCTGCAAGAACCTGAGACTATTAACCAAGCCTCCCTGGTTGAGCTAAGATATGATTTGAACTGCCTTATAAGCTTATCTATCTGTGTTTGGACTAAGACAAGGATTTATTAGTGTCAAGTATCCTCAAGAATAATTGTGCTTCATAGACTTTCTGCTTGATTGCATTTTTCTCTGAAGTTTCCCAAAGACTGCTAAGCTGCGTTTTATAGTGTTGTGGACTTGAGTTTCTCTCTGCACCTGTTTGAATCACCGTGTGATAATATAGACTTTACCACTTATAAAACTGTGTCCTGTAGTTGTCTTGTTCCACGCAAAGAGTCTCCTGAGTTATCCCCTATAATTATTACAGGATACTCTAGCCTAAAAAAAAAAGGAGACTGCTGGAACAATGACTGTAGAAAGCCGATTAAAGCAGGTGTTTTCCATAATTAGATCACTGCAGAAAGATGTGGAAGGTCTGCAAAAGAAGTTTGGAAGCTTTGAACACAATCAACAAGTGTTTGGACAGACTTTGCAGGACTTAAGCACCCGCATGGCAGCCCAGGAAAACAAACTTGCTGGCATAGAGTCCCAGTATGGACGGGCTTTTCAGGACATAACCACGCAAATAGCTGCACAAGTGACTTTACCCTCTGGGCAACCGCCACCAGCCAGCCCACCTAAGTTGCCCCCATTCAGATTTAATGGTGATCGCGACAAATTTCGTGGCTTTGTGAATGAATGTATGCTATATTTTGATGTGCATGCTGAACGTTTTCCTACTGATAGATCCAAAGTATTGTGTGTAATAATGCTATTGACCTCGCGAGCGCTCGCCTGGGCGAATCCGATGATTGAGTCTCGTGACTCAAGGTTAAATAACTTGGATGATTTCTTGGCCGCTATGGCATTAATGTTTGATGACCCTAATCGCCGTGCAACCGCTGAATCTGCTTTGTTGTCTTTACGCCAGGCTAAATGTTCTGTTATTGAGTATGCCACTGAATTCAGGAGATTAGCAGTAGATACGAATTGGGACAGTCATGCACAATTGCCTTTTTTTAAAAGGTGTTTGTCTAGTATTATAAAAGATGGACTAGCCTGCTCTGAGTCACCACAAGAGCTAGAGACATTTATACAGTATTGTGTGCGCATTGACATTCGCCTTACTGAGCGTAGGCAGGAGAAATTTGCTGCATATAACCGTATTTCTAACTTTTCCCTTCCTTTCAAAGAGCCTGCAGGTAAAACCTCTCTGGAGGTGGAGGAGGTGCCCATGCAAATTGATTCTTTTCAGAGGCGCGAGATCAATGAGTGCCAGGAGCATCACCTTCATGAAAGTCTATGTTTCTACTGCGGCCAGTCTGACCACTTCTTGATCAATTGTCCTAAGTGTCCTAGACGGCCTAACAAGGTGCTAGCAGCAGTAGGGGAGTATGACAACTGTGATGATGAATCTGACATCTCTGAATGTAGCCTGCCTTTAAACGCTGTATTCCATTCACTTTCTATGACTTCACCCCCCAAGGAAGCTTAAGGAAAAGAACTCTCACTGTTCTCTCCCTATTAAGATCCTGTGTTCAGGACAGTGGAATTCCAGTGCAGCTATGATTGACTCTGGTGCAGGTGGCAATTTCATGGATATCGCATTTGCCAAGGAACATGGTATTGAAATTCAGCAAAGAGCCTCTCCAATTACCATGGAAACAGTGGATGGGTCACCTTTAATCTCTAGGCCTGTGGATCAGGAGACCTGTCATGATCTCTGCAGGCAGAGATCATAGCAAGCCTATAGAGAGACAAGCTCTCGGAAGATGGAACTATACTGACCATGAACTAAGCCTGCCGCGCAACTAGAAATAGCCAGGTAGCATTACCTATTTATCGCTAGATGCCCAGCTCTGGCCTAAGACCTAAATAGCTAGCAGAGGGAAATATAAGACCTTGCTCACCTCTAGAGAAATATTCCAAAGAAGACAGTAGCCCCCCACATATAATGACGGTGAGTTCAGATGAAACAACAAACGCAGCAGGAAAATAGTCTTAGCAAATTTGAGGTCCGCTTACTAGATAGCAGAAGACAGATAGTATACTTTCATGGTCAGCAGAAAAACACTAACAAAACACCATCCAGAGATTACCTTAAACTCTGGCATTAACTCATAACGCCAGAGTAGCAATCCCTGATCAACGAGAGCTTTCCAGACACAGTAACAAAACTTCAGCTGTGAACTGGAACAAATAGGCAAAACAAAACATGGACAAAAGTCCAACTTATCTAGTAGTTGTCTAGAAGCAGGAACAAGCACTGAGAGGCATCAGATAACATTGTTGACCGGCAAGAAACCACCAGAGAAATGAGCTTAAATAGCGACACCCACTACTGATGGAACCAGGTGAAACAGGAAAGAGGATGACAAGTCCAATTCCACAAGCGGCCACCGGGGGAGCCCAGAATCCAAATTCACAACAGTACCCCCCCCTCAAGGAGGGGGCACCGAACCCTCACCAGATCCACCAGGGCGACCAGGATGAGCCCTATGGAAGGCACGAACAAGATCAGAAGCATGAACATCAGATGCATTGACCCAAGAATTATCCTCCTGGCCGTAACCCTTCCAGTTGACCAGATACTGGAGTTTCCGTCTGGAAACACGAGAGTCCAAAATTTTCTCCACAACGTACTCCAACTCACCCTCAACCAACACCGGAGCAGGAGGCTCAACTGAAGGTACAACAGGTACCTCATACCTGCGCAATAACGACCGATGAAAAACGTTATGAATGGAAAAGGACGCAGGGAGGTCCAAACGGAAAGAAACAGGATTAAGAATCTCCAATATTCTATAAGGGCCGATGAACCGAGGTTTAAACTTAGGAGAAGAGACCCTCATAGGGACAAAACGAGAAGACAACCACACTAAATCTCCAACACAAAGCCGAGAACCAACACGACGATGACGGTTGGCAAAACGCTGAGTCTTCTCCTGGGACAACTTCAAATTGTCCATAACCTGCCCCCAGATGTGATGCAATCTCTCCACCACCGCATCCACTCCAGGACAATCCGAGGATTCCACCTGACCGGAGGAAAATCGAGGGTGAAACCCCGAATTACAGAAAAACGGGGACACCAAGGTGGAAGAACTGGCCCGATTATTGAGGGCGAACTCTGCCAATGGCAAAAAAGCAACCCAATCATCCTGGTCAGCAGAGACAAAACACCTCAGATATGTCTCAAGGGTCTGATTAGTCCGCTCGGTCTGGCCATTAGTCTGAGGGTGAAAAGCAGATGAAAAAGACAAATCTATGCCCATCCTAGCACAGAATGCCCGCCAAAATCTAGACACAAATTGGGTACCTCTGTCAGAAACAATATTCTCAGGAATACCGTGCAATCGGACAACATTCTGAAAAAACAGAGGAACCAACTCAGAAGAAGAAGGCAACTTGGGCAGAGGAACCAAATGGACCATTTTAGAGAAACGGTCACAGACCACCCAGATGACAGACATCTTCTGGGAAACAGGCAGATCTGAAATAAAATCCATCGAGATGTGTGTCCAAGGCCTCTTAGGAATAGGCAAGGGCAACAGCAGTCCGCTAGCCCGAGAACTACAAGACTTGGCCCGAGCACAAACGTCACATGAGTGCACAAAGACTCGCACATCTCGTGACAGGGAAGGCCACCAGAAGGATCTTGCCACCAAATCCCTGGTACCAAAAATTCCGGGATGACCTGCCAATGCAGAAGAATGTACCTCAGAGATGACTCTGCTGGTCCAATCATCCGGAACAAACAGTCTATCAGGCGGACAACGATCCGGTCTATCCGCCTGAAACTCTTGCAAGGACCGCCGCAGATCAGGAGAAACGGCCGACAAAATTACTCCCTCCCTAAGGATACCTGTGGGTTCAGAATTACCAGGAGAGTCCGGGTCAAAACTCCTAGAAAGGGCATCTGCCTTAACATTCTTAGAACCCGGTAGGTATGACACCACAAAATTAAAGCGAGAAAAAAATAAAGACCAGCGCGCCTGTCTAGGATTCAGGCGTCTGGCAGTCTCAAGATAAATCAAATTTTTGTGGTCAGTCAATACCACCACCTGATGCCTAGCCCCCTCGAGCCAATGGCGCCACTCCTCAAACGCCCACTTCATGGCCAAAAGCTCCCGATTCCCAACATCATAATTCCGCTCTGCGGGCGAAAATTTGCGAGAAAAGAAGGCACAAGGCCTAATGACGGAGCAGTCGGAACCTTTCTGCGACAACACTGCCCCAGCTCCGATCTCCGAAGCGTCAACCTCAACCTGAAAAGGCAGATTCACATCAGGCTGACGCAACACAGGGGCAGAGGCAAAACGGCGCTTAAGCTCCTGAAAGGCCTCTACAGCATGAGGGGACCAATTAGCAACATCAGCGCCTTGTCTGGTCAAATCAGTCAGTGGTTTAACGACATCCGAAAAACCAGCAATAAATCGGCGGTAAAAGTTGGCAAAGCCCAAAAATCTCTGAAGACCCTTAAGAGAGGAGGGCTGAGTCCAGTCACAAATAGCTTGCACCTTGACGGGATCCATCTCAATGGAAGAGGGAGAAAAAATATACCCCAAAAAGGAAATTTTCTGGACCCCAAAAACGCACTTAGACCCCTTCACACATAAAGAATTAGACCGCAGAACCTGAAAAACTCTCCTGACCTGCTGGACATGAGAGTCCCAGTCATCAGAAAAAATCAGAATATCATCCAGATATATTATCATAAATTTATCCAGAAAATCGCGGAAAATATCATGCATAAAAGACTGGAAAACTGAAGGGGCATTAGAAAGACCAAAAGGCATGACCAAATACTCAAAGTGGCCCTCGGGCGTATTAAATGCGGTCTTCCACTCATCCCCCTGCCTGATCCGCACCAAATTATACGCCCCACGAAGATCAATTTTAGAGAACCACTTAGCACCCTCTATACGAGCAAACAAATCAGTAAGCAATGGCAATGGGTATTGATACTTAACAGTGATCTTATTCAGAAGCCGATAATCAATACATGGTCTCAAAGAGCCGTCTTTTTTTGAGACAAAGAAAAACCCAGCTCCCAAGGGAGAAGAAGATGGACGAATATGTCCCTTTTCCAAAGACTCCTTTATATATTCCCGCATAGCAGCATGTTCCGGCACAGACAAATTAAACAAACGACCCTTTGGATATTTACAACCCGGTATCAAATCTATGGCACAATCGCACTCACGGTGCGGAGGTAACGACCCAAGCTTGGGTTCGTCAAAGACGTCTTGATAATCAGAGAGGAACTCAGGGACTTCAGAGGGAATGGACGATGAAATAGAAACCAAAGGTACGTCCCCATGAATACCCTTACATCCCCAGCTCAACACAGACATTGCTCTCCAGTCCAAGACTGGGTTGTGAGACTGCAACCATGGCAATCCCAGTACCAAATCGTCATGTAAATTATACAGCACCAGGAAACGAATAATCTCCTGGTGATCCGGATTGATACGCATGGTTACTTGTGTCCAGTATTGTGGTTTATTATTAGCCAATGGGGTGGAGTCAATCCCCTTCAGAGGAATAAGAGTCTCCAAAGGCTCTAAATCAAAACCACAACGATTGGCAAAGGACCAATCCATAAGACTCAGAGCGGCGCCAGAGTCAACATAGGCGTCCGTGGCAATGGATGACAAAGAACAAATCAGGGTTACAGACAAAATAAACTTAGACTGAATGGTGCCAATGGAAACAGACTTATCAAGCTTCTTTGTACGCCTAGAGCATGCTGAAATAACATGAGTAGAATCCCCACAATAGAAACACAATCCATTCTTCCGTCTAAAATTCTGTCGCTCGCTCCTGGACAGAATTCTATCACACTGCATACTTTCTGGCGTCTTTTCCATAGACACCGCCAGATGGTGCACCGGTTTGCGCTCCCGCAGACGCCTATCAATCTGAATAGCCATTGTCATGGACTCATTCAGACCTGCAGGCAAAGGGAACCCCACCATAACATCCTTAACGGCATCAGAGAGACCTTCTCTGAAAGTTGCCGCCAAGGCGCACTCATTCCACTGAGTAAGCACAGACCATTTACGGAATTTTTGGCAGAAAACTTCAGCTTCGTCTTGCCCCTGAGATAGTGCCATCAAAGTTTTTTCTGCCTGAAGTTCCAAATGAGGTTCCTCATAAAGCAAGCCCAAGGCCAGAAAAAACGCATCCACATCGCGTAACGCAGGATCCCCTGCTGGCAATGAGAAGGCCCAATCTTGAGGGTCACCCCTGAGCAAGGAAATCACAATCCTAACCTGCTGAGCAGGGTCTCCAGCTGAACGAGACTTCAGGGACAAATAAAGCTTACAATTATTTCGGAAATTCTGGAAGCTAGCTCTATTCCCTGTGAAGAACTCCGGCAAAGGAATTCTCGGCTCAGATACCGGAGCATGTACCACAAAATCTTGTAAATTTTGTACTTTCGTGATGAGATTATTCAAACCCGCAGTTACACTCTGGAGATCCATTATTGTCAGGTGCACACAGAGCATACAGAGATTAGGAGGAGAGAGAGAAAAAAGACTGCAGCAAGGCAGACTGGAGGAAAAAAAAAAAAAAAAAAAAAAAATTCCAGCAGACTTCTTATAACTCTCCTTTCTCAACCTGGGTCTTTAACACTTTATTGGCCGGTCAAACTGTCATGATCTCTGCAGGCAGAGATCATAGCAAGCCTATAGAGAGACAAGCTCTCGGAAGATGGAACTATACTGACCATGAACTAAGCCTGCCGCGCAACTAGAAATAGCCAGGTAGCATTACCTATTTATCGCTAGATGCCCAGCTCTGGCCTAAGACCTAAATAGCTAGCAGAGGGAAATATAAGACCTGGCTCACCTCTAGAGAAATATTCCAAAGAAGACAGTAGCCCCCCACATATAATGACGGTGAGTTCAGATGAAACAACAAACGCAGCAGGAAAATAGTCTTAGCAAATTTGAGGTCCGCTTACTAGATAGCAGAAGACAGATAGTATACTTTCATGGTCAGCAGAAAAACACTAACAAAACACCATCCAGAGATTACCTTAAACTCTGGCATTAACTCATAACGCCAGAGTAGCAATCCCTGATCAACGAGAGCTTTCCAGACACAGTAACAAAACTTCAGCTGTGAACTGGAACAAATAGGCAAAACAAAACATGGACAAAAGTCCAACTTATCTAGTAGTTGTCTAGAAGCAGGAACAAGCACTGAGAGGCATCAGATAACATTGTTGACCGGCAAGAAACCACCAGAGAAATGAGCTTAAATAGCGACACCCACTACTGATGGAACCAGGTGAAACAGGAAAGAGGATGACAAGTCCAATTCCACAAGCGGCCACCGGGGGAGCCCAGAATCCAAATTCACAACAGAGACCGTACCCCTTGAAATTTTGTTGGAGCCTAATCATCAGGAGCAACTTTCTTTCTTGCTAATTTCTTCTCATTTTCCTGTGATTTTAGGCATTCCTTGGTTGCGTTCTCAGAACCCAATTATCAACTGGGAGACCAAGGAGATTACCTTCCAACAAGGAGCAACTCAGCGTTAACAGAAGCTGTCCCTGAGTCCACGTCTACGGAACCACATGTACAGGTATTTTATTTACCTCCAGCATATAAAGAGTTCTCTGACATCTGTGACAAGAAGAATGCAGATCAGCTTCCTCCACACAGGCATTATGACTGTCCCATTGAGCTGCTTCCTGGGGCAGCTATTCCTTTTGGTAACGTATACCCTTTGGCGGCACCTGAGCTTCAAGCCTTAAAGGAATATATTGAGGAAAATCTGGCCAAAGGCTTCTTACATCCTTCTTCCTCACCAGCAGGGGCACCTATATTTTTTGTAAAAAAGAAGGATGGGACCCTGAGACCCTGTGTTGACTATCGGGAACTCAATAAGGTAACTGTACGAAACCGTTACCCGTTGCCTCTGATTCCCGAATTACTGGAGAGAGTCCGCCATGCTAAGGTGTTCTCTAAACTGGATCTTCGTGGGGCTTATATTTTGGTGCGTATTCGTCCAGGGGATGAGTGGAAGACAGCATTCAGATGCCGGTATGGACACTGTGAATCTCTTGTGATGCCCTTCGGGCTTTGTAACGCCCCTGCAACGTTTCAACACCTTGCTAATGACATTTTCAGAGATTTGTTGGACCAGTTTGTGGTGATCTATTTGGACGATATACTAATCTTTTCTGACTCTTTACAGGAACATGAAGAACATGTCAAAACTGTTTTAAGACGTCTGAAAGAGAACCATCTGTATATTAAGCCAGAGAAATGCGAGTTCCATCATTCTGAAATACAGTTCTTAGGTTATATCATCTCTCCCCAGGCGCTGAACATGGAATCTGGTAAGATTCAGGCTATCCTTGACTGGCCGGTACCCAAGAACGTTAAGGAGGTCCAACATTTTATTGGTTTTGCAAATTTCTACAGACGCTTCATTCGAAATTTTTCTGATATCGTCCGTCCCATTACTTCCTTGACAAAGAAGGAAAAGCCCTTTAAGTGGTCATCACAGGCTCAAGAAGCATTTGATCAGCTTAAGATCTGTTTCACATCAGCACCGATGTTGATACACCCAGATCCAACAATTTCATTCATTGTGGAGGTGGACGCTTTTGATAATGCTTTGGGGGCTATTCTCTCCCTAAGAACTGGAGAGAAGGGTTTGCTACATCCTTGTGCTTTCTTTTCCCATAGACTAACCTCAGCAGAGAAGAATTACGACATGGGAGACAAGGAATTGCTGGCTATTATTGCGGCTTTCAAAGGATTGGAGGCATCATCTGCAAGGAGCTGCACAACAGATCATAGTGCTAACTGACCATCACAATTTAGAGTTCCTTAGATATGCTAGATGTCTTTCTCCTTGTCAGGCTCGTTGGAACTTATTTTTAAATCAATTTAACTTTGTTATCTCGTACTGTCCAGGTTCTCGTAATGGGAAGGCTGATGCTTTATCCCAAATCCATGCTGCGGATTCCATACCTGGAGCCCGATCCAAGACCATTCTATCTGATGCCAATTTCATCTGAGATATTTACAATCAGGACTTGTGGAAGGACTGCAGGGAGGTCTATGACGGTGATGTATTTCTGGCCAACCCACCTGTGGATATTAATCTTGTCTTTAAGGGTGGCATGTGGTTCAGAGATCGACGTTTCTACGTCCAAGAGGTCGTCCGTCTGCAGATCCTCAAGTTGGTACATGACTCCAACTTGGCTGGTTACAGGGGGGTACAGAAGACACAAGAGTTCCTGAGCCGATTCTTCAGGTGGCCAACTTGCCTGAAGGATATGAAGTACTATGTTCTCTCTTGCAAGGTATGTGCCCGTTACAAGACTCCTCATGTGGCACCTACGGGTCTTCTACAACCATTACCTGTTCCGTCCCACCCTTGGGGGTCTATATCAATGGACTTTATTGTGGAGCTGCCTACATCAGGGGGCATGAATACAATCATGGTGGTAGTTGATCGCCTGACTAAAGCTGCTCATTTTGTTCCATGCACCGGCCTCCCCGCAGCTAAAGATACAGTGAACTTGGTTATACAGAATGTCTTTCGGTTGCATGGGGTCCCGGATGAGATCATCTCTGACCGTGGAGTACAGTTCACTTCAAGATTCTGGAAGGGGTTTTGCTCTGCATTCAATATTAATGTCTGTCTCTCTTCCGCTTACCATCCCCAGACAAATGGTCAGACTGAGCGTACCAACCAGACGCTGGAACAATATCTAAGATGCTATGTCAGCCATCTCCAGGATGATTGGTTGGAATTGCTGCCGTTAGCCGAATTTTCATATAATAATTCTCAGAGCGCCTCCACTAAATTTACACCTTTCTTTGCCAATCTGGGTTATCATCCGTGTATTTTACCTAGGTCTCCAATTAATTCTCCGGTTCCGGAAGTGGAGGAAAGGGTGACTGCGATGAGACAAAATCTGGACGTTTTGAAGGGATCCCTGACCACAGCTCAAGAATGTTATAAGAGATCGGCTGATAGATTCCGTAAACCTGCACCCATGTTCAAGGTGGGAGATTCCGTGTGGTTAGCAACTAAGAATCTGAAGTTAAACGTTCCTTCACAAAAACTTGGACAGAAATTCATTGGCCCTTTCAAGATCAACGGTATTGTGAGCTCTGTGGCCTGCCGGCTGAAGCTGCCTAGGCCTATGAAGGTACACCCAGTTTTTCATGTATCTTTACTAAAGCCTGTATCTCCTAATACCTTCCAGGGAGGTGTTGTGCTACCGCCGCAGCCTGTGGTGATTGATGGGCAAGAACAATTTGTGGTGGAGGAAATTATTGATTCCAGGATTTGCAGGAATCGGCTCCAATATCTGATAAGATGGCAGGGATATCCCCCTGAGGAAGACTCTTGGGAACCTGTGGAAAACATCAATACCCAACAGAAGATTTCTCATTTTCATCAGAGATTCCCTGAGAAACCAGGTCCACGATCGTCCTGAGGCCGCTTCTAAGGAGGGAGTAATGTCAGGACTCTGAACATTTTTTACGTTTTGTGCATTACTGCCCTTTTCCAAGATGGCGTCTTTGGTCTCATGTGCATTGTGTCTTCCTGCTATAAAACTCCACCCCAGCCTTCAGTCTGTGCTAGAGTATTCTGCCTTGCATCCAGCTCCTGACCTCTGATTACTCCCTGGCTATATACCTGCTCCTGTGAACCTGTGTGATTATCCTGCTACTCTGCTCTGAGTTCCTGCTGCATACACCAGTTCCAGTAATCCTCCATCATCTGCTGCTCGTGTTTACTTCCATTTGCATTTGCTGGACATGTAAGCTGTTTCTGCTCTGCAAGAACCTGAGACTATTAACCAGGCCTCCCTGGTTGAGCTAAGATATGATTTGAACTGCCTTATAAGCTTATCTATCTGTGTTTGGACTAAGACAAGGATTTATTAGTGTCAAGTATCCTCAAGAATAATTGTGCTTCATAGACTTTCTGCTTGATTGCATTTTTCTCTGAAGTTTCCTAAAGACTGCTAAGCTGCGTTTTATAGTGTTGTGGACTTGAGTTTCTCTCTGCACCTGTTTGAATCACCGTGTGATAATATAGACTTTACCACTTATAAAACTGTGTCCTGTAGTTGTCTTGTTCCACGCAAAGAGTCTCCTGAGTTATCCCCTATAATTATTACAGGATACTCTAGCCTAAAAAAAAAAGAAGACTGCTGGAACAATGACTCTAGAAAGCAGATTAGAGCAGGTATTTCCATAATTAGATCACTGCAGAAAGATGTGGAAGGTCTGCAAAAGAAGTTTGGAAGCTTTGAACACAATCAACAAGTGTTTGGACAGACTTTGCAGGACTTAAGCACCCGCATGGCAGCCCAGGAAAACAAACTTGCTGGCATAGAGTCCCAGTATGGACGGGCTTTTCAGGACATAACCACGCAAATAGCTGCACAAGTGACTTTACCCTCTGGGCAACCGCCACCAGCCAGCCCACCTAAGTTGCCCCCATTCAGATTTAATGGTGATCGCGACAAATTTCGTGGCTTTGTGAATCAATGTATGCTATATTTTGATGTGCATGCTGACCGTTTTCCTACTGATAGATCCAAAGTATTGTGTGTAATAATGCTATTGACCTCGCGAGCGCTCGCCTTGGCGAATCCGATGATTGAGTCTCGTGACTCAAGGTTAAATAACTTGGATGATTTCTTGGCCGCTATGGCATTAATGTTTGATGACCCTAATCGCCGTGCAACCACTGAATCTGCTTTGTTGTCTTTACACCAGGCTAAATGTTCTGTTATTGAGTATGCAACTGAATTCAGGAGATTAGCGGTAGATACGAATTGGGACAGTCATGCACAATTGCCTATTTTTAAAAGGGGTTTGTCTAGTATTATAAAAGATGGACTAGCCTGCTCTGAGTCACCACAAGAGCTAGAGACATTTATACAGCTTTGTGTGCGCATTGACATTCGCCTTACTGAGCGTAGGCAGGAGAAATTTGCTGCATATAACCGTATTTCTAACTTTTCCCTTCCTTCCAAAGAGCCTGCAGGTAAAACCTCTCTGGAGGTGGAGGAGGTGCCCATGCAAATTGATTCTGTTCAGAGGCGTGAGATCAATGAGCGCCAGGAGCATCACCTTCATGAAAGTCTATGTTTCTACTGCGGCCAGTCTGACCACTTCTTGATCAATTGTCCTAAGTGTCCTAGACGGCCTAACAAGGTGCTAGCAGCAGTAGGGGAGTATGACAACTGTGATGATGAATCTGACATCTCTGAATGTAGCCTGCCTTTAAACACTGTATTCCATTCACTTTCTATGACTTCACCCCCCAAGGAAGCTTAAGGAAAAGAACTCTCACTGTTCTCTCCCTATTAAGATCCTGTGTTCAGGACAGTGGATTTCCAGTGCAGCTATGATTGACTCTGGTGCAGGTGGCAATTTCATGGATATCGCATTTGCCAAGGAACATGGTATTGAAATTCAGCAAAGAGCCTCTCCAATTACCATGGAAACAGTGGATGGGTCACCTTTAATCTCTAGGCCTGTGGATCAGGAGACCGTACCCCTTGAAATTTTGTTGGAGCCTAATCATCAGGAGCAACTTTCTTTCTTGCTAATTTCTTCTCCTCATTTTCCTGTGATTTTAGGCATTCCTTGGTTGCGTTCTCAGAACCCAATTATCAACTGGGAGACCAAGGAGATTACCTTCCAACAAGGAGCAACTCAGCGTTAACAGAAGCTGTCCCTGAGTCCACGGCTACGGAACCACATGTACAGGTATTTTATTTACCTCCAGCATATAAAGAGTTCTCTGACATCTGTGACAAGAAGAATGCAGATCAGCTTCCTCCACACAGGCATTATGACTGTCCCATTGAGCTGCTTCCTGGGGCAGCTATTCCTTTTGGTAACGTATACCCTTTGGCGGCACCTGAGCTTCAAGCCTTAAAGGAATATATTGAGGAAAATCTGGCCAAAGGCTTCATACATCCTTCTTCCTCACCAGCAGGGGCACCTATATTTTTTGTAAAAAAGAAGGATGGGACCCTGAGACCCTGTGTTGACTATCGGGAACTCAATAAGGTAACTGTACGAAACCGTTACCCGTTGCCTCTGATTCCCGAATTACTGGAGAGAGTCCGCCATGCTAAGGTGTTCTCCAAACTGGATCTTCATGGGGCTTATAATTTGGTGCGTATTCGTCCAGGGGATGAGTGAAAGACAGCATTCAGATGCCGGTATGGACACTGTGAATCTCTTGTGATGCCCTTCGGGCTTTGTAATGCTCCTGCAACGTTTCAACACCTTGCTAATGACATTTTCAGAGATTTGTTGGACCAGTTTGTGGTGATCTATTTGGACAATATACTAATCTTTTCTGACTCTTTACAGGAACATGAAGAACATGTCAAAACTGCTTTAAGACGTCTGAAAGAGAACCATCTGTATATTAAGCCGGAGAAATGCGAGTTCCATCATTCTGAGATACAGTTCTTAGGTTATATCATCTCTCCCCAGGCGCTGAACATGGAATCTGGTAAGATTCAGGCTATCCTTGACTGGCCGGTACCCAAGAACGTTAAGGAAGTCCAACATTTTATTGGTTTTGCAAATTTCTACAGACGCTTCATTCGAAATTTTTCTGATATCGTCCGTCCCATTACTTCCTTGACAAAGAAGGAAAAGCCCTTTAAGTGGTCATCACAGGCTCAAGAAGCATTTGATCAGCTTAAGATCTGTTTCACATCAGCACCGATGTTGATACACCCAGATCCAACAATTTCATTCATTGTGGAGGTGGACGCTTCTGATAATGCTTTGGGGGCTATACTCTCCCTAAGAACTGGAGAGAAGGGTTTGCTACATCCTTGTGCTTTCTTTTCCCATAGACTAACCTCAGCAGAGAAGAATTACGACATGGGAGACAAGGAATTGCTGGCTATTATTGCGGCTTTCAAAGGATTGGAGGCATCATCTGCAAGGAGCTGCACAACAGATCATAGTGCTAACTGACCATCACAATTTAGAGTTCCTTAGATCCAATAGATGTCTTTCTCCTTGTCAGGCTCGTTGGAACTTATTTTTAAATCAATTTAACTTTGTTATCTCGTACTGTCCAGGTTCTCGTAATGGGAAGGCTGATGCTTTATCCCAAATCCATGCTGCGGATTCCATACCTGGAGCCCCATCCAAGACCATTCTATCTGATGCCAATTTCATCTGAGATATTCACAATCAGGACTTGTGGAAGGAGTGCAGGGAGGTCTATGACGGTGATGTATTTCTGGCCAACCCACCTGTGGATATTAATCTTGTCTTTAAGGGTGGCATGTGGTTCAGAGATCGACATTTCTACGTCCAAGAGGTCGTCCGTCTGCAGATCCTCAAGTTGGTACATGACTCCAACTTGGCTGGTTACAGGGGGGTACAGAAGACACAAGAGTTCCTGAGCCGATTCTTCAGGTGGCCAACTTGCCTGAAGGATATGAAGTACTATGTTCTCTCTTGCAAGGTATGTGCCCATTACAAGACTCCTCATGTGGCACCTACGGGTCTTCTACAACCATTACCTGTTCCGTCCCACCCTTGGGGGTCTATATCAATGGACTTTATTGTGGAGCTGCCTACATCAGGGGGCATGAATACAATCATGGTGGTAGTTGATCGCCTGACTAAAGCTGCTCATTTTGTTCCATGCACCGGCCTCCCCGCAGCTAAAGATACAGTGAACTTGGTTATACAGAATGTCTTTCGGTTGCATGGGGTCCCGGATGAGATCATCTCTGACCGTGGAGTACAGTTCACTTCAAGATTCTGGAAGGGGTTTTGCTCTGCATTCAATATTAATGTCTGTCTCTCTTCCGCTTACCATCCCCAGACAAATGGTCAGACTGAGCGTACCAACCAGACGCTGGAACAATATCTAAGATGCTATGTCAGCCATCTCCAGGATGATTGGTTGGAATTGCTGCCGTTAGCCGAATTTTCATATAATAATTCTCAGAGCGCCTCCACTAAATTTACACCTTTCTTTGCCAATCTGGGTTATCATCCGTGTATTTTACCTAGGTCTCCAATTAATTCTCCGGTTCCGGAAGTGGAGGAAAGGCTGACTGCGATGAGACAAAATCTGGACGTTTTGAAGGAATCCCTGACCACAGCTCAAGAATGTTATAAGAGATCGGCTGATAGATTCCGTAAACCTGCACCCATGTTCAAGGTGGGAGATTCCGTGTGGTTAGCAACTAAAGGTACCGTCACACTAAACGATATCGCTAGCGATCCGTGACGTTGCAGCGTCCTCGCTAGCGATATCGTTTAGTTTGACACGCAGCAGCGATCAGGATCCTGCTGTGATGTCGCTGGTCGCTGAATAAAGTCCAGAACTTTATTTGGTCGTCCGATCGCCGTGTATCGTTGTGTTTGACACCAAAAGCAACGATACCAGCGATGTTTTACACTAGTAACCAGGGTAAACATCGGGTTACTAAGCGCAGGGCCGCACTTAGTAACCCGATGTTTACCCTGGTTACCAGCGTAAAAGTAAAAAAAACAAACAGTACATGCTCACCTGCGCGTCTCCCAGCGTCTGCTTCCTGACACTGACTGAGATCCGGCCCTAAAGTGAAAGTGAAAGCACAGCGGTGACGTCACCGCTGTGCTGTTAGGGCCGGAGCTCAGTCAGTGTCAGGAAGCAGACGCTGGGAGACGCGCAGGTGAGCATGTACTGTTTGTTTTTTTTACTTTTACGCTGGTAACCAGGGTAAACATCGGGTTACTAAGCGCGGCCCTGCGCTTAGCAACCCGATGTTTACCCTGGTTACCCGGGGACCTCGGCATCGTTGGTCGCTGGAGAGCGGTCTGTGTGACAGCTCTCCAGCGACCAAACAGCGACGCTGCAGCGATCGGCATCGTTGTCGCTGTCGCTGCAGCGTCGCTTAATGTGACGGTACCTTAAGAATCTGAAGTTAAACGTTCCTTCACAAAAACTTGGACAGAAATTCATTGGCCCTTTCAAGATCAACGGTATTGTGAGCTCTGTGGCCTGCCGGCTGAAGCTGCCTAGGACTATGAAGGTACACCCAGTTTTTCATGTATCTTTTCTAAAGCCTGTATCTCCTAATACCTTCCAGGGACGTGTTGTGCTACCGCCGCAGCCTGTGGTGATTGATGGGCAAGAACAATTTGTGGTGGAGGAAATTATTGATTCCAGGATTCGCAGGAATCGGCTCCAATATCTGATAAGATGGCAGGGATATCCCCCTGAGGAAGACTCTTGGGAACCTGTGGAAAACATCAATACCCAACAGAAGATTTCTCATTTTCATCAGAGATTCCCTGAGAAACCAGGTCCACGATCGTCCTGAGGCCGCTTCTAAGGAGGGAGTAATGTCAGGACTCTGAACATTTTTTACCTTTTGTGCATTACTGCCCTTTTCCAAGATGGCGTCTTTGGTCTCATGTGCATTGTGTCTTCCTGCTATAAAACTCCACCCCAGCCTTCAGTCTGTGCTAGAGTATTCTGCCTTGCATCCAGCTCCTGACCTCTGATTACTCCCTGGCTATATACCTGCTCCTGTGAACCTGTGTGATTATCCTGCTACTCTGCTCTGAGTTCCTGCTGCATACACCAGTTCCAGTAATCCTCCTTCATCTGCTGCTCGTGTTTACTTCCATTTGCATTTGCTGGACATGTAAGCTGTTTCTGCTCTGCAAGAACCTGAGACTATTAACCAGGCCTCCCTGGTTGAGCTAAGATATGATTTGAACTGCCTTATAAGCTTATCTATCTGTGTTTGGACTAAGACAAGGATTTATTAGTGTCAAGTATCCTCAAGAATAATTGTGCTTCATAGACTTTCTGCTTGATTGCATTTTTCTCTGAAGTTTCCTAAAGACTGCTAAGCTGCGTTTTATAGTGTTGTGGACTTGAGTTTCTCTCTGCACCTGTTTGAATCACCGTGTGATAATATAGACTTTACCACTTATAAAACTGTGTCCTGTAGTTGTCTTGTTCCACGCAAAGAGTCTCCTGAGTTATCCCCTATAATTATTACAGGATACTCTAGCCTAAAAAAAAAAGGAGACTGCTGGAACAATGACTCTAGAAAGCAGAATAGAGCAGGTGTTTTCCATAATTAGATCACTGCAGAAACATGTGGAAGGTCTGCAAAAGAAGTTTGGAAGCTTTGAACACAATCAACAAGTGTTTGGACAGACTTTGCAGGACTTAAGCACCCACATGGCAGCCCAGGAAAACAAACTTGCTGCCATAGAGTCCCAGTATGGACGGGCTTTTCAGGACATAACCACGCAAATAGCTGCACAAGTGACTTTACCCTCTGGGCAACCGCCACCAGCCAGCCCACCTAAGTTGCCCCCATTCAGATTTAATGGTGATCGCGACAAATTTCGTGGCTTTGTGAATCAATGTATGCTATATTTTGATGTGCATGCTGACCGTTTTCCTACTGATAGATCCAAAGTATTGTGTGTAATAATGCTATTGACCTCGCGAGCGCTCGCCTTGGCGAATCCGATGATTGAGTCTCGTGACTCAAGGTTAAATAACTTGGATGATTTCTTGGCCGCTATGGCATTAATGTTTGATGACCCTAATCGCCGTGCAACCGCTGAATCTGCTTTGTTGTCTTTACACCAGGCTAAATGTTCTGTTATTGAGTATGCAACTGAATTCAGGAGATTAGCGGTAGATACGAATTGGGACAGTCATGCACAATTGCCTATTTTTAAAAGGGGTTTGTCTAGTATTATAAAAGATGGACTAGCCTGCTCTGAGTCACCACAAGAGCTAGAGACATTTATACAGCTTTGTGTGCGCATTGACATTCGCCTTACTGAGCGTAGGCAGGAGAAATTTGCTGCATATAACCGTATTTCTAACTTTTCCCTTCCTTCCAAAGAGCCTGCAGGTAAAACCTCTCTGGAGGTGGAGGAGGTGCCCATGCAAATTGATTCTGTTCAGAGGCGCGAGATCAATGAGCGCCAGGAGCATCACCTTCATGAAAGTCTATGTTTCTACTACACTCACAGAAAAAATCCCCCAAAGAAATGAAAAATACTTTAAAATTATCCTTTATTAATATTTGTTAAAACCATAGTGTGCAACCACCATCACCAATAGATGCAAGCGTACTATAGAAAAAGCCGTTATTACATCGTCTGGCATAAATAATAAAAAGTCCTAGAGAAAGAAGGGACACAGACTACCAAGTCAGTTGAGACCCTTAGATTTAGCTAGATATTTGACTGACATATTCATGTCCTCTCAAGCTATTCACAACTAATTAATTGTATACATGAGATTTCTCCCTAAATCCCATGAGGGTATTATAGGGATAGCAGGGCCAGCCGACGAGGAGCGGGGGCGCCACGGCGTAGGAAAAGAGGGTGCCAACCTCCGCAGGCAGGTAGGGAGTACTGAGGAAGCGTAGGGCTTGGCACCAACCCGGCTTTTTCTATAGTACGCTTGCATCTATTGGTGATGGTGGTTGCACACTATGGTTTTAACAAATATTAATAAAGGATAATTTTAAAGTATTTTTCATTTCTTTGGGGGATTTTTTCTGTGAGTGTAGTTTAATTGACCCCAACTTATATATTGTTTTGACTGTGAGAATCTATGTTTCTACTGCGGCCAGTCTGACCACTTCTTGATCAATTGTCCTAAGTGTCCTAGACGGCCTAACAAGGTGCTAGCTGCAGTATGGGAGTATGACAACTGTGATGATGAATCTGACATCTCTGAATGTAGCCTGCCTTTAAACACTGTATTCCATTCACTTTCTATGACTTCACCCCCCAAGGAAGCTTAAGGAAAAGAACTCTCACTGTTCTCTCCCTATTAAGATCCTGTGTTCAGGACAGTGGATTTCCAGTGCAGCTATGATTGACTCTGGTGCAGGTGGCAATTTCATGGATATCGCATTTGCCAAGGAACATGGTATTGAAATTCAGCAAAGAGCCTCTCCAATTACCATGGAAACAGTGGATGGGTCACCTTTAATCTCTAGGCCTGTGGATCAGGAGACCGTACCCCTTGAAATTTTGTTGGAGCCTAATCATCAGGAGCAACTTTCTTTCTTGCTAATTTCTTCTCCTCATTTTCCTGTGATTTTAGGCATTCCTTGGTTGCGTTCTCAGAACCCAATTATCAACTGGGAGACCAAGGAGATTACCTTCCAACAAGGAGCAACTCAGCGTTAACAGAAGCTGTCCCTGAGTCCACGGCTACGGAACCACATGTACAGGTATTTTATTTACCTCCAGCATATAAAGAGTTCTCTGACATCTGTGACAAGAAGAATGCAGATCAGCTTCCTCCACACAGGCATTATGACTGTCCCATTGAGCTGCTTCCTGGGGCAGCTATTCCTTTTGGTAACGTATACCCTTTGGCGGCACCTGAGCTTCAAGCCTTAAAGGAATATATTGAGGAAAATCTGGCCAAAGGCTTCATACATCCTTCTTCCTCACCAGCAGGGGCACCTATATTTTTTGTAAAAAAGAAGGATGGGACCCTGAGACCCTGTGTTGACTATCGGGAACTCAATAAGGTAACTGTACGAAACCGTTACCCGTTGCCTCTGATTCCCGAATTACTGGAGAGAGTCCGCCATGCTAAGGTGTTCTCTAAACTGGATCTTCGTGGGGCCTATAATTTGGTGCGTATTCGTCCAGGGGATGAGTGGAAGACAGCATTCAGATGCCGGTATGGACACTGTGAATCTCTTGTGATGCCCTTCGGGCTTTGTAACGCCCCTGCAACGTTTCAACACCTTGCTAATGACATTTTCAGAGATTTGTTGGACCAGTTTGTGGTGATCTATTTGGACGATATACTAATCTTTTCTGACTCTTTACAGGAACATGAAGAACATGTCAAAACTGTTTTAAGACGTCTGAAAGAGAACCATCTGTATATTAAGCCGGAGAAATGCGAGTTCCATCATTCTGAGATACAGTTCTTAGGTTATATCATCTCTCCCCAGGCGCTGAACATGGAATCTGGTAAGATTCAGGCTATCCTTGACTGGCCGGTACCCAAGAACGTTAAGGAGGTCCAACATTTTATTGGTTTTGCAAATTTCTACAGACGCTTCATTCGAAATTTTTCTGATATCGTCCGTCCCATTACTCCCTTTACAAAGAAGGAAAAGCCCTTAAAGTGGTCATCACAGGCTCAAGAAGCATTTGATCAGCTTAAGATCTGTTTCACATCAGCACCGATGTTGATACACCCAGATCCAACAATTTCATTCATTGTGGAGGTGGACGCTTCTGATAATGCTTTGGGGGCTATACTCTCCCTAAGAACTGGAGAGAAGGGTTTGCTACATCCTTGTGCTTTCTTTTCCCATAGACTAACCTCAGCAGAGAAGAATTACGACATGGGAGACAAGGAATTGCTGGCTATTATTGCTGTTTTCAAAGGATTGGAGGCATCATCTGCAAGGAGCTGCACAACAGATCATAGTGCTAACTGACCATCACAATTTAGAGTTCCTTAGATCCGCTAGATGTCTTTCTCCTTGTCAGGAACTTATTTTTAAATCAATTTAACTTTGTTATCTTGTACTGTCCAGGTTCTCGTAATGGGAAGGCTGATGCTTTATCCCAAATCCATGCTGCGGATTCCATACCTGGAGCCCCATCCAAGACCATTCTATCTGATGCCAATTTCATCTGAGATATTCACAATCAGGACTTGTGGAAGGAGTGCAGGGAGGTCTATGACGGTGATGTATTTCTGGCCAACCCACCTGTGGATATTAATCTTGTCTTTAAGGGTGGCATGTGGTTCAGAGATCGACGTTTCTACGTCCAAGAGGTCGTCCGTCTGCAGATCCTCAAGTTGGTACATGACTCCAACTTGGCTGGTTACAGGGGGGTACAGAAGACACAAGAGTTCCTGAGCCGATTCTTCAGGTGGCCAACTTGCCTGAAGGATATGAAGTACTATGTTCTCTCTTGCACCTATGGGTCTTCTACAACCATTACCTGTTCCGTCCCGCCCTTGGGGGTCTATATCAATGGACTTTATTGTGGAGCTGCCTACATCAGGGTGGCATGAATACAATCATGGTGGTAGTTGATCGCCTGACTAAAGCTGCTCATTTTGTTCCATGCACCGGCCTCCCCTCAGCTAAAGATACAGTGAACTTGGTTATACAGAATGTCTTTCGGTTGCATGGGGTCCCGGATGAGATCATCTCTGACCGTGGAGTACAGTTCACTTCAAGATTCTGGTAGGGGTTTTGGTCTGCATTCAATATTAATGTCTGTCTCTCTTCCGCTTACCATCCCCAGACAAATGGTCAGACTGAGCGTACCAACCAGACGCTGGAACAATATCTAAGATGCTATGTCAGCCATCTCCAGGATGATTGGTTGGAATTGCTGCCGTTAGCCGAATTTTCATATAATAATTCTCAGAGCGCCTCCACTAAATTTACACCTTTCTTTGCCAATCTGGGTTATCATCCGTGTATTTTACCTAGGTCTCCAATTAATTCTCCGGTTCCGGAAGTGGAGGAAAGGCTGACTGCGATGAGACAAAATCTGGACGTTTTGAAGGAATCCCTGACCACAGCTCAAGAATGTTATAAGAGATCGGCTGATAGATTCCGTAAACCTGCACCCATGTTCAAGGTGGGAGATTCCGTGTGGTTAGCAACTAAGAATCTGAAGTTAAACGTTCCTTCACAAAAACTTGGACAGAAATTCATTGGCCCTTTCAAGATCAACGGTATTGTGAGCTCTGTGGCCTGCCGGCTGAAGCTGCCTAGGACTATGAAGGTACACCCAGTTTTTCATGTATCTTTACTAAAGCCTGTATCTCCTAATACCTTCCAGGGACGTGTTGTGCTACCGCCGCAGCCTGTGGTGATTGATGGGCAAGAACAATTTGTGGTGGAGGAAATTATTGATTCCAGGATTCGCAGGAATCGGCTCCAATATCTGATAAGATGGCAGGGATATCCCCCTGAGGAAGACTCTTGGGAACCTGTGGAAAACATCAATACCCAACAGAAGATTTCTCATTTTCATCAGAGATTCCCTGAGAAACCAGGTCCACGATCGTCCTGAGGTCGCTTCTAAGGAGGGAGTAATGTCAGGACTCTGAACATTTTTTACCTTTTGTGCATTACTGCCCTTTTCCAAGATGGTGTCTTTGGTCTCATGTGCATTGTGTCTTCCTGCTATAAAACTCCACCCCAGCCTTCAGTCTGTGCTAGAGTATTCTGCCTTGCATCCAGCTCCTGACCTCTGATTACTCCCTGGCTATATACCTGGTCCTGTGAACCTGTGTGGTTATCCTGCTACTCTTCTCTGAGTTCCTGCTGCATACACCAGTTCCAGTAATCCTCCTTCATCTGCTGCTCGTGTTTACTTCCATCTGCATTTGCTGGACATGTAAGCTGTTTCTGCTCTGCAAGAACCTGAGACTATTAACCAGGCGTCCCTGGTTGAGCTAAGATATGATTTGAACTGCCTTATAAGCTTATCTATCTGTGTTTGGACTAAGACAAGGATTTATTAGTGTCAAGTATCCTCAAGAATAATTGTGCTTCATAGACTTTCTGCTTGATTGCATTTTCCTCTGAAGTTTCCTAAAGACTGCTAAGCTGCGTTTTATATTTACACCAAGTGTTGTGGACTTGAGTTTCTCTCTGCACCTGTTTGAATCACCGTGTGATAATATAGACTTTACCACTTATAAAACTGTGTCCTGTAGTTCTCTTGTTCCATGCAAAGAGTCTCCTGAGTTATCCCCTATAATTATTACACCTGAGTTTTCTACAATGCCACTCCCACATCAACTATTGACACGGTTGCCCCTCTCGTTCATGGCAGAGTGCGACATATCAATAGACAACCGTGGCAAAATAACATCACTAAAAAGCTCCGGCAAGTGTCCAGGGTTGCAGAGTGGCGTTGGAAGAAAACAAATTAGCAAGATGATTTCACTGCATTCAAACAGGCAACACTCGCTTTCAAATGTGCCCTCACCTCTGCTAAACAGACCTACTTCACAACCCTTGTATCCTCCCTATCTTTCAACCCCGAACATAGTAACATAGTAACATAGTTATTAAGGTTGAAGGAAGACTTTAAGTCCATCTAGTTCAACCCATAGCCTAACCTAACATGCCCTAACATGTTGATCCAGAGAAAGGCAAAAAAAAACCATGTGGCAAAGAGTAAGCTCCACATTGGGGAAAAAAAATTCCTGCCTGACTCCACATACGGCAATCAGACTAGTTCCCTGGATCAACACCCTATCAAGGAATCTAGTATATATAACCTGTAACATTATACTTTTCAAGAAAGGCATCCAGTCCCCTCTTAAATTTAAGTATGAATCACTCATTACAACATCATATGGCAGAGAGTTCCATAGTCTCACTTCTCTTACAGTAAAGAACCCGCGTCTGTTATTATGCTTAAACCTTCTTTCCTCCAGACGTAGAGGATGCCCCCTTGTCCCTGTCTCAGTTCTATGATTAAAAAGATCATCAGAAAGGTCTTTGTACTGTCCCCCCATATATTTATACATTAAAATAAGATCACTCCTTAGCCTTCGTTTTTCCAAACTAAATAGTTCCTAGTGTAATAATCTATCTTGGTATAGCAGACCCCCCAGTCCTCTAATAACCTTGGTCGCTCTTCTCTGCACCCACTCTATTTCAGCTATGTCTTTCTTATACACCGGAGACCAGAACTGTACACAGTATTCTAAGTGTGGTCGAACTAGTAGCTTGAATAGAGGTAATATTATGTTCTTCTCATGAGCATCTATGCCTCTTTTAATGCATCCCATTATTTTATTTGCCTTTGTAGCAGCTGCCTGACACTGGCCACTAAATGTGAGTTTGTCATCCACCCATACTCCCAGGTCTTTTTCATTGACTGTTTTGCCCAGAGTTTTAGAATTAAGCACATAGTTATACATCTTATTACTTCTACCCAAGTGCATGACCTAACATTTATCCCCATTAAAGCTCATTTGCCATTTATCAGCTCAGGCTTCTAGTTTACATAAATCATCCTGTAATATAAAATTGTCCTCCTCTGTATTGATTACCCTGCAGAGTTTAGTGTCATCTGCAAATATCGAAATGCTCTCTGTATGCCCCCTACAAGGTCATTAATAAATATGTTAAAAAGAAGAGGGCCCAATACTGACCCCTGTGGTACCCCACTGCTAACCGCGACCCAGTCCGAGTGTGCTCCATTAATAACCACCCTTTGTTTCCTATCCCTGAGCCAGCTCTTAACCCACTTACACATATTTTCCCCTATCCCCATTATTCTCATTTTATGTATCAACCTTTTGTGTGGCACTGTATCAAAAGCTTTTGAAAAGTCCATATACACTACTTCCACTGGGTTCCCTTGGTCCAGTCCGGAACCTTCCTCTTCATAGAAATTGATCAGATTAGTCTGACAGGAACGGTCCCTAGTAAACCCATGTTGATATTGGGTCATAAGGCTATTCCTCTTCAGATACTCCAGCATAGCATCCCGTAGAATGCCCTCCAGGATTTTACCCACACTAGAGGTTAAGCTTACTGGCCTATAATTTCCGAGTTCAGTTTTTGTCCCCTTTTTGAATATTGGCACCACATTTGCTATATGCCAGTCCTGTGGTACAGACCCTGTTATTATGGAGTCTTTAAAGATTAAAAATAATGGTTTATCAATGACTGTACTTAATTCCTGCAGTACTCGGGGGTGTATCCTGTTATGGACCTGGTGGTTAGGAGCACCCGGAATGACCTGATGAGTAAACTCAAAATCAGAACTAGCTCTGGGAAGTGGGAACTCTGCTGACCGCAAACCCTACTCCTATCACACACACTAGAAATAGCCGTGGAGCGTACCTAACTCTCCCTAGACACCTCTTCACAGCCTAAGAGCTAACTACCCCTAAAGATAGAAATAGAAGCCTAACCTTGCCTCAGAGAAATTCCCCAAAGGTAAAGGCAGCCCCCCACATATATTAACTGTGAGTTAAGAGGAAAGTCACAAACACAGGAATGAAACAGGTTTTAGCAAAGGAGGCCAGACTTCACTAAATAGTCAGAGGATAGAAAAGGGAACTATGCGGTCAGCACAAAAGACTACAAAAAAAAACACGCAGAGTAAGCAAAAAGACTCCCCACACCGACTCACGGGTGCCACTCTGCACCCCCAGAGCTTCCAGCTAGCAAGGGAATATCATGATAGCAAGCTGGACTAGAAATTAGCAGTACTAAGAAATATATTCAGGAAGCAGTAACAACAAATGAACTAGCAAAGACTTAGCTTCTGCTGGAGTAGACAGGTCCTCAGAGAAGTCCAAGAGAGATCTGAACCAATACTGAAACATTGACAGCTGGCATGAAGTAACGATCTGAGTGGAGTTAAATAGGGAAGCCAGCATAGCAATAAACGAGAGCAGCTGACAAAGCCAACCTCAGTGACCAGCAGTTCCGCTCAAAGCCACCAGAGGGAGTCTAAGAGCAGAACTAACCAAAGTACCATTCATGACCACAGGAGGGAGTCCGAGAACAGAATTCACAACAGTACCCCCCCTTGAGGAGGGGTCACCGAACCCTCACCAGGGCCCCCAGGCCGATCAGGACGAGCCAAATGAAAAGCACGAACTAAATCGGCAGCGTGGACATCGGAGGCAACAACCCAGGAATTATCCTCCTGACCATAGCCCTTCCACTTAACCAGGTACTGAAGCTTCCGTCTCGAAATACGAGAATCCAAAATTTTTTCCACCACATACTCCAACTCCCCCTCAACCAACACCGGAGCAGGAGGATCAACGGAGGGAACCATAGGCGCCACGTACCACCGCAACAACGACCTATGGAACACATTATGGATGGCAAAAGAAGCTGGAAGGACCAAACGAAATGACACAGGGTTGAGAATTTCAGAAATCTTATCAGGACCAATGAAACGAGGCTTAAACTTAGGAGAAGAAACCTTCATAGGAACATAACGAGAAGACAACCAAACAAATCCCCAACACGAAATCGGGGACCAACACAACGACGGCGGTTAGCGAAACGTTGAGCCTTCTCCTGGGACAACGTCAGATTGTCCACTATGTGAGTCCAAATTTGCTGCAACCTGTCCACCACGGAATCCACCTCAGGACAGTCAGAAGGCTCAACCTGCCCTGAAGAAAAACGATAATGAAAACCAGAATTGCAAAAAAAAGGCGAAACCAAAGTAGCCGAACTAGCCCGATTATTAAGGGCGAACTCAGCCAATGGCAAGAAGGTCACCCAATCATCCTGATCAGCAGAAACAAAGCATCTCAGATAGGTCTCCAAAGTCTGGTTGGTTCGTTCGGTTTGGCCATTTGTTTGAGGATGGAAAGCCGAAGAAAAAGACAAATCAATGCCTATCTTAGCACAAAAGGACCGCCAAAACCTAGAGACAAACTGGGAACCTCTGTCCGACACAATGTTCTCCGGAATGCCATGCAAACGAACCACATGTTGAAAAAATAATGGCACCAAATCAGAGGAGGAAGGTAATTTAGGCAAGGGTACCAAATGGACCATCTTAGAAAAGCGATCACAAACCACCCAGATGACAGACATCCTTTGAGAGACAGGAAGATCTGAAATAAAATCCATGGAAACATGCGTCCAAGGCCTTTTCGGGACTGGCAAGGGCAAAAGCAACCCACTGGCACGAGAACAGCAGGGCTTAGCCCGAGCACAAGTCCCACAGGACTGCACAAAAGAACACACATCCCGTGACAAGGAAGGCCACCAAAAGGACCTAGCCACCAAATCTCTGGTCCCAAAAATCCCAGGATGACCAGCCAACACTGAGCAATGAACCTCAGAAATAACTTTGCTAGTCCATCTATCAGGGACAAACAGTTTCTCCGCTGGACAACGGTCAGGTCTATCAGCCTGAAACTCCTGCAGCACCCGCCGCAAATCAGGGGAGATGGCAAACAGAATTACCCCCTCTTTGAGAATACCAGCCGGCTCAGGGACTCCCGGAGAATCAGGCACAAAACTCCTAGAAAGGGCATCCGCCTTCACATTCTTAGAACCTGGAAGGTATGAGACCACAAAATCGAAACGGGAGAAAAACAGCGACCATCGAGCCTGTCTAGGATTCAACCGCTTGGCAGACGCGAGATAAGTCAGATTTTTGTGATCCGTCAAGACCACCACGCGGTGCTTGGCTCCCTCAAGCCAATGTCGCCACTCCTCGAATGCCCACTTCATAGCTAGCAGCTCCCGATTGCCAACATCATAATTATGCTCAGCAGGCGAAAACTTTCTAGAAAAGAAGGCACATGGCTTCATCACAGAGCCATCAGAACTTCTTTGAGACAAAACAGCCCCTGCTCCAATCTCAGAAGCATCAACCTCGACCTGAAAAGGGAGCGAAACATCTGGCTGACGCAACACAGGGGCCGAAGAAAAACGACGTTTCAGCTCCTGAAAAGCCTCAACGGCTGCAGAGGACCAATTCACCACATCTGCACCTTTCTTTGTCAAATCAGTCAAAGGTTTAACCACAGTAGAAAAATTAGTGATGAAGCGACGGTAAAAATTAGCAAAGCCCAGGAATTTCTGGAGGCTCTTCACAGATGTAGGTTGAGTCCAATCATAAATGGCCTGAACTTTAACAGGGTCCATCTCGATAGTAGAAGGGGAAAAAATGAAGCCCAAAAAGGAAACCTTCTGAACTCCGAACAGACATTTAGACCCCTTCACAAACAAGGAATTAGCACGAAGGACCTGGAATACCATTCTGACCTGTTTCACATGAGACTCCCAATCATCCGAAAAGACCAAAATATCATCCAAATATACAATCATGAATCTATCTAGATACTTTCGGAAGATATCATGCATAAAGGACTGAAACACAGATGGAGCATTTGAAAGCCCGAATGGCATTACCAGGTACTCAAAATGGCCCTCAGGCGTATTAAATGCTGTTTTCCATTCATCGCCCTGTTTAATACGCACAAGGTTATACGCCCCTCGAAGATCTATCTTGGTGAACCAACTAGCCCCCTTAATCCGAGCAAACAAATCAGACAGCAGAGGCAAAGGGTACTGAAATTTGACCGTGATTTTATTGAGAAGGCGGTAATCTATACAGGGTCTCAGAGAACCATCCTTCTTGGCCACAAAAAAGAACCCTGCTCCCAACGGTGATGAAGACGGGCGAATATGCCCTTTCTCCAAGGACTCCTTTATATAACTCCGCATAGCGGCGTGCTCTGGCACAGATAAATTGAAAAGTCGGCCCTTAGGAAACTTACTACCAGGAATCAAATTTATAGCACAATCACAATCCCTATGAGGGGGTAGGACACTGGATTTGGGCTCATCAAATACATCCTGGTAATCCGACAGAAACTCAGGGACTTCAGAAGGAGTGGAAGCAGAAATTGACACCAACTGAACATCGCCATGTACCCCTTGACAACCCCAACTAGACACAGACATTGATTTCCAATCCAATACTGGATTATGAACCTGTAGCCATGGCAAACCCAACACGACCACATCATGCAAATTACGCAACACCAAAAAGCGAATATGTTCCTGATGTGCAGGAGCCATGCACATGGTCAACTGAGTCCAGTACTGAGGTTTATTCTTGGCCAACGGCGTGGCATCAATTCCCCTTAATGGAATAGGATACTGCAAAGGCTCCAAGAAAAAAACCACAGCACCTGGCAAACTCCAAGTCCATCAAATTCAGGGCAGCGCCTGAATCCACAAATGCCATAACCGAGTAGGATGACAAAGAGCAAATCAGAGTAACAGACAAAAGAAATTTAGGCTGTACAGTACCAATGGTGACAGACCTAGCGAACCGCTTAGTGCGCTTAGGACAATCAGAGATAGCATGAGTGGGGTCACCACAGTAAAAACACAGCCTATTCTGACGTCTGTGTTCTTGCCGTTCAGTTCTGGTCAAAGTTCTATCACATTGCATAAGCTCAGGCCTCTGCTCAGAGGACACCGCCAAATGGTGCACAATTTTGCGCTCACGCAAACGCCGATCAATTTGGATGGCCAAGGACATTGAGTCATTCAGACCAGCAGGCGTGTGGAATCCCACCATAACATCCTTAAGGGCTTCAGAAAGACCCTTTCTAAAAATTGCTGCCAGGGCACACTCATTCTATTGAGTAAGCACAGACCATTTTCTAAACTTCTGACAATATATCTCCGCTTCATCCTGACCCTGACACAAAGCTAGCAAGATTTTCTCTGCCTGATCCACTGAATTCGGTTCGTCATAAAGCAATCCAAGCGCCACAAAAAACGCATCTACATTAAGCAATGCAGGATCTCCTGGCGCAAGGGAGAATGCCCAGTCTTGAGGGTCGCCACGCAACAAAGAAATAATAATTTTTACTTGCTGAATGGGGTCACCAGAGGAGCGGGGTTTCAAAGCAAGAAACAGTTTACAATTATTTTTGAAATTCAGAAACTTAGATCTATCCCCAGAAAACAAATCAGGAATTGGAATTCTAGGCTCTAACATTGGATTCTGAACTACATAATCTTGAATGCTTTGTACCCTTGCAGTGAGATGATCCACACAAGAGGACAGACCTTGAATATCCATATCTACACCTGAGTCTTGAACCACCCAGAGGTTAAGGGGAAAAGAGAGACAAAACACACTGCAAAGAAAAAAAAATGGGTTCAGAACTTCTCTTATCCCTCTTTTGAGATGCATTAACACTTTATGGCCAGCTGTACTGTTATGGACCTGGTGGTTAGGAGCACCCGGAATGACCTGATGAGTAAACTCAAAATCAGAACTAGCTCTGGGAAGTGGGAACTCTGCTGACCGCAAACCCTACTCCTATCACACACTAGAAATAGCCGTGGAGCGTACCTAACTCTCCCTGGATGCCTCTTCACAGCCTGAGAGCTAACTACCCCTAAAGATAGAAATAGAAGCCTAACCTTGCCTCAGAGAAATTCCCCAAAGGTAAAGGCAGCCCCCCACATATATTGACTGTGAGTTAAGAGGAAAGTCACAAACACAGGAATGAAACAGGTTTTAGCAAAGGAGGCCAGACTTCACTAAATAGTCAGAGGATAGAAAAGGGAACTATGCAGTCAGCACAAAAGACTACAAAAAAACCACGCAGAGTAAGCAAAAAGACTCCCCACACCGACTAACGGTGTGGAGGTGCCACTCTGCACCCCCAGAGCTTCCAGCTAGCAAGGGAATATCATGATAGCAAGCTGGACTAGAAATTAGCAGTACTAAGAAATATATTCAGGAAGCAGTAACAACAAATGAACTAGCAAAGACTTAGCTTCTGCTGGAGTAGACAGGTCCTCAGAGAAGTCCAAGAGAGATCTGAACCAATACTGAAACATTGACAGCTGGCATGAAGTAACGATCTGAGTGGAGTTAAATAGGGAAGCCAGCATAGCAATAAACGAGAGCAGCTGACAAAGCCAACCTCAGTGACCAGCAGTTCCGCTCAAAGCCACCAGAGGGAGTCCAAGAGCAGAACTAACCAAAGTACCATTCATGACCACAGGAGGGAGTCCGAGAACGGAATTCACAACAGTATCCCATCCGGACCCGGAGATTTGTCAGTTTTAGTGATTTTTAGACACCGCCGTACTTCCTGCTGGATCATACTGTCTGCCATGGAATTTTCTTGTGTATATACTGATGAAAAAAGTCATTTAGCATATTGGCTTTTTCCCCATCCTCATCCACCATTTCACCCAGACTATTTTTAAGTTGGCCAACACTATCATTTTTTAGTTTGCTACTATTTACATAGTTAAAGAATATTTTGGGATTTATTTTTACTCTCTCTGGCAATGAGTCTCTCTGTCTCAATCTTTGCTGCCTTGATTTGCTTTTTACAGAATTTATTTAATTTTCTGTATTTATTTAATGCCTCATCACTACCTACTTCTTTAATTCTCTAAATGCTTTCTTTTTGTCACTTATTGCGCCCCTTACAGCTCTATTTAGCCATATTGGTTTCCTCCTATTTCTAGTATGTTTATTCCCATAAGGTATATACTGTGCACAGGTCCTATCCAGGATGCTAATAAATGTCTCCCATTTTCTTTGTGTATTTTTATGTCTAAGGATATTGTCCCAGTTAATTGCACCAAGATCATATCTCATCCGTTGGAAATTTGCCCTCCTGAAGTTTAGTGTCTTTGTAACCCCTCTACTACCCATCTTATTAAAGGATACTTTAAAACTTATTATTTTGTGATCACTATTCCCCAAGTGACCCCCAACCCTTATATTTGCTATGCGGTCTGGCCTGTTTGTTAATATTAGGTCTATCAGTGCCCCCCTTCTTGTTGGGTCCTGAACCAGTTGTGAAAGGTAATTGTCTCTCATACTGTAGTTGTCAAAAACCTATTACCTTTGCTGGAACTGCAGGTTTCCGTTCCCCAATCTATTTCAGGGTAGTTGAAGTCCCCCATAATAATGACTTCTCCTTGAGTAGCAGCGTCATCTATTTGCTTTATGAGGATATTCTCCGTTGCTTCTATTATTTTTGGAGACTTATAACAAACCCCTATCAGTAATTTATTAATTTTTCCCCCTCCCCTTATCTCCACCCACAGGGACTCTACGTTATCATTAGATTCATCTATATTATCACGCAGGATGGGTTTTAAGGATGATTTTACATATAGACACACCCCTCCCCCTCGCTTATCCATTCGGTCATTTCTGAACAGACTATACCCCTGCAAGTTAACAGCCCAGTCATGGCTCTCATCCAGCCATTTTTCAGATATCCCCACCATGTCATAATTATGCTTCAACAACATTAATTCTAACTCATCCATTTTGTTGGCGAGGCTTCTGGCATTAGTATACATACACTTCATGTATCTCTCTGTTCCTCTATTCTTTCTTAAACTACTAATTGTTCTAACCCCACCCCCCATGTCACCGCCACCCAAAACTTCCTTATTTGTGCCCAGGTCTCTATCTGCACTATCTTCCCCTCCTATAAAATGAATACCCTCCCCCCAATCCCTAATTTAAACACTCCTCCAACCTTCTAGCCATTTTCTCTCCCAGCACAGCTGCACCTTCCCCATTGAGGTGCAGCCCGTCCCTAGCGTAGAACCTGTGGCCAACTGAGAAGTCGGCCCAGTTCTGCAGGAGCCCAAACCCCTCCTTCCTACACCAATTCTTTAGCCACTTGTTAACCTCCCTAATCTCCCGTTGCCTCTCTGGCGTGGCACATGGTACAGGCAGTATTTCGGAAAATACCATGTTGGAGGTCCTTGCTTTCAGCTTGCAGCCTAATTCCCTGAAATCATCTTTAAGGACCTTCCACCTACCTCTAACTTTGTCATTTGTGCCAATGTGGACCATGACCGCTGGGTTCTCACCAGCCCCTCCCAGTAATCTTTCCACCCGATCAGCGATGTGTCGGACTCGAGCGCCAGGTAGGCAGCACACCGTTCGGCGATCCCTGTCTTTGTGACAGATTGCCCTATCTGTTCCCCTAATAATTGAATCCCCCACTACCAGCACCTGTCTGGCCTGCCCTGCTCTCCTATTTCCCACATTACTGTAGAAGTCACTTCTCTGGCTTTCAGAGGACATGCCTGGCTGCAGCAGTGCTACCCCTGTACTGGCACCCCCTCATCTGCCAACTTAGCAAACTTATTGGGGTGTGCCAGATCAGGACTAGCCTTTCTGGCATTCTTCCCTCTACTCGGCCTTCTAACTGTCACCCAGCTTGCTGCCTCACTGTCCTGCAGCTCCATCCTACCATGCCCCCCCTCATCTATCCCATTGAGCGTCTGCTCAGTGAGCAGAAGACTCCTTTCCAAATTGTCAATGGATCTCAGTGTTTCCAGCTGCACATTTAGATTCAGAATCTGGGCTTCCAAATGCACAATGTGCTCACATCTCGCACAGTAGTATGCACCCTCGACCGGCTGCTCAAGGATTGCATACATGTGGCAAGATGTGCACTGGATGGCATTAACAATAGTGGAGCACATTTCCTAATGGGGATTGCACGAGACAGAAAATGTAAATAAAAAATAAATGCAAAGTATCAATAAAATACATAGACAGCAATTCAGTAATTCCTCCTTTGGAAACTCCCTGAATCCAAAGTCACTGAATCTCAAGTCACACACTTACTGCCGTTCGCACTTACGCTCAGGTCACACTCAGCTCGTTCACACTCGCTAAGCTAAATATTTAAAGAGATTTTTTTTTCTTTTTCCCCTCAGCAGCAAGCCATCTTGCTGTTCAATGCACTTCCAAACAGTTATTCAAAACTTTTAACTCCCTCCTCCCCCACCTCTGCCCCCTCCAACCTCCCACATCTCTGCTGAGGACTTTGCCATACACTTCAAAAATAAGATCGATCAAACAAGGGAAGTCTTTATTGCGTTGAAAAACTGCATCCGCTGCCCCCGTTGTGCTACTTAACACACTGTCCGTCGGTACGTCGGGCTGACGGTTTGCGATGGCCCGTACCGACGGACTAGTGTGAAAGTAGCCTAACCCTTGATTTTGCCCTGTCCTTCAAACCGCACATCCAAGCTTTTTCCACTTTTTGTTGCCTCCAGCTCAAAAATATCTCCAGAATCCGTCCTTTCCTCAACCCTCAATCTGCTAAAATGTTTGTGCATGCCCTCATCATCTCCCGCCTCGACTACTGCAACATCCTTTTCTGTGGCCTCCCTGTTAACACTCTCCCACCTTTCCAGTCCATCCTTAACTCTGCTGTTCGACTAACTCATCACTCTCCTCGCTACTCTACTGCTTCTCCCCTCTGCAAATCTCTTCACTGGCTCACATTCCCTCAACGTATCCAGTTCAAATTACTAATAATGACCTACAAAGCCATCCACAACCTGTCTCCTCCATATATCTCTGACCTAATCTGATATCTTCCCTCACGTAATCTCCGGTCCTCTTAAGACCTCCTTCTCTCCACAACACTTATTCAGTCTTCACCTAATCGCCTCCAAGACTTCTCCCGAATATCCCCCATCCTCTGGAATTCTTTGGCCCAACACGTCTGACTATCAACCATATTCGGATCCTTCAGATGGAACCTGAAAACCCACCTCTTCAAGAAAGCCTACACCTTGCAATGACCCCGCTGCTTCCTTCCCACCACCAGAGCTACCGCCTCACCAACATCGGAGCTGCCGCAATCCCCCAACCCATTGTTAACTTCCCCTCCATCCTGTAGAATGTAAGCCCGCAAGGGAAGGGTCCTCGCCCCTCTGTATTAGTCTATCATTATTAGTTTGCTATATAATCAATGGTGCTATATAAATAATAATAATATTGATTATGTTGCTATTTGCAACTGCTTTTTCAGGTTTGCATTGCTCTGGGAAGGACTTGATAAGTTTTGCAAAGAAACACTCACAGTAATAAGTTGTTCCGAACATGGATGCATATTCTCTGTATATCTCCTCAAAGTGGGAAATTCATAACTGCTCACCTAACATTTATAGAACTCAAGCAGTGAAAGTATTCATCACATAAGGGACACTGAGACTGCTGAATACATCATATAGGATGCACAAAGATTGCTGTATACATCACAAAGAAAACACCAAAACTCTGCAGTGTACATCACATAGGATACACAGAGACTGCTCTATATACAATAAAGAATCATAGAATGTTAGAGTTGGACAGAACCTCCAGGGTCATCATGTCCAACCCTCTGCTCAATGCAAGATTCACTAAATCATCTCAGACAGATATCTATCCAGCCTCTGTTTGAAGACTTCCATTGAAGGAGAACTCACAACCTGTTGTGGCAGCCTGTTTATCACCCTCATTGTCAAAAAGTATTTTCTAATATCTAATCTGTATCTTCTCCATTTCAGTTTCATTCCATTGCTTCTCATGTTTCCATGTGCAAATGAAAATAATGAAGATCCCTCTATGTTGTGACATCCCTTGAGATATTTGTAGACAGCTATTACGTCTCCTTTTAATAAAACAAGCCCAAGATGAAAGAAAACAGTAAAAAATTCCTCCACATACTCACAACCACAGTGGGGGAGTCTACCAGGAGGACATGTTTAGTATAATAAGGACACTCCTAAAGCCAGTACAATAGAACAGAGAAAAATGGAGTTCATGTCCAGAAAATTTACATAAATATTTTATTATGTTACAAAAAATACCCAATAGGTTTACCAACAATATATGAACAATACATAGAAGTAAAAAATCAAGACAATTAGAGATGTAGGGTAGCACAGACAAAAAAACGGTGCAAAGCTCGGTCTGATGCCAATTACCTAGGAATCAACTGCATCGTGCAGAAAATAACACAGGTCTAAATATGGGGGGCATATAAAGCGATATGTACCAGTATCATGAGCCCTGTACACAGACTCATATCTCGCTTGTTAAGCCATAAATCCCCACCCCGGACTCTTACCCATGTGCTGGCACCAGGACCGGACCAGACGACCGGACCGGCGGTCGCCTCCTGACGAAGCAAGCCGACGCGAAACGTGCGTTGGGGCAACGGTGTGGTCCAGTCCTGGTGCCAGCACATGGGTAACGCTTTATATGCCCCCCGTATCTAGACCTGTGTTATTTTCTGCACAATGCAGTTGATTCCTAGGTAATTGGCATCAGACCGAGCTTTGCACCGTTTTTTTGTCTGTGCTACCCTACATCTCTAATTGTCTTGATTTTTTACTTCTATGTATTGTTCATATATTGTTGGTAAACCTATTGGGTATTTTTTGTAACATAATACACCATTTATGTAAATTTTCTGGACATGAACTCCATTTTTCTCTGTTCTATTGTACGTCTCCTTTTAGCCTTATTTTTTTTGCAAGCTAAACATTCCCAGATCCTTTAACCATTCCTCATATATATATCATATAGGAGACACTGAGACTGTTGTATATACATCACATAGGAGACATTGAGACAGCTCTATACATCACATAGGAGACACAAAGATTTTGTGGTATACATCACATAGGATACATTGCAACTGCTGTATACTTCACATAGCATACACTGAGACTGCTGTATATTCTTTGTGCCAAATTTCTTAAGAGATTCTTTGTTATAAATTTTGCAGGTCTTTCGCAGTCCATGCATAGTAATTCAAATATTGGCCTTATATGTGCATTCACATTTCTAATATAATGTATGATAATTTCTTGCATATATTCCGAATAATAAAACTGTTGAACTATTAGCAAATCACTTAATAAGTATTGCCCATATGTTTTCATTGTTAAACTAATTTGCCTCAAAGTTGATACAATGTTATTAATCAAGCATGACAGGTTAAAGTCATGGATCTATTGGAATTTTAAAAGATCCTGATTACTTCAGTTACTGAGACTGCTGTATACATTACATAGGATACACTGCGGCTGCTGTATGCACATCACATAGGGTACAATAAGACTACTGTATATACATTACATAGGAGACACTGCAACAGCTGTATATACATCACATAGGATACACTGAAACTACTGTGACTGTTAGAAACATCATATAGGAAACACTGAGACTACTGTATCGCAAATTATCCAAAGTTGCGTGCACCACAGAAGTATTCAATAGTGAACACTGTACACTGTGTTCCAAATTATTATGCAAATAATATTTCCTCATATGTTCTCTAAATTACCTGTCTGAATTGCAGTCATTGTTATTTTCCAGTCAGCTACTATTCTAGTATAATTGCAATGTTTTGGAACAAACTGCCTATGAAAACAGTATCTTTTAAAAAAAAATAAACACTCAAAATGCATGTTCCAAATTATTATGCACAGCAGAGTTTTCAACCTTTTTTATTTTATTTTGAACAAAAAAATGGTCAATTGTGAAG
Source organism: Ranitomeya variabilis (assembly GCF_051348905.1). NCBI lineage: Eukaryota > Metazoa > Chordata > Amphibia > Anura > Dendrobatidae > Ranitomeya > Ranitomeya variabilis. The sequence goes on from NC_135236.1 coordinate 604,622,592, forward strand.
TTATAAGCATTATCAGCTTATTACAAAATGAAATCAAACAGTTTTCAAGTGAAAACTTTATTCTAGGTGATGTTACATTTGCACATAGGACCCCTTGTTCGAAAGAAGCTTCTGAACTCTCTCGTCCATTGAATTTGTCAGTTTTTGGATGGTTTCTGCTTCAATTGTTTTGCATGTGGACAGAATACCCTCCCAGAGCTGTTGCTTAGATGTGAACTGCCTCTCGCCATCATAGACACTCCTTTTGATGATGCCCCAGAGGTTCTCAATGGGGTTGAGGCCAGGGGAAGATGGTGGCCACACCATAAGTTTGTCCTCTTTTATGCCCATAGCAGCCAGAGATGCAGATGTGTTTTTTGCAGCATGAGACGGTGCATTATCATGCATGAAAATGATCTTGCTGCGAAAAGCATGATTCTTCCTCTTGAACCATGGCGGGAAGTGTTTTTAGAAACTCCACATAGATTATGGAGTTCATCTTTACCCCTTCAGGGATCATAAAGGGGCCGACAATCTCTCTCCCCATGATTCCAGCCCAAAACATTACTCCACCTCCTCCTTGTTGGCGCCTTAGCCGTGTTTTCATGGGGTGTCCATCAACCAGCCATCCTCCACTCCATCCATCTGGACATTGCACGGCACTCATCGGTGAACAAAACAGTTTGGAAGTCAGTCTTCATGTATCGTTTGGCCCACTGGAGCTGTTTCTGCTTGTGTGCAGTGGATAGAGGTGGTCGACAGGATGGCTTACGCACCTCTGAAGGACCCTGCATCTTGTTGTTCTGGGGACGTTGGAGGCACCAGCAGCTTCAAAAACTTGTCTGCTGCTATGACCAGGCATTTTTGCAGCTGCTCTTTTAACCTTACGCAATTGCCTGTTGGAAACGGTCCTCAATTTTTCCTTATCAGCACGCACACGTGTGTGCTGGGAATCAGCTACATACTTCTTGATTGTGCGATGATCACGATGAAGTGTCTTGGCAATGTTGATTGTAGTCATGCCTTGACCTAAATACTCCACAATTTGTTGCTTCTCAGCAGCCGACACATCCTTTTTCTTTCCCATTTTGGCCAAAAATGTAGGCTGCTTAATAGTGTGGAAGAGCCTTCTTTCTTTCTTTCAACTTTCTTTTTATTGTAAACGATGTAAATACAGGAAAGAAAAGGCAAGTTACACAGGATACAGTGTAAAAAAAAAGGGGGGAAAACATATGTAGGAGGAAGAGTTAATCCATTAAAATTATAAAAGCTATTGAACGATGCTTGAGGGCCCAACTTTAACTTTAGAATAATGAGCCAACTTGATAAGTCCAAAAGTAGGATATATTGATTTAAGATTAACTTTGAAAGTGTGTGTGTGTCAATACTTTAGAAACTGAGGAGAGTAGAGAAGACGAGAATGAGGAAAGTGAGAGGATGGGGAGGAGGGGATAAGGGAAAGAGGGAAGAAGATCCGGGGGTGGTAGTAATCCAGAGCAGAGAGAAGCTCCAGGGCGAGATGGAAAAACTCCAGGGCGAGCCATCACAAGTAGGGAGTTGCTTGGGAAAAGGTATAAATCGGTTAGTTTTCTGCGGCTATTGAGATATTTGATAAGAAGTCAGAGCTGGAACGGTACACAGACCACGGCTCCCAGATGTTCCGGAAGGAAGCGAGAGACTCCTGGGTGTTAGCTACTAATTCTGCTGTATAGTATAATAGGTCTATTTTGTCCAGGGTTTGTTTTTTTGTGGGGATGAGAGTAGATTTCCATAGGGTGGGGATTAAGTATTTCCCAGCCGCTATAATATTACCAGCTAGCTTGGACATTGACCGTTCTTTGGGCCAAAGGGGAAAATTAAGTAGCACAGATTGGGGATCTAAGGAAGGGACTCGGCCTAGTACTGAGAATATAATCTCTGCTACTAGTTGCCAGTAGCGCATAATTTTTGGACAAGACCACCAAATATGCAGGTAAGAACCCACATCGGTGCAGCATCTCCAGCACGTCTCGGGAGTGGATGGGTGCCACAGGTGTATCTGGGAAGGGGAGCGATACCATCTTGATAACACTTTCCAAGAGTTTTCTTGTAACTTCACACATTGGGAAGGACTGTGTGACTTATTATAAATGGAAGTAATTTGGTCTGGTGTGAATGATATATTAAGATCCCGTTCCCAAAGTCCTATAAATGCTCTCTTGGCAACAGCTTTTTCGGCAATCAGATCTTTATAAAGTTTTGATAGGACCTTTTTTGGTGGGTTATGTTGAGCGCAGAGTTGTTCAAAGTGTGTGATGGGGCGGAATAAATTAAGCTGATTTTTCCTTTTATAGCAATAATCCCTCAATATTTTATAGTGAAGAAAGGTGATGTTTAGTTGGGGGTTAGACGTCTGGAAATCTGGGAAGCTCATCATTGAGCCTTCAATAAAGAAAGCATCGATTGGTAGCGGTAGTCTAGGCATGTCCTTATGTGGTAATTTGGGGGGGATGGGTCCAGTGATGTCCTGTATTGTCAGAATTGGGGAGATTGGTGGAGTTAGTTTTAGAAACTCGGTTCTCCAAATTTTGAGTGTAGCTACAGTCAATTCATTAAAAAGAGGTTGGTTTAAATTAGAGTAATCATGTAATAATGCCATAGTTCTTAGGGAGATAGGGGCGAGGTGTTCCTCAATGGGTATCCATAGTTTTTCCGTGGGTCTTCTGATCCAGTCAACTACTCTAGAGAGCATAGCGGCTTTATAATATTGGAAGATATCAGGGACACCCATGCCTCCCTCAGATCTTGGTAAAGCTAGTGTGTTTATATTGATTCGAGGGCGTTTATTGCTCCAGATAAAATTGGTAAAAAAGGAGTTAATTTTGGCCAGATAATGTTTTGGGATGTAAATGGGGAGCATTTGGAAGAGGTATAAGAATTTAGGTAATATAATGCTTTTCAACAGATTTTTCCTGCCCATCCAAGATAGGAAGGGGGCTTTCCAGGAATTGACCGTGGAGGTGGCCTGTTTTAATAAAGGCATAACATTGAGTTCCAAGAGTTCTCCCATCGATCTTCCGATTTTGATACCCAGATTTGTTATGAATTTAGGAGGCCATTTGAAAGGGTAAAGTTTTTTCAGTCTATCAATTTCAGACTTGGAAACGTTAAGGCTCAATGCTTCTGACTTTGTGATGTTAATTTTATAATTAGACAGTTCCCCATAAAGCTCTAATGTACGGACGAGAGCAGGGATACCCCTCCCAGGATCCGACAACACCACCAAGAGGTAATCTGCAAACGCCGCGGATTTGTGATGGAGGCCACCCACTTGGATCCCTTTGATATCTACATTAAGTTGAATGTATTGGATGAGAGGCTCCATAGCCAACACATATAAAATCGGAGAGAGAGGGCATCCCTGCCTCGTACCATTTTTGATATAGAAGGAGTCTGATAGTAAATTATTAATTTTTAGCCGGGCTGAGGGGGTGGTATACATTTGGAAGATTGCGTCCACTAGCTGTGGGGGAATGTGAAAAGCGAGAAGGGTTTCACGTAGGAATATCCAGTCCACCCTGTCAAAAGCCTTTTCGGCGTCCGTCCCCAGTAAGACAAGAGGAGTTCCATGAATTTTTGCGTGTTGAATCAGATGAAGAATTCTGGAAGTATTGTCCCTCCCCTCCCGGCCTGCCACAAAGCCTGTTTGGTTGAGTGAGATGAGTTGTGGAAGTAGTTCAGCTAGTCTCCTTGCAATAAGGCTTGCATACATTTTTAGGTCTACATTAAGCAGGGAAATAGGTCTGTAGCTTCCACAACTTTCTGGGTCTTTCCCCTCTTTATGAAGAAGGGAAATGTGGGCTTCTAGTGATTGGGAGGGGAAAGGTTTTCCACCTAAAACTGCATTACACATATTTACTAGATGGGGACCCAAAATGTCAAAGAAAGATTTGTAATATATTTTTGGCAGACCGTCTGGGCCTGGGGATTTCCCTTTTGCCCTTCCAGACAGGGTGGACTGGAGTTCAGAAAGATTGAAAGGTCTAGTTAGGCATTCTTGTTGGAGAGTAGAAAGTTGGGGGAGGTGTAAGGAGGATAAAAAAGCTTGGGTTTTGGATTGTTTTCGGTTTTTGTCTTCTGTTGAATCATTTTGACGAAGTTGATATAGATCCTTATAAAAGGTCAAGAAGGCCTCAGTGATCTTGCTATATTGTTGCGTAGTTTGACCATCAGTAGATTTAATTTTATGTATAAAAGTTCGGGTTTGGCGCTTTTTGATCAGGGAGATCATGAGTTTGGAGGCTTTATCTCCATGAGCAAAAATTTTGTTCTTCCAGGATAGGTAATATTTGGAAGTGCGAATATTTAGTAGGTCTTTTAGAGATTGGTGTTTTTTTTGTGAGTTGGGAAAGTACGTCACCTGATAGTTCTTTCTTATGGCAAGCGTCCAAGGCCACAATATCTCTATATAAAGCAAGGGTTTCTGCTTTTTTCTGTTTATTTAAGAATGAGGCAATTGAGATGAATACTCCGCGAATCGTGGCCTTATGGGCCTCCCACAGTAATGGTGGATCAATGTCAGGGGTAGTATTTAGTTTGAAATATTCTTGAAGTGACTCACGGATACGGTTTTTGGTGTCTTCTCGTTGTAGTAACGATTCATTAAGCCTCCATGTCCTAGAGTTAGAGTATGGTTTGTGGAATTCAAGAATGATCAAAACTACAGAGTGATCAGAGTGGATAGCGGGAATTATATTCGTGTTTATAGTAGAATGGAGGAGGGATCTAGAGATTAAGATGTAATCCAGGCGGTGGTAGGAGTTGTGAGGGTGCGAGTAAAAGGTATAATCAGTATCCGTTGGGTGTAAGTAGTGGCAAGCATCAACCAGTTCGAGGGAATGTATAAGTGATTTGAGACGGGCCAGGTCTTTTAATGAGATGGAGCTTTTCTTAGTTGAAGTATCTAGGGTGGGATCTAATGCTACATTGAGGTCACCTCCCAGAATCATCGCGCCCTCCTGGAATGATCGTAATTTGGTTAAGGTTTTGCGTATCCATTTCAGATGATGTTTATTGGGGGTGTATATGTTACCTATAGTGACCATATTGCCAGCTATAAGGCCTTTGATAAAAATATATCGGCCTTCAGGGTCTGATAGGCATTCTACAAGAAGGAAAAGAATATCTCTAGCAAATGCTATTGAGACTCCTCTTGATCCCCTTTGGGGAGACGTAGCATGGTACCACCTGTCGAAAAAGCATTTTTCAAATGAAGGGGTTTTATCTTTTGTAAAATGGGTCTCTTGTAAGAGTAGGATGTCGTATTTAGATTTTTTGAAGGAATTTAAGGTTTGCGACCTGGGAATTGGGGAGTTCAATCCATGTACGTTGTGTGATATAACTTGAAAAAACTTACGGTTCACCGCCATAGTGTGTGTAGTATAGAACAGGTAAGCGGAGGGATGGCTCGTCCCACGGATCAGGAAGATAAGAGGGAAGTCTAGGAGTGGGGATGGATGGGAAAGAGAAATAGTTAGAATTATGGGAGCATGAGGAAACAAAGTACACATAACATAGTACATAGAAGGAAGTAACATTAAGCGTTATGAAACCATTCATATTTTAGGTAGTTTAGAAAGGGGAGACGGAGAAGGAGGTCAGAGAAGGGAGTCAAATATAACAACAAAATTTTGGAGTTTGGATACTCCAAAGGTTGCAACAAGAGCATTACATAACTACAAATCTTTACCAGTTGAGGGAAACAACCAAGAAATCAATGAGCTCGATAAACTCAGGAGCATGAGAAAACTTATACAAAACATATATGAAAGAGCAAGGAGATAGCAAGAAATTCTGCTTTTTTTGGGTTATTCTTCTCCTAGCCCTTGGGCTCACTCAGTCTGGGTCATGGTCTCGGTCTCTTGGTGATGTGTTCTTGGAGGAACGACGCCTTGAACGAGCGGATCTCGAAGCCGAGGAGTCTTGCCAATGTGGAGGCACACGTAGAGGTTTCAATCTGTGGGTTTCATGTACAGTCTCTAAGGTAGGCAGTTGATCGAGTTGGATCTCCAGATCCTTGCAAACATTTTTAATATCAGCCGTAGATTTGATCACGAATCTCCGTTCTTTAGCCAATATAGAAATACCAAAAGGGAACAGCCAGCGGTATGGGTAGTGCCTCTGCTGAAGAACAGAAGTGAGGGGTCTCAGGAGACGTCTCTTGTAAAGGATGGAGGCAGAGAGGTCCTGAAAGATTTGTATTGGAGTCCCTCCATGAGTGATGGAATCCGCCTCTCGGGCTCTCTTTAGTAACAGGTCTTTGGTTCTGAAATCAAGAAAGCGGCATAGGATATCTCGCGGGGCTTCATCAGGTTTCGGTTTTGGTCTCAGAGCTCTATGAACTCTTACTAGATCTATCTCAAGAGGGTCCGACGGGTTGAGAATAGAGCGAAAGATTTCAATGGCGGTGGGGATCAGTGCCTCTGGGAGGATCGACTCTGGAATTCCTTTTAGTCTAAGATTATTTCTCCTCTCCCTATTTTCGTGATCTTCTAGAATATTATAGATTTGATTCATGTGTTCTTCCTGTTGTATATGACAGTTCAGGGAGGAATTAGTGCTTTGGATTAATTCTGATTGGGAAGTCTCTACTGCTTCTATTCTATGGCCCAATTGGTTAAGATCTTGTTTAATAGTTGAGAGATCTTTGCCTATAGGGTCCAATGCTTTGCTTAGGATTCTTCTGATAAAGGATCTGGTGACCCGATCATCACCACCCTGATCGTCTGTATCTCCATCACTTTCTCGTTCAGATTCTGTATGGGTCTCCATGTCTCTGTCTTGCGATTGGAGAGGTTTGGTGATGATGGCTGAATTATTTCGTTTTTTTAAGAATTTTTCTATATCTGCTTGAGAAGAAGAGCTAATGGATTTAGAGCTCGACCTTGTTGATTTTTGTGCGGATTTGACTATTGTAGGTAAAGTTGTTGCAAGTCAAAGGTAGTTGAAAACTCCCAAATCTCCTCCGACTCTTTTTAATGGTAGTTACATCTTACGTTGTACGAGTAGGAGTAAGAGGATAAGGAATTATAGTAAAGCCCCAATGGGGGGAGGGATCCCTTAAAGGATTGTTAGAACAGTGTGTTGTGGTGGGGTTTTTAGTAAGCTAAATAGCACAGTCTCAAATGATATGATGGACCGGTTCTACTGTTAGTAGATGGGATATGATATGCCTCAGTGGTCACAGGAATGGAGGCTAGTCTGGAGGGAAGAACCGGATAGTTAGGGTAGGTGAGCAGAGGATTTAGAGCGAGTAAGTCTCACTACTGCCCCCAGACCGACTTCTTGCAGCAGGGATATCTCCCCAGAAATATGGATGGCTTCGGGTGTCAGACAGCAGCAGCCCCAATGTTCCACAGCCGGCTCTCCTCAACACCCAGGACCGGATAATGTCTGCAGGTACTAGCCAGGGCCCAGCCTCCAATCTCCCTGTGGACGGTGACCCACCTCAGAGCTCCAGGTGCTCGCTTGATGTTCACCACCGTCGGCTCTTCAGCGGCAGCTGCGGCGCCGCGGCAGGCGCCAGAGGCGCGGCAGAACCCCGGGTGACGAGGTGGAGGGGCCACCAGCCGGCGGGTAAGCGTCGCCGGCGGCAGGAGGGGGGCCAACCAGCCGACACACGCCCCGTCACCAGACAACAGCCGCAGCAGGGGCAGCCGAGCAGGCACCTCTCCAGAGCCGGCTCTTTCACTCGTTGAGCCGTTAGGCACTCCCACTCCAGGTGCAGCTCCGCAGCTCAGCAGCGTGTCTCAGTGTCCCAAGATGGCCGCTTCGGTCAGCGTCCCCGGCGCCCCGCGGCCCCTCCTGGCCACACAGGCAGTCCCGGACAGGCAGGCTCCGACCGCCGCTAATGAAGACAGGTACGGAGCAGGGGACCAGGCCGGCCAGATCTCTCTAGGGGCCCCCGGGTGTTCAAACTTCTCACGACTGTGGTCCCAAGATGGCGGCCAGCGTTCCCGCCGTCTCCCTCACCGAGTGCTGTTCCTGGGATAGGGTATTGCAGCTGGGTGTTCTATTCAAAAAGACTTCTTTCCCGGTCCGGAGGTTCATCAGATTCTTTTGGGCTTGATAAAATGCCGTCTGAGAGGTCTGATTTATGATTAAGGCTGGGTGATAAGCGGGAGCTCTTCGGCCACACGTCTGCTCACCCGTTCAGTCAGGCCACGCCCCCGTGGAACAGCCTTCTTAAGTAGTCTTGCCTTTATTTGGACACACCTGCCAAACTAATTTGCACAGGTATCTGCAATTGCTTTCAGTGATATAAAGAGACCTGACACACATCACCATCAATGAGTTTAAATGACAAACAAAAAAAATTCTAACCTTATCACTTCTAAACTCTTTGTGCATCATAATTTGGAAGACAGTGTATACTTATGCGCACATGCTAATCACAGTAACCATCATCAGAGATCTTCCAGAGTGCCGGACCAGACGACCCACATGCTAGATCATAATGTTAGGTCATAGATTGAACATGATGGACATATGTATTCTTTCAATCTCATAACTTTGAATGGGAAGTAGGCGCAAAAATTTAAGCGGACACAATTTATGTATCATCTGATATTATAAGATCAGAGATTCAAATCTCTCTCTTCTAAAGACCACTCAAAAGAGGGTCATAGACCCCTGAACTGGAGTAATGAGAGTTCCTATCTCATGAATGCCTATTGTAAATAGATTTTTATAGCATTTCTGATGATTAACAATTGAATTCCTGTCTGAGACATAAATTTAATGACTCTATATATTTAATCTTCCACATTTAGGGTATGTGCACACGTCAGGATTTCTTGCAGAAATTTCCTGAAGAAAACCGGAAATTTTCTGCAAGAAATCCGCTTTTTTTTGCGTTTTTTTCACTTTTTTTTAGCATTTTGCAAGCGTAATTAGCTTGCAGAATGCTAAAGTTTTCCAAGCGATCTGTAACTGACTGACAGGTTGGTCACACTTGTCAAACATAGTGTTTGACAAGTGTGACCAACTTATTACTATAGACGCTGCCTATGCAGCATCAATAGTAAAAGATAGAATGTTTAAAAATAATAAAAAAATAAAAATCACAGATGTCATCGCAGGTCCTTCACACACACCATCTATAGGAACGGAAGCGGCAGCATGCACCGCTGACAGGCGGGAGGACTCCGGGGCCATCGAAGGTGAGTATATCACTATTTTTTATTTTAATTCTTTTTTTTTTACCAATTATACGGTGCCCAGTCCGTGCAGGAGAGTCTCCTCTCCTCCACCCTGGGTACCAACCACACATAATCTGCTTACTTCCCGCATGGTGGGCATAGCTACATGCGGAAAGTAAGCAGATCAATGCATTCCTAGGTGTGCGGAATCCCCGCAATTCCGCAAATTTAATGACCATGTTGCTTTTTTTCCGCGATGCGATTTTTTCGCGGAAAAAAATGCAACATTTGCACAAGAAATGCGGAATATACTGTAAATAATAGGAGGCATATGTAAGCATTTTTTTCGTGTTTTTTTGGCGTTTTTATAGCGAAAAAACGCGAAAAAAACGCGAAAAATACTGAACGTGTGCACATGGCCTTAGTGTGAGAGTTTTAAATAGCAGAGGATCTCGAAGGCAGAAGCTACAAGCTGTCCCTTTGTCCTACAGATTCACGATGAGATATGCTCCTTGTCTTATCGCCTCCTAATTTACATAACCTTTCTGAAATGGCTGTATCAATAACCATTATTATGACTCTTTTTTGTATTACTGAAAATTTACACATCAAAAAACTGCTTAGATGTGGAAATGTACTTTTTACAAAGGTGGATAAATTAATTTATACTGTAGTTTAATTTCTTTTATGTTTTTACTAAAGTGCATGAAGTCAGAAAGCTTTCACTTCTAATTAGAAGCTTATAATCAATTAAAATACAATCTATTGTTAACGTTTTCAGTAATAATAATAATATCAAACTGACATTTGTCTACTGATGTGATAGTAATTAAAGGACGATCTGAGACTTTCATAACCTGTTCTGATCAAAGGATTTTGGCTTTGTAGAGGTTGTGTGGCCTCTTAGATGTACTCTGCATCTGATCACATATTGTTCGCAGCTAATAGACATTTTTTTCAATCATTATATGTCGCATTAGCTAGGCATGGCCTTTATAATTTGCCATTCTATATATCACTACACATACTATTGAGGAAATTTACCGAAATCCATCTATATATATATAATCGTCTAAGGGGCACTTCCGTCTGTTTGTCTGTCTGTTTGTCTGTCTGTCACAGAAATCCCAAGTCACTGATTGGTCGTGGCCACTCCGGGCGTGAAATGGCCGCTCCCTACTCCCCTGCAGTCAGTGCCCCCTCCATACTCCCCCCCCAGTCATCGCCCGCTGCCCGCATAGCGTTTTAGCAGTCCGTTAAACCGACTGCGTTACACCGCGGCATAACACGGTGTAGCGCAGTCTATTAACTCTGCTATTACCACTGTGTGACAAACTTTTTACTATTGATGCTGCCTATGCAGCATCAATAGTAAAAAGATATGTTAAAAATAATTGATAAAAAATGGTGCTATTCTCACCTTCCGCCATCCACAGATGCGCTTGAGCGGAGAGGCTGCCGCCTCTCGCGAGACCGCTAAGTCATCTGGGTAATTTCGCAATGCATCACTGGGAACGGAAGCTGGCGGCAGCTTCGCACGCATCGGGACAACTTCGGTGGACGCCAGAGGGTGAGTATATAACTATTTTTTATTTTAATTCTTTTTTTTAACAGAGATATGGTGCCCACACTACTGTATACTACGTGGGCTTTGTTATATACTGCGTGACTGATATATACTACGTTGGCAGTGTTATATACTGCGTGGGCTGTGTTATTTACTGCCTGGGCTGTGTTATATACTACGTGGCTGCTATATACACTGTGTGCAGAATTATTAGGCAAGTTGTATTTTGATTACGTGATACTTTTTATACATGTTGTCCTACTCCAAGCTGTTCAGGCTTGAGAGCCAACTACCAAGTAAGTAAATCAAGTGATGTGCATCTCTGTAATGAGGAGGGGTGTTGTCTAATGACATCAAAACCCTATATAAGGTGTGCTTAATTATTAGGCAACTTCCTTCCCTTTGGCAAAATCGGTCAGAAGAGAGATTTGAAGGGCTCTGAAAAGTCCAAAATTGTGAGATGTTTTGCAGAGGGATGCAGCAGTCTTGAAATTGCCAAACTTTTGAAGCGTGATCCCCGAACAATCAAGCATTTCATGGCAAATAGCAAACAGGGTCACAAGAAGCGTGTTGGGAAAAAAAGGCACAAAATAACTGCCCATGAATTGAGGAAAATCAAGCGTGAAACTGCCAAGATGCCATTTGCCACCAGTTTTGCCAAATTTCTGAGCTGCAACTTTACTGGAGTAACAAAAAGAACAAGGTGTGTGATACTCAGGGAAATGGCCAAGGTAAGGAAGGCTGAAAAATTACCACCTTTGCACAAGAAACATAAGATAAAATGTCAAGACTGGACCAAGAAATAACTTTAGACTGAATTTTCAAAGGTTTTATGGACTGATGAAATGAGAGTGACTCTTGATGGGCCAGATGGATGGGCCAGAGGCCGGATCAGTAAAAGGCAGAGAGCTCTACTCCGACTCAGACGCGAGCAAGGTGGAGGTGGGGTACTGATATGGGCTGGTATCATCAAAGATGAACTTGTGGGACCTCTTCGGGATGAGGATGGAGTGATGCTCAACTCCCAGACCTACTGCCAGTTTCTGGAAGACATGTTCTTCAAGCAGTGGTACAGGAAGAAGTCGGTATTGTTCAAGAAAAACATGATTTTCATGCAGGACAATGCTCCATCACATGCCTCCAACTACTCCACAGCGTGGCTGGCCAGTAAATGTCTCAAAGAAGAAAAAATAATGACATGGCCCCCTTGTTCACCTGATCTGAACCCCATAGAGAACCTGTGGTCCCTCATAAAATGTGAGATCTACAGGGAGGGAAAGTAGTACACCTCTCGGAACAGTGTCTGGGAGGCTGTGGTGGCTGCTGTACGCAATGTTGATCGTAAACAGATCAAACAACTGACAGAATCTGCTGAGTGTCACCATAAAGAAAGGTGGCTATATTGTTCACGAATTTTTTGGGGTTTTGTTTTTGCATGTCAGAAACTGTTTATTTCTAAATTTTGTGCAGCTATATTGGTTTACCTGGTGAAAATAAACAAGTGAGATGGGAATATATTTGGTTTTTAGTAAGTTGCCTAATAATTCTGCACAGTAATAGTTACCTGCACTAACAGATATCCTCCTAAGATAGCCAAATCTAAAAAAACCCCACTCCAACATCCAAAAATATTAATCTTTGATATTTATGAGTCTTTTGGGTTGATTGAGAACATGAGTTGTTGATCAATAATAAAAATAATCCTCTAAAATACAACTTGCCTAATAATTCTGCACACAGTGTACTACGTGGCTGCTATATACTACGTGGCTGCTATATACCATGTGGCTGTGCTATATACTATGTAGCTGCTATAAACTATGTGGCTGCTACATACTATGTGGCTGCTATATACTACGTGGTTGTGCTATATACTACGTGGCTGTGCTATATACTACGTGGCTCTGCTATAAACTACGTGGCTGTCTGTGTTATATAGTACGTGGGCTGTGTTATATACTATGTGGCTGTGCTATATACTACGTGGCTGTGCTATATATATTATGTGGCTGCTATATACTACGTGGCTGTGCTATATACTAAGTGGCTGTGCTATATACTACGTGGCTGTGCTATATACTGCGGGCTGTGCTATATTCTACGTGGCTGCTATATACTACGTGGCTATGCTATATACTACGGTGCTGTGCTATATACTACGTGGCTGTGCTATATACTACATACTACGTGGCTGTACTATATACTACATGGCTGCGTTATATACTACATGGCTGTACTATATCTTGCACCCCAAACCCCTGACATCCAGCAGCCCGAACCCCCAACATCCTGCGACCAATCAGCGACAGACGCAGTCCAGCCGTGAATTGATGCGGGATTTAAACCACGCTTCGCTGATTGGTCTCGCCCAGCCGGCTGCGACCAATCAGCCACATTGGCACGGGATTTAAACACCGCTTCAGTGATTGGACATGCATGGCCGGCCGCGACCAATCAGCGATATTGGCGAGGTATTTAAACACCGCTTCGGTGATTGGTAGCTCTCGGCTGGCCGCGACCAATCAGCGATATTGGCGCGGTATTTAAACACCGCTTCGGTCATTGGTCGTGCCCGGCGAGAGGCGCAGTCCGGCTGCGAATTGGCACCAGATTTGAACCAGGCTTCGCTGATCGGCCAGCCGGGCGCGACCAATCAGCTATATTGGCGCGGAATTTAAACCCACTCACAGTGCGATGTACATACATACATGCATATTCTAGAATACCCGATGCCTTAGAATCGGGCCACCATCTAGTGTATTATATGTTTGTCTCGAACCAAATAACATTGCAGAAAAATGTGCCAAATTTCTTAGGAGATACTATGTAAATTTTGCAGATTTTTGGCAGTCCCTGCACCAGAAGTCCAAATATTGGCCAGATAGGTGCAGGCAGATTTGTAATCTAATGTGTGACAATTTCTGGTGTACATTACAAATAATAATTATTAGCACCAGAACTGGTGCAAATCAAGCCATAAGTATTGCCCCTATGTTTTCATTGCAAACAATAGGAATTTTATAAGGTCTTGATTTCTTCAGATATCAGACATATCAGCTTTCCTTCTCAATCATATCATCTCTAGTCATCTCTAGGGGGTTATATATAAAATTTTCTTTTTTACAAGTATAAAGCTCTGGCAAAAATGAAGAGACCACCTCATCAAAACCCTGTCATGGGCAGCTCAATCTCCGGACTTGAACCCCATTGAAAACCTCTGGAATGTAATCAAGAGGATGATGGACAGTCACAAGCCATCAAACAAAGAAGAACTGTTTAATTTTTTTCTCCAGGAGTAATGTGAAAGACTGGTGGAAAGCATGCCAAGAAGCATGAAAGCTGTGATTAAAAATCATGGTTATTCCACAAAATATTGATTTCTGAACACTTCCTGAGTTAAAACATTAGTATTGTTGTTTCTAAATGATTATGTATGAACTTGCTTTCTTTGCATTATTTGAGGTCTGAAAGCACTGTTTTTTTTTTTCATTTTGATAATTTTTCTTTGTCAGAAAAAAATACAAAATTTAGTACTTGGAAATTCGGAGACATGTTGTCAGAAGTTTATAGAATAAAAGAACAATTTACATTTTACTCAAAAATATACCTATAAAGAGAAAAATCAGACAAAACTGAACATTTTGAAGTGGTCTCTTAATTTTTGCCAGAGCTGTATGTTTACTGCCAGCACAATATGGGCTACTATGAGAAGCTATACCAACTAACAAAACAACAAGGCTCTCAGTGAGGAATGTGGTGTCTGCACAAAAAGAAAACAAACTTGTACCCACAAAGTTATAACTGTGTTATCTGATTTGCTACATATGACTACTGGTAACTTAGACGACAGTATCTGTACTCAGTTATCACTGTGCTATCTGTGATGCTACATAGAACTGCAGGCGACATCTACTACATTATCTGTACCTAAAGGTACCGTCACACTAAACGATATCGCTAGCGATCCGTGACGTTGCAGCGTCCTGGATAGCGATATCGTTTAGTTTGACACGCAGCAGCGATCAGGATCCTGCTGTGATGTCGCTGGTCGCTGAATAAAGTCCAGAACTTTATTTGGTCGTCCGATCGCCGTGTATCGTTGTGTTTGACACCAAAAGCAACGATACCAGCGATGTTTTACACTGGTAACCAGGGTAAACATCGGGTTACTAAGCGCAGGGCCGCGCTTAGTAACCCGATGTTTACCCTGGTTACCAGCGTAAAAGTAAAAAAAACAAACAGTACATGCTCACCTGCGCGTCTCCCAGCGTCTGCTTCCTGCTCTGACTGAGATCCGGCCCTAAAGTGAAAGTGAAAGCACAGCGGTGACGTCACCGCTCTGCTGTTAGGGCCGGAGCTCAGTCAGTGTCAGGAAGCAGACGCTGGGGGACGCGCAGGTGAGCATGTACTGTTTGTTTTTTTTACTTTTACGCTGGTAACCAGGGTAAACATCGGGTTACTAAGCGCGGCCCTGCGCTTAGCAACCCGATGTTTACCCTGGTTACCCGGGGACCTCGGCATCGTTGGTCACTGGAGAGCGGTCTGTGTGACAGCTCTCCAGCGATCAAACAGCGACGCTGCAGCGATCGGCATCGCTGTCGCTATCGCTGCAGCGTCGCTTAATGTGACGGTACCTTAAAGAGTTATTATCACTGTATGTTATCTGTGGTGTTACATAGGACTGCTGATGACATTTGCTACATTATATATTTCAGAGTTATCACTATGTTATATGTGATGTTGCATAGGATTGCAGATGACCTCTAATAACTAATCTATACAAAGAGAGTTATCTCTGTATGATATCTGTGGTGTTACATAGGACTGCAGGTAACAGCTGCTACTTCATCTGTTCTTAGAGAGTTATTACTGTGTGTTATCTGTGGCGTTACAAAGTACTATATGTAACATCCACTAGATTATCTGTAATCAGATCATTAGGTCTTTGTTATCTTGGGTGTTACATAGGATTGCAGGTAATATCTACTTCATTATCTATATTCAGAGAGTTATTACAGAGTGTTATGGGTGGTTTTTAGTGTTGAGCATTCCGATACCGCAAGTATCGGGTATCGGCCGATACTTGCGGTATCGGAATTCCGATACCGAGATCCGATACTTTTGTGGTATCGGGAATCGGTATCGAAACAACATTAATGTGTAAAATAAAGAATTAAAATAAAAAATATTGATATACTCACCTGTCCGGAGGCCCCTGGACATCACCGCTGGTAACCGGCAGCCTTCTTTGCTTAAAATGAGCGCGTTTATGGCCTTCCATGACGTCACGGTTTCTGATTGGTCGCGTGCCGCTCATGTGACCGCCACGCGACCAATCACAAGCCGTGACGTAATTCCCAGGTCCTAAATTCCTAATTCTAGGAATTTAGGACCTGAGAATTACGTCACGGCTTGTGATTGGTCGTGTGGCGGTCACATGAGCGGCACGCGACCAATCAGAAGCCGTGACGTCATGGAAGGCCATAAACGCGCTCATTTTAAGCAAAGAAGGCTGCCGGTTCACAGCTGTAAGGTCCAGGCTGCGTCGGAGAGGTGAGTATATCAATATTTTTTATTTTAATTCTTTATTTTACACATTAATATGGATCCCAGGGCCTGAAGGAGAGTATCCTCTCCTTCAGACCCTGGGAACCATCAGGGATACCTTCCAATACTTGAGTCCCATTCACTTGTATTGGTATCGGGTATCGGTATCGGATCAGATCCGATACTTTGCCGGTATCGGCCGATACTTTCCGATACCGATACTTTCAAGTATCGGACGGTATCGCTCAACACTAGTGGTTTTACATAGAACTGAAGATAATAAAAAAACAGTATGAGGAGTGGGGAATGTATAAGGGGTGAGTAGGGGGTGGGAGTGTGAGGAGACAGTATGGGGAAGAGATTTGTGAAGGGACAGTATAGGGGAAGAGATGGGTGAAGGGACAGTATGGGAGGGGAATAGTGTGAGGAGACAGTATATGGGGAGAAAAATGTGAGGTGGCACAGTATAGAAACTGGGTAGCATAGAGGAGCCATATAGACAAGGGGCAGCGTGAAAGGACAATGCGAGGGCACAGTACTGAGTGGACGGTATGCAGAGGGGGTGAGCATAAAGGGGGGGACAGTGTACATTCTGGGCAATATAAGGGGATACAGTGTGAGTAGACAGTGTGAAGAGAGAGCCGAGTATGGTAGGAGAGTACAGTGTGGAGGCTATGTACCATTGTGCAGAAAGCATTGTAAGGCACAATTATTCAGGGCTATAGTGAAGGGTAGATATTTTTATATTCAGGATCATTTTAATTACACTGTTATTTTCAAGGGCACAGTGAAGACCAGAGAAGATGGACATCTGCAGAGATGAGCTGTGGATGTGAAAGTCATCATGGTATCTGGACAAGATGGAGAAGAAAGAGGACAACTCCAATCAGAGAAGGAGTCACCTATAAAGTACCTGGATGTACCTGCATTCTGGTGGTATATTCATGTACTTACGGTAGTTATGGTGATGTACAGTGGGGGAAATAAGTATTTGATCCCTTGCTGATTTTGTAAGTTTGCCCACTGACAAAGACAAAGTCTATAATTTTAAGGGTAGGTTAATTTTAACATTGAGAGAAAGAATATCAAAAATAAAATCCACAAAATCACATTGTATAAATTATATAAATTTATTTGCATTTCGCAGTGAGAAATAACTATTTGATCCCCTAGCAACCATTAAGAGTTCTAGCTCCTACAGACCAGTTAGACACTCCTAATCAACTTGTTACCTGCATTAAAGACAGCTGTGTTACATAGTCACCTTTATAAAAGACTTCTGTCCACAGACTCAATTAATCAGTCAGACTCTAACCTCTACAACATGGGCAAGACCAAAGAGCTTTATAAGGAGGGCAGGAACAAGATTATAGACGTGCACAAAGCTGGAATGGGCTACAAAACCATAAGAAAGATACTGGGTGAGAAGCAGACAACTGTTGGTGCAATAGTAAGAAAATGCTAGAAATACAAAATAGCTGTCAATCGACATCGATCTGGGGCACTAAGCAAAATGGCATCTCATGGGGGATCCTTGATCATGAGGAAGGTGACAGATCAGCCTAAAACTACACGAGGGAAGCTTGTTAATGATCTCAAGGCAGCTGGCACCACAGTCACCAAGAAAACCATTGGTTACACATTACGCAGGTCCATCTGAAGTTTGCCAATGAACACTTTGATGATTCTTTGAGTGAGTAATAAGCATGGAGTTGCAACATACATTTTACACACATGGAAAAGAGTCATAACATATCAAAAATGATATAATAATAAATACCCCATGTATGCATGCTATAGGACCAAATAGAGACAACTGCATACTACAGATACAGTATCCTAATTACCACACAAATGCAGTCAATAAATCCCATAAAATATATCACTTTATTAGATACATGATTAAAACCGATTCCTAGAAACAGATACAGCGGCAAAAGTGGGGACAGTGGAGCACTATATGGCAGAACATAAACTAACAAGGGCCAAAGGTACCACCCACTACATTAACACACCGTAGAGCAATATATATTGGCTAGCAGACCATAAATATGGAGACATAAATATATGCATATAGCGTGTATCACTAATTAGGGATCATTATCAAGCCAATAACACTGGAGTAACCAAATAGTACCTGGTATGTGTAGCAGTGAGGGACCCAAAGCCCACCCCGATGTGCGTTTCGGAGCACCGGTGTGCTGGTGGCGTGGCCTAGCCAGTCTCCAGACCTTAATCCCATAGAAAACTTATGGAGGGAGTTGATGCTCCGAGTTGCCAAGAAACAGCCTCAAAATCTTAATGATTTAGAGATGATCTGCAAAGAGGAGTGGACCAAAATTCCTCCTGACAAGTGCGAAACCCTCATCATCAGCTACAAAAAATGTCTGACTATTGTGCTTGCCAACAAGGGTTTTGCCACCAAGTATTAAGTCTTGTTTGCCAGAGGGATCAAATACTTATTTCTCACTGCAAAATGCAAATAAATTTATATAATTTGTACAATGTGATTTTCTGGATTTTATTTTTGATAATCTATCTCTCAATGTTAAAATTAACCAACCCTTAAAATTATAGACTGTTCATGTCTTTGTCAATGGGCAAACTTATAAAATCAGCAAGGGATCAAATACTTATTTACCCCACTGTATTTATCAACTGATGATTCTGGTTATGCTATATTGCTGTGCTGTTGGTGATTCTGGTGATATATTTCTGTACTAATGGTGGTTCTGGTTATGTACTCATGCACTGATGGTACTGATGGTGATTCTGGTGATGTATTCATGTACTGATGGTGGTTGTGGTGCTGTCATTTTGTAATGTTGGTGGTTCTGGTGATCTATTCATGTACTCATGGTGGTTTTGATGATATGTTTCTGTGCTTGTTCTGATTCTGTATACATGTAACAATCCATAACTTGTAAGATAACATGATACATTACAATGTTAATTGAATGTTTTGCCATCTTTGCTTCATGATTATTTCTATTAGAAGCATTAATAATAAAGTGCAATGCTATGGTGTGTGTTATGGTTCTCAATGGCAAGAGAACATAGCCCAGCAAACATAAGAACTAGCTCTTGGAAGGATGGAAACTAAACTGACCATGAACTAAACCTGCCGCACAACTAACAGTAGCCGGGTAGCGTAGCCTGCGTTTTATCCCTAGACGCCCAGCGCCGGCCGGAGGACTAACTAATCCTGGCAGAGGAAAATATAGTCCTGGCTCACCTCTAGAGAAATTTCCCCGAAAGGCAGACAGAGGCCCCCACAAATATTGGCGGTGATTTTAGATGAAATGACAAACGTAGTATGAAAATAGGTTTAGCAAAATTGAGGTCTGCTTACTAGATAGCAGGAAGACAGAAAGGGCACTTTCATGGTCAGCTGAAAACCCTATCAACATACCATCCTGAAATTACTTTAAGACTCTAGTATTAACTCATAACATCAGAGTGGCAATTTCAGATCACAAGAGCTTTCCAGACACAGAAACGAAACTACAGCAGTGAACTGGAACAAAATGCAAAAACAAACAAGGACTAAGTCCAACTTAGCTGGGAGTTGTCTAGCAGCAGGAACATGCACAGAAAGGCTTCTGATTACAATGTTGACCGGCATGGAAGTGACAGAGGAGCAAGGCTAAATAGCGACTCCCACATCCTGATGGAAACAGGTGAACAGAGAGGATGATGCACACCAGTTCAATTCCACCAGTGGCCACCGGGGGAGCCCAAAATCCAATTTCACAACAGTACCCCCCCCTCAAGGAGGGGGCACCGAACCCTCACCAGAACCACCAGGGCGATCAGGATGAGCCCTATGAAAGGCACGGACCAAATCGGAGGCATGAACATCAGAGGCAGTCACCCAAGAATTATCCTCCTGACCGTATCCCTTCCATTTGACCAGATACTGGAGTTTCCGTCTGGAAACACGGGAGTCCAAGATTTTTTCCACAACGTACTCCAACTCGCCCTCAACCAACACCGGAGCAGGAGGCTCAACGGAAGGCACAACCGGTACCTCATACCTGCGCAATAATGACCGATGAAAAACATTATGAATAGAAAAAAATGCAGGGAGGTCCAAACGGAAGGACACAGGGTTAAGAATCTCCAATATCTTGTACGGGCCGATGAACCGAGGCTTAAACTTGGGAGAAGAAACCCTCATAGGGACAAAACGAGAAGACAACCACACCAAGTCCCCAACACAAAGCCGAGGACCAACCCGACGCCGGCGGTTGGCAAAAAGCTGAGTCTTCTCCTGGGACAACTTCAAATTGTCCACTACCTGCCCCCAAATCTGATGCAACCTCTCCACCACAGCATCCACTCCAGGACAATCCGAAGATTCCACCTGACCAGAAGAAAATCGAGGATGAAACCCCGAATTACAGAAAAAGGGAGACACCAAGGTGGCAGAACTGGCCCGATTATTGAGGGCAAACTCCGCTAAAGGCAAAAAAGCAACCCAATCATCCTGATCTGCAGACACAAAACACCTCAAATATGTCTCCAAGGTCTGATTCGTCCGCTCGGTCTGGCCATTAGTCTGAGGATGGAAAGCAGACGAGAAAGACAAATCTATGCCCATCCTAGCACAGAATGCTCGCCAAAATCTAGACACGAATTGGGTACCTCTGTCAGAAACGATATTCTCCGGAATACCATGCAAACGGACCACATTTTGAAAAAACAGAGGAACCAACTCGGAAGAAGAAGGCAACTTAGGCAGGGGAACCAAATGGACCATCTTAGAGAAACGATCACACACCACCCAGATGACAGACATCTTCTGAGAAACAGGAAGATCCGAAATAAAATCCATCGAGATGTGCGTCCAGGGCCTCTTCGGGATAGGCAAGGGCAACAACAATCCACTAGCCCGAGAACAACAAGGCTTGGCCCGAGCACAAACGTCACAAGACTGCACGAAGCCTCGCACATCTCGAGACAGGGAAGGCCACCAGAAGGACCTTGCCACCAAATCCCTGGTACCAAAGATTCCAGGATGACTTGCCAACGCAGAAGAATGAACCTCAGAAATGACTTTACTGGTCCAATCATCAGGAACAAACAGTCTACCAGGTGGGCAACGATCAGGTCTATCCGCCTGAAACTCCTGCAAGGCCCGCCGCAGGTCTGGAGAAACGGCAGACAATATCACTCCATCCTTAAGGATACCTGTAGGTTCAGAATTACCAGGGGAGTCAGGCTCAAAACTCCTAGAAAGGGCATCCGCCTTAACATTCTTAGAACCCGGCAGGTAGGACACCACAAAATTAAACCGAGAGAAAAACAACGACCAGCGCGCCTGTCTAGGATTCAGGCGTCTGGCGGACTCAAGATAAATTAGATTTTTGTGGTCAGTCAATACCACCACCTGATGTCTAGCCCCCTCAAGCCAATGACGCCACTCCTCAAAAGCCCACTTCATGGCCAAAAGCTCCCAATTCCCAACATCATAATTCCGCTCGGCGGGCGAAAATTTACGCGAGAAAAAAGCACAAGGTCTCATCACGGAGCAATCGGAACTTCTCTGCGACAAAACCGCCCCAGCTCCGATTTCAGAAGCGTCGACCTCAACCTGAAAAGGAAGAGCAACATCAGGCTGACGCAACACAGGGGCGGAAGAAAAGCGGCGCTTAAGCTCCCGAAAGGCCTCCACAGCAGCAGGGGACCAATCAGCAACATCAGCACCCTTCTTAGTCAAATCAGTCAATGGTTTAACAACATCAGAAAAACCAGCAATAAATCGACGATAAAAGTTAGCAAAGCCCAAAAATTTCTGAAGACTCTTAAGAGAAGAGGGTTGCGTCCAATCACAAATAGCCTGAACCTTGACAGGATCCATCTCGATGGAAGAGGGGGAAAAAATATATCCCAAAAAGGAAATCTTTTGAACCCCAAAAACGCACTTAGAACCCTTCACACACAAGGAATTAGACCGCAAAACCTGAAAAACCCTCCTGACCTGCTGGACATGAGAGTCCCAGTCATCCGAAAAAATCAAAATATCATCCAGATACACAATCATAAATTTATCCAAATAATCACGGAAAATGTCATGCATAAAGGACTGAAAGACTGAAGGGGCATTTGAAAGACCAAAAGGCATCACCAAATACTCAAAGTGGCCCTCGGGCGTATTAAATGCGGTTTTCCACTCATCCCCCTGCTTAATTCGCACCAAATTATACGCCCCACGAAGATCTATCTTAGAGAACCACTTGGCCCCCTTTATGCGAGCAAACAAATCAGTCAGCAGTGGCAACGGATATTGATATTTAACCGTGATTTTATTCAAAAGCCGATAATCAATGCACGGCCTCAAAGAGCCATCTTTCTTAGCCACAAAGAAAAAACCGGCTCCTAAGGGAGATGACGAAGGACGAATATGTCCCTTTTCCAAGGACTCCTTTATATATTCTCGCATAGCAGCATGTTCAGGCACAGACAGATTAAATAAACGACCCTTAGGGTATTTACTACCCGGAATCAAATCTATGGCACAATCGCACTCCCGGTGCGGAGGTAATGAACCAAGCTTAGGTTCTTCAAAAACGTCACGATATTCAGTCAAGAATTCAGGAATCTCAGAGGGAATAGATGATGAAATGGAAACCACAGGTACATCCCCATGCGTCCCCTTACATCCCCAGCTTAACACAGACATAGCTTTCCAGTCAAGGACTGGGTTATGAGATTGCAGCCATGGCAATCCAAGCACAAACACATCATGTAGGTTATACAGCACAAGAAAGCGAATAATCTCCTGGTGATCCGGATTAATCCGCATAGTTACTTGTGTCCAGTATTGTGGTTTATTGCTAGCCAATGGGGTGGAGTCAATCCCCTTCAGGGGTATAGGAGTTTCAAGAGGCTCCAAATCATACCCACAGCGTTTGGCAAAGGACCAATCCATAAGACTCAAAGCAGCGCCAGAGTCGACATAGGCATCCGCGGTAATAGATGATAAAGAACAAATCAGGGTCACAGATAGAATAAACTTAGACTGTAAAGTGCCAATTGAAACAGACTTATCAAGCTTCTTAGTACGCTTAGAGCATGCTGATATAACATGAGTTGAATCACCGCAATAGAAGCACAACCCATTTTTTCGTCTAAAATTCTGCCGTTCACTTCTGGACAGAATTCTATCACATTGCATATTCTCTGGCGTCTTCTCAGTAGACACCGCCAAATGGTGCACAGGTTTGCGCTCCCGCAGACGCCTATCGATCTGGATAGCCATTGTCATGGACTCATTCAGACCCGCAGGCACAGGGAACCCCACCATAACATCCTTAATGGCATCAGAGAGACCCTCTCTGAAATTCGCCGCCAGGGCGCACTCATTCCACTGAGTAAGCACAGCCCATTTACGGAATTTCTGGCAGTATATTTCAGCTTCGTCTTGCCCCTGAGATAGGGACATCAAGGCCTTTTCCGCCTGAAGTTCTAACTGAGGTTCCTCATAAAGCAACCCCAAGGCCAGAAAAAACGCATCCACATTGAGCAACACAGGATCCCCTGGAGCCAATGCAAAAGCCCAATCCTGAGGGTCGCCCCGGAGCAAAGAAATCACAATCCTGACCTGCTGAGCAGGATCTCCAGCAGAGCGAGATTTCAGGGACAAAAACAACTTGCAATTATTTTTGAAATTTTGAAAGCAAGATCTATTCCCCGAGAAAAATTCAGGCAAAGGAATTCTAGGTTCAGATATAGGAACATGAACAACAAAATCTTGTAAGTTTTGAACTTTCGTGGTGAGATTATTCAAACCTGCAGCTAAACTCTGAATATCCATTTTAAACAGGTGAACACAGAGCCATTCCAGGATTAGAAGGAGAGAGAGAGAGAAAGGCTGCAATATAGGCAGACTTGCAAGAGATTCAATTACAAGCACACTCAGAACTGAGAAAAAAAAAAAAAAAAAAAATCTTCAGCAGACTTCTCTTTTCTCTCCTTTCTCTGTCAATTAATTTAACCCTTTTTGGCCGGTCAAACTGTTATGGTTCTCAATGGCAAGAGAACATAGCCCAGCAAACATAAGAACTAGCTCTTGGAAGGATGGAAACTAAACTGACCATGAACTAAACCTGCCGCACAACTAACAGTAGCCGGGTAGCGTAGCCTGCGTTTTATCCCTAGACGCCCAGCGCCGGCCGGAGGACTAACTAATCCTGGCAGAGGAAAATATAGTCCTGGCTCACCTCTAGAGAAATTTCCCCGAAAGGCAGACAGAGGCCCCCACAAATATTGGCGGTGATTTTAGATGAAATGACAAACGTAGTATGAAAATAGGTTTAGCAAAATTGAGGTCCGCTTACTAGATAGCAGGAAGACAGAAAGGGCACTTTCATGGTCAGCTGAAAACCCTATCAAAATACCATCCTGAAATTACTTTAAGACTCTAGTATTAACTCATAACATCAGAGTGGCAATTTCAGATCACAAGAGCTTTCCAGACACAGAAACGAAACTACAGCTGTGAACTGGAACAAAATGCAAAAACAAACAAGGACTAAGTCCAACTTAGCTGGGAGTTGTCTAGCAGCAGGAACATGCACAGAAAGGCTTCTGATTACAATGTTGACCGGCATGGAAGTGACAGAGGAGCAAGGCTAAATAGCGACTCCCACATCCTGATGGAAACAGGTGAACAGAGAGGATGATGCACACCAGTTCAATTCCACCAGTGGCCACCGGGGGAGCCCAAAATCCAATTTCACAACAGGTGTGCCAAATACTAACAATGTTTAATATTTTTACTGTAAGGATATGGGTCTGTTTGTGGTTCCCACAATCACGTGACCAATCATGTGCATTTTTCATACTTACAGAAAAAATAATAAATTACTGATAGGGGTTTGTTATAAATCTCCAAAAATAATGGAAGCAATGGAGAATATCCTTGTAAAGCAAATAGATGAAGCTGCGACTCAAGGAGAAGTCATTATTATGGGGGACTTCAACTACCCTGAAATAGATTGGGGAACAGAAACTTGCAGTTCCAGTAAAGGTAATCGGATTTTGACAACTATGAGAGACAATTACCTTTCACAACTGGTTCAGGACCCAACAAGAAGGGGGGCACTGCTAGACCTAATATTAACAAACAGGCCAGACCGCATATCAAATATAAGGGTTGGGGGTCACTTGGGGAATAGTGATCACAAAATAATAAGTTTTCATGTCTCCTTTAATAAGATGTGTAGTAGACGGGTGACAAGGACACTAAACTTCAGGAGGGCAAATTTCCAACGGATGAGAGAGGATCTTGGTGCAATTAACTGGGACGATATCCTGAGACATAAAAGTACACAAAGAAAATGGGAAACATTTATTAGCATCCTGGATAGGACCTGTGCACAGTATATACCGTATGGGAATAAACATACTAGAAATAGGAGGAAACCAATATGGCTAAATAGAGCTGTAAGGGGCGCAATAAGGGACAAAAAGAAAGCATTTAGAGAATTAAAGGAAGTAGGTAGTGAGGAGGCATTAAATAAATACAAAAAATTAAATAAATTATGTAAAAAGCAAATCAAGGCAGCAAAGATTGAGACAGAGAGACTCATTGCTAGAGAGCAAAAATAACCCCAAAATATTCTTTAACTACATAAATAGTAAGAAACTAAAAAATGATAGTGTTGGCCCCCTTAAAAATAGTCTGGGTGAAATGGTGGATGAGGATGAGGAAAAAGCCAATATGCTAAATGACTTTTTTTCATCAGTATTTACAAAAGAAAATCCCATGGCAGCCAATATGACTAGTGATAATAATTCCCAATTTAATGTTACCTGCTTAACCCAGCAGGAAGCACGGCGGCGTCTAAAAATCACAAAAATTGACAAATCTCCGGGCCCGGATGGGATACACCCCCGAGTACTGCAGGAATTAAATACAGTCATTGATAGACCATTATTTTTAATCTTTAAAGAGTCCATAATAACAGGGTCTGTACCACAGGACTGGCGTATAGCAAATGTGGTGCCAATATTCAAAAAGGGGACAAAAACTGAACTCGGAAATTATAGGCCAGTAAGTTTAATCTCTACTGTGGGTAAAATCCTGGAGGGCATTCTAAGGGATGCTATACTGGAGTATCTGAAGAGGAATAACCTCATGACCCAGTATCAGCACGGGTTTACTAGGGACCGATCATGTCAGACTAATTTGATCAGCTTCTATGAAGAGGTAAGTTCCGGTCTGGACCAAGGGAACTCAGTAGATGTAGTGTATATGGACTTTTCAAAAGCTTTTGATACGGTGCCACACAAAAGGTTGATACATAAAATGAGAATAATGGGGATAGGGGAAAATATGTGCAAGTGGGTTGAGAGTTGGCTCAGGGATAGGAAACAAAGGGTGGTTATTAATGGAGCACACTCGGACTGGGTCACGGTTAGTAGTGGGGTACCACAGGGGTCAGTATTGGGCCCTCTTCTTTTTAACATATTTATTAATGACCTTGTAGGGGGCATTCAGAGTAGAATTTCAATATTTGCAGATGACACTAAACTCTGCAGGGTAATCAATACAGGGGAGGACAATTTTATATTACAGGCTGATTTATGTAAACTAGAAGCTTGGGCTGATAAATGGCAAAAGATGCTTTAATGGGGATAAATGTAAGGTCATGCACTTGGGTAGAAGTAATAAGATGTATAACTATGTGCTTAATTCTAAAACTCTGGGCAAAACCGTCAATGAAAAAGACCTGGGTGTATGGGTGGATGACAAACTCATATTCAGTGGCCAGTGTCAGGCAGCTGCTACAAAGGCAAATAAAATAATGGGATGCATTAAAAGAGGCATAGATGCTCATGAGGAGAACATAATTTTACCTCTATACAAGTCACTAGTGCGACCACACTTAGAATACTGTGCACAGTTCTGGTCTCCGGTGTATAAGAAAGACATAGCTGAACTGGAGCGGGTGCAGAGAAGAGCAACCAAGGTTATTAGAGGACTGGGGGGGTCTGCAATACCAAGATAGGTTATTATACTTGGGGCTATTTAGTTTGGAAAAACGAAGACTAAGGGGTGATCTTATGTTAATGTATAAATATATGAGGGGACAGTACAAAGACCTTTCTGCTGATCTTTTTAATCATAGACCGGTGACAGGGACAAGGGGGCATCCTCTACGTCTGGAGGAAAAAAGGTTTAAGCATAATAACAGACGCGGATTCTTTACTGTAAGAGCAGTGAGACTATGGAACTCTCTGCCGTATGATGTTGTAATGAGTGACTCATTGCTTCAATTTAAGAGGGGACTGGATACCTTTCTGGAAAAGTATAATATTACAGGGTATATATATTAGATTCCTTGATAAGGCGTTGATCCAGGGAACTAGTCTGATTGCCGTATGTGGGGTCGGGAAGGAATTTTTTTCCCCATGATGGAGCTTACTCTTACCACATGGGTTTTTTTGCCTTCCCCTGGATCAACATGTTAGGGCATGCTAGGCTATGGGTTGAACTAGATGGACTTAAAGTCTTCCTTCAACCTTAATAACTATGTAACTATGTGCCAACTAGCCTATCTTCCTGCTTTTCCCATGAATTAGGAAGAGCAGCTAGCCCACATTTGACTGTAAATATTCAAATTGTATTAGAGCTATCACATGACAACTACTCAAACCGCTTAGGCTACTTTCACACTCCTGTTAATTTATATCCGTCACAATGCGTCGTTTTGGGAAAAAAATGCATCCTGCAAATTTGCCCGCAGGATGCGTTTTTTTCCCATAGACTTGTATTGACGATGGATCGCGACGTATGGCCACCCTTTGCAGCCGTCGTGCACTGGATGCGTCGGGTTTTGGCAGCCTGTTGTCTCGTAAAGACGTTCAAGGGAACGTTTTTCTGTACGTCCCATCCAGTTTTCCCGTCTGCGCATGCCCAACAGGAAATGTCTCTCTCTGACTCTTTCCTGCCCGGCAATGCAGATGGAAATGTGAAAGCAAACACTTCCGTCGGTACATCGCGCCGATGCTTCGTGATGGGCGACTACCAACGAAAGTGTGAAAGAAGACTTAAGCTGAAAGTAGGAGGGGACACCAAACTGAATTTTTGCATCCGGCTGCAGGAAAACCTAGATTCACCTCTGGGACAGCGAGTAAAGGCCCCGTCTCACACAGCGACGCTGCAGCGATACAGACAACGATGCTGATCGCTGCAGCGTCGCTGTGTGGTCGCTGTGTGGTCGCTGGGGAGCTGTCACACAGACAGCTCTCTCCAGCGACCAACGATCAGGGGAACGACTTCGGCATCGTTGAAACTGTCTTCAACGATGCCGAAGTCCCCCTGCAGCACCCGGGTAACCAGGGTAAACATCGGGTTACTAAGCGCAGGGCCGCGCTTAGTTACCCGATGTTTACCCTGGTTACCAGCGTAAATGTAAAAAAAAAAAAACAGTACATACTCACCATCTGTTGCCCGTCAGGTCCCTTGGCGTCTGCTTCCTGCTCTGAGTGATCCGGCCGGAAAGTGAGAGCGCAGCAGTGACGTCACCGCTGCGCTCTGCTCTCACTGTACGGCGGCTCAGTCAGAGCAGGAAGCAGACGCCAAGGGACCTGACGGGCAACAGATGGTGAGTATGTACTGTTTGTTTTTTTTTACATTTACGCTGGTAACCAGGGTAAACATCGGGTTACTAAGCGCGGCCCTGCGCTTAGTAACCCGATGTTTACCCTGGTTACCAGTGAAGACATCGCTGGATCGGTGTCACACACACCGATTCAGCGATGTCAGCGGGACCTCAACGATCAAAAAAAGGTCCAGGCCATTCTGACACGACCAGCGATCTCGCAGCAGGGGCCTGATCGCTGGTATGTGTCACACATAGCGAGATCGCTACTGAGGTCGCTGTTGCGTCACAAAACTTGTGACTCAGCAGCGATCTCGCTAGCGATCTCGCTATGTGAGACGGGGCCTTAACATCTATTACATTATCTGTACTCAAAATGTTATCTCGGTGTTATCTGTGCTGTTACAGATGACTGTGACTAGCATCTGTTACTTTATCTGTACTCAGAGAGTTATCACTGGGTTATCTGTGGTCTTACATAGGACTATAGGTGACATCTTCTGCATTATTTGTACTCAGAGAGTGATCACTGTGTTGTCTGTGGTGTTGCATAGGACCTTAGAGGACAGTGTAATGTGCCACTGATTTTGGTTACTGTTGATTTTATTTTATGAGGAAGGAATGCGTAATGGGTTAGGTCTACAAAAAATGAACTTGTGAGATTATTACTGTCTGTCAAAGAATCCATGTTTACACGTGGGTGAAGGAGATGATTACTGCAGTGCCAGATAAACTTGTCTGTAGTGTTTATATCAGACACCTTTGACTTTTGCATAGTAGGATATAATGTTTTGAGTTCCTGCACATATAGTTATAATGTCCCCTGAGTCCCCCCACCAATACAATAATAATGTCCTTGAGTACCCATCACATATAGTAAAAATGTCCCCCGAGTCATCCCATATACGGGAATAATGTTCCCCCAACTCTCCACTACATACAGTAATAATAGCTGCAGAGTCCCCCAAAATAAAGTTATAATGGCCCGAGAGATTTCCCCACATAAACTAAAAATGGCCCCAAAGTTCCCCCATCCACATACAATAATAATGTTCTCTATAATCCTGCACCTACAGTAAGAATATCCATTGAGTCCCCCCAAATAAAATTTCATGGTATAGGACATGGTTCATGTCCTGCTCTCTCAGAGTTAATATTGCTGGCCTCTCTTTGGATTTGGGATGGGTATTTATGCACACTCCAGACTAGTACTCCCTGTCAGCTATACTTTTGTTTAGTCTGTGTGTCTGACCGCTTGAGTGTGTGCTCGGTTTGCATTGCTTGTTTGTTCTGCTGGCTTTCTGACCTTTGGCTTCCTTTTCAGGCTATCCCTCCGTCTCGACCCTTTGTTACCTCATTATCTTTTGGTTTTGATCTTGCCACATTTAACTACTCTTCAGTGTATATCGTCTCATCTGCACCCCGGCGTCTGGCGCCGCCTTCGACCACCTCCTTCCCTGTCACGTGATTCAGGTCCTATTTGCTACCCAGTGAGTTCTCCGCCACTCTGCTCTCAGCTCCCTTGCTGTGGCGCGCAGCTCTCCCCGCAGGAGTAATATCCGGGAGTTGTGACATTATAGCTGACGCTACAGTCTTTCACTGGTGGTGGGGTGTTAGTATATTATGGATCCGGTAGAGGCTCTCATGGGGCAGGTTAATGAGCTCTCCCAGCTTATGCAGAAGCTGTCCATGGAGCAGCAAGTCCTGGTTCGCTCACACCAAGAGGTGCAGAGAGATGTGGCTGGTGCTCTATAGGGGTCTGCTCCCTGAGGGGGTTGTTCCGCAGAGGCCTGTCTGACCATCTACGCTCTGGCATTACATCCTCCTCCTGATAACCTGGAAGACGCCATGACGCAGGTGGTCCGTATGGATCGAAGACTCCGTGCTAGAGGAGTTATGCAACAAGAGACTCTCTTGTACTTCAAATTGTGTGACACTACACCCGTACCTGAGCCCATGGAGATTGGGGCTATCTCGGTAAAGGAAAAAGAGAGAAGGCACCGTAGAGACAACCTACTATGCTTTTACTGTGGAGCCTCTGGACATTGGAAAAGGGACTGTCCCTCCTGCCCTTCTTCAATGAAACCATCAGAAAACGACTGAGTCTGGGCAACAATCATGAAGGTTGTCCAGGCTCCAAGGTACATTTTTCCTCACTTGCTAAAATTGTGCTCCAGGTGGAAATGAAACTTGCCGGCAGTCCTTTGTTGACTGCGGTTCCTTCATTAATCTGATTGATGCACAAGTTGTGACATTTAATAAGATAGGGACAGTCAGGCTGAAAGACCCTGTTAAAATTGTGGCTGTTGATTCGTCCCCTCTTAGGCCGCTTTCACACTAGCGTCGGCACAGGGCCGTCGCTATGTGTCGGCCCGACGTGCCGACGCGCGTTGTGAAAGTGATGCCCGACATGGGCACCGGAAACAGTCTTACGATACTTCCGCTGCCCCATTGAAAGGTCCGGGGAGGAGGGGGCGGAGTTTCGGCAGCGCATGCGCTGTCAAAAATGGCGGACACGACGTGCAAAAAAACGTTACATGTAACTTTTTTTGTGCCGACGGTCCGCCAAAACACGACGCAACCGTGGCTAATGTAAATCTATGTGGAAAAAACGCATCCTGCGGACAACTTTGCAGGATGCGGTTTTTCTCCTAAACGACGCATTGCGACGTATGCAAAACAACACTAGTGTGAAAGTGGCCTAAACCGGGATGGGATTTGTTTCATGACTGATGTCTTGTCTCTGATAGTGAGTTCCACTCATGTGGAAAAATTAAGTTGTTTCGTTATGAATAATCTACCTGCAGGACTGGTACTGGGGATGCCCTGGCTGCAATGCCACTATTCTGTCATTGATTGGGTGATGGGGGAGATCACCCAATGGGGATGTAAGGAGAATAGTCCATGTTGTAACCTGGGACCTTTTGTCAACCCAGTAAAATATGTATCTGTGTCGTCTGTTGGTCTGGAGTGTATTCCGGAATACCTTAAGGATTTCAAAGACGTGTTCTCCGAAAGCGAGTCTGAGGCGCTTCCACCACATCGACCTTTTGATTGTGCCATTGATTTATTCCCAGGAGCCAAATTACCCAAGGCAGTATAATTTGTCTGGGCCTGAGCACAAAGCAATGAAAGAGTACATCTCAGAAAGCCCCCGCAAGGGGCTTATTTAGCCTTCTGTCTCACCCGTGGCAGCAGGGTTTTTCTTTGTAAAGAAAAAGGATGGTGGTTTGCGACCGTGCCTCGACATTCGGGAACTGAACAAAATTACTGTAAAGAACACGTTACCTCTCCCTCTGATTCCCAATTTATGCAACCAACTCACGGGGGCCAAATGGTTCTCTAAGCTCGATTTTTGGGGAGCTTATAACCTTATAAGGGTCCGGGAGGGGGATCAATGGAAAACAGAATTCCTGATGACCGAGGGTCTGTTTGAAAATCTGGTAATGCCTTTCGGTCTCACTAATGCCCCTGCTGTTTTCCAGAATTTTATTAATGTTATTTTTTCTGACCTGATTGGGTGTTATGTAGTCATCTACCTGGATGACATTCTGATATACTCAGAGGACAGTCAGTCTCATTTACACTATCTGCGTATGGTTCTTATAAGACTCAGATAGAACCATTTATACGAAAAACTGGAGAAATACTCGTTCTTTGTGCAGGAACTGTCTTTTCTGGGATTAATTATATTAGGGGAGGGGTTCCACATGGATCCTGGGAAGGTTCAGGCCATTACGTAGCTGTAGGGTCATATTACTGTGTATAGGGGAGCTATGATGGCATTACAATGTGTATAAAGGAGGTGTTGTATTCATCATATTTTGCATAGGGGAGCTATGGGGATATCACATTTTGCATAGGAGAGCCAGGGCCGCCACCAGGGCATGACAGCCATGACTGGCGTATGGGGCCCGGTGAGCAGAGGGGGCCCGGTGAGCAGAGGGGCCCCGCATCGGGCCCCGTCTCATCTGCTCACCGGGCCCCCCCCTGCAGGCGCTGCAGCACACTATTGACGTGCGGGCCCGTGCCCGCACGTCAATAGTTAACAGCGGCCGCCAGCCAGTCGGAGGCTGGCAGCTGACTTGAGCGGCCGCAGTGCGCAGC
The DNA here is from genome assembly GCF_051348905.1 of Ranitomeya variabilis. Classification (NCBI taxonomy): domain Eukaryota; kingdom Metazoa; phylum Chordata; class Amphibia; order Anura; family Dendrobatidae; genus Ranitomeya; species Ranitomeya variabilis. The sequence continues at coordinate 604,655,585 of NC_135236.1, forward strand.
CGCAGTCGCACTTCGCCGGCGTCTGACGTCATTGTCAGCCGCCGGCGAGTGCGTCCTTCACCTGTGTGGAGGAAGAGAGCTTTGCCCGCCGCAGGAGCATGGCAAGGTAAGAACTCTTTTTTTTTTCTTTGAGCGCGGCGATACAGGGGGGGCCCGGGGCAGAGATGCTGGACACAGGGGCAGAGATGCTGGACACAGGGGCAGAGATGCTGGACACAGGGGCAGTATGCTGGACACAGGGGCAGAGATGCTGGACACAGGGGCAGAAAGCTGGACACGGGCATTATGCTGGACACAGGGGCAGAGATGCTGGACACAGGGGCAGAAAGCTGGACACGGGCATTATGCTGGACACAGGGGCATTATGCTGGACACAGCGGCAGTATGCTGGACACAGGGGCAGAGATGCTGGACACAGGGGCAGAGATGCTGGACACAGGGGCAGAGATGCTGGACACAGGGGCAGTATGCTGGACATAGGGGCAGAGATGCTGGACACAGGGGTAGAAAGCTGGACACGGGCATTATGCTGGACACAGGGGCAGAGATGCTGGACACAGGGGCAGAAAGCTGGACACGGGCATTATGCTGGACACAGGGGCAGTATGCTGGACACAGGGGCAGAGATGCTGGACACAGGGGCAGAAAGCTGGACACGGGCATTATGCTGGACACAGGGGCAGAGATGCTGGACACAGGGGCAGAAAGCTGGACACGGGCATTATGCTGGACACAGGGGCATTATGCTGGACACAGCGGCAGTATGCTGGACACAGGGGCAGAGATGCTGGACACAGCGGCAGTATGCTGGACACAGGGGCAGAGATGCTGGACACGGGCAGAAAGCTGGACACGGGCATTATGCTGGACACAGGGGCAGTATGCTGGACACAGCGGCAGTATGCTGGACACAGGGGCAGAGATGCTGGACACAGGGGCAGAGATGCTGGACACAGGGGCAGTATGCTGGACACAGGGGCAGAGATGCTGGACACAGGGGCAGTATGCTGGACACAGCGGCAGTATGCTGGACACAGGGGCAGAGATGCTGGACACAGGGGCAGAGATGCTGGACACAGGGGCAGTATGCTGGACACAGGGGCAGAGATGCTGGACACAGGGGCAGTATGCTGGACAGAGCTATTTTGACATCATACTGTAGATAGGGGAGTTGTGGGCCCAACATACTGTACATAGGAGGCATAATACTGTGTATAGGGGACCTATAGCAACACAATACTGTGCATAAGTGAGCTATGGTGGCATTACATAGTGTATAAAGGAGCTGTGTAGGCATCGTACTGTGCATAGGGATGCTGTAGAGACATCATACTATGCATAGGGAGTGCATAGAATATGTATTATTTTGTGCATAGGAGAGCTATGGGGCATCATACTATGTATAGGGGAGCTCTAAATGGGGGACTTGTACATTATTATATGTTAAGTGGGCACTCGATGTATTGTGATTTTAAAAGGGGCAGTTATTTCTTTCTAGATGGCATAATGTGGGCACTATTTTATAGGGTACTTGCAGAGGGCATTAATAGTTTCTTTTGGGCAGTTTTACCATCTAGATGACACAAAGGAGGCATTTTAGTTTGTAAGTGGCACAGCGGTCAGCATTATTATATGACAAACTAAGAGGAGCACTTTTTTTTGTTACACAGCAAAACCTGTAATAGGGACAAATATGGCAGTAGCACGATCAGCATTGGGGTGATAGTATGAGGCATGGTGAGGCATTTCTTCAGGTTGAGAATAGCTGGAATGCTGCCGTAAATGTGAGAAGTCAAATATCTCTTTATTCTAAGCTCTACAGATGAGTCGTGACTGGAAGAAGTTGTCATGGCAGTCTGGGCTAGATGGAAAAGATGAGAAAAGTGAACAACTCTATCAGAAAGAACGTCATCTTTAAGTCACTTGATGTTGGTCTTTGTATAGTGATTTACTTTCAGTAATAGCATGGTCAACTGATAAGGTTCTCACTATACCCACAATTCGGGTGCACTACCACATCTGTAACCAAGGTAACCTGGTTATGGGCCCACTTAGATGTGTTTCACCCTCTGTATGTTGAACCCCTTTCTAAGCCTCTGCTGAATACAATACATAGAATACATTGAGACACTGCTGTATAAATCACATACAGTAGGATTCACTAAGACCATTCCATATACATCACATAGGATTCAGTGAGACTTCACTATACTTCACAGTTCACAGTCTGTATATCACATAAAATATACTAAAACTGTTGTATACATCACATAGGATACACTGATACTCTGCAGTATACATAACATAGGATACACTGAGACTCTGCAGTTTATATAACATACGATACACTGCGAGTCTGCAGTATACATAACATAGGTTACACTGAGACTCTGCAGTATATATAACATACGATACACTGAGACTCTGCAGTATACATAACATAGGTTACACTGAGACTCTGCAGTATACATAACATAGGCTACACTGTGACTCTGCAGTATACATAACAGGATACACTGAGACTCTGCAGTATACATAACATAGGCTACACTGTGACTCTGCAGTATACATAACATACGATACACTGATACTCTGCAGTATACATAACATAGGATACACTGAGACTCTGCAGTTTATATAACATGTTTATATAACATACGATACACTGCGAGTCTGCAGTATACATAACATAGGTTACACTGAGACTCTGCAGTATATATAACATACGATACACTGAGACTCTGCAGTATACATAACATAGGTTACACTGAGACTCTGCAGTATACATAACATACGATACACTGAGAATCTGTAGTATACATAACATAGGTTACACTGAGACTCTGCAGTATACATAACATAGGTTACACTGAGACTCTGCAGCATACATAACATAGGATACACTGAGACTCTGCAATATACATAACATACCATACACTGAGACTCTGCAGTATACATAACATAGGTTACACTGAGACTCTGCAGTATATATAACATACGATACACTGAGACTCTGCAGTATACATAACATAGGCTACACTGTGACTCTGCAGTATACATAACAGGTTACACTGAGACTCTGCAGTATACATAACATAGGTTACACTGAGACTCTGCAGTTTATATAACATACGATACACTGCGAGTCTGCAGTATACATAACATAGGTTACACTGAGACTCTGCAGTATATATAACATACGATACACTGAGACTCTGCAGTATACAAAACATAGGTTACACTGAGACTCTGCAGCATACATAACATAGGATACACTGAGACTCTGCAATATACATAACATACAATACACTGAGACTCTGCAGTATACATAGCATACCATACACTGAGACTCTGCAGTATACATAACATAGGTTACACTGAGACTCTGCAGTATACATAACATACGATACAGTGAGACTCTGCAGAATACATAACATAGGTTACACTGAGACTCTGCAGTATACATAACAGGTTACACTGAGACTCTGCAGTATACATAACATAGGTTACACTGAGACTCTGCAGTATACATAACATAGGTTACACTGAGACTCTGCAGTATACATAACATAGGATACACTGAGACTCTGCAGTATACATAACATAGGTTACACTGAGACTCTGCAATATACATAACATACAATACACTGAGACTCTGCAGTATACATAGCATACCATACACTGAGACTCTGCAGAATATATTACATACAATACACTGAGACTTTGCAGTATACATAACATAGGATACGCTGAGGCTATGCAGTATACATAACATACGATACACTGAGACTCTGCAGTATACATAACATACGGTACACTGAGACTCTGCAGTATACATAACATAGGATACACTGAGACTGGTTGCAGAAGTGATGATCTGTCCGAGCTGAAAGTCACAGTGTCCTGGCTCCCTCTTCTGTCTTGGACGGAATGCCACTCCTGCAGCCAGTCAGCAGTTGCTTATTGCAGCAGCAACCTTGCATCCCTGCTGAAAGAGTAAGCAAGCAGATTAGGTGGAAACAGGTAGTCGAGCAGAGGAATAACTAGGGTCAAGTACGTGAGTATCCATTTTTTCTTTTTTAATTCAAGACTTGAGTGAGGTGATTTTGACAACTAGTACACAGACCCTTAAGGCCGGCGTCACACTCAGCGTATGAAAATACGGTCCGTTTTTTACAGCCGTAATACGCAGAAATGTTCCCAAAATAGTGATCTGTATGTCATCCATAGGCAGGGTGTGGCAGCTTATTTTGCGCATGTCATCCTCCGTATGTAATCCGTATGGCATCTGTACAGCGATGTTTTCTCGCAGGCTTGCAAAACCGACATCTAATGGATTTATGTGCTCAAATATGTGCTCAAATGTTCGTTAAAACATATATACAGTATCTATATATATATATATATATATATATATATATATATATATATATATATATACTAGACTGTGGCCCGATTCTAACGCATTGGGTATTCTAGAATATGCATTTCCCCGTAGTATATGGACAATGATGATTCCAGAATTCGCGGCAGACTGTGCCCGTCGCTGATTGGTCGAGGCAACCTTTATGACATCATTGTCGCCATGGCAACCATTATGACATCTACGTCGATACTGTGCCCGTCGCTGATTGGTCGAGGCGAATTCGCAGCAGACTGTGCCCGTCGCTGATTGGTCGAGGCAACCTTTATGACATCATCGTCGCCATGCTGTGCCCGTCGCTGATTGGTCGAGGCCTGGCCGCCTCGACCAATCAGAGACGCGGGATTTCCAGGACAGACAGACAGACAGACAGACGGAAAAACCCTTAGACAATTATATATATAGATATATATATATATACTAGACTGTGGCCCGATTCTAATGCATCGGGTATTCTAGAATATGCATGTCCCCGTAGTATATGGACAATGATGATTCCAGAATTCGCGGCAGACTGTGCCCGTCGCTGATTGGTCGAGGCAACCTTTATGACATCATCGTCGCCATGGCAACCATTATGACATCTACGTCGATACTGTGCCCGTCACTGATTGGTCGAGGCGAATTCACGGCAGACTGTGCCCGTCACTGATTGGTCGAGGCAACCTTTATGACATCATCGTCGCCATGCTGTGCCCATCTCTGATTGGTCGAGGCCTGGCGGCCTCGACCAATCAGAGACGCGGGATTTCCAGGACAGACAGACAGACAGAAAGACAGACAGACAGACAGACAGACGGAAAAACCCTTAGACAATTATATATATAGATGTCATTGAGACATATATATATATATATATATATATATATATATATATATATATATATATATATATATATATATTTATATTTAATTCAGCGCTAGATAGCATAAAAGCCGGTAATTCAATTGCCAGCTTTTGCTATCTCCTTCCCAAACCCGACATGATATGAGACATGGTTTACATACAGTAAACCATCTCATATCCCGTTTTTTTTTTGCATATTCCACACTACTAATGTTAGTAGTGTGTATGTGCAAAATTTGGGCCCTCTAGCTATTAAAGGGTTAAATCGTGGAAAAAATTGGCGTGGGCTCCCTCGCAATTTTCTCCACTAGAGTGGTAAAGCCAGTGACTGAGGGCAGATATTAATAGCCTAGAGAGGGTCCATGGTTATTGGCCCCCCTGGCTAAAAACATCTTCCCCCAGCCACCCCAGAAAAGGCACATCTGGAAGATGCGCCTATTCTGGCACTTGGCCACTCTCTTCCCACTCCCGTGTAGCGGTGGGATATGGGGTAATGAAGGGTTAATGCCACCTTGCTATTATAAGGTGACATTAAGACAGATTAATAATGAAGAGGTGTCAAGTCTGACACCTATCCATTATTAATCTAATAGTACGAAATGGTTAATAAAACACACACACATTATTACAAAGTACTTTTATTAAATAAAGACACAGGGTGTTTTAATATTTTATTACACTCTTAATCCACCTGAAGACCCTCGTTCTGTAAAAAAGGAAAAATAAAAAAACAATATCCCATACCTTCCGTCGTTCAGGTCACGTCCCACCATGTAAATCCATCTGAAGGGATTAAATCATTTTACACCCAGGAGCTCTGGCTAATGTAGTCGCCTCTCCATTATTAATCTGGCTTAATGTCACCTTACAATAGCAAGGTGACATTAACCCTTCATTACCCCATATCCCACCGCTACACGGGAGTGGGAAGAGAGTGGCCAAGTGCCAGAATAGGCGCATCTTCCAGATGTGCCTTTTCTGGGGTGGCTGGGGGCAGATGTTTTTAGCCAGGGGGGGGGGCAATAACCATGGACCCTCTCTAGGCTATTAATATCTGCCCTCAGTCACTGGCTTTACCACTCTGGCGGAGAAAATTGCGCGGGAGCCCACACCAATTTTTTCCGCGATTTAACCCTTTAATTTAATAGCTAGAGGGCCCAAATTTTGCACATACACACTACTAACATTAGTAGTGTGGAATATGCAAAAAAAAGGGATATGAGATGGTTTACTGTATGTAAACCATGTCTCATATCCTGTCAGGTTTGGGAAGGAGATAGCAAAAGCCGGCAATTGAATTACCGGCTTTTATGATATCTAGCGCTGTATGAAATATATATATATATATATATATATATATATATATATGTGTCTCACTGACATATATATATATATATATATATATATATATATATATATATATATATATACCTATTCTATGTGTAGACATTTATTCTACCTATTCTATTCTATTCTGTCAGTGTGATTTTACTGTACACCGCACTGAGTTACCGGCTTTTCTAGAGAACACCGGTGCATATTTCTCGCAAGTCACATGCATGGTCCGTGTGTAATCCGTATTTTTCTCGCTCCCATAGACTTTCATTGGTGGATTTTTTGCGCAATACGGTGACAAACGCAGCATGCTGCGATTTTCTACGGCCGTACAATACCGTATAATACGGATCAGTAAAATACGGCAGATAGGAGCTGGGCCATAGAGAATCATTGTACCGTATGCAATCCGTATTTTCTGCACCTCTCATACATCCGTAAAACTCGCTAGTGTGACGCCGGCCTCAGAGAGGAGATCATGCATTACAGCAGAAACATACTGGGTTGGAAAGGAAAGCAAGGCTTCGTTAGGAGTAATTATCTTCTTCTTAATTGCTGCAAAACAAAATCTTTGTTGTGGAAATGAGCACAACCATCAAGCACACCACGTTTCAGTTACCCCACAAATTTTCAGTTTGATGTTCTGTTAGTGACAAAACAGCTGCATAAAGAACAAGTTCTGAGAAAGCCAAGGTCTATGCATGGGAGGATGAAGAAAATAAAAAAACTGTGTTAGAGTTAAAAGGATATTGTTAATATTGCCCAACTTGATGTTCACTTACTTTTGCATCTCTCCCAAATATCTGCATTTTACTTTGATTAATATAGCCTCTCAAACTTATCTTTACAGTAATGGACAACATATCATTTTAAATCCATTAAGCATGATTGTGGAAGATATACTGTAGATATTTGTTATACATGCTCATGAACGAATTGGAACTGTGCTGCTTAAACAAACTATTTTAATGACATCTGCCTGATATTAGGGCACAAGTCAGAGCTGTTTGTATTGCAACCTTTGCAAAAAGTGCACAGCTTCCAGCACCTGCCAAAGAGGCTTCTATAGATTCTTTGCATACAGAAAAAGACTCCCAAAAAAGGAATGATTCTACTGTGCTTTGAATAAGTATTCATATCATGTGAATTTTTTCACATTTTTTCACCCACAAACATAAATGTATTTTATTGGGATTTTATGTAATATACCAACACTGTGTATTAAGTATTTCTGAAGTGTAAAGGTTTTCTCAAAATTTAAAAACTATAAATCTGAAAATTGTGACATGCATTTGTATTCAGCCCCCTGTAGTCTGGTACCCCTAAATAAAATCCTGAGTGACCAAGTGCATCCAAAAATCACATAATTAATAAATTAAGTCTACCTGTGTGTAATTTATTCTCAGTATAACTACAGATGTTCTGTGAAGGCCTCCGAGGTAGGGATGAGTGGACTCATGGATGTTCGAGTTCTTCAGGTTTGAGCGAACTTTAGTCTAAATTGAACCTCATAGAAGTCAATGGGAACCTGAACTTTGCTGCTGTAAAGTAATTGTAATAAGGGCTAGGGGGCTGGAAAAGTGATTATCTATCTCTCTCTCTCTCTCTCTCTCATCTCCTCTCTCTCCATCCGAACACTAAAACAGACTTCCGGAAGAAGTCCGTGTTCAGAGTTCAGCACCAGACAGTTCGGGTTTGCTCATCTCTACTCAGAGGCTTGTTTGAGAGCATTAGGGATCAAACTGAATGATGAAAACTAAAGAACACACCAAACAGGTCAGGAATAAAGTTGTAGAGAAGAGTAAAGCAGGGTTAGGTTTTTTAAAAAATAGACCAAGCTCCGAATGTCTCATGTTCTGTTACACCCGGTCCGGTCCCTGTACCTTTGTGGGGTCCCCTCGGGACTCCCGCTCTGTGCCGGCTCCACACTGTCCTGACACAGCCTCTGCTTCCCCTTCCTCCTCTGCTTCCTGGCACGCAGCCAGTAGGTTCTCGGGCTGTGTGCTTAGGTCGATCGCGCGCTCGCTCCTGGTCTCTTAAAGAGACAGCGAGCATTTTTCAAAAAGTGCTTCTGACCAATGGTGTGTTAATGATCACTATTTATAGCCCCTCCACCATAGGGAGGGAGCCGGAGCAACAAGTATCCTCTGTTGCTAACGTCCGGCTTCTGCTAGCATGTGCTTTTGTTTCTGAAGTTCTCTGCCACTGCTCCGCTTACACTGTTTGTCTCCACAGACTATCTGCTACCCCTTACCTGGATTTCCTGGACAACCTCCGATCTGGCTGTTTCTGTTCCGTCTCGTCCCGCCATTCAGTTACCCGTACCTCTGGACAACGTCAATTCCGCCGGAACCAGCTTCTACCCATACCCCCGGTTTGCTCTACGTCACCTGCTAATCCTGCTTGTCCGTCTGTCCCGCTGGGTCTAACTGAAGCAGTTTGGCACAACTGAAAACCTACCAAGACATGGACATCCACCTAAACTGACATCCCAAGTGTTAGGGGTCAAGTTCCCGCCTCTGCACAGGGGGAGTCTCGGGCCATCTCCGCTGCGGTCTCCCATTTGTTTCCTGCCGCAGTGGAATCTGCTCAGTGGAGACGTCAGTCCCAGCGTCTCGCTCAGTCTGACTCTGTACAAAGGGTTACTGCTGCTTTTCCAGCTTCTGCCATTGAAGCCAGTGCAGGGCAGCGGCGAGCAGACGCTTTTGGGACTAAATCCTTCTTTTCTCCTTCTGAGCATGCCCAGGGTAAGATCTCTCATTGGAGATCGAGGGTCACATGCTTGGATACTGCAGCAAAGCCCATTGGTTCTCCAGGAAGGTCCTGAAGGTGCTCAGGCTCTGTGGCAGCCCCTCATTGGTCCTTCTAGGAAGGTCTTGTACTTGCTGCAGCTATAAAAGGCTCGCATGGCCGCACAGCCATGCTCTAGTATCAATCCAAATATGTGCTTTGCGCCAGTGTGGTTATGTATGAATGGATTCAGGGACCCGGCTGAAATAAGCCCCTAGAATACCGGCACCTCCGGTGAGGAGATTGTATGTATGTATTCAGGGACCCGGCTGAAATAAGCCCCTAGAATTCCGGCACTTCCGGTGAGGAGATTGCGTGTGTGCATAACCACTGACTGCTATCAGTTCGGCAGCAAGCTTGTGCTCCTGTGAGGCTAACAGGGCGCAGTGCTTTCCTCTCACAGCTACTCTGTGAAGTTACAGAGCTAGTCTATACCGCCAAACAGTGCCACCATTCACTAGCATCAGGTTCCTCCTGCACGGTGGACCACGGGCTGCGAACGCACCATTTATAATAAACAGCTATATTTACTCGGTGCGTTCCGCTAGCCGTAACAGAATACTAGCGCCGGGGTCTGGCTAGTAAATGGCGGACGATCAGCGTTTACAGTGGTACATCCAGCAGCTGGAGGGTAGGTTGGCGGCTCCTGAGCGCACAACCTCAGCTGTGGATGTTACCGTAGTCGCTGTTCAGGCTGCAAGTGTAGCTGCAGCCAGTTTGTCCTCTGCCACCCCTGCTCTGACTTTATCCCGTCTCCCGCTCCCAGACAAGTTTGCTGGTGACAGTAAGCTATGTCGGGGATTCGTGAGTCAGTGCTCCATACATCTTGAGCTCCTGGCTGCACGTTTTCCTACGGAACGGGCGAAAGTGGGATTTATTTTATCCCTTTTGTCGGGCAGGGCGTTGGATTGGGCAACGCCGCTATGGGAGCGTAATGATCGTGTGGTGCAGAGTGCTCCTCTTTTCCTGGACGCTCTGAAACAGGTTTTTTTGGGACCTCGTGTCACCCACGATACCGCGCTCCAATTGTTGGCAATAAAACAGGGTTCGTCCATGGTCAGTCAGTTCGCCGTCCAATTCCGGACTCTGGTCTCAGAGCTGGAGTGGCCAGATAAAGTCCTTATTCCGGTGTTCTGGAAAGGACTGGTAGTCCATGTGAAGGACGCCTTGGCCACCAGGGAGATTCCCGCCACACTGGAGGAGCTCATTACTATATCTACCCGCATCGACCTCCGTTTTAACAAGCGGAGTTTAGAGCGGACCCAGTGTAGGCAGAGGTTTCGGCTGGCTCCCACCTTCGCCAGACCTCTAGAATCTTCCGTTCAAGCGTCCGACTCCCATGAGGTAATGGAGGTTTCTCGAGCGGGACCTAACTCCCGGCCCGCTCGGGTACCCGTGGTTTGTAGAAAATTGCCAACAACTAGGACATTATACCAATAAATGTCCATGGCGGTCGGGAGAACGATCGCGTCTAGTAACCATTGGAGGAGGTTCACTAGACCATGCGGCATTTTCCTCCAAGTTGTCCTTTAAAGGGACAATCACGTTAGGCTCATCTCTAACAGTCGAGCTTTGTGTGGACTTTGGAGCAGAAGGAAATTTCATGTCCTCTGCTTTTGCTCTGCGTCATGCAATACCTCAGGTGATGCACACCAAACCGGTGACTGTTAGAGTAGTGAATGGGTCGACACTTCCCACACAAATCACACACCAGACTGTCCCTTTCACGTTATCCATGTCCCCTTCCCACCAGGAGATTATTTCCCTTCTTGTCCTTCCCGAAGGAATGGACGAGATTCTGCTGGGAATACTCTGGCTCCGTTTCCACTCCCCACATATTGAGTGGACCTCTGGGAGGATATTGGGTTGGAGTGAATCATGTAAGGGCAGATGTGTGAGAGAGTGCATTCAGGTTTCCACCACTGAGACACCCGCAGATCTTTCTTCTCTTCCCAAATGCTATTGGTCCTATGCAGATGTCTTCTCCAAAAAGGCTGCAGAGACCCTTCCACCTCACCGTCCCTATGACTGTCCTATTGATCTCTTGCCTGGAGCAGAACCTCCTCGGGGACTTGTCTATCCCCTCTCTCTCCCGGAGACGGAGGCTATGTCCCAATACATCCAGGAGAATTTGGCAAGAGGGTTCAATAGGAAGTCAGTGTCACCTGCAGGGGCGGGGTTCTTGTTCGTGCAGAAGAAGAACGGAGAGTTACGTCCTTGCATAGATTACAGGGGTCTTAACGCCATCACCATTATGAATAAGTACCAGTTGCCCCTGATTTCAGAGCTCTTTGATAGGCTACGGGGAGCAAGGGTATTTACCAAATTAGATCTGCAGGGTGCTTATAACCTGATTCGCATCCGTGAGGGGGACGAATGGAAGACGGCGTTTAATACCAGGGATGGGCACTATGAGTATCTAGTGATGCCCTTCGGGCTCTGTAATGCCCCAGCCGTTTTCCAAGACTTTGTCAACGATATCTTCCAGGATATGCTCTCCACCTCGGTCGTAGTCTATCTGGATGATATTCTCATCTTCTCTCCAGATATTGACTACCACCGGAGAGATGTTGGCAGAGTCTTCGACCTCTTACGGGCAAATTCCCTGTATGCAAAGTTGGAGAAGTGTATGTTTGAGCAGGTCTTTACCTTTCCTGGGTTATATCATCTCCGCCCAGGGATTGGCTATGGATCCTGCCAAACTACAGGCTGTGATGGACTGGCAAGAACCCCATTCTCTTAAAGCGATGCAGCGCTTTATGGGGTTCATTAATTACTATCGCCAGCTCATTCCCTACTTCTCAACTTTGGTAGCTCCCTTGGTAGCCCTCACCAAGAAGGGAGCAAATCCCAAATTGTGGTCTGAAGAGGTCTCCAGGGCCTTCTCTTCTATTAAGTCTCATTTTGCTAGTGCTCCCATCCTACATCGTCCCGATGTTGATAAGTCGTTTATAATGGAGGAGGATGCCTCATCCGTTGGTGCAGGAGCAGTCCTCTTCGAAAAGGATGCTCAAGGTCGGAAGCATCCTTGCTTCTTCTTCTCCAAGACCTTCACACCAGCGTAGAGGAATTATTCCATCGGGGACAGGGAGTTGCTAGAAATGAAGTTGGCTTTCTCGGAGTGGAGACATCTTTTGGAGGGGGCTCGCTTTCCCTTTCAAGTCTTCACGGACCACAAAAATCTGGTATATTTGCAAACAGCCCAGCGGCTAAATTCTCTTCAGACCAGATGGTCCTTGTTCTTCTCCCGGTTCCACTTCACCCTCCATTATCTCGCTGGGGAGAAGAACATTCGTACTGATGCCCTCTCTCGCTCCGTTGTGTCATCTGAGGAGGAGGAAGGGGAGCCTCACCTTATTGTCCCTTCTGAGAGCCTGAGAACCGTAGCTCCAGTTTCGCTAGAGTCTGTGCCTCTGGGCAAGACTTTTGTACCCATTAATTTGCGACCGGAGGTTCTCTCTTGGGCTCATTCGTCCAGGGTGGGTGGACACTTTGGGACAAAGAGGACATCTGAACTGCTGGTGAGGATGTACTGGTGGCCACATATGGTCCGTGATGTCAGAGATTATATTCGGGCATGTGTCTCCTTTTCCTCTTGAAACCCGTATACATGTCCCGGTTTTCCGAGTCATCTGCCGAGACATCGGGTTCGTCTACGGACGATTACGAGGTGAACGCTATTTTGTGGTGCAAGGTGGTACGTGGCAAAAAATTTTATTTGGTGGACTGGAAGGGTTATGGTCCTGAGGACAGGTCCTGGGAGCCTGCTGAGCCCATTCAGGCTCCGCAGCTCATTGCTGCCTTGGAGCGTAGCGAGGTCCAAGGAGGGGGGCCCTAGGGGGGGTGGTAATGTTAGGGGTCGAGTTCCCGCCTCTGCACAGGGGGAATCTCGGGCCATCTCCGCTGCAGTCTCCCACCGCAGTGGAGTCTGCTCAGCGGAGACGTCGGTCCCAGCGTCTCGCTCAGTCTGACTCTGTACAAAGGTTTACTGCTGCTTTTCCAGCTTCTGCCATTGAAGCCAGTGCTGGGCAGCGACGAGCAGAGGCTTTTGGGACTAAGTCCTGCTTTTCTCCTTCTGAGTATGCCCAGGGTAAGATCTCTCAGTGGAGATCGAGGGTCACATGCTTGGATACTGCAGCAAAGCCCATTGGTTCTCCAGGAAGGTCCTGAAGGTGCTCAGGCTCTGTGGCAGCCTCTCATTGGTCCTTCTAGGAAGGCGTTGTACTTGCTGCAGCTATAAAAGGCTCGCATGGCCGCACGGCCATGCGCTAGTATCAATCCAAATATGTGCTTTGCGCCAGTGTGGTTATGTATGAATGGATTCAGGGACCTGGCTGAAATAAGCCCCTAGAATACCGGCACCTCCGGTGAGGAGATTGTATGTATGTATTCAGGGACCCTGCTGAAATAAGCCAATAGAATTCCGGCACCTCCGGTGAAGAGATTGCGTGTGTGCATAACCACTGACTGCTATCAGTTCGGCAGCAAGCTTGTGCTCCTGTGAGGCTAACAGGGCGCAGTGCTTTCCTCTCACAGCTACTCTGTGAAGTAACAGAGCTAGTCTATACCGCCAAACAGTGCCACCATTCACTAGCATCAGGTTTCTCCTGCACGGTGGACCCCGGGCTGCGAACGCACCATTTATAATAAACAGCTATATTTACTCGGTTCGTTTCGCTAGCCGTAACACCAAGCAAGGAGAACATTAATTAGAGAAGCAGTCAAGAGGCCCATGGTCACCCTGAAGGAGCTGCAGAGATCTATAGCTTAGGTGGGAGAATCTGTCCACAGGACAACATACTCCACACCATCTGGCCTTTATGGAAGAACAAAGCCATTTTTGAAAGCAAGCCATAAAAAAGTCCTGTCTGAAGTTTGCAGAAAACATGTATGTGATTCAGCTAGCATGTGGAAGAAGGTGCTCTTGTCAGACTGGCCTGATGAGACCAAACTAGAACTTTTTTGTCTAAATGTAAAATGCTATATGTGGTGGCAAACTAATACTGCATATCACCCTGAAAATACTATCCCCACTGTGAAACATGGTGGTGGCAGCATCATGCTCTGAGGAAGCTTTTCTTCAGCAGGGACAGGGAAGCTGGTCAGAATTGATGGGAAGATGGATGTAGCTAAATACAGGACAATCCTGGAGGAAAACCTGTCAGAGGGTGCAAAAGACTTGAGACTGGGGCTGACAACAACCCTAAACATACTACCAGACTTACAATTGAATGATTTAGATCAAAGCATATTTATGTATTTTAATAGCTCGGTCACAGTCCAGCTATAAATGCCATTGAGAATATGTGGAAATTAGCGCAAGTTAGAGCAAGTTTGCAAAGAAGAATGGGCAATAGTAATAGTAAATAGTAGTAAGAGTAATTTATTTACCAATGCTCTGGCTATATAATCTACCCAAAGTAACAAAGAGATACATCATAATTAAATTAAAACAATCTTTATTAAACAACAATAAAATCAGAACAAGTGTAAAACACGGAGTGCCTAATGGAGAAAACGTTACTATACCCTGTCTAGTGTTTATATTAATAACCCATGTTAGTTAATGCTAAATAGTATCACTCTTGTAATACTAGAAAAGACTCCTGGTCATCCACTGATAATGAAGAGTATCAGACGTCACAGGTATGAAACATATGTCATTTGTGCAATATATACTTACATGTACCGTATATTTCCCACCGGGCTTCATAGAGATATATAAATGTACACAGTGGCAACACAACATTATGACCAGATAAAGAGAGATGTCAGTTGTGCATAGACAATAAAACATATTCTGCCTATCAAAATCACCAGAGGAACTACAATGATAGTGCAATGCACATCAGCATTGAAAGTATATGAGAAGATATGGAATGATGGCTATAAGATCTGATTCCTATAAATGCTTGATACATACAAATCTCCTCAAAGAAAAGGTTAAAGTAAACCAATGTAGCAAGGAAAAAATAGGACAGAAATTATATATGGGTGTTAGCTATCATGAGGATTACAGAGGGATAAGTGACCGGTGGTGTCAGGTGTAGTGTCCTCACATTCAAACACGCGTTTCACCAATAGCTTCTTCTGGGGGCATGTCATGCTAGATGGCTGCAGCCTATTTAAATAATTAACCATAATAGACGCTGTGAATGATCTGATGACGTTATTGACGCTGTGGTACATGATGTCTGCCACTCTGCATATTGTAATAGAGTTTCCCCTAACCGTGCTAGGAGACTTGCAGATGTAGAATGCATGCGGTCAGCTGTAAAGCACTTCCTGAAGTTCATGGGATCAGGAAAGCAGCACATGCACTCTGTCAATCAAAGAGGTAAGTATTGGGCAAATCGTGAGCAGGGACTTACATGGCAGTATTAATCCAGAGTGATTGAATGGTAGAGAGGAAGAAGAAGAGGAAGACATAAATACAGGAGAGTGTGCATAAAAAGGATATTTATTACTAGTGAGTTATAATCTTTCATGTGGAAAGGCAATAGTACAGATTCAGGAGGTTTAAGTGATATATAAAAGAAGCGCCCCAGAGTCCTGGTCCTTGCAGTAATGTCGTTCTCCCACCAGGGGGAGTGATATTATGTCTGGAGGCAATAAAGGAGATCTTCTGTCCAGGTATCACAACCACACACCACACACTTCACACTCCAGTCCAAAAGGGGGATTAAAGGTTCTATCTACTAGGCCACTCCTCACAGTTAGGTAAAACTGGTGGGTTGGTTAGGAAGTGAGACAGAAGCTGACTGGGCTTCACAGAGACAGTCAGATCCCGACGGAGTTTGGCAGAAGCTGGCTGGAGTGGGTTCCAGCCAGATCCAGACTGCGGTCTGAGAAGGACGAGGGTCCACGAAGCTGTCCCACGTGCGGCAGCATCCAAAGACAGAGACATCGAAAGGAAGCGTGTTGTAGTGAGTGAGAAATGAAGGCATAGCAACAAGTGAATACCAGAGAGGATAGTGGCCGAGAGAAGCGACATCCTTCTGGTGCGCGATCTGGTAGCCAGAATACCGAGGGAGTAAAGTGCTCTACACCATTGCTTTAGAGACTGGCAGGACAGTCAATTCCAAGTTGGCTGCCCGACCTTAATACCTAAGAAGACACGGTGGCAACTTGTGGGGGTCAGGGCGTCTCTAGGGTCCCTATAAACAAGCCTCAGGCCATCAGTCATACGGATTTTGTTCTATCTGACCACGGGGAACAGAGAGAGAAGAGTAATAACAGTGAGGACTAAGGTTGAGCGAAACGGGTCGGCCATTTTCAGAAGTCACCGACTTTTGGCAAAGTCGGGTTTCATGAAACCCGACCCGACCCCTGTGTGGGGTCGGCCATGAGGTCGGCGATCTTCTGAATCTGGTATCGGAATTCCGATACCGAGTTCCGATATGTTTGCGATATCGGAAATCGGTATCGGAATCCATATTTAAGTGTAAAATATAGAATCAAAATAAAAAATATTGATATACTCACCCTCGGACGCGCCCTGGTACTAACTGGCAGCCTTCCTTCCTAAGAATGAGCGCGTGAATGACCTGCAGTGACGCCGCGGCTTGTGATTGGTCGCCTGAGCGGTCACATGGGCGGCCGCGACCAATCACAAGCTGTGACGTCATCTAAGGCCCTTCACGCGCTCATTCTTAGGAAGGAAGGCTGCCGGAAAGAAGCCGAGGGTGAGTATATTCCTATTAGGTATATACTCACCCTCGGACGCGCCCTGCTTCTCTCCGGCAGCCTTCCTTCTTAAGAATGAGCGCGTGAAGGGCCTTAGATGACGTCACAGCTTGTGATTGGTCGCGGCTGCCCATGTGACCGCTCACGCGACCAATCACAAGCCGTGACATCATCTAAGGCCCTTCACGCGCTCATTCTTAAGAAGGAAGGCTGCCGGAAAGAAGCAGGGCGCGTCCGAGGGTGAGTATATACCTAATAGGAATATACTCACCCTCGGCTTCTTTCTGGCAGCCTTCCTTCCTAAGAATGAGCGCGTGAAGGGCCTTAGATGACGTCACGGCTTGTGATTGGTCGCGGCCGCCCATGTGACCGCTCTCGCGAACAATCACAAGCCGTGACGTCACCGCAGGTCATTCACGCGCTCATTCTTAGGAAGGAAGGCTGCCAGTTAGTACCAGGGTGCGTCCGAGGGTGACTATATATAAATATTTTTTATTTTGATTCTTTATTTTACACTTAAATATGGATCCCAGGGCCTGAAGGAGAGTTTCCTCTCCTTCAGACCCTGGGAACCATAGTATCCCATTGCACTGCATTGGGTTTCGTGTTTCGGCCGACCCCGACCCCGACTTTTTTATAGGATCGGCCGATTTCACTCGACCCGACTTTTGAGAAAGTCGGGTTTCGTGAAACCCGACCCGATCCTATAAAAATAAAAGTCGCTCAACCCTAGTGAGGACCTTATTAGAGCTTAAGCAAGTGAGGACCTACTGTGTTACTGTGCACATAGGAAGGCAATTGCATTCCACCTGGACAAGGAGACTCTGGATTTGCCTTCAGACCGGCCGGACTCTGCCTACCCTGTGATCCGGTGCCCAGGACTGTGGACACTGAAGCCTTCAGTAAAAGGTAAAGAGACGGCAACCTTGTGTCCTCATTCTTTACTGCGCCTCGCACCATCCACCAACTACACTCTGGGAAGCCCTGGGGATACACTTCACCTGTGGGAAGGTATACCATCTAGCTGCCATAACATCACCCCAGTGGACCCCTAAGCAACGTCGGTCACCGTGACCGAATACCACAGGTGGCGTCACGAACATTATACAAACTTTTCCTTTCATTGGATGCCCCTCAAAAGGGCCACAGACCGGGTCAGGTCACCGTGACATCCCCCGAACCGAAGGACCCGGTACCGAGTACCCCATTGCCCTAACGTGGGGGCGCTCCAAAATCTTGGCGTCACGAACAGGATCTACTTAAGCCTGAAAATCGGGTCATGTGCGCCTAGAATTGTATGTGAACTGTGTTTCATTGCTGAACTGTGTATCGCCATTACCACCAAAATTCCCACCAAAACCTCCGCCATTATAGCGCCACGTGGAGCGCAGAAGAAGAAGGGCGTGCCATCGTGGGTGGCCCCAGCAGAGCGGCGCGAAAAATATGCCCACCCTCTGCCAAGACTGTGATGTGAGGAAGGAGGAGGTGCCAAAAACCAACATGGTGGAGGGAGGTGAGCGGACCCCAGAGCATGGGATGGAGCACGAGGACTCTCCCAGCCAGGGCCTGCAAGAACTGCACCCTTCACTGACGATGAATCCGGACCTCCTGCGGAAGAAAGAGGAAGAACGCACCTGTCAGCTCGTGTGCCAGGAGTTGGAAGCTGTGGCCGGGTGGAAGAAGACCTTCATCGGGAGCCTCACCAGACATCTGTTGGCAGCCTTGTCTGGTCCGGAGCAAGAAAGAAGTTCTAGCGCTCCGAAGCCAGAAAGCAAGGTCCTGCCGGAAAGCGAGATGCTGCAAACAGAGATGACAACGCCGCAGCACAAGGCCCTGCAACCAGCGTTCCAGACCCCAGCGGAGACCGAGCAGACCGGCACCGGACGGACCGCATCTGAAGCAGGTATGAAGAACAACCTTGCCCTGATGACCGACACCACTCCAGCGACTGCTCGTGCCACCACTACTGACTCCGTTCCAGTGACTGATCTTGCAGCAGCTGCTACCTTTGCTGCAGCAAATGCCCATACTCAAGTTACGCTGACTTCCATCGCTGCTCATGACCTAACCATCCATGAAAGAGAGACTAACGGTCTTTATCCAGCGCCAGGTGTAATCCCGGATTCTACCCTTCCCAGGCCAAGAAGGGTTATGTGCCAGGTAAAGCCCTGGTGGAAACCACCAGAATAAACCTTGAAAATCCGACAAGAATGTACATAGCTAACGGTTCATTCTTTGCTGCCTTTAACTGTTTCTTTGCTGCTTTACAAGTACTGAACTCGTCTAGGGTTAACACTTAAAGGGATCCCCGGTTTAAAGGGATCCTAAGTTTTGGTTGCATGCGTTTTTACACAAGTTGAAAGAACTGCAGAATTATAGACTGTGCATGATCACAAACTGTTCCTGTAAATAGTTTGCACCTTCTTAAAGGTGCTCTCTACTGGTTTTACAAGAAAGAGCTTTGCGAAGAGACTGTTCCCGAGGACATCGTGAAAGTTCTTGCTGTTTTACAAGTTGATGATTGACTTGCATACTGATTGTTTGCATTACCTCAGAAGAGACTGGAGATTTCCTCTTAAAGGGAATGTTAGTTTGTTGCACTTTGCCTAAAAGTGATAATGTTGCCTTGAATAGCTAGATAGTAATAATGTTTTACATAGTGATAGTATGTAGCTAGAAGGTTAGATAGTGATAAAATGTTTGATAATGTTGAGAATAAAATGTTAGTTAGTGATGTACTTTAAATAAAATTGAGGTTTTAGGAAAAGGAAAATGCAGTAGGCCCGTGGGGTAGACAGATAGTCCTGCATATGTATAAGAAGTGAGAATAGAAGTTTTACAGCATGCCCTTAGAGGGTACTCGCACTTAAAGAAAGAAAGACACCGTTTGTACTTGCACTTAGTAGATAGTATACCTGTATGGGTAATTAGGCTCCATAGTTTGTTAAGAATTGTTATTTCCTTAAATTAAAGTCACGCGCACAATGTAAATATGTTATTGTTTGTAACGTTCAAGTGTCATCACCTCCCATAAAGGGAAGCACTGTTCAATTAATTTGTTTCATAGCATTTCAAACATTTTGTATGTCTTTTTGCTAATGTTTTGTTGTTTTCTTTTCCCAGCCCGGGAGTGCTGGATTTAACAGGGGGGGAGTGCAGCGCCCCAGAGTCCTGGTCGTTGCAGTAATGTCGTTCTCCCACCAGGGGGAGTGATATTACATCTGGAGGCAATAAAGGAGATCTTCTGTCCAGGTATCACAACCACACACCACACAGTTCACACTCCAGTCCACCAGGGGGAGCAAAGTTTCTATCTACTAGGCCACTCCTCACAGTTAGGTAAAACTGGTGGGTTGGTTAGGAAGTGAGACAGAAGCTGACTGGGCTTCACAGAGACAGTCAGATCCCGACGGAGTTTGGCAGAAGCTGGCTGGAGTGGGTACCAGCCAGATCCAGACTGCGGTCTGAGGAGGACAAGAGTCCATGGAGCTGCGCCTGCCCCACGTGAGGCAGCATCCAAAGAGAGAGACATCGAAAGGAAGCGTGTTGTAGTGAGTGAGAAACGAAGGCATAGCAACAAGTGGATACCAGAGAGGATAGTGGCCAAGAGAAGCGACATCCTTCTGGTGCGTGATCCGGTAGCCAGAATACCGAGGGAGTAAAGTGCTCTACGCCATTGCTTTAGAGACTGGCAGGACAGTTAATTCCAAGTTGGCTGCCCGACCTTAATACCTAAGAAGACACGGTGGCAACTTGTGGGGGTCGGGGCATCTCTAGGGTCCCTATAAACAAGCCTCAGGCCATCAGTCATACGGATTTTGTTCTATCCGACCACGGGGAACAGAGAGAGAAGAGTAATAACAGTGAGGACCTTATTAGAGCTTAAGCAAGTGAGGACCTACTGTGTTACTGTGCGCATAGGAATGCTATTGCATTCCACCTGGACAAGGAGACTCTGGATTTGCCTTCAGACCGGCCGGACTCTGCCTACCCTGTGATCCGGTGCCCAGGACTGTAGACACTGAAGCCTTCAGTAAAAGGTAAAGAGTCTGCAACCTTGTGTCCTCAATCTTTACTGCGCCTCGCACCATCCACCAACTACTCTCTGGGAAGCCCTGGGGATACACTTCACCTGTGGGAAGGTATCCCATCTAGCTGCCATAACATCACCCCAGCGGACCCCTAAGCAGCATCGGTCACCCTGACCGAATACCACAGGTGGCATCACGAACATTATACAAACTTTTCCTTTTATTGGACGCCCCTCAAAAGGACCACGGACCGGGTCAGGCCACTGTGACATCCCCCGAACCGAAGGACCCGGTACCGAGTACCCCATTGCCCTAACGTGGGGGGTGATTCAGATGTATCATTTCATTTACTCCTCACACATTCCTGCTACTTTGGGTTGGTTACTGATGTAAAATCCCATTAAAATACATTTTCGCAGTGTAGATATGAAGACTTCCATACATACGGTACATAGTCTTATTGAGCATGCTAAGATTCAGTTCTAGAGGGTTTGGTTTGGAATCCTACACAAAAACCGTCCATGTGGTTGAGGGTCCATGTATTTTTTATAAAACACTATATACACTACTTACAAATGCAAAATAATCCAGAGATAAATATGACAGAAAACATTTGTTAACCCCTTAAGCCCCAAGGGTGGTCACGTTAATGACCGGGCCAGTTTTTACAATTCTGACCACTGTCCCTTTATGAGGTTATAACTCTGGAATGCTTCAACGGATCCTGGTGATTCTGACAATGTTTTCTTGTGACATATTGTACTTCACGACAGTTGTAAAATTTATTTGATATTACCTGCGTTTATTTGTGAAAAAAACGGAAATTTGGCAAAAATTTTGAAAATGTCGCAATTTTCCAAATTTGAATTTTTAAGCCCTTAAATCACAGAGATATGTCACACAAAGTACTTAATATGTAACATTTCCCACATGCCTACTTTACATCAGCACAATTTTGGAACCAAAATTTTTTTTGTTAGGGAGTTATAAGGGTTAAAAGTTGACCAGCAATTTCTCATTTTTACAACACCATTTTGTTTTAGGGATCACATCTCATTTGAAGTCATTTTGAGGGGTCTATATGATAGAAAATAACCAAGTGTGACACCATTCTAAAAACTGCACCCCTCAAGGTGCTCAAAACCACATTCAAGAAGCTTATTAACCCTTCAGGTGTTTCACATGAATTTTTGGAATGTTTAAATAAAAATGAACATTTAACTTTTTTTCACACAAAATTTATTTCAGCTCCAATTTGTTTTATTTTACCAAGGGTAACAGGAGAAAATCGACCCAAAAGTTGTTGTACAATTTTTCCTGAGTACGCTGATACCTTATATATGGGGGTAAACCACTGTTTCAGCGCATGGCAGAGCTCGGAAGGAAAGGAGCGCTATTTGATTTTCAATGCAAAATTGACTGGAATTGAGATGGGACGCCATGTTGCGTTTGGAGAGCCCCTGATGTGACTAAACATTGAGACCTCCCACAAGTGACACCATTTTGGAAAGTAGACCCCCTAAGGAACTTATCTAGATGTGTGGTGAGCACTTTGACCCAACAAGTGCTTCACAGAAGTTTATAATGCAGAGCCGTAAAAATAAAAAATCATATTTTTTCACAAAAATGATATTTTCCGCCCCCAATTTTTTGTTTTCCCAAGGGTATGAGAAGAAATTTGACCCCAACATTTGTTGCGCAATTTGTTCTGAGTATGCTGATACCCCATATGAGGGTGTAAACCACTGTTTGGGCGCATGGCAGAGCTCAGAAGGGAAGGAGCGCCGTTTGACTTTTCAATGCAAAATTGACAGGAATTGAGATGGGACGCCATGTTGCATTTGGAGAGCCACTGATGTGCCTAAACATTGAAATCCCCCACAAGTGACATCATTTTGGAAAGTAGACCCCCTAAGGAACATATCTAGATGTGTTGGGAGAGCTGTGAACCCCCAAGTGTTTCACTACAGCTTATAACGCAGAGCCATGAAAATAAAAATGATTTTTTATTCCACAAAAATTATTTTTTAGCCCCCAGTTTTGTATTTTCCCAATGGTAACAGGAGAAATTGGACCCCAAAAGTTGTTGTCCAATTTTTCCTGAGTACTTTGATACCCCATATGTGGGGGGAACTACCGTTTGGGTGCATGGCAGAGCTTGGAAGGGAAGGAGCGCCATTTGGAATGCAGACTTAGATGGAATGGTCTGCAGGCGTCACATTGCATTTGCAGAGCCCCTAATGTACCTAAACAGTAGAAACTCCCCACAAGTGACCCCATATTGGAAACTAGACCCCCAAGGAACTTATCTAGATGTGTTGCGAGAACTTTGAACCCCCAAGTGGTTCACTACAGTTTATAACGCAGAGCCGTGAAAATAAAAAATCATTTTTTTCCACAAAAATTATATTTTAACCCCCAGTTTTGTATTTTCCCAAGGGTAACAGGAGAAATTGGACCCCAAAAGTTGTTATCCAATTTGTTCTGAGTATGCTGATACCCCATATGTGAGGGGGAACCACAGTTTTGGCGCATGGCAGATCTCGGAAGGGAAGGAGCACCATTTGGAATGCAGACTTAGATGGATTGGTCTGCAGGCGTCACGTTGCATTTGCAATGCCCCTGATGTAACTAAACAGTAGAAACCCCCCACAAGTGACCCCATATTGGAAACTAGACCCCCCCAAGAAACTTATCTAGATGTGTTGTGAGAACTTTGAACCCCCAAGTGGTTCACTACAGTTTATAATACAGAGCCGTGAAAATAAAAAAAATCATTTTTTCCCACAAAAATGTTTTTTTAGCCCCCCAAATTTTTATTTTCCCAAGGGAAACAAGAGAAATTGGACCCCAAAAGTTGTTGTCCAATATGTCCTGAATACGCTGATACTCCATATGTTGGGGTAAACCCCTGTTTGGGCGCACCCGAGAGCTCGGAAGGGAAGGAGCACTGTTTTACTTTTTCAATGCAGAATTGGCTGGAATTGAGATCGGACGCCATGTCGCGTTTGGAGAGCCCCTGATGTGCCTAAACAGTGGAAACCCCCAATTCTAACTGAAACCCTAACCCTAGCCCCAACCCTAACCCTAGCCCTAGCCCTAGCCCTAACCCTAACCATAGCCCTAACCCTAGCCCTAACCCTAACCCTAACCCTAGCCCTAACCCTAGCCCTAACCCTAGCTCTAACCCTAGCCTTAACCTTACCCCTAACCCTAACCCTACCGCTAACCCTAGCCCTAACCCTAACCCTAGCTCTGGCCCTAACCTTAGCCCAAACCCTAGCCCTAATCCTAACTCTAGCCCTAACCCTAACCTAGCCCTAACCCTAGCCCTAACCCTAGCCCTTGCCCTAACCCTAACCCTAGCCCTAACCCTAATGGGAAAATGGAAATAAATACTTTTTTTAATTTTATTATTTTTCCCTAACTAAGGGGGTGATGAAGGGGGGTTTGATTTACTATTTACAGCGCTTTTTTTAGCGGATTTTTATGATTGACAGCCGTCACAGACTAAAAGACGCTTTTTATTGCAAAAAATAGTTTTTGCATCTCCACATTTTGAGAGCTATAATTTTTCCATAATTTGGTCCACAGAGTCATGCGAGGTCTTGTTTTTTGTCGGACAAGTTGATGTTTTTATTGGTAACATTTTCGGGCACGTGACATTTTTTTATTGTTTTTTTTCCATTTTTATGAGGCAGAATGACCAAAAACCAGCTATTCATGAATTTCTTTTTGAAGGGTCGTTTATACCGTTCCACGTTTGGTAAAATTGATAAAGCAGTTTTATTCTTCAGGTCAGTACGATTACAGCAATACCTCATTTATATCATTTTTTTATGTTTTGGCGCTTTTATACGATAAAAACTATTTTATAGAAAAAAAAATTATTTTTGCATCGCTTTATTCTGAGGACTATAACTTTTTTTATTTTTTTGCTGATGATGCTGTATGGTGGCTCATTTTTTGCAGGACAAGATGATGTTTTCAGGGTACCATGGTTATTTATATCCGTCTTTTTGATCGCGTGTTATTCCACTTTTTGTTCGGCGGTATAATAAAGCGTTTTTTGCATCATTTTTTTTTACGGTGTTCACTGAAGGGGTTAACTAGTGGGACAGTTTTATAGGTCAGATCGTTACGGACGTGGCGATACTAAATATGCGTACCTTTATTGTTTTTTTTATTATTTAGATAAAGAAATGTATTTATGGGAACAATATTTTTTTTTTCGTTATTTAGGAATTTTTTTATTTTTTTTACACATGTGAATATTTTTTTTTACACTTTATAACATTGCCCCGGGGGGGGGGGGGGGGTTTGGGGCATCATGTTATAGGGTCAGATCGCTGATCTGACACTTTGCAGAGCACTGTGTCAGATCAGCGATCTGACATGCAGGGCTGCAGGCTTACCAGCACTTGCTCTGAGCAGGCACTGGTAAGCCACCTCCCTGCAGGACCCGGATGTAGCCCCGCGGCCATTTTGGATTCGAGGGCAGCAGGGAGGAGACGCTCGGTACAAGGTGAGCACTTCACCTTATACCGAGGGTCTCAGGTAAGCACGCAGGGAGCCCCCTCCCTGCGCGATGCTTCCGTGTACCGCCAGAACGCTGCGATCATGTTTAATCACAGTGTTCCAGGGGTTAGTGTGCCAGGGGCGGTCCGTGACCACTCCTGGCCCATAGTGCCGGATGTCCGCTGCGATAGTCAGCTGACACCCATCCGCGATCGGCCGCGCTCCCCCCGTGAGCGCAGCCAATCGCATATGACGTACTATCCCATCACTGGGAATTAAGTCCCAGGTCACCTCGAGGGGATAGTACATCATATGGGATTAAGGGGTTAAAGAATGAGCACAAGTAAATGACCACTTCAACGGAGGGACACAAGGAGTTACATAACTTTGTAAGTACATAAGATAATACAATAAAATACTATAAACTACATGGTTGGTATAATATACTGTACATTAGAATAAACTGATGAACAAAAATTAGTATACCAAAAAGTGTATAGAGACCATCATTAGAGGTTATAATGATATAGATATAGAAGTCAACATTTAGAAGTTATAATAATGAAGCTACAGAGACTGGATATCTCTGAGCATCCAAAATTAATAGTTTATAATAATTAATAACATGTAAAATACAGTCTGATAACCACAATCAAATGTGATGACCCAAATTATACCAGCATACTGTATATCTGTGCAGTATTTATACCAAAACAGTGTCATATGGATAGCAAAAAGACTGGTCAAAAGTGGAATGTATCCAAAAAAGGCATACCCGTGAAGATTGAAAAGAGTGCTCCCTCCAGGGATGGTACCATTTTGTTGTACTCATTTTTTCAATACAGTTTAGTATAATTTTTTTTTCTCTGTGCTATTTTATGCTTGTGCTAACCCTTGTCTTTATGTAGTATTTATTTTACACCTTCATTTCCATGGATTACATGCTGACAATTTTACATGGTGTTTTTTACATTCTTGCTTCTTGTGTAGTGCACCTGATTGGTTTAATAATCTTTTCTATGAGAGCCTATAGAGACATGCTCTAGGACTCATTCAATCAGAATGTTTACATGAGGGTGCAGGAAAACTTTTCCTGGGACTTTAATATCAAAGGCCTATCCTTACAGGTCACCAATATCAGTGGCAGTCTAAAGCAGGCCATGTACATTAGTTAGCTATCAGCTGACACGAAACGAAAAGATCAGACGTTTGAATTCCAGCCCTTTGACCATTATGTTCCTCAACATAATCTGTCGGGAGGCTTTCAAACACATTAAGTTGAAATTGGTAAACTCAGCTGAATTTTACCTATTGTGAAAGGGGATCTTAACTAGTTGCGCACCTATTGATCGGCTAAAAGAGGGGGCAATGGCGCTACATTGTTTCATAGTTTAAAGACAAATCAATTGCAAAATGAAGGAAAGTAGTACATGCTGCATTTCTTGTGCTCCGTGAGATCTGTATTATGGACATATATGAAAACATCATAAAGTGAGAACCAAGCTGTTAAGATTTGGTCACTTCAAACCAAGAACCAAACAAAATGACCCAATTTTTTTCCTTTTAAGTCCCATATGAAGCAATGACCTTTGCCATTTGGACATTCAGCTTGTTACTCTTAAACTAGTCAATATTGGTGGTCATGGGATAGAAGACCAGTAACAGTAGTTATAGTTTGACTGTCTAAATATGAGGCTAAGGCAAGTTAGGAATCGCAGAAAAATCTAAACAAGTCACATGGTCATAAATGGTGACATGTGATAAAATAGCAGGCAACCAGAGAATGCTAAATGCAAAACTAGGCAGAAAGGTGAAGCCAACCCTTATACGAGGGGCGATCCAAAAGTAATGATAATCAATACTAAACACAATGAATATAGTCAAAATTTTTTTGTATTTTTCTACATAGTCTCCTAACAAGTCTATACATTTAGTCCATCTCTTTTCTAAACTTAGAATTCCCTTCGAAAAAAATTCTTGATCTTGACCCTCAAAAAAATCCCCAACAGCGGTTATCATGTCACTATTGTCATCAAATTTCTTGCCCCGGAGGTGTTCCTTGAGCCGAGGAAAGAGAAAGAAGTCACTGGGGGCTAGATTTGGCGAATAGGGGGGGTGTTCCACCAGTTCAAAGCCAACTTCTTGAATGGTAGCCATGGCAACTGCAGCTTTGTGAGCCGGCGCGTTATCTTGGTGAAACAGCACTCCAGCCCGCAGTTTGCCGCGCCTTTTCTCCTTGATAGCCTCCCGCAATCTTGTTTGTTCTGCATAGTAGGAGCCCGTAATAGTGGCTCCCTTCTCCAAATAGTCCACCATAATAATTTCTTCAGCGTCCCAAAAAACGGACGCCATAACCTTCCCCGCTGAGCTTGACACTTTGAATTTCTTCAGCGTCGGTTCATCGGCTCGTTTCCATGTCATCGATTGTTGTTTAGTTTCAGGATCAAAGTGGTGGATCCAGGTCTTGTCTATGGTCAAAAAAACGTGACAAAAAATTTTCCTTGTCTGCTTGGAACTTTTCGAGATTTGCTATTGAAATGTCAACTCGTTTCTTCTTTTGCTCGTCGGTTAAGATTTTTGGCACCCAACGCGCGGAGACCTTTCTCATATGCAATTCTTTTGCAAGGATTCTTTGAATACTGCCATATGAGATCCCTGTGACCTCAGCTACAATGCCTGATAGTCACTCTTCGATCTGCCAATACAACTTCTTCAACTTTTTTCACGTTTTCTTCATTGAGGGACGTGGATGGGCGTCCTTCACGATGTTCATCTTCCGTCGATGTTCTTCCCAGCTTAAATTCCTTGGCCCAGCGTGCAACTGTGGAATATGGAAGAGAAGAGTCCCCCAATGTTTCCACCAAGTCGCTGTGTATGTCTTTGGTAGTCATTTTTTTCAAGCAGAGGTATTTGATGACAGCTCTGAGCTCGTTTTTTTCCATTTTGATGTTCACTCCTCGGCAGTTCATATTCAAATGAATGTAGCTCACGGGAATCTTGGTCTATTTAAGTGATTTTTTTTCCTGGACTAGTGGGTACCTAAGAGAGAAGAAAACATTTTATTTTAATTTCCGTGTGCAATAGAAATAACCGATTATCATTACTTTTGGATCGCCCCTCGTACTTCTGCATGCTAAGCAGTGAAGGTCATAAGAAAACCATATACAGACCATTCTGGTGTGAGTACGGATGACTAAAAACCTCAAATAAAAATATGTCAGGTAAAAGAACATGTGAGGAGGTGGCCTTGTTCTAAAGACTATTGGATTAATTGACGTAGAGCGGAATCCACGGCTGTAGGGGATGCAGACTTTTTCCAGCACGGAGCACCAGTTATGTCAATCTTATTGTTGCGTAGAGATTTGCTTGCTTGTCAGTTCAGCCTCAGGAATCAATGTTTCCATTCATTTACCGTAAGCAGAAAAAGACATGCAGGCTGGATCTTAAGGTACCTTCACATTAAGCGACGCTGCAGCGATAGCGACAACGATGCCGATCACTGCAGCGTCGCTGTTTGATCGCTGGAGAGCTGTCACACAGACCGCTCTCCAGCGACCAACGATGCCGAGGTCCCCGGGTAACCATGGGAAACATCGGGTTACTAAGCGCAGGGCCGCGCCTAGTAACCCGATGTTTACCCTGGTTACCAGCGTAAAATGTAAAAAAAAAAAACAGTACATACTTACATTCGCGTCCCCCGGCGTCCGCTTCCTGCACTGACTGAGCGCCGGCCCTAACAGCAGAGCGGTGACGTCACCGCTGTGCTGTACTTTCAATTTCACTTTACGGCGCTCAGTCAGTGTGGGAAGCGGACGCCGGGGGACGCGAATGTAAGTATGTACTGTTTGGTTTTTTACATTTTACGCTGGTAACCAGGGTAAACATCGGGTTACTAAGCGCGGCCCTGCCCTTAGTAACCCGATGTTTACCCTGGTTACCAGTGTAAAACATCGCTGGTATCGTTGCTTTTGGTGTCAAACACAACGATACACGGCGATCTGACGACCAAATAAAGTTCTGAACTTTGTTCAATGACCAGCGATATCACAGCAGGATCCTGATCGCTGCTGCGTGTCAAACTAAACGATATCGCTAGCCAGGACGCTGCAACGTCACAGATCGCTAGCGATATCGTTTAGTGTGAAGGTACATTTATGCACGCATAAGGCCAGACACAAGATTGGTAATCAAGGAAAGCAATCATTCCACTACTCTCGTTAGTATCTCAGGGGCCTCAAGCCATTGTTCTCCCCAGCCACTAGTCCCATTGTTTGCATGGGGATAGTAGACCCAGCAGAGCAGTCAGCATAGGGGGTCTCACATTCAGTCCAATGTGATGAATTCTTTATTTTACCCAAAGTATTAAAAAAAACAGAATAGCTAATAGATTCATTTTTATTGATAATTATAAAATCATGATTACACAGAGATTAAAAAAGTATTATGATAATAACGTACACATACAGGAAACAATTGCTGATACAAAAATTATTAAAATTAATTAAAATAAATGACAAATAAAAATCTACATTTAGTATTAATAATATGGGTAGCAGGGGACAAGGAACAACAGACTGTATGGTAAAAAATAATAAATAAAATATAAAAATATCTATATACCAGCAACATATGTATAGCTAAATCTTGTAGGACATCACCACGAGTATAAAAAATAGATAAGTGATGATTACCTTGTGAAAACAAAATTTCATTATAAATGTGTGTTGAAAAGTGAGGTATAACCAACACAAAAAAATAATCAATCAATAAGTAATAATGATATGTCTATTTTTAGTGCAATACATAATAATAAATATATGGTGAATACCAAAAATAGATAAAATAAAAATTAAATAAAGTACCAAGAAATGAAAAACTTATGTCCATACAATGCCTAGTAGCTGGTATATAATTCAATGATCAAGTGATCAAAAGACCTAAAGATCGCTGATATAATAAATGCAGATGTCAATCCATAATACCAACCAGTCTGAAGCTCCACTGTCCCCTGCACACACCACTCCAATGCACGTTTCGCTGTCGCTTCGTCAGGGAGTGATGTGGCAAGGGTCCAGTGAGCTATATATGAAGAGGACAGCTGAAGCTGAAATCAATCAGTGGCGCCATATTATGTGATGCCGCTACTAACACATGAGGCCGCCAATACCACGAGTCGGACACCTGGAAGCACGTGACCGAGTGCGACGGAGGTCACAGTCGATCACATGACCCACAGGTGACCAACCCAACGGAGAGGCGGGTGCATGCGCAGCGTGCGACGCCACTGCAGCCATCATAAAAGAGGGAGACTGTTTAGTCAAATGAACCTGGCTAAAGGTCAAGAAAAGTGAATGCAGGAAACCATCAGGGGAAATTTCTGATAACAATTATGACATTAACTGAAGAAAAAAAGACAGACTTTAAAAATTGAGAAAAAAATAATAAATAAATAAAAGAATATAATAAAAAATGAAGATAGAAAAGGAAATATATTAATGGCAAAATGCCATCAGAATTAATGTATATAGAGATATATGATCAAATAAATAATTTGATCAATAAAAAATAAAAAAATAAAGTGTAATAGGTGCAAAAGAATATAAATTGTATATGATCAAATGCTGATAAAATATCATGAATTCTGGAAAAATAAAATAAAAAGGTGTCATATTGATAAAAATTGTAAATAATGAAGAAAAGTGAAAATAAAAAGGATAAAGTATGTAAATGTGATCAAAGGTATAGATAAAACCAGGCTATTAATGACATATAGAGAACATTTATTTAACCCCTTAAGCCCCGAGGGTGGTTTGCACGTTAATGACGGGCCAATTTTTACAATTCTGACCAATGTCTCTTTATGAGGTTATAACTCTGGAATGCTTCAACGGATCTTGGCGATTCTGACAATGTTTTCTCGTGACATACTGTACTTCATGATAGTGGTAAAATTTATTCGATATAACTTGCGTTTATTTGTGAAAAAAATGGAAATTTGGTGAAAATTTTGAAAATTTTGCAATTTTCCAACTTTGAATTTTTATGCCCTTAAATCACAGAGATATGTCACGCAAAATACTTAATAACTAACATTTCCCACATGTTGTACTTTTCAGCACAATTTTGGAACCAAAATTTATTTTTGTTAGGGAGTTATAAGGGCTAAAATTTGACCAGCAATTTCTCATTTTTACAACACCATTTTTTTAAGGGACCACATCTCATTTGAAGTCATTTTGAGGGGTCTATATGATAGAAAATACCCAAGCGTGACACCATTCTAAAAACTGCACCCCTCAAGGTGCTCAAAACCACATTCAAGAAGTTTATTAACCCTTCAGGTGTTTCACAGGAATTTTTGGACTGTTAAAATAAAAATGAACATTTAACTTTTTTTCACACAAAATTTATTTCAGCTCCAATTTGTTTTATTTTACCAAAGGAAAGAGGAGAAAATGGACCCCAAAAGTTGTTGTACAATTTGTCCTGAGTTCGCTGATACCCCATATGTGGGGGTAAACCACTGTTTGTGCGCATGGCAGAGCTCGGAAGGAAAGGAGCGGCATATTACTTTTCAATGCAAAATTGACAGGAATTGAGATGTGACGCCATGTTGCGTTTGGAGAGCCCCTGATGTGCTTAAGCATTGAAACCCCCCACAAGTGACACCATTTTGGAAAGTAGACCCCCTAAGGAACTTATCTAGATGTGTGGTGAGCACTTTGACCCACCAAGTGCTTCACAGAAGTTTATAATTCAGAGCCGTAAAAATAAAAAATCATATTTTTTCACAAAAATGATCTTTTCGCCCCCAATTTTTTATTTTCCCAAGGGTAAGAGAAGAAATTAGACCACAAAAGTTGTTGTGCAATTTGTCCTGAGTACGACGATACCCCATTTGTGGGGGTAAACCACTGTTTGGACGCATAGCAGAGCTCGGAAGGGAAGGAGCGCCATTTTACTTTTCAATGCAAAATTGACTGGAACTAAGATGGGATGCCATGTTGCGTTTGGAGTGCCCCTGATGTGCCTAAACATTAAAACCCCCCACAAGTGACACCATTTTGGAAAGTAGACCCCTTAAGGAACTTATCTAGATGTGTGGTGAGCACTTTGACCCAACAAGTGCTTCACAGAAGTTTATAATGCAGAGCTGTAAAAATAAAAAATCATATTTTTTCACAAAAATGATCTTTTCGCCCCCAATTTTTTATTTTCCCAAGGGTAAGAGAAGAAATTGGATGGCAAAAGTTGTTGTGCAATTTGTCCTGAGTACGCTGATATCCCATATGTGGGGGAAAATGACTGTTTGGGCGCATGACAGAGCTCGGAAGGGAAGGAGCGCCGTTTGACTTTTCAATGCAAAATTGACTGGAATTAAGATGGGACACCATGTCGCGTTTGGAGAGCCCCTGATGTGCCTAAACATTAAAACCCCCCACAAGTGACAACATTTTGGAAAGTAGACCCCTAAGGAACTTATCTAGATGTGTTTTGAGAGCTATGGACCCCCAAGTGTTTCACTACAGTTTATAACGCAGAGCCGTGAAAATAAAAATTCTTTTTTTTTCACAAAAATGATTTATTAGCCCCCAGTTTTGTATTTTCCCAAGGGTAACCGGAGAAATTGGACCCCAAAAGTTGTTGTCCAATTTGTCCTGAGTATGAGAATACCCCATATGTGGGGGAACCACTGTTTGGGCGCATGGCAGAGCTCGGAAGGGAAGGAGCGCCATTTGGAATGCAGACTTAGACGGACTGGTCTGCAGGCGTCACATTGCATTTGCAGAGCCCCTGACGTACCCAAACAGTAGAAACCCCCAAGAAGTGACCCCATATTGGAAACTAGACCTCCCAAGGAACTTATCTAGATGTGTTGTGAGAACTTTGAACCCCCAAGTGTTTCACTACAGTTTATAACGCAGAGCCGTGAAAATAAAAAATATATTTTTTGCCACAAAAATTATTTATTAGTCCCCAGTTTTGTATTTTCCCAAGGGTAACAGGCGAAATAGGACCCCAAAGTTGTTGACCAATTTGTCCTGAGTACGCTGATACCCCATATGTGGGGGGGAACCACTGTTTGGGCGCATGGCAGAGCTCGGAAGGGAAGGAGCGCCATTTGGAATGCAGACTTAGATGGATTGGTCTGCAGGCGTCACGTTGCATTTGCAGAGCCCCTGATGTACCCAGACAATACAAACCCCCCACAAGTGACCCCATATTGGAAACTAGACCTCCCAAGAAACTTATCTAGATGTGTTGTGAGAACTTTGAACCCCCAAGTGTTTCACTACAGTTTACAACGCAGAGCCGTGAAAATAAAAAATCTTTTTTTCCCACAAGAATGATGTTTAGCCCCCCAAATTTTTATTTTCCCAAGAATAACAAGAGAACTTGGACCTCAAAAGTTGTCCAATTTGTCCCGAGTACGCTGATACCCCACATGTTGGGGTAAACCCCTGTTTGGGCGCATGGGAGAGCTCGGAAGGGAAGGAGCACTGTTTTACTTTTTCAACGCAGAATTGGCTGGAATTGAGATCGGACGCCATGTCGCATTTGGAGAGCCCCTGATGTGCCTGAACAGTGGAAACTCCCCAATTCTACCTGAAACCCTAATCCAAACACACCCCTAACCCTAATCCCAATAGTAACCCTAACCACTCCCCTAACCCTGACCCACCCCTAACTCTACTCCCAACCGTAAATGTAATCCAAACCCTAACCCTAACTTTAGCCCCAACCCTAACCCTAACTTTAGCCCCAACCCTAACCCTAACTTTATCCCCAACCCTAACCCTAACTTTAGCTCCAACCCTAGCCCCAACCCTAACCCTAGCCCTAACCCTAGCCCTAACCCTAACCCTAGCCCTAACCCTAGCCCTAACCCTAGCCCTAACCCTAACCCTAACCCTAGCCCTAACCCTAGCCCTAACCCTAGCCCTAACCCTAGCCCTAACCCTAACCCTAGCCCTAATCCTAATGGGAAAATGGAAATAAATACATTTTTTTAATTTTATTATTTTCCCTAACTAAGGGGGTGATGAAGGGGGGTTTGATTTACTTTTATAGCATTTTTTTATATCGCATTTTTATGATTGGCAGCTGTGACACTAAAAGACGCTTTTTATAGCAAAAAAGTTTTTGCATCTCCACATTTTGAGACCTATAATTTTTCCATATTTTGGTCCACAGAGTCATGTGAAGTTTTTTGCGGGACGAGTTGACGTTTTTATTGGTCACATTTTCAGGCACATGACATTTTTTGATCGCTTTTTATTCCGATTTTTGTGAGGCAGCATGACCAAAAACCAGCTATTCATGAATTTCTTTTGGGGGAGGCATTTATACCGTTCCACATTTGGTAAAATTGATAAAGCAGTTTTATTCGTCGGGTCAGTTCGATTACAGCGATATCTCATTTATATCATTTTTTTATGTTTTGGCGCTTTTATAAGATAAAAGCTATTTTATAGAAAAAATAATTATTTTGGCATCGCTTTATTCTGAGGACTATAACTTTTTTATTTTTTTGCTTATGATGCTGTATCGTGGCTTGTTTTTTGTGGGACAAGATGATGTTTTCAGCGGTACCATGGTTATTTATATCCATCTTTTTGATCGCGTGTTATTCCACTTTTTGTTCAGCGGTATGATAATAAAGCGTTGTTTTTTGGCTTTTTTTTTTTTCTTACAGTGTTCACTGAAGGGGTTAACTAGTGGGACAGTTTTATAGGTTGGGTCGTTACGGACGCGGTGATACTAAATGTGTACTTTTATTATTATTTTTTTTTTATTTAGATAAAGAAATGTAATTATGGGAATAATATTTTTTTTTTATTTATTTAGGAATTTATTTTTTTTTTACACATGTGGAATTTTTTTTTTTTTAACTTTTTTACTTTGATCCAGGGGGGGACATCACAGATCGCTGATCTGACAGTTTGCACAGCACTCTGTCATATCAGCGATCTGACTGACAGCGCTGCAGGCTTACCGGCGCCTGCACTGGACCCGGAAGTAGTCCCTGCAGGACCCAGATGCAGCCCCGTGGCCATTTTGGATCCGGGGCCTGCAGGCATAGGAGGTAAGAGACGCTCGGAGCAATCCGATCACATCGCGTTGCTCCGGGCATCTCAGGGAAGCCCGCAGGGAGCCCCCTCCCTGCGCGATGCTTCCCTATACCGCCGGAACACTGCGATCATGTTTGATCGCAGTGTGCCAGGGGTTATTGTGCCGGAGGCGGTCCGTGACCGCTCCTGGCACATATTGCCGGATGTCAGCTGCGATAGTCAGCTGACACCCAGCCGCGATCGTCCGCGCTCCCCCCGTGAGCGCGGCCGATCGCATATGACGTACTATCCCGTCACTGGGAATTAAGTCCAGGTCACCTCGACGGGAT
The DNA here is from genome assembly GCF_051348905.1 of Ranitomeya variabilis. NCBI lineage: Eukaryota > Metazoa > Chordata > Amphibia > Anura > Dendrobatidae > Ranitomeya > Ranitomeya variabilis. Next base: position 604,691,617 of record NC_135236.1, read on the forward strand.
AGTACGTCATATGGGATTAAGGGGTTAAATGTAAGGAATAACTAAAATAGATTTAAATTTATTACTTTCCCCAAAAAATATATAAAATAATAAAATAAAATAAAAAAAAAATATATATATATATTTCATTATTAATTAATAATAAAAATAAAATAAAAATTCCTTTATAATAAATAACAAAAAAATAATTGCTATTATAAAATATCTTGCAATGTTGTGCCTGTGTTGTGTTTCAGGCACAACAAAAATATCTACAGACCCCAAAAAATCGAAATCTAAAACCCAAAAAGCACATATCTCCATATACTCATAATACCCCGCACAAAAACGAGTGAAATTATCCATAAAAAACAATCTGCAAAAATGAATTAATCCCCCGAAATTTGTATTTATTTATATATATTAAATTTATATGCATATATGCATATGCAAAGTGCATGCATATACACAGCAACATAATGCAAATACATACCCGCACACATACATACAGTACATGTATGTGCACAAATTCCATACACAGAGAAACCTACATATTAAAACACGCCCTCACTGGAACCCAAACCAGACAACACAAAGGAAATTAAAAAATGAAGGATAAAAATAACATGATGCTACAGAAAGCTAGAAAAATCCCACTGCTCGTTTAGACCACATGGTGTTCTTACTCTGCAACATAGTGATCCATTTGCACTCTTTTTGTGTCTGTTTTTTATTATGGTCATCTCTCCTATTACCGGGATACAAACGATCAATATCTCTAACTTTTAACAAGTGACATTGACCATGATGATACTGACGAAAATGTCGAGCCAAAGGTTTAAGTTTAGATAGACTCACATTTTCTTCAGGTTTAACCTTTTCTGCTGCCTTAATATCTTTAATGTGTTCCAGGATATGAACACGTAACTCACGTGTGGTCATACCCACATACATAAGGTTACATGGGCAAGTAGCCAAATATATTACATTTGACGTACGTCAATTTATAAAATGCAAAATTTTGTATTCCCGTTTACCGATAGAATCCTGAAACACATTAGTTTTAACCATATATACTGGCATGCTTTACAGGTCCCACAACTGAAACATCCCCAATTGGGGCCCCTAGAATCAAAAATAAATTGTTAGGAGTGAGGTACATAATGACTATGAGTCAATGAGTCCCGTAAAGTTTTACTACGTTTCGCAACAATCGAAGGTCAATCTGACAAAAATTTCGATAATGATGGGTCCTGCATAAGGATTGGCCAGAATTTAGAAATAATATTAGGAAACCTCTCGCCACCTTGAATCATAGTTAGTGATAAATCGGACGTGTCCATTATCAGTATTATTTTTTGTTATACCAGAGCTCATAAGAGATTGACGGTCTGTTTCCTTAGCCCTGGAGTAAGCTCTTCGAATGTTGTCCCTCTGGTAACCCCGCTGTAAAAATTTTGATGTAAGTTCTTGAGCCTTTGTTTTTTTTCAATGTGATGAATTTTGCCTGGGGAAAATACCTCCACCAATGCACACTTAGCTTTTGGGGTGTGTGTGAACACTTCTGCCCATTCAGGAGGCTGATTCCAGGGAGGGAGTACAATAAGCCACATATTTAGTGAGGGAGTGGGTGCAGTGACATCGAGAGGCGAGGATCAATTGCTGAGATCTTGGTGCCAATGTATGGATGGCCTATGGAGTTTGAAGATGCTGGCTGGGCTGGATACACGTGCTACGGTCATGAGATCTGTCATCTCAGGATTTGAGGAACTGTTTTAAGGACTATTGCTGGATACATGTGCTATGATTGTGTTATCTGTATTTGGAGTAGCATGGCTTGTGACTACAGACTATACTGGTGTGAGATACTAAATCTGTGGACCAACAAAAAGTTTCGCCTGCTACGGGGGCAGTGGAACTACCGGCCCAAGGGAGGGGATCTTGTGGACTGGGGGCAATGTATTTTGGCCATCTACCCATAGTTGTTGTGAAACCATGGACGTAAGGAATAAAAAATAGTTGCATAGTTAACCTGCCTAGGTGATTATTACAACCCACAACCTCAGATCTTCACAGAACACTATCTGAATATTACAGTAAATCTCATTGTTACATAAACCACATTTCGTGTGAAAGTGAAGAGAGCAACTGGGAGTATTGTTTTCGAATGGCAAAATTTTCAGTTTCATTTCTTCTAAACTAGCTTTATATGTGGGTTGAGGCTCCAGATCAGAGTGCTTGGTTTTCACCAGCTCTGAATAATAACAATACAGTATGTTTAAACTTTTGGACACGGAACAAACAACTATTTTTGAGGGTCTAGCAAGTTTTTTTTTTTTAAATGGAGCAATGATGTCAAATAAATGTCAAACCTCTCATGTCTTAGGCTATGACTACATGCTTACATTATTTGCATGTCAGCATGTTTTGTGACCAAAGACAAGTATGTAGAAACAAAAGAATCCAGCAGCAATCTGTAAGGGCTAAGATGTAGGTAACCTTTGAATATATAAAATATATTTGAACTGCATTACTACTATGTAAAATGTACACCCATCAAAGAAAGGTGTACCTTTCTTTCATGGGAATCTAAACCCAATACTTATCAAACATGCCTCTCATGGGCCAAAAGCCCAAAAATGTAAAGGGCATGTAGGACCCAACTCTAATTAAAAATAGCCTTAGGCCACCTCACACGTCCTGGTGATTCTGGTATTGGAAAAACCAGTACTAATAGGGCCTATGACCCATGCCATCTGTGTGTCAGTATGACACTATCCATGTGGCATATGTATGTGTGTGTGTATGTGTCCGTGTGTATAATCCGTGTGACATTCGTGTGCCATCTGTGTGCACCATCAGTGTAACAAGTACTGGAATAGAATGAAGAATACAAATGACAGATGTTTAGGTGTTAGATGCGCAAAGATAGAGATAGGTAGATAGATAGATAGATAGATAGATAGATAGATAGATAGATAGATAGATAGATAGATATAGAGAAAGATAGCCATCAGATATGTAATAAGCTCTGTGGAGCTTAACCAACAGCTTTTAAAAAATGGCTTGGGGTCCCCCCTATTTTTATAACCAGATGAGGGAGAGCAGACATCTGTGAGCTGGTTTTATTATGCTGGGAAAGGGCACAATATGCATGTCACTTCCCAGCCTACTAATATCAGCCCCAGTTGTCTGCTTTCCTTTTATTGGTTAATAAAAAGGGAGACCCCCTAAAAAATTATGTAGGAGATTGTTAATAACCAGCAGAGGCTAAGCAGACAATTGGAGACTGATATTAATTGGCTGGGAAGGACCATGGATATTGGCCCCTTCCCAGGCTAACAAAACCAGCCCTCAGCAGCTTCAGAAATGGCGCATCCATTAGATGCACCAATTCTGGCGCTTAGTTTCAGCTCTTCCCAATTGCCCTGGTGTGGTGGCAATTGGGGTAATATCTGCTGACATCAAGCCCAAGGGTAAGTAATTTAGAGGTGTCTGTCAGACACTCCCATCACTAACCCAGTAGTCAAAAGAGATAAACACAAAATCACAGAGAAATGTCTTTAAAAAGTCTGTAAAGGGAATCTGTCACCCCAAAAGAAAAACAGGTTAGATTATACTCACCCAGGGGCAGTCCTGGTGTGGTCCGATCCGATGGACATCGCAGTTTGGGTCCGGTGCCTCCCATCTTCATACAATAACGTCCTCTTCTTGTCTTCACGCTGCGGCTCTGGTGTACTTTGTCTGCTCTGTTGAGGGCAGAGCAAAGTACTGAAGTGCGCAGGCTCCGGGCCTCTCTGACCTTTCCGGCCGGAGCTGCGGCAGGAAGAAAAGAACAGGACATCTTCGTATGAAGATGGGTGAGTATAATATAACCGTTTTTTCTTATCTTGCAGGTTACATCGAGGGCTTATCTACAGCATTACAGAATTCTGTAGATATGCCCCTAATGGTGGTGGCCTTAGCTTATAGGTGAATTTTGAGGTGACAGATTCCCTTTAATTGTAAAAATCACTCCCAGACTATTATCTTCTTTTACCCATTTATTATCAAAAATACAAGTAATCCACAGGGGTCTGCCATAAATCCATAATATGGAGGTCCAACAATGATCCCTGACTACATCTGGAGGTTGTGATGAGAGGTAACATCAGTAACGTTAAAAATCCAAAAAGAAAAACCAGGTACCCAAGCAACAAAGTAAATAAATTATAATCTTTATTACACTGTGTTCCAAGTTATTATGCAAATTGGATTTAAGTGTGATAAAGATTTAATTGTTTTGTATTTCAAATAAACTTGTGAATGGTATTGTGTCTCAGGGCTCAATGGATCACTGAAATCAATCTTAAATACATGGGATAATTAGTTTTCCAGGTGATTCTAATTAAAGGAAAACTACTTAAAAATGATGTTCCACATTATTAAGCAGGTCACAGTTTTAAAGTAACATGGGAAAGAAAAAGGATCTCTCTGCTGCTGAAAAGCATCAAATACTGCAATGCCTTGGTGAAGGGATGAAAACATTAGATATTTCCCGAAAACTTAAGCGTGATCATCGTACTGTTAAGAGATTTGTGGCTGTATCTGAGCACAGATGTGTTTGTGCTGATAAAGGCATAATGAGGAAGATTTCTGCCAGGCAAGTTCATCGGATTAAGAGAGCAGCTGCTAAAAAGCCATTGCAAAGCAGCAAACAGATATTTGAAGCTGCTGGTGCCTTTGGAGTCCCTCGAACCTCAAGGTGTGGGCTCCTTCAAAGGCTTGCTGTGGTACATAAACCTACTATTCGCCAACCCTTAAACAGTGTTCACAAGCAGAAATGGTTGCATTGGGCCCACACATACATAAAGACTAATTTCCAAACATTCTTGTTTACTGATAAGTGTTGAGCAACCCTGGATGGTCCAAATGGATGGAGTAGTGGATGGTTGGTGTATGACCACCATGTCCCAACAAGGCTGCAACAACAGCAAGGAGGTGGAGGAGTCATGTTTTGGGCCGTAATCATGGAGAAACAGCTGGTAGGGCCCTTTAAGGTTCCTGGAGGTGTGAAAATGACCTCTGCAAAGTATATAGAGATTCTGACTGACAACTTTCCTCCATGGTATAAAAAGCAGAAATGTGCCTTCAGGAGCAAAATCATCTTCATGCATGACAATGCACCATCTCATGCTGCAAAGAATACCTCTGAGTAATTGGCTGCTATGGGCATAAAAGGAGAAACTCATGGTGTGGCCACCATCTTCCACTGACCTTAACCCTATAGAGAACCTTTGGAGTATCATCAAGCAAAAGATCTATGAGGGTGGGAGGCAGTTCACATCAAAACAGCAGCTCTGGGAGGCTATTCTGACTTCATGCAAAGAAATACAAGCAGAAACTCAATGGATGCAGGAATTGTGAAGGTGATATCAAAGAAGGGTTCCTATGTTAACATGTAACTTGGCCTGTTAGGATAGCTTTTTGTTCAGTGAATGTGACCTCCTAATGCTGCAAATTCCACAAATGAGCATTTTCAGTTCTTTAAAACATATCAAATGTTTAGAAATTCTACTGTGCCTAATAATTTGGAACAGTGCATTTTAAGTTTTTATTCATTTTGGGGATTATACTGTTTTCATTGGGAGGTTTCTTCAATAAAATGTGATGTATAATCTAAAGGGTGATTACTTTTATTAGACTGACTGTCATTTGCACCAACCATTTAGGAAAATCAGAGAAAAATGTCATTTGCATAATAATTTGGAACATAGTGTAAATAGTGTGAAGAAAAGAAAATATAATTGTATAACATAATTTAAAAAGCACGAAAATCATGCTAGACATATAATAAAAACAATATTAGAGAGAGGGGGCATAGCATGCCAACTGGCCAGTTCAATCAGTCATTGGAAAATTCAATCAGAAATTAGTAATAAGGGTAATGCTGCAAATAACAATTATAACAAAGACTCAATACATATATACTTTACAGTGAAAGTACATAGTGCATAGTATAGGATATTACCATATCGGTAGTAATAATAATGTCCATAGGCAACATCCACAAATAGAATATAAGATGGAAGGTGCCCCCTCACTGCACTCCAACGCGCGTTTCGCTTCCCCTTCGTCATCAGTAACGTGACCGCTTACCATTGTCACCAGAACACTCTAAAAGTAGCGTGAGAATCAGCGGCAGTGATGAGTGGTGACGTCATTAAGATTACCGCAGGGTACCAGGGCATTGGCATGATCCAGGTAAAGCTTGAAAACTAGTGCATCAAATGTGGTATGTCAATTCTGTGGAGGCTGCAGGCTTCTATTTTTTGGTCGGTCACAATTAAACATGGACCTTCCTAGCCTGATACTAGAAGCCTGCAGCTGTCTGCTTTACATGTGCTGGTTTTAAAATATAGAAGAACCCACGCTATTTTTTTACTAATTTATTTAATGTCCTGACTACAACTGTTATCAACATCGCCTGGTGTCCCTGACAGGACAGGAGACCAGGTGAGTACGATGACTGTAGTCAGCACCCGGCGCCTAGGAATAGGTTTCATTCAGGTACACGTCACACGGATGTCATTAGTGTGCATGTGTGCGGCTGGTATTTCCTCCATGCTGCCGGAAAAAAAAGACTTGTGCAAATTTTTCACACCGACACACGGTCCATGTGAAAAATCTGACATGCGCACACCACCATTGAATACAATGAGTTTGCGTGTTTACGTATTTGCATTTTTTTAAAAAACAGACCACATGCGGACCAAAAAACTGACGTGTGAAGGGGACCATAGGATGATGGGAGGAGGGCTTAACCAAATATGTAAGCTGTCAACACCTCCGATAGTATACTACAAAAAAACTTACCAGTAATTCTGAATAAAATAGAGCAAATGAGAACAGGTGCAGGCTGCATAATATACAACAAAAGAATACAGGCGCAGATGTAAATTAAGTAAGCCCAGAATCATAAACTGTTATCTGAAGTATTGACTCTTCTTGTAGGACTAATATTTACCTCATATATTATCTCCTACAGTTTGTCTTCTGTTATTTTTGTAAAACAGTAAGGCATGGCCACTGAACAATGATGTGTGCTGATATGCTGATTACTTACATTGTTTATGCCAGCCAGGTTATAGGCATCCCAAACAGAGGAGAGAAAACTATGCAAATAGCTTCCATAATTGAACAAAGCAGGTTGGCCTCATTCTCATCTCTTTGTGACCTCTGGATGCTGGTTGAAGGCCAGTTGAGAACTATATAAAGAGACATTTTCTTCTGGTCTGGGGGACTCTACAGGATCTCAGCTTAGGATACTACGGACCCAGCTGGAAGGACACATGAGTGACATGACTGCTTTATTGACCATCACTGAAACCCCAGAGATGTCTTAAAGAATCCAGTTTGGGAGATCAATCGGTTCACCTGGCCACATACTTCACTACTCTTGGTTAGCTTCCTAATCTTGTCGTTACTTCCTCACTGTGGGGGTCCGTCAAAAGTGGGGAGCCACTGGTGGGGGTGTACAACAGTGGAAGCAGCTCTAATCCCGTTCAGTCAGCGGAAAGTTGAGACTCAGTAATGTGCACCATCTTGAGTATTTGCTGGCACTGTTCTGTATGCTATTGTGTGTTGGTGGTTCAATAAATTATTGCCACACTGTTTTACCCCCACCCTGTGTTGTCTGAGTAGTGTTCTGTCCCCGGGGAAAGAGAGCGGGCGTTCAGTGATATGAGCCCTGGTCCATGCGGTCTTTCTAAAGACAGCCGAGCCAGCGGACGAAAGCACCCACTGACCCCCATGTATCCACAGAGCCCACCAGCCATGACACTGCATTGGAGGTGGTGATGCCTCCATATTTGACTCAGCACTCCTCCCATCAGTCTAAAGCTATTTTTAGTTAAAGTTGGATCCTACCTGCCCTCTAAATTTGTAGGTTTTTAGCAAACAGCAAACATGCTTGATATGTATTAGGTTTAGGTTTCCATCAAACAAAGTTTGCCTTGTCATGGCTGATGGTTTCTCATGAATTGGCCAATAGGTGTGCTAAGTACCATCATTTTATAAATATATTCAGTAATGCATCCAAGTTTCATATATTCAATGTTTGCATACATCTTAGCGCTTACGGAATGCTGCTTTATTTTTTTGTTTGTATAATTGCTGTCATGCAAACAATGTCAGTGCAGCATCAGTGTTGTAAATTGTAAGTTAGTACTTCCTATTGATTTATAATGAACTAGCTGAAGAGCCCGGCGTTGCCTAGGCATAGTAAATATCTGTGGTTAGTTATAACACCTCACTTCTCTTATTTTCCCATCACGCCTCTCATTTTCCCCCCTCACATCTTTCATTTTCCCCCTCACATCTCTCATTTTCTCCCTCACACCTCTCATTTTCCCCCTCACTCCTCTCATTTTCCCCCTCACTCCTCTCATTCCCCCCTCACTCCTCTCATTCCCCCCTAACACTTGTCATTTCGACCTCACATCTGTCATTTTCCGATCACGCCGCTATTTTCCCTCACTCCTCTCATTTTGCACTCACACCTCTCATTTTCACCTCACACCTCTCATTTTCACCTCACACCTCTCATTTTCCCCTCAGTATATACATGTTTATCATCTCCCTTATATATAGTATACACCTGTATGTCATCTCCTGTATATAGTATATACCTGTATGTCATCTCCTCCTGTATGATTTTGTGTTTCGACTTTTATGTGGCGAGGTTGGTGTATGTCTGGTGAAATGTGTGCTGAGAGTGGTATATGTGTTCAAGCACATGGTAGTGTGTGGCGCATTTTTTGTGTGTGTTCATATCCCCGTGTGTGGTGAGTATCCCATGTTGGGGCCCCACCTTAGCAATTGTACAGTATATACTCTTTGGCGCCATCGCTCTCACTCTTTAAGTCCCCCTTGTTCACATCTGACAGCTGTCAATTTGCCTCCAACACTTTTCCTTTCACTTTTTCCCCATTATGTAGATAGGGGCAAAATTGTTTGGTGAATTGGAACGCGCAGGGTTAAAATTTCGCCTCACAACATAGCCTATGATGCTCTCGGGGTCCAGACGTGTGACTGTGCAAAATTTTGTGGCTGTAGCTGCGACGGTGCAGATGCCAATCCCAGACATACACACATACACACATACACACACACATACACATTCAGCTTTATATATTAGATGTATCAATTTTCTTCTCTACTATAAACCCAGAGAAGCCATACAACTTTGTAGAAATAAAACTTCACATGGTGGGATACTTTCAAAACAATTTTATAGTATATCAGTAAGTGAATGTACAAAATGTTGTGATACAAGTTATTAAGGGAAAATGACATCTTTCTCAACTCTTGACAACTTGTAATTCCCCTTTATTTTCCTGTGGACTCTCTACAAATGTTCCAGTATGTTCTCAGTTATAATAACAAATGTTTAGTAAAATACAGTAAATCCTAAAGAAGGAGGATGTTGTTCTTCACTTTGTCTGTGAGAGACAGGAGGCTTGTGCGGCAGCCAAATGTCTTGCAGTTACAGGAAAGTGAGAGAGAGGTAGGGTATATTGCTCACCTCTTGGAATACATATACAGTGCCTTGCAAAAGTATTTGGCTCCCTGGAACTTTTCAACCTTTTCCCACATATCATGCTTCAAACATAAAGATACCAAATGTAAATTTTTGGTGAAGAATCAATAACAAGTGGAACACAATTTTGAAGTTGAACAAAATGTATTGGTTATTTAAAATTTTTGTGGAAATTCAGAAACTGAAAAGTGGGGAGTGCAATATTATTCGGCCCCTTTAACTTAATACTTTGTTGCGCCACCTTTTGCTGCGATTACAGCTGCAAGTCGCTTGGAGTATGTCTCTATCAGTTTTGTGTTACGGAACTGCAACACAGAACTAGGATAGAAGGGGGAAAACTGACCCTGCACTGAGACTAGGCTGATACCCTACAATGGAGTGGGCGACAGATTCCTTGCGAATTGACCCACTGACGATCCTAGGTTAATCTCAGCGAAGACCTATATATAGGGGAAAGGAGGTCCCTGAAAGATTTAAGGACTGGGTATAAAAAATAGGTCACCTACTAATAGAAAATACAGATTCGGCTGCAGAAACCAACTGAAAACAGAAACTAAAGATTTAAGAACCAGAGATCCCAGAACTGCACAATATCAAACACAGAAAGCTATCAAAGCACCTAACCAGAACTCTAGCGGATTAACACTGCTGTCCAGCAAGGAATAGGAGGCAGGTGCTGGGTAATAAAGGGTGATACAATCACCTGACCTAAGGCAACCCAGCACCAGGGGAAAAAGACAAGCAGCCAGAAAACCACAACAAGATGGCGGATGGTCAAAAACAAAACAGATTCTAACATTTTGTACATCGAGAGACTGAAATTCTTGCCCATTCTTCCTTGGCAAACAGCTCGAGCTCAGTGAGGTTTGATGGAGATCGTTTGTGAACAGCAGTTTTCAGCTCTTTCCACAGATTCTCGATTGGATTGAGGTCTGGACTTAGACTTGGCCATTCTGAGACCTGGATACATTTATTTGTCAACTATTCCATTGTAGATTTTGCATTTGCTTTTTATCTTGTTGGAAGAGAAATCTCCGTCCCAGTCTCAGGTCTTTTGCAGACTCCAAGAGGTTTTCTTCAAGAATGGTCCTGTATTTGGCTCCATCCATCTTCCCATCAATTTTAACCATCTTCCCTGTCCCTGCTGAAGAAAAGCAGGCCCAAACCATGATGCTGCCACCACCATGTTTGACAGTGGGGATGGTGTGTTCAGGGTGATGAGCTGTGTTACCTTTACGCCAAACCTATCATTTGTCATTGTTGGTTTCATCTGACCAGAGCACCTTCTTCCACATGTTAGGTGTGTCTCCCAGGTGGCTTGTTGCAAACTTTAAACAACACTTTTTATGGAGATCTTTGAGAAATGGCTTTCTTCTTGCCACTCTTCCATAAAGGCCAGATTTGTGCAGTGTAGGACTGATTGTTGTCCTATGGACAGACTGTCCCACCTCAGCTGTAGATCTCTGCAGTTCATGCAGAGTGATCATGGACCTCTTGTCTGCATCTCTAATCAGTCTTCTCCTTGTTTGAGATGAAAGTTTAGAAGGATGGCTGGGTCTTAGTAGATTTGCAGTGGTATGATGCTCCTTCCATTTCAATATGATCGCTTGCACAGTGCTCCTTAGGATTTTAAAATTTTTGAAATAATTTTGTATCCAAATCCAGCTTTAAACTTCTCCACAACAGTATCACGGACCTGCCTGTTGTGTTCCTTGGTCTTCATGATGCTCTCTGTGCTTCAAACAGAACCTTGAGACTATCACAGAGCAGGTGCATTTATACAGAGACTTGATTGCACACAGGTGGATTATATTTATCATCATTAGGCATTTAGGACAACATTGGATCATTCAGGGATCCAAAATGAACTTCTGGAGTGAGTTTGCTGCACTGAAAGTAAAGGGGCCGAATAATATTGCATACCCCACTTTTAAGTTTTTAAATTTCCACAAAAATTTAAAATAACCAATAAATGTCATTCACCTTCACAATTGTGTTCCACTTGTTGCTGATTCTTCACCAAAAATTTACATTTGGTATCTTTATGTTTGAAGCATGACATGTGGGAAAAGGTTGAAAAGTTCCAGGGAGCCGAATACTTTTGCAAGGCACAGTTTATACAGTACAGATCAAACGTTTGGACACACCTTCTCATTTAAAGATTTTTCTGTATTTTCATGACTATGAAAATTGTACATTCACACTGAAGGCATCAAAACTATGAATTAACACGTGGAATTATTTGCTTAACAAAAAAGTGTGAAACAACTAAAATTATGTCTTATATTCTAGGTTCTTCAAAGTAGCCACCTTTTGCTTTGATGACTGCTTTGCACACTCTTGGCATTCTCTTGATGAGCTTCAAGAGGTAGTCACCGGGAATGGTCTTCCAACAGTCTTGAAGGAGTTCCCAGAGATGCTTAGCACTTGTTCGCCCTTTTGCCTTCACTCTGCGGGCCAGCTCACCCCAAAGCATCTCGATTGGGTTCAGGTCTGGTGACTTTGGAGGCCAGGTCATCTGGCGTAGCACCCCATCACTCTCCATCTTGGTCAAATAGCCCTTACACAGCCTGGAGGTGTGTTTGGGGTCATTGTCCTGTTTAAAAATAAATGATGGTCCAACTAAATGCAAACCGGATGGAATAGCATGCTGCTGCAAGATGCTGTGGTAGCCATGCTGGTTCATTATGCCTTCAATTTTGAATAAATCCCCAACAGTGTCACCAGCAAAGCACTCCCACACCATCACACCTCCTCCTCCATGCTTCACGGTGGGAACCAAGCATGTAGAGTCCATCCATTCACCTTTTCTGCGTTGCACAAAGACACGGTGGTTAGAACCAAAGATCTCAAATTTGGACTCATCAGACCAAAGCACAGATTTCCACTGGTCTAATGTCCATTCCTTGTGGTTTTTAGCCCAAACAAGTCTCTTCTGCTTATTGCCTGTCCTTAGTAGTGATTTCCTTGCAGCTCTTTTACCATGAAGGCCTGCTGCACAAAGTCTCCTCTTAACTAGGGTTGAGCGAAACGGATCGTTAATTTTCATAAGTCGCCGACTTTTGGCAAAGTCGGCGTCTCATGAAACCGACCCGATCCCTGTGTGGGGTCTGCCATGCGGTACGCGACTTTCGCGCCAAAGTCGCGTTTCAATGACGATAAAAGCGCCATTTCTCAGCCAATGAAGGTGGACGCAGAGTGTGAGCAGTGTGATGACATAGATCTCAGTCCCCACCATCTTAGAGAAGGGCATTGCAGTGATTGGCTTGCTTTCTGCCGCGTCACAGGGGCTATAAAGGGGCGTTCCCGCCGACCGCCATCTTACTGCTGCTGATCTGAGCGTAGGGAGAGGTTGCTGCCGCTTCTTCAGAAGCAGGGATAGTGATAGGCAGGGTACATAAAGCCACAAACCGCTTGTGCTGTAGCGATTTCCACTGTCCAACACCACCTTTTGTTTGCAGGGACAGTGGAAGCTACATTTTTTTTCCACAGCGCTGTAGCTCATTGGGCTGCCCTAGAAGGCTCCCTGATAGCTGCGTTGCTGTGTGTGTACGCCGTGCGCTGTGCAAACCAACTGCTTTTTTCAAAGCACAAATCCTGTTGTTCCTTCCTTTCTGCACAGCTATCTTGTGTGTTTGTCCCCACTTTTGTGTGCAGCAGTCCTTTTTATAGCTGCCTGCCATACTTTCCTGAGATTACTGCAGGGAGATAAAGATTGGCAAGTCTGCCTCTGTGCCAGTCCTGTGTGTGGCATCTGTCTCTCATTGTGTGCCACCGAAAACCACTGTGTAATACTGGGCTTTTTTTTTTTTTCTAAATTCTCCCTTTTAAAAAAAAAATAATTAGTGGGAGATAAAGATTGGCAAGTCTGCCGCTGTGCCAGTCCTGTGTGTGGCATCTGTTTCTCATTGTGTGCCACCGAAAACCACTGTGTAATACTTGGCCATTTTTTTGGGGGGGGTAAATTCTCCCTGTAAAAAAAAAATAATTAGTGGGAGATAAAGATTGGCAAGTCTGCCTCTGTGCCAGTCCTGTGTGTGGCATCTGTCTCTCATTGTGTGCCACCGAAAACCACTGTGTAATACTGGGCCACTTTTTTTGGGGGGGGTAAATTCTCCCTGTAAAAAAAAAAATAATTAGTGGGAGATAAAGATTGTCAAGTCTGCCGCTGTGCCAGTCCTGTGTGTGGCATCTGTCTCTCATTGTGTGCCACCGAAAACCACTGTGTAATACTGGGCTTTTTTTTTTTTTTTTCTAAATTCTCCCTTTTAAAAAAAAAATAATTAGTGGGAGATAAAGATTGGCAAGTCTGCCGCTGTGCCAGTCCTGTGTGTGGCATCTGTCTCTCATTGTGTGCCACCAAAAACCACTGTGTAATACTTGGCCATTTTTTTTTTGGGGGGTAAATTCTCCCTGTAAAAAAAAAAAATAATTGGTGGGAGATAAAGATTGGCAAGTCTGCCTCTGTGCCAGTCCTGTGTGTGGCATCTGTCTCTCATTGTGTGCCACCGAAAACCACTGTGTAATACTGGGCCTTTTTTTTGGGGGGGGGGTAAATTCTCCCTGTAAAAAAAAAATAATTAGTGGGAGATAAAGATTGGCAAGTCTGCCGCTGTGCCAGTCCTGTGTGTGGCATCTGTCTCTCATTGTGTGCCACCGAAAACCACTTGTGTAATACTGGGCTTTTTTTTTTTTCTAAATTCTCCCTTTTAAAATAAAAATAATTAGTGGGAGATAAAGATTGGCAAGTCTGCCGCTGTGCCAGTCCTGTGTGTGGCATCTGTCTCTCATTGTGTGCCACCGAAAACCACTGTGTAATACTTGGCCATTTTTTGGGGGGGGTAAATTCTCCCTGTAAAAAAAAAAATAATTAGTGGGAGATAAAGATTGGCAAGTCTGCCGCTGTGCCAGTCCTGTGTGTGGCATCTGTCTCTCATTGTGTGCCACCTAAAACCACTGTGTAATACTTGGCCATTTTTTTTTGGGGGGGGTAAATTCTCCCTGTAAAAAAAAAAATAATTAGTGGGAGATAAAGATTGGCAAGTCTGCCTCTGTGCCATTGCTGTGTGTGGCATCTGTCTCTCATTGTGTGCCACCGAAAACCACTGTGTAATATTGGGCCATTTTTTTTTGGGGGGGGGGTAAATTCTCCCTGTAAAAAAAAAAAATTAATAGTGGGAGTCTGGGAGATAAAGATTGGCATGTCTGCCTCTGTGCCAGTCCTGTGTGTGGCATCTGTCTCTCATTGTGTGCCACCGAAAACCTAGTGTGTAATATTGTTTGGTTTTTTTTACATTCTCCCATAAAAAAAAAAAAATAGTAGGAGATTAAGATTGGCATTTCTGCTTGAGTGCTGGTCCTGTGTGTGCCATCTGTCTCAAATTATTGGGGCACAGAAAACCTAGTGTGTAACATTGGGCCTGATTTTCCTTTCAGTGTCAGGCACCTATAAAGGTATATATAAATCCAAAAGAAGTTTGAGTTCACCTTATAAGTTGTTTTACAGTAACAAATACCGTTACTTTGGTTACGTTTTGCAAACAATGAGGAAGTCTAGTGGAAGAGGTCGTGGCCGTGGGCGGTCATTGTCAGCTGGTAATGATGGTAGTGGTGGTGGAGCATCAGGTGGTCGTGGTAAAAGCAGTACAGCACCTAAGTCTCGAGTTGTTGAGCCAGGTTCATTGTCTGGCTACACAAGGCCTCGAACGCTCTCTTTTCTGGGAGTAGGAAAACCACTTTTGAAGCCGGAGCAGGAGGAACAAGTATTGGCTTTCATTGCTGACTCTGCCTCTAGCTCTTTCGCCTCCTCCTCGGAAAGTGCCAAATGTCAGAGCAGTGCATCGTCAGTGGATGCTCCCGGTCAGGAACAAGTCGCTTCCTTGTGTCCTTCACCCAGAACAACAGTGAAGGATGCGTCAGTCGACAGAACAGGTTACTCCATGGAGCTCTTTACACATACCGTTCCTGGGTTAGACAGTGAAACAGTTAACAGGCCATGCCCATTCGAAGTTGAATCGGACATGGAGTGCACAGATGCACAGCCACAGCCAGATTACTATGCTGTTCCTTTGACTCAGACCAGAACATTGCCCTAGCAGTGTACTGAGGCAGAATCAAACCCAGCGGAGACTATGGTGCCCCGTCACGAACGCAATACCACCGGCTTACACGGTGACACAGACGAAGTTGCACACGACATAGAAGAGGAGGTCATAGATGACCCAGTTGTTGACCCCGATTGGCAGCCATTGGGGGAACAGGGTGCAGGCGGCAGTAGTTCTGAAGCGGAGGAGGAGGAGCCGCAGCAGGCATCAACATCACAACAGGTTCCATCTGCCGGGCCCGTATCTGGCAAAAAACGCGTGGCAAAACCAAAACCAGTTGGAGGACAGCGTGGCCATCCGGTTAAAGAAGCTCAGTCTGCAATGCCTGAAAAGGTATCCGATAGTAGAAAGAGTGCAGTCTGGCATTTTTTTAAACAACATCCAAATGATCAGCGCAAAGTCATCTGTCAAAAATGTTCAACTACCTTAAGCAGAGGTCAGAATCTTAAAAGTCTAAATACAAGTTGCATGCATAGACACTTATCCACCATGCATTTGCAAGCCTGGACTAACTACCAAACGTCCCTAAAGGTTGCAGCACCCTCGGCCAATGAAGCTAGTCAGCAACGCTACATCCCTTCCCTCACTGTCAACCCACCATTTCCCGCACCACCTGCAGTATCTGTGCAGCTTTCGTCGCCAGGCCAAAGCAGTCAGGGAATCACCAGGTTTGCAGTAGGAAACACTGCATGTAGGGCACAGGCAAGAATACCATCTCCAACCCTCTCTCAGTCACCCATGTCCACCGGCACCACCGCTAGTTCCACGATCTCCAGCTCTCCAGTCCAGCTCACCCTACATGAGACTCTTGTTAGGAAAAGGAAGAACTCATCCTCGCATCCGCGTACACAGGGTTTGAACGCCCACATTGCTAGACTAATCTCATTAGAGATGATGCCCTACCGGTTAGTTGAAAGCGAAGCTTTTAAAGCGCTGATGGACTACGCTGTACCACGCTACGAGCTACCCAGTCGACACTTCTTTTCTAGAAAAGCCATCCCAGCCCTCCAACAGCATGTTAAAGACCGCATCGTCCATGCACTCAGGCAGTCTGTGACTACAAAGGTGCACCTGACAACAGATGCATGGACCAGTAGGCATGGCCAGGGACGTTACGTGTCCATCATGGCACACTGGGTGAATGTGGTGGATGCAGGGACCAAAGGGGACAGCAATATTGGGACAGTTCTGCCTAGCCCACGGTCAAGGAAAGAGTTGGCTGTAGGCGTTCGCCCCCCCTCCTCCTCTTCCTCCTCCTCCTGCAGAAGCGAGAGCTCGTCCACAGACCGCAGTCGCACATCCACTCCATCCGCAGCTGCCACTGTTGCACACCAGGTGTGCCATTATGGGACAGCTAGTGGCAAGCGTCAGCAGGCTGTATTGGCAATGAAGTGTTTGGGCGACAACAGACACACCGCGGAAGTTCTGTCGGAGTTCTTGCAGAAAGAAACTCAGTCATGGCTGGGCACTGTACATCTTGAGGCAGGCAAGGTAGTGAGTGATAACGGAAGGAATTTCATGGCTGCCATAGCCCTTTCCCAACTGAAACACATTCCTTGCCTGGCTCACACCTTAAACCTGGTGGTGCAGTGCTTCCTGAAAAGTTATCCGGGGTTACCCGACCTGCTCCTCAAAGTGCGCAGACTTTGCTCGCATATCCGCTGTTCGCCCGTACACTCCAGCCGTATGCAGAACTATCAGCGTTCTTTGAACCTTCCTCAGCATCGCCTAATCATCGACGTTGCAACAAGGTGGAACTCCACACTGCACATGCTTCAGAGACTGTGCGAACAGAGGCGTGCTGTTATGTATTTGTGGGAGGATACACGGGCAGGCAGTTGGATGGCAGACATGGAGTTGTCAGGTGTGCAGTGGTCGAAGCTACAAGACCTGTGTCAAGTCCTTCAGTGTTTTGAGGAATGCACACGGCTGGTTAGTGCAGACAACGCCATAATAAGCATGAGCATCCCCCTAATGCGTCTGCTGATGCAAAGTTTGACGCACATAAAGGAGCAGGCGTCTGCAGCCGAGGAAGAGGAAAGCCTTGATGACAGTCAGCCATTGTCTAGTCAGGGCCGTGTAGAGGACGCGGTAGCGGGCGAAGAGGAGGAGGAGATCGAGGAGGATGATGGGGATGAGTACTTTTTTAATGAGGAAGCTTCTCCTGGGCCAACAGAAATTAGTGGCGTTGCAAGGCCGGGTTCTGTTTTTTTAAGGGCGACAAGTGACGTAGATTTGCCTGAAACTGCCCCTCAAACCAGCACAACCGCAGATTTGACAACTGGAACTTTCGCCCACATGGCAGATTATGCCTTACGTATCCTCAAAAGGGACCCACGCATTATTAAAATGATGAGCGATGACGATTACTGGTTGGCCTGCATCCTTGACCCTCGCTATAAAGGCAAATTGGAAAATATAATGCCACATGAGAACCTGGAACAAATATTAGCAACCAAACAAGCAACTCTTGTAGACCGTTTGATTCAGGCATTCCCAGCACACAGCGCCGGTGATGGTTCTCACACGAGCTGCAGGGGGCTACAGGGCAGAGGTGTTAGAGGTGCACAAATCAGAAGTGGCGTTGGACAGAGGGGTTTTCTGACCAGGTTGTGGAGTGATTTCGCAATGACCGCAGACAGGACAGGTACTGCAGCATCTATTCAAAGTGATAGGAGACAACATTTGTCCAGTATGGTTACTAACTATTTTTCATCCCTTATCGATGTTCTCCCTCAACCGTCATTCCCATTTGATTACTGGGCATCCAAATTAGACACCTGGCCTGAATTGGCAGAATATGCATTGCAGGAGCTTGCTTGCCCAGCAGCTAGTGTGCTATCAGAAAGAGTATTCAGTGCTGCTGGTTCAATATTAACCGAAAAAAGGACTCATCTGGCTACCCAAAATGTGGATGATCTCACCTTCATTAAAATGAACCACTCCTGGATTTCAAATTAATTTGCCCCACCTTTCCCGGCTGACACCTAGCTTTCCTACAAAAAGGTCTTGCTTGTGGACTGGTCTTACTGAGTGTTCCTATCTCTTAATTTGCAGCAGCTGTTTGTCCAGCATACGACATGTTTACACCTCCCAAAATGGGAAAATTCCCCCCACGGGGCCGTGGTCTCGCCACTTGGCGCAAGCACCCGTTACAGTGCTGTTTGTCTGAAGAGGTGGGTGTGCACGCTTTTGGTCGACGGCACTGCCACTGGGTCCCTCATAGTACAATGAAGTGTCTCTGGCGGTGGTGGTGCGCACCCAACGTCAGACACACCGTTGTAACATGAGGGGCCCTGGGACGGTACCGCCGGCCACAAGAGAGTTCCCCCCCAAGCTCAAACTGTGCTCTACCACGTGCAAAATTATCTCACTCAGCTCCACCAATGTTTAGTCTATGCGCTGACATCATTCAATGCCTGGCACTGACAATACCAATTTGTTGACATCTATGATGCTAGTTAAAGTAGTCTGGGTCAGTGTCCTATATTGACACCAGTAAATACTTACTGCCAAATTACTTTGTCAGAAACTCAGCAGATGAGCCCACCCCTGTACCTAAGTATGCCACACTTTTTTTTTTGTTGTTTTGCGAGACATTAACATCTATTTATTTTTTGTGAGTACTAACTGTGTCAGACACTCCTTGCAATCCTCCTCCGCTGACCACAATGCTGCCTGTTTATCCATGTAACCGATTTAAAACTGCCATGAGCCTAATTTTTGTTATTTTAGGCCTTCGTTAGCCTGTCTGCGGGCCTTCATTAGCCTGTCTGCGGTCCCTCCTTGCAATACTCCTCCACTGACCACAATGCTGCCTGTGTATCCATGTAACCGATTTAAAACTGCCATGAGCCTAATTTTTGTTATTTTAGGCCTTCGTTAGCCTGTCTGCGGTCCCTCCTTGCAATACTCCTCCACTGACCACAATGCTGCCTGTGTATCCATGTAACCGATTTAAAACTGCCATGAGCCTAATTTTTGTTATTTTAGGCCTTTGTTAGCCTGTCTGCTGTCCCTCCTTGCAATACTCCTCCACTGACCACAATGCTGCCTGTGTATCCATGTAACCGATTTAAAACTGCCATGAGCCTATTTTTTGTTATTTTAGGCCTTCGTTAGCCTGTCTGCTGTCCCTCCTTGCAATACTCCTCCACTGACCACAATGCTGCCTGTGTATACATGTAACCGATTTAAAACTGCCTTGAGACTAATTTTTGTTATTTTAGGCCTTCATTAGCCTGTCTGCTGTCCCTCCTTGCAATACTCCTCCACTGACCACAATGCTGCCTGTGTATCCATGTAACCGATGTAAAACTGCCTTGAGACTAATTTTTGTTATTTTAGGCCTTCATTAGCCTGTCTGCGGGCCTTCATTAGCCTGTCTGCGGTCCCTCCTTGCAATACTCCTCCACTGACCACAATGCTGCCTGTGTATCCATGTAACCGATTTAAAACTGCCATGAGCCTAATTTTTGTTATTTTAGGCCTTCGTTAGCCTGTCTGCGGTCCCTCCTTGCAATACTCCTCCACTGACCACAATGCTGCCTGTGTATCCATGTAACCGATTTAAAACTGCCATGAGCCTAATTTTTGTTATTTTAGGCCTTTGTTAGCCTGTCTGCTGTCCCTCCTTGCAATACTCCTCCACTGACCACAATGCTGCCTGTGTATCCATGTAACCGATTTAAAACTGCCATGAGCCTATTTTTTGTTATTTTAGGCCTTCGTTAGCCTGTCTGCTGTCCCTCCTTGCAATACTCCTCCACTGACCACAATGCTGCCTGTGTATCCATGTAACCGATTTAAAACTGCCTTGAGACTAATTTTTGTTATTTTAGGCCTTCATTAGCCTGTCTGCTGTCCCTCCTTGCAATACTCCTCCACTGACCACAATGCTGCCTGTGTATCCATGTAACCGATTTAAAACTGCCATAAGCCTAATTTTTGTTATTTTAGGCCTTCGTTAGCCTGTCTGCTGTCCCTCCTTGCAATACTCCTCCACTGACCACAATGCTGCCTGTGTATCTATGTAACCGATTTAAAACTGCCTTGAGACTAATTTTTGTTATTTTAGGCCTTCATCAGCCTGTCTGCTGTCCCTCCTTGCAATACTCCTCCACTGACCACAATGCTGCCTGTGTATCCATGTAACCAATTTAAAACTGCCTTGAGACTATTTTTTGTTATTTTAGGCCTTAATTAGCCTGTCTGCTGTCCCTCCTTGCAATACTCCTCCACTGACCACAATGCTGCCTGTGTATCCATGTAACCGATTTAAAACTGCCTTGAGACTAATTTTTGTTATTTTAGGCCTTCATTAGCCTGTCTGCGGGCCTTCGTTAGCCTGTCTGCTGTCCCTCCTTGCAATACTCCTTCACTGACCACAATGCTGCCTGTGTATCCATGTAACCGATTTAAAACTGCCTTGAGACTAATTTTTGTTATTTTAGGCCTTCATTAGCCTGTCTGCTGTCCCTCCTTGCAATACTCCTCCACTGACCACAATGCTGCCTGTGTATCCATGTAACCAATTTAAAACTGCCTTGAGACTAATTTTTGTTATTTTAGGCCTTCATTAGCCTGTCTGCTGTCCATCCTTGCAATACTCCTCCACTGACCACAATGCTGCCTGTGTATCCATGTAACCGATTTAAAACTGCCTTGAGACTAATTTTTTTAATTTTAGGCCTTCATTAGCCTGTCTGCTGTCCCTCCTTGCAATACTCCTCCACTGACCACAATGCTGCCTGTGTATCCATGTAACCGATTTAAAACTGCCTTGAGACTAATTTTTTTTATTTTAGGCCTTCATTAGCCTGTCTGCGGGCCTTCGTTAGCCTGTCTGCTGTCCCTCCTTGCAATACTCCTCCACTGACCACAATGCTGCCTGTGTATCCATGTAACTGATTTAAAACTGCCTTGAGACTAATTTTTGTTATTTTAGGCCTTCATTAGCCTGTCTGCGGGCCTTCGTTAGCCTGTCTGCTGTCCCTCCTTGCAATACTCCTCCACTGACCACAATGCTGCCTGTGTATCCATGTAACCGATTTAAAACTACCTTGAGACTAATTTTTGTAATTTTAGGCCTTCATTAGCCTGTCTGCTGTCCCTCCTTGCAATACTCCTCCACTGACCACAATGCTGCCTGTGTATCCATGTAACCGATTTAAAACTGCCTTGAGACTAATTTTTGTTATTTTAGGCCTTCATTAGCCTGTCTGCGGGCCTTCGTTAGCCTGTCTG
Organism: Ranitomeya variabilis; assembly: GCF_051348905.1. Lineage (NCBI taxonomy): Eukaryota > Metazoa > Chordata > Amphibia > Anura > Dendrobatidae > Ranitomeya > Ranitomeya variabilis. Next base: position 604,713,526 of record NC_135236.1, read on the forward strand.
CTGTCCCTCCTTGCAATACTCCTCCACTGACCACAATGCTGCCTGTGTATCCATGTAACCGATTTAAAACTGCCTTGAGACTAATTTTTGTTATTTTAGGCCTTCATTAGCCTGTCTGCTGTCCCTCCTTGCAATACTCGTCCACTGACCACAATGCTGCCTGTGTATCCATGTAACCGATTTAAAACTGCCTTGAGACTAATTTTTGTTATTTTAGGCCTTCATTAGCCTGTCTGCTGTCCCTCCTTGCAATACTCCTCCACTGACCACAATGCTGCCTGTGTATCCATGTAACCGATTTAAAACTGCCTTGAGACTAATTTTTGTTATTTTAGGCCTTCATTAGCCTCTCTGCTGTCCCTCCTTGCAATACTCCTCCACTGACCACAATGCTGCCTGTGTATCCATGTAACCGATTTAAAACTGCCTTGAGACTAATTTTTGTTATTTTAGGCCTTCATTAGCCTGTCTGCTGTCCCTCCTTGCAATACTCCTCCACTGACCACAATGCTGCCTGTGTATCCATGTAACCGATTTAAAACTGCCATGAGCCTAATTTTTGTTATTTTAGGCCTTCGTTAGCCTGTCTGCTGTCCCTCCTTGCAATACTCCTCCACTGACCACAATGCTGCCTGTGTATCCATGTAACCGATTTAAAACTGCCATGAGCCTAATTTTTGTTATTTTAGGCCTTCGTTAGCCTGTCTGTTGTCCCTCCTTGCAATACTCCTCCACTGACCACAATGCTGCCTGTGTATCCATGTAACCGATTTAAAACTGCCTTGAGACTAATTTTTGTTATTTTAGGCCTTCATTAGCCTGTCTGCTGTCTGTTGTGAATTTGGATTCTGGGCTCCCCCGGTGGCTACTGGTGGAATTGAACTGGTGTCTTCATCTTCTCTGTTCACCTGTTCCCATCAAGATGTGGGAGTCGCTATATAACCTTGCTGCTCTGTTAGTTGCTTGCCGGTCAACAATGTTATCAGAAGCCTCTCTGTGCTTGTTCCTGCTCCTAGACAACTACTAGATAAGTTGGACTCTTGTCCATGTTTGTTTTTGCATTTTTGTTCCAGTTCACAGCTGTAGTTTCGTTACTGTGTCTGGAAAGCTCTTGTGAACAGGAATTGCCACTCTGGTGTTATGAGTTAATGCCAGAGTTTTAAAGTAATTTCTGGATGGTGTTTTGATAGGGTTTTCAGCTGACCATGAAAGTGTCCTTTCTGTCTTCTGCTATGTAGTAAGTGGACCTCAAATTTGCTAAACCTATTTTCATACTACGTTTGTTATTTCATCTTAATTCACCGCCAATACATGTGGGGGGCCTCTGTCTCCTTTCGGGGTATTTCTCTAGAGGTGAGCTAGGACTAATATTTTCCTCTGCTAGCACTATTTAGTCCTCCGGCTGGTGCTGGGCATCTAGAATCAACGTAGGCATGCTACCCGGCCACTGCTAGTTGTGTGTTAGGTTTAGTTCATGGTCAGCTCAGTTCCCATCTTCCAAGAGCTAGTTCCTATATATGCTGATGCTATGTTCTCTTGCCATTGAGAACATGACAGCTGTCCCTCCTTGCAATACTCCTCCACTGACCACAATGCTGCCTGTGTATCCATGTAACCGATTTAAAACTGCCTTGAGACTAATTTTTGTTATTTTAGGCTTTCATTAGCCTGTCTGCTGTCTCTCCTTGCAATACTCCTCCACTGACCACAATGCTGCCTGTGTATCCATGTAACCGATTTAAAACTGCCTTGAGACTAATTTTTGTTATTTTAGGCCTTCATTAGCCTGTCTGCTGTCCCTCCTTGCAATACTCCTCCACTGACCACAATGCTGCCTGTGTATCCATGTAACCGATTTAAAACTGCCTTGAGACTAATTTTTTTTATTTTAGGCCTTCATTAGCCTGTCTGCGGGCCTTCGTTAGCCTGTCTGCTGTCCCTCCTTGCAATACTCCTCCACTGACCACAATGCTGCCTGTGTATCCATGTAACCGATTTAAAACTGCCTTGAGACTAATTTTTGTTATTTTAGGCCTTCATTAGCCTGTCTGCTGTCCCTCCTTGCAATACTCCTCCACTGACCACAATGCTGCCTGTGTATCCATGTAACCGATTTAAAACTGCCATGAGCCTAATTTTTGTTATTTTAGGCCTTCGTTAGCCTGTCTGCTGTCCCTCCTTGCAATACTCCTCCACTGACCACAATGCTGCCTGTGTATCCATGTAACCGATTTAAAACTGCCTTGAGACTAATTTTTGTTATTTTAGGCCTTCATTAGCCTGTCTGCTGTCCCTCCTTGCAATACTCCTCCACTGACCACAATGCTGCCTGTGTATCCATGTAACCGATTTAAAACTGCCTTGAGACTAATTTTTGTTATTTTAGGCCTTCATTAGCCTGTCTGCTGTCCCTCCTTGCAATACTCCTCCACTGACCACAATGCTGCCTGTGTATCCATGTAACCGATTTAAAACTGCCTTGAGACTAATTTTTGTTATTTTAGGCCTTCATTAGCCTGTCTACTGTCCCTCCTTGCAATACTCCTCCACTGACCACAATGCTGCCTGTGTATCCATGTAACCGATTTAAAACTGCCTTGAGACTAATTTTTGTAATTTTAGGCCTTCATTAGCCTGTCTGCTGTCCCTCCTTGCAATACTCCTCCACTGACCACAATGCTGCCTGTGTATCCATGTAACCGATTTAAAACTGCCTTGAGACTAATTTTTGTTATTTTAGGCCTTCATTAGCCTGTCTGCTGTCCCTCCTTGCAATACTCCTCCACTGACCACAATGCTGCCTGTGTATCCATGTAACCGATTTAAAACTGCCTTGAGACTAATTTTTGTTATTTTAGGCCTTCATTAGCCTGTCTGCGGGCCATCGTTAGCCTGTCTGCTGTCCCTCCTTGCAATACTCCTCCACTGACCACAATGCTGCCTGTGTATCCATGTAACCGATTTAAAACTGCCTTGAGACTAATTTTTGTAATTTTAGGCCTTCATTAGCCTGTCTGCTGTCCCTCCTTGCAATACTCCTCCACTGACCACAATGCTGCCTGTGTATCCATGTAACCGATTTAAAACTGCCTTGAGACTAATTTTTGTTATTTTTGGCCTTCATTAGCCTGTCTGCGGGCCTTCGTTAGCCTGACTGCTGTCCCTCCTTGCAATACACCTCCACTGACCACAATGCTGCCTGTGTATCCCTGTAACCGATTTAAAACTGCCTTGAGACTAATTTTTTTTATTTTAGGCCTTCATTAGCCTGTCTGCTGTCCCTCCTTGCAATACTCCTCCACTGACCACAATGCTGCCTGTGTATCCATGTAACCGATTTAAAACTGCCTTGAGACTAATTTTTTTTATTTTAGGCCTTCATTAGCCTGTCTGCGGGCCTTCGTTAGCCTGTCTGCTGTCCCTCCTTGCAATACTCCTCCACTGACCACAATGCTGCCTGTGTATCCATGTAACCGATTTAAAACTGCCTTGAGACTAATTTTTGTTATTTTAGGCCTTCATTAGCCTGTCTGCGGGCCTTCATTAGCCTGTCTGCTGTCCCTCCTTGCAATACTCCTCCACTGACCACAATGCTGCCTGTGTATCCATGTAACCGATTTAAAACTACCTTGAGACTAATTTTTGTAATTTTAGGCCTTCATTAGCCTGTCTGCTGTCCCTCCTTGCAATACTCCTCCACTGACCACAATGCTGCCTGTGTATCCATGTAACCGATTTAAAACTGCCTTGAGACTAATTTTTGTTATTTTAGGCCTTCATTAGCCTGTCTGCGGGCCTTCGTTAGCCTGTCTGCTGTTCCTCCTTGCAATACTCCTCCACTGAACACAATGCTGCATGTGTATCCATGTAACCGATTTAAAACTGCCTTGAGACTAATTTTTGTTATTTTAGGCCTTCATTAGCCTGTCTGCTGTCCCTCCTTGCAATACTCCTCCACTGACCACAATGCTGCCTGTGTATCCATGTAACTGATTTAAAACTGCCATGAGCCTAATTTTTGTTATTTTAGGCCTTTGTTAGCCTGTCTGCTGTCCCTCCTTGCAATACTCCTCCACTGACCACAATGCTGCCTGTGTATCCATGTAACCGATTTAAAACTGCCTTGAGACTAATTTTTGTTATTTTAGGCCTTCATTAGCCTGTCTGCTGTCCCTCCTTGCAATACTCCTCCACTGGCCACAATGCTGCCTGTGTATTCATGTAACCGATTGAAAACTGCCTTGAGACTAATTTTTGTTATTTTAGGCCTTCATTAGCCTGTCTGCGGGCCTTCGTTAGCCTGTCTGCTGTCCCTCCTTGCAATACTCCTCCACTGACCACAATGCTGCCTGTGTATCCATGTAACCGATTTAAAACTGCCTTGAGACTAATTTTTGTTATTTTAGGCCTTCATTAGCCTGTCTGCTGTCCCTCCTTGCAATACTCGTCCACTGACCACAATGCTGCCTGTGTATCCATGTAACCGATTTAAAACTGCCTTGAGACTAATTTTTGTTATTTTAGGCCTTCATTAGCCTGTCTGCTGTCCTTCCTTGCAATACTCCTCCACTGACCACAATGCTGCCTGTGTATCCATGTAACCGATTTAAAACTGCCTTGAGACTAATTTTTGTTATTTTAGGCCTTCATTAGCCTGTCTGCTGTCCCTCCTTGCAATACTCCTCCACTGACCACAATGCTGCCTGTGTATCCATGTAACCGATTTAAAACTGCCATGAGCCTAATTTTTGTTATTTTAGGTCTTCGTTAGCCTGTCTGCTGTCCCTCCTTGCAATACTCCTCCACTGACCACAATGCTGCCTGTGTATCCATGTAACCGATTTAAAACTGCCATGAGCCTAATTTTTGTTATTTTAGGCCTTCGTTAGCCTGTCTGTTGTCCCTCCTTGCAATACTCCTCCACTGACCACAATGCTGCCTGTGTATCCATGTAACCGATTTAAAACTGCCTTGAGACTAATTTTTGTTATTTTAGGCCTTCATTAGCCTGTCTGCTGTCCCTCCTTGCAATACTCCTCCACTGACCACAATGCTGCCTGTGTATCCATGTAACCGATTTAAAACTGCCTTGAGACTAATTTTTGTTATTTTAGGCTTTCATTAGCCTGTCTGCTGTCCCTCCTTGCAATACTCCTCCACTGACCACAATGCTGCCTGTGTATCCATGTAACCGATTTAAAACTGCCTTGAGACTAATTTTTGTTATTTTAGGCCTTCATTAGTCTGTCTGCTGTCCCTCCTTGCAATACTCCTACACTGACCACAATGCTGCCTGTGTATCCATGTAACCGATTTAAAACTGCCTTGAGACTAATTTTTTTTATTTTAGGCCTTCATTAGCCTGTCTGCGGGCCTTCGTTAGCCTGTCTGCTGTCCCTCCTTGCAATACTCCTCCACTGACCACAATGCTGCCTGTGTATCCATGTAACCGATTTAAAACTGCCTTGAGACTAATTTTTGTTATTTTAGGCCTTCATTAGCCTGTCTGCTGTCCCTCCTTGCAATACTCCTCCACTGACCACAATGCTGCCTGTGTATCCATGTAACCGATTTAAAACTGCCATGAGCCTAATTTTTGTTATATTAGGCCTTCGTTAGCCTGTCTGCTGTCCCTCCTTGCAATACTCCTCCACTGACCACAATGCTGCCTGTGTATCCATGTAACCGATTTAAAACTGCCTTGAGACTAATTTTTGTTATTTTAGGCCTTCATTAGCCTGTCTGCTGTCCCTCCTTGCAATACTCCTCCACTGACCACAATGCTGCCTGTGTATCCATGTAACCGATTTAAAACTGCCTTGAGACTAATTTTTGTTATTTTAGGCCTTCATTAGCCTGTCTGCTGTCCCTCCTTGCAATACTCCTCCACTGACCACAATGCTGCCTGTGTATCCATGTAACCGATTTAAAACTGCCTTGAGACTAATTTTTGTTATTTTAGGCCTTCATTAGCCTGTCTACTGTCCCTCCTTGCAATACTCCTCCACTGACCACAATGCTGCCTGTGTATCCATGTAACCGATTTAAAACTGCCTTGAGACTAATTTTTGTTATTTTAGGCCTTCATTAGCCTGTCTGCTGTCCCTCCTTGCAATACTCCTCCACTGACCACAATGCTGCCTGTGTATCCATGTAACCGATTTAAAACTGCCTTGAGACTAATTTTTGTTATTTTAGGCCTTCATTAGCCTGTCTGCTGTCCCTCCTTGCAATACTCCTCCACTGACCACAATGCTGCCTGTGTATCCATGTAACCGATTTAAAACTGCCTTGAGACTAATTTTTGTTATTTTAGGCCTTCATTAGCCTGTCTGCGGGCCATCGTTAGCCTGTCTGCTGTCCCTCCTTGCAATACTCCTCCACTGACCACAATGCTGCCTGTGTATCCATGTAACCGATTTAAAACTGCCTTGAGACTAATTTTTGTAATTTTAGGCCTTCATTAGCCTGTCTGCTGTCCCTCCTTGCAATACTCCTCCACTGACCACAATGCTGCCTGTGTATCCATGTAACCGATTTAAAACTGCCTTGATACTAATTTTTGTTATTTTAGGCCTTCATTAGCCTGTCTGCTGTCCCTCCTTGCAATACTCCTCCACTGACCACAATGCTGCCTGTGTATCCATGTAACCGATTTAAAACTGCCATGAGCCTAATTTTTGTTATTTTAGGCCTTCGTTAGCCTGTCTGCTGTCCCTCCTTGCAATACTCCTCCACTGACCACAATGCTGCCTGTGTATCCATGTAACCGATTTAAAACTGCCTTGAGACTAATTTTTGTTATTTTAGGCCTTCATTAGCCTGTCTGCTGTCCCTCCTTGCAATACTCCTCCACTGACCACAATGCTGCCTGTGTATCCATGTAACCGATTTAAAACTGCCTTGAGACTAATTTTTGTTATTTTAGGCCTTCATTAGCCTGTCTGCTGTCCCTCCTTGCAATACTCCTCCACTGACCACAATGCTGCCCGTGTACCCCTGGAACCTATTTAAAAGTTCATAGAGCCTATTTATATATTTTATTTAATATTAATAAAGCCATGATGGACTACGCTGTACCACGCTACAAGCTAACCAGTCGACACTTCTTTTGCGAGAAAAGCCATCCCAACCCTCCACCAGCATGTAAAAGACCGCATTGTCCATGCACTCTGGCAATCTGTGAGTACAAAGGTGCACCTGACAACAGATGCATGGACCTGTAGGCATGGCCACCTAAGGTTACGTGTCCATTACGGCGCAATGGGTTAATGTGGTGGATGCATGGTCCACAGGGGACAGCCTACTAAGTCTGTCTGCAGTCCCTAATTCAAATTGTCCTCCACTGTCTAAATCTGAGCTTCAACCTTCTGGCTCTCATTAAGTGCTTTTTTTAAAAAAAAAAATTGGTGTTTGGGGCCTAATACCTCTGTTTGCCGCTCACTGGTGTTCTCCTCAACTGAATAAATCTGAGCTTCAACCTTCTGGCTCTCATTTTTTTTTTTTTTTTTAAATTGGTGTTTGGGGCCTAATACCTCTGTTTGCCGCTCGCTGGTGTTCTCCTCAACTGTATAAAGCTGAGCTTCAACCTTCCGGCTTTCGGCCTATAGTATCAGATATTAAACAGCATTTGGCCTTCAACTTTGGTTGCGGCCTACTAACGGTGTCTGCCGCTCCCTGGTGTTTGTCCTCAACTGTATAAAGCTGAGCTTCAACCTTCTGGCTTTCGGCCTATAGTATCAGATATTAAACAGCATTTGGCCTTCAACTTTGGTTGCGGCCTACTAACGGTGTCTGCCGCTCCCTGGTGTTTGTCCTCAACTGTATAAAGCTGAGCTTCAACCTTCTGGCTTTCGGCCTATATTATCAGATATTAAACAGCATTTGGCCTTCAACTTTGGTTGCGGCCTACTAACGGTGTCTGCCGCTCCCTGGTGTTTGTCCTCAACTGTATAAAGCTGAGCTTAACCTTCTGGCTCTCATTAAGTGCTATTTTTTAAAAAGCTTGGTGGTTACGGCCTACTAACGGTGTCTACCGCTCCCTGGTGTTATCCTCAACTGAATAAATCTGAGCTTTAATATTCTGGCTCTCATTAAGTGCTTTTTAAAAAAAAAATTGGTGTTTGGGGCCTATTACCTCTGTTTGCCGCTCACTGGTGTTCTCCTCAACTGTATAAAGCTGAGCTTTAACCTTCTGGCTTTCGGCCTATAGTATCAGATATTAAACAGCATTTGGCCTTCAACTTTGGTTGCGGCCTACTAACGGTGTCTGCCGCTCCCTGGTGTTTGTCCTCAACTGTATAAAGCTGAGCTTCAACCTTCTGGCTTTCGGCCTATAGTATCAGATATTAAACTGCATTTGGCCTTCAACTTTGGTTGCGGCCTACTAACGGTGTCTGCCGCTCCCTGGTGTTTGTCCTCAACTGTATAAAGCTGAGCTTCAACCTTCTGGCTTTCGGCCTATAGTATCAGATATTAAACTGCATTTGGCCTTCAACTTTGGTTGCGGCCTACTAACGGTGTCTGCCGCTGCCTGGTGTTTGTCCTCAACTGTATAAAGCTGAGCTTCAACCTTCTGGCTCTCATTAAGTGCTTTTTTTTAAAAAAATTGGTGTTTGGGGCCTAATACCTCTGTTTGCCGCTCACTGGTGTTCTCCTCAACTGAATAAATCTGAGCTTCAACCTTCTGGCTCTCTTTTTTTTTTAAATTGGTGTTTGGGGCCTAATACCTCTGTTTGCCGCTCACTGGTGTTCTCCTCAACTGAATAAATCTGAGCTTCAACCTTCTGGCTCTCTTTTTTTTTTAAATTGGTGTTTGGGGCCTAATACCTCTGTTTGCCGCTCACTGGTGTTCTCCTCAACTGTATAAAGCTGAGCTTCAACCTTCTGGCTTTCGGCCTATAGTATCAGATATTAAACAGCATTTGGCCTTCAACTTTGGTTGCGGCCTACTAACGGTGTCTGCCGCTCCCTGGTGTTCTCCTCAACTGAATAAATCTGAGCTTCAACCTTCTGGCTCTCATTAAGTGCTTTTTTAATAAAATAAATTGGTGTTTGGGGCCTAATACCTCTGTTTGCCGCTCACTGGTGTTCTCCTCAACTGAATAAATCTGAGCTTCAACCTTCTGGCTCTCATTTTTTATTTTTTAAAAATTGGTGTTTGGGGCCTAATACCTCTGTTTGCCGCTCACTGGTGTTCTCCTCAACTGTATAAAGCTGAGCTTCAACCTTCTGGCTTTCGGCCTATAGTATCAGATATTAAACAGCATTTGGCCTTCAACTTTGGTTGCGGCCTACTAACGGTGTCTGCCGCTCCCTGGTGTTTGTCCTCAACTGTATAATGCTGAGCTTCAACCTTCTGGCTTTCGGCCTATAGTATCAGAAATTAAACAGCATTTGGCCTTCAACTTTGGTTGCGGCCTACTAACGGTGTCTGCCGCTCCCTGGTGTTTGTCCTCAACTGTATAAAGCTGAGCTTCAACCTTCTGGCTCTCATTAAGTGCTTTTTTTAAAAAAAAATTGGTGTTTGGGGCCTAATACCTCTGTTTGCTGCTCACTGGTGTTCTCCTCAACTGAATAAATCTGAGCTTCAACCTTCTGGCTCTCTTTTTTTTTTAAATTGGTGTTTGGGGCCTAATACCTCTGTTTGCCGCTCACTGGTGTTCTCCTCAACTGTATAAAGCTGAGCTTCAACCTTCTGGCTTTTGGCCTATAGTATCAGATATTAAACAGCATTTGGCCTTCAACTTTGGTTGCGGCCTACTAACGGTGTCTGCCGCTCCCTGGTGTTTGTCCTCAACTGTATAAAGCTGAGCTTCAACCTTCTGGCTTTTGGCCTATAGTATCAGATATTAAACAGCATTTGGCCTTCAACTTTGGTTGCGGCCTACTAACGGTGTCTGCCGCTCCCTGGTGTTTGTCCTCAACTGTATAAAGCTGAGCTTCAACCTTCTGGCTTTCGGCCTATAGTATCAGATATTAAACAGCATTTGGCCTTCAACTTTGGTTGCGGCCTACTAACGGTGTCTGCCGCTCCCTGGTGTTTGTCCTCAACTGTATAAAGCTGAGCTTCAAACTTCTGGCTTTCGGCCTATAGTATCAGATATTAAACAGCATTTGGCCTTCAACTTTGGTTGCGGCCTACTAACGGTGTCTGCCGCTCCCTGGTGTTTGTCCTCAACTGTATAAAGCTGAGCTTAACCTTCTGGCTCTCATTAAGTGCTATTTTTTAAAAAGCTTGGTGGTTACGGCCTACTAACGGTGTCTACCGCTCCCTGGTGTTATCCTCAACTGAATAAATCTGAGCTTTAATATTCTGGCTCTCATTAAGTGCTTTTTTAAAAAAAAATTGGTGTTTGGGGCCTAATACCTCTGTTTGCCGCTCACTGGTGTTCTCCTCAACTGTATAAAGCTGAGCTTTAACCTTCTGGTTTTCGGCCTATAGTATCAGATATTAAACAGCATTTGGCCTTCAACTTTGGTTGCGGCCTACTAACGGTGTCTACCGCTCCCTGGTGTTTGTCCTCAACTGTATAAAGCTGAGCTTCAACCTTCTGGCTTTCGGCCTATAGTATCAGATATTAAACAGCATTTGGCCTTCAACTTTGGTTGCGGCCTACTAACGGTGTCTGCCGCTCCCTGGTGTTTGTCCTCAACTGTATAAAGCTGAGCTTCAACCTTCTGGCTTTCGGCCTATAGTATCAGATATTAAACAGCATTTGGCCTTCAACTTTGGTTGCGGCCTACTAACGGTGTCTGCCGCTCCCTGGTGTTTGTCCTCAACTGTATAAAGCTGAGCTTCAACCTTCTGGCTTTTGGCCTATAGTATCAGATATTAAACAGCATTTGGCCTTCAACTTTGGTTGCGGCCTACCAACGGTGTCTGCCGCTCCCTGGTGTTTGTCCTCAACTGTATAAAGCTGAGCTTCAACCTTCTGGCTTTCGGCCTATAGTATCAGATATTAAACAGCATTTGGCCTTCAACTTTGGTTGCGGCCTACTAACGGTGTCTGCCGCTCCCTGGTGTTTGTCCTCAACTGTATAAAGCTGAGCTTCAAACTTCTGGCTTTCGGCCTATAGTATCAGATATTAAACAGCATTTGGCCTTCAACTTTGGTTGCGGCCTACTAACGGTGTCTGCCGCTCCCTGGTGTTGACCTCAACTGAATAAAGCTGAGCTTCAACCTTATGGCTCTCATTAAGTGCTGTTTTTTAAAAAGCTTGGTGGTTACGGCCTACTAACGGGGTCTGCCGCTCCCTGGTGTTGTCCTCCACTGTATAAAGCTGAGCTTCAGTCTTTAGGCTTTTGGCCTATAGTAGCAGATATAAAACTGCATTTGGCCTACTAGTGTGGTTGGGCCCTTAAAACAGTGTCTGCTGCTCCTGGGTTTGCTACTCCACTGAACAAAGCAATGCCGCCTGTTTAGTCCTGTTACCAATTTTGAACTGCATTTAGCCTACTTTATTCTTTGGCCCTATATCTGTGTTTCCTCCTCATCCTGCCCATTGCCCAGCCACTGCTAGATGAGTCTGCTGGTACATTGACCTAGACCACTACATTCCCCTTGCACTCTACACAGCCAGAATCTGACCCTGCTGAAAGTAAGGTTCCCTGTTGTGAATTTGGATTCTGGGCTCCCCCGGTGGCTACTGGTGGAATTGAACTGGTGTCTTCATCTTCTCTGTTCACCTGTTCCCATCAAGATGTGGGAGTCGCTATATAACCTTGCTGCTCTGTTAGTTGCTTGCCGGTCAACAATGTTATCAGAAGCCTCTCTGTGCTTGTTCCTGCTCCTAGACAACTACTAGATAAGTTGGACTCTTGTCCATGTTTGTTTTTGCATTTTGTTCCAGTTCACAGCTGTAGTTTCGTTACTGTGTCTGGAAAGCTCTTGTGAACGGGAATTGCCACTCTGGTGTTATGAGTTAATGCCAGAGTTTTAAAGTAATTTCTGGATGGTGTTTTTGATAGGGTTTTCAGCTGACCATGAAAGTGTCCTTTCTGTCTTCTGCTATGTAGTAAGTGGACCTCAAATTTGCTAAACCTATTTTCATACTACGTTTGTTATTTCATCTCAACTCACCGCCAATACATGTGGGGGGCCTCTGTCTCCTTTCGGGGTATTTCTCTAGAGGTGAGCTAGGACTAATATTTTCCTCTGCTAGCTTTATTTAGTCCTCCGGCTGGGCTGGGCATCTAGAATCAACGTAGGCATGCTACCCGGCCACTGCTAGTTGTGCGTTAGGTTTAGTTCATGGTCAGCTCAGTTCCCATCTTCCAAGAGCTAGTTCCTATATATGCTTATGCTATGTTCTCTTGCCATTGAGATCATGACAGTTTGACCGGCCGACAAGGTGTTAATTGTTTGGGCTGAAGCAGGAGAAAAAGAAGTGTTGAAGGGAAATTTTTTTTTTCCCCCTCAGAGTTTTGCTGCCTAGCCCTTAATTGCTGTCTAGCTGCTTCTTACCTCCTCTTAACCCTTGAATGGCTCTGTGTCCACCTGTTTGTAATGGATCTTCAGAGTGTAACTGCAGGTTTGAATAATCTCGCCACGAAGGTACAAAATTTGCAAGATTTTGTTTGTCATGCACCTGTATCTGAGCCGAGAATTCCTTTGCCGGAATTTTTCTCGGGGAATAGATCCGGGTTTCAGAATTTTCGAAATAATTGCAAATTATTTTTGTCTCTGAAATCTCGCTCTGCCGGAGACCCTGCACAGCAGGTCAGGATTGTGATTTCCTTGCTCCGGGGCGACCCTCAAGACTGGGCTTTTTCATTGACACCAGGGGATCCTGCGTTGCTCAATGTGGATGCGTTTTTTCTGGCCTTGGGGTTGCTTTATGACGAACCTCATTTGGAGCTTCAGGCAGAAAAAACTTTGATGTCCCTATCTCAGGGGCAAGATGAAGCGGAAATTTACTGCCAAAGATTCCGTAAATGGTCTGTGCTTACTCAGTGGAATGAGTGCGCCCTGGCGGCGACTTTCAGAGAGGGTCTCTCTGATGCCATTAAGGATGTTATGGTGGGGTTCCCTGTGCCTGCGGGTCTGAATGAGTCCATGACAATGGCTATTCAGATCGATAGGCGTTTGCGGGAGCGCAAACCAGTGCACCATCTGGCGGTGTCCACTGAGAAGTCGCCAGAGAGTATGCAGTGTGATAGAATTCTGTCCCGAAGCGAGCGGCAGAATTTTAGACGGAAAAATGGGTTGTGTTTCTATTGTGGTGATTCTACTCATGTTATATCAGCATGCTCTAAGCGCACTAAAAAGCTTGGTAAATCTGTTTCCATTTGCACCTTACCGTCTAAATTTATTCTATCTGTGACCCTGATTTGCTCTTTGTCATCTATTACCACGGACGCCTATGTCGACTCTGGCGCCGCTTTGAGTCTTATGGATTGGTCCTTTGCCAAACGCTGTGGGTATGATTTAGAGCCTTTGGAGACTCCTATTCCTCTGAAGGGGATTGACTCCACCCCATTGGCTAATAATAAACCACAATACTGGACACAAGTAACTATGCGTATTAATCCGGATCACCAGGAGATTATTCGCTTTCTGGTGCTGTATAATCTACATGATGATTTGGTGCTAGGATTGCCTTGGCTGCAATCTCACAACCCAGTCCTCGACTGGAGAGCTATGTCTGTGTTGAGCTGGGGATGTAAGGGGGCTCATGGGGATGTACCTGTGGTTTCCATTTCATCATCCATTCCCTCTGAAATTCCTGAGTTCCTGTCTGACTATCGTGACGTCTTTGAAGAATCCAAGCTTGGTTCGTTACCTCCGCACCGAGAGTGCGATTGTGCCATAGATTTAATCCCGGGTAGTAAATACCCAAAGGGTCGTTTATTTAATCTGTCTGTGCCTGAACATGCTGCTATGCGAGAATATATAAAGGAGTCCTTGGAAAAGGGACATATTCGTCCATCGTCATCTCCCTTAGGAGCCGGTTTTTTCTTTGTGTCAAAAAAAGACGGCTCTTTGAGACCATGTATTGATTATCGGCTTTTGAATAAAATCACTGTTAAATATCAATACCCATTGCCGTTGCTGACTGATTTGTTTGCTCGCATAAAGGGGGCCAAGTGGTTCTCTAAGATTGACCTTCGTGGGGCGTATAATTTGGTGCGAATCAGGCAGGGGGATGAGTGGAAAACCGCATTTAATACGCCCGAGGGCCACTTTGAGTATTTAGTGATGCCTTTTGGTCTTTCTAATGCTCCGTCAGTTTTCCAGTCCTTTATGCATGATATTTTTCGCGATTATTTGGATAAATTTATGATTGTGTATCTGGATGATATTCTGATTTTTTTCGGATGACTGGGACTCTCATGTCCAGCAAGTCAGGAGGGTTTTTCAGGTTTTGCGGTCTAATTCTTTGTGTGTGAAGGGTTCTAAGTGTGTTTTTGGGGTACAGAGGATTTCCTTTTTGGGATATATTTTTTCCCCCTCTTCCATTGAAATGGATCCTGTCAAGGTTCAGGCTATTTGTGATTGGACGCAGCCCTCTTCTCTTAGGAGTCTTCAGAAATTTTTGGGCTTTGCTAACTTTTATCGTCGATTTATTGCTGGTTTTTCGGATATTGCTAAGCCATTGACCGATTTGACTAAGAAGGGTGCTGATGTTGCTGATTGGTCCCCTGATGCTGTGGAGGCCTTTCGGGAGCTTAAGCGCCGTTTTTCCTCTGCCCCTGTGTTGCGTCAGCCTGATGTTGCTCTACCTTTTCAGGTTGAGGTCGACGCTTCTGAGATCGGAGCTGGGGCAGTGTTGTCGCAGAAAAGTTCTGACTGCTCCGTGATGAGGCCTTGTGCCTTCTTTTCCCGTAGATTTTCGCCCGCCGAGCGGAATTATGATGTTGGGAATCGGGAGCTTTTGGCCATGAAGTGGGCTTTTGAGGAGTGGCGCCATTGGCTTGAGGGGGCCAGACATCAGGTGGTGGTATTGACTGACCACAAAAATTTGATTTATCTTGAGACCGCCAGGCGCCTGAATCCTAGACAGGCGCGCTGGTCATTATTTTTCTCTCGGTTTAATTTTGTGGTGTCATACCTGCCGGGTTCTAAGAATGTTAAGGCGGATGCCCTTTCTAGGAGTTTTGAGCCTGACTCGCCTGGTAACTCTGAGCCCACAGGTATCCTTAAGGATGGAGTGGTATTGTCAGCCGTTTCTCCAGACCTGCGGCGGGCCTTGCAGGAGTTTCAGGCGGAGAGACCTGATCGTTGCCCACCTGATAAACTGTTTGTTCCTGATGATTGGACCAGTAGAGTCATCTCTGAGGTTCATTCTTCTGCGTTGGCAGGTCATCCTGGCATTTTTGGTACCAGGGATTTGGTGGCAAGGTCCTTCTGGTGGCCTTCCCTGTCACGAGATGTGCGAGGCTTTGTGCAGTCTTGTGACGTTTGTGCTCGGGCCAAGCCTTGTTGTTCTCGGGCTAGTGGATTATTGTTGCCCTTGCCTATTCCTAAGAGGCCTTGGACGCACATCTCGATGGATTTTATTTCAGATCTGCCTGTTTCTCAGAAGATGTCTGTCATCTGGGTGGTGTGTGACCGTTTTTCTAAGATGGTCCATTTGGTTCCTCTGCCCAAGTTACCTTCTTCTTCCGAGTTGGTTCCTCTGTTTTTTCAAAATGTTGTTCGTTTGCATGGTATTCCTGAGAATATCGTTTCTGACAGAGGGACCCAATTCGTGTCTAGATTTTGGCGGGCATTCTGTGCTAGGATGGGCATAGATTTATCTTTTTCGTCCGCTTTCCATCCTCAGACGAATGGCCAGACCGAGCGGATTAATCAGACCCTGGAGACATATCTGAGGTGTTTTGTGTCTGCTGACCAGGATGATTGGGTTGCTTTTTTGCCATTGGCGGAGTTCGCTCTCAATAATCGGGCCAGCTCTGCCACTTTGGTGTCCCCGTTTTTCTGTAATTCGGGGTTTCATCCTCGATTTTCCTCTGGTCAGGTGGAATCTTCGGATTGTCCTGGAGTGGATGCTGTGGTGGAGAGATTGCATCAGATCTGGGGGCAGGTGGTGGACAATTTGAGGTTGTCCCAGGAGAAGACTCAGCTTTTTGCCAACCGCCACCGTCGTGTTGGTCCTCGGCTTTCTGTTGGGGATTTGGTGTGGTTGTCTTCTCGTTTTGTCCCTATGAGGGTCTCTTCTCCTAAGTTTAAGCCTCGGTTTATCGGCCCGTATAAGATATTGGAGATTCTTAACCCTGTTTCCTTCCGTTTGGACCTCCCTGCATCCTTTTCTATTCATAACGTTTTTCATCGGTCATTATTGCGCAGGTATGAGGTACCGGTTGTGCCTTCCGTTGAGCCTCCTGCTCCGGTGTTGGTTGAGGGTGAGTTGGAGTACGTTGTGGAGAAAATCTTGGACTCTCGTGTTTCCAGACGGAGACTCCAGTATCTGGTCAAGTGGAAGGGATACGGCCAGGAGGATAATTCTTGGGTGAATGCATCTGATGTTCATGCCTCCGATCTGGTTCGTGCCTTTCATAGGGCCCATCCTGATCGCCCTGGTGGTTCTGGTGAGGGTTCGGTGCCCCCTCCTTGAGGGGGGGGTACTGTTGTGAATTTGGATTCTGGGCTCCCCCGGTGGCTACTGGTGGAATTGAACTGGTGTCTTCATCTTCTCTGTTCACCTGTTCCCATCAAGATGTGGGAGTCGCTATATAACCTTGCTGCTCTGTTAGTTGCTTGCCGGTCAACAATGTTATCAGAAGCCTCTCTGTGCTTGTTCCTGCTCCTAGACAACTACTAGATAAGTTGGACTCTTGTCCATGTTTGTTTTTGCATTTTGTTCCAGTTCACAGCTGTAGTTTCGTTACTGTGTCTGGAAAGCTCTTGTGAACGGGAATTGCCACTCTGGTGTTATGAGTTAATGCCAGAGTTTTAAAGTAATTTCTGGATGGTGTTTTTGATAGGGTTTTCAGCTGACCATGAAAGTGTCCTTTCTGTCTTCTGCTATGTAGTAAGTGGACCTCAAATTTGCTAAACCTATTTTCATACTACGTTTGTTATTTCATCTCAACTCACCGCCAATACATGTGGGGGGCCTCTGTCTCCTTTCGGGGTATTTCTCTAGAGGTGAGCTAGGACTAATATTTTCCTCTGCTAGCTTTATTTAGTCCTCCGGCTGGGCTAAGCATCTAGAATCAACGTAGGCATGCTACCCGGCCACTGCTAGTTGTGCGTTAGGTTTAGTTCATGGTCAGCTCAGTTCCCATCTTCCAAGAGCTAGTTCCTATATATGCTTATGCTATGTTCTCTTGCCATTGAGATCATGACAGTTCCCCTTCCCGCATGTTATACCACCTTACACAGGGACAAAGAGGAAGGTGCAGATGAAAGTGCAGGTTCCTTCATCAGGTGGGGGGGCATACTCGTTGGCGACGTCACTGGCACAGGGCCTCTCAGAGTACGCAAAAGTGTCGCTGCTGGTGGGAGGCGCCCCCGCCGTGCAAACACACCGCTGTACTTTGAGGGGCCCTGTGCCAGTGCCAATGCCAACGAGTGGGCCCCCCTGCTTGCTTAGGATCACAGCACTTGCAAACTTGACATACTTACCTCTCACTGCTCCACCGCCGTGACGTAGTCCACGTTTCCTGGGCCCACTAAAAGCTTGAACCAGCCCTACCCCCCACAACTTTTGCCAAATGACCCCCAATTTTCAATGCCCAACTATTATTATAAAGTTAATTAAGATTGACAAGCTTCAGAAACAAGAATGGATGTTTTTGGCATTAAAATGGGCACTGTAGGTGTTTTCCTGGCCTCCACTCACTGCCGACTATGCTTCCCCATTGACTTGCATTGCGTTTCGTGTTTCGGTCGACCCCCGACTTTTAGCGATAATCGGCCGACTGCACTCGACTTGACTCTGGACAAAGTCGGGTTTCGCAAAACCCGACTCGATCTTAAAAAAATGAAAGTCGCTCAACCCTACTCTTAACAGTTGTTGTAGAGATGTGTCTGCTGCTAAAACTCTGTATTGCATTGACCTGGTCTCTAATCTGAGCTGCTGTTAACCTGCGATTTCTGAGGCTGGTGACTCAGATAAACTTATCCTCAGAAGCAGAGGTGACTCTTGGTCTTCTTTTCCTGGGTCGGTCCTCATGTGAGCCACTTTCTTTGTAGCACTTGATAGTTTTTGCAACTGCACTTGGGGACACTTTCAAAGTTTTCCCAATTTTTCGGACTCACTGACCTTCATTTCTTAAAGTAATGATGGCCACTCTTTTTTCTTTACTTAGCTGCTTTTTTCTTGCCATAATACAAATTCTAACAGTATATTCAGTAGGACTATCAGCTGTGTATCCACCAGACTTCTGCACAACACAACTGATGGTCCCAACCCCATTTATAAGGCAAGAAATCCCACTTATTAAACATGACAGGGCACACCTGTGAATTGAAAACTATTCCCGGTGACTATCTCTTGAAGCTCATCAAGAGAATGCCAAGAGTGTGCAAAGCAGTCATCAAAGCAAAAGGTGGCTACTTTGAAGAACCTAGAATATAAGACATAATTTCAGCTGTTTCACACTTTTTTGTTAAGTAAATAATTCCACATGTGTTAATTCATAGTTTTAATGCCTTCAGTGTGAATGTACAATTTTCATAGTCATGAAAATACAGAAAAATCTTTAAATGAGAAGGTGTGTCCAAACTTTTGGTCTGTACTGTATGTCCTATTCTTATTTCTCAGTTTTAATTGTGACATTGTAACACCCCAGGAATTCGGTTGTTACAGTGGTATTGCCTTCCTCACAGGGAGGGTGATGCCATGCCTGGAAGCGAGGAAGATCCCTTTAACAAGTAACACATACATACAACACTATTCTGACTTTAGTCCAGAAGGGGGAGTTCTAAACCCAGTTTCAGGGGAGGTTCCCTATATATTCTGGCTGGAGGAGGAGTTAGTTAGTCAGTCAAGAAGAGAGCTGGAGCTGGGCAGACACGTGGTTCTGCAGCTCCTGACAGAGCAGTCTGTAGGAGACTGTGAGGGGAGAAGAAGTAAAGGAGGTGAGAGAAACTGTAGTGTAGCTGCTAGTGGGCTCCCTCCAGGATCAAGCCCAGAAACTGGAGACTGGAATTCTGAGGTTGTGGGGGTAACTGTATGCCCCACAGCAGAAACCGGCTGGCAGGAGATTGCAAATCTCCTCGCCACCATTACACCCAAAGCTACAGCAGCAGATTAGAGCCTGGAGTCACCACGAGAAGGGACATCTGTAAAACCGTTCGAGTTGCCTGCCATGCTGGTAGTGTCCACCTAAAAGGGACAGAGAGAAAGAGAGGACCTTGTGTGAAGTCTCAGACGGCAAGGAACTTAAAACACAGCGCAGTAAGGAAGGATTCTAACCCCACCTGGCTAGGGGGATTCCAAATTGCTTCCAGGCTGCCTGGTTTCCAAAGACCACCTGTAATCTGTGTACCTGAACTGCATCTGTAAAAGGTAAAGAGACTGCAATCTTGTGTCCTCTGATTCTTTCCTGCACTGCACCATCTATCATCTTTACTAACTGGAGCAGGAGCCCTGGGGACCAAGTTCTACCTGTGGGGAACTATTCCACCTCTGCTGCAATACCGTAATCTCCAGAGGACCCCTTTAAGCAGCGTCGGCCATCCCTGGCCGAGTACCAAAGGTGGCGTCACGAACACTACTACAATAGACTTTATTCCCACCGCACTTTTCCCCTTTTATTGGATGCTCAGGTCCACGGACCAAGTCACTGCCACCATGACCACCCCTTTAAGATCCAGCCCGGTTCCGAGTACCCCACAGCCCTAGCGGGCGCTCCAGCATGACATGTGATATAATGAAAGGAAGAGCATCAAGGCAAGAAATTATATTTTTAGCTCATTTACATAATGATCTGGGGGAGGGTAGTTGTGCAAAAAATGAAAAAGGGATAGATGCAGCAGTCAGAGAGAGAGAGGACAATAGGGTCCCATGAGGATTTAGAGAGGGCTGGGACTAGCAAGGAAAGTAGGGACGTGAGTAGTAGTAATAAATGTGCTAACAGTATTAAATGTCTGCAGAGTCTTGCAAGCAAAATGAATGAATGGGAGACTGTTATGTTAGCCACAGAATATAATGTTGGGGGGCATTACAGAAAGTTTGCTAGATGAGAGCCATTGCTGGGTGACAAATATAAAGGGTTACACCACATTCAAAAAGGATGAGAAAGACAAAATAGGGGTAAGGGTGTGTATTTTCGTTAAATCCAACATAAGATCTTTGTCAGTGGTGTAACTAGAGTTTGAAGTGCCACAGTGCAAAATTCGTACCCTGACTCCGCATGCATGTTAGTCAGATATATGGATCCTTCTAGCATTGTAGATTCTATAAAGACATTCATGTTCATACCCCATGTACTAATGACTCCCATCCCGGCCACATTCTGTACCAATGTCCCCAACCAGGCCCTATCCTGTAATAATGTCTCTCATTCAGGGCCCTGTGGCAACACAGCATTTAATATGAATTATCCAGACTTATTATTTCAGTAGGCCCAGGGACATGAGATAAACTTCATGTAAGAATGAATGATGACTCTTATTCTCATTGAATTAATGTTCAATGGCTGCCATTTGTGGACTGGCTACTGATTAGCTATTGCATCTGTCCTAGTATTGCAGTCCTAATATTGGTCTACTATCTTTAGGAAACAAAGGCACAATGTTTGTTAATATGTTGATGACATTAGTGGTCTGCAAATGTGAAGGACAACCTATGCATGTTGTTTGAACACTCCAGCAGTGAGGAATGGCCTCCTCCCACCTATCCCCAAGCCTGTGGAGGAATGCCTGAATGAGAAATTGTGACCTATAAAAAGGAGGATCCGCCTGTGTTTAACCCCTTAGTGACAGAGCCAATTTGGTACTTAATGACCGAGCCAATTTTTACAATTCTGACCAGTGTCACTTTATGAGGTTATAACTCTGGAACGCTTTATCGGATCCCGCTGATTCTGAGATTGTTTTTTCGTGACATGTTGTACTTCAAGTTAGTGGTAACATTTCTTCGATATTACTTGCGATTATTTATGAAAAAAATGGAAATATGGCGAAAATTTTTAAAATTTCGCAATTTTCAAACTTTGTATTTTTATGCCCTTAAATCAGAGAGATATGTCACAAAAAATAGTTAATAAATAACATTTCTCACATGTCTACTTTACATCAGCACAATTTTGGAAACAATTTTTTTTTTTGTTAGGGAGTTATAAGGGTTAAAAGTTGACCAGCAATTTCTCATTTTTACAACACCATGTTTTTTTTAGGGACCACATCACCTTTGAAGTGATTTTGAGGGGTCTATATGATAGAAAATAACCAAGTGTGACACCATTCTAAAAACTGCACCCCTCAAGCTGCTCAAAACCACATTCAAGAAGTTTATTAACCCTTTACGTACTTCACAGGAACTAAAACAATGTGGAAGAAAAAAATTAACATTTTACTTTTTTTTGCAAACATTTTACTTCAGAACCATTTTTTTTAATTTTCACAAGTGTAAAAACAGAAATTTAACCACAAATTTTGTTGTGCAATTTTTCCTGAGTACGCCGATACCCCATATGTGGAGGTAAACCACTGTTTGGGCGCACCGCAGAGCTTGGAAGTGAAGGAGCACCGTTTGACTGTTTCAATGCAGAATTGGCTGGAATTGAGATCGGACGCCATGTCGCGTTTGGAGAGCCCCTAATGTGCCTAAACAGTGGAAACCCCCCACAAGTGACACCATTTTGGAAACTAGACCCCCCAAGGAACTTATCTAGATGTGTGGTGAGCACTTTGAACCCCCAAGTGCTTCACAGAAGTTTATAACGTAGAGCCGTGAAAATAAAAAATCGCATTTGTTTTCACAAAAATGATTTTTTCGCCCACAAATTCTTATTTTCACAAGGGTAACAGGAGAAATTAGACCACAAAAGTTGTTGTGCAATTTCTCCTGAGTACGTCGATACCCCATATGTGGAGGTAAACCACTGTTTGGGCGCACCGCAGAGCTTGGAAGTGAAGGAGCACCGTTTGACTTTTTCAATGCAGAATTGGCTGGAATTGAGATCGGATGCCATGTCGCGTTTGGAGAGTCCCTGATGTGCCTAAACAGTGGAAACCCCCCACAAGTGACACCATTTTGGAAACTAGACCCCCCAAGGAACTTATCTAGATGTGTGGTGAGCACTTTGAACCCCCAAGTGCTTCACAGAAGTTTATAACGTAGAGCCGTGAAAATAAAAAATCTCATTTTTTCTACAAAAATGATCTTTTTGCCCCAAAATTTTTATTTTCACAAGGGTAACAGGAGAAATTAGACCACAAAAGTTGTTGTGCAATTTCTCCTGAGTACGTCGATACCCCATATGTGGAGGTAAACCACTGTTTGGGCGCACCGCAGAGCTTGGAAATGAAGGAGCACCGTTTGACTTTTTCAATGCAGAATTGGCTGGAATTGAGATCGGATGCCATGTCGCGTTTGGAGAGTCCCTGATGTGCCTAAACAGTGGAAACCCCCCACAAGTGATACCATTTTGGAAACTAGACCCCCCAAGGAACTTATCTAGATGTGTGGTGAGCACTTTGAACCCCGAAGTGCTTCACAGAAGTTTATAACGTAGAGCCGTGAAAATAAAAAATCTCATTTTTTCTACAAAAATGATCTTTTTGCCCCCAAATTTTTATTTTCACAAGGGTAACAGGAGAAATTAGACCACAAAAGTTGTTGTGCAATTTCTCCTGAGTACGTCGATACCCCATATATGGGGGTAAACCACTGTTTGGGCGCACCGCAGAGCTTGGAAGAGAAGGAGTGTCGTTTTACTTTTTCAATGTAGAATTGGCTGGAATTGAGATCGGACGCCATGTCACGTTTGGAGAGCCGCTGATGTGCCTAAACAGTAGAGACCCCCCACATATGACACCATTTTGGAAACTAGACCCCTTAAGGAACTTATCTAGATGTGTGGTGAGCACTTTAAACCCCCAGGTGCTTCACAGAAGTTTATAACGTAGAGCCGTGAAAATAAAAAAATCTCATTTTTTCTACAAAAATGATCTTTTTGCCTCCAAATTTTTATTTTACCAAGGGTAACAGGAGAAAATGGACCCCAGAAGCTGTTGTACAATTTGTCTTGAGTACGCCGACACCCCATATGTGGGGGTAAACCACTGTTTGGGCGCATGGCTGAGCTCGGAAGCAAAGGAGCGCCATTTGACTTTTCAATGCAAAATTGACTGGAATTGAGATCGGACGCCATGTCGCGTTTGGAGAGCCCCTGATGTGCCTAAACAGCAGAAACCCCCCAAAAGTGACCCCATTTTGGAAACTAGACCCCCCATGGAACTTATCTAGATGTGTAGTGAGAACTTTGAATGCCCAAGTGCATCACAGAAGTTTATAATGCAGAGTCGTGAAAATAAAAAATATATATTTTTTAACAATAAAGATTTTTTAGCCCCCAAGTTTTTATTTTCACAAGGGTAACAAGAGAAATTGGACCCCAAAAGTTGTTGTCCAATTTGTCCTGAGTATGCTGGTACCCCATATGTGGGGGTAAACCACTGTTTGGGCGCATGGCAGAGCTCGGAAGGGAAGGAGTGCCATTTTGGAATGCAGACTTTGATAGAATTGTCTGCGGGCGTTATGTTGCCTTTGCAGACCCCTAATGTACCTAAACAGTAGAAACCCCCAACAAGTGACCCCATTTTGGAAAATAGACCCCCCAAGGAACTTATCTAGATATGTGGTGAGAACTTTGAATGCCCAAGTGCTTCACAGAAGTTTATAATGCAGAGTAGTGAAAATAAAAAATATTTTTTTTCCCACAAAAAAGATTTTTTTAGCCCCCAAATTTTTATTTTCACAAGGGTAACAAGAGAAATTGGACCCCAAAAGTTGTTGTCCAATTTGTCCTGAGTATGCTGGTACCCCATATGTGGGGGTAAACCACTGTTTGGGCGCACGGCAGAGCTCGGAAGGGAAGGAGCGCCATTTTGCAATGCAGACTTTGATAGAATTGTCTGCGGGCGTTATGTTGCGTTTGCAGACCCCTAATGTACCTAAACAGTAGAAACCCCCACAAGTGACCAAATTTTGGAAACTAGACCCCCTAAGGAACTTATCTAGATATGTGGTGAGAACTTTGAAAGCTCAAGTGCTTCACAGAAATTTATAATGCAGAGTAGTGAAAATAAAAAAATATATTTTTTTCCAACAAAAAAGATTTTTAGCCCCCAAGTTTTTATTTTCACAAGGGTAACAGGAGAAATTGGACCCCAAAAGTTGTTGTCCAATTTATCCCGAGTACGCTGATGCCCCATATGTGGGGGTAAACCACTGTTTGGGCGCACGGCAGAGCTCAGAAGGGAGGGAGTACCATTTGACTTTTTTAGCGCAAAATTGGCTGTCGTGTTTGGAGACCCCCTGATGTACCTAAACAGTGGAAACCCCCCAATTCTAACTCCAACCCTAACCCCAACACAGCCCTAACCCTAATCTCAACCCGATCCATAATCCTAATCACAACCCTAACGATAATCACAACCCTAACCCCAAAACAGCCCTAATCTCAACCCTAACCATAACCCTAATCAAAACCCTAAATCCAACACACCCCTAACCCTAATCCTAACCCTAATCCCAACCCCAATCCCAAACGTAACACTAATCCCAACCCTAATCCAAACCCTAACCCTAATCCCAACTCTAACCCTAACTTTAGCCCCAACCCTAACTTTAGCCCCAACCCTAACCATAACTTTAGCCCCCGTCGTCACAAAAAAAGTTCAATGTAACCTTTTTTTTGTACGTCGCGTCCGCCATTTCCGCGGATGCGTGGCCGTAACTCTGCCCCCTCCTCCCCAGGACATAGACTGGGCAGCGGATGCGTTGAAAAACTGCATCCGCTGCCCACGTTGTGCACAATTTTCACAACGTGCGTCGGTACATCGGGCCGACGCATTGCGACCGCCCCGTACCGACGCAAGTGTGAAAGAAGCCTTAGGCTACTTTCAGACATAGCGCATTTTTGAGCGCTATTTTGCGGGCGCTTTTCAAAAATGCGCAATGTCATTTTCGTCTGCCGGCAAAGTGAATGAGAAATTCACTTTGCCGTTCAGACACACCGCAAAAAAACGCGGCGCTTTTGTCTGCAAACACGCCGGCGTAAAAAGAATTGACATGTCAATTCTTTACGCAGCGGCGTGTCTGCGTATCCCCCTAGGGCCCCATATTACCTTCCACACACAGCGCCTTTGTCCTGGGTGTCGGCGTCTTTGTACAGAGGGGTTGACACCCAGGACCGGACGTGACGTCGGACAGGAAGAGGGAAGCCCCCGCCCCCCAGTGAAGCAGCATGGAGTCCTTCTGTGTGCGTGTGTGTGCGTGTGTGTGCGTGTGTGTGCGTGTGTGTGTCCCCATGCGACGCTAGTGCCACCATTGTGCTAAGTCGCCGTATGGGACTACTACTCCCATCCGGTATTAGGATGGGAGAGTTGTCCCTGTGTCCGGCGACTTAGCACAATTGTAAAGTTACACAAAACACCTACACACAATACACATACATGACACACAGTACATACAACATATAACACAGAGTATATACTCACCAACAGCACACTTGTAGGCGAAGCCCTCGATCCTCCAGGAAAAAATCCAAAAATAATAAACCAAATTCATACTCCCTGTCCGCAGAATCCATAAAACGAGTGTCCCACGCCGATCGGCTGCTCTCCGGCGATACACTGCCAGGAGCGAAGCTCCTAGCAGTGTATCGCGTACTGTTCCGGAGTTCAATGGCTCCGGCGTCTCGGTTAACAGCAGTACAGCTGCGTTGAACTTTCCCACGCAGCACTGCCGTTAAGCGAGAGTGCCGGGGTCAATGACCGCCGGTAAACTCGCTCGCGCATGCGCAGTGACACACCGACAGGAACTATGGCTCCTGTCAGTGTGTTGCTGCAGCCGTGGAGAGCAGACATATCTCTGGATGTGTCTGTTCTCCATGGAAAATCTTGATACGTGGCACTTAAATATGTGGCAATTAAATACGTGACACGTGGCACTTATACGTGATACGTGTCACTTAAATACGTGGCACTGAAATACGTGGCACGTGGCACTTTGATACGTGGCACGTGGCACTTTGATACGTGGCACGTGGCACGTGGCACTTTGATACGTGGCACTGAAATATGTGGCACGTGGCACTTTGATACGT
This sequence comes from Ranitomeya variabilis, assembly GCF_051348905.1. Lineage (NCBI taxonomy): Eukaryota > Metazoa > Chordata > Amphibia > Anura > Dendrobatidae > Ranitomeya > Ranitomeya variabilis. Next base: position 604,739,756 of record NC_135236.1, read on the forward strand.
GGCACGTGTCACTTAAATACGTGGCACGTGGCACTGAAAGATGTGGCACGTGGCACTTTGATACGTGGCACGTGGCACTTTGATACGTGGCACGTGGCACTGAAATATGTGGCACGTGGCACTTTGATACGTGGCACGTGGCACTTTGATACGTGGCACGTGGCACTTTGATACGTGGCACGTGGCACTTTGATACGTGGCACGTGGCACTTTGATACGTGGCAATGAAATATGTGGCACGTGGCACTTTGATACGTGGCACGTGTCACTTAAATACGTGGCACTGAAATATGTGGGACACGTCGCACAAAAAAGTTACATGTAGTTTTTTTTGTGTCGACGGTCCGCCGAAGCACGACGCATCCGTCGCACGACGGATGCGACATGTGGCAATCCGTCGCAATGCGTCGCTAATGCAAGCCAATGGAGAAAAAACGCATCCTGCAAGCACTTTTGCAGGATGCGTTTTTTCTCCAACGACGCATTGCGACGGAAGCCAAAAAACGCTAGTGTGAAAGTAGCCTAACCCTAACCCTAGCCCTAACCCTAAATTTAGCCCCAACCCTAACCCTAACCCTAACTCTAACCCTAACCCTAACCCTAACCCTAATTTTAGCCCCAACTTGTCTTCTCCTGCCGGCCGGCAGATGGCAGCAGATGGCGGGCGCACTGCGCATGCGCCCGCCATGATGAAAAAGCCGGCTGGCAGGAGAAGACACAAGAGGACCCAGGGACCCCGGGTGAGTATGTTAGGGTCCCCGAATCCCCCTATTTCTCTGTCCTCTGATGTGCGATCACATCAGAGGACAGAGAAATAACTGATCGCTTTTTTTTTTTTTTTTTTTTTTGCGGTCGCCGGTAAACTGTTAATTACCGGCGATCGCAAAGCAGGGGTCGGTGCAAATCGACCCCGATCATGTTCTTTGGGGTCTCGGCTACCCCCGGCAGCCGAGACCCCAAAGAACATCCGGGTGCCGGGCGGCGGGCGCACTGCGCGTGCGCCCGCCATTTTTTCCCGGAAAAAAGATGGCGGCGCCCATGGGGAGACACGAGGAGCACCGGGGGAGGTAGGTAAGTATTGGGGGGCTATTGGGGGCCATCGGGGACCACATTTCTCTGTCCTCCGATGTGCGATCACATCGGAGGACAGAGAAATTAAACGGCAAATCGCGTTTTTTTTTTTTTTGTTGCGACCGCCGGTAAACGGTTAATTACCGGCGATCGCAACTCGGGGGTCGGTAAAAACCCCCCGAATCATGTTCTCTGGGGTCTCGGCTACCCTCGGCAACCGAGACCCCAGAGAAAATCCGACTCTGGGGGGCGCTATTCACTTTTTCCACAGCGCCGTTAATTAACGGCGCTGTGGATTAAGTACCCTTAGCGGCCGCCGTTAAAAGGCGTATCGGCGGTCGTTAAGGGGTTAAAGAGACTCTACATTACAGTAGCTATGGCATCATGGCTCCAACTGAAGAAATACAGAGGTGCTTCATTGACCATCGTTGAACCCTCAAAGACATTTAGAGAATCCAGGTTGGGACAATCAAGTAACCTGGCCTCGAACATCAATGGACTGTAAGCTTCCTAAGCTTGTTGGTACCTCCTCTCTGTGGGGGCCCACCAAAAATTGTCCTTGGAAGCAACTCTATTCCCTGTGAGTCAGCAGAAGGGTGAGACTCTGTAATTTGCACAATCTTGGGTATTTGTAGGGACTGTTCTATATGCTATTGTGTGTTGGTGGTTCAATAAATTATTGCCACACTGTTTTACCCTCACCCTGTTTTGTCTGAATAGTGTTCTGCTCATGGGGAGAGAGAGATTGAGCATTCAGTGGTATGAGCCCTGGTCCATGCAGTCTTTCTAAAGACAGCCAGGCCAGCAGATGAGAGCACCCACTAACCCTGCGTCTCTGCATCCTCCATACTGCGTCCTTTCCAGTAATAATGTTCTTAATCCTGGGATGCTTCCTGTTATATTGCCCCTCATCCTAGTATATTGTCACCCATCCTGGTAAAATGTCCCCTGTCCTGAGTCCCTTCTTGTTATAATGCTTCCAAGTGTAATGTTCCCCATCCTGGGCTCCTTCCTGCTGGTACAATAGTCCAATCCTGAGCCCCTTCTCGTAATAATGTAGCCCATCCTGGACCCCTTCCAGTAATAATGTCCCCGTTCTGCTGCTCTACTCTAAGGGTATGTGCACACGTTGCGGATTTGGCTGCGGATCCACAGCGGATTTGGCCGTGCAGATCCACAGCAGTTCTCCATGCTTCGTACAGTGCCATGTAAACCTATGGAAAACAAAACTGCTGTGCACATGCTGCGGAAAATTCTGCGCAGAAACGCAGCGGTTTATTTTCCGCAGCATGTCAATTCTTTGTGCGGAAATGCAGCGTTTTTGCACCCATGACTATATGTTGAGTAATGCAAATTCACACATGAAAAAACGCAAGACAATCCGCAACAAATTCGCATGAAATCTGCATAAATTCTGCATTAAAAACGCAACCATTTTGGCATGCGTTTTCTGCCAAGAGATACTGATTCTGTGCGGAAAAATCCGCAGCCAAATCCGCAACGTGTGCACATACCCTAACACATTTAAGAAAAAAAATAAACGATTCTTCTTACTTTCCCTCACTCCCACTATGAGCGGCATCCTCTTCTATAGCTGACACTGAGGCTGGCATCTCACTTCACCATGCCAGCCATGGGCGACGCATTACATCATTGCTATGCGCCAACGTGCATGCCGACGTCAGCTACTGCTTCCTGATTGGCCAGCGGTGTGTATTGGTGAACAGAGAGCTGGCGTGTCTCTGCGCTGCAATATATTTCAACACCCTCTGCGACCACGATCATTACACCCTTGACCTTTGCTCAATGACAACATTGGGGGGAGCTGCGACAATTTAGTCAGCATGGGTAAATATACGTGGGGATGGAAATAATGGTAAGTTGCTAACTGAAGATTGTTACAGTTGTGGCCAAAAGTATTGACACCCTTGCAATTCTGTCAGATAATACTCAGTTTCTTCCTGAAAATGATTGCAAACACAAATTCTTTGGTATTATTATCTTCATTTAGTTTGTCTTAAATTAAAAAACATAAAAGAGAATGAATCAAAAAGCAAAATTTCATTTCACACAAAACTCCAAAAATTGGCCAGACAAAAGTATTGGCACCCTCAGCCTAATACTTGGTTGCACAACCTTTAGCCAAAATAACTGCGACCAACCACTTCCGGTAACCATCAATGAGTTTCTTACAATGCTCTGCTGGAATTTTAGACCATTCTTCTTTGGCAAACTGCTCCAGGTCCCTGATATTTGAAGAAACTGAGTATTATCTGACAGAATTGCAGGGGTGTCAATACTTTTGGCCACAACTGTATAATCTTCTTAACATAGCTGAACAATTAGAAGATAAAACTCTGGTAACAAAACCAGGCAACATATCAGATACAGGGAGGGGGTGAGAGCACTAAGTAGTGCAAGACGACCCCCCACCTAGAAGAAAAACCAACTCCATAAAACACATGAAGAAAAGGAGAAAACTAGGAGCAAATAGGTGTTTACGTGATACAAAATACTTTATTAAATAACATGCAGATTACATGCTTAGTAGCAAAATACATAAAAACATAATATCAGTAGATACAGTACCCAAGGATGTGAAAAAGAGAGGGAAAAACCCCCGGTGTGCGCTGTCAGAGGAGACCACCAACTACATATATACAGTGTATCCGGTCTGCTGCTGTACAAGGCTACCTATGATAGCAAAAAGACGCCATGTGGCTTTAAGATGAGAATTTAGGCTAGCAGCACTTACCGATAAGAGTCTCCAAGGCAGGGCACACCGGATGGGATCCACAAAACGCAACCCCCGACGCGCGTTTCGCCCGCTGAAAGATGGCTTTCTCAATGGAAGATAAAACTCTGCAGCAAATAGAAAAGGCAGCAAATAGTAACTATCCTTTTAACCATCCAGACAACCAATCTGGTATATAGTCTTCTGGTTGGGCCAAAAGGGGCAAGTTTTTATCCATAATTCAAGACAATCTCCTCTCTCAGTTGGTTGATGAACCAACCCGAGGAGATAAGTTGCTGAATCTGGTCCTGTCAAGTAGACAGATATCAGATCTACAGGACAGGCATCAGTGACCACAATATGGTAAGTTTCAAAGTATTATTCAAGAAAACATTACAAATTTGGAACTTTAGAAAAGCTGTATGAACTCAATTAAGAGAAGAGCTTAGTCTTGTAGACTGGGATCTTATTCTGGGAACTACAGATACTGCACATAAATGGGGAGGGCTTCAAGAAATATTTCCAGAATCTTGTAGAAAGCTTATTCTTTCTGGTAATAATAAAATCTCCAGGAATAAAAAGAAACCATTATGGATAAATAAGACAGTACAAAGTATAATAAAACAAAAGCAAAGAGCATTCAAAATATTTAATGCTGAGAAGTCAGATATTTCAGGAGTAAAAAGATCTCAATGGGAAATGCTAAAAATAAATCAATCTAGCAAAGTTATGTACAGAGAAACAAATCACCCGCAATATTAAAACAGATCCCCCAAATGTTATTACTCTATTAATGTAAAGTACAAAAGAAAAAATCTGACAGTATTGAACCCATCAAAGAAGATAAAAGAAGTATAATTATAGAGGACAAAGAGAAGGCTGAGTTATTCAACATACACTTTTCATCTGTGCTCACCAATGAGCTGCCTATGGCGGCTTCCGCATGCATCATTTTGACGATGCGCCGACCAGCGCAGCTTGTAGCAATTTATTTTTTTCTCTGCATCGTCAAAACGACGCATGCGGAAGCATCCACATACAGCTGCACGACCTGCGTACCTAATGTTAAAGATAGGTACGCAGGCCGCATGCAGGCCGCATGCAGAAGTAGGCAGAGCTAGTAGCGGAGGTGTGGCCGAGGGCAGAGCTTCACGGAGGAAGTCCGCAGCCCTCTGCAGCTCCTCAAAACGCTAGTGTGAAGCTAGTGCAGCGCCCCAGAGTCCTGGTCGTTGCAGTACTGTGGCTCCACCACTAAGGGGAGCTATGGTACGTCTGATGGCACTGAAGGAGTTCATCTGACCAGGTATCACAGACACCAATACATTTCACAGCCGGGCCTCCAGGGGGAGCTAAGGGTTCTATTCATTAGGCCACTCCTCACATACTGGTAAAACTGGGGGTCAGGCAGGAAGTTAGAACAGAAAGCTGACTGGGTTGGAACCAGGCAACACCTTGTGGCAGAGGGTGTTGTGGGAGAAGATTCGGTAGGGTCCCTGTCAGGGGTGGGATCCTGACAGAGGCCTGGCAACTTGAGAGAACGTCATGGGACCGTGCCTGCTCAGCATAGCGGCGGTGCCCAAGGAAGGATTAGAAGCGAGATAGATTGTGCTGAGTGAGAAACGAGATCAAAGCAACAAGGAGAACACCAGTAGGAGTCGTGCTGTGAGACCGAGGCAACATCCTACTGAGGCGCACAACCGGCGGCCGGAACGCCGAGGAAGTATTCATACATCTAGCTTCAAGCAATACTTCAAACCAACGGCAGGACAGTCAGTCATAGGCGGGCTGTCTCACCTAAATCACCTACGAAGACATAGGGGGCAACTTGTGGAGAGGGGCGACTCTAGGGTCCCGGAAGAGCTCCGAGCCTACCCGTCATACGGGTGCCGTCCTAACCGTAACATCAGGGAGGGACGGAAGATTAGCAGGACATCATCTAATCGAGTTGTGAGGGAACTTAAGAAACAGACACAACAGTTGTGGGGACTATCCCGTAAGCACAGCAGGGAAGGACCACAACACATAGCGCTAGAAGGAAGGCACAGATTTCCACCTGCAAAGAGAACTCTGGAGGTGCCATTGGACCGGCCGGACTTGCGCAGCCTGGTTAACCGTATTCCGGATTGAGGACCCAGAGATCTTCAGTAAAGAGGTAAAGAGACTGCAACCTGGTGTCCTCGTTATTTACTGCACCGCAGCACCACCACTATCCACATCCATCATATCTATCACTGTACGCCCCTCAGCAGGGTCACGGACCAGGCCTAGCCACCGTGACAACCCCAGAGCAGAGACTCAGAGGCCCGGTACCGGGTACCCCTTGGCCCTGCGGCAGTGGGGGCGCTACACTAGCCTAAATTAGCACAAGGAAAAGTATGGCTACATGTGAGCAAACTTAATATTGATAAAAGCCCTGGCCCAGATGACATTCATCCATGGATATTAACGGAGTTGAGCTCAGTAATTGACAGACCGCTGTATCACAGCTACTTACACTGTACTAGGGTTGGTGCCTCAAGATTTGTGGACATCTGATGTGGTACCGATATTTAAGAAAAGTAAGGAGGTGGATCCAGGCAAATACCATCCATTAAGTTTGACATCAATGGTGTGCACATTTTTTCAGGGCATTGTAAGAGATGACTTAAGTGGTGTCTAATGTGGGATTCAGTTTTCGACTCCACATTTTATAAAGGATATTTAGAATTCACATGCGGGCAGCTAGATTATCACATGGTATGGAAGGCCTGTCCTATGATGAGAAGTTGGAAAAGTTGGCCTTTTTTAGCTTAGAAAAAATACATGTCAGTGGCAACCTCATCTATATGTATAAATATATACACATAAATACATGTGAGATCAATACAAAGGACAGGCACTGGACTTATTCCTACCAAAGACCTTACATAGACCAGGGGGCACGCATTATGCTTGGAAAAAAGTGTGATTCTGGTGACTAATTAGGAAAGGGTTCTTTACAGTTAGAGCAGTCAGAATGTGGAATGCCGACCCAAGAGGTAGTAATGGACGACACTACATCAGCATTTATAAGAGAGCTGAATGCTTTACTCACAACAAACGGCATTGTGAGCTATAAATGATCTATAGATAGAGAATGTATATCTGGTGAAGACAGATTGAACAAAATGGACCTGTGTCTTTTTTCAACCTAAATATATCAATGTAATTCCATTATTGGCATACAAAATTATAATGTTAATGTGCAGGAGTGGAGTCAAGACCTGTATCTGTTGATCTGTGTTACTTTGTCATGTCTTAATTGTCTGTACATGTCCCCGCTTAATTGTAAAACGCTGCGGAATTTGTTGGCGCTATATAAAATGATTATTATTATTAACACCTTTTTCTATCATTGATGATATAGCAGGTCAAACAACACTTGTTAAATGGGAAATCCGGTACTTTGTGAAATAAAAACAATGTGCCTATACACTTGCAGCGCCCCAGAGTCCTGGTCGTTGCAGTACTGTGGCTCCGCCACTAAGGGGAGCTATGGTACGTCTGATGGCACTGAAGGAGTTCATCTGATCAGGTATCACAGACACCAATACATTTCACAGTCGGGCCTCCGGGGGGAGCTAAGGGTTCTATTCACTAGGCCACTCCCCACCATAGTGGGTAAACTGGGGGTCAGGCAGGAAGTTAGACGAGAAAGCTGACTGGGTTGGAACCAGGCAACACCTTGTGGCAGAGGGTGTTGTGAGGGAAGATACAGTAGGGTCTCTGTCAGGGGTGGGATCCTGGCAGAGGCTTGGCAACTTGAGCGAACGTAACGGGACCGTGCCTGCTCAGGATAGCGGCGGTGCCCAAGGAAGGACGAGAAGCGAGATAGATTGTGCTGAGTGAGAAACGAGATCAAGCAATGAGGAGAATACCAGTAGGGGTCGTGCCGTAAGACCGAGGCAACACCCTGCTGAGGCGCACTACCGGTGGCCGGAACGCCGAGGGAGTATTACAACATCCAGCTTCAAGCGATACTCCAAACAGCGGCAGGACAGTCAGTCTAAGGCGGGCTGTCTCACTTAAATCACCTATGCAGTCTTGGGGGGCAACTTGTGGAGAGGGGCGACTCTAGGGTCCCGGAAGAGCTCCGAGCCTACCCGTCAAATGGGTGCAGTCCCAACCGTAACATCAGGGAAGGACGGAGGATTAGCAGAACATCATCTAATCGAGTTGTGAGGGAACTTAAGAAACAGACACAACAGTTGTGGGGACTTTCCGTAAGCACAGCAGGGAAGGACCACAACACATAGCGCTAGAAGGAAGGCACAGATTTCCACCTGCTAAGAGAACTCTGGAGGTGCCATTGGACCGGCCGGACTTGCGCAGCCTGGCTATCCAGATTCTGGACTGAGGACCCAGAGATCTTCAGTAAAGAGGTAAAGAGACTGCAACCTGTTGTCCTCGTTATTTACTGCACCGCACCACTACAGCACCACCACCACTATCATCATCACTCATTGCACCGGACGTCCCCCACTGACCGGCAGGGCCACGGACCGGGTCTAGCCACCGTGACAACCCCAGAGCAGAGACTCAGAGGCCCGGTACCGGGTACCCCTCGGCCCTGCGGCAGTGGGGGCGCTCCAACTTGGCGTCACGAACAGGATCTACTTAAGCCCGAAGAATCAGGTCATGTGTGCCTTGGAACTGTGATTTACTGTGCTTTATTTGAGAGACTGTGTGCTGCCATTACTACAAGGATTGCCGCCAAAACCGCCGCCATTGCAGCGCTGAGGAGAAGCGCAGGAGAAGAAGAGGGGCGTGGAGTGGGCGTAGACAAGCTGGAGAGCGCGAAAGATAATGGCCGCCCAGTCTAAATATTTCTGCACTGTGAGGACGTGTCCGTCAGCAGCGGAGATCCGCCTCCTGATCCTCAATGGAGGGCGGAGATCGAGAAAACAACACCGCCCACGAAGGAGAGAGCGGGAAAAAGACCAGGAAGTGACCCACGTGGAGGACGCCATGGCCAGCAGCTCCGAACCCGACAGTGGGGTTGAAGTGGAAGTCTCCCCCAACTACCCGGATGAGCACAGCAGCCCGTTCTCCGTGGACAGCACCGAACTCCTGCGGGTCGAGATGGAGAGCTTGCTCGACCAGCTCCTTCAGCTGAACATGAAGGCCCAGGCTCCGCACCAGGCAGCGCCGGAAGAAGGTCCTCAGGCGCCGGACCCTGCACTGTTACTGGAGCGACCGCTGAGATCCTCGCTGACAGCGCCGGAGGAACCCGCCGCGGAGGAGGAACCTGCATCAGCTGGTGAGTCTGCCGACCCCGTCCCGCTGGCCGAGGGTTTGCTAGTGGGTCCAGTAGCAGCGCCACCTCTCCCGGGAACCCATAGACTCCAACGCCTGCTACCATGGGAGGAAGCCATGGGCATGGAACACCGTATGCGCGCCCCAATCGCCCCCACTCCCCTGCTGTGTGAGGTCCACGCGGAGCGCACAGTGTGCCGCTGGGTGAACCCCGGATCCAATCTTATGGGGTTCCCCGGGGTGGAGACCCAGGAGGGAGAGATGGTGCAGGCCCTAAGCTGGGAAGAATATCAGGTCCAGCTAGAGCAGCAGTGGAAGGAGAAGAAAAAAGAGTACCAGGCCGGGCTGGAGGCCTACCATCGGAAAGATTTGGCGGTCAAGGACCGGGCCCGCAAAGACCCCACTGCTCACCAGGCCCTGCGCAGGCAGGGCATCATCACCACCTTCAAGCTCCGTGGAGGCTGGGGCTTCATCAAAGAGCCGGGTCTGTATGCGGAGGGGTTTGTGAACCGGAGGGATGTTGAGTCGCACCTCAGGGAGGGCCACCCAGGCCGGGATCTCTATCCAGGGGATGAAGTCTCCTACACCAGGCACTTTGGGGAAAAAGGGTGGTTTGCCCTGAATTTCCGCAAGGAACCAAACCCTGCGATGCCTCCGATTAGGGTGCCCGTGAAGCTAACCCCTGTAGCAAAGGTGTCCCCTTGTGGTCAGCCTGTGGTCGTTGCCAGGACCACCGAAGACACCCCCACGTGCACTATGGTCAAGACCACGACATGCAGCATTGTCACCTCCACCACCCTCGTGGCCAAGGAGACACCTCTCTCAGTGGGTGGTGCTCGTGCTGTTGCAGAGCTGAAGACGGTGGGTACACAGACCCCCAGATGGGACGACAGACCCCCTTATGCAGTACCAGGCGGTTCGCAATACCCCAAGGGGTTACCTCCGCCGGTGCTGCCTCCTGGGTGGTTCGAGTAGATGAGTAAGATAATACTACTTTTGAACATGTAAATAGTTCTTTCATTGTTTGTTCGTTTCCTGTTTTGCTGCTAAACCCGTCCAGGGTTAACTCTTAAGGGGATCCCTTTGTGGGCCCGGGATCCCTATTGTTTTGTTTATTTTTCTGAGTTTTTGCACAAAGGTTCCAGAACTGCCGCAATCATGAACAGTGCATGATACAAACTTTTTGTAAATAGTTTGCACCTTATTAAAGGTGCTTCCTACTGGTTTTACTTCAAAAAGGACTCTTTGTGAAGATACCATACTGGAACCTTTGCTGAGTATGGACTGGTAGCTTGAGAAGATATGCTACCTCATAGAGACTTGGTCCCCTCTTAAAGGGGACGTTCATGTGTTGCACTTAGAGAATAGTATTGCTTTAAGACTGAGAGATAGCAATAATGTTTCGATAAAGAGAACGTGATGATAATGTTTATGTGAGAAAGTTATATGTATCCAACTAGTTAATTGTAAAGAAATGCTGATGATATTCCCTGAAAGAAAGTGAAAGCTAGAAGAAGGTTTAATGTTCTATAGAAAATGTTTGATAATGTTGATAGATAACGAGGATAGAAGGTGAACCCTGAGTCCTCCTAGGAGTCATGTAGAGATGGCTCGGTGCTCTTAAACTGAAAGTAATGTTATGTTCTATACTGTGTATAGTAGTTGAAAAGACAGAAGGCTCGGGCTGAAAGGAGCGGTCCTGTAAGAAAGGAGAGGCAGTAGGTCTGGTGCCGTTAGGACAGGCGGTCCTGCAGATTTAAAGAAGGAGAATGTAAAAGTTAAATTGCCTTATAATGTGATTATAAGAAGGTCTTTAGCGGATTTAGAGTGTACATCCTTAAAGGCGATGTTAAATTATTGTTCAACAATTTTGCACTTAGTAGAATACCCGGTTGGGTAAAAGAAAGTTAGTTATAGCATGTTGCTATGATATTTAACCATGTTTGTAACGTTCAAGTGTCCGCACCTCCCATAAAGGGAAGCTCTGTTTAAATATGCTTATTGTTATCACACTCAACAAAACTGTATGTCTTTTTGCTAACCTGTATTGTTGTTTTCTTCTCAGTCCCGGAGTACTGTGTTTAACCAGGGGGGAGTGCAGCGCCCCAGAGTCCTGGTCGTTGCAGTACTGTGGCTCGGCCACTAAGGGGAGCTATGGTACGTCTGATGGCACTGAAGGAGTTCATCTGATCAGGTATCACAGACACCAATACATTTCACAGTCGGGCCTCCGGGGGGAGCTAAGGGTTCTATTCACTAGGCCACTCCCCACCATAGTGGGTAAACTGGATGTCAGGCAGGAAGTTAGACGAGAAAGCTGACTGGGTTGGAACCAGGCAACACCTTGTGGCAGAGGGTGTTGTGGGGGAAGATACAGTAGGGTCTCTGTCAGGGGTGGGATCCTGGCAGAGGCTTGGCAACTTGAGCGAACGTAACGGGACCGTGCCTGCTCAGGATAGCGGCGGTGCCCAAGGAAGGACGAGAAGCGAGATAGATTGTGCTGAGTGAGAAACGAGATCAAGCAATAAGGAGAATACCAGTAGGGGTCGTGCCGTAAGACCGAGGCAACACCCTGCTGAGGCGCACTACCGGTGGCCGGAACGCCGAGGGAGTATTACAACATCCAGCTTCAAGCGATACTCCAAACAGCAGCAGGACAGTCAGTCTAAGGCGGGCTGTCTCACTTAAATCACCTATGCAGTCTTGGGGGGCAACTTGTGGAGAGGGGCGACTCTAGGGTCCCGGAAGAGCTCCGAGCCTACCCGTCAAACGGGTGCCGTCCCAACCGTAACATCAGGGAAGGACGGAGGATTAGCAGAACATCATCTAATCGAGTTGTGAGGGAACTTAAGAAACAGACACAACAGTTGTGGGGACTTTCCGTAAGCACAGCAGGGAAGGACCACAACACATAGCGCTAGAAGGAAGGCACAGATTTCCACCTGCTAAGAGAACTCTGGAGGTGCCATTGGACCGGCCGGACTTGCGCAGCCTGGCTATCCAGATTCTGGACTGAGGACCCAGAGATCTTCAGTAAAGAGGTAAAGAGACTGCAACCTGGTGTCCTCGTTATTTACTGCACCGCACCACTACAGCACCACCACCACTATCATCATCACTCATTGCACCGGACGTCCCCCACTGACCGGCAGGGCCACGGACCGGGTCTAGCCACCGTAACAACCCCAGAGCAGAGACTCAGAGGCCCGGTACCGGGTACCCCTCGGCCCTGCGGCAGTGGGGGCGCTCCACACTATCATGCAGGTAGTTTCTACCTGCCTGCCTGTTGTGCCCAGCGCCGTTCTTTGCCGGCAGAGAGCGTTCACTGACTGCAGTCCTGCCAACAATTCAGTTGCCTCTGCTGACGTCACATTGACTTCTATTCTACCCTGCTCTGTTGAAGGGGTGAGACTGTCGACATCATGCTTATTGACAGCTGGCTCCCCCAGTTAGGCAGCGGGGATCTGGCTGTCAATCACAATGACTTCGGCAGTCCCGCCCTGTCAACAGAGCAGAAACCATAGCATTACCATAGCAATTTCAAGGGTTCTGCATCCCGCTGTAAGACTTTTAACAATTTTTGACTCTTCCGAGTCCGTTAAATCAAGCATTCAGGTTTATACAACTTGCAGTTGGAAAATCTGCATAAAAATGATGATATAGTCAAAATACTCGTGCCTAATAATTGTGCACATACACTGCTCAAAAAAATAAAGGGAACACTTAAACAACAGAATATAACTCCAAGTAAATCAAACTTCTGTGAAACCAAACTGTCCACTTATGAAGCAGCACTGTTTGACAATCAATTTGACATGCTGTTGTGCAAACGGAATAGACAACAGATGGAAATTATTGGCAATTATCAAGATGCACTCAATAAAGGAGTTGTTCTGCAGGTGGGGACCACAGACCACATCTCAGCACCAATGCTTTCTGGCTGATGTTTTGGGCACTTTTGAATGTTGCTTGTGCTTTCACACTCGTGGTAGCATGAGACAGACTCTACAACCCACACAAGTGGCTCAGGTAGTGCAGCTCATCCAGGATGGCACATCAATGTGAGCTGTGGCAAAAAGGTATGCTGTGTCTGTCAGCGTAGTGTCCAGAGGCTGGAGGTGCTACCAGGAGACAGGCCAGTACACCAGGAGACATGGAGGGGGCGTAGGAGGGCAACAACCCAGCAGCAGGACTGCTACCTTAGCCTTTGTGCAAGGAGGAACAGGTGGAGCACTGCCGGAGCCCTGCAAAATGACCTTCAGCAGGCCACAAATGTGCATGTGTCTGCACAAATTGTTAGAAACCAACTCCATGAGGATGGTCTGAGTGCTCGACGTCCACAGATGAGGGTTGTGCTCACAGCCCAACACTGTGCAGGACACTTGGCATTTGCCACAGAACACCAGGATTGGCAAATTTGCCTCTGGTGCCCTGTGATCTTTACAGATGAGCAGGTTCACACTGAGCACATGTGACAGACGTGACAAAGTCTGGAGACACCGTGGAGAGCGATCTGCTTCCTGCAACATCCTTCAGCATGACCGGTTTGGCAATGGGTTAGTAATGGTGTGGGGGTGGCATTTCTTTGGAGGGCTGCACAGCCCTCCATGTGCTCACCAGAGGTAGCCTGACTGCCATTAGGTACCGAGATGAGATGCTCAGACCTCTTGTGAGACCATACGCTGGTGCGGTTGGTCCTGGGTTCCTCTTAATGCAGGACAATGCCAGACCTCATGTGGCTGGAGAGTGTCAGCAGTTCCTGCAAGATAAAGGCATTGAAGCTATGGACTGGCCCGCCCATTCCCCCAGACCTGAATCTGATTGAACACATCTGGGAAATCATGTCTCGCACCATCCACCACCATCACGTTGCACCACAGACTGTCCAGGAGTTGGTGGATGATTTAGTTCAGGTGTGGGAGAAGATCCCTCAGGAGACCATCCTCCATCTCATCAAGCGCATGCCCAGGCATTGTAGGGAGGTCATACAGGCATGTGGAGGCCACACACCCTACTGAGCATCATTTCCTTGTCTTGAGGCATTTCCACTGAAGTTGGATCAGCCTGTAACTTAATTTTCCACTTTGATTTTGAGCATCATTCCAACTCCAGACATCCATGTGATATTAGTTGTGATTTACGTAGATAATTTTTAGGTTTTACTGTTCTCAACACATTCCACTATGTAATGAATTAAGATTTACAACTGGAATATTTCATTCAGTGATATCTAGGATATGGGATTTTAGTGTTCCCTTTATTTTTTTGAGCAGTTATATACAGGTTACATATAAATACAATGCCTATACGTTATGTAGGAAATTTCCAAGTAGATGGAACCAGGGCAGATCTAATAGATCTATTTGGTTTCTTTTTACAGGGCATTTTGGTCCCAATTGCCCATCAATTTTTTGGGGGGCAAAAACCGCTATAACACAGAAGTTGAAAGTATCCAATTTCTCCCATGTACCACCATGACACATGTACAGATATTGATATCCCGTACATGCTTCATATCTTCAATATGATTCCAAATCTCTTCCTCAGAGATATACAGTATGACTTTTGCAGTTTTACAGATAACACAGTTGTAGCAGTTGTAAACCCTTCTCGTGGCCTCACTATAAAAGGTGTTTGTATTTGTTACATTCAGTATTTGAAAATTGACATTTAGCACACCTAAAGGCACACACAGCTTTACTCCCTAGCTAGGCTCAAAACTGTTTTTTTGTGTGTGTTTTTCTCTCTGTATTGAGGTATGTACTACTTGCTTTCTTATCAATCATCCCTTTGTATATGTGACAGCGGGAACGATAGGACGATAGCAGTGATAACGAGGCCATTGAGTGTCAAAATTCCATGTATTTAATTATTAAGATCCGAGATCTTAACAGGGATAGTCTATTTTTTGATGAGGTACAATTACAGGCTTTGTATACTGGAATGAAGGAACAATTCTTTCTGACCCAATAATATTGTCCGTTTGGGTGACCTTTCTTTACGCCATATGGATGGTGTCTCCTTCTCTTGGAATACAATAGTATTATTGTTTTACTATTTGTAAACTATAATCAACTGAATCTTCTGGTATCAGTGGGATTGGCTGATTTTAGTCTAATGACTATCAGGCGGCCATGCTCTTCCTTTTGAAGATAATGCTGAATTTTTGATTGTTTTTGATAAGCTGCCATCAGCCAGTGGGGAGCAAAGGAGAGCTCGAGCTTTGTGGAGTAATACTAGATTCCAAGGATTCATCTTAATATATACTTACCTTGTAATGTCTTCACATCCTGTTCCGTCCAGATGTGTCCGGATCCCAGAATTCCAAGCGTCGGAAGTTCACCGACCTCCATATAGGGACACCCAAGTGATGGGTGTCTCAATATGGAAACTGCTGGTGGTACCAGCCTCTTGCACGGTACCACCAGCGGAACACCGTCGCACCATACACACACACACTGTATACACCGTACGCACCACACACACACTCACACACTGTATATGCCATACGCACCACACAACACACACACTGTATTTGCTGTACACAGCCTCTTGCACGGTACCACCAGCTGAACACCGTCACGAACATGCCATTGCCGGGATCAGCCAAATGATTCACTGACCTCCGCATGCGCAGTTTTAATGTGACCGCCGTTATCTCTCTGCACAAAGATGGTGGCGGTCTGACAGCACAGTGGTGGAGAGAGAGAGAGCAGACAAGTGGGAGAGCACATGGGGTTCACAGGTCGAAGAAGAGATGACATGAGAGGAGAAGACAGCAGATGGGGAGAGAGAAAGCGCACAGGGGTGAGAGAGACAGAGCACAGGGTGAAGACCGCTCAAATGGGAAAGCAAATGAGGGGAGAACACAGCACAGGAAGGAGACAGCAGACAAGGGGGATAGTACATGGGTAGACAGGTCAAAGAAGAGAGCACAGACGGGAGAAGTCAACACAAGGGGAAAGAGAGAGTGGAGCACATGGGTGAGCACATGGGGGGAGAGATTCTTAATGCGGCAAAGCCTGCCCCCATCGTGACATTACCGCCCTCCTAATGCGATAGCATTGGGCCTCCATCTACTATAATATAAGTTCATAAAGAAGAAATCAATATTTCCGTTTGGCTTACTGCATACTGCAGCTCAATAAACATTGAATACGTTCTTAACTGTACAAACAGAGTGCCAGAAGAACTAAAAACTCATCATATGACCCAGATGGAAATTCTTTATTTGTGATATGCCGTATTCTTTATGTGGCTATCTGTACCGCAAACACCCCCTTGTAAAGCCTCTGTATTGTGGTGTTTGTTCCATCTCTTGTGGTAGCCAAAGTAACAGTGATATGCCTTTGAAAGGTCACAGCTCACACATTGATAGCTTAAATTACATTTTCACTTTTACATAAAAAGTTTATTAATCATATGATTTATATATGGATGTGGGCGTTCAAATGTAAATCATAAGCCTTAATTGTAATTTCAATACAAAAAACCCCATTAAGATGAACCAATGTCATATACCACCGTATTCTGAAGTGTGCAATCATTGTTTGACCTCTGAGACAACCAACATTTCAGTGGATCTGTCCATTAAATATGGGGTAGTACTGCTAGCTGCCTATATAATGTACCATATAAGACTTTCTGCACTATGTCGAAAAGGAAAAAAGCTTGGCACAGTCACAATATTAAGGACTTCTTAATTACGCGACTCACCCTCTGGCTAGTGGATCTGGTGGTGCTCTACTTATAAATTTAAGTAAGTAAAAGTAAGTCCATATATTCCAGAAAAGTGGCACTATTCATTCATATTTATTTTTAATTTTAAATTACTGTTAAAAATATATAGCTGTTGAGCTATCGGGATGCGTGAAGACGACCTCCGTTTCACGCTGAAACGAGCTATGGTCTAAAAAGTTTTTAGACCTTTTTGTTTCAGGTCACGCAGCTATTGTCTTTACACATCCCGCTAGCTCCACAGCTACAATACCATTCAAAAGGTTAGGGTCACTTATGTGAATTATTGTGAATAGGTGCATACCAGGAGGAGCTACCTCCTTATACTGTACAATATGCAAAAAAGGTTGCACTATATCATGCTCCTCCTGGTATGCACCTATTCACATTAGTCTGGATGTGCCAGTCAGTTTTTTGTCTTTTGTATGTTAGCTTACTGACTGAGCACTCCACCCTCCACCAGGTCGTGATTTTAATTACAGCAGATTCCTACTTACACATAAATGCAGGCATTTCTCTAGGTGTCCACATTCACCCAGGAATTCAGACATCAGCCTTAGAAAGGTATTCACACAGGTCAGGGACCCATCAGACTGAGACCACCTTGACGACGATTGATGGGCAGATAATATTTGGCCAAATTTTATGCTAAGCGTCTCATATTTTTTCCTAATACTCCAAAAGCCGTATTGCTATTCAAATTTCACATATTCCACATTGACATGCTTTAGCATAATAGAAGCAACCTTTTTTTGCATATTGTATATGGAGGTAGCTCCTCCTGGTATGCACCTATTCACACTAGTCTGGATGTGCCAGTCTGTTTTTTGGCTTTTGTAGTCTAGATGAGTGGGCGGGGAGAAGCCAGAAGGAACATATCTCCACCAGCTGAGCTGGCGGGCAGAAGCCAGAGGGAACATACCTCCACCAGCTGTGCATGCGGGGAGAAGCAAGAAGGAACATACCTCCACCAGCTGAGCTGGTGGGGAGAAACCAGAAGGAACATACCTCCACCAGCTGAGCAGGTGGGGAGAAGCCAGAAGGAACATACTGCCACCAGCTGAACTGGCAGGGAGAAACCAGAAGGAACAAACCTCCACCAGCTGAATGGGCCAGGAGAAACCAGAAGGAACATATTTCCACCAGTTGAGCAAGTAGAAAGAAACCAGAAGAAACATACCTTCATCAGCTGAGGGGTGGGAAGAAGCCAGAAGGAACATACTGCCACCAGCTGAACTGGCAGGGAGAAACCAGAAGGAACAAACCTCCACCAGCTGAATGGGCCAGGAGAAGCCAGAAGGAACATACTTCCACCAGTTGAGCGAGTAGAAAGAAGCCAGAAGAAACATACCTTTACCAGCTGAGGGGTGGGGAGAGGCCAGCAGGAACAAACCTTCACCAGCTGAGCTGGTGGGGAGAATCCTGAAGGAACATACCTGCACCAGCTGAGCAGGTGGGGAGAAGCCAGAAGGAACATACTGCCACCAGCTGAACTGGCGGGGAGAAACCAGAAGGAACAAACCTCCACCAGCTGATTGGGCCAGGAGAAACCAGAAGGAACATATTTCCACCAGTTGAGCGAGTAGAAAGAAGCCAGAAGAAACATACCTTCATCAGCTGAGGGGTGGGGAGAGGCCAGAAGGAACATACTTCAACCAGCTGAGCGGGCGGGGAGAAACCAGAAGGAACAAACCTCCACCAGCTGAATGGGCCAGGAGAATCCAGAAGGAACATACTTCCACCAGTTGAGCGAGTAGAAAGAAGCCAGAAGAAACATACCTTCACCAGCTGAGGGGTGGGGAGAGGCTAGAAGGAACATACTTCCACCAGCAGAGCGGGCGGGGAGAAGCCAGCAGGAACATACCTCCACCAATAGTCAACTCTACGCTGGTGTTAAATATGTTATCCTATGTAATACAGAAGAATTTTTAGCATAAATCATGCATGTATGTAATGAGGGAGCTGTCAATGCATTGATTGCACAGGGTTAGATCGTGTTGGGTTAAGTGTATTAAAAACAGAAGAACATTGTAATATAGAACTCCAAGAAAAGATGCTTGCAATTAATATTTTATGTGGAATACAAGTATCTACTAAAACAGACAATTCAGGAGAGCTAATGATGTAATGATCAAACTAATGAGCTCCCAGCAATGGGATTCTATGATTAGCTAGCTTTCAGGTGACCAATGAGCTAAAAAGGGGGCTGCCCACCACCTTTATCAAAATTGATAACAATGATAACTTATTTAAAGCAAACATTACCGATAGGAATTGATATGGTAATGTATGTCTGTTATCTTTTTATAATTACTAAGCAGAATACAGTATCAATAATATTTAGTAACTGGAAGTATAATTATCACTGATAACCATTTAAACTAGTTGATCTTGCTCATTAATGAGGCTTTGTCTTCTTGTGAAATTTAATCTACTCTTTTCAGTCTGTGCTTAATATTGGCAACCTTAGGCCATGTTCACACTTTGCGGGTTTTACCGCGGATCCGCGGCGATTTTGATGCTGCGGGTCCGCAGCAGTTTCCATAGCGTTTACATTTACATGTAAACTCTATGGAAACCGCAAACCGCTGTGCACATGCTGCGGGAAAAACCTCGCAGAAACGCAGCGGTTTACATTCCGCAGCATGTCACTTCTTTGTGCAGAATCGCAGCGATTCTGCACACATAGAAATGCATTGATCCGCTTACTTCCCGCATGGGGCTGTGCCCACGATGCGGGAAGTAAGCGGATAATGTGCGGTTGCTACCCGGGGTGGAGGAGAGGAAACTCTCCTCCAGGCCCTGGTAACCATATTTGTGGTAAAAAAAAAGAATTAAAATAAAAAATAATGCTATACTCACCTCTCAGCGCTGCACGCGGCCGTCCGGTCTCAGGTTTGCTGTGCGAGCAGGACCTGCAGTGATGTCGCGGTCACATGACCGTGATGACGCCGCGGTCACATGACCGTGACGTCACGATGGTCCTTCTCGCACAGCATCTTTGGAAACGGACCGCCGCGTGCAGCACCGAGGAGATTGGGGCGTCAGAGGGGGTGAGTATAACAATTTTTTTTTATTTTTAACATTACTATTGATGCTGCATATGCAGCATCAATAGTAAAACCAAAGCCCGCAGCGGAAACCGCAAGACAAAACGTGATAAATCTGCAGGGATAACCGCAGCGGTTTTGCCCTGCAGATTTATCAAATCCGCTGCGGGAGAACCCGCAGGGACCCGAACCTACGTGTGCACATAGCCTTAAAAAGGCATTGAACCCTGGGCATCATTATATCGCAATACTTGCTGGACATGTCATTATAGTTATAATAGTAAAAACAATGACTAAAAGGGTTTGCATTGAATGGTTTGTTCTAGTATTAAAAATTCTTATCAAAGACAATTGAGTGTTCATTCATTTGTATCATGTAATATTAAGCTTATTTCTGATCAATATTACCAGCAGGCTTCTCATCTGGTCTAATAAGCAAGCAAGTTGTTATTCTTTTGCCACCTTTATTATGTGTTTCTTAGTATATAAATAATAATGGGGAAGCAGATTTGTCACTTTTCATATGCATATATTTGTACAACATTTAGCCACTAAATAATCTACACCAATTATAATATATCCAACTGCCTAACAATACTAATATGCATAATACAATGCTTTAAAGGGAACCTGTCATGCAAAATAACGCTACTCATCTGCAGATAGGGGGTTAATCTGCAGGTTAATAGAGTTCTGACGCCATGCGGCGCCAGCACCTAGAGTCCTGCTGCCGGGAGGAAATTAACTTTATTTTTCTGAGCAGTCTCACTTAGTGATGAGCGAGTATACTCATTACTCGGGTTTCCCAGAGCAGTCTCGGGTGGTCTCTGAGTATTTTGTAGTGCTCGGAGATTTCGTTTTCATTGCACCAGCTGCATGATTTGTGGCTTCCAGACAGGCTGAACACATGAGGGGACTCCCTAACAAACAGGCTTTCCTCACATGCATTCAGCCTGGCTTGAGGGTGGAGCTATGGTTTTGGGAATGACGTGTTCCAGCGGTCCCATTTTTTTGAGTATTTCATGAGACAGTTGTTGTTTGTTGCAAAACGAAGTTCCATAGAGTTGTGCAGATACATCTTGTCCATAATGTCGGGGAGTCTTGGTAACTCTGGCTTCTTCCATATAAAGGCCAAGGAGATTTTAACGACCAGGAGAAGGTGAATTATAATGTGTCTGATTGATGGGTCGATTTCTTCCATATCTATTGAGAGTAGGGCCATTTGTGGAGTTATCACGAGGTCTATGTTGGCGAGTGTGTTTATCACCGGAAACATCTGTTTCCAAAGTGTTTTAACTTTTGGGCAGCTCCAGAATATATGGAAAAGATTTCCTGGGTAGCCACACTCTCTTCAGCAAATCGGTGAATATTCTGAGTAAATATGAGAGAGTCTGGCGGGAGTGTAATACCATCTGACTAGAATTTTATAATATGACTAGCTGAAGAGCCTGGCATTGCCTGGGCATAGTAAATATCTGTGGTTAGTTATAGGACCTCACTTCTCTTATTTTCCCATCACACCTCTTATTTAGCATCTCACTTCTCTCATTTTCCCATCACGCCTCTCATTTTCCCCCTCACATCTTTCATTTTCCCCCTCACATCTCTCATTTTCTCCCTCACACCTCTAATTTTCCCCCTCACTCCTCTTATTTTCCGCCTCCTCTCATTCCCCCCTCACTCCTCTCATTCCCCCCTAACACTTGTCATTTTGACCTCACGTCTGTCATTTTCCGATCACTCCACTATTTTCCCTTATTCCTCTCATTTTGCACTCACACCTTTTCATTTTCACCTCACACCTCTCATTTTCACCTCACACCTCTCATTTTCACCTCACACTTCTCATTTTCCCCTAGGTATATACATGTTTGTCATCTCCCTTATATAGTATACACCTGTATGTCATCTCCTGTATATAGTATAAACCTGTATGTCATCTCCCCTGTATATAGTATATACCTGTATGTCATCTCCCCTGTAAATAGTATATACCTGCTGTATGTCATCTCTTCCTGTATATTGTATATACCTATGTGTCAACTCCTCCTGAATATAGTATATACCTGTATGTCATCTCTTCTGTATATAGTATATACATGTATGTCATCTCCTATATATAGTATATACCTGTATTTCATCTCCTGTATATAGTATATACCTGTATGTCATCTCCCCTGTATGTAGTATGTACCTGCTGTATGTCATCTCCTCCTGTATATACCTGTCTGTCATCTCCTCTTTTATATAGTATATACCTGTATGTCATCTCCTCCTATATATAGTATATACCTGTATGTCATCTCCTCCTATATATAGTATATACCTGTGTGCCATCTCCTCTTATATATAGTGTGTACCTGTATGTCATCTCCTTCTGTATATAGTATATACCTGAATGTCATCTCCTCCTTTATATATAGTATATACCTGCGTGTCATCTCTTCCTGTATATAGTATATACCTTTGGGTCATCTCCTCTTATATATAGGATATACCTGTATGTCATCTCCTCCTGTATATAGTATATACCTGTAAGTCATCTCCTCCTGTATATAGCATATACCTGTGTGTCATCTGCTCCTCTATATAGTATATACCTGTGTGTCATCTCCCCTGTATAAAGTATATACCTGTATGTCATCTCCTCCTGTATATAGTATATACCTGTGTGTCATCTCCTCCTGTATATAGTACATATCTGTGTGTCATCTCCTCTTGTATTAGACCTCGTTCACACATTATTTGGTCAGTACTTTTACCTCAGTATTTGTAAGCTAAATTGGTAGCCTGATGAATCCCCAGCCAACAGGAAGCCCTCCCCCCTGGCAGTATATATTAGCTCACACATACACATAATAGACAGGTCATGTGACTGACAGCTGCCGTATTTCCTATATGGTACATTTGTTGCTCTTGTAGTTTGCTTATTAATCAGATTTTTATTTTTGAAGGATAATACCAGACTTGTGTGTGTTTTAGGGCGAGTTTCATGTGTCAAGTTGTGTGTGTTGAGTTGCGTGTGGCGACATGCATGTAGTGACTTTTGTGAGATGAGTTTTGTGTGGCGACATGCGTGTAGCAACTTTTTGTGTGCCGAGTTGCATGTGACAGGTTAATGTAGCAAGTTGTGTGCAGCAAGTTTTGCGCATGGTGAGTTTTGCGCGTGGCGAGTTTTATGTGTGGTGCGTTTTGAGTAGGTGCAAGTTTTGTGTGAGGCAACTTTTGCATGTGTTGAAACTTTTGTGCATGTGTCAATTTTTCCACGTGTGCAAGTTTTGCATGTGGCGAGTTTTCCATGAGGTGAGTTTTGCACGTGTGTCGAGTTTTGCGTGAGCCAAGTTTTGCATGTGTCGAATTTTGCGCATGACGAGTTTTGAGTGGCGACTTTTGTGTTTCAACTTTTATGTGGCAAGGTTGGTGTATGTGTGGTGAAATATGTGCTGAGGGTGGTATATGTGTTCGAGCACGTGGTAGTGTGTGGCGCATTTTGTGTGTGTGTTCATATCCCGTGTGTGGTGAGTACCCATGTCGGGGCCCCACCTTAGCAACTGTATGGTATATACTCTTTGGCGCCATCGCTCTCATTCTTTAAGTCCCCCTTGTTCACATCTGGCAGCTGTCAATTTGCCTCCAACACTTTTCCTTTCACTTTTTCCCCATTATGTAGATAGGGGCAAAATTGTTTGGTGAATTGGAATGCACGGGGTTAAAATTTCACCTCACAACTAGTGTTGAACGATACCTTCCGATATCGGGAAATATCGGATCGGATTGGATCGGACCGATACCCCAAAAATATCGGGTATCGCCGATACCGATACCGGAAACCAATGCAAGCCAATGGGACACAAATATCGGAATGAAAATAAGCCCTTTCTTTCCTTTGCACATCCAGTTCCGGAGGGGGGAAGAGTGTGGGCCTCTTGGGGGTCTGTGTGGGCCTGCCGGGGGTCTGTACGGGCCTCTCGGGGGTCTGTGCGGGCCTGCTGGGGGTCTGTACAGGCCTGCCGGGGGTCTGTACGGGCCTCTTTGGGGTCTGTGCGGGCTGCTGGGGGTCTGTACGGGCTTCTCGGGGGTCTGTACAGGCCTCTCGGGGCTCCATGTGTATGTGTGCAGGCATCGTCCGATGGAACTACAAGTCCAATTGGGCTATGCCTGCTACAATGACAGTGATTGACCCATTAGGCAATGATGGGACATTAGTAGTCCCATCATCCGGCTAATGTGTTGGATGTAAAAAAAACAAAACACAAACATACATACTACATACTACATACATACAACATACATACAGTACATACAACATACTATATACTACATACATACTACATACATACATATAACATACTGTAGCATTTCACCCGCTACGGGTCTTGGGGACACTCGCTTAGGTGCGGCAGATGACACTCAGGAGACACGTTTCCTTAAAAGTTCACAGGGTTTATTGCTCCATAAACCACATTGCAACAGGAACAACAGGTAAACAGTCTTACGTCAGACAGGTGATTCCCCAATGTCCATAGTAGAGCTCTGCTCTCTCACATCTGTGGGCTCACAGACTGTGCTATGTCCAGCACGTAGGCTCTCCAGCCTAAAAATGGTCTCTGTGTGTTGTTTAGGACGTCTGTCCCCACGTGGAACCGTCCAACACACAGGCCACTCTGCAGTGTCCAGCCATGACACCTGGAAGTGTGTCTACCCTGACACACACCCGCACACTCACTAAATGTGCTACACACACCTCTTTACATAGGTGTAACCACACCCAGGTACCTGTCACATGGCTAGTCAGGTGAACGTGACATCACCACAGGTCCTTACACACAAAACCATCTTACGTGTTCAGACACGCCTCTTTGGGTGGGTTTGTAGGTGACTGAACCCACCCATCTCTCCAATCACCTGGAAGGCTCCCAACGTAAACAAATTCATCAGCAGTAGATCTGCTTGAGCAAAACATACCCAGGCTTCCATCACAGGGCCCCCCACCTCTGAAATACCTACCGTCCATCAATCACATGACCAGTCGCTATGCCACAATACATACAACATACTACATACATTCTACACACAGTACAGACCAAAAGTTTGGACACACCTCATTTAAAGATTTTTCTGTATTTTCATGACTATGAAAATTGTACATTCACACTGAAGGCATCAAAACTATGAATTAACACATGTGGAATTATAAACTTAACAAAAAAGTGTGAAACAACTGAAATTTGTTACAAACGCCGCTCTCCTGCGGCGCGGTTCTCACCGCTCCAGCGTTGCGTCCGTTGCGCTCCTGCGTTCTCATTCCACCGCTGCTACGTCCCGATTTGCTCGCTCCTCTGTCTCCCCAGCACTTCCGGCGTCCAGGTCCTCAGCTGGTTTCCTGTCTCTGCGCAGGCACTCTAGCTTCCCTCCTGGACGAAGATCCAGCCTCCCAGCTACCGCCCCCTGAGGTCATGGGACCTTCCCTCATCCTATCCTGTTCTTGCTCCTGCTATAAAAGGCAGGTTCACCTCTTCCTCAGTGCCTGATTGTCATTAGCCTTTGCTTGTGCGTCTGGCCCCTTCCGTTACTAAGCTGTGTACCTTCTCCGTTTGGTTCCTTGCCTTGTCTCCTGGTTCGCTCCCTGCTCCCTTCCAGTACCTGCTCCTTTCCTTCCCCTAGTCTTACTGTTCTTTTTGTTTCCTCAGCCTTCCACAATCCCCAGCCTCATCGCCTCTCCAGCCTGGTCAGCCTTCCTTCCTGGAGCCGTCCCTCTTGGTACTCCACCGTGGGTAAGTGACCTCTGGGCTTGCTCCTAAACGATCCCTGTATAGGGGTTGGTTCCTCTCTAGGTCCGCTCGCCCAGGGGTAGTTCCCCCACGGTCCAGAGGGTCCACTCTTGTTTTGTTCCTGCTCGTAATAAAATTATGTCTCATATTCTAGGTTCTTCAAAGTAGCCACCTTTTGCTTTGATGACTGCTTTGCACACTCTTGGCATTCTCTTGATGAGCCAAAATGCTAAATGACTTTTTTTCATCAGCATTTACACAAGAAAATTCCATGGCAGACAATATGATCAGTGATAACAAAAATTCCCCATTAAGTGTCACCTGCTTAACCCAGCAGGAAGTACAACGGCGTCTAAAAATCACTAAAATTGACAAATTTCCCGGATACACCACTGAGTACTGTAGGAATTAAGTACAGTCATTGATAGACCATTATTTTTAATCTTTAAAGAGTCCATAATAACAGGCAAATGTGGTACCAATATTCAAAAAGGGGACAAAAACTGAACTCGGAAATTATAGGCCAGTAAGCTTAACTTCTACTGTGGTTGAAATCCTGGAGGGCATTCTAAGGGATGCTATACTGGAGTATCTGAAGAGGAATAACCTCATGAGTAGTGTTGAGCGATACCTTCCGATATCGGAAAGTATCGGTATCGGAAAGTATCGGCCGATACCGTCAAAATATCGGATCTAATCCGATACCGATACCCGATCCCAATGCAAGTCAATGGGACGAAAATATCGGAATTAAAATAAACCCTTTATAAACTTGTAGGTTCATTCTACATGAAGGAAAACAACTAAGAATAATGTAGGATGTATTGGGGGACGTGGCGGAGACATTAAAGGCACAGAGGTTTAGCCCAATCTAATAGAATAGCAGGATTTTTTTTTTTTTTATGACGTTCGGCGTTAGAAAGATTTTGACTATGTAAATTTTTTTTTTATTTTGTCAGATATTGATGTTTCACTACTTCCACGCCCTTCACCTTCTTTTTTACTTCTCCCACACTTTCTTCTTCATTATCCTCATCATCAGCTTCTTTGACATCAACTTCTTCACCTTATTCATCTTCTTCTTCATCTTCTACCTATTATTTTTTGGGTTACATTGTTCATATTCTTTTTATTTTACTATTATCTTCATCATATTCTACTTCTTCATCATATTCTTATTTGTGACAGGCATTCCCGTAGTTGTTATCTATAAAAGTTTGAAGATTACACCTTCCGTTCTGCCTGTCACAAAACAGTTACATTTGTCCGCGTTCAGTTTGGCCTGCAGCATCAGGCTTTATCCAGGGGCACCACGAGGAGGAACGGACTCACCCCCATACACTGCTTAGTCTTCTTCTGCTTATAATTTAGATAATATTTTTTGCTCTGATATTTAGTGTTATGCTTAATGTTCTTCTGCTCTTTGTTCTGCAGCCTCTTGTTCTTCTGCTTCTCGGTCTTCCAGGTCATCGTCGTCTCCAGGGTCGTCGTCTCCGGGGTCGTCGTCATCGGGGTGGTCTTCAGGGTCGTCGTCTCCGGGGTCGTCGTCATCGGGGTGGTCTTCAGGGTCATCGTCTCCAGGGTCGTCGTCATCACGGTGGTTGTCGTCTCTGGTGTTGTCGTCATCTTAGGGGTGGTCTTCCGGGTCATTGTGTTTAGTCTCTTGAACTTGGAAATGTAGCAGAAGGTACAAGAAGGCTGAGAAAATGCCGAGAAACAGCTGATGGAACTGGAACTCGGATGGCTACCCGAAGGTCCAAGAGCCAATGGAACTACCGAGGACCAGCTGATGTTACTGGAACCCGGTTACTAAGCAGGAGGTACCCGTGCCTGAAAGCACTACCAAGGACCACCTGACGTTGGTGGAACTCGGATACCCAGTGGGAGGCACCTAAGCCAAAGGCTCTGCCCGGAACCAGCTGACGGTACTGGAACCAGGATGGGGAGCAGAAGGTACAAGAGCAAAAGACACTGCCGAGAACCAGCTGACGGTGCTGGAACCCGGATGGGTAGCCGAAGGTCCAAGAGCCAATGGAACTACCGAGGACCAGCTGACGTTACTGGAACCCGGTTACTAAGCAGGAGGTACCCGTGCCTGAAAGCACTACCAAGGACCACCTGACGTTGGTGGAACTCGGATACCCAGAGGGAGGTACCTAAGCCAAAGGCTCTGCCCGGAACCAGCTGACGGTACTGGAACCAGGATGGGGAGCAGAAGGTACAAGAGCAAGTGTCTGCGTGGCTTTTGCAGGACACGATGCCGGCTGCACAGCAGGGGAACAGCTGGCGGTGCTGAACCCCACTGACACATTGGCTGGTGTTTTTCTCTGTGCAGCTAGCAGTACCGGGCCCCAACTGGCGGTGTTAGAGCCCGGGGTCAGCAGGAGGAGGAGATGGAGCAGAGTGTAGGCCGAAGCCTGCACTGGCGGCAGCTTTGGGTCTGTTGTGCCTGCGTGGCAGTTGCAGGACACGATGCCGGCTGCACAGCAGGGGAACAGCTGGCGGTGCTGAACCCCACTGACACATTGGCGAGGTGTTTGGCTCTGTGCAGCTAGCAGTATCGGGCCCCAACTGGCGGTGTTGGAGCCCGGGCTCTGCAGGGGGAGCAGAGTGTAGGCCGAAGCCTAATTGAACCAATTTCAAAGGTAACCTTTAACCCCCCCTCAGGGGTTACAAAGTAGAAGAGCCACAGCTTATGCAGCAGTAGTGCTGCACAAGTCAAAGGTTGCTCTTTTAATTTTGCTCCTTGCACACGCTGAATGAAACACGTATAACATTTAGCCCTTTATACAGTCAAACTGTGTTGGAGGCGCGAGTTCCCTTTGTAATGAGACGCAGCACAGATGTCAAGAATCCCGCCTTGGTGCTGGGTGCAGCCTCCTGAGCGTTGTTATTTGCTGTACAGGAGTCTGCGCTGTCGTGTTATCCCCTGGCCTAGCGCTGTTAGCGCTGCCCATCTTCTGGCATCATTTAATGTCGGCCGGTGCGGTTCGCGATGACCATGAATCCCAGCCCCGCAGTGTCTTAACATTGTTAAAACACTGCGGGGCTGGGATTCATGGCCTGGCGCAGCACATATGTTCGCCTCTCACCCTCGGGTCCTTACACCCGCTTCAGACTGTGCGGCGTCAGCTGATCCCTTATCGCATGCCACGGCCATGAAGCCGCACAGTCTGAAGAAGGCGGAAGGAGATGAGGGACAGGCGAACTGATGCACTGATCATGCCCATCAATCACACCCTCGCAGTCCCAATAAATAAGACACCGAGGGGCGTTGTGTGGGTCAGGGCGGCCGCAGAGGCGCAGGCAGCCAAACAATGATGCCAGAAGACGGGCAGCGCTACCAAGGGGGTTGCAGCGTGTCATTACAAAGGAAAGTCACACCACCGGGACGGTTAAATGGTCACACAGAGGACACATTTTAGACGTGTTTTCAGTTCCACATGTGCGAGGAGAATACGTTTATGAGCCACCTTGCACACATGCAGCATTACTGCTGTACAAGGTGGCTGTAAAACGTACAAACGCCTGGGGGAGGGGGGACAGGTTCCCTTCAATTTCAGTTCTGGTGTCTGCGTGGCTTTTGCAGGACACGATGCCGGCTGCACAGCAGGGGAACAGCTGGCGGTGCTGAACCCCACTGACACATTGGCTGGTGTTTTTCTCTGTGCAGCTAGCAGTACCGGGCCCCAACTGGCGGTGTTAGAGCCCGGGGTCAGCAGGAGGAGGAGATGGAGCAGAGTGTAGGCCGAAGCCTGCACTGGCGGCAGCTTTGGGTCTGTTGTGCCTGCGTGGCAGTTGCAGGACACGTTGCCGGCTGCACAGCAGGGGAACAGCTGGCGGTGCTGAACCCCACTGACACATTGGCGAGGTGTTTGGCTCTGTGCAGCTAGCAGTACCGGGCCCCAACTGGCGGTGTTGGAGCCCGGGCTCTGCAGGGGGAGCAGAGTGTAGGCCGAAGCCTAATTGAACCAATTTCAAAGGTAACCTTTAACCCCCCCCTCAGGGGTTACAAAGTAGAAGAGCCACAGCTTATGCAGCAGTAGTGCTGCACAAGTCAAAGGTTGCTCTTTTAATTTTGCTCCTTGCACACGCTGAATGAAACACGTATAACATTTAGCCCTTTATACAGTCAAACTGTGTTGGAGGCGCGAGTTCCCTTTGTAATGAGACGCAGCACAGATGTCAAGAATCCCACCTTGGTGCTGGGTGCAGCCTCCTGAGCATTGTTATTTGCTGTACAGGAGTCTGCGCTGTCGTGTTATCCCCTGGCCTAGCGCTGTTAGCGCTGCCCATCTTCTGGCATCATTTAATGTCGGCCGGTGCGGTTCGCGATGACCATGAATCCCAGCCCCGCAGTGTCTTAACATTGTTAAAACACTGCGGGGCTGGGATTCATGGCCTGGCGCAGCACATATGTTCGCCTCTCACCCTCGGGTCCTTACACCCGCTTCAGACTGTGCGGCGTCAGCTGATCCCTTATCGCATGCCACGGCCATGAAGCCGCACAGTCTGAAGAAGGCGGAAGGAGATGAGGGACAGGCGAACTGATGCACTGATCATGCCCATCAATCACACCCTCGCAGTCCCAATAAATAAGACACCGAGGGGCGTTGTGTGGGTCAGGGCGGCCGCAGAGGCGCAGGCAGCCAAACAATGATGCCAGAAGACGGGCAGCGCTACCAAGGGGGTTGCAGCGTGTCATTACAAAGGAAAGTCACACCACCGGGACGGTTAAATGGTCACACAGAGGACACATTTTAGACGTGTTTTCAGTTCCACATGTGCGAGGAGAATACGTTTATGAGCCACCTTGCACACATGCAGCATTACCGCTGTACAAGGTGGCTGTAAAACGTACAAACGCCTGGGGGAGGGGGGACAGGTTCCCTTCAATTTCAGTTCTGGTGTCTGCGTGGCTTTTGCAGGACATGATGCCGGCTGCACAGCAGGGGAACAGCTGGCGGTGCTGAACCCCACTGACACATTGGCTGGTGTTTTTCTCTGTGCAGCTAGCAGTACCGGGCCCCAACTGGCGGTGTTAGAGCCCGGGGTCAGCAGGAGGAGGAGATGGAGCAGAGTGTAGGCCGAAGCCTGCACTGGCGGCAGCTTTGGGTCTGTTGTGCCTGCGTGGCAGTTGCAGGACACGTTGCCGGCTGCACAGCAGGGGAACAGCTGGAGGTGCTGAACCCCACTGACACATTGGCGAGGTGTTTGGCTCTGTGCAGCTAGCAGTACCGGGCCCCAACTGGCGGTGTTGGAGCCCGGGCTCTGCAGGGGGAGCAGAGTGTAGGCCGAAGCCTAATTGAACCAATTTCAAAGGTAACCTTTAACCCCCCCCTCAGGGGTTACAAAGTAGAAGAGCCACAGCTTATGCAGCAGTAGTGCTGCACAAGTCAAAGGTTGCTCTTTTAATTTTGCTCCTTGCACACGCTGAATGAAACACGTATAACATTTAGCCCTTTATACAGTCAAACTGTGTTGGAGGCGCGAGTTCCCTTTGTAATGAGACGCAGCACAGATGTCAAGAATCCCACCTTGGTGCTGGGTGCAGCCTCCTGAGCATTGTTATTTGCTGTACAGGAGTCTGCGCTGTCGTGTTATCCCCTGGCCTAGCGCTGTTAGCGCTGCCCATCTTCTGGCATCATTTAATGTCGGCCGGTGTGGTTCGCGATGACCATGAATCCCAGCCGCGCAGTGTCTTAACATTGTTAAAACACTGCGGGGCTGGGATTCATGGCCTGGCGCAGCACATATGTTCGCCTCTCACCCTCGGGTCCTTACACCCGCTTCAGACTGTGCGGCGTCAGCTGATCCCTTATCGCATGCCACGGCCATGAAGCCGCACAGTCTGAAGAAGGCGGAAGGAGATGAGGGACAGGCGAACTGATGCACTGCTCATGCCCATCAATCACACCCTCGCAGTCCCAATAAATAAGACACCGAGGGGCGTTGTGTGGGTCAGGGCGGCCGCAGAGGCGCAGGCAGCCAAACAATGATGCCAGAAGACGGGCAGCGCTACCAAGGGGGTTGCAGCGTGTCATTACAAAGGAAAGTCACACCACCGGGACGGTTAAATGGTCACACAGAGGACACATTTTAGACGTGTTTTCAGTTCCACATGTGCGAGGAGAATACGTTTATGAGCCACCTTGCACACATGCAGCATTACCGCTGTACAAGGTGGCTGTAAAACATACAAACGCCTGGGGGAGGGGGGACAGGTTCCCTTCAATTTCAGTTCTGGTGTCTGCGTGGCTTTTGCAGGACACGATGCCGGCTGCACAGCAGGGGAACAGCTGGCGGTGCTGAACCCCACTGACACATTGGCTGGTGTTTTTCTCTGTTAAGCTAGCAGTACCGGGCCCCAACTGGCGGTGTTAGAGCCCGGGGTCAGCAGGAGGAGGAGATGGAGCAGAGTGTAGGCCGAAGCCTGCACTGGCGGCAGCTTTGGGTCTGTTGTGCCTGCGTGGCAGTTGCAGGACACGTTGCCGGCTGCACAGCAGGGGAACAGCTGGTGGTGCTGAACCCCACTGACACATTGGCGAGGTGTTTGGCTCTGTGCAGCTAGCAGTACCGGGCCCCAACTGGCGGTGTTGGAGCCCGGGCTCTGCAGGGGGAGCAGAGTGTAGGCCGAAGCCTAATTGAACCAATTTCAAAGGTAACCTTTAACCCCCCCTCAGGGGTTACAAAGTAGAAGAGCCACAGCTTATGCAGCAGTAGTGCTGCACAAGTCAAAGGTT
The DNA here is from genome assembly GCF_051348905.1 of Ranitomeya variabilis. Taxonomy (NCBI): domain Eukaryota; kingdom Metazoa; phylum Chordata; class Amphibia; order Anura; family Dendrobatidae; genus Ranitomeya; species Ranitomeya variabilis. The sequence continues at coordinate 604,772,136 of NC_135236.1, forward strand.
GCTCTTTTAATTTTGCTCCTTGCACACGCTGAATGAAACACGTATAACATTTAGCCCTTTATACAGTCAAACTGTGTTGGAGACGTGAGTTCCCCTCGTAAGGAGACGCAGCACAGCTTGCAAAAATGCCACCTTGGTGCTTTGCGCGGCCTCCTGAGCATCGTTATTTGTTGCACAGGAGTCTGCGCTGTCGTGTTATCCCTTGGCCTTGCGCTGTTAGTGTTGCCCGTCCTCTGACATCATTTGATGTCGGCCGGTGCGGTTCGCGATGCCCATGAATAACAGCCCCGCAGTGTCTTGACATAGTTAAAACACTGCGGGGCTGGGATTAATGGCCTGGCGCAGCACATATGTTCGCCTCTCACACTCAGGTCCTTACACCCGCTTCAGACTATGCGGCGTCAGCTGATCCCTTATCGCATGCCACGGCCATGAAGCCGCACAGTCCGAAGAAGGCGGAAGGAGATGAGGGACAGGCGAAGAAATGCACCGCTCATGCCCGTCAATCACACCCTCGCAGTCAAAATAAATAAGACACCGAGGGGCGTTGTGTGGGGCAAGGCGGCCGCAGAGGCGCAGGCAGCCAAACAATGATGCCAGAAGACGGGCAGCGTTACCAAGGAGCTTGTTGCGTGTCAATACAAAGGAAAATCACACCTGAGGGACGTTTTAATGGTCACAGAGGACACATTTTAGACGTGTTCAGTTCCACGAGTGCAAGGAGAATAAGTTTCTGAGCCACCTTGCACACATGCAGCATTACTGCTGTACAAGGTGGCTGTAAAACATAGAAACACCTGGGGGAGGGGGGACAGGTTCCCTTCAATTTCAGTTCTTGTGTCTGCATGGCGGTCGCAGGACACGTTGCCGGCTACACAGCAGGGGAACAGCTGGCGGTGCTGAACCCCACTGACACATTGGCTGGTGTTTTTCTCTGTGCAGCTAGCACATCTGGGCCAAAACTGGCGGTGTTAGAGCCCAGGGTCAGCAGGAGGAGCAGGGGGAGCGGAGTGTAGGCCGAAGCCTGCACTGGAGCAAGTTGAAAGGAAACCTTTAACCCCCCCCCCCCCCCCAGGCGTTTGTAGCTGAAAGAGCCATTGTGTACAGCACTAATGCTGGAAAGGTAAACTTAGCTCTTTTAATTATGGTCCTTGCACATGCTGAACCTAACACTTATGAAATGTGTCCCCTCACAGCGTTAAACCGTCCGGTAGGTGGAACTTTCCTTTGTCGTGTGACGCAGCACAGCCATCATTTTTACCCCCTTGGCGCCGTGCGCCGCCTCCTCAGCGTTGTTTGAATCTGTCCCGGAGCCTGTGCTGTTAGGTTAGCCCTTGGCCATGCACACATGTTGCGCTGCACGTCTTCTGACATCATTTGGTGTCAGGCTGGCTGCGCCTGTGCGGGTGCGCTGGCCGAGATCCCGCCTCGCAGTGTCGTCTAATGTAATCCCACCTCGGGCCTGGGATCCGTGGCCATGCGCAGTGCATATCCTCGCCTCTCACTCCCCTCCCTACGGCTTCTTCAGACTGTGCGGTGTCACGGCCGTGGCATGCTATTAGGGATCAGCTGACACCGCACAGTCTGAAGAAGCCGTAGGGAGGGGAGTGAGAGGCGAGGATATGCACTGCGCATGGCCACGGATCCCAGGCCCGCGGTGGGATTACATTAGACGACACTGCGAGGCGGGATCTCGGCCAGCGCACCCGCACAGGCGCAGCCAGCCTGACACGAAATGATGTCAGAAGACGGGCAGCGCAACATGTGTGCATGGCCAAGGGCTAACCTAACAGCGCAGGCTCCGGGACAGATTCAAACAACGCTGAGGAGGCGGCGCACGGCGCCAAGGGGGTAAAAATGATGGCTGTGCTGCGTCACACGACAAAGGAAAGTTCCACCTACCGGACGGTTTAATGCTGTGAGGGGACACATTTCATAAGTGTTAGGTTCAGCATGTGCAAGGAGCACCACGAAAAGAGGCACTTTTTCCCTTTGCATCATTACTGCTGCACAAGGTGGCTCCTTCAGTAACAAACGCCTGGGGGGGGGGGACAGGTTCCCTTAAATTTAACTTGTTGTGCCTGCGTGGCAGTCGCAGTACACGTTGCCACACACACAGCTGGGGAACAGCTGACGTTACTGAACCCCAATAACAGAGGAGGGACTGTTGGGACTGTGCGTACAGCACTTCTGGACGGCAACTAGCGGTGTTGGAGCCCAGGGACAGGTGGAGGAGGAGGAGGTAGGAGGAGGTAGGAGGGATTGCCACACACACAGCTGGGGAACAGCTAACGTTACTGAACCCCAATAACAGAGGAGGGACTGTTGGGACTGTGCGTACAGCACTTCTGGACGGCAACTAGCGGAGTTGGAGCCCAGGGACAGGTGGAGGAGGAGGAGGTGGAGGAGGTAGGAGGGATTGCCACACACACAGCTGGGGAACAGCTGACGTTACTGAACCCCAATAACAGAGGAGGGACTGTTGGGACTGTGCGTACAGCACTTCTGGACGGCAACTAGCGGTGTTGGAGCCCAGGGACAGTTGGAGGAGGAGGAGGTAGGAGGAGGTAGGAGGGATTGCCACACACACAGCAGGGGAACAGCTGACGTTACTGAACCCCAATAACAGAGGAGGGACTGTTGGGACTGTGCGTACAGCACTTCTGGACGGCAACTAGCTGTGTTGGAGCCCAGGGACAGGTGGAGGAGGAGGAGGTAGGAGGAGGTAGGAGGGATTGCCACACACACAGCTGGGGAACAGCTGACGTTACTGAACCCCAATAACAGAGGAGGGACTGTTGGGACTGTGCGTACAGCACTTCTGGACGGCAACTAGCGGTGTTGGAGCCCAGGGACAGGTGGAGGAGGGGGAGGTGGAGGAGGTAGGAGGGATTGCCACACACACAGCTGGGGAACAGCTGACGTTACTGAACCCCAATAACAGAGGAGGGACTGTTGGGACTGTGCGTACAGCACTTCTGGACGGCAACTAGCGGTGTTGGAGCCCAGGGACAGGTGGAGGAGGAGGAGGTAGGAGGAGGTAGGAGGGATTGCCACACACACAGCAGGGGAACAGCTGACGTTACTGAACCCCAATAACAGAGGAGGGACTGTTGGGACTGTGCGTACAGCACTTCTGGACGGCAACTAGCGGTGTGGAGCCCAGGGACAGGTGGAGGAGGAGGAGGTAGGAGGAGGTAGGAGGGATTGCCACACACACAGCTGGGGAACAGCTGACGTTACTGAACCCCAATAACAGAGGAGGGACTGTTGGGACTGTGCGTACAGCACTTCTGGACGGCAACTAGCGGTGTTGGAGCCCAGGGACAGGTGGAGGAGGAGGAGGTGGAGGAGGTAGGAGGGATTGCCACACACACAGCTGGGGAACAGCTGACGTTACTGAACCCCAATAACAGAGGAGGGACTGTTGGGACTGTGCGTACAGCACTTCTGGACGGCAACTAGCGGTGTTGGAGCCCAGGGACAGGTGGAGGAGGAGGAAGTGGAGGAGGTAGGAGGGATTGCCACACACACAGCTGGGGAACAGCTGATGTTACTGAACCCCAATAACAGAGGAGGGACTGTTGGGACTGTGCGTACAGCACTTCTGGACGGCAACTAGCAGTGTTGTAGCCCAGGGACAGGTGGAGGAGGAGGAGGTAGGAGGAGGTAGGAGGGATTGCCACACACACAGCTGGGGAACAGCTGACGTTACTGAACCCCAATAACAGAGGAGGGACTGTTGGGACTGTGCGTACAGCACTTCTGGATGGCAACTAGCGGTGTTGGAGCCCAGGGACAGGTGGAGGAGGAGGAGGTGGAGGAGGTAGGAGGGATTGCCACACACACAGCTGGGGAACAGCTGACATTACTGAACCCCAATAACAGAGGAGGGACTGTTGGGACTGTGCGTACAGCACTTCTGGACGGCATCTAGCGGTGTTGGAGCCCAGGGACAGGTGGAGGAGGAGGAGGTAGGAGGAGGTAGGAGGGATTGCCACACACACAGCTGGGGAACAGCTGACGTTACTGAACCCCAATAACAGAGGAGGGACTGTTGGGACTGTGCGTACAGCACTTCTGGACGGCAACTAGCGGTGTTGGAGCCCAGGGACAGGTGGAGGAGGAGGAGGTGGAGGAGGTAGGAGGGATTGCCACACACACAGCTGGGGAACAGCTGACGTTACTGAACCCCAATAACAGAGGAGGGACTGTTGGGACTGTGCTTACAGCACTTCTGGACGGCAACTAGCGGTGTTGGAGCCCAGGGACAGGTGGAGGAGGAGGAGGTAGGAGGAGGTAGGAGGGATTGCCACACACACAGCTGGGGAACAGCTGACGTTACTGAACCCCAATAACAGAGGAGCGACTGTTGGGACTGTGCGGACAGCACTTCTGGACGGCAACTAGCGGTGTTGGAGCCCAGGGACAGGTGGAAAAGCAGAGGAACACAATGTAGGCCGAAGCCTGAGAAAGTCGAAAGGGAACCTTTAACCCCCCCCCAAGGCGTTTGTAGCTGAAAGAGCCAGCTTGTGCAGCACAAAAGATGCAAAAGGAAAAGGTGGCTCTTTTCATCATGCTCCTTGCAAACACAGAACTAAACACTTATAAAATGTGTCCCCTGAAACCGTGAAACCGTCCCGGAGGTGGGACTTTCCTTCGTAATATGACGCAGCACAGCCGTCATTCCTACCCCCCCGGCGCCGTGCCCCGGCTCCTCAGCGTTGTTTGATTCCGTCCCAGAGCCTTCGCTGTTAAGTTATCCCGTGGCCAGGCACACTTAGCGCTGCCCATCTTCTGACATCATTTGGTGTCAGGCTGGCTGCGCCTGTGCGGCCGCGCTGGCCGAGAGCCCGCCTCGCAGTGTCTTCTGATTTAATCCCACTGGGGGCCTGGGATCCATGGCCATGCGCAGTGCATATCCTCGCCTCTCACTCCCCTCCCTACGGCTTCTTAAGACTGTGCGGTGTCACGGCCGTGGCATGCTATTAGGGACCAGCTGACACCGAACAGTCTGAAGAAGCCATAGGGAGATGAGTGAGAGGTGGAGGTTCAGATATGCACTGCGCATGTCCATGGATCCCAGGCCCCCAGTGGGATTAAATCAGAAGACACTGCGAGGCGGGCTCTCGGCCAGCGCGGCCGCACAGGCGCAGCCATCCTGACACCAAATGATGCCAGAAGACGGGCAGCGCTAAGTGTGCCTGGCCACGGGATAACATAACAGCGCAGGCTCCGGGACGGAATCAAACAACGCTGAGGAGCCGGGGCACGGCGCTGGGGGGGTAGGAATGACGGCTGTGCTGCGTCATATTACGACGGAAAGTCCCACCTCCGGGACGGTTTTACGGTATCAGTGGACACATTTTATAAGTGTTAAGTTCTGCGTGTGCAAGGAGCTAAACAAAAATAGCTACCTTTTCCTTGTGCAGCATTACTGCTGCACAAGGTGGCTCTTTCAGTAACAAATGCCTTGGGGGGGGGGGACAGATTCCCTTACATTTCAGTTGCAGTGTCAGCGTGGCGGTCGCAGGACACATTGCCGGCTACACAGCTGGGGATCAGCTGACGTTACTGAAACCCAATAACACTGGGTCGTATGTTTTGACTGTGCAGACGGCACTTCTGAGCCTCAACTGGCGGTGTTGGAGCCCAGGAATTTAAGTTCAGGTGGTAGAAAGATGAACACAACAGGAGACCTGGATAACGTATACAGTGACCTAATTATTTAATCAGGAAGAGGAGTGGCAAATTCCTGCGAGATCCAGGCCTTGTTCATTTTCAGGAAAGTAAGCCGGTCAACGTTATCGGAGGATAGTCGCATGCGACGGTCAGTTAGTACACCACCTGCAGCACTAAAGACACGTTCCGATAATATACTGGCCGCAGGGCAAGACAGCACCTCCAATGCATACTGGCTTAGCTCTGGCCATGTATCCAGCTTTGAGACCCAAAACTTGAAAGGGGAAGAGCCGTCTGGGAGTACAGCAAGAGGGCAAGACATGTAGTCTGTCACCATCTGACGGAACCGTTGCCTCCTGCTGACTGGAGCCGTCTGTGATGGTGTAGACTTTTGTGGGGGGCACAGAAAACTGTGCCACAGTTGGGCCATACTGGTCTTGCCTTGGGCAGAGGCACTGCTTCTGCTCCCTCTTTGTGCAGAGCCTCCACCACTGCCTGGACGCACTGAGCTGCTTTGGAATGCACTAGCAGCACTTCTCTCAGTTGGAATGGAGAAGATGATGGAATTCACCAGTGTGTCTTGGTACTCCCGCATTTTTCGCTCCCGGTTCAACGGTGTGATGAGGCTTTCTACGTTGTCCCGGTAGCGAGGATCGAGGAGGGTGAACACCCAATAATCAGACATGTTGAGAATGTGGGCGATGCGGCGGTCGATTCTCAGGCACTGCAGCATGTAATCCACCATGTGCTGCAGACTGCCAACTGCCCAAGAAACACTGTCCCCTGCTGGAGGCGTGATCTCTGCCCGCTCGTCATCACCCCACCCTCGCTGTACACACTGAGTACTGGACAATTGTGTAACTCCCTCCTCTGGACGGATGTCTTCCTCCTCCATTGACTCCTCCTCATCCTCCTCACAAACTGTCCCCTGCCTACGCGTTTGTGAGGAACCACGTGGCGCTGACTGTCCAGAAGATGATGGAAATGGTGAATCCTCATCCTCCACCTCTTCCACAACATCATCCCTTAGCGCTTGCAGTGATTTTTCAAGCAGGCAGATAAGGGGGACAGTCATGCTGACTAGTGCATCATCTGCACTCGCCATCCGCGTGGAATAATCAAAGGGACGCAAAACCTGGCAGACGTCATTCATAGTGGCCCACTCTGTGGTTGTGAAGTCTGTAAGGCGCTGACTGCGACTTCTTTGCGCCTGAAGCAGCTGGTACTCCATTACAGCTTGCTGCTGCTCACACAACCGCTCCAACATATGTAACGTGGAATTCCACCTGGTAGGTAGGTCACATATGATGCGATGTTCCGGCAGGCGGTGTCGGCGCTGCAGAGCCGCAATGCGCGCTTTTGCCGTGCTGGAACGCCGCAAGTGAGCACACTCTAGGCGGACCTTGTGCAGCAGTGCATCAAGATCCGGATAGTCCCTCAAAAAGCTCTGCACGACCAAATTGAGCACATGTGCCAGACATGGGATGTGAGTGAGGTTGCCGAGGCCCAGAGCTGCCACCAGATTTCGGCCATTATCACACACTACCATGCCTGGCTGGAGATTCGCTGGCACAAACCACACATCGCTCTCCTGCTTGATGGCATTCCAGAGCTCCTGCGCTGTGTGGCTACGATTCCCCAAAAAAATTAATTTCAAGACGGCCTGTTGACGTTTGGCCACGGCTGTGCTCATGTCGGTCGTAACAGGTACACGTTCATCACGGGTCCATGTGGAGGTGGACTGTGACGGCTCCTGCAGCGATGATTCTGAGGAACTGGTGTAAGAGGAGGAGTCAATGCGTACAGAATGGATTCCTGCAATCCTTGGAGTGGGCAGGACACGTCCTGCGCCACTCGCACGGTCTGTACCCGGCTCAACGACATTAACCCAATGGGCAGTGAGGGAAAGGTATTGCCCCTGTCCATGTTGACTGGTCCACGCATCGGTGGTGAGGTGGACCTTGCTACTGACGGCGTTCAGTAGCGCGTGTTTTATGTGTCCCTCCACATGCTTGTGCAGGGCAGGGACGGCTTGCCTGCTGAAGTAAAAGCGGCTGGGCACATTGTACTGTGGGACTGCCAATGACATCAAGTCACGGAAGCTGTCAGTCTCCACCAGCCTGAATGACAGCATTTCCAGTGACAGAAGTTTGGCAATGCCTGCAGTCAGAGCCTGTGCTCGTGGGTGGTTTGACGAGAAAGGCCGCCTTTTCTCCCATGCCTGTACTACCGATGGCTGTAGACTGGGCTGGGAGTGTGTGGATGACTGGGAAAGTGGTGCTGCGGGTGGAATTACAGCGGGTCTCTGGACAACAGGGCCAGAGGTTCTTCCACGGCGATCCTGGGAGGAAGCCGAACCAGCTGCGTGTGAGCTGGAGGAAGAGGCAACACGAGCTGAAGAGGTGGTAGCTGCCGCTGTTGGTTGGCCTAGCTCTTCGGTGTGTTTTTCTAACTCCGCCGGGTGCCTGGTGCGCACATGTTTCCACATGTTGGAGGTATTGAGGTTGCTGACATTTTTCCCTCTTTTGACTTTTTGATGACACACCTTGCATCTGACATAGCAAATGTCATCTGCAACTGTGTCAAAAAAGGACCAGGCACTGCAAGTCTTGGGAGCGCCCTTTTTGGCTTTTGGAAGAGACATGCTCCTAACGGGTGCCAAAGCGGAGGCTGCAGGATCCGCAGTCTTCCCCCTCCCTCTCCCTCTTTGGGCCATACGGGGAATCTCTTCCTCAGAGCTGCTCCCACCACCTTCCTGTCCCTCACGCCAAGATGGGTCAAGGACCTCATCATCTACACTACCCTCTGCCCCCAACTGCTCCTCCTGGGTAGTCTCAGCAGCAGAGCACGCACCAGTAAGTGGCACCTGAGTGTCATCATCAGCTGATGCGGCCTGCGATGTGGTGACCGGAGCCACTGGCCCACCCGCCTCTTCAGAGGAAGACAGAAAAAGCTGTTGGGCATCACTGCACCCTGCCTCTTCTTCCATTTCTCCAATGCTGCTTGGCTGGCCCCCTGTTTCCAAGCCAAGAGATTCAGAGAACAGAAGTAGAGACAGCTCCTGTCCTGGGCTCTCTGTCTGCCTGGGCAATTTGGCAGGTGGTGAAGAGACAGATGGCTGCTCTCCAGTGCTCTGTGTCTGAGAGGATGTGGCACTAATTGAAGTTGATGCATTAGCTGCCATCCATCCGACAACGGCTTCAATTTGTTCTTCACGCAGCAGCGGTGTACGGCGCTCTGACACAAAGCTGCGCATGAATGACTGTTGCCTGGTGAAAGTGGGTGCTGATGAGTCACCGGTGCCCGCAGCAGGCACAGAATCCCCACGTCCCCTCCCTGCTCCGCGCCCACGCCCACGTGCCTTACTGCCTTCTTCATCTTGGTTGACTGATAAAGATAAGCAGAAAAGTACTAACGGCTTTGTGTGCTTATTCCTGAACAACTCCTCCTTACAGGTATAAGAAACACTAATTTTCTAAAGTGTGGACTAGACTTTAATATGAGCTAATGTGGCCTACACAAATGTAAAGTGGTGTAACTGGTGTGTTTGGTGAACTTTATTATTTATTTATTTTTTGGGGGCTGAACTGACAACAGATAGAGCTGCAGTCACACGGAGACCGTGCAGACAGCCGTAAACAGCACTGCAAGGCCCAAAAACCCTCCTCTACGTTATCCTATGTAATGTTTTTCCACAAGTTAGCTGGAGACGGGTGGAAAGACACTAATAGGAATTTTTTGAAAAAATGTGCAGCAGCCTGCACTACTTAAAACAAAATGAAAATTGATTTGGCGGTATGACGCAGTGAAGAACCCTGAGCTGGAGACAACCAGGCTATGGCTGCTCACAGACTACAGGGCGAGCTGCAGTCACACGGAGACCGTGCAGACAGCCGTAAACGGCGCTGCAAGGCCCAAAAACCCTCCTCTATGTTATCCTATGTAGTGTTTTTCCACAAATTAGCTGGAGACGGGTGGAAAGACACTAATAGGAATTTTTTGAAAAAATGTGCAGCAGCCTGCACTACTTAAAACAAAATGAAAATTGATTTGGCGGTATGACGCAGTGAAGAACCCTGAGCTGGAGACAACCAGGCTATGGCTGCTCACAGACTACAGGGCGAGCTGCAGTCACACGGAGACCGTGCAGACAGCCGTAAACGGCGCTGCAAGGCCCAAAAACCCTCCTCTACGTTATCCTATGTAGTGTTTTTCCACAAATTAGCTGGAGACGGGTGGAAAGACACTAATAGGATTTTTTTGAATAAATTAGCAGCAGACTACACTACTTGGAAAAAAAAAAAAAAAAGAACAGTATGAGGCAATGAACCACCCTCCCTGAACTGAATACAACCAGCTATGGATGGCCTATGTGGCTGCACTCAGACTAGAGAGTGGGCTGCACTCACACACACACACACAGACCTTGCAGATCGCTGTGAAAACAGCGCTACAAGGCAAAAGCAAGGTGAATAGTAGGTGAACACAGCGGTTGCTAAATTAGCCTTTGGAAAGCACAAAGAAGCAAATCGCTATCTCTAAACTGGCCCTCAGTCAGCAAACAGCGTCCTGTCACTAACTGAATTCACAGCAGAGTGATCGCAAAATGGCGGCAGCGACTTTTAAACTGCATCATGACATCATTTCAGCAGCCAATCACAGCCTTGCCAGTAGTTTCATGCCCTCCATGCTAAACAGGATGTGCCCACACTTGGAATCATTCTCATTGGCTGAATTTGTGCATTTTGAATCTGGGAACTTCCGATTCCGGTATCCGATACGCGGCAAGTATCGGAATCCCGGTATCGGAATTCCGATACCGCAAGTATCGGCCGATACCCGATACTTGCGGTATTGGAATGCTCAACACTACTCATGAGCCAAAACCAACATGGGTTTACTAGGGACTGTTCCTGTCAGACTAATTTGATCAATTTCTTTGAAGAGGTAAGTTCCGACTGGACCAAGGGAACCCAGTAGACGTAGTGTATATGGACTTTTCAAAAGGTTTTGATACAGTGGCACACAAAAGGTTGATACATAAAATGAGAGTAATGGGGATAGGGGAAAATATGTGTAAGTGGGTTAAGAGCTGGCTCAGGGATAGGAAACAAATGGTGGTTATTAATGGAGCACACTCGGACTGGGTCGCGGTTAGCAGTGGAGTACCACAGGGGTCAGTATTGGGCCCTCTTCTTTTTAACATATTTATTAATGATCTTGTAGGGGACATACAGAGTGGAATTTCAATATTTGCAGATGACACTAAACTCTGCAGGGTAATCGATACAGAGGAGGACAATTTTATATTACAGGATGATTTATGTAAGCTAGAAGCTTGGGCTCATAAATGGCAAATGAGCTTTAATGGGGATAAATGTTAGGTCATGCACTTGGGTAGAAGTTGTTAGGGTTGGCGGAACGCACCGAATATATTTATTAGATGGGATTGGTGCGTTCGCAACCCGGGACCCACCGTGCAGGCAAGAACCTGCTGCTAAGTAATTGGCGGCACTATATGGCGGTATGAACCAGCTCTGTTAGCTTCACAGAGCAGCCGAGAAAGCAAAGCTCTGTGCCCTGTTAGACATTCACAGAGGCACAGGCCAACTACCCAAATGAGAGCAGTCAGTGGTCATGCATGCACACAAAACTCCTCGCCGGAGGTGCCAGCATTCTAGGGGCTTATTTCAGCCAGGTCCCTGAATACACACAAACACAATCTCCTCGCCGAAGGTGCCAGCATTCTAGGGGCTTATTTCAGCCGGGTCCCTGAACACATACAAACACATGACCACACTGGCGCAAAGCACATAACTTAGGAAGATACTAGCGCATGGCCGTGCGGCCATGCGAGCCTTAAATTGCTGCAGCACGTACAGGACCTTCCTAGAAGGACCAATGAGAGGCTGCAGTACCTGAGCATGTGACCCTTGATCTCCACTGAGAGATCTTACCCTGGGCATGCTCAGTGTGTGCAAAGCAGAACTTAGTCCCAGAAAAGCCTGCTCGCTGCAGATCAGTGCAGGGTACAATAGCAGAGCCTGGAGAGGCAGCAGTAACCCTTTGCACAGTATCAGTCTTAGTGAGACGCTGGGACCGACGTTTCGGCTGAGAAGGCTCCACTGCAGCCGATGCAGAATGGGAGACCGCAGCAGACACGGATCGAGATTCCCCCTGTGCAGCAGAGGAAACTCGACTCCTAACAGAAGTAATAAGATGTATAACTATGTGCTTAATTCTAAAACTCTGGGCAAAACCGTCAATGAAAAAGACCTGGGAGTATGGGTGGATGACAAACTCACATTTAGTGGCCAGCGTCAGGCAGCTGCTACAAAGGCAAATAAAATAATGGAAGAAAAAAGTGGACAAGCCAGCTCACCGGTTGTTGGAAGCACGGAACTCCATCTTGAAAGGCAATGGATTCACAGCAGATAAAAACACATGTTCCAACTTCTTAGAAATAAAATTGCAGATTTATTGAAAAATTCTTAAAAAGTGCATACTCCACGGATCTCACAATAGCCCCGGGAGGAAAGCGACGCGTTTCGACTGCAACCGCAGTCTTTATCCAAGCTGATCTATCCCAAAGCCCATGCGGACATATATAGTACTATGCACTAGTGTTGAGCATTCCGATACCGCAAGTATCGGGTATCGGCCGATACTTGCGGTATCGGAATTCCGATACTTTTGTGGTATCGGGAATCGGTATCGGGATTAATATCAATGTGTAAAAGAAAGAATTACAGGGCCACTGTCACCCCCTCCAGCCGTTCTAAACTAAAAGAGCCACCTTGTGCAGCAGTAATGCTGCAGTCTAACAAGGTGGCTCTTTTAGTTTTTGATTCAGTTATTACCTCAATAAAGCGTTTTAAAAATTGGCCACAAATACCAGATTTTGTACCTGGAGGCGGTCCGAATCGTCCTCTATGAATCTCCCAACTGCCGTCACTCTTCTCTTTAGGGGCGATGGTCGCCGCCCCCTGAGCGCTGTTTCTTCTTAAATCCGGCGCCTGCGCTGTGCGTGCCTGCCTGGGGCCTGCGCAGTCTTCATTGGAGGGGGTGACAGTGGCCCTTTAAAATAAAAAAAAAAAAGGGATATACTCACCTCTCCGGCGGCCCCTGGACTTTACCGCCGTAACCGGGAGCCGTTGTACCTAAGAATGCGTGCTTGAAGGGCATTAGATGACGACACTGCGCTCTGATTGGTCCGTAGCGGTCGCGTGACCGCTACGCGACCAATCACAAAGCCGTGATGTCACCTAAGGTCTTTCAAGCGCTTGAAATACCTTAGGTGACGTCACGGCTTTGTGATTGGTCGCGTAGCGGTCACGCGTCCGCTACGCGACCAATCAGAAGCTGCGGACGTCTTCTAAGGTATTTCAAGCGCTTGAAAGACCTTAGGTGACGTCACGGCTTTGTGATTGGTCGCGTAGCGGTCACGCGACTGCTACGGACCAATCAGAGCGCAGTGACGTCATCTAAGGCCTGAACACATGAAAAATAAAAAAAGGAAAGAACCACAAATAAATTTCTTATAACACAATATAATATTGATTACTGGATTTGACACAGATTTCAATAATGAAACATTATCTCATTTCTACGGTTCAAGCCACCCGGAAAACGTGTGCCCAAAACAAAAATCCAATAAGCTTCCCGGGTTAATAACATTCTATGGATATCTCCACCCTGGTAAGGTTTTTTTATTTTCTCCAGACCCAATACACGAAAAAATGACGTATTCCGTGTGTGATGATCAATAAAGTGTTTAGCCGCAGATGAAATGTTGTGATTTGTATTTTTTGTAATGTCATATAGATGTTCTGTAATGCGATTTTTTAATTTTCGTCCAGTACACCCTATATAGGACTTGTCGCATGCGGTACAGTCAATTTTATAAACAACATTCCGAGTGTTGCAATTTATAAAATCTTGTATTTGGAATGAGTTAGTATGGTTATAATTTTGAAAAGACTTCATAGTAACCATGTGTTTGCATGTCGAACAATTAGTTGTGTTGCACTTGAAACAGCCTTTGCATTTTAGCCATGTAGATTGCGGTCTATCTGAGACAAAAACACTTGGTGATAAAATGCTCCCCAAAGTGGGTGCTTTTCTGGCAACGATATTACAGCCATTGTGTAAAATTTTAGCAAGGGTTGGGTCCTCAAATAAAATTGGTAGAGACTTATGAATTATTTTTTTAATTGCATTGAATTGTGGGCTATACTGCAGACATACAAAAGGTTTTTCTGCATATTGTTTTTTGATACTCACTGGAACACTGTTACCAGCAAGAGATTTTATTAGATCGTTATGATTTTTCTTTGACACAACATCCAATTTGGATAGCCGCGTTGTTTAAGTCTGGTGCAAGATTTGACCAGATCCTGTTGCAGAGCAACCTCATCATTACAGTTGCGTTTTAGTCTGGTAAATTCTCCTACCGGAATTGACTGAACGGTGTGCTTTGGATGGCTACTGTGTGCGTGAAGAATGGTGTTCCCTGCCAATGGTTTGGAGAAAGTGCGGGTGGTAATTGTATGTTTGTCTACTCCCGTGAGTTCCAGATCTAAAAAAGTAATTTTGAAATTTTCATGAACATATGTGAATCTGATATTAAATTCATTATGGTTAATGTAATCAACAAAATCCTGTACGACTGATACATCCCCCTTCCAAATTATAATTACCGTATATACTCGAGTATAAGCCGACCCGAGTATAAGCCGACCCGAGTATAAGCCGACCCCCCTAATTTTGCCACAATAAACTGGGAAAACTTATTGACTCGAGTATAAGCCTAGGGTGGAAAATGCAGCAGCTACCGGTGAATTTCAAAATTAAAAATAGATACTCCATACCGTTCATTATGGCCCCATAGATGCTCCACATAAAGCTGTGCCACATATAATGCTCTGCACCGTTCATTATGGCCCCATAGATGCTCGACATAAAGCTGTGCCACATATAATGCTCTGCACCGTTCATTATGGCCCCATAGATGCTCGACATAAAGCTGTGCCACATATAATGCTCTGCACCGTTCATTATGGCTCCATAGATGCTCCACATAAAGCTGTGCCATATATAATGCTCTGCACAGTTCATTATGGCCCCATAGATGCTCCATAGATAGCTGTGCCATATACAATGCTCTGCACCTTTGATTATGGCCCCATAGATAGCTGTGCCATATACAATGCTCTGCACCTTTGATTATGGCCCCATAGATCGCTGTGCCATATATAATGCTCTGCACCTTTGATTATGGCCCCATAGATAGCTGTGCCATATATAATGCTCTGCACCTTTGATTATGGCCCCATAGATAGCTGTGCCATATATAGTGCTCTGCACCTTTGACCTTTGATTATGGCCCCATAGATGCTCCACATAAAGTTGTGCCTTATATATAGTGCTCTGCACCATTGCCCCATAGATGCTCCACATAAAGCTGTGCCTTATATATAGTGCTCTGCACCATTGCCCCATAGATGCTCCACATAAAGCTGTGCCTTATATATAGTGCTCTGCACCGTTGCCCCATAGATGCTCCACATAAATCTGTGCCATTGCTGCTGCTGCAATTAAAAAAACAAAACACATACTCACCTCTCTTGCTTGCAGCTCCTCAGCATCCCGTCCCGGCGTCTCTCTGCACTGACTGATCAGGCAGAGGGCGGCGCGCACACTATATGCGTCATCGCGCCCTCTGAACTGAACAGTCAGAACAAGAGGACTCGAAGACAGAGCGGCGCCCGGCGGGTGGAACGAGGGAAGGTAAATATGTAATACTTACCTGCTCCCAGCGTCCCGCTCCTTCCCCCGGACAGCTGGTCTTCGGTGCCGCAGCCTCTTCCTCTGTCAGCGGTCACCGGCACCGCTGATTAGAGAAATGAATTATGCGGCTCCGCCCCTATGGGAGGTGGAGCAGCCTATTCATTTCTCTAATGAGCGGTCCCATGTGACCGCTGAACAGGGGAAGAGCTGCGGCACCGAAGACCGTGGGACGGGCAGGGGGAGCGCCAGGAGCCCCGGAAGCAGGTGAGTATGCCTCAGCGCCCTCTCCCCCTCACCCGCCGACCGTGACTCGAGTATAAGCCGAGGGGGCACTTTCAGCCCAAAAATTTGGGCTGAAAATCTCGGCTTATACTCGAGTATATACGGTATACATTAAAAGAGGCATAGATGCTTATGAGGAGAACATAATTTTACCTCTATACAAGTCACTAGTTCGACCACACTTAGAATACTGTGTACAGTTCTGGTCTCCGGTGTATAAGAAAGACATAGCTGAACTGGAGCGGGTGCAGAGAAGAGCGACCAAGGTTATTAGAGGACTGGGGGGTCTGCAATACCAAGATAGGTTATTACACTTGGGGCTATTTAGTTTGGAAAAAGAAGGCTAAGGGGTGATCTTATGTTAATGTATAAATATATGAGGGGACAGTACAAAGACCTTTCTTATGATCTTTTTAATCATAGACCTGAGACAGGGACAAGGGGCATCCTCTACGTCTGGAAGAAAGAAGGTTTAAGTGGATTCTTTACTGTAAGAGCAGTGAGACTATGGAACGCTCTGCCGTATGATGTTGTAATGAGTGATTCATTACTTAAATTTAAGAGGGAACTGGATGCCTTTCTTGAAAAGTATAATGTTACAGGGTTTATATACTAGATTCCTTGTTAGGGTGTTGATCCAGGGAACTAGTCTGATTGCCGTATGTGGAGTCGGGAAGGAATTTTTTTCCTCAGTGTGGAGCTTACTCTTTGCCAAATGGTTTTTTTTGCCTTCCTCTGGATCAACATGTTAGGTTAGGCCATGGGTTGAACTAGATGGACTTAAAGTCTTCCTTCAACCTTAATAACAATGTTACTATGTAACATACTACATGCATACTACATGCATACTACATACATACATACTACATACAGTACATTCATACATTACATACAATACATTCACATAGACATACAGTACATATAGCATAGAGTACATACTCACCATCACTTGTCACTTTGTTCCCCGAAGCCACTACTGTCCCATCATTGGCTAATGTGTCAATCACTGTCATTGTAGCAGGCATAGGCCGATGGGACTAGTAGTCCCATCGGATGATGCCTGCACACACATACAACCCCTGAGAGGCCTGCACAGACCCCCGACAGTCCGCACAGACCCCCGGCAGGCCCGCACAGACCCCCGGCAGCCTGCACAGACCCCCGGCAGGCCCGTACAGACCCCCGGCAGCCCGCACAGACCCCCGGCAGGCCCATACAGACCCCCGGCAGGCCCGCACAGACCCCCCACGGTCACACACAGACCCCGCCTGCACACATAGACATGCAGTCTCCGCCCACGCACCGCCCACACTCCATTATAGTGCATCATTGCATTATGAGAACTTACGATTCCGGTATTTGATATTGCAAAAGTATCGGAACTCAGTATCGGAACTTCGATACAGCGAATATCTGTCAATACCCGATATTTGCAGTATCGGAATGCTCAACACTACTCACAACATAGCCTATGACATTCTTGGGGTCCAGACGTGTGACTGTGCAAAATTTTGTGGCTGTAGCTGCGACGGTGCAGATGCCAATCCCGGACATACACATATACATACACACACACACATTCAGCTTTACATATTAGATTTCTGTAAGGCCATTGATATATTGGAGGCGTATGTGTAGACAATGGCCCTTTCCCATTGTTCATCCTGCAGTGGATTGTTCAGCTCTGACTCCCATCGTGACATGTATATGTTTTTGGAGAAAATGATGTCTTTATTAAAATGTCAGTATAAATTTTTTATGCTCCACAGAGATTGGTGGCTTGTATTGCTCAGGAGACAAGTGATTATTTCTTTTTTTGAGGATTTGTTATGGATAAATTTCCTAATGTTCTCCTTTTAAAATTACATAAAACATGAAATCTGAGGATGAAGGGTTGTGTTCATTACTGATTTCTTGGAAAGTTGTAAAATTAGTCCCGTTGTGGAAGTTTTTTATTGTTTTTAATCCGGTTTTAATCCAATTATCCGGGATGTCAAATTTGTGGATAGAGGCCAAAAACTGAATAGGGAAGTTTTGGATGTAGTCTGTTCTATCATACCCTCTCTCGGGTTTCGCCAGAAGTTTCCATGCATGGATTAGAGCATTAAATACTGGGTGTTTGGACTCCCGAGGGTGAGGCTTAACCCCTTCCCGACCTGTGACGCCATGTAGGCATCATGAAAGTCGGTGCCAATCCGACCTGTGACATCTATGTGGCATCATGGAGGAATCGCGTTCCTGAGGGTCGGGTGAAATGGTTAACTCAAATTTCACCCGACCTACAGGAACAGGCGGAGTGGTACTTCAGCCCCGGGTGGTGGCTTTGCCCCCCTGTGGCTACGATCGCTCTGATTAGCTGTTTAAAGTGAAACAGCCAATCAGAGCAATTTGTAATATTTCACCAATGAAAGTTGGTGAAATATTACAATCCAGCCATGGTCGATGCTGCAATGTCATCGGCCACGTCTGGACACTCCGATCTGACCCCCCCAGTGACTGACAGCGGTGATCTGCCACCACCGTCAGTCTTTCCTCCCCTCCGTTATGTCCTCCACCATAATCATCTCCCCTCCTCTCCCCTTCATCCTGTCCGGCGTCCCCTGCTGTCCGATCCCACCCCCCCATACTTCCGTAGTCCCGGGGTCCCTCCCGGTGTCCATCCGGCTTCTAGGATGGGCACCACCATCTTCCAAAATGGCAGGCGCATGCGCAGTGCGCCCGCCGAATCTGCCGGCCGGCAGATTCGTTCATTCATTTTGTTCCCTGTGATAGATCCTGTCTCAGTGATCAAAATAAAAATAGTAAATAACCCCCCCCCTTTATCACCCCCATAGGTAGGGAACATAGTAAAATAAAGAAAATATATTTATTTTAATTTTTCCACTAGGGTTAGGGTTAGAATTAGGGTTAGGGTTAGAATTAGGGTTAGGGTCAGAATTAGGGTTAGGGTTGGAATTAGGGTTAGGGTTAGAATTAGACTATGTGCACACAGTGCAGATTTGGCTGTGGATCTGCAGCGGATTGGCCGCTGCAGATTTGTAGCAGTTTCCATCAGGTTTACAGTACCACGTAAAACTATGGAAAACCAAATCTGCTGTGCCCATGATGCGGAAAATACCACTCCGTATTTTCCGCAGCATGCCAATTCTTTGTGCGGATTCTGCAGTGTTTTACACCTGTTCCTGTATAGGAATCCACAGGTGAAATCCGCACAAAAAACACTGCAAATCCAGGTTAAATACACAGGTAAAATGCAGTGCGTTTTACCTGCGGATGTTTCAGAAACGGTGCGGAAAAATCCACACACAAATCTGCAACGTGGGCACATAGCCTTAGGATTAGGGTTGGAATTAGAGGTAGGGTTGGAATTAGGGTTAGGGTTGGAATTAGGGTTAAGATTAGGGTTAAGGGTGTGTTGGGGTTAGGGTAAGGCTTGTGGTTAGGGTTATGGTTAGAGTTGGGATTGGGGTTAGGGGTGTGTTGGGGTTAGGGTTGTGGTTAGGGTAGGGATTAGGGTTAGGGGTGTGTTGGGTTTAGGGTTGTGGTTAGGGTTGGGATTAGGGTTCGGGGTGTGTTGGAGTTAGGGTTGTGATTAGAGTCATGGTTAGAGTTGGGATTAGGGTTAGGGGTGTGTTGGGGTTAGTGTTGGAGTTAGAATTGAGGGGTTTCCACTGTTTAGACACATCAGGGGGTCTCCAAACGCGACATGGTGCCACCATTGATTCCAGCCAATCTTGGGTTGAAAAAGTCAATTGGTGTTCCCTCCCTTCCGAGCCCCGACATGTGCCCAAACAGTGGTTTCCCCCCACATATGGGGTATCAGCGTACTCAGGACAAACTGGAAAACAACTTTTGGGGTCCGATTTCTCCTGTTACCCTTGTGAAAATAAAAAATTGCAGGCTAAAAAATCATTTTTGAGGAAAGAAAAATTATTTTTTATTTTCACGGCTCTGCGTTATAAACTTCTGTGAAGCACTTGGGTGTTCAAACTGCTCACCACACATCTAGATTAGTTCCTTGGGAGGCTTAGTTTCCAAAATTGGGTCAGTTGTGGGGGATCTCCAATGTTTAGGCACATCAAGGGCTCTCCAAACGCGACATGGTGTCCACTAACGATTGGAGCTAATTTTTCATTCAAAAAATCAAATGGCGCTCCTTCCCTGCCGAGCCTTGCCGTGTGCCCAAACAGTGGTTTGCCCCCACATGTGAGGTATCGGTGTACTCAGAAGAAATTGCCCAACAAATTTTAGGGTCCATTTTATCCTGTTGCCCATGTAAAAATGAAAAAATTGAGGCTAAAAAACTTTTTTGTGAAAAAAAGTACTTTTTTATTTTTACGGATCAATTTGTGAAGCACCTGGGGGTTTAGAGTGCTCACTATGCATCTAGATAAGTTCCTTTGGGGGTCTAGTTTCCAAAATGGGGTCACTTGTGGGGAAGGTTCAATGTTTAGGCACACAGGGGCTCTCCAAACGCGACATGGTGTCTGCTAAAGATTGGAGCCAATTTTTCATTCAAAAAATAAAATGGCGCTCCTTCCCTTCCGAGCCCTGCCGTGCACCTAAACAGTGGTTCCCACCATATATGGGGTATCGATGTACTCAGGACAAATTGGACAACAACTTTTGGGGTCCACTTTCTCCTTTTACGCTTGGGAAAATGTTCATTTCAAAAAGTTAAATGTTCATTTTTTCCTTCCATGTTGCTTCTGCTGCTGTGAAACACCTGAAGGGTTAATAAACTTCTTGTATGCGGTTTTGAGCATCTTGAGGGGTGCAGTTGTTAGAATGGTGTCACTTTTTTGTATCTTCAGCCGCACAGACCCCTCAAACTGAGTAAAAATGTGAGGTGGTCCCTAAAAAATGGTTTTGTAAATTTTGTTGTAAAAATGAGAAATCGCTGGTCAAATTTTAACCCTTATAACTTCCTAGCAAAAGAAAATTTTGTTTCCAAAATTGTGCTGTTGTAAAGTGGGAAATGTTATTTATTAACTATTAATTTGTGTCACATAACTCTCTGTGAAAAATTTTCAAATTTTGAATATTTATTCTGTTAAACGCAAAAATTATCAACCTAAATTTACCACTAACATGAAGCTCAATATGTCATGAAAAAACAATCTCAGAATCGCTAGGATTCATTGAAGCGTTCTTGAGTTATTATCTCATAAAGGGACACTGGTCAGAATTGCAAAAAATGGCCAGGTCATTAAGGTCAAAATAGGCTGGGTCATGAAGGGGTTAAATAAGTGATTGTATATAATGTCTTGTAGAGGGCAGTTCTTATTTTGATTGGTTTATAATTGAATCCAGGCTGGGGAGGGTGTTGTGAAATTGGATTCTGGGCTCCCCCGGTGGCCACTGGTGGAATTGAACTTGTGTGCATCATCCTCTCTGTTCACCTGTTCCCATCAGGATGTGGGAGTCTCTATATAACCTTGCTCCTCTGTCAGTTTCATGCCGGTCAACAATGTAATCAGAAGCCTTTCTTTGCATGTTCCTGCTACTAGACAACTCCCAGCTAAGTTGGACTTTCGTCCTTGTTTGTTTTTGCATTTTGTTCCAGTTCACAGCTGCTGTTTCGTTACTGTGTCTGGAAAGCTCTTGTGATCTGAAATTGCCACTCTGGTGTTATGAGTTAATACTAGAGTCTTAAAGTAATTTCTGGATGGTGTTTTGATAGGGTTTTCAGCTGACCATGAAAGTGCCCTTTCTGTCTTCCTGCTATCTAGTAAGCGGACCTCGATTTTGCTAAACCTATTTTCATACTACGTTTGTCATTTCATCTAAAATCACCGCCAATATATGTGGGGGCCTCTGTCTGCCTTTTGGGGAAATTTCTCTAGAGGTGAGCCAGGACTGTATTTTCCTTTGCTAGGATTAGTTAGTCCTCCGGCTGGCGCTGGGCGTCTAGGGATAAAACATAGGCACGCTACCCGGCCACTGTTAATTGTGCGGCAGGTTTAGTTCATGGTCAGTTTAGATTCCATCTTCCAAGAGCTAGTTCTTATATATGCTGGGCTATGTTCTCTCGCCATTGAGAATCATGACAGTTTGACCGGCCCAAAAGGGTTAAATTATTGGCTGAGAAAGGAGAGAAAAAAGAAGTCTGCTGAAATTTTTTTTTTTTTTTTTTTTTTCTCTAGTTCTGAGTGTGCTCATAATTGAATCACTTGCTAGTCTGCCTATACTGCAGCCTTCCTCTCTTTCTCTCCTTCTAATCCTTGAATGGCTCTGTGTTCACCTGTTTGAAATGGATCTTCAGAGTGTAGCTACAGGTTTGAATAATCTCGCCACGAAGGTACAAAATTTGCAAGATTTTGTTGTTCATGCACCTATGTCTGAACCTAGAATTCCTTTGCCTGAATTTTTTTCAGGGAATAGATCTTGCTTTCAAAATTTTAAAAATAATTGCAAGTTGTTTTTGTCCCTGAAGTCTCGCTCTGCCGGAGATCCTGCA
The DNA here is from genome assembly GCF_051348905.1 of Ranitomeya variabilis. Lineage (NCBI taxonomy): Eukaryota > Metazoa > Chordata > Amphibia > Anura > Dendrobatidae > Ranitomeya > Ranitomeya variabilis. The sequence goes on from NC_135236.1 coordinate 604,794,349, forward strand.
CAGCAGGTCAGGATTGTAATTTCCTTGCTCCGGGGCGACCCTCAAGATTGGGCTTTTGCATTGACACCAGGGGATCTGTCATGATCTCTGCAGGCAGAGATCATAGCAAGCCTATAGAGGGACAAGCTCTCGGAAGATGGAACTATACTGACCATGAACTAAGCCTGCCGCGCAACTAGAAATAGCCAGGTAGCATTTCCTATTTATCGCTAGATGCCCAGCTCTGGCCTAAGACCTAAATAGCTAGCAGAGGGAAATATAAGACCTGGCTCACCTCTAGAGAAATATTCCAAAGAAGACAGTAGCCCCCCACATATAATGACGGTGAGTTCAGATGAAACAACAAACGCAGCAGGAAAATAGTCTTAGCAAATTTGAGGTCCGCTTACTAGATAGCAGAAGACAGATAGTATACTTTCATGGTCAGCAGAAAAACACTAACAAAACACCATCCAGAGATTACCTTAAACTCTGGCATTAACTCATAACGCCAGAGTAGCAATCCCTGATCAACGAGAGCTTTCCAGACACAGTAACAAAACTTCAGCTGTGAACTGGAACAAATAGGCAAAACAAAACATGGACAAAAGTCCAACTTATCTAGTAGTTGTCAGAAGCAGGAACAAGCACTGAGAGGCATCAGATAACATTGTTGACCGGCAAGAAACCACCAGAGAAATGAGCTTAAATAGCGACACCCACTACTGATGGAATCAGGTGAAACAGGAAAGAGGATGACAAGTCCAATTCCACAAGCGGCCACCGGGGGAGCCCAGAATCCAAATTCACAACAGTACCCCCCCCTCAAGGAGGGGGCACCGAACCCTCACCAGATCCACCAGGGCGACCAGGATGAGCCCTATGGAAGGCACGAACAAGATCAGAAGCATGAACATCAGATGCATTGACCCAAGAATTATCCTCCTGGCCGTAACCCTTCCAGTTGACCAGATACTGGAGTTTCCGTCTGGAAACACGAGAGTCCAAAATTTTCTCCACAACGTACTCCAACTCACCCTCAACCAACACCGGAGCAGGAGGCTCAACTGAAGGTACAACAGGTACCTCATACCTGCGCAATAACGACCGATGAAAAACGTTATGAATGGAAAAGGACGCAGGGAGGTCCAAACGGAAAGAAACAGGATTAAGAATCTCCAATATTCTATAAGGGCCGATGAACCGAGGTTTAAACTTAGGAGAAGAGACCCTCATAGGGACAAAACGAGAAGACAACCACACTAAATCTCCAACACAAAGCCGAGAACCAACACGACGATGACGGTTGGCAAAACGCTGAGTCTTCTCCTGGGACAACTTCAAATTGTCCATAACCTGCCCCCAGATGTGATGCAATCTCTCCACCACCGCATCCACTCCAGGACAATCCGAGGATTCCACCTGACCGGAGGAAAATCGAGGGTGAAACCCCGAATTACAGAAAAACGGGGACACCAAGGTGGAAGAACTGGCCCGATTATTGAGGGCGAACTCTGCCAATGGCAAAAAAGCAACCCAATCATCCTGGTCAGCAGAGACAAAACACCTCAGATATGTCTCAAGGGTCTGATTAGTCCGCTCGGTCTGGCCATTAGTCTGAGGGTGAAAAGCAGATGAAAAAGACAAATCTATGCCCATCCTAGCACAGAATGCCCGCCAAAATCTAGACACAAATTGGGTACCTCTGTCAGAAACAATATTCTCAGGAATACCGTGCAATCGGACAACATTCTGAAAAAACAGAGGAACCAACTCAGAAGAAGAAGGCAACTTGGGCAGAGGAACCAAATGGACCATTTTAGAGAAACGGTCACAGACCACCCAGATGACAGACATCTTCTGGGAAACAGGCAGATCTGAAATAAAATCCATCGAGATGTGTGTCCAAGGCCTCTTAGGAATAGGCAAGGGCAACAGCAGTCCGCTAGCCCGAGAACTACAAGACTTGGCCCGAGCACAAACGTCACATGACTGCACAAAGACTCGCACATCTTGTGACAGAGAAGGCCACCAGAAGGATCTTGCCACCAAATCCCTGGTACCAAAAATTCCGGGATGACCTGCCAATGCAGAAGAATGTACCTCAGAGATGACTCTGCTGGTCCAATCATCCGGAACAAACAGTCTATCAGGCGGACAACGATCCGGTCTATCCGCCTGAAACTCTTGCAAGGACCGCCGCAGATCAGGAGAAACGGCCGACAAAATTACTCCCTCCCTAAGGATACCTGTGGGTTCAGAATTACCAGGAGAGTCCGGGTCAAAACTCCTAGAAAGGGCATCTGCCTTAACATTCTTAGAACCCGGTAGGTATGACACCACAAAATTAAAGCGAGAAAAAAATAAAGACCAGCGCGCCTGTCTAGGATTCAGGCGTCTGGCAGTCTCAAGATAAATCAAATTTTTGTGGTCAGTCAATACCACCACCTGATGCCTAGCCCCCTCGAGCCAATGGCGCCACTCCTCAAACGCCCACTTCATGGCCAAAAGCTCCCGATTCCCAACATCATAATTCCGCTCTGCGGGCGAAAATTTGCGAGAAAAGAAGGCACAAGGCCTAATGACGGAGCAGTCGGAACCTTTCTGCGACAACACTGCCCCAGCTCCGATCTCCGAAGCGTCAACCTCAACCTGAAAAGGCAGATTCACATCAGGCTGACGCAACACAGGGGCAGAGGCAAAACGGCGCTTAAGCTCCTGAAAGGCCTCTACAGCATGAGGGGACCAATTAGCAACATCAGCGCCTTGTCTGGTCAAATCAGTCAGTGGTTTAACGACATCCGAAAAACCAGCAATAAATCGGCGGTAAAAGTTGGCAAAGCCCAAAAATCTCTGAAGACCCTTAAGAGAGGAGGGCTGAGTCCAGTCACAAATAGCTTGCACCTTGACGGGATCCATCTCAATGGAAGAGGGAGAAAAAATATACCCCAAAAAGGAAATTTTCTGGACCCCAAAAACGCACTTAGACCCCTTCACACATAAAGAATTAGACCGCAGAACCTGAAAAACTCTCCTGACCTGCTGGACATGAGAGTCCCAGTCATCAGAAAAAATCAGAATATCATCCAGATATATTATCATAAATTTATCCAGAAAATCGCGGAAAATATCATGCATAAAAGACTGGAAAACTGAAGGGGCATTAGAAAGACCAAAAGGCATGACCAAATACTCAAAGTGGCCCTCGGGCGTATTAAATGCGGTCTTCCACTCATCCCCCTGCCTGATCCGCACCAAATTATACGCCCCACGAAGATCAATTTTAGAGAACCACTTAGCACCCTCTATACGAGCAAACAAATCAGTAAGCAATGGCAATGGGTATTGATACTTAACAGTGATCTTATTCAGAAGCCGATAATCAATACATGGTCTCAAAGAGCCGTCTTTTTTTGAGACAAAGAAAAACCCAGCTCCCAAGGGAGAAGAAGATGGACGAATATGTCCCTTTTCCAAAGACTCCTTTATATATTCCCGCATAGCAGCATGTTCCGGCACAGACAAATTAAACAAACGACCCTTTGGATATTTACAACCCGGTATCAAATCTATGGCACAATCGCACTCACGGTGCGGAGGTAACGACCCAAGCTTGGGTTCGTCAAAGACGTCTTGATAATCAGAGAGGAACTCAGGGACTTCAGAGGGAATGGACGACGAAATAGAAACCAAAGGTACGTCCCCATGAATACCCTTACATCCCCAGCTCAACACAGACATTGCTCTCCAGTCCAAGACTGGGTTGTGAGACTGCAACCATGGCAATCCCAGTACCACATCGTCATGTAAATTATACAGCACCAGGAAACGAATAATCTCCTGGTGATCCGGATTGATACGCATGGTTACTTGTGTCCAGTATTGTGGTTTATTATTAGCCAATGGGGTGGAGTCAATCCCCTTCAGAGGAATAAGAGTCTCCAAAGGCTCTAAATCAAAACCACAACGATTGGCAAAGGACCAATCCATAAGACTCAGAGCGGCGCCAGAGTCAACATAGGCGTCCGTGGCAATGGATGACAAAGAGCAAATCAGGGTTACAGACAAAATAAACTTAGACTGAATGGTGCCAATGGAAACAGACTTATCAAGCTTCTTTGTACGCCTAGAGCATGCCGATATAACATGAGTAGAATCCCCACAATAGAAACACAATCCATTCTTCCGTCTAAAATTCTGTCGCTCGCTCCTGGACAGAATTCTATCACACTGCATACTTTCTGGCGTCTTTTCCATAGACACCGCCAGATGGTGCACCGGTTTGCGCTCCCGCAGACGCCTATCAATCTGAATAGCCATTGTCATGGACTCATTCAGACCTGCAGGCAAAGGGAACCCCACCATAACATCCTTAACGGCATCAGAGAGACCTTCTCTGAAAGTTGCCGCCAAGGCGCACTCATTCCACTGAGTAAGCACAGACCATTTACGGAATTTTTGGCAGAAAACTTCAGCTTCGTCTTGCCCCTGAGATAGTGCCATCAAAGTTTTTTCTGCCTGAAGTTCCAAATGAGGTTCCTCATAAAGCAAGCCCAAGGCCAGAAAAAACGCATCCACATCGCGTAACGCAGGATCCCCTGCTGGCAATGAGAAGGCCCAATCTTGAGGGTCACCCCTGAGCAAGGAAATCACAATCCTAACCTGCTGAGCAGGGTCTCCAGCTGAACGAGACTTCAGGGACAAATAAAGCTTACAATTATTTCGGAAATTCTGGAAGCTAGCTCTATTCCCTGTGAAGAACTCCGGCAAAGGAATTCTCGGCTCAGATACCGGAGCATGTACCACAAAATCTTGTAAATTTTGTACTTTCGTGATGAGATTACTCAAACCCGCAGTTACACTCTGGAGATCCATTATTGTCAGGTGCACACAGAGCATACAGAGATTAGGAGGAGAGAGAGAAAAAAGACTGCAGCAAGGCAGACTGGAGGAAAAAAAAAAAAAAAAAAATTCCAGCAGACTTCTTATAACTCTCCTTTCTCAACCTGGGTCTTTAACACTTTAGTGGCCGGTCAAACTGTCATGATCTCTGCAGGCAGAGATCATAGCAAGCCTATAGAGGGACAAGCTCTCGGAAGATGGAACTATACTGACCATGAACTAAGCCTGCCGCGCAACTAGAAATAGCCAGGTAGCATTTCCTATTTATCGCTAGATGCCCAGCTCTGGCCTAAGACCTAAATAGCTAGCAGAGGGAAATATAAGACCTGGCTCACCTCTAGAGAAATATTCCAAAGAAGACAGTAGCCCCCCACATATAATGACGGTGAGTTCAGATGAAACAACAAACGCAGCAGGAAAATAGTCTTAGCAAATTTGAGGTCCGCTTACTAGATAGCAGAAGACAGATAGTATACTTTCATGGTCAGCAGAAAAACACTAACAAAACACCATCCAGAGATTACCTTAAACTCTGGCATTAACTCATAACGCCAGAGTAGCAATCCCTGATCAACGAGAGCTTTCCAGACACAGTAACAAAACTTCAGCTGTGAACTGGAACAAATAGGCAAAACAAAACATGGACAAAAGTCCAACTTATCTAGTAGTTGTCAGAAGCAGGAACAAGCACTGAGAGGCATCAGATAACATTGTTGACCGGCAAGAAACCACCAGAGAAATGAGCTTAAATAGCGACACCCACTACTGATGGAATCAGGTGAAACAGGAAAGAGGATGACAAGTCCAATTCCACAAGCGGCCACCGGGGGAGCCCAGAATCCAAATTCACAACAGGGATCCTGCGTTGCTCAATGTGGATGCGTTTTTTCTGGCCTTGGGGTTGCTTTATGAGGAACCTCATTTAGAGCTTCAGGCGGAAAAAGCTTTGATGTCCCTATCTCAGGGGCAAGATGAAGCTGAAATATACTGCCAAAAATTCCGTAAATGGTCTGTGCTTACTCAGTGGAATGAGTGCGCCCTGGCGGCGATTTTCAGAGAAGGTCTCTCTGATGCCATTAAGGATGTTATGGTGGGGTTCCCTGTGCCTGCGGGTCTGAATGAGTCCATGACAATGGCTATTCAGATCGATAGGCGTCTGCGGGAGCGCAAACCTGTGCACCATTTGGCGGTGTCTACTGAGAAGACGCCAGAAAATATGCAATGTGATAGAATTCTGTCCAGAAGCGAGCGGCAGAATTTTAGACGAAAAAATGGGTTGTGCTTCTATTGTGGTGATTCAACTCATGTTATATCAGCATGCTCTAAGCGTACTAAGAAGCTTGACAAGTCTGTTTCAATTAGCACTTTACAGTCTAAGTTTATTCTATCTGTGACCCTGATTTGTTCTTTATCATCTATTACCGCGGACGCCTATGTCGACTCTGGCGCCGCTTTGAGTCTTATGGATTGGTCCTTTGCCAAACGCTGTGGGTATGATTTGGAGCCTTTGGAAGCTCCTATACCTCTGAAGGGGATTGACTCCACCCCATTGGCTAGTAATAAACCACAATACTGGACACAAGTAACTATGTGTATTAATCCGGATCACCAGGAGATTATTCGCTTTCTGGTGCTGTATAATCTACATGATGTTTTGGTGCTAGGATTGCCATGGCTGCAATCTCATAACCCAGTCCTCGACTGGAACGCTATGTCTGTGTTAAGCTGGGGATGTAAGGGGATGCATGGGGACGTACCTTTGGTTTCCATTTCATCATCTATTCCCTCTGAGATTCCTGAATTCTTGTCTGACTATCGTGACGTTTTTGAAGAACCCAAGCTTGGTTCACTACCTCCGCACCGGGAGTGCGATTGTGCCATAGATTTGATCCCGGGTAGTAAATACCCTAAGGGTCGTTTATTTAATCTGTCTGTGCCTGAACACGCTGCTATGCGAGAATATATAAAGGAGTCCTTGGAAAAGGGACATATTCGTCCTTCATCATCTCCCTTAGGAGCCGGTTTTTTCTTTGTGTCTAAGAAAGATGGCTCTTTGAGGCCGTGTATTGATTATCGGCTTTTGAATAAAATCACGGTTAAATATCAATATCCGTTACCACTGCTGACTGATTTGTTTGCTCGTATAAAGGGGGCCAAGTGGTTCTCTAAGATTGATCTCCGTGGGGCGTATAATTTGGTGCGAATCAAGCAGGGGGATGAGTGGAAAACCGCATTTAATACGCCCGAGGGCCACTTTGAGTATTTGGTGATGCCTTTTGGTCTTTCAAATGCCCCTTCAGTCTTCCAGTCCTTTATGCATGACATTTTCCGCGATTATTTGGATAAATTTATGATTGTGTATCTGGATGATATTCTGATTTTTTCGGATGACTGGGACTCTCATGTCCAGCAGGTCAGGAGGGTTTTTCAGGTTTTGCGGTCTAATTCCTTGTGTGTGAAGGGTTCTAAGTGCGTTTTTGGGGTTCAAAAGATTTCCTTCTTGGGATACATTTTTTCCCCCTCTTCCATCGAGATGGATCCTGTCAAGGTTCAGGCTATTTGTGATTGGACGCAACCCTCTTCTCTTAAGAGTCTTCAGAAATTTTTGGGCTTTGCTAACTTTTATCGTCGATTTATTGCTGGTTTTTCTGATGTTGTTAAACCATTGAGTGATTTGACTAAGAAGGGTGCTGATGTTGCTGATTGGTCCCCTGATGCTGTGGAGGCCTTTCGGGAGCTTAAGCGCCGCTTTTCTTCCGCCCCTGTGTTGCGTCAGCCTGATGTTGCTCTTCCTTTTCAGGTTGAGGTCGACGCTTCTGAAATCGGAGCTGGGGCGGTGTTGTCGCAGAGAAGTTCCGACTGCCCCGTGATGAGACCTTGTGCTTTTTTTTCCCGTAAATTTTCGCCCGCCGAGCGGAATTATGATATTGGGAATCGGGAGCTTTTGGCCATGAAGTGGGCTTTTGAGGAGTGGCGTCACTGGCTTGAGGGGGCCAGACATCAGGTGGTGGTATTGACTGACCACAAAAATTTAATTTACCTTGAGTCTGCCAGGCGCCTGAATCCTAGACAGGCGCGCTGGTCGTTGTTTTTTTCTCGGTTTAATTTTGTGGTGTCATACCTACCGGGTTCTAAGAATGTTAAGGCGGATGCCCTTTCTAGGAGTTTTGAGCCTGACTCCCCTGGTAATTCTGAGCCCACAGGTATCCTTAAGGATGGAGTGATATTGTCTGCCGTTTCTCCAGACCTGCGGCGGGCCTTGCAGGAGTTTCAGGCGGATAGACCGGATCGTTGCCCACCTGGTAGACTGTTTGTTCCTGATGATTGGACCAGTAGAGTCATCTCTGAGGTTCATTCTTCTGCGTTGGCAGGTCATCCTGGAATCTTTGGTACCAGGGATTTGGTGGCAAGGTCCTTCTGGTGGCCTTCCCTGTCACGAGATGTGCGAGGCTTTGTGCAGTCTTGTGACGTTTGTGCTCGGGCCAAGCCTTGTTGTTCTCGGGCTAGTGGATTGTTGTTGCCCTTGCCTATTCCGAAGAGGCCTTGGATGCACATCTCGATGGATTTTATTTCGGATCTGCCTGTTTCTCAGAAGATGTCTGTCATCTGGGTGGTGTGTGACCGTTTCTCTAAGATGGTCCATTTGGTTCCCTTGCCTAAGTTGCCTTCTTCTTCCGAGTTGGTTCCTCTGTTTTTTCAAAATGTTGTTCGTTTGCATGGTATTCCGGAGAATATCGTTTCTGACAGAGGGACCCAATTTGTGTCTAGATTTTGGCGGGCATTCTGTGCTAGGATGGGCATAGATTTGTCTTTTTCGTCTGCTTTCCATCCTCAGACTAATGGCCAGACCGAGCGGACTAATCAGACCTTGGAGACATATTTGAGGTGTTTTGTGTCTGCGGATCAGGATGATTGGGTTGCTTTTTTGCCATTGGCGGAGTTCGCCCTCAATAATCGGGCCAGCTCTGCCACCTTGGTGTCCCCGTTTTTCTGTAATTCGGGGTTTCATCCTCGATTTTCCTCCGGTCAGGTGGAATCTTCGGATTGTCCTGGAGTGGATGCTGTGGTGGAGAGGTTGCATCAGATTTGGGGGCAGGTAGTGGACAATTTGAAGTTGTCCCAGGAGAAGACTCAGCTTTTTGCCAACCGCCGTCGTCGTGTTGGTCCTCGGCTTTGTGTTGGGGACTTGGTGTGGTTGTCTTCTCGTTTTGTCCCTATGAGGGTTTCTTCTCCTAAGTTTAAGCCTCGGTTCATCGGCCCGTACAAGATATTGGAGATTCTTAACCCTGTGTCCTTCCGTTTGGACCTCCCTGCATCTTTTTCTATTCATAATGTTTTTCATCGGTCATTATTGCGCAGGTATGAGGTACCGGTTGTGCCTTCCGTTGAGCCTCCTGCTCCGGTGTTGGTTGAGGGTGAGTTGGAGTACGTTGTGGAAAAGATCTTAGACTCCCGTGTTTCCAGATGGAAACTCCAGTATCTGGTCAAATGGAAGGGATACGGTCAGGAGGATAATTCTTGGGTGACTGCCTCTGATGTTCATGCCTCCGATCTTGTCCGTGCCTTTCATAGGGCTCATCCTGATCGCCCTGGTGGTTCTGGTGAGGGTTCGGTGCCCCCTCCTTGAGGGGGGGGTACTGTTGTGAAATTGGATTCTGGGCTCCCCCGGTGGCCACTGGTGGAATTGAACTTGTGTGCATCATCCTCTCTGTTCACCTGTTCCCATCAGGATGTGGGAGTCTCTATATAACCTTGCTCCTCTGTCAGTTTCATGCCGGTCAACAATGTAATCAGAAGCCTTTCTTTGCATGTTCCTGCTACTAGACAACTCCCAGCTAAGTTGGACTTTCGTCCTTGTTTGTTTTTGCATTTTGTTCCAGTTCACAGCTGCTGTTTCGTTACTGTGTCTGGAAAGCTCTTGTGATCTGAAATTGCCACTCTGGTGTTATGAGTTAATACTAGAGTCTTAAAGTAATTTCTGGATGGTGTTTTGATAGGGTTTTCAGCTGACCATGAAAGTGCCCTTTCTGTCTTCCTGCTATCTAGTAAGCGGACCTCGATTTTGCTAAACCTATTTTCATACTACGTTTGTCATTTCATCTAAAATCACCGCCAATATATGTGGGGGCCTCTGTCTGCCTTTTGGGGAAATTTCTCTAGAGGTGAGCCAGGACTGTATTTTCCTTTGCTAGGATTAGTTAGTCCTCCGGCTGGCGCTGGGCGTCTAGGGATAAAACATAGGCACGCTACCCGGCCACTGTTAATTGTGCGGCAGGTTTAGTTCATGGTCAGTTTAGATTCCATCTTCCAAGAGCTAGTTCTTATATATGCTGGGCTATGTTCTCTCGCCATTGAGAATCATGACAGGAGGGGTGGTCTCAAACCAGTACAAGCTTTGTCTGATCTGAGTTGCCAAAAAATATGATGTAATGTTTGGCAATCCAAATCTGCCATTGCTCTTCTTTTTGTATAAAATTTCTGTAGCCACCCTCGCTCTCTTTCCGTCCAAAATATAAGACTTGATAACGGTCTGAATTTTGGTAAGAAAATGAGAAGGAATAATTAAAGGTAAAGCTCTAAATATATACAAAATTTTCGGCAGAGTGAAGGTTTTAATCACCAATACCCTTCCCAGCCAAGAAGTATCTCGATTCCTAAACCCCATTAGGTCTTTTGAAACGGTTTCAATAATCTGATTTAGATTTGCTAAGACAGTTGATTGGAGATCGTTTGTTATGATTATTCCTAGATACGTGACTTCTTTTCCTTCCCAGATGAAATTCGTGCAGGTTTTCAAATTGTTTACGGTTTGGCTTCTTAAATTAAAACATATTCCCCTTGATTTCTGATAATTAATTTTGAAATACAATATTTTTGAAAATGATTCTAAAACTTGTAGCAAAGCTTCAACTAAATTTCAGGGGTCAGACAATGTTAAGAACAAGTCGTCCACAAATAGGCTAATTTTAAAATGAGGAGACGGAATCCTAAAGCCAGAGATAGAGGGGTTGTTTCTCATTTTTTGCTGCCAGGGGCCATATTGCTAAAGTGAAGAGTAAAGGTGATAGCAGGCACCCTTGTTTAGTCCCATTAGCGATGAGGAATGCGTTCGACAGATGATTGTTAACATAAATCTTGGCACTGGTATTGGAGTATAAGGTGAATATAGATTATATAATTTTATCATTAAATCCAAATTTATTTAGTGTAATTGTTAAGCAGTCTGTCAAATGCCTTTTCGGCATCCAAAGTTAGGAAGACTGATGGCGTATTGGAAGATTTAATCAGGTTCATAATATTATTCAGTCTCCTAGTTCCGTCAGAGGCTTGGCGACCCTCTACAAAACCGATTTGATCATTATTGATGAGATTTGGGAGTATGTTCTTTAGTCTATAGAACTTCTTGACTGGTAGGTGCTGCGGCCACATATTTTGCTTCTGTCGACGACAGTGTTAATATAGATTGTTTCTTACTAGTCCAACTAATTGGTCCGACTGAGAGCAAGAAAAAATAGCCACTGGTAGATTTCCTGTCAATTTGATCTCCAGCCCAGTGTGCATCAACGTATCTGGCTAAAATGCATTTTTCACTTGCAGGTAGTTTCAGTTTAATACTGCTAGTCCCTTTCAAATAATGTATTACTCTCTTCACTGCATTCCAATCCATTTTGTTTGGCTTTGACACCTTCCTGCTCAAAATTCCCACTGCTGCTGCAATGTCTGACCTTGTAACAGTCACAAGATATAATAATTTTCCAATTGCCTTTCTGTATTGTTCATTATTCGGTAACAGATTCTGTTCACTATTTATTTCCTTCAGATAGTTGGTTTCCATTGGAGACTTTACTGGATTTGCATCTTTCAATCCAAATGTTTTGATTATGTCTTGAATCATGTGATTTTGATTAAAAAGGAAACTCCCGTCTTCTTCTCTTTCTATCTGTATTCCTAGGTACTGTTTAGAATTTCCCAGATCTTTGATCTCGAAGTGTTGATCCAAAGTTTTCGCTATCTCCATTTCATCCCTTTCTTTTTCTAAACAAACTAAAATATTGTCCACATATATCAGCACATAGATTCATATGTCTGTCAGTCTGTTTGTATATAGACAAGGATCCACTTTGCTTCTTTGAAAATGTTAATTTATGAGTACTTCTGTGATTTTATCATTCCATGCTTTAGCAGCTTGTTTTAAACCATATATACTTTTCCTTAGCTTACAAACCATGTTTGGTTTCCTTTTATCCTTGAATCCTGGGGGTTGTTCCATATAAATGTCTTCTATTATGTCTCCATTTAGAAATGCTGCCTTTACATCCAGATGTTTCAAATGCATTTGTTTCGTTGCTGCAACTGCAAACAAAGTTCTGATTGTGGTGTGTTTGACAACTGGAGCAAAATGTCTCATCATGGTCTTCTCCTTATTTCGGAGAATAGCCTTTAGCTACGAGTCTTGCTTGGTATCGATCAGCTGTACTGTCTGCTAGGTATTTTACTTTAAAAACTAATTTACATCATATAGCCTTTTTTTCTTTGGGTAGTTCTGTCAGTGTCCATGTCTTTGAATCATGCATGGATTTTATTTCTGTTTCTGCATCCTTTATCCATTTGTTGGCATCTTCTTCTGAAAGTTGAGATATGTCCTCCCAAGATGTAGGTTCATAAATTTTATTTGTACTTGCCTTGTATGAAAGACGTTGAGGTGGTCTTCCCTTGTTTTCTCTTATTGACCTTCTTGGTTCTGTGTCTGTATGGATCTGTATCTCTTGACTTTCAGTTTTTTGATTTCCATCGATTTCCACTTCTTTCTCATCAGATGTTCCTGCAGTTATATCACTCCCGTTTCTCTCATTTTTGTCTCCAGTAATGTCATTATGTCATCTTCAATGAATGTTACACTGTTACTCACTGTGATTCTGTCTGTCTTGGGATCTAGAATGCCGTATCCTTTGCAATTGTCGCTATATCTGACAAATTTTCCTTCAATGGCTCTGTTTTGAAGTTTGGAGTGTTTTTCTTCTGGAATAAACACAAAAACTTTGCAACCAAAAACTCTTAAATGATTCACACTTGGTTTCTTACCTTGCCACAGTTCATATGTTTTTTTTCAGTTTTCTTGAAAAAGTTTGTTTTGCAGACAAGTAGCTGTCATTGCTGCTTCACCCCAGTATTTCTCTGGTAGTTTGAAGTCTGTTAGCATACATCTTATCATTTAAGTCAGAGTTCTATTTTTCCTTTCTGCTACCCTGTTCTGTTCAGGTGTGTATGGAACAGTCTTTTTATGCACTATTCTGTTATAAGTAGTTTTCTATCTAGTGTCCTGTAAAGTCACCTCCATTATCACTTCCGATGATGATTCGCTTCCTCTGAAACTTGCTATTTGACGTTGTCACATAGTGTTAGGTGTCGAGTTCCCGCCACTGCACAGGGGGAATCTCAAACCACCTACGCTGCATTCTCCCATTCTTCTTCAGCCGCAGTGGAGCCTGCTCTGCGAAGACGTCGGCCCCAGCATCTGGCTCAGGCAGATTCTGTGCACTTGGTTGCTGCTGATCTTCCAGGCTCAGCCATTGTATCCAGCACTGTTCGGCGGAGAGCAGATGCCCCTGGGACTAAGTCCTGCTTTTCCGCTACTGAGCATGCCCAGGGGACGACCTCTCATTGGAGGTTGGGGGTCACATGCTCAGGTCCTGAAGTGGTTCCTATTGGACCACTAGGAAGGTCCTGGAGAGCTCTCTCTATAAAAGGTTCGCATGGCCGTATCAACCTATGCTTATGAGCTTAGCTACCTTGTGGTCTGTGTCTGCATGTGTTCAGGGTCAGTTGTATAGCCACTAGAATTCCGGTACCTCCGGAGAGGAGTTTGTGTATGTGAATTTAGGGCTGGCGTATAGCCACTAGAATTCCGGCACCTCTGGAGAGGAGTTGTTTGTGTGCTATGCTGACTGTATGACCACTGTATGCTATCTGTTCTGTTAGTTAGCAGTGATCCTCTGTGGGGTTAACAGGGCACAGCTTTATCCTAATCCCGGTGACTCTGTGAAGCAACAGAGCTCGCTCCTATATAGATCGGGTGACTGAGAACCCGTGTCTATTCAGGCCATATAGTGCCGCCATATACAGTACAAGCAGCAGGTTCCACTCTTGCACGATGGACCCCGGGGTGCGAATGCACCTATATTATCTCAATATTTACTCAGTGCGTTCCGCCAGCCCTAACACATAGTCTTCTAATTTTTCAAAAACTTCACTTTTGTTCATCATGTACATCATGTATGTGTATCTTGAGTCATCATCTATGAAGGTCACCATATTTCTAATACCTCCTGATGTGGTCTCTTTCATGGGTTCACATACATCAGTGTGTACCAAGTCAAGTGGTCTTGTGCTTTTTGTCTCACTCTCTTTAGGTATAGATACTCTTGTAGCTTTAGATTTTATACAACATTCACATTTTACAGTAATTGAGCAATCAGATATCAATAGGTCTTTTGAAGTAGCGTAGCTACTGGGGGGGCAGAGGGTGTGGTGGCCCCGGGCCCACTGCTCTGAGGGGGCACACCCGGAGCTACGCTAATGTAACTGTATACAGTTGCATTTTGCGGCAGAGCAGGGAGAATCGATCTCCCTGCTCTGCCGCTATGGGGCTCCTGAGCAGGCGGGGGGCCCGGTGCCAGCAGTGGGCCCCCGCCATCATCGGAAGATCAGCTGTACCGGCATTTAACCGATACAGCTGATCACATTGATAGGAGAAGGAGCATTGCTCTCCTTCTCCCATCATCCCCCTGTCAGTGTCTGCGTCTGACGTCGCCGACACTGACAGTGGGCACAATGACGTCACTGCCCGGCTCCCGCTATCAGGAGATCAGCGGGAGCAGCGCAGGAACCAGGAAGAAGAGAGGTGAGTATTTATTTTTTAATTTTTTTAATGGGTGCTGCTGCCTTATTACAGGGTCTGACTATAGGGGCTGCCTTATTACAGGGTCTGATTATGGGGGCTGCCTTATTACAGGGTCTACCACCGTGACAATGACTTTTTATCAGTTACTTTAAATGTACCATTCCAGTGATCAGCATGTGGTTTAAAAATTGTGCTTTTCATTTTCTGTTTATTCTCCTTTTGGTGCAATTTCTGTTGTTATGCTTTCCATATGGGGGTGCTGCCTTATTACAGTATCTGACTATGGGGGCTGCTTTATTACAGGGTCTGCCTATAGGGGTGCTGTCTTCTTACAGGGTCTGACTATGGGTGCTGCCTTATTACAGTGTCTGCATATGGGGGGGCTGCCTTATTACAGGGTCTGCCTATAGGGGTGCTGCCTTATTACAGGGTCTGCCTATGGGAGGCTGCCTTATTACAAGGTCTGACTATGGGGGGCTGCCTTATTACAGGGTCTGCCTAGGGGGGGCTGCCTTATTATAGGGTCTGACTATGTGGGGTGCCTTATTGCAGGGTCTACCACCGTGACAATGACTTTTTATCAGTTACTTTAAATGTACCTTTCCAGTGATCAGCATGTGGTTTAAAATTGTGCTTTTCACTTTCTGTTTATTCTCCTTTTGGTGCAATTTCTGTTATGCTTTCCATATAATAGAGTCTTTCTTAAAATGTCCCTTTATATTACATCTGAAACATTCTCTTTTCTTTGTATTATGGGGCTTCTTGTCTGTCGCTTTAAGGGCATTTTCACTATCCCTTTCAGTGGAATCATTTGTTTGCTCTTTCCTTCTAAGACATTCATTTATAAGTATGGCCTTTACAAACTCTAGTGCAATATCTGCTTCAGGTCTTGTCTCTAGTGCAATTATCAGAGCAGTGTATGAATCTGGTAACCTGCACAATAATATTGCTGCTATTTCCTTAATGTCTTCACTGACTGATCTCAGCTGTGTTACCACCTCCATCATGGAGTTATATGCTCCTGCATGTCATTTAATCTCATCTTGTAAAGTTTTCTTAGCAGGAATAGATTGTGATTTCAGCTGGATCTTTCATGCAACTTTCTCAATGCTTCCCACATTCCCTTAGCTGTATTTTCATTCCTTATGTGGATTAACTGATCATCATCCACTAATGAGCTGATAGTAGCTCTTGCTTGTCTGTTTTTCTTATCCTATGTCTGATTATTAACATTGGGTCTGTCTGTAGTGATTATTTACCTCCCATAAATCATCTTTAGACAATAACATCTCCATTTTGAACTTCCATAACTGTTAGTTCTCATTGTTCAGCTTAGCTACTGTGAGTCTCAGCTCTGAACTGCTGTTCATCTTTAACTTACTTGTCTGACTTGTTTGAAGAGAATTGATCTGAAGTATTCTTTTGCATTCATCAAGTCCTTTTTGTCTTCTATGCTGGGCCCATAACCTGTTGCATAGTTTGGTCGCAGAAGAAACTTGTGAGAGTACATTATATGTTATATGTTGGATTAATTCTTCCTTGCCTCTTCCATCTACACCGCTATTTTTACCTTCACCTATTCCACCTTCCCCTCCACTTGGACCTCTTCCTCCTGGTTCAAGATTATTACTTTGTATTTCTGCTCTGCTTAATGTAGGGACAGGATGCAGTTATAGTGGGGGACAGTATCAGGTTTTGTTTGCGCGCAGATTTCCAAAAAGGCTCTATGTGTACTCTGCACCCATGTCTGTGATAGCACTGTGCGCATCCAAAAGCTTTTGTAATCTGCAATTGTGTCTGTGGGAATCCAGTGCGTCAAAACACATTTTTCCACTCTTATACACCTGTGTTAGTGTTAATACTGTGCATGAAAACAATTTTTTCTAATCTGCAATCATGTTTGTAGGAGTCATGTGTGTCAAAACTTATTTTTCTACTCTTATGCACCCATGTCTGTGATAGCACTGTGCGTAGAAACACATTTTTCGAATCTGCAACCGTGTGTGGGAGTACTTTGCCTAAAAAACACTTAAAAAATGGAGATGTAGATGACTTTCATGTCGGACGCTATTCACACTAGGGCGTCCGACAGACAGCGGTAATTCCACATTCGTCCACTATACGTTCTGTGGCGCCGGCTAGACTTTATCCAGGTTGTCCGGGGTTAATCTAGCTGGTAATCGGGTTATAGGCTGGGTCACGCCCGTGGCCTTTAAATAGTCATTCTGGACTTTGGGCGTCGCCGATTATAGCTTGTGTCTTGTACCTGGTGATCTCGGTCTGGAGTGGTGGTCTAGGAGAAGAAATATCGTATCTGGTGGTGTATCATCCTTTGTCATATTTCTCCTTCCTATATTTGTATTTGTTTTGCCCTGTGCACATTTTAGTGTTTTTCTGTGTGTCTGCGGCGTGGGGTGTTTTTAATTTTCCCTGTCTGAGCTTTCTGTAGGGGTTGGTGTGTGGTCTAATCACTGGGTGGCGGGTGGAGGTTTCAGCATAGGACTGAAACAGGAGTCAGGGTCAGGCCTGGCAGCCCAGACAAGCACACCATCAGTGTAAATTCTGGGAGAGGGACAGACAGGGTTTTCCCTAGTCTGAGGGATATCACAGGGGCCTGGGTAATCAGCTGTAGTCTACCCAGTACCCGCATGACAATGACATGGCAGTCAAGATCTTGCTTTTTGTCATCTTGTCGTGTTTCTTCTTGTCTCAGATGGGTATCATCTGCTGGAAATGAGTGTTCACTCTGTTCACATAGTTGTGGTATAGGGCCTCATCTTCAAAACATTTTTTAATCCAATCCACAAACTTTTCAATTCATCCAAAAATTTGAAGAATGGGTAATTTGCATGAATGCTGCCTTCCTTGGATGTAGTACCCATTTATCAGGCTACCTCTCCATATTCAAACCCTGATTCATTGTACTCCAAAGACACCAGCATATAACAGAACCCATACGGAAGGGGGGGTGGAAGGGAGAGTGGCTCGCTGTGTTGGTGAGGTGAATGGCCTCCCATGGACACCACAGCCACTCTGCCTCATCAACCAATGCACCCAAAGCAATATACAGGGTCGCTCGGGAGAGGGGCAAGGGCATGTAGTTATATGTATCGCCTCTGTTAGGCTATCCATGCACTCCTTCATTGGTTCACAATTTTATATTGATCTGCAGCCAGAAACTCACAAATGTAATATGACCATTCGCAGTTTCACTGTACCGTCTGTGTGTACGCAGCAGTCGTGATGAAGGTGAATGGCCTCCAGAGGACACCAAGGCCACCCTGCCTCATGACCCACCACACACAAGGTGACACACAGGGTCAATTGGGAGAGGGACAAGGGCATGGAGGCCTATGTGTTGTTGCAGGAGTCCTTTTTTGGGATTCCACGTTATTTTAAATAATTTCCCTATTAATATTTGTTTGCAGGACACTTGTCCTGCTCTTACCTCAATTTTGCTTCCTTTTGCAGCCCCCTAGCTCTTACTATGACCATTATAAAGCCATTTTTAATGCACCGAAATATGGGTTACCATTGACTTCTGTTGGTTCGGGGTTAAGTTCAGTGTCACATTCAAATGCCGAATTGAACTTAGAACTCTAGTTCAGCCGAATTGCAGAACCTAACCCGAACATCCACAGGTTCGCTCATCTCTACTCATAAGTTACATTTTCGTTTTATGCGCATTACACTGTTGATGATTTGTTTCATAAACCATAATGCAGACTATCTCAATAAAAAATGCAATTGCTATCACAAGATTCCGATTAAAGTAGTTTACTACAATAAAGCATTTTCACTCTGTACAGTTGTTTTTTTTTTTTCTTCTGTTCAGAAGAAACTTTCTTTTGTTTCATGTTTTTACAGGTAGTCGAGCACCTAACACATTTACAGCATGTGAAAAAGCCACATGAAATTGTTTTGATGTTCTTCATCCTATTTTCATGTGTATACCTCACACAACTGCAGTGAGATAAGGATCTTACATGAGGCTTGTGCAGAAAGCTGAGCATAACAAACCACACGCTAACTTTTGGGCATACCAAGATTTGTTGTTACGGTTACTCACATCTTCCAGTAGCTTCAAAGTTCATACAGGAAGCAAGAGTTTTTTTTCTTAATTTTCTACTTATTCCCCCTTTAATGTCAACAACTTTTCTAGGTTCGATCTGTACAGTTCTAAAGAACAGCTGCCAGATATTGGAAGCCTCTGCGTTACAGAGAATAATTGTAACTTTGTCTCTTTTGACAGTTGTGGTATTTAAAAAAAAGTCAAGCGAGTGGGTCGATCTGCTGCAGAGATGAATACAAAGCTCTATTCCACCACTATATAGCAGGGACTTTCTTAAATCATACAGGATATAGGCAAGCTTCTCTTTAAATAGCACTTTATATCTAAAGGTTACCATTTCCTTCTCTTTAAAGCATAAACACTTTGTTTTAAATTAACAAACACAAATATGATATGTGATGTTAAACATTACACTTCTGAATGCTTACGCAATTTGTGGTCTTCATGCAAGGAAGACCTTAAGCTTTGTTCTTTTAAATCAAACATTTGGAGTATCCTAAACCAATTGGTGTCTCCTAAAAAGGAGCATTGACTACCGCCAGGTATGATCAGGACAAATTTGAGATGGACGACGGCAAACTGGAAGTTGTAAAGGACTTCAACCTACTCAGATCGATGCTCACTCAAGATGTAGCGATGACAATGGAAGTCACTAGGGGAATAGCTGTGGGCAAATCAACAATGAAGTGACTGGACAAGGTCTTCAAAATGAGGAACATTTCACTCGTGACGAAGACACGACTCGCATATGGTCTGTTTTTTTCTGTGGTAACATATGAATGTGAATCCTTGACGATAAAAAAACAAGGCGCCTTCGAAATGTAACGCAAGAGAAAGATGTTATTAATTCCATGTATGGCAAGAAGAAAAACAAATCAATTTTGGAACAAATCTAGCCAGCATTTCACTCGAGGCAAGGATCACCAAGCTATAACTTGCCTCCTTTGGCCACATCGTACAAAGAAAGCAATCATTGGAGAAGCATAATCCAAATGAAATGAAAAGAGGTGGCTCTCACCGGAATAAAGTCCAAACTTTATTGGTCAAAAAAATGTTTAAAACATCTCAGGCAGGTGGGGGGCTAGAGAGTGCAAAGACTCATTGGAAAATTACATCATGGTCGGAAGAATAGAAGGAACAAGTTGAAGAGAAAGACCAGCAACCCAATGGCTTGACATTATCAAGATAACGGCAGAGAAGACCCTGGTGGACCTATGTAGGCTTTCACAAGATCAATCTTCCTACAGAGTGTTCATCCATCAAGTCACCATGGCTTGAGATCAAGTCCGTTAAAAGAGAAAAAAAGGAGCAAAACAACCATTTTTGTTTTCCTAGAAATTTATTTCTAAATAAAACATGAGAAATAACGCACCTTGAGTATCCAGTGTGGTTGCATTTTCTATACTGTATGACAAATATCTGCTCCTTTACTGTTCAAAAGTCAATTAGAGTGATACTTTGCTTATGCAAATACTTAGAAAGTAATCCTTTGTTAATAAACACAAATATATATGTCTGGGATATAAACATTATCTTCTCCCTTTTTCGCAAAAACAAAAAAAATGTATTGTGTGTCCCATTAAGGGAAATATGTATGCACGTGAAGTGGGGTGGTGTGATTGGTGAATTTAGGTGCCAAACAAAAATATTAATTTCTCACAAGGCACAAGATATTGGAGGTTCCTGTCATTTTAAGTGGTAGACATTCAAGCATAATTGTTACAGTGAAGTAATATGCCTGTTGGCTACTCTCACATTTGATGGGCAAATTCTCTTGAACAGCATAATACAGTGACAAGCAAAAGGGTAACAATGTTTTGAATCTCACATATCTCACCATCCACTATTGCTTTAAAAGTGAGACTACGATCATTTATTAGACAATCACCTTGGTTATGTCACACATAAATTTGACTTTTGCATATGATTAGTTATCCAGATTCTTTTCATGTCACTGCATTGTTACTGTTTTCTCCTAGTGATGGAAAAATCTTTTTATTCCTGAATACTACAAAAGATAACCGGTTCTCACATTCCCTAATTGCTCAGTGTGCCAATAGATTGATTCTCAAGCAAAAGGTCATTGGTTCCAATCGAGTGGCAGCAATGAAGATGATTTCCCAAGAAAAGAGAAATAGTGGCTCTGATGTTTGCAAATGGTTCTGGATAAAACAAGGGGAAAAGGGGCTAACAGATCAAGATATTAAAGGAACTGTCATGTTCAGTGGAGGAACCCTCATGATATGGGGTTGTTTCGCAGCCAGAGGAATTGGATACATGACCAGTATCGATGGTGCTCTCAATGCTGAGCTATATGTGAGTAGTCTGCGAGTTACTAAATAAACTAGAGTACTATGGGTATGAAAAGGACGATAGGACAACAATACATCGAGATTGGTAAAGAAATAGTTCAATGACAATGAAGTAGGGGTGCAGGATTGGCCCCCACAATCCCCAGACCTCAACCCAATCAAACACTTGTGGGTAGAATTGAAGAAAAATCTGTATCCATACCCAAGTGAGTCGACCAGTATGCACCAACTTTGGGAAACTATTGAATTGACTTGGGATCAGATTTCTGTAGAGACATGTATGAATCTGATCGACAGCATGCCCAGAAGGATTACGCAGTGTTGAAAATACTAACAAAATAATAATTTAATTTTATATTTTTAGGAGCAAAATAGTAACAATGCAGTGACATGATAAGAATCTGCATAACTAATCATATGCTAAATGGCTGCAAGTCAAATTTATGTATGAGGTAGCCAAGATGATTGTCTATGAAATGATGGTAGTCTCTTGTTCCAAGCAGTGGTGGAGATGGTGAGATATGGAGCCTGAAAGTCAGAAATTGAAAACATTTTACCCTTTTGCTCATCACTGTAATAGAACAGCTGCAGAGAAAATAGACAGTCCTTTGTTAATGTTTTGTGGTCAGGTTAGTTTCAAAATGTCTGCCAGCTTCAGCCCCAAACTATGCGCTACTGTGGTTCTAAGGCAAGATGACTGTTCCTACCACTAAAAAAACTAGCTGTTATTTTGTGGTGTTGTACCAGCTCCATGTAAAATGGTACTGCTTACAATATAGTAAGTGGCGCTGTGAGCGAGGACTGAATCCGCTCTGTGCGCAACTCTATGACTGAAAGCTGGAGGAGGAAATAAGTCAATTTTCTCCAGGTAGTTGCACTTTCAGTAAGGTGGACAGACAGTATTATAAAGCTATTTACCTGCAGATTAACCCTATAATTGCAGGATAATAGCATTATCCGAGGTGAAAGGTTCCCTTTTAAAGGGAGTCCATCACCTCCAAAACGCATTTTACATGGTCTATACAGTGTCGTAGGGGACTTAGCCCTTATAACACCCATTCTCACACTGTACTTGCTAGTGTCTGAGAAAATAACTTTTAATTCATATGCAAATGCATAGAGTTTGATGCACCTTTGGCGCAGCCAAGAGTTTAATGCACTGCTTAGCTTCCTCATTTACATATTCCTCCCTTCTGATTGATAATGCTTGCTTCCCGGAGCAAGCACTGTCTGAATGCTGAAAGTGCGTGTGTTGTTGTAGCCGCACATATTCTCCTCCCCACTTTCGACGCCGCTCGCTAAAATAATATACTCAAAAGTGCAGTGAGCAGCATTAGAAGAAAGGAGACGGAGGAAATTGCGCCCAACCACATGCCGACAGCATTCAAACAGTTTTTGCTCTAGGAAACAAGCACTGACAATCACAAGTGGAGGAAGGGCCCAAATATGCAACTGAGGAGGCATAACGGTGCACCAAACTCTTGGCCATGGCAAAGGTGAACTGAATCCTCCTCATTTGCATATAAATTCAAAGATATTTTCTCAGGTTCTGCACTAGTAACACTGTTAGTATGATTTTTGTATGAGCTTAGTCCCCTACAACACTGTATTGCCCATTTAAAGCCCATTTCGGAGGTGATAAACTTCCTTTAAGCTATCATCACAAAATTACCTATTTTTAAATCGGTATTTTGTGTTAGTCTACGTTCACATTTGCGGTCTGCGCCGCAGCGTCGGGCGCCGCAGCGTCGCCGCATGCATCATGCGCCCCTATATTTAACATGGGGGCGCATGGACATGCGTCGCACTTGCGTTTTGCGACGCATGCGTCACTGCGGCGCACGTGTCCGGGCGCAGAGGACGCAGCAAGTTGCATTTTTGCT
This sequence comes from Ranitomeya variabilis, assembly GCF_051348905.1. Taxonomy (NCBI): domain Eukaryota; kingdom Metazoa; phylum Chordata; class Amphibia; order Anura; family Dendrobatidae; genus Ranitomeya; species Ranitomeya variabilis. The sequence goes on from NC_135236.1 coordinate 604,817,398, forward strand.
GCGTCCAAAATCAACCAAAAAAAGGACTCATGCGTCGCAAAACGCAGCGTTGTGCATGCGTTTTGCTGCGTTTATGTTTGCGTTGTACATTGCGTCGCCGATGCTGCGGCGCACAACGCAAATGTGAAGGTAGCCTTAGAAGTATTTTCAAAACATTTTGGCAATATTTTATTTCTTGGGCTTTTTATTCTTTTCTTGTCTTTTCAATTATTTGTCCTAAATTTCTATCTCTTTTACTTTACTACAGATTGTGATATAGTGAAAGACATATTGCAAGCAAAAAAAACATTTAAAACATAAACCTGATTGAAACAATAGGTTATTTTCTGATGATAGCTCCCATACAACTTGGATTTAAAGTACACAGTTCAACTTGACAATAACTTCACTACACCTTTTTGACTCTTTGAGTGCAGATTGCACCAATCCTTATGGTGCATTTACACTAGTAAATAATTGGTGAACATTTGTTTATCTGAATGCTCACTCCCAATTATTCGCTGTTGTGAACACACCGGCCATCGCTCATGAGCCTTGTTAGTCAAGTAATTCGATCATTGTTATAGACAAGGGATGTGCTGCTAATCACGTAATATTAATATATGACCATAAGAATCATATTAGCGATTGTTCTATCCCCTTTGTTGCCTGTGTAAATAAGCTACAACATAAGCGAAAAATCACTTGTGTGTGGTTCTTGTTCTTGTTCTTGTTATTGGTGCATTTAAAAACCGAAATCATCTAAATGAACTATTACTTACAGGATGAGTTAACTATAAACAATGAACCCAGATCAGTAACACCCTGATGCAGTCACTTACAGTTCACTGCATCTATCTATCTATCTATCTATCTATCTATCTATCTATCTATCTATCTATCTATCTATCTATCTATCTATCTATCTATCTATCTATCTATCTATCTATCCAGTGCTGTGCAAATTAATTGGGACAAAGCATTTTTTAAGTAAAATCGTAAGTTGGTTACCAGTCAGTGATTCAAACCAGTTTTAATATATAATAAAAAAATCTTCGTCAACTAGCCAGTGGAAAAAGGTAATTTTCAGAATTAGTATGTAACAGTGCATTATAACATTTTATTTTTTTGCTTTGTCCCAATTAATTTGCACATCACTGTATATATTTACCCTACTCAAAAAAAAGGGGAAGCTAAAATAATACCACATTCTAGATATCACTGTATGAAATATTCCTGTTGCAAATCTTTATTCATTACATAGTGGAATACATTCAGAACAATAAAACATAAAGAATGATCAATGTAAATAAAAATTAATATCCCTGAGAGGTCTGGATTTGGAATGATGCTCAAAATCAAAGTGGGAAATCAAATTACAGGCTGATCCAACTTCAGTGAAAATGCCGCAAGACAAGAAAATGATGCTCAAAAGTGTGTGGCCTAAACGTGCCTTTTTGACCTCCCTACAACTCCTTGGCATGCTCCTGATGAGGCAGCTGATGGTCTCCTAAGGGATCTCTTCCTAAGCCTGGATTAAAGTTTCAGTCAACTCCTGGACAGTCTGTGGTGCAACATGGCGTTGGTGGATGGAAAGAGACATGATGTCCCAGTGCTCGGTTGGATTAAGGTCTGGGTAACGGGCAGGCCAGTCCATAGCATCAACGCCATCATCATGCAGGAACTGGCGACACACTTCAGCCACATGAGGCCTAGCATTGTCATGCATCAGAACAAGCCCAGGGTCCAGTGCACCTGCAAGTGGTCTCACAATGGGTCTGAGAATCTCATCCTGGTACCTAATGGCAGTCAGGCTACCTCTGGCGAGCACATGGAGGGCTGTGCATCCCTCCAAAGAAATGCCACTCCACACCATTACTGACCCACTGCCAAACCGGTCATGCTGCAGGATGTTGCAGGCAGCTGAATGTTCTCCACGGCATCTCAAAACTCGGTTACATATATCACATGTGTTCAGTGTGAACCTGCTTTCATCAGTGAAGAAGCAATGGGCGCAAGTGTCAAATCTGCCAATCTTCGTGTTCTCCAGCAAATTTTAATCACACTGCATGGTGTTGGGATGTAAGCACAACACCAACTTGTAACATAGTTAGCAAGGCTGGAAGATGACATTTGTCCATCCAGTTCAGCCTATATTCCATCAGAATTAATCCCCAGATCTATGTCCTTCTAAAGAACCTAATAACTGTAAGATACAATATTGTTACGCTCCAAGACAAAATCCAGGCCTCTCTTGAACCCCTTGACTGAGTTCGCCATCACTAGCTCCTCAGGCAAGGAATTCCAGATTCTCACTGCCCTAACAGTAAAGAATCCTCTTCTATGATGGTGGTAAAACCTTCTCTCCTCCAGATGCAGAGAATGCCCCCTTGTGACCGTAACCTTCCTTGGTATAAACAGATCCTCAGAGAGATATTTGTATTGCCCCCTTATATACTTATATATGGGATTTGAACCCAGACCTCCAAGTAGACTGGAGCACTGCAATGTCCTGTCAGAGTAGCTAGGCAGCAGCCAGGTGAATAAAAAATTAGGGCAATCTTGGTTACCGCATGGGGCCCGAGGTTCTGGGGGCCTCATAGCCAGATTGCCCTCATTATATTGTTTTGTGCACCACCATCAACACATCTCTGGGCAGTTATCTTTCTTGGAGCTCCCGTTGCCTTTTTTGTTATCTTTTTCAAAAGGCGATGGTGGGATTACAGAATCGATGTGTTATCATCACGCCAGCATGTATGCGCCAGCCATAATAAATGAAACTGCAGGAGATTGTATGGAGATTGTATTGAGAGGAAAGTATTAAAAACTTTTTTTTTGCCATAAAACTAAAGAAATGGGGTTGGGAGAAACAAATGATCATAAATTGAGTTTGGGAGTTAGAGGAGAGTGATTTATAATAAATTAAGGGTGGGGTTGGGAAAGCAAATGATAATGATTTGAAGGGGTGAGTGTCGGCAGATTATAATGAATTGAGGGAGGGGAGAGGAATTTATAATGAGGTAGAGTTGGGGGACGGAGAGAGAAAATTATAATGAAATGAGGGTTGGGGATGGGAGAGAGGAATTTATAATGAATTGAGGGTGGGGGGTGTTTTGAATTGAGATCCAAAAATTGTTGATAAATAATCTAGGTTACAAGTGCATCTCCAGAGACCTTGATGTTCTTTTGTCCTTGGTGTGCAAAATAATCAAGATCTTTACAACCCATGGCATTGTAGCTAATCTCCCTGGACTTGGATGGCAGAGGAAAATTTATGAAAGGTTGCAACGCAGGATAGTCTGGATGGTGGATAAGCAGCTCCAATCAAGATCCAAAGAAAGTATTTCCAATTTGCCATTTTTTCTTTTTGCTGTCCCAATACACACAAAGGAAATATACATATACTGTATGATAAAATGTGCAATTGCAATAATTTTCTGGGAGAAATACTTCTTTTTCTGCTACAATTTCAGGGGTGCCAATATTTTCGGCCATGACTGTACATGTAATTTCTTTACTGAACGGGAACTTGGCAGGAAATATATACAAGGGATAGTGGGTACACAGTCTTATGAATGTTTTCTTTACAACTTAAAGCATTTTCCACACACAGATTCCTGCCTTCTTTCTTCTATTGTTCTCTACTTTCACCTTTCCACTTTTACTCTTTCTACTGGTCTTCTGTTTCCGCTGTTTCTCACTTCTTCACCACAACCCAGCTTTAACACTACAGTCCTGCATAGCAAGAGTCATTTACTTGTTTCGCATCCTCGATTCCCTTTAGGGTGCCAGTATGGCCGGTAATGCTGACATTGTTAAAGTCCCTCCCGAAACACTTTACTCTTCTCCCGTACTCAGTCCTATTTAGGCCCGATACCTTCAGGAGTTATAAACTCGGGGCCTTGTGGCTAGGCATCCTCTCTCAAGTCCTGTCTCCGGTTCATCACTCTGTCTCTTAGTCACTTCTGCTCCAGGACTTGCTATCCCTTTACTTCAGTCACCAAAAACCGGCACTACTCACGTTGGTCTTTAGGTTCACTTACTATGCACTCCAGGCCCTATCTGATATTCCAATAGGAAATTGTAACTTTCACTTAATCTTAGCCCTTTCTACTCTGGGCTAATCCCAATTAACAACTCTTACTATCTCTATTGTCAAACTACACACACTATCAGTATTGCTAATACCTCTAACACAAATCGCAAGTCACTCTATACATCACAGTTCACATTGCAACACATGACATTTTATTACAACAATAAACTTGCTTCTTCAAGAGGAAAACGTGGGCAACATGTCCATCTCTTTACAGTAGTGTAAACAGATGTCACTGTTGTAACAAGTAAGGCTGTGAAAGTTCTTTTCCTCTAAATATCCCACAATCACCTATAAGTGGTAGTGCTGAAAAGTGGAAGCATTTAGGAAAGTTACAAACCAGGGTTGCCAAATGCTTAGATGTATAGTACATAAAGGTCTTAAGGTCTTCAGACTCTACTGACTGCATAACTACAGTGATATAAACATCTTTCGCATTAGTATCAGCACAAAAACGAAAGCAGTAGAAACAAGTTTTGTGGTGTGACAAAACATGCTTCTTTATCTGGCAGTCTGTTGGACCAGTCTGGGTTTAATGTTTGCAAGAAGAACATTATCTCTCTTACTACACTGTACCAACTGAAAATGCAGTAAGGAAGGTTAGCACCCGAAACGCGTGTTGGGACGGACGCACAGACCCTGTGAGCCCCTGCTGTTGTCCAGGTATGTTCACTCTTTTGGCATCACCCATAACAATAGTTTTAACCATTACCGTATGGTCAGTGTATCTTATATACCCCTTTTGTAATCAGTATGGGTATTGATGCCTCGGTTCAAATGCATATTATTTATTCCTTTTGCATCCTGACATCACACAGCAGGGGTTCCTTTACACACGTCTACCTTTTAGTATATGGCAAAAAAAATTACTTGCCACTCAATATTTGAAAAAAATTGATTCCTTCTTTAATGTACATCCAGACCAAATAAATTAAATTAAACGTTTTTGGTCCATCATAGGACCTTCATCAGAATATCCTTATTGGAGAAAACTGGAAAAGAAATGCTTTGTTATAATATCCTGGTTGAAGAAAGTGAATCCACAGTTAACAGTTTTGTGCTGGATGTCATATGAAATTATGGGAATAAAGGAGACTGTAGGTGGTCTGGTGACAGTAATGCCAGCTGGACCTGGTGGGGCAATTCACATAGGTTCTAAACAGAATTTTATATTGTTGAGCAGTGAAAATAAAAAAAATGTTTTTTTTTCCCACAAAAATGTTGCTTTAGCCCCCAAATTTTTATTTTCACAAAGGAAAACAGGGGCAAAAAATTGTACAATTTGTTTTGTAATTTCTTCTGTGTATGCCAATTTTTACAGACATTTCATTAAGTTTTTTTTAGGTATAATTGCACCAATCACAAAATTAAAAAAGAAAGGTTTATAGTTTGCTTGGTCGCCTGAAGCACAAGATGCTTTTTCGTGCCCGAAGACGAAGTTCAACACAGCTCCTTGTACTGATTCATCCTAATCCTGAACATGCCTTTATTGTAGAAGTGGATGCTTCAGGCGGCACAATTGGTTACATTCTATCACAAAGTACAGGAAAAAGATTGGCTACAACCTTGTGCCTATTTCTCCTGAAGTTTCAGCATGTCAGAAAATAATTACAATGTGGAGAACAAAGAGCTCATTATTATCATTGCTGCTTTCAAGAAATGGAGACATAATCTGGGAAGAGCAGCTCAACAAATTGTTGTTCTAATTTGTCATCATAACCTTGAATTTATCAGGTCTGCCAAATGTTTGTCCCCCCGCCAAGCTCGATGGGGTCTTTTTTTAACCAATTCAACTTTGTTATCTATTACAGACCTGGCTCCCGTAATGGTAAAGCTAATGCATTATCTAGGATGTTCTCCAAAGATTCTTCTACTGCAGCACCATCAACAACTATTCTGCCTGAGTCAAACGTCCTGGGGGTGATCCATAACAAAGATTTTCTGGATGAAATACGGATAGCATTCAAGACAGACTCAATTCTACTGCATCCACCAATTGATATATCTCTTAGTTTTCAAAATAAAGTATGGACTCATAATCAGTGCATACAGTATGTGTTCCAGAAACTGTGTTACTAAAGGTATTAAAACTGATCCATGACTCAAAGTTAGCAAGACACAAAGGAATTAAAACAGATAAGAATTTCTGTTTTGCTTCATTTGGTAGCTTAATTGCCAAAAAAATGTTGAGAAATACGTATCTTTCTGTAGCACCTGTGCCATGTATAAAGCTCCCATCACCAATGTGATTATTGCAGCCTCTGAAAATTCCATCTCTTCCTTGGGGCTCTATATCTATGGACTTTATTGTTGAACTACTCACCAAAGCAGCACATTTTGTCCTGTGCAAGGTTTGCCTTCTGCTAAAGAGACTGCTGATCTAGTAATTCACAATTTGTTTCGTCTTCATGATGTTCCTCATGAAGTTGTCTCTAATTGTGGAAGACAATTTACATTGAAATTCTGGAAGAATTTTTGTGCAGCATTGGACATTTATGTCAGCTTATCTTCTGCATTCCATCCCCAAACGAATGTTCAGACTGAACGCACAAACTAAACTTTAGAGCAATATCTCAGATGCTACATTTGTCATCTTCAGGATGACTAGGTTGATTTGCTTACTATGGCAGAGTTTTCTTACAACAATTTTCAAGATGCTTCAACCAAACAAACACCATTCTTTGCAAATTTGGGTTACCAGCCAAGTATTCTTCCTAATTTTCCCAGGAATAGCCTATTCCTGTAGTCGCTGATTGAATACAATCCCTGCAACAAAGTCTGGAAATGCTAAAAGACACTTTAAGAATTGCCCAGGAGAAATATAAGATAGCAGCGGATAAATCTCACAGACCTTCTCCAAGCTTCCAAGTGGGTGATGGAATATGGCTTTCCACCAATATTTTGAAACTCCATATTCCCTCACTAAAATTTGCCAAAAATGTATTGGTCCTTTCAAAATCATTGGACAAGCTTGTTCAATAGCTTTTCATCTTCACCTTCCCAGAACAATGAAGATACATCCTGTGTTCCATGTCTCCTTACTAAAGCCATTTGTTCCAAATCTTTTTCCAGGGTGTTGTCTAAATCCTCCTGATCCTATTGAAGTGGATAGACAAGACCAATAAACAACTGAAAGGTCCCTGGTCTCCTGAATATTCAGAAGCAAGTTGCAATACTTGATAAAGTGGCAAGAGTACGGCCCTGAAGATAACTCCTGGGAACCTGTAGAAAATATCAATCCTCCTTGACTGCTTAAAAGGTTTCACCAAAAATACCCACATAAACCAAGTCAAGAATCAGCCAAAGGGGGAAGTAATGCTGTTTTCCTTCTACAGTTTGACAACCAGTGGCTGCTATTGTTCACCTTGATAATTGTGCTTCAATCCCACTCCTTACCACTTGAGGTTGCTGTTGTGTACTGCAATTGCTCTTTACTAAGATGGCAGATTTTGAACCTGAGGAATCCATCTTGTTTCTGGTTGGGCCTACTTAAAATCACATGGATCCCTCACTCATTGCTTGAGTATTTTGTCTAACTGTTTAGTCTAGTTCAGTCTCCAGCTCCTTGTTCTGAGAACTATCGTACCTAGACAGTTCCCACTTCTCTACGGATTGTTGCTAAAACTCCTAAAGCTACTTGCAAGAACTTCTGTTTCTGCCTGCTGTTCTTTGCTCTTGCTCTTCCGACCACTTGATTCCAACAGTGCTTCGCCAGTATTGTAACATGAATAAACGTGTGTCCATCAATTCATTACCATAATGAAAGTGCAGATGCTAATCTGCTGAATCCAGGAGATTGGGTGGTCAGAGGTAGACAAGTGAGAATGAAATTGAACTCTTGATTTGACAGCACATTCTACGTCCAATTGACCTCTTCCACCTCAATGAAGCTAAAGGGAAAACCTACCTAAATCCACATTTGTTACTACAAAACGGTCAACAAGCTGGAAGAGGAAAGAACAGGAAAAATTACCTGGCTATACTTACAAGACACCAGGACTCATGGGAGTTGAGAAACTCAACAATTAGGAGGATACAGGATGCTTGCTATTGAATCAGTGCTCACTACACGCAATGTTTTGAAAATTAGAGTGGAGAGAGGGGAGACATATACTTCAGACCGGCAAAGTTGTAAATAAAGATCAAGTAAGAATATAATTGTGACACTGAGAAATGATACTAACATAATGTGTTGTACATTAACATTAAGATAATTTTCTTCAGTAATCAATGTGGGTGGTACACTAAAGCAATCTCAAGAAGATATATATAGGTTAAATAGCATCTACAAAAGTAATGTTAGTAACGTAACTCACCAAATATCTATGGGTATACCAATACATAGTCTACTATATTTAAATTACCCTAGTATAGTGAATAGAATTGAATAGAATTTGGTTTAGCATTATTGTAACACTGATGCTTACAAAACCTCTAGTAACACCCCTTGGCAAGAATTTCGCAAGTAAGGCCTCCAAGATTATTACAAATTTTAACATAACTTTAACTCCTCAAATAGTCAGTGTACTGGAGATGAGTCCCAGTGGGTAAAGAGTGTTACTGCACCCTATTGGTGTGACATCATCACTGGGTAGGCACCAACTTAAATTCTGATTGATGTCTCTTTATACACCCTTTGATAATACTGACAATACTCATATTAGTCCTGACAATTATGAATTTCAGTCTTTACAGAAAAATAGAAATATCAAACGTGTTGCTTGTGATCTGCCAATTATTCATTAAATAAGACAGTGTGCTGGTATAATATAGTCACATGGGGAATGAGGTACAGAGGTAATAAAAAGTCCCCAGGGATATAATTAGTATACCCTTACACAATTTACAAAAAAGGAAAATTGATAAAAATAGTTCATATTTGTTATCGTAGCAGATGTTTGTGAAGCAACAGAGTTTGCTTGTGGGGATAGAATATATGCACAAATCAAGCATTTTTGAAATGGCTGATGCCAGAGAGTGTGGTGGATTGTTTCCCCAAGTCTAGCAAAAAAGTGTCTCATTATTTGTAAATTGTGTCAAGAGTGGGTTGCATTGACAATACAAAACAATGGGCAGCACTTTGAACACATTTTATAAGTGGTCATAAACTTGTAAATAACTCATGAAAGAACAAAAAACAAGCACACCATTGTTTTTCTTGTGAAATTCTCAATAAGTTTGATGTGTCACATGACCCTCTTCCCATTGAAAAAAATAAAGTTGGATCCAAAATGGCCGGCTTCAAAATGGCCGTCATGGTTACCACCCATCTTGAAAAGTTTTCCTCCTCCCATATACTAATGTGCCACAAACAGGGAGTTGATATCACCAACCAGTCCCATTTTAATTAGGTGTATCCATATAAATGGCCCAACCTGTATATATATCAGTGACATATATATATATATATATATATATATATATATATATATATATATATATATATATATATATATATATCTTTAAATCTTTATGTCTTTATACCTCATAGAGAGATAGAATAAAAGCCGGTAATTCATCTGCCGGCTTCTGTAAAATTGATGCAGGAGCCGACAGGATAGAAGAGATGGATTACATACAGTAAATAAATATAGCATAGGAAGAAATATAGATGTCAGTGACAAATACAATTAGTACAGTGTGTGTGCAAACTAGGGGACATGTATGTAATTAATAAAAGATTATTTTATGTATGAAAAAAATGGCATGGGATCCCAACCAATTTTCAAAACCAGCAGAGAGAAAGCCAGCGACTGGGGGCAGATGTTTATAGACAAGGAAGGAGGTAATACCCATGGAGCTTCCCAGGCTATTAATATCAGCTCACAGTTGTATACTTAGCCTTTACTGGCTATTAAAATGGGGGACCCCCCAGAAAATTACATGGTGTTCCCCCATAATTAATAACCAGCAAAGGCTATGCAGACAGCTGCAGGCTGATATTAATAGCCTAGGAAGGGACCATGGATATTGCCCCCCCAGCTAAAAACATCAGCAGTCAGCCACCCCAGAAAAGGCACATCTGTAAAATGTGCCAATTTCGGCACTTAGCCTTGCTCTTCCCTCTTGCCCTGTAGCGGTGGCAAGTGGGGTAATAGTTGGGGTGTTGATGTCACCTTTGTGACATCAAGCCCCGAGGTTAGTAATGAAGATGCGTCAATTAGACGCCCCCATTACTAACCCCATATAGTGAAATAGTAAATAAAACAGAGACACCCATTCAAAAGTACTTTATTTGAAATAAACACACAAACTCCTTTATTGTTTTTAATTAAACCATACTTACAACATCTGCTAATTCCATGAAGCACTCGATCTCCTGTAATAAAGAAAAAGTAAAAAAAAACAACAGTATACCCATACCTGTCTGGCGTTCAGTCAGCATCACGCCGTAATCCATATCTGGGGTATATACAGTTTACAAGAACTGCTGTGACCTCATCCCTGGCATTTTCCCACGGTCCTGAAGTCACAGCAGTTTAGGCCGGCTGCGAGAACAACTTCAGTGAATAGAGGTGATGTCACTGATGCTGCGCTCCCTCACAGCCTGACCTGCACGGAACTCTTGAGCGTGGGAAAATCAGCTGGCAAAACCAAGCTAAGAAGAGGCAAGAACACTGCCAAACTGAGCACCACCAGCATACAAAAGCACATGGCAGCCAAGCACCCCAGTAGGTGGGCAGAACTCATCTGTACCAAATCTGTGTCTGAGGGTATGCCAATTTAAACCAAGCTCAATTTTTATGTTTTTTCTTTGCCAAGGTACACAGCAGCAGTGAACACTTCTGAAAGTCATCTCAGACTTTCGCCGGTCTAGCTTCGCTGCAGCAGCGCTTTCATTTGCTTTGTCACCGACTGATTTATGATCTGCCTACATGCTGGAATTCAACCTTCCATATGTTGGAAAGACTTAGTGAGCAGCAGAGGACAGTCTCTGAATTTCAGCTTCTCAATGCCTGTCAGAGTAACACTCAGCCCCAACACACAACAACTGCCGAGTGGGTGTGGATCGCCGACTTATGTGAGGTTCTTCAAAACTTTGAGTACTGCACCAAGATGATGAGTGCTGATGACGCTGTTATAAGCACAACTATCCTACTGTTCTGTCTATTAAAAAGTTTGCAGCAGAATTTGAAAGAGGAAGCTTTGAATGGAGCAAGATTGTATAGTGGCTGATACCAGACAGCCCAGCCTCACACAGTATTCTCAGGCCACACTGGGTGATGACAATGAACAGGAGGAAGAGGATGAGGATTGGAGGAATAGAATTTTTTGCTCTGCGCTACTGAAGGGACTCCCAATCCCAATGTCCAGCATGGATGGCCTGAAGAGGAGGAGGAGGAGGCTATGCGTCATGAGGAGGAGAGGATGGTTAGTGTTGTTTCTGGTGAGGACACTGAACGTTTGACTCTTTGTAGTCTGCCACACATAGCAGAGTTCATGTCCAGATGCCTTTCTCAAGACCCTTGCGTGAAAGACATTTTGTCCACTATGAAATACTGGCTGTGCACCATTCTTGTTTCACGGTACAAGGAGAAATTTGCTTCTCTAATGTTGGAGGCAGATGTGCCATTTTCAGTGCACGCATGCCAGAGGGCCGTAGTGGAAGACTTGCTCAAAAGATTACACTCAGACACAGTTGGTGGCAGAGGTACCGGCTCCTTTTGCCCACAAGGATTACAAGGGAGGGCCACAAACACCAGGTGCATTTCAGGGGGGGGGGATGTCGACCAACTGGGCCATTTTCAAGAAACCATCCCATCAGCCAGGGCTATCTATGTGTGTAGCTATGACGAGGAGGGAGAAGTTGACCAAGATAGTGAATGACTACTTAATTGACCATACCAGAGACCTTTCTGATTCTTCAGTGCCCTTTTATTATTGGTTGTCCAAGCTGCAAACTTGGCCTGACCTCTCCTTGTATGCCTTGGAGATCCTGCCATGCCCTGCCACGAGTGTGTTGTCTGAGTGGGTTTTTAGTTCGGCAGGTGCAATCATAATGAATAGGTGCACATGGCTGTCAGTGGAAAATGCAGACAGGCTGGCTTTTCTAAAATTGAACAAGGGCTGGATTTCCTCAGACTTTGTAAGCCCTATGGATGACAGCAGCACTATGCAAATGCAGGTCAATTATTTTTGGAAGTTGTCTTAACATCCATCCCTTACAATCCAAAACCATTTTGTTCAGGAAATCAACTTCTCCTCCTCCTCCTCCTGCTTCTGCAACAAGTACTTAGTGTTCATCTTTGTATACTCCACATGGGTATTACTTTGTACTTTTTGAAATCTTTGCACATTTGTGCAATGGTGAAACTTGTACTCTCTATCTCTACCTCTTGTAATAACTGCTATTGTGATGTCCAAATCAAGGCGTCTTTCAGCTGGTCTGAGAGAGACCCCTTGGCTAATTTTTTGAAACCTTTGTACATTGTGCAATGGTGAAACTTGTGCTCCCTATCTCTACCTATTCTAATAACGTCTTTTCAAATAAACTTTATTGGATTTTATAGTTAACAGGGCGGGAAAGAGATAGTCATAAGGGGGATGGGGGGGAGGGAAGGGAAATAGGAGGGGGGCTGGATAGAAGGGGAGGAAAAGGATGGGAAAAAGAGGGGAGAGAAGACACTTGTAATATGTGTCAACAGGTATACACAATTACCAAGAAGTGAAAGTAGAATAAGATTAAGATTAAGATGGTGCATAATCAAAGTACATGCAATAACATATTAATAATAGGCAAACAGACAAGTCAGACAACATAATTAACGAATCTGAACAATCTCCAGAACACTATGTAACATATTCTGCCACGGGGTGTTACGGGAAAACTTCTTCCCTATTCTAATAACTTCAAAATGCATTGTGAGGTCCCCATTACGGTCTTTTACAGCATGTATGATATAGACCGCTTGGGTAATTTTTTGAAAACTTTGCACATTGGGCAATGGTGAAACTTGTACTCCCTATCTCTACCTATTGTAATAACTGCAAAATGTATTGTGATATCCCCATCCCAGTCTCTTTTAGTGTTTATGTTACAGCCTCCTTCGGCTAATTTTTGGAAACCTTTGTACATTGTGCAATGGTCAAATTTCTACTCTCAATCTCTATATATTCTATTATTATTTTTTTTATTGTTCTGCCCTTCTCACGGTCTCTTTAAGCGTGTGTCTGGTAGCCTGATGTTGTTTTTTGGGTCTGCACTTGGACTCTTTGGAACATAAATGCATTAATATGCTCCACACAATTCTTCAGGTTTCAGCCTTACACAGAACAATAATATGAGTAATGAAACATGCTCTATATATATGCTGCTAGTTCGAAAATCTTACCCACACATCCCTTTATAAAGGGAAATTAGACATAATACCTCTGTTAGCATACGTCATATACTGCTCATATACGCAGCACCCCAGTAGGTGGGCAGAACACCTGGGTACAAAATATGTGTCTGACGGTGAAACCACTGACTCTTCCCCTGTGTTACGACACTCCAACTCTGCTGTCCAGGAAGGAGGCACTGAGGCCTCCTGTCCACAACTTGCAGTTGTACAGACACAACAGCCAGCAACCACATCCAGTAATGAACTGGACAATGAGTCCCAGCGCAGCGTTCAGTTGTCCCTTGTCAGCATATATGTCTATTCACAAATTGTTAGTTAGATAGTGCATACATATTCGGTAGCAATTTACATTGTCCGGTGCTGGACAAAGACCATTGCTGACTTTTCCAGACTCCTAAATGAGACTGGTGTCTCTTTATTAAACTGCTTACCTTACATTTTCTTAATTTGAGTCCTTACAAAAAATGGTGGTGCGGCATTGCCAAGTTTCTGTATATTTTAAGCACGTCTAATAGACTGAGTTAATACGCTCCACAGACCTAAACAGGCTGCAGCCTTACACATATTGGACCATGGTCATTGCCACGCTAATGCCTTTACCTGAGCTCTGAAGAATTGCCTGTCACCTGAGTAATACACTCCACAGATCTCAAGACTCTCTGGGACATATCCTGTAATTACTTCATTGTTGCTCTACACTCCTTGACAGAAGTTATGTCGCTTATCTATGTTATGTAAATAAAAGCTTATAACCTGACGTTAAATTCATCCATTGGGTGTATAAATTATTCTTTTGAAAGCTGAAACCCTCCGAAATATGGTTTAGGTTAAGAAAATAAATTGGCATCAATGCAGAAATATTGATCAGTTAATGGACACAGAATAGTCAGATTTTGGCAAGACAAAAGTTTTGTCTCCTGGTAATATAATGCACCCAATCCTAGTTTACATCCTCACCTGTGCTCAGTAAATGATCAGTTAATTAGTGTGTGTGTGATTATAAAGAAACCCAGCACCCCAGACCTTCTCTTGAACTGCAACTTGAGCTCTGACAACATGCCAAAAATCCACCCTGCGACCAAAGCCTGGATTATCAAGAGGCTGAAGACCAGATCCACTGCAGAGGTGGCTGGCACCTTTAATGTGTCTCAGTGTCAAGTACTAAGAATTAAAAAAAGATTTGGAGAGACTGAAGATGTCTTTGACAAGCCCAGGTCCGGCAGACCCCGCAAGACAACTGCTCAAGAGGAACGTTTGTTGGTTAGAAAATCCAAAGCAAACCCCTCTTCCACTGCAGCAGAGCTCCAACAGGCCTGGTCACCTCAAGTCCCTGTGTCAACTAGAACAGTTTGTAGGATTCTGTCTCGAAATGGCCTCCATGGTCGAATCAGTGCCCAGAAGCCAGCACTAAACAAAAGGCAAATAAAAAACCGTGTGGCATTTTCAGTCACACAGCCTGCTAAACAGATGGACACTGGAAAAGTGGCAAAAGGTGGATTTCTCTGATGAATATTCAGTAGAATTACACCACAGCCGCCGCAAATACCGTAGGAGACCTACTGGAGCCCGTATGGATCCAAAATATACCCAGAAAACAGTTAAATTTGGTGATGAAAAGATCATGGTCTGGGGTTACATTCAGTATGGGGGTGTGCGAAACATTTGTAAGATGGAAGGCAATATTAATAGCCTAAAATATCAAGAAGTATTAGCTACCTCTTATATTCCAAATCATAAAAGGGGTCAAATTCTGCAGCAGGATGGTGCTCCATCTCATACATCCATCTCTGCAACAAAGTTCCTCCAGGCAAAAAATATCAAGGTGCTTAAGGACAGGCCAGCCCAGTCATCAGACATGAACAGCAATGAGTATGTTTGGGGTAGGATGAAATAGGAAGCTTGGAAGACAAAACCAAAGAATCTAGATGAACTCTGGGAGGCATGTAAGACTGCATTCTTTGCTATTCCTGATTACATCATTAATAAATTGTATGAATCATTGTTGAACCGCATAGATGCAGCCCTTCAAGCTCATGGAAGTCACACAAAATATTAAATATGACTCTAATAGCACCACAACATCATTCATCAATGTTATGCAACATATATTTGTATTTTAAGTTAATTATGTGTTTTAATATCATATTACTCTCTGTGGGCGACAAAACTTTTGTCTTGCCAAAATCTTACCATCCTGTGTCCATTAACTGATCAATATTTCTGCACTGATGCCAATTTATTTTCTTAACCTAAACCACATTTCGGAGGGTTTCAACTTTCAAAAGAATAATTTATACAACCAATGGATGAACTTAAGGTCAGGTTATAAGCTTTTATTTACATAACATGGATAAGCGACATAACTTCTGTCAGGGAGCGTAAACCATGCAAAGATACATTCTGCCTGGTTGGGTAGTTTCCAGAAGTGCTTAGGCTTGTGCAGATTGGTCAATGGCTCTCCTGTCTCTTTCCCTTGAGGATGCTGCTTCCAAGTAAAATAAGGCTTATACATGTTCCTGACATGGGTTTCAGGCTCGATAGACTGACCACAATACAGGCCCTCGCTTGCATACACTGTATTCTGAATTTAATTCTAATGCTTTTGGTGCCTGGTAGAATCCAATTTACTGACATTGATCATACAGCTCACACAACTCCTGTATTACAGTGGGTACGGAAAGTATTCATACCCCTTTACATTTTTCACTCTTTGTTTCATTGCAACCATTTGGTAAATTTAAAAAAGTAATTTTTTTTAACATTAATGTACACTCTGTACCCAATCTTGACTGAAAAAAAAACAGAAATTTAGAAATTTTTGCAAATTTAAAGAACAAGAAAAACTGAAATATCACATGGTCATAAGTATTCAGACCCTTTGCTCAGACACTCATATTTAAGTCACATGCTGTCCACTTCCTTGTGATCCTCCTTGAGATGGTTCTACTCCTTCATTGGAGTCCAGCTGTGTTTAATTAAACTGATAGGACTTGATTTGGAAAGGCACACACCTGTCTATATAAGTGCATGTCAGCTGTCATGATTCCCAATGGCAGGGAAACATCAGAACGCAAAAATAACGGACGAGCTCTGGGTGATGGAATCTCGAGCTGACCGTGAGCTAAATCTACCACACAACTAATAGTAGCCAGGGAGCATACCTACGACTTCCTAAATGCCACGCGCCAGCCGGAGGACTAACTACGCCTGGTAGAGGAAGGAACAGACCTGGCTTACCTCTAGGGAAATACCCCAAAAGATGATAGCAGCCCCCCACATGTAATAACGGTGAGTTAAGAGGAAAAGACATACACAGTATGAAAGTAGATTTAGCAAAGAGAGGTCCACTTACTAGATAGCAGAAGGATACAAAAGAGGACTTCACGGTCAACTGAAAACCCTTTCAAAAAACCATCCTGAAATTACTTTAAGACTCCTGTGTCAACTCATGACACAGGAGTGGCAATTTCAGCCCGCAAGAGCTTCCAGCTACAGAGAATAACAAAAACTGCAAACTGGACAAAAGATACAAAACAAAAGGACAAAGTCCACTTAGCTGATCAGCAAACTAATAGCAGGAACATGCAACCGAAGGCTCTGGTTACAATGATGACCGGCAAGGAAATGACTGGAGAGCAAGGCTAAATAGGAAACTCCCAAACACTG
Source organism: Ranitomeya variabilis (assembly GCF_051348905.1). NCBI lineage: Eukaryota > Metazoa > Chordata > Amphibia > Anura > Dendrobatidae > Ranitomeya > Ranitomeya variabilis. The sequence continues at coordinate 604,834,483 of NC_135236.1, forward strand.
ATGGGAGCAGGTGAACTGAGACAGCAAAGCACACACAAGTCACCAGTACCACCAGCAACCACCAGGGGAGCCCAAAAAGCGGATTCACAACAGTACCCCCCCCCTTAAGGAGGGGGCACCGAACCCTCACGAGAACCGCCAGGGCGATCTGGATGAGCCCTACGAAAGGCACGAACCAAATCCGAGGCATGAACATCAGAGGCAGTTACCCAAGAATTATCTTCCTGACCATAGCCCTTCCATTTAACCAGATATTGAAGTCTCCGTCTGGAAATACGGGAATCCAAGATCTTCTCTACAACGTACTCCAATTCACCCTCCACCAGCACAGGAGCAGGAGGTTCAGTAGAAGGAACCACCGGTACCTCATATCTCCGCAACAACGACCGATGTAATACATTATGGATAGCGAAAGATGCCGGGAGGTCCAAACGAAAGGACACAGGGTTAAGTATCTCCAAAATCCTATAAGGACCGATGAACTGAGGCTAAAACTTAGGAGAAGAAACCCTCATAGGGACAAAACGGGAAGACAACCACACCAAGTCCCCAACACGAAGGCGAGGACCAACACGACGACGGCGGTTAGCAAACTGCTGAGTCCTCTCCTGGGACAACTTCAAATTGTCCACCACTTGTCCCCAAATCCGATGCAACCGATCCACCACCGCATCCACTCCAGGACAATCCGAAGATTCCACCTGACCAGATGAAAAACGAGGATGAAACCCCGAATTGCAAAAGAAAGGAGAAACCAAAGTGGCAGAACTAGCCCGATTATTAAGAGCAAATTCTGCCAATGGCAAAAAGGCAACCCAGTCATCCTGATCCGCAGACACAAAACACCTCAAATAAGTCTCCAAAGTTTGGTTAGTTCGCTCCATCTGGCCATTAGTCTGAGGATGGAATGCGGACGAAAAAGACAAATCAATGCCCAACCTGGCACAGAATGCCCGCCAAAATCTAGACACGAACTGGGTTCCCCTGTCAGAAACGATGTTTTCCGGAATACCATGCAAGCGAACCACATTTTGAAAAAATAGAGGGACCAACTCAGATGAGGAAGGCAACTTAGGCAATGGTACCAAATGAACCATTTTAGAAAAACGGTCACACACCACCCAGATGACAGACATCTTCTGAGAAACAGGGAGATCAGAAATAAAGTCCATAGAGATGTGCGTCCAAGGCCTCTTCGGAACAGGCAAGGGCAACAATAACCCACTAGCCCTAGAACAACAAGGCTTGGCCCGAGCACACACATCACAAGACTGCACAAAAACACGCACATCCCGAGACAGGGAAGGCCACCAGAAGGATCTAGCCACCAAATCTCTGGTACCAAAAATTCCAGGATGACCTGCCAGCGAAGAAGAATGAACTTCCGAGATGACTCTACTGGTCCAATCATCAGGAACAAACAGTCTACCAGGCGGACAACGATCAGGTCTATCCGCCTGAAATTCTTGCAAAGCACGTCGCAGATCTGGGGAGACAGCAGACAAAACCACTCCATCCTTAAGGACACCAGCAGATTCAGAATCCCCAGGAGAGTCAGGCTCAAAACTCCTAGAAAGAGCATCAGCCTTAACATTCTTAGAACCCGGTAAGTATGAAACCACAAAATTAAACCGAGAAAAAAACAACGACCATCGTGCCTGTCTAGGATTCAGGCGCCTGGCAGACTCTAGATAAATCAGATTCTTGTGATCAGTCAAAACTACCACCTGATGTCTGGCACCTTCAAGCCAATGACGCCACTCCTCAAATGCCCACTTCATGGCCAAAAGCTCCCGATTACCAACATCATAGTTTCGCTCGGCGGCCGAAAATTTTCGAGAAAAGAACGCACAAGGTCTCATCACTGAGCAGTCAGAACTAGTGTTGAGCGATACCGTCCGATACTTGAAAGTATCGGTATCGGAAAGTATCGGCCGATACCGGCAAAGTATCGGATCCAATCCGATACCGATACCCGATACCAATACAAGTCAATGGGACTCATGTATCGGACGGTATCCCTGATGGTTCCCAGGGTCTGAAGGAGAGGAAACTCTCCTTCAGGCCCTGGGAACCATATTAATGTGTAAGAAAGAATTAAAATAAAAAATATTGCTATACTCACCTCTCCGACGCAGCCTGCACCTTACCGAGGGAAGCGGCAGCGTTCTTTGTTTAAAATTCGCGCTTTTCTTTCCTTTACGTGAAGTCCCGGCTTGTGATTGGTCGCGTGCCGCCCATGTGGCCGGGACGCAACCAATCACAGCAAGCCGTGACGTAATTTCAGGTCCTTCAGGATTTTAAAATTACGTTCCGGCGTTGTGATTGGTTGCGTCGCAGTCACATGGGCGACGCAACCAATCACAGCAAGCCGTGACGTAATTTCAGGTCCTTCAGGATTTTAAAATTACGTCCCGGCTTTGTGATTGGTTGCGTCGCGGTCAACCAATCACAAGCCGGGAGGCTGGACACGCGCGCATTTTAAAATGCGCGCTTGTCCAAACTCCCGTGACGTCCCGGCTTGTGATTGGTTGCTTCGCGGTCAACCAATCACAAGCCGGGAGGCTGGACACGCGCGCATTTTAAAATGCGCGCTTGTCCAACCTCCCGTGACGTCCCGGCTTGTGATTGGTTGCTTCGCGGTCAACCAATCACAAGCCGGGAGGCTGGACACGCGCGCATTTTAAAATGCGCGCTTGTCCAGCCTCCCGGCTTGTGATTGGTTGATCGCGACGCAACCAATCACAAGCCGGGACGTCACGGGAGGCTGGACAAGCGCGCATTTTAAAATGCGCGCGTGTCCAGCCTCCCGGCTTGTGATTGGTTGATCGCGACGCAACCAATCACAAGCCGGGACGTCACGGGAGGCTGGACAAGCGCGCATTTTAAAATGCGCGCGTGTCCAGCCTCCCGTGACGTCACGGCTTGTGATTGGTTGCGTCGCCCATGTGACTGCGACGCAACCAATCACAAAGCCGGGACGTAATTTTAAAATCCTTAAGGACCTGAAATTACGTCACGGCTTGCTGTGATTGGTTGCGTCGCCCATGTGACTGCGACGCAACCAATCACAAAGCCGGGACTTCACGTAAGGAAAGAAAAGCGCGAATTTTAAACAAAGAACGCTGCCGCTTCCCTCGGTAAGGTGCAGGCTGCGTCGGAGAGGTGAGTATAGCAATATTTTTTATTTTAATTCTCTCTTTTACACATTTTTACATTAATGTTGTTTCGATACCGATACCCGATACCACAAAAGTATCGGGTCTCGGTATCGGAATTCCGATACAGCAAATATCGGCCGATACCCGATACTTGCGGTATCGGAATGCTCAACACTAGTCGGAACCTTTCTGCGACAAAACCGCCCACGCTCCGATCTCGGAAGCATCGACCTCAACCTGAAAGGGAAGAGAAACATCAGGCTGGCGCAACACAGGGGCAGACAAAAAGCGGCGCTTAAGCTCCCGAAAGGCCTCCACAGCAGCAGGGGACCAATTGGCAACATCAGCACCCTTTTTGGTCAAATCCGTCAGAGGTTTAGCAACAAAAAAAAAACAGTTATAAATCGACGATAAAAATTAGCAAAGCCCAAGAATTTCTGAAGACTCTTAAGAGAAGTAGGCTGCGTCCAGTCACAAATAGCCCGAACCTTGACAGGGTCCATCTCAATAGAAGAAGGGGAAAAAATGTACCCCAAAAAGGAAATCTTTTGAACCCCAAAAACACACTTTGAACCCTTTACACACAAAGAATTCTCCCGCAAAACCTGAAAAACCCTCCTGACTAGGGTTGAGCGACTTTCATTTTTTTAAGATCGAGTCTGGTTTTGTGAAACCCGATTTAGTCCAGAGTCGAGTCGAATGAAGTCGGCCGATTATCGCTAAAAGTCGGGGATCGACCGAAACACGAAACCCAATGCAAGTCAATGGGGAAGCATAGCCGGCAGTGAGTGGAGGCCAGGAAAACACCTACAGTGCACATTTTACTGCCAAAAACATCCATTCTTGTTTTCTGAAGCTTGTCAATCTTAATTAACTTTATAATAATAGTTGGGCACTGGAAATTGGGGGTCATTTGGCAAAAGTTGTGGGGGTAGGGCTGGTTCAAGGTTTTAGTGGGCCCAGGAAACATGGACTACGTCATGGCGGTGGAGCAGGGAGAGGTAAGTATTTCAACGTTGCAAGTGCTGTGATCCTGAGCAAGCAGGGGGGGCCCACTCGTTCGCATTGGCACTGGCACAGGGCCCCTCAAAGTACGGCGGTGTGTTTGCATGGCGGGGGCGCCTCCCACCAGCAGCGACACTTTTACGTACTCTGAGTGGCCCTGTGCCAGTGACGTCGCCAACGAGTATGCCCCCCCACCTGATGAAGGAACCTGCACTTTCATCTGCACCTTCCTCTTTGTCCCTGTGTAAGGTGGTATAATATGCGGGAAGGGGAACCTTACTTTCAGCAGGGTCAGATTCTGGCTGTGTAGAGTGTAGAGACCGCAGGTAAAGAAGGATGCAGGGACAAATAGGAGCCAGAAAGCAAATAGCGTTTTTAACTTTCTTTTTAACTTCCAACCAAAAAGATAACAAACGTTTTCCACGCAGGGAACTTATATACAAGAACACAATCTCGCAGTAAATCCCAATTATTATATGGCCGCCCTGAACTACACCCGTAGAACGCGGCAGCGCCTCACTAGTGACTCCCTACTAAGATAAAGTCAACAACGGTCACTCATCAGTGCTGGTTCATCGATGTAGTCCTGACGGGGAGGCTCCGACAACGCCGTAGTCCTGATGGCGGAGGAAGGAGGTGTCTTCTGGCGACGGGCCCAGGCGTAGAGTCGAGTCCAGAATGTCTTTTGCGGTGCTGCGTTCCCTCCTGCAGGCGGACGTTGATCCGAGGTAACAGCCTCCCAGTCCAGAGAAGAGTCTTTTTGAGGAGGATTAGGAGAATAATCAGTATCAGTCACAGCTGAGACGAAACCATGCGAGTCTGTAGCACTCTCTGGCAAGGTGTTCTCAGGGAGCGCGGTAATACTGTCCCTGAGCTGGTCAGCACTACCCCTCTGCCTGGGGGGTCGCTGACGACGAATGCGTCTCTTTTTGGGGGCTCCAGTAATTGCCCGCAGTGTCTGTTGCACGTTTTCCCCCTGCTTCCTGCAAGTCTCACTGCGGCCTGCACACTCACAGCAACTGCGCTGCAGTTTCCTCTCCTCAGAGATTTCCCGCGCTTCTCTGCCCCTGCTTTCGCGCGTTTTGCTTTTTATCCTCTCCTCTCCCTGCGTCACTCTGCCTCCTGTCACATGAGCCTGGCTTCCCATGCACCCCTCAAATCCGTCCCCCGGAACCCCGACTCCCGGCAACAATGGTTCCACCCGTCTGCACAGCTCACCAGGTCCCTGTCCCCTACATTCCCCCACCCTGTATGCTCGCCAGTCCCTGGGCGAGGCCTTCGCACTGACAGGTCGCCCACCTGACGGATTGTTCCACACTTGGGTCTGTCTAATGTGTAAGTCAGGACTGTAGCGAGTTTGGGGTCTACCGGCAGTAGAACGTTCAGAACGTCGTGGCTCGGGTCCTTGTGTAGGGGGTGTTGGGGGAATGTCGTCAGCGGAAGGGTGACTGGTCAGGGGTAGTGTAGTAGTCGAGATAGGGGGAGTATTTTGACGCCGTTCTTCTTCTTCATCATCTTCTTCATCCCACCAATGGTTGTTGGGGGACTCAGTCGTAGGTGGCTCTTCCCTGATTGCGGATTCCGGGGTGTCCGAGTCAACAGAGCGACACAACCGGAGCATGTTGCGATGAAGAATGCGAGTACCTGTACTTCCGAGGGCCTCAGACTGCACTTCATATACAGGTCCATGCGGGTCTATACGGCGAAGCACCCGATAAGGTGTTTTTTCCCAACGATGGTCTAACTTGTTTTGCGGTCTTTGCTCTCGAACGAGTACTCGATCACCTGGCCGGAACTCTGGGGGTTTTGCTGTAGGGGTGCTCCGATGCTCCACTTCCCGAATTCGAGTGTGTACCAGTCGGTGTAAGGTCTGCAGCCGATGCCGATGATCACGCACCCACGAAGCCATCCCTGTTCGGGGGCCTTCTTCCTCCGAAGACAGTTCCAGATCTGTCATGCCTTTTCCTGGGCGCCCAAAGACCACTTCATACGGGGTGCGTCCTGTGACTTGATGAACTCTATTGTTGTAGACCCACACTAGGTCAGACACGTACTCCGGCCAGCGGGCCTTCTGATCTTGTTCTAGCGCACGCAGCATTTGAAGCAAAGTCCGGTTAAACCGCTCACAAGCCCCATTTCCCTGGGGATGATACGGTGTGGTGCGTGACTTATCAATGCCATAGAGGCGATGCAGCTCTTCCATGACCTTGCCCAAGAAACAGGCGCCTTGATCCGAATGTATTCGCCTCGGACAGCCGTAAACTTGAATAAAGTTCTTACAGATAGCGCTCGCCGCCGACTCAGCTGTCTGATCACGGGTAGGGATGACTACCGCGAATTTTGAAAAATGATCTACCATAACGAGGCAGTGTTCGTAGCCTTGATGCGCTGCTCCAATGGTAATGTAGTCTATCATTAATACTTCAAAAGGGGCAGACGTCGTGATGCTCTGCACAGGCGCCCTTTCCTCCGGTGACTTGGTTAGCTCACATTGTCGACATTGTCTACAGGCAGTTTGTACTTCCGCAAGCAGCCGAGGATGATAGAACCGAGTTTGCAGCCACTTAAACGTCCTCTTCACTCCGAAGTGTGCCCCGGACTCATGAGCTTCTTTAGCAACTGCGGCCACCACAGGCCCTGGTAAGACCATCTGCCAGGTCGGCTCAGAATCTGCCAGAGCCATGGTTAAGTGGCATAAGAGCCCGTCCTGAAGAGTTAGGCGCTCCCACTGCCGCAGAAGAAGGTTCAGATCTGACGGGAGAATTTGTCCAGGGGTTCTCACGGGCAATAGACCATTCGTTATCCACTGTCGCAATGGAGCTAGTTCCTGGTCTTCCTGTTGTAGCCGTATCCATTCGTCCCGACTCTGAACCAACAGTCCTGCAGCCGTTCCGTTCCCGGTCTGTTCCCGGCTCACAGCCGTCTGAGCAGCGCCCCCGATGGCGTAGGGGATTTCTTCTCCCTCCAGCTCCTCATCTCGGTTAGTTCTTGGGGGATTTTTCCGCAGACGAGATAATGCGTCAGCATGAACATTCTCCGCTCCTCGCTTGTAAAGGATACGGTATCTGTACTTGGCCATCCGGGCTACCCAGCGCTGTTCTAGGGCACCCAATTTCGCATTTTCCAGATGTGCTAATGGGTTGTTATCCGTGCGTATCAGCACCTCGGAACCGGCCAGGTACTCAGCGAACCGCTCCGTCATAGCCCACACCACGGCCAGCAGCTCCACCTTGAAAGAACTGTAATTGTCTGGGTTCAACTCAGAGTCATGAAGAGACCGACTCGCATAGGCGATCACTCTCTCCCGCCCATCCTGAACCTGAGACAACACAGCCCCCAATCCCTGAGAGCTGCCGTCGGTGTGTAGGATGAACGGTTGCGAAAAGTCCGCATAAGCCAACACCGGCGGCTCCATGAGAGCTGTCTTCAAGTCCCGGAACGCTGCTTCTTGTGGCTCCTGCCATTGTATCTTCTTTCCCCGTTCCTTGGGGGAGCTTCCTTTCAGCAGGACTTGTAGATTGTGAGAACGGCGAGCAAAATTCTTCACGAAGCGCCGGTAGTACCCAGCGAGGCCCAAGAACGCCCGTACATCTTTAGCGGTCTCCGGTGTGGGCCACTCCTGGATTGCAGCAATCTTCTCCTGCGATGGCCGGACTCCTTCGGCGGACACCACATGCCCCAGGTACTCGATCTGTTCCCGGAACAAGTGACACTTCTGGGGCTTCACCTTAAGCCCGTATTTCAGCAACCGGTCTAGTACCTGTTCCAGTCGGCACAGATGTTCCTCGAATGTTGGGGCGTAGATGATGATGTCATCCAGATAAATGAGAGTGGCCTCGAAGTTCAAATCCCCCAGACACCGCTCCATTAATCGTTGGAAGGTGCCTGGAGCGTTGGCCAGCCCAAACGGCATTCGATTGAACTCAAATAGTCCCATGGGAAGGATGAACGCTGTCTTAGGACGATCTGCTTCTGTCATCGGGACCTGCCAGTATCCGCTGGCTAGGTCTAAGGTGGAAAAATATTTGGCCCGACCCAGCACGGAGAGAGACTCCTCGATACGGGGAAGTGGATAAGAGTCTCGGACGGTGCATGCATTTAGCTTACGATAGTCCACACAGAACCGGAGCGTGCCGTCCTTTTTCCGCACCAGCACGATCGGGGCAGCCCACGGGCTCTGACTCTCGCGGATCACTCACTTTTGTAGCATCTGGCCTAACAACGTCTTTACTTCCTGGTACATCTGCGGGGGAATCTGTCTGTACCGCTCCCTGATGGGCACTGTATCTCCGGTTGGAATTCCATGTTCGATGGCCGTGGTACAGCCAAAATCATCTTCATGTTGCGCAAACACTTCAGCATAGTGTCCAAGGAGCCGCTGCACTCGCGAGACTTGTGATGGATCCAGACCCGGTAATTCTGCTCGCATATGTTCCAGAATAGTTTGACCTTTTCGTAACGCTATCAGCTCAGGATCCTGTGTAGACCGGACACTGACCATCCAGGGATCAGGGGAATCCACCTTTAACTGTAAAGTATCTGGAGGAGGCATCACTTCTAACGGTCGTAACACTTTGGCCATCTCACTTCGGACCCGTAGCACGACATCGTGTTCGTCCACATTCACACATCGCACTGGTACGGCCCCATTTTTAACAGTAGCCAGAGATCGGGCCACCAGCAGTCCTGTGGGCAAAGGGGACGTAAAGGTGGGCTCAACCTGCACTTGCACTCCTTCCAGAGGGATGCGAGCTCGGATGGGCAGGGATATAACAGTCTGTCCTGGGGGAAACGTCACTTCTGCTGTCGGGGAGGTGATTACTTTCCCTAGTATGTCTCCCTCCTGAAAGGTCTCTTGCACACGGACTTCCCTCACTAACTGTCTGAACACGGAGCCTTGAGGTGTACTGGTCCCCCACTGATTGAGTGTCTCTTGTGTGGTCTCCCCTAACAGCAAACTGCCAAAGTCCTTCAATACATTCATCCCCAAAGTCACGATATGTTGTGGGCTGGGATCCCCCCGTGTCAACACAACCCCCCGGCGGCCCAGGTCTTTCCCACATAAAGATATTTGCATCCAGGTGACCCCTTCCACTGGGATGGGCAGCTGATTGGCGGCCTGCAACCGGATTACGGGGCCCCATTGGGGTCTGACTGACACAGGGAAGTGTTTTCTAAAATAGGCCTCGGGCATAGTCGTGACTTGAGATCCGGTGTCCACCAGACAACGTACAGCCCGCCCTTCAAACTCTGCCCAAACCAGGGGGCAGCTGGCAACCAAATTTTCGGGACTTTCACCACCCATCCGCGGGGATTCTGACTCCGAGCGTCGTCCCCTTAGCTCGGAGTCCTCTAGTTTAACGCCCGCCGTGACGAGGCCCTCCCTCTCCGGGGGCACTCCTGTGCGAAATGTCCTGCCTCCCCGCAACCATAGCAAGCACCGGAGACCGGATAATATCCTGAACGAGCGCCACGAGCTGGACTCCCAGACCCTTGCCCCCGGGGTAGCTCCCTTGGGCTTCGCGCATTTTTTTTTACTTCGGCCAGTTCGTCTCGGATTTGTTTGAGCTCCTGCCGCATCTCCTGAACCCACGACGGCTCACCCCCTCCTGGTGCAGCGGTCTGGATGACCCGAGCCTCTCCTGTCAGGACCGTCACCCCCCTCTCTTGCTCCCGGGTGCGGGCCTCATTGCCTATGTCGGAGAAAGTCAGGCGCGGGTCGACCCGCACTCGTTCACGTAGAGCCTGTTTGGTCAACTCATCCCGCAGTCCCGTCACCAGTTGGTCGCGCAGGGTCACGTCGACATGTCCCATCCCCATACCATCTTTCCGCACGATTGCAATGTTTAGCTCTTGCAGAGCATTCATGTACTGAGTGACAGTCTCGCCCTCTTTTTGTCGCCGTCCAAACAACCGGGCCCGCAGCTCTCCCACGTCGGTGGGATCCCCGTGCGTCCCCTCTAACACATGTAACACCCCGGTAAAAGTATTCCGCTCTGTGGGGGGTCTCAACATCACTGAATCTCGGGCCTCTCCGTCTAATGCCATAATGGCTACCTCAGCTTCCAGGGCCGGGGTCATAGGATGCATTCTCAACAGCCCCCTCATCCTCTCAGTCCAGCTCCACAACAACATGTTGCTCCCATTAAACTTGGGCAAATTGTTTAACATGGCCCCCAATGAGAGAGAAGCTCTAGGCCCAGCCCCATCCTCCGTATCTTCTGGCTCCTTCTTTGGATCCTGCATCCTGCCGACTACGCCAAATGTAGAGACCGCAGGTAAAGAAGGATGCAGGGACAAATAGGAGCCAGAAAGCAAATAGCGTTTTTAACTTCCTTTTTAACTTCCAACCAAAAAGATAACAAACGTTTTCCACGCAGGGAACTTATATACAAGAACACAATCTCGCAGTAAATCCCAATTATTATATGGCCGCCCTGAACTACACCCGTAGAACGCGGCAGCGCCTCACTAGTGACTCCCTACTAAGATAAAGTCAACAACGGTCACTTATCAGTGCTGGTTCAGCGATGTAGTCCTGACGGGGAGGCTCCGACAACGCCGTAGTCCTGATGGCGGAGGAAGGAGGTGTCTTCTGGCGACAGGCCCAGGCGTAGAGTCGAGTCCAGAATGTCTTTTGCGGTGCTGCGTTCCCTCCTGCAGGCGGACGTTGATCCGAGGTAACAGCCTCCCAGTCCAGAGAAGAGTCTTTTTGAGGAGGATTAGGAGAATAATCAGTATCAGTCACAGCTGAGACGAAACCATGCGAGTCTGTAGCACTCTCTGGCAAGGTGTTCTCAGGGAGCGCGGTAATACTGTCCCTGAGCTGGTCAGCACTACCCCTCTGCCTGGGGGGTCGCTGACGACGAATGCGTCTCTTTTTGGGGGCTCCAGTAATTGCCCGCAGTGTCTGTTGCACGTTTTCCCCCTGCTTCCTGCAAGTCTCACTGCGGCCTGCACACTCACAGCAACTGCGCTGCAGTTTCCTCTCCTCAGAGATTTCCCGCGCTTCTCTGCCCCTGCTTTCGCGCGTTTTGCTTTTTATCCTCTCCTCTCCCTGCGTCACTCTGCCTCCTGTCACATGAGCCTGGCTTCCCATGCACCCCTCAAATCCGTCCCCCGGAACCCCGACTCCCGGCAACAATGGTTCCACCCGTCTGCACAGCTCACCAGGTCCCTGTCCCCTACATAGAGTACAAGGGGAATGTAGTGGTCTAGGTCAATGTACCAGCAGACTCATCTAGCAGTGGCTGGGCAATGGGCAGGATGATGAGGAAACAGATATAGGGCCAAAGAATAAAGTAGGCTAAATGCAGATCAAAATTGGTAACAGGACTAAACAGGCGGCATTGCTTTGTTCAGTGGAGTAGCAAACCCAAGAGCAGCAGACACTGTTTCAAGGGCCTAACCACACTAGTAGGCCAAATGCAGTTTAATATCTGATAGTATAGGCCGAAAGCCAGAATGTGGAAGCTCAGCTTTATTCAGTTGAGGGCAACACCAGGCAGGGGCAGACACCGTTAGTAGGCCGGAACCACCATTTTGTTTTTTAAAAAACACTTAATGAGAGCCAGAAGGTTGAAGCTCAGCTTTATTCAGTTGAGGGCAACACCAGGCAGGGGCAGACACCGTTAGTAGGCCGGAACCAGCAATGTGTTTAAAAACAGCAGTTAATCAGAGCCGGAAGGTAGAAGCTCAGCTTTATTCAGTTGAGGGCAACACCAGGGAGGGGCAGAAGCCGTTAGTAGGCCCTAACCACCATTTTGTTTTTTAAAAAACACTTAATGAGAGCCAGAAGGTTGAAGCTCAGCTTTATTCAGTTGAGGGCAACACCAGGCAGGGGCAGACACCGTTAGTAGGCCGGAACCAGCAATGTGTTTAAAAACAGCAGTTAATCAGAGCCGGAAGGTAGAAGCTCAGCTTTATTCAGTTGAGGGCAACACCAGGGAGGGGCAGACACCGTTAGTAGGCCGGAACCAGCAATGTGTTTAAAAACAGCAGTTAATCAGAGCCGGAAGGTAGAAGCTCAGCTTTATTCAGTTGAGGGCAACACCAGGGAGGGGCAGAAGCCGTTAGTAGGCCCTAACCACCATTTTGTTTTTTAAAAAACACTTAATGAGAGCCAGAAGGTTGAAGCTCAGCTTTATTCAGTTGAGGGCAACACCAGGCAGGGGCAGACACCGTTAGTAGGCCGGAACCAGCAATGTGTTTAAAAACAGCAGTTAATCAGAGCCGGAAGGTAGAAGCTCAGCTTTATTCAGTTGAGGGCAACACCAGGGAGGGGCAGAAGCCGTTAGTAGGCCCTAACCACCATTTTGTTTTTTAAAAAACACTTAATGAGAGCCAGAAGGTTGAAGCTCAGCTTTATTCAGTTGAGGGCAACACCAGGCAGGGGCAGACACCGTTAGTAGGCCGGAACCACCATTTTGTTTTTTAAAAAACACTTAATGAGAGCCAGAAGGTTGAAGCTCAGCTTTATTCAGTTGAGGGCAACACCAGGCAGGGGCAGACACCGTTAGTAGGCCGGAACCAGCAATGTGTTTAAAAACAGCAGTTAATCAGAGCCGGAAGGTAGAAGCTCAGCTTTATTCAGTTGAGGGCAACACCAGGGAGGGGCAGAAGCCGTTAGTAGGCCCTAACCACCATTTTGTTTTTTAAAAAACACTTAATGAGAGCCAGAAGGTTGAAGCTCAGCTTTATTCAGTTGAGGGCAACACCAGGCAGGGGCAGACACCGTTAGTAGGCCGGAACCAGCAATGTGTTTAAAAACAGCAGTTAATCAGAGCCGGAAGGTAGAAGCTCAGCTTTATTCAGTTGAGGGCAACACCAGGGAGGGGCAGAAGCCGTTAGTAGGCCCTAACCACCATTTTGTTTTTTAAAAAACACTTAATGAGAGCCAGAAGGTTTAAGCTCAGCTTTATTCAGTTGAGGGCAACACCAGGCAGGGGCAGACACCGTTAGTAGGCCGGAACCAGCAATGTGTTTAAAAACAGCAGTTAATCAGAGCCGGAAGGTAGAAGCTCAGCTTTATTCAGTTGAGGGCAACACCAGGGAGGGGCAGAAGCCGTTAGTAGGCCCTAACCACCATTTTGTTTTTTAAAAAACACTTAATGAGAGCCAGAAGGTTGAAGCTCAGCTTTATTCAGTTGAGGGCAACACCAGGCAGGGGCAGACACCGTTAGTAGGCCGGAACCAGCAATGTGTTTAAAAACAGCAGTTAATCAGAGCCGGAAGGTAGAAGCTCAGCTTTATTCAGTTGAGGGCAACACCAGGGAGGGGCAGAAGCCGTTAGTAGGCCCTAACCACCATTTTGTTTTTTAAAAAACACTTAATGAGAGCCAGAAGGTTGAAGCTCAGCTTTATTCAGTTGAGGGCAACACCAGGCAGGGGCAGACACCGTTAGTAGGCCGGAACCAGCAATGTGTTTAAAAACAGCAGTTAATCAGAGCCGGAAGGTAGAAGCTCAGCTTTATTCAGTTGAGGGCAACACCAGGGAGGGGCAGAAGCCGTTAGTAGGCCCTAACCACTAGGGTTGAGCGAAACGGGTCGATCATTTTCAAAAGTCGCCGACTTTTGGCTAAGTCGGCGTCTCATGAAACCCGATCCGACCCCTGTGCTTGTCGGCCATGCGGTACGCGACTTTCGCGCCAAAGTCGCGTTTCAATGACGCGAAAAGCACCATTTCTCAGCCAGTGAAGTGAACGCAGAGTGTGGGCAGCGTGATGACATAGATCCTGGTCCCCAACATCTTAGAGAAGGGCATTGCAGTGATTGGCTTGCTGTCTGCGGCGTCACAGGGGCTATAAAGGGGCGTTCCCGCCGACCGCCATCTTACTGCTGCTGATCTGAGCTTAGGGACAGGTTGCTGCCGCTTCGTCAGAAGCAGGGAGAGCGTTAGGCAGGGTCCACTAACCACCAAACCGCTTGTGCTGCAGCGATTTCCACTGTCCAACACCACCTTCGGTGTGCAGGGACTGTGGAAGCTATTTTTTTTTTTTTTCCCCTCAGCGCTGTAGCTCATTGGGCTGCCCTAGAAGGCTCCGTGATAGCTGTATTGCTGTGTGTACGCCACTGTGGAAACCAACTGCTTTTTTCAAAGCACATATCCTCTTGTTCCTTCCTTTCTGCACAGCTATCTTTTTTGTTTGTCCACACTTTTTATTTAATTTGTGCATCAGTCCACTCCTATTGCTGCCTGCCATACCTGGCTTACATTACTGCAGGGAGATAGTAATTGTAGGACAGTCCCTGTTTTTTTTTTGTTTTTTTTGTGGGAGATTAAGATTGGCATTTCTGCTACAGTGCCATCCCTGTGTGTGCCATCTCTCACTGAGTGGGCCATAGAAAGCCTATTTATTTTTTCCGTGATTTGTGTTCTAAATTCTACCTCAACACAAAAACACTACATCAATCAGTGGGAGAAAAATATTGGCCTCAGTCAGGGCTTGTGTGCCACTGCTGTGTGTGCTATCTCTCATTCAGTGGGCTATAGCAAGCCTATTTTTTTTTTTTTTTTTTTTTTTTTAATATTATTTGGTTTCTAAAGTCTCCCTGAAAAAAAAAAAAAAACCTAAAAAAACAGTGGGAGAGTAATATTGCCCTTTCAGCTTGTGTGCCAGTCTTGACTCCTGGGTGTGCCACCTCTCTCCCTCTCATTCAGTGGGCCATAGAAAGCCTATTTATTTTTTTTTTTAAATATTATTGGGTTTCTAAAGTCTCCCTTAAAAAACAAAAAATACATAAAAAAACAGTGGGAGAGTAATATTGCCCTTTCAGCTTGTGTGCCAGTCTTGACTCCTGGGTGTGCCACCTCTCTCTCATTCAGTGGGCCATAGAAAGCATTTTTTTTTTTTTTTCCTTGATTTGTGTTCTAAAATCTACCTCAACACAAAAACACTACATCAATCAGTGGGAGAAAAATATTGGCCTCAGTCAGGGCTTGTGTGCCACTGCTGTGTGTGCTATCTCTCATTCAGTGGGCTATAGAAAGCCTATTTATTTATTTTTTTTCTTTCTTATTATTTGGTTTCTAAAGTCTCCCTGAAAAAAAAAAAAAAAACATAAAAAAACAGTGGGAGAGTAATATTGCCCTTTCAGCTTGTGTGCCAGTCTTGACTCCTGGGTGTGCCACCTCTCTCCCTCTCATTCAGTGGGCCATAGAAAGCCTATTTATTTATTTTTTTAAATATTATTGGGTTTCTAAAGTCTCCCTGAAAAAAAAAAAAATACATAAAAAAACAGTGGGAGAGTAATATTGCCCTTTCAGCTTGTGTGCCAGTCTTGACTCCTGGGTGTGCCACCTCTCTCCCTCTCATTCAGTGGGCCATAGAAAGCCTATTTATTTATTTTTTTTAAATATTATTGGGTTTCTAAAGTCTCCCTTAAAAAACAAAAAATACATAAAAAAACAGTGGGAGAGTAATATTGCCCTTTCAGCTTGTGTGCCAGTCTTGACTCCTGGGTGTGCCACCTCTCTCTCATTCAGTGGGCCATAGAAAGCATTTTTTTTTTTTTCCTTGATTTGTGTTCTAAAATCTACCTCAACACAAAAACACTACATCAATCAGTGGGATAAAAATATTGGCCTCAGTCAGGGCTTGTGTGCCACTGCTGTGTGTGCTATCTCTCATTCAGTGGGCTATAGAAAGCCTATTTATTTATTTATTTTTTTTCTTATTATTTGGTTTCTAAAGTCTCCCTGAAAAAAAAAAAAAAAACATAAAAAAACAGTGGGAGAGTAATATTGCCCTTTCAGCTTGTGTGCCAGTCTTGACTCCTGGGTGTGCCACCTCTCTCTCTCATTCAGTGGGCTATAGAAAGCCTATTTTTTTTTTTTTTTTTTTTAATATTATTTGGTTTCTAAAGTCTCCCTGAAATAAAAAAAAAACTTAAAAAAACAGTGGGAGAGTAATATTGCCCTTTCAGCTTGTGCGCCAGTCTTGACTCCTGGGTGTGCCTCCTCTCTCTCTCTAATTGTGGGCCATAGAAAGCCTTTTTTTTTTTTTTTTTTTTTAATATTATTTGGTTTCTAAAGTCTCCCTGAGAAAAAAAAAAAAATAAATTAGGTGGGAGATTAATATTGACATTAGTGCTTGAGTGACAGTCCTGCGTGTGTGTCATCTCTGTGATTTTGTGCCACAGAAAACAGAGTGTGTAACATTGTGCCTGATTTTCCTTGTGGTCTCACCAACCTGTTAAGGGATATTGAAATCATACTGAAGTTATAGCTCACCGTGTAAGTTGTTTGACAGCAACAAATAAAGTTACTTTGGTTAAGATTTTAAAACAATGAGGAAGTCTGGTGCAAGAGGTCGTCGTGGGCGTTCATTGTCAGCTGGTAATGATGGTAGTGGTAGTGGAGCATCAGGTGGTCGTGGGGATAAAAATATTCCACCTAAGTCTGGAGCTGTGGAGCCAGTTTCGTCGTCAGGCTACACAAGGCCTCGAACGCTCTCTTTTCTGGGAGTAGGAAAACCGCTTTTAAAGGCGGAGCAGCAACAGCAAGTTTTGGATTACATTGCAGACTCAGCCTCTAGCTCTTTTGCCTCCTCTTCCGAAACTGGTAAATGTAAAAGCAGCGCGTCGCTTGTGGATGTTCACGGTCAGGGACAAGTCGCTTCCTTGTCCTCCTCAGCAAAAACTACAACAAGAGAGAAGGATGCAGCAGGCGACACAACGGGTCACTCCATGGAGCTCTTTACACATACCGTCCCTGGCTTAGAAAGTGAAACATTTAACAGGCCATGCCCATTACAAGTATATTCTGACATGGAGTGCACTGATGCACAGCCACAGCCAGAGTACTATGCTGCTCCTTTGACTCAGACCACCACATTGCCCTCTCAGGGTACAGATCCACAATCAGACCCTGATGAGACTATGTTGCCCCGCCACGAACGCTATACCACCGACCGACACAGTGACACAGACGAAGTTGCACACGAGCTCGAAGAGGAGGTAATAGATGACCCAGTTATTGACCCCGATTGGCAGCCATTGGGGGAACAGGGAGCAGGCGGCAGTAGTTCAGAAGCGGAGGTGGAGGAGGGGCCGCAGCAGGCATCAACATCGCAACAGGTTCCATCTGCCGGGCCCGTATCTGGCCCAAAACGCGTGTCAAAGCCAAAACCTGTTGGAGCACAGCGTTGCCATCCGGTTAAAGCTCAGTCTGCAATCCCTGAAAAGGGATCCGAGTCTAGGAAGAGTGCAGTCTGGCATTTTTTTAAACAACATCCAACTGATCAGCGCAAAGTCATCTGTCAAAAATGTTCAACTAGCTTAAGCAGAGGTCAGAATCTGAAAAGTCTAAATACTAGTTGCATGCATAGACACTTAACCACCATGCATTTTCAAGCCTGGACTAACTACCAAACGTCCCTCAAGGTTGTAGCACCCTCGGCCAATGAAGCTAGTCAGCAACGCAACATCCCTTCCGTCACTGTAAGGCCACCATTTTCCGCACCACCGGCAGTATCTGTGCAGGTTTCTTTGCCAGCCAAAAGCAGTCAGGGTCAGGGAATCACCAGTTTTGTAGGAGGAAATATTGCATCTAGGGCACCGGCGGAAACAATACCGTCTCCAACCGTCTCTCAGTCTGCCATGTACACCGGCACACCCGAAAGTTCCACGATCTCCAGCTCTCCAGTCCAGCTCACCCTACATGAGACTCTGGTTAGAAAAAGGAAGTACTTATCCTCGCATCCGCGTACACAGTGTTTTAACGCCCACATAGCTAGACTAATCTCGTTAGAGATGATGCCCTACCGGTTAGTTGAAAGCGAAGCTTTCAAAGCCCTGATGGAGTACGCTGAACCACGATACGAGCTACCCAGTCGACACTTTTTTTCCAGAAAAGCCATCCCAGCCCTGCACCAGCATGTTAAACAGCGCATCGTCCATGCACTCAGGCAATCTGTGAGTACAAAGGTGCACCTGACTACAGATGCATGGACCAGTAGGCATGGCCAGGGACGTTATGTGTCCATCACGGCACACTGGGTGAATGTGGTGGATGCAGGGTCCACAGGCGACATCAATTTAGGGACAGTTGTGCCTAGCCCACGGTCTAGGAAACAGTTGGCTGTAGGCGTTCGCACCCCCTCCTCCTCCTCCTCCTCGTCCTCCTGCAGAAGCTGCAGCTCTTCCACAGAACGCAGTCTGCCAACCACTCCATCGGCAGATGACACTGTTGCACACCAGTTGTCCCATTATGGGCCAGCTACTGCCAAGCGTCAGCAGGCTGTATTGGCTATGAAGTGCTTGGGCGACAACAGACACACCGCGGAAGTTCTGTCCGAGTTCTTGCAACAAGAAACGCAGTCGTGGCTGGGCACAGTAGATCTTGAGGCAGGCAAGGTAGTGAGTGATAACGGAAGGAATTTCATGGCTGCCATCTCCCTTTCCCAACTGAAACACATTCCTTGCCTGGCTCACACCTTAAACCTGGTGGTGCAGTGCTTATTGAAAACTTATCCTGGGTTCTCCGACCTGCTCCTCAAAGTGCGTGCACTTTGCTCACATATCCGACGTTCGCCTGTACACGCCAGCCGTATGCATACCTATCAGCGGTCTTTGAACCTTCCCCAGCATCGCCTAATCATAGACGTTGCAACAAGGTGGAACTCAACACTGCACATGCTTCAGAGACTGTGCGAACAGAGGCGTGCTGTTATTTATTTGTGGGAGGATACACGGGCAGGCAGTAGGATGGCAGACATGGAGTTGTCAGGTGTGCAGTGGTCTAAGATACAAGACATGTGTCAAGTCCTTCAGTGTTTTGAGGAATGCACACGGCTGGTTAGTGCAGACAACGCCGTAATAAGCATGAGCATCCCCCTAATGCGTCTGCTGATGCAAAGTTTGACGCACATAAAGGAGCAGGCGTCTGCACCAGAGGAAGAGGAAAGCCTTGATGACAGTCAGCCATTGTCTGGTCAGGGCAGTGTACAGGACGAGGTAGCGGGCGAAGAGGAGGTGGAGGACGAGGAGGATGATGGGGATGAGTATATTTTTAATGCCGAACCTTTCCCGGGGGCACAGGAAATTGGTTGCGTGTCACGGCCGGGTTCTGGTTTTTTGAGGGACACAAGTGACGTAGATTTGCCTGCAACTGCCCCTCAACCAATCACAACCGGAGATTTTACAACTGGAACTTTGGCCCACATGGCGGATTATGCCTTACGTATCCTAAAAAGGGACACACGCATTACGAAAATGATGAACGATGACGATTACTGGTTGGCCTGCCTCCTTGATCCACGCTATAAAGGCAAATTGCAAAATATTATGCCACATGAGAACTTGGAACTAATATTAGCAACCAAACAATCAACTCTTGTTGACCGTTTGCTTCAGGCATTCCCAGCACACAGCGCACGTGATCGTTCTCACACGAGCTCCAGGGGGCAGCAGACTAGGAGTGTTAGGGGTGCACACATCAGAAGTGGCGTTGGACAGAGGGGTTTTCTGACCAGGTTGTGGAGTGATTTTGCTATGACCGCAGACAGGACAGGTACTGCTGCATCAATTGAAAGTGACAGGAGACAACATTTGTCCAGTATGGTTACTAACTATTTTTCATCCCTTATCGATGTTCTCCCTCAACCGTCATTCCCATTTGATTACTGGGCCTCCAAATTAGACACCTGGCCAGAATTGGCAGAATATGCATTGCAGGAGCTTGCTTGCCCGGCAGCAAGTGTCCTATCAGAAAGAGTATTCAGTGCTGCAGGTTCAATATTAACCGAAAAAAGGACTCGTCTGGCTACCCAAAATGTTGACGATCTAACATTCATTAAAATGAACCACAACTGGATTTCGAAATCTTTTGCCCCACCTTGCCCGGCCGACACCTAGCTTTCCTATGAAAGGCTCTTGCCTGTGAATTACTTTTCTAATGTCTAATTTGCTGCAGCTGATTGTACAGCATACGACATGTTTACACCTCCCTAAATGGCCAAACTCCCCACACGGGGCCGTGGTATCGCGACTTGGCGCAAGCACCCGTGAGACTGCTGTTTGTCTGAAGAGGTGGGTGTGCTCGCTTTTGGTTGACGGCATTGCTACTGGGTCCCTCATAGTACAATGTAGTGTCTCTGGCGGTGGTGGTGCGCACCCAACGTCAGACACACCGTTGTAACATGAGGGGCCCTGGGGCGGTCCCGCCGGCCTCTAGAGAGTTCCCCCCTACCCCAGCTCAAAATGTGCTCTACCACATGCAAAATTATGTCGCACAGCTCCACCAATCTTTAGTCTATTCGCTGACATCATTCAATGTCTGGCACTGACAATACAAATTTGTAGACATCTACGATGCAACTTAAAGTAGTCTGTGTCTGTGTCCTATATTGGCACCATTAAATAGTTACTGCCAAATTACTATGTCAGAAACTCAGCAGATGAGCCCACCCCTGTACCTAAGTATGCCACCTTTTTTTTTGTTTTGGTTGTTTTGCGAGACATTAACATCTATTTATATTTTGGGAGTACTGGGACAGACACTCCTTGCACTACTCCTCCACTCACCACCAAGCTGCCCGTGTAACCATGTAACCGCTGTAAAACTGCCATGAGCCTATTGTTTGTTATTTTAGGCCTTTGAAGCCTGTCTGCGGTCCCTCCTTCCACTAGTCCTCCACTGACCAGACCACTGCTGCCCGTGTACCCCTGGAACCAATTATAAAGTGCCTACAGCCAGCCCATTTTCTTATGTTAGGCCTTTGAAGCCTGTCTGCGGTCCCTACTTTAAATACTCCTCCACTGACCACCAAGCTGCCTGCCCGTGTATCCATGTAACCGCTGTAAAACTGCCATGAGCCTATTGTTTGTTATTTTAGGCCTTTGAAGCCTGTCTGCGGTCCCTCCTTCCACTAGTCCTCCACTGACCAGACCACTGCTGCCCGTGTACCCCTGGAACCAATTATAAAGTGCCTACAGCCAGCCCATTTTCTTATGTTAGGCCTTTGAAGCCTGTCTGCGGTCCCTCCTTCCACTAGTCCTCCACTGGCCAGACCACTGCTGCCCGTGTACCCCTGGAACCAATTATAAAGTGCCTACAGCCAGCCCATTTTTTTATGTTAGGCCTTTGAAGCCTGTCTGCGGTCCCTCCTTCCACTAGTCCTCCACTGACCAGACCACTGCTGCCCGTGTACCCCTGGAACCAATTATAAAGTGCCTACAGCCAGCCCATTTTCTTATGTTAGGCCTTTGAAGCCTGTCTGCGGTCCCTACTTTAAATACTCCTCCACTGACCACCAAGCTGCCTGCCCGTGTATCCATGTAACCGCTGTAAAACTGCCATGAGCCTATTGTTTGTTATTTTAGGCCTTTGAAGCCTGTCTGCGGTCCCTCCTTCCACTAGTCCTCCACTGACCAGACCACTGCTGCCCGTGTACCCCTGGAACCAATTATAAAGTGCCTACAGCCAGCCCATTTTTTTATGTTAGGCCTTTGAAGCCTGTCTGCGGTCCCTCCTTCCACTAGTCCTCCACTGGCCAGACCACTGCTGCCCGTGTACCCCTGGAACCAATTATAAAGTGCCTACAGCCAGCCCATTTTTTTATGTTAGGCCTTTGAAGCCTGTCTGCGGTCCCTCCTTCCACTAGTCCTCCACTGACCAGACCACTGCTGCCCGTGTACCCCTGGAACCAATTATAAAGTGCCTACAGCCAGCCCATTTTCTTATGTTAGGCCTTTGAAGCCTGTCTGCGGTCCCTACTTTAAATACTCCTCCACTGACCACCAAGCTGCCTGCCCGTGTATCCATGTAACCGCTGTAAAACTGCCATGAGCCTATTGTTTGTTATTTTAGGCCTTTGAAGCCTGTCTGCGGTCCCTCCTTCCACTAGTCCTCCACTGACCAGACCACTGCTGCCCGTGTACCCCTGGAACCAATTATAAAGTGCCTACAGCCAGCCCATTTTCTTATGTTAGGCCTTTGAAGCCTGTCTGCGGTCCCTACTTTAAATACTCCTCCACTGACCACCAAGCTGCCTGCCCGTGTATCCATGTAACCGCTGTAAAACTGCCATGAGCCTATTGTTTGTTATGTTAGGCCTTTGATAGCCTGTCTGCGGTCCCTACTTTAAATACTCCTCCACTCACCACCAAGCTGCCTGCCCGTCTATCCATGTAACCGCTGTAAAACTGCAATGAGCCTATTGTTTGTTATTTTAGGCCTTTGATAGCCTGTCTGCGGCCCCTACTTGCAATACTCCTCCACTGACCACAATGCTGCCTGGAGTGCCTGCCTGTGTATCCATGTAACCGATGTAAAACTGCCATGACTGCCTACTGTTTGTTATTTTAGGCCTTTGATAGCCTGTCTGCAGCCCCTACTTGCAATACACCTCCACTGACCACACCAATGCTGCCCGTGTACCCCTGGAACCTATTTAAAAGTTCATAGAGCCTAGTTATATATTTTATTTACTATTAATAAGGCCATGATGGACTACGCTGTACCACGCTACAAGCTAACCAGTCGACACTTCTTTTGCGAGAAAAGCCATCCCAACCCTCCACCAGCATGTAGAAGACCGCATTGTCCATGCACTCTGGCAATCTGTGAGTACAAAGGTGCACCTGACAACAGACGCATGGACCTGTAGGCATGGCCACGGAAGATTACGTGTCCATTACGGCGCAATGGGTTAATGTGGTGGATGCATGGTCCACAGGGGACAGCCTACTAAGTCTGTCTGCAGTCCCTAATTCAAATTGTCCTCCACTGTCTAAATCGGAGCTTCCACCTTCTGGCTTTCGGCCTATAGTATCAGAAATTAAACTGCATTTGGCCTTCAACTTTGGTTAGGGCCTACTAACGGCTTCTGCCCCTCCCTGGTGTTGCCCTCAACTAAATAAAGCTGAGCTTCAACCTTCTGCTCCAAATTACCATTTTAAAAAATGCAATAGGCTTTTCCGGCCTACTAAAGGTGTCTGTCTGTGTGCCCCTGCCTGGTGTTGTCCTCAACTAAATAAAGCTGAGCTTCAACCTTCTGCTCCAAATTACCATTTTAAAAAATGCAATAGGCTTTTCCGGCCTACTAAAGGTGTCTGTCTGTGTGCCCCTGCCTGGTGTTGTCCTCAACTAAATAAAGCTGAGCTTCAACCTTCCGGCTCTCATTAAGTGGTTTAAAAAAAAAAAAATGGTGGTTAGGGCCTACTAACGGCTTCTGCCCCTCCCTGGTGTTGCCCTCAACTAAATAAAGCTGAGCTTCAACCTTCTGCTCCAAATTACCATTTTAAAAAATGCAATAGGCTTTTCCGGCCTACTAAAGGTGTCTGTCTGTGTGCCCCTGCCTGGTGTTGTCCTCAACTAAATAAAGCTGAGCTTCAACCTTCCGGCTCTCATTAAGTGGTTTTAAAAAAAAAAAATGGTGGTTAGGGCCTACTAACGGCTTCTGCCCCTCCCTGGTGTTGCCCTCAACTAAATAAAGCTGAGCTTCAACCTTCTGCTCCAAATTACCATTTTAAAAAATGCAATAGGCTTTTCCGGCCTACTAAAGGTGTCTGTCTGTGTGCCCCTGCCTGGTGTTGTCCTCAACTAAATAAAGCTGAGCTTCAACCTTCCGGCTCTCATTAAGTGGTTTTAAAAAAAAAAAAATGGTGGTTAGGGCCTACTAACGGCTTCTGCCCCTCCCTGGTGTTGCCCTCAACTAAATAAAGCTGAGCTTCAACCTTCTGCTCCAAATTACCATTTTAAAAAATGCAATAGGCTTTTCCGGCCTACTAAAGGTGTCTGTCTGTGTGCCCCTGCCTGGTGTTGTCCTCAACTAAATAAAGCTGAGCTTCAACCTTCCGGCTCTCATTAAGTGGTTTTAAAAAAAAAAAATGGTGGTTAGGGCCTACTAACGGCTTCTGCCCCTCCCTGGTGTTGTCCTCAACTAAATAAAGCTGAGCTTCAACCTTCTGCTCCAAATTACCATTTTAAAAAATGCAATAGGCTTTTCCGGCCTACTAAAGGTGTCTGTCTGTGTGCCCCTGCCTGGTGTTGTCCTCAACTAAATAAAGCTGAGCTTCAACCTTCTGCTCCAAATTACCATTTTAAAAAATGCAATAGGCTTTTCCGGCCTACTAAAGGTGTCTGTCTGTGTGCCCCTGCCTGGTGTTGTCCTCAACTAAATAAAGCTGAGCTTCAACCTTCCGGCTCTCATTAAGTGGTTTTAAAAAAAAAAAATGGTGGTTAGGGCCTACTAACGGCTTCTGCCCCTCCCTGGTGTTGCCCTCAACTAAATAAAGCTGAGCTTCAACCTTCTGCTCCAAATTACCATTTTAAAAAATGCAATAGGCTTTTCCGGCCTACTAAAGGTGTCTGTCTGTGTGCCCCTGCCTGGTGTTGTCCTCAACTAAATAAAGCTGAGCTTCAACCTTCCGGCTCTCATTAAGTGGTTTTAAAAAAAAAAAATGGTGGTTAGGGCCTACTAACGGCTTCTGCCCCTCCCTGGTGTTGCCCTCAACTAAATAAAGCTGAGCTTCAACCTTCTGCTCCAAATTACCATTTTAAAAAATGCAATAGGCTTTTCCGGCCTACTAAAGGTGTCTGTCTGTGTGCCCCTGCCTGGTGTTGTCCTCAACTAAATAAAGCTGAGCTTCAACCTTCTGCTCCAAATTACCATTTTAAAAAATGCAATAGGCTTTTCCGGCCTACTAAAGGTGTCTGTCTGTGTGCCCCTGCCTGGTGTTGTCCTCAACTAAATAAAGCTGAGCTTCAACCTTCCGGCTCTCATTAAGTGGTTTTAAAAAAAAAAAATGGTGGTTAGGGCCTACTAACGGCTTCTGCCCCTCCCTGGTGTTGCCCTCAACTAAATAAAGCTGAGCTTCAACCTTCTGCTCCAAATTACCATTTTAAAAAATGCAATAGGCTTTTCCGGCCTACTAAAGGTGTCTGTCTGTGTGCCCCTGCCTGGTGTTGTCCTCAACTAAATAAAGCTGAGCTTCAACCTTCCGGCTCTCATTAAGTGGTTTTTAAAAAAAAAAATGGTGGTTAGGGCCTACTAACGGCTTCTGCCCCTCCCTGGTGTTGTCCTCAACTAAATAAAGCTGAGCTTCAACCTTCTGCTCCAAATTACCATTTTAAAAAATGCAATAGGCTTTTCCGGCCTACTAAAGGTGTCTGTCTGTGTGCCCCTGCCTGGTGTTGTCCTCAACTAAATAAAGCTGAGCTTCAACCTTCTGCTCCAAATTACCATTTTAAAAAATGCAATAGGCTTTTCCGGCCTACTAAAGGTGTCTGTCTGTGTGCCCCTGCCTGGTGTTGTCCTCAACTAAATAAAGCTGAGCTTCAACCTTCCGGCTCTCATTAAGTGGTTTTAAAAAAAAAAAATGGTGGTTAGGGCCTACTAACGGCTTCTGCCCCTCCCTGGTGTTGCCCTCAACTAAATAAAGCTGAGCTTCAACCTTCTGCTCCAAATTACCATTTTAAAAAATGCAATAGGCTTTTCCGGCCTACTAAAGGTGTCTGTCTGTGTGCCCCTGCCTGGTGTTGTCCTCAACTAAATAAAGCTGAGCTTCAACCTTCCGGCTCTCATTAAGTGGTTTTAAAAAAAAAAAATGGTGGTTAGGGCCTACTAACGGCTTCTGCCCCTCCCTGGTGTTGCCCTCAACTAAATAAAGCTGAGCTTCAACCTTCTGCTCCAAATTACCATTTTAAAAAATGCAATAGGCTTTTCCGGCCTACTAAAGGTGTCTGTCTGTGTGCCCCTGCCTGGTGTTGTCCTCAACTAAATAAAGCTGAGCTTCAACCTTCTGCTCCAAATTACCATTTTAAAAAATGCAATAGGCTTTTCCGGCCTACTAAAGGTGTCTGTCTGTGTGCCCCTGCCTGGTGTTGTCCTCAACTAAATAAAGCTGAGCTTCAACCTTCCGGCTCTCATTAAGTGGTTTTAAAAAAAAAAAATGGTGGTTAGGGCCTACTAACGGCTTCTGCCCCTCCCTGGTGTTGCCCTCAACTAAATAAAGCTGAGCTTCAACCTTCTGCTCCAAATTACCATTTTAAAAAATGCAATAGGCTTTTCCGGCCTACTAAAGGTGTCTGTCTGTGTGCCCCTGCCTGGTGTTGTCCTCAACTAAATAAAGCTGAGCTTCAACCTTCCGGCTCTCATTAAGTGGTTTTAAAAAAAAAAAATGGTGGTTAGGGCCTACTAACGGCTTCTGCCCCTCCCTGGTGTTGTCCTCAACTAAATAAAGCTGAGCTTCAACCTTCTGCTCCAAATTACCATTTTAAAAAATGCAATAGGCTTTTCCGGCCTACTAAAGGTGTCTGTCTGTGTGCCCCTGCCTGGTGTTGTCCTCAACTAAATAAAGCTGAGCTTCAACCTTCTGCTCCAAATTACCATTTTAAAAAATGCAATAGGCTTTTCCGGCCTACTAAAGGTGTCTGTCTGTGTGCCCCTGCCTGGTGTTGTCCTCAACTAAATAAAGCTGAGCTTCAACCTTCCGGCTCTCATTAAGTGGTTTTAAAAAAAAAAAATGGTGGTTAGGGCCTACTAACGGCTTCTGCCCCTCCCTGGTTTTGTCCTCAACTAAATAAAGCTGAGCTTCAACCTTCTGCTCCAAATTACCATTTTAAAAAATGCAATAGGCTTTTCCGGCCTACTAAAGGTGTCTGTCTGTGTGCCCCTGCCTGGTGTTGTCCTCAACTAAATAAAGCTGAGCTTCAACCTTCCGGCTCTCATTAAGTGGTTTTAAAAAAAAAAAATGGTGGTTAGGGCCTACTAACGGCTTCTGCCCCTCCCTGGTGTTGCCCTCAACTAAATAAAGCTGAGCTTCAACCTTCTGCTCCAAATTACCATTTTAAAAAATGCAATAGGCTTTTCCGGCCTACTAAAGGTGTCTGTCTGTGTGCCCCTGCCTGGTGTTGTCCTCAACTAAATAAAGCTGAGCTTCAACCTTCTGCTCCAAGTTACCATTTTAAAAAATGCAATAGGCTTTTCCGGCCTACTAAAGGTGTCTGTCTGTGTGCCCCTGCCTGGTGTTGTCCTCAACTAAATAAAGCTGAGCTTCAACCTTCTGCTCCAAATTACCATTTTAAAAAATGCAATAGGCTTTTCCGGCCTACTAAAGGTGTCTGTCTGTGTGCCCCTGCCTGGTGTTGTCCTCAACTAAATAAAGCTGAGCTTCAACCTTCTGCTCCAAATTACCATTTTAAAAAATGCAATAGGCTTTTCCGGCCTACTAAAGGTGTCTGTCTGTGTGCCCCTGCCTGGTGTTGTCCTCAACTAAATAAAGCTGAGCTTCAACCTTCTGCTCCAAATTACCATTTTAAAAAATGCAATAGGCTTTTCCGGCCTACTAAAGGTGTCTGCCCCTCCCTGGTGTTGTCCTCAACTGAACAAAGCTGAGCTTCCACATTCTGGCTTTCGCCCTATACTATCAGATATTAAACTGCATTTGGCCTACTAGTGTGGTTAGGCCCTTGAAACAGTGTCTGCTGCTCTTGGGTTTGCTACTCCACTGAACAAAGCAATGCCGCCTGTTTAGTCCTGTTACCAATTTTGAACTGCATGTAGCCTACTTTATTCTTTGGCCCTATATCTGTTTCCTCCTCATCCTGCCCATTGCCCAGCCACTGCTAAATGAGTCTGCTGGTACATTGACCTAGACCACTACATTCCCCTTGTACTCTACACAGCCAGAATCTGACCCTGCTGAAAGTAAGGTTCCCCTTCCCGCATGTTATACCACCTTACACAGGGACAAAGAGGAAGGTGCAGATGAAAGTGCAGGTTCCTTCATCAGGTGGGGGGGCATACTCGTTGGCGACGTCACTGGCACAGGGCCCCTCAGAGTACGCAAAAGTGTCGCTGCTGGTGGGAGGCGCCCCCGCCATGCAAACACACCGCCGTACTTTGAGGGGCCCTGTGCCAGTGGCAATGCGAACGAGTGGGCCCCCCCCTGCTTGCTCAGGATCACAGCACTTGCAACTTTTAAATACTTACCTTTCCCTGCAACACCGCCGTGACGTAGTCCGCATTTCCTGGGCCCACGAAAAACTTGAGCCAGCCCTACTCCCCCCACAACTTTCCCCCAATTCCCTATGCCCAACTATTATTATACAGTTAATTAAGATTGGCAAGCTTCAGAAACAAGAATGGATGTTTTTGGCATTAAAATGGGCACTGTAGGTGTTTTCCTGGCCTCCACTCACTGCCGACTATGCTTCCCCATTGACTTGCATTGGGTTTCGTGTTTCGGTCGATCCCCGACTTTTAGCGATAATCGGCCGACTGCACTCGACTCGACTCTGGACAAAATCGGGTTTCCCAAAACCCTACTCGATCTTAAAAAAATGAAAGTCGCTCAACCCTACTAACCACCATTTTGTTTTTTAAAAAACACTTAATGAGAGCCAGAAGGTTGAAGCTCAGCTTTATTCAGTTGAGGGCAACACCAGGCAGGGGCAGACACCGTTAGTAGGCCGGAACCAGCAATGTGTTTAAAAACAGCAGTTAATCAGAGCCGGAAGGTAGAAGCTCAGCTTTATTCAGTTGAGGGCAACACCAGGGAGGGGCAGAAGCCGTTAGTAGGCCCTAACCACCATTTTGTTTTTTAAAAAACACTTAATGAGAGCCAGAAGGTTGAAGCTCAGCTTTATTCAGTTGAGGGCAACACCAGGCAGGGGCAGACACCGTTAGTAGGCCGGAACCACCATTTTGTTTAAAAACAGCAGTTAATCAGAGCCGGAAGGTAGAAGCTCAGCTTTATTCAGTTGAGGGCAACACCAGGGAGGGGCAGAAGCCGTTAGTAGGCCCTAACCACCATTTTGTTTTTTAAAAAACACTTAATGAGAGCCAGAAGGTTGAAGCTCAGCTTTATTCAGTTGAGGGCAACACCAGGCAGGGGCAGACACCGTTAGTAGGCCGGAACCACCATTTTGTTTTTTAAAAAACACTTAATGAGAGCCAGAAGGTAGAAGCTTAGCTTTATTCAGTTGAGGACAACTTGAATTAGGGACTGCATACAGACTTAGCAGGCTGTCCCCTGTGTGGACCATGCATCCAATACATTAACCCATTGAGCCACAAAGGACACGTAACCTTCCGTGGCCATGCCTACAGGTCCATGTGTCTGTTGTCAGGTGTACCTTTGTCAGTGTAGGCCTATTGGAAGGAGGGACCGCAGACAGGCTTCAAAGGCCTAACACAATAAAATGGGCTGGCTGTAGGCACTTTAAAATTGGTTCCAGGGGTACACGGGCAGCAGTGGTCTGGTCAGTGGAGGCCTAGTGGAAGGAGGGACCGCAGACAGGCTATCAAAGGCCTAAAATAACAAACAATAGGCTCATGGCAGTTTTACAGCGGTTACATGGATACACGGGCAGGCAGCTGGTGATGAGTGGAGGAGTATTTAAAGTAGGGACCGCAGACAGGCTATCAAAGGCCTAAAATAACAAACAATAGGCTCATGGCAGTTTTACAGCGGTTACATGGATACACAGGCAGCTTGGTGGTGAGTGGAGGAGTATTTAAAGTAGGGACCGCAGACAGGCTATCAAAGGCCTAAAATAACAAACAATAGGCTCATGGCAGTTTTACAGCGGTTACATGGATACACAGGCAGGCAGCTGGTGATGAGTGGAGGAGTATTTAAAGTAGGGACCGCAGACAGGCTATCAAAGGCCTAAAATAACAAACAATAGGCTCATGGCAGTTTTACAGCGGTTACATGGATACACAGGCAGCTGGTGATGAGTGGAGGAGTATTTAAAGTAGGGACCGCAGACAGGCTATCAAAGGCCTAAAATAACAAACAATAGGCTCATGGCAGTTTTACAGCGGTTACATGGATACACAGGCAGCTGGTGATGAGTGGAGGAGTATTTAAAGTAGGGACCGCAGACAGGCTATCAAAGGCCTAAAATAACAAACAATAGGCTCATGGCAGTTTTACAGCGGTTACATGGATACACAGGCAGCTTGGTGGTGAGTGGAGGAGTATTTAAAGTAGGGACCGCAGACAGGCTATCAAAGGCCTAAAATAACAAACAATAGGCTCATGGCAGTTTTACAGCGGTTACATGGATACACAGGCAGCTGGTGATGAGTGGAGGAGTATTTAAAGTAGGGACCGCAGACAGGCTATCAAAGGCCTAAAATAACAAACAATAGGCTCATGGCAGTTTTACAGCGGTTACATGGATACACAGACAGCTTGGTGGTGAGTGGAGGAGTATTTAAAGAAGGGACCGCAGACAGGCTATCAAAGGCCTAAAATAACAAACAATAGGCTCATGGCAGTTTTACAGCGGTTACATGGATACACGGGCAGGCAGCTGGTGATGAGTGGAGGAGTATTTAAAGTAGGGACCGCAGACAGGCTATCAAAGGCCTAAAATAACAAACAATAGGCTCATGGCAGTTTTACAGCGGTTACATGGATACACAGGCAGCTTGGTGGTGAGTGGAGGAGTATTTAAAGTAGGGACCGCAGACAGGCTATCAAAGGCCTAAAATAACAAACAATAGGCTCATGGCAGTTTTACAGCGGTTACATGGATACACGGGCAGGCAGCTGGTGATGAGTGGAGGAGTATTTAAAGTAGGGACCGCAGACAGGCTATCAAAGGCCTAAAATAACAAACAATAGGCTCATGGCAGTTTTACAGCGGTTACATGGATACACAGGCAGCTGGTGATGAGTGGAGGAGTATTTAAAGTAGGGACCGCAGACAGGCTATCAAAGGCCTAAAATAACAAACAATAGGCTCATGGCAGTTTTACAGCGGTTACATGGATACACAGGCAGCTGGTGATGAGTGGAGGAGTATTTAAAGTAGGGACCGCAGACAGGCTATCAAAGTCCTAAAATAACAAACAATAGGCTCATGGCAGTTTTACAGCGGTTACATGGATACACAGGCAGCTTGGTGGTGAGTGGAGGAGTATTTAAAGTAGGGACCGCAGACAGGCTATCAAAGGCCTAAAATAACAAACAATAGGCTCATGGCAGTTTTACAGCGGTTACATGGATACACGGGCAGGCAGCTGGTGATGAGTGGAGGAGTATTTAAAGTAGGGACCGCAGACAGGCTATCAAAGGCCTAAAATAACAAACAATAGGCTCATGGCAGTTTTACAGCGGTTACATGGATACACAGGCAGCTGGTGATGAGTGGAGGAGTATTTAAAGTAGGGACCGCAGACAGGCTATCAAAGGCCTAAAATAACAAACAATAGGCTCATGGCAGTTTTACAGCGGTTACATGGATACACAGGCAGCTTGGTGGTGAGTGGAGGAGTATTTAAAGTAGGGACCGCAGACAGGCTATCAAAGGCCTAAAATAACAAACAATAGGCTCATGGCAGTTTTACAGCGGTTACATGGATACACAGGCAGCTGGTGATGAGTGGAGGAGTATTTAAAGTAGGGACCGCAGACAGGCTATCAAAGGCCTAAAATAACAAACAATAGGCTCATGGCAGTTTTACAGCGGTTACATGGATACACAGGCAGCTTGGTGGTGAGTGGAGGAGTATTTAAAGTAGGGACCGCAGACAGGCTATCAAAGGCCTAAAATAACAAACAATAGGCTCATGGCAGTTTTACAGCGGTTACATGGATACACGGGCAGGCAGCTGGTGATGAGTGGAGGAGTATTTAAAGTAGGGACCGCAGACAGGCTATCAAAGGCCTAATATAACAAACAATAGGCTCATGGCAGTTTTACAGCGGTTACATGGATACACAGGCAGCTGATGATGAGTGGAGGAGTATTTAAAGTAGGGACCGCAGACAGGCTATCAAAGGCCTAAAATAACAAACAATAGGCTCATGGCAGTTTTACAGCGGTTACATGGATACACAGGCAGCTTGGTGGTGAGTGGAGGAGTATTTAAAGTAGGGACCGCAGACAGGCTATCAAAGGCCTAAAATAACAAACAATAGGCTCATGGCAGTTTTACAGCGGTTACATGGATACACGGGCAGGCAGCTGGTGATGAGTGGAGGAGTATTTAAAGTAGGGACCGCAGACAGGCTATCAAAGGCCTAAAATAACAAACAATAGGCTCATGGCAGTTTTACAGCGGTTACATGGATACACAGGCAGCTGGTGATGAGTGGAGGAGTATTTAAAGTAGGGACCGCAGACAGGCTATCAAAGGCCTAAAATAACAAACAATAGGCTCATGGCAGTTTTACAGCGGTTACATGGATACACAGGCAGCTGGTGATGAGTGGAGGAGTATTTAAAGTAGGGACCGCAGACAGGCTATCAAAGGCCTAAAATAACAAACAATAGGCTCATGGCAGTTTTACAGCGGTTACATGGATACACAGGCAGCTTGGTGGTGAGTGGAGGAGTATTTAAAGTAGGGACCGCAGACAGGCTATCAAAGGCCTAAAATAACAAACAATAGGCTCATGGCAGTTTTACAGCGGTTACATGGATACACGGGCAGGCAGCTGGTGATGAGTGGAGGAGTATTTAAAGTAGGGACTGCAGACAGGCTATCAAAGGCCTAAAATAACAAACAATAGGCTCATGGCAGTTTTACAGCGGTTACATGGATACACAGGCAGCTGGTGATGAGTGGAGGAGTATTTAAAGTAGGGACCGCAGACAGGCTATCAAAGGCCTAAAATAACAAACAATAGGCTCATGGCAGTTTTACAGCGGTTACATGGATACACAGGCAGCTTGGTGGTGAGTGGAGGAGTATTTAAAGTAGGGACCGCAGACAGGCTATCAAAGGCCTAAAATAACAAACAATAGGCTCATGGCAGTTTTACAGCGGTTACATGGATACACAGGCAGCTGGTGATGAGTGGAGGAGTATTTAAAGTAGGGACCGCAGACAGGCTATCAAAGGCCTAAAATAACAAACAATAGGCTCATGGCAGTTTTACAGCGGTTACATGGATACACAGGCAGCTTGGTGGTGAGTGGAGGAGTATTTAAAGTAGGGACCGCAGACAGGCTATCAAAGGCCTAAAATAACAAACAATAGGCTCATGGCAGTTTTACAGCGGTTACATGGATACACAGGCAGCTGGTGATGAGTGGAGGAGTATTTAAAGTAGGGACCGCAGACAGGCTATCAAAGGCCTAAAATAACAAACAATAGGCTCATGGCAGTTTTACAGCGGTTACATGGATACACAGGCAGCTTGGTGGTGAGTGGAGGAGTATTTAAAGTAGGGACCGCAGACAGGCTATCAAAGGCCTAAAATAACAAACAATAGGCTCATGGCAGTTTTACAGCGGTTACATGGATACACGGGCAGGCAGCTGGTGATGAGTGGAGGAGTATTTAAAGTAGGGACCGCAGACAGGCTATCAAAGGCCTAAAATAACAAACAATAGGCTCATGGCAGTTTTACAGCGGTTACATGGATACACAGGCAGCTTGGTGGTGAGTGGAGGAGTATTTAAAGTAGGGACCGCAGACAGGCTATCAAAGGCCTAAAATAACAAACAATAGGCTCATGGCAGTTTTACAGCGGTTACATGGATACACGGGCAGGCAGCTGGTGATGAGTGGAGGAGTATTTAAAGTAGGGACCGCAGACAGGCTATCAAAGGCCTAAAATAACAAACAATAGGCTCATGGCAGTTTTACAGCGGTTACATGGATACACGGGCAGGCAGCTGGTGATGAGTGGAGGAGTATTTAAAGTAGGGACCGCAGACAGGCTATCAAAGGCCTAAAATAACAAACAATAGGCTCATGGCAGTTTTACAGCGGTTACATGGATACACAGGCAGCTGGTGATGAGTGGAGGAGTATTTAAAGTAGGGACCGCAGACAGGCTATCAAAGGCCTAAAATAACAAACAATAGGCTCATGGCAGTTTTTCAGCGGTTACATGGATACACAGGCAGCTGGTGATGAGTGGAGGAGTATTTAAAGTAGGGACCGCAGACAGGCTATCAAAGGCCTAAAATAACAAACAATAGGCTCATGGCAGTTTTTCAGCGGTTACATGGATACACAGGCAGCTTGGTGGTGAGTGGAGGAGTATTTAAAGTAGGGACCGCAGACAGGCTATCAAAGGCCTAAAATAACAAACAATAGGCTCATGGCAGTTTTACAGCGGTTACATGGATACACAGGCAGCTGGTGATGAGTGGAGGAGTATTTAAAGTAGGGACCGCAGACAGGCTATCAAAGGCCTAAAATAACAAACAATAGGCTCATGGCAGTTTTACAGCGGTTACATGGATACACAGGCAGCTTGGTGGTGAGTGGAGGAGTATTTAAAGTAGGGACCGCAGACAGGCTATCAAAGGCCTAAAATAACAAACAATAGGCTCATGGCAGTTTTACAGCGGTTATATGGATACACGGGCAGGCAGCTTGGTGGTGAGTGGAGGAGTATTTAAAGTAGGGACCGCAGACAGGCTATCAAAGGCCTAAAATAACAAACAATAGGCTCATGGCAGTTTTACAGCGGTTACATGGATACACAGGCAGCTGGTGATGAGTGGAGGAGTATTTAAAGTAGGGACCGCAGACAGGCTATCAAAGGCCTAAAATAACAAACAATAGGCTCATGGCAGTTTTACAGCGGTTACATGGATACACAGGCAGCTTGGTGGTGAGTGGAGGAGTATTTAAAGTAGGGACCGCAGACAGGCTATCAAAGGCCTAAAATAACAAACAATAGGCTCATGGCAGTTTTACAGCGGTTACATGGATACACAGGCAGCTGGTGATGAGTGGAGGAGTATTTAAAGTAGGGACCGCAGACAGGCTATCAAAGGCCTAAAATAACAAACAATAGGCTCATGGCAGTTTTACAGCGGTTACATGGAAACACAGGCAGCTTGGTGGTGAGTGGAGGAGTATTTAAAGTAGGGACCGCAGACAGGCTATCAAAGGCCTAAAATAACAAACAATAGGCTCATGGCAGTTTTACAGCGGTTACATGGATACACGGGCAGGCAGCTGGTGATGAGTGGAGGAGTATTTAAAGTAGGGACCGCAGACAGGCTATCAAAGGCCTAAAATAACAAACAATAGGCTCATGGCAGTTTTACAGCGGTTACATGGATACACAGGCAGCTGGTGATGAGTGGAGGAGTATTTAAAGTAGGGACCGCAGACAGGCTATCAAAGGCCTAAAATAACAAACAATAGGCTCATGGCAGTTTTACAGCGGTTACATGGATACACAGGCAGCTTGGTGGTGAGTGGAGGAGTATTTAAAGTAGGGACCGCAGACAGGCTATCAAAGGCCTAAAATAACAAACAATAGGCTCATGGCAGTTTTACAGCGGTTACATGGATACACAGGCAGCTGGTGATGAGTGGAGGAGTATTTAAAGTAGGGACCGCAGACAGGCTATCAAAGGCCTAAAATAACAAACAATAGGCTCATGGCAGTTTTACAGCGGTTACATGGATACACAGGCAGCTGGTGATGAGTGGAGGAGTATTTAAAGTAGGGACCGCAGACAGGCTATCAAAGGCCTAAAATAACAAACAATAGGCTCATGGCAGTTTTACAGCGGTTACATGGATACACAGGCAGCTTGGTGGTGAGTGGAGGAGTATTTAAAGTAGGGACCGCAGACAGGCTATCAAAGGCCTAAAATAACAAACAATAGGCTCATGGCAGTTTTACAGCGGTTACATGGATACACAGGCAGCTGGTGATGAGTGGAGGAGTATTTAAAGTAGGGACCGCAGACAGGCTATCAAAGGCCTAAAATAACAAACAATAGGCTCATGGCAGTTTTACAGCGGTTACATGGATACACAGGCAGCTTGGTGGTGAGTGGAGGAGTATTTAAAGTAGGGACCGCAGACAGGCTATCAAAGGCCTAAAATAACAAACAATAGGCTCATGGCAGTTTTACAGCGGTTACATGGATACACGGGCAGGCAGCTGGTGATGAGTGGAGGAGTATTTAAAGTAGGGACCGCAGACAGGCTATCAAAGGCCTAAAATAACAAACAATAGGCTCATGGCAGTTTTACAGCGGTTACATGGATACACAGGCAGCTTGGTGGTGAGTGGAGGAGTATTTAAAGTAGGGACCGCAGACAGGCTATCAAAGGCCTAAAATAACAAACAATAGGCTCATGGCAGTTTTACAGCGGTTACATGGATACACAGGCAGCTTGGTGGTGAGTGGAGGAGTATTTAAAGTAGGGACCGCAGACAGGCTATCAAAGGCCTAAAATAACAAACAATAGGCTCATGGCAGTTTTACAGCGGTTACATGGATACACAGGCAGCTTGGTGGTGAGTGGAGGAGTATTTAAAGTAGGGACCGCAGACAGGCTATCAAAGGCCTAAAATAACAAACAATAGGCTCATGGCAGTTTTACAGCGGTTACATGGATACACAGGCAGCTGGTGATGAGTGGAGGAGTATTTAAAGTAGGGACCGCAGACAGGCTATCAAAGGCCTAAAATAACAAACAATAGGCTCATGGCAGTTTTACAGCGGTTACATGGATACACAGGCAGCTTGGTGGTGAGTGGAGGAGTATTTAAAGTAGGGACCGCAGACAGGCTATCAAAGGCCTAAAATAACAAACAATAGGCTCATGGCAGTTTTACAGCGGTTACATGGATACACAGGCAGCTGGTGATGAGTGGAGGAGTATTTAAAGTAGGGACCGCAGACAGGCTATCAAAGGCCTAAAATAACAAACAATAGGCTCATGGCAGTTTTACAGCGGTTACATGGATACACAGGCAGCTTGGTGGTGAGTGGAGGAGTATTTAAAGTAGGGACCGCAGACAGGCTATCAAAGGCCTAAAATAACAAACAATAGGCTCATGGCAGTTTTACAGCGGTTACATGGATACACGGGCAGGCAGCTGGTGATGAGTGGAGGAGTATTTAAAGTAGGGACCGCAGACAGGCTATCAAAGGCCTAAAATAACAAACAATAGGCTCATGGCAGTTTTACAGCGGTTACATGGATACACAGGCAGCTTGGTGGTGAGTGGAGGAGTATTTAAAGTAGGGACCGCAGACAGGCTATCAAAGGCCTAAAATAACAAACAATAGGCTCATGGCAGTTTTACAGCGGTTACATGGATACACAGGCAGCTTGGTGGTGAGTGGAGGAGTATTTAAAGTAGGGACCGCAGACAGGCTATCAAAGGCCTAAAATAACAAACAATAGGCTCATGGCAGTTTTACAGCGGTTACATGGATACACAGGCAGCTGGTGATGAGTGGAGGAGTATTTAAAGTAGGGACCGCAGACAGGCTATCAAAGGCCTAAAATAACAAACAATAGGCTCATGGCAGTTTTACAGCGGTTACATGGATACACAGGCAGCTTGGTGGTGAGTGGAGGAGTATTTAAAGTAGGGACCGCAGACAGGCTATCAAAGGCCTAAAATAACAAACAATAGGCTCATGGCAGTTTTACAGCGGTTACATGGATACACGGGCAGGCAGCTGGTGATGAGTGGAGGAGTATTTAAAGTAGGGACCGCAGACAGGCTATCAAAGGCCTAAAATAACAAACAATAGGCTCATGGCAGTTTTACAGCGGTTACATGGATACACAGGCAGCTTGGTGGTGAGTGGAGGAGTATTTAAAGTAGGGACCGCAGACAGGCTATCAAAGGCCCAAAATAACAAACAATAGGCTCATGGCAGTTTTACAGCGGTTACATGGATACACAGGCAGCTGGTGATGAGTGGAGGAGTATTTAAAGTAGGGACCGCAGACAGGCTATCAAAGGCCTAAAATAACAAACAATAGGCTCATGGCAGTTTTACAGCGGTTACATGGATACACAGGCAGCTTGGTGGTGAGTGGAGGAGTATTTAAAGTAGGGACCGCAGACAGGCTATCAAAGGCCTAAAATAACAAACAATAGGCTCATGGCAGTTTTACAGCGGTTACATGGATACACGGGCAGGCAGCTGGTGATGAGTGGAGGAGTATTTAAAGTAGGGACCGCAGACAGGCTATCAAAGGCCTAAAATAACAAACAATAGGCTCATGGCAGTTTTACAGCGGTTACATGGATACACAGGCAGCTTGGTGGTGAGTGGAGGAGTATTTAAAGTAGGGACCGCAGACAGGCTATCAAAGGCCTAAAATAACAAACAATAGGCTCATGGCAGTTTTACAGCGGTTACATGGATACACAGGCAGCTTGGTGGTGAGTGGAGGAGTATTTAAAGTAGGGACCGCAGACAGGCTATCAAAGGCCTAAAATAACAAACAATAGGCTCATGGCAGTTTTACAGCGGTTACATGGATACACAGGCAGCTTGGTGGTGAGTGGAGGAGTATTTAAAGTAGGGACCGCAGACAGGCTATCAAAGGCCTAAAATAACAAACAATAGGCTCATGGCAGTTTTACAGCGGTTACATGGATACACAGGCAGCTGGTGATGAGTGGAGGAGTATTTAAAGTAGGGACCGCAGACAGGCTATCAAAGGCCTAAAATAACAAACAATAGGCTCATGGCAGTTTTACAGCGGTTACATGGATACACAGGCAGCTTGGTGGTGAGTGGAGGAGTATTTAAAGTAGGGACCGCAGACAGGCTATCAAAGGCCTAAAATAACAAACAATAGGCTCATGGCAGTTTTACAGCGGTTACATGGATACACGGGCAGGCAGCTGGTGATGAGTGGAGGAGTATTTAAAGTAGGGACCGCAGACAGGCTATCAAAGGCCTAAAATAACAAACAATAGGCTCATGGCAGTTTTACAGCGGTTACATGGATACACAGGCAGCTGGTGATGAGTGGAGGAGTATTTAAAGTAGG
The DNA here is from genome assembly GCF_051348905.1 of Ranitomeya variabilis. Taxonomy (NCBI): domain Eukaryota; kingdom Metazoa; phylum Chordata; class Amphibia; order Anura; family Dendrobatidae; genus Ranitomeya; species Ranitomeya variabilis. Next base: position 604,873,349 of record NC_135236.1, read on the forward strand.
GACCGCAGACAGGCTATCAAAGGCCTAAAATAACAAACAATAGGCTCATGGCAGTTTTACAGCGGTTACATGGATACACAGGCAGCTTGGTGGTGAGTGGAGGAGTATTTAAAGTAGGGACCGCAGACAGGCTATCAAAGGCCTAAAATAACAAACAATAGGCTCATGGCAGTTTTACAGCGGTTACATGGATACACAGGCAGCTGGTGATGAGTGGAGGAGTATTTAAAGTAGGGACCGCAGACAGGCTATCAAAGGCCTAAAATAACAAACAATAGGCTCATGGCAGTTTTACAGCGGTTACATGGATACACAGGCAGCTGGTGATGAGTGGAGGAGTATTTAAAGTAGGGACCGCAGACAGGCTATCAAAGGCCTAAAATAACAAACAATAGGCTCATGGCAGTTTTACAGCGGTTACATGGATACACAGGCAGCTTGGTGGTGAGTGGAGGAGTATTTAAAGTAGGGACCGCAGACAGGCTATCAAAGGCCTAAAATAACAAACAATAGGCTCATGGCAGTTTTACAGCGGTTACATGGATACACAGGCAGCTGGTGATGAGTGGAGGAGTATTTAAAGTAGGGACCGCAGACAGGCTATCAAAGGCCTAAAATAACAAACAATAGGCTCATGGCAGTTTTACAGCGGTTACATGGATACACAGGCAGCTTGGTGGTGAGTGGAGGAGTATTTAAAGTAGGGACCGCAGACAGGCTATCAAAGGCCTAAAATAACAAACAATAGGCTCATGGCAGTTTTACAGCGGTTACATGGATACACGGGCAGGCAGCTGGTGATGAGTGGAGGAGTATTTAAAGTAGGGACCGCAGACAGGCTATCAAAGGCCTAAAATAACAAACAATAGGCTCATGGCAGTTTTACAGCGGTTACATGGATACACAGGCAGCTTGGTGGTGAGTGGAGGAGTATTTAAAGTAGGGACCGCAGACAGGCTATCAAAGGCCTAAAATAACAAACAATAGGCTCATGGCAGTTTTACAGCGGTTACATGGATACACGGGCAGGCAGCTGGTGATGAGTGGAGGAGTATTTAAAGTAGGGACCGCAGACAGGCTATCAAAGGCCTAAAATAACAAACAATAGGCTCATGGCAGTTTTACAGCGGTTACATGGATACACAGGCAGCTTGGTGGTGAGTGGAGGAGTATTTAAAGTAGGGACCGCAGACAGGCTATCAAAGGCCTAAAATAACAAACAATAGGCTCATGGCAGTTTTACAGCGGTTACATGGATACACGGGCAGGCAGCTGGTGATGAGTGGAGGAGTATTTAAAGTAGGGACCGCAGACAGGCTATCAAAGGCCTAAAATAACAAACAATAGGCTCATGGCAGTTTTACAGCGGTTACATGGATACACAGGCATCTTGGTGGTGAGTGGAGGAGTATTTAAAGTAGGGACCGCAGACAGGCTATCAAAGGCCTAAAATAACAAACAATAGGCTCATGGCAGTTTTACAGCGGTTACATGGATACACAGGCAGCTTGGTGGTGAGTGGAGGAGTATTTAAAGTAGGGACCGCAGACAGGCTATCAAAGGCCTAAAATAACAAACAATAGGCTCATGGCAGTTTTACAGCGGTTACATGGATACACAGGCAGCTGGTGATGAGTGGAGGAGTATTTAAAGTAGGGACCGCAGACAGGCTATCAAAGGCCTAAAATAACAAACAATAGGCTCATGGCAGTTTTACAGCGGTTACATGGATACACAGGCAGCTGGTGATGAGTGGAGGAGTATTTAAAGTAGGGACCGCAGACAGGCTATCAAAGGGCTAAAATAACAAACAATAGGCTCATGGCAGCTTTACAGCGGTTACATGGATACACAGGCAGCTTGGTGGTGAGTGGAGGAGTAGTGCAAGGAGTGTCTGTCCCAGTACTCCCAAAATATAAATAGATGTTAATGTCTCGCAAAACAACCAAAACAAAAAAAAAGGTGGCATACTTAGGTACAGGGGTGGGCTCATCTACTGAGTTTCTGACATAGTAATTTGGCAGTAACTATTTAATGGTGCCAATATAGGACACAGACACAGACTACTTTAAGTTGCATCATAGATGTCTACAAATTTGTATTGTCAGTGCCAGACATTGAATGATGTCAGCGAATAGACTAAAGATTGGTGGAGCTGTGCGACATAATTTTGCACGTGGTAGAGCACATTTTGAGCTGGGGTAGGGGGGAACTCTCTTGAGGCCGGCGGGACCGCCCCAGGGCCCCTCATGTTACAACGGTGTGTCTGACGTTGGGTGCGCACCGCCACCGCCAGAGACACTACATTGTACTATGAGGGACCCAGTAGCAATGCCGTCAACCAAAAGCGAGCACACCCACCTCTTCAGACAAACAGCAGTCTCACGGGTGCTTGCGCCAAGTCGCGATACCACGGCCCCGTGTGGGGAGTTTGGCCATTTAGGGAGGTGTAAACATGTCGTATGCTGTACAATCAGCTGCAGCAAATTAGACATTAGAAAAGTAATTCACAGGCAAGAGCTTTTCATAGGAAAGCTAGGTGTCGGCCGGGCAAGGTGGGGCAAAAGATTTCGAAATCCAGTTGTGGTTCATTTTAATGAATGTTAGATCGTCAACATTTTGGGTAGCCAGACGAGTCCTTTTTTCGGTTAATATTGAACCTGCAGCACTGAATACTCTTTCTGATAGGACACTTGCTGCCGGGCAAGCAAGCTCCTGCAATGCATATTCTGCCAATTCTGGCCAGGTGTCTAATTTGGAGGCCCAGTAATCAAATGGGAATGACGGTTGAGGGAGAACATCGATAAGGGATGAAAAATAGTTAGTAACCATACTGGACAAATGTTGTCTCCTGTCACTTTCAATTGATGCAGCAGTACCTGTCCTGTCTGCGGTCATAGCAAAATCACTCCACAACCTGGTCAGAAAACCCCTCTGTCCAACGCCACTTCTGATGTGTGCACCCCTAACACTCCTAGTCTGCTGCCCCCTGGAGCTCGTGTGAGAACGATCACGTGCGCTGTGTGCTGGGAATGCCTGAAGCAAACGGTCAACAAGAGTTGATTGTTTGGTTGCTAATATTAGTTCCAAGTTCTCATGTGGCATAATATTTTGCAATTTGCCTTTATAGCGTGGATCAAGGAGGCAGGCCAACCAGTAATCGTCATCGTTCATCATTTTCGTAATGCGTGTGTCCCTTTTTAGGATACGTAAGGCATAATCCGCCATGTGGGCCAAAGTTCCAGTTGTCAAATCTCCGGTTGTGATTGGTTGAGGGGCAGTTGCAGGCAAATCTACGTCACTTGTGTCCCTCAAAAAACCAGAACCCGGCCGTGACACGCAACCAATTTCCTGTGCCCCCGGGAAAGGTTCGGCATTAAAAATATACTCATCCCCATCATCCTCCTCGTCCTCCACCTCCTCTTCGCCCGCTACCTCATCCTGTACACTGCCCTGACCAGACAATGGCTGACTGTCATCAAGGCTTTCCTCTTCCTCTGGTGCAGACGCCTGCTCCTTTATGTGCGTCAAACTTTGCATCAGCAGACGCATTAGGGGGATGCTCATGCTTATTACGGCGTTGTCTGCACTAACCAGCCGTGTGCATTCCTCAAAACACTGAAGGACTTGACACATGTCTTGTATCTTAGACCACTGCACACCTGACAACTCCATGTCTGCCATCCTACTGCCTGCCCGTGTATCCTCCCACAAATAAATAACAGCACGCCTCTGTTCGCACAGTCTCTGAAGCATGTGCAGTGTTGAGTTCCACCTTGTTGCAACGTCTATGATGAGGCGATGCTGGGGAAGGTTCAAAGACCGCTGATAGGTCTGCATACGGCTGGCGTGTACAGGCGAACGTCGGATATGTGAGCAAAGTGCACGCACTTTGAGGAGCAGGTCGGAGAACCCAGGATAAGTTTTCAATAAGCACTGCACCACCAGGTTTAAGGTGTGAGCCAGGCAAGGAATGTGTTTCAGTTGGGAAAGGGAGATGGCAGCCATGAAATTCCTTCCGTTATCACTCACTACCTTGCCTGCCTCAAGATCTACTGTGCCCAGCCACGACTGCGTTTCTTGTTGCAAGAACTCGGACAGAACTTCCGCGGTGTGTCTGTTGTCGCCCAAACACTTCATAGCCAATACAGCCTGCTGACGCTTGGCAGTAGCTGGCCCATAATGGGACAACTGGTGTGCAACAGTGTCATCTGCCGATGGAGTGGTTGGCAGACTGCGTTCTGTGGAAGAGCTGTAGCTTCTGCAGGAGGACGAGGAGGAGGAGGAGGAGGGGGTGCGAACGCCTACAGCCAACTGTTTCCTAGACCGTGGGCTAGGCACAACTGTCCCTAAATTGATGTCGCCTGTGGACCCTGCATCCACCACATTCACCCAGTGTGCCGTGATGGACACATAACGTCCCTGGCCATGCCTACTGGTCCATGCATCTGTAGTCAGGTGCACCTTTGTACTCACAGATTGCCTGAGTGCATGGACGATGCGCTGTTTAACATGCTGGTGCAGGGCTGGGATGGCTTTTCTGGAAAAAAAGTGTCGACTGGGTAGCTCGTATCGTGGTTCAGCGTACTCCATCAGGGCTTTGAAAGCTTCGCTTTCAACTAACCGGTAGGGCATCATCTCTAACGAGATTAGTCTAGCTATGTGGGCGTTAAAACCCTGTGTACGCGGATGCGAGGATAAGTACTTCCTTTTTCTAACCAGAGTCTCATGTAGGGTGAGCTGGACTGGAGAGCTGGAGATCGTGGAACTTTCGGGTGTGCCGGTGTACATGGCAGACTGAGAGACGGTTGGAGACGGTATTGTTTCCGCCGGTGCCCTAGATGCAATATTTCCTCCTACAAAACTGGTGGTTCCCTGACCCTGACTGCTTTTGGCTGGCAAAGAAACCTGCACAGATACTGCCGGTGGTGCGGAAAATGGTGGCCTTACAGTGACGGAAGGGATGTTGCGTTGCTGACTAGCTTCATTGGCCGAGGGTGCTACAACCTTAAGGGACGTTTGGTAGTTAGTCCAGGCTTGAAAATGCATGGTGGTTAAGTGTCTATGCATGCAACTAGTATTTAGACTTTTCAGATTCTGACCTCTGCTTAAGCTAGTTGAACATTTTTGACAGATGACTTTGCGCTGATCAGTTGGATGTTGTTTAAAAAAATGCCAGACTGCACTCTTCCTAGACTCGGATCTCTTTTCAGGGATTGCAGACTGAGCTTTAACCGGATGGCCACGCTGTCCTCCAACAGGTTTTGGCTTTGACACGCGTTTTGGGCCAGATACGGGCCCGGCAGATGGAACCTGTTGCGATGTTGATGCCTGCTGCGGCCCCTCCTCCACCTCCGCTTCTGAACTACTGCCGCCTGCACCCTGTTCCCCCAATGGCTGCCAATCGGGGTCAATAACTGGGTCATCTATTACCTCCTCTTCGAGCTCGTGTGCAACTTCGTCTGTGTCACTGTGTCGGTCGGTGGTATAGCGTTCGTGGCGGGGCAACATAGTCTCATCAGGGTCTGATTGTGGATCTGTACCCTGAGAGGGCAATGTGGTGGTCTGAGTCAAAGGAGCAGCATAGTACTCTGGCTGTGGCTGTGCATCAGTGCACTCCATGTCAGAATATACTTGTAATGGGCATGGCCTGTTAAATGTTTCACTTTCTAAGCCAGGGACGGTATGTGTAAAGAGCTCCATGGAGTGACCCGTTGTGTCGCCTGCTGCATCCTTCTCTCTTGTTGTAGTTTTTGCTGAGGAGGACAAGGAAGCGACTTGTCCCTGACCATGAACATCCACAAGCGACGCGCTGCTTTTACATTTACCAGTTTCGGAAGAGGAGGCAAAAGAGCTAGAGGCTGAGTCTGCAATGTAATCCAAAACTTGCTGTTGCTGCTCCGCCTTTAAAAGCGGTTTTCCTACTCCCAGAAAAGAGAGCGTTCGAGGCCTTGTGTAGCCTGACGACGAAACTGGCTCCACAGCTCCAGACTTAGGTGGAATATTTTTATCCCCACGACCACCTGATGCTCCACTACCACTACCATCATTACCAGCTGACAATGAACGCCCACGACGACCTCTTGCACCAGACTTCCTCATTGTTTTAAAATCTTAACCAAAGTAACTTTATTTGTTGCTGTCAAACAACTTACACGGTGAGCTATAACTTCAGTATGATTTCAATATCCCTTAACAGGTTGGTGAGACCACAAGGAAAATCAGGCACAATGTTACACACTCTGTTTTCTGTGGCACAAAATCACAGAGATGACACACACGCAGGACTGTCACTCAAGCACTAATGTCAATATTAATCTCCCACCTAATTTATTTTATTTTTTTTCTCAGGGAGACTTTAGAAACCAAATAATATTAAAAAAAAAACAAAAAAAAAAACAACAAAAAAAAGGCTTTCTATGGCCCACAATTAGAGAGAGAGAGGTGGCACACCCAGGAGTCAAGACTGGCGCACAAGCTGAAAGGGCAATATTACTCTCCCACTGTTTTTTTAAGTTTTTTTTTTTTTATTTTCAGGGAGACTTTAGAAACCAAATAATATTAAAAAAACCAAAAAAATAAATAGCCTTTCTATGGCCCACTGAATGAGAGAGAGAGGTGGCACACCCAGGAGTCAAGACTGGCACACAAGCTGAAAGGGCAATATTACTCTCCCACTGTTTTTTTAAGTTTTTTTTTTTTTTTTTTTCAGGGAGACTTTAGAAACCAAATAATATTAAAAAAACCAAAAAAATAAATAGCCTTTCTATGGCCCACTGAATGAGAGAGAGAGGTGGCACACCCAGGAGTCAAGACTGGCACACAAGCTGAAAGGGCAATATTACTCTCCCAGTTTTTTTTATGTATTTTTTGTTTTTTAAGGGAGACTTTAGAAACCCAATAATATTAAAAAAAAAAAAAAAAAAAAGGCTTTCTATGGCCCACTGAATGAGAGAGAGAGGTGGCACACCCAGGAGTCAAGACTGGCGCACAAGCTGAAAGGGCAATATTACTCTCCCACTGTTTTTTTAATTTTTTTTTTTATTATTTTCAGGGAGACTTTAGAAACCAAATAATATTAAAAAAACCAAAAAAATAAATAGTCTTTCTATGGCCCACTGAATGAGAGAGAGAGGTGGCACACCCAGGAGTCAAGACTGGCACACAAACTGAAAGGGCAATATTACTCTCCCACTGTTTTTTTAAGTTTTTTTTTTATTATTTTCAGGGAGACTTTAGAAACCAAATAATATTAAAAAAACCAAAAAAATAAATAGCCTTTCTATGGCCCACTGAATGAGAGAGAGAGGTGGCACACCCAGGAGTCAAGACTGGCACACAAGCTGAAAGGGCAATATTACTCTCCCACTGTTTTTTTAAGTTTTTTTTTTTTTATTTTCAGGGAGACTTTAGAAACCAAATAATATTAAAAAAACCAAAAAAATAAATAGCCTTTCTATGGCCCACTGAATGAGAGAGAGAGGTGGCACACCCAGGAGTCAAGACTGGCACACAAGCTGAAAGGGCAATATTACTCTCCCACTGTTTTTTTATGTATTTTTTGTTTTTTAAGGGAGACTTTAGAAACCCAATAATATTTAAAAAAAAAAAAAAAAAAGGCTTTCTATGGCCCACTGAATGAGAGAGAGAGGTGGCACACCCAGGAGTCAAGACTGGCACACAAGCTGAAAGGGCAATATTACTCTCCCACTGTTTTTTTATGTATTTTTTGTTTTTTAAGGGAGACTTTAGAAACCCAATAATATTTAAAAAAAAAAAAAAAAAAAAGGCTTTCTATGGCCCACTGAATGAGAGAGAGAGGTGGCACACCCAGGAGTCAAGACTGGCGCACAAGCTGAAAGGGCAATATTACTCTCCCACTGTTTTTTTAAGTTTTTTTTTTATTATTTTCAGGGAGACTTTAGAAACCAAATAATATTAAAAAAACCAAAAAAATAAATAGCCTTTCTATGGCCCACTGAATGAGAGAGAGAGGTGGCACACCCAGGAGTCAAGACTGGCACACAAGCTGAAAGGGCAATATTACTCTCCCACTGTTTTTTTATGTATTTTTTGTTTTTTAAGGGAGACTTTAGAAACCCAATAATATTTAAAAAAAAAAAAAAAAAAAGGCTTTCTATGGCCCACTGAATGAGAGAGAGAGGTGGCACACCCAGGAGTCAAGACTGGCACACAAGCTGAAAGGGCAATATTACTCTCCCACTGTTTTTTTATGTATTTTTTGTTTTTTAAGGGAGACTTTAGAAACCCAATAATATTTAAAAAAAAAAAAAAAAAAAGGCTTTCTATGGCCCACTGAATGAGAGAGAGAGGTGGCACACCCAGGAGTCAAGACTGGCACACAAGCTGAAAGGGCAATATTACTCTCCCACTGTTTTTTTATGTTTTTGTTTTTTTCAGGGAGACTTTAGAAACCAAATAATATTAAAAAAAACAAAAAAATAAATAGCCTTTCTATGGCCCACTGAATGAGAGAGAGAGGTGGCACACCCAGGAGTCAAGACTGGCACACAAGCTGAAAGGGCAATATTACTCTCCCACTGTTTTTTTATGTATTTTTTGTTTTTTAAGGGAGACTTTAGAAACCCAATAATATTTAAAAAAAAAAAAAAAAAGGCTTTCTATGGCCCACTGAATGAGAGAGAGAGGTGGCACACCCAGGAGTCAAGACTGGCACACAAGCTGAAAGGGCAATATTACTCTCCCACTGTTTTTTTATGTATTTTTTGTTTTTTAAGGGAGACTTTAGAAACCCAATAATATTTAAAAAAAAAAAAAAAAAAAGGCTTTCTATGGCCCACTGAATGAGAGAGAGAGGTGGCACACCCAGGAGTCAAGACTGGCGCACAAGCTGAAAGGGCAATATTACTCTCCCACTGTTTTTTTAAGTTTTTTTTTTTTATTTTCAGGGAGACTTTAGAAACCAAATAATATTAAAAAAACCAAAAAAATAAATAGCCTTTCTATGGCCCACTGAATGAGAGAGAGAGGTGGCACACCCAGGAGTCAAGACTGGCACACAAGCTGAAAGGGCAATATTACTCTCCCACTGTTTTTTTATGTATTTTTTGTTTTTTAAGGGAGACTTTAGAAACCCAATAATATTTAAAAAAAAAAAAAAAAAAAAGGCTTTCTATGGCCCACTGAATGAGAGAGAGAGGTGGCACACCCAGGAGTCAAGACTGGCACACAAGCTGAAAGGGCAATATTACTCTCCCACTGTTTTTTTATGTATTTTTTGTTTTTTAAGGGAGACTTTAGAAACCCAATAATATTAAAAAAAAAAAAAAAAAAAAAAAGGCTTTCTATGGCCCACAATTAGAGAGAGAGGTGGCACACCCAGGAGTCAAGACTGGCACACAAGCTGAAAGGGCAATATTACTCTCCCACTGTTTTTTTATGTATTTTTTGTTTTTTAAGGGAGACTTTAGAAACCAAATAATATTAAAAAAAAAACAAAAAAAAAAAGGCTTTCTATGCCCCACAATTAGAGAGAGAGAGGTGGCACACCCAGGAGTCAAGACTGGCGCACAAGCTGAAAGGGCAATATTACTCTCCCACTGTTTTTTTATGTATTTTTTGTTTTTTAAGGGAGACTTTAGAAACCCAATAATATTAAAAAAAAAAAAAAAAAAAAGGCTTTCTATGGCCCACTGAATGAGAGAGAGAGGTGGCACACCCAGGAGTCAAGACTGGCACACAAGCTGAAAGGGCAATATTACTCTCCCACTGTTTTTTTATGTTTTTTTTTTTTTCAGGGAGAATTTAGAAACCAAATAATATTAAAAAAACCAAAAAAATAAATAGCCTTTCTATGGCCCACTGAATGAGAGAGAGAGGTGGCACACCCAGGAGTCAAGACTGGCACACAAGCTGAAAGGGCAATATTACTCTCCCACTGTTTTTTTATGTTTTTTTTTTTTTCAGGGAGACTTTAGAAACCAAATAATATTAAAAAAACCAAAAAAATAAATAGCCTTTCTATGGCCCACTGAATGAGAGAGAGAGGTGGCACACCCAGGAGTCAAGACTGGCACACAAGCTGAAAGGGCAATATTACTCTCCCACTGTTTTTTTATGTATTTTTTGTTTTTTAAGGGAGACTTTAGAAACCCAATAATATTTAAAAAAAAAAAAAAAAAAAAAAAGGCTTTCTATGGCCCACTGAATGAGAGAGAGAGGTGGCACACCCAGGAGTCAAGACTGGCACACAAGCTGAAAGGGCAATATTACTCTCCCACTGTTTTTTATGTATTTTTTGTTTTTTAAGGGAGACTTTAGAAACCCAATAATATTTAAAAAAAAAAAAAAAAAAAAGGCTTTCTATGGCCCACAATTAGAGAGAGAGGTGGCACACCCTGGAGTCAAGACTGGCACACAAGCTGAAAGGGCAATATTACTCTCCCACTGTTTTTTTATTTATTTATTTTTTTTCAGGGAGACTTTAGAAACCAAATAATAAGAAAAAAAATAAATAAATAAATAGGCTTTCTATAGCCCACTGAATAAGAGATAGCACACACAGCAGTGGCACACAAGCCCTGACTGAGGCCAATATTTTTCTACCACTGATTGATGTAGTGTTTTTGTGTTGAGGTAGAATTTAGAACACAAATCACGGAAAAAATAAATAGGCTTTCTATGGCCCACTCAGTGAGAGATGGCACACACAGGGATGGCACTGTAGCAGAAATGCCAATCTTAATCTCCCACAAAAAAAAAAAAAAAAAACAGGGACTGTCCTACAATTACTATCTCCCTGCAGTAATCTAAGCCAGGTATGGCAGGCAGCAATAGGAGTGGACTGATGCACAAATTAAATAAAAAGTGTGGACAAACAAAAAAGATAGCTGTGCAGAAAGGAAGGAACAAGAGGATATGTGCTTTGAAAAAAGCAGTTGGTTTCCACAGTGGCGTACACACACCAATACAGCTATCACGGAGCCTTCTAGGGCAGCCCAATGAGCTACAGCGCTGAGGAAAAAAAAATAAAAATAGCTTCCACTGTTCCTGCACACCGAAGGTGGTGTTGGACAGTGGAAATCGCTACAGCACAAGCGGTTTGGTGGTTAGTGGACCCTGCCTAATGCTCTCCCTGCTTCTGACGAAGCGGCAGCAACCTCTCCCTAAGCTCAGATCAGCAGCAGTAAGATGGCGGTCGGCGGGAACGCCCCTTTATAGCCCCTGTGACGCCGCAGACAGCAAGCCAATCACTGCAATGCCCTTCTCTAAGATGGTGGGGACCAGGATCTATGTCATCACGCTGCCCACACTCTGCGTTCACCTTCATTGGCTGAGAAATGGCGCTTTTCGCGTCATTGAAACGCGACTTTGGCGCGAAAGTCGCGTACCGCATGGCCGACAAGCACAGGGGTCGGATCGGGTTTCATGAGACGCCGACTTAGCCAAAAGTCGGCGACTTTTGAAAATGATCGACCCGTTTCGCTCAACCCTACTCCTGACCTGTTGAACATGAGACTCCCAGTCATCAGAAAAAATCAAAATATCATCCAAATACACAATCATAAATTTATCCAAATATTCACGGAAAATATCATGCATTAAGGACTGAAAGACTGAAGGTGCATTAGAAAGGCCGAAAGGCATTACCAAATACTCAAAATGGCCCTCAGGCGTATTAAATGCGGTTTTCCACTCATCCCCCTGCCTAATTCGCACCAAATTATACGCCCCACGAAGATCAATCTTAGAGAACCACTTAGCCCCCCTTATGCGAGCAAACAAATCAGTAAGCAAAGGCAACGGATACTGATATTTGACTGTAATTTTATTCAGGAGTCGATAATCAATACAAGGCCTCAGAGAGCCATCCTTTTTAGATACAAAGAAAAAACCAGCTCCTAAAGGAGATGAAGAAGGACGAATATGTCCCTTTTCCAGGGACTCCTTAATATACTCTCGCATAGCAGCATGTTCAGGTACAGATAAGTTAAACAAACGACCCTTTGGAAATTTACTGCCAGGAATCAGATCTATGGCGCAATCACAATCTCTGTGGGGAGGGAGTGAACCAATTTTTGGCTCCTCAAAAACATCACGATAATCAGACAAAAATGCCGGAATCTCAGAGGGAATAGATGACGAAATGGAAACCAAAGGTATGTCCCCATGAGCCCCCCGACATCCCCAGCTTAACACAGACATTGTTTTCCAGACAAGGACTGGGTTATGAGATTGTAACCATGGTAATCCAAGCACCAAAACATCATGCAAATTGTAAAACACAAGGAAGCGAATCACCTCCTGATGGTCTGGAGTCATACGCATAGTCACTTGCGTCCAGAATTGTGGTTTATTACAAGCCAAAGGCGTAGAATCAATACCCTTCAGAGGTATAGGGACTTCCAGAGGCTCTAAATCAAACCCACAGCGCCTGGCAAAGGACCAATCCATAAGACTCAGAGCGGCGCCAGAGTCCACATAGGCATCCACGGTAATAACTGATAATGAACAAATCAAGGTTACAGACAGAATAAATTTAGACTGTAAAGTGCCAATTGAAATAGACTTGTCAATCTTCCTTGTACGTTTAGAGCATGCTGATATAACATGAGCAGAATCACCACAATAGAAGCATAACCCATTTTTACACCTATAATTCTGCCGCTCGCTTCTGGACAGAATTCTGTCACATTGCATTTTCTCTGGCGTCTCTTCAGAAGATACCGCCAAATGGTGCACGGGTTTGCGCTCCCGCAAACGCCGATCAATCTGAATAGCCATTGTCATGGACTCATTCAGACCTGTGGGCGCAGGGAACCCGACCATAACATCTTTAACGGCATCAGAAAGGCCCTCTCTGAAATTTGCTGCTAGGGCGCACTCATTCCACTGAGTAAGCACAGACCATCTACGAAATTTTTGGCAGTATATCTCAGCTTCATCTTGCCCTTGAGATAGGGCTATCAAAGCTTTTTCAGCTTGAATCTCCAAATTAGGTTCCTCATAAAGCAACCCAAAAGCCAGAAAAAACGCATCCACATTGAGCAACGCAGGATCCCCTGGTGTCAATGAAAATGCCCAATTTTGAGGGTCACCTCGCAGCAAAGAGATTACAATCTTAACCTGCTGGACAGGATCTCCAGAGGAGTGAGGTCTGAGAGAAAGGAACAATTTACAATTATATTTGAAATTCAGGAACCGAGATCTATCTCCGGAAAACACCTCTGGTGTAGGAATTTTAGGTTCAGACATCGGAGTATGTATAACAAAATCTTGTAAATTTTGAACCTTGGTAGCAAGATTATTTAAACCTACAGCCAAACTCTGAGGGTCCATCTTTAAACAGGTGAGATCAGAGCCATTCAAGGATTAGAAGGAGAGAAAGGCAAAGGCTGTAAATAGAGCTGAAATACAACTGATCCAACTATGGAGCAAGCATAGGGGAAAAAAAAAAAATCTACAGACTTCTTTTTTTTTCTCTCCTTTCTTCTGCCAATAACTTTAACATAGGCCGGTCATACTGTCATGATTCCCAATGGCAGGGAAACATCAGAACGCAAAAATAACGGACGAGCTCTGGGTGATGGAATCTCGAGCTGACCGTGAGCTAAATCTACCACACAACTAATAGTAGCCAGGGAGCATACCTACGACTTCCTAAATGCCACGCGCCAGCCAGAGGACTAACTACGCCTGGTAGAGGAAGGAACAGACCTGGCTTACCTCTAGGGAAATACCCCAAAAGATGATAGCAGCCCCCCACATGTAATAACGGTGAGTTAAGTGGAAAAGACATACACAGTATGAAAGTAGATTTAGCAAAGAGAGGTCCACTTACTAGATAGCAGAAGGATACAAAAGAGGACTTCACGGTCAACTGAAAACCCTTTCAAAAAACCATCCTGAAATTACTTTAAGACTCCTGTGTCAACTCATGACACAGGAGTGGCAATTTCAGCCCGCAAGAGCTTCCAGCTACAGAGAATAACAAAAACTGCAAACTGGACAAAAGATACAAAACAAAAGGACAAAGTCCACTTAGCTGATCAGCAGACTAATAGCAGGAACATGCAACCGAAGGCTCTGGTTACAATGATGACCGGCAAGGAAATGACTGGAGAGCAAGGCTAAATAGGAAACTCCCAAACACTGATGGGAGCAGGTGAACTGAGACAGCAAAGCACACACAAGTCACCAGTACCACCAGCAACCACCAGGGGAGCCCAAAAAGCGGATTCACAACAGTCAGCCCAAATGAGAAACATCAAAGGAATTGGCCAAGAAGCTCAGAGACAGAATTGTGGCAAGGCACAGATCTGGCCAAGGTAACAAAATAATTTTTGCAGTACTCAAGGTTCCTAAGAGCATAGTGGCCTCCATAATCCTTAAATGGAAGAAGATTGGGACCACTAGAAGTCTTCCTAGACCTGGCCGTCCAGCCAAACTGAGCAATCATGGGAGAAGAGCCTTGGTGAGAGAGGTAAAGATGTACCCCAAGATCACTGTGGCGGAGCTCCAGAGATGCAGTAGGGAGATAACAGAGAGTTCCATAAAGTCAACTATCACTGCAGCCCTCCACCAGTCAGGCCTTTATGGCAGAGTGGCCCGATGAAAGCCTCTCATCAGTGCAAGACATATGAAAGCCTGCACAGAGTTTGCTAAAAAAAACACATGAAGGACTCCCAGACTATGAGAAATAAGATTCTCTGGTCTGATGAAAAGAAGATAGACCTTTATGGTGATAATTCTAAGCGGTATGTGTGGAGAAAACCAGGCACTGCTCATCACCTGCCCAATACAATCCCAACAGTGAAACGTGGTGGCAGCATCATGATATGGGGGTGTTTTTCAGCTGCAGGGACAGGATGACTCATTGTCATTGATGGAAACATGAATGCTGCCAAGTACAGAGATATCCTAGATGAAAACCTCTTCCAGAGTACTCTGTACCTCAGACTTGGCTGGAGGTTCATCTTCCAACAAGACAATGACCGTAAACACACAGTTAAAATAGCAAAGGAGTGGCATCAGAACAACTCTGTGAACATTCTTGACTGTCCAAGCTAGAGCCCTGACCTAAACCCAATTGAGCATCTCTGTCCACCAACGTTCACCATCCATCCTAACAGTAGTGGAGAGGATCTGCAAGGAAGAATGGAAGAGGTTCCCCAAATCCAGGTGTGAAAAACTTGTTGCATCATTCCCAAGAAGACTCATGGCTTTCCTTGCTCAAAAGGTGCTTCTACTCAATACTGATGTGATATTTCAGTTTTTCTTTTTAAATAAATTTGCAAAAATTACTACATTTTTGTTTTTTTCAGTCAAGATGGGGTACAGAGTATACATTAATGAGAAAAAAAATGAACTTTTTTGAATTGACCTAATGGCGGCAATGAAACAAAGAGTGAAAAATTTAAAGGGGTATAAATACTTTCCACACCCACTGTATATTCACCTTACAGCGGCTTCACCTGCTTTGACAGTGGTTCCATTGGGACCTGGTGGCAAAAAATAACTGTGGACCTTACAAAACACAGGTTTCACAGCACATGGTGGCCCTCTCAAAATTAAAAGTGAGGGCCTCATAATGACATGGCAGTGGACATGGTGGTGGTAGTGTGCAAAGTCCAAAATTCAAATGGGCATGTTTGAAATATTTTTGCTATTTGGTATGAGGGAGGGACCTCCCAAATGTAGGAGTGACAGCTCTCCCAAATGTATGATCACGGACTACCTGAGGGTCCTTACCAAACTCAGGTTTCACGGCACCTGCTGGCACTCTGCAAATTGTAAGCGAGGGCCGCATAATGACATGACGGTGGATATGATGGTGGTCGGTGAAGCCCAAAATTTAAATGAGCATGTTTGAAATGGCAATGTAAAGGGATAGGGAATATGTATTCCACTATCTGGCTAACTATTTGGCATGAGGGAGGGAGCCCTCTCAAATGTTAAAGGAAAAACTAAAGCCAAACCACTCCGTGTGAACATATACTAAAGGGGAGGTATAATTTTTATTTTTTATTTTTATTTAGCGTTATAAACATGTAATTATGAAGGAAAAAAATGTTTGTAAGCAATTTTTTCTTTAAAAAAATGTTTCGATTTGGTTTGGCAGGTCTTTTTAAAAATCTGTAAAACTGGCGCAATAGTCTGACCACATTATTCCCAGATACCATATGTGAGTCAGAAAGGCAGGCAGGCATCTTCTCCATGCTGTTCCCATTTAGTTTTAGCACTTTCCCATCCATTTCAGCGTTTTTCTCATGCCCCAGACCTGTTTGTTGGGTCAGCAGAAAAATATTAGGCTTTCCCATTGACTTGAATTGGATTTGTTATTCGGTATGAATACACGGATATTAGAAATGAATCTTGCCGATTTTTCCAAATCCGAATATTTGATCATCATCACTACTTTAGGCCTTTAGGCCTTTTAGAGATAATTTAATTTTCAACTTGCTTAATTGTTCACAATAGCAGTAATTTTAACCAGGGATGCCCAAACTTTTACATGGACACTGTAAATGCATATATATATAACATTTTTTTTTCATTTGGGGTGCACAGTTTTACTTTTACAAGCTCTTTTTTCCCTGTACATTCAATTTTGAAGTAGTCTGTGGTAAAAAATCGACTGATAAGCGCCCAGAAAATAACAGACAAAAGATTAAAACATCTATAAACTTGCTATAAGAATGTCAGAAAGAGCTCATTGACGGATTTTCAATTACGGTAGCTCATTCTGTAGGCAGCAATGCACAGTTGCAACACCGAGGTAATCTGTGCTGTAAGACAAATGGTGCAACATTTTCATAAAACCCAATTGCATACAGTGGCTTGCGAATGTATTCACCCCTTTGGCTTGTTTTGTGTTTTGCTACCTCAAAACCTGGAATTTCACAGTTTTTTTGAGGGTTTACATCAACTCATGTAAAGAACATATAACTGTGAACATTTGGTTTTCTTTCTTTTGTGAAGCAAACAACAAATAGGACAAAATTACTGAAAACTTCAGAGTGCATAACTATTCACCCCCTAAAGTCAATACTTTGTAGAATCTCCTTTTGTGGCAATTCTTTTGGATAAGTCTATGTGAGCTTTACACTTCTTGCCTTTCAAAAAAGGTGTGTGCATACTGAAGACATGTGACACTTGGATTGCACACAGGTGGACTCACTAAGCATGAGACTTATGAAGGTAACTGCAGGAGAATTTTTTGTTGGCTTCATCGGAAAGGGGTGAATACATATGCACATGCTAATTTATAGTTATTTGATCCAATACATTTTATTGATGCCCATATTTTTCTCACTTCACCAACTTAGACTATTTAGCACTGATGCATCAAACAGAAATCAGATTGCATATGTATTTAAACATAGGTTGTAATGTGACAAAAGAGGTAAAAAGCCAAAAGGGTTAAAACTTTTGCAAGCCACTGTATTTGTGTGTGTGTATATATTTATTGCATATACAATATCATGGCTCCAATGGATTCGGGAGTCCGCGAACAGCACTGCTGTAGGCCCTCAATGCAATACAAAGGGAGAAATGATCCAGCTCCCGGCATGTCACAGATAAAACAAGATTCATTATTCCATTAGGTTAAAAACAGGTAAGTATCCAGAAGGTATTCATATAGAGTTCATGTTAGAAGGCAGGGGAAACATGGGGAGAGACGTATATTCATCAGATTCTTTTCAAACAGAGCGTGTTCTTAATCTTGGCAAGCCAAGAGTCACACCAAGATTAAGAACATACTGTGTTCGAAATGCGTCTGTTGAATATACGTCTTTCCCCATGTTCCCCCTGCCTTCTAACATGATCTCTTTAATCAAAGAGAATAAAGAATCTTGTTTTATCTGTGATGTGCTGGGAACTAGATAATTTCTCTCTTTGTATTGCTTATACAGTGCCTTGAACTTTCCAACTTTTTTCATGTTACACTCACAAATTTTAATGTATTTGATTTGGATTATATGTGATATACAAACACAAAGTATCAAGCATTTGTGAAGTGTAAAGGAAATAATACATACTTTTCTAAAAATGTAAATCTGAAAATTGTGAAGTTTATTTGTATTCAACATTCCTGAATCAATACTTTGTAGGACCACTTTTTGCTGCAATTGCTGCTACAAGTTTTTTGGGGAATATCTCTACCAGCTTTGCACATCTATAGGCTGAAATTGATGCCCATTCTCCTTTGCAAACTTACTGTATCTCAGTGAGATTGGATGGAGATGTCTGTGAACAGCAATTTTAAAGTCATGCCACACATTATCAATGCGATTTCGGTCTGGACTTTGGGCCATTCAAACATATGAATATGTTTTATTCAAAACCATTCCATTGTAGCTTTGGCAGTATGTTGAGTTGTTGTCCTGCTGGAAGGCGACCTTGCACCGCAGTCTCAAGTCTTTTTCAGCCTCTAACAGGTTTTCCTCCAGAATTGCCCTGTATTTAACTCCGTCCATCTTCCAATCAACTCTGACATGTAAGGCAAGTGGGTTGGCAGTACTGCCCTCTTCGTCTAGGTACACTTACTAGGCACTCTCCTTGCACAGTTGGCCAAGTAGTGTTCATGAGAATCCATCGCAGCAGACAGAATGATTGTTTTCTTAAGCTCCTGCCAATGCTCTAGGCGATTTTGTCTCGGCAAACTTTAAGAAACAACATACCAACATTAAATTCAGTTTCCTGTTAAAGAAAACAGAGGCAGAAACAGTTTCATTGATTCGGAAAGCTTATGGGCACTAAGCCAGGCAAGAATTTACAAGTGGTTTGCCCAGTTCAGAAGTGGTCAAATGTCGCTTAAAGATAAACCACCTTCAGGGTGCCCCTCCATGTCTAGAACAGATGAAAATGTTCAGAAACTGTACCATGCCAATGCCATCATGCTTGATCGTTGCAAAGCTGTAAGGAGGTTGCTTTCCCTGCTCCTTGCCTGGAACCACTTAGTCAGACAGCTGGGTTGTTGGGGGGAAGACTTTCTGCCCTGGACAGAGGGGATGTGGTGACTGCTGGGAAAAGAGAGGGGAGTGGTCAGAAAAGTGCGGGAGAGAGAGCGCGCCAGAGAGGGGACAGCGTGCCAGAGAGAAAGCAGGCTGCAGCGCCGCGCTCCCCATGACAGAGTGCTCCCCGTGAGGGCACTAAGGCTGGAGTGAGAGTGGGGACTTGGAAGCCTCCATAATCTGAGAAGACTCTTCCCCTGACCGTGCAGAGACAGTGACTCAGTGCAGCCCTGGTGACCGCAGTGACAAGCAAAGATCCCTGAGTTTGATAAGTAACTGCCCAGTGTGTGTGTGACATCGTTATTACAGAGAAGCTGCCAGGCTTACGGAGACTCCTGCAGCAGTGACGGAGAGACTGTGCTATTTCCTGGTTCCAGTTTCACTTTGGGAAGAACAGGCTGCAGAGGCTTAACCCCGGACTTTCCAGGAGACACAGAAGAGACTTCAGGATCTCAAGCCCTGCTGGTGACTGTATCCACGTTGGAAAAAGGACCCTCCAGTCAGGACCTCCCTGGGCTGATAAGTTACAAGAACACTCGTTAACCCTTTTGATTCCGCTTAACTGTTTACTGTTTTACTCTATTAACCCCGTTTACTCCCTGCGAGGAGAATTTTTCCCCTGTTAATAAATCCCCTTCAACAGTTGGTCTGTCTGTTCCGTGGTGGCATACGCAACCCTGCACTCTATTACAAAGCAATCAACAAATTGGAGGAAATAACTGTTATATCCTGGAGTTCATGCCAGAAAATCCTACCTGAAGTTTTGAACATGAAACGCGCTGCGGCAAAGTTTATTAAACGACACCTTTCCATTGACCTGATGGAGAACCGTTTGAGAGTTTGTCTGGAATTGAAAGAACAGGAGCAACAGCAAGTGCTGAAAAAATTGCATGAGGCAGTGAGAAAAAAATCCACTTGAATTGTGGCAATCAGGGGACTGGCTGCTTCATCATTACAGCCATCGTTCCTGCCTACACTGTTAAAAATCAACCATTTTTTGATGGAAAATGGGATGACAAAGATTTCTTACTCCCTTTACTCACTCGGCCTGGCCCCATGTGACTTATTCTTATTTTTAGTAATGAAGAAAAACCTAAAGGGAATAAGGTTTTCAGGAGGTAAAGTAAGTTAAGAAAAGATAGCTGGAGACATAGCGTTTGTGCAGAAGAATATAAAAAAATGTTTTGATCAGTGCAGAAACCATTGGGACAAGTGCATATCATCTAATGGACAGTATTTTAAAGGGGATTAATGTTTTCAAGATGTTATGTTGAATAAAAAAATGTAAAAAAGTAATTTTCTTTTTTTATATACATTTTTGTATTTTTTAATTAGAGGCATCCAACAGACTATACAACTTCCTACCACAAGCTGTTGAAATGGTTAATGAGTTCAAAAGTTTAGGTTATGTTCCACGGATGAGTTTATAACACTGCATATTTTCATTGTACCAAAAATGCAGCATTTAAGGCCACGTCCACATGTTCAATATTTGGTGAGTATTTTACCTCAGTATGTGTAATCCAAAACCAGAAGTGGGTGAAAAATACAGAAGTTGTGATTTGTTTCTATTATACTTTTCCTCCGATTGTTCTACTCCTGGTTCTGGCTTACAAATAATGAGGTAAAAAACTCATAAATACTCAATGTATTCACTTACAGTTCCAACAAAGTGAATGGTATTTAGGCCACTTGCACATGTTGCATATTTGGTGAGTTTTTTACCTCAGTATTTGTAAGTCAAAATCAGGAGACAGACAGAGGAAAAGTATAATAGAAACACGCTACCACTTCTATATTTTTCACCCATTCCTGATTTTGGCTGTCAAATACTGAGGTAAAAACTCAAGTACTCAAAGCATGCATGCGGCTGTGGAGACACGGGGGGGGGGGGGGTTGGTGGGTGCCCCAATCCGCAAGCCAAAACCACATGCACCAGGGATGGTTCCACCGCATGCCCGCTCTCCCTTTAACATGGGCAAAACACTATTCAGACAATGCAGGGTCTTTATAGAACCACAAAACAGGCAGATAACACATAGAATAGTACAAGCAAAATACCCCAAGATGGTGGTGCACATTACAGAGTCTCACCCTTCTGCTGACATGCTGGGATAAGAACAGCTGTGACTTCAGAGCTTCCAGGGTTGACTACCCTACCTGTGGCACGTATACCAAGAAGCGTAGGAAGATGAAAGTCCATTCAGGTACAAGGCCAGTTGACCGGAGGATCACAATCTGGCTTCTTCGAACATCTCCATGTAGCCAGGCGATGAGCGGGTCCCAATCCTGGCTTTCTCCAAACGTATCCATGAATTTGCGATGGTCAATGGAGCAGATCTGTATTCTTCCAGTCAGGGCTGAGATCACCTAAGCCAGTATCCTGTAGAATAATAAATCTGTGACCCTCGTGGTGGAGTCATGATATTTTGGCTACAGTCCTGTAGAGTCCCTGGATGACTGGATGGCTTAGATGAATGTCTGGCTCTCTGTCTCACTATACAGAGGCATGTAATATATTTTTATACTTAACGAGTGTCCTTCATTCAGTATTAACAAAAAGGGAAAGAATGGAGGTGAGATCAACAACAAGTCAACAATCTATCTGGCCTACACAATGCATAATTAGCATATCAGTAAACATCCCTCATCATCAAGGATAAAAGCACAATATGTTATATCAAATGTCAGCTTACAATTCAATATTACAGACTTACACAAGCAAAAGTCTATTTCCTTGGCCAACCAGAAAGAAACAAATGCATTCAAAAGTCAACATATAGATAACAGTCTATTCTTCTTGACTTGCTAAAACCAGTTGTCTGGTTAATTAAGATACAATGCTATGTCTCCACAATGGTCTAATAGAAATGGTATGCCCATGTGCAGATTTTTGCAATAGACTTGCATTAGATGTGGTACATCTATCTGCAAGTAAAAAATGTGTGTAATCTGCACATGATTATATCAATAAAGTTTTATCAAAGTTAAACACTATGAAGTATCAAAAACAAAGCAGCTTTATTAAAAAGAATGACATAGCAAAGAGAGACAAAAACTTTAGCATCAAAAATGCAATAAAAACTCAAGAAGAAAAATTCACTACAAAAATAAAAAAATGCAATGTATGTTACTTAATAAGTGCGGAATTGCTGATGCTAATCTGCAAAATCAAAAACTCACCAAATTAGTTAATGTGGGAACTTAGCCTTAGATGTCTTTTCTGTAAAATATAGTATTACACATTTTGTAAGTTATAGATTATTGAAGCTTACTTATTTTTATCAGTACTAGATTCCTGGAGATGAGTTATTTTTTATGAGTAACTTTGAGTGGAGAAGGATAAATTTTACAAAGAAAATTACATTTATTGCACAAGTTTGACATAATTGTATACACATTACATCAGAAATATCAAGACTACCTCAGTTGAGCTTTGACTGGTTGGTATGGGCAACAATACCCATTAAATATCTTTTTTATATTGGATTGGATTATAAATGTCATAAATTATGCTACATGTATTGTCAGTCTCCTGGGGTTATTAAGCTTTCACTGCTTGAAATAATTACTAAGTTTTCATTCTTCGGAGTCAATTACAAATTTATTTTAAATGTTAAATAGACTTCTTTTAAATTAATCTTAGAAGCTGATCTAGGTGTAGTAAAAATAAAGGAAAATAATATTATTCCAGATAATATTTTTGGTTGTAAAATTTTAGATTTAGTAATATCTCTTTAAACAATTTTTTTATGCAAGATATTTTCGGTTTACAATTTTTAGATGTGCTGCTATTGCTTTACGTCATTTTTCTATAAAAATATTTTTGGAGTACAATTCTATGTAAATTTCCAAGAGATTAAACAGCTCTGTCTGCTATATATGTGACTGCTTTTTGTTTATTACATACAAATACAAGATATAGTTACATAGTTACATAGTTATTAAGGTTGAAGGAAGACTTTAAGTCCATCTAGTTCAACCCATAGCCTAGCATGCCCTAACATGTTGATCCAGGGGAAGGCAAAAAAAACCCATGTGGTAAGAGTAAGCTCCATCATGGGGAAAAAAATTCCTTCCCGACCCCACATACGGCAATCAGACTAGTTCCCTGGATCAACGCCTTATCAAGGAATCTAATATATATACCCTGTAATATTATACTTTTCCAGAAAGGTATCCAGTCCCCTCTTAAATTGAAGCAATGAGTCACTCATTACAACATCATACAGCAGAGAGTTCCATAGTCTCACTGCTCTTACAGTAAAGAATCCGCGTCTGTTATTATGCTTAAACCTTTTTTCCTCCAGACGTAGAGGATGCCCCCTTGTCCCTGTCTCAGGTCTATGATTAAAAAGATCAGCAGAAAGGTCTTTGTACTGTCCCCTCATATATTTATACATTAACATAAGATCACCCCTTAGTCTTCGTTTTTCCAAACTAAATAGCCCCAAGTGTAATAACCTATCTTGGTATGGCAGACCCCCCAGTCCTCTAATAACCTTGGTTGCTCTTCTCTGCTCCCGCTCCAGTTCAGCTATGTCTTTCTTATACACCGGAGACCAAAACTGTGCACAGTATTCTAAGTGTGGTCGCACTAGTGACTTGTATAGAGGTAAAATTATGTTCTCCTCATGAGCATCTATGCCTCTTTTAATGCATCCCATTATTTTATTTGCCTTTGTAGCAGCTGCCTGACACTGGCCACTGAATATGAGTTTGTCATCCACCCATACACCCAGGTCTTTTTCATTGACGGTTTTGCCCAGAGTATTAGAATTAAGCACATAGTTATACATCTTATTACTTCTACCCAAGTGCATGACCTTACATTTATCCCCATTAAAGCTCATTTGCCATTTATCAGCCCAAGCTTCTAGTTTACATAAATCAGCCTGTAATATAAAATTGTCCTCCCCTGTATTGATTACCCTGCAGAGTTTAGTGTCATCTGCAAATATTGAAATTCTACTCTGAATGCCCCCTACAAGGTCATTAATAAATATGTTAAAAAGAAGAGGGCCCAATACTGACCCCTGTGGTACCCCACTACTAACCGTGACCCAGTCCGAGTGTGCTCCATTAATAACCACCCTTTGTTTCCTATCCCTGAGCCAACTCTCAACCCACTTGCACATATTTTCCCCTATCCCCATTATTCTCATTTTATGTATCAACCTTTTGTGTGGCACCGTATCAAAAGCTTTTGAAAAGTCCATATACACTACATCTACATCTACATCTACCAGTTTATCTACTGGTTTGGAAAATGACTTAAGCATTTAGTAGTAATTAGTGATAAGCGAGTATACTCGCTGCTCGGGTTTTCCTGAGCACGCTCGGGTGGTCTCTGAGAATTTGTGAGTGCTCGGAGATTTCGTTTTTGGTTATGCAGCTGCATGATTTACAGCTGCTGGACAGCCTGAGTACATGTGGGGGTTGCCTGGTTGTTAGGGAATCCCCACATGTATTCAGCCTGTCTAGCAGCCACAAATTATGTAGCTGCGTCGACATAACCTAAATCTCTGAGCACGCCCAAGATACTTGGAGAACACCCAAGCATGCTCAGTAAAACCTGAGCAACGAGTATACTCGCTAATCACTAGTAGTAATATAATTATTTTTTGGCAAAGCTTTTTTTCTATAAGAGTATCTGTTTTCTAGATAAGTTTAAGGCTGAATGTACACACGTTCAGGATTTCTTGCAGGAATTTCCTGAGCAACACTGGACATTTTCTGCAAGAAATCCGCATGCATTTTTTTCGCATTTTTGACGCTTTTTTTGCGCGTTTTTTTCTGGAGCTTCCCAATGCATTAAATAGCAGGAAAAACGTGAAAAATAAGCAAAATTAATAAACATGCTGCGTTTTTTACCGCGATGCATTTTTTTTGCGGAAAAAAACGCATCATGAGCACAAAAATTGCGGAATGCATTCTAAATGATGGGATGCATAATGTATGCATTTTTTATGCATTTTATAGCATTTTTATAGCGAAAAAAAACACGAAAAATCCCCAACATGTGCACACAGCCTAAGGGAAGCCACAGAAAAAAATAACCTCATTTTCTTTCTAAATTGATATTTTGCTTTAATGCTAGTACTAAAACCATTATTTTTTTTAGTACGCATTTGATTTATATATTTTATATTTAGTGTCATTTTTTAATGCATTTTTCAAGGTTTCAACATATAAACTGCATGTTATTTTCTACTTGAGATCAAAATATGAATAATTTATTTAGACTGGACCTAGTATTGCCATTTTTTAAATGATCTCTTCTTGTTGAACAAATCTCAGGTCTGACTCCCAGTAAAAAAAAAAAAATAATGTGACATCACAGGAGTTACCTAAACAATGTAATCAATTTAAGGGGACCCTTGTAAACTAGAGTATTATATTTAGAAAATAACCATAACATTTGGGTTGTATGCACACAAAACATTGCTTAATTGAAAAGTGAATTCTTATTATTGCTTGCATTACTTTAGGTGAAGATAGACAGTGCTTATAGACAGCGCTAGACAGGATAATATTACTACCAACACAGCATGTATCACTCTGTCACCCGCAGGTAATGTCATTATTAGTAATATCAGTGATAGTTTCTCCTTACCTGAAGTGTTGGTTACAGAGCTTTCACCTGCTTAACCCAGGCAGAATCTGTAAATCACAGTAACCCTTCATTTTCATTATTTTTTAAGAACTGATGTAAAATTTTATGATGCAGTGTAGGAAATGTGCACAATGTCGCAGTCTTACTTTCACTTACCAGCTCACCACAGATATTAAAAGATTAGAAATATCAAACTGTGTTTAACTCTTTCATTTTGCACCATTATAAATATACTTCTTGATATGTATGCAGGATCTGTGTGAAAAAAGGTAAAACTAAAGTTACAACAGAAGTAAGGAGTGTTCACTCTAGTATTTTCCTATCCTGCATACATGTATTCTTGTCATATGTATTTGCAACTGATCTATGTCTCTGTTCACACTACTGCCATGGCTTGTGATCTTTATTGAACATGATATGTATAATGAATCAGTTTTCCAATGGATCCCACCAAATCCTGTCAATGTTTATTGGCTTATAATTGGGTATATAACCCAGTACCAATGGTTTAGATGCTATGAAAAACATTGCAACCAAATTAAAGTTAACTGGCTGTAAATTTTTTTCCCTGTATTCCAGAGGAAGCACACAGAGTTAATTAACGTTAGCAAAGAACAGAAAGATTAATATTGCAAATTGATGAATAGTGGCAATTAAGACTCTACATAAGGAAAGATGTCACCTGACACCGATATGTTATTATTATTATTATTTATATAGCACCATTGAATCCATGGTGCTGTACATGAGAAGGGGTTACATACAAATTACAGATATCACTTACAGTCAGTGGCGTAACTACAAAGTGAGGGGCCCCGATGCGAACTTTCAAATGGCCCCCCCCCCCGTGCCAAAATATTTCCCACTGAAATTCACATTTTCCCTATTCATTTCGCACACTATAGTTTTGTTGCTTTGTTGTATAGTCTGACCTAATACTGCCCTGTAATCACTGAGAAAAATTATTTATTAACTAACAAGTCCCTATACTAATTATGGTGATGTCTTCCTGGTATGACGCTGCAGTGCGTCATTTCTGGACCTGTGCAGTGTGGGGGTGTATTGGGTTTACTGTTCGGCTCTGGAGCATACGCACTGCACATTCTGACGCTGGCGAGTACACCCAATACTCCCCCCACAGTGCACATGCTGGGCTCTGCCCACAGCTGTGTACCATTCATCCCGACTCGGAAATTTACAGCCTGTACACACGCGGCTTCGCTCCGTGAACCCCGTACACACACGGCTCTGCTCCGTACACCTTGTACACACACGGCTCCGCTCCTTACACCCGCGGATCTTCTCCGTACATCCCATACACACGCAGCTCCGCTCCGTACACTCCATACATACGTGACTCCGCTCTGTACACTCCTTACACACACGGCTCCGCTCCATACACCTCGTAAACACGCAGCACCACTCCATACACCTCATACATACATGACTCTGCTCACATCTTTCACACTCGGCTCAGCTTTGTACACCTCGTACACACCTGACTCCGCTCCGTACACCTCGTACACATTGCACCACTACACACATACATGGCTCCGCTCTGTACACCTTGTACACACACAGCCCTGCTACATCCACACTTTAAACCCCTCCTGACCCCACACATAAACTTCCCCTCATTCAGCTCCATTACAATCAGCATAGCAGAGTCCTGCATACACTGAGGCCACTGATCATGTGACCCCTGACTCCTCCCCTCCTGTGACCTCATCACAGGTCCTGTGCACACAGAGCAAGTGTATGTGTGTGTGTGTGTTGTAAGCAGCACACTGGCCGCACATCAGCACTTTACAGCCGTGACTGCACTTGCTCACCAGCTGCTGCCTTCGCACCTCACCCAGACTCTGTGACAGCTGCTGCAGACTCCTCGGGTTTGTTGTTTCCCCTCCATCTCTGTCAAGCTTCAGTGACACGCTAGGTCACATGTCCTTCATGGACACGCCCACTCGCCTCACACCACTGGAAGTGGAGAAGCTGGCCGTTGTGGGCGTGGACAGCAGGGTGCGTGACTTGTCTGCTGAGTTTCCCGGCGAGTGCTACTTGTTTGCTGGACTGGGCGGGCCCCTAGCACTCCGGGCACGGTTGCAGCTGCGCCCCCTGCGACTGCAGTTGTTACGCCCCTGCTTACAGTAAACAAACTAACAATGACAGACTGATACAGAGGGGCAAGGACCCTGCCCATGCGGGCTTACATTCTACAGGATTATGGGGAAGGAGACAATAGGTTGAGGGTTGCAGGAGCTCGGGTGTTGGTGAGGCAGTATCTCCAGTAGTGATGAGGAGGCAACGGGGTCAGTGCAGGCTGTAGGCTTTCCTGACGAGGTGGGTTTTCAGGTTCCGTCTGAAGGATCCGAATGTGGTTGATAGTCTGATGTATTGGGTTAAAGAATTCCAGAGGATGGGGGATATTCAGGAGAAGTCTTGGAGGCGGTTGGATGAGGAGCGAATAAGTGTGGAGGAGAGAAGGAACTCTTGGGAGGACCGGAGATTACATGAGGGAAGATATCAGGAGATTAGTTCAGAGATATATGGAGGAGACAGGTTATGGATGGCTTTGTAGGTCAGTATTAGTAATTTGAACTGGATAAGCTGAAGGAATGGGAGCCAGTGAAGAGATTTGCAGAGGGGGAAGCGGAGGAGTAGCAAGGAGAGAGATGAATTAGTCGAGCAGCAGAGTTAAGGATGGACTGGAGAGGTGCAAGGGTGTTACCAGGGAGGCCACAGAAAAGGATGTTGCAGTAGTCGAGGAAGGAGATGATGAGGGCATGCACAAGCATTTTAGTAGATTGACAGTTGAGGAAAGGACGGATTCTGGAGATATTTTTGCGCTGGAGGCGACAGGAGGTTGAGAGAGCTTGGATGTGCAGTTTGAAGGACAGGGCAGAGTCAAAGGTTATTCCGGGGCAGCGGACTTCCCAAATAGCTTGCCCAAGACCAAACTTACTTTTATTTTACACTACAATCACAGCTATGCCTGTGACTGCAATGCACTCCAGCAGCCTCAATACGCTTCTATGCTCATCCTGGGGGATGCATATTGTCATGTTGGATGCTGTTCAGACCAGGTCGTCCGACAGACAGCGGTAATTCCGCTTTTGACCACTATTTGCTCATTGACATCTGCTAGATTTTATCTAGCTGTTCCGGGGTTAATTTACTTAATCCTCAGATTGGAAGCTGGACCATTCCCATTGCCTTTAAATAGTTCTCCTGATCATTGGGCGTCGCCGATTATAGCTTCTGTCTTGTGCGTTGTTATCTCGGTCTGGAGTGGAGAGCTGGTGGTTGGAGATTCGTTGCTGGTGGTGTATTTTCCTTTGTCTTATTTACTCCTTCCTATATTTGTATTTATTTTGCCCTGCACATTTATAGTGTATTCCTGAGTGTCTGCGGCATGGTGTATATTTTCCTTTATCCTTGTCTGTGCTAACAGTGGGTATTGGAGTATTACCTCTTCACTGGGTGGTGGGTAGAGGTTTCAGCCTAGGGTTTTAACAGGAGAAAGGGTGAGGTTCGAGACCTGGACATGCACACCTTCAGTGTAAACTCCAGGTAGAATGTCAGTCAGGATTTCCCTAGTCTGAGGGAAATTGCAGGGGCCCGGGTTATTAGCTCTCGCTCACCTAGTCTCCCCGTGACATTATAATCGGCCCAACAACAAAAAAAAAAAAAGAAAAAAAAGGGGTTTCTTTTTTCTTTTTTGTGTTTTGTCATGGATCCCATGACTTCCATAACCCGCCAGTTGGAGGCGCTGTCCCTACAGGTCACTGAGTTGAGGGGGGCAGTACAGCAACAGGGACTAGCAGTATCTAATGTGCAAGCTGGAGCGACAGGAAGAGTTGCTGAGCCTAAATTTCCTTTGCCTGAAAAATTTGCTGGGGAACGCAGTAAATTTGTTTCTCTTCATGAAGCTTGCAAACTATATTTCTGTATGCGCCCGATATCTTCGGGTAATGAGGCTCAGCGTGTGGGCCTGGTATTGTCATTGTTAAGCGGGGATCCCCAAGCATGGGCATTTTCTTTGCCATCTGATTCTGCTGCATTTGACTCTGTGGAGAGTTTTTTATCCTGTCTTGGAAATATCTATGATGAGCCTGACAGAATGGCTCTAGCAGAATCTAAGATACGCTCTATTCGCCAGGGGGAGCGAGTTGCAGAGGATTACTGTTCTGAATTTCGTCGCTGGGCGATCGATACACAGTGGAATGATCCAGCATTGCGGAGTCAGTTTATACATGGGATTTCTGGAAGGGTTAAAAAAGCCCTTCTGATGTACGAGACTCCTGCTTCTCTAGATTCCCCCATGAGTCTGGTTGTCCGCATTGATCGCCGTTTGCGTCAGGGGGAGCATGAAACACTGCCTATGGGAGAGGGTTTAGGTTCACGTGAGGTTGCTGCAGGTGAGCCCACGGAACCTATGCAAATCACAAGGGTGTCACATGTCAAGCGTCGAGCCCCTGAGCTCAGGAAGCAGGGAGCCTGTTTTTACTGTGGTAAAACTGGTCATTTTATTAACATCTGTCCTCTGCTCTCTAAGAAAAACGCAACGGCGGAAAACTTCTAAGCTCAGAGGGTGTGGAGAAGACCAATCTGAGCTTATGTATATCCTCCATGGTGGTTTCTCAATGCATGCTCCCTGCTAAGGTTTTTATTGCTGGCAGTGAGCTGCCAATTACTGTTTTTGTGGATAGTGGTTCAGCCACAAATCTCATTGATGAGGAGTTTGCGCGCACAGCAGGTTTTAGGATTGAAAAACTGTCTCATCCTATCTGCGTGGTTACCATCAATGCTGCTCCTCTCTCTCAGGGGGAGATTACTGAATTTGTGGCTGAGGTGAAACTCCACATTGGAGTTCTACATTCCGAGCGGGTTACATGTAAGGTGCTCAGGAATCTTCCTGCTCAGGTGGTTTTGGGTTTTCCTTGGTTGTCTATGCACAACCCGGTAATTGACTGGAAAACTCAGGACATAATTTGGTGGAGCGAATTTGGCCAGGAGAATTGCCTGGCCACATGTGTGGCTGCGGTGACTTCAAGCGTTCCGGAGTCACTTCTGGATTTTGTGGATGTGTTCTCTGAGAAGGGTTGTTCAGAGTTGCCGCCACATCGTCCTTATGACTGTTCTATCAGGTTTAAACCAGGGGCCAAATTGCCTAAAGCAAGGATGTTTAACATCTCCCGTCCGGAGAGACAAGCGTTAAAAGATGACATTGCTGAAAGCTTGAGCAAAGGGCACATCAGGCCGTCATCCTCGCCGGTGGCAGCAGGGTTCTTCTTCGTGAAGAAGAAAGATGGCGGATTATGCCCGTGTTTGGATTTCAGGGAGTTGAACCAGATTACGGTTCGTGATCCATACCCTATGCCTCTGATACCAGATTTGTTCAACCAGGTGGCGGGTGCTAAGTGGTTTACCAAGCTTGACCTCAGGGGGGCGTACAACCTCATTAGAGTCCGTCAAGGTGATGAATGGAAGACAGCTTTTAATACCCCTGAGGGTCATTTTGAAAATTTGGTGATGCCGTTTGGGTTGACTAACGCACCTGCAGTGTTCCAACATTTCATCAATGATGTGTTCTCTCATGTTTTGGGGAAATTCGTTATCGTGTACCTAGATGACATTCTCATATATTCTTGCGACCGTGATACTCATTTAGATCATGCCAGGCAGGTGTTACAGCTTCTCAGAGAGAATAAGCTGTATGCTAAACTTGAGAAATGTGTATTTTCTGTTCAAGAGTTGAATTCTTGGGTTATATTGTGTCTGCTTCTGGTTTTAAAATGGACACCGCTAAGGTGCAGGCGG
Organism: Ranitomeya variabilis; assembly: GCF_051348905.1. NCBI lineage: Eukaryota > Metazoa > Chordata > Amphibia > Anura > Dendrobatidae > Ranitomeya > Ranitomeya variabilis. The sequence continues at coordinate 604,904,783 of NC_135236.1, forward strand.
TGCTGCATTGGGAACGTCCTGATAACCTGAAAGCACTTCAGCGGTTCCTTGGGTTTTCTAACTACTATAGGAAATTTATCAAGGATTTTTCCATCATTGCTAAACCGCTAACTGACATGACTAAAAAGGGTACCAATTTCTCCGTTTTGCCTGAGGCTGCTGTGCGCGCATTTGAATTTCTTAAGAACAGTTTTGTTTCAGCCCCCATTCTTGTGCAGCCAGACGTATCTAAACCCTTTGTTGTGGAAGTTGATACGTCTGAGGTTGGTGTGGGGGCGGTACTATCTCAAGGCTCATCTTTGAGTGGTTTACGTCCGTGCGCCTATTTCTCCAAGAAACTGTCGTCCGCCGAACGTAACTACGATATCGGCAACAGGGAGTTGTTGGCAATTAAGTTGGCCTTTGAGGAATGGCGACACCTCTTGGAGGGGTCGGTACATCAGGTAACTGTTATTACCGATCATAAGAATCTGCTGTATTTGGAGTCGGCCAAGCGTCTGTCCCCCAGGCAGGCTCGCTGGGCATTGTTTTTCACGCGGTTCAATTTTGTGGTCACTTACAGACCGGGGTCTAAAAACACTAAGGCGGATGCTCTGTCCAGGTGTTTTCCGGGGGGAGAACCTCGGGAGGATCCAGTACCCATCCTCCAAAAAGGTGTTGTGGTTTCGGCTCTCACTACCGAGGTTGAGGCTGAGATTGCCGAGGCTCAGGAGGAGGTACCATCTGAGCTTCTTGTCAACAAATCTTTTGTACCGCTTCATCTCCGCCTAAAGGTTTTGGCGGAGCCTCATGATGCTGTCCTGGCTGGCCACCCAGGGGTTAGAGGTACCTTGGAGTTGGTGTCACGTCGGTTTTGGTGGCCCAAGATCTGACAGGACGTGGTCTCATACGTGTCAGCTTGTGCCACGTGCGCTAGGGCTAAGACGCCCGCTCCCGTCCTGTTGGCACACTACTTCCTCTTGAGGTACCTAGTAAGCCTTGGACGGAAATCTCCATGGATTTCATCACTGAACACGGTCATCTTGGTGATTGTTGATCGGTTTTCTAAAATGTCGCACTTTGTGTCTTTGCCTTTGTTGCCTAACGCTAAGACTCTGGCTCAGGTATTTGTGCAGGAGGTGGTCAAACTTCATGGGGTTCCGTCTGACATCGTGTCTGATAGGGGGTCTCAGTTTGTGGCAAAATTTTGGAGAGCATTTTGCTCACGGCTGGGGATCAAGTTATCTCATTCTTCGGCGTTTCATCCTCAGTCAAATGGTCAGAATGAGCGTATGAACCAAAATTTGGAACAGTACTTACGCTGCTTTGTCTCTGATAACCAGGAGGAGTGGTCTACCTTTCTTCCTTTGGCTGAGTTTGCCATCAATAATCACCGCCAGGAGTCGTCTGGGGAGTCTCCGTTTTTTTGTGTTTACGGGCTACATCCTCAATTTTGTACCTTGAGTCAGAGGGGCTCTTCCGGCGTTCCGGAGGAGGACCAGTTAGGAACACAATTGTCATCAGTCTGGAGGAGAGTTAAACAGCGCCTGTTGAGTGTGGGGTGCAAGGTACAAACGTGTGGCTGACAGTAGGCGTGTGCCAGGTCCGGACCTGAGTGTGGATGACTGGGTGTGGTTATCCACAAAAAACATAAGACTCAAGATACCGTCTCTTAAATTGGGTCCACAGTTTATTGGTCCATTTAGGGTCACCGCCGTCATTAACCCAGTAGCATACCGATTGGAGCTCCCTACAGTGTATAAGATACACAACGTGTTCCACAGGTCTCTTCTAAAGAAGGTAGTGGGTTCTGTGGACACGGCGCCTATGCCACCTCCAGTCTTGGTGGATGGTAATTTGGAGTTTGAAGTCTCCAAGGTGGTTGACTCTCGTGTAGTGCGTCACACTTTGCAGTACTTGGTACACTGGCGTGGTTATGGGCCTGATGAGAGGTCCTGGGTACCAGCCTCGGACATTCATGCGGATCGGCTGGTCAGGTTTTTTCATCGTCGCCATCCAGACAAGCCGGGTCCTATAAGCCGTGAGGGCCCTGGGGTCCCTCATAGAAGGCGGGGTACTGTCATGTTGGACGCTGTTCAGACCAGGTCGTCCGACAGACAGCGGTAATTCCGCTTTTGACCACTATTTGCTCATTGGCGCCTGTTACGGGGTTAATTTACCTAATCCTCGGATTGGAAGCTAGGCCATTCCCAATGCCTTTAAATAGTTCTCCTGATCATTGGGCGTCGCCGATTATAGCTTCTGTCTTGTGCGTTGTTATCTCGGTCTGGAGTGGAGAGCTGGAGGTTGGAGATTCGTTGCTGGTGGTGTATTTTCCTTTGTCTTATTTACTCCTTCCTATATTTGTATTTATTTTGCCCTGCACATTTATAGTGTATTCCTGAGTGTCTGCGGCGTGGTGTATATTTTCCTTTATCCTTGTCTGTGCTAACTGTGGGTATTGGAGTATTACCTCTTCAGGCCGGCGTCACACTTGGCGTAAGGGCTCATTTCCACTGGCGAGAGACAAATCGGTCCGTAATCTGGACCGAAAAAAGGGATGTAGCGTATGCGATTGTCATGCGAGTGTAATGCGAGTGCAATGCGATTTTTAATCGCACCATCCGTTTTACATCCGTATGACATCCGTATGCAATCCGTTTTATTTCTCTGCAACTATTTTTCTACAGTCATTTACAGGACCATGGACAGTGTTCTAGGCCACAGAATGGTGATGTATCCGTAAAAAACGGACGGAATACGGATGGTCCGTATTCCGTCCGTTTTTTTTATCGCACCCATTGACTTGCATTGGCGAGTCTCGTCCGAGACTCGCAGCAAATCGCAGCATGCTGCGATTTTTTTCTCAGTCCGATTTCGGCTGAGAAAAAAATCGCAAATGAAAAGACACCTATTGAATAACATTGGTCCGAGTGCAATCCGATTTTTTATCGGATTGCACTCGTCCGTTTTCCTCGCAAGTGGAAATGAGCCCTAAGACAATACGCCACGTATTATACGTCCGTACTACGGCCGTAATACGGAGAAATGTTCCCAAAATAGTGATCCGTAGTCAGGGTGTGTCAGCGTATTTTGCGCATGGCATCCTCCGTATGTAATCCGTATGGCATCCGTACTGCGAGATTTTCGCGCAGGCTTGCAAAACCGACATCTAATGGATTTATGTGCTCAAATGTTCATTACAACATATATACAGTGTATATATATATATATATATATATATATGTCTGTCATGGTTCCCAATGGCAAGGGAACGTAAGAAACATATAAATAACGAACGAGCTCTCGGGTGATGGAAACTCGAGTTGACCGTGAGCTAAATCTACCACACAACTAATAGTAGCCAGGGAGCATACCTACGGCTTCCTAAATGCCACGCGCCAGCCGGAGGACTAACTAAGCCTGGTAGAGGAAGAAACAGACCTGGCTTACCTCTAGGGAAATACCCCAAAAGATGATAGCAGCCCCCCACATGTAATAACGGTGAAATAAGAGGAAAAGACATACACAGTATGAAAGTAGATTTAGCAAAGAGAGGTCCACTTACTAGATAGCAGAAGGATACAAAAGAGGACTTCACGGTCAACTGAAAACCCTTTCAAAAAACCATCCTGAAATTACTTTAAGACTCCTGTGTCAACTCATGACACAGGAGTGGCAATTTCAGCCCGCAAGAGCTTCCAGCTACAGAGATTTACAAAAACTGCAAACTGGACTAAAGATACAAAACAAAAGGACAAAGTCCACTTAGCTGATCAGCAGACTAGTAGCAGGAACATGCAACCGAAGGCTCTGGTTACAATGATGACCAGCAAGGAAATGACTGGAGAGCAAGGCTAAATAGGAAACTCCCAAACGCTGATGGAAGCAGGTGAACAGAAGCAGCAAAGTGCAAACAAGTCACCAGTACCACCAGCAACCACCAGGGGAGCCCAAAAAGCGGATACACAACAGTACCCTCCCCTTAAGGAGGGGGCACCGAACCCTCACAAGAACCGCCAGGGCGATCTGGATGAGCCCTATGAAAGGCACGAACCAAATCCGAGGCATGAACATCAGAGGCAGTTACCCAAGAATTATCTTCCTGACCATAGCCCTTCCATTTAACCAGATATTGAAGTCTCCGTCTGGAAATACGGGAGTCCAAGATCTTTTCTACCACGTACTCCAATTCACCCTCCACCAGCACAGGAGCAGGAGGTTCAGTAGAAGGAACCACCGGTACCTCATATCTCCGCAACAGCGACCGATGGAACACATTATGGATAGCGAAAGATGCCGGGAGGTCCAAACGAAAGGAGACAGGGTTAAGAATCTCCAAAATCCTATAAGGACCGATGAACCGAGGCTTAAATTTAGGAGAAGAAACCCTCATAGGGACAAAACGGGAAGACAACCACACCAAGTCCCCAACACGAAGGTGGGGGCCAACACGACGACGGCGGTTAGCAAACTGCTGAGTCCTCTCCTGGGACAATTCCAAATTATCCACCACTTGTCCCCAAATCTGATGCAACCGATCCACTACCGCATCCACTCCAGGACAATCCGAAGATTCAACCTGACCAGATGAAAAACGCGGATGAAACCCTGAATTGCAAAAGAAAGGAGAAACCAAAGTGGCAGAACTAGCCCGATTATTAAGAGCAAACTCCGCCAACGGCAGAAAGGCAACCCAATCATCCTGATCCGCAGACACAAAACACCTCAAATAAGTCTCCAAAGTTTGATTAGTTCGTTCCGTCTGGCCATTGGTCTGAGGATGGAATGCAGACGAAAAAGACAAATCAATGCCCAACCTGGCACAGACTGCCCGCCAAAATCTAGACACGAACTGGGTACCCCTGTCAGAAACGATGTTTTCCGGAATACCATGCAGGCGAACCACATTTTGAAAAAACAGAGGGACCAACTCAGATGAGGAAGGCAACTTAGGCAATGGCACCAAATGAACCATTTTAGAAAAACGGTCACACACCACCCAGATGACAGACATCTTCTGAGAAACAGGGAGGTCCGAGATAAAGTCCATAGAGATGTGCGTCCAAGGCCTCTTCGGAATAGGCAAGGGCAACAACCCACTAGCCCTAGAACAACAAGGCTTGGCCCGAGCACACACATCGCAAGACTGCACAAAAACACGCACATCTCGAGACAGGGAAGGCCACCAGAAGGATCTAGCCACCAAATCTCTGGTGCCAAAAATTCCCGGATGACCTGCCAGAGTAGAAGAATGAACTTCCGAGATGACTCTAGTGGTCCACTCGTCAGGAACTGTCAAGGTGAAAATATATATCTTTATACTCTTTTTGTACTTTTATACTTTTATACTGTGAAACAATAAGTTTTTCCTATCTGCTAGCTAATGCATATGTAATTGTATTTAAAAATGGTTGCCAGTGTTCAGTTTCGTTTCAGGTTAGTGACCGAAGAGTTAACTTTCATTTCTTTGGAAACGAAACTAAAGGAATGTGAAGAAAAGGAGGAATCCACCAGAAGACGTCAGAACAAATCAGGAAGACTGGATGCTAGCTTAAACCCTGCCTAATGCACGCCTTCCCCTAACACTCAATATAGTATTGTGTATTTTAGAATAAAGCCAGTTGGTGTGACCGCTGCAGACATGTGTGGATGCACGGGGCATTAACTAAGTTTGAACCAGCTACCTGTCTGATTTATTCTTATCCGGTACCAGATGCCCTGCACACATATTAATTTGGAATGACTGGTGAAGGAAGGGTAATTGTCGTATTACGACCCCGACAGAACAAACAGTCTACCAGACGGACAACGATCAGGTCTATCCGCCTGAAATTCTTGCAAAGCACGTCGCAAATCAGGAGAGACAGCAGACAAAACCACTCCATCCTTAAGGACACCAGCAGGTTCAGAATTCCCAGGAGAGTCAGGCTCAAAACTCCTAGAAAGAGCATCTGCCTTCACATTCCTAGAACCCGGTAAGTACGAGACCACAAAATTAAACCGGGAAAAGAACAACGACCAACGTGCCTGTCTAGGATTCAGGCGCCTGGCAGACTCCAAATAAATTAAATTCTTGTGATCAGTCAAAACTACCACCTGATGTTTGGCACCCTCAAGCCAATGACGCCACTCCTCAAATGCCCACTTCATGGCCAAAAGCTCCCGATTACCAACATCATAGTTTCGCTCGGCGGCCGAAAATTTTCGCGAAAAGAACGCACAAGGTCTCATCACTGAGCAGTCGGGACTTTTCTGCGACAAAACCGCCCCCGCTCCAATCTCGGAAGCATCGACCTCAACCTGAAAGGGAAGGGAAACATCAGGCTGGCGCAACACAGGGGCAGACAAAAAGCGGCGCTTAAGCTCCCGAAAGGCCTCCACGGCAGCAGGGGACCAATTGGCAACATCAGCACCCTTTTTAGTCAAATCCGTCAGAGGTTTAGCAACGCCAGAAAAAACAGCTATAAATCGACGATAAAAATTAGCAAAGCCCAAGAATTTCTGGAGACTCTTCAGAGAAGTAGGCTGCGTCCAGTCGTAAATAGCCCGAACCTTGACAGGGTCCATCTCAATAGAAGAAGGGGAAAAAATGTACCCCAAAAAGGAAATTTTTTGAACCCCAAAAACACACTTTGAACCCTTTACACACAAAGAATTCTCCCGCAAAACCTGAAAAACCCTCCTGACCTGCTGAACATGCGACTCCCAGTCATCAGAAAAAATCAAAATATCATCCAAGTACACTATCATAAATTTATCCAAATATTCACGGAAAATATCATGCATTAAGGACTGAAAGACAGAAGGTGCATTAGAAAGGCCAAAAGGCATTACCAAATACTCAAAATGGCCCTCAGGCGTATTAAATGCGGTTTTCCACTCATCCCCCTGCTTAATTCGCACCAAATTATACGCCCCACGAAGATCAATCTTAGAGAACCACTTAGCCCCCCTTATGCGAGCAAACAAATCAGTCAGCAAAGGCAACGGATACTGATATTTGACTGTAATTTTATTCAGGAGTCGATAATCAATACAAGGCCTCAGAGAGCCATCCTTTTTAGAGACAAAGAAAAAACCGGCTCCTAAAGGTGATGAAGAAGGACGAATATGTCCCTTTTCCAGGGACTCCTTAATATACTCGCGCATAGCAGCATGTTCAGGTACAGATAGGTTAAACAAACGACCCTTTGGAAATTTACTGCCAGGAATCAGATCTATGGCTGTTGTGAATTTGGTTTTTGGGCTCCCCCGGTGGTCACTGGTGGTACTGGACTTGTGTGCTTCACTTTCTCTGTTCACCTGTTTCCATCAGGATATGGGTGTATCCTATTTAGCTTTGCTGCTCAGTTATTCTAGTGCCGGCCATCAATGTAACCAGAGCCTTTCTGTTGCATGTTCCTGCTTCTAGACTACTATCAGCTAAGTTGGACTCTTAGTCCTAAGTTTGTTTTGCATTTTTGTTCCAGTTCACAGTTATGTTATTTTTCTGTAGCTGGAAGCTCTTGTGGGCCGAAATTGCCACTCCGGTGTCATGAGTTGACACATGAGTCTTAAAGTAATTTCGGGATGGTATTTTTGATAGGGTTTTCAGCTGACCGTGAAGTTCCCTATTGTATCTTCTTGCTATCTAGTAAGCGGACCTCGCTTTGCTGAACCTACCTTCATACTGCGTGTGTCTTTTCCTCTGAACTCACCGTCAATATATGTGGGGGGCTTCTGTCTCCTTTTTGGGGGAATTTCCCTAGAGGTAAGCCAGGTCTGTCTTTTCCTCTATTAGGGTTAGTTAGTCCTCCGGCTGGCGCTAGGCGTCTAGGGATAAAACGTAGGTACGCCACCCGGCCACTGTTAGTTGTGTGGTAGGTTTAGCTCACGGTCAGCTCGAGATTCCATCACCCAAGAGCTGTTCTGTTATTTATGTTCTCTGACGTTCCCTTGCCATTGGGAACCATGACAGTATGGCCGGCCCAGTGTTAAAACCGTTGGCAGAAGAAAGGAGAGAAAAAGAAGTCTGCAGATTTTTATTTTTTTTTCCTCTGAGCTTGCTCTATAGTTGACTTAGTTGCATTTCTGCTCTAATTGCAGCCTTTGTCTCTCTCTCTCCTTCTAATCCTTGAATGGCTCTGATCTCACCTGATTAAAATGGATCCTCAGAGTTTGGCTACAGGTTTGAATAATCTTGCTACGAAGGTTCAAAATTTACAGGATTTTGTTATTCATGCTCCTATATCTGAACCTAGAATTCCTATACCAGAATTTTTCTCCGGGGATAGATCTCGTTTCCTGAATTTCAAAAATAATTGTAAATTATTTCTTTCCCTGAGATCTCGCTCCGCTGGAGATCCCGCACAGCAGGTTAGGATAGTAATTTCCTTGCTGCGGGGTGACCCTCAAGACTGGGAATTTGCATTGGCACCCGGGGATCCTGCGTTGCTCAATGTGGATGCGTTTTTTCTGGCTTTGGGGTTGCTTTATGAGGAACCTAACTTAGAGATTCAGGCTGAAAAAGCCTTGATGGCCCTATCTCAAGGGCAAGATGAAGCTGAAATATACTGCCAAAAATTTCGTAAATGGTCTGTGCTTACTCAGTGGAATGAGTGCGCCCTGGCGGCGAATTTCAGAGAGGGTCTCTCTGATGCCATTAAAGATGTTATGGTGGGGTTCCCTGCACCTACAGGTCTGAATGAGTCCATGACAATGGCTATTCAGATTGATCGGCGTTTGCGGGAGCGCAAACCTGTGCACCATTTGGCGGTGTCTTCTGAGAAGGCTCCAGAAAATATGCAATGTGATAGAATTCTGTCCAGAAGCGAACGGCAGAATTTTAGGCGAAAAAATGGGTTGTGCTTCTATTGTGGTGATTCAACTCATGTTATATCAGCATGCTCTAAACGTACAAAAAAGGTTGATAAGTCTATTTCAATTGGCACTTTACAGTCTAAGTTTATTCTGTCTGTGACCTTGATTTGTTCATTATCGTCAATTACCGCGGATGCCTATGTCGACTCTGGCGCCGCTTTGAGTCTAATGGATTGGTCCTTTGCCAGGCGCTGTGGGTTTGATCTAGAGCCTCTGGAAGTTCCTATACCTCTGAAGGGTATTGACTCTACACCATTGGCTAGTAATAAACCACAATACTGGACACAAGTGACTATGCGTATGAATCCAGACCATCAGGAGATGATTCGCTTCCTTGTGTTGTACAATCTACATGACGTTTTGGTGCTCGGATTACCATGGTTACAATCTCATAACCCAGTCCTTGACTGGAAAGCAATGTCTGTGTTAAGCTGGGGATGTCAGGGGGCTCATGGGGACGTACCTTTGGTTTCCATTTCGTCATCTATTCCCTCTGAGATTCCGGAATTTTTATCTGATTATCGTGATGTTTTTGAGGAGCCTAAGCTTGGTTCACTACCTCCTCACAGAGATTGCGATTGTGCCATAGATCTGATTCCGGGCAGTAAATTTCCAAAGGGTCGTTTATTTAATCTATCTGTACCTGAACATGCTGCTATGCGAGAATATATTAAGGAGTCCCTGGAAAAGGGACATATTCGTCCTTCTTCATCTCCCTTAGGAGCCGGTTTTTTCTTTGTATCTAAAAAAGATGGCTCTTTGAGGCCGTGTATTGATTATCGACTCTTGAATAAAATTACAGTCATATATCAGTATCCTCTGCCACTGCTGACTGATTTCTTTGCTCAAATAAAGGGGGCTAAGTGGTTCTCTAAGATTGATCTCCGTGGGGCGTATAATTTGGTGCGAATTAAGCAGGGGGATGAGTGGAAAACTGCATTTAATACGCCCGAGGGCCATTTTGAGTATTTGGTAATGCCTTTTGGTCTTTCAAATGCCCCTTCGGTCTTTCAGTCCTTTATGCATGACATTTTCCGTGAATATTTGGATAGATTTATGATCGTGTATCTGGATGATATTTTGATTTTTTCGGATGACTGGGATTCTCATGTCCAACAGGTCAGGAGGGTTTTTCAGGTTTTGCGGGCTAATTCCTTGTGTGTGAAGGGTTCTAAGTGTATTTTTGGGGTTCAAAAGATTTCTTTTTTGGGGTACATTTTTTCCCCCTCTTCCATTGAGATGGATCCTGTCAAGGTTCGGGCTATTTGTGATTGGACGCTACCTTCTTCTCTTAAGAGCCTTCAGAAATTTTTGGGCTTTGCTAATTTTTATCGTCGATTTATAACTGGTTTTTCTGATGTTGCTAAACCTTTGACTGATTTGACCAAAAAGGGTGCTGATGTTGCTGATTGGTCCCCTGCTGCTGTGGAGGCCTTTCGGGAGCTTAAGCGCCGCTTTTCTTCCGCCCCTGTGTTGCGTCAGCCTGATGTTACTCTTCCTTTTCAGGTTGAGGTCGATGCTTCCGAGATCGGAGCTGGGGCGGTCTTGTCGCAGAAAAGTTCCGACTGCTCCGTGATGAGACCTTGTGCGTTCTTTTCTCGAAAATTTTCGCCCGCCGAGCGAAATTATGATATTGGTAATTGGGAGCTTTTGGCTATGAAGTGGGCTTTTGAGGAGTGGCGTCATTGGCTTGAGGGGGCTAGACATCAGGTGGTGGTATTGACCGATCACAAGAATTTGATTTATCTTGAGTCTGCCAGGCGCCTGAATCCTAGACAGGCACGTTGGTCGTTGTTCTTTTCCCGGTTTAATTTTGTGGTCTCGTACTTACCAGGTTCTAAAAATGTGAAGGCGGATGCCCTTTCTAGGAGTTTTGAGCCTGATTCCCCTGGTGATTCTGAACCTATAGGTATCCTTAAGGATGGGGTGATATTATCTGCTGTTTCCCCAGACCTGCGACGGGCTTTGCAGGAGTTTCAGGCGGATAGACCTGATCGTTGCCCGCCTGGTAGACTGTTTGTTCCTGATGATTGGACCAGTAGAGTCATCTCGGAGGTTCATTCTTCTGTGTTGGCAGGTCATCCCGGGATCTTTGGTACCAGGGATTTGGTGGCTAGGTCCTTCTGGTGGCCTTCCCTGTCTCGAGATGTACGAGTTTTTGTGCAGTCTTGTGATGTTTGTGCTCGGGCCAAACCTTGTTGTTCTCGGGCTAGCGGATTGTTGTTATCTTTGCCTATTCCGAAGAGGCCTTGGACTCACATCTCTATGGATTTTATTTCTGATCTCCCTGTTTCTCAGAAAATGTCTGTCATCTGGGTGGTGTGTGACCGTTTTTCAAAGATGGTTCATTTGGTGCCCTTGCCTAAGTTGCCTTCCTCATCCGAGTTGGTTCCGCTGTTTTTTCAAAATGTGGTTCGCTTGCATGGTATTCCGGAGAATATCGTTTCTGACAGGGGGACCCAGTTCGTGTCTAGATTTTGGCGGGCGTTCTGTGCTAGGATGGGCATTGATTTGTCTTTTTCGTCTGCGTTCCATCCTCAGACTAATGGCCAGACTGAGCGAACTAATCAGACCTTGGAGACTTATTTGAGGTGTTTTGTGTCTGCGGATCAGGATGACTGGGTTGCCTTTTTGCCGTTGGCAGAGTTTGCCCTCAATAATCGGGCTAGTTCTGCCACTTTGGTTTCTCCTTTCTTTTGCAATTCGGGGTTTCATCCTCGTTTTTCTTCCGGTCAGGTGGAGTCTTCGGATTGTCCTGGAGTGGATACTGTGGTGGATAGGTTGCATCGGATTTGGGGACAGGTGGTGGACAATTTGGAGTTGTCCCAGGAGAAGACTCGGCATTTTGCTAACCGCCGTCGTCGTGTTGGTCCTCGTCTTCGTGTTGGGGACTTGGTGTGGTTGTCTTCTCGTTTTGTCCCTATGAGGGTTTCTTCTCCTAAGTTTAAGCCTCGGTTCATCGGCCCGTATAAGATTTTGGAGATTCTTAACCCCGTGTCCTTTCGATTGGACCTCCCAGCATATTTTTCTATCCATAACGTCTTCCATCGGTCATTATTGCGCAGGTATGAGGTACCGGTTGTGCCTTCCGTTGAGCCTCCCGCTCCGGTGTTGGTTGAGGGTGAATTGGAGTACGTTGTGGAGAAGATCTTGGACTCCCGTGTTTCCAGATGGAAACTTCAGTATCTCGTCAAGTGGAAGGGCTACGGTCAAGAGGATAATTCTTGGGTGACAGCCTCTGATGTTCATGCCTCTGATTTGGTCCGTGCCTTTCATAGGGCTCATCCTGATCGCCCTAGTGGTTCTTGTGAGGGTTCGGTGCCCCCTCCTTGAGGGGGGGGTACTGTTGTGAATTTGGTTTTTGGGCTCCCCCGGTGGTCACTGGTGGTACTGGACTTGTGTGCTTCACTTTCTCTGTTCACCTGTTTCCATCAGGATATGGGTGTATCCTATTTAGCCTTGCTACTCAGTTATTCTAGTGCCGGCCATCAATGTAACCAGAGCCTTTCTGTTGCATGTTCCTGCTTCTAGACTACTATCAGCTAAGTTGGACTCTTAGTCCTAAGTTTGTTTTGCATTTTTGTTCCAGTTCACAGTTATGTTATTTTTCTGTAGCTGGAAGCTCTTGTGGGCCGAAATTGCCACTCCAGTGTCATGAGTTGACACATGAGTCTTAAAGTAATTTCGGGATGGTATTTTTGATAGGGTTTTCAGCTGACCGTGAAGTTCCCTATTGTATCTTCTTGCTATCTAGTAAGCGGACCTCGCTTTGCTGAACCTACCTTCATACTGCGTGTGTCTTTTCCTCTGAACTCACCGTCAATATATGTGGGGGGCTTCTGTCTCCTTTTTGGGGGAATTTCCCTAGAGGTAAGCCAGGTCTGTCTTTTCCTCTATTAGGGTTAGTTAGTCCTCCGGCTGGCGCTAGGCGTCTAGGGATAAAACGTAGGTACGCCACCCGGCCACTGTTAGTTGTGTGGTAGGTTTAGCTCACGGTCAGCTCGAGATTCCATCACCCAAGAGCTGTTCTGTTATTTATGTTCTCTGACGTTCCCTTGCCATTGGGAACCATGACATATGGCGCAATCACAATCCCTGTGAGGAGGGAGTGAACCAATCTTAGGCTCTTCAAAAATATCACGATAATCAGACAAAAATGCCGGAATCTCAGATGGAATAGATGACGAAATGGGCACCATAGGAGTGTCCCCATGAGCCCCCCGACATCCCCAGCTTAACACAGACATAGCTTTCCAGTCAAGGACTGGGTTATGAGACTGTAACCATGGTAATCCAAGCACCAAAACATCATGTAAATTGTACAACACAAGGAAGCGAATCACCTCCTGATGGTCTGGAGTCATACGCATAGTCACTTGCGTCCAGAACTGTGGTTTATTACAAGCCAAAGGTGTAGAATCAATACCCTTCAGAGGTATAGGGACTTCCAGAGGCTCTAAATCAAACCCACAGCGCCTGGCAAAGGACCAGTCCATTAGACTCAGAGTGGCACCAGAGTCCACATAGGCATCCACGGTAATAACTGATAATGAACAAATCAAGGTTACAGACAAAATAAATTTGGACTGTAAAGTGCCAATTGAAATAGACTTGTCAACCTTCCTAGTACGTTTAGAGCATGCCGATATAACATGAGCAGAATCACCACAATAGAAGCATAACCCATTTTTACGCCTATAATTCTGCCGCTCGCTTCTGGACATAATTCTGTCACATTGCATTTTCTCTGGCGTCTCTTCAGAAGATACCGCCAAATGGTGCACGGGTTTGCGCTCCCGCAAACGCCGATCAATCTGAATTGCCATTGTCATGGACTCATTCAGACCTGTAGGCGCAGGGAACCCAACCATAACATCTTTAACGGCATCAGAAAGGCCCTCTCTGAAATTTGCCGCTAAGGCGCACTCATTCCACTGAGTAAGCACAGACCATTTACGAAATTTTTGGCAGTATATCTCAGCTTCATCTTGCCCTTGAGATAGGGCTATCAAAGCTTTTTCAGCTTGAATCTCCAAATTAGGTTCCTCATAAAGCAACCCTAAAGCCAGGAAAAACGCATCCACATTGAGCAACGCAGGATCCCCTGGTGCCAATGAAAATGCCCAATTTTGAGGGTCACCTCGCAGCAAAGAAATTACAATCTTAACCTGCTGGACAGGATCTCCTGAGGAGTGAGGTCTGAGAGAAAGGAATAATTTACAATTATATTTGAAATTCAGAAACCGAGATCTATCTCCGGAAAACACCTCTGGTGTAGGGATTTTAGGTTCAGAAATAGGAGTATGCATAACAAAATCTTGAAAATTTTGAACCTTCGTAGCAAGATTATTTAAACCTGCAGCCAAACTCTGAGGATCCATCTTTAAACAGGTGAGCTCAGAGCCATTCAAGGATTATAAGGAGAGAAAGGCAAAGGCAGTAATTAGAGCTGAAATACAACTGATCCAACTATGGAGCAAGCATAGGGAAAAAGAAAAAAAAAAAATTTACAGACTTCCTTTTTCTCTCCTTTCTTCTGCCAATAAGTTTAACACATGGCCGGTCATACTGTCATGGTTCCCAATGGCAAGGGAACGTAAGAAACATATAAATAACGAATGAGCTCTCGGGTGATGGAAACTCGAGTTGACCGTGAGCTAAATCTACCACACAACTAATAGTAGCCAGGGAGCATACCTACGGCTTCCTAAATGCCACGCGCCAGCCGGAGGACTAACTAAGCCTGGTAGAGGAAGAAACAGACCTGGCTTACCTCTAGGGAAATACCCCAAAAGATGATAGCAGCCCCCCACATGTAATAACGGTGAAATAAGAGGAAAAGACATACACAGTATGAAAGTAGATTTAGCAAAGAGAGGTCCACTTACTAGATAGCAGAAGGATACAAAAGAGGACTTCACGGTCAACTGAAAACCCTTTCAAAAAACCATCCTGAAATTACTTTAAGACTCCTGTGTCAACTCATGACACAGGAGTGGCAATTTCAGCCCGCAAGAGCTTCCAGCTACAGAGATTTACAAAAACTGCAAACTGGACTAAAGATACAAAACAAAAGGACAAAGTCCACTTAGCTGATCAGCAGACTAGTAGCAGGAACATGCAACCGAAGGCTCTGGTTACAATGATGACCGGCAAGGAAATGACTGGAGAGCAAGGCTAAATAGGAAACTCCCAAACGCTGATGGAATCAGGTGAACAGAAGCAGCAAAGTGCAAACAAGTCACCAGTACCACCAGCAACCACCAGGGGAGCCCAAAAAGCGGATACACAACATATGTCATTGAGACACATATATATATTCTGTATTTAGATTTCATTCAGCGCGATATCTGTGAACAGCCGGTAATTCAATTGCCGGCTTTTCATTTCTCCTGCACAAACCCGACAGGATATGAGACATGGTTTACATACAGTAAACCATCTCATATCCCCATTTTTTTTGCATATTCCACATTACTAATGTTAGTAGTATGTATGTGCAAAATTTCAGCGCTGTAGCTGCTAAAATAAAGGGTTAAATGGCGGAAAAAATTGGCGTGGGCTCCCGCGCAATTTTCTCCGCCAGAATGGTAAAGCCAGTGACTGAGGGCAGATATTAATAGCCAGGAGAGGGTCCATGGTTATTGGCCCCCCCGTGGCTAAAAACATCTGCCCCCAGCCACCCCAGAAAAGGCACATCTGGAAGATGCGCCTATTCTGGCACTTGGCCACTCTCTTCCCACTCACTGTAGTGGTGGGATATGGGGTAATGAAGGGTTAATGCCACCTTGCTATTGTAAGGTGACATTAAGCCAGATTAATAATGGAGAGGCGTCAATTATGACACCTATCCATTATTAATCCAATTGTATGAAAGGGTTAAAAAACACACACACACATGATTTAAAAGTATTTTAATGCAATAAACACAGCGGTTGTTTTAATAATTTATTGCTCTCTCAATCCATCAGCAACACCCTCGCTTGGAAAAATAATAAACGCACAAGATACATACCCTCAGCTGAACCGTCACGTCCCACGAGGTAATCCATCTGAAGGGGTTAAAATATTTTACAGGCAGGAGCCCTGCAAATGCAGCTGTGCTCCGTGCCTGTAATCCCCGGCGAATGAATGAAATGTAGGTCATTGACCTACATTTCCTTCAGTCGCGGGGATGCGCCCCCTGGTGGATGTCCTCATATGACCTGGAGCGTGGGAAAAAGTTCCCAGGCTGCAGTTCATGAGAACATCCAGCAGGGGCGCATCACCGCGACTCAATGTAAGTATAGATCACTGCTTTCCTTTCAGCACCCGGGGATTACAGGCACGAGCGAGTGGTTTATCGCAGCTCGTGCCTGTAATATTAGTTAACCCCTTCAGATGGATTTCCTCGTTGGATGTGATAGGACAGCAGATCGCTCTCCATGGCGTCTCTAGACTTTGTCACGTCTGTCACATGTGCTCAGTGTGAGCCTGCTTTCATCTGTGAAGAGCAAAGGGCGCCAGTGGCGAATTTGCCAATCCAGGTGTTTTGTGGCAAATGCCTAGCGTCCTGCACGGTATTGGGCTGTGAGCACAACCCCCATCTGTGGACATCGGGCACTCAGACCATCCTCACGGAGTCAGTTTCTAACTGTTTGTGCAGACACATGCACATTTGAAGCCTGCTGGAGGTCATTTTGCAGGGCTCTGGCAGTGCTCCCCCTGTTCCTCCTTGCACAAAGGCTGAGGTAGCGGTCCTGCTGCCGTGTTTTTGCCCTCCTACGGCCCCCTCCATGTCTCCTGGTGTACTGACCTGTCTCCTGTAGCACCTCCAGCCTCTGGACACTATGCTGACAAACACAGCAAACCTTTTTGCCACAGCTTGCATTGATGTGCCATCCTCGATGAGCTGCACTATCTGAGCCACTTGTGTGGGTTGGAGAGTCCGTCTCATGGTACCACGAGTGTAAAAGCACAACCAACATTCAAAAGTGACCAAAACATCAGCCAGAAAGCATTGGTACTGAGATGTGGTTTGTGGTCCCCACCTGCAGAACCACTCCTTTATTGAGTGTGTCTTGATAATTGCCAATAATTTTCATCTGTTGTCTATTCCATTTGCACAACAGCATGTGAAATTGATTGTCAAACAGTGTTGCTTCCTAAGTGGACAGTTTGATTTCATAGAGGTTTGATTTACTTGGAGTTATATTCTGTTGTTTAAGTGTTCCCTTTTTTATTTTTTTGAGCAGTGTACATGGATCAGTTGTACTGGTCCCTTTGCAGAGAAACAGCCCAAAAGCATGATGTTGCCACCCCCATGCTTCACAGTAGGTATGGTGTTCTTTGGATGCAACTCAGCATTCTGTCTCCTCCAAACACGATGAGTTTTGATTCTATCAAACAGTTCTACTTTGGTTTCATCAGACCATGCGACATTCTCCCAATACTCTTTTGGATAATCCAAATGCTCTCTAGCAAACTTCAGATGGACCCGGACATGTACTAGCTTAAGCAGGGGGACACGTCTGGCCCTGCAGGATCTGAGTCCCTGGCGGTGTAGTGTGTTACTGATGGTAGTCTTTGTTACGGTGGTCCCAGCTCTGTCCAGGTCATTCACTAGGTCCCCGTGTGGTTCTGAGATTTTTGCTCACCGTTCTTGTGATCATTTTGACCCCACGGGGTGAGATCAAGGGAGATTATCAGTGGTTTTGTATGTCTTCCATTTTCTTATTATTGCTCCCACACTTGATTTCATCACACAAAGCCTATTGCAGATTCAGTCTTCCAAGGTTGGTGCAGGGCTACAATTTTGTTTTGTGTGTCCTTCGACAGCTCTTTCGTCTTCATCATAGTGGAGTTTGGAGTGTGACTGTTTGAGGTTGTGGACAGGTGTCTTTTATACTGATAATAAGTTCAAACAGGTGCCATTACTACAGGTAATGAGTGAAAAAGGAGTGTTAAAGGAAAAGTTACAGTCTTTGAGAGCCAGAAATCTTGCATGTTTTTAGGTGACCAAATTCTTATTTTCCACCAAAAGTTGAAAAATAAATCTTGCCAAATCAGACAAGGTGATTTTCAGGAATTGTTTTCTCAATTTTGACTCTTATAGTTGTGGTCTACCTATGATGTCAATTACAGGCCTCTCTCATCTTTTTAAGTGGGAGAATTTGCACATTTGGAGGCTGACTAAATACTTTTTTTCCCCACTGCATGTCATAAAATCATCCAAAATGAGACCATTTTAAAAAAAAACTGCAATCCTCAACATATTCAAAACTGCTTGCAGGTAGTTTATCAACAATTCGGGTGCTTTTCAGGAATTAATGCAAAAGTGGCATGACAGGAAGAAAAAATGTTATTTTTATCACCTAAATGTTACTAATTTCTGAACCTGAACTAAACCTGGCAGCCTCTATGGCCATTATTTGGCAGTGAATTTCCATGGCCAACATCAGGACCCCACAATCATTATCTCAGGTTGCTGATGGAGTTAAAGGAGGAGTCACCACACTTTGTTAACCATTTAAATGCTGTAGTCACTACTGACAGCAGCAAGTAAGATATTAAAATACCATGCTTGGTGCCAAAACCAATCAATGCTAATACAACAAGGTGTCAGCTATAGTGTACAGTCGACAGCAGCTGAATTTTCACCAGTCAGGGGATGCTATTATCTGATATTTGTGATCAGTAAAAATATGTATTGGTGGTCACTAAGGGGTTAAAAGTTTAGCATTACATTTTCATCTTTTCCCAAAAAGAACAGTGCGAAACCTATATTTTGAAGGGCCACATCATTTTTTAAGTGACTTTTGAGAGACCTTGTAAATCAGAAGACCTGTAAAGAAGATCCAACTTTAATCCCTTAACAAACTCTGATACACATAAAAATGGCGGCGCTAAGGGGCATTATTCCTTCATAAGGTAATAGTGTCCCACAGAGTCGAAAATCTCTGGGGTTTCAGCTACCGGGGGCTGGTGAGACCGTGGAGGACATGATCAGGGCCGGTTTTTCTGGTCCCCTATCACATGATATCACGTAAAGAAAAAGTGATATCTGATGTAAAAATCATTTCTCTCTCCTTTGACATGATGCAACATGTCAGAGAAAAGAGAAATGGTGTCCCCAAGTTCCCCCATCGTACCTTCGTACCGCATCTGCAGTACCCGGCCTTCCTCCTTCTCTTCATGAAGTAAAGTGGCGGGAACATGCACCATACACCTTCCAAGATGTGCCTGCCGGCACACAGCACCTGCAGGCACTTTCCCTATTGGTTTCTGACTTTTGATCACTGTGATCTATGAGGACATTGGCCCTATGACTAAACCACTTCGACAGACCTTTTTGGTGCCATCCGGCAACACATTCATCTATCTTGTCACTTCTGTTTAGTTATACATGTGATTCTCGACACCCAGTTGCCAGCGTACCGTGATCCCAAAAGATCACGGCGACATTTCATCAGACGCATGTTCTGCAGTAACCGGAAACTGTCATACCAGGAAACGTGAGACACGCGAACAGCTGATGCTCAGCTATAGAAACCACACATGGCATTAGTTCTGACAGCGCTCCTCCTTATGCATGACCATTATTTTCTGTAGCGCAGCGTACACATGAACTTTGCCATATGATGAACAATGGCAGGAGACTGATGTTAATATTCTGGAAAAGAGACAATTTCCATAAACATTCCCAGGTTATTAATTTCATCTCACAGCTGTATACAGTGCTGGCAAAAAAATCTTTACACCTGTGCGGCAAAAAAAACACACATTACATTTAAAATCTGTATCATAATTTTACTTCTTAATAATTCACACAATGCGGCAGATAATCAATAACTGTCTAATAGCAAAGCTGGCTTAGTTGCCCATAGCAACCAATCAAAGCTCAGCTTTCACTTTTTATACTGCTCTGGTAAAATGAAAGCTGGAATCTGATTAGTTGAATGTAAGGATTTAGTGGTTTCGTTGAACTTGTAAAGATTTTTTTTGCTGACACTGTTCTTAGCCTTTCCTGGGGGACCCCCCCAAAAAATTACTTAGGGTCCCCCTATATTTCATATCCAGCAAAGGCTAGGCAGACAGCTGCGGGCTGATATTAATAGCCTAGGAAAGGGCCATGAATTTTGGCCCCTCCCAGACTAAAAATACAGCTCTCAGCTGCCCCAGAAATGGTGCATCCATAAGATGCGACAAATCTGGCACTTAGCCTCGCTCTTCCCACTTGCTCTGGTGTGACGGCAAGTGGAGTTATAGTTAGAGGGTTGATGTCACCTTTTTATTATCAGGTGACATCAAGTCCAGAGGTTAGTAATGGAGAGGCGTCTATAAGATGCTCCATTACTAACCCCATAGTCATATTGTATGAAAAAACACACACCCAGAATAAAGTCCTTGAATTAAAGGAATGACACAGACTCATTTAATGAATCTAAATTAAACCATACTCATGACATTGTCCAGTCCACAGAAGCCAATGTCTCCTGCAACAGAATTAAAATAATAAACAACAATATTCCTCACCTGTCAGCAGAGAAGATAATAATCAATTTGTCCCACAACGGGTTTAGCACAGCTACATCTAGATGGCAGATTACATTGTTGCATGATACGACTATACAGCCTGCCATCCAGCAGACATACTGAGCAGTGTGTGCTACCGCTGCTCAGTGTCTCCCAGTGAACTCCTATGACCTGACTGATGTCACCGCGATGCCACCTGACTGATGTCATGCCGTCAAAAAGGTCCTGGGAGTTCACAGCTAATGAGCTCAGTTCAACTCACTGATGTCAGTGTGAGTGCCGTTACAAATTTTCCCTCGGTGTAGAAGTAGGAATGAAAATCCACTATTAATTTTTTTATTTTTAGTCTATTCTGACCTGAGCTAATTATTCTGACTAGAATCATGCGTGGAAACTCTCTACCATTGGTGGTACCATAATTGCATGTGTGAACTAATGTATGGTTTTAGCTTATGTCTGACACTCTTTTTATAAGTATTTTTATTCTTATTGTGCGTTCCGAGATGTGCTTGCCAGCACACGGCATCTGCAGGGATTTTCCCTATTGGTTCCAGCCAAATTTTATTTGAAAAATATAATTTCTTTAATACACAAATATAAACATACAATTAGGATAAAAATATGTATAAAAAGAGAGTGTTAGACATAAGCTAAAACTATACATTAGTTTCTGCATGCAATTATGGTAACACCAATGGAAGAGAGTTTCCACACGATATTAGTCAGAATACTTAGGTCACTTAGGTCAGGTCAGAATAGACTAAAAATTAAAAAATGGATAGTGGATCTTTATTCCTACTTCTTTAACCCCTTAGGGACTGTCAATACGCCTTTTAACAGCGGTAGTTAAGGGTATTGTCGTAGCTGTTTTCGTTCAGACCCAATGTCAGCTGACAGTTCACCAGTGAGACCAAATTGTGGAATTACGCCCGTCATTTTACAAGCGCGCTTGGAGACAAAAAGACACCTCACACATATCCTGTGAGCAAGTCACTTTTATCTGATATATTAAAACCAAGGCAATGTTTTAAACCATTTACAACAAATGCATTTCAATGTAAGTCATGTAGCCCCCACCATCACCCAGGGTCATACTTTATTTACTATAACCCAGAACATGTTGTGGCTGACTATTGAGAACATACATGATAAGAAGTATAGTCTCCTTGAAGAGGAGACCGTCAGACTACTGCGTCAACAGATTCTAGTAATTCTAACACTTAAAGGCAAGAGGCACTTAAAGGCAACCTATTAACCCTTCTATAACAATTTCCCCCTTTTGTAAATGGTATAACCTTTGCTACGGGGTCAGCTGATGTCCACAAAGGAGCTACTGTCTCATGGGTCTAGTACCCACAAGGGGGCTTTCTACCTGCTTCGCCCATCCACCCTCAGTGTGGACACTCAACTTCCCCCGTCAGCAGTGGCCATACGGGGCCTATGATACACTACAGAAGGTTCAGCCTTAGGTAATACATATATTAGTGCTTTTACGGCTACATAAAACAATAAGCAAAGCAACAAAATTTGCATACAAGTCTGTCAAGTCAAGAATAATCCCTCCCTCTAGGCCGCTAAGCCAATCGGCTGAATTTAAAAAGGAGTCTCTATATTGTATTAGTCTTATTAAGAACCTTAAGGAACCTAGAAAATCTGAGTCCAAGTCTCATTGTGTATGCAGTGTGGTGTTAATACCCTCCTTGGCTCCTGGGGTATGGCAAAGTACAGCATAGTCCTTGCAGATACTGGGCTGTGTGTAGAGATCCAACAGTCCAGCAGTTTTTGTCCTTGTCGACATTTAAAAGTGTATTCAGTGTCTCTGTAAGGTGCAAACATCCTACCACTGCCAGCAAGGTGATTAGAACAACAGTCTTTCTGCTAGTGAAAAGATCTTTTTGCAGTGACTGGCATGGATCCAGGTGGGCGTTCCCTCAAGTGAATGTGGTCAGCTGGACTTTACAACGGGCCGTCAAACCGTGGATATAGGCTCCTTCTCACGTGTCTGTGTATGACCACCCAATCACCTGGATTCAGCAGATGTGCGTCTGCACTGGCATTAAGATCTGGAATGGATGAAAACACATGTTTATGCACCACATTAAGTCTTTTCTGCAAGGCCTGGACATAGGCTGTTATAGCACCGTGTTGCATTTGTAGCACCTGTGGGAAGTACAGACCAGTCTCTGGCAAACTACCAAACAGGACTTCAGAAGGAGACAAGCCTGTCTTTCTATTTTGAGTGTGTCTGACTGACAAGAGTGCAAGAGACAAGCACTCTACCCTGCTCTTTCCTGTGTCTGCCATGGCCTCTGAATTTTCAGTTTAAGTGTCCCATTTAGTCTCTCCACTTTCCCACTACTTTGTTGTCTATATGGTGCATGATATGCTTGCTGTACTCCCAGGGCCTGCATGACTTCCCTCAATATTTCTCCCGTGAAGTGTGTACCCCTATCGCTCTCTGTGGTTTCTGGGACACCATACCTGCAGATCAGTTCTTTCATCAGTTTATCTGCAGTCGCTTTAGCATTTGCACATTTTACCAGATAGGCTTCCAGCCAACCAGAGAAGAGATCTACACATTCTAGGACATTTTTCACACACTCCTACCTTGGGTAGCTGTATGTAGTTGGACTGCAGTCTCTGAAACGGGTAGAGAGGCCTGGGTGTCGCTTTGTTAGGGATTTTTACTGTTTTACCAGGGTTGTGCTGTGCACAGATGAGGCATGACCGTACGAGCTTTGCTGCTGCGTAACTGAAACCAGGAGCGATCCGGAAGGCATCTACCATGGACACATGTGACATTTTGAGGTGTGAGTGGGGCCAGGTGTTGCTTGCGCCATTATTAGGAACAGGGACCTTGGTATATACAATTTATCCTTATTCTCCCAAAACTTCTTTTGAGTTCAGCTCAGCTCCCATTCTCCCCCATGTTCCTTCTCTGTTTGGGCAGCTGGAGGGATTTCAGGACATCTAGGCTCAGTGTGGCTGGAATACGCTGACTCTCCACCACCGTCCACTGCTCCCTAGGCCGCCTTGCTGCTACTTTAGCAGCCTCATCCGCCCTTCTGTTGCCCTCTACCTCCACAGAGTCACCGTTCGTGTGTGCTGTTACCTTGACGATGCCAACCTGGACTGGTAACGTCAATGCCTCCACTAATTGTTTCACCAGCTCTGCATTTTTAATGGGCTTACCGGCTGATGTAAGAAATGTTCTGCTTCTCCAGACAGGGTGATAATCATGGGATATTCCCCATGCATAATTCGAATCTGTATAAATATTAGCGACTTTACATGCAGCAGCTCTACACGCCTCAGTGAGTGCCTTCAACTCTGCCTCCTGCACCGACATGTGAGGAGGGAGTGGTTCAACTCGGATTACCTCATGTGAGGATACTACTGCATGTCCAGTGTAGAATCGCCCATCCTGGTGGTATCTGGAGCCATCTACAAAGGTAAAAACCTCAAAATATGCATTAGGAACAGGTTTTTCATGAACATATGTAATGCATACTCATCAGTTCCTATGCAGTCATGTTTGTGCGTCATGTCAACGTACCAGTGTACTTTTTTTTTTTCTCTAATGCTGTCACCAATTCCCCCTTTTCTGAATCCACAAGCAGAAGAGTGGCTGGATTCAGAACATTGTACCTTTTGAGGGTGACGTATTTATTAAATTAGTATTAGAGCACATTCAAGTCTGATCTGTCTAGCCATAGACAGGTGTTTTGGTTGAACTTGTATGAGTATGGCATTAATGTCATGTGGGGAACAAATTGTAAAAAAGAAAAAGTCAGTGTGAGCTCACATGCCTAGCTGTAATACAGCAGCTCTTACAACACGGACACACATAGGAGACCCTCTAATCTAATTGGGTCTAATTGTGCTGAGTAGTAAGCTATTGGTCTCTGTTTCTCTCCATGCTGTTGTGTCAGTACTGCGGTAGCATGTCCTCCCTGCTCTGTGCAAAATAAGAAAAATGGCTGATCATAGTTTGGAATGCCTAAGGCCGGGGCTGACACAATGAACAGCTTCAGAGAATAGAAGGAATCAATTACTTCTTGAGTGAGATTGTAGGGGTTTGATGACAACCTGTCATAGAGTGGTTGCATCATTTGTGAAGCAGACCTTATCCAAGGCCTACAGTAGGTCACCAAACCTACGAAAATACGTAAATGCTGGTGTGACCTGGGTAAAGGGAGATTTTGTATTGCCTGTTTCCTGTCTTTAGTCAGGTGTCTTGTACCTTCAGCAATACAATGTCCTAAAAATGTCACCTTTTGTTTGCAATACTGTAATTTGTCACGTGAGACCTTGCAACCATTCTCTGCCAAAAAACACAGCAAGGAAACTGCAGTCTGGTCCGGGCAGCAGAGCAAGAGTTCATCCACGTACTGCAATAGTACAGTCTGTGGATGAGGTGGTTGCCACTGCTCAAGAATCCCTGCCATTGCTGTTGAATAGATGGTTGGGGAGTTCTTTCCCCCTTTTGGGAGGACCGGCCCACAGTATTGTTTACCTTCGTGAGTAAAAGAGAAAAGATACTGACAGTCAGAGTGCAGGGGTACAGAGAAGAATGCATTTGCCAAATTAATAACTGTGAAACATTTTGTGACCGTACGGTGTGTGTATTAGGGACAATTGAGATCACACTCACTGTAACATCATTAATGGCCTATAAGTCATGAACTATTCTGTGTCAGGGGAACCCTTGGGTCCTTTTTCTTCTTAATGGGATACAAAGGGGTGTTGCAGGGGGAAGATCTTTGCACCAGAACCCCTGCCTTAACATACTCTTTAATATCCTTGCTCAGGGCCATTGATTTGATTAGGCTCAAGGGGTATTGCTTTAACCAAAGAGTAGTGGTTCCTTCTTTTATTTAATCATAACAAGGGGAATGGGCAGCCGACCCACATCAGATTTTGCCCTTGCCTAAACGGTGTCTGGTACCTGACTCTTTTTCCTGTCCTCAGACATTCTGGTGTCAGGTGTTACTTTCACTAATCTTGCCATATACACCATTTTTGAAATATTACACAAGTGTTTATAGAAATCAGACACTAATGTCCAAATATTATTTATATCCGTATTTGATTGGGTAGAGTACCTCTTAAGAACTAAATTTGATTCACAGAATATGTTACCAACAGAAAATTATATATATGAAAATATATATAATTACAAAAGATACTGAGTCATAAAATGGGGGAGCACAATGCCATAGGACACAGCAAAGCACAAGCTTATTTTAAGAAGGTAGCAGCCCCATATAAATCCATAACTAACAGTTCCAAATACAAAAGAAGGGATTTGAAAAATACCAAATATCAATACCAGTTGCTTGCAATAAGGTATAGGAAGTGGAAAAGACAAATAAACAGTGACTATGGTTTGAGCCAATATAATGAATGGCTAAAAACTATATATCATATGAAGACAACCTAGAAATACACAGTAACTATACCATCTTGTGCAAGAAAACTACTAAACTGGCAAATGAATGGAATTAAGTGTAATTATAATTGGGCATGATTTACCTGTGGTATAATGTGCACATGGAAGACCCTGGAGTCCCTCTGCACCAAGTGTTTATATGAAAGGTACTTGTGACTGTAATACCCTTAGGAGAGTACTGTGTAGCGGCCTAGGCAGCACTCAACTCTGCTCCCAGCAAATTCATAGGGGTATTGTCACTAACAATAAGTTTGTAAGCACCTCTTGGCTGTCTCGTGATTCTAGTCTTATTTGTTTAGTCATAGGGCTTCAGTCGCTTGTCCCTCTACACTCACGCATTCCACAGTCTCGTCAGTAATCATGTCTGGCATTATCAAGTCTTTGTGTACCACAGTCCCGGCTGCCCCAGTGTCAATCAAGAATTCTGTCTCTCTCCCTCCCGGCATTGGTATGGTGGTCATCAAGGCAGGACCAGGTCCGGAGGGGACAGAAACAGGGCACACATTTGTCACTGGGTTGTCAGTTTCCTAGTCTGGAGGTGAAGAAGGTGGAAGATTGATCTGAGTGTCCATTTTCTCCACAATTCCAGCACTTTACTGTTTCTAAGTTCTTAGGTCCCTTACTGCGTCTCTACTGTTTTCCTTGTACTCCAGCATACATGACACGTCGTCTCGTAAGTCTTTGGTCATACCGTCAATGAATGTATTTACCAATACTTTAACATCAAGTGGGTTTACTGGACTGCACCCAATGTTTTCCCATTTCAGCTGTAACCATCCAAAGTACATCTCTACACTCTCTCCTTTTGTCACATCTGTAAAAGTCTTAATTTGCATCTTAGTACGTCACCTGCTTTTGTGCTTACTAACTCCCTAGGCCTGCCCAGGTGCACTTAAACGTCCATCATATTGTCTTTATCTGAAAAATGGGAAAGGTTGGTTCTCAGGGTCAGCCAATTGTTTTTGCTTAGCTAGCTAGTCAGAGAGCCTCCAGGGATAATACTCCTGTATCTGTTTTACCCTACCTGATGTGGTTGGTTCTCTGGTGGTGGGGGTGACTAGATGACCGGTTGGGGGTGACATGACATGCTGGTCTACAGCTCCTTCCCAAAAGGATTACTGTCAGCCTACTCCCAAAAGTTAATGTCCCCACTATCCACCAACCACAATCCTGTGTCAGCTTCTTATGTAACTACATGTGATCTTGTCTGGACAGGATTCAGTGCAATTTTCTTAGGTCGGGTTGCAGCACAGATCATACAACTATTTCTCCAGTCTGGGTTTGTCTGACCACAGTGTTTACAAGTCCATCTGTCTTGTCTGGGTATCTGGTTATACAAAGGTATGACCATAGCAGTAATGTGTCAGTCATAGTCAGACTTTTAAGCATCAAAACATTCATAATACACCTTACTTCCGTCCTGCTGCACTCTCTCAGACGCAATTTATTCACTTGCTATTTTCCTCCTTTGTCTGTGCCTTTTTGAACATCCAAACATCCACTCACTGGAAATTTTTGCCTTTTTCAATCTCGGTTCTCACATCTTTCACTGCTTCCTTTTTCCAATCTATACAGCGGTTTTTGGATCCCATTGGGGGCCCTGACTCCACACAGAATAAGTTGCCCATGGCTTCAACTTATCCGCTCAACAACACCGAGCAGGTTACACCACCTACCACTCGGTGGACTTAAAGGATTTTACCAAGCAGGTTACACCACCTACCACTCGATAAATCAGCTGGCTAGCACAGCTCCATGGACGGCAAGGTTACACCACCTAATGCCGTAGACTGACTGTAGCAGGTTACACCACCTATACTACATCAGCTGTGCAGTAGGCTACCTCCTCTGTTGATCCTCAATTTGCTATATCAATCACTCAACTTGAAGCATTCCCTTCTACTTCAATACATACAGTACCTACTGCTTTAAACACAAATCTCTCAGCGTGTACTAAACCAAGGACAGAGAAACTTAGAATGCAGCCACATGCCCCCCTTCCTCTGGCCCACAGCACAGAGATGAGAAATCACAAACAAGTCGCGCAGGGGTTCGACTCCCTCCTCCCATCTGGTACACAGCACTGAGATAAGAGCTTGGTGCCTCACACACACAGAAACAGAATGCAGCAGTTTTCAGACTTAATCTCTATAAAACATTCATCCTCTCGGAATTAAAGGGACTCTATACAGGCAAATCACTGCACAACTTGAATAAGCTGATTCTGACCGCATCCGGCCAAAACACATATAGACACATATAGAAACCTATCCAATGTCAAACCATATATAACACAGGTTTCACTGAATCTCAGATGTAAATTAAATGTACATTAAAATTATCCACAACTCATTCATCCTGGACCTTCAACAACAGTTAGATAAGTAATGATACTTATGTGATCACTCATTCATACGTGCTCATTCAGGGATTGTTTTTTTCTTTTCCTTTCACTTTTTAGTTGATTTTACAAGAAGAAAATCCCTTATCTCAATCACTCCACCTAATTCAGCTCAAACTGAGTTGAATAATATCTTCTGTCACATACAGAGGACCACACCTAACAGAACCCCTCATCATTCAGGGATTCATCTATTTATCCCTGATACTCATTTACTCGCCTCTCATCTCAGTCAGAGCTTCTCATAGACATACATACATACATACAGCCTGCCTATTTTGCACTTTGGAATTAACACAACTCTATATAAATAAAACTACAGCAGTGTCCACTGACACTCTGAAAGCACTTTAAGGCCAGCCAACAAAAACCACGGCCTTATACAAAATACAGCTTCATATAATGTACAGCCAATCCAAAATGACCAAAATAACAACACTGCACAGAGCCTATCCCAGCTCTGTATTACACACACACACTAAACAAATACATAACCAATTAGGATATTGACAAATAACACAGATAACAATTATCATCTTATTACTCTATTATTCATCTCTCATACGGACATAAACAGACAAAACACAAAACTCACTGGTGATGTGGATTCTTCGAACCGTGTTGGCAGCCTTTTACCCAGAGGTATGGACAGATCCAGAAGAGAGATTGCAGGTGCAAAACAGATTGTAAGAATAACATTTCTCACCTTGCTGCAGCTGGTGTTTGCATGTCCAATCTCTCAGGAAGCCGCCACATACGGATTCAGAATAAGGCTGGTTACCACGGCCCCACATTGGGCGCCAAAACTGTCGTAGCTGTTTTCGTTATGACCCAATGTAAGCTGACATATCACCAGTGAGACCAAATTGTGGAATTACGCCCGTCATTTTACAAGCGCGCTTGGAGACAAAAAGACACCTCACACATATCCTGTGAGCAAGTCACTTTTATCTGATATATTAAAACCAAGGCAATGTTTTATACCATTTACAACAAATGCATTTCAATGTAAGTCATGTAGCCCCCACCATCACCCAGGGTCATACTTTATTTACCATAATCCAGAACATGTTGTGGCTGACTATTGAGAACATACATGATAAGAAGTATAGTCTCCTTGAAGAGGAGACCGTCAGACTACTGCGTCAACAGATTCTAGTAATTCTAACACTTAAAGGCAAGAGGCACTTAAAGGCAACCTATTAACCCTTCTATAACAGTACTTAAACCATAGCGCTGTTATGGCGTCGAGGAAAAAGTGTATAGCGCCCCCCAGAGTCAGAATTTCTCCTGAGTCTCAGCTGTTGGGGGTAGCCCAGACCCCAGAGAACATGATTGGGTTGGTTTTTACCAACCCCGGGGTTGCAATCGCCATTATTAATGGCATAACGGCGACCACAAAAAAAAATGTCCAATTTCCCACTTAATTACTCTCTCCTCTGATGTGACCGCACATCAGAGGAGAGAGAAATAGGTTTCCTGATCCCACGCCGGTACCTCCCGGTGTCCCTGGACCCTTCTGCTTTCCCCCACGGACGACAGCATCTTCTTTCTGTAAGAAAATGTTGGGCGCATGCACAGTCCGCTCGCCGAGATCTGCCAGCCAGCACCTGGCAACAATTTGAGATTTTTCCTATTGGTTCATTATGATCACTGTGATAGATCCTATCAAAATAAAAAAAATAGTAAATCAAACCCCCATTTATCACAACCTTAGTTATGGAAAAATAATAAAATAAAAAAAAAGTATTCATTTCCATTTTCCTATTAGAGTTAGAGTTGGGATAAAGTGAGTTGGGCTAAAGTTAAGGCTAGGGTTGGGGCTAAAGTTAGGGTTAAGGTTGGGGCTAAAGTTAGGGTTAGGGTTGGGGCTAAAGTTAGAGTTATTGTTGGGGCTAAAGCTAGGTTTAGGGTTAGGGTTGGGTTAGAGTTGGGGTTAGGGTTTGGACTACAGTTACAGTTGGGATTAGGGTTAGGGGTGTGTTATGATCCTTAGTGGCTGAGGATCACGAATAGACCAGCAAGTGAATAAACTAAGGACAAGCTCTAGGGAGATGGTAACTGGACTGATCGCAAGTCTGAACCTATCCAACACAACTAAAGGTAGCCGGTGAATGTGCCTAAATAATTCCTAGACGTCTCGAGCCAGCCTGAGGAACTAGCTACCCATAAAAAGAGAAAGAAAGACCTCGCTTGCCTCCAGAGAAATAATCCCCAAAGATATAGAAGCCCCCAACAAATATTAACGGTGAAGGAAGAGGAAGGCACATACGTAGGGATGAAATCAGATTCAGCAAAAGAGGCCCACTAGTACTAGAAAGCAGAAAATAGAGCAGGGGTCTATGCGATCAATAAAAAACCCTTACAAAATATCCATCCTGAGATTTCAAGAACCCACGCACCAACTAATGGTGTGTGGGGAGAAACTCAGTCCACTAGAGCATCCAGCAAGCGAGGGAATCACATTTTAGCAAGCTGGAAAAGAAAACATGATAAACACTGCTGATCAAAAAATGAGCAAACAAAACTTAGCTTGTCCTGGATGGACTGGGAGCGAGGTAGTCAGAAGGAATCTGAGTAGCACTGATTACATCGACAGCCGGCAACAAGTGGAAGTAAAACAGAGCTATATAGGAACCTCCCAGAGGATAACGAACCAGCTGATAGCCAGAGACCAGCAGGATAACAAACAAAGCCACCAGGGGGAGCCCAAAGCAAAAGTCACACCATACCACCAGTGACCACAAGAGGGAGCCTGAAAACAGAGTTCACAACAGTACCCCCCCCTTAAGGAGGGGTCACCGAACCCTCATGAAAACCCCCAGGGCGATCAGGATGAGCCACATGGAAGGCACGAACCAAATCGGCCGCATGAACATCAGAGGCAACAACCCAAGAATTATCCTCCTGACCATAGCCCTTCCACTTGACCAAATACTGGAGCCTCCGTCTAGAAACACGAGAATCCAAGATCTTCTCCATCACGTATTCCAATTCTCCCTCAACCAGCACCGGGGCAGGAGGCTCAACCGGAGGAACCACAGGTACCACATACCTCCGCAACAACGAGCGATGGAACACATTATGAATAGCAAATGATGCCGGGAGGTCCAGACGGAATGACACAGGGCCAAGGACTTCCAGAATCTTATAAGGACCGATAAACCGAGGCTTGAACTTAGGAGAGGAGACCTTCATAGGAACGAAGCGAGAAGACAACCACACCAAGTCCCCAACGTGAAGTCGGGGACCCACACAGCGACGGCGGTTGGCAAAGAGCTGAGCCTTCTCTTGTGACAACTTCAAATTGTCCACCACATGATTCCAAATCTGATGCAACCTATCCACCACAACATCCACTCCAGGACAGTCAGAAGGCTCCACCTGACCCGAGTAAAAACGAGGATGAAACCCCGAATTACAAAAAAAAGGAGAAACCAAAGTAGCAGAACTAGCCCGATTATTAAGGGCAAACTCGGCCAACGGCAAAAAAGTAACCCAGTCGTCCTGGTCAGCAGAAACAAAACATCTTAAATAAGTCTCCAAGGTCTGATTAGTTCGCTCGGTTTGGCCATTCGTCTGAGGATGGAAGGCCGACGAAAAAGACAATTCAATGTCCAACTTAGCACAAAAGGTCCGCCAAAATCTAGACACAAACTGGGATCCTCTGTCAGAAACAATGTTCTCAGGAATCCCGTGCAAACGGACCACATTTTGAAAAAACAGTGGAACCAACTCGGAGGAGGAAGGCAACTTAGGCAAGGGCACCAAATGGACCATCTTAGAAAAACGATCACACACCACCCAGATGACAGACATTCTCTGAGAGACAGGGAGATCTGAAATAAAATCCATGGAAATGTGCGTCCAAGGCCTCTTCGGGACAGGCAAAGGTAACAGCAAACCACTGGCACGAGAACAGCAAGGCTTAGCCCGAGCACAAATTCCACATGACTGCACAAAGGAACGCA
Organism: Ranitomeya variabilis; assembly: GCF_051348905.1. Lineage (NCBI taxonomy): Eukaryota > Metazoa > Chordata > Amphibia > Anura > Dendrobatidae > Ranitomeya > Ranitomeya variabilis. Next base: position 604,936,962 of record NC_135236.1, read on the forward strand.
CATCCCGCGACAAGGAAGGCCACCAAAAAGACCTGGCCACCAAGTCTCTGGTACCAAATATTCCAGGATGGCCCGCCAACACCGAAGAATGAACCTCGGAGATAACTCTGTTGGTCCATCTATCCGGGACAAACAGTCTCTCCGGTGGACAGCGGTCAGGTCTATCCACCTGAAACTCTTGCAGCACACGTCGCAAATCTGGGGAGATGGCAGACAAAATCACCCCTTCTCTAAGGATACCAGCCGGCTCTGAATCTCCAGGAGAGTCAGGCACAAAACTCCTAGAAAGAGCATCAGCCTTCACATTCTTCGAACCCGGCAGGTACGAGACCATGAAACCAAAACGAGAGAAAAACAACGACCAACGAGCCTGTCTGGGATTCAGCTGCTTGGCCGACTCGAGATAAATCAAATTCTTGTGATCAGTCAAGACCACCACACGATGTTTAGCTCCCTCGAGCCAATGTCGCCACTCCTCAAATGCCCACTTCATAGCCAACAGCTCCCGATTACCGACATCATAATTCCGCTCGGCAGGCGAAAACTTTCTTGAAAAGAAAGCACATGGCTTCATCACAGAGCCATCAGGGCTTCTCTGCGACAAAACAGCCCCCGCTCCAATCTCGGAAGCATCAACCTCCACCTGGAAGGGAAGTGAGACATCTGGCTGACATAAGACCGGAGCCGAAGAAAACCGATGCTTCAGCTCCCGAAAGGCCTCCACAGCCGCAGAAGACCAATAAGTCACATCAGAACCCTTCTTGGTCAAATCCGTCAAAGGCTTAACAACGCCAGAAAAATTAGCTATGAAGCGACGGTAAAAATTAGCAAAACCCAAGAACTTCTGAAGACTCTTAACAGATGTAGGCTGCGTCCAGTCATGAATAGCCTGAACCTTGACTGGGTCCATCTCAATAGTAGAAGGAGAAAAAATGAAACCCAAAAAAGAAATCTTCTGGACTCCAAAAAGACATTTTGAGCCCTTCACAAATAAAGCATTGTCACGCAGGACCTGAAAGACCATCCTGACCTGCTTAACATGAGACTCCCAATCATCCGAAAAAACTAGAATATCATCCAGATACACAATCATAAACTTATCCAGATATTCACGGAAGATGTCATGCATAAAGGACTGAAAGACTGAAGGAGCATTAGAAAGTCCAAAAGGCATCACCAAGTACTCAAAATGGCCTTCAGGCGTATTAAATGCAGTTTTCCATTCATCACCCTGTTTTATACGCACAAGGTTATACGCACCACGAAGATCTATCTTGGTGAACCAACTAGACCCCCTAATGCGAGCAAACAAATCAGTTAACAATGGCAAAGGATACTGAAATTTGACCGTGATTTTATTCAAAAGGCGATAATCAATACAGGGTCTCAGGGAACCATCCCTTTTAGCCACAAAAAAGAATCCTGCACCAAGAGGGGATGAGGACGGGCGAATATGTCCCTTCTCTAAAGACTCCTTTATATAACTCCGCATGGCAGCATGCTCCGGCACAGATAAATTGAAAAGCCGTCCCTTAGGAAACTTACTACCAGGAATCAAATTTATAGCACAATCACAGTCCCTATGAGGAGGTAGAAAATTGAGTTTGGGCTCCTCAAATACATCCTGGTAGTCTGACAAAAACGTAGGGACTTCAGAAGGAGTGGACGAAGCAATTGACACCACAGGAGCGTCACCATGAATTCCCTGACAACCCCAACTTGACACCGACATAGCTTTCCAATCCAGGACTGGATTATGAGTCTGCAACCATGGTAGACCCAACACGACGACATCATGCAAATTATGCAGTACAAGAAAGCGAATCACCTCCTGATGAACAGGAGTCATGCACATGGTCACTTGTGTCCAGTACTGAGGTCTATTCATAGCCAATGGTGTAGAATCAATTCCCCTTAGTGGAATAGGGAAATTTAAAGGCTCCAAATCAAAACCACAGCGCCTGGCAAATGACTAATCCATCAGACTCAGGGCGGCACCTGAATCTACAAAAGCATTAACCGGGTAAGATGACAGGGAACTGTTATGGTTACCCCAATGACCATGGGAAAAAAAAAATACAAAACGGACTAGCTCTCGGGTGATGGAAACTAAGGTCGACCGTGACCTGAACCTGACCCAACACTTACAGTAGCCGGGGGATGTACCTACGATGCCCTAGACACCACGCGCCAGCCGGAGATCTAACTACCCCTATAAGAGGAACATACAGGCCTGCCTTACCTCCAGTGAGGAACCCCAAAAGATGATAGTAGGCCCCCACAGATATTGACGGTGAGTTCAGAGGAAATGACATACGTAGGATGAACAGCAGATTTAGCACAGTGAGGTCCGCTTACTAGATAGCAGAAGGACAGGAAAGAGTTACTTCACGGTCGACCTAAAAATCACTATTCTAAAACACCATCCAGAAATTACTTTAAACTCCAGTGACAACTCATGCCACTGGAGTAGTAATTTTCTGTCCACAAGAGCTTCCAGCACTGAAGAGTCACATTGGAGATAGCTGGACAAAAATAGCAAAACAAGAAACAAAATTCAACTTAGCTGAACTGGAACTTGAGGCAGGAAATGCAACAGAATGCTACTAGCACATTGTTGGCCGGCATGTGACTAACAGCCAAGCAGCCTTAAATAGGAAACTCCCCAAGAGGGTGGCGACAGGTAATCAGAGATGGAGGAAGGCACATAAGAGACACTACCATAACAGACCACCGGGGGAGCCCACAAACCGAATTCACAACAGGGAACAAATCAGGGTAACAGACAACATGAACTTAGGCTGTAAAGTACCAATGGTGACAGATTTATCAACCTTTTTTTTGCGCTTAGAGCATGCTGAGATAACATCAGCTGAGTCACCACAGTAAAAGCACAACCCATTTTGCCGTCTATAATTTTGCCGTTCACTTCTGGTCAGAATTCTGTCACATTGCATAGATTCAGGTGTCTGTTCAGAAGACACCGCCAAATGGTGCACAGGCTTGCGCTCCCACAAATGCCGATCAATCTGAATGGCCAGAGTCATTGACTCATTCAGACCTGCAGGCGTAGGGAACCCAACCATGACATTCTTAATGGCTTCAGAAAGACCTTCTCTGAAATTTGCAGCCAGGGCACACTCATTCCACTGAGTAAGCACCGACCATTTCCGAAATTTCTGGCAGTACACCTCTGCTTCATCTTGCCCCTGCGAGAGGGCCAATAACGTTTTTTCAGCCTGGTTCTCAAGATTAGGTTCCTCATAGAGCAATCCAAGGGCTAGAAAAAATGCATCTACACTAAGCAATGCAGGATCCCCTGGCGCCAATGCGAAGGCCCAATCTTGAGGGTCACCATGCAAAAAGGAAATGATAATCTTAACTTGCTGAATGGCATCACCAGAGGAACGAGGTTTCAAAGAAAGAAACAACTTACAATTGTTCCTAAAATTCAGGAACCTAGATCTATCTCCAGAAATCAACTCCGGAATAGGTATTCTAGGCTCTGACATAGGACTGTGAACAACAAAATCCTGAATACTTTGAACCCTAGCAGCAAGATGATCCAGACTGGAAGCCAAGCTCTGGACATCCATGTCAGCAGCTGAACTCAGAGCCACACCAAGATTAAGAGGAGGAGAGAAGCTAGCCACAGCAGCTAGAAACACGGCAAAAAAAAAAAAAAAAAATTCTCAAGGCTTCTTTTCTCCTGCTTCTGCCATGCAATTAACACTTTATGGGCTGGCTGAACTGTTATGATCCTTAGTGGCTGAGGATCACGAATAGACTAGCAAGTGAATAAACTAAGGACAAGCTCTAGGGAGATGGTAACTGGACTGATCGCAAATCTGAACCTATCCAACACAACTAAAGGTAGCCGGTGAACGTGCCTAAATAATTCCTAGACGTCTCGAGCCAGCCTGAGGAACTAGCTACCCCTAAAGAGAAAGAAAGACCTCGCTTGCCTCCAGAGAAATAATCCCCAAAGATATAGAAGCCCCCAACAATTAACGGTGAAGTAAGAAGAAGACACATACGTAGGGATGAAATCAGATTCAGCAAAAGAAGCCCACTAGTACTAGAAAGCAGAAAATAGAGCAGGGGTCTATGCGATCAATAAAAAACCCTTACAAAATATCCATCCTGAGATTTCAAGAACCCACGCACCAACTAATGGTGTGTGGGGAGAAACTCAGTCCACTAGAGCATCCAGCAAGCGAGGGAATCACATTTTAGCAAGCTGGACAAGAAAACATGATAAACACTGCTGATCAAAAAATGAGCAAACAAAACTTAGCTTGTCTTGGATGGACTGGGAGCGAGGTAGTCAGAAGGAATCTGAGTAGCACTGATTACATCGACAGCCGGCAACAAGTGGAAGTAAAACAGAGCTATATAGGAACCTCCCAGAGGATAACGAACCAGCTGATAGCCAGAGACCAGCAGGATAACAAACAAAGCCACCAGGGGGAGCCCAAAGCAAAAGTCACACCATACCACCAGTGACCACAAGAGGGAGCCTGAAAACAGAGTTCACAACAGGGGTGTGTTAGGGTTAGGTTTGTGATGGGGATATGGTTGGGGTTGGGATTAGGGTTAGGAGTGTGTTGGGATTAGAGTTGTGGCTAGGTTTATGGTTAAGGTTGGGATTAGGGTTAGTGGTGTGTTGGGGTTAGGATTGTGATTAGGGTTATGGTTGGGGTTGGGATTAGGGTTAGGGGTGTGTTGGGGTTAGGGTTGGAGTAAGAATTGGGGGGTTTCCAATCTCAATTCCAGCCAAGTCTGCATTGAAAAAGTCAAACGATGCTCTTTCCCTTCCGAGCTCTGCCGTGCTCCCAAACAGTGGTTTTATTTATGAGAAATTGCACAACAAATTTTGTGGTTCATTTTCTCTTTTTGCATTTGTGAAAATAAAAAAACTGGTTCTGATGTAAAATGTTTGTGAAAAAAAATTAAATGTTCATTTTTTTCTTCCACATTGCTTCAGTTCCTTTGAAGCACGTAAAGGGTTAATAAACTCATTGAATGTGGTTTTGAGTACCTTGAGGTGTGCAGTTTTTAGAATGGTGTCACTTTTGGGTATTTTCTGTCATGTACACCCCAGAAAGTGACTTCAAACGTGATGTGGGCCCTAAAAAAATGGTTTTGTAAATTTTGTTGTAAAAATGAGAAATCACTGATCAACTTTTAACCCTTATAACTTGCTAGCAAAAAAAAAATTGTTTCCAAAATTGTGCTGATGTAAAGTAGACATGTGTGAAATGTTGTTTATTAACTATTTTTTGGGACATATCTCTCTGATTTAAGGGCATAAAATTTAAAAGTTTGAAAATTGTGAAATGTAAAAAGTTTTCACCAGATTTCTGTTTTTTTCATACATAAATGAAAGTCATATCGAAGAAATTTTACCGCTAACGTGAAGTACAATATGTCACGAAAAAACATTATCAGAATCAGTGGGATTCGTTAAAGCGTTCCAGAGTTATAACCTCACAAAATGACAGTGGTCTGAATTGTAAAAATTGGCCTGGTCATTAAGCAAATTGGCTCCGTCACTAAGGGAATAATATACACCCAACAATAGTGATTTGATCATGTGTGGACACACATCCAAAAATAATGACAAAGAAACAATTTTATATGCAGCATATACAGGGATATAAACAAAAACATACCTCCTTAATGGGACGATAAATAAGATGATTTAGTGTAATAAATACAGAATATAAACTTTAATGTAGAGCTTTACAGGAAATGTCCAAGAAATTGGGACTAAATACTCAAGTGATTCCTGTATTATCCCAGAGTCAAGGATACTACTGTGCCAAAATGAATCATTGAACTTATATAAAAAAAACGCACTCAGTAAACAGTAGACCACAATCATTGGTGTTCAAAAGGATAAAACATGGGCACAGTTATATGGTGAGCCCAAAGCTAGTATAACAGTCCAAACACAACCATCTAAAAGTAATGCATGCAAAAATACAATGGTGATGCATGAAGGGAAACACATAGGATGCTTCCTCTGAGGGGTGATGTAGGGATGTCAGAGCAGGATATTTACACCTGTCAGGGGCTGTATCCAGCACTCGTTACTCTAGCATTCCCGGCCAGAAGCCCACTAGTCGACGTCTGACGTCACCATTCGCTCACCCACACCATGGTGTAGGCGGGTATAGGCAAGGCCAGGAGGATGCATTATCAAAGATAGAGATGAGCAAACTTGTTCAGAAAAATGTTCGCCAATCTCAAATTCGGCACGAACGTTGCACATTCGCCTTTGTGCTCAGATTCCCAAGCATTTTCCTCAACATTGGCAAAAATTGGCCCAAGTTCGGTAAATGATTGAGTTTCCGCTAATGCTTTTGTTAGGACTTTGGTTAGAGTGGTGCTCTATGATGAGTGAGGCAAACTTGTTTGATGAGGGGAGGTCAGAGGAGTGGTGGACTATTGTTATTTTTTTTCATATTAACTTAATGTGTGGAAATTCCAGCAGCCAATCAGGGCACATAAACCATCCACAATGTCCAGACACAAGGGTTTGTGTCACTGGCTGCCGAAGTCACATGTCCCTCTCCATATAAAAAGCGGACATGTGGCTTTGGCGCTATTTTGTGACTGGAGCAGAGTAGTGGGCGGGGACAAGAGTGTGTGATTCATGGGTCCTTAAAAAATTGGACAAGCGGGGAAGTCTGCAGATTGCAGTGATTAGCCATGTTGGTGAACTCCCCTGATGAGTCCATAAGGATAAAACGCATTGGGAGACCCTAAATGAGATTAAAGCTATTTGATATCAGCTCGACTGATAATAGTCTGAGCGGTGTACCTATGTCCCCTCCAACAGTTTGGAAGAGATGAAACCTTTTTTTACTGGAAACCTTATGTGATACACCGGTATCAATGATTATGTAATTGATAAAGTAAAGGGATAGCAATAACACCATAAGGGATTAATGGCTTCAATGCATGCTTTTGGTGTGGTAGGTTGAAACATAACCCTACAAACCATCCCTATGTTTGATATGTTGATATGTGTTGGTGATAAATTGGTTGCAATATCCCATTTATGCTGCATCACGTTAAACTGAATGGATGACAACCCCAGTGTTTTTCTTTAGGTTATGGCACCTGTATAGTGGATACAAAGGCATAATTTTGAATAGGAGGTCGCACCCAGGACTCTCATATACCCCCTTTTTATTTCTCCACTATACTTTATTATAAATGCCTCAGCACTAATAGCACTAAAGCACATGGTATATAAGTTTGTGTAAGCACAAATATGACCTTTTTCTGATAAAAAGGAAAAAGGTAATTCTTGCATTGCAAGGAGATTTGTAGTGACACCCAGATAAAATAAATGGGATAATTTGGGTATTTAAGAATACAGTTCTCCACTAGGTAGTAGTCCTACTGCTATATTTTGGACTCAACAACCGTGAGGCCATAGGTACCATTTACCCTACTGTCCATCAGTTATAAGGACACCTTTTTCACACAAGGTTCCTTTTTGTATATGCTTGTTTTTTGCATTATGTATTTAGGTATTTTAATATATACCTAGTAAAGGTTAAGTTTTTAAATCCACTTAAGCTATATCAGTACCAATTTTTTTAATGGGTTGATTTTTTCTCTGCTGTTCACAATAAAAAAATAAAGGAACCAATTAAAAGTGAATGAAATGAGTAATGCCATGAAAGAAAGAGTTGTAGAGCTTATATAACCAAAACAATATGAACAATAGTGAAAATGTTAAGCATAAAATTGTACACAAATGTAAATTATTATACGATACCATGCATACATGTAACACGTACAAGAGATATATAGTCATAAAGTGCACAAGCAAGATTATTAACACAAGGATATAAATATGGAAGAAAGGGAAAAGAAGAAAGACAATATGTATATACTGTATGTATATACAGTATGTATATAAAACATCATTTTGTCTGTTGTGGAAGATTTAGGAAAGGTTGAAAAATGAACCTTTACCTAGATATTTACCCCATAGCGATATATGAACACAGAGAATAAACCCAAAAGAAAGAAATAGTTCTTGAGACAGGATGTAGCAAAGTCCAAGGATCACAGTGTAAAAGACCTACAAAGGACAAAGAGGTTAAGTGCAACTTGAGGTGTGACGTCTCAAAGTCAGTCCATTGTCCCTGATGAGAATCCCTCTCTCGAATATACAGCCATCAGTACCTACAAAAAAATGTGAGAAGTTAAAAATACAGACATACAAGAAAACAAAACCCCCAAAAATAATAAACTCACAGAAAAGGTGCAAAACTCAGAACTTCATTAAGTCCATTGGGATGAATGCATCCTTTTCTCATAACCATCTTGTTTCATTTAGCGAGTCCTCTTCCAATCACCACCACGTTTGTTGAAATGAACTCGATCAACCTCAAATGCTCTTAACAAGCTCGAGTCGCAGTTGTGACAGTCTTTAAAGTGTTTCACCAGATGTTTAAGCTGGGTGAGGTCCTCAACATGTACGGCATTTGTAATGTCTCTAACATGTTTTCTGATCCTTGTTTTAAGGACCAACATAGATCAGTTTGCACGGGCATATTGCATAACATATCACACCAATGCTACGTTCTATATCCGTGCCAAGGACTTTACTTCCAGCAATGGTGCACACCAATTTCATATAACTCAGCATATTACATGCAGTACCATTGGTGTTATATACCATGCAGTGTGGCTGTTCTACACCAAGGTTTATATTTCTGTATATATTACATTAAATCACCTTATTTATTGTCCCATTATGGAGGGACGTTTTTGTTTATATCCCTGCAAATGCTGCATATAAAATTGCTTATTTGTCATTAATTGTGGATGTGTGTCCAATCATTATCAAATTACTATTGTTGGGTCTACATTATAGAAGTAGGAATAACATTCCACTATTTATTTTTTATTTTTTAGTCTATTCTGACCTGACCTAATTATTCTAATATCATGCGTGGAAACGCTCTACCATTGGTGTTACCATAATTGCATGTGGGAACTAACTTATGGTTGTAGCCTATGTCCGACACTCTGTTTTATCCTTATTGTATGTCTATATTTGTGTAATAAAGAAATTATATTTTTCAAAGTAATTTTAAACAATATTCCTGTATATCTATAAGTTTTATTTACACTTGAGACAACCATTAATTTTGTTTTTTTGGGGTGCTTCAACTTCACAATGTATGATGTATGGAGAAAGTGTCCATGTATATATTAAAGTGAAAAGTGTGCTTAATCCAACTAATATACTGTATAGATATACACCTGTATCCTTAAGGCTATATGGAATAACAGAAAATGCAAATAGTTACTTCAGTAAGAAGGACCCCCTATAACTACCAAATTGCCAAAAGGTCGATATATTTCCCCATTCATACTGGTTCATCAGGAGGAATTAGAAGGTAATCCATAATAGTTGGTCTTCTGGAGTCATAATGCCAAAGTTGGAACTGCAAACGGTTTCTATAACCATTAACAAGCTTATTTCACTTCTCAACTGGAATTTTGGACCACTCCTCTTTTGCAAACTGCTCATATGTGAAGGGTTCCTTCTCCCAACAGCAATTTTAAGATCTCTCCGCTGGTGTTTAATGGGATTTATATCCGGACTCATTGCAAGTGACTTCAGAACTCTCCAACACTTTGTTTCCATCCATTTCTGAGTCTGGTGCAAGGTGGTCTAAAATTCCAGGTGAGAGGTGTAAAAAGCTCGTTGATTGTTATAGGAAGCAATTGAATGCAGTTATTTTTCCAAAAGGGTGTGCAACCAAATGTTTGGTTTAGATGCCAACAAATTTGTCTGGTCCATTTTGGGGGTTTTGTGGGAAATTATGTCCAAATTTGCCTTTCTTTTCTCTGTTGTTTGTGTTGCTCCAATACACACAAAAGCAATAAACATGTGTATAACAATACATTCATATTTACAATACTTTTCTGGGAGAAATACTTCATTTTCTGGAATAATATCAAGGGTGCAAAAACTTTTGGCCATAACTGTATGTGTTCGCCCCCTATGTATTAATCTTCCCCCTGTATTTGGCTCCTTCCTTTAATAATGTTTCTATCCTGTTATTATAGCCCCATCTTGGTTCCTTCCTGTAATAATATTCTTCATCCTGGCTCCTTCCCATAATAATGTCCTCATCCTGGGCTCCTTCTTTTGATAATATTCTACATCCTGACCCTTTTTGGAATAATCTCCACCATCCTGTGTCCATCCTGTAATAATGTCCCTTCATCCTGGCCTCCTTCCTGTAATAATGTCCCCTGTCCTGATCTCTTCCCCATCCTGGGCTCCTTCCTGTGGCAATATCCTACATTCTGAACCAGGTCCTGTAATAATGTCCTGAATCCTAAGCCCCTTTCAGTAATAATATCCCCCATCCTGGGCCACTTGCTGTAATAATGTCCACTGTCATGATCTGTTCCCCATCCTGGGCTCCTTCCTGTAATAATGTACACCATGCTGAGCTCCTTCCTGGTATAAGGTCCTCCATCCTGGTCATTTCCTGGTATAATGTTCCCAATCCTGGGATCCTTCCTATAATAATGTGCCCATCCTGTCCCCTTCCTAGAATAATGTCCCCAATCCTGGGCCCCTTACTATAATAATGTCCCCCTTGCTGTACCCCTTCCTATAATAATGTCTCCTATCCTGGGTCCCTCCTGTAGTAATGTCCCCCATCCTGGAACCCTTGTTGTAATAATATCCCTGGTTCTGCTGCTCTTATATAAAGCTTCTCTGTTATGACCCCAATGGCGAGGGTCTCAGAGATATCAGCAAGTCTGCGAAGTACAAAAATCCAGCTCATAGGGCAGTGGTAACTGGGTTGACCATATATCTACTCCTAACGCCAACCCTAGAAGTAGCCGGGGAACATGCCTACGTTGGTCGCTAGATGTCTCGCGCCAGCCGGAGAGCTAACTACCCCTAGAAGAGGAAAACCAAGACCTCTCTTGCCTCCAGAGAAAGGACCCCAAAAGTAGGATACGAGCCCCCCACAAATAATAACGGTGAGGTAAGAGGAAATGACAAACACAGAGATGAACTAGGTTTAGCACAGAGAGGCCCACTTACTAATAGCAGAATATAGAAAGATAACTTATATGGTCAACAAAAACCCTATCAAAAAATCCACGCTGGAGATTCAAGAACCCCCGAACCGTCTAACGGCCTGGGGGGAGAACACCAGCCGCCCTAGAGCTTCCAGCAAGGTCAGGATACAGATTATATACAAGCTGGACAAAAATAGCAAACAATAACAAATTGCAAAAAGCAAAAAAACAGACTTAGCTTAATGAAGCAGGAACCAGGATCAGTGGACAAGAGCACTACAGAATAGCTCTGATATCAACGTTGCCAGGCATTGAACTGAAGGTCCAGGGAGCTTATATAGCAACACCCCTGACCTAACGACCCAGGTGAGCATAAAAGGAATGACAGACATACCCAGAGTCAAATCTCTAGTAACCACTAGAGGGAGCCAAAAAGTAAATTCACAACAGTACCCCCCCCTTAGTGAGGGGTCACCGAACCCTCACCAAGACCACCAGGGCGATCAGGATGAGCGGCGTGAAAGGCACGAACTAAATCGGCCGCATGCACATCAGAGGCGACCACCCAGGAATTATCCTCCTGACCATAGCCCTTCCACTTGACCAGGTACTGAAGCCTCCGCCTGGAGAGACGAGAGTCCAAGATCTTCTCCACCACGTACTCCAACTCGCCCTCAACCAACACCGGAGCAGGAGGCTCAGCAGAAGGAACCACAGGCACAACGTACCGCCGCAACAAGGACCTATGAAATACGTTGTGAATGGCAAACGACACCGGAAGATCCAGGCGAAAAGATACAGGATTAAGGATCTCCAATATCTTGTAAGGACCAATAAATCGAGGCTTAAATTTGGGAGAGGAGACCTTCATAGGAACAAATCGAGAAGACAGCCATACCAAATCCCCAACGCGAAGTCGGGGACCCACACCGCGGCGGCGGTTGGCAAAACGCTGAGCCTTCTCCTGTGACAACTTCAAGTTGTCAACCACATGATTCCAGATCCGCTGCAACCTATCCACCACAGAATCCACCCCAGGACAGTCAGAAGGCTCCACATGTCCCGAGGAAAAACGAGGGTGGAAACCAGAGTTGCAGAAAAATGGCGAAACCAAGGTGGCAGAACTAGCCCGATTATTAAGGGCAAATTCAGCCAACGGCAAGAAGGTCACCCAATCATCCTGATCAGAAGAGACAAAACACCTCAAATACGCCTCCAGAGTCTGATTAGTTCGTTCCGTTTGACCGTTAGTCTGTGGATGAAAAGCGGACGAAAACGACAAATCTATGCCCATCCTACCACAAAAGGATCGCCAGAACCTGGAAACAAACTGGGATCCTCTGTCCGACACAATATTCTCAGGAATGCCGTGCAAACGAACCACGTTCTGGAAGAACACAGGAACCAGATCAGAAGAGGAAGGCAGTTTGGGCAAAGGAACCAGATGGACCATCTTGGAGAAACGATCACATATCACCCAGATGACAGACATGCCCTGAGACACCGGAAGATCCGAAATGAAATCCATAGAGATGTGTGTCCAAGGTCTCTTCGGGACAGGCAAGGGCAAGAGCAACCCGCTGGCACGAGAACAGCAAGGCTTAGCTCGAGCACAAGTACCACAGGACTGCACAAATGACCGCACATCTCTTGACAAGGAAGGCCACCAAAAGGACCTGGCCACCAGATCTCTAGTGCCAAAAATTCCCGGGTGCCCTGCCAACACAGAGGAATGAACCTCGGAAATGACTCTGCTGGTCCATTTAGCAGGCACAAACAATCTGTCAGGTGGACAAGAGTCAGGCCTACCAGCCTGAAATCTCTGCAACACACGTCGCAGATCTGGAGAAATAGCTGACAGGATAACTCCTTCCTTAAGAATACCCACAGGTTCAGCGACTCCAGGAGCATCAGGCACAAAGCTCCTAGACAGAGCATCGGCCTTCACATTCTTAGAACCTGGTAAATATGAAACCACAAAGTCAAAACGGGAGAAAAACAATGACCAGCGGGCCTGTCTAGGATTCAGGCGTTTAGCAGACTCGAGGTACATCAGATTTTTGTGATCAGTCAAGACCACCACACGATGCTTAGCACCCTCGAGCCAATGACGCCACTCCTCAAATGCCCACTTCATGGCCAACAACTCCCGATTGCCCACATCATAATTTCGCTCAGCCGGCGAAAACTTCCTAGAGAAAAAGGCACAAGGTCTCATAGTAGCACAACCAGGGCTTCTCTGCGACAAAACGGCCCCTGCCCCAATCTCCGAAGCATCCACTTCAACCTGAAAGGGAAGTGAGACATCAGGCTGGCACAAAACAGGCGCTGAAGTAAACCGGCGCTTCAACTCCTGGAAAGCCTCCACGGCAGCAGGAGCCCAGTTAGCCACATCAGAGCCTTTCTTGGTCATATCCGTCAACGGTTTAACAACGCTAGAAAAATTAGCGATAAAACGATGGTAGAAGTTAGCAAAACCCAAGAACTTCTGAAGACTCTTAACTGACGAGGGTTGAGTCCAATCATGAATAGCTCGAACCTTGACTGGGTCCATCTCCACAGCAGAAGGGGAAAAAATGAACCCTAAAAAGGGAACCTTCTGTACACCAAAGAGACACTTTGAGCCTTTAACAAACAAAGAATTTTCACGCAAAATCTTGAAAACCATCCTGACCTGCTCCACATGCGAGTCCCAATCATCAGAAAAAACCAGAATATCATCCAGATAAACGATCAAAAATTTATCCAGATACTTCCGGAAAATGTCATGCATAAAGGACTGAAAAACTGAAGGTGCATTAGAGAGCCCAAATGGCATCACCAAGTACTCAAAATGACCTTCGGGCGTATTGAATGCGGTTTTCCATTCAACTCCTTGCTTAATGCGCACAAGGTTGTACGCACCACAAAGGTCTATCTTGGTGAACCACTTGGCACCTTTAATCCGGGCAAACAAGTCTGACAACAACGGCAAAGGATACTGAAATTTGACAGTGATCTTATTTAAAAGCCGATAGTCAATACAAGGCCTCAAAGATCCGTCTTTTTTAGCCACAAAAAAGAATCCCGCACCAAGAGGGGAAGAAGAAGGACGGATATGCCCCTTCTCCAGAGACTCCTTGATATATGAACGCATCGCGGTATGTTCAGGTACCGACAGATTAAACAGTCTTCCCTTAGGAAACTTACTGCCTGGAATCAAATCTATTGCACAGTCACATTCCCTATGAGGAGGCAATGCACTTGACCTAGACTCGCTGAAGACATCCTGATAATCAGACAAATACGCCGGAACTTCCGAAGGCATAGAAGTAGCAATAGACACGGGCAGGGAATCTCCATGAATTCCATGACAGCCCCAACTTGACACTGACATTGCCTTCCAGTCCAAGACTGGATTATGGGTCTGTAACCATGGCAACCCCAAAACAACCAAATCATGCATTTTATGCAGAACAAGAAAACGTATCACCTCCCGATGTTCAGGAGTCATGCACATGGTAACCTGTGTCCAAAACTGCGGTTTATTTTCTGCCAATGGCGTAGCATCAATACCCCTAAGAGGGATAGGATTTTCTAATGGCTCAAGAACAAAACCGCAGCGCTTGGCAAATGACAGATCCATAAGACTCAGGGCAGCACCTGAATCTACAAACGCCATGACAGGATACGATGACAGTGAGCAAATCAAAGTTACAGATAGAATGAACTTAGGTTGCAAATTACCAATAGCGACAGGACTAACAACCTTAGTAAGACGCTTAGAGCATGCTGAGATAACATGTGCAGAATCACCACAGTAGTAACACAAGCCATTCTGGCGTCTATGAATTTTCCGCTCATTTCTAGTCAGGATTCTATCACATTGCATTAAATCAGGTGCCTGTTCAGATAACACCATGAGGGAATTTGCGGTTTTGCGCTCCCGCAACCTCCGGTCAATTTGAATTGCCAGGGCCATGGAATCATTCAGACCTGTGGGAATGGGAAAACCCACCATCACATTCTTAATGGCTTCAGAAAGGCCATTTCTAAAATTTGCAGCCAATGCACACTCGTTCCACTGGGTCAGCACGGACCATTTCCGAAATTTTTGGCAATACACCTCAGCCTCGTCCTGGCCCTGAGACATAGCCAGCAAGGCTTTTTCTGCCTGAATCTCAAGATTGGGCTCCTCATAAAGCAAACCGAGCGCCAGAAAAAACGCATCAATATCAGCCAATGCCGGATCTCCTGGCGCCAGCGAGAAAGCCCAATCCTGAGGGTTGCCCCGTAAAAAAGAAATAACAATTTTCACTTGCTGAGCGGAGTCTCCAGAGGAACAGGGTCTCAGGGACAAAAACAATTTACAATTATTCCTGAAATTTCTAAACTTAAATCGATCTCCGGAAAACAGTTCAGGAATCGGTATCTTAGGTTCTAACATAGGATTTCTGGTAACATAATCTTGTATGCCCTGCACACGAGCAGCAAGCTGGTCCACACTTGTAATCAAGGTCTGGACATTCATGTCTGCAGCAATCACAAGCCACTCAGAGGTAAAGGGGAAAAGAAAAAAAAATGAGAGAGAGAAAAAAAAACTCAGAGCTTTCTTTCTTATAATCCCACTTCTGCAATGCATTTAACATTTAATACGGGTCCTGGCAAACTGTTATGACCCCAATGGCGAGGGTCTCAGAGATATCAGCAAGTCTGCGAAGTACAAAAATCCAGCTCATAGGGCAGTGGTAACTGGGTTGACCATATATCTACTCCTAACGCCAACCCTAGAAGTAGCCGGGGAACATGCCTACGTTGGTCGCTAGATGTCTCGCGCCAGCCGGAGAGCTAACTACCCCTAGAAGAGGAAAACCAAGACCTCTCTTGCCTCCAGAGAAAGGACCCCAAAAGTAGGATACGAGCCCCCCACAAATAATAACGGTGAGGTAAGAGGAAATGACAAACACAGAGATGAACTAGGTTTAGCACAGAGAGGCCCACTTACTAATAGCAGAATATAGAAAGATAACTTATATGGTCAACAAAAACCCTATAAAAAAATCCACGCTGGAGATTCAAGAACCCCCGAACTGTCTAACGGCCTGGGGGGAGAACACCAGCCGCCCTAGAGCTTCCAGCAAGGTCAGGATACAGATTATATACAAGCTGGACAAAAATAGCAAACAATAACAAATTGCAAAAAGCAAAAAAACAGACTTAGCTTAATGAAGCAGGAACCAGGATCAGTGGACAAGAGCACTACAGAATAGCTCTGATATCAACGTTGCCAGGCATTGAACTGAAGGTCCAGGGAGCTTATATAGCAACACCCCTGACCTAACGACCCAGGTGAGCATAAAAGGAATGACAGACATACCCAGAGTCAAATCCCTAGTAACCACTAGAGGGAGCCAAAAAGTAAATTCACAACACTTCTCTGTCTGTTCAACATTTTTATATCTCAACGCGTTTCAGGAGACTAAGCTCCCTTGGTCATGACTAAGGGAGCTTAGTCTCCAGAAACGCGTTGAGATTCTTCCCCATATGGCTTGTGCTGAAGTCTGTATCCTCTATGCTTAATAGTATGTGAATAAAGAAAACTCTTTTTTACGGATTCGGTGAAGCTGGACATTCTTTTCTTTTTTGGACTCTATACGCTTGAACACAGCGGGTCCATGCTCCCAAAGATTGGTTTATGCATCACGGGTGAGCTGGTTTATATTCCTTCTTTTATACTAATAGATCACAGACTGTACATGAGTCAACAGTGTGATGCAGCAACAAAATGCAAACAGTTCAAGAATGTCTTAAGAGAAGCATAGAGTCTAGATCACGTGAAGTAATTATCCTCTTTAATCTTCGTTGGTCAGACCTCATCTGGAATACTGTGTCCAGTTAAGGGCACCACATTTTTAAAAAAGACAGTGGAAAACTGGAGCAAGTTCGGGGAAGAACTGCCAGGATGGTGAGTGGATGGCAAAGTATATTCTACGAGGAGTGGTTTGAGGATCTGGGGAATATTAAGCTTGCAAAATAGAAGGCTAAGAGGAGATTTAATAGCTGTGTAGAAATATCTGAAGGGCTGTCACACTGTAATGGAATTGCCCATGGAAACTCGAGAAGCAATGGAATGAAACTAAAAGGGTGAAGATACAGATTAGATATTAGAAAAAAACTTTTTGACAGTGAGGGTGATCAATGAGTGGAACAGGCTGCCACGAGGTGGTGAGTTCTCCTTCAACGGAAGTCTTCATACAGAGGCTGGACTGACATCTGTCTCAGATGGTTTAGTGAATCCTGTATTGAGTAGGAGGTTGGACACGATGACCTTTGAGGTACCTTCCAACTCTAACATTCTATGATTCTATGAATCCTCTGTTATGCTAATTTTTTAATTGTTATTTTTGTGACATTTGTGGAGTGCAGACTTCTGTGAAAACAGACTGATTTCTACCTGAGTAGATTAAACTATTGTTTCATAATTTACAGCAGAACATGTGCTGTGTGTGAGAATGGAAAATATAATTCTGTACCCACACACAGGAAATCTCAACTTAACCAAAAATGCCAAACCAAGATGTAAAAAAATGTTATGGCGTATATGAAAGTCTATAAAATGACTATATTGGATGAGGACAAAAATGGCAAACTGGAAGCAGAAAATTTAACTAAAAATTATTTATTGAATGAAAAGGACATTTATAAAAAGTACAAAAAGAGAAAGTGCAAGAGACATACATGTTTATAGTTCATAGTTTATTGGCAGTCAAAACAGTGCAGGATGGCCTGACAAAATTACCACGGCGCCAATTCATCAAAGTTCTACAAAATGTTTGCACAATGCTGAGTTTAGCAAAAAAAAGTGACTTTGGTGTTTACATGATATTTTCGGTCCGCTTACACAAATTGGGCGGAGCTGTGAATATTCCAAGGTGGGAAAAGGTGCGGCTGCGCCCATATGTTAAATTCATCAATAGTGGTAGCGTTTCTAACATTTCTAGTGAAGGCATAAGGAAGCATACACCACTGATAATATGTGCTGAATTCCTGCATCTCCTTCCTGTATGCCACTCATTAAGATTTGTGTTTTAAACAGCAGTTTAAGTTAATTGGGGCTTATCTGTTTGTACAGAATACAAACCTGTATAATCTTTACTCATGGGTAATTATAAGAACAGCTCATCAAGAGAATGCCAAGAGTGTGCAAAGCAGTCATCAAAGCAAAAGGTGGCTACTTTGAAGAACCTAGAATATAAGACATAATTTCAGTTGTTTCACACTTTTTTGTTAAGTATATAATTCCACACTTGTTAATTCATAGTTTTGATGCCTTCAGTGTGAATGTACAATTTTCATAGTCATGAAAATACAGAAAAATCTTTAAATGAGAAGGTGTGTCCAAACTTTGGTCTGTACTGTAACTATAATGCTATGAAGGTCTTAAAGAGAACCCGTCAGCATGATTTTGTAGAGTTAAGACATGACTGTAATGGCACTGTATTACTGATTACATTGATACTTTTGATGATTAACCCCTTCAAGTCGCGGCCCTTTTTCGTTTTTGCGTTTTCATTTTCCACTCCCCTCCTTCCCAGAGCCATAACTTTTTTTCTTTCCGTCAATTTGGCCATGTGAGGGCTTATTTTTTGCGGGACGAGTTGTACTTTTGAACGACATCATTGGTTTTACCATGTCGTGTACTAGAAAACGGGAAAAAAATTCCAAGTGCGGTGAAATTGCAAAAAAAGTGCAATCCCACACTTGTTTTTTGTTTGGCTTTTTTGCTAGGTACACTAAATGCTAAAACTGACCTGCCATTATGATTCTCTAGGTTATTACGAGTTCATAGACACCTAACATGTCTAGGTTATTTTTTTATCCAAGTGGTGAAAAAAAATTCAAAACTTTGCTTAAAACAAACAAAAAAAAAATTGCCATTTTCCGATACCCGTAGCATCTCCAATTTTCATGATCTGGGGTCGGGTGAGAGCTTATTTTTTGCGTGCCGAGCTGATGTTTTTAATTATACCATTTTGGTGCAGATGCGTTCTTTTGATCGCCCGTTATTGCATTTTAATGCAATGTCGCGGCGACCAAAAAAACGTAATTCTGGCGTTTCGGATTTTTTTCTCGCTACGCTGTTTAGCGATCAGGTTAATGCTTTTTTTTCATTGATAGATCGGGCGATTCTGAATGCGGCGATACCAAATATGTGTAGGTTTGATTTTTTTTTTATTGTTTTATTTAGGATGGGGCGAAAGGGGGTGATTTAAACTTTTATATTTTTAATATTTTTTTCATATTTTTAAAAACTTTTTTTTTCACTTTTGCCATGCTTCAATAGCCTCCATGGGAGACTAGAAGCTGGCACAACCCAATCGGCTCTGCTACATAGCAGCGATCATCAGATCGCTGCTATGTAGCTGAAATGCAGGTGTGCCGTGAGCGCCGACCACAGGGGGGCGATCACAGCAGGCCGGCATCAGTATGGTTACCATCCTGATGCATCGCCGACCCCCGATCATGTGACGGGGGTCGGCGATGACGTCATTTCCGGCCGCCCGGCCGGATGCGTTAGTTAAATGCCGCTGTCTGCGTTTGACAGCGGCATTTAACAGGTTAATAGCGGCGGGTGAATAGCGATTTCACCCGCCGCTATTGCGCGCACATGTCAGCTGTACAAAACAGCTGACATGTCGCGACTTTGATGTGGGCTCAGCGCCGGAGCCCACATCAAAGGGGGAGACACGGCATGCGCAGTACATGTACGGCGCATGTCGTGAAGGGGTTAAATCCACTTTGTTGTTCTTCTTTAATCACCATTTGAAGTTTTCTGCCAGTTAGATTTCAGTGCACAGGGGCCGGACTGTGCCTTGGAGCTTTATCTCCCTGTCTGTGATTCCCTGTCCTCCATCTGCTTTCGTTGCGTTCGATGTTCAGTAACGGGGGTGGCGCTGGAATGGGTTCAGTCACCGCTCCGTACATAGTGAGTGGCTGATTACCGCGCCCTCGGAACTGTCTGGCATTATGCTCTAATGCTGAGTCTGCTGTCAATCAGTGCCAGGGGCATGGTTAAAGCCTCCACTCAGCATGTCCATAGCTCTGATTGAAACTGTGCCGGCATCACTCCCGTGACTGAACACCAAACGCTGCCGGAAAGAATAAAGATAATTTCCTTCTGACAGCTTGGCTCAAAGTACAGGTTTAGCATAGTATTATCCTGCAGATTAACTCCATACCTGCAGGTTAATAGCGTTTTATCATGTGACAGGTTCCCTATAAGTGTTCATTTAATGTTATGCAGGGAAACTTTCAAAAGGATTATATAGCCACTCTGACATGAATCTATATGTAAGACATCCATATAAAGAGATTCCAAACTGTCAGAATAAATTAAAGAGGTATTTCTGCAGCGCCCCAGAGTCCTGATCGTTGCAGTACTGTCGCTCTGCCGCTAAGGGGAGTGATGGTATGTCTGATGGCACTAAAGGAGTTCACCTGACCAGGTATCACAGACACACATTACACTTCACACTCCGGCCACCAGAGGGAGTGGTTCTATCTAGTAGGCCACTCCTCACACTTTGGTAAAACTGGGGGTTGGATAGGAAGTTAGGGAGAAAGTAGCTGGGAAGAGCTCGAGAGAGGACCTGTCAGGGGTGAGATCCTGGCAGAGTTTTAGAAAGGGACAGATCGTTACGGAGTTGTGCCTGTGCCTTACAGCGGCAGACTCCTAAGAAAGGACAAGAAGCGAGGTTTATTGTGGAGAAGTGAGAAACGGGAATACACAGCAAAAAGGAGATAATACAAGAAGGAGTCGTGCCTCAAGAACAGCAACATCCTTCTGAGGCGCGTAGCCGGCGGCCGGAACGCCGAGAAAGTAAGAGACTCAACGCATTACTTTAAACTACGGCCGGGCAGTTAACTATAGGTTGGCTGTCTCACCATTACACCTAACGAAGACAACGGAGGCAAACTGTGGGAGAGGGGCGTCCCTAGGGTCCCTATAAAATAGCTCCAGGCCTACCCCGTCATACGGGTGTGTCCTAGCCATATCATCTGGGGGACGGAGAGAGAGAGAAAGAACAGAAATATACACGACAGTTGTGAGGACTATCCCGTGGTGCTCAGCAGGGAAGTACTACAACACACAGGCGCTAGAAGGTAGACACTGATTTCCACCTGCAAAGGGAACTCTGGATGTGCCTTCGGACCGGCCGGTCTCAGCCAGCCCTGTTAGCAGTGCTCTGGATTGCGGACCCCGAAGCCTTCAGTAAAGAGGTAAAGAGACTGCAACCCTGTGTCCTCGTTATTCATTGTGACTTGCACCACGCACCACCACCACATCTTTCATTGGACGCCCCTTAGCAGGGTCACGGACCGGGTCTAGCCACCGTGACAACCCCAGAACTGAGACAGAGAGGCCCGGTACCGAGTACCCCGTGGCCCTGCGTCTGGGGGCGCTCCATTTCCATCTCCAAGATTCTATCCCGAGGTGTAATAATAATAATGTAAGCAAATACCTCCAATTAGAAATGTAGTATAGTTTTTCTGATTCGCTATGTTTCTTTCCTCATGTGCAGGCATTACAGGACCTTAGATATCCATGGTTACGACCACTAGCAACTGGCTAACTGTCAATATATCATTGGTCGTTACCATGGATACCAAAGGTCCTGCAATGCCTGCACATGAGGAAAGAGACATAGCAAATCAAGAAATTGACATGCTGTAGATTTGAAACACGCACCGCCAGTTAGTTTATGCAGAGTAAAAAAAATACAGTGGGCATGAGATTTCAATATATCCAATCCACTTTGCTGGAAATGTAAGACATTGCATTTTTTGATGCAGCGATGCACACGCGGGCACTCAGTGTTGTAGTCACTGCCTCTGTTCTTCAGAAACTGAAAACCAATCAAATATGCTAATTAGGATGCTCGGCGCCCTTGGCAGGGTTAAAAAGCTCACTGCCCTTTTCTGCCTACCGGTTTTGCAAGTCCCCGCATCCCTCATTTGTGATTAAGGGTATATGCACACAATAAATATTTCTGCATCATTTCTGTGTTTCTTGGCAGGAAAAACACAGTGGCAAAAAAAGTGCGGTTTTGCTGTGTTTTTTACTTCCTTTTTTTGGTGCAGATTTTTCCCCACTCATTAAAATGGGTGAAATCTGAAGCAAAAACACTAAAATAAGTCACGTACTGCAGATTTAAGTCATCACCAAATCTGCAGATCACAAATAAGCATTGTGTGCATGAGTCTTCAGGGTTCTCATTCACTTTGCTTCTATCAGGAAACATTTCAGATTTTGTGACAAATCTGCCATGAAAAAACACACAGCAAGTTGTGCACACAGCCCACAGTGCTGAGTTTTCTCTACGGACAGTGCTTGCTTCAGGCAGGCCAGTAAGGGGGGCCGAGCGTGCAAAACCAGGGGTCAAAACCATATACAGAGCATCTTGTGCACACTAGGGGTGCACTAAGCACCCTAATTAGTATATTTGATTAAACTTCAGTTTCTACAGAACAAATTGGCCCAGTCTTGGCATATCAACTTCAGTGGTGGTTGGGCTCAGCCTTCTGTACCTCGGCCAAGTCTCTGAGCAGTGAGCACCTTGTAATTTTGGACACTCCAGGGAGGTTACAAAGCTGCAACCAACTTTTGATGGTTCTGTAATTACACCCCAATATCTTAGCAGTCTTAAAACTGCTGCATTTTTTCAAATCAGCATCATTTGAATTCTTTCAGAGTTTTTGCAGTGGATTTATCCTATTCAAATAAATGGGAAAAATACTTGAAAACAACAGGCAAATACACACGTATTTTTTGCAGTGTTTTTCCTGCCAACAGTCAGGCTTCTGCTGCAGAAAGTTCTGATCAAATACAGAACATGTACACATAGCCCAAAAGTGCTATTTTTAGAGGGGCAATATCCCTTACAAGCTCATGGGCTTAGTTTATACTGTCAGTTTAGGCAGTATAATAGTAATATGCAGTTTATATTGCGAAACCTGATGACATATTCCCTTTAATGAAGATACTTGTCAATTGTCCTATAGCTCTTATCATTATCTGATCAGTCTATAGCGTTACACATATGGTCTGATAAAATGCTAAAAATTACTTTTGTAAATATAAAAAAATACCAGGTAATTTTCGGCATAAAGAGGTATTAGTGGCATGAACGTGCCGCATCCTGCTGAGACGTATGGTACATTTGAGATTAAAAGATTGCAGTGTTTAGCTGAGCACAGGTCATCTTCTAAATCTACACGGCCATTCATGAGTTAACAGGTATTTTGTGGTAAGGTCCAGGGTTTAGAGTTCCTCATGGTCTTTTGGCTGGGATACTTATTGGAACCACACCCTTCCATTATATAAACCTGAGCCTGGCTTCCCTCCATGACAGCAATAGAATATTCATCCTCTTCTAGGCTGCATTGGAGAAGGTGGTCTGGAAAATCGTTCTTGTTGTTTTGAGATTGTTGCATGCAATTTGTTGCAAATACCGCTTCGTTCCTTCCCCTTTTTGGCATTCCTTCGTGTTGCTTTTCTGCCTCGTTATTGTGCTCCAATCGTCCTGTTGTATTTTATCCTGTTTGACAGTCGTTTGATTGAGCCTTGGTTTTCCCCTGACTGTCCAGCTCGTGTTACCCCTTTTACTCATGCCCCTTTCCTCCCTGTGGGGAGGTTGGGAGCTGTGAAGGATTTCATGGCTGCACAAAGAGGTATGAGAATCAGACATCTCCAACTTCAGTAGTAACCCCGGGGTTAGAGATAGACAAGGGCTTCTCTAGATTAGGGACAATATAGGGCCCCTCTTCTTCTGCATTACTAACATCACAGCATTACAAGTTGTAAACGCAAAATATCCCCAAAAAACAATGTTGGAATTGCTATTTTTCTCTTATTCCATCTGTAAGGATATTACGAATATGTTCATATCTAATGATGAGCGAATATACTCGTTACTTGAGATTTCTTGAGCATGCTCGGGGGTCCTCCAAGTATTTTTTACTGCTCGGAGTTTTTCTTGCCGCAGCTGAATGATTTACATCTGATAGCCAGCATAAGTACATGTGGGGGTTGCCTGGTTGTTAGGGAATCCCCACATGTACTTAAGCTGGCTAACAGATGTAAATCATTCAGCTGCAGCAAGAAAAACTAAATTTCGAGTAACGAGTATATTCACTCATCACTATTCATATCCAATGTACCCTCCTAGAATTTTCCATTGCTTTACCAGCATATACATGCTTCCCTTCCCCCATTAGGTCTGTGTAAAGAGCACAAAGTAGCTCTTCTTTTTACTGCCAGCTTCTCCCTCACCCCCTGCATACAGCTGTAATGTGAAACCAGTGTGCTGTGAGCAGGCCTACTCAGCCATGTGCAAAAAGCATGGTCGGGGGGGCATTCCCTTTGTTCTCTTAAACTGGTATATAATCGTGCAGATTAGGTCTGGAAGCAGGACAAATACATTTTGGGCTCTGCATCGGCAGAACCATACTCCAGTGAATTTTCTAAGCTCAGGGACTGGCAGAATCCAAGTAGTGGTTTACTGCTTAACTGAGGCACATAGCCAAGACGTGATTGGATTTAAATGAATGCCATTTCTATGCTGAGAAAAATTGTAATTGTGCCGTCCTTCTACGGGCTTCCCAGCACCGAGATATGAAAATTAATAAGATGTTAGTAGGTTTTTAGTCCTTTAGAAATAGGAGTGCATCCCATAGCTCCGCCAATTCAGTGAGGTCATTAACAGAGGTTATAAGGTATTGGACCTCATTTTAGGAGTAGCTTTTTGCCCAGGAGGTCAGCTAACAGAAACTCTGCAATCTGCTCTTATGCATTGGGTTGTGTAGCTCTTCCCCCCAGCCGCACGGCCAGCCATGAGAGAGCTGTAAGTGTTTTTTCAATCCCTTTTTATTTGTAATCGTTCTGTACATACTATAATTGTCTCACCTTGTAATATCATTTTTTATACTTTTTGTAAACACTGCATATTTCTTTTTGGAGTAAAAGTTATAATATTTAGTAGCTTCATTTTCCTTGCTCTAAAACATCTTCTGAAGTAAATTACGCTATTGATTGTGTTGGCTCCTGACCCGCTATTAGTCATAGTAATTGGAGCTGGTGGCAGCAAAGTATCCTGCGTTTTTGGGGAAACTGGCAGTGCTGGAAAGGGGTTTATAATAGTATTGCTTGGCTGCGGCTGGGAATAGTTATATCGCCCTCACAGCAGTGTGTAGTTAATAGCCAGTACATAGCAAGGCAGCCTTTCTGGTGACTAATTATCCTAGGTGCAGTTCCCTGACTGACCTGAGGGTAAGGGGGGGGGTGCCAGAGAGCTGCAAGTTGCAAACTGGAACTGGGAAGTGGGATATAAATAAATCCCTGAAGAAAGAACTGGGGCAACCAAACACCCCCGGTTTATGACAATATCACAGCTCTAAAAAAAATGTCTTGTGTTCTTTCACTGCATTAAATGTCGATGAAAAAATACAAAAGTTATAGCTCCTGAAAGGCAAGAAGAAATAACATAAGGGAAAAAACAAAATGTCTGCCTCTTTAAGAGATTAAAGAAGAACTTCAAGGAAATGTAAATACGTCTGTTTCTATAGAAAACCACAATACGATGTTGCATGGAATTTAAATATTTTCTTTTTAGTTACCACTAACTATATATATAAAAATCCTAGCTGTCAATCAACTGTGTAGAGCTTTGACATGTCTGCTCACAGAATATTAACTGGCATAAAAGGATTACAAATTACCCCACAATGTTCGGACAAAGTCTCAAATTTAAACTCCTCACCAGTTCAAATAACAATTTTCCAATTGTCTGGTACAAAGAAAAAGACTCAAAAAGACCTATATTAGGTCTATCCTAAAAAATTATATATTATATTATAATATATTATTTTAATGTAAGATACCATGAATTCTAAAAGCCCAATACCATGAAAGTAAAGCAGAAATATAATCTCAAAACACATTTTCAAATCTTGAGAAAATTTCACGTGAACTTTGAGAACAATTGAATTTTTTTGTGGTAAAGCTTTGGAACACCTGCACTAACTGCCGACATGTCTCTTGTCATTCTTGGTGAATGTGGGTCTGCCTGTGGTATATTGTAACATCAACATTTAGCTTTAGCTGTAGATGTTCATGGATAAGAAAGAAGATCACAGTAGGTACCTAATAAACACCAAAACATTGTCTAAAGGTGAAGCTTTACCATATAGTAGAAAAGCAGACCAGCCTCTACCTCTTCTACAGGCTTCCCATTTCTTCGTCTGTCACCTGTATGCGTTGGTTCCATTTTGCAACAAAGATGCTGTAACATTATGTCCATATCGTCATAATGGCCCATGACCACCTAGTCCAAAGGACTATTATATAAATACATTACAAATGAGTCATAGCTGTGGCCTTGACAGCCAAACTGCTGATTGGAGACAGACAAATTAGACTACCGTATATACTCGAGTATAAGCCGAGATTTTCAGCCCATTTTTTTGGGTTGAAAGCCCCCTCTCGGCTTAAACTTGAGTTATACCCAGGGGTCGGCAGGGGAGGGGGAGCGGGGCTGTCTAATTATACTCACCTACTCCTGGTGCGGTCCCTGCAGGTCCCTGGTTCCCCGGCGCCGCAGCTTCTAACTGTACTAAGCGGTCACATGGTACCGCTCATTACAGAAATGAATATGCCGCTCCACCTCCCATAGGGGTGGAGAAGCATATTCATTACTGTAATGAGTGGTAACGGTGACTGCTCAGTACAGAAAGAAACTGCGGTGCCGGGGAAACAGGGACTGCACCGTGCCAGGAGCAGGTGAGTATAACGGGGAGGGGAGCGCAGGGCTGCGCAATATTCACCTGCTCCTCGTTCCGGTGCCCCTCCGTCTTCAGCATCTTCTGAGTGACGCTCAGGTCAGAGGCCGCGGTGACGTGGTTAGTGTGCACCCTCTGCCTAAACGTCAATTCAGAAGATGCTGAAGATGGAGCGGCGCGGGAATGAAGTCAGGTGAATATTAAAAGTGCTGGGGGCCTGAGAAACGAGAGGTGAGTATGTGATTTTTTATTTTTTTATCGCAGCAACAGCAAATGGGGCAAGTGTCTGTATGGAGCCATAATCAATGTTTGTGCAGCACTATATGGTGCAAATATCTGTATGGAGCATCTTATGGGGCCATATTTAACATTTGTGCAGCATTATATGGGGCAAGTGTCTGTATGAAGCATCTTATGGGGCCATAATCAAGGTTTGTGCAGCACTATATGGGGCAATTATCTTTATGGAGCATCTTATGGGGCCATGATTAACTTGTGAACACTGTTTAGGGGTGGCCGAATAGTAGGTTTATGCACCACAGCAAGCCTTTGAAGGATCCTTCACCTTGAGGTTCGAGGGACTCCAGAGGCACCAGCAGCTTCAAATATCTGTTTGCTGGTTTGTAATGGCTTTATAGCAGCTGCTCTCTTAATCCGATTAACTTGCCTGGCAGAAACCTTCCTCATTATGCCTTTATCAGCATGAACACGCCTGTGCTCAGAATCAGCCACAAATCTCTTAACAGTACCATGATCACTCTTAAGTTTTCGGGAAATATCTAATGTTTTCATCCCTTGACCAAAGCATTGCACTATTTGATGCTTTTCGGCAGTAGAGAGATCCTTTTTCTTTCCCATGTTACTTGAAAACTATGGCCTGCTTAATAATGTGGAACATCATTGTAAGTAGTTTTCCTTTAATTAGAATCACCTGGAAAACTAATTATCGCATGTGTTTAAGATTGATTTCAGTGATCCATTGAGCCTTGAGGCACAGCACCATCCATGAGTTTATTTGAAAAACAAAACAATTAAATCTTTATGACACTTAAATCCAATTTGCATAATAATTTGGAACACGGTGTATATGCTGGTAGTATAATTCCTTAAACGCCACAGTCAATACTAACTGATGCATTTAAGGTGTTTTAGTGAGGAAGAAGGATTCTTATTTCAGTCAATCAGCTCTTCTGTGACATGTTTGCAAGGTACTGATGGTTTACCATTGTGAACGCAGGGGCCTATCAATGACATCTAGGTTTTCATCTTCATCTTTTTAGCAGAGGCCTGAAGATTTTATTGCAACATTAACTGATATTTTTAACTGCTCATAATTCCTTCCACCTTAACTAAAGCCCCATTTCCAGCTGCCAAAAAACAACCCCACAGCATAATGCTGCCTACACCATTCTTCACTGTGGGTATTGTGTTGTGTTCTGGGTAGGAAAAATTTGGAAAGCTTAATTAAAAAAAACAAAAAAAAACTATACATGCCGCACTAATGTTGAAAATGAGTACATGGATTAAAAACTGGATGGTAATCTGATAAAAAAACAAAAAGCACTGACCATATTGATCTGGCATAAGAAGTATAATTATACTGTTGTTGACACTGAAGTACGGTTCCCCTTGGTCTCCTTCTGGACTTGTTGCATGGGCATACCTGTCACTGATCCCCTATTTCCCCTGCCTGTGATTGCAATTTCCATGGCATCTGCAGCTACCAGAAGGAGAGAACGTGGAATAGAATGGTTCATGAAGAAGCCATCAGCTTCCTGCTGAAACATTACGCCTGCGAGTCTGAGGGTACGCTCACATTGGCGTATGTACGCTCATGCAAGAGAATAGGGACAATTACGTTAATCACACAAGGCTCAGAATCTGTCAGAGTTTGAGCCAAGTGCCATCTGGATGTGATCCGATTCTCTTGCATGAGTGAAGAGTAGAACAGGTGCAGAAAAGATGGAGAACTTAAAAAGGTTGTCCACTACTTTTCAATTGATGACCTATCCTTCAGTGTTTGGTTAGTGTGTCAATTTTCAGCAGAGTTTAGTCAATTTTTTTTGCATACAAGATGTTTTCTTAAGCTTCTCTTATCAAACATGGAAATCAGACAGCACACAGATGCCATCTGCATGATGTACCATTTTTTTCACAGACCTCTAGACTTGCATTGGCAACTTTGATCCATGACTTCGAACAAAATTGAACATGACTTTGGGTTTTAAATGCAAAAATAGCCGACAAAAATGAGATGTTAAAAATTAGCCCACAGACAAAAATACTAATGAAAATCTAATTAAAAACACTGATGAAATTTGTTCCAGTTTTTACGTAAGAAAAAAAATCACTAACATCTGAATGAGCCCTAACTTTTAGAGGGATGCTCATAGAGCTGCAAAATTGAATGGGTAAGTAAAGAAGGATTTTATTTATTTTGAATGTACCGTAGTTTCCAAGTTTTGTATTTTGTTCCAAAACACTGATGAAAATCAGTCAGTTTTTTTGAGTGAAAGAAAAATCAATGGCGTCTGAATGAGCCCTTACTGCCCTGCTGTCTTTGATAAATTTGAGTTAGGGCAGGTGCCGACGACCATAGATTCTCTCATATGGGGTCCATAAATGGCATTCTAGTCAAACTCTGATTAGAATTGCTATTTTACTCATCTTGGAATAAAGTTCTATTTTTTTGTACCTGGACATCTGGATAACCTCAACTGCCCTTTTTTTAAGATGATAGCCATTACTGTATCAATGTTCTATGTTCTCACCGATTGGGGTGGAAGTAAATATAATAATATTACTAATTGAGATAGAATTTCATGTATGCTATTGTCCACTCAAACAGAATATTACACTGGAATATTTCAATCAGCACAGTGATTCCAATTGTCCCTTTTCTATTTGTCTAAGAACTGTGGTCACATGATAAAATAGTGTCCACTCATTCGCTTATTAAGATTAGCATGGAAGCCTTGCAGCGCTGGGGTCCTGGGTTCAAATCCCACCAAAGACAACATCCGCAAAGAATTTCTATGTTCTGCCCGTGTTTGTCTGGGTTTCCACATACACTCCAAAGACATGATAAGGAATTTAGATTGTGATCCCCATTGGTGACAGTGATAATAATGTATGTAAAGAATTGTGCGAAATCATTGTGCTACATATAAAAAATAATACTTTTGCCAACAGACATGCCCTCAGCTATGTAAAACCCTAAAAGGTTTTCTCCCCCCCTCCTTTTGCTTATATATTGTATTGTTTGGTACACCTTATTGTAAATTATTTAAAACTTTATTAGCAATGAAATATTAAAATGATGAAACAATCATATTGTAAACTTTAAAAAATGTAAAATATTATAAAAATAAAAAAAAAATCCTATGTGAAAAAAATTGATGGAACGATCTTAATGAAAGTCTTGGAATTCAATGACACAATTACAAAATATTTTTCAAAAAGTTGTTCTATTATGCAAAAAACCTATGTAAATTTGTTATTCTAAGTATAGCAACGCATAGAATAAGACTGATGTATTATTAATACTGAACACTGAATGCTGTAAAAACAAAATCCTAAAATAATGATGGGTTCCTATTTTTTGTTTAGTTTGTTTTATTCCCTCTAAAGAAATAAAAAAGAGTTATTAAATACAGTATGAGCACACAAAATTGTGACTTTTAAATATGTCATCCTGGAAAATAAAAAATCTTTCATAAGGCAACATTGACAAAGATCTAAAAAAAAAAGTTATGGTGTTTAGAATGGTGAAATTAAAAAAAAAAATTAAAAAAATTCTATGTAAGTCTCAGGCTACGTTCACACGGTGCGGTTTTTGGTGCGGATCCGCAGCGGAATTGCAGCTGCGGATCCGCATCCTTTTTCCATGCAGGTTACAGTACAATGTAACCCAATGGAAAATAAAACCCGCTGTGCCGACGATCCTTTTTTCCCCAGGAAAATCTGTGCGGATTTGCCTGCGGAAAAAAGAAGTACCATGTCAATTCTTTCTGCGGATTCCGCTGTGGGTTTCCAGCAGCACCAATAGGAAACTGCAGTTGGAAACCCGCAGTGGAATCCGCAGTAGAAGAAGGATCAAAAACCGCAGGGAAAAGCACCGCGGATTTCACTGCGGATTTTACCAAAAAAGGACCTGAAAAATCCGCAGTGAAAAAAGGATCGTGTGAACGTAGCCTCAAACTAGGCTTCTGAGGCATTAAAAGGTAAATAGATATACACAAAAAATATGAAAGAAAAATTAAAGTGTATCTGTAGTTTTGTTTATTTTATCATATAATAAAGACTTTGTAAAAGTAACAAGGTAATGGAGCTCTGTAAGATACTATCAAACCTCTAAAGCTTTTAAACTTATGTCATCAAATAAATTAGTAAAGAATTATAGAATTACCTTACGAAAACAAATCATTCATGTAAGCCAGCCCAACAATTATAATTTTCTTCTAACTGCACAAAATTTATAAACATTTCTTAACTATTCCTGATTTATCACTGACATCTGCTGGCACCTTTTGATATAGCAGAGTGAAAAACAAAAAAAAAAACAACTTGTACAGTCATGGCTGAAAGTACTGGCACCCTTGAAATTGTTCCAGAAAATGAAGTATTTCTCCGCCCAAATTACTGCAATTACACATGTTTAGTTATGTGCGTGTTTATTTCCTTTGTATTGAAAAATACACAAGAACATAAGGCAACTTGAACATGACTTCACACAAAACCCCTAAAATGGGCTGGACAAAATTATTGGCACCCTCAACTTAATATTTGGTTGCACATCCTTTGGAATAAATAACTGCAATTAATTGTTTCCTATAACCATCAACAAGACTCCTATACTTCTCAACTGTAATTTTGGACCACTCTTCTTCTGCAAACTGCTCTAGGTCTCTCATACTTGAAGAATGCCTTCTCCCAACAGCAATTTTAAGATCGCTCCACAGGTGTTCAATGGGATTTAGATCTGGACTTATTGCTGGCCACTTCAGAACTTTGAGCTCACCGACACAAAAAGAGGACTTAGAAATCCTCCAAAAATTTTTCAAAAAACACCAGAAAAAAGGCAGAGCTGCTTACCTGCCCAGCCCTCCAAACAAATGCACTATCAGTGTGCTGTGGACCCGATTAAAGATGGAAGCAACACAGGTGCAGCAATACCGATGAAGCAACCACTCTCAAGCTACCAATCTATGGAGGCGGTTGTTTGGTGTATTAGTGCACAAAAGATAATAATCTGTATGCGGCATTATTCACATACAGGTGATGCAGGGCATCTGGCTTACAGCTTATTAGTGACGCTCATACTCGAAGGGTATGTGTCCACGGGCCGTATTACATCCGGAATAGCTGCGGGTTGAACACTGCATAAAGCCGCAGCGTTCAATCCGAATCTTCCAGATGTTACAGCATAGTGGAGGGGATTTTATGAATCCCGTCTCCACTATGCATGGTAACACGCACCCGGTGGCCTTGCGTTTCCGGACATGCGGCGCGTCTTTTTAGAACGCAGCATGTCCGTTTACCTTGCGGCGACGCTACGTCGCCGCAAGGTAAAACACAGGGCCCTATGTGTGGGATGCGATGATTCCGGATGTATGCAATGAACACATCCGGAATCACCGCATCTACAGAAGGGGGCGGCAGTTTGGGCGGAGCGAGTTTTCCCGCTCCGTCCAAAGCGCCAGCAATCCTGAACGTGTACACATACCCTTAGATCAGTAAAGAATCCCATCTATTATTGATGGTTGATCTAGTGTGCATATCTTTTCTCTTGTTTGTTTTTTGTACAAACGATAATAATCTGTATGCGGCGTTATTCACATACAGAACTCTCTAACTTTCACGGGGATACAGCGACAGAGAGGGACCAACAGACCAAAATGTCTGGTTTCACGTACTCCTGCACTTTTTAGAAGTACTTCACCATCGTATAAAACAGTGCAGTTTTTTCCTAGTTATCAGTACAAGGGTTACTCTGTTCAGTAGAAGCTCCTGGAGCTTCCCACTTGGATTGTCTCAGCTGTTCAGTGTTGGTCACTCCCCTCTGCTATATATGCTTGCCTATGGCACTTAGGGATTGCCAGTGTTAGTTTTTACAAACTGGTTCTGGAGTTGGAGGTGTAGTTTATGGTTGGGTTAGTGAAACAAGACACAGTGGTATCCTGATCCCTGTCTATCATGGTATCCCTGTTACACCAGTGCTTTGTTTCCATCCATTTCTGGGTCATTATTCCGCTGAAAGACCCATGACCTAGGATGCAAACACAGTTTTGTGGCACTGGGCACTACATTGCAACCTAAAATCCATTTGTAATCTTCAGATTTCATGATGCCTTGAACACAGTCAAGGCACCCAATGCCAGAGGCAGCAAAACGACCCCAAAATATCTTTGAATCTCCACCACATTTGACTGTAGACACGATGTTCTTTTCTTTGTAGGCTTCATTCTGGTTTTGGTAAACAGTAGAATGACATGCTTTAGAAAAAAAGCTCTAACCTGGTCTCATCTGTCCACGAGATGCTTTCCCAGAAGGATTTTGGCTTAGTCACGTGGTTTTTTTAAAACTATAGTGTAGCTTTTTTATGTCTCTGTGTCAGCAGTGGGGTCCTCCTGAGTCTCCTGCCATAGCATTTGATTTAATTCAAATGTTGACAGATTATTCGCTCTGACACTGGGGCACCCTGAGCCTGCAGGACAGCTCAAATTTCTGTGGAACTTGATTGGGGCTGCTAATCCACCATCCGGACTATCCTGTGTTGCAACCTTTCGTCAATTTTTCTCAGCTGTCCATGTTCAGGGAGATTAGCTATAGTGCCATGGGTTGTAAATTTCTTGATTATGTTGTGCACGGTGGAAAAAGGAACATCAAGATCTCTGGAGATTAACTTGTAACCTTGAGATTGTTGATATTATTCAATAATATAGGTTTTCACGTCTCTGGACAGTTCTCTTCTCTTTTTGCTCTCCATGCTTAGTGTGGCACACAATGCAAAGATTGAGTCAACTTCTCCCCTTTTTATCTGGTTTCTGGCATGATTATTTATATTGTCCACTTCCGTTACTTGCCGCAGGTGAGTTTGAACGAGCATCAGACGCTTGAAACAAATTTGTTTACCCACAATTTTGGAAAGGTGCCAACAATTTTGTCAGGCCCATTTTTGTGGTTTTGTGTGAAATTATGACTAATTTTTCTTTTTTTTTCACGGTTTTTGTGTGTAGTTCCAATCACACAAAGGAAGAAAACGTGTATAACAAAACATGTGTAATCGCAATAATTTTCTGGGAGAAATACTTCATTTTCTGAAACAATTTCACTCCTGTCAACACTTTCGGTCATGACTGTATATAGCAAATGCAGGTGCATAATGACGCCAGTGCCTACTTTAGCTGGTTGTGCGTCCAAGGATGCACATCCAGCTGAAGTGTATTGCAGCGCAGGAACAATCCAGCTTCCTGTGCTTCAAAACATGCCACTGGCCAATCAGAGGCTGGCAGCTGACATCGGCATGCCAGGCATTGGCGTCACATGGCAGTGGTGTACTGCATTTCCATAGCAAGAGCGCTGATGTATGCTACCAGCCTCTGCGCCGGCTACAGAAGAGGACGCCACATGTCGTAAGTTCAGAGGAAGGTGAGCAGAATTTTTTATTTTTTCATGCAGAGATGCAGAGGTAAAATGGGAACATATACAGTATAGATCAAAGATTTGGACACACCTTCTCATTTAAAGATTTTTCTGTATTTTCATGACTATCAAAATTGTAAATTCACACTGAACGCATCAAAACTATGAATTAACACATGTGGAATTATATACTTAAAGGGACTCTGTCACCTGAATTTGGAGGGAATAATTTTCAGCTATAGAGGCGGGGTTTTCAGCTGTTTGATTCACCCTTTCCTTACCCGCTGGCTGCATGCTGGCTGCCTTATTGGATTGAAGTTCATTCTCTGTCCTCCATAGTACACGCCTGCGCAAGGCAAGATTGCCTTGTGCAGGCATGTACTACGGAGGACAGAGAATGAACTTCAATCCAATATTGCAGCCAGCATGCAGCCAGCGGGTAAGGAAAGGGTGAATCAAACAGCCGAAAACCCCGCCTCTATGGCTGAAAATTGTTCCCTCCAAATTCAGGTGTCAGAGTCCCTTTAACAAAAAAGTGAAGGAGTTCCCAGAGATGCTTAACACTTGTTGGCCCTTTTGCCTTCACTCTGCGGTCCAGCTCACCCCAAACTATCTCAATTGGGTTCAGGTCTGGTTACTGTGGAGGCCAGGTCATCTGGGGTAGCACCCCATCACTCTCCTTCTTGGTCAAATAGCCCTTACATAGCCTCATCAGACCAAAGCACAGATTTCCACTGGTCTAATGTCCATTCCTTGTGTTCTTTAGCCCAAACAAGTCTCTTCTGCTTGTTGCCTGTCCTTAGCAGTGGTTTCCTAGCAGCTATTTTACCATGAAGGCCTGCTGCACAAAGTCTCCTTTTAACAGTTGTAGAGATGTGTCTGCTTCTAGAACTCTGTGTGGCATTGACCTGGTCTCTAATCTGAGCTGCTGTTAACCTGTGATTTCTGAGGCTGGTGACTCGGATAAACTTATCCTCAGAAGCAGAGGTGACTCTTACTCTTCCTTTCCTGGGGCGGTCCTCATGTGAGCCAGTTTCTTTGTAGCGCTTGATGGTTTTTGCAACTGCACTTGGGGACACTTTCAAAGTTTTCCCAATTTTTTGGACTGACTGACCTTCATTTCTTGAAATAATGATGGCCACTTGTTTTTCTTTACTTAGAATTTGTATTATGGCAAGAAAAAAGCAGTTAACAGTCTATTCAGTAGGCCTGTGTTATGATCTGGTGGCCTAAGAGCAGCATGAGACGTACTCTGGAGAAGGTGGTACCTGTACTGACCGCAGACCCTGAACTTAACACCACAACTAGAAGTAGCCGTGGAATGTACCTAGCGCTCCCTAGACATCTCGACACAGCTGGAGGACTAATTACCCCTAGAGATAGAAAAGGGAAAACTATCTTGCCTCAGAGAAAATCCCCAAAAGATAGGCAGCCCCCCACAAATATTGACTGTGAGAGGAGAGGGAAAAAACATACACAGACTGAAATGAGAATTTAGCAAAGGAGGCCACTTCTAGCTAAATAGAAAGGACAGGACAGAGTACTATGCGGTCAGTATTAAAACACTAGAAAATATCCACCACAGAAAATACAAAATCTCCACAGCTAACTAAAGATATGGAGGGTATGTCTGCATCTCCAGAGATACCAGCTTGGCTAAACAAATCCTTATACAGACCAAGCTGGACAAGACAAAAACATGGAAAAGAACTGAACAATAAGGCCAAAGCATGAGGACAGCAAAAATCAGGGCCAGAACTTATCTTTGTTGAAATGAACTGCAAAGCAGAAGAGACCAGGCAGGGATGTGAATCCTCCAGGAACAATGGACAACTGGCATGACTAAAGGGCGAAGCAAGACTAAATAGCCCAGTCAAAATTGCAAAAAGTGAACACACCTGATAAATGCTGCGATTCAGAGACAGCAGCGCTACCACTCACAACCACCGGAGGGAGCCCAAGAGCAGAATTCACAACAGCCTGTCAGCTGTGTATCCACCAGACTTCTGCTTAAAACAACTGATGGTCCCAACCCCATTTATAAGGCAAGAAATCCCACTTATTAAACCTGACAGGGCACACCTGTGAAGTGAAAACCATTTCCGGTGACTGCCTCTTGAAGCTCATCAAGAGAATGCGAAGAGTGTGCAAAGCAGTCATCAAAGCAAAAGGTATCTACTTTGAAAAATCTATAATATAAGACATATTTTCAGATGTTCCACACTTTTTTGTTAAGTATATAATTCCACATGTGTTAATTCATAGTTTTGATGCATTCAGTGTGAATTTACAATTTTCACAGTCATGAAAATACAGAAAAATCTTTAAATGAGAAGGTGTGTCCAAACCTTTGATCTGTATTGTATATCAGAAAGAAACCCAGAATAGGCTACATAAATACCAGGATGGGGAACCTATATATATCAGGAAGAGGCACAGGATGTTTCTCAAGCTGGTGACTTGCACTGATGATAAGCACTGACCTACTCAGAGCAGTAACCGTTCTGTTCTCCTCAGTCATGGGCTGTCTCACTGAGCTGCCTCTTGTACTTGTAACTTTTCCAACACTGAAGTATCCTCCTGTTACTCGTAAGTCTCCACCAGGAGCGTGTCCACTTTCTGCCAGCATTTAATCCCTTAGTGTCCTGCAGACGTGAGATTCTCTGGCCTATCCTCAAGCAGCAGGGTTTTTTTTTATTCAGACCCTCCCACCACTCCTCAATTGATCTAAGGTTCTAGTTCAGTCTTTGTCTAGATTCCTGTAAGTTGCTTTCTGGTATTCTCTCTCCAACTGTCTAACCTGGTTTGCATATTCGTTTATCCTGATCTCTCTGCTCCTCACCTCTGCTACGTATATTGAATCTGTACTACTTGCCTTGACCCAAGATTGGTACCTGGTGACTATCAGCGGTCCAGCCTATCCTCACTATAATGTGCTCTAGTAAATTCCTGGTAATCACTTATAGACACATCTCTCAAGTCCACACCCACCAGAGTTTCAATGGAAAATATATATGTCACGAAGGGGCCCTCATGGGGCACAAATATATCAAAATGGAGGATATATATACCACAAAAGGGCCTAGGTCAGGTGACATATGCAAGGAGGGACCCAGGATGGAGGGCATATATACCAGGATGGAGGACATATACTGAGGAGGAAAAGGGTAGCAACTGTTAGGTGCCGGGATTCTCCCACTGCACGGGGTAGATCCCAAGCCTCGTCTGCCTCAGCATTCTCCCATTCAGGCTCAGCAGTGGCAGGTGCTGCTCAGCATAGATGTCGGTCCCAGCGTCTAGCTCAGGCTTGTGGTATACGGTTGGTTACTGCAGGCTCTCCAGCCAAGGCCTTTGTAACCAGTGTTATACAGGAGCAGCCTGCTTTTATGCAGCCTAAGTCCAGAGTTTTCCGTACTGAGCATGTCTGTGATGTGGCAGCCCCAGATTGGCTCATGTGTGATATCTCCCTAGACTGGGTGTAAGTGTTTGGGGCGGAGCCTTATGTATAAAAAGCCCCCAGCGGCACACGTGGGCATGCTAGTTTCATTTATGTGTGGCTATGTGAGTGGAGACTCTACCACTCTGTCTGCAGGTGTTGTATGTCTGTTTAGCTTTTGGACTGTACACTTAGGCAGGCTGCTAGCAAGTACAACCCTAGTAAGGGTATTATGCACAGCTCAGTTGCAGAGCATCTCTTTCGTTTCTGTGTGCGAGTGACACAGCTCAGTTGCAGAGCATCTCTTTCATTTCTGTGCATGAGTGACACAGCTCAGTTGCAGAGCATCTCTTTCCATTCTGTGTGCAAGTGACACAGCTCAGTTACAGAGCATCTATTTTGTTTCTGTGTGCGAGTCACACAGCTCAGTTACAGAGCATCTGTTTCATTTCTGTGTGCATGGGTAATCGCTCATCGTGTATTCAACCATTATTCACTAGCAGCAGTTTTCCATTTCTGCATGGTGGACCCAAGGTTGCGATTGCGCTTTATTATTTATTTTATAAAACAGCAATGTTTTGAACTTTTGACTTTCAGGCTTCATATGTCACCAAGAAAAAAAACACAAAAATTGAGCTTAACTTGAGTTGGTACACATGCAGAAGTCAAACGCATGTTAACATTGGCCACAAAACACATAAAACCTACAAGAAAAAAAATGAGCAAAAAAACCATGCTGTAACTAAGTAAAAAAGCAAAAGTGCATTTAAATAACACAGAGTTTTTAGTAATACTGTTTTTTTTTATCAAAAAATAGCACAAAAGCCATCCCACCACGTCAAGGTAACTCTGATCGGGATAGTCATACACTGTCTAATATTAAAACCTTACCATGTGTCAATGTTGACCTCAGTGTGAATAAGGGCAGACAAAAGGGCTGGGCCCAACCAGTGAAACACCAGACTGGGGAAGCCTTACATACAATTTCCACCTCAGGAGAGGGGAAGGCCACACCCCAGCTGTTACGGCTGGCGGAACGCACCGAGTAATGATATGAATTGTTATTGGTGTGTTCACAGCCCGGGGTCCACCGTGCAGGAGAGAATCCTGCTGCAAGAGGAATGACAGCCCTATATGGCGGTATAATGTCAAATTAGACATGAGTTCCGTCACTCGGTCAGTATAGCACGACCCCTGTTGCTTCACAGGGTCGTGGAATAATAAGTGGGACTAAAGACCCTAACTAGGGTTGTGCCTGCTCTGGAAATCTTCTGTGCTAACCATACACATGAAGTGAAGAAACCAGATGCTAGGCCAAGCGACTAATTGCCCCCACTGATGCTAGCTGCCAGCCTACAAGAATTCCCACGGCTAACGGACACTCTCCACGTGTAGCCTGTGTGGCAGAGTATGACTGGCGACAAGCAACAAAATACAAATGATACTAGTGCATGGCTGTGTGGCCATGCAAACCTTTTATAGCTGCAGCAACTTCAGGACCTTCCTAGAGGACCAATGGGAGCTGCTACAGTACCTGAGCATGTGACCCCCGACCTCCAATGAGAGGTCCTCCCTTGGGCATGCTCAGAAGGGAAAAAGCAGGACTTAGTCCCAGAGATGTCTGTTCGCCGCAGACCAGTACTGGCTACAATGGCTGAGCCTGGAAGAGCAGCAGTAACCAAGTGCAGAGTATCAACCTGAGCCAGACGCTGGGACCGACGTCTCCACTGAGCAGACTCCACTGTGGCTGGAGGAGAATGGGAGACCGCAGCGAAGGTGGTTCAAGATTCCCCCTGTGCAGCGGCGGGAACTCGACACCTAACATTACCCCCTCTCCTAGGCCCCCTCCTTGGTCATCGCTACGCTCGAAGGAAGCAATGAGCTGCGGAGCTCGAATGTGTTCAGCAGGCTCCCAGGACCTGTCCTCTGGACCATAACCCTTCCAGTCCACCAAATAAAATTTTTTGTCACATACCACCTTGCACCCTAAGATAGCACTCACCTCGTAATCGTCCATAGAAGAACCCGGTGTGGCGGCAGATGACTCAGAAAACCGGGACTTGTGTACAGGCTTTAAGAGGGACACATGAAAGGGGTCAGTGATACCTAGGCGTGACGAAAGGGCCAGACGGTAGACTACAGGGTTAACCTGTTCGAGGACCTCGAAGGGACCCAAGTCGCAGCCTGATGTTACGGGCAGAGAGCCACACTAAGTCGCCAGGAGCAAAGGTCAGAGAGGAACGCCGGTGTGCATTGACGGAGAACCTCATTTTCTCCTTGGAAGCCCGGATGGCATCCTGAGTACAGTCCCAAATGTCCCGTGTGTCCACAGCCCAGTCTGCCACCCTGGAGTCAGCGGAAGACACGGGCATGGGCAAAGGAACCCGCGGATGTTGACCGTAATTAAGGAGAAATGGGGTCTGACCAGTGGAGTCGGCTACGGCATTGTTTAGCGCAAACTCCACCCATGGTAGCAAGGATACCCAGCCATCCTGCCTGGCTGAAACAAAATGTCGCAGATATGTGACCAAGGTCTGGTTGGCCCTCTCTACCAACCCATTTGTCTCGGGATGATATGCAGAAGAGAGATTCAACTCGATACTCAGTAGTCGACAAAGCTCTCTACAGAAACGAGACACAAACTGGGGACCCCGGTCACTGACAATCTTGTCTGGCATACCGTGTAGGCGGAAAATATGTTTTACAAGCAATGCTGCCAAAGGCCGTGCAGAAAATTTTAAAAATCACATTTTTTCCACAAAAATTTTCTTTTAGTCCCAATTTTTTTTATTTTCACAAGGTAACAGAAGAAAATGGATGCCACAATTTGTTGTGCAATTTCTCCTGTTTGCAGATACCCCATATCTGGAGAAGAGCTACTGTGTGGATGCACAGCAGGGCTCGGAAGGGAAGGAGTGACATTTTAGAACACAGATTTTAATGGAATCGTCAGCAGGTGTTATTTCACATTTGGAGAGCCCTTTATGTGTCACGCACAATGTAGGAAGACTAAGTGCAACAGGAGGGGAAGAGGGGAAGGAAGCCCAAACGCTAGGGAAAGGGCGAGTGCAGAGCCCTAGGCAGGTCTAATAGCACTCTGCCTTCCCTGCCGTCCCTATATTGGTTCGACACCAATCGCAGAGCAGGAACCTAAGCCCTGTATATCCCTAGAGTCGCCCCTCCACCGCTAAAAGCACCAAACTATGGATGGTAACCGTATGCACCAAAGAACAGTGATCTGCTGGTAGACTCCTGATGATGATTATTAATAGCAAATGCTGCTAGTGGTAAGTAGGATGCCCAATCCTCCTGATTCTCAGAGACAAAATACCTGAGGTAGACCTCCAAATTCTGATTCACACGCTCGGTCTGTCCATTCAACTTGTGATGGAAGGCAGAGGAAAAGGACAGTTGCACCCCCAATCAAGAACAGAACGCCCTCCAGAACTTGGAATCAAAT
The DNA here is from genome assembly GCF_051348905.1 of Ranitomeya variabilis. Taxonomy (NCBI): domain Eukaryota; kingdom Metazoa; phylum Chordata; class Amphibia; order Anura; family Dendrobatidae; genus Ranitomeya; species Ranitomeya variabilis. Next base: position 604,978,406 of record NC_135236.1, read on the forward strand.
TAGGTCCCCCGATCTGACACCACATTGGAGGGAACCCCGTGAAGCTTCATGATCTCATTTATAAACACCTGAGCAAGAGAGTCTTGGCATTCGGAAGTGCCAGTAATACGACAAAATGAACCATCTTACTGAACCTGTCTACAACCACCAAAGCCACAGTCTTGCCTCCAGATACCAGTAAGTCAGTAATAAAATCCATGGACAAGTGCATCCATGGCCTGCTAAGAATACGTAGCAGAAGAAGAGTACCAGAAGGACGAGTATGCGATACCTTAGAATGCGCACAGATACTACAAGCAGTTGCCTTACCACCTGGAAGTCCAGCAAGCATAGAGTTGTGATGTTCCTTAATTACTTTGTGGTGCAGATTAGATGATTCAAATAACCTTCCTGAAGGGCAAGAGACCGGGGCATCCCTCTGGGCCTCCAACACCATAACCTCCAGCTTAGGGTACAATCCCGAAATGACTACCCCTTTCTGCAAAATCCGGGCAGGGTTCTGTCAGTAAGAGGTTTCACAACTACAGAATAAATTAGAATTAATTTCCGGTAAAAAATTAGTAAAGCCCAGAAAACGTTGTAGAGACTTCAGGTTCTCGAGACGTTCCTAATCAAGGACAGCAAGGACCTTCTCCGGATCCATCCGAAAGCCCAACATAAGATGACAACAGATACCCCAAAAACTATACCTCCTGGACGTCGAAAACACATTTTTCTAGTTTGGCATATAGTTTGTTATCCTTTAATTTTTGCAACACTTGTTTAACATGAGCCCATTGTGTCTCAAAATCCGGTGAGTAAACCAAAATATTGTCCAGATAGACCACCACAAACCTGCCCACCAAATGATGGAAAATATAATTAATGAAATGTTGCAAAACCGCAGGTGCATTGGCCAGACTCTCGAAGTGAGTGAAAATTGCAAACTGCTGTTGCATTGACCAGTACTTTGTAGTGACCAGTAGATTGTAGTGACCAGTACATTGTGCCCAGTTCATGCTTCTGGAGACACGCACCTGTAAACAAAAAAATATGTAGCGCAATGTTCAAAGTTAATTAAAAAATGTAGATTTATTAAACCCATTATAAATACAGTAACATACATTGGGTACGGAAAGTATTCAGACCTCTTTAAACTTTTCTCTCGGTTTCATTGCAGCCATTTGGTAAATTCATACACTCTGCACCCCATCTTGACTGAAAAAAAAACAGAAATGTAAAAATTTTTGCAAATTTATTAAAAAAGAAAAACTGAAATATCACATGGTCATAAGTATTCAGACCCTTTGCTCAGTATTGAGTAGAAGCACCCTTTTGAGCTAGTATAGCCATGAGTCTTCTTGGGAATGATGCAACAAGTTTTTCACACCTGGATTTGGGGATCCTCTGCCATTCTTCCTTGCAGATCCTCTCCAGTTCTGTCAGGTTGGATGGTGAACGTTGGTGGATAGCCATTTTCAGGTCTCTTCAGAGATGCTCAATTGGGTTTAGGCCAGGGCTCGCTGGGCCAGTCAAGACTGGTTAGAGTTGTTCTGAAGCCACTCCTTTGTTATTTTAGCTGTGTGCTTAGGATCATTGTCCTGTTGGAAGGTGAACCTTCGGCCAAGTCTGAGCTCCAGAGCACTCTGGAAGAGGTTTTCATCCAGGATATCTCTGTATTTGGCCACATTCATGCTTCCTTCAATGGCAACCAGTCATCCTGTCCCTGCAGCTGAAAAACACCTCCATAGCATGATGCTGCCACCACGTTTCACTGTTGTGATTGTATTGGGCAGGTGATGAGCAGTGCCTGGTTTTCTCCACACTTACCGCTTAGAATTATCACCAAAAAGGTCTGTCTTCGTCTCATCATACCAGAGAATCTTATTTCTCATAGTCTGGGAGTCGTTCATGTGTGTTTTAGCAAACTTTATGTGGGCTTACATATGTCTTGCACCGAGGAGAGGCTTCCATCGGGCCACTCTGCCATAAAGGCCCGACTGGTGGAGGGCTGCAATGATAGTTGACTTTGTGGAACTTTCTCTCATCTCCGTACTGCATTTCTGGAGCTCAGCCACAGTGATCTTAGGTTCTTCTTTACCTCTCTCACCAAGGCTCTTCTCCCACGATTCCTCAGTTTGGCTGGACGGTCAGGTCTTGGAAGACTTCTGGTGGTCCAAAACTTCTTCCATTTAAGGATTATGGAGGCCACTGTGCTCCTAGGAACCTTGAGTACTGAAGAAATTCTTTTGTTACCTTGGCCAGATCTGTGCCTTGCCACAATTCTGTCTCTGAGCTTCTTGGCCAGTTCCTTTGATGTTTCTCATTTGGGCTGACATGCACTTATATAGACAGGTGTGTGCCTTTCCAAATCAAGTCCTATCAGTTTAATTAAACACAGCTGGACTCCAATGAAGGTGTAGAACCATCTCAAGGAGGAACACAAGGAAATGGACAGCATGTGACTTAAATATGAGTGTCTGAGCAAAGGGTTTGAATACTTATGACCATGTGATATTTCAGTTTTTCTTTTTTTAATAAATTTGCAAACATTTCTACATTTCTGTTTTTTTCAGTCAAGATGGGGTGCAGAGTGTACATAAATGAGAAAAAAAATGAACTTTTTTGAAGTTACCAAATGGCTGCAATGAAACAAAGAGTGAAAAATTCAAAGGGGTCTGAATACTTTCTGTACCCACTGTATATCCATTTATCAAAAAGAATACATAAATCAGTACAAGAGACACATAAAGCAAAGAAATTAGGTAGACAGTGGCTATTGTATCCTGGTTAACATGGGCAAATACATAATAAAGTGCATAGCGCTATTTAGGGACAGGAATAGGTAAGACGACCATAAATGAATGGTCAGAAAGTAATAGTGTCAGTGCACATAATAACCATGAAGCCTATATTTCCTCATAGCCTAAAGGTGCTTACCCATGCTCTGATCTGCCAGGACACACGCCACGCAGCCCAAACGCGCATTTCACGTTCACTTCTTCAGGGTGCTGTATGTCAGATTTTCCTAGAATATGCGGACTCCATATACAGAGCCCCTATGTGCCAGAGAGCTCGAGTGACCCCATTTTGGAAATTATACCCCTTTCGGAATTTATCTACAGGTGTAGTGACGATTTTGACTCCATGGGTGTTTTCCAGAGACAAGCAGCAGTGGATGCATCTGAGTGAAAATTGCAAACTGCCGTTGTAGTGACCAGTAGATTGTAGTGACCAGTACATTGGGCCCAGTTCTTGCTTCTGGAGACACGCAACCGTAAATTAGGTGGACTGTCATCGCAACAGAAATGCCAAACATGTGGACGCTAAATGTGGCTTAGGCACACTGTGGGGCTCAGAAGGAAGGGGTATTTGGATTTGGGAGTGCAGAATTTGCTGAATTTCTTTTGGGGGGATGAGGAGCCATTTCGCTTTTCCAGAACCTTTGTGCTACCAGTAACGTGGAAGCCCCCTATATTTAAATTGACAGATAACAGACCTGAGTGGGGACTTTTTTTTGTGTATTTAGCTGAAGCTTTTATTGGGAACATTTTACATAACGCTTGGGATCACATTCATCCTGTGCTCTACACTGAGCACTTACCCTGGGGTTTCCATCTAAATCTCTGAGTGACATAATTCAGATGAAACCCCCGAGGGATCCATTCACTATAATTAGGCAGCAGAGTTACTCTGGACTTTATCTGGCCTCTGTTCAGCAGTGTCCTTCTTTCCAGAGGTGCACAATACTGTGGCGGACCATTCCTTCATGTACACCTAAAAAGACGGACACTGCCGGATCACAAGCCAGACTGCATCCACAGTGACTATCTGCCTCATTATAAGGAATCTTCCGCTTAGTTTTCCACCTGAATCACGTATTTCAGATGGAAACCCAGGATAAATGTGTGCCAAGCCTTACAGCGATCTTGGGAGGCAGAATGAGGAAATCAACAGGTGAAGAATTTGTTTTAGGCCTCTTTCACACGTCCTGATATTTCCGGTACCGGAAAAACCGGTACCGGAGATATCCGTGTCCGTATGTCCGTGTGCTCAAGTGGCACATCAGTGTGGCACACGTGCGGCATCCGTGTGCTGCCCGTGTGCCGCCTGAGGACCACACGGACCGTGCAGGAGAGACAGCGCTGCACTAAGCGCTGTCCCCCCCACATGTGGTGCTGAAGGCAGAATTCATCTCTTCTCCCCCAGCGTTCGTTGGAAAGAAGAGATGAAAGATCTTTTTTTTTTTGGGGGGGGGGTGAAAAATAAATTTTGCATGTGCCCCCCGCCTCCCCCCTCAGTGCGCCGCCCGGCCCCTTGCCGCAGAAATACTCACCTAGCTCCCGCGATGTCTCCTCTCTCCTCTCAGCGCTGGCAGCTTCTCCTGTGTGAGCGGTCACGTGGTGCCGCTCATTACAGTCAGGGAATATTCACTGACATGGCAGCTGAGTAGATAGTTTAAAGGGCCAAGAATTGGTAGACTTGGCTGGTACAGACAGGCACGGCAGGTGCTAGCAGGTTCAGCGGGAATACAGACTGGCATGCCGGTGCAGGCAGGTACGGTTGTGGTATACAGACTGGCACGGTAGGTGCAGGAAGGTACAGCTGGTATACAAGCAGGAAACTCCTGCAGACGAAGCCTACGCGAAACATGTGTTAGGGCAACTCAGAACGTGGCTGACCTACACTGAACAGTGGTAACTATGGATGCCTGGTTATGAACTATGAAAATGATACTTTTGGATACTGCATGGCACATGAGATGGAAAAATCTCTCTGTTTTCACTTGGCACTTTATAGGATTTGTGTATATTTTATCATATGCGCTATTGATAATATTTTGTATTAAGTAAGTCAACTTCCAATACTTCATTTCCCATGATTAAAATCAGATGTATTGACTTCGTTAGGGAGTTCAGTGGAGCAAATTCATGGATGAAATATGTTCACAGTTTGCTCTATTTCTTACCACTAGGTGGCAATAGAACGTTGCAAAAGTTTTCTGTTTTGTGGCCGTAAAATGCAATAGTGCACACAGAAGACATTGTGATTGCTTTATTTATTATTTATTGGATATTCATCTATTACCTTTTCAATTGCCTCCTGGGCTGTCCCTATATCTAAAGTTTAATTCCCTGTCCTATAATTCTATATATTTATGCCTGGCTGATGCTCTCAGACACAGATTCATGATTCAATTTGAATAGACAGGATATTGGGACACTTTCACTAAAATCATGTTATTTACTGCTGTCATTTTGTATCAAACATGTATGGTCTAGCCATGTGATGCATATCCATGTACCACCTCACAAGCCTTTGATGTTTTTTGTTTTTTTTTGTTATGTTTTGCATTAGTAAAGCTTGATGGTTTTTATAAACAAAGTCTCCATTTTTGTTGTTCTGGTATAAAGGCAGGCACGGTAAGTGTGGGCAGGTACAGCTGGTATACAGACTGGCAAGGCAGGTGCAGGCAGGTACGATTGGTATACAGTCTAGCATGGCAGGTGCAGGCAGGTACGACTGGTAGACAGGCAGGCATGGCAGGTGCAGACATGTGCTTTTGGGCACGGCTGATATGCAGGCAGGCAGGTGCTGGCAGGAACAGCTGGAATAAATAATAAGTATCTCCCTGCCATTGGCTGGGGTCACTTTAGGATGGCGCGTGCAGTCCCTTTAAGAAGGAGCGAGCGCGAGCACGCACTAAGCACAGTGTCTGTGGATCTACGAGCCATGCGCAGACCCCAGGCAGCAGGAGGAAGAGAAAGTACAGGAAAGGGGCCATGGCGGTGAATAAGTTGGCATCCCTGCCGACGGAGGAGGGAACATACAGGGATGCCGGCGCTACAGCACCCCCCTTAACGCCCCCTCTTCTTCAAGGAGAGGAGCTTGGATGTTCTCCCTCAGCTCCCGCGATCTCTCCTCAGGACCGATACCCTTCCAATCCACAAGAAAAAAAGGTTTTCTTCTCTACCTCAAAAACATCCTCAGAGCTAAAAGTATAAAGCGACCATAAAATAAACCATGAATATGCAAATATTATAAAGATAATGAAGTGCAGGGATCACTATGATCTAATGCTTCAATAAAGTTATTTTTGTGATTATTCCAATGAATTTCAAATATGAATCCACGAGAACCACAGTTAGAGGAAATTAATTAATATGTTCATTACTCAGTGAAAGTACGTTGTGTGTCTCACCATTAGACCTAGAAAGAGAAACAATATCAGTTATATGTTCAGAGATTCGTACTGTTAAATTCCGTATCGTACAACCGATGTAAATCAAATTGCACTTGCAATGCATTTAATCATGTATACCATGTACTGTACCTAGAGTTGCAATTTATATACTTGGATTCTATAATGTTCTGTATTATCAGCGTTAGAGAATGTGAGTGGCACTACTGAGTTTATGCACTTTCTACATCTCGAGCCTCCACATTTGAGAAAAAAATGATTAATTTAACTACGTTTTGTGAGTATTGATAGGGTTAAAAAAAAGCTAGGGGAAATGATATTTCCTAGCGTAGCTGCTCTTTTGGCAACAAGGCAACCCGCTTCTAGTATGGTTGGTAAAGTGGCATCCTCATACAATAGCGGGATATGTTTCTGGATTATTGATTTTATATTAACAAATTGAGGACTAAAGTGAATAAAAAGAACTGATTTACTCCCTGTTGCAGATTTTACTTTTTGTTTATGGGTAATAAGATCCTGTTGATTTTTATTTTATATAATGCAGCGCCCCAGGGTCCTGGTCGTCGCAGTGGTATTGCTTTCCTCTCGGGGAGAGTGATGCTACGTTTGGAGGCAAAGAATGATAACTGCATCCAGGTATCACAAACAACACATTTCGTACTCCAGGCCACCAGGGGGAGCTCCTGCTCCTATTTATTAGGTCACTTCCCATATATCTAATATATAATTGCCTAGAATACTACTTCCTGCAATTTGTGCCAACTTCCGTGGCTTTGTCCGGAGCTAATGTCCGGAGCTAATGTCCGGAGCTAATGTCCGGAGCTAATGTCCGGAGATTAATTGCCTAGAATACTACTTCCTGCAATTTGTGCCAACTTCCGTGGCTTTGTCCGGAGCTAATGTCCGGAGATAATGTCCGGAGCTAATGTCCGGAGCTAATGTCCGGAGCTAATGTCCGGAGCTAATGTCCGGAGATAAGTGACGTCACCAGTGTCCTACACCCAGGCTGAGCACAGGGGCCCCAGGCAGCATATGGGGCCCCAGGCAGAGCACAGTGGCCCCAGGCAGAGCACAGGGGCCACAGGCAGCATATGGGGCCCCAGGCAGAGCACAGTGGTCCCAGGTAGAGCACAGGGGCCCCAGGCAGCCTATGGGGCCCCAGGCAGAGCACAGGGGCCCCAGGCAGCATATGGGGCCCCAGGCAGAGCACAGGGGCCCCAGGCAGCATATGGGGCCCCAGGCAGAGCACAGTGGCCCCAGGCAGAGCACAGGGGCCCCAGGCAGAGCACAATGGTCCCAGGCAGAGCACAGGGGCCCCAGGCAGCCTATGGGGCCCCAGGCAGAGCACAGTGGCCCCAGGCAGAACATGGGGCCCCAGGCAGAGCACAGGGGCCCCAGGCAGAGCACAGGGGCCCCAGGCAGCATATGGGGCCCCAGGCAGAGCACAGGGGCCCCAGGCAGCATATGGGGCCCCAGGCAGAGCACAGGGGCCCCAGGCAGCATATGGGGCCCCAGGCAGAGCACAGGGGCCCCAGGCAGCATATGGGGCCCCAGGCAGAGCACAGGGGCCCCAGGCAGAGCACAGTGGTCCCAGGCAGAGCACAGGGGACCCAGGCAGCCTATGGGGCCCCAGGCAGAGCACAGTGGCCCCAGGCAGAACATGGGGCCCCAGGCAGAGCACAGGGGCCCCAGGCAGAGCACAGGGGCCCCAGGCAGCATATGGGGCCCCAGGCAGAGCACAGGGGCCCCAGGCAGCATATGGGGCCCCCGGCAGAGCACAGGGGCCCCAGGCAGAACATGGGGCCCCAGGCAGAGCACAGGGGCCCCAGGCAGAGCACAGGGGCCCCAGGCAGCATATGGGGCCCCAGGCAGAGCACAGGGGCCCCAGGCAGCATATGGGGCCCCAGGCAGAGCACAGTGGCCCCAGGCAGAGCACAGGGGCCCCAGGCAGCATATGGGGCCCCAGGCAGAGCACAGTGGTCCCAGGCAGAGCACAGGGGCCCCAGGCAGCATATGGGGCCCCAGGCAGAGCACAGTGGCCACAGGCAGAGCACAGGGGCCCCAGGCAGCATATGGGGCCCCAGGCAGAGCACAGTGGCCACAGGCAGAGCACAGGGGCCCCAGGCAGCATATGGGGCCCCAGGCAGAGCACAGTGGTCCCAGGCAGAGCACAGGGGCCCCAGGCAGCCTATGGGGCCCCAGGCAGAGCACAGTGGCCCCAGGCAGAACATGGGGCCCCAGGCAGAGCACAGGGGCCCCAGGCAGAGCACAGGGGCCCCAGGCAGCATATGGGGCCCCAGGCAGAGCACAGGGGCCCCAGGCAGCATATGGGGCCCCAGGCAGAGCACAGTGGCCCCAGGCAGAGCACAGGGGCCCCAGGCAGAACATGGGGCCCCAGGCAGAGCACAGGGGCCCCAGGCAGAGCATGGGGCCCCAGGCAGCATATGGGGCCCCAGGCAGAGCACAGGGGCCCCAGGCAGCATATGGGGCCCCAGGCAGAGCACAGTGGCCCCAGGCAGAGCACAGGGGCCCCAGGCAGCATATGGGGTCCCAGGCAGAGCACAGTGGTCTCAGGCAGAGCACAGGGGCCCCAGGCAGCCTATGGGGCCCCAGGCAGAGCACAGTGGCCCCAGGCAGAACATGGGGCCCCAGGCAGAGCACAGGGGCCCCAGGCAGCATATGGGGCCCCAGGCAGAGCACAGGGGCCCCAGGCAGCATATGGGGCCCCAGGCAGAGCACAGTGGCCCCAGGCAGAGCACAGGGGCCCCAGGCAGAACATGGGGCCCCAGGCAGAGCACAGGGGCCCCAGGCAGCATATGGGGCCCCAGGCAGAGCACAGGGGCCCCAGGCAGCATATGGGGCCCCAGGCAGAGCACAGTGGCCCCAGGCAGAGCACAGGGGCCCCAGGCAGCTTATGGGGCCCCAGGCAGAGCACAGTGGCCCCAGGCAGAACATGGGGCCCCAGGCAGAGCACAGGGGCCCCAGGCAGAGCACAGGGGCCCCAGGCAGAATATGGGGCCCCAGGCAGAGCACAGGGGCCCCAGGCAGCATATGGGGCCCCAGGCAGAGCAAAGTGGCCCCAGGCAGAGCACAGGGGCCCCAGGCAGAACATGGGGCCCCAGGCAGAGCACAGGGGCCCCAGGCAGAGCACAGGGGCCCCAGGCAGAATATGGGGCCCCAGGCAGAGCACAGGGGCCCCAGGCAGCATATGGGGCCCCAGGCAGAGCACAGTGGCCCCAGGCAGAGCACAGGGGCCCCAGGCAGAACATGGGGCCCCAGGCAGAGCACAGGGGCCCCAGGCAGAACATGGGGCCCCAGGCAGAGCACAGGGGCCCCAGGCAGCATATGGGGCCCCAGGCAGAGCACAGGGGCCCCAGGCAGCATATGGGGCCCCAGGCAGAGCACAGTGGCCCCAGGCAGAGCACAGGGGCCCCAGGCAGCTTATGGGGCCCCAGGCAGAGCACAGTGGCCCCAGGCAGAACATGGGGGCCCCAGGCAGCTTATGGGGCCCCAGGCAGAGCACAGTGGCCCCAGGCAGAACATGGGGCCCCAGGCAGAGCACAGGGGCCCCAGGCAGAGCACAGGGGCCCCAGGCAGCATATGGGGCCCCAGGCAGAGCACAGGGGCCCCAGGCAGCACATGGGGCCCCAGGCAGAGCACAGTGGCCCCAGGCAGAGCACAGGGGCGCCAGGCAGAACATGGGGCCCCAGGCAGAGCACAGGGGCCCCAGGCAGAGCACAGGGGCCCAAGGCAGCATATGGGGCCCCAGGCAGAGCACAGGGGCCCCAGGCAGCATATGGGGCCCCAGGCAGAGCACAGTGGCCCCAGACAGAGCACAGGGGCCCCAGGCAGCATATGGGGCCCCAGGCAGAGCACAGTGGTCCCAGGCAGAGCACAGAGGCCCCAGGCAGCCTATGGGGCCCCAGGCAGAGCACAGTGGCCCCAGGCAGAACATGGGGCCCCAGGCAGAGCACAGGGGCCCCAGGCAGAGCACAGGGGCCCCAGGCAGCATATGGGGCCCCAGGCAGAGCACAGTGGTCCCAGGTAGAGCACAGGGGCCCCAGGCAGCCTATGGGGCCCCAGGCAGAGCACAGGGGCCCAAGCCAGCATATGGGGCCCCAGGCAGAGCACAGAGGTCCCAGGTAGAGCACAGGGGCCCCAGGCAGCCTATGGGGCCCCAGGCAGAGCACAGGGGCCCCAGGCAGCATATGGGGCCCCAGGCAGAGCACAGGGGCCCCAGGCAGCATATGGGGCCCCAGGCAGAGCACAGTGGCCCCAGGCAGAGCACAGTGGCCCCAGGCAGCATATGGGGCCCCAGGCAGAGCACAGTGGTCCCAGGCAGAGCACAGGGGCCCCAGGCAGCTTATGGGGCCCCAGGCAGAGCACAGTGGCCCCAGGCAGAACATGGGGCCCCAGGCAGAGCACAGGGGACCCAGGCAGAGCACAGGGGCCCCAGGCAGCATATGAGGCCCCAGGCAGAGCACAGTGGCCCCAGGCAGAGCACAGGGGCCCCAGGCAGCATATGGGGCCCCAGGCAGAGCACAGTGGTCCCAGGCAGAGCACAGGGGCCCCAGGCAGCATATGGGGCCCCAGGCAGGGCACAGGGGCCCCAGGCAGCATATGGGGCCCCAGGCAGAGCACAGTGGCCACAGGCAGAGCACAGGGGCCCCAGGCAGCATATGGGGCCCCAGGCAGAGCACAGTGGTCCCAGGCAGAGGACAGGGGCCCCAGGCAGCCTATGGGGCCCCAGGCAGAGCACAGTGGCCCCAGGCAGAACATGGGGCCCCAGGCAGAGCACAGGGGCCCCAGGCAGAGCACAGGGGCCCCAGGCAGCATATTGGGCCCCAGGCAGAGCACATGGGCCCCAGGCAGCATATGGGGCCCCAGGCAGAGCACAGTGGCCCCAGGCAGAGCACAGGGGCCCCAGGCAGAACATGGGGACCCAGGCAGAGCACATGGGGCCCCAGGCAGAGCACAGGGGCCCCAGGCAGCATATGGGGCCCCAGGCAGAGCACAGGGGCCCCAGGCAGCATATGTGGCCCCAGGCAGAGCACAGTGGCCCCAGGCAGATCACAGGGGCCCCAGGCAGCATATGGGGCCCCAGGCAGAGCACAGTGGTCCCAGGCAGAGCACAGGGGCCCCAGGCAGCCTATGGGGCCCCAGGCAGAGCACAGTGGCCCCAGGCAGAACATGGGGCCCCAGGCAGAGCACAGGGGCCCCAGGCAGAGCACAGGGGCCCCAGGCAGCATATTGGGCCCCAGGCAGAGCACAGGGGCCCCAGGCAGCATATGGGGCCCCAGGCAGAGCACAGTGGCCCCAGGCAGAGCACAGGGGCCCCAGGCAGAACATGGGGACCCAGGCAGAGCACATGGGGCCCCAGGCAGAGCACAGGGGCCGCAGGCAGCATATGGGGCCCCAGGCAGGGCACAGGGGCCCCAGGCAGCATATGAGGCCCCAGGCAGAGCACAGTGGCCCCAGGCAGATCACAGGGGCCCCAGGCAGCATATGGGGCCCCAGGCAGAGCACAGTGGTCCCAGGCAGAGCACAGGGGCCCCAGGCAGCATATGGGGCCCCAGGCAGAGCACAGGGGCCCCTGGCAGCATATGGGGCCCCAGGCAGAGCACAGTGGTCCCAGTCAGAGCACAGGGGCCCCAGGCAGCCTATGGGGCCCCAGGCAGAGCACAGTGGTCCCAGGCAGAGCACAGGGGCCCCAGGCAGAGCACAGGGGCCCCAGGCAGAGCACAGGGGCCCCAGGCAGCATATGGGGCCCCAGGCAGAGCACAGTGGCCCCAGGCAGAGCACAGGGGCCCCAGGCAGCATATGGGGCCCCAGGCAGAGCACAGTGGTCCCAGGCAGAGCACAGGGGCCCCAGGCAGCTTATGGGGCCCCAGGCAGAGCACAGTGGCCCCAGGCAGAACATGGGGCCCCAGGCAGAGCACAGGGGCCCCAGGCAGAACACAGGGGCCCCAGGCAGCATATGGGGCCCCAGGCAGAGCACAGTGGCCCCAGGCAGAGCACAGGGGCCCCAGGCAGCATATGGGGCCCCAGGCAGATCACAGTGGTCCCAGGCAGAGCACAGGGGCCCCAGGCAGCATATGGGGCCCCAGGCAGAGCACAGGGGCCCCAGGCAGCATATGGGGCCCCAGGCAGAGCACAGTGGCCACAGGCAGAGCACACGGGCCCCAGGCAGCATATGGGGCCCCAGGCAGAGCACAGTGGTCCCAGGCAGAGCACAGGGGACCCAGGCAGCCTATGGGGCCCCAGGCAGAGCACAGTGGCCCCAGGCAGAACATGGGGCCCCAGGCAGAGCACAGGGGCCCCAGGCAGAGCACAGGGGCCCCAGGCAGCATATTGGGCCCCAGGCAGAGCACAGGGGCCCCAGGCAGCATATGGGGCCCCAGGCAGAGCACAGTGGCCCCAGGCAGAGCACAGGGGCCCCAGGCAGAACATGGGGACCCAGGCAGAGCACATGGGGCCCCAGGCAGAGCACAGGGGCCCCAGGCAGCATATGGGGCCCCAGGCAGAGCACAGGGGCCCCAGGCAGCATATGGGGCCCCAGGCAGAGCACAGTGGCCCCAGGCAGATCACAGGGGCCCCAGGCAGCATATGGGGCCCCAGGCAGAGCACAGTGGTCCCAGGCAGAGCACAGGGGCCCCAGGCAGCATATTGGGCCCCAGGCAGAGCACAGGGGCCCCAGGCAGCATATGGGGCCCCAGGCAGAGCACAGTGGCCCCAGGCAGAGCACAGGGGACCCAGGCAGAACATGGGGACCCAGGCAGAGCACATGGGGCCCCAGGCAGAGCACAGGGGCCCCAGGCAGCATATGGGGCCCCAGGCAGAGCACAGGGGCCCCAGGCAGCATATAGGGCCCCAGGCAGAGCACAGTGGCCCCAGGCAGATCACAGGGGCCCCAGGCAGCATATGGGGCCCCAGGCAGAGCACAGTGGTCCCAGGCAGAGCACAGGGGCCCCAGGCAGCATATGGGGCCCCAGGCAGAGCACAGGGGCCCCAGGCAGCATATGGGGCCCCAGGCAGAGCACAGTGGTCCCAGGCAGAGCACAGTGGTCCCAGGCAGAGCACAGGGGCCCCAGGCGGAGCACAGTGGTCCCAGGCAGAGCACAGGGGCCCCAGGCAGAGCACAGGGGCCCCAGGCAGCATATGGGGCCCCAGGCATTGCACAGGGGCCCCAGGCAGCATATGGGGCCCCAGGCAGCATATGGGGCCCCAGGCAGAGCACAGGGGCCCCAGGCAGCATATGGGGCCCCAGGCAGAGCACAGTGGCCCCAGGCAGAGCACAGGGGCCCCAGGCAGCATATGGGGCCCCAGGCAGAGCACAGGGACCCCAGGCAGCATATGGGGCCCCAGGCAGCATATGGGGCCCCAGGCAGAGCACAGGGGCCCCAGGCAGCATATGGGGCCCCAGGCAGAGCACAGTGGCCCCAGGCAGAACATGGGGCCCCAGGCAGAGCACAGGGACCCCAGGCAGAGCACAGGGGCCCCAGGCAGCATATTGGGCCCCAGGCAGAGCACAGGGGCCCCAGGCAGCATATGGGGCCCCAGGCAGAGCACAGTGGCCCCAGGCAGAGCACAGGGGCGCCAGGCAGAACATGGGGCCCCAGGCAGAGCACAGGGGCCCCAGGCAGAGCACAGCGGCCCCAGGCAGAGCACAGGGGCCCCAGGCAGCATATGGGGCCCCAGGCAGAGCACAGTGGCCCCAGGCAGAGCACAGGGGCCCCAGGCAGCATATGGGGCCCCAGGCAGAGCACAGTGGTCCCAGGCAGAGCACAGGGGCCCCAGGCAGCCTATGGGGCCCCAGGCAGAATACAGTGGCCCCAGGCAGAACATGGGGCCCCAGGCAGCCTATGGGGCCCCAGGCAGAGCACAGGAGCCCCAGGCAGAACATGGGGCCCCAGGCAGAGCACAGTGGTCCCAGGTAGAGCACAGGGGCCCCAGGCAGCCTTTGGGGCCCCAGGCAGAGCACAGGGGCCCCAGGCAGCATATGGGGCCCTAGGCAGAGCACAGTGGCCCCAGGCAGAGCACAGGGGCCCCAGGCAGAACATGGGGCCCCAGGCAGAGCACAGGGGCCCCAGGCAGAGCACAGGGGCCCCAGGCAGCATATGGGGCCCCAGGCAGAGCACAGGGGCCCCAGGCAGCATATGGGGCCCCAGGCAGAGCACAGCGATATTTTGGACCACTGTGCGGTGTTTCAGACCCCCTGTGTGATGTCTGGGGCCGTGTTCTTAAGTATATTAAAGATTAAAGTAACGTATATTAAAGTATATTATAGATCAAATTTGACACGTTTATGAGCACCATTGAGTGATATACTCAAGAATGACATAATTTTTCAACATTTTATGGTTTCAAACTGTAAACACTCAGAGTTTTTTTTACTTCAACCAGAAAATCTTAATGGTTCATAAAATACTTGACTGTTCAGGATATGATAAAAGTCATAGTATTCTGAATCTTTAACTTATAAAGATACCTTTACATGGGGTGATTATTGGTTCCAGAGAGGCTTTCGGCCGATAATCGTACACATGGCTGGTGACAGGACAATACAATATAAACGTTCAAAGGTAAACACTGATAACATTAAAATCTAATATATAATTGCCTAGAATACTACTTCCGGCAATTTGTGCCAACTTCCGTGGCTTTGTCCGGAGATAATGTCCGGAGATAAGTGACGTCACCAGCGTCCTACACCCGCTCAGGGTGGACAAAGATATATGCCTTCGTGGTGCGCGGCACTTTTCTGATTGGTTGCCGCCTGCCGCGAGCGACCAATCAGAAATGTGCCGTACTGTGACACACTCCGCCCGCCATTTTGGTGTGATTTTTGAATTTTTACCTCACAGCAAGTTTCTACTGCGTGGAGGCGGTCCCAGTGACGTCGCTCTTCAAGCTTCTGCCGAATTTCGTCAAAAAAATGATAATACCATTTACCAAAACTATATATATTTAGTTGTGAAGTGGTTCAGTGACATTTTCACACCAATTTTGAACTTTTGTTTGGTGTTTTCTCCATATACTGCCTATTATTCACTGACTGTTATACTGAGAGACTGCCGTTTATTAACCTCTTCTTTGCCACACTGGGTATATTGCTCTATTATTTGCCACATAAGGACATTGTCCATTATTGCCCAGCAATTTCTCTGCAATATAAACTGCCTATTTATTAATATCTGTATTCCTGCAAAGAACTATTGCCTATTATTAACTGGCTATTTTCCTACTACCTGACACTGCCTCTTATTAACCTGTTGTTTGCCACTACCACGCTTAAAGCTCTTTAGCTTAGCCAACATGAGCTCTAATGGTAAGCATACTAATGACACAGAGCCCAAAGCTGCTGATGGCGCACGTAAGATTAGGTCTGATACAAAGTATACTAATAATGCAGAGCAAAAAGACGCCGATGCTGCACGTAAGCGTAAACAGCGTGCTAACAAGAGTACAGAGGATAGATGCAAGCGCCTGGACACTGTTAAGTATAGTAATGACACAGAGTCCAAAGCTGCTGATGGCACACGTAAGATCAGGTCTGATATAAAGTATGGTAATGATGCAGAGCGAAAAGCCGCCGATGCTGCACGTAAGCGCAAACAGCGTGTTAACAAGAGTACAGAGGATAGATGCAAGTGCCTGGATACTGTTAAGTATACTAATGACACAGAGCCCAAAGCTGCTGATGGCGCACGTAAGATCAGGTCTGATATAAAGTATGGTAATGATGCAGAGCGAAAAGCCGCCGATGCCGCACGTAAGCGCAAACAGCGTGTTAACAAGAGTACAGAGGATAGATGCAAGCGCCTGGATACTGTTAAGTATACTAATGACACAGAGTGTAAAGCTGCTGATGGCACACGTAAGATCAGGTCTGATATAAAGTATGGTAATGATGCAGAGCGAAAAGCCGCCGATGCCACACGTAAGCGCAAACAGCGTGTTAACAAGAGTACAGAGGATAGATGCAAGCGCCTGGATACTGTTAAGTATACTAATGACACAGAGTCCAAAGCTGCTGATGGCGCACGTAAGATCAGGTCTGATATAAAGTATGGTAATGATGCAGAGCGAAAAGCCGCCGATGCTGCACGTAAGCTCAAACAGCGTGCTAACAAGAGTACAGAGGAGAGATGCAAGCGCCTGGACACTGTTAAGTATACTAATGACACAGAGCCCAAAGCTGCTGATGGCGCACGTAACATCAGGTCTGATAATAAGTATACCAATGACGCAGAGCGAAAAGCCGCCGATGCTGCACGTAAGCGTAAACAGCGTGCTAACAAGAGTACAGAGGATAGATGCAAGCGCCTGGACACTGTTAAGTATACTAATGACACAGAGCCCAAAGCTGCTGATGGCGCACGTAACATCAGGTCTGATAATAAGTATACCAATGACGCACAGCGAAAAGACACCGATGCTGCACGTAAGCGCACACAGCGTGCTAACAAGAGTACAGAGGATAGATGCAAGCGCCTGGACACTGTTAAGTATACTAATGACACAGAGCCCAAAGCTGCTGATGGCGCACGTAACATCAGGTCTGATAATAAGTATACCAATGACGCAGAGCGAAAAGCCGTCGATGCCGCACGTAAGCGCAAACAGCGTGCTAACGAGACTACAGAGGACAGACAGAAGCGCCTGGACACTGTTAATGCTGCTTGCAATAAACGCATTACTAATGAGTCTTTTGAGGACAAAACTAATCGATTAAGTAATAAAGCTGCTGCTGCACGCTCTCAACGTTGCAAACATAATATTTCCACGTCCTCAGTCATAGATTCTGCCCACAATACAGCTTCTTTGTCTCCATTCATAGAATGTGTGCAGCCTCAAGCTCCTTTAACCGTTGGTAAATCTGCACGTAAGCGCAAACACTGTCCTACTTACACTCCAAATGATAAACGCCGTCGCCTGTACACCGTTAAGTCTGCTTATAAGACATGCTTCACACCTGACTCTTCTAAGGCAACAAACAAACCATTACCAAATGCAGCTGGTGCACGCCGTGAACGGCGCAAAAAAACCGCTTGCACCTCCATATTAATAAACCCTGACCACGATACACCTTCCAACTCCTCAGTGATTGAATCTGTGGACAGTGAAGATCCTCTACCAGGTCCACGCTTTATATATGTTGGCTTAAAGAAACATTCCAATGCTCCGTTACCACAACCTGTACCTCAACATCCTACAGGTTTTACTAATGATGACAGTACCATAGTAGAACACTCCTGTGGTCCTATGAACTATTTATGTGAACATTGTCAAGCATTACATTTTAATGCTGAGATACCAGCAGATAAAAATTTTACTCTGTGTTGTCACAAGAGTAAAGTGCATATACCTATACCCCAATATCCCGAGGTCTTTAAACGATTGCTGACAGGGGAGAGTGAGTTCAGTAAGAATCTCATGTAAAATATTCGTAGTATTAACAGCTCATTTGCTTTCGCCTCCATGGGTGCCAATATATCCCCTCCACCTGGACATGGCCCTTACTGTTTCCGTATACATGGACAAATATATCATCGTACTGGAACCCTACATCCCAGTGATGATCAAGTTCCAGCTTATGCCCAACTGTATATTTTGGATACCGCTACCGCGAATGAACAACGTTTACACTGTGAACAAAATCAAAAATGTCATCCCACTTTGATGAGTATAATTGCTCTTCAGTTAGACAATGTGAATCCCTTTGTTGCTGCCTACAAAATGTTACGAGATGTGGAACATGAAGAACATCTTAAAGCTGAAGCTAATGGCACTCTCATGCCAAATATCATCATGGCCCTTAAACAAGATCGGAATCAAGACCCTCGCCGATATAATAATCCAACTGTCAATGAAGTTGCTGTCGTATTTGAAAATGACAATGGAGAGCCACCATTTAATCGTGATATTTTAATACATTTACAACCGGACCCCAAAAATCCTTTGGCGCCAAGAACACAACAGGTCAGCATTCTACACAGTAATTTAGATGCTTTACTCTATCCTTTATTTTTCCCTTACGGAGACCAGGCCTGGCATGATGGCCTCAAGCAACAAGGGCAAAGTCCACGCAGAGTTACACAACTGCAATATTACTGCTATGTGCTGTCTGTCCGTAATCAGTTTAATCCACTCCTGAATGGTGGCAAACTCACTCAGCAGTACTTAGTGGATGCTTATGTGAAAATCGAGGCAAATCGCCTAAATTATATCCGTCAACACCAAAAGGATTTGAAAGTAGAGGATTATTGTGTACTCCAGGAACATCTCCAGAAAAAATCCATTGAGAAGGGCATCCCCATTGGAAAAACGGTCATTTTACCATCTTCGTTTGAAGGCAGTCCCAGGAATATGCAGCAGCGGTACCAGGATGCCATGGCTATTGTGACTAAATATTCATCACCATGACCTGTAATCCGAAATGGAATGAGATTACTGAGAATTTGGAACCTTGGCAGCGTGTGGAACATAGACCTGATTTGGTGGCACGTGTTTTCAAAATAAAACTGGAAGCACTCTTAAAAGACATTAACAACGGATTATTTGGGAAAGTTTGCGCTATGGTTCATGTAATTGAATTTCAAAAACGTGGCCTTCCACACGCTCACATTTTGATTATTCTGGACAGCAACTCCAAATTAAGGACTGAGGAGGACATAGACAATACAGTGTGGGCTGAAATTCCCAATCCTACCCACTACCCTCAGCTCCATAAAATTGTTCTCCAACATATGATTCATGGTCCGTGTGGAGAACACAACCCAAATTCTCCCTGTATGGATCTGGGGAAGTGTACAAAAGGTTTCCCTAAAGATTTGCAACCAAGAACCATCATAGCTAAGGACGCCTATCCTACTTATCGCAGACACTTTGGCCCATCTTTTCAACACCATTCTAACATGATTGACAATTCGTGGGTGGTTCCATATAATCCGTTCCTGCTATTAAAATACAAGTGCCATATAAATGTCGAAGTTTGTGGTTCCATTCAGGCTGTGAAATATTTATTTAAATACGTCTACAAAGGACATGATAAAGCCAATCTTGAAATCTGCCAGACTAACATCCAACATGATGAAACACACCAATTCATGGATTCAAGATATGTCAGTGCACCAGAGGCAGCTTGGCGAATATTCTCATATCCAATGCATAAACAATCTCATAGCATCATTCGCCTTGCTGTACATCTACCGCATTCTCAGCCACTCTATTTTCATGAGGATGACTCTATTGGAAACATCAAACAAAAGCTCCATCAAAATTCTACACTTATGGCCTACTTCAAGCTTAATCAGAACGACCATCATGCTCATATTTATTTATACCGTGAAATTCCCGAAAACTATGTTTGGAAAGAAGGTTCTTGGGAAGTTAGAAAGCGAGCAGGTGGTTCTGTGATTGGACGAATGTATACTGTCAGTGTGAAAGACCAAGAACGCTACTATTTAAGATTGTTATTGTTACATGTCAAAGGTGCAACCAGTTTTGACAGCATAAAAACTGTACACGGAGTCACACATGAAACCTTCAAAGATGCGGCATTAGCTCTTGGCTTACTATTTGATGATAGTCTGTGGAGAAATACATTACTTGATGCCAGTATTCTCAACATGCCAGCACAGCTACGTGACATGTTTGCCTACATTTGTAATTTTGGTCCTCCAGCTAAACCTCGGGACTTATGGGATGAATTTAAGGAACACTTTGTAGAAGACTACTGCTATGCATACCACTCCGACACTCTGGAGTGTGTCAATTGTGAAGGCTATGCTATGACAGATGTCCAACATGTTCTTAAAGCTCATGGCAAAACTTATACTGATTTTAATTTGCCACGTCCAGTCAAGAAACAACACCTCCTCCCACAGTATGATAAAGATTATGAGTTATCAGCAGCTGCTGAAATGAAAGCTACTCTAAATGAGGACCAACTTTTTGCTTTTGATGCTATCACTCAAGCTTTAGAAGACACTAATTCTACAGCAAAGTGTTTTTTCCTTGATGGTCCTGGTGGCAGCGGAAAAACGTACCTATATCATCTACTCCTACATCAGCTAAGAGGACAAGGAGACATTGTGTCACCTGCTGCCACTACTGGAATTGCCGCCAACTTGCTACAAGGTGGACGAACCATTCATTCTCTTTATGGGATTCCAATTCCTGTGAATGAAACATCTGTTTCCAGGATTAAGAATGATACCGATGCAGCAAAAGATTTGCACAGCACTAAACTGTTTATTATTGATGAGTGCACAATGCTATCCAAATATGCATTGCATGTCATTGATAGAGTTTTACGTGATGTCATGACAACAAATGTAGCTCACAAAGAAAAAACACCGTTTGGAGGTAAAGTGATTGTTTTTGGAGGCGACTTTAGACAATGTCTTCCTGTCATCCCTCATGGGACAAGAACTGATGTTGTAGAGAGCTGTATAAAATATTCACAACACTGGCAACATTTTACTCGCCTGCCACTTATTAACAACATGCGCTCCATTGATCCTCACTACAGCAGTTGGTTGCTTCAACTGGGAAATGGTGAACTATCTAATGAACATAACCTTGGAGATGATGTAATTGAAATTCCTCCAGACATGGTATGCACTGGCTCTTTAATAATTGAAATTTTTGGAGATAATCTTTGTATTGATGTGAATGACACCGAAAGCATAAATACAGCTGCATCTCATGCAATTTTATGTCCAAAAAATGAGGACGTTGAGAAAGTCAATTCCCAAGTCATGGATTTATTGATAGGTGACTATACTGAATATATCAGTGATGATTCCATCGATCCTGATGAAGCTGATGACCTCGATCAATACCCACTTGAGTTTTTGAATTCACTAACACCAACTGGAATGCCTTCACATCGGCTGAAACTTAAAATTGGCACCATTGTCATGTTATTACGTAATCTGAACACGAACAAAGGTCTCTGCAATGGTACGCGGCTCATTGTCACTGCCTTACATGCCAATATCATACTGGCTAAAGTAATTAGTGGGTCAGCAGCAGGAAATGTGGTATTCATTCCACGAATTGATTTGTGTCCATCAGAGACTGGATTACCTTTTAAATTAAGACGGAGACAATTTCCCATCAAGCCCGCATTTGCAATGACCATAAATAAATCTCAAGGCCAGACCCTCCATCGAGTTGGCATTTATCTACCAGAACCTGCTTTTGCCCATGGTCAATTGTATGTTGCTTTTTCCAGGGTGAAGCAATGTTGCAATGTGAGGGTTAAAGTGGTTAATACACCACTTCAAGGACAATTATTGGCTGATAGTACTAAAGTCTTCACACTTAATATTATCTACAAAAATATTTTAGTTTAAAGTTACTTTTCTTTTTTTTCATTATTCAGTTTTTCTAATAACATAGACAGCAATAGGCAAATTCTATGTATAGAGATAAGGAAAAAAAACAAAAACAAAAAAAAATGAGTGTAGCCATAGACATATAGATTTTAAGTACTTATGTAGGAAATACGTATATAACATACGTACTCATTAGCATATAGGGTTAATAACTCTATATCATATCTACATAAATTTAGAAATATGATATATCAATACATATTTTTATAGGTAAGTAGAACACACATTAAGTACAAGATGTAAGATGTGTATCATCCAAATGCCTGTATTTGGTGATAGGAACCTGTATTTGAAGCTCCAGCAGTATAGCTGCTGAGAGATTTCATTTTGTTTTTAAAAAGGGTGAGGTTTTTGTGAACAGGTAAGAGACGGGTGGGATGGCTGTTCACACACATCTCTATCTCCAGGTGTGTTCTGTACATAGAAATAGATATATAGATAGGTACATATTTAGATAGATAGGGAAAGAATAGAGATTTTGCTTTCACATCAACATTTTTCTGCTATTTGGAGAATTTATGGTGGAAAAAAGGCTATTTCTGCACTTCCTGCCTAAGGGCTGACCCACGCCACTCTTGCTGTAAGTTGCATGCAATGTATACGGAATTTGTACTTCACTTGCGGCAGGTGCGGCACATGTGGTTTCTGCAGTTTTCGCCACAAAATCTCCACTTACCAGTGTTTTTGTTGTGGCTGCATTTAATGCAATTGTCGAAGCCGCGTTTGCCGCATTTACTGCAAGTTAACTCCAAGCTTCATCTACATTGCATGGCACTTGCTGAAAGTGTGCTGTAGGTCAGTTCTTTGGTGCCAAGTGTGGAAGTTGTATTGTTTTTAACATTACTTCTGCAAATATCAGAAACATGCAGATGTGAAAGAGGTTTGAGTATTAAGAAATAGGAATCAGTTAGTTAGGACCCATCAGTTCAAAGGCTACCGTGACGTGGTGATGGGCATGCTTATATTAGCCCATCGGTGTACTATGAACGTTGATTTCTTAAATTTTACACTTCTGTAAAAATAAACACAAAAAATTTGGATACACAAAAAGGCTTTTATTTCTGTTGTACTTATTAGAATTATTTAAAATGAAGGCTTAGCTAAGCCCAAGAGATGATTAAAAACGTTTCATACCAACCCATCAGATGTAAAATTACTGTGAAAATACCTGATGGGCACACAAGTATGCGCCAGTATGGGTACTAAGAGCTTTTCCACATAATAATGAAATATTTTAAAATGTCATAGAACATACCAATATACATAGTTATTGATACACACTATTTATTATTTACATTATTGTTCTTAAGCAAAGAACCGTTGTTGTGGCATTTGCCACAACACGCAAAGTTGTTGTCTGATGTCTTTCATTCCTCCCCTCATAAGCATGTTCATGGATCCTGTGTAACTGTACCTTAAATAACAAGAATTGTCAAGAGCTGGTGAGTGCAGCCATTTTTTGTTCTTTCTTACTATTATTTATTAATTGTATTATTCTTACATTTGAATAAATAAAGTATATATGGATTCTAGACTCCCGATTCTTTAGAATCGGGCTGCCATCTAGTATATATATATATATATAACTGGTAGTCTGTAGGGAGAGTTGGAAAGTTCCAGACCGGAGTCTGAGGAGGACAGAAGGTCAAAGGAGCTGCAGCTCCCAGAAAGAGACATTGAAAGGCAGAATTGTATTGCAGCGAGCGTGAAGGAAGTCGAAGCAAAGGAGAGGATACCAGAAGGGGACCAGCCCCGCTCAAGCTGTCTCCTTCTGAGGCGCAAAGTCCCGGTAGCCGGAACACCGAGGGAGTAAGGACCTCTCTGCCTTATTTCAGAGACCGGCAGGACAGCTAATTGCAGGTTACCTGTCGCACCTACACCCAGGAGGCACGGTGACACCTACAGAGCCGGGTTATCTAAGAGACCCTATAAACAGGCTTAAGTCACCAGTCATACGGGTATTGTCCTATCCTATATGGGGGACAGAGAGAGCGAAACACCACATTTGTGAGACCCTTATGTGAAGCCATAGGCAGTAAGGGACTACACCACTACAGCGCAAAGGAAGGCTACTGATTTCCACCTGGATAAGGGAACTCTGGACTTGCCTCCAAACCGGCCGGACTCTGCCTGCCCTGTGATCTGGTGCCCTGGACTGTGGATGCTGAAGTCTTTAGTAAAGGTAAAGAGACTGCAACCTTGTGTCCCCGTTCCTCTCTGCGCCTCACACCATCCACCATCTGCACACCGGGAAGCCCTGGGGATATACTTCACCTGTGGGAAGGTATACCATTTAGCTGCCATAACATCACCCCAGCGGACCCCTTAAAGCAGCATCGGTCACCCTGACCGAATACCACAGGTGGCGTCACGAACATTCCCCTTAAAGACCTTTCCCTTTTACACGGATATCCCAGGGCCACGGGCCGGGTCAGCCACCGTGACATTCCCCTGTGACCCGAAGGACCCGGTACCGAGTACCCCACCACCCTTGGAGGGCAATCCATATAATGTTTAAAGCCCTATTCAAAGTCCATTGAGGATAACCCTTTCTTTTGAATTTGCCACAGCAACGCCTCATCTCTTCCTCCAAATTAACTGCATCACTACAATTACTTTTGATGCGCATCAATTCATCCACCAGTTTCTCTTTCTAGTTCTAGTAGATAATAAAGAACACACTGAGGGGAGGAGATATCAAGAGATATCAAGAGACCAGAGAGGCTTTCTGGATCTTTTACCTGGGAGCTTGCCATCCTGGGAGACTAAATGCCCTCAAAGAAATCATGTTTCATTATTAGTATTTTTGCCTACAAATCATGTTCAGACAGTTGTGTATACTAGGGTTGAGCGACTTTTACTTTTTTGGGGTCGAGTCGGGTTTTGCGAAACCCGACTTTGTCAAAAGTCGAGTCGAGTGAAATCGGCCGATCTTCTTGAAAAGTCGGGGTCGTTGTTCGGCCGAAACACGAAGCCCAATGCAAGTCAATGGGGAAGCATAGTCGGCAGTGAGTGGAGGCCAGGAAAACACCTACAGTGCCCATTTTAATGCCAAAAACATCAATTCTTGTTACTTAAGCTTGTCAATCTTAATTTACCCTACAATAATAGGTAGCCATTGAAAATTGGGGGGTCATTTGGCTAAAGTTGTGGGGGGTAGGGCTGGTTCAAGTTTTTTAGTGGGCCTAGGAAACGTGGACTACGTCACGGCGGTGGAGCAGTTAGAGGTAAGTATTGCAACGTTGCAAGTGCTGTGATCCTGAGCAAGCAGGGGGTTCCACTCGTTCGCATTGGCACTCGCACAAGGCCCCTCACAGTACGGCGGTGTGTTTGCACGGCGGGGGCGCCTCCCACCGGCAGCGACACTTTTGCGTACTATGAGGGGCCCTGTGCCAGTGACGTCGCCAACGAGTGGCCCCCCACCTGATGAAGGAACCTGCACTTTCACCTGCACCTTCCTCTTTGTCCCCGTGTAAGGTGGTATAGTATGCGGGAAGAGGAACCAGACTTTCAGCAGGGTCAGATTCAGGCTGTGTAGAGTGCAAGGGGAATGTAGTGGTCTGGGTCAATGTACCAGCGGGCTAATCTAGCAGTGGCTGGGCAATGGGCAGGATGAGGAGGAAACACAGATCTAGGCCCAAATAATAAAGTGGCCTAAATGCAGTTCAAAATTTGTAACAGGACTAACTAGGCGGCATTGCTTTGTTCAGTGGAGGACAACTGTAATGAGAGGCTGACACAGTGAGTAGGGCCAAATAAGTAACTAGGCTAAATGCAGTTCTAAATTGCTAACAGTAGGAAACAGGCGGCACTGCTTTGTTCAGTGGAGGAGAACACCAAGCAGCGGCAGACATCGTTACTAGGCCCCAACCCAAGTAGTAGGGCAACTGCAGTGTTACATTTAAAAATACTTAATGAGAGCCTGAAGGTTGAAGCTCAGACAAGGAAACCTGGAGGAGAACACCAAGGAGGAGGAGAACACCAAGGAGCGGCAGACACCGTTACTAGGCCCCAACCCAAGTAGTAGGGCAACAAAAGTGTTACAGTTAAAAATACTTAATGAGAGCCAGAAGGTTGAAGCTCAGACAAGGAAACCTGGAGGAGAACACCAAGGAGGAGGAGAACACCAAGGAGCGGCAGACACCGTTACTAGGCCCCAACCCAAGTAGTAGGGCAACTGCAGTGTTACATTTAAAAATACTTAATGAGAGCCTGAAGGTTGAAGCTCAGACAAGGAAACCTGGAGGAGAACACCAAGGAGGAGGAGAACACCAAGGAGCGGCAGACACCGTTACTAGGCCCCAACCCAAGTAGTAGGGCAACTGCAGTGTTACATTTAAAAATACTTAATGAGAGCCAGAAGGTTGAAGCTCAGACAAGGAAACCTGGAGGAGAATACCAAGGAGGAGGAGAACACCAAGGAGCGGCAGACACCGTTACTAGGCCCCAACCCCAGTAGTAGGGCAATTGCAGTGTTACATTTAAAAATACTTAATGAGAGCCTGAAGGTTGAAGCTCAGCTTTTTCAGTGGAGGACAGCGTGATTTAGTGGCGCAGACAGACAAAGGTAGTATGTGTTAACTAAAAAAGTTGGCTCTATGCAGTTTTAAATTGGTTACAGGGGTACACAGGCAGCATTGGTGTGGTCAGTGGAAGACAATTGGAAGGAGGGACCGCAGACAGACTTCCTAGGCCTAAAATAATAAAATAGGCTCTATGCAGCTTAAATTTGGCAACAGGGGTACACAGGCAGCATTGGTGTGGTCAGTGGAGGACATTTGGAAGGAGGGACCGTAGACAGACTTCCTAGGCCTAAAATAATAAAATAGGCTCTATGCAGCTTAAATTTGGCAACAGGGGTACACAGGCAGCATTGGTGTGGTCAGTGGAGGACAATTGAAAGGAGGGACCGCAGACAGACTTCCTAGGCCTAAAATAATAAAATAGGCTCTATGCAGCTTAAATTTGGCAACAGGGGTACACAGGCAGCATTGGTGTGGTCAGCGGAGGACAATTGGAAGGAGGGACCGAAGACAGACTTCCTAGGCCTAAAATAATAAAATAGGCTCTATGCAGCTTAAATTTGGCAACAGGGGTACACGGGCAGCATTGGTGTGGTCAGTGGAGGACAATTGGAAGGAGGGACAGCAGACAGACTTCCTAGGCCTAAAATAATAAAATAGGCTCTATGCAGCTTAAATTTGGCAACAGGGGTACACGGGCAGCATTGGTGTGGTCAGTGGAGGACAATTGGAAGGAGGGACCGCAGACAGACTTCCTAGGCCTAAAATAATAAAATAGGCTCTATGCAGCTTAAATTTGGCAACAGGGGTACACAGGCAGCATTGGTGTGGTCAGTGGAGGACAATTGGAAGGAGGGACCGCAGACAGACTTCCTAGGCCTAAAATAATAAAATAGGCTCTATGCAGTTTTAAATTGGTTACAGGGGTACACAGGCAGCATTGGTGTGGTCAGTGGAGGACAATTGGAAGGAGAGACCGCAGACAGACTTCCTAGGACTAAAATAATAGGCTCTATGCAGTTTTAAATTGGTTACAGGGGTACACAGGCAGCATTGGTGTGGTCAGTGGAGGACAATTGGAAGGAGTGTCTGACACAGTAAGTACTCCCAAAAACAAACTAGATGTTAATGTCTCCCAAAAAAAAAAAACAACCCCCCCCCCCAAAAAAAAGGGTGGCATACTTAGGTACAAGGGTGTGCTCCTATGCTGACTTTCAGACATTGTAATTTTGCGCAAAGTATTTACTGGTGTAAATGTAGGACAGGGCCCTTGACTATTTTAACTAGCATCATACATGTCAACAAATTGTTATTGTCTGTGCCAGGCATGGAAGGATTTCAGCGCATAGACCAAACAGTGGTGGAGCAGCGACGGATAATTTTGCAAGTGGTAGAGCACTGCTTTACTTTGGGGGGGGACACTCTCTCCTGGCCGGCGGTACAAGCCCAGGGCACCTCATGTTACAATGGTGTGTCTGACGTTGGGTGCGCGCCACCACTGCCAGAGACACTTCATTGTACTATGAGGGACCCAGTGCCAGTGCCATCGACCAAAAGTGGGCACACCCACCTCTTCAGACAAACGGCACTCTGACGGGTGCTTGCCACAAGTGGCGAGACCACGGCCCCCTGGGGGGAGTTAGGGCATTTAGGGAGGTGTAAAGATGTCGTATGCTGGACAAACAGCAGCTGCAAATTATGAGATTGGAACAGTCAGTAACACCAGTCCCAAAGCAAGACCTTTTTACAGGAAAGCTAGGTGTCAGCCAGGAAAGGTGGGGCAAAATAATTTGAAATCCATGAGTGGTTCATTTTAATGAAGGTTAGATCATCAACATTTTGGGTAGCCAGACGAGTCTTTTTTTGGTCAGTATTGAACCAGCAGCACTGAATACTCTTTCTGATAGCACACTAGCTGCTGGGCAAGCAAGCTCCTGCAATGCATATTCAGCCAATTCAGGCCAGGTGTCTATTTTGGATGCCCAGTAATCAAAGGGGAATGACGGTTGAGGGAGAACATTGGTAATGGAGGAAAAATAGTTAGTAACCATACTGGACAAATGTTGTCTCCTGTCACTTTGAATGGATGCTGCTGTACCTGTCGTGTCTGCGGTCATTGCGAAATCACTCCACAACCCGGTCAGAAAACCCCACTGTCCTACGCCACTTCTGATCTGTGCACCTCTAACACCTCTGCCCTGTTGCCCCCTGCAGCTCGTGTGAGAACCATCACTGGCGCTGTGTGCTGGGAATGCCTTAATCAAACGGTCTACAAGAGTAGCTTGTTTGGTTGCCAATATCTGTTCGAGTTTCTCATGTGGCATGATATTTTGCAATTTGCCTTTATAGCAAGGATCAAGGAGGCAGGCCAACCAGTAATCGTCATATGTCATCATTTTTATAATGCGTGGGTCCCTTTTGAGGATACGCAAGGCATAATCCGCCATGTGGGCCAATGTTCCAGTTGTCAAATCAGTGCATATGCTGGGTTGAGGAGCACTTTCTGGCAAATCAACGTCACTTGTCTCCCTCAAAAACCCTGAACCCGTCCTTGCACCGCCAGCAGTTTCTATTGCCCCCTGAGAAGCTTCTGGAGCGCCCCCACTGCCACAGGGCCGAGGGGTACCCGGTACCGGGCCTCTGAGTCTCTGCTCTGGGGTTGTCACGGTGGCTAGACCCGGTCCGTGGCCTTGCCGGTCAGTGGGGGACGTCCGGTGCAATGGGTGATGCAGGATGTGGATGGAGTTGTGGGGTGCAGGTCGCGGTTAAATAACGAGGACACCAGGTTGCAGTCTCTTTACCTCTTTACTGAAGATCTCTGGGTCCTCAGTCCAGAACACGGTTCACCAGGCTGCGCAAGTCCGGCCTGTCCAATGGCACCTCCAGAGTTCTCTTCACAGGTGGAAATCTGTGCCTTCCTTCTAGCGCTATGTGTTGCGGTCCTTCCCTGCTGTGCTTACGGAAAGTCCCCACAACTGTTGTGTCTGTTTCTTAAGTTCCCTCACAACTTGATTAGATGATGTTCTGCTAATCCTCCGTCCCTCCCTGATGTTCTGGTTGGAACGGCACCCGTTTGACGGGTAGGCTCGGAGCTCTTCCGGGACCCTAGAGTCGCCCCTCTCCACAAGTTGCCCCCCAAGACTGCATAGGTGATTTAAGTTAGACAGCCCGCCTTAGACTGACTGTCCTGCCGCTGTTTAGAGTATTGCTTGAAGCTAGATATTATGATACTCACTCAGCGTTCCGGCCACCGGTAGTGCGCCTCAGTAGGGTGTTGCTTCGGTCTTACAGCACGACCCCTACTGGTATTCTCCTATTGCTTGATCTCGTTTCTCACTCAGCACAATCTATCTCGCTTCTGATCCTTTCTTGGGCACCGCCGCTATCCTGAGCAGGCACGGTCCCGTTATGTTCTTTCCAGTTGCCAAGCCTCTGCCAGGATCCCACCCCTGGCAGAGACCCTACTGTATCTTCCCCCACAACACCCTCTGCCACAAGGTGTTGCCTGGTTCCAACCCAGTCAGCTTTCTGATCTAACTTCCTGCCTGACCCCCAGTTTACCCACTATGGTGGGGAGTGGCCTAGTGAATAGAACCCTTAGCTCCCCCCGGAGGCCCGACTGTGAAATGTATTGGTGTCTGTGATACCTGATCAGATGAACTCCTTCAGTGCCATCAGACGTACCATAGCTCCCCTTAGTGGCGGAGCCACAGTACTGCAACGACCAGGACTCTGGGGCGCTGCACTCCCCCCTGGTTAAACACAGTACTCCGGGACTGGGAAGAAAACAACAATACAAGTTAGCAAAAAGACATACAGTTTTGTTGAGTGTAATAACAGTAAGTATACTTGAACAGAGCTTCCCTTTATGGGAGGTGAGGACACTTGAACGTTACAAACATAGTTAAATGTCATAGCAACATGCTATAAATAACTTACTTTTACCCAACCGGGTATTCTACTAAGTGCAACATTGTTGAACAATAATTTAACATCGTCTTTAAGGATGTACACTCTGAATCCGCTAAAGACCTTCTTATAATCACATTATAAGGCAATTTAACTTTTACATTCTCCTTCTTAAAATCTGCAGGACCGCCTGTCCTAACGGCACCAGACCTACTGCCTCTCCTTTCTGTTACAGGACCGCCCCGTTCAGCCCGGGCCTACTGCTTTTTCAACTACTATACACAGTATAGAGCATAACATTACTTTCTTTTTAAGAGCACTGAGCCATCTCTACATGACTCCTATGAGGACTCAGGGATTACCTTCTATCCCCATTGTCTATCAACATTATCAAACATTTTCTATGGAACATTAAACTTTCTTCCACCTTTCACTTTCTTTCAGGGAACATCATCAGCATTCCTTCACAATTAACTAGTCGGATACGGATAACTTTCTCATGTCAACATTATCATCACTTTCTTTCGTCGAAACATTACTGCTACCTGTCTCAAAGCAATATCACCGTTTAAGTGCGACAAATGAACATCCCCTTTAGGAGGGGACCGAGTCTCTATGAGGTAGCGCGTCTTCTCAAGCTACCAGTCCATACTCAGCAAAGGTTCCAGTGTGGTATCTTCACAAAGAGTCCTTCTTTAAGTAAAACCAGTAGGGAGCACCTTTAATAAGGTGCAAACTATGTACAAAGAGTTTGTATCATGCACTGTTCATGATTGCGCCAGTTCTGGAAACTTTGTGCAAACTTTAGAAAAATCAAACAAAACAATAGGGATCCCAGGTCAACAACAGGATCCCTTTAAGAGTTAACCCTGGACGGGCCTAGCAGCAAAAATAGGACACGAACAAACAGTCAAAGAACTATTTACATATTTAAAGCAGTCATGCTTACTCATTTTTCGGGGAGGAAGGTGGTTTCCTCCCGGGCCTCACCAGACCAACGGGTCGTCCTGCTGGTTCAAGGAGCGGGTCCCGCCCCAACAACGACAGGATCCCTCGCCGGGATGTTCTTTTCACCGAGGATCCTGCACGCCCCCAAGGTACATGGTGGGTCCGGGTTCCCCGCTGCTCCGCAGGGTCAGGTTCCGTTGCCTTTTCGGCGGGAGGTTCATCTTTGGAGGTTGCAGCGGCGGCCTGGAGCGCGACGCACCGCTGGACGCCCCGCGCCATCCAGCCAGCTTCACCTGTTGCTCTCCTCCACCTGGTGTAGGTTACGGCATCACCTGGCTCCAGGTCACGAGCGAACCTTCCACCGCAGGGTTCCACCTCCTCTCGGTCCACGTGGACTTGTAGCGGCTCCCCGATCTCCTGTATAACCCCTCTTCCATATCGGGGGTTAAAGGAGACCACTACACCCCAGTGGGACGATGGGACCTCTGCAACGCTGGTCAGATCAATCTGAGCTGCAGGCTGGGGCCGGCTCCGCCACGCCGTCATCAGGTGCCACAGGTATTCGGCCTCCGGCAAGATCCTCATGCCCTGTGTTTGCAGCATACCTTCAGCCGCGGCCGGGTTGGGAGGAGTCGGGGACACCGGAGATAGACGGATCTCCGTGGGCTGGCCCAGCCGAGCGAGCACGCGGGCATCAGCCTCCAAGCGGCGTGCTATTTGTTGGGCCTCGGCTGCGGCCACACACTCCTCGGACATCTGCCAGTTGGGTCGACCCATCGGTGGTTCCGTAAGGGCCAGTTCCCACAACGATGGAGTCTCCGAGGCTGTGTCTGGTGATGCGGCTCCATGCCGAGTCAGGTTATCCCCACGCGTGTCATGATCTCCATGGCCAGAGAACTAGCATAAGCCTCTATAGGAACAAGCTCTTGGAAGATGTAACTGTACTGACCATGAACTAAACCTACCGCATCATCTAGAAGTAGCCAGGTAGCATGTCCTACTTTTTATCCCTATATGCCCAGCGCCGGCCGGAGAACTAAATAATGCTAGCAGAGGGAAATATAAGACCTGACTCACCTCTAGAGAAATGCCCAAAAGGAGACAGAAGCCCCCCACATATATTGGCGGTGATATGAGATGAAACAACAAACGCAGCAGGAAAATAGTTTTAGCAAATTTGAGGTCCGCTTTCTAGATAGCAGAAGACAGAAAGCATACTTTCATGGTCAGTAGAAAACCCTAACAAAACACATCCAGAAATTACTTTAGGACTCTGGCATTAACTCATAATACCAGAGTGGCAATTCCTGATCAACAAGAGCTTTCCAGACACAGTAACGAAACTGCAGCTGTGAACTGGAACCAAAATACAAAAACAAAACATGGACGAATGTCCAACTTATCTAGTAGATGTCTGGGAGCAGGAACAAGCACAGAGAGGCTTCTGATAACATTGTTGACCGGCAAGCATCTAACAGAGAAGCCAGGTTATATAGCGACACCCAGATCTAATCAGAACAGGTGAACAGGGAAGATGATGTCACAAGTTCAATTCCACCAGTAGCCACCGGGGGAGCCCAGAATCCAAATTCACAACAGTACCCCCCCCTCAAGGAGGGGGCACCGAACCCTCACCAGAACCACCAGGGCGATCAGGATGGGCCCTATGAAAGGCACGAACCAGATCAGAGGCATGAACATCAGATGCAGTGACCCAAGAATTATCCTCCTGGCCGTATCCCTTCCACTTGACCAGATACTGGAGTCTCCGTCTGGAAACACGGGAGTCTAGGATTTTTTCTACAACGTACTCCAACTCACCCTCAACCAACACCGGAGCAGGAGGCTCAACGGAAGGCACAACCGGTGCCTCATACCTGCGCAATAACGACCGATGAAAAACGTTATGAATAGAAAAGGATGCAGGGAGGTCCAAACGGAAGGAAACAGGGTTAAGAATCTCCAATATTTTATACGGACCGATGAACCGAGGCTTAAACTTAGGAGATGAGACCCTCATAGGGACAAAACGAGAAGACAACCACACCAAATCTCCAACACAAAGCCGAGGACCAACACGACGGTGACGGTTGGCAAAAAGCTGAGTCTTCTCCTGGGACAACTTTAAATTGTCCATCACCTGCCCCCAGATATGATGCAATCTCTCCACCACCGCATCCACTCCAGGACAATCCGAGGATTCCATCTGACCGGAGGAAAATCGAGGATGGAACCCCGAATTACAGAAAAACGGGGAAACCAAGGTGGCAGAGCTGGCCCGATTATTGAGGGCGAACTCCGCCAATGGCAAAAAAGCAACCCAATCATCCTGGTCAGCAGACACAAAACACCTCAGATATGTCTCCAGGGTCTGATTAGTCCGCTCGGTCTGGCCATTAGTCTGAGGGTGAAAAGCAGACGAAAAAGACAAATCTATGCCCATCCTAGCACAAAATGCCCGCCAAAATCTAGACACAAATTGGGTTCCTCTGTCAGAAACGATATTCTCAGGAATACCATGCAAACGAACAACATTTTGAAAAAACAGGGGCACCAACTCGGAAGAAGAAGGCAATTTGGGCAGGGGAACCAAATGAACCATCTTAGAAAAACGGTCACACACCACCCAGATGACAGACATCTTCTGAGAAACAGGCAGATCTGAAATAAAATCCATCGAGATGTGTGTCCAAGGCCTCTTAGGAATAGGCAAGGGCAACAATAATCCACTAGCCCGAGAACAACAAGGCTTGGCCCGAGCACAAACGTCACAAGACTGCACAAAGCCTCGCACATCTCGTGACAGGGAAGGCCACCAGAAGGATCTTGCCACCAAATCCCTGGTACCAAAAATTCCAGGATGACCTGCCAACGCAGAAGAATGCACCTCAGAGATGACTTTACTGGTCCAATCATCAGGAACAAACAGCCTATCAGGCGGACAACGATCCGGTCTATCCGCCTGAAACTCCTGCAAGGCCCGCCGCAGGTCTGGAGAAACAGCTGACAAGATAACTCCCTCCTTAAGAATACCTGTGGGGTCAGAGTTGCCAGGTGAATCAGGCTCAAAACTCCTAGAAAGGGCATCCGCCTTAACATTCTTAGAACCTGGTAGGTATGACACCACAAAATTAAACCGAGAGAAAAATAATGACCAGCGCGCCTGTCTAGGATTCAGGCGCCTGGCGGTCTCAAGATAAATCAAATTTTTGTGGTCAGTCAATACCACCACCTGATGTCTGGCCCCCTCGAGCCAATGGCGCCACTCCTCAAACGCCCACTTCATGGCCAAAAGCTCCCGATTCCCAACATCATAATTCCGCTCAGCGGGCGAAAATTTACGGGAAAAGAAGGCACAAGGCCTCATCACGGCGCAGTCAGAACTTTTCTGCGACAACACTGCCCCAGCTCCGATCTCAGAAGCGTCGACCTCAACCTGAAAAGGAAGAGTCACATCAGGCTGACGCAACACAGGGGCAGAAGAAAAACGGCGCTTAAGCTCCTGAAAGGCCTCCACAGCATCAGGGGACCAATTAGCAACATCAGCACCCTGTCTAGTCAAATCGGTCAATGGCTTAACGACATCCGAAAAACCAGAAATAAATCGACGATAAAAGTTGGCAAAGCCCAAAAATTTCTGAAGACTTTTAAGAGAAGAGGGCTGCGTCCAATCACAAATAGCTTGAACCTTGACAGGATCCATCTCAATGGAAGAGGGAGAAAAAATATATCCCAAAAAGGAAATTCTCTGAACCCCAAAAACGCACTTAGAACCCTTGACACACAGAGAATTAGACCGCAAAACCTGAAAAACCCTCTTAACTTGCCGGACATGAGAGTCCCAGTCATCCGAAAAAATCAGAATATCATCCAGATACACTATCATAAATTTATCCAAAAAATCGCGGAAAATATCATGCATAAAGGACTGGAAGACTGAAGGGGCATTAGAAAGACCAAAAGGCATCACCAAATACTCAAAGTGGCCCTCGGGCGTATTAAATGCGGTTTTCCACTCATCCCCCTGCCTGATCCGCACCAAATTATACGCCCCACGGAGATCAATCTTAGAGAACCACTTGGCCCCCTTTATGCGAGCAAACAAATCAGTCAGCAACGGCAATGGGTATTGATATTTAACCGTGATTTTATTCAAAAGCCGATAATCAATACATGGTCTCAAAGAGCCGTCTTTTTTTGACACAAAGAAAAAACCGGCTCCTAAGGGAGATGACGATGGACGAATATGTCCCTTTTCCAAGGACTCCTTTATATATTCTCGCATAGCAGTATGTTCAGGCACAGACAGATTAAATAAACGACCCTTTGGGTATTTACTACCCGGAATTAAATCTATAGCACAATCGCACTCACGGTGCGGAGGTAGTGAACCCAGCTTGGGTTCTTCAAAGACGTCACGATAATCAGACAGGAACTCAGGGATTTCAGAGGGAATAGATGATGAAATGGACACCAAAGGTACGTCCCCATGAGTCCCCTTACATCCCCAGCTCAACACAGACATAGCTCTCCAGTCAAGGACTGGGTTGTGAGATTGCAGCCAAGGCAATCCTAGCACCAAATCATCATGTAGATTATACAGCACCAGAAAACGAATAATCTCCTGGTGATCCGGATTAATACACATAGTCACTTGTGTCCAGTATTGTGGTTTATTATTAGCCAATGGGGTGGAGTCAATCCCCTTCAGAGGAATAAGAGTTTCCAAAGGCTCTAAATCATACCCACAACGATTGGCAAAGGACCAATCCATAAGACTCAAAGCGGCGCCAGAGTCGATATAGGCGTCAGTAGTAATAGATGACAAAGAGCAAATCAGGGTCACAGACAAA
Organism: Ranitomeya variabilis; assembly: GCF_051348905.1. NCBI lineage: Eukaryota > Metazoa > Chordata > Amphibia > Anura > Dendrobatidae > Ranitomeya > Ranitomeya variabilis. The sequence goes on from NC_135236.1 coordinate 605,014,227, forward strand.
ATAAATTTAGACTGTAAAGTGCCAATGGAAACGGATTTATCAAGCTTTTTAGTACGCTTAGAGCACGCTGATATAACATGAGTAGAATCCCCACAATAGAAACACAACCCATTTTTCCGTCTAAAATTCTGCCGCTCGCTTCTGGACAGAATTCTATCACACTGCATGCTTTCTGGCGTCTTCTCAGTGGACACCGCCAGATGGTGCACAGGTTTGCGCTCCCGCAGACGCCTATCGATCTGAATGGCCATTGTCATGGACTCATTCAGACCCGCAGGCACAGGGAACCCCACCATAACATCCTTAATGGCATCAGAGAGACCCTCTCTGAAAGTAGCCGCCAAGGCACACTCATTCCACTGAGTAAGCACAGACCATTTACGGAATCTTTGGCAGTAAATTTCAGCTTCATCTTGCCCCTGCGATAGGGACATCAAAGTTTTTTCTGCCTGAAGTTCCAAATGAGGTTCCTCATACAGCAAGCCCAAGGCCAAAAAAAACGCATCCACATTGCGCAACGCAGGATCCCCTGGTGCCAATGCAAAAGCCCAGTCTTGAGGGTCGCCGCGGAGCAAGGAAATCACAATCCCAACCTGCTGTGCAGGGTCTCCAGCAGAACGAGATTTCAGGGACAAAAATAGCTTACAATTATTTCTAAAATTCTGAAAGCTAGATCTATTCCCTGAGAAGAATTCCGGCAAAGGAATTCTCGGCTCAGATACCGGAGCATGAATAATAAAATCTTGCAAATTTTGTACTTTCGTGGTGAGATTATTCAAACCTGCAGTTACACTCTGAAGATCCATTATTAACAGGTGAACACAAAGCCATTCAAAGATTATAAGGAGAGAGAAAAAAAAGAAAGACTGCAGCATAGACAGACTGGCAAGTGATCCAATTAAGAGCACAGAGGAAAAAAAAAAAAAAACTCTCAGCAGACTTCTTATTTCTCTCCTTTCTCAGCCAAGGATTTTAACCCTTTAGTGGGCCGGTCAAACTGTCATGATCTCCATGGCCAGAGAACTAGCATAAGCCTCTATAGGAACAAGCTCTTGGAAGATGTAACTGTACTGACCATGAACTAAACCTACCGCATCATCTAGAAGTAGCCAGGTAGCATGTCCTACTTTTTATCCCTATATGCCCAGCGCCGGCCGGAGAACTAAATAATGCTAGCAGAGGGAAATATAAGACCTGACTCACCTCTAGAGAAATGCCCAAAAGGAGACAGAAGCCCCCCACATATATTGGCGGTGATATGAGATGAAACAACAAACGCAGCAGGAAAATAGTTTTAGCAAATTTGAGGTCCGCTTTCTAGATAGCAGAAGACAGAAAGCATACTTTCATGGTCAGTAGAAAACCCTAACAAAACACATCCAGAAATTACTTTAGGACTCTGGCATTAACTCATAATACCAGAGTGGCAATTCCTGATCAACAAGAGCTTTCCAGACACAGTAACGAAACTGCAGCTGTGAACTGGAACCAAAATACAAAAACAAAACATGGACGAATGTCCAACTTATCTAGTAGATGTCTGGGAGCAGGAACAAGCACAGAGAGGCTTCTGATAACATTGTTGACCGGCAAGCATCTAACAGAGAAGCCAGGTTATATAGCGACACCCAGATCTAATCAGAACAGGTGAACAGGGAAGATGATGTCACAAGTTCAATTCCACCAGTAGCCACCGGGGGAGCCCAGAATCCAAATTCACAACACACGCGGTGCTCCTGGCGTCGCCATCTTTATCTCCTCTCCAGTGTCTTCTTCCCGCAGTCTCTTTCGTGGGCGGCCCCGTCTCCATGGTCTCCACCCTCCAAACAGGATCAGGAGGCGGACCTCGGCTGTTGACGGACACGTCCGCAGGACACAGAAATATTTAGACTGGGCGGCCATTGTTGTTCGCGCTCTCCAGCTTGCCTACGCCTACTCCACGCCCCTCCTCTTCTCCTGCGCTCTCCTCAGCGCTGTAATGGCGGCGGATTTTGGCGGTAAATGGCGCAGCACACAGTCTTTTGCAATAGAGTTCAGTAAATCACAGTTCCAAGGCACACATGACCTGATTCTTCAGGCTTAAGTAGATCCTGTTCGTGACGCCAAAATGGAGCGCCCCCACTGCCACAGGGCCGAGGGGTACCCGGTACCGGGCTTCTGAGTCTCTGCTCTGGGGTTGTCACGGTGGCTAGACCCGGTCCGTGGCCTTGACGGTCAGTGGGGGACGTCCAGTGCAATGGGTGATGCAGGATGTGGATGGAGTTGTGGGGTGCAGGTCGCGGTTAAATAACGAGGACACCAGGTTGCAGTCTCTTTACCTCTTTACTGAAGATCTCTGGGTCCTCAGTCCAGAACACGGTTCACCAGGCTGCGCAAGTCCGGCCGGTCCAATGGCACCTCCAGAGTTCTCTTCACAGGTGGAAATCTGTGCCTTCCTTCTAGCGCTATGTGTTGCGGTCCTTCCCTGCTGTGCTTACGGAAAGTCCCCACAACTGTTGTGTCTGTTTCTTAAGTTCCCTCACAACTCGATTAGATGATGTTCTGCTAATCCTCCGTCCCTCCCTGATGTTCTGGTTGGAACAGCACCCGTTTTACGGGTAGGCTCGGAGCTCTTCCGGGACCCTAGAGTCGCCCCTCTCCACAAGTTGCCCCCCAAGACTGCATAGGTGATTTAACCCCTTAACGACCGCCGATACGCCTTTTAACGGCGGCCGCTAAGGGTACTTAAACCACAGCGCCGTTAATTAACGGCGCTGTGGAAAAAGTGAATAGCGCCCCCCAGAGTCGGATTTTCTCTGGGGTCTCGGTTGCCGAGGGTAGCCGAGACCCCAGAGAACATGATTCGGGGGGTTTTTACCGACCCCCGAGTTGCGATCGCCGGTAATTAACCGTTTACCGGCGGTCGCAACAAAAAAAAAAAAAACGCGATTTGCCGTTTAATTTCTCTGTCCTCCGATGTGATCGCACATCGGAGGACAGAGAAATGTGGTCCCCGATGGCCCCCAATAGCCCCCCAATACTTACCTACCTCCCCCGGTGCTCCTCGTGTCTCCCCATGGGCGCCGCCATCTTTTTTCCGGGAAAAAATGGCGGGCGCACGCGCAGTGCGCCCGCCGCCCGGCACCCGGATGTTCTTTGGGGTCTCGGCTGCCGGGAGTAGCCGAGACCCCAAAGAACATGATCGGGGTCGGTTTGCACCGACCCCTGCTTTGCAATCGCCGGTAATTAACAGTTTACCGGCGACCGCAAAAACAAAAAAAAAAAAAAAAAAAAAGCGATCAGTTATTTCTCTGTCCTCTGATGTGATCGCACATCAGAGGACAGAGAAATAGGGGGATTCGGGGACCCTATCATACTCACCCGGGGTCCCTGGGTCCTCTTCTGTCTTCTCCTGCCAGCCGGCTTTTTCATCATGGCGGGCGCATGCGCAGTGCGCCCGCCATCTGCCGGCCGGCAGGAGAAGACAAGTTGGGGCTAAAATTAGGGTTAGGGTTAGGGTTAGGGTTAGAGTTAGGGTTAGGGTTAGGGTTAGAGTTAGGGTTAGGGTTAGAGTTAGGGTTAGGGTTAGAGTTAGGGTTAGGGTTAGGGTTAGAGTTAGGGTTAGGGTTAGAGTTAGGGTTAGGGTTGGGGCTAAATTTAGGGTTAGGGTTAGGGCTAGGGTTAGGCTACTTTCACACTAGCGTTTTTTGGCTTCCGTCGCAATGCGTCGTTGGAGAAAAAACGCATCCTGCAAAAGTGCTTGCAGGATGCGTTTTTTCTCCATTGGCTTGCATTAGCGACGCATTGCGACGGATTGCCACATGTCGCATCCATCGTGCGACGGATGCATCGTGCTTCGGCGGACCGTCGACACAAAAAAAACTACATGTAACTTTTTTGTGCGACGTGTCCGCCATTTCCGACCGCGCATGCGTGGCCGGAACTCCGCCCCCGCCTCCCCGCACCTCACAATGGGGCAGCGGATGCGTTGAAAAAACAGCATCCGCTGCACCCGTTGTGCGGCGCTTACAACGCTAGCCTCGGTACGTCGGCCCGACACACTGCGATGGGCCGAGTACGACGCTAGTGTGAAAGTAGCCTTAGGCTTCTTTCACACTTGCGTCGGTACGGGGCGGTCGCAATGCGTCGGCCCGATGTACCGACGCACGTTGTGAAAATTGTGCACAACGTGGGCAGCGGATGCAGTTTTTCAACGCATCCGCTGCCCAGTCTATGTCCTGGGGAGGAGGGGGCAGAGTTACGGCCACGCATCCGCGGAAATGGCGGACGCGACGTACAAAAAAAAGGTTACATTGAACATTTTTTGTGACGACGGGGGCTAAAGTTATGGTTAGGGTTGGGGCTAAAGTTAGGGTTGGGGCTAAAGTTAGGGTTAGAGTTGGGATTAGGGTTAGGGTTTGGATTAGGGTTGGGATTAGTGTTACGTTTGGGATTAGGGTTGGGATTAGGGTTAGGGTTGGGATTAGGGTTAGGGGTGTGTTGGATTTAGGGTTTTGATTAGGGTTATGGTTAGGGTTGAGATTAGGGCTGTTTTGGGGTTAGGGTTGTGATTATCGTTAGGGTTGTGATTAGGATTATGGATCGGGTTGAGATTAGGGTTAGGGCTGTGTTGGGGTTAGGGTTGGAGTTAGAATTGGGGGGTTTCCACTGTTTAGGTACATCAGGGGGTCTCCAAACACGACAGCCAATTTTGCGCTAAAAAAGTCAAATGGTACTCCCTCCCTTCTGAGCTCTGCCGTGCGCCCAAACAGTGGTTTACCCCCACATATGGGGCATCAGCGTACTCGGGATAAATTGGACAACAACTTTTGGGGTCCAATTTCTCCTGTTACCCTTGTGAAAATAAAAACTTGGGGGCTAAAAATCTTTTTTGTTGGAAAAAAATATATTTTTTTATTTTCACTACTCTGCATTATAAATTTCTGTGAAGCACTTGAGCTTTCAAAGTTCTCACCACATATCTAGATAAGTTCCTTAGGGGGTCTAGTTTCCAAAATTTGGTCACTTGTGGGGGTTTCTACTGTTTAGGTACATTAGGGGTCTGCAAACGCAACATAACGCCCGCAGACAATTCTATCAAAGTCTGCATTCCAAAATGGCGCTCCTTCCCTTCCGAGCTCTGCCGTGCGCCCAAACAGTGGTTTACCCCCACATATGGGGTACCAGCATACTCAGGACAAATTGGACAACAACTTTTGGGGTCCAATTTCTCTTGTTACCCTTGTGAAAATAAAAATTTGGGGGCTAAAAAAATCTTTTTTGTGGGAAAAAAAATATTTTTTATTTTCACTACTCTGCATTATAAACTTCTGTGAAGCACTTGGGCATTCAAAGTTCTCACCACATATCTAGATAAGTTCCTTGGGGGGTCTATTTTCCAAAATGGGGTCAATTGTTGGGGGTTTCTACTGTTTAGGTACATTAGGGGTCTGCAAAGGCAACATAACGCCCGCAGACAATTCTATCAAAGTCTGCATTCCAAAATGGCACTCCTTCCCTTCCGAGCTCTGCCGTGCGCCCAAACAGTGGTTTACCCCCACATATGGGGTACCAGCATACTCAGGACAAATTGGACAACAACTTTTGGGGTCCAATTTCTCTTGTTACCCTTGTGAAAATAAAAACTTGGGGGCTAAAAATCTTTATTGTTAAAAAATATATATTTTTTATTTTCACGACTCTGCATTATAAACTTCTGTGATGCACTTGGGCATTCAAAGTTCTCACTACACATCTAGATAAGTTCCATGGGGGGTCTAGTTTCCAAAATGGGGTCACTTTTGGGGGGTTTCTGCTGTTTAGGCACATCAGGGGCTCTCCAAACGCGACATGGCGTCCGATCTCAATTCCAGTCAATTTTGCATTGAAAAGTCAAATGGCGCTCCTTTGCTTCCGAGCTCAGCCATGCGCCCAAACAGTGGTTTACCCCCACATATGGGGTGTTGGCGTACTCAAGACAAATTGTACAACAGCTTCTGGGGTCCATTTTCTCCTGTTACCCTTGGTAAAATAAAAATTTGGAGGCAAAAAGATCATTTTTGTAGAAAAAATTTGATTTTTTTATTTTCACGGCTCTACGTTATAAACTTCTGTGAAGCACCTGGGGGTTTAAAGTGCTCACCACACATCTAGATAAGTTCCTTAAGGGGTCTAGTTTCCAAAATGGTGTCATATGTGGGGGGTCTCTACTGTTTAGGCACATCAGCGGCTCTCCAAACGTGACATGGCGTCCGATCTCAATTCCAGCCAATTCTACATTGAAAAAGTAAAACGACACTCCTTCTCTTCCAAGCTCTGCGGTGCGCCCAAACAGTGGTTTACCCCCATATATGGGGTATCGACGTACTCAGGAGAAATTGTACAACAACTTTTGTGGTCTAATTTCTCCTGTTACCCTTGTTAAAATAAAAATTTGGGGGCAAAAAGATTATTTTTGTAGAAAAAATGAGATTTTTTATTTTCACGGCTCTACGTTATAAACTTCTGTGAAGCACTTGGGGGTTCAAAGTGCTCACCACACATCTAGATAAGTTCCTTAAGGGGTCTAGTTTCCAAAATGGTATCACTTGTGGGGGGTTTCCACTGTTTAGGCACATCAGGGACTCTCCAAACGCGACATGGCATCCGATCTCAATTCCAGCCAATTCTGCATTGAAAAAGTCAAACGGTGCTCCTTCACTTCCAAGCTCTGCGGTGCGCCCAAACAGTGGTTTACCTCCACATATGGGGTATCGACGTACTCAGGAGAAATTGCACAACAACTTTTGTGGTCTAATTTCTCCTGTTACCCTTGTGAAAATAAGAATTTGTGGGCAAAAAAATCATTTTTGTGAAAACAAATGCGATTTTTTATTTTCACGGCTCTACGTTATAAACTTCTGTGAAGCACTTGGGGGTTCAAAGTGCTCACCACACATCTAGATAAGTTCCTTGGGGGGTCTAGTTTCCAAAATGGTGTCACTTGTGGGGGGTTTCCACTGTTTAGGCACATTAGGGGCTCTCCAAACGCGACATGGCGTCCGATCTCAATTCCAGCCAATTCTGCATTGAAACAGTCAAACGGTGCTCCTTCACTTCCAAGCTCTGCGGTGCGCCCAAACAGTGGTTTACCTCCACATATGGGGTATCGGCGTACTCAGGAAAAATTGCACAACAAAATTTGTGGTTACATTTCTGTTTTTACACTTGTGAAAATTAAAAAAAATGGTTCTGAAGTAAAATGTTTGCAAAAAAAAGTAAAATGTTCATTTTTTTCTTCCACATTGTTTTAGTTCCTGTGAAGTACGTAAAGGGTTAATAAACTTCTTGAATGTGGTTTTGAGCAGCTTGAGGGGTGCAGTTTTTAGAATGGTGTCACACTTGGTTATTTTCTATCATATAGACCCCTCAAAATCACTTCAAAGGTGATGTGGTCCCTAAAAAAAACATGGTGTTGTAAAAATGAGAAATTGCTGGTCAACTTTTAACCCTTATAACTCCCTAACAAAAAAAAAAATTGTTTCCAAAATTGTGCTGATGTAAAGTAGACATGTGAGAAATGTTATTTATTAACTATTTTTTGTGACATATCTCTCTGATTTAAGGGCATAAAAATACAAAGTTTGAAAATTGCAAAATTTTAAAAATTTTCGCCATATTTCCATTTTTTTCATAAATAATCGCAAGTAATATCGAAGAAATGTTACCACTAACTTGAAGTACAACATGTCACGAAAAAACAATCTCAGAATCAGCGGGATCCGATAAAGCGTTCCAGAGTTATAACCTCATAAAGTGACACTGGTCAGAATTGTAAAAATTGGCTCGGTCATTAAGTACCAAATTGGCTCTGTCACTAAGGGGTTAAGTTAGACAGCCCGCCTTAGACTGACTGTCCTGCCGCTGTTTAGAGTATTGCTTGAAGCTAGATATTATGATACTCCCTCGGCGTTCCGGCCACCGGTAGTGCGCCTCAGTAGGGTGTTGCTTCGGTCTTACAGCACGACCCCTACTGGTATTCTCCTATTGCTTGATCTCGTTTCTCACTCAGCACAATCTATCTCGCTTCTGATCCTTTCTTGGGCACCGTCGCTATCCTGAGCAGGCACGGTCCCGTTACGTTCTTTCCAGTTGCCAAGCCTCTGCCAGGATCCCACCCCTGGCAGAGACCCTACTGTATCTTCCCCCACAACACCCTCTGCCACAAGGTGTTGCCTGGTTCCAACCCAGTCAGCTTTCTGATCTAACTTCCTGCCTGACCCCCAGTTTACCCACTATGGTGGGGAGTGGCCTAGTGAATAGCACCCTTAGCTCCCCCCGGAGGCCCGACTGTGAAATGTATTGGTGTCTGTGATACCTGATCAGATGAACTCCTTCAGTGCCATCAGACGTACCATAGCTCCCCTTAGTGGCGGAGCCACAGTACTGCAACGACCAGGACTCTGGGGCACTGCACTTCCTCATCCAAAAAATAGTCATCCCCATCATCCTCCTTGTCCTCCTCCTCTTCGCCCGCCACCTCGTCCTGTAGACTTCCCTGAGCAGACAATGGCTGACTGTCATCAAGGCTTCCCTCCTCCTCGGCTGCAGATGCCTGTTCCTTTATGTGCGTCAAACTTTGCATCAGCAGACGCATTAGGGGGATGCTCATGCTTATTACGGCGTTGCAGGGGAAACACCTGGACCCATTGAAGCACACGCTGTGCGAAACGGCCGTAGTCCTTTCTCCGCTCCCGCACCCTCTCGTATGACCTGATGTCCTGACGGATGTATTTTTATGTCGCTTTCCAAATAAAGTACACGAAATTTACAGCAAATTAAGGGTGAATGCCGCACGTTTCTTCTATCCTCTGGAATATCTGACTGCAAGTTTGAAGTGCTGTGCACCATATACCCTATTATATTGTTTGGTGTAATCTGTATGAGAAATCGGTTTACAAAAAAGTCCTGGTCCTTGCTATACATTTTTTCCACTTGAATATACTCTCTCCAGTGCCGTCCTTTTCTATTTTCTTTTTCTTTTTTATTATTACGGCGTTGTTTGCACTAACCAGCCGTGTGCATTCCTCAAAACACTGAAGGACTTGACACAGGTCTTGGAGCTTCAACCACTGCACAGCTGACAACTCCATGTCTGCCATCCAACTGCCTGCCCGTGTATGTGTATCCTCCCACAAATACATAACAGCACGCCTCTGTTCGCACAGTCTATGAAGCATGTGCAGTGTGGAGTTCCACCTTGTTGCAACGTCGATGATTAGGCGATGCTGGGGAAGGTTCAAAGACCGCTGATGGTTCTGCATACGGCTGGAGTGTACGGGCGAACGGCGGATGTGAGAGCAAAGTCTGCGCACTTTCAGCAGCAGGTCGGGTAACCCCGGATAACTTTTCAGGAAGCACTGCACCACCAGGTTTAAGGTGTGAGCCAGGCAAGGAATGTGTTTCATTTGTGAAAGGGCTATGGCAGCCATAAAATTCCTTCCGTTATCACTCACTACCTTGCCTGCCTCAAGATGTACAGTGCCCAGCCATGACCGAGTTTCTTGCTGCAAGAACTCGGACAGAACTTCTGCGGTGTGTCTGTTGTCGCCCAAACACTTCATTGCCAATACAGCCTGCTGACGCTTGCCACTAGCTGTTCCATAATTGGACACCTCGTGTGCAACAGTGGCAGCTGCGGATGGAGTGGTCGTGCGACTGCGGTCTGTGGATGAGCTCTCGCTTCTGCTGGAGGACGAGGAGGAGGAGGGGGGACGAACGCCTACAGCCAACTGTTTCCTAGACCGTGGGCTAGGCAGAACTGTCCCAATATTACTGTCCCCTGTGGACCCTGCATCCACCACATTAACCCAGTGTGCCGTGATGGAGACGTAATGCCCCTGGCCATGCCTACTGGTCCATGCATTTGTTGTCAGGTGCACCTTTCTACTCACAGATTGCCTGAGTGCATAGACAATGCGGTCTTTTACATGCTGGTGGAGGGCTGGGATGGCTTTTCTCGAAAAGAAGTGTCGACTGGGTAGCTCGTAGCGTGGTACAGCGTAGTCCATCAGGGCTTTGAAAGCTTCGCTTTCAACTAACCGGTAGGGCATCATCTCTAACGAGATTAGTCTAGCAATGTGGGCGTTCAAACCCTGTGTACGCGGATGCGAGGATGAGTACTTCCTTTTCCTAACGAGAGTCTCATGTAGGGTGAGCTGGACTGGAGAGCTGCATACGGTGGAACTAGCGGGGGTGCCGGTGGACATGGGTGACTGAGAGAGGGTTGGTGATGGTATTCTTGATGGTGCCCTACATACAGTTTTTCCGACCACGAACCTGGTGATTCCCTGACTGCTTTGGCCTTGCGACGAAACCGCAACATTACCTGCAGGTGGTGTGGTAAATGGTGGGCTTACAGTGAGGGAAGGGTTGTCGCCTTGCTGATTAGCTTCATTGTGAGAGGGTGCTACAACGTTAAGGGACGTTTGGTAGTTTGTCCAGGCTTGCAAGTGCATGGTGGATAAATGTCTATGCATGCAACTTGTATTTAAATTTTTAACATTCTGACCTCTGCTGAAGGTCCTTGAGCATTTCTTACAGATGACTTTGCGCTGATCATTGGGATCTTGGTTAAAAAAATTCCAGACTGCACTCTTCCTATCGGATACCTTTTCAGGCATTGCACACTGAGCTACTTTAACCTGATGGCCACGCTGTCCTACAACTGGTTTTGGTTTTGCCACACGTTTTTGGCCAGATACGGGCCTGCCAGATGGAACCTGTTGTGATGTTGATGCCTGCTGCGGCTCCTCCTCCGCTTCAGAGCTACTGCCGCCTGCACCCTGTTCCCCCAATGGCTGCCAATCGGGGTCAACAACTGGGTCATCTATGACCTCCTCTTCTATGTTCTGTGCACCTTCCTCTGGGTCACCGTGTAAGCCGGTGCTATAGTGTTCGTGACGGGGCTCCATAGTCTCATCGGGGTCAGATTCTGGATCAGTACACTGCGAGGGCAATGTTCTGATCTGATTCAAAGGAACAGCATAATAATCTGGCTGTGGCTGTGCATCTGTGCACTCCATGTCCGATTCATCTTGTAATGGGCATGGCCTGTTAACAATTTCCCTTTCTAACCCAGGCACGGTATGTGTAAAGAGCTCCATGGAGTAACCAGTAGTGTCACCTGACGCATCCTTCACTGTTGTTCTGGGTGAAGGACACAAGGAAGCGACTTGTTCCTGACCGGGAGCATCCACTGACAACGCACTGCTCTGACATTTGGCACTTTCCGAGGAGGAGGAGAAAGAGGTAGAGGCAGAGTCAGCAATGAAAGCCAATACTTGTTCCTGCTGCTCCGGCTCCAAAAGCAGTTTTCCTACTCCCAGAAAAGGGAGCCTTCGAGGCCTTGTGCAGCCAGACGATGACGCTGGCTCAACAACTCGAGACTTAGGGGCTATACTGCTTTTCCCATGACCACCTGATGCTCCACGACCACCACCACTACCATCATTACCAGCTGCCAATGACCGCCCACGGCCACGACCTCTTCCACCAGGCTTCCTCATTCTTGGAAAAATGTTACCAAACTAACAACCGTTATGTGGTCCTGTAAAACCAGGTACAAGGTGTGCGTGAACTTGTTGGGAATGTAAATCTCCCTTTTTTATGTGTGGGCGAATGCAGTGAAAAATGAGGCCCACTGTATTACACTAGACAGTTTGATTGGCAGAAAGAGGCTGGCAGATATGGCACTAACAGGAGTGACGCAGATAAAAACACTGGCAATAGAAATGTCCCTCTTTATGTGTGGGAGAATGCAGTGAAAAATCAGGGCCACTGTATTACACAACAGCACAGTTTGATTGGCAGAAAGAGGCTGGCAGATATGGCACTAACAGGAGTGACGCAGATAAAAACACTGGCAATAGAAATGTCCCTCTTTATGTGTGGGAGAATCCAGGGAAAAATCAGGCCCACTGTATTACACAACAACACAGTTTGATTAACAGAAAGAGGCTGGCAGATATGGCACTAACAGGAGTGACGCAGATCAAAACTCTGCCAATAGAAATGTCCCTCTTTATGTGTGGGAGAATGCAGGGAAAAATCAGGCCCACTGTATTACACAACACAGTTTGATTAGCAGAAAGAGGCTGGCAGATATGGCACTAACAGGAGTGACACAGATAAAAACACTGGCAATAGAAATGTCCCTCTTTATGTGTGGGAGAATGCAGGGAGAAATCAGGCCCACTGTATTACACAATACACAGTTTGATTGGCAGAAAGAGGCTGGCAGATATGGCACTAGCCGGACTGACGCAGATGCACACACTGGCAATAGAAATGTCCCTCTTTTTTTTTATATGGGAGACAAGGGATTGAATCAGGCCCACTATATCACGGTATAGTTCCTGTGGCACAAAATGACTGACAGATACCACAGACAGCACTCGCACAGATGCACAGGTTTGGCAAGATTATTATCCCTTTATTTTATTGTTTTGGGGGGATATGTGAGACAAGTGATTTAATCTGGCCCACTGTTACACAGTAGGTTTTCTGTGGCAGAAAAAAAAAATAAATGCCACACACTAATGCACTAATGCAGATTTGCCAATCTTAATCTCCCACTTTTATTTTTGTTTTATGGGAGAATTGTGAAGAAATCAGGCCCACTCTTATACAGTAGGTTTTCTGTGGCAGAAAAAAAAGACAGAAGCCACACACAGGACTGGCACTAATGCAGATTTGCCAGTCTTAATCTCCCACTTTTTGCTTTGTTTTATGGGAGAATTAGGAAGAAATCAGGCACACTGTTATACAGTAAGTTTTCTGTGGCAGAAAAAAAAGTCAGAAGCCACACACAGGACTGGCACTAATGCAGATTTGCCAGTCTTAATCTCCCACTTTTTTTTGTTTTATGGGAGAATTAGGAAGAAATCAGGCACACTGCTATACAGTAGGTTTTCTGTGGCAGAAAAAAAAGACAGAAGCCACAAACAGGACTGGCACTAATGCAGATTTGCCAGTCTTAATCTCCCACTTTTTTTTTGTTTTATGGGAGAATTGTGAAGAAATCAGGCCCACTGCTACACAGTATGTTTTCTGTGGCAGAAAAAAAAAGACAGATGCCACACACAGGACTGGCACTACTGCAGATTTGCCAGTCTTAATCTCCCACTTTTTTTTTTGTTTTATGGGAGAATTAGGAAGAAATCAGGCACACTGTTATACAGTAGGTTTTCTGTGGCAGAAAAAAAAAGACAGAAGCCACACACAGGACTGGCACTAATGCAGATTTGCCAGTCTTAATCTCCCACTTTTTTTTTGTTTTATGGGAGAATTAGGAAGAAATCAGGCACACTGTTATACAGTAGGTTTTCTGTGGCAGAAAAAAAAGACAGAAGCCACACACAGGAATGGCACTAATGCAGATTTGCCAGTCTTAATCTCCCACTTTTTTTTTGTTTTATGGGAGAATTGTGAAGAAATCAGGCCCACTGCTACACAGTAGGTTTTTCTGTGGCAGAAAAAAAAAGACAGATGCCACACACAGGACTGGCGCTACTGCAGATTTGCCAGTCTTAATCTCCCACTTTTTTTTTGTTTTATGGGAGAATTGTGAAGAAATCAGGCCCACTACTACACAGTAGGTTTTCTGTGGCAGAAAAAAAAAGACAGATGCCACACACAGGACTGGCACTAATGCAGATTTGCCAGTCTTAATCTCCCACTTTTTGTTTTGTTTTATGGGAGAATTAGGAAGAAATCAGGCACACTGTTATACAGTAAGTTTTCTGTGGCAGAAAAAAAAGTCAGAAGCCACACACAGGACTGGCACTAATGCAGATTTGCCAGTCTTAATCTCCCACTTTTTTTTGTTTTATGGGAGAATTAGGAAGAAATCAGGCACACTGCTATACAGTAGGTTTTCTGTGGCAGAAAAAAAAGACAGAAGCCACAAACAGGACTGGCACTAATGCAGATTTGCCAGTCTTAATCTCCCACTTTTTTTTTGTTTTATGGGAGAATTGTGAAGAAATCAGGCCCACTGCTACACAGTATGTTTTCTGTGGCAGAAAAAAAAGACAGATGCCACACACAGGACTGGCACTACTGCAGATTTGCCAGTCTTAATCTCCCACTTTTTTTTTTGTTTTATGGGAGAATTAGGAAGAAATCAGGCACACTGTTATACAGTAGGTTTTCTGTGGCAGAAAAAAAAAGACAGAAGCCACACACAGGACTGGCACTAATGCAGATTTGCCAGTCTTAATCTCCCACTTTTTTTTTGTTTTATGGGAGAATTAGGAAGAAATCAGGCACACTGTTATACAGTAGGTTTTCTGTGGCAGAAAAAAAAGACAGAAGCCACACACAGGAATGGCACTAATGCAGATTTGCCAGTCTTAATCTCCCACTTTTTTTTTGTTTTATGGGAGAATTAGGAAGAAATCAAGCACACTGTTATAGGAGTAGGTTTTCTGTGGCATAAAAAAAAAACAGATGCCACACAAAGGACTGGCACTAATGCAGATTTGCCAGTCTTAATCTCCCAATTTTTTTTTTTCTATGGGAGAATTAGGAAGAAATCAGGCACACTGTTATACAGTAGGTTTTCTGTTGCAGAAAAAAAAGACAGAAGCCACACACAGGACTGGCACTAATGCAGATTTGCCAGTCTTAATCTCCCACTTTTTTTTGTTTTATGGGAGAATTAGGAAGAAATCAGGCACACTGCTATACAGTAGGTTTTCTGTGGCAGAAAAAAAGACAGAAGCCACAAACAGGACTGGCACTAATGCAGATTTGCCAGTCTTAATCTCCCACTTTTTTTTTGTTTTATGAGAGAATTGTGAAGAAATCAGGCCCACTGCTACACAGTATGTTTTCTGTGGCAGAAAAAAAAGACAGATGCCACACACAGGACTGGCACTACTGCAGATTTGCCAGTCTTAATCTCCCACTTTTTTTTTTGTTTTATGGGAGAATTAGGAAGAAATCAGGCACACTGTTATACAGTAGGTTTTCTGTGGCAGAAAAAAAAAGACAGAAGCCACACACAGGACTGGCACTAATGCAGATTTGCCAGTCTTAATCTCCCACTTTTTTTTTGTTTTATGGGAGAATTAGGAAGAAATCAGGCACACTGTTATACAGTAGGTTTTCTGTGGCAGAAAAAAAGACAGAAGCCACACACAGGAATGGCACTAATGCAGATTTGCCAGTCTTAATCTCCCACTTTTTTTTTGTTTTATGGGAGAATTAGGAAGAAATCAGGCACACTGTTATACAGTAGGTTTTCTGTGGCAGAAAAAAAAAGACAGAAGCCACACACAGGACTGGCACTAATGCAGATTTGCCAGTCTTAATCTCCCACTTTTTTTTTGTTTTATGGGAGAATTAGGAAGAAATCAGGCACACTGTTATACAGTAGGTTTTCTGTGGCAGAAAAGAAAGACAGAAGCCACACACAGGAATGGCACTAATGCAGATTTGCCAGTCTTAATCTCCCACTTTTTTTTTGTTTTATGGGAGAATTAGGAAGAAATCAGGCACACTGTTATACAGTAGGTTTTCTGTGGCATAAAAAAAAACAGATGCCACACAAAGGACTGGCACTAATGCAGATTTGCCAGTCTTAATCTCCCAATTTTTTTTTTTCTATGGGAGAATTAGGAAGAAATCAGGCACACTGTTATACAGTAGGTTTTCTGTTGCAGAAAAAAAAGACAGAAGCCACACACAGGACTGGCACTAATGCAGATTTGCCAGTCTTAATCTCCCACTTTTTTTTTGTTTTATGGGAGAATTAAGAAGAAATCAGGCACACTGTTATACAGTAGGTTTTCTCAAAGCAGTTGCTTTGCACAGCGGCGTACACACAGCAACGCAGCTATCAGGGAGCCTTATAACCTACAGAGCTGATGAAGATAAATCTAGCCTCCACTGTCCCTGCAAAGAAAAGGTGGTGTTGGACAGTGGAAATCGCTACAGCACAAGCGGTTTTGGGGTCAATTTACCCTGCCTAACGCTATCTCTGCTTCTGACGAAGCGACAGCATCCTCTCCCTATGCTCAGATCAGCAGCAGTAAGATGGCGGTCGGCGGGAACACCCCTTTATAGCCCCTGTGATGCCGCAGAAAGCAAGCCAATCACTGGCATGCCCTTCTCTAAGATGGTGGGGACCAGGACCTATGTCATCACGCTGCCCACACTCTGCGTGCACCTTCATTGGCTGAAAAATGGCGCTTTAGGCGTCATATGAAACGCGACTTTGGCGTGAAGATCGTGTACCGCATGGCCGATCCCACGCTGGGATCGGGTCGGGTTTCATGAAACCTGACTTTGCTAAAAGTCGGCGACTTATGAAAATGACCGATCCGTTTCGCTCAACCCTAGTGTATACTAGTACATTGTTTTATTTTTGTCTTGTTTCGTTATTTTCTTCTTCTTGTGTTTAGTTTTTAAATTAATTACTTAGCAGTCATGTGATTTGGGATTAGATTTCCTATTGATTACACACTGTATAAAATTTCTTTAGGACCTTTCATGTTTAGCTTTCAGAAAGGAGGCCTTGAGCGTTTAAAACAAGTTGCCGCATACTTACCATGTGAACCTTTTTCTACCATCAATTTTTAAATGATTTTCAAATAAATGTTTTGGATTTTAAGAAGCTGAAATACCATCTCTATCTTATGAACCTTTTCGGGATCCATCCTCAGTCCAGTCTCCGAGATAATGTACCCAAGGAATGGAAGAGAGGTCTGCTCAAAGACCCATTTTTCAAACTTGGCGTACAAGCGGACCTTCCATTCTCTGGAGAACATGGCGGAAATCTTTCCTGTGTGTGGGCTGATCGGGAGAGAACACCAGTATGTTGTCCAGGTAAACCACCACACACAAATAGAGCAGGTCACGGAACATATCATTCACCAGTTCTTGATAGACTGCTCCTCAGAGCCCTAACGGCATTACACGATACTTATAATGACCATCCCGGGTGTTGAAGGCAGTCTTCCACTCTTCCTCCTGGCATGTTCGGGTCAGGTTATATACGCCCCCTGCAGGTCAAGTTTAGAAGAGACTCTGGAAAACTCTTGAGAAGATCAAATAGCTCTGATATGATAGGCAGAGAATATTTATTTTTCGTTGTTATCTGATGGAGTCCCCTATAGTCAATATAGGAACAAAGAGAGATGTCCTTTTTCTTTACAAAGAAGAATCCCGCTCCAGCCAGGGAGGATGACTTTTGGATAAATCCCCTGGCTAGGTTCTCTTTGATATATTCGGACATAACTTGGGACTCAGCCTGGGCCCGAGGGTAGATTCAGCCTGGTAGAGGAGATGAGCAAGGAAGGAGATCTATTGGGCAATTGTACAGCCTGTGTGGTGGTAGCATCTCTAACTCTTTATTATCGAAGACATCCGCACAATTCCAATAAGCAGGAGCCAAGCCAGGTAAAATTGATCAAGTAGCTGGAGGTTGTGCAGGACAAATAGGTACAAGACATCTCTTGTGACAGGCTTGGCCCCAAAGAAGTACTTCCCTGGATCTCCAATCCAAGACAGGCTTGTGTTTTCTTAGCCATGGCAGACCCAGGAGCAGAGGAAGAAACAGGCTTGATAGTACATAAATAGGGATCTTATCCGAGTGTAACATTCCCACCTGAAGTTCCACAGGTTCGGAAACAAAAATGATGGCCTCGGAAAGAGGTCTCCCATTCACAGATGACACCGCCAAAGGATACTATAAGCATTGGATGGGGACCTGATACCGATCCACAACGGCCTGTTGAATACAATATTCTGCGGAACCAGAATAGAGGAGTAGTCCTCACCTAGGGTCGCTTCTCCAACAGACCTTAGGCTCTGGAGTTTCCTAATTTTTCAGGACAGGAGCAGATTAAATGTTTGAGACTGCCACAATAGAAACACCTTCACTCGGCATGATGGACCTCATGACGATGCTTGGTCAGCTTCACCCGTTCAATGTGCATGAATTCAGTGGTGTCGAAGCTGAGATTCACGGCATGATCAGCCTTTGGAAGGTAGTAGCCAAGTGCATAGATCTTTCTCGTAGGTCACGACCTTGGAGCGATTCTGAAACCTGATCTAGACAGGGACACCCGGTCATCCAACAAGGTAGGAATATCACGACTGGCTAGCTCGTTTTTAATTCTCCCAGCAAGACCCTCTCAGAAGGTGGCCACCAGCACCTCATTGTTCCAGGCGACTTCAGCGGACAGGGTACGGAATTGGACAGCGAACTAGCCCACTGTGAGGTCTCCCAGGCACAATCTATGGAGGGAGGATGCTGCAGAGGAAACGCATCAAGGCTCATCAAAGACCTTGCAGAAGGCTTTTAGGAAAGTCTGGAGGTTGGACACAAGAGGATCACCTCTCTACACTAGTGGATTGAGCTACGCTAGAGCTTCGCAAGTAAGAAGGGACATGATGAATGCCACTTTGGTTCAATCTGATGTGAACTGATGAGCCAAGAGTTCAACGTGCAGCATGCATTGATTGATGAACCCTGGTAGACCGATGAGCTATAACTGATGTTGCCACAGCTTGGACAGGAGCGGATGCAGCTGCAGATGTCAGCGTGTCCAAGCAGGTAGACCCTGTCTGCAGATAGAAGACTGATCTCTCTGGCTTTCTGGTACAGATAGGCGATAGAGGAAGATTGAAAGCCAGCAGATACCATTGACTAAGCAAACTGTAATTTGGCAGCCGCACAGCGATATCATTATTATTATTATTTATTGTTAGAGCACCATTTATTCCATGGCGCTTAACATGTGAAAAGGGGTATACATAAAAACAAGGACAATAATCTTAAACAATACAAGTGACTGACTGGTACTGGAGAAGAGAGGACCCTGCCCATGAGGGCTCACAGTCTACAAGGGATGGGTTAGGATACAATATGTGAGGGTAGAGATGCATGTGCAGTGGTATGGTGGAGCGATGGTTAGTGTAGGTCGAAGGCTAGTCGGAAGAGGTGGTTTTTCAGGTTCCTTTTGAAAGTTTTCATGGTAGGTGAGAGTATGATATTTTGTCACAAGGAAGGAAGGGAAAATGGAAACTCAGCTCAGGACATCCAGGTGCACCTTGTTGAATGTAAAAGTCTGCACAGAGCTGTCCCAGTCTCGGGCGCAATCAAATGATAGGAAGAAAAGGAGGATATCTCCAGTGACAAATCTTCCAAGTAAATGTTCTTAGTTTCAGGTAAAAAATACCTTTTTTTGTACCAATATTAAAACATAAAATGTGCTGGACACCTTAGGAAAAATGAGTAATAAAGACCAACGCGTTTCAGCAAAGAGCCTTAATCAACGCGTGTGGACCTCAAAAGAAAAATGTTGTCCAATTGGCCTGTATTTATTAAAAAAAAAGAATTGAGGGTGGCAGAGAGTATTGTGAGGTTATCATGGAGTTAGTAGTGATCGTACGTCGGTATGTACAGTGTTATGATCCGGTGACCTTGGAGCCGCATGAGACTTTCTTAGGAGTAGGTGGAACCTGTACTGACCGCAAACCCTAAACTGTCACCGCAACTAGAAGTAGCCATGGGGTGTACCTAACACATCCTAGACACCTCGACACAGCCGGAGGACTAAATACCCCTATAGATGGAAATGGGAATTCTATCTTGCCTCAGAGCAGAACCCCAAAGGATAGGCAGCCCCCCACAAATATTGACTGTGAGTATTAGAGGAAAGACACACGCAGGCAGAAATCAGGATTTAGCAAAAGAGGCCACGCTAGCTAAATAGGAAAGGATAGGACAGAATACTAAGCGGTCAGTATTAAAACCCTAAAAATATCCACAGCAGATAATACAAAAATTCCACCATCTAACTAAAGACATGGAATGTATATCTGCATCTCCTGAGAATCCAACTAGACTGAAATATCCAAACACAGTCTAAGCTGGACAAGAAAAAACATTGAATAGTACTGAATTGTAAAGCACACAGCATGTGTGCTACAAAAACAAAACCAGACACTTATCTTTGCTGATTTGGCAGCAGGGCAGGAGGAACCAGACAGAGATGCAAAACCTCCAAGAACAATGGACAACTGGCAAGGGCTAATGAATCCTGCACACCTAAATATCCCAGTCAGAGCTGCAATCAGCAGGGACACCTGCCCAGGATTGCAACCCAGGGACAACTGCATTACTACCAACAACCACCGTAGGGAACCCAAGAGCAGAATTCACAACAGTACCCCCCCTTGAGGAGGGGTCACCGAACCCTCACAAGAGCCCCCAGGCTGATCAGGACAAGCCAGATGAAAGGCACGGACCAAATCAGCAGCATGGACATCAGAGGCAAAAACCCAAGAATTATCCTCCTGGCCATAACCCTTCCATTTGACAAGGTACTGAAGCCTCCGCCTCGAAAAACGAGAATCCAAAATCTTCTCAACCACATACTCCAACTCCCCATCAACCAACACAGGGGCCGGAGGATCAACAGAGGGAACAACGGGCACCACATATTTCCGCAATAAAGATCTATGGATGACATTATGGATAGCAAAAGAAGCCGGAAGGGACAATCGAAAAGACACCGGATTAATAATCTCAGAAATCCTATAAGGACCAATAAAGCGAGGCTTAAACTTAGGGGAAGAAACCTTCATAGGAACATGACGGGAAGACAACCAGACTAGATCCCCAACCCGAAGCCGGGAACCAACACACCGACGACGGTTAGCAAAACGTTGAGCCTCCTCCTGAGACAATACCAAATTGTCCACCACATGAGCCCAAATCTGCTGCAACCTGTCAACCACAGAATCCACACCAGGACAGTCAGAAGGCTCAACCTCCCCCGAAGAAAAACGAGGATGAAAACCAAAATTACAAAAGAAGGGTGAAACCAAGGTAGCCGAACTAGCTCGATTATTAAGGGCAAACTCGGCCAATGGCAAGAAAGCCACCCAATCATCCTGATCAGCAGACACATAGCATCTCAGATAAGTTTCTAAAGTCTGATTAGTTCGCTCGGTCTGGCCATTTGTCTGAGGATGAAATGCGGAAGAAAAAGACAAATCAATGCCCAGCTTAGCACAAAAGGCCCGCCAAAACCGAGAAACAAACTGAGAACCTCTGTCGGACACAATATTCTCCGGAATACCATGCAAACGAACCACATGCTGAAAAAACAATGGAACCAAATCAGAAGAGGAAGGCAATTTAGGCAAAGGCACCAAATGGACCATCTTAGAGAACCGGACACAAACAACCCAGATGACAGACATCTTCTGGGAAACCGGAAGATCAGAAATAAAATCCATAGAAATATGCGTCCAGGGCCTCTCAGGGACCGGCAAAGGCAAAAGCAACCCACTAGCATGGGAACAACAAGGTTTGGCCCGCGCACAAGTCCCACAGGACTGCACAAAAGAATGCACATCACGTGACAAAGAAGGCCACCAAAAGGACCTACCAACCAAATCTCTGGTACCAAAAATACCAGGATGGCCAGCCAACACAGAACAATGAACCTCACAAATCACTCTACTAGTCCATCTATCAGGAACAAACAGTTTCCCCACTGGACAGCGGTCAGGTTTGTCAGCCTGAAATTCCTGAAGAACCCTTCGTAAATCAGGGGAAATGGCAGAAAGGACCACCCCTTCTTTCAGAATGCCGACCGGTTCAAGGACCTCAGGAGAATCAGGCAAAAAACTCCTAGAGAGGGCATCAGCCTTAATATTCTTAGAACCCGGAAGATACGAGACCACGAAATCAAAACGGGAAATAAACAAAGACCATCGAGCCTGTCTAGGATTGAGCAGGTTGGCAGACTCAAGGTAAATCAGATTTTTATGATGGGTCAAGACCACAATACGGTGCTTAGCTCCCTCGAGCCAATGTCGCCACTCCTCAAACGCCCACTTCATAGCCAACAACTCCCGATTGCCGACATCATAATTGCGTTCAGCGGACGAAAACTTACGGGAAAAGAAGGCACACGGTTTCATCAAGGAACCAACAGGATCCCTCTGAGACAAAACGGCCCCTGCCCCAATCTCAGAAGCGTCAACCTCAACCTGAAACGGAAGAGAAACATCCGGTTGACGCAACACCGGGGCAGAAGTAAATCGGCGTTTAAGCTCCTGAAAGGCAGAGACAGCCGCAGAGGACCAATTCGTCACATCCGCGCCTTTCTTCGTCAAATCGGTCAAGGGTTTAACCACACTGGAGAAGTTAGCAATGAAACGGCGATAAAAATTAGCAAAGCCCAAAAACTTCTGAAGGCTCTTCACAGATGTGGGTTGAATCCAATCATGAATGGCCTGAACCTTAACCGGATCCATCTCTATAGATGAGGGAGAAAAAATGAAGCCCAAAAAAGAAACCTTCTGCACTCCAAAGAGACACTTAGACCCCTTCACAAACAAAGCATTATCACGAAGGATCTGAAATACCATCCTGGCCTGTTTCACATGAGACTCCCAATCATCGGAAAAAATTAAAATGTCATCCAAATATACAATCATGAATTTATCAAGATAAGTCCGGAAGATATCGTGCATGAAGGACTGAAAAACAGATGGAGCATTAGAGAGCCCGAATGGCATCACAAGGTATTCAAAATGGCCTTCGGGCGTATTAAACACAGTTTTCCATTCATCACCCTGCTTAATACGAACAAGATTATATGCCCCCCGAAGGTCAATCTTCATAAACCAACTAGCCCCCTTAATCCTAGCAAACAAATCGGAAAGCAGAGGTAAAGGGTATTGAAACTTGACCGTGATCTTATTCAAGAGGCGATAATCAATACAGGGTCTCAAGGAGCCATCCTTCTTAGCAACAAAAAAAAATCCCGCTCCCAACGGTGAAGAAGATGGCCGAATATGTCCTTTCTCCAAAGACTCCTTAACATAACTCCGCATGGTGGTATGTTCAGGCACAGACAGGTTGAAAAGTCGGCCCTTAGGAAACTTACAGCCTGGAATCAAGTCAATCGCACAATCACAGTCCCTATGCGGTGGAAGGGAACTGGACTTGGGCTCATCGAATACATCCTGAAAATCAGACAAAAACTCTGGAATTTCAGAAGTGGAAAAAGAGGAGATTGACATCAAAGGAACGTCATTATGAACCCCCTGACATCCCCAACTAGTCACAGACATAGACTTCCAATCCAACACATGATTATGTGCCTGCAACCACGGAAAACCCAGCACGATAGCATCATGTAAATTATGCAACACCAGAAATCGACAATCTTCCTGATGGGCTGGCACCATGCACATGGTCACCTGTGTCCAGAACTGGGGCTTATTTTTAGCCAAAGGTGTAGCATCAATGCCCCTTAACGGAATAGGGTTCTGCAAAGACTGCAAGGGAAAACCACAACGCCTGGCAAACTCAAAGTCCATTAAGTTCAAGGCGGCGCCTGAATCCACAAACGCCATGACAGAAAATGATGATAATGAGCAGATCAAGGATACAGATAATAAAAATTTAGGTTATACAGTACTGATGGTAAATGAACCAGCGATCCTCTTTGTACGCTTATGGCAGACTGAAATGACATGAGAAGCATCGCCACAATAAAAACACAACCTATTCTGACGTCTGAATCCCTGTTGTTCCGTTCTAGACAGAATCCTATCACACTGCATTGACTCAGGCATCTGCTCTGAGGACAACGCCACAGCGCACACAGTTCTGCGCTCCCGCAAGCGCCGATCAATCTGAATGGCCAGAGACATAGAATCACTCAGACCGAAAGGTGTGGGAAACCACACCATAACATCTTTAATGGATTCAGAAAGACCCTTTCTGAAAATTGCCGCCAAAGCATCATCATTCCATTTAGTCAACACAGACCATTTTCTAAATTTCTGACAATACAATTCTGCCACTTCTTGACCCTGAGACAGGACCATCAAGGTCTTCTCCACTTGATCCACAGAATTTGGTTCATCATATAATAATCCTAAAGCCTGAAAAAAGGCATCTACATTAAGCAAGGCCGGATTCCCAGATTCCAGGGAAAATTCCCAATCCTGAGGATCGCCACGCAGCAGGGAGATGACAATTTTAACCTGCTGAATGGAATCACCAGAGGATCGAGGTCCAAGAGCAAAAAACAGTTTACACTTGTTTTTAAAACTCAAAAATTTGGACCTGTCCCCAAAAAACAAATCAAGAGTAGGAATCTTAGGCTCTAAAACTGGAGTCTGAACAATATAATCAGAAATACCCTGTACCCTAGCAGCAAGCTGGTCTACACGAGAAGCTAATCCCTGAACATCCATGCTAGCACAAGGCTACTCAGCCACCCAGAGGAAAAGAGGGAAGAAAAGACAAAGCAGGCTACAGAAAAAAAAATGGCTCTTTCTTCCCTTCTTCTGAGATGCATTTAACTCATTGCTGGCCAGTTGTACTGTTATGATCCGGTGACCTTGGAGCCGCATGAGACTTTCTCAGGAGTAGGTGGAACCTGTACTGACCGCAAACCCTAAACTGTCACCGCAACTAGAAGTAGCCATGGGGTGTACCTAACACATCCTAGACACCTCGACACAGCCGGAGGACTAAATACCCCTATAGATGGAAATGGGAATTCTATCTTGCCTCAGAGCAGAACCCCAAAGGATAGGCAGCCCCCCACAAATATTGACTGTGAGTATTAGAGGAAAGACACACGCAGGCAGAAATCAGGATTTAGCAAAAGAGGCCACGCTAGCTAAATAGGAAAGGATAGGACAGAATACTAAGTGGTCGGTATTAAAACCCTAAAAATATCCACAGCAGATAATACAAAAATTCCACCATCTAACTAAAGACATGGAATGTATATCTGCATCTCCTTAGAATCCAACTAGACTGAAATATCCAAACACAGTCTAAGCTGGACAAGAAAAAACATTGAATAGTACTGAATTGTAAAGTGTGCTACAAAAACAAAACCAGACACTTATCTTTGCTGATTTGGCAGCAGGGCAGGAGGAACCAGACAGAGATGCAAAACCTCCAAGAACAATGGATAACTGGCAAGGGCTAATGAATCCTGCACACCTAAATATCCCAGTCAGAGCTGCAATCAGCAGGGACACCTGCCCAGAATTGCAACCCAGGGACAACTGCATTACTACCAACAACCACTGGAGGGAACCCAAGAGCAGAATTCACAACAGTACACATATTCCATGCGTTGTAATCCAGAGGTGTATATGTCGTACGCTCACTGTTCGTTTTTCCAATAACTAATTATTGGCAACAACCTGTGACCTCCTCGTTTGATCATCGCCCATCGTGTAATTGTCTGGAATATAGTGGCCAGCTGAAAGCTGTTAACTCCAAAGATCACAGCGGCTGGTTCTGTGTGACTCCTGGCCTGTGATCTCTTTAATAATGGGATTAAATCCTTGTTTGCCAATCCAATCTGTTGGCCATGGAAATGCAGCCTTTCCACCTGGTGGATGCAGATGGTTTCCAAAAGCTGATGGCCATCGAAGTCCCCCAGCACCAGTTGCCATTACTTCTCTAATAAAGCTGTGCCTGCACTATACCAGCATGTCACAGGCCATATCACCAGTTACCGAAAAAATCAATGTCTGCCAGAGTGCATTTCACCACTGACACCTGGACGAGCAAACATGGACAGGGGCGTTACATCTCGCTGACTGGGCACTGGGTGACTCTGGTAGCTGTGGAAGCAGGCGGTGAAGAGGCTGCTCCCCAAGCCTTGGAATCCCTAAGGCTATGTGCACACGTCAGGATTTCTTGCAGAAAATTCTGCATGCGTTTTTGCCGCGTTTTTGGTGCGTTTTTTTCCGGACATTTCCCAATGCATTTTATAGTGGGAAATCCGCAAAAAAACCGCAAAATTAATGAACATGCTGCGATTTTACCGCAATGCATTTTTTTCGCGGAAAAAAACGCATCATGTGTACAGAACATGCGGAATTCATTCTAAATGATGGGATGCATATTGTATGCTTTTTTTTGCGGTTTTATAGCGTTTTTATCATGAAAAAAACCCGGAAAAAACGCAAAAAATCACCAATGTGTGCATACAGCCTAAGGGTTGTAGGGCGCTTGGGGGTGGAGAAATAAATGACTACACACCATAAAATGGAGAACTAATTAGTAGTGATGAGCGAGTATGCTCATTGCTCAGGTTTTCCCGAGCACGCTCGGGTGATCTCTGAGTATTTGTTAGTGCTCAGAGATTTAGTTTTCGTCGTTTCAGCTGCATGATTTACAGCTGTTGGACAGCTTGAATACATGTGGGAATTCCCTAACAAACAGGCATTCCTCACATGTATTCAGCCTGTCTAGCAACCATAAATCATGCAGCTGCAGCAACGAAAACTAAATCTCCGAGCACTAACAAATACTCAGAGACCACCTGAGCGTGCTCGGGAAAACCCGAGCAACGAGTATACTCGCTCATCACTACTAACTAGAACTACTAGACAACTGGGGTTGGAGAACTAAACTACTAAACACCTAGCGTTGGATAAAGAAACCACTACACACCTGAAGATGGAGAACTAAACCACTACACACCAGGGGATAGAGAACTAAAACACTACACACCAGGGGATGGAGAACTAAACCGCTACACCCCAGAGGATGGAGAACTAAACCACTACACATCAAGGGATGGTGAAATAAGACACTAGAAACCAAGGTGTCACTAGACAGCATATCTTGGAATCCCCAAGGCTAGCGGGACAAACATTTGCATCTAACACTTCCTCGACTGCTTCTGCCTCCTCCACCTTCTCTAGGGCCTCCACCTGCTCCATCAACCTCTCCCTTAATGAGGCACGCATTCCAACAGTGCAGTGAATCCCCCCCAACTCCGTACTGTGCAGCCATGGCTCACAGCAATCAGGCAGTATTTAAATTAATATGCTTTGGAGATCGCAGTCAAACAGCTCAAGAGTTGTGGATAGTGATGAGTGAAATTTGTTTGCAAAACGATCGCCAAACATAAATTCGGCACAGATATGGCACATTCAGATTTGTGATTGGAATTCCGAGTAAAACTGTATAAAATCGTGAAAAAATGGGTAACATTCAGTAAAAAATGTGGGAAAATATTTGTGTTGCCACTAAAGTATTTTCAGCATCTTGGCTATGATAATGGTGCTGTATGATGAGCATGGGGCACAGGTTTGATGAGGGTATGGGTTTTGCAGAGCTCAGAGGTGCGGCGTGCTTTTTTTATCTTTATGAGTGCACATTGCAGCTAGCCAATCAGGGAGCAGGAAACACCCACAATGTCCTGACACAACGGCTTGTGTCACTGGCTGCTGAAATCACATGTCCCTCTCCATATAAAGAATGGACATCTTGTGATAGCACCATTTTGACACTGTCTGTAACAGCGCAGAGGCTGCTCATGATGATGGCACTGTTAGCAACTAGATTTTAGGTAGTTAGGCAGTTGTTTATTAGTCAGATAGTTTAGCTAGCTAGTGTCCTGTGTGGCTGTGAAATCGATCTTCCAGCATTTTTTTAATACCATTACTGAGGTCCACAGACAAAGAAATCAGGGCACATTTCATACATGTGTGTTGTGCCCACACATATTAAAAAAAAATGATGTTGCAAAATGTAATACAGCCCGCCGTATCCCACGTTTTAATATTGTGGCATGTTGTGAATTTGGATTCTGGGCTCCCCCGGTGGCTACTGGTGGAATTGAACTGGTGTCTTCATCTTCTCTGTTCACCTGTTCCCATCAAGATGTGGGAGTCGCTATATAACCTTGCTGCTCTGTTAGTTGCTTGCCGGTCAACAATGTTATCAGAAGCCTCTCTGTGCTTGTTCCTGCTCCTAGACAACTACTAGATAAGTTGGACTCTTGTCCATGTTTGTTTTTGCATTTTTGTTCCAGTTCACAGCTGTAGTTTCGTTACTGTGTCTGGAAAGCTCTTGTGAACAGGAATTGCCACTCTGGTGTTATGAGTTAATGCCAGAGTTTTAAAGTAATTTCTGGATGGTGTTTTGATAGGGTTTTTAGCTGACCATGAAAGTGTCCTTTCTGTCTTCTGCTATGTAGTAAGTGGACCTCAAATTTGCTAAACCTATTTTCATACTACGTTTGTTATTTCATCTTGATTCACCGCCAATACATGTGGGGGGCCTCTGTCTCCTTTCGGGGTATTTCTCTAGAGGTGAGCTAGGACTAATATTTTCCTCTGCTAGCTTTATTTAGTCCTCCGGCTGGTGCTGGGCATCTAGAATCAACGTAGGCATGCTACCCGGCCACTGCTAGTTGTGCGTTAGGTTTAGTTCATGGTCAGCTCAGTTCCCATCTTCCAAGAGCTAGTTCCTATATATGCTGATGCTATGATCTCTTGCCATTGAGATCATGACAGTTTGACCGGCCCACTAAAGGGTTAAAATCCTTGGCTGAGAAAGGAGAGAAATAAGTAGTCTGCTGAAATTTTTTTTTTTTTTTTTTTTTTTCTCTCCTTTGAATGGCTCTGTATTCACCTGTTTGCAATGGATCTTCAGAGTGTAACTGCAGGTTTGAATAATCTCGCCACGAAGGTACAAAATTTGCAAGATTTTGTTTGTCATGCACCTGTATCTGAGCCGAGAATTCCTTTGCCGGAATTTTTCTCGGGGAATAGATCTGGGTTTCAGAATTTTCGAAATAATTGCAAATTATTTTTGTCCCTGAAATCTCGCTCTGCCGGAGATCCTGCACAGCAGGTCAGGATTGTGATTTCCTTGCTCCGGGGCGACCCTCAAGACTGGGCTTTTTCATTGACACCAGGGGATCCTGCGTTGCTCAATGTGGATGCGTTTTTTCTGGCCTTGGGGTTGCTTTATGACGAACCTCATTTGGAGCTTCAGGCAGAAAAAACTTTGATGTCCCTATCTCAGGGGCAAGATGAAGCGGAAATTTACTGCCAAAGATTCCGTAAATGGTCTGTGCTTACTCAGTGGAATGAGTGCGCCCTGGCGGCGACTTTCAGAGAGGGTCTCTCTGATGCCATTAAGGATGTTATGGTGGGGTTCCCTGTGCCTGCGGGTCTGAATGAGTCCATGACAATGGCTATTCAGATCGATAGGCGTTTGCGGGAGCGCAAACCAGTGCACCATCTGGCGGTGTCCACTGAGAAATCGCCAGAGAGTATGCAGTGTGATAGAATTCTGTCCCGAAGCGAGCGGCAGAATTTTAGACGGAAAAATGGGTTGTGTTTCTATTGTGGTGATTCTACTCATGTTATATCAGCATGCTCTAAGCGCATTAAAAAGCTTGGTAAATCTGTTTCCATTTGCACCTTACCGTCTAAGTTTATTCTATCTGTGACCCTGATTTGCTCTTTGTCATCTATTACCACGGACGCCTATGTCGACTCTGGCGCCGCTTTGAGTCTTATGGATTGGTCCTTTGCCAAACGCTGTGGGTATGATTTAGAGCCTTTGGAGACTCCTATTCCTCTGAAGGGGATTGACTCCACCCCATTGGCTAATAATAAACCACAATACTGGACACAAGTAACTATGCGTATTGATCCGGATCACCAGGAGATTATTCGCTTTCTGGTGCTGTATAATCTACATGATGATTTGGTGCTAGGATTGCCTTGGCTGCAATCTCACAACCCAGTCCTCGATTGGAAAGCTATGTCTGTGTTGAGCTGGGGATGTAAGGGGGCTCATGGGGATGTACCTGTGGTTTCCATTTCATCATCTATTCCCTCTGAAATTCCTGAGTTCCTGTCTGACTATCGTGACGTCTTTGAAGAATCCAAGCTTGATTCGTTACCTCCGCACCGAGAGTGCGATTGTGCCATAGATTTAATCCCGGGTAGTAAATACCCAAAGGGTCGTTTATTTAATCTGTCTGTGCCTGAACATGCTGCTATGCGTGAATATATAAAGGAGTCCTTGAAAAAGGGACATATTCGTCCATCGTCATCTCCCTTAGGAGCCGGTTTTTTCTTCGTGTCAAAAAAAGACGGCTCTTTGAGACCATGTATTGATTATCGGCTTTTGAATAAAATCACTGTTAAATATCAATACCCATTGCCGTTGCTGACTGATTTGTTTGCTCGCATAAAGGGGGCCAAGTGGTTCTCTAAGATTGACCTTCGTGGGGCGTATAATTTGGTGCGAATCAGGCAGGGCGATGAGTGGAAAACCGCATTTAATACGCCCGAGGGCCACTTTGAGTATTTAGTGATGCCTTTTGGTCTTTCAAATGCTCCGTCAGTTTTCCAGTCCTTTATGCATGATATTTTTCGCGATTATTTGGATAAATTTATGATTGTGTATCTGGATGATATTCTGATTTTTTCGGATGACTGGGACTCTCATGTCCAGCAAGTCAGGAGGGTTTTTCAGGTTTTGCGGTCTAATTCTTTGTGTGTGAAGGGTTCTAAGTGTGTTTTTGGGGTACAGAGGATTTCCTTTTTGGGATATATTTTTTCCCCCTCTTCCATTGAAATGGATCCTGTCAAGGTTCAAGCTATTTGTGATTGGACGCAGCCCTCTTCTCTTAAGAGTCTTCAGAAATTTTTGGGCTTTGCTAACTTTTATCGTCGATTTATTGCTGGTTTTTCGGATATTGCTAAGCCATTGACCGATTTGACTAAGAAGGGTGCTGATGTTGCTGATTGGTCCCCTGATGCTGTGGAGGCCTTTCGGGAGCTTAAGCGCCGTTTTTCCTCTGCCCCTGTGTTGCGTCAGCCTGATGTTGCTCTACCTTTTCAGGTTGAGGTCGACGCTTCTGAGATCGGAGCTGGGGCAGTGTTGTCGCAGAAAAGTTCTGACTGCTCCGTGATGAGGCCTTGTGCCTTCTTTTCCCGTAAATTTTCGCCCGCTGAGCGGAATTATGATGTTGGGAATCGGGAGCTTTTGGCCATGAAGTGGGCTTTTGAGGAGTGGCGCCATTGGCTTGAGGGGGCCAGACATCAGGTGGTGGTATTGACTGACCACAAAAATTTGGTTTATCTTGAGACTGCCAGGCGCCTGAATCCTAGACAGGCGCGCTGGTCATTATTTTTCTCTCGGTTTAATTTTGTGGTGTCATACCTACCGGGTTCTAAGAATGTTAAGGCGGATGCCCTTTCTAGGAGTTTTGAGCCTGACTCGCCTGGTAACTCTGAGCCCACAGGTATCCTTAAGGATGGAGTGGTATTGTCAGCCGTTTCTCCAGACCTGCGGCGGGCCTTGCAGGAGTTTCAGGCGGATAGACCTGATCGTTGCCCACCTGATAAACTGTTTGTTCCTGATGATTGGACCAGTAGAGTCATCTCTGAGGTTCATTCTTCTGCGTTGGCAGGTCATCCTGGCATTTTTGGTACCAGGGATTTGGTGGCAAGGTCCTTCTGGTGGCCTTCCCTGTCACGAGATGTGCGAGGCTTTGTGCAGTCTTGTGACGTTTGTGCTCGGGCCAAGCCTTGTTGTTCTCGGGCTAGTGGATTGTTGTTGCCCTTGCCTATTCCTAAGAGGCCTTGGACGCACATCTCGATGGATTTTATTTCAGATCTGCCTGTTTCTCAGAAGATGTCTGTCATCTGGGTGGTGTGTGACCGTTTCTCTAAGATGGTCCATTTGGTTCCTCTGCCCAAGTTGCCTTCTTCTTCCGAGTTGGTTCCTCTGTTTTTTCAAAATGTTGTTCGTTTGCATGGTATTCCTGAGAATATCGTTTCTGACAGAGGGACCCAATTCGTGTCTAGATTTTGGCGGGCATTCTGTGCTAGGATGGGCATAGATTTATCTTTTTCGTCTGCTTTCCATCCTCAGACGAATGGCCAGACTGAGCGGATTAATCAGACCCTGGAGACATATCTGAGGTGTTTTGTGTCTGCTGACCAGGATGATTGGGTTGCTTTTTTGCCATTGGCGGAGTTCGCTCTCAATAATCGGGCCAGCTCTGCCACTTTGGTGTCCCCGTTTTTCTGTAATTCGGGGTTTCATCCTCGATTTTCCTCTGGTCATGTGGAATCTTCGGATTGTCCTGGAGTGGATGCTGTGGTGGAGAGATTGCATCAGATCTGGGGGCAGGTGGTGGACAATTTGAGGTTGTCCCAGGAGAAGACTCAGCTTTTTGCTAACCGCCGTCGTCGTGTTGGTCCTCGTCTTCATGTTGGGGACTTGGTGTGGTTGTCTTCTCGTTTTGTCCCTATGAGGGTCTCTTCTCCTAAGTTTAAGCCTCGGTTCATCGGCCCGTATAAGATATTGGAGATTCTTAATCCTGTTTCCTTCCGTTTGGACCTCCCTGCATCCTTTTCTATTCATAACGTTTTTCATCGGTCATTATTGCGCAGGTATGAGGTACCGGTTGTGCCTTCCGTTGAGCCTCCTGCTCCGGTGTTGGTTGAGGGTGAGTTGGAGTACGTTGTGGAGAAAATCTTAGACTCTCGTGTTTCCAGACGGAGACTCCAGTATCTGGTCAAGTGGAAGGGATACGGCCAGGAGGATAATTCTTGGGTGAATGCATCTGATGTTCATGCCTCTGATCTGGTTCGTGCCTTTCATAGGGCCCATCCTGATCGCCCTGGTGGTTCGGGTGAGGGTTCGGTGCCCCCTCCTTGAGGGGGGGGTACTGTTGTGAATTTGGATTCTGGGCTCCCCTGGTGGCTACTGGTGGAATTGAACTGGTGTCTTCATCTTCTCTGTTCACCTGTTCCCATCAAGATGTGGGAGTCGCTATATAACCTTGCTGCTCTGTTAGTTGCTTGCCGGTCAACAATGTTATCAGAAGCCTCTCTGTGCTTGTTCCTGCTCCTAGACAACTACTAGATAAGTTGGACTCTTGTCCATGTTTGTTTTTGCATTTTTGTTCCAGTTCACAGCTGTAGTTTCGTTACTGTGTCTGGAAAGCTCTTGTGAACAGGAATTGCCACTCTGGTGTTATGAGTTAATGCCAGAGTTTTAAAGTAATTTCTGGATGGTGTTTTGATAGGGTTTTTAGCTGACCATGAAAGTGTCCTTTCTGTCTTCTGCTATGTAGTAAGTGGACCTCAAATTTGCTAAACCTATTTTCATACTACGTTTGTTATTTCATCTTGATTCACCGCCAATACATGTGGGGGGCCTCTGTCTCCTTTCGGGGTATTTCTCTAGAGGTGAGCTAGGACTAATATTTTCCTCTGCTAGCTTTATTTAGTCCTCCGGCTGGTGCTGGGCATCTAGAATCAACGTAGGCATGCTACCCGGCCACTGCTAGTTGTGCGTTAGGTTTAGTTCATGGTCAGCTCAGTTCCCATCTTCCAAGAGCTAGTTCCTATATATGCTGATGCTATGATCTCTTGCCATTGAGATCATGACAGTGGCAGTTTTCCCGACCCCTGCAGTAGATCTTGAGCAGAGGGTCGAATACCGGATAATTGAGTTTCAGAAGGAGCGAAGAGAGCTACAGTGAGCCAAGCTCAGGACCTGCAACATGTGACTCCCAAGGAAGTGGCCGAAGGTGAAGAATACTGCCGGGTGACAGATGAGACTGGCCGAGGTCAAACCAGGAAGTCAGAGAGATACCGCAGGATGAGAGGGAGGGGGCGAAGTCAAACACAAAGCCGAGGTCAGAATGCCGGAGATATCGGTGAAGTACAAGTGGGACAGAGATGTGCAGAGTCAGGGAAGCAAAGCCGGAGGGTCAGAACCAGACGGAGCGATAATACTGAATCAGAAGACTAAGTGCAATACCAGAAAATGGACCAAGTCAAAGCACAACAGGCAAGCAGTACACAAACACCCCAGGGGGTCAGACACAGAGACAGAAAGAATGTATAACTGACAAGGAACCTAAATCTGGTGTGGGTATATATGGAGGCCAAAAACAATTAACCCCGTGAGGACCAGGAGAGAACCCGGACCACAACCATGACAGCGGTGATATAAAACTGCAGACCTCACATACTTTCCAAAAATTATTTTCTCTGTTGCTAAACATGATACAGTTCACCATATCCCACCTTGTCATTCAGTGGCATTGAAATTGCTCTGTGTGCAGAGCTGTTGCACATAAATTTTGTTTTTGCAAACGTGATACAACAACCGAGATTAGAGTTTGAAATTGTTTTGAACCTATCTTCTAGATTACAGAGGCCTCATCCACACCAAAAACTATTTTTTTTGGTTACTAATGTGATACAGTAGGGGAGAACTAATTTTGAAATTGTTTGGAGCATCTAGTCAATGATATACAGGCCTCATCCACAGGCCAAAAGATATTTATTCTGTTTAAAAATGTTATACAGTATGGTAGATCTCACTTTTACATTGTTTAGAGCATCTAGTATATGTTATACAGGCCTCATGGACAGACCCAATCAATTTTTGGCAGCTACTGACCTCATACAGTAGGGGAGATCTAATTTTAACATTGTTTGGAGCATATCTTCTTTGTCATATAGCCCTCATCTACACTTCAACAATTTTTTCTTCTGTTACTAACATCACAAAGTATGGAAGATCTCACTTTTAAATTGTTTGGAGCATATAGTCTATGTTATACAGGCCTCATCCACAGGCCAAAAAAAATTCTTCTGTTACTAATGTCATATAGTACGGTAGATCTCACTTTGAAATTGTTTGGAGCATCTAGTCTATGTTATACAGCCCTCATCCACACAGAAACAATTCTTTCATCTGTGACTAACGCCATTCAGCACGCAATATTTCACCTTCTCATTTAGTGTTGCTGAATTTCAGCTGTGTGCAGAGGTGGCGCAGAATAAAACAAATCTAATTTTCAGTTGCTAATAATGTACTCCTAGCACAGTATCTGAGAAACATGACTGGGAAAAAGCGAGGTAGTGGTAGAAGGGGGATTAGGCTTGGTGTTCAAGGTGTATGTGGGGTAGGTGGTAATATTTGGGAAAGCACTAGTGAACCAACAACGTCAAGTCCTATCTAAAGACAACTGACAAATTCTGTTACTGGATGTTGTATTATTTAGTGTGCTTCATTGTTCTTGCATAATTTCAGTCTGTGATATCTTTAGTGGGGATTCTTTGCCTGCTGTTGCTGTTGCTGCAGATGTTAACACTAATTTGTGGAAATGTGAACAGTCCTGCTTGGGTGTCCACTTGCACTCTACTTAAACTGTCCTCACTAAAGTCTCTAATGATCTACTAACAGCTAAATCTAATGGTCACTATTCCATGCTGATTCTTGTAGATCTCGCTGCAGCATTCGGCACCGTGGATCATCAGCTCCTGCTCACTATGCTTCGGACTCAAGGACACCGTTCTCTCCTGGTTCTCCTCCTACCTCTCTGTCCGCACCTTCACTACATCTTTTGCCGACTCCTCTTCCTCTCCTTTTCCCCTTACTGATGGGGTTGCTCAAGGATCAGTCATAGGTCCCCTCCTCTTCTCCTTGTATACTGCCACTATTGGACAAACAATCAGTATATTTGGTTTTCAGTACCATCTCTATGCTGATGATACCCAATTATACACCTGTACTCCTGACATCAACCCCACATTATTCCAAAACATCAGTGATTGTCTTTCCGCTGTCTCTAACATCACGTCCTCACTTTATCTGAAACTGAACCTTTCAAAAACTGAACTCCTTGTGTTTCCTCCCTCCACTAACATACCTATGCCCGATATTGCCAGTGTGTGGTTTTACCATTACTCCCCAGCAATATGCCAAGTGTCTTGGGGTCATACTTGATCCAGATCTTTCATTCCCTCCCTACATCAGATCACTTGCTCGCACACATTATCTATACCTCAAAAACATTTCTATAATTCGACCTTTCCTTAATCTCGACTCTCCAAAAACTCTTACTGTAGCTCTTATTCATTCTCGTCTGGACTATTGCAACTCCCTACTAATCGGTCTCGCTCTTACTAAACTCTCCCCTTTCCAGTCTGTCCTGAACGCAGCAGACAGGATCATATTCCTCGCCAACTGTTACACCAATGCCTATACCTTGTGCCAGTCATTGCACTGGTTACCCATCCGCTACAGACTTCTATAGCACAGATTCAACATCATGAAATCGCTGAAGCCCAAGCATCTTCAGCACCTTGTAACAGGGTTGGTCCCACAGAATTGTAGGATGGTTGACATGGTACCAATATATAAGAAAGGTAAGAAGGTGGTGTGGTAGAGGGCTCACTCAGCTGGACACAGAGGTATAACTGGAACACTGTTTCTTTAAGGAAAGGCTTGGTTTATTGAAGACAGCATAAACCAAGTTTGGGAAAGTAAACAGCCCTCTGGGCAAAACAGCAAAACAAAGTAGCAAAAAAAGTCCTTTTCCTAGCGGGAATCCACCCGCTCACAGGCAGTGATGCCCACCGTTGAGGTTTAACACACTTTCCTGGAGTCCTCTCTCTCCAGGCCCACACTGAACACTCAAAGGTCTGGCCTTCAGCAATTTAAGCCCAGACCTTGTAACTCCTCCATCATGTGATTCATCACATGATCTTGACATCACACAGGTCCTGTCAGTACTCTAACTGAGGAGATACGGTGGACCCCCTCCTACCCGCTCTATGGAGGTCCACTAAAACCAGCCCATAACATAATTATCAATAAACCGTCCCAAGCCATATTGTGCTGGAGGAAACTATTCTGGTTTTACATCACTGACGCCATCATGCGTAGTGACACGTATCTCCTCTCCATCACTTCACCAGTGACTCTGTCACACATTCCCCCCTTGCCCAAAGCTGGGAGTTTTGGCACATTCACTGGCTCAGCAAGGGACTCTGGACAGGGCATCTGAGTTCCCAGACCACCAACCACCAGAGACCACCAACTTACCCAGGCATTCTTACCCTTCTTTTCCTTCATCCATCTCAGGGATGCATCATCAGATATTAGCCTGAACCTTCTGCCTAACAGGTAATATCTTAGGGTGTCGATTGTCCACTTGATGGCCAAGCACTCTTTCTCCATGATGGCATAGTTCTTCTCACAGGAGGAGAGTTTCCTACTCAGGTATAGGACTGGGTGTTCGTCACCATCTATTACCTGGTATAGGACAGCCCCTAAGCCAACTTTGGAGGCATCCGTCTGGAGCACAAACTCCTTTGGGAATTCTGAGCCAAGACTGGCTGTCTGCACAAGATGAGCTTCAACTCCTGGAATGCCATCTCCGCTTCAGAGGACCATTTGACCATCGTTGATTTTGTGCCCTTAAGAAGATCAGTCAAGGGGGCAGCTATCATGGCGAAATTCGGGATAAACTATCCCACAATTCCCAGAAATGCCCTAACATTCTTTTTTGGAGACCGGATGTGGCCACTTTTGAACTGTATCCACTTTGTTTATTTGCAGCTTTATCTTGCTCCATCCAATGATGTAGCCCGAGTACTTCGCCTTTCCAGAGGGTGCACTTCTTTAGGTTTATGGTAGATACCGCTTTCCTTAGTGCATCAAGTACCGCCTGGACCTTCTGCAGGTGAATTCCACAATCTAGGCTGTAGAACACAATGTCGTTCAAGTAAGCGGCGGCGTATTTCTTGTGTGGGACTAGGATTCGGTTCATTGCCCTCCAGGTATATTGACAGCACCTGTCAGGTGTAGAGAAGGCCTTCTTCTCCTTGGCACTTGGAGACAGGAGAATTTGCCAGTACCCCTTCATTAGGTCCAGGGTGGTGATGTACCTGGCTGACCCTAGCCTCTCAATAAGCTCATCGAAGGGGGCATCGGATACGTGTCGAACTTGGACTCCTCATTGAGCTTCCTGTAATCATTACAGAAGCGCCACTCTCCTTTAGGCTTCGGCACCAGGACAATAGGGCTGGACCAGCCACTCTTTGACTCCTCGATGACACCCAGGCTCAACATTCTCTTCACCTCCTGGGAGATCACCTCGAGGCGATCTTCAGGAATCTGATACGACCTTTGGTTCACCCTCACATGTGGTTCAGTCAGGATCTCGTTCTCCACCACCTGCGTACATCCTGGTAACTCCGAAAACAGGACTTGGTTCCACTGAAGCAGCTTATGGCACTGTTGTGTCTGGGCCGGCACCAGTGTCTCTGCCACTGTGACATCCTCGACCTTGGCTTCAGGATGGGCCCCTAGGCACGGTGCTTCTACCGGATCCCTGTCTCACCACGGTTTCAGCAGGTTGATGTGCTACACTTGGCATGGCTTCCCTCTCCCTGGTTGGTGGACCTTATAGTTGACCTCACTCAACTTCTCGACCACCTCGCATGGCCCTTGCCACTTGGCAAGGAATTTGCTTTCCATGGTGGGGATCAACACAAGCACCCGGTACCCAGGACTAAACTGTCTCAGCCTTGTGGTCCGGTTGTAGACCCTCGCCTGGGCTTTTTGTGCTTGAAGGAGACTCTCCTTCACAATCAGCATCACACTTGTGATTCTGTCCTGCATTTGGGCCACATGCTTGATAACGCTCCAGTAGGGTGTAACTTCTGCTTCCCAAGTCTCCTTCACAACATTTAGAAGTCCCCGGGGGTGCCGTCCAAAAAACAGCTTGAATGGTGAGAACCCGTAGAGGCCTGTGAGACTTCCCTGATGGAGAACATATGGTAAGAGGCAATCCCAATCTCAGCCATCCTTCTCTACAACCTTCTTCAGCATGGACATCAAGTTCTTATTGAACCTCTCCACCAGGCCATCTGTCTGTGGATGGTACACTGACATCCTAAATTGGGTAATCTGGAGGGCCATGCACAACTCCCTATTTACCTTGGACATAAATGATGTCCCCTGGTCCATCAGATTCTCCTTCGGCAGGCCAGTCCAGTACCGGGCCTCTCTGTCTCGATTCTGGGAGTATCACGGTGGCTAGACCCAGTCCGTGACCCTGCTGAGGGGCGTCCAGTTGGGAGTTGAGAGTGATGATGGTGCGGTGCAGGTCGTGATGAATAACGAAGACACCCGGTTGCAGTCTCTTTACCTCTTTACTGAAAGCTTCAGGATCCTCAATCCGGAGTACGGTTAACAGGGCTGGCTGAGACCGGCCGGTCTGATGGCACCTCCTGAGTTCCCTTTACAGGTGGAAATCTGTGCCTACCTTCTAGCGCTTGTGTGTTGTAGTCCTTCCCTGCTTAGCACCACGGGATAGTCCTCACAACTGTTGTGTCTGTTTCTGAAGTTCCCTCACAACTGATTCTGATGTTCTTCTCCGTCCCCCAGATGATATGGCTAGGACGCACCCGTATGACGGGTAGGCCTGGAGGTCTTCCGGGACCCTAGAGTCGCCCCTCTCCAACTGTTGCCCCCTATGAATGCTTAGGTGATTTGGGTGAGACAGCCCGCCTATAACTGACTGTCCTACTGTAGGTTTGAAGTAAGGCCTGGAGCTTAATACTTCCTCTGCGTTTCCGGCCAGCAGCTACGCGCCTCAGTAGGATGTTACCTCGGTCTTACAGCACGACTCCTACTGGTGTTTTCTCCTTGTTGCGTTGCTCTCGTTTCTCACTCTTCATAATAAACCTCGCTTCTTGTCCTTTCTTGGGGTACTGCCACAATGAAGTGCAGGCGAGGTCCCGTAATGTTCTTTCTGTTCGCTAGGCCTTTGTCAGGATCCCACACCTGACAGGGACCTCCCTGAATCTTCCCCTGCAACACCCTCTGCCACAGGATGTTGCCTGGTTCCAACCCAGTCAACTTTCTGTCTAACTTCCTATCTAACCCCCAGTTTTACCAGATTGTGAGGAGTGGCCTAATACATAGCACCCTTAGCTCCCCCTGGAGGCCAGACTGTGAAGTGTATTGGTGTCTGTGATACCTGGTCAGGTGAACTCCTTCAGTGCCATCAGACGTACCAACACCCCCCTTAGCGGCGGAGCATCAGTACTGCAACGACCAGGACTCTGGGGCGCTGCATATGTAGTATGTTGTATGTAGTATTTTTATTTTTTTTTACATTCAACACATTAGCCGGATGATGGGACTACTACTGTCCCATCATTGGCTAATGTGTCAATCACTGTCATTGTAGCAGGCATAGCCCGATGGGACTTGCAGTCCCACCGAACGATGCCTGCACACAGACACAAAGACCCCCGAGAGGCCAGTACAGACCCCGGCAGGCCCGTACAGGCCCCGGCAGGCCCGCACAGACCCCCAAGAGGCCCGTACAGACCCCCGAGAGGCCCACACAGACACCGCCCACACACACAGACACACAAAGTCTCCGCCCATGCACCGCCCACACTCTTCCCCCCTCCCGAAAAGGATGTGCAAGGAAAGATAGGGTTTATTTTAATTCTGATATTTGTGTCCCATTGACTTGCATTGGTTTCCGGTATCGGAATCGGCGATACCTGATACTTTTGGGGTATCGGTACGATCCAATCCGATCTGATATTTCCCGATATTGGAAGGTATCGATCTACACTACCTGTCATGCCTTTTGGGTTAACCAATGCACCTGCTGTCTTTCAGAACTTTATGAATTAAATTTTTTTGATATTACTGGAAGGTTTATTGTGGTATACCTTGATGACAATCTAATTTTTTGCCTGATCTGGATTCTCAATACAAGCATGTACGGTTTGTTTTACAGAAATGCACAGAAAAATCTTTTTGCTAAATTGGAAAAATGTACTTTTTCTGTTCAGGAAATATCATTCCTAAGGTTCATTATGTCAGATGAAGGGCTATAATTAGTGTTGAGCATTCCGATACCGCAAGTATCGGGTATCGGCCGATACTTGCGGGTATCGGAATTCCGATACCAAGATCCGATACTTTTGTGGTATCGGGTATCGGTATCGAAACAACATTAATGTGTAAAACAAAGAATTAAAATAAAAAATATTGCTATACTCACCTCTCCGACGCAGCCTGGACCTTACCGAGGGAACCGGGAGCCTTCTTTGCTTAAAATGCGCGCTTTTACTTCCTTCCGTGACGTCACGGCTTGTGATTGGTCGCGTGCCGCCCATGTGGCCGCGACGCGACCAATCACAGCAAGCCGTGACGTAATTTTCAGGTCCTCAATGCCTAATTCTAGGCATTCAGGATTTTAAAATTACGTTCCGGCTTGTGATTGGTCGCGTCGCGGTCACATGGGCGATGCGACCAATCACAAGCAGTGACGTCACGGGAGGCAGGAAACGCGCGCATTTTTAAAATTACGTCACGGCTTGTGATTGGTTGCGTGCCGCCCATGTGACCGCGACGCGACCAATCACAGCAAGCCGCGACGTAATTTCAGGTCCTGATGCCTATTTCTGCATTCAGGACCTGAAATTACGTCATGGCTTGCTGTGATTGGTCGCGTCGCGGTCACATGGGCGGCACGCAACCAATCACAAGCCGTGACGTAATTTTAAAAATGCGCGCGTTTCCTGCCTCCCGTGACGTCACAGCTTGTGATTGGTCGCGTCGCCCATGTGACCGCGACGCGACCAATCACAAGCCGGAACGTAATTTTAAAATCCTGAATGCCTAGAATTAGGCATTGAGGACCTGAAAATTACGTCACGGCTTGCTGTGATTGGTCGCTTCGCGGCCACATGGGCGGCACGCAACCAATCACAAGCCGTGACGTCACGGAAGGAAGTAAAAGCGCGCATTTTAAGCAAAGAAGGCTCCCGGTTCCCTCGGTGAGGTCCAGGCTGCGTCGGAGAGGTGAGTATAGCAATATTTTTAATTTTAATTCTTTATTTTACACATTAATATGGATCCCAGGGCCTGAAGGAGAGTTTCCTCTCCTTCAGACCCTGGGAACCATCAGGGATACCGTCCGATACTTGAGTCCCATTGACTTGTATTGGTATCGGGTATCGGTATCGGATTAGATCCGATACTTTGCCGGTATCGGCCGATACTTTCCGATACCGTTACTTTCAAGTATCGGACGGTATCGCTCAACACTAGCTATAATTGATTGGGTTCAACCTTGTGACCTAAAAGCAATGCAATGATTCTTAGGATT
Source organism: Ranitomeya variabilis (assembly GCF_051348905.1). NCBI lineage: Eukaryota > Metazoa > Chordata > Amphibia > Anura > Dendrobatidae > Ranitomeya > Ranitomeya variabilis. The sequence goes on from NC_135236.1 coordinate 605,056,037, forward strand.
CGCTAATTACTATAGAAAGTTTATTAAGTGCTTTTCTCATATACAGTAGTGAAACCCCTTACTGACCTCACACGAAAGGGGGCGAATCTTAAGGTTTGGCCGTTGGATCCTGTTGGCTCCTTTGATAAATTAAAGGAGTGCTTCATGTTCGCTCCGGTTTTGATTCAACCTGATCTCCAGATACCATTCATCATAGAAGTGGATGCCTCAGAGGATGGGGTAGGGTCTATCTTGTCTCAAGGTTACAAAACTCTGATCAACTTCTGTCCATGTGCATTTTTCTCCAGAAACTTTTTGTCTGCTGAAATAAATTGATGTTGGGAATTGTGAGCTACTAGCCATCAAGTTAGCTTTTGAAGAATGCAGACATTTTTTGGAGGGAGCTATTCATCCGGTTTCTATGGTGACAAATCATAAAAATTTAGCATACGGTATATTGAATTTGCTAAACGTTTAACCCCTAGACATTTCAGATGGTCCTTATTTTTTTTCAGATTCAGTTTTTCCATCACGTTCAGACCAGGGTTTTAGAATGTTAGGGCTGACACTTTGTCACGCAACCTTGATTCCGTTTCTCCTCCAGAACCGCCATCCTCCATTCTTCCTCTAGGAATTGTAATTTCTATGGTATCTTCTGAATTGGAAGCTGAATTTCGTGAGGTCCCGTCGTTGGCCCCATCCACTACTCCTGAATCTATATTATTTGTGCCTGTGTATCTAAGATTACGTCTATTGCAGGAATTTCATGAGTCCGTCTTAAGTGGTCACTATTACACAAAAGGCTGTTGCTAGACTCTTTTGGTGGTCATCCATGCTTAATGATATTAAGGAATTTATATCCGCTTGTGAGATTTGCACACTTTCTAAAGTTTGACATAACCGGCCGGTCCAGAAAGACAGTGGACTCATTTGTCCATGGACTTCATTACTGACTTGCTTTTACCTGGTAGAAAAACGGTTCTTAGGGTGGTGGTTGACCGATTCAGTAAACAAACTCACTTTGTTCAGTTATCTGAGTTACCTAATGCTGAAACACTTTCCAGGTTATTTATCAATCATGTGGTGAGATTGCATTTCATGCCTATGAACATTGTATCTAATATGTCTCTAAATTCTGGAGGGCATTTTCTAGTAAGTTGGGGATTGATCTGTCATTTTCCTCTGCTTACCACCACGAAAAAAAGGTCAGAGAGGACGAATCAATCGCTAGAACAAATTTTAAGATGATTTATTGCAGCTCAGCAGTAGGACTGATTTTCATTTTTGCCTCTTGCTGAGTTCGCCTTTAACAGTTGGGTCGATCAGTCCATTGGAACCTCTCTTTTCTTTTGTAATTATGATTTTCATCCTCATTTTAGTGAATTCTCTAGGATGAGTTCTGGATGACTTAGAGTAGAGGTGACCACTGGGGATGTTTGGAGGGAGGTTCCGAGGAATATTGGGGTGGATCAGTTATTGTCAAAAACGTAAGGCCGAGGGTGTGTCCGGGATGCTGTGCTTAGTTGACATGCAGCAGGAGAACTCCCTCCAGACACTGTAGTTTACAAGGCTTCCACAGTCTCATTTCAGGCCAGATTACCTTCAGTGATGGACCCGAGGAGAGCCAGGACCCCAACACATGCAGGGACAGCATCGACTGCTCAGGCGAGAACCCTGGATTCATTCCTCTTCAGAGACCCCGGTGGGCTCTGCGGTCCTGCCACATCTTGCCACGATGCTGATATGGCTGCTTCACAGGAGGATAGTGAGGCTGGAGGCTAAGATGCAGGGGAGCTGCCAATTGTGAAAGGAGATAGTGAGCCAGCGGATGGTGAGGTGGATGGACACATGGAGGCAATTTCCTAGCAGCAGGGATTACAGGAGGGTCTGAAGGGGCAGGGTCGTTTTACAGTGTCCACCTTACAAAATGGCTGCTCGGCTTCAAGAGACTTTGTTCTACAGCCTTTCCTACCCCCAGGCTGCATCAAACACCTGAGTCCTTCTCACAGTCAGGAAGGAAGAAAGTCTCAATACAAAGGGCCAGGGGAAACTGGGATATAAGAGCCACAGGTTCTGCAAGGGATCATTCAGAGGCACTTTATTCTACTAATAAAGAAGGGGACTGGATTGACACACACAGGGTCAGACTGGTCCATCGGAGAATCAGAGGATTGTCCGGTGGGCTCAAGCACTGACATCTGCTAGCATACAGGGTCGGCAGCTGCCTAGGGCCCCCGCTGCCCCAGGTGTCCCCAGCCAGTGGAGTGTTGCTAAGAGCAGCATACCATGCAGCTGCTAGGGGGCCCTTCCGGTGCCAGAGGAGGAGCAGCAGGTGACAGGAGGCAGGAGCTGGTTACAGCAGCTAAAGCCTGTGCCCGCTGCTAAAGAGAAATAAATATTCACTGCTCCCCATGCCCATTTGCTCTGAGGGGGCTGCATTATACCCTATGAGGGGGCTACATTATATTCTATGGGGGGTCTGCATTATACCCTATGGGAGGGCTGAATTATACTCTGAGGGGGCTACATTATATTACATGGGGAGTCTGCATTATACCCTATGAGGGGGCTGCATTATACTCTATGGGGGGGCTGCATTATATTCTATGGGGGGCTGCTTTATGCTATATTAGAGGGGCTGCATTATTTTCTATGGGGAGGGCTACATTATACCCTATGAGGGGGCTGCATTATACTCTATGAGGGGGCTACATTATATTCTATGGGGGTCTGCATTACACCCTATGAGGGGGCTGCATTATACTCTATGGGGGCTGCTTTATGCTATATTAGGGGGGCTGCATTATATTATATGGGGAGGGCTACATAATATTCTATGAGGGGAGCTACATTATTATTCTACGAGGGGGGCTACTCCAACCCCTGCTATATCATTAAGACGTGTACTACCTTATATTTTGCCCTGATATTAGCGTGTTTTACTGCACAACTGGTGGTCTTGTATTTATTTCTATGTAGCCACATAGTGGGCCACAAGAATGATTTTCTCTGGCGGGCCCAATGTGCTCCAGCCCGACCAGGCAGAATAATAATAATAATAATAATAATAATAATAATAATAGCAGAAGATGTAATATTAGAGTATGGGGTGTTCCAGTGTCAAATGAACAGGAGAATCCTAAACTACTACATCAAACTATCTTTAACTCTATCCTTGGAGTTCACCCGCAACACAAATCAAAATGGACAGAGTACACCAAGTCTTAAAGTCTTACAGTGAAAAGGGTCTACGCCATTTCCTCGCAACATCATCTGCTGTCTCCAGTACTACGAGGTTAAAGAAAAAGATTATGACAAAGGCCAGGTCTCAAAGGGAACTATCTCTCATGGACTACGTAATGCAGATATTTCTGGATCTGTCTCGTATTACCATGCAAAAGAGAATAATTCTTAAATCTTTATTAATCATCCTGAAGGATCTCTGGATTCCCTACAGGTGGGGTTTCCCTTTTGCACTAACAGCCCGTCGTGAAGGAATTTTTGCAACTCTGTGTTCTTTGGCGGACTTGCCAGCTTTTTGTAAAGCCCTTAATCTACAACCTCCTAAAATAGAGGACTGGGACGCCCCTCTGCCTTCGGGGGCACCACAGCCGATTTAGAATGAAGAAAAGATCGTAGATGACCAAGCGTAAGGGGCATCGGGGGAGAAGATTCCCTTGATAGAACTTGCTGAGCTGATTTTTACTGTAGTAGTGCATTATTGTAAGGGTTTCTCTCCTGTTGCTTCTGGTAGAAATTATATACCTGTTTCTTTTTTAGGTACTGGCCAGTACTTGTTCAACTTATACTGATTATTGTTATTTGTGGAGCTATATTTATGGCATTCGGAGTTTCCATGAGTCATAAACAATTTAGATCTGGGGCACTCTTGCCTGATGTACTGTAAAGGGGTTTGTTATTTGTAATCCTTTTTGGATCTCTCTTCTCCCTGCTCGGGTTAAATTTCGGGGTCCTACCCCCACAGTATTTTATATTGGGGTTATATTATTTATATCAAATTCCTGATGGGCTCATTCTGTTTCACAGGAGTAACCCCTTTCCAGGATTTTTTCCTGAGAAATATATCATATTTTTCAGATTATAAGACGCACTTTTTTTCAAATTTGGGGGGAAAATGGGGGTGCGGCTTATAATGCGGATATACCTTACTCGTACCGTTGCTGCAGGCCGCAGGCTGGGATGAGGGGATGCCCGGCGGTGCTGCTGTGGTGTCCGGCAGTGCTGCGGGGGTGTCCGATACTGCTGCAGGTGTCTCCGATGCTGCCGGGGCTCTGCCGACATTTTGTGAAAGGCCAGAGCCCTCGCAGTTCTATGGTTTCCTGTGTGACGGACTCCGGGAACATGGCCAGCGGAGCATGCACAGATGGAGATCTCGGCACCAAGATCTCAGGAGATGAGATCTCAGAACCGAGACACCCCCGCCTCGCCAGACACCCGCAGCAGCACCGGACACCCACACCAGCACCGGACACCCGCACCAGCACCGGACACCTGCAGCAGTGCGTCACATATCGGAACACCCCCTCATCCCAGCCTGCGGCCTGCAGCATCACCTCACTTCTGCCTCCTCCAGCAGCGACCCTGGGACCCCGCTTCACTGCATCCACTGCCCCCGGTAAGCAATAAGACATATGGATTATAAAAAGCACCACCATTTTATTAAAAAAAAACATTTTTTCCTATTTTTTCTCCTCAAAATTTGGGGTGCGTCTTATAATCCAAAAAATACTGTAGTTTTGTTTACTGCAATTTGTACTTTTGTTTAAAAATTGTTTGTGTCTTTGTGTATTCCCTAACCTCGTGTGCTTACCATCCCCTTTCGTTATAGTTCAAATTTTTTCAGATGGAGCGGAAGAAGTCCTGTGAAATTATGGTAATCTGATATATATTAGGAGGTCCTGGAGGGAAGATAGATCCGTGGTCTTCCACATATGTGAGTAGTGCGCTCGACACTTGCAGAAACTGGTCCTTATGCTTACACTATGACTTGTATAATTTCACTTAATGTAAGGGGTCTTAATTCCCATAGGAAGAGAAGACTTGCCTTACAGGAGATCAAGTCTTAGAAAGCGGAGATAGTGTTTCTACAGGAGATGCATTATGATGACCATACAGGCTGTCACAATATTGTATGAAATGTAATATGATTTTGTAGCTTTGCCTGTCAGACCCATGCTGCGGGCTAAAAACCCCACTTCTCTCTGTGCTTGTGTTTGCTGAGATGTGGGTGTGTAGAGAGGTTTTATTGCTTCTAGTTCTGGGAGCAAAGGAATTTTTACGACCGGTATAGCTGCATAGACAATGGTACCAGCTGAAACTGGTCTGATCTCTCTTTTAAAACATGAGGTTCTTTGTTCCAATATTGTAAGATATTAGGCCAACGATTTTGACTAGGAAAATAATAAATACATATTGCTAATCTCCATTGGTGGATTTATCAGCCACTGTAAGCATGAGCCTCTATTTCAAACAGGGACAGAGTACAGATTTCTCCAGAACCGGGCGTCACAACGAGCCTGAATTTAGTATCAATAGAAAGCCAATTGTAAAATAAGAAGAATGCTGGGTGTGTTATGATTCTGACATGTTTGGGAACAAAAATACGAGACTTATAAGAATTAGAGTTAAATTTGGTAAGTTTGAAGAGAGAGGATGGACTGGAAAAGCCAGCCCTTTTAGTGATGTCATCAGGCTGAGCTATAAGTCTCTGCCAGGCCCCCAGCAGTTAGTCTTACCAGAGGAGTCTTACCTGAAGAGCCCTGACTGCTAGCCCTGATGAACTGGGACATATGGGAACTCCGTCCACTGGCCTGGTTGCCTGCAATGTCCTGAACACATGTAAGTGTTAATTTCTCATTTGACCCCTGTTATTTTTATAATTACCTTGTACATATTTTCAATTGTCTCATTGTAACATCTTTATATGCCTTTTTGTAAACACTGCCTTAATCTTTTACGGAGTAAAATATCTAAATACTAGTTTCGTTCTCCTGCTCTAAAACGTTCCCTAATTCTTCTGAAGGGAATTACGCTACTGTTTTGGGTTAGCTTTGGACCCATTTAATCGAAGCTGGTGGCAGCATACCTTTGTTCTGTGCCTTTGGGAGTCATTGTAGCGACGGCGGCGTTGATAATTATTGTTCCTGCCTGAGTGGGAGTAGTATATCGCCTCACTGCGGCGTGCTCAATAGCCAGTGCAAAGCAGGCAGCCTTTCTGGAGACTAATTACCCTAGGTGCAGTACCTAACCTGACCTGAGGGTAAGGGGGGCGCCAGAGAGCTGCAAGTTCAAGCGGAACTGTAAAGCGGGATATACATAAATCCCTGCAGTTCGTGGTATATTGAAGAGCAGTGGGATAACTAAAATAAGCCCCTGCTGTAAACTAAGAGGTCAATAGCCTTGTGTGTGTTTTTTCATCACATGGTAGCAGTGGAGGGATAACTAAGATAAGCCCCCCTGCACATGTGATAGCCGTCTGTTGGCCTAAAGTCACCCCGATCCGTGACGTAGGGGTGACGGTCACGGTGTGAATCGTGACAAATTGGTGGCAGCGGTGTGGATTCATGACTCAGGCACATATAAGTTGGCACTAAATCCTTTTCCCGGGCCTACTCAGCTTACAATGACAGTAAGAAGGGTGGAGTAGCGATTTTGTTGTCTTCTAATTGTCCACTACAGGTGACTAAAGCTCATAGCAACCTGGGGGCAGATTTGTTGTCTTGGAAGCACTTCTGAAGGGTAAGTCAACCATTTAATGTAATATCTATGCACCAAACACGGGTCAGATCCCTTTTCAACAAAAGGTTTTCTCCTTAGTTCAGAAATTGCCTCTGTCAGCCCTAATAGTGGGTGGAGACTTTAACGTCCCTTTTTCAGAGTTTTTTAATAGACACTCATTGGGGGAAGTTTGCCTCCACAAAACCTAGTAAGGTTAGAGTTGGAATTTAGGAAACTTAATATTTGATTTATGGATAATAGATCATCCTAAGCAGAGGACCTACGCTTTTTTATGCCCGCCTCACAGTACACATACAAGAATAGATGTTTTTATTTTTAAATATTTTAACTCTAAGAGTATGTTCCCTGTTATGGACCTGGTGGTTAGGAGCACCCGAAATGACCTGATGGTTAAAATGGAAAACCTGGGACAAGCTCTGAGGAAGTGGTAACTCTACTGACCGCAATCCCTAATCCTATCACACACACTAGAAATAGCCGTGGAGCGTACCTAACTCTCCCTAGACGCCACTTCACAGCCTAAGAGCTAACTACCCCTAAAGATAGAAATAGTAGCCTACCTTGCCTCAGAGAAATTCCCCAAAGTAAAGGTAGCCCCCCACAAATATTGACTGTGAGTTAAGAGGGAAATAACAAACACAGGAATGAAACAGATTTTAGCAAAGGAGGCCGAATCTTCTCTAGAAACACAGAGGATAGGAAAGGGAACTATGCGGTCAGTATTAAAAACTACAAAAACCACGCAGAGTGTGCAAAAAGACCTCCACACCGACTCACGGTGTGGAGGTGCAGCTCTGCACCCCCAGAGCTTCCAGCTAGCAAGGAAATATCATAATAGCAAGCTGGACAAAAACATAGCATGTACTGAGAAATATATTCAAAAACCAATGAACAGCAAATGGACTAGCAAGGACTTAGCTTCTGCTGGAGTAGACAGGTCATCAGAGAAATCCAAGAGAGATCTGAACCAGTACTGAGACATTGACAGCTGGCATGGACTAACGACCTGGGCAGAGTTAAATAGGGAAGCCAGCAGCAGCAATAAACGAGGGCAGCTGAGAAAGCCAACCTCAAAGATCAGCAGTTCCACTCAAAGCCACCAGAGGGTGTCCAAGGACAGAACTCACCAAAGTACCATTCACGACCACAGGAGGGAGCCCGAGAACGGAATTCACAACAGTTCCCACAGTCAGGAACCGGCAGCACTTTGGATGCAGCACATGTCTGCTCTATCCAAAGCGCTGCCGGCTTTTGAACGCAGGTGATTCTGCATGTGTTCATTGAACTGTGGAGAATCACCGTGCCCAATACATTGGACGGGAAATTAATTTGACTGAGCATCTCTGCAAGATAAATTGACATGCTGCAGTCTCGAAAGACACGCCGCATGTCCATCTCCGCAGGGAAGCCGCAGGCATCCCTGCACGCATAGTGGAGATGGGATTTCTTCAAATCCCATCCACTATGCTGTAACATCTGGCTGTGTTTATTGACGTGGGAACATACCCTTAGAATGTTGAAAAGGGTGGATATGGGACAAATCACATGGTCTGATCATGCCCCAATCATGCCCCAATTCTGTTGGACCTGAAGTCTTCTCAGCCGATAATTTGGGTCTGCCACTGGCACCTGAATGAGTTTCTTGTCAAGGACGTCAACAATAAAAAAACTGTACTTGAGCAAGTCTCTGACATTTTCCACCTAAATGAGGGCTCGGTTTCTTCTCTTTCAATGTTGTGGGAGGCTCATAAAGCATTTATGAAGGGTCATTGTATTAAAGAGGGTTTAAAATTAAAAAAAAATGCCAAACTTGAATATAATAATCTTTCTTTGAAACTCAAAAGAGAAGAACATCAAATAACTGCATCTCCTTCTCTGCAAGTTTTGAGGTGGGTGATAGAGATTAGAAATAAGTTGAAATACCTATCAATGTGAAAGGTAGAGAAACTACTTTTATACACAAAGTAAAAATATTATGAAAAGAGCAGTAAAGCACATACACTATTGGCAAGGCAATTCAAGGAGAGGGCTTTGTCCTCGAATCTCCAAGCATTAAGAAGTGAAGATAGCACTATACACTACAATCCATCTGAGATTTCTAATTTATTTAATAATTTCTATAGTAAATTATATAATCTCCAGGATGAAACTAAAAGAGGCTCCCTATTGAAAAATTATTTATCCAATCTAAATTTACCAGTCGTGGCCCCTAAAGCGATAAGCTCTCTTTATATTCGGTTACACAAGAGGAAATCGCTGAAATCTTGAAAGACTTGCCTTTGGGAAAGTCTCCTGGTCCAGACGGGTGGAGCGGACATATCTTTAATGTTTAACTCATTCATGGAGGGCTCACCCATACCAGATACCTTGTTGCATTCATACTTGATACTTATTCTTAAGGCGGGAAAAGACCCTCTGGATTGCCCTATTTATCGTCCGATAGCCCTATTAAACTCGGACTTGAAAATATTTACCCGTATGCTGGCTAACAGACTCAATCAGTGGCTACCCCAGCTTATTAGTAAGGCTTTTTCCTTTTTCGTCAGGGAAGGGACAACACCAGAAGGGCAATAGATTTAATTGATGTGTTCAACAAAAATAAAACACAATCTCTTATTTTAAGTTTAGACACTGGAAAGGCATTTGACCGAATTAACTGGTCTTTCTTGTTTGAAACAGTGAAAACATTTGGTGTCTTGGGAGCTTTTTTCACAGCATTGTATAGATCCCAATCAGCCTCGATTAAATTGCACTTTTGTATCCCCCCTCTTTTCTCATCTCGAATGGCACAAGGCAGGGATGCCCTCTTTCCCCCCTGTTATATGCAATGTGTAGTGTCGGACTGGGGAGCTAAGGGCCCACCAGTAACATTGACTTTGGGGGCCCACATTTCACCTGCATACAAATATTACATGACCCTGGTTCACAAATCTACCTATATCGCTATATAATAATAAACTGGGTAGTTTAGTTAATGAATGATGAGATGCTTCTTTATCTGTACAAAGTGAATTAAGTGAACTATGACAAGTACTGCCCATACAGTAAGGTTGGGGGTCCAGATTTGCACAGGGGCCCACTGGGGGATACCCCTATTCCCCTATGGGCCAGTTTCAGCCTGGCAATGTGTATAGAGCTTCTAGCGGCAATGATACATCAAAATCATAATATCTCAGTGATGGAAGTCAAGAATAACTTATTTAAGCTTTCATTATTTGATGATGATGTTTTACTTACCCTCACTATACTTCATATAACACTCCCCAACCTTATAGTCACTTTGAAGGAGTATGCACAGCTGTTGGGATATAAATTAAATACCTCTAAAAGAGAAGCCTAACCCTTGAACATTCCCCCTAGTATCCTTGACTATTTAAAGACGAACTTTAAATTTAGATGGAAAACCGAGTCTATTACATACTTGGGGGTAGGGTTGAGCGAAACGGATCGTTCATTTTCATAAGTCGCCGACTTTTGGCAAAGTCGGCGTCTCATGAAACCGAGCCGATCCCTGTGTGGGGTCTGCCATGCGGTACGCGACTTTCGTGCCAAAGTCGCGTTTCAATGACGCTAAAAGCGCCATTTCTCAGCCAATGAAGGTGGACGCAGAGTGTGGGCAGCGTGATGACATAGATCTCAGTCCCCACCATCTTAGAGAAGGGCATTGCAGTGATTGGCTTGCTTTCTGCGGCGTCACAGGGGCTATAAAGGGGCGTTCCCGCCGACCGCCATCTTACTGCTGCTGATCTGAGCGTAGGGAGAGGTTGCTGCAGCTTCTTCGGAAGCAGGGATAGTGATAGGCAGGGTACATAAAGCCACAAACCGCTTGTGCTGTAGCGATTTCCACTGTCCAATACCACCTTTTGTTTGCAGGACAGTGGAAGCTACATTTTTTTTTCCTCAGCGCTGTAGCTCATTGGGCTGCCCTAGAAGGCTCCCTGATAGCTGCGTTGCTTTGTGTGTACGCCGCTGTGTAAACCAACTGCTTTTTTCAAAGCACAAATCCTGTTTTTCCTTCCTTTCTGCACAGCTATCTTCTGTGTTTGTCCACACTTTTGTGTGCATCAGTCCTTTTTATAGCTGCCTGCCATACTTTTCTGAGATAACTGCAGGGAGATAAATATTGGCAAGTCTGCCTCCGTGCCATTGATGTGTGTGGCATCTCTCTCTCATTGTGTGGCACCGAAAACACTGTGTAATACTTGGCCTTTTTTTTTTTTTCTAAATTCTCCCTTTTCCAAAAAAAAAATTAGTGGGAGATAAATATTGTCAAGTCTGCCTCCGTGCCATTGCTGTGTGTGGCATCTCTCTCTCATTGTGTGGCACTGAAAACACTGTGTAATACTTGTCCTTTTTTTTTTTTTTTCTAAATTCTCCCTTTTCCAAAAAAAAAATTAGTGGGAGATAAATATTGTCAAGTCTGCCTCCGTGCCATTGCTGTGTTTGGCATCTCTCTCTCATTGTGTGGCACTGAAAACACTGTGTAATACTTGTCCTTTTTTTTTTTTTTCCTAAATTCTCCCTTTTCCAAAAAAAAAATTAGTGGGAGATAAATATTGTCAAGTCTGACTCCGTGCCATTGCTGTGTGTGGCATCTCTCTCTCATTGTGTGGCACCGAAAACACTGTGTAATACTTGGCCTTTTTTTTTTTTTTTCTAAATTCTCCCTTTTCCAAAAAAAAAATTAGTGGGAGATAAATATTGTCAAGTCTGCCTCCGTGCCATTGCTGTGTGTGGCATCTCTCTCTCATTGTGTGGCACCGAAAACACTGTGTAATACTTGGCTTTTTTTTTTTCTAAATTCTCCATTTTCCAAAAAAAAAATTAGTGGGAGATAAATATTGTCAAGTCTGCCTCCGTGTCATTGCTGTGTGTGGCATCTCTCTCTCATTGTGTGGCACTGAAAACACTGTGTAATACTTGTCCTTTTTTTTTTTTTTTCTAAATTCTCCCTTTTCCCCAAAAAAAATTAGTGGGAGATAAATATTGTCAAGTCTGCCTCCGTGCCATTGCTGTGTGTGGCATCTCTCTCTCATTGTGTGCCACTGAAAACACTGTGTAATACTGGGCCTTTTTTTTTGGGGGGGGGGGTAAATTCTCCCAGAAAAAAAAAAAATAGTGCGAGATTAAGATTGGCATTTCTGCTTTAGTGCTGGGCCTGTGTGTGCCATCTGTCTCAAATTTATTGGGCCACAGAAAACCTAGTGTGTAACATTGGGCCTGATTTTCCTTTCAGTGTCAGGCACCTATAAAGGTATATATAAATCCTACAGAAGTTTGAGTTCACCTTATAAGTTGTTTTACAGTAACAAATAGTGTTACTTTGGTTATGTTTTGCAAGCAATGAGGAAGTCTAGTGGAAGAGGTCGTGGCCGTGGGCGGTCATTGTCAGCTGGTAATGATGGTAGTGGTGGTGGAGCATCAGGTGGTCGTGGTAAAAGCAGTACAGCACCTAAGTCTCGAGTTGTTGAGCCAGGTTCCTTGTCTGGCTACACAAGGCCTCGAACGCTCTCTTTTCTGGGAGTAGGAAAACCACTTTTGAAGCCGGAGCAGCAGGAACAAGTATTGGCTTTCATTGCTGACTCTGCCTCTAGCTCTTTCGCCTCCTCCTCGGAAAGTGCCAAATGTCAGAGCAGTGCATCGTCAGTGGATGCTCCCGGTCAGGGACAAGTCCCTTCCTTGTCTTCTTCACTCAGAACAAGAGAGAAGGATGCGTCAGGAGACACAACGGGTTACTCCATGGAGCTCTTTACACATACCGTTCCTGGGTTAGACAGTGAAACAGTTAACAGGCCATGTCCATTAGAAGTTGAATCGGACATGGAGTGCACAGATGCACAGCCACAGCCAGATTACTATGCTGTTCCTTTGACTCAGACCAGAACATTGCCCTCGCAGTGTACTGAGGCAGAATCAAACCCAGCGGAGACTATGGTGCCCCGTCACGAACGCTATACCACCGGCTTACACGGTGACACAGACAAAATCGCACATGACATAGAAGAGGAGGTCATAGATGACCCAGTTGTGGACCCCGATTGGCAGCCATTGGGGGAACAGGGTGCAGGCGGCAGTAGTTCTGAAGCGGAGGAGGAGGAGCCGCAGCAGGCATCAACATCACAACAGGTTCCATCTACCGGGCCCGTATCTGGCCAAAAACGCGTGGCAAAACCAAAACCAGTTGGAGGACAGCATGGCCATCCGGTTAAAGACGCTCAGTCTGCAATGCCTGAAAAGGTATCCGATAGTAGAAAGAGTGCAGTCTGGCATTTTTTTAAACAACATCCAAATGATCAGCGCAAAGTCATCTGTCAAAAATGTTCAACAACCTTAAGCAGAGGTCAGAATCTTAAAAGTCTAAATACAAGTTGCATGCATAGACATTTATCCACCATGCATTTGCAAGCCTGGACTAACTACCAAATGTCCCTAAAGGTAGCAGCACCCTCGGCCAATGAAGCTAGTCAGCAACGCTACATCCCTTCCCTCCCTGTAAGCCGACCATTTCCCACACCACCTGCAGTATCTGTGCAGCTTTCGTCGCCAGGCCAAAGCAGTCAGGGAATCACCAGGTTAGTAGTAGGAAACACTGCATGTAGGGCACCGGCAAGAATACCATCTCCAACCCTCTCTCAGTCACCCATGTCCACCGGCACCACCGCTAGTTCCACGATCTCCAGCTCTCCAGTCCAGCTCACCCTACATGAGACTCTTGTTAGGAAAAGGAAGTACTCATCCTCGCATCCGCGTACACAGGGTTTGAACGCCCACATTGCTAGACTAATCTCATTAGAGATGATGCCCTACCGGTTAGTTGAAAGCGAAGCTTTCAAAGCGCTGATGGACTACGCTGTACCACGCTACGAGCTACCCAGTCGACACTTCTTTTCTAGAAAAGCCATCCCAGCCCTCCAACAGCATGTTAAAGACCGCATCGTCCATGCACTCAGGCAGTCTGTGACTACAAAGGTGCACCTGACAACAGATGCATGGACCAGTAGGCATGGCCAGGGACGTTATGTGTCCATCACGGCACACTGGGTGAATGTGGTGGATGCAGGGTCCACAGGGGACAGCAATATTGGGACAGTTTTGCCTAGTCCACGGTCAAGGAAAGAGTTGGCTGTAGGCGTTCGCCCCCCCTCCTCCTCTTCCTCCTCCTCATGCAGAAGCGAGAGCTCGTCCACACACCCCAGTCGCACATCCACTCCATCCGCAGCTGCCACTGTTGCACACCAGGTGTGCCATTATGGGACAGCTAGTGGCAAGCGTCAGCAGGCTGTATTGGCAATGAAGTGTTTGGGCGACAACAGACACACCGCGGAAGTTCTGTCCGAGTTCTTGCAGAATGAAACTCAGTCATGGCTGGGCACTGTACATCTTGAGGCAGGCAAGGTTGTGAGTGATAACGGAAGGAATTTCATGGCTGCCATAGCCCTTTCCCAACTGAAACACATTCCTTGCCTGGCTCACACCTTAAACCTGGTGGTGCAGTGCTTCCTGAAAAGTTATCCGGGGTTACCCGACCTGCTCCTCAAAGTGCGCAGACTTTGCTCGCATATCCGCCGTTCGCCCGTACACTCCAGCCGTATGCAGAACTATCAGCAGTCTTTGAACCTTCCCCAGCATCGCCTAATCATCGACATTTCAACAAGGTGGAACTCCACACTGCACATGCTTCAGAGACTGTGCGAACAGAGGCGTGCTGTTATGTTTTTGTGGGAGGATACATGGGCAGGCAGTTGGATGGCAGACATGGAGTTGTCAGGTGTGCAATGGTCGAAGCTACAAGACCTGTGTCAAGTCCTTCAGTGTTTTGAGGAATGCACACGGCTGGTTAGTGCAGACAACGCCATAATAAGCATGAGCATCCCCCTAATGCGTCTGCTGATGCAAAGTTTGACGCACATAAAGGAGCAGGCGTCTGCAGCCGAGGAAGAGGAAAGCCTTGATGACAGTCAGCCATTGTCTGGTCAGGGCCGTGTAGAGGACGCGGTAGCGGGCGAAGAGGAGGAGGAGGACGAGGAGGATGATGGGGATAAGTACTTTTTTAATGAGGAAGCTTCTCCTGGGCCAACAGAAATTAGTGGCGTTGCAAGGCCGGGTTCTGTTTTTTTAAGGGAGACAAGTGACGTAGATTTGCCTGTAACTGCCCCTCAAACCAGCACAACCGCAGATTTGCCAACAGGAACTTTGGCCCACATGGCGGATTATGCCTTACGTATCCTCAAAAAGGACCCACGCATTACTAAAATGATGAGCGATGACGATTACTGGTTGGCCTGCATCCTTGACCCTCGCTATAAAGGCAAATTGCAAAATATTATGCCACATGAGAACCTCGAACAAATCTTAGCAACCAAACAAGCTACTTTGTAGACCGTTTGATTCAGGCATTCCCAGCACACAGCGCCGGTGATGGTTCTCACACAAGCTGCAGGGGGCTACAGGGCAGAGGTGTTAGGGGTGCACAGATCAGAAGTGGCGTTGGACAGAGGGGTTTTCTGACCAGGTTGTGGAGTGATTTCGCAATGACCGCAGACAGGACAGGTACTGCAGCATCTATTCAAAGTGACAGGAGACAACATTTGTCCAGTATGGTTACTAACTATTTTTCTTCCCTTATCGATGTTCTCCCTCAACCGTCATTCCCATTTGATTACTGGGCATCAAAATTAGACACCTCGCCTGAATTGGCAGAATATGCGTTGCAGGAGCTTGCTTGCCCAGCAGCTAGTGTGCTATCAGAAAGAGTATTCAGTGCTGCTGGTTCAATATTAACCGAAAAAAGGACTCGTCTGGCTACCCAAAATGTGGATGATCTCACCTTCATTAAAATGAACCACTCCTGGATTTCAAATTATTTTGCCCCACCTTTCCCGGCTGACACCTAGCTTTCCTATAAAAAGGTCTTGCTTGTGGACTGGTCTTACTGAGTGTTCCAATCTGTTAATTTGCAGCAGCTGTTTGTCCAGCATACGACATGTTTACACCTCCCCCAATGGGAAAAATCCCCCCACGGGGCCGTTGTCTCACCACTTGGGCAAGCACCCGTTACTGTGCTGATTGTCTGAAGAGGCGGGTGTGCCCGCTTTTGGTCAACGGCATTGCCACTGGGTCCCTCATAGTACAATGTAGTGTCTCCGGTGGTGGTGGTGCGCACCCAACGTCAGACACGCCGTTGTAACATGAGGGGTCCTGGGGCGGTACCGCCGGCCACAAGAGAGTTCCCTCCCCCCCCAGCTCAAACTGTGCTGTAACACGTGCAAAATTATCTCACACAGCTCCACCAATGTGTAGTCTATGCACTGACATCATTCAATGCCTGGCACTGACAAACAATACCAATTTGTTTGCATCTATGATGCTAGTTAAAGTAGTCTGGGTCAGTGTCCTATATTGACACCAGTAAATACTAATTTACTGCCAAATTACTTTGTCATAAACTCTGCAGATGAGCCCACCCCTGTACCTAAGCATGCCACCCTTTTTTTACTTATAGTTGTTTTGCGAGACATTAACATCTATTTGTTTTTTTGGAGTACTAACTGTGTCAGACACTCCTTGCAATACTCCTCCACTGACCACAATGCTGCCTGCCCGTGTATCCATGTAACCGATATAAAACTGCCATGACTGCCTACTGTTTGTTATTTTAGGCCTTTGTGAGCCTGTCTGCGGCCCCTACTTGCAATACTCCTCCACTGACCACACCAATGCTGCCCGTGTACCCCTGGAACCTATTTAAAAGTTCATAGAGCCTAGTTATATATTTTATTTACTATTAATAAGGCCATGATGGACTACGCTGTACCATGCTACAAGCTAACCAGTCGACACTTCTTTTGCGAGAAAAGCCATCCCAACCCTCCACCAGCATGTAAAAGACCGCATTGTCCATGCACTCTGGCAATCTGTGAGTACAAAGGTGCACCTGACAACAGACGCATGGACCTGTAGGCATGGCCACGGAAGATTACGTGTCCATTACGGCGCAATGGGTTAATGTGTTGGATGCATGGTCCACAGGGGACAGCCTACTAAGTCTGTCTGCAGTCCCTAATTCAAATTGTCCTCCACTGTCTAAATCGGAGCTTCCACCTTCTGGCTTTCGGCCTATAGTATCAGATATTAAACTGCATTTGGCCTTCAACTTTGGTTACGGCCTACTAACGGTGTCTGCCCCTGCCTGGTGTTTTTCCTCAACTGAATAAAGCTGAGCTTCAACCTTCTGGCTCTCATTAAGTGCTGTTATTTTAAAAATTGGTGGTTAGGGCCTACTAACGGTGTCTGCCCCTCCCTGGTGTTTGCCCTCAACTGAATAAAGCTGAGCTTCAACCTTCTGGCTCTCATTAAGTGCTGTTATTTTAAAAATTGGTGGTTAGGGCCTACTAACGGTGTCTGCCCCTCCCTGGTGTTTGCCCTCAACTGAATAAAGCTGAGCTTCAACCTTCTGGCTCTTATTAAGTGCTGTTATTTTAAAAATGGGTGGTTAGGGCCTACTAACGGTGTCTGCCCCTCCCTGGTGTTTTTCCTCAACTGAATAAAGCTGAGCTTCAACCTTCTGGCTTTCGACCTATAGTATCAGATATTAAACTGCATTTGGCCTTCAACTTTGGTTACGGCCTACTAACGGTGTCTGCCCCTGCCTGGTGTTTTTCCTCAACTGAATAAAGCTGAGCTTCAACCTTCTGGCTCTCATTAAGTGCTGTTATTTTAAAAATTGGTGGTTAGGGCCTACTAACGGTGTCTGCCCCTCCCTGGTGTTTGCCCTCAACTGAATAAAGCTGAGCTTCAACCTTCTGGCTCTCATTAAGTGCTGTGTTTTTAAAAATTGGTGGTTAGGGCCTACTAACGGTGTCTGCCCCTCCCTGGTGTTTGCCCTCAACTGAATAAAGCTGAGCTTCAACCTTCTGGCTCTCATTAAGTGCTGTGTTTTTAAAAATTGGTGGTTAGGGCCTACTAACGGTGTCTTCCCCTCCCTGGTGTTTGCCCTCAACTGAATAAAGCTGAGCTTCAACCTTCTGGCTTTCGGCCTATAGTATCAGATATTAAACTGCATTTGGCCTACTACTGTGGTTGGGCCCTTAAAACAGTGTCTGCTGCTCGTGGGTTTGCTACTCCACTGAACAAAGCAATGCCGCCTGTTTAGTCCTGTCCTGTTACCAATTTTGAACTGCATTTAGCCTACTTTATTCTTTGGCCCTATATCTGTTTCCTCCTCATCCTGCCCATTGCCCAGCCACTGCTAGATGAGTCTGCTGGTACATTGACCTAGACCACTACATTCCCCTTGCACTCTACACAGCCAGAATCTGACCCTGCTGAAAGTAAGGTTCCCCTTCCCGCATGTTATACCACCTTACACAGGGACAAAGAGGAAGGTGCAGATGAAAGTGCAGGTTCCTTCATCAGGTGGGGGGGGCATACTCGTTGGCGACGTCACTGGCACAGGGCCCCTCAGAGTACGCAAAAGTGTCGCTGCTGGTGGGAGGTGCCCCCGCCGTGCAAACACACCGCTGTACTTTGAGGGGCCCTGTGCCAGTGCCAATGCGAACAAGTGTGCCCCCCTGCTTGCTCAGGATCACAGCACTTGCAACGTTGAAATACTTTCCTCTCCCTGCTCCACTGCCGTGACGTAGTCCACGATTCCTGGGCCCACTAAAACCTTGAACCAGCCCTACCCCCCACAAATTTGCCAAATGACCCCCAAGTTCCATTGAACAACTATTATTATAAAGTTAATTAAGATTGACAAGCTTCAGAAACAAGAATGGATGTTTTTGGCATTAAAATGGGCACTGTATGTGTTTTCCTGGCCTCCACTCACTGCCGACTATGCTTCCCCATTGACTTGCATTGGGTTTCGTGTTTCGGTCGATCCCCGATTTTTAGCGACTTTTAATCGGCCGACTGCACTCGACTCGACTCTGGACAAAGTCGGGTTTCACAAAACCCGACTCGATCTTAAAAAAATGAAAGTCGCTCAACCCTACTTGGGGGTTAATCTGTCTTCTTCCTATAACAATTTATATAATTGTAACTGTCTGTTTTTGGAGAGTTGAGGAGGCTATTGACTAAGTGGATGTCACTTTCTCTCTCACTGATGGGCTGGATAGCTTCAGTTAAGATGACTCTCCTGCCTAAGCTACTTTATTATTTTGAGACTCTCCCCATTAACCCCTTTCTGACATCGGGCGTAATAGTACGCCAATGTCAGATTCGCTCCCTTTGATGTGGGCTCCGGTGCTGAGCCCACATCTTTCCGGGGACATGTCAGCTGTTTTGAACAGCTGACATGTGCCTGCAACAGCTGCGGGTGGATTTTAACCTGTTAAATGCCGCTGTCAAACAGCAGCATTTAAATCGCGCTTCTGGAAATACGCACACCGGTGACCCCTGTCACGTGATCGCAGGTCACCAGTATGTCGGCATGACAACCTGAGGTCTCCTGGATCAAGTGAGTAAATCTTCTATATAAAGGCGATCTGAACATTGCCTCTATGTAGCAGAGCCGATCGGGTTGTGGCAGCTTCTAGTCTCCCATGGAGGCTATTGAAGCATGCCAAAAGTAAAAAAAAAATGTTTTTAAAAATATAAAAAAAAATAAAAAAAATACAAAAGTTCAAATCACCCCCCTTTCTCCACATTCAAACTAAAACAATAAAAATAAATTCAAACATAGACATATTTGGTATCGCCACGTTCAAAATCGCCCGATCTATCAATAAAAAAAAGCATTAACCTGATTGCTAAAATGGCATAGCGAGAAAAAAGTCAAAACGCCAGAATTCCGTTCTTTTGGTCGCCACGACATTGCATTAAAATGCAATAAAAGGCGATCAAAAGAACGTATCCAAAATGGTTTCATTAAAAACATCAGCGCAGCGTGCAGAAAATAAGCCCTCACCCAACCCGAGATCCCGAAACATGGGTATCAGAAAATGGCACCTTTTTTTTAACAAAGTTTGGAATTTTTTTTCACCACTTAGATAAAAAAGAACCTATACTTGTTTGGCGTCTATGAACTCATAATGACCTGGAGAATCACAATGGCAGGTCAGTTCTAGCATTTAGTGAACCTAGTAAAAAACCAAACAAAAAATAAGTGTGGGATTGCACTTTTTTTGCAATTTCACCGCACTTGGAATTTTTTTCCAGTTTTCTAGTAAACGACATGGTAAAACCAATGATGCCATTCAAAAGTACAACTCATCCCGCAAAAAACAAGTCTTCACATGACTGTATTGACGGAAAAATAAAAAGGTATGGCTCTGGGAAGGAGGGGAGCAAAAAATGAAAACGCGAAACCGAAAAAAGCTCCAGGGGATTAAGGGGTTAAGGTTCCCCTTGGGGAACTTAGGTCTCTTCAAGCTACTATAATGAAGTTCATATGGAACAAAACTTGCCACAGAATATCCAAAAGTGTTCTCACATCTCATAGATCACAAGGGGGCTTGTCTGTTCCAGATATCGTTAAATACTATTGGGTAGCACACCTGAGGAGCATTGTCGGATTCATTATGTGCTTACAATATTTGGACTGAAATAAAAAAGATATGGTTGGCTCCGATCCACCCAAACTTCCTTTTATGGTCGACTAAACTGATTAAGATACCATTTAGTTTGTTGGGCCCTATGCAGTTTACGAGGGATCTCTGGCTCTTATGTGCAAGGCATTTTGGTTTGGTCTCCCCAATTTCCCCAATGATATCTTTTATATACCAGCCTCTGATACCAAGCAGTTTAGAACCGACAATGGCTCACCTATGGATTTTGGCAGGATTATTTAGATTTGCAGATTTGGTGGATGGAAAGACATTGGAAGATCTCTTGTTTGATGCTATGAAATCTAAATTTGCTATAACTAATAGAGAGTTCTTCAAGTTCATGTAGATTAAGCACCTGGTGTCTTCACTATATAGCTCATTGTGGGTTTCTCAACCAACGGAAATTGAGAGGCTTTGTAAGAAAGGCACGTCAACTAAAGGGTTAATATCAGATATCTACAGAATCTTGGGTACTCTTCCCTCTTAAAACATCCGTATATAATTAGATGGGAGTCTCTCCTGGAAAGGATGCTGTCTCCCCAATGCTGGCAGAACATATTGGAAAAGGCGGCCAAATCCTCTATCTGTACCCTTTATAAGGAAAACCAATATCAAATTTTGGTGTTTTGGTATCACACTCCAGAGCTCCTTCTCTGACTGAACCACCAGATCCCAAATATTTGTTGGCGTTGTTGCTCAGAATCGGATTCTCAGTTCCACATTTCCCTGCTTCAGCCACTAGTTCTAAGGACACCAGGACATTTAAAAGACACGAAAGATGTTTTGGACATTTTGACACACAAAAAGTGGCAGTCAGATTACACGTGGCTGAGCTGTGATATAGTGTCTCTATACACCTGTATTCCACATGATGTTGCGTTGTCAGCATTGCAATTTCATTTGGACAGGTATAGTTCATACTCTAATGATCTCATTGGGTTCATTTCACAGGTCACTTTTTTCTTATTAACTCACAATTTTTTTTCTTTTGACTCTGAATATTATTTACAGTGCACGGGTGTGGCAATGGGGGCCAAGTTTTCACCATCATTGGCAAATTTGGTTATGTCTTATTGGGAGTATCAGTTTCTTTTTTCAACATCTAATTAACTGGCATCCCTGATCAATTAATTTCTACACAGACATATGTAAAACCAACAGCGGGGAATACCATTCTCCATGCCAACAGTAGTCACCCAAAGCACACTATTAAATCAATTCCTGTAGGTGAGTTTACCAGGTTAAAGCGTAATTGCAATAATAATAGTGCCCTCAGAGATGATTTAATGAAATCATGTAGAAAATTCCATAAACGTGGCTATCCCAACTGGACACTCAATAGAGCATTGAATATAATAGAAAACAAGGATCAAGTTGGCCCTATCTGTCCACAAGCTTGCAACAGCAGGGAGCGCAAAAGACATTATGTGAAGCAAGGCAATAAAAAGAATATTGAGGACAGACCTTATGTATGTTTACAATTTAGTCCACAGTTCAACATGATTAAAACTATTATTAATAAGGCAATTCCAGTTTTGTATGAAGATTCTACCCTTGCGAAAATTTTACATGATGGTTGCAATATTGTGGCTAGAAGAGCGCCCACGCTAGGTAATATATTGTCTCCTAATACTTTTTCTTCCCATCATTGTAGGGATACCTGGCTAAAATGCACCAATTGTACCCCATGCAGGCATTTAATTGTTACAAGGTCTTTTGGTGATGGTTTTAATAATAATTTATACAAGATACAAGACTTTATTAATTGTAACACTCGGTATGTGGTATATAAAATGGGCTGTATTCTATGTAAAAAAACATATGTTGGATGCACCATAAGAAAACTGAAAAACCGTATATCGGAACATTTGTATGATATTTCTTATACTACTAATAGCAGCCGCAACAGCCAAACATTTTATTGAATATCACTCACGAAACATAGATTCTTTAAGGGTTACTGGCATTGAAAAGATAAAAAAAACCCTTACGTGGAGGTGATATGCATAAAGTCTTGCTCACACGGGAGGCCTTTTGGATATTCAATCTCGGCACCAGGTTTCCGGATGGCCTGAATAAAAGGAACGAGCTTATGTTTCATTATTAATTTATCTTGATGCAGTTTTATTTTTATTTTTCATTTTTTGTATAATTTCATGTGTTATTATGTTATTATTAATTTGTGTTATGTTTGCATTGGTTTTGTTATATGTACCAGTTACCTTTTTTTTTATTGTCTAGGACCTTCTGGTCATGTGACATTTTCTCACTATTCCATTGGTATTTGATTCCTTTTATACTGGGCATGTAACTAAGTAGATCAGCTGTGATAAAGACTTCGGTCGAAACGCGTAGCCTGCCTCCACGGTGTTATGGTGCTGTTCCGGGAGTTTTCCATTTTAATGTATTGGATTAAAGTTTATTTTTTATTGGAAGCTAGAACATCTCCTTTTTTTTTTTTTTTCTTTGGAATAAAAATGAAACTTTCAGCGGGTTCCACTTTCAAAGTTGGTGATAAAGTTCATTTATCGTCGAAGAATATTAGGTTAAAAGTACCTTCTGCAAAGTTGGGTTCTAAGTTTATTGGCCCGTATGAGATTCTGGAGGTAGTGAATCTAGTTGCCTTTAGATTAAAGCTTCTGCAGTCCCTTTGTGCACCCAATGTTTTCACATATCACTGTTAAAGAAGTTTGTCCCTTTGGTGTTGTCTGTCTCATCCCCTCCTCCTCCAGTCTCTGCTGATGGAGGTTTAGAGTACTAGGGGCAAAGGATTGTGGATTCTAGGAGGGTCAAAAATTCCCCCCAATATCTTGTTCATTGGAGGGGATACAGATGCGAGGAGAGATCCTGGGTTCCGGATCATTCGGTGAAGGCTGATCGTTTGGTTGGAGCTTTTCATCGTAAGCTTCCTGGGAAATCTGGGGAGCCACCTAGAAGAGGGGGTACAGTCACAATTTCTCCGCACAGAGTGTCTGGGACTCAGTGATGGACAGATCTGTCATCATATCCTGCGCTGGAGTGTGCTGAGCTGTCAGTGCTTTGATTGATAGCTCAGCTGACCTATCTGAGACTGGAAGGTGCAGAGATTTCACAAGTGTTCCCTGTTCTTAGTAATTGACCTGCTATTTAGGTGAGCTGACTGGCCCAGATCACTGCCAGTCAAAAGCTTATGCTCCCTGGTGTGTGTTTGCCTGATCCCTGGGCTGTGAGTTCTGAGCTTCTGCTGCTGACCTTTGGACCATGTTCTGACTACCCATTTGTTATTGCCCCTTTGCTTCTGATCTACTGCTGCTGACCTTAGGACTTTGTTCTGACTACCTGTTTGTTATTGCCCTTTTGTTTATCCACTATTTCTCTGGTATTCTGACCCTGGAATGTGACATGACTTATGCGTTCGTCTTTTCACTTAGTTTACTAAGTGCTCTTTTGGTCCTGACCACGGCCTGTCCGTGGACTGTGACTAGCGTCTCACAAATTATGCATTTTCACAAGGATAATAGGAAAAAATGTGAAATACAATTTGTTGTGCAATTTCTCCTGAGTACGCCGATACCCCATATGTGTTGAAAAACTACTGTTTGGTTGCATGGCAGGGCTTAGAAGGGAAGAGGCGCAATTGAATTTTGGAGACAAAAATTGTCTGGAATAGATAGCATTTGCCATTTTGTGTTTGCAGAGCCTCTGATGTGCCTAAACAGTGGAAATCACTCACATGTGACCCCGTTTTGGAAATTAGGCCCCCTGAAGAAATTTATCCAGCTATGCAGTGAGCACCTTGATCCTCCAGGTGCTTCACATAATTTTATCATAGAATCCTAGAATGGTAGATTTGGAAGGAACCTCCTGGGTCATCTGGTCCAACCCCTTGCTCAAAGCAGGATTCACTAAATCATCCCAGACAGATGTCTGTCCAGCCTCTGTTTGAAGATTTCCAGGGAAGAACTCTTGTGGCACCCTATTCCACTCATTGGTTACCCTGTCAAATTTTTTTTTCTAATATCTAATCTGTGTCTCCTCCCATTCAGTTTCATCCCATTGCTTCTAGTCTTTCCTTGTGCAAATGAGAATAAAGATGATCCTTCTACAATGTGACAGCCTTTGCGATATTTGTAGACAGCTATTAAGTCTCCTCTCAGTCTTCTTTTATGCAAGCTAAACATTACCATATCCTGTAACTGTTACTCATAGTACATGGTTTGCAGACCGGTCACCATTCTGGTCGCTCTTCTCTGAACTTGCTCCAGTTTGTTGATTACTTTTTTAAAATGTGTTTCCCAAAACTGGACACAGTATTCCAGATGAGGTCTGACCAAAGAGGAGTAGAGGGCAAGAATGATTTTGTGTGATCTAGATTGTATGCTTCTGTTAACCCCTTAACCCCCAAGGGTGGTTTGCATGTTAATGACCGGGCCAATTTTTACAATTCTGACCCTGTCCCTTTATGAGGTCATAACTCTGGAACGCTTCAACGGATCCTGATGATTCTGACTTTTTTCTCGTAACATATTTTACTTCATGATAGTGGTAAAATTTCTTTGATATTACCTTCGTTTATTTGTGAAAAAAATGGAAATTTGGCGAAAAGTTTGCAATTTTCCAAATTTTAATTTGTATGCCCTTAAATCACAGAGATATGTGTTAGGTGTTGAGTTCCCGCCTCTGCACAGGGGGAATCTCAAACCATCTCTGCTGCGGTCTCCCATTCTTCTCCAGCCACATAATGGAGTCTGCTCAGCAGAGACATCAGTCCCAGCGTCAAGCTCAGGCTGATACTGGACAACTGCTTCCTACTTCTCTTCCAGGCTCTGTCCTTGTAGCCAGCAATGTTCAGCAGTGAGCAGGACTTTCTGGGACTAAGTCCTGCTTTTCCCATACTGAGCATGCCCATGGTACGACCTCCCATTGGAGGTCGGGGGTCACATGCTCAGGTCCTGTTGCGATTCCTATTGGTCCATCTGGAAGGTCTTGTACCACGTCCGCTATAAAAAGTTTGCATGGCCACTCGGCCATGCGCTAGTGTACATTTGAAAACGTGTGTGTTGATGAGTGCAAGTTGTTCTTTAAACATCCCCTCCCTTGTGTATGACTGCTCGCGTAAGGTGGATGTCTGCTATCTAGCGCCCGGCTGAGCTATCAGCATTAAACACACGCAACAGCGTCTAATTGCTGTGACCGCCAGTGTGGCGCCGTGTGCTATTAGAGCGCTTTTCTATCCCAAGTATGGGTGGATAGTGGCGACCGCCAGAGCTGCACAGCACGCACTTTTGTGCATTTACGTTATATTTTCAATTACTCTGACACCCCAGTTGCGGTATCGACTGCAAGTGGTCTGAACGTACTCTAATCCTGTGTCTTGGGATAGTGTCCTGAGACTCATTGCTTGCGCTCTTGGTGCAGTACCGTGACCCTATGACTCAACAGGGTTTGCTTTCTTCACACTGGGTGAAGTTAACCCGTGTGGGTATCCCCATTGTACCGCTATATAGTCCGTCATTACTCAGCAGCAGGTTCCATCTCTGCACAGTGGACCCCGGGCTGAGAACGCACCTATACCATTTCTCTTATAATTTGGTGCGCTTCGCCAGCCCTAACATTACACTAGCACCAGGGTCTGGCTAGTAACGACGGACAAACAACAATCCTTGCGGTACATGCAGCAGCTGGAGGGTAGGTGTCACGGGGAGACTAGGTAAGCTATGGCTGGTTACCCGGGCCCCTGCGATATCCCTCAGACTAGGGAAAACCCTGTCTGTCCCTCTCCCAGAATTTACACTAATGGTGTGCTTGTCTGGGCCACCAGACCTGGCCCTGACTCCTGTTTCAGCCCTATGCTGAAACCACCACCCGCCACCCAGTGAATAGACCACACACCAACCCCCACAGAAAGCACAGACAGGGAAAACTAAAAAACGCACCACGCCGCAGACACACAGGAAAACACAATAATGTGCCCAGGGCAAAACAAATACAAATATAGGAAGGAGAAATATAACAAAGGATAATACACCACCAGATACGATATTTCTACTCCAAGACCACCACTCCAGACCGGAATTACTAGGCATGAGGCGCAAGCTATAATCGGCGACGCCCAAAGTCCAGCAATACTATTTAAAGGCTGTGGGCGTGACCCAGCCTCCAACCCGAGTACCAGCTAGATTAACCCTGGGCAACCTGGATAAAAATCTAACCGGCGCCACTGAGCGTATAGTGGACGAATGTGGAATTACCGCTGTCTGTCGGACGCCCTAGTGTGAATAGCGTCCAACATGACAGTACCTCGTCTTCTACGAGGGACCCCAGGGCCCTCACGACTTATAGGACCCGGCTTGTCTGGATGGCGGCGGTGAAACATACTGACCAGCCGGTCCGCATGTATGTCCGAGGCTGGTACCCAAGACCTCTCCTCCGGCCCATAACCCTGCCAGTGTACCAGGTACTGTAAACTGCGGCACACTACTCGAGAGTCAACCACCTTGGAGACTTCAAATTCCAAATTGCCATCCACCAAGACCGGAGGTGGCATCGGCGTCGTGTCCACGGAACCCACCACTGTTATGATCTGGTGACCTTGGAGCCGCATTAAACTTTCTCTGGAGTCGGTGGAACCTGTACTGACCGCAAATCCTGAACTAACACCGCAACTAGAAGTAGCCGTGGGGTGTGCCTAACATACCCTAGACACCTCGACACAGCCGGAGGAATAAATACCCCTATAGATGGAAATAGGAATGCTACCTTGCCTCAGAGCAGACCCCCAAAGGATAGGCAGCCCCCCACGAATAATGACTGTGAGTAGGAGAAGAATAGACACACGCAGGTAGAAAACAGGATTTAGCAAAAGAGGCCACTCTAGCTAAATAGGAAAGGATAGGACAGATTACTAGGCGGTCAGTATTAAAACCCTTCCAAAAATATCCACAGCAGATAATCCAAAAAGTTCCACAATCTAACTAAAGACATGGAATGTATATCTGCCACTCCAGAGAATCCAACAAGACTGAGAAAATACTGACACAATCTAAGCTGGACAAGAAAACACAAAGAATAGCACTGAATTGTGAAGCACACAACATGTGTGCCACAGGAAAAAAAAAACAGACACTTATCTTTGCTGATTTGGCAGAAAGGCAGGAGGAACCAGGCAGAGGTCCTACACCTCCCAACAACAATTGACAACTGGCAAGGACTAATGAATCCTGCATGTCTAAATACCCCAGTCAGAACTGCAATCAGCAGATACACCTGACCAGGACTGCAACTCAGGGGCAACTGCATTACCACCTACAACCACCGGAGGGAGCCCAAAAGCAGAATTCACATCACACCACCTTTTTTAATAAAGATATGTGGAACACGTTGTGTATCTTATATACCGTAGGAAGCTCCAATCGGTAGGCTACCGGGTTAATGATGGCAGCAACCCTAAATGGACCAATAAACCTTGGACCTAATTTCAGGGATGGCATTTTGAGTCTTATGTTTTTTGTGGACAACCACACCCAGTCACCCACACTCAGTTCCGGACCTGGTACATGTCTACTGTCAGCCACACGTTTGTACCTAGCACCCACGCTCAGCAAGTGCTGTTTCACTCTCCTCCAGACAGATGACAGTTGTGCTCCTAGCTGGTCCTCCTCCGGGACGCCAGCAGAGCCCACCTGACGCAGAGTACAAAATTGAGGATGGTGCCCGTAAACACAAAAGAACGGGGACTCCCCAGATGATTCCTGACTGTGATTATTTAAGGCAAACTCCGCCAAAGGAAGGAATGTCGACCACTCCTCCTGATTGTCAGAAACAAAGCAGCGTAAATACTGCTCCAAATTCTGGTTCATACGCTCGGTCTGACCATTTGACTGAGGGTGAAACGCTGAAGAATGCGACAACTTGATCCCCAGCTGTGAGCAAAATGCTTTCCAAAATTTTGCCACAAACTGAGTACCCCTATCAGACACGATGTCAGACGGGACCCCGTGAAGTCTGACCACCTCCTGAACAAATAACTGAGCCAGAGTCTTCGAGTTAGGCAACGAAGGCAAGGACATAAAGTGCGACATCTTTGAGAACCGATCAACAACCACCAGGATGACCATGTTCCCAGCTGATGAGGGCAAGTCTGTAATAAAATCTTTGGAGATGTCCGTCTATGGCCTACTGGGTACCCCTAGAGGATGTAGTGTGCCAGTAGGACGGGAGTGGGGCGTCTTAGCCCTAGCGCATGTGGTGCATGCTGACACGTACGAGACCACGTCCTGTCAGATTTTGGGCCACCAAAATCGACGTGACACCAACTCCAAGGTACCCCTAACCCCTGGTTGGCCAGCCAGGACAGCATCATGATGCTCACCCAACGCCTTTAGGCAAAGATGGAGCGGTACAAACGATTTGTTAATGGGAAGCTCTGGTGGTACCTCCTCCTGAGCCTCGGCAATCTCAGCCTCAACCTCAATCGTGAGAGCCGAGACCACTACACCCTTTTGGAGGATGGGTACCGCATCTTCCCGAGGTTCTCCCCCAGGAAAACACCTGGACAAAGCATCCGCCTTAGTGTTCTTAGACCCCGGTCGGTAAGTAACAAAAAAGTTGAATCGCGTGAAAAACAATGCCCAGCGAGCCTGCCTGGGGGACAGACGCTTGGCTGACTCTAAATAAAGCAGATTTTTATGATCGGTGATAACTGTAACCTGGTGGACCGAGCCCTCCAAGAAGTGTCGCTATTCCTCAAAAGCCAACTTGATAGCCAACAACTCCCTGTTGCCGATATCGTAGTTACATTCGGCGGGCGACAGCTTCTTGGAAAAGTAGGCGCATGGACGAAACTCGCCCAAGGATGAGCCTTGTGACAGCACCGCCCCCACTCCAACCACAGACGCATCGACTTCCACGGTAAATGGTTTTGATACGTCCGGTTGCACCAGAATGGGGGCCGAAGCCAAACTGTTCTTCAGGAATTCGAATGCGTGCACAGCAGCCTCAGACCAGGCGGAGAAATTGGTACCATTTTTCGTCATGTCAGTGAGCGGTTTAGCAATGATAGAAAAATTTTTGATAAACTTTCTATAATAGTTAGAAAACCCAAGGAACCGCTGGAGCGCTTTTAGGTTATCAGGCCGTTCCCAATGCAGCACCGCTTGCACCTTAGCGGCGTCCATTTTAAACCCTGAAGCAGACACAATATAATCCAAGAAAGGCAACTCCTGAACCGAAAATACACATTTCTCAGGTTTTGCATAGTGCTTATTCTCTCTGAGTAGCTGTAACACCTGCCTAACATGCTCTAAATGAGTATCACGATCGCATGAATAAATGAGAATGTCATCTAGGTACACAATAACGAATTTCCCCAGGACATGCAAGAACACATCATTTATGAAATGTTGAAATAGAGCAGGCACGTTTGTCAACCCAAATGGCATCACCAAATTTTCAAAATGACCCTCAGGAGTATTCGATGTGAATACTTTTCTGCCCAATGATAACAGAAGTATTCTAGGAGTGATACCTTTATTGGCTAACCAAAAAATGGTTTAATACTCCTCAGGAGTATTAAAAGCCGTCTTCCACTCATCCCCTTGATGGACTCTTATGAGGTTGTACGCCCGCCTGAGGTCAAGCTTGGAGAACCACTTAGCACCAGCCACCTGGTTGAACAAATCAGGTATCAGCGGCATAGGGTTTGGATCACGAACCGTAATCTGGTTTAACTCCCTGAAATCCAGACACGGGCGTAACCCGCCATCTTTCTTCTTAATGAAGAAGAACCCCACTGCCACAGGCGAGGACGAAGGCCTGATGTGCCCTTTGCTCAGACTCTCAGCAATGTAGTCTTTTAAAGCTTGCCTCTCAGGACCAGAAATGTTAAACATCCTTGCTTTTGGCAATTTGGCCCCTGGTTTTAACCTAATAGTACAGTCATAGGGTCGATGTGGTGGCAATTCTGAGCAACCCTTCTCAGAGAACACATCCGCGAAATCCAGCAGTGACTCAGGAATGCTAGGAGTCACAGCGGACACACATGTGGCCAGGCAATTCTCCTGGCAGAATCCGCTCCACTGGATTATGGCCTGGGTTTTCCAGTCAATCACCGGATGGTGCATAGATAACCATGGAAAACCCAGAACCATTTGTGCAGGAAGATTACTGAGCACCCTACATGTAACCTGCTCAAAATGTAGGACACCAATGTGGAGTTTCACCTCAGCCACAAACTCAGTAATCTCCCCCCTGTGGGAGAGGGGCAGCATTGATGGTGACCACCCGGATAGGATGAGGCAGTTTTTCGATCCTGAACCCGGCTGTGCGCGCAAACTCCTCATCAATGAGATTAGTGGCAGAACCACTATCCACAAAAACAGTGATTGGCAGCTCTCTGCCAGTGACCATAACTCTGGCAGTGAGCATACATTGAGAGACCACCATGGAAGATATGCATAAGCTCAGATTGGCCTCTTCCACACCCTCTGAGCTTAGTAGTTTTCCGCCGTTGCACTTTTCTTAGATAACAGCCGACAAGCATTTACATAATGCCCATTTTTACCACAGCAAAAACAGACTCCCTGCTTCCTGAGCGAGGGGGCTCGATGATGTGACATCCCTGCGATTTGCATAGGCTCCGTGGGCTCACCTGCAGCAACCTCACGTGCACCTACGCCCTCCCCCATAGGCGGCATCTCTTGCGCCCCCTGACGCAAACGGCGATCAATGCGGATAACAAGACTCATAGCAGACTCTAGAGAAGCAGGAGTCTCATACATCAGGAGGGCTTGCTTAACCCTTCTCGAAACCCCATGAACAAACTGACTCCGCAGCGCGGGGTCATTCCATTGTGTGTCCACCGCCCAGTGGCGAAATTCAGAACAGTAATCCTCCGCCATTCGCTCTCCCTGGCGGAGAGCGCGTATTTTAGATTCTGCTAGAGCCATTCTGTCAGGATCATCATAAATGAGCCCAAGAGCAGAAAAAAAACTCTCCACTGAGTTAAATGCAGCTGAATCAGATGGTAAAGAAAATGCCCATGCTTGGGGGTCCCCGTTCAGTAATGACAACACCAGGCCCACATGCTGAGCCTCATTACCTGAGGAGATCGGACGCATACGAAAATATAATTTGCAAGCTTCACGAAAATTAACGAAGTTACCAATTTCCCCAGCAAACCTCTCAGGTAAAGGGATCTTTGGCTCTGCAACTCTACCTGCAGTTTCAGCTTGCACATTAGATACTACTAGACCCTGTTGCTGAACCTGGTGGGTTATGGAAGTCATGGGATCCATGGAATACAAAATTTTGGGGCCGATTATAATGTCACGGGGAGACTAGGTAAGCTAAGGCTGGTTACCCGGGCCCCTGCGATATCCCTCAGACTAGGGAAAACCCTGTCTGTCCCTCTCCCAGAATTTACACTAATGGTGTGCTTGTCTGGGCCACCAGGCCTGGCCCTGACTCCTGTTTCAGCCCTATGCTGAAACCACCACCTGCCACCCAGTGAAGAGACCACACACCAACCCCCACAGAAAGCACAGACAGGGAAAACTAAAAAAACGCACCACGCCGCAGACACACAGGAAAACACAATAATGTGCCCAGGGCAAAACAAATACAAATATAGGAAGGAGAAATATAACAAAGGATAATACACCACCAGATACGATATTTCTATTCCAAGACCACCACTCCAGACCGGAATCACTAGGCAAGAGGCACAAGCTATAATCGGCGATGCCCAAAGTCCAGCAACACTATTTAAAGGCCGTGGGCGTGACCCAGCCTCCAACCCGAGTACCAGCTAGATTAACCCTGGGCAACCTGGATAAAAATCTAACCGGCGCCACTGAGCGTATAGTGGACGAATGTGGAATTACCGCTGTCTGTCGGACGCCCTAGTGTGAATAGCGTCCGACATGACAGTAGGTTGGCGGCTCTCGAGCGCACAACCTCAGCTGTGGATGTAAGCACAGTTGTTGTTCAGGCTGCTATCGTGGCTGCAGCAACCTTGTCCACTACCACCCCTGTTCCGACTCTATCTCGCCTCCCGCTGCCAGAAAAATTTTCTGGTGATAGTAATTTTTGTAGGGGTTTTGGGAATTAGTGCTCTATACATCTCAAGCTTCTGGCCTCTCATTTCCCCACAAAGCGGGCTAAGGTGGGGTTTATTGTGTCTCTCCTGTCGGACAGGGCATTGGAGTGGGCTATGCTGTGGGAGCGTGGCGATCAGGTGGTGCAGAGTGCTTCGTTGTTCCTGAGCACTCTGAAACAGGTCTTTTTAGGACCTCGTGTCACCCATGATACGGCGCTCCAACTGTTGGCATTGACTCAGGGCTCGTCCTTGGTCAGCCATTTTGCCATCCACTTTCACACCCTAGCATCTGAGCTGGAGAGGTCAGATAAAGCCCTTATTCCGATATTTTGGAGGGGGCTGGCTGACCACGTGAAGGACGCCTTGGTCACTAGGGAGATTCCTGCCACACTGGAGGAGTTAATAGCAGTGTCCACTCGTATTGACCCTTGTTTTCACGAGCGGAGGTTAGAGCGAGCCCAGTGTAGGCAGAGGTTTCGGCTAGCTCCCACCATCGCCAAACCTTTGGAATCTCCAGTCCAGGCCCCTGAGTCACATGAGGCCATGGAAGTGTCACGGGTGGGATCTAAGTCCCGGACCGCTCGTGCACTCCAGATTTGTCATGTTTACCAGCAGTCAGGACATCTTGCCACCAGATGTTCCCAGCGGGCGAGGAAACGTCAGCGTCTAGTGGTAGTAGGTGGAGGTACACTAGACACGGCGACGTTTGCCTCCAAATTGTCCTTTAAGGGGACAATTACAATAGGCTCATTCACTCACTCGGTAGAGCTCTGTGTGGATTCTGGGGCGGAGGGCAATTTTATGTCTTCTGCCTTCGCCCAACATCACGCAATACCCCTGGTAATGGTAGCTCAACCAGTAACTGTAAGAGTGGTGAATGGGTCGACACTGCCCTCACAGATAACACACCAGACCATCCCTTTCACTCTGTCCTTGTCGCCATCTCATCAGAAGATCATATCTCTGCTCGTCATTCCTGAGGGAATTGATGAGATCCTGTTAGGGAAGCCTTGGCTACGGTATCACTCTCCTCATATTGAGTGGTCCACAGGCAGAATTTTAGGATGGGGTGAATATTGTGGGGGTAGATGTCAGAGGGAAAGCGTTCAGGTTGCTACTACTGAGGTACCCGCAGATCTATCC
This sequence comes from Ranitomeya variabilis, assembly GCF_051348905.1. Lineage (NCBI taxonomy): Eukaryota > Metazoa > Chordata > Amphibia > Anura > Dendrobatidae > Ranitomeya > Ranitomeya variabilis. The sequence goes on from NC_135236.1 coordinate 605,089,544, forward strand.
TCTCTCCCCAAGCAATACTGGTCTTATGTGGACGTGTTCTCCAAAAAGGCGGCGGAGACCCTTCCGCCTCACCGCCCCTATGACTGTCCTATTGACCTCTTGCCTGGTGCTGAGCCTCCCCGGCGTCGAGTCTATCCATTGTCTCTCCCGGAGACGGAGGCAATGTCACAGTATATCCAAGAGAATCTGGCAAGAGGATTCATTAGGAAGTCAGTGTCACCTGCAGCGGCTGGCTTCTTCTTCGTACAGAAGAAGAGTGGAGAACTGCGTCCAGGCATAGACTACAGGGGTCATAATGCCATCACCGTTACGAATAAGTACCCACTACCCCTGATATCTGAGCTTTTTGATAGGCTACAGGGAGCAAGGGTATTTACTAAATTAGATCTGCGGGATGCTTACAACCTGATTTGCATCCGTGAGGAGGACGAATGGAAGACGGCTTTTAACACCAGGGATGGGCACTATGAATATCTGGTGATGGAAAAGCTCACAGACACAAAAAGAGGACTTAAAAATCCTCCAGAAAATTGAAAAAAAATCACAGAGAAAAAAAATCACAGAGAAAAAAACAAAACAAAACAAGATGGCTCTGTAAACTGTAGGCCTCTATTCACACAGCATGCATTTTGTAGCACTGGGCGGCCCGCCTGTATGTGCGTTAGTAATAGGCTGTAAACCAGATGCTCTGCATTGCCTGTGTGAACAATGCCACATACAGACTATTATCTCTTATCTTTTTGTGCACTAATGCCAAACAGCCAATACTGGATTGAAAGTGGTTGTTTCATCGGTATTTTTTGCACCTGTGTTTTTGCCATCATTAATCGGGTCCGATGCGCCCTGCTAGTGCATTTGTTTGGAGGCTTCAGCAGGTAATCATCTCTGCTTTTTTCTCTGTGATTTTTTTTAAATTTTCTGGAGGATTTTTTTTTTTTTTTTTAATTCTTTATTTAAGTTTTCAAATGTCAAAACAGAAACAAACATAGAAGCTCACATAACAAGTCTCAGAAATGTGCTGGTACAGTAAAGACTTAGATGCATTAAATAGATGTACAATAACAGACTGGGCATATCAGTATGAAAAACAAGTGAGCTTAAAAAACAATAACATAAACATGATCAGGCCTAGAAAGATTTAGCCTAAAAAATGAGAGTAAAACAATAATAGTAAATGAAGGCTATAGGACCATAAGATGTGACGGTAGGAATCTAAAAAAGCCATTTATTTGCTTCTGAGAGTGAGGAAGGACATGAGGCTTATAGAAAAGACGAGTCAGGCTTAATGACTGAGCAGCCCGGGTGGTGGGCCTGACTCGGCACGGCGTCAGGAGATCCAGGGAGAGGATAGGGAATTATTAGAGATGTGAGAGTCGGAGCTTGTCGTTGTCAGGGAAGAGAGGGGGGGGAGACAGACAAGTCTGATAGATTAGGATGAGAATTTAATCCAAGGAAGCCAAGAGTTTTGAAATTTTTCATGGGAGCGAGTTTCCCAGCTAGAGAGTTCTTTAAGACGATACAGGTCATGGACCTTTGAAGTCCACTCGTGCAGTGTTGGAGGGGTTATTTTCCTCCAATGTGTAGAGATCAGGTGCTTAGCAGCAGCCAATAGGATGGGAAGCAGGTCATGTTTCCTTGGATTAAAATCTGGAGGATTTTTAAGTCCTCTTTTTGTGTCTGTGAGCTTTTACTCAATGTTTAGCGTTAGGACCGGCAAAAATGTAAGGACCCTTGACGCGGGTTGCCGGCTTACGTATTGAGGCCCCAATATAAACTAATACCTTACATACATTGATATGTGGGGTTTTTTGCACTTTATCTTGCAGGGCGCAGTCGGACCAAGATGGCTCTGTAAACTGTAGGCCTCTATTCACACAGCATGCATTTTGTAGCACTGGGCGGCCCGCCTGTATGTGCGTTAGTAATAGGCTGTAAACCAGATGCTCTGCATTGCCTGTGTGAACAATGCCACATACAGACTATTATCTCTTATCTTTTTGTGCACTAATGCCAAACAGCCAATACTGGATTGAAAGTGGTTGTTTCATCGGTATTTTTTGCACCTGTGTTTTTGCCATCATTAATCGGGTCCGATGCGCCCTGCTAGTGCATTTGTTTGGAGGCTTCAGCAGGTAATCATCTCTGCTTTTTTCTCTGTGATTTTTTTAAATTTTCTGGAGGATTTTTTTTTTTTTTTTTTTAATTCTTTATTTAAGTTTTCAAATGTCAAAACAGAAACAAACATAGAAGCTCACATAACAAGTCTCAGAAATGTGCTGGTACAGTAAAGACTTAGATGCATTAAATAGATGCACAATAACAGACTGGGCATATCAGTATGAAAAACAAGTGAGCTTAAAAAACAATAACATAAACATGATCAGGCCTAGAAAGATTTAGCCTAAAAAATGAGAGTAAAACAATAATAGTAAATGAAGGCTATAGGACCATAAGATGTGTCGGTAGGAATCTAAAAAAGCCATTTATTTGCTTCTGAGAGTGAGGAAGGACATGAGGCTTATAGAAAAGACGAGTCGGGCTTAATGACTGAGCAGCCCGGGTGGTGGGCCTGACTCGGCACGGCGTCAGGAGATCCAGGGAGAGGATAGGGAATTATTAGAGATGTGAGAGTCGGAGCTTGTCGTTGTCAGGGAAGAGAGGGGGGGGGGGACAGACAAGTCCGATAGATTAGGATGAGAATTTAATCCAAGGAAGCCAAGAGTTTTGAAATTTTTCATGGGAGCGAGTTTCCCAGCTAGAGAGTTCTTCAAGACAATACAGGTCATGGACCTTTGAAGTCCACTCGTGCAGTGTCGGAGGGGTTATTTTCCTCCAATGTGTAGAGATCAGGTGCTTAGCAGCAGCCAATAGGATGGGAAGCAGGTCATGTTTCCTTGGATTAAAATCTGAAGGATTTTTAAGTCCTCTTTTTGTGTCTGTGAGCTTTTACTCAATGTTTAGCGTTAGGACCGGCAAAAATGTAAGGACCCTTGACGCGGGTTGCCGGCTTACGTATTGAGGCCCCAATATAAACTAATACCTTACATACATTGATATGTGGGGTTTTTTGCACTTTATCTTGCAGGGCGCAGTCGGACCAAGATGGCTCTGTAAACTGTAGGCCTCTATTCACACAGCATGCATTTTGTAGCACTGGGCGGCCCGCCTGTATGTGCGTTAGTAATAGGCTGTAAACCAGATGCTCTGCATTGCCTGTGTGAACAATGCCACATACAGACTATTATCTCTTATCTTTTTGTGCACTAATGCCAAACAGCCAATACTGGATTGAAAGTGGTTGTTTCATAGCTATTTTTTGCACCTGTGTTTTTGCCATCATTAATCGGGTTTGATGCACCCTGCTAGTGCATTTGTTTGGAGGCTTCAGCAGGCAATCATCTCTGCTTTTTTCTCTGCGAATATCTGGTGATGCCCTTCGGGCTCTGCAATGCCCCAGCCATTTTCCAAGACTTTGTTAACGATATCTTCCGGGATATGCTTTCCACCTCGGTCGTAGTTTATCTGGATGATATTCTCATCTACTCTCCAGATATAGACTCCCACCGGAGAGATGTTTGCAAGGTCTTTGACCTCCTACGGGCTAACTCCCTCTATGCCAAGTTGGAGAAGTGTGTGTCTGAGCAGGAGCCCTTGCCTTTCCTTGGCTATATCATCTCTGCTCAGGGATTGGCTATGGATCCTACCAAGCTACAGGCTGTGATGGACTGGCAGGAACCCCATTCTCTCAAAGCGGTGCAGCGCTTTATGGGGTTCATTAATTACTATTGCCAGTTCATTCCCCACTTCTCAACTTTGGTAGCTCCCTTGGTTGCCCTCACCAAGAAGGGGGCAAATCCCAAGTTGTGGTCGGAGGAGGTCTCCAAGGCATTTCTCTCGATTAAGTCACATTTCGCTAGCGCTCCCATCCTACATCGCCCCGATGTAGCTAAGCCATTTATTATGGAGGTGGATGCCTCATCCGTTGGTGCTGGAGCAGTCCTCTTCCAAAAGGATGCTCAAGGTCGGAAGCATCCTTGCTTCTTCTTCTCTAAGACCTTTTCACCAGCAGAGAGGAATTATTCCACTGGGGACAGGGAGTTGCTAGCTATGAAGTTGGCTTTCTCAGAGTGGAGACATCTTCTGGAGGGAGCTCGATTTCCCTTCCAGATGTTCACAGACCACAAGAACTTGGTGTATTTACAGACAGCCCAGCGGCTTAATTCTCGCCAGGCTAGATGGTCCCTGTTCCTCTCCCGGTTCCATTTCACCCTCCATTTTCTTTCTGGGGAGAAGAATGTTCGTGCCGACGCTCTCTCTCGCTCTGTAGTGTCATCAGAGGAGGAGGAGCCTCGGCTTATTGTCCCTTCAGAGAGCCTGAGAACTGTGGCTCCGGTTTCGCTAGAGTCTGTGCCCCCAGACAAGACTTTCGTTCCATCTAATTTGCGACCGGAGGTTCTCTCTTGGGCTCACTCGTCCAGGGTGGGTGGACATTTTGGGACCAAGAGGACATCTGAGCTCTTGGCGAGGACGTACTGGTGGCCGCATATGGCTCGTGATGTCGCAGACTATGTTCGGGTGTGTGTCTTCTGCGCCAAGAACAAGTCTCCTCGTCAACAGCCAGCTGGGTTGCTTTACCCCCTGCCGGTAGCGGACAGGCCCTGGGAGATGGTAGGGATGGACTTCGTGGTGGGCTTACCCAAGTCTTGTAGCTGCACCATTATCTGGGTGATCACTGCCCATTTTTCCAAAATGGTGCACTTGGTGCCTCTTCCACGGCTACCTTCTGCAAGGGCTCTGGTTGCGTTGTTCATCAAACATATCTTTCGCCTACACGGTATGCCGGACAAAATTGTCAGTGACCGGGGTCCCCAGTTTGCATCTCGATTCTGGAGAGAGCTTTGTCGTCTACTCAGTATTGAGTTGAATCTCTCTTCGGCATATCATCCCGAGACGAATGGGTTGGTAGAGAGGGCCAACCAGACTCTGGTCACATATCTACATCATTTTGTTTCTGCCAGGCAGGATGACTGGGCATCCTTGCTACCATGGGCGGAGTTTGCGCTTAACAACTCCGTAGCCGACTCCACCGGTCAGACTCCATTCCTCCTTAATTACGGCCAGGATCCGCGTGTCCCTGTGCCCATGCCTGTGTCTTCCACCGACTCCAGGGTGGCAGACTGGGCTGTGGAGGCACAAAACATTTGGGACCGCACTCAGGATGCCATTCGGCCTCCAAGGAGAGAATGAGGTCCTCCGCCGATGCTCATCAGTGCCATGCTCCGACCTTTGCTCCTGGCGACTTAGTGTGGCTCTCCGCCTGTAACATCAGGCTGCGTGTTGAGGCCACTAAGTTTGCACCTCACTAATTGGGTCCCTTCAAGGTCCTCGAACAGGTTAACCCTGTGGTCTACCGTCTGGCCCTTCCTCCACGCCTAGGTATTACCAACACCTTTCATGTGTCTCTCTTGAAGCCCGTATACATGTCCCGGTTTTCTGAGTCATCTGCCGGGACATCGGGTTCGTCTACAGACGATTACGAGGTGAACGCTATTTTGGGGTGCAAGGTGGTACGTGGCAAGAAATTTTATTTGATGGACTGGAAGGGTTATGGCCCAGAGGATAGGTCTTGGGAGCCTGCTGAGCACATTCGAGCTCCGCAGCTCATTGCGGCCTTCGAGCGTGGCGAGGTCCAAGGAGGGGGGGTAATGTTAGGTGTCGAGTTCCCACCTCTGCACAGTGGGAATCTCGAACCATCTCCGCTGCAGTCTCCCATTCTTCTCCAGCCGCAGTGGAGTCTGTTCAGAGACGTCGATCCCAGCGTCTAGCTCAGGCTGCTACTGGATGACTGGTTACTACTGCACTTCCAGGCTCTGTCCTTGTAGCCAGCAATGTTCAGCAGCGAGCAGGTCTTTCTGGGACTAAGTCCTGCTTTTCCCATACTGAGCATGCCCACGGGACGACCTTCCATTGGAGGTCGGGGGTCACATGCTCAGGTCCTGTTACGGTTCCTATTGGTCCATCTGGAAGGTCTTGTACCACGTCCGCTATAAAAAGTTTGCATGGCCGCTCGGCCATGTGATAGTGTACATTTGAAAACATGTGTGTTGATGAGTGCAAGTTGTTCTTTAAACATCCCCTCCCTTGTGTATGACTGCTTGCGTAAGGTGGATGTCTGCTATCTAGCGCCCAGCTGAGCTATCAGCATTAAACACACGCAACAGCGTCTAATTGCTGTGACCGCCAGTGCGGCGCCGTGCACTATTAGAGCGCTTTCCTATCCCAAGTCTGGGTGGTTAGTGGCGTCTGCCTGAGCGGCACAGCACGCACTCTTGTGCATTAACGTTATATTTTCAGTTACTCTGACACCCCAGTTGCGGTGTCGAGCGCAAGTGGTCTGAACGTACTCTAATCCTGTGTCTTGGGATAGAGTCCTGAGACTCCTTGCTTGCGCTCTTGGTACGGTACCGCGGCCCTGTGACTCAACAGGGTTTGCTTCCTTCACACTGGGTGAAGTTAACCCATGTGGGTATCCACATTGTACCGCCATATAGTCCGTCATTACTCAGCAGCAGGTTCCATCTCTGCACGGTGGACCCCGGGCAGCGAACGCACCTATACCATTTCTCTTAGAATTTGGTGCGTTCTGCCAGCCCTAACAATATGTTACGCAATGTACCTAATAAGTAACATTTCCCACATGTCTACTTTACATCAGCATAATTTAGGAACCAAAATTTTTTTTTGTTAGGGAGTTATAAGGGTTAAAAGTTGACCAGCAATTTCTCATTTTTACAACATCATTTTATTTAGGGACCATATCACATTTGAAGTCACTATATGATAGAAAATACCCAAGTGTGACACCATTCTAAAAACTGCAACCCTCAAGGTGCTCCAAACCACATTCAAGAAGTTTATTAACCCTTCATCTGTTTCACAGGAATTTTTGGAATGTTTTTTTAAAAAAAAGGATAACAGGAGAAAATGGACCCCAAAAGTTGTTGTACCATTTGTCCTGAGTACACTGATACCCCATATGTGGGGGTAAACCACTGTTTGGGCGCATGGCAGAGCTCGGAAGGAAAGGAGCGCCGTTTGACTTTTCAATGCAAAATTGACTGGAATTGAGATAGGACGCCATGTCGCTTTTAGAGAGCCCCTGATGTGCCTAAACATTGAAACCTCCCACAAGTGACACCATTTTGGAAAGTAGACCCCCTAAGGAACTTATCTAGATGTGTTGTGAGAACTTTGAACCTCCAAGTGTTTTACTACAGTTTATAACACAGAGCCGTGAAAATAAAAAAAAAAATTTCACAAAAATTATTTTTTAGCCCCCAGTTTTGTATTTTCCCAAGGGTAACTGGAGAAATTGGACCACATTAGTTGTTGTCCAATTTGTCCTGAGTACACTGATACCCCATATGTGGGGGGAACCACCGTTTGGGCTCATGGCTGAGCTCGGTAGGGAAGGAGCGCCGTTTGGAATGGAGACTTGGATTGGTCTGGAGGCATCACATTGTGTTTGCAGAGCCCCTGATGTACCTAAACAGTAGAAACCCCCCACAAGTGACCCCATATTGAAAACTAGAGCCCCCACGGAACATATCTAGATGTGTTTTGAGAACTTTGAATCCCAAATGTTTCACTACAGTTTATAACGCAGAGCCGTGAAAATAAAAAAAATCATTTTTTTCCCACAAAAATGGTTTTTTAGCTCTCAAATTTTTATTTTCCCAAGGGTAACAAGAGAAATTGGACCCCAGAAGTTGTTGTACAATTTGTCCTAAGTACGCTGAGACCCCATATCTTGGGGTATACCCGTTTGGGCGCACGGGAGAGCTCGGAAGGGAAGGAGCACTGTTTTACTTTTTCAACGCAGAATTGGCTGGAACTGAGATCGGACGCCATGTCGCGTTTGGAGAGCCCCTGATGTGCCTAAACAGTGGAAACCCCCCAATTATAACTGAAACCCTAACCCAAACACACCCCTAACCCTAATCCCAACCCTAACCACACCCCTAAACCGAACACGCCCCTAACCCTAATCCCAACCACACCCCTAACCCTGACACACCCCTAACCCTAATCCCAACCGTAAATGTAATCCAAACCCTAACACTAACTTTAGCCCCAACCCTAAACATAACTTTAGCCCCAACCCTAACCCTAACTTTAGCCCCAACCCTAAGGGGAAAATAGGAATAAATACATTTTTTTTATTTTATTATTTTTCCCTAACTAAGGGGGTGATGATGTAGGGGGGTTTGATTTACTATTTATAGCGGGTTTTTTAGCGGATTTTTATGATTGGCAGCTGTCACACACTGAAAGACGCCTTTTATTGCAAAAAATAATTATTTTTTATATAAAATAGTTTTTATCGTATAAAAGCGCCAAAACATAAAAAAAAAGATATAAATGAGGTATCGCTGTAATCGTACTGACCCGAAGAATAAAACTGCTTTATCAATTTTACCAAACGTGGAACGGTATAAACGCCCCCCCCCTCCCCAAAAGAAATTCATGAATAGCTGGTTTTTGGTCATTCTGCCTCACAAAAAATTGAATAAAAAGTGATCAAAAAATGTCACGTGCCCAAAAATGGTACCAATAAAAACGTCAATTCGTCCCGCAAACAACAAGACCTCACGTGACTCTGTGGACCAAAATATGGAAAAATTATAGCTCTCAAAATGTGGAGACGCAAAAACTATTTTTGCATCGCTTTATTCTGCAGACTATAACTTTTTAATTTTTTCGCTGATGATGCTATATGGTTGCTCATTTTTTGCGGGACAAGATGACGTTTTCAGCAGTACCATGTTTGTTTATATTCGTCTTTTTGATCGCGTGTTATTCCACTTTTTGTTTGGCGGTATGATAATAAAGCGTTGTTTTTTGCCTCTTTTTTTTTAAATTTTTTTTTACGGTGTTCACTGAAGGGGTTAACTAGTGGGACAGTTTTATAGGTATGGGTTGTTACGGACGCGGCGATACTAAATATGTGTACTTTTATTGTTTTTTATCATTATTTAGATAAAGAAATGTATTTATTGGAACAATATTTTTTTTTCTTTATTTAGGAATTTTTTATTTTTTTTTACACATGTAAATATTTTTTTTTTTTCTTTGTCCCGGGGGGGACATGACTATACAGGTCCTTCTCAAAAAATTAGCATATAGTGTTAAATTTCATTATTTACCATAATATAATGATTACAATTAAACTTTCATATATTATAGATTCATTATCCACCAACTGAAATTTGTCAGGTCTTTTATTATTTTAATACTGATGATTTTGGCATACAACTCCTGATAACCCAAAAAACCTGTCTCAATAAATTAGCATATCAAGAAAAGGTTCTCTAAATGACCTATTACCCTAATCTTCTGAATCAACTAATTAACTCTAAACACATGCAAAAGATACCTGAGGCTTTTAAAAACTCCCTGCCTGGTTCATTACTCAAAACCCCCATCATGGGTAAGACTAGCGACCTGACAGATGTCAAGAAGGCCATCATTGACACCCTCAAGCAAGAGGGTAAGACCCAGAAAGAAATTTCTCAACAAATAGGCTGTTCCCAGAGTGCTGTATCAAGGCACCTCAATGGTAAGTCTGTTGGAAGGAAACAATGTGGCAGAAAACGCTGTACAACGAGAAGAGGTGACCGGACCCTGAGGAAGATTGTGGAGAAGGACCGATTCCAGACCTTGGGGAACCTGAGGAAGCAGTGGACTGAGTCTGGTGTGGAAACATCCAGAGCCACCGTGCACAGGCGTGTGCAGGAAATGGGCTACAGGTGCCGCATTCCCCAGGTAAAGCCACTTTTGAACCATAAAAGGCGGCAGAAGCGCCTGACCTGGGCTACAGAGAAGCAGCACTGGACTGTTGCTAAGTGGTCCCAAGTACTTTTTTCTGATGAAAGCAAATTTTGCATGTCATTCGGAAATCAAGGTGCCAGAGTGTGGAGGAAGACTGGGGAGAAGGAAATGCCAAAATGCCTGAAGTCCAGTGTCAAGTACCCACAGTCAGTGATGGTGTGGGGTGCCATGTCAGCTGCTGGTGTTGGTCCACTGTGTTTCATCAAGGGCAGGGTCAATGCAGCTAGCTATCAGGAGATTTTGGAGCACTTCATGCTTCCATCGGCTGAAATGCTTTATGGAGATGAAGATTTCATTTTTCAGCACGACCTGGCACCTGCTCACAGTGCCAAAACCACTGGTAAATGGTTTACTGACCATGGTATTACTGTGCTCAATTGGCCTGCCAACTCTCCTGACCTGAACCCCATAGAGAATCTGTGGGATATTGTGAAGAGAAAGTTGAGAGACGCAAGACCCAACACTCTGGATGAGCTTAAGGCCGCTATTGAAGCATCCTGGGCCTCCATAACATCTCAGCAGTGTCACAGGCTGATTGCCTCCATGCCACGCCGCATTGAAGCAGTCATTTCTGCCAAAGGATTCCCGACCAAGTATTGAGTGCATAACTGAACATTATTATTTGATGGTTTTTTTGTTTGTTATTAAAAAACACTTTTATTTGATTGGACGGGTGAAATATGCTAATTTATTGAGACAGGTTTTTTGGGTTATCAGGAGTTGTATGCCAAAATCATCAGTATTAAAACAATAAAAGACCTGACAAATTTCAGTTGGTGGATAATGAATCTATAATATATGAAAGTTTAATTGTAATCATTACATTATGGTAAATAATGAAATTTAACACTATATGCTAATTTTTTGAGAAGGACCTGTATAGTGTAAGATCGCTGATCTGACACTTTGCAAAGCACTGTGTCAGATCAGCGATCTGACAGGCTGTGCAGGAGGCTTGCCGGCGCCTGCTCTCAGCAGGCGCTTCCAAGCCACCTTCCTGCAGGACCCGGAAGGTGCCCCATGGCCATTTTGGATCCGGGGCCTGCAGGGAGGAGACGCTCGGAACACGATCACATCGCGTTGTTCCGAGTGTCTCAGGGAAGCACGCAGGGAGCCCCCTTCCCTGCGCGATACTTCCCTATCCCACCATGTTTGATCACAGTGTTCTGGGGGTTAATGTGCCGGGAGCAGTCCGTGACAGGTCCTGGCACATAGTGCCGAATGTCAGCTGTAATATTCAGCTGACATCTGGCCGCAATCGGCCGCGCTCCCCCCGTGAGCGGGGCTGATCGCCCATGACATACTATCCCGTCCCTGGGAATTAAGTCCCAGGTCACCTCAACGGGATAGTGCGTCATATGACAGAAAAGGGGTTAATACATCCCAGAATTGCATTTGCGTTTTTTGCTGCTGCATCACACTGTTGACTCATGTTCAGTTATGATCTATTAGTATACCCAAGTCTTTTTCACATGTGCTGTTGCTGAGACCTATTCCTCCCATTCTGTATATGCTTTTATCGTTTTTATTGCCCAGATGTAGTACTTTGCATTTTTCTTGTTAAAAACCTTTCTGTTAGTTGCTGCCCACTGCTCCAGTTTATTTTTATCTTTTTGAATCCTATCTCCTATAACGTTGAGCTCAGAAAATGAAAAATCATAATTTTCCCACAAAAATGTTTTAGCCCCAAATGTTTGCATTTTCACAAGGCTATCCAGAGAAGATGCATCATACAATTTGTTGTGCAATTTCTCCTGAGTACAGTGATACCCCATACGTTCTGGAAAACTACTGTTTGGACGCACAGCATGGCTCGAAAAGGAAGGCACGCCATTTGACTTTTGGAAAGCAAAACTGGCTGATATCATTAGTGGACGACATGTCACCTTTGGAGAGCTCTTGATGTGCCTAAACAGTGGAAATGCCCCACAAATGACCTCCTTTTGGAAACTATACCCCTCAAGAAATTTATCTAGATGTGTTGTGACTTTGAACCCCCAGGTGCTTTATAGAATGTTATGATGTTGAGTCGTGAAAACAAAATAAATCAAAATTTTCCCACAAAAATGTTGCTTAGGCCTCAAATTTTATATTTTCTCAAGGGTAACAGTAGAACTTGTACCATACAATTTGGTGTGCAATTTCTCCTGAGTCCGCCAATACCCCAAATGTGTTGGAAAACTATTGTTTGTGCACATGGCAGAGCTCGGAAAGGCAGGAGTGCCTTTTGACTTTTTTTGAACACAAAATTGTCTGGAATTGCTAGTGGATGCCATGTCACATTTAGAGAGCCCTTGGTGTGCCAAAAACACTAGTAACCACCCACAAGTGACCCCATTTTGGAAATTAGACCCCTCAAGGAATTAATCTAGATGTGTGGGGGGCACCTTGAATCACCAGGTGCTTCACAGAAATTTACAACATTGAACTGTGAAAATTAAAAAATAAATTATTCCTGAAAAAATGTTGGCTTTGCCAGTAAATTTTCATTTTCATAAGGGTAACAAAAGCAAAATGGACTGTACAATTCATTGTGCAATTTCTCCCTACTATACTGATACCCTTATCCTATATGTGGTTAAAAACAGAAGGAAAGAAGTGCCATATTGGAGTTCAGATTTTGCTGGAATGGTTTGAGGGTGCCATGTCACATTGGCAGAGCCCCTGTGGTGCCAGAACAGCAGAAACCCCATATAAGTGACCTCACTTTACAAACTACACCCCCAATAAATTAATCTACGGGTGCAGTGAGCATGTAAACACCACGTGTCCTACAGAATTTTATACCAATGGGCAGTGATAAAAGAATAATTACATTTTTACCACTAAAATATTGTTTTAGCCCCAAGTTTTTAATTTTTATTAGGGCTAGTAGGAGAAAAATGGACCTCTTAGTTTATTGTGAAATTACACCTGAGTGTGCCAATACCCTACATGTAATCAGGAACTACTTCTCAGGCACAGTGCAAAGCTCAGAAGGGAAGGCGCTCCATATTATTGTGTAGATTTTACTGTTATGGTTTGCGGATGCTATGACCCACTGGAAGAACCCCTGAGGTGCCAGAACACGAGAACCCCCCCATAAGTGACCTTATTTTACAAACTACGCCTTTCAATGAAATCATCTGATGGTTCAGTGATCATATTGATACGGGTATGTCACAGAATTTTAAACCATGGGAAGTGAAGAAGAAATAATTAAATTTTTACCACAAAAATGTTGTTTTAGCCCAAGATTTTACATTTTCACATGGGTAAATGGGTAAAAATTGAGCCAAAATTTTTCACACAATTTCTGCTAAACATGTAAATACGCCATATGTGGCTGTACAGTACTGCTTAGCCACACAGCAAGACTCGGAAGGGAAGGAGCATTATTTGCCTCCTGGAGAACAGATTTTCCTAGAAGTTTGCGGACTCCAAAGCACCTAAGTGCTAGAACAGCAGAATCCCCCCTCACATGACCCCATTTTCTAAATTATACCCCTTTGGGAATTTATCTACAGGTGTAGTGATGATTTGACTCCATTGGTGTGTTCCGGAAACAAGCAGCAGTGCATGTTGCGGAGTGAAAATTGAAAATTTTCTAGTGTAGTGCCCAGTACATTATGCCCAACTTGTGCTTTTGGAGACATGCACCTGTAAATTAGGCGGGCTCTCATCCCTACAGAAATGCCAAACATGTGGGCGCTATATGTGGTTAGGCACACTGTGGGGCTCAGAAGGGAGGGAGGCATATGGATTTGGGCGAGCAGAATTTGCTGAATTTCTTTTGGGGGTTGAGGATCCATTTTGCTCTTCCAGAGCCTTTGTAATACCAGTAAAGTGGAAGCCCCCATTATTTCCAATAACAGATGACGGACCTAAGTGGGGACTTGCTTTATTTGTGTATTGATTTGAAGCTTTTGTTGGGAACATTTTATATAATGTTTGGGATCACATTTATCTTGCGCTCTACGCTGAGCACTTATATCGGGCTTTCCATCTAAATTTCCAAGTGAAGTGATTCAGATGAAACCCCAGAAGGATAAATTCATTATAATAAGGCAGCAGAGTTACTCAGGACTCCGTCTGGCCTCTGTTCAGCGTTGTCCTTATCAGAAGTGCACAAAATTGCAGACTTTTATACATGCTTGAAAAGACAGACACAGAAAGATCATAGGCCAGACGGCGTCCACAGTGCCTCCATCGGCCTCATGTGATCCTTGGGAGACAAAATGAACAAGAAAACTGCAGGTGAAAAATTGGTTTTATTTATGTTTTACGCTGTTCCTCATTTGGTAAAAGTGTCACTCCCAGCTGTGAGAGCTGGATCTCAGCAGTCATGTAAGCTGAACTTCTGGCCCTGATTGTATGGGCACCACTCATGTGACCGCACAATCGCAAGGATGTATCCATGCTTCCTAGGTCAGGAACCCCTTCAAAACCAGGACGTATGGATAGATCCAAGGTCGTGAAGGGATTAAATGGAAATATACTTGGGACTACAGAACAGGAGAAGGACTTGGGTATTCTGGTTACAAGTAAGCTGAGCAGCAGTACTCAATGCCAAGCAGCAGCTGCAAAAGCAAACAAGATTTTAGGGTATATAAAAAGAAATAAAATTCCACAATCCCAACGTACTGTTACCCCTCTATAAATCACGGGTAAGGCAACATCTAGAATATGGAATCCAGTCAGTTAGTTGAAAGTGCAACTAGATTATTACAAAGGATGGAAGGCCTCCCATATGATGAAAGGTTGGAAAAGTTGGGCTTGTTTAGCTTAGAAAAAAGACATCTCAGAGATCTCATTTATATGTATAAATACATGTATGATCAATACAAAGAACTTATGCCTTCCAAAGATCATACTAAGGACCAGGGGGCACTCATTACGGGTGCTAGAAAGGTGATTTTGACAGCTAAATATGAAAGGGTTCTTTACAGTTAGAGCAGTCAGACTGTGGAATGCCAACCACAAGAGATAGTAATGGCAGACACTATAACAGCTTTTCAAAAAGGGCTGGATGATTTCCTCATTACATATAACATTGTGGGTTATAGATAATTTAGTGACAAAAAATGTATAATTGGTTGAGAAAGGTTGAACTTGATGGACCTACGTTTTTTTTCAACCTATGTAACCTCTACTATTTTCCTGTAAATTTATCATACTGTTTTTCAGGTGACTGTAAAAAAATGTACCTTCAGGGAAAGTTGTTACTTGTATTTCAGGCTTGGCCCACATTCATTTGGCTCTGACAGCCAGTGTGTGGGACTCCTCACTTCCTTGCTAATTAAAACACAAGACAGCAATGGGGTCTTATCCAAGACACAAGAGAAAGGAACAAGTAAATACGCAACAGAACCCTTAAAAGACTAAAATCCAGATGTCGCAGCTTCCATATGAAAGTGTGAAGGAAAGATTGCCGGCGTTTCAGAATTACTCGGACTCCTTTTTCAGGACAACCATACATAGGCGTATCCTGAATAAGGAGTCGGTGTGACTCTGAAATGCGTTGACAATAAACCTGCATGTTATATCCGATTGTGGATCCCTTCAGCGCAGCACACTTCCATTTCCCTGGCAATCTTTCATTGATCATTTCCTTGCTGCAAAGTGAATCACAGGCTTCGGCCTTTTCCTGACCTCCTATAGCTATAGCCTCTCAATGGCATGACCTGACTTAGTGACCACTTCCATACTGACCAAGTTAGGGCCACATTAGTGCAGTTTTTTCCTCCGGATTCTTTTGACTCTACATCCTTGGCAATCCATCTTTATGAGCGGTTTCAGGAGCACAGACAGGTATACACCACTGATCCTACATCTCTACCAGAGACCCAAAGACCATAGCTCCCAACCGTCTCTCATTGTGCGGGACTGTCCCGGTTTTGAGCCTTTGCCCCGCTGTCCAGCATGGGACGCTCTGCTTCCCGCAGACAGCAGAAGCAGCCGACACGCCCCCTTGTGTTAAGCCATGCCCCGGGCCCTTACCCTTCCGTATGGCTGTCTGCTTTCTGCGCACAGGACCTGTGATGAGGTCACAGGAGGGGAGGAGTCAGGGGTCACATGATCGGGACCTCCATGGATTGCAGGACTCGGCTGTGCTGGTTGCCAACTTGCCACATGGTGCTGCAGGATGAGGTAAGTAATGCCTTGTCTGGGGTCAGGAGGTGTACGAGTGGATGTAGCGGAGCCGTGTGTGTGCGAGGTGTATGGAGCGGAGCCGTGTGTATGAGGTGTATGGAGCGGAGCCGTGTGTGTGCGAAGTGTATGGAGCGGAGCCGTGTGTGTGCGAGGTGTATGGAGCAGAGCCGTGTGTGTGCGAGGTTTATGGAGCGGAGCCGTGTGTGTGCGAGGTGTATGGAGCGGAGCCGTGTGTGTGCGAGGTGTATGGAGCGGAGCCGTGTGTGTGAGAGGTATATGGAGCGGAGCAGTGTGTGCGAGGTTTATGGAGCGGAGCCATGTGTGTGCGAGGTTTATGGAGCGGAGCTGAATGTGTACAAGGTGTACAGAGCAGAGCCATGTGTGTATGAGGTGTATGGAGCAGAGCTGAATGTGTATGGAGTGGAGCTGAATGTGTACGAGGTGTACGGAGCGGAGCTGAATGTGTACGAGGTGTACGGAGTGGAGCCGTGTGCGTATGAGGTGTATGGAGCGAAGCCGTTTGTGTGCGAGGTGTATGGAGCGGAGCCGTGTGTGTGCATGGTGTATGGAGCGGAGCCGTGTGTGTGCGAGGTGTATGGAGTGGAGCCGTGTGTGCGAGGTGTACAGAGCTATGTGTGGCCATTATATGGTACGAAGTATCATGTGCGGCCAATATACAGTATGGAGCATCATGTGGGGTCATTATACAGTATGGAGCATCATGTGTGGTCATTATACAGAATGAAGCATCATGTGGGGCCATTATACAGTATGGAGCATCATGTGCAGTCATTATACAGTATTGAGCATCATGTGGGGTCATTATACAGTATGGAGCATCATGTGCGGTCATTACAGTATGGAGCATCATGTGGAGTCATTATACAGTATGGAGCATCATGTGCGGTCATTATACAGTATGGAGCATCATGTGCGGTCATTATACAGTATGGAGCATCATGTGCGGTCATTATACAGTATGGAGCACTATGTGTGGCCATTATACAGTATGGAGCATCAAGTGTGGCCATTATACAGTATGGAGCATCATGTGTGGCCATTATACAGTATGGAGCATCATGTGCGGTCATTATACAGTATGGAGCACCATGTGCGGTCATTATACAGTATACAGTATGGAGCATCATGTGTGGTCATCATACAGTATGGAGCATCATGTGTGGCCATTATACAGTATGGAGCACTGTGTGGCCATTATACAGTATGGAGCACTGTGTGGCCATTATACAGTATGGAGCACTGTGTGGTCATTATACAGTATGGAGCATCATGTGGGGTCATTATACAGTATGGAGCATCATGTGCGGTCATTATACAATATGGAGCATCATGTGCGGTCATTATACAGTATGGAGCATTATGTGCGGTCATTATACAGTATGGAGCACTGTGTGGCCATTATACAGTATGGAGCATTGTGTGGCCATTATACAGTATGGAGCATCATGTGGGGTCATTATACAGTATGGAGCATCATGTGTGGCCATTATACAGTATGGAGCATCATGTGCGGTCATTATACAGTATGGAGCACCATGTGCGGTCATTATACAGTATGGAGCACTGTGTGGCCATTATACAGTATGGGGCATCATGTGCAGTCATTATACAGTATGGAGCATCATGTGGGGTCATTATACAGTATGGAGCATCATGTGTGGCCATTATACAGTATGGAGCATCATGTGTGGCCATTATACAGTATGGAGCATCATGTGTGGCCATTATACAGTATGGAGCATCATGTGTGGTCATTATACAGTATGGAGCATCATGTGTGGTCATTATACAGTATGGAGCATCATGTGGGGTCATTATACAGTATGGAGCATCATGTGCGGTCATTATACAGTATGGAGCATTATGTGTGGTCATTGTACAATATGGAGCACTGTGTGGCCATTATACAGTATGGAGCATTGTGTGGCCATTATACAGTATGGAGCATCATGTGGGGTCATTATACAGTATGGAGCATCATGTGTGGCCATTATACAGTATGGAGCACCATGTGCGGTCATTATACAGTATACAGTATGGAGCATCATGTGTGGTCATCATACAGTATGGAGCATCATGTGTGGCCATTATACAGTATGGAGCACTGTGTGGCCATTATACAGTATGGAGCATCATGTGGGGTCATTATACAGTATGGAGCATCATGTGTGGCCATTATACAGTATGGAGCATCATGTGCGGTCATTATACAGTATGGAGCACCATGTGCGGTCATTATACAGTATGGAGCACTGTGTGGCCATTATACAGTATGGGGCATCATGTGCAGTCATTATACAGTATGGAGCATCATGTGGGGTCATTATACAGTATGGAGCATCATGTGTGGCCATTATACAGTATGGAGCATCATGTGTGGCCATTATACAGTATGGAGCATCATGTGTGGCCATTATACAGTATGGAGCATCATGTGTGGTCATTATACAGTATGGAGCATCATGTGGGGTCATTATACAGTATGGAGCATCATGTGGGGTCATTATACAGTATGGAGCATCATGTACGGTCATTATACAGTATGGAGCATCATGTGCGGTCATTATACAGTATGGAGCATTATGTGTGGTCATTGTACAATATGGAGCACTGTGTGGCCATTATACAGTATGGAGCATTGTGTGGCCATTATACAGTATGGAGCATCATGTGGGGTCATTATACAGTATGGAGCATCATGTGTGGCCATTATACAGTATGGAGCACCATGTGCGGTCATTATACAGTATACACTATGGAGCATCATGTGTGGTCATCATACAGTATGGAGCATCATGTGTGGCCATTATACAGTATGGAGCACTGTGTGGCCATTATACAGTATGGAGCACTGTGTGGCCATTATACAGTATGGAGCACTGTGTGGCCATTATACAGTACGGAGCATCATGTGTGGTCATTATACAGTATGGAGCATCATGTGGGGTCATTATACAGTATGGAGCATCATGTGCGGTCATTATACAGTATGGAGTATCATGTGCGGTCATTATACAGTATGGAGCATTATGTGTGGTCATTATACAGTATGGAGCACTGTGTGGCCATTATACAGTATGGAGCATTGTGTGGCCATTATACAGTATGGAGCATCATGTGGGGTCATTATACAGTATGGAGCATCATGTGTGGCCATTATACAGTATGGAGCATCATGTGCGGTCATTATACAGTATGGAGCACCATGTGCGGTCATTATACAGTATGGAGCACTGTGTGGCCATTATACAGTATGGAGCATCATGTGCGGTCATTATACAGTATGGAGAATCATGTGGGGTCATTATACAGTATGGAGCATCATGTGCGGCCATTATACAGTATGGGGCATCATGTGCGGTCATTATACAGTATGGAGCATCATGTGGGGTCATTATACAGTATGGAGCATTATGTGTGGCCATTATACAGTATGGAGCACTGTGTGGCCATTATACAGTATGGAGCACTGTGTGGCCATTATACAGTATGGAGCACTGTGTGGCCATTATACAGTACGGAGCATCATGTGTGGTCATTATACAGTATGGAGCATCATGTGGGGTCATTATACAGTATGGAGCATCATGTGCGGTCATTATACAGTATGGAGCATCATGTGCGGTCATTATACAGTATGGAGCATTATGTGTGGTCATTATACAGTATGGAGCACTGTGTGGCCATTATACAGTATGGAGCATTGTGTGGCCATTATACAGTATGGAGCATCATGTGGGGTCATTATACAGTATGGAGCATCATGTGTGGCCATTATACAGTATGGAGCATCATGTGCGGTCATTATACAGTATGGAGCATCATGTGCGGTCATTATACAGTATGGAGCACTGTGTGGCCATTATACAGTATGGAGCATCATGTGCGGTCATTATACAGTATGGAGAATCATGTGGGGTCATTATACAGTATGGAGCATCATGTGCGGCCATTATACAGTATGGGGCATCATGTGCGGTCATTATACAGTATGGAGCATCATGTGGGGTCATTATACAGTATGGAGCACTGTGTGGCCATTATACAGTATGGAGCATTGTGTGGCCATTATACAGTATGGAGCATCATGTGGGGCCATTATACAGTATGGAGCATCATGTGTGGTCATTATACAGTATGGAGCACTGTGTGGCCATTATACGGTATGGAGCACTGTGTGGCCATTATACAGTATGGAGCACTGTGTGGCCATTATACAGTATGGAGCATTGTGTGGCCATTATACAGTATGGAGCATCATGTGTGGCCATTATACAGTATGGAGCATTGTGTGGCCATTATACAGTATGGAGCATCATGTGTGGCCATTGTACAGTATGGAGCACTGTGTGGCCATATTTTTTTGTTTATAATTATTGTATATGAAACAGTGTGATCAGCAGTGCTAAATGGGTGTGGTTGGGACGTGGTTATGGGTGTGGCTAATTATGAATGGGTGTGGTCAGAGGTGTGGCCTAAAATTTGCCGCGTTGCGCGCCGCAAACTTTGTCCCTCTTTCCCATCTTCAAAAGTTGGGAGGTATGTCAAAGACCCCGCAGCTGCATGGCTGTTCGACAGCCAAAACATGGCGGTTTGCTAGGATGTCGTACAGCCAGGAGGCGCAGAGTCTCTAACGTATTATCGCGCACGCCAAAGCCACTCGGTTAGCACCTGAGCATGCTCAGATAACACCTCATCCCAGCATGGTCGCTCATCACTAGTGTAGACCATTGGAACGAAGCCCTAACTAGGAGTGCAGGGAGTGGTGACCACCCGGGAGAGCCCAGGAAAGCGCCTCATGGCAGAGTGCAGGCAGCTAGCTCCTCATGGCGCCCGGCAGAAGGCCCAGGGAGGGACAGTGACAGCGCGGGCTCAGCTGCAGCGAGAGGCGGCGCAGTCACATGCACAGCGCACACGGGTATTGGCCAGTGCTCCGCCATCCGTGATGCTGCCGCCGGCCTCACGCTCCAGAGGGAGTGGTGGTGACGTCACTGTGACACTCTCCGAGGCTTTCCCCGGTGCCCCTCCCCCTACCGCTCGTGCGCTGTCACTCACACCTAAAGCTGCAGCAGCGCCGGCTGTGACACTCCGAGGTAAGAGCCCGGTAATACCGGCACCTACTGCTGTGTATGGCTGTGCCTGCTGCACCGCACCGGGGGCCGCGCTGCCCTGATGTGCCCCGGATACTGGAGGCCGCCGGCGACCACTGCAGCAGCAGCAGCACAGTGCATGGCGCGGGGTGTGGGGCGTGCTGTGTCCCGGGGGGTGCAGGGGTGGTGTGGGTGCCAGGTCAGGCCATTGTACCCTGCACGGAGGCAGGAGCGGATCTACCGCACACTCGGCCTCCGCTTATCAGGGGCTCCAGGGAGACCTCCATTGTCTGCCAGGATTATGTCTGCTCCCGGCTGGGGGCAGTGTGTCCGGCTCATGGGGGCAATGGCGTGTGTCCGGCTGGTGGGGCAGTGTGTCCGGCTCATGGGGGCAATGGCGTGTGTCCGGCTGGTGGGGCAGTGTGTCCGGCTCATGGGGGCAATGGCGTGTGTCCGGCTGGTGGGGCAGTGTGCCCGGCTGATGGGGGCAGTGTGTCCGGCTGGTGGGGCAGTGTGCCCGGCTGATGGGGGCAGTGTGTCCGGCTGGTGGGGCAGTGTGCCCGGCTGATGGGGGCAGTGTGCCCGGCTGATGGGGGCAGTGTGCCCGGCTCCTGGGGGCAGTGTGTCCGGCTGGTGGGGCAGTGTGCCCGGCTCCTGGGGGCAGTGTGCCCGGCTCCTGGGGGCAGTGTGCCCGGCTCCTGGGGGCAGTGTGCCCGGCTCCTGGGGGCAGTGTGTCCGGCTGGTGGGGCAGTGTGCCCGGCTCATGGGGGCAGTGTGCCCGGCTGATGGGGCAATGGCGTGTGCCCGGCTGATGGGGGCAGTGTGCCCGGCTCATGGGGGCAGTGTGCCCGGCTGATGGGGCAATGGCGTGTGTCCGGCAGCAGCCTGATGGCACCAAGCCTGCTGGATCTGTGCCCCCCACTGCTGTCCTCTCTGTGTTTTCTCCCTTCTGGTATCTCCTCCTGTACGGAGACAGCGGTGTAGTGTGATGGTGGCAGTCTGCGCCCCTTCCCTGCAGACCAGTAATGGGCCATTCACCTTGAATGCTCCTTCCTCCCCTCCTATAGTGGTGCTGAGCTGGGCCCGGCCCGGTGAGCCGTGTGTGTGGGCACGGACTCCGGGGTCGTGCTGCCCAAGGTCACGCAGGGTGTCAGCAGATTATAGCGACCCTTTCTCTGCAGCATCATAGTCCTGTGAGTGGAGACTGGAGCACAGTGTGCTGGGTGTAATATATAATATAATACTATATAATATAATGCCTATCTAAAGAGCTGTTGTATAAAGTGTCAGCTCTCGGCCCACAGTGAGAAGGTTCTGGACTTTCCATGTCCCGGACTTGCACGTGGACCGAGGATAGGAGCCATTTGTCGTGTCCCTGAAATGAGATGTCATCTGACCCTGACTATGAAGGACACTCCTCATTTGGCATCAGTCCCTCAAGGCATAGACATGACGTATACCGGCAGCGTGTAGGCCGACCCTCCGGGCTCCTACTATTCCATATGGGGATTATATGGCCTTCCTGGGATAGCGGTGGATCTGTGGGAGCGTGTCTAGGCCTGAAGGACATGTATTACGTGCGTCTGTGAGCGCGCCATGTATTATATAAAATGTGCCCTTATGGGAAACCATTCAGATTCCGAAGCATCGAATGCTCCTTATCACAGGCAGAGCCGTACCTGTACACACACTGCATGCATGCTGTACACACGCTGTATACTCATTGTATGCGTACACACTGGATGCACACTACACACAGATGATGGATATACATCTATGTTCATACTGATGGATGCACATGTGCTAATGGATGCATATCTATAGTGAAGGAAATGATTATTTCCTCTCTTGCTAATGTAAGTTTGCCCACTGACAAAGACATGAACAGTCTATAATTTTAAGGGTAGGTTAATTTTAACATTGAGAGATAGAATATCAAAAATAAAATCCAGAAAATCACATCTATAAATGTATTTGCAGTGAGAAATGAGTATTTGATCTCTCCGGCAAACCAGACTTAATACAGTGCCTTGTGAAAGTATTCAGCCCCCTGGAACTTTTCAATCTTTTCCCACATATCATGCTTCAAACATAAAGATACCAAATGTAAATTTTTGGTGAAGAATCAACAACATGTGGAACACAATTGTGAAGTTGAATGAAATGTATTGGCTATTTTAAATTTTTGTGGAAATTCAAAAACTGAAAAGTGGGGCGTGCAATATTATTCGGCCCTTGTACTTTCAGTGCAGCAAACTCACTCCAGAAGTTCATTGTGGATCTCTGAATGATCCAATGTTGTCCTAAATGCCTACTGATGATAAATATAATCCACCTGTGTGTAATCAAGTCTCCGTATACATGCACCTGCTCTGTGATAGTCTCAGGGTTCTGTTTGAAGCACAGAGAGCGTCATGAAGACCAATGAACACAACAGGCAGGTCCGTGATACTGTTGTGGAGAAGTTTAAAGCCGGATTTGGATACAAAATGATTTCCAAAACTTTAAATATCCCAAGGAGCACTGTGCAAGCGATCATATTGAAATGGAAGGAGTATTATACCACTGCAAATCTACCAAGACCCAGCCGTCCCTCTAAACTTTCATCTCAAACAAGGAGAAGACTGATCAGAGATGCAGCCAAGAGGCCCATGATCACTCTGGATGAACTGCAGAGATCTACAGCTGAGGTGGGACAGTCTGTCCATGGGACAACAATCAGTTGTACCCCTGCACAAATCTGGCGTTTATGGTAGAGTGGCAAGAAGAAATTCATTTCTCAAAGATATCCATCAAAAGTGTCGTTTAAAGTTTGCAAGAAGCCACCTGGGAGACACACCAAACATGTGGAAGAAGGTGCTCTGGTCAGATGAAACCAAAATCAAATTTTTGGGCCACAATGCCAAACGATACGATTGGTGTAAAGGCAACACAGCTCATCACCCTGAACACACCATCCCCACTGTCAAACATGGTGGTGGCAGCATCATGGTTTGGGCCTGCTTTTCTTCAGCAGGGACAGGGAAGATGGTTAAAATTGATGGGAAGATGGATGGAGCCAAATACAGGACCATTCTTGAAGAAAACCTGTTGGAGTCTGCAAAAGACCTGAGACTGGGACAGAGACTTGTCTTCCAACAAGACAATGATCCCAAACATAAAGCAAAATCTACAATGGAATGGTTCACAAATAAACGTGTGTATGCATGTGTTAGAATGGCCAAGTCAGAGTCCAGACCTCAATCCAATTGAGAATCTGTGGAAAGAGCTGAAAACTGCTGTTCACAAACGATCTCCATCAAACCTCACTGAGCTCGAGCTGTTTGCCAAGGAAGAATGGGCAAGAATTTCAGTCTCTCGAGGTACGAAACTGATAGAGACATACCCCAATGACTTGCAGCTGTAATCACAGCAAAAGGTGGTGCAAAAAAGTATTAAGTTAAAGGGGCCGAATAATAATGCACGCCCCACTTTTCAGTTTTGGAATTTCCACAAAAATTTAAAATAACCAATAAATTTCATTCAACTTCGCAATTGTGTTCCATTTGATGTTGATTCTTCACCAAAAATTTACATTTGGTATCTTTGTTTGAAGCATGATATGTGGGAAAAGGTTGAAAAGTTCCAGGGGGCCGAATACTTACGCAAGGCACTGTACTTGGTGGCAAAACACTTGTTGACAATCACAGCTGTCAGACATTGCTGTAGTTGATAATGAGGATTGCGCACATGTCAGGAGGAATTTTGGTCCACTCCTCTTTGCAGATCATCTCTAAATCAAGCTAAATAGCAAAGCCACTAAAGACTCAAAGTCTTCAAAAATTGAAACAGAAAAAAAGAGCAGCAACACTTACCTGCCCATAAAGCAAGATGTTAGCAACACAGGTGCAAAATACCAGATCAACAGCCACTCTCCACCTACCCATTCCTGGAGGGGGTGACTGCCCAGTATAAAATTGCACAGTGTAGGCCCGCATAGGGTGTTGTTCACACAAGGGTACTGCATAGTGTCTGGTTCACAGCCTATTAGTCACGCCCCTACTTTATGATTAGGGGGACTGGCCTGCACACTCTCAATGCATCCCAGTGCGAACACCCCTCATGCGAGACCGAACGTGTTTGGTCTCGGCTGCACCCTGAAATATATAGTGCAAAAAAATATACAAAAATAGTGAGGCATTGGTTGATATTTTGGCCAAAATTCGTAAGCTTGTAACCCATGCCAAGGGTCCCCACGCTTACGAGCTTGTTGGACACTTTTTGAGATCTGTGACTGCGCTGGCCACTCCATTAGAGTTAGAATACCAGCTGCCTGCTTCTTCACTAAATAGTTCTTGCATAATTTGGAGGTGTGCTTTGGGTCATTGTCCTGTTGTAGGATGAATTTGGCTCCAATCAAGCGCTGTCCACAGGGTATGGCATGGCGTTGCAAAATGGAGTGATAGCCTTCCTTAGTCAAAATCCCTTTTACCTTGTTCAAATCTCCGAGTTAACTAGCACCAAAGCAACCCCAGACCATGACATTACCTCCACCATGCTTGACAGATGGCATCAGGCACTCTTCCAGCATCTGTTCAGTTCTCACAAATGTTCTTCTGTGTGATCCAAACACCTCAAACTTGGATTTGTCTGTCCATAACTTTTATCCAATCTTCCTCTGTTTAGTGTCTGTTCTTTAGCCCATATTAATCTTTTCCTTTTATTAGCCAGTCTCAGATATGGCTTTTTCTTTGCCACTCTGCCCTGAAGGCCAGCATCCCAGAGTCGCCTCTTCACTGTAGACGTTGACACTGGCATTTTGCGTGTACTATTTAATGAAGCTGCCAGTTGAGGACCTGTGAGGCGTCGATTTCTCAAACTACTGACTCTAATGTACTTGTCTTGTTGCTCAGTTGTGCAGCGGGGCCTCCCACTTCTTTCTACTCTGGTTAGAGCCTGTTTGTGCTCTCCTCTGAAGGGAGTAGTACACATCGTTGTAGGAAATCTTCAGTTTCTTGGCAATTTCTCGCATGGAATAGCCTTCATTTCTAAGAACAAGAATAGACTGTCGAGTTTCACATGAAAGGTCTTTTTTTCTGGCCATTTTGAGAGTTTAATGGAACCAACAAATGTAATGCTCCAGATTCTCAACTAGCTCAAAGGAAGGTCAGGTTTATAGGTTCTCTAATAAGCCAAACTGTTTTCAGCTGTGCTAGCATACTCGCACACGGGTATTCTAACCATCCATTAGCCTTCTTACACAGGAAACACACAGTACCATAAGAACACTGGAGTGATGGTTGTTGGAAATGGGCTTCTATACACATATGAAGATATTGCATTACAAACCAGAAGTTTGCAGCTAGAATAGTCATTTACCACATTAACAATGTATAGAGTTCTCCCTGAAGAAGGCATTATGAAACGTGCGTTGGGGTGGAGGGAGGCTTGGCCAGATCACCCATACAAACGCTGGACTTCAATACTGGGACTTTGCACTCAATAGGTAATATTGATCTTTAATCTCTCTACACATTTGTGAGGAGTGTTCCTTGGTTGTTAGGATTAGGATGTATTCATCCGGTCATTTACATTTAGCACTTTCTTTTGGCATACATTGCATGACTGTGATTTAAATAATCAAAATCGGGAATCATTTGATTTTTTTTTTGTACCTATTATTATTATTATTATCATTGACTGATATGGTTCAGCGCAGGTCCATGTGGACATTTGTTACATTCTTTTAACATTGCATGTGGATATTTCTGGCAGGCCTCCTTTACACAAGAGGCATCTTGTTGAGTTTCTAATTTAAATATGTTTTATGAACATTTTAATAAAATTATGACTTTAACAAAACACATTGTTTCATAAGTAGTAATTTTTGTATTTTCCGGTCAAGGGTTCTGACCTGATTATACTGGTGTATTTTTTTTTTTCAGCTCAAAGGAAGGTCAGGTTTATAGGTTCTCTAATCAGCCAAACTGTTTTCAGCTGTGGTAACATACTTGCACAAGGGTTTTCAAGGGTATTCTAACCATCCATTTGCCTTCTTACACAGTTAGCAAAGACAAAGTACCATACGTTTGCAGCTAGAATAGTCATTTACCACATTAACAATGTATAGAGTGTATTTCTGTATCATTTAATGTTGGCTTCATTGGAAAAAACTGTGGTTTCTTTAAAAAATAAGGACATTTCTAATTGACCCTAAACTTTTGAACGGTAGTGTATAGTCTCAGCTTAACTCCCGAGAAAATAAAGAGAGCATTTCCAACATGAATTGCCACATTAGATGGTTGAGGGGCAATAATGCTTTTTTTCTTATGGGCCGTGGACTGCTCCTGCCAGCGATTCTGCTGCTTTTTGACCACACATCAACAGAGCATCTTTTTCTCTTTTAGTTGGCTCTGTTCACGGGCGTCACTGCCGACTTCATGCTGATTGACAGCAGCCTCCCCGCACTTAGGCAGCTGGTAGTGGGCTGTCAATCAGCATGACATCGGTAAAGTTAATCACTCACAGCAGCGGCTCCATGAACAGTGGTGTATCGTCAGTTGGAGGAGGATTGTACTTAATAAGAGACTTTATATAACATAAATATTCCAGTGAAAGGTCCTCTTTATTAGAATTGTGGCCTGTTTATTCTGAGGATGAAAGACCCTCACTGATTAGAATGAGGGTCTACCTGTGCATAGGTGCAGTAGGGGTATATTTATAGGCAGCAAGTTGGTCGCAGGAATTTTGTGTCTGAAAATCTGTTCCATCTGTGAACGGGGATCTTTCTGCAGTAAGAATATGAGATCTGCAAGCCGCATGTGGACGCCCCTAACATGGTCTGCTAATAGTTGTACAAGTATGTCCAGTATGACAGCTAATCATTTTTGGTGGGGGTGCCACCTTGCAGCATTCCTAATGTGCTCATGCTGTTGATATTATTCAGGCAAAATTATGACCAAAAGTAATGTTTATCCATGTCCCCAATAACGACCTGTTCACTGAATATCATGAGAGGTGTAGGTGTAAATGTGCAGAGATGCTCAGACAAACCTTAATAAAGCCGTCCTGTCAGTCAGCTTTTCCCTCCGTGTTTGTATCTGTAACCACTGGCTAACCCTTAGCTCTATGCTGGGAAGAAATGTACCGTAATATCTCATGGCATCCATTGAAATGAGTATATGTCCCTTCAGTGCATTATAGAGACTACACCGCAGCACGTCACCTTCTAAAGCATGAGACACCCAGACCTCTAGTGATTACCTCCTGCTGATAAAACACTGATTGTATTCAAACAGCAAAACACAGCCTAGTAAGTGACACATCACTGTAATCAGGGTCTCAGCCCCTACATCAGATTACATGGCAACAACCTGCTGACAGTTCTGCTACATACTGTGGTGACTACGACTCCACAATCAGCCTTGAACTATATTCTCCTTCCTAAATAAATATCCCATAATACATAATTGTTCCCTATATTGTATAATGCTGGACGGCTTTCCTGCGGCCTCAGATGAGCGCCGTGTGCAGAAACCGAGGCACTAGTCAGACCCCTGCCCAGTAGTCAGAGGAAACGCTAGGTGGCCGGGCCATACTGGTCACGTGCCATCACATAATCTCTGCAGGCTGAATGTTGAGAATTGGCTTCAATGCATATTCTAGAAAATAATAGTTTATTTTAATGTATTTTTAGTCCTCCCACGGTCCCTCTGCCACGTGACTATGCATGGCCCGGCAGGATTGCTGCCAAGCTGCTTTTCCCTTTCCTGCTCCCAGTACTGGTTGCTGAACAACTGAGTCATGTCAGACAGTTTGGTTGCTACGGCTACACGGCCTAACAACTCCGGCTTCTAGATTGGTTTTCTCCGGTTACTCTAATTGGCACACAGCGGGCAATCAGAGGACAAGGCGTCGTGGCTGTACACATTGTATTTTCTTCTTTGTAGGTGGATAAGTAGAGCACCGGTGCCACTGATCACAGGGAACACAATTGGTTTCTGCGTGTTAAAATGTAACCCTTCAGAGCCATGTTTCCCCCCTTGTCAGGGCACTGCTGGCAGCATAGCCAACAAGTGTGCCCTCCCCTGGTGAATGAGAGCACTGTGCCCACAGTGCTGTACAGAAGACAGTGGTACGGCCGATAATCATGCTGCATGTGCCACAAACAAGGAAGATTCTTTGAGTACTTATTTTATAAATGAATAACTAGAAAGTTTCCCAGCAACTGACATGTTTCCTCACGGCAATGTGGCCATGTCTGCTTAGTGTAATTTACAGGGGCAGTCCGGCCCAAAGGCCACAAGTCTGCAGTCACAGTATATCACTGCAGACTTGTGAATCTTCACATCACACGGACTACACGCTGTGGGGATTTAGCGTCAAGAAGGTGATTTGCAGACTTCTGGCCACATTCCGACTAGACTGCATTGAGTGAGGCTGCGCCATCTAGTTGACATGTGACTGCATATATGCAAATCATAGTCCTAGGGCCGACAGTGCGCGCGATGTGAGGATTCACACGTCTGAAGTCAAGTTCGCAATTGCTCTAAGGCCGGACTACTGCTTTAATGTTGTCATAGTGGCTTGTGAAATCACATTTTCTTCATATCGTGACCACATGCAGTGGGTGAGATTCTTAAAAAAAAAAAAATATATATATATATTATGGAAATGGAAGGTTTTTGCTAGAAACCAATTAAGGGTTGACTCATTATCTATCTTGAGGAGCGCACTGCTCCCTGTCTCTTAATTTGCTGGGGTCTGGTGCGCTCCTGAGTGACAGTGCGCTCTCTCTTGCTCTTCAGTATCGGAGGGGCACAGGGGCCAGCATTGATTGCAAACTATTGGAGAGAGCTTGTAAGCACTGCACTACTCTTTGGAGATCTTCAGCCGCTGTAAGGCTACTTTCACACTTCCGTCAGTACGGAGCCGTCGCAAACCATCGGCCCGACGTACCGACGGACATTGTGCTAAATTTAGCACAACGTGGGCAGCGGATGCAGTTTTACAACTTATCTGCTGCCCATTGTGATGCGCGGGGAGGAGGGGGCGGAGTTCCGGCCGCGCATGCGCGGTCGGAAATGGCGGATCCGACGGACAAAAAAAAACATTACATTGAACGTTGTTTTTGTCACAATGGACCGCTAAAACACGACGACGTGTGTCCATCCGTCGCAATCCATCGTTAGTTAAAGTCAATGGCAATCAAACGGATCCTGCGGGCACATTTGCAGGATCTGTTTTTTTTGCCATAATGACGGATTGCGACGGAGGCAAAAAGACGGAAGTGTGAAGGCCTAAGGCTACTTTCACACTAGCGTTAACTGCATTCCGTCACAATTAGTGTTCAGCGATACCTTCCGATATCGGAAAGTATCGGTATCGGAAAGTATCGGCCGATACCGTCAAAGTATCGGATCTAATCCGATACCGATCCCCGATCCCAATGCAAGTCAATGGGACGAAAATATCGGAATTAAAATAAACCCTTTCTTTCCTTGTAGGTTAATTCTACAGGAAGGAAAACAACTAAGAATAATGTAGGCTGTATTGGGGGACGTGGCGGAGACATTAAAGGCACAGAGGTTTAGCCCAATGTAATAGAATAGCAGGATTTTGTTTTTTTTTATGACGTTCGGCGGTAGAAAGATTTTGACTATGTTAATTTTTTTTTTATTTTGTCAGATATTGATGTTTCACTACTTCCACGCCCTTCACCTTCTTTTTTACTTCTCCCACACTTTCTTCTTCATTATCCTCATCATCAGCTTCTTTGACATCAACTTCTTCACCTTATTCATCTTCTTCATCTTCTACCTATTATTTTTTTGGTTACATTGTTCATATTCTTTTTATTTTACTATTATCTTCATCATATTCTACTTCTTCATCATATTCTTATTTGTGACAGGCATTCCCGTAGTTGTTATCTATAAAAGTTTGAAGATTACACCTTCCGTTCTGCCTGTCACAAAACAGTTACATTTGTCCGCGTTCAGTTTGGCCTGCAGCATCAGGCTTTATCCAGGGGCACCACGAGGAGGAACGGACTCACCCCCATACACTGCTTAGTCTTCTTCTGCTTATAATTTAGATAATATTTTTTGCTCTGATATTTAGTGTTATGCTTAATGTTCTTCTGCTCTTTGTTCTGCAGCCTCTTGTTCTTCTGCTTCTCGGTCTTCCAGGTCGTCGTCGTCTCCAGGGTCGTCGTCTCCGGGGTCGTCGTCATCGGGGTGGTCTTCAGGGTCATCGTCTCCAGGGTCGTCGTCATCACGGTGGTTGTCGTCTCTGGTGTCGTCGTCATCTTAGGGGTGGTCTTCCGGGTCATCGTGTTTAGTCTCTTGAACTTGGAAATGTAGCAGAAGGTACAAGAAGGCTGAGAAAATGCCGAGAAACAGCTGATGGAACTGGAACTCGGATGGCTACCCGAAGGTCCAAGAGCCAATGGAACTACCGAGGACCAGCTGACGTTACTGGAACCCGGTTACTAAGCAGGAGGTACCCGTGCCTGAAAGCACTACCAAGGACCACCTGACGTTGGTGGAACTCGGATACCCAGAGGGAGGCACCTAAGCCAAAGGCTCTGCCCGGAACCAGCTGACGGTACTGGAACCAGGATGGGGAGCAGAAGGTACAAGAGCAAAAGACACTGCCGAGAACCAGCTGACGGTGCTGGAACCCGGATGGGTAGCCGAAGGTCCAAGAGCCAATGGAACTACCGACGACCAGCTGACGTTACTGGAACCCGGTTACTAAGCAGGAGGTACCCGTGCCTGAAAGCACTACCAAGGACCACCTGACGTTGGTGGAACTCGGATACCCAGAGGGAGGCACCTAAGCCAAAGGCTCTGCCCAGAACCAGCTGACAGTACTGGAACCAGGATGGGGAGCAGAAGGTACAAGAGCAAGTGTCTGCGTGGCTTTTGCAGGACACGATGCCGGCTGCACAGCAGGGGAACAGCTGGCGGTGCTGAACCCCACTGACACATTGGCGAGGTGTTTGGCTCTGTGCAGCCAGCACTTCCGGACAGCAACTAGCGTTGTTGGAGCCCGGGCTCTGCCGGTGGAGCAGAGTGTAGGCCGAAGCCTAATTGAACCGATTTCAAAGGTAACCTTTAACCCCCCCCCCTCAGGGGTTACAAACTAGAAGAGCCACAGCTTATGCAGCAGTAGTGCTGCACAAGTCAAAGGTTGCTCTTTTAATTTTGCTCCTTGCACACGCCGAATGAAACACGTATAACATTTAGCCCTTTATACAGTCAAACTGTGTTGGAGGCGCGAGTTCCCTTTGTAATGAGACGCAGCACAGATGTCAAGAATCCCACCTTGGTGCTGGGTGCAGCCTCCTGAGCGTTATTTGCTGTACAGGAGTCTGCGCTGTCGTGTTATCCCCCGGCCTAGCGCTGTTAGCGCTGCCCATCTTCTGACCTCATTTAATGTTGGCCGGTGCGGTTCGCGATGACCATGAATCCCAGCCCCGCAGTGTCTTAACATTGTTAAAACACTGCGGGGCTGGGATTCATGGCCTGGCGCAGCACATATGTTGGCCTCTCGCACTCGGGTCCTTACACCCGCTTCAGACTGTGCGGCGTCAGCTGATCCCTTATCGCATGCCACGGCCATGAAGCCGCACAGTCTGAAGAAGGCGGAAGGAGATGAGTGACAACAGGCGAAGATATGCACTGCTCATGCCCATCAATCACACCCTCGCAGTCCCAATAAATAAGACACCGAGGGGCGTTGTGTGGGTCAGGGCGGCCGCAGAGGCGCAGCCAGCCAAACAATGATGCCAGAAGACGGGCAGCGCTACCAAGGGGGTTGCAGCGTGTCATTACAAAGGAAAGTCACACCACCGGGACGGTTAAATGGTCACACAGAGGACACATTTTAGACGTGTTTTCAGTTCCACATGTGCGAGGAGAATACGTTTATGAGCCACCTTGCACACATGCAGCATTACCGCTGTACGAGGTGGCTGTAAAACGTACAAACGCCTGGGGGAGGGGGGACAGGTTCCCTTCAATTTCAGTTCTTGTGTCTGCGTGGCTTTTGCAGGACACGATGCCGGCTACACAGCAGGGGAACAGCTGGCGGTGCTGGACCCCACTGACACATTGGCTGGTGTTTTTCTCTGTGCAGCTAGCAGTACCGGGCCCCAACTGGCGGTGTTAGAGCCCGGGGTCAGCAGGAGGAGGAGCAGGAGGAGGAGCAAGGGGGAGGGAAGTGTAGGCCGAAGCCTGCAGTGGCGGCAGCTTTGGGTCTGTTGTGCCTGCGTGGCGGTCGCAGGACACGTTGCCGGCTACACAGCAGGGGAACAGCTGGCGGTGCTGAACCCCACTGACACATTGGCGAGGTGTTTGGCTCTGTGCAGCCAGCACTTCCGGACAGCAACTAGCGTTGTTGGAGCCCGGGCTCTGCCGGTGGAGCAGAGTGTAGGCCGAAGCCTAATTGAACCGATTTCAAAGGTAACCTTTAACCCCCCCCTCAGGGGTTACAAACTAGAAGAGCCACAGCTTATGCAGCAGTAGTGCCGCACAAGTCAAAGGTTGCTCTTTTAATTTTGCTCCTTGCACACGCTGAAAGGAACACGTATAACATTTAGGCCCTTACACAGTCAAACTGATTTTGAGGCGTGAGTTCCCTTCGTAAAGAGACGCAGTACAGCTGGCAAAAATGCCACCTTGGTGCTTGGCGCGGCCTCCTGAGCATCGTTATTTGTTGCACAGGAGTCTGCGCTGTCGTGTTATCCCTTGGCCTTGCGCTGTTAGCGCTGCCCATCCTCTGACATCATGTAATGTCGGCCGGTGCGGTTTGCGATGACCATGAATCCCAGCCCCGCAGTGTCTTAACATTGTTAAAACACTGCGGGGCTGGGATTCATGGCCTGGTGCAGTACATATGTTCGCCTCTCGCTTGGTTTCTTACACCCGCTTCAGACTATGCGGCGTCAGCTGATCCCTTATCGCATGCCACGGCCATGAAGCCGCACAGTCCAAAGAAGGCGGAAGGAGATGAGGGACAGGCGAAGAAATGCACCGTTCATGCCCATCAATCACACCCTCGCAGTCCAAATTAATAAGACACCGAGGGGCGTTGTGTGGGGCAAGGCGGCCTCAGAGGCGCAGGCAGCCAAACAATGATGCCAGAAGAAAGGCAGCGCTACCAAGGAGCTTGTTGCGTGTCAATACAAAGGAAAATCACACCTGAGGGACGTTTTAATGGTCGCAGAGGACTCATTTTAGACGTGTTCAGTTCCCCATGGGCAAGGAGACTAAGTTTCTGAGCCACCTTGCACACATGCAGCATTACTGTCGTACAAGGTGGCTGTAAAACGTAGAAACACCTGGGGGAGGGGGGACAGGTTTACTTCAATTTCAGTTCTTGTGTCTGCGTGGCTTTTGCAGGACACGATGCCGGCTACACAGCAGGGGAACAGCTGGCGGTGCTGAACCCCACTGACACATTGGCTGGTGTTTTTCTCTGTGCAGCTAGCAGTACCGGGCCCTAACTGGCGGTGTTGGAGCCCAGGGTCAGCAGGAGGAGGAGAGGGAGCAGAGTGTAGGCCGAAGCCTGCACTGGAGCAAGTTGAAAGGGAAACTTTAACCCCCCCCCAGGCGTTTGTAGCTGAAAGAGCCATCGTGTACAGCACTAATGCTGGAAAAGGTAAACTTAGCTCTTTTAATTATGGTCCTTGCACATGCTGAACCTAACACTTATGAAAAGTGTCCCCTCCTACCGTGATACCGTCCGGTAGGTGGAACTTTCCTTTGTGATGTGACGCAGCACAGCCGTCATTCTTACCCCCTTGGCGCCGTGCGCCGCCTCCTCAGCGTTGTTTGAATCAGTCCCGGAGCCTGCGCTGTTAGGTTAGCCCTTGGCCATGCACAAATTTTGCGCTGCCCGTCTTCTGACATCATTTGGTGTCAGGCTGGCTGCGCCTGTGCGGCCGCGCTGGCCGAGATCCCGCCTCGTACTGTCTTCTGATTTCATCCCACTGGGGGCCTGAGATCCGTGGCCATGCGCAGTGCATATCCTCGCCTCTCACTCCCCTCCCTACGGCTTCTTCAGACTGTGCGGTGTCACGGCCGTGGCATGCTATTAGGGACCAGCTGACACTGCACAGTTTGAAGAAGCCGTAGGGAGATGAGTGAGAGGTGGAGGTTCAGATATGCACTGCGCATGTCCATGGATCTCAGGCCCCCAGTGGGATGAAATCAGAAGACAGTACGAGGCGGGATCTCGGCCAGCGCGGCCGCACAGGCGCAGCCAGCCTGACACCAAATGATGTCAGAAGACGGGCAACGCAAAATGTGTGCATGGCCAAGGGCTAACCTAACAGCGCAGGCTCCGGGACTGATTCAAACAACGCTGAGGAGGCGGCGCACGGCGCCAAGGGGGTAAGAATGACGGCTGTGCTGCGTCACATCACAAAGGAAAGTTCCACCTACCGGACGGTATCACGGTAGGAGGGGACACTTTTCATATGTGTTAGGTTCAGCATGTGCAAGGAGCACCACAAAAAGAGGCACTTTTTCCCTTTGCATCATTACTGCTGCACAAGGTGGCTCCTTCAGTAACAAACGCCTGGGGGGGGGGGGGGGGGACAGGTTCCCTTAAATTTAACTTGTTGTGCCTGCGTGGCGGTCGCAGTACACGTTGCCGTATACACAGCAGGGGAACAGCTGGCGGTGCTGAACCCCACTAACACATTGGCGAGGTGTTTGGCTCTGTGCGTACAGCACTTCTGGACGGCAACTAGCGGTGTTGTAGCCCAGGGACAGGTGGAGGAGGAGGAGGTGGAGGAGGTAGGAGGGATTGCCACACACACAGCAGGGGAACAGCTGACGTTACTGAACCCCAATAACAGAGGAGGGACTGTTGACTGTGCGTACAGCACTACCAGGCAACAACTAGCGGTGTTGGAGCCCAGGGACAGGTGGAGGAGGAGGAGGTGGAGGAGGGATTGCCACACACACAGCAGGGGAACAGCTGACGTTACTGAACCCCAATAACAGAGGAGGGACTGTTGACTGTGCGTACAGCACTACCAGGCAACAACTAGCGGTGTTGGAGCCCAGGGACAGGTGGAGGAGGAGGAGGTGGAGGAGGGATTGCCACACACACAGCAGGGGAACAGCTGACGTTACTGAACCCCAATAACAGAGGAGGGACTGTTGACTGTGCGTACAGCACTACCAGGCAACAACTAGCGGTGTTGGAGCCCAGGGACAGGTGGAGGAGGAGGAGGTGGAGGAGGGATTGCCACACACACAGCAGGGGAACAGCTGACGTTACTGAACCCCAATAACAGAGGAGGGACTGTTGGGACTGTGCGTACAGCACTACCAGGCAACAACTAGCGGTGTTGGAGCCCAGGGACAGGTGGAGGAGGAGGAGGGATTGCCACACACACAGCAGGGGAACAGCTGACGTTACTGAACCCCAATAACAGAGGTGGGACTGTTGACTGTGCGTACAGCACTACCAGGCAACAACTAGCGGTGTTGGAGCCCAGGGACAGGTGGAGGAGGAGGAGGTGGAGGAGGGATTGCCACACACACAGCAGGGGAACAGCTGACGTTACTGAACCCCAATAACAGAGGAGGGACTGTTGGGACTGTGCGTACAGCACTACCAGGCAACAACTAGCGGTGTTGGAGCCCAGGGACAGGTGGAGGAGGAGGAGGGATTGCCACACACACAGCAGGGGAACAGCTGACGTTACTGAACCCCAATAACAGAGGAGGGACTGTTGGGACTGTGCGTACAGCACTACCAGGCAACAACTAGCGGTGTTGTAGCCCAGGGACAGGTGGAGGAGGAGGAGGTAGGAGGAGGTAGGAGGGATTGCCACACACACAGCAGGGGAACAGCTGACGTTACTGAACCCCAATAACAGAGGAGGGACTGTTGACTGTGCGTACAGCACTACCAGGCAACAACTAGCGGTGTTGGAGCCCAGGGACAGGTGGAGGAGGAGGAGGAGGAGGTGGAGGAGGTAGGAGGGATTGCCACACACACAGCAGGGGAACAGCTGACGTTACTGAACCCCAATAACAGAGGAGGGACTGTTGACTGTGCGTACAGCACTACCAGGCAACAACTAGCGGTGTTGGAGCCCAGGGACAGGTGGAGGAGGAGGAGGTGGAGGAGGGATTGCCACACACACAGCAGGGGAACAGCTGACGTTACTGAACCCCAATAACAGAGGAGGGACTGTTGGGACTGTGCGTACAGCACTACCAGGCAACAACTAGCGGTGTTGGAGCCCAGGGACAGGTGGAGGAGGAGGAGGTGGAGGAGGGATTGCCACACACACAGCAGGGGAACAGCTGACGTTACTGAACCCCAATAACAGAGGAGGGACTGTTGACTGTGCGTACAGCACTACCAGGCAACAACTAGCGGTGTTGGAGCCCAGGGACAGGTGGAGGAGGAGGAGGTGGAGGAGGGATTGCCACACACACAGCAGGGGAACAGCTGACGTTACTGAACCCCAATAACAGAGGAGGGACTGTTGGGACTGTGCGTACAGCACTACCAGGCAACAACTAGCGGTGTTGTAGCCCAGGGACAGGTGGAGGAGGTAGGAGGAGGTAGGAGGGATTGCCACACACACAGCAGGGGAACAGCTGACGTTACTGAACCCCAATAACAGAGGAGGGACTGTTGACTGTGCGTACAGCACTACCAGGCAACAACTAGCGGTGTTGGAGCCCAGGGACAGGTGGAGGAGGAGGAGGTGGAGGAGGTAGGAGGGATTGCCACACACACAGCAGGGGAACAGCTGACGTTACTGAACCCCAATAACAGAGGAGGGACTGTTGACTGTGCGTACAGCACTACCAGGCAACAACTAGCGGTGTTGGAGCTCAGGGACAGGTGGAGGAGGAGGAGGTGGAGGAGGGATTGCCACACACACAGCAGGGGAACAGCTGACGTTACTGAACCCCAATAACAGAGGAGGGACTGTTGACTGTGCGTAC
This sequence comes from Ranitomeya variabilis, assembly GCF_051348905.1. Taxonomy (NCBI): domain Eukaryota; kingdom Metazoa; phylum Chordata; class Amphibia; order Anura; family Dendrobatidae; genus Ranitomeya; species Ranitomeya variabilis. The sequence goes on from NC_135236.1 coordinate 605,127,648, forward strand.
AGCACTACCAGGCAACAGCTAGCGGTTTTGGAGCCCAGGGACAGGTGGAGGAGGAGGAGGTGGAGGAGGTAGGAGGGATTGCCACACACACAGCAGGGGAACAGCTGACGTTACTGAACCCCAATAACAGAGGAGGGACTGTTGACTGCGTACAGCACTACCAGGCAACAACTAGCGGTGTTGGAGCCCAGGGACAGGTGGAGGAGGAGGAGGTGGAGGAGGGATTGCCACACACACAGCAGGGGAACAGCTGACGTTACTGAACCCCAATAACAGAGGAGGGACTGTTGACTGTGCGTACAGCACTACCAGGCAACAACTAGCGGTGTTGGAGCCCAGGGACAGGTGGAGGAGGAGGTGGTGGAGGAGGGATTGCCACACACACAGCAGGGGAACAGCTGACGTTACTGAACCCCAATAACAGAGGAGGGACTGTTGACTGTGCGTACAGCACTACCAGGCAACAACTAGCGGTGTTGGAGCCCAGGGACAGGTGGAGGAGGTGGAGGAGGTAGGAGGGATTGCCACACACACAGCAGGGGAACAGCTGACGTTACTGAACCCCAATAACAGAGGAGGGACTGTTGACTGTGCGTACAGCACTACCAGGCAACAACTAGCGGTGTTGGAGCCCAGGGACAGGTGGAAAAGCAGAGGAACACAATGTAGGCCGAAGCCTGAGAAAGTCGAAAGGGAACCTTTAACCCCCCCCAAGGCGTTTGTAGCTGAAAGAGCCAGCTTGTGCAGCACAAAAGATGCAAAAGGAAAAGGTGGCTCTTTTCATCATGCTCCTTGCAAACACAGAACTAAACACTTATAAAATGTGTCCCGTGAAACCGTCCCGGAGGTGGGACTTTCCTTCGTAATATGACGCAGCACAGCCGTCATTCCTCCCCCCCGGGCGCCGCGCCCCGGCTCCTCAGCGTAGTTTGATTCCGTCCCGGAGCCTGCGCTGTTATGTTATCCCTTGGCCAGGCACACTTAGCGCTGCCCATCTTCTGACATCATTTGGTGTCAGGCTGGCTGCGCCTGTGGGGCCGCGCTGGCCGAGAGCCCGCCTCGCAGTGTCTTCTGATTTTATCCCACTGGGGGCTTGGGATCCATGGCCATGCGCAGTGCATATCCTCGCCTCTCACTCCCCTCCCTACGGCTTCTTAAGACTGTGCGGTGTCACGGCCGTGGCATGCTATTAGGGACCAGCTGACACCGAACAGTCTGAAGAAGCCGTAGGGAGATGAGTGAGAGGTGGAGGTTCAGATATGCACTGCGCATGTCCATGGATCCCAGGCCCCCAGTGGGATTAAATCAGAAGACACTGCGAGGCGGGCCCTCGGCCAGCGCGGCCGCACAGGCGCAGCCATCCTGACACCAAATGATGCCAGAAGACGGGCAGCGCTAAGTGTGCCTGGCCACGGGATAACATAACAGCGCAGGCTCCGGGACGGAATCAAACAACGCTGAGGAGCCGGGGCGCGGCGCCGGGGGGGGAGGAATGACGGCTGTGCTGCGTCATATTATGAAGGAAAGTCCCACCTCCGGGACGGTTTTACGGTATCAGTGGACACATTTTATAAGTGTTAAGTTCTGCGTGTGCAAGGAGCTAAACCAAAATAGCTACCTTTTCCTTGTGCAGCATTACTGCTGCACAAGGAGGCTCTTTCAGTAACAAACGCCTTGGGGGGGGGGGGACAGATTCCCTTACATTTCAGTTGTTGTGTCAGCGTGGCGGTCGCATGACACATTGCCAGCTACACAGCTGGGGATCAGCTGACGTTACTGAAACCCAAGAACACTGGGTCGTATGTTTTGACTGTGCAGACGGCACTTCTGAGCCTCAACTGGCGGTGTTGGAGCCCAGGAATTTAAGTTCAGGTGGTAGAAAGATGAACACAACAGGAGACCTGGATAACGTATACAGTGACCTAATTATTTAATCAGGAGGAGGAGTGGCAAATTCCTGCGAGATCCAGGCCTTGTTCATTTTCAGGAAAGTAAGCCGGTCAACGTTATCGGAGGATAGTCGCATGCGACGGTCAGTTAGTACACCACCTGCAGCACTAAAGACACGTTCCGATAATACACTGGCCGCAGGGCAAGACAGCACCTCCAATGCATACTGGCTTAGCTCTGGCCATGTATCCAGCTTTGAGACCCAAAACTTGAAAGGGGAAGAGCCGTCTGGGAGTACAGCAAGAGGGCAAGACATGTAGTCTGTCACCATCTGACGGAACCGTTGCCTCCTGCTGACTGGAGCCGTCTGTGATGGTGTAGACTTTTGTGGGGGGCACAGAAAACTGTGCCACAGTTGGGCCATACTGGTCTTGCCTTGGGCAGAGGCACTGCTTCTGCTCCCTCTTTGTGCAGAGCCTCCACCACTGCCTGGACGCACTGAGCTGCTTTGGAATGCACTAGCAGCACTTCTCTCAGTTGGAATGGAGAAGATGATGGAATTGACCAGTGTGTCTTGGTACTCCCGCATTTTTTGTTCCCGGTTCAACGGTGTGATGAGGCTTTCTACGTTGTCCCGGTAGCGAGGATCGAGGAGGGTGAACACCCAATAATCAGACATGTTGAGAATGTGGGCGATGCGGCGGTCGTTTCTCAGGCACTGCAGCATGTAATCCACCATGTGCTGCAGACTGCCAACTGCCCAAGAAACGCTGTCCCCTGCTGGAGGCGTGATCTCTGCCCGCTCGTCATCACCCCACCCTCGCTGTACACACTGAGTACTGGACAATTCGGTAACTCCCTCCTCTGGACGGATGTCTTCCTCCTCCATTGACTCCTCCTCATCCTCCTCACAAACTGTCCCCTGCCTACGCGTTTGTGAGGAACCACGTGGCGCTGACTGTCCAGAAGATGATGGAAATGGTGAATCCTCATCCTCCACCTCTTCCACAACATCATCCCTTAGCGCTTGCAGTGATTTTTCAAGCAGGCAGATAAGGGGGACAGTCATGCTGACTAGTGCATCATCTGCACTCGCCATCCGCGTGGAATAATCAAAGGGACACAAAACCTGGCAGACGTCATTCATAGTGGCCCACTCTGTGGTTGTGAAGTCTGTACGGCGCTGAGTGCGACTTCTTTGCGCCTGAAGCAGCTGGTACTCCATTACAGCTTGCTGCTGCTCACACAACCGCTCCAACATATGTAACGTGGAATTCCACCTGGTAGGTAGGTCACATATGATGCGATGTTCCGGCAGGCGGTGTCGGCGCTGCAGAGCCGCAATGCGCGCTTTTGCCGTGCTGGAACGCCGCAAGTGAGCACACTCTAGGCGGACCTTGTGCAGCAGTGCATCAAGATCCGGATATTCCCTCAAAAAGCTCTGCACGACCAAATTGAGCACATGTGCCAGACATGGGATGTGAGTGAGGTTGCCGAGGCCCAGAGCTGCCACCAGATTTCGGCCATTATCACACACTACCATGCCTGGCTGGAGATTCGCTGGCACAAACCACACATCGCTCTCCTGCTTGATGGCATTCCAGAGCTCCTGCGCTGTGTGGCTACGATTCCCCAAAAAAATTAATTTCAAGACGGCCTGTTGACGTTTGGCCACGGCTGTGCTCATGTCGGTCGTAACAGGTACACGTTCATCACGGGTCCATGTGGAGGTAGACTGTGACGGCTCCTGCAGCGATGATTCTGAGGAACTGGTGTAAGAGGAGGAGTCAATGCGTACAGAATGGATTCCTGCAATCCTTGGAGTGGGCAGGACACGTCCTGCGCCACTCGCACGGTCTGTACCCGGCTCAACGACATTAACCCAATGGGCAGTGAGGGAAAGGTATCGCCCCTGTCCATGTTGACTGGTCCACGCATCGGTGGTGAGGTGGACCTTGCTACTGACGGCGTTCAGTAGCGCGTGTTTTATGTGTCCCTCCACATGCTTGTGCAGGGCAGGGACGGCTTGCCTGCTGAAGTAAAAGCGGCTGGGCACATTGTACTGTGGGACTGCCAATGACATCAAGTCACGGAAGCTGTCAGTCTCCACCAGCCTGAATGACAGCATTTCCAGTGACAGAAGTTTGGCAATGCCTGCAGTCAGAGCCTGTGCTCGTGGGTGGTTTGACGAGAAAGGCCGCCTTTTCTCCCATGCCTGTACTACCGATGGCTGTAGACTGGGCTGGGAGTGTGTGGACGACTGGGAAAGTGGTGCTGCGGGTGGAATTACAGCGGGTCTCTGGACAACAGGGCCAGAGGTTCTTCCACGGCGATCCTGGGAGGAAGCCGAACCAGCTGCGTGTGAGCTGGAGGAAGAGGCAACACGAGCTGAAGAGGTGGTAGCTGCCGCTGTTGGTTGGCCTAGCTCTTCAGTGTGTTTTTCTAACAACGTCGGGTGCCTGGTGCGCACATGTTTCCACATGTTGGAGGTATTGAGGCTGCTGACATTTTTCCCTCTTTTGACTTTTTGATGACACACCTTGCATCTGACATAGCAAATGTCATCTGCAACTGTGTCAAAAAAGGACCAGGCACTGCAAGTCTTGGGAGCGCCCTTTTTGGCTTTTGGAAGAGACATGCTCCTAACGGGTGCCAAAGCGGAGGCTGCAGGATCCGCAGTCTTCTCCCTCTTTGGGCCGTACGGGGAATCTCTTCCTCAGAGCTGATCCCACCACCTTCCTGTCCCTCACGCCAAGATGGGTCAAGGACCTCATCATCTACACTACCCTCTGCCCCCAACTGCTCCTCCTGGGTAGTCTCAGCAGCAGAGCACGCACCAGTAAGTGGCACCTGAGTGTCATCATCAGCTGATGCGGCCTGCGATGTGGTGACCGGAGCCACTGGCCCACCCGCCTCTTCAGAGGAAGAGAGAAAAAGCTGTTGGGCATCACTGCACCCTGCCTCTTCTTCCATTTCTCCAATGCTGCTTGGCTGGCCCCCTGTTTCCAAGCCAAGAGATTCAGAGAACAGAAGTAGAGACGGCTCCTGTCCTGGGCTCTCTGTCTGCCTGGGCAATTTGGCAGGTGGTGAAGAGACAGATGGCTGCTCTCCAGTGCTCTGTGTCTGAGAGGATGTGGCACTAATTGAAGTTGATGCATTAGCTGCCATCCATCCGACAACGGCTTCAATTTGGTCTTCACGCAGCAGCGGTGTACGGCGCTCTGACACAAAGCTGCGCATGAACGACTGTTCCCTGGTGAAAGTGGGTGCTGATGAGTCACCGGTGCCCGCAGCAGGCACAGAATCCCCACGTCCCCTCCCTGCTCTGCGCCCACGCCCACGTGCCTTACTCACTGCCTTCTTCATCTTGGTTGACTGATAAAGATAAGCAGAAAAGTACTAACGGCTTTGTGTGCTTATTCCTGAGCAACTCCTCCTAACAGGTATAAGAAACACTAATTTTCTAAAGTGTGGACTAGACTTTAATATGAGCTAATGTGGCCTACACAAATGTAAAGTGGTGTAACTGGTGTGTTTGGTGAACTTTATTATTTATTTATTTTTTGGGGGCTGAACTGACAACGGATAGAGCTGCAGTCACACGGAGACCGTGCAGACAGACGTAAACGGCGCTGCAAGGCCCCAAAACCCTCCTCTACGTTATCCTATGTAGTGTTTTTCCACAAGTTAGCTGGAGACGGGTGGAAAGACACTAATAGGATTTTTTGGAAAAAATGTGCAGCAGCCTGCACTACTTAAAACAAAATGAAAATTGATTTGGCGGTATGACGCAGTGAAGAACCCTGAGCTGGAGACAACCAGGCTATGGCTGCTCACAGACTACAGGGCGAGCTGCAGTCACACGGAGACCGTGCAGACAGCCGTAAATGGCGCTGCAAGGCCCAAAAACCCTCCTCTACGTTATCCTATGTAGTGTTTTTCCACAAATTAGCTGGAGACGGGTGGAAAGACACTAATAGGATTTTTTTGAATAAATTAGCAGCAAACTACACTACTTGAAAAAAAAAAAAAAAAGAACAGTATGAGGCAATGAACCACCCTCCCTGAACTGAATACAACCAGCTATGGATGGCCTATGTGGCTGCACTCAGACTAGAGAGTGGGCTGCACTCACACACACACACACACACAGACCTTGCAGATCGCTGTGAAAACAGCGCTACAAGGCAAAAGCAAGGTGAATAGTAGGTGAACACAGCGGTTGCTAAATTAGCCTTTGGAAAGCACAAAGAAGCAAATCGCTATCTCTAAACTGGCCCTCAGTCAGCAAACAGCGTCCTGTCACTAACTGAATTCACAGCAGAGTGATCGCAAAATGGCGCCAGCGACTTTTAAACTGCATCATGACATCATTTCAGCAGCCAATCACAGCCTTGCCAGTAGTTTCATGCCCTCCATGCTAAACAGGATGTGCCCACACTTGGAATCATTCTCATTGGCTGAATTTCTGCATTTTGAATCTTGGAACTTCCGATTCCGGTATCCGATACGCGGCAAGTATCGGAATCCCGGTATCGGAATTACGATACCGCAAGTATCGGCCGATACCCGATACTTGCGGTATCGGAATGCTCAACACTAGTCACAATGCGTCGTTTTGCCAAAAAAACGCATCCTGCAAAAGTGTTTGCAGGATGCGTTTTTTCGCCATTGATTAACATGAAGCGACGCATTGTGACGGATTGCTACACGTCGCACCCGTCGTGCGACGGATGCGTCGTGCAGTGGCGGACCGTCGGGAGCAAAAAACGCCACATGTAACGTTTTTTGCTCACGACGGTCCGCTTTTTCCGGCCACGCATGCGCGGCCGGAACTCCGCCCCCACCTCCCCGCGCTTCCCCGCACCTCACAATGGGGCAGCGGATGCGCTGGAAAAATGCATCCGCTGCCCCCGTTGTGCGGCGGGGACAACGCTAGCGTCGGGGACCTCGGCCCGACGCACGGCGATGGGCCGAGCCCGACGCTAGTGTGAAAGAAGCCTAAGACTGTATAGGTGACTGGTAACTTAGGCAACAAGCAGTAAAGATAAAATTACAAATAGCTCTGTTCTTGAGAACGCAAAGAATGTTTAATAACAAGTAAATTGCAAAGTTGCTTGTTTTTACAAGTTCCTGGCAATTTTAACCATTTAGTATAAATAACACTTTAAATCTCCTTTAGATGCACATTTGATTTGTTGCTCTGCATAGTTTTCCCCTGCAGGTGATGGGAGAGGGCTTGCAGTACCATTAACAGCCACTCCAGGATGTATGGAGCTGTTTTACTTCCAATTCTCTGCAGCCCCTTCAATCAGCTGAGCCCCCACTATGGCCTATCCTAATGATTTGCGATCCATATTTGCCCCATATGACCCCTTTAAAGCAAGACTTCTTTTCTCCTTTCCAGAAAGCCCTAACAAGGGTATAGGAACAACATTTTTTCATTAGATGCTAGAGATAATTCCCAGTCATCACTAAGCCTAATTAAAGACTCTGCTTTTTGTGCCAGAATTGTTGCTGTTGTAGACGGGACACGTTTTCCTCACGGGACAGTTTTCCGTCTCGTAGCATTTTAGTAAAGTAGTAAAGTGGGTGTCTGGCATGCTTTGGAAGATCAGCCATGTACACCCTGGGGGCGAGTAAGCGGTAAATGACACTTGATGAAGATGATGTACAGGACACATTGGGGTAGATGTGTTAATCACTGTTAGTGCGGTGTTAAACTATCAATAATTGGATCAATAGCTGTGACGTACGATGAAAGGCGAATGCTGCCAGCTGGTAGGCTGTAATGTGCTCCATGTTTAGTCCATAAAATTAGAAACCTTATTATTATAGGAAATCAGACATGGGGTCGTCTCCTCTGAGCAGAATAGAGAGTCAGTTCTGGTCGACTCGTGGACATCATGGTAAAACAAGATTTATCTGAATGGCCACCATGTATAGGTCATTTCTCCTGCAGCCATGAGGTACTGCAATGTAACATGGCCAATCTTTGTTTTCACTGATCTCTCACTGCGGGACGCCCTTCATACACCTCAGATGTTCCTCCAGTGTGTATGAGCACCTAAGGAGGGTGTTTCACTACTGTGATGTTGATGACCCCTGACACCAGCACCCTCACCGACCAGCAGTGATCAGAACCTGCAGCACTGGAAGAGCCCAGATCGTTGTCTAGTTCCAGCCAGTTTCAGAGCAGCGCTTACAAGCTGTATTGGAAAGAGTTTGCAATTGCTTCACTCGTCGCCTAGGAGACCGGCCACTGTCTGTAACCTGGGCAATGTGCAGGAAACACAGTGTCTCTGATTGGTCGAGGCCGCCAGGCCTCGACCAATCAGCGACGGGCACAGCATGGCGACGATGATGTCATAAAGGTTGCCTCGACCAATCAGCGACGGGCACAGTCTGCCGCGAATTCGCCTCGACCAATCAGCGACGGGCACAGTATCGACGTAGATGTCATAATGGTTGCCATGGCGACGGAGATGTCATAAAGGTTGCCTCGACCAATCAGCGACGGGCACAGTCTGCCGCGAATTCTGGAATCATCATTGTCCATATACTACGGGGACATGCATATTCTAGAATACCCGATGCGTTAGAATCAGGCCACAGTCTAGTACATCAAAAATCCCCTTGTTCTTGAGAGTAAATTAGAAAGTTGGTTCCTACAAGCCCATACCATTTTACCCATCTTAGATGATGGTCAGCACGGTGGCTCAGTGGTTAGCACGGCCTTGCAGCGCTGGAGTCCTTTGTTCAAATCCCACCAAGGACATCTGCAAGGAGTTTGTATGTTCTCCCCTTATTTGCGTGGGTTTCCTCCAGGCTCTCCGGTTTCCTCCTTCATTCCAAAGACATCCTGATAGGGAATCCAGATTGTGAGCCTTATCGGGGACAGCAATGATAATGTGTGCAAAATGTAAAGCGCTGCGGAATATGTTAGTGCTATATAAAAATAAAGATTATTATTTATAAGACAACCCTTTTAGGCCTTCTTTGTATCTGCAAAATACCAGCTCTTTAATTGATGGACATTGTCTTGGCAGTGTGCACAATGCTGAGCTGCACTCAGAGGTCATTCAGGGTCATGGCCTGTCAATCTGTAGACACCCCCTTGATGGCATCATCCATCCTCACGTCTGGGTCACTGCAGCTCTCTGAATGGGTGAAGGATGTATCTCCTATGCTCCCCGGCCATGACGTAGAGCTGGATCTGCCCTTCAGAGGTTCACAAGGTCGTCACACTGGAAGGCCATCTGATCCCGAAGCATGGCTGTATCCTCGGTCACTAGTTTATAACAATATTTCTAGTAATAGTTAATATCTGTCAGTGTTGCTGTATTGTTTTGTAATAGGTAATTTCCTGCTCGTGGTGCTTTGTGCGCTGCTCTGCAGTAAAGTATTGCCGCTTGTCCAGCTCCGACCTGTCTGCAGCCAACTCATGTTTGCTGATTGACAGCAACAGCACATTGGGTAAAAGGAGCCGGTTACATCAGCAGTGGTAGCACTAATAGAAGGGACCTTTCGGCACGTACGGCCAGCTAACATGGGAGGACACCAAATGCTGCCATTTGTTTGGCTCTGACTGGGTATTGCATTAGTTGGTGATATAAGATTACCCAATGAGAAATGATCGTCTTTATCCAAAGTTTAGGACTTGTGTAAAGTGTAAATATGGCCCAGCAATGGCTGTTCATGCTTGTTCCCGATTGTTGGCAATTTCCTAATGATGAGAAATTGTAGTTTCATCAGCGGATCACATTATGCTGCCTAAAATTGTTTTTGTCAGCAGCACATCTCCGTGTAAGCAGCGGTTGTGCTGCCTATAACATGCAAATTGTAAGGGGGCAATCCTGACAAAATGTTTTACTCCTTAAATCTTCCGATATGTGTGTAGTTGTTCATCCTCCGTCCTCCATGTGGTCGTGAAAACAAGCCCTAACTGCAGTGTCACGAGAGCTGACAAGACACCTCTCCATCAGTGTGAGGGTCCTAGTACCTCATATAGTTCTGCTGATGTGAGATTGCTATGTTCCCTCACATCTTCATCCTCCGTCCTCCATGTGGCTATGAGAACAAGCCCTAACTGCAGTGTCACGAGAGCTGACAAGACACCTCTCCATCAGTGTGAGGGTCCTAGTACCTCATATAGTTCTGCTGATGTGAGATTGCTATGTTCCCTCACATCTTCATCCTCCGTCCTCCATGTGGCTATGAGAACAAGCCCTAACTGCAGTGTCACGAGAGCTGACAAGACACCTCTCCATCAGTGTGAGGGTCCTAGTACCTCATATAGTTCTGCTGATGTGAGATTGCTATGTTCCCTCACATCTTCATCCTCCGTCCTCCATGTGGCCGTGAGAACAAGCCCTAACTGCAGTGTCACGAGAGCTGACAAGACACCTCTCCATCAGTGTGAGGGTCCTAGTACCTCATATAGTTCGTTACTGATGTGAGATTGCTATGTTCCCTCACATCTTCATCCTCCGTCCTCCATGTGGCCATGAGAACAAGCCCTAACTGCAGTGTCACGAGAGCTGACAAGACACCTCTCCATCAGTGTGAGGGTCCTAGTACCTCATGTAGTGCGTTACTGATACTGGTCTGTTCCCTCACATCTTTATCCTCCATCCTCTATGTGGCAGGTGTTTGGAGCACATCTGGCCTGCGCTGAGCTCTTTCCCTGCTAGATTGTAAAATGGCAGACTACCCAGAAGGCATTAGAAGCGGCAGCCATGCGTGCGTGATGAATCCGGCCTGACATTCTGCTTGGATAAGAGAAGCTTTGGCTTTGATTTCTCTTTATTTCCTTTATTTATCTGCCTGTGTGATTATTTGCAGCAGCGCTGTACGTGACTCCTTGTGTCTGCGGCAGGATATACTTTACGTGACATAAAATATCAGGCGCCCCAGTAGCTGGGCATGACAGTGTGGGAAAGAGATTTGTGTCATCACATATCGGCACCAGTATGGCGGAGCCGCCCGGACTGTTCATACAATACACCCGCCATCCAATAGGAAAACCTTCATCTCTCTTCCATAAGCCGGTAGAGTGCGGAGCGGAAGGTGCACGTTCTGCATTGGCTCTTTTTTCTGTCTTCAGACGATCACTATTCATGAGAGCAAATGGAAATGTTTATTTTGTGTTTTTTATTTATATTTTTTTTTCCAGTAGAAAATGGCCATACCTCCATCTTATGCTGACCTCGGAAAATCTGCTCGAGATGTATTCACCAAAGGATATGGTAAGTTCTTACAACCATTCGACAATTTCCCGTAAATTTGTAAAAATGCAGAGCACATAAATTCTTACTACTGTATACTGTGAAAATACAGTGCCGGAAAGCTCCTCATATATAGTGTTCTTAGAGATCAGAAAGGCTTGTGTTACCAGCAGGGAAATGTATCCCACCTATTAGTGTTATATTGCTTCAGGAGCATAATTACATAGGGAATCTGGCCTTATAAATGCTTATAGGGTAAAATATTGTCCCTCATCAGTCTGATGGATCAACATTCCGTGGGGGCATCATGTGAGCGCTGCAGCTAATCGGTGATCACTGATTGGACGAAGGGTTCACATTTTACCCTACCTGGAAGACACAAATGTAGGGTAAAATCCAGTTCTTATCTTATATTGGTTTGATTATATTTGTTCAGATACTATATTAATGTCCTTCAAGGTAACAAAGGTTGGGGACCCCTGCTCCAATACATAACAATGTCTTTCATCTGCAATAAGTTTCTTTTGCCAGACACTCTGTTTACAGTCCTCAATTTTACACATTTTTGGTGCTTTTTCAATACCTCTTGAACAACACATCTTGAAACCCCAGTTTGTTTTGAAATCTTTGCCTGGGAGAGACCCTGCTGATGCAGTGTGACTACCTTGTGGCTTGATGCTGTGATACTGTCTTCCGCTACCTCATTCTTTGTAGCAGAGTTTGGCTGTCCTTCACCCAGTTTTAATCCATTTGCATATGACTAAATTATGGTGTGCTATTACTTCAGACATCATATGATATATACAAAATAATATGACTGGTATATATACTATGACTACAGAACATTGGATGTTACTCCAGTAACACAGGCTCTCTTATAACATTGGATATTGTACTAGTCGCATACAATGCTGTATGATATGAGACCGGCATAGGATATACTGAAGATCAGATATTATACGTATACAGGATGATATGTGACTAGTATGTTTTTCTGATGTTCTACAGTGATGGTATAATTTATACCAATCACATATGGTCTAAATCTATAGCCTGTATATGCTATGTATGTGATATACTATCAGACATTATATACAGGATAATATGACTAGTATTGTATGTGATGCTTAGAATATATTATATACCAGTCAGATTGCCCTGTATACAATAAGTGATGTATCTAGGTTCGGGTTCCTGATCAGTCCTGTGGAGGAGTCTGTCCAGTCCGGCCTGCAGTCTCTCTGCTGAGGTTCGTCGTGAGTTATTACTGCACTAAATGCACTACTGCATTAAATTAATTTGATTAATCGCCTTCCCTAAGTGGCAGTAATCTACATAATGGTGCCCAGATGCATTTAACCACACCAGGGCGCACTGAGCACCTACGTTTACATATCACGTTAAGGTTGTTTTGGGGGCAATAGAGGAACAGGTTTAAAACCTAAAAAATTAAATTGTTTCCCATCTACTACAGGGCTATAGTTTAAAGTGTAAATTTAGGCTGACAGAATCTGTTTGACAAGTAGCTACATACAGAGGGCGCCACTGTTACTCTCATGGCCCTTTAGTCATCAGTCTAAATTTTACTTGAGACCTGACCTAAAAAACTTCCTTCTCACCCCCAATGGAGGTGGTCTTTGTTGTCCTTTCTCATTTTCGGGTCCTCTACCAGAGGCCTGGGAGTTTGAGGGTTCTTCACAGGATCTCAATTGCTCTCAGCATTGCGCTCTTCCGGAAAGAGCTCAGACGTTGCTCCTGGGATCTGTTGTAGCCATTCTTCCAATTTAGGGGTCACTGCTCCAAGTGTTTTGAGGGCCCTGGTATTTCTCCAGCTTCTCATATTCCTTCTTTCTGATGTTGCTGTCACTTGGCACTGCCACATCTATTATTGCTGTCTTCTGATCCTTGTCTGATTGGTCAGCCAATACCTGCTTATCCGTCTGGATCTTGAAGTCCCACAGGATTTTAACCCTTTCATTCTCCACCACTTTCTCTGGGGTCTCCCCCTGGACTCAGGGGGACTTAGCCCATATGCTGTGCAGATGTTCCTGTATACAATGGTTGTGGCGTTCAGTATACACCGACGGTTCCTGAGGCTTCTTTGCATAATCTGCCTATATATAATATATATGTTATGGGACCTGAGGCTTGTGACCTGGAATCTATCATGTTTGGTTTATATGATCATATTGTATGAAAAGGCTGAGTATAGAGCTGAGCTGTTACTTTTTAGATATTGTTTTTTTGGTTCCATAAATATCATTCTTTTCCTATATTTCTCCTTTCTTAGGCTTTGGATTCATAAAGCTTGACTTGAAAACAAAATCTGAAAATGGACTGGTAAGTTGAAGCAACATTCCCATCGTGTAGTTGCGTGTTAACCAGGATCAGCAGACACAGTGCAAAAAAGCGAACAAGAAGAAGAAATCAGCAATACTAATTCTACACATTTGAAGGCACCTTTAAGGGGACTCCGTCATCACAGGATGACTGTTCAAAGCAAGTACAGGCGCTTGGTGCACTCTTGGGGTGGCCAAGCATTTAAGTGCACCATTCCACCTACTTGTCTTCCTTGTATTTCTCCCCTTCCCTCTTTGATTGACAACTCTGGCTTAATAAAGCCAGAGAAGGGCAGAGATAGATGGAAAGCGAACAAGCATATCATCTAGACATGCCACCGGGTGAGAGGACGACTTTAACATAAAGTGGTTTCTGTTTTTCACATGGAGTAGGTTTGAAGCCTCCTTATACATCACTGGCGGTATGTGTGACTGTCCCCCATATGTTATGGAATGATGGAAAATCACAAGGGTTCCTTTTGTAATGAGTCTTGTTGCAGTCTAACCAAAAAGACACGATCACAAGGCTAAATAACTATAAATAAGCGAGCTGTCATATTAATTTTGGGCTTTAGAATCACTGTTACATTTGCAGTTTTATTTTCCTAAGATGGGAGCAATACATATAAAAGCTTTGATTAATATATCTAATGTATTAATTAATAAATGTATTGTGTACACCTGGCTCTAGGATTTATAGTATGTTATAAATGGAACGTTAGCTCTCAAGGTCAGGCAGGTATGAGAAAACTAATACAATTATGAGATTCTGATAATCTTTTCCAGGAATTTACGAGTTCAGGTTCAGCAAATGCAGAGACCAGCAAAGTCAGCGGCAGCCTGGAAACCAAATACAAGTGGTCAGAATATGGACTGACGTTCACAGAGAAGTGGAACACCGATAACACGCTGGGCACTGAGATCACTATAGAAGATCAGGTAAGGAGGAGACCTGGCAGTGGAGTAGATGCACATTACTAATCTGTATCTGACCAGTGTAAATGCAACTAGTCCATTTCTCTTCTGTTCAGCTTGCAAAAGGATTGAAGTTGACCTTTGACTCGTCGTTCTCTCCTAATACTGGGTAAGAAGTAACTGTATAACGATGTCTACGCCCGAATTCCTTGCTTGCTAATATGTTTATTGATTGGCTTTGGTCGTGATTTCCTCTTGAGGTTTGTGTCTGTCTCATTACCTTAGCTAGGCCATGGTGGTGTCATGTCACAGGTTTGGAGCCAAACTCCTTCTTAACATGCTGAACCAATCTGAAAGGTGATCAGATTGGTTGGATTTCATCCTGTCTAACCCTCTTCTTTAACCTGACATAAGTGCCATATGAGGTGTGTGGCAGCTTATAACTCTTCCTCCATAGTAGAAAGCAGATGGCACAACAGCCTTTTTAACGGCACTGAGAAATAAGTATATAGCACCCCCACAACCCCCCCCCGCGTCGGAATTTCTCCGGGTTCTCGGCTACTGGGAGTATCTCAGACACCAGAGAACATGATTCGGATTGGTTTTTACCAACCCCAGTATTGAGATCGACTTTATTAAAGAAATAATGGCGACTGACAAAAGTCTGATTTCCCATTTAATTTCTCTCTCCTCTGATGTGAACGCATATCAGAGGAGAGAGAAATGGGGGCCCCCGGGATCTCCGGTGTCCCTACATCACCTGTGAAGGCCCCAATGCTGGCGGTGTCTTCTTCCGGGAAGAAAATGGCGGACCAGTGCGCTCGCCGACATCTGCCTGCCGACACCCATCAACAATAGGAATTTCCTATTGGTTCATTTTGATCATTGTGATAGACGCCCCTTTATTACCCCTTTAGTTAGGTTAAAATAGCAAAATAAAAAAATGTATTTATTTCCGTTTTTCCTGTAGGGTTCGGGTTGGGTCTAGGGTTAGGGTTGGGGCTAAAATTAGGGTTGGGATTAGGGTTAGGGGTATATTAGGGTCAGGGTCGTGGTTAGGGTTGGGAATTAGGGTTAGGGTTGGGCTAAAGTTAGGGTTAGGGGTGTGTTGGGACTAGGGTTGGAGTTAGAATTAGGGGGTTCCACTGTTTAGGTACATCAGGGGCTCTCCAAACGCGACATGGCGCCACCACTGATTCCAGCCAATTTTGCACTCAAAAAGTTAAAATGGCGCTCCTTCCCTTCTGAGCACTGCCATGCGCCCAAACAGTGGCTTTCCCCCACATACGGGGTATTGGCGTACTCAGGAGAAATTACACAACAAATTTTGTGGTCCATTTTCTCCTGATACCTTCGTGAAAATAAAAATGGTTCCACAGTGTTTGTGAAAAAAGTAAAATGTTCATTTTTTTCCTTCCACATTGCTTTAGTTCTCGGGAAGCACCTGAAAGGTTAATAAACTTCTTGAATGTGGTTTTGCGCACCTTGAGGGGTGCAGTTTTTAGAATGGTGTCACATATACAGAGGTATAATAATCTTTCAGCCATGTCTCACCTAAAGCTCTTTTCAAGGTATTATTAGACTGGAGTTAAGTGTATGTTTCTCATTATTTTTTCTTTTTATGCATTTTATATAAAAATAAAAGAATAATTTTAAATCTTTTATTGTGATTATGCAGCAAAGCCGCGTGAGAACTCCTCCAGGGGAACTGTTGTATAGAGGATTCACAGGGAGAAGTTGCACCCGCACTATGGTGCCTGAGCAAAACTAAAGGCCCCTGTCCAATAAAAACAGCTAGAGCCCTCCATGCATGAAGATGTGTAGCTATAGGGTGATGGGACTTCTGACACTACTTATCTCTCGGGAACACAAGATTAGCCATGCTAAATTCCAGTTTGTTTGAAGGGATAACCTTTTTGATCCACCAATAATTGTTACGTAGCTGAAACGGCAGAAAACAAAAAAAGACTTAAGTTCATCAAGTGCAACCAATAATGGATTGCTCTTGTTACAGAGATTGGCAAAAAAAACATGAGGAACATATTTGCCCCATATTAGGGGGCGAAATTCCTTCTGAACTAAACTTGGCAATCAGACTAGTTCTCTGTAATATTATATTTATCAAGAAAGGCATCTCTTTGTACTTTAGTAGTGAAACAGCCATTACAACATCACATGGCAGAGAGTTCCATAGCCTCACGGCTCTTACAGTAAAGAATCTGCCTCTGTGATTATGATTAAACCTTCTTTCCTCTAGACGTAGAGGATGCCCCCTTGTTCCTGTCGCAGGCCCAGCTGTAAAAGATCATTGGGAAGATTTCTGTACTGTCCCCCATATATTTGTACATTATAATAAGATTACCCTCAAGCCTTTATTTTTTCATGTTTGATAACCTGTCTTGGTAGTGCAGGCATCAGAAGAACACTAGGGCAATAAATGACAGAGCACTGCTTGCAAGCTCTATAGTAAAGAGCTTGTAAGTGCTGTGCTCCTTCCTTAGGAGATTGACACCCCTTGATAGCCTGTAGAAGTGGCTGGTAACCTAGGCAATGAGCACTAACTATGAAATTAAATCTCGATCCTTTCTCGAGACCGGAGAGGATCTCTTAATAACAAGTTACAAAGTTTCTTGTTTTTACAAGCGGTTTGCAATTTTAACTATTGAGACTAAGGTGAGACTATCCCCTTTTAATAATGTTGTCTGTTCTCCTCTGCGCCCACTTACTGTAGTTACTTTACGTCTAGTTGTCTTACTGATGTGTCCAGCTTTAGGGAATATTATATTCTGCAGTTCACTCTTATAAGCATTGCTGCCTGTAGAATTTCCCTTTTTTTTTTTTCCTGCCGACACAGGATTAAATGTAGCTGGAGTAGAGATGACATCTGTCACACAAGTCTGCATCATCTACTCGGGGAATGCTGGGGCTAAAAATGGCATTACTGACTGTTTCCCACTCCATTATCAGCCTCACGTCTATTGTATTGTCCTGCATGACATTTCCATTTGATTTATTGACATTTACATTATCATAACCTTGCCTTTGTCATTTTATTAGACCGTTGGTCTAAGGCTTCTTTTACACTTACCGTTGTTTTGCGGCCCCAATAGATTTCTATGGGCCTCAATAATTCGACGGAGCGCCGTATGGTCGTGAGGGGCCGTATTTACGGCCGTGAAAAATTATCGAGACTGCTCGATCTTTTTCACGGCTTACAGACTTGGCCCCATTGAAAATCAGTGGGGCCACAAAAACAATGGAAGCTTGTTTTTGCAGTGCACCGTGACTTCCGGTTTTGCAGAACGCCGTTTTTTTTTTCAATGCTTTTTCCATAGTATTGGAAACTTGAAAAATGGCGATCCGCAAGTTTTTTGCGGTCTATTATTGTGACAGACCATGACAATTGTGGCGATACGGCCCGCAATAATGGGCCGCAAAAAAGTGTAAAGGAAGCCTTACTTGTGTGTTCATGAAGAACATCTTCACTGTCTTAATTTCTGTATATATTTAGAAAGAAGAATGCGAAGATCAAGGGTGCGTACAAGCGAGAGCATGTCAACGTGGGCTGTGATATGGATTTTGATATTGC
Source organism: Ranitomeya variabilis (assembly GCF_051348905.1). Classification (NCBI taxonomy): domain Eukaryota; kingdom Metazoa; phylum Chordata; class Amphibia; order Anura; family Dendrobatidae; genus Ranitomeya; species Ranitomeya variabilis. The sequence continues at coordinate 605,145,608 of NC_135236.1, forward strand.
CGGCCCGTCTGTGCGCGGTGCTGTGGTGTTTGGCTATGAAGGCTGGCTAGCTGGCTACCAAATGACTTTTGAATCTGCCAAGTCGAGAGTCTCACAGAGTAACTTTGCCGTCGGATATAAAACTGATGAATTCCAGTTGCACACCAATGTGTAAGTAGAAAAAAATGTACATGTATTGCTGTCATAAGTCTTCGCGGGAAAAGCTGAATCCGTCATTCACTGTATCTTCAGTTAACTTAAAATTTAACCCCTTCTATTTTAATTTTCAATTATCAAAACTGCATTGTAGGAAATGTATATTTTGTCACCAATTAAAGCTAGTTACAAAGGGGTTTTCCACTACAATGATAGTAAAGGCCTATCTCTAGGATATCCATTCGGAAGGAGTTTGACACTTGGCACACTCCTTCAATCAGCAGCTCTCGCGTCCAGCAGTGGCCAGATCTAAATGATGTACGGGAGAGAGAGCCAAGTTTCATACATTGCTCCCAAGTACTGCACATCAGCTCCTATGTAAATGAATTGGGGCTAAACTTCAGTACCCGGGAGCTTCCTTGCACTGTTTAGATCCAGATGCTGGCGGAGGTGGTAACAGCTGATTGATGGGAGTCAACGTCCACCAACTCCTTACAATAGGTCATCAGTATCATTGTAGTTGAAAACCTCTTTATAGTATTTCTTTGAATGACAAAATCAATTATTTGCGTTCGATAGTGGTGAGGAGGTTATCAATATCATGGATAGCAAGAGGAACAAACAAATCAATTTTGAAACATATTAAGCCAGACATGTAACTTGAAGCACTGGTGGTCACCAAGCTACTACTTGCCTACTTTGGACACATCGTATGAAAACAGCAATGACTGGAGAAGGAAAGCATGGTCAGAAGAATAGAAGGGACAAGGTACCCGATGGCTTGACGTTATCAAGATAACGGTGGAGAAGCCTATCGTGGACCTATCTAGTCTTGCACAAGACTTCCTATAGATGGTTCAACCATCAAGTTGCCATGGCTCAAGATTGTGCCGAATGCAGTCTAAACAAAAAACAACAACTTTTGATATACGAGGCTATATGTATTCTGGTGACATAAGAAGTTTATCCACGCTTATTTTTCATTTTTTGAAGTATGAAATTACGTTAGGACTAGGTGGCAAGTTTTGATGTGGTCACTTTGCAGTGTTCTCGTGCTACATTACAACATAATGGAATTGTAGTCTGGTTGTGATTGTAGTCTGGTTGTCCCCCTTTTTAATCTGTAATTGTCTCTATGCTCCAATCACCAATCCCTACCGGATTTCCAGTGACTTGTGTGTTGTGCTTGTGACAATAGGCAGGTTGCAACTCAAAACGCGTCCACCATCTATTATGTCTTGTCGGGAAGTGTCACCTTAGTCTATAGATGGGTTTATTAGCAGTGTAAAGCTCTCCTCAGATTGTCATTGCCATGTAAACCAATATACTTTACACAGCACATTATAGTATAAAGCCAATAATATGACCCACACTGTCGTAGAAATGGGGCCTTCATTATTTACATCTCTCTTGATTGTTACTGAAACTGGAAAGGTTTTTTTTGTTCTAGCTGCCATTAGGACATTCTGTGTTAATAATGTTCTGGAACACAGTAAAATATTTGATGAATCTCTGAATATGTAAGGTTTCATTGTGAATATGATTAGCTGTCTACTCAGAAGCTGTGATTATTTCTATTGATTTTCTTTATTTTATGTTACCAATAGGAATGACGGTACAGAATTTGGAGGCTCTGTTTATCAGAAAGTAAATAATAAATTGGAAACTGCCATTAACTTGGCTTGGACAGCAGGAAACAGCAACACTCGCTTTGGAATTGCAGCCAAATATCAAATTGACTCAGATGCATCGTTCTCAGTAAGTATTCAGTAGGGGGCAGTGTAAGCACTAAGGCTACGTTCACATTAGCGGCGGGCGCCGCAGCGGTGGGCGCCGCAGCGGCGCCGCATGCGTCATGCGCCCCTATATTTAACATGGGGGCGCATGGACATGCGTCGCACTTGCGTTTTGCGCCGCATGCGTCGCTGCGGCGCCCGCGTCCGGCCGCAGAGGACGCAGCAAGTTGCATTTTTGCTGCGTCCAACTTTCGGCCAAAAAGGACGCATGCGGCGCAAAACGCAGCGTTTTAGCGTGCGTTTTGCCGCGTTTTTGTTTGCGTTGTGCGCTGCGGCGCACAACGCAATGTAGCCTAAGAAGCACATCGCTGTTATACCGTACAACAAATCTACCTGCCTGGTTACTACATGTCATTTACAATGTGCTGGAAGACGGGGGGAGTATTCATCAACCCAATTGGCATCACCAGGTTTTCATTGTGTCCCACGGGTGGATTGAAGGCTGTCTTCCACTCATCCCCCTTTTTAATACGATTGAGATTATACGTTCCCCCCCGAGAACAAGTTTAGAATACCTTTTTGCTCCTACGATCTGGTTAAAGATGTCTAAGATTAGAGGGAAAGGGTAAGTATCACGGACCGTGATCTGATTGAGTTTGTGGAAATCTAGACAGGGGCTTAAACCCCTCCTCCCCCCTTCATCTATTTTCTGCTATGACCCTTTGCCAGACTTTCGGCAGTATAGTACTTCATGGCCTACCTCACTGGACCAGAGATTTTATATAGTCTGCTCTTTGGCAGCTTAGCCCCAGGAATAAGACTAATGGCGCAATCATAAAGACAATGGGAAGGAAGTTCTTGGCGCTCATGTTCTGAAAAAACACATCCCCTAAGACAGACAGGTATTCAAGCACAGATTGGCTACCTACCCTGGCTATCCAGGAGCCAAAGCACTGTATGAGACAATACTTGCTCGTCTTTACCACCTCCAGAGTCTGCCGATCAATCACAACCCAGGGTTGGGCAGCATAACCCAAGTTACCACATGACAGGGCAAACCCTCTAGCACATAACAGTCAGTAAATTCTGAGTATATGGCCCCTACCTGTAGCTGTATCCTTCAGACAACCTAAGTAAAATGCCCCACACTGACAAAAGTACTAATACTGGGTTTAAAAACAACATTATCCCTGTGCTTGATTGGCCAGAAAACTCGCCTGACATTAATCCCATAGAAGAATCTATGGGTGTTGTCAAGAGGAAGATGAGACACCAGACCCAACAATGCAGACGAGCTGAAGGCTGCTATCAAAGCAACCTGGGCTTCCATAACACCTCAGCAGTGCCACAGGCTGATCGCCTCCATGCCACGCTGCATTGATGCAGTAATTGATGCAAAAGGAGCCCCGACCAAGTATTGAGTGCATTTACTGGACATACATTTCAGTAGGAAAACATTTCCGATTTTAAAATAATTTTTCAAGCTGGTGTTGTAAAGTATTCTAATTTACCGAGATAATGACTTTTAACCCCTTAGTGATGGAGCCAAATTTTTGAAACTTCACCAGTGTCACTTTCCATGGTAATAACTCTGGAACGCTTCAATAAATTCCAGTGATTTTGAGACTGTTTTTTTCGTGACACATTATACTTTATGACAATGGTAAGTTTAGGTCGATATGTTTTGTGTTTATAAAAAAATATCAGAAATTTGAGAAAAATGTTAAAAAAAATAGCAATTTTAAAACTTTGAATGATTATCCCTTTAATCCAGATAGACATACCATAGGAAAACATTATTTCCCTCATGTCTTCTTTACATCAGCACCATTTGACAAACGACCTAAGACTAACATCCCCCATAATCCGAACCTCGCACCTCCGTCTCCAAGACTTCTCTCATGCCTCGCCAGCTCTCTGGAATGCACTTCCCCAGATGATCAGACTGATACCTAGCCCCGACCTATTCAAGCTCGCTTTAAAAACCCATCTCTTCAGACAAGCCTACCACATCAACTACTAAGTAAACTAACTTTGCCCTGTTCCCTCCTTCCAAATATTACTCTGAATCTGCACCCTGCTATTCATCTGTCTCCACACCCTCCATGCACATAACTACACTTGATACTTGACTATTGCACTTAAACACACGGGCTGATGACCGGATCATGCAGCTTTTATATGAAAATCCCTATTTATTATAATTTCCAGACCAGAAATAACGAGCACTTTTCACCTATTGTGTCCCCCCCACTTCCTTGTAGATTGTAAGCTTGCGAGCAGGGACCTCACTCCTAATGTCACTGTTTACATTTTTAAATTGTCTTAACTTGTACTGCATTTATTGTCTGTATATGTCCCCGCTTAATTGTAAAGTGCTGCGGAATATGTTGGCGCTATATAAATAAAAATTATTATTATTATTATTATTATTAGTAAAATGTTATTTTATTTTGTTAGTGTTTTAGGAGGTTTAAAAATGTAGCAGTAATTTTTCATTTTTTTCAAGGAAATTTACAACATTTATTTTTTAGGGACCTATCCATGTTTGAAGTGCCTTTGCGGGTCCCATATATTGGGAAACCTCCAAAAGTTATACCATTTTAAAAACAGCACCCCTTAACATATTGAAAACTGATGTCAGGTAGCTTATTATCCCTTCAGGTGCTTTTCAGGAATTAATACAAAGTGGTATGACAAATTAAACTGTGTATTTTTATCACCTAAATGTCGCTAACTTCTGAACAGGTTACAACAGCCGGCAGACTGTAGGCTATGTTCACACGTTCAGGATTTCCATCCTTTTTTTTTCCTGACTGAATCTGCAGGTCTCTGCAGAAAACGCAGGTGCGTTTTTTGTGCGTTTTTGGTGCGTTTTTGGTGCGTTTTTTGGTGCGTTTTTTAGTGCGGTTTTTTGTGCGTTTTTTTATGCAGTTTTCTCTGCAAATTGTCTGTGTTTGACACAAATAAAGCTTTAACTGCAGTGGGGGAAAAAAAAAAAAAGAAATGATGTCATTTCCTTGTCCAACCCTTTTCTTCTTCCATCCTCCATTTTGGGACTAAACACCAAAATGAGTGGACGTGTTTTGAATGACAGCGCTCCGCGTTTTGCGCCGCATGCGTCACTGCAGCGCACGCATCCGGGCGCAGAGGACGCAGCAAGTTGCATTTTTGCTGCGTCCAAAATCAATCAAAAAAAGGACGCATGCGGCGCAAAACGCAGCGTTGTGCATGCGTTTTGCTGCGTTTTACTTTGCGTTGTGTGTTGCGGCGCCGACGCTGCGGCGCACAACGCAAATGTGAACATAGCCTAAGTGCCACGTATTTCAGTGCCACGTATTTAAGTGCCACGTGCCACATATTTCAGTGCCACGTGCCACGTATTTTAGTGCCACGTGCCACGTATTTAAGTGCCACGTGCCACGTATCTCAGTGCCACGTGCCACGTATTTAAGTGCCACGTGCCACGTATTGTAGTGCCACGTATTTAAGTGCCACGTGCCACATATTTAAGTGCCACGTGCCACGTATTTCAGTGCCACGTATTTAAGTGCCACGTGCCACATATTTCAGTGCCACGTGCTTCAGTGCCACGTGCCACGTATCTCAGTGCCACGTGCCACGTATTTCAGTGCCACGTATCTCAGTGCCACGTGCCACGTATTTAAGTGCCACGTGCCACGTATTTTAGTGCCACGTGCCACATATTTAAGTGCCACGTGCCACGTATTTCAGTGCCACGTGCCACGTATTTCAGTGCCACGTGCCACGTATTTTAGTGCCACGTGCCACGTATTTAAGTGCCACGTGCCACGTATCTCAGTGCCACGTGCCACGTATTTAAGTGCCACATGCCACGTATTGTAGTGCCACGTGCCACGTATTTAAGTGCCACGTGCCACATATTTAAGTGCCACGTGCCACGTATTTCAGTGCCACGTGCCACGTATTTAAGTGCCACGTGCCACATATTTCAGTGCCACGTGCCACGTATCTCAGTGCCACGTGCCACGTATTTCAGTGCCACGTGCCACGTATTTTAGTGCCACGTGCCACATATTTAAGTGCCACGTATTTCAGTGCCACGTGCCACGTATTTCAGTGCCACGTGCCACGTATTTAAGTGCCACGTGCCACGTATCACGTATTTCAGTGCCACGTATTTAAGTGCCACGTGCCACGTATTTAAGTGACACGTATCATGTATTTAAGTGACACGTATCACGTATAAGTGACACGTGTCACGTATTTAAGTGACACGTATCACGTATAAGTGACACGTGTCACGTATTTAAGTGCCACGTATTTAAGTGCCACGTATCCCACGAAGATTTTCCATGGAGAACAGACACATCCAGAGATATGTCTGCTCTCCACGGATGCAGCAACACACTGACAGGAGCCATAGTTCCTGTCGGTGTGTCACTGCGCATGCGCGAGCGAGTTTACCGGCGGTCATTGACCCCGGCACTCTCGCTTAACGGCAGTGCTGCGTGGGAAAGTTCAACGCAGCTGTACTGCTGTTAACCGAGACGCCGGAGTCATTGAGCTCCGGGACAGTACGCGATACACTGCTAGGAGCTTCGCTCCTGGCAGTATATCGCCGGAGAGCAGCCGATCGGCGTGGGACACTCGTTTTATGGATTCTGCGGACAGGGAGTATGGATTTGGTTTATTATTTTGGGATTTTTTCCTGGAGGATCGAGGGCTTCGCCTACAAGTGTGCTGTTGGTGAGTATATACTCTGTGTTATATGTTGTATGTACTGTGTGTCATGTATGTGTATTGTGTGTAGGTGTTTGGTGTAACTTTACCATTGTGCTAAGTCGCCGGACACAGGGACAACTCTCCCATCCTAATACCGGATGGGAGTAGTAGTCCATACGGCGACTTAGCACAATGGAGGCACTAGCGTCGCATGGGGACACGCACACACACACGCATACACACACACATACACATACACACAGACACACACACACACACATACACACACAGACACACATACCAAATCAATCAAACGGCCGACACGATCCCCATGCGACGCTATGCCTCCATGTCTCTCCGCCCACGCACTTCCGGCCCCGCACTTCCGCCGGCTTCCCCGCACTTCCGGCTGCAGCGGTTCTGCACAACAAACCGCAGTAAAACCCGCAGATATATTTTTGATCTGCGGGTTTTACTGCGATTTTGACCTCACAATGGAGGTCTATGGGTGCAGAACCGCTGCGGTTCAGGAAGAAGAATTGACATGCTCCTTCTTTTTTCCGGGAGCTATTCAGCACGGCTTTTTTTTTTAAATTTCCGGACCATGTGCACAGTGTGTCCTGTTTTCCATAGGGTACAGTGTACTGTACCCTGCATGGAAAACAGCTGCGGAACCGCAGCGGCAAAACCGCCGCGATTCCGCGGTAAAAAACGCACTGTGTGAACATGGCCTAAGGCCACTATTTGGTCGTGAATTGCCATGGGAAACATCAGGACCACAAAATCATGACCTGAGGGCACCAATTGGGATAAAGAGGAAGCCCCCACACTCTGTTAACCATTTATAATGATGTAGTCATTATTGACAGCAGCATATAAGGGGTTAAACAGATTTGGATGGTGCAAACACTGATCATGGCTGATACAGCTAGATGTCAGCTATAGTGTACAGCCGACAGCTGCTGGAGTGTCACCTGTACGGGGAGGCTATTCTCTTATATCTCAGGTCAGTTAATGTATTGGTTGTCACTAAGGGGTTAAGGTTCTCATTGGCTGTAAGCCATAATCATCAACATTAACAGAAACAAACACTTGAAATAGATCACTGTTTGTAATGACTCTATATGAGTGAAGAACTGAAATAAATTAACTTCATGATGATTTTGTAATTTTGTGAGACACACCTGTATATAGCTCCACAAAGTGCTCCTGTCTTCTTTTTTTTTTTCCCTTGAGAGCCACACTTTAGCTCTGATAGAGCCACATCCAGAGTTTCCTTAGCAGTGATACCCATAGCTTCCATTACTGGTATAATGACTACCAAAGTTTCCCCTTAAATATCACACCAAGGCAGTATACTTATATCCAGGGTTCCCACCTTTCCTACTTTCAGTATTCAAGCACCTCTTCTTACTGGTAATATACTTCTAATTTATGGCCTGTGTATGCTTTGTCCAGATCTGCTATTCTGTGCAGAGCTACTCATAAGACACATCTGGAACGCTGCTCCCTATAGCTGTTTGCTAGACTTGGTGGTAATGCCGGCAGGCAGACGCAAGCCACAGGTTGGGGACCTAAACCTGTCTGTGTATGGGGGCCTTTACTCCATATAACGATTTTCATGGAGGAGGCATGATGTTGTTTCCATTCTTTAGAATACCTCCCCAGCCTTTATGTATGATCTGACTCTACCAGCCCCGCAGTGTTTGGTAATGTCTGCATTTGCGGTCTGCTGTTCTCCAGTAATTTTTGTGCTTATGTCTATTGGACTGTGAGTGTGCAGGCGTCACTTACCCAGTCTGCACATTTGCTGCCATTATCGCATCGTCGCTAATGGTTTATGGGTTACTTGTTGGTTTTGCCATTGGCATAGCGTTTTAAATTTTAAAAAATAAATAAATAAGTTAAAAAAAAAAATATATATATATATATATATATATATATATATATATATATATATATATATATATATATATATATATATATACATACATACACTCACCGGCCACTTTATTAGGTACACCTGTCCAGCTTCTTGTTAACACTTAATTTCTAATCAGCCAATCACATGGCGGCAACTCAGTGCATTTAGGCATGTAGACATGGTCAAGACAATCTCCTGCAGTTCAAACCGAGCATCAGTATGGGGAAGAAAGGTGATTTGAGTGCCTTTGAACGTGGCATGGTTGTTGGTGCCAGAAGGGCTGGTCTGAGTATTTCAGAAACTGCTGATCTACTGGGATTTTCACGCACAACCATCTCTAGGGTTTACAGAGAATGGTCCGAAAAAGAAAAAAAATCCAGTGAGCGGCAGTTCTGTGGGCGGAAATGCCTTGTTGATGCCAGAGGTCAGAGGAGAATGGGCAGACTGGTTCGAGCTGATAGAAAGGCAACAGTGACTCAAATCGCCACCCGTTACAACCAAGGTAGGCCTAAGAGCATCTCTGAACGCACAGTGCGTCGAACTTTGAGGCAGATGGGCTACAGCAGCAGAAGACCACACCGGGTACCACTCCTTTCAGCTAAGAACAGGAAACTGAGGCTACAATTTGTACAAGCTCATCGAAATTGGACAGTAGAAGATTGGAAAAACGTTGCTTGGTCTGATGAGTCTCGATTTCTGCTGCGACATTCGGATGGTAGGGTCAGAATTTGGCGTAAACAACATGAAAGCATGGATCCATCCTGCCTTGTATGGAGCATCTTTGGGATGTGCAGCCGACAAATCTGCGGCAACTGTGTGATGCCATCATGTCAATATGGACCAAAATCTCTGAGGAATGCTTCCAGCACCTTGTTGAATCTATGCCACGAAGAATTGAGGCAGTTCTGAAGGCAAAAGGGGGTCCAACCCGTTACTAGCATGGTGTACCTAATAAAGTGGCCGGTGAGTGTATATATAATAGAACAGCATCCAATAATACCTCACTATCGTGCAGAGCTTTCCCAACCAGCAGTCCAAAAGCCTCCAATGATAGTATCAAAACAAGAAATGCAGCACAAAACAAATAGAAAAAAGTGGACTTTATTGCCTGAACGGCGTGGCAACGTTTCGGATACAAAATCCTTTTTCCAGCCGTGAACACATGAGTGAAACAGCCATTTATACAAAACACATACATGTCCAATTATAAAATTCATTATGTGTGATATTAAAACTACTAATAAACTATATATACTGACAATACATAAAGTGCATCCATGTGAATAACGGTAGCCTTACTAAATTCATTATCAGTGAACATAATATTTTGCATATTCCGTGATTATTCTTAAAATATATTTAATGAGCAATTAATAATTTCAAAAAATCAGGTGTCCCCATCCCAGAAATCACGTTTACAAAGGACTTAAACATACATTGTTTTGTCATGCACGTCTCGGTCTTCGACGTCCTACCGCGCTAACTGTGCATGTTAATGACGTCCATGTCAGAGACCCAGAGTGCACAGGTTGGCAATTGCGCAGATGAAGACCGTGACGCTTATGAAGACCGTGACGCCATATTGCTAAAGGGAAAAATGCCACATAAGGTGACGGATCTCTGCAACCACAAGTATTGCATAAAGATACAAAAATACACCCGCCCTGCATCTCCAGATTCACCAGCAACTTAATAATAATAAAAATAAAAAAGTAGACACAAGTTTTGTTCTTTTTCTGGTAAGGGTTCACGTGTGCCGCCGGATTTAAAGGGCCAGGGCATAAGCCCAGAATGTCATAAGGTTTGGGAAACCCACCAATCAAGTGGGGCATCCCATTCCTCAGTATGGATACAGAGACCTTTGGAGGCGGATAACCCCCCGCATTTCTCCAATCCAATTAATGACATAACGCGACCCACATCCTTGGCTAGATCACACACAGCCCTATAGAGATATGTTCAAACAAAGACAAGACCAGAAGATAGTTGCTCCCGATATTCAATGTTTATTATTCTTTATAATTATATTTATTTACTCTCATATTAAATATATAGCCAACGAATCAAGAAATGCAAAGCATGGAGAAATATACTAAATCCATGAAATGGAATATATAAAAAGGAGATCAGCCACTTCACAGGCAAGGAAAAACACTTAGCAACAACATTCATTTCAAGGAAGGGACACCTGAAAAAAAGAGAGAAAAAGAAAAAAAGTTAATAATTCCATCCAATATTCAACAATTATTAATCAATAAGATCATATATTAAGAGAGAGAATAAAAACCAAAACTGTATATTACATGACTTGACTAAGCTTAAAATCTACATTGAGGCCATATGGTTTCAGGGTATTTAATCTTGTTATCCACTCCAATTCTTTTCTCTTCCAAAGGCGCACACGGTCACCCCCTCTACTTTGAACAGGTACCATATCAATAATACGGAACCGTAACTCCTTTTCCGTGTGAGATTTTTCCACAAAATGCTTGGAAACAGGCAAATCCATACGTTTTTCCTTATGGTATGTCGGTGTTGATTCATTCTTATCTTAAAACTACCTGTAGTCTCACCGACATACCACAAGGAACAAGGGCATTGTAATAAATAGATGACAAACTCTGAGTCATGTAAAAAAATGTCGAATTTTGAATTCCTCATTAGTAATGGGATGAAAGAAATTTGAACCCTTAAACATCAGATTACAATTAATACATGATAAACACGGATAACAACCCCTTTTACTAAGGCCAGTAAGTGTACTTTGGCCCTGTTTCTTAAAGGAACCTATATCTGATTTTATTAGAGTGGAAGCAATAGTAAGATTTCGTTTATATGAAAAAATTGGTAGTTTAGAGAATTCTTTCACCTGTGGTAAACATTTATGTAACATTCCCCAGTGTTTGCATATAACATCAGCAATCTTATTACTCTCCTCACAAAAGGAGGTTACAAAAGGAATACGATCAAGTTCCTTTGATTTTGATGATTTTTTTAAATAAATTTTTTCTTGATATTATATCCACTTTATTTTTTTGCTTTAGCAAAAGATTTTTTGGATAGCCCCTATCAGAAAATTTCTTTAAAGTCACTGCAACAGATTTTTCTAGGGAGTCTTCATCACTCTCAATTCTTTTTATTCGCATCAATTGACTATATGGAATAGACTCTTTCATTTTCTTCGGGTGTTGAGTATAAAACAACAACAAATCATTTTTGTCAGTGGTTTTTGTGTATAGTTGAGTGACCAATCTGTCATTCTCAATTCGGACATTGACATCTAAAACTGTATATTTGTATCCGAGTGCACAAGGGTAAATTTAATTGTTTCATCAATCATATTCAAATAATTATGAAATTCGTGTAGCAAATCCTCAGTACCGGTCCAAATGAGGAAGACATCGTCTATGTATCTCCACCACGCAGCCACATAGCAAAAGTGGTGGGACACATAGACGAGGTCCTCTTCAAGGACACTCATAACAATATTTTCATACGCGGGCGCCATGTCGCGCCCATTGCGGTCCCGCGTAATTGCAAATAAAAAGTGTCACCAAACAAAAAATAATTTTTAGTTAAGACTAATTCCAAAAGTTGAGCTATAAATTCTCTAGCTTCCACAGAGTAATGTGTGGTCAATAGTTTTTTATTTATTGCATCTAACCCTCGGCCATGATCAATAGACGTGTAAAGCGATGTGACATCAAAAGATGCCAACATAACTTCACCTGTCAGCTCAAGAAAGTCAGTGGAGTCCCGAATAAAAGACTCCGCACAGCTAGCAATCGGGTTAAGAATTTTATCCCCAAAAATCCCAATCTTAGAAAAAATGGAACCACAACCTGAGACAATTGGTCTACCCGGAGGGTGCCTGAGAGACTTATGAATCTTTGGTAGTGTATACATCACCGGAGTAATTGGAAATTTAACAGTCAAAAAATCGTATATATCTTGATCAATGATCCTTTTCTCCAAAGCACTGTCCAAGACAATTTTAATCTCTCTTGCAATAACAAATTTGGGATCACAAGATAATCTCTCGTACACCCCCGGGTCCGCCAACTGTCCCTTTATTTCTTCAATATATTCATTCTTATCAAGAATGACCACCGCACCACCTTTATCAGCTTTTTTATAATAATTTCACCATCATGTGCCAAATCATGTAGAGCATCAATTTCACCTGCTGTCATATTTGGGTGATTAAATTTTTTTGAAAATTTTTTTTTTTTCCTCAACGGATACCATGCTATATTATGTACCAATCTGAAAATGAGAACTCTATATATAATTTATACATTATACCATCCAACTTTTAGTTTCATAAAATTGAAGTGTCTTTGTTTGCAATGGATTAGTATTAATAATTAAGGACTGACCTTTCTTACAGGCTAAAGTGAACAACTCCAGTCTAATTGGATTAGGATATACTCAAACCCTTAAACCAGGTATGATATTCTGATTGCTAAATTTATTACCGTCCTCCATGTGGGCCTTGTCATGCATCGTCTCTATTATTTTGACCAGTTTTATGCAGAAACACAGGCATGAACTTTACAGTAAACTTATTTTTTTGCAGTTCCCATTCTGGCTCTTACCTGGTCCTCGCTGGTCTCTATACTTCTTTCTCATCCCTACACTCAGAAAATGTCCGGAAACGCTGGCTGAGGACGTCACCATTGCAGTTGGTGATTGACTGAGCAGGGTCTTCTTGTCTATATGGAACCACAAAGTAGTGACCAGTGGAGACCTGGTAATGGCTAAAAATGAAGCTGCAAAGGATCGGTAAGAGGGAGAAGCAGTTTTGATTTTTTTCTATTTACCAGCAAGACTTAACACTTTGGAGAAACCTATTTGTCTGACAGCAGTTTTAAGAGTATTAGTGAAGGCACCTTCACATTGATAGACCCCTTCTTAGGGCATTTAGTAGATGTTCTAAGAAATACAGGGAAAGGAATATTGCCTCGTTTTTGTTTTTTTTGGTACAGCAATTATTTTCAGTGCAAATTTTGGTAACGTTGCTGAAAAATTCATGCCGCAAAAATAAGTAACTTACTACTTATTTCTTTGGGATATGGAAATCACAAAGATTAGTCACATTGAGTGAGGTTGGGGCTAAACCTCACTTGGATCCATTTCAGTTGAAACTACAAATCCACTGCAGAAATTCAGTGGTAAGACTTGGTTTCAGCCATGGAAAATACATCCACTTACAAAATACGGTACCTCTTGGCCATGCACCTGAGAGGGTTGCTCCATTTACATATATGGTAGGAGTACTATGGTGCCCGTGGCTTGTAATCTCTTAGGGATTCTCTTATATTTTACAGTACTGTTACCAAAATTATGGTTCACTGATTGTTCCTCCACTAGCTATCTCGCCCAGCTCTCCCATACACAGGAATGCTTGCTCTGCCGAACGCTCCTATGTTCTATGAGAAAGCCGCTGTCAGACATGTCTGGTGGTGACTTACTTCAAGGAGACCAAAAGGATCAGCAGTCCAAAATAAGAAATGCCAAATCTATAACTCTCCCAACAATTAGTTGTCCGGGGCCCCCATGCACATAAGACTGTCAGCCAGACTTGTCGATATCGGTTTAGCCAAATAAGTCTAATGTGTAGGGAGGAGCTTTAGACTCTACCATGGAATCAGATTTAGCTTGGTCTTGACATCTTTGTAGAAATAGTAAATTTCTGGTTGTAGTTACTGATGGAAAAGCCAGATGCTTGCATATAGGCCGTATGGGTTATGCAATCCACTGGTATTTCCAGGTTAGTCATGCGCAGCCATACATCATGTGTTTAGCAGATACGTTAGATTTACCTACTATCTGAAATAATGGAATGTGACAATTATATAATGTGCATGTATAGTTTTACATAAAGCTGTATTTCAGTGAAGGTCCACATCGGTTGATTTCCTTCATGAATTCTATCATTTTTTCCATAATAATTGCCCTTTTACACAAGCCACATACAAGCTGATAGGCCGTCTTTTACTGGCCTGTGCACAGAGCAATCATTATGATTGTTTTGTGCCCATAGAATATGATGCAATTGCATAAAAGAAAAGGCACTACCATAGTATGCACACCACAGCAAATAATGATGTAAAAAAATCCACTTTATTGGTATATAATTAAAACATAATTAAAAAAACAACACACAAAACTGTTGCCAACCCAGGCATATATGATGACCCCAAATATATGACTTGCTACTCAGTAATGCATATCAAAAACATACATATACATGTACATATAAGATATATCCCTCCTTTAATGGCTCATGGGGTGTACGGAATAAAATATGCACCTACAGGAAATAATGTTGGCATAAGATAGGCTGTATATAAAGAGCGCCAATAATATGGCAATCACCAAATACCTATAGCAGCTCAACCATCCCCAACCCAAAGGAAAAGATGATTCATGGATATACGATAGAAAATGAGGATTACCAAGGTGATGCAAACCTGCGGATGAACAACAGGCTAGAGGACCCGGGAAGGACCACAGACCATGGCCCTGGTTTTTCTATTAGGTTTATGGCTTTGCGCTGGGGTTCCTTTGTTTTCATAGAATATGATGTTCTCAGCAGCACATCTCCTGTGTACACGGTGCT
This sequence comes from Ranitomeya variabilis, assembly GCF_051348905.1. NCBI lineage: Eukaryota > Metazoa > Chordata > Amphibia > Anura > Dendrobatidae > Ranitomeya > Ranitomeya variabilis. Next base: position 605,160,735 of record NC_135236.1, read on the forward strand.
ACTGATAACCATAGGCGTTAGCCATATTTTTAGCTGCTGTCTGTTTTGTCTGATTAATGTGGCATCTAGACAGGAGAACCCCCTGTATTAGCCCAGAGTGATCATATCGGCCACAGTTATGTGTCGGGCTCAGGAGAAGTGCTGTGTAGGTCCCAAGTGGTTTTCCCCTCCTGGCTCATTATCGACAGGTCTCTCCATACACAATCGCGGTAAGCTGTGACATTCAAGTTTATTTATTTATATCCTTAGACGTAATAAATGTATTTTTTGTTTTTGTAGGTATCAAATTAACACTTTCCACGCTGCTCGATGGCAAGAACATTCATGCAGGAGGTCACAAGCTGGGCCTAGGACTAGAATTCGAAGCATAACAGATCTCACTCCGCACCAGATTGTTGTCCGATGTTCTGCAGCATAGATATCCTAAGAATCTAGTGTACCTTTGTAATGTCCTGTGTCCTGGATGCAAACAACCTTCTGTGTCAGTGACAAGTGTTTCCAATGGGAAAACGAGAATCACTCTGCTTTAAAGTGATATTGCCTGACAAATAAATACACTTTAGGGAACAGATTTTGCTACTCCAGGAAAAGTATGAAATACTTCATAGCTGCTCATTTCTACCATGCTTGTTAGACTGGAAGGTGTTGTTTGCCTTTTATAACAGAGTAGTTCTAAAATTATATTGAAAAAAAAACACTATAATATATATTTTAGATTATTCAATTCTGTATCTCAGCGTAAGCGTTACTAGGCTCCTACATTGAGAAAAGGGATTTAAAGTTGTGATCACCATCCAACTTCACAATGAGAAACGTCACAAGTATTTCATGAACTGTTCTAGTCTTATATGCCAGTCGTCCGACGTTACAAATGTTGTCCATAGACCATCTTAAGGTATTTTTGTGTCTTACATTTTTGCACATTGTATTTCCTTCCTGGACGCACTACAGGAAAGCTTGAAAGAGCCATATGCAAGGGAAGAGACATCGTTCCTGAAGTACTCACAGTGATGTCCCTTGTATCCATCTTTCAAAGGACTTTTACTGTATTTCCTGCACCATTTTTCCATTTTTGTTTTTTTTGCGACCGATCCATGTAGTGTCTTCCATTTTGTGAAACTAGACTCCCCCTATATGCTGTATGCAACATCCACTCAAATAAATCCCAACTATGACATTGGTGTGATTTGTGGTTTTTTTCTTTTAAGACCGTGTATTGTTTTCTGTTATCAACCGTATAATGAGAGGTTGACCATATTATTAGTGGGTTTACTGTAAAATGCAGAACAATCTCCCGTTCTGCACACTTCCAGTAATATTTTGTAAGGGCAGGGTATTTGAGTCTTGTAACAGCTTAAGATGTGTAACCTTTTGGAATTAAAGGATTATTCCCAAGTTGTCTCTTGAGCAGCTCACAGCTCTGCAGTCTTTCGCTTCTTGGTGTCTTGGGGGGTGGGCTCTCCTCCCTGAGTGACAGTTCTGGTGAGTGTCCAGAAACCAACAGGAAGAATCACACAGATCTTCCGACTGGTACCAATTTGTCAAGGAGAGCACTAATATGTCAGGAAACAATACTCCCCTGCCCCCAATCGTCAGGGCAAATACGTTTCTACTAATAGGCCAGTTATTGGGGAACTTAAAGTGAGCGTGTAGTATATGTAACTCGGATTCCAATACATGGCAAATATACATCAGTATGGTCGCTGCCAACCCCCACAATAACAGAAACTAACTGCCACCACAAATCATTTATACAGGCCTATTGGACACCCAGATAGCATATTGCTTCAGATGTGTGCTTTATAGAGCACGAGGGAAAAGAGTTATTCAATTTCATCAAAAACGTAGGCAGTGTTTATAAAAAAAAAATATATATATACAAAAGATTTTACAACATGAACAAACCAATACAAGTATATACAATTACATAAAATAAAAGGGATAAACAGAAGAAATGTACTAAACCCCATCTCAGAGGGTTGGCTCTAGCTTTTAAGAAGGGGAGCTCTTCATTTTTGGAAATGGGATAGAACTACAGTGAACCTTACCTTGCAGGACTGACAAAGATTGTAATTTGGCATTTGCTTTTATTAACAAATTATGCCCACATACCTTCCCTTCGGTGACTCATAACCGGGCTGGTCTTCAAAAAATTATGGAACGTGGCTCAATCTTTAAAAAATGATGAAATTCCCAAATTCTAAGATATCTTCACCCCTGGATATCCTTGGCGGAAGATATTACTGTCATATTTCCTGTTACCTTTCTATCGGGAAGAAACATGGCATGGATATCATCATCCATTTCTGTTATTAACTTAACAGGCGCTGTCTCAACCGCCCAGTGACGTAAGGCAATGCTTCCGTGCACCCCACTTTATCACGACTCTGAAAATGTCATAACTGTCATCTTTGCTGTTCATAAAAAAAAACACAATATTCATAATTTTGGATAGGGAACAAAGCAGCTGAATGTAGTTTTCCTGCCAGTTCTGTAACACATGCAGGCTAGAAGTAAAAGGTTCTCTCTACTGGCTGTAAATTTGTTGTATCCCAAATCTTTGCTGCCAGCCCTACCTGGTTTGTGATCAGTCAGAAGCCAAGTTTAATTACCTGTTCTTAGCAAGGGGGCTCTCAGCCGAAGATGAGCATCATATGTAGGTCACATAGCCAGCTTTTTGCTACATTTAATCCATGTTTCAATGTTAAAAGGATAACATGATAGATTTTTACAATTATTTTTATAACAGTAGCCTTTTAAAGCTTAGCAGAGGTTCTGCTGTGGCACATTTAGTTCTCAGTGGTTTGTTCTAGAGATACACTTACACACAGAGATAACAGGTATTTTGCACAAGGACATTGCTCAGGAAAGCCCATCCTGTGTAGGAGATCTGCTGTGGAAGCCGCTGATGGTGTGGGCTGGTGATATTGCCAGATTTATAACAGCAGCTGGCATGAGCTGAGAGGAAGGTGAGCAGCTAGCTGCTGTATAGAAATCAAGTTTGGTAGAGGGCTGACTGGGATAATAGGAGTTAACCACTGTACACTCTCAGCCAGGGTCTGGGCAGACATTAAAGGCCAAGATAGAAACATGCTGTACATTATGTACCATAAAAGCTGTCATCGGGAGAACTCATTTCATTGATGACCGCATAGAAAAAGCAAGTCCGTTGCAAACTTGCTTATTTTAATGTTGTCCAAACAAATTTAATAATCTGAGAATACCCCTTTAAGCTGTGATAGTAAAAGAAAAGCAATAGAAAAGTGTCCATACACATGAGATAGCTGTCTGCCGAACGAACATTTGGCTGATGTGCATATGTCCCCATACACATGAGCCAAAGATGCACGTTTTCAACTGGCAGAGAGAAGATGCTTCCATACACTGTGGCAGCAACTTATCTCCTTTGAAAACTTGTAAAGGATCGGGCATTGAAATTCCAACTGCTCAATACTTCTCTCCTCCAACATCATCTACCAGGGGGCTCCCATTCTCATCAGATTGTATGTACACCCAACTTTCAGCTAAAGACGGTGGAGGCGAAATGAATTTGCTGCATTCACTCTCCAGCCCCTGGCCTAGCCCTGTTAGAAGGGCTCTAATGTTCAGGGTACACTACTACTGCAAACGTCTCTTGTGCTGGAGGACTTGTGAACTAGTATTTGCATAATTGCTTTTGTAAGAATAAATAATTTTTTTATTATATGGCAGCTTCCCTAGAGAAATTTAAATAATCATTGGTCTGGGCTCCATTACCTTGACCCTGTGATTAACTTACATTATAAGGAAATTGTCCAGTTGTCACAAAACATAGCCTCAGAATTTTGTGCATGAACACTGACCATCTAAGGCTACGTTCACATTAGCGTTAAGCTAATTTGCGTCGGGTTTGCGTCGGCGACGCAGCGGCGACGCATGCGTCATGCGCCCCTATACTTAACATGGGGGACGCATGCGTTTTTTGTGTTGCGTTGTGCGACACTTGCGTCTTTTTTGCCGCAAGCGTCGGACCAAGAAAACGCAGCAAGTTGCATTTTTCTTGCGTCCGATTTTCGGCAAAAACCGACGTATGCGTCGCAAAACGCAGCGTTTTTGCGTGCGTTTTGCCGCGTTTTTGCGTGCGTTGTGCGTTGCGTCGCCGACGCAGCGGCGCACAACGCTAGTGTGAACTTAGCCTAATGCAGGGATGTCAAGCTTAAATACACAGGGACAAAATTAAAAGCTTGGACAAAGTCGCGGGCCAACCTTATTTATTAAAAAAAAATGTCTACCACTGAGGAACTTTTACCTTTATTAAGTATAAGAATTACATTTTTTATATGGAAACAAATTTAGAAAGGCTGTCCCACGAACAAACTAGATTTTAATAGATCTTGGACTAAAATATTGAAATATGTTATGAAGGAGCTCTGAACCACATATTCCTCATTAATTGTAACCTATCTCATTGATTCTGCTGCAGCCTTTACATGCTTCTATTGTAATTATGATCAGGTGCCTGTATCTATAATATTTCTTACCACTTGGTTGTCAGATAAGAACATATTTGCACTTTTTTTCCCCAAACACAAAATGATACCACCACAGTGAATTCTTCCACAGTACCATCCACATGCACGGTATGATGACCCGGCAAAGAACGGTGATCCCATCACAGTATAATTTTCCAACAGTACTCCCTTCACGGCCCTCAATACATTATAAGGGCTCCCTACAGAATGGTGGGCCCACATAGTCCTCCATATGGTATAATAGTTACAAAAAGTGCTCCATACAATATAACTGCCCCACCTAGTGCTCCATCTACTATATAATTGTCTAAAGGTCAGTTCCATCTTTCTGTCTGTCTGTCACGGATATTCATTGGTCGTGGCCTCTGTCTGTCATGGAATCCAAGTCGCTGATTGGTCGTGGCAAAACAGCCACGACTAATCAGCGACGGCCACAGTCCGGCGGAAAAATGGCCGCTCCCTCCTCCCCGCAGTCAGTTCCCGCTCCGTACTCCTCTCCAGTCTGCCCTCACACAGGGTTAATGGCAGCGGTAACGGACCGCGTTATGCCGCGGTGTAACGCACTCCGTTACTGCTGCTATTAACCCTGTGTGACCAACTTTTTACTATTCATTCTGCCTATGCAGCATGAATAGTAAAACGATGTAATGTTAAAAATAATAATAAAAAAAAAAAAATCGTTATATGTTCACTGTCCGTTTGCCCCCGGATCGACAACAGGCCTTTCCAACTCGCGACGCTCCGGTAACCGGTCCATGCAGCGATCTCGCGAGATGATGACGTAGCGGTCTCGCGAGACCGCAATGCACTCTTGAGACCGGAGCGCACGAGCAGCGTCGGTAACCGCTTCGCTTGGATCCGGAGGCTCCGGAAGGTGAGTATATAACTATTTTTTATTTTATTTTTATTTTTTTAACAGGGATATAATGCCCACATTGCTATATACTACGTGGGCTGGGCAATATACTACGTGGCTGGGCAATATACTACGTGGGCTGGGCAATATACTACGTGGCTGGGCAATATACTACGTGGCTGGGCAATATACTACATGAGCTGCGCAATATACTATGTGGACTGCAATATACAACGTGGGCTGCGCAATATACGTGGGCTATGCAATGTACTGCGTGATATTTCAAAGCAGGGTATGACCAATAAATAAAAATTAACTTTTAATAGATATGGCTAAAAAATTGGTGTGACCAATTACATAACATAAAAAGACTCACAAGGAAAAAATTCCCAAAACACAGGAATCATAAAATGACCAAGTCTCCAAGACCTTCTGAACCACACAAGTTTGTCAGTCTTTTTTAAGGAGAAAAAAGTGCGCTCCTATACAGGAATATGTAACAAATATACACCACCAACCGCATGTAATCTGCCCCCATCCATCATACGGAGATGCAGTAATTGTGATTAGTGTATAATAATTGGAACGATCTCACCTCAGGACTTCCTTATTGGCCCGGGTAAGACCTCTCACGTCAGCAGCATCTGGAAGGGGGGGCTTACGACTCTGGTCACACATATACCCATCCACGCTGTTTAGAAAAACAGCTTTAACCCCAAAGTACCGACCACATTTCCCTACGCGTTTCGTTGTATATAACTCTTCAGGGGAAAATAGAATATAGTCCCTCCAAAATAGTGGGGGACTTGCGAAATGGGGGGATATAGGCAATCACTGTATCACCGCGTTGCTCGTGCTTAAATAGCCCGCCCAGAATTACCTGGGCCGGACCAACTGACGTAATGTGCTATGCGTCCCGTGTGGAACGCAGCTCCTGGACCGCACGCGTCACTTCCGGCTGCGTGTGTTGTAAAGGTTTCTATGGTAACGCGGCGCCCAATCACATTGCAGACCGTGGGTCCGTGCGTATCACTTCCGGTGCACTGCCCCTGTCTGGGTAACTATAGCAGCGCGACGCCCGACCGTATCTTCAGGTACAGGGATTCGCGCTATGTGCCACTTTCCGGAGTCTCAGAACACCGTTGCATCTGCCTAACCAGCTGCTGTGTTAGATCAATAAGAAGTATATTAACCCCTCCATAGTTACCAAATATGCAGATTTCAGCGTATTGTACCATTCATACAGGGTCATTTCTCAAATCATTATCATTAATCCTACCATAACCTACCATAAAAGTCCACAAGGATTTAGTTCCACTCAGGGGGAGACCGATTGTCTCAGGGATCAACAGCCTCTGTCATCACGTGGGAATTTACCTTGATGAGGTCCTCAAAACATATGTTACATCATTGAACTCATACACAAGAGATTCAATGGACCTATTAAGGAAAATAGATAGGTTAACCTTAGAGCCGGAGGCCCTCCTTTGCAATATTGATGTGGAGGCACTTTATTCCTCTATAAGGCACAGGGATGGTTTAAGGGCAGTAGAGTACTTCATCAGAAGCAGGGGTCAACAATACTCAGGACATAATAAATTTATCTTGGACCTTCTCGAGTTCTGCTTAACAAAGAACTATTTTCTATTCAACGGCTCCACCTACCACCAGCTCAGGGGCATTGCTATGGGCAATTCTTGTGCGCCCGCATATGCGAATTTGCTCCTGGGCTGGTGGGAGGAAACCGAGGTCTTCGGGGACCCATTTGTGGAGGAACAGGCTATAATATAGCCCTTTGGTCCCGCTATATAGACGATGTGCTGTTGATTTGGAATGGGGATGCTGAAACCCTGACTAATTTTGTGGCCAAATTAAATAACAACCAATTGGGTCTGTCTTTCACTTTTGAACACCATAAAGAGAAACTACCGTTTCTAGACCTCTATATCCAAAAAATGCCAGATGGACATCTGGACACTAGGACCTACAGAAAGCCTACCTCAACGAATGCCCTTCTCAGGTGGGACAGTCAACATCCGGTACCCCTGAAGAAAGGCATTCCTAAAGGCCAGTACTTACGAGCTAGACGTAACTGCTCCTCGGATGAGGAGTATAAGATACAGGCAGACGATCTACAGACACGATTTTTGGCCAGAGGATACCCTAAAGGCATCTTAAGGAAGGCGTATAATGAAGTAAAGGGCATTAACAGGAACAGTCTACTGGTGCCAGCTCCAAAAAGAGAAGAGACGCCTGCCTGTAGGTACATCACCACTTATAACAATGGGGCCCAAAAGATATGGTCAATACTGCTAAAATATTGGCCCATTTTAAAAATGGATGAGGACATTGGAGAGATGGTGGGGGAATACCTGCAAATTACCTTTAAAAAGGGTAGATCTGTTGGGGACAGACTTATACACAGCCACTATTCTTCGCCGGCAAGGGACACATGGCTCCCAAAACCACCAAAGGGATGTCATAAATGTAGTGGGTGTATAGCATGTCCGGTAATCATGGTGGGACCGAGATTTCAGAGTGGAGTGACAGGGAAAGAATATGAAATCTACCACTTCATAAACTGTAGGTCCAAGGCAGTGATTTACAGAGCAGTCTGCCCATGTGGCCTGGAATATATCGGCAAGACGATACGCGAATTTAGGAGACGCGTAGGGGAACATCTGAGGGACATTGCCCTGAACAGAGATACACCCTTGGCTAGACATATCAACACTGAGCATAATGGTGGTAGTCGAGGACTCAGGTTTATGGGGATTGATAGGATTGGTGCACCTAAGAGGGGAGGGAATTGGGATCAAATGCTACTACAATGTGAGACAAGATGGATTTTCTGCTTAAAAACACAAACACCAGGAGGCTTGAACGAAATCCTAACATACAGCTGTTTCCTGGAGAATTAGGTCAAGCAACCAAGATTTAATGCGGACTCTTTGCATGGTTAGGGATATTGGGGATATACACTATACTGTCCTCTCTGTCTGCCCTATTTCTGTGCACCAGTCCTAAATATTTATCCCCCCCCCATCTCTCCTTACTGTCTCCGTCATAAATTAAATTAAAATAATTTAATATCTATGATTTATTTTTTTGTTCCATAATGGGACTCCCTTACAAATTCATAATATTGCATGGGCTTAATCATCTATCGGCCCCTGGTTGTAGTTTTGTCCCCACTTGCAAGAGATAGCCAGTGCATGCCTGTGACTATTATCCTCCCTTCCAAGAGAAGGTTATGGTAGGATTAATGATAATGATTTGAGAAATGACCCTGTATGAATGGTACAATACGCTGAAATCTGCATATTTGGTAACTATGGAGGGGTTAATATACTTCTTATTGATCTAACACAGCAGCTGGTTAGGCAGATGCAACGGTGTTCTGAGACTCCGGAAAGTGGCACATAGCGCGAATCCCTGTACCTGAAGATACGGTCGGGCGTCGCGCTGCTATAGTTACCCAGACAGGGGCAGTGCACCGGAAGTGATACGCACAGCCCCACGGTCTGCAATGTGATTGGGCGCCGCGTTACCATAGAAACCTTTACAACACGCGCAGCCGGAAGTGACGCGTGCGGTCCAGGAGCTGCGTTCCACACGGGACGCATAGCACATTACGTCAGTTGGTCCGGCCCAGGTAATACTGGGCGGGCTATTTAAGCACGAGCAACGCGGTGATACAGTGATTGCCTATATCCCCCCATTTCGCAAGTCCCCCACTATTTTGGAGGGACTATATTCTATTTTCCCCTGAAGAGTTATATACAACGAAACGCGTAGGGAAATGTGGTCGGTACTTTGGGGTTAAAGCTATTTTTCTAAACAGCGTGGATGGGTATGTGTGTGGCCGGAGTCGTGAGCCCCCCCCCCCTTCCAGATGCTGCTGACGTGAGAGGTCTTACCCGGGCCAATAAGGAAGTCCTGAGGTGAGATCGTTCCAATTATTATACACTAATCACAATTACTGCATCTCCGTATGATGGATGGGGACAGATTACATGCGGTTGGTGGTGTATATTTGTTACATATTCCTGTATAGGAGCGCACTTTTTTCTCCTTAAAAAAGACTGACAAACTTGTGTGGTTCAGAAGGTCTTGGAGACTTGGTCATTTTATGATTCCTTTGTTTTGGGAATTTTTTCCTTGTGAGTCTTTTTATGTTATGTAATTGGTCACACCAATTTTTTAGCCATATCTATTAAAAGTTAATTTTTATTTATTGGTCATACCCTGCTTTGAAATATCATTTTTTGACTGGTGTATATCACTTTGGATTAATGCAATGTACTGCGTTAGCTGCGCAATGTACTGCGTGGGCTGCACAATTACTGCGTGGCTGCGCAATGTACTGCGTCGGCTGCGCAATATACTACGTGGGCTGTGCTATACACTATGCATACATATTCTAGAATACCTGATACGTTAGAATCGGGCCACCATCTAGTACAGTATAATAGGCACAAAAAGTGCTCAATATTGTATAATGGTCTCACAAGGTGTTCCATACAGTATAATAGCCACACATAGTGCTCCATACAGTATAATGGCCCCAAATAGTGCTCCATACTGTATAACGATGATGGAAAAATAGTTAAGTATAGCTGTAATATAAATAGCACTTGTGTCAATTACCATACTAATTTAGAATGAACAAATGTTTGTTAGCTTAGCTAGATGCTTGTTCACACAGACAATAACTAAGGCATGCTAGCCATAACACGGCTTTTGTAGAGCTGCACTTTGTCAAGCCGAGATGTTGGACTTTTAAATATGCTTAAATAAATGTAATGTTTTATACTTGCTGTACCTGTTTTTCCATCATCACTGGAGAACCACCTTTTTTTTATTTTCTACATGATTATATCTGCCTGGTCTAAGGCGGCTCCATGCGGTTTAGCCTGCTGACAAAGTGCTTCAGATTGCAGTTAGCTGATTCTTTCTTGTTCCTTCTCCCTCTTTATTATTATACAGTATACAAGCCATATATAGTGCACCATACAATATAATGGTCCCAGATAGTGCTCCATACAGTATAATGGCCCCGATACAGTCTCCATACAGCAGGGGTGGGGAACCTTTTTCCAGCCGGGGGCCATTTGGAAATTTCTACCATAATTCGGGGTCCACAAAAAAATTATCACCTTGAAAATTACCCCAGTATATTTAGTCAAACAATTAAAACCGGTAACTCGCCCTTAATGTGACGGCTGGAGCTGCTTCTCTTTGGTGCAGCTGATGTTAGGTGATGCTGATCATGTTGCTTCTCACAGCAGGGGTGGCACAAAGATCACAGGGGACACAGAAATCACAGGGGGCACAAAGATCAAAGGAGGGCACATAGCTGGGGGCACAGAGATCACAGAGGGTCACATAGCTGGAGGGGACAGATAACGGGGCACAGATCACATGGGAGCACAAATATGGGGGGTACAAAGCTGGGGGGCACAGGGATCACAGGGGCACATAGATCACGGGAGGCACAAAGCTGGGAGCCACAGAGATCACATGGATGCACAGAGATCACAGGGGGGCATATATGTTGTGAATTCCGTTCTCGGGCTCCCTCCTGTGGTCATGAGTGGTACTTTGTGAGTTCTGTTCTTGGGCTCCCTCTGGTGGCTTTGAGTGTTACGGCTGGTCTGTAGCTGGACTCCAGCTGCCTCGTTTCCTGCTAGGCTTGCTGCCTATTTAACTCCGCCTGGACCTTTACTTGTTGCCTGCTGACGTTGTATTCAGTACTGGTTCAGACCTCTCTGGGACTTCCCTTGTGACTTGTCTCCTCGTGGAGAAGCTAAGTTCTTACTAGTCCATTTTCTCTCATTGTTTTTTGAAACTGTTTCTCAGTATATGATGAGTTCAGTCCAGTTTGCTTATATGCTATTTTATTGCTAGCTGGAAAGCTCTGGGGTGCAGAGTTGCGCCCCTCACATCGTGAGTCGGTGTGGGGGTCTTTTTGTATTCTCTGCGTGGATAATTTTTGTAGTATTTTATACTGACTGCACAGATTCCTTGCTATCTTCTGACTATTTAGTTATTAGCGGGCCTCATTTGCTAAAACCTGTTTTCATTTCTATGTTTGTGTTTTCCCCTTAACTCACCGTTATTATCTGTGGGGGGCTGCCTACACTTTGGGGAAAATTTCTCTGAGGCAAGTGAGGCTTTGTTTCTCTCTAGGGGTAGCTAGTTTCTCAGGCTGTGTAGAGGCGTCTAGGCCGAGTCAGGAACGCTCCACGGCTGCCTATAGTGTGTGTTTGATAGGATCAGGATTGCGGTCAGTAAAGTTCCCACATTCCCAGAGCTTGTTCTTATTTTTGGTTTGCCTATCAGGTCAGTTCATGTGTTCCTTACCACCAGGATCATAACAGTACAGCAGGCCCGTAAAGTGTTAATGCATCGCAAAAGAGGGATAAGAGAAGCTCTGAGGTTTTTTTTTTTCCTCTACAGTGTGTTTAGCCTCTCTCCTCTCCTTAATCTCTGGGTGGTTCAGGACTCAGCTGCAGATATGGACATTCAAAGTCTGTCCTCTTGTGTGGATCAGCTCGCTACAAGGATACAAAGCATTCAGGATTATGTAGTTCACAGTCCTATGTCTGAACCTAAAATACCAATTCCTGAGCTGTTCTCTGGAGATAGATCTAGGTTTTTGAATTTCAAAAATAATTGCAAATTGTTTCTTTCTCTGAGACCTCGTTCCTCTGGTGACCCTGCTCAGCAAGTTAAAATTATTATTTCTTTGTTACGTGGTGACCCTCAAGATTGAGCATTCTCCCTGGCGCCAGGAGATCCTGCATTGCTAAATGTGGATGCGTTTTTTCTGGCGCTTGGATTGCTTTATGAGGAACCTAATTTAGTAGACCAGGCAGAAAAAATGTTGCTGGCTCTCTCTCAGGGTCAGGATGAAGCAGAGGTTTACTGTCAGAAGTTTAGGAAGTGGTCTGTGCTCACTCAATGGAATGAGTGTGCCCTGGCAGCGATTTTCAGAAAGGGTCTTTCTGAAGCCCTTAAGGATGTTATGGTGGGGTTCCCCACGCCTGCGGGTCTGAATGAGTCAATGTCTTTGGCCATTCAGATTGATCGGCGTTTGCGGGAGCGCAAACCTGTGCACCATCTGGCGGTGTTTTCTGAACAGAAGCCTGAGTCTATGCAATGTGACAGGATTCTGACCAGAATTGAACGGCAAAATCACAGACGTCAGAATGGGTTGTGCTTTTACTGTGGTGACTCCACTCATGTTATCTCTGATTGTTCTAAGCGCACAAAAAGGTTCGCTAAGCCTGTCACCATTGGTACTGTACAGCCTAAATTCATTTTGTCTGTTACTTTGATTTGCTCTCTGTCATCCTATTCTGTTATGGCTTTTGTGGATTCAGGCGCTGCCCTGAATTTGATGGATTTGTCATTTGCCAGGCGCTGTGGTTTTATCTTGGAGCCATTACAATTCCCTATTCCACTAAAGGGAATTGATGCTACGCCATTGCCCAAGAATAAGTCTCAGTACTGGACTCAAGTGACTATGTGCATGACTCCTGCACATCAGGAGGTTATTCGCTTTCTGGTGTTACATAATTTGCATGATGTTGTCGGGTTGGGTCTGCCATGGCTGCAGGTTCATAATCCAGTCCTGGATTGGAAAGCAATGTCTGTGTCAAGTTGGGGTTGTCAAGGGGTACATGGCGATGTTCCTTTGGTGTCAATTGCTTCTTCTACTCCTTCTGAAGTCCCTGAATTTTTGTCGGATTACCAGGATGTATTTGATGAGCCCAAATCCAGTGCCCTACCTCCTCATAGGGATTGTGATTGCGCTATAAATCTGATTCCTGGTAGTAAGTTCCCTAAGGGACGACTTTTTAATTTGTCTGTACCAGAAAATGCCGCTATGCGGAGTTATATAAAGGAGTCCTTGGAGAAGGGGCATATTCGCCCGTCCTCGTCCCCTTTGGGTGCGGGGTTCTTTTTTGTGGCCAAGAAGGATGGTTCTCTGAGACCCTGTATAGATTATCGCCTTCTGAATAACATCACGGTCAAATTTCAGTACCCCTTGCCACTGTTGTCCGAACTGTTTGCCCGGATTAGGGGGGCCAGTTGGTTCACCAAGATAGATCTTCGAGGAGCGTATAATCTTGTGCACATAAAGCAGGGCGATGAATGGAAAACAGCATTTAATACGCCCAAAGGCCATTTTGAGTACTTGGTGATGCCTTTTGGGCTTTCTAATGCCCCCTCTGTGTTTCAGTCCTTCATGCACGACATCTTCCGAGAGTATCTGGATAGATTTATGATTGTGTACCTGGATGATATTTTGGTCTTTTCTGATGATTGGGAGTCTCATGTGAAGCAGGTCAGGATGGTATTTCAGGTCCTGCGTGCCAATGCCTTGTTTGTGAAGGGCTCTAAATGTCTCTTTGGAGTCCAGAAAATTTCCTTTTTGGGCTTTATTATTTCTCCTTCTACTATTGAGATGGATCCAGTCAAGGTCCAGGCTATTCATGACTGGACTCAACCTACATCTGTGAAGAGTCTTCAGAAGTTCTTGGGTTTTGCTAATTTTTACCGTCGCTTCATCGCTAATTTTTCTGGCGTGGTTAAGCCTTTGACGGATTTGACCAAGAAGGGTTCTGATGTGACGAATTGGTCTCCTGCGGCCGTGGAGGCCTTTCAGGAGCTGAAACGTTGGTTTTCTTCGGCTCCTGTCTTGCGCCAGCCTGATGTCTCTCTTCCCTTTCAGGTCGAGGTTGATGCTTCCGAGATTGGAGCAGGGGCTGTTTTGTCAGTGATCAGTGTCAGGCCTCAAGGCGGCACAAGTACAAAACCATTTTTGGTTATCGCTTCTTGGCCTCATGGCTATGATCGTCGCCGCCGCTCAAGATCAAGTGTAGTATCTGTTCTTATCAGTTTAATATCTGATACGTCCCCTATTTGGGGACCATATATTAAATGGATTTTTAGAACAGGGAGATGGAAAAAGAGCTTGCTCTGTCCACTCCACGCATTGACCCGTTATTGCAGTATCTCCGGGAACGGTGCACTCCTTCTCTGATCCGGATTGAATTGAAATCAGCACACGTTGTGTTTTGACCCATTATGTGAATTCTTTTCAGGGTCAAAGTTGCACATTTCAGATGCCAAATGCATTTTGCTAGATTTAACTTGACCAATTGCAACATTTTGTGCGCGCATTGTTTGCACCTATGAATGTCAAGCATTGTATTGCATTCTATATGGAATCTATCAATCAATCAATCTCTCTTTACTGGTTGCAACCCGTGTGTGAAGCTGTGGACACGTATTTGGCCTTTGTTACAGTGTTGCAAATATATCGTCTGCAAAGTTAGGCCCTCACGTGTCACAATGGGCTGGAACCCTCGCGTGTCACAATGGGCTGGAACCCTCACGTGTCACAATGGGCTGGAACCCTCACGTGTCACAATGGGCTGGAACCCTCACGTGTCACAATGGGCTGGAACCCTCACGTGTCACAATGGACTGGAACCCTCACGTGTCACAATGGATCCTTGGCCTATAAAAAGCAGCGCGGTGGCAGTCAACCTCAGTCTGCTGCTGGAGCAGCGGTGGGTAGCATGGTGGTAGATAGGCAGCAGGGTCTATACCCGGCATCAGGAGAGCTGAGGGAAGACAGCTGCTCGCTTGTTTGTTTTTTGAATTTCCCTCTTGCATGCCTCCTCCTGGCACTCAGTAGGGCACATAAGAACAAAGAGGGGGGAGGAGGGTTACAATAGGTGGGGTTATGCAGATTAAAAACCGAGTGGCTCACAGCTTTTACAGCTTGAACAAACGGCTGAACGGCCATTGTGAAGGCGTCCGGTTTGCTAAAATGTCCTCCTCAGGGCAATCTTTTGCTCCGTCTCCCCAAAGGGTATCAGTGTTAGGCCTTGGTGCGGCACAAGTGCAGAATGATTTCTGGTTATTGCTTCTTGGCTTTCCGGCTAGGATGAAGGATCAGTGTCAGGCCTCATGGCAGCACAAGTACAAAACCATTTTTGGTTATCGCTTCTTGGCCTCATGGCTATGATCGTCGCCGCCGCTCAAGATCAAGTGTAGTATCTGTTCTTATCAGTTTAATATCTGATACGTCCCCTATTTGGGGACCATATTTTAAATGGATTTTTAGAACAGGGAGATGGAAAAAGAGCTTGCTCTGTCCACTCCACGCATTGACCCGTTATTGCAGTATCTCCGGGAACGGTGCACTCCTTCTCTGATCCGGATTGAATTGAAATCAGCACACGTTGTGTTTTAATCCATTATGTGAATTCTTTTCAGGGTCAAAGTTGCACATTTCAGATGCCAAATGCATTTTGCTAGATTTAACTTGACCAATTGCAACATTTTGTGCGCGCATTGTTTGCACCTATGAATGTCAAGCATTGTATTGCATGACCCTGGTATTGTCGAAGTCTCTAGGGAAAGAGGGAGATACATCCCGCTGACAATCTTACAGTCCCTTACCTTTTTTCCCCAGCGCGACCACCCGAACCCATTCTCCCAATTAAGACAGAGACAAAGTTTCTTTGGAATTATGAAGGCCACAGCAGCCTGTTTATTAAACAAAAAACAGTTAACAATTAATGTAAAGCATACATTTCAAAAACTAGGGGAAGTCCTTGGAGCCCAAAAGAATCTGGTGATTTTTAACCATACCGCGAACATAACTCAGACCATATTTTACTCCCAGCCGTTGTAAGCCTGGCTCGGGAGCACCAAAAACCCCACAAGAGGGTTCACTGTTCGCGGTAAAAACGTGAGATCCGACCACCCCTGCCGGAACTCCCCACCACCAATCACCAGATCCGAAACATAATAAACTTCAAAACAGAGGAGCCATATACCTATGGACCCCCCAAACCAATTTCCTCCAACTCCAAGGACTCCCCCCAACCGCCACAACGAAAGGCCTTTGAACACCTTAAAGGCCCGAGACCCCACCCGACCGAAGAGCTATGGCCTTCTCGATGCCCTCCTGCAACCCGAGAGCCCAAAAATCAATACCGACAGCATTCAAATGAACGCCGTCCGCCAACCAATACTCCCCCCGTCCTGATTCTAGTTCAAAATGTCTGACCGCCGCGCCCCCATTCCTAACCACAAAGGCAGACACCGCCCTGTTCACCTTTATGCGGGCCTTATCAATTTTTTGCAAAGACCGCATTCCCGAAAAGGTCGGACCCCGAGATCGTTACCCCCCACGTGCAGAACCAAAACATCAGGGGCTCTGTCCAGTCTCACGCTGTTCTGGATCTCCCACAACACGCGATTCCAGGCCATACCCCGAAAACCAAGCCACCGGATGACTGCAACGCTCCGATCAAAGCCAAGTTGCCTGCCCTCCGTCCGAACGTCGGCTCGCAGAGCTCCCCAGTGCACGTACGAGTGTCCAAGAATCCACACCAATAAACCTTGGTGACCTGGAAAACAAAATACAAACTTAACAACTTTCACCTACTGCAGCAAAAAGCTCCCTCAGGCCTATAAGACCACTTCTACCACCCCTTGTGGCCGCACGTAACTCCTAAAGCGGTTGGAGCGCCACCTACCGATCCTACGAATGGCGGAATCCCCCAATCCCCCAATTGCAGCTTCAGTTGCGGCTCCTATCCGGAAGGAGTGAGGGGCGAAGCAAGCCCCGTCCAAACCCACCGAGGAAATTGCCTTTTTGAAAACCGCCGTGAACTGGTATCGAGACAAACAGGAACCATCCTGGTGACATAACAAAACCCCATCCCGCCTAGGCTGCAGGCCCCAAAAGATGCTAAGGCAAGAGACTGGACACATAACGGACCCCGCAACTGAGCCCACCACAATCCTGCTGCCACGCCCCTCCTGATCCGACTTTGACCGTCGCGACCATAACTCCACCTGGCCTTCAGCCAACAATACGTCCCTGGCCAATAAACCCCCCGGCCCTTTTTTGTTTGGTGCCACCAACTCTCCCACTCTAAAGGCCCCAAAAAAGGCCAATGAAAACGCCAGCCGAAATAAACAAAGCTCAAAAAACGAAGAACACAGCGAAGACAATGCTTCGCCCAATTTTTCCAAAACGTTAAAAGACACCGGCCGCCTTGAATCTGTACCTCTGGGCCGCCGCCTAAAACCTTTTACGGCCCTCTGCACCAAAAAGGACTTGGTGATATCTTCCTGACACCGCAATTTGCAACCAAAGGCCAGAGCCGCCATGACTCTTGACACTTTTGCAGGAGACCAACCCGCTGATGCCCCCCGGCTTAACCATGACAACAGAATCCCGATCTGATCCTGGTGGTTCCACCCACCAGATGCCGCCGCTAGCAAAACCTCCCACTCCCGCCAAATTGCCTGATAGGCCTCCCAGGTTCTGGGAGCCAACGACGCCTTAATCAATGCCTGAGCGTCCCGGACACCGCTAGCCAAAGTTCTGGAGGGCACTCCAAACCGACCATCTCCGCCTCCGGGGCCAATGACTGAAAGCGATCGAACTGTAAACGAGAAAGAGAGTCAGCGATAGAGTTATGAACTCCAGGCACATGTGACGCTGTAACGTGCGCATTTAAAGTCAAACACAACAGCACCAAACGCCGTAACACGCAAACCACTGGCGGCGATGATGCAGACAAACTATTAATCGCGCACACCACCCCCATGTTATCGCAGTGAAAACGAACGCGCCTGTTCCGAAAATTATCTTGCCACAAGTGCACAGATACCAAAATAGGGAAAATCTCCAAGAGAGCAATGTTACGAACTAGACCGGTAGAAATCCAACTCGCAGGCCACTTTGCCGCGCACCATTGCCCTTGAAAATATGCTCCAAAACCCGAACCTCCGGCTGCATCAGTGAATAATTCCAACGACTCGTTATCAATCACGCCCGACATAAACAACGATCTACCGTTATATGACTTCAGGAACTCACTCCACACTGCCAAATCCTCCTTGTGCTCAGCTGATAACCGCACAAAATGGTGAGGAGCCTTAACTCCAGCCGTAGCGCTAGCCATCCTTCTAGAAAAAACTCGCCCCATTGGCATGACTCGACAAGCGAAATTAAGTTTCCCGAGCAGTGATTGCAGGTCCCGCAACGGCAACTTACGCAGGCGACCAGTCCGCACAACATCTTCCCGCAGGCCCGTCAATTTGTCCTCAGGCAAACGAAACTCCCACCGCACGGTATCAATGACTATGCCTAAGAAACACAAGCACGTACTCGGGCCTTCCGTCTTGCCAGGGGCCAGCGGGACCCCGAACCGCAAAGCCACCCATTCAATCGCACTCAAAATCCTTGCACAGCAATCGGACCCCGCCGGGCCGATGCACAAAAAATCGTCTAGGTAGTGTAGGACCGCATCACAACCAGACACGTCCCGTACCACCCACTCCAAAAATGAACTAAACGCCTCGAACAGAGCACAAGACAGCGAACAACCCATGGGTAACCATCTGTCAACAAAAAATTTTTCCTCCCAAAAACGTCCAAGAAGCCTAACGCTAGACGGATGAACCGGCAACAAACGAAAAGCGGATTCTATGTCCGTCTTTGCCAGCAGGGCGCCCTTTCCGCATCTCTGCACCCAAGCAACCGCTTCATCAAACGATGCGTAAACCACCGAGCACAACTCAGGATCTATGCCGTCGTTCACCGACCTGCCCTTAGGATACGACAGGTGTTGAATAAGGCGAAATTTACCCGCTTCCCTCTTAGGGACCACCCCCTGAGGGGAAACAACTAAGTCCTCAAACGGAGCGTGATCAAAAGGGCCAGCCATGCGGCCTAAAGCCACCTCCTTACGTAACTTCTCTAACACAACCTCAGAGTTTAACAAGGCTGAATGCAAATTTTTCCTAACGACGGGAACCACAAAAGGAGGTGCCGGAATAACAAAACCTTCCGTAAAACCGGACAATAACAGTGCCGCCTTTTCCTTATCCGGGTACCTACTTAGATATGGGACCATCCTTTCCACCATCACCGGAGTCTCCCCCATGGGAATTACCTGAACCCGATTTTGCCTTGCCCTTCTTAGAGCATTTCGCGGCTCCGTGGGAGGAACCACTACAGTGGGAGCACAAATGTTTAAATCTACAATTGCTTCCAAATTTGCACTGTCCCTCATTAAATTGCCAGCAGACGCCCAACTTCTGTCCGCCTGCCTGACCGGCGTTGCCTGAGGAGCTCCCTGCACCGGACTGAGATCCATGGCCGGACCCACCGGCCCCCCCTTGAAAGGGATGGCCGAACCTGTACTGCGCCATCACGCGCAACCAGAGACCAATATCTTTCTGGTCCCACCTAATGGCCGGCCGAACAGCTTTTCTCTGCCTAAACTGCTCATCGTACCTCAGCCACGCCTGACCGCCATACACCCTATGAGCCTCGCTGATGGAGTCCATGTAGCAAAATAGCCCCGAGCAATTCTCCGGAGCCTTCTCACCAATAACACTGGCTAAAATGGCAAACGCCTGAAGCCAATTAGCAAACGTCTGGGGAATCAAACGCCAACGCCGTTTTTCTTCCTCCTCCTTTTTTAAATCCTCCTTCTTCCCCTTGTCAATGTTAAAATTCTCTAGGGGGAGCAGTGAAAAAATCTCAACATACTCGTCCCTGCTAATCTTCTCCCTGACCTCTTTTTTAAGATGCGCCCCCAACGGGCCCTCAAAACACACGTATACTTCGCCGTGCGCCCTATCATCCAAATGAACCCTACACTCCTTCTCCTTCTCGGTCTGCACAGAAACCGAAACTGGCTCCGCAACCTCAGCCTGCACTGCTGCTGCACTAACCGGACTCCGTGATACACCAGACCAAGCACCCAGAAAACCCTGCGAAGCCACATCACGATCCAATCTAGCAAGTAAGTTCTGCACATTAACCAAAAGCTCCCGAACCCCTGCCGTTTCACAGCCGCCTGCTACCCCTGCCGCAGCTACACCGCTAAGCGCTCCCTGACCCCCACTAAGCGCAGGCGCACTAGCATCAGAAGAACACACACGAGACACAGACGCATACTCACCGGGCTGCAAGGGATCTGTGGTCCCTCCAGCCGGAGTGCTGGTATCCGGACGTCCACGAACGGCCCAATCCGCCACCGACCCGTCCAACGGTGTGCCTTGTGGGTGTCCGTCAGACCCGCTGCTCCGGGACGCCGCTGGCCCATGGGACCCCGGATTTGGACTCCACGCGATAGGGGGAGACGCCGCCTGGACCGGCGAGGGCACATCCAGCTGACCGGCGCCAGCCGCACTCCAGGCCGCCGCAAGAGGCTGTCCGCTCCAAAGCCCTGGAGCAGGGGGACCCCCTGCTGCTGTCGTAGGGGCCGACCCGGCGCCGTCCTGCCTCGGGCCGCCCGCCCCGCCTCCATCCACGGCTCCTCCAGGCCCCGCTCGCACCGCCGAGGCAGGCCGCGCGGTGGTACCGGCACCGCCGCGGCCTCCCGCTGCTCTAGGCCCCAAGCGCTGCCCGGCGTGTCTTGGCTCCGCCCCCACCACACCACGAGGTGAGGGCCTTGCAACCGCCGCTGCGCCCTGCCTGGCAGTCGGATTCCTCCCAGGCCGGGGCCTGCTCGCCATTGCTCTTACCGGCGCCCGGCCTGGAGGGTCCCGGGAGGGGCTCCTACGCCTGCGGGGGGCGCTAGGCCCAGGATCCGGCGATAAGCGCTCGGGGGGCCGTGTCCGCCGAGCCCGCCGATCAAGGTGGGGGACCGCCGGCGGGGATCCACTGCCGCCGGCGCCGCCATCCAGCAAATGGGCAACCTGTGCCTCCAGCCATCCAGGGGGCCGGGAGGCTGCAGCCGCCCTCAGACTCTGCAGCACAGCGTCGACACCGGACATGATGATGCTGCTGCTTCCAGTGCCGGTGAGCGGGAACTGACCGGCCCCCGCCCCCTGACACTTCCCTAACCCTCACTTCACCTAGCCCCCACGCCCCCTAATTCTGTTAACCCTTTTGGCCCCCGCCCCCTCCTCTCCAACCCATTGTCATGCTGGCCTTCGCTTAGCCGTGGGGGGGAGGGGGCGGCTCGCTCCGGCCTGTCCTTTCTATATAGAATCTATCAATCAATCAATCTCTCTTTACTGGTTGCAACCCGTGTGTGAAGCTGTGGACACGTATTTGGCCTTTGTTACAGTGTTGCAAATATATCGTCTGCAAAGTTAGGCCCTCACGTGTCACAATGGGCTGGAACCCTCGCGTGTCACAATGGGCTGGAACCCTCACATGTCACAATGGGCTGGAACCCTCGCGTGTCACAATGGGCTGGAACCCTCACGTGTCACAATGGGCTGGAACCCTCACGTGTCACAATGGACTGGAACCCTCACGTGTCACAATGGATCCTTGGCCTATAAAAAGCAGCGCGGTGGCAGTCAACCTCAGTCTGCTGCTGGAGCAGCGGTGGGCAGCATGGTGGTAGATAGGCAGCAGGGTCTATACCCGGCATCAGGAGAGCTGAGGGAAGACAGCTGCTCGCTTGTTTGTTTTTTGAATTTCCCTCTTGCATGCCTCCTCCTGGCACTCAGTAGGGCACATAAGAACAAAGAGGGGGGAGGAGGGTTACAATAGGTGGGGTTATGCAGATTAAAAACCGAGTGGCTCACAGCTTTTACAGCTTGAACAAATGGCAGAATGGCCATTGTGAAGGCGTCCGGTTTGCTAAAATGTCCTCCTCAGGGCAATCTTTTGCTCCGTCTCCCCAAAGGGTATCAGTGTTAGGCCTTGGTGCGGTACAAGTGCAAAACGAGTTCTGGTTATTGCTTCTCGGCCTTCTGGCTGCGATCTTGTGTCGCGGTCAGAGTGTGCGAGTGTTTCCTAGCAGCGTGCTGCTAATTTATTGCCGCGGTATTCGTACCGGCAGAGAAGTTTGAAGATGTTCATTAAGAATACAATTCGTGTGGTCGTGGAAGATGGTGCCAAAAACAACGTGGTGTACGTGGTTCGTGACCTGCTGGAGGGAAAGGCTGGAGCTCATCGGACTGATATTTTCAGCGTGAACGAATTTCATAACCAAGGTACTTATGATGTTACCTTTGTGAGTGAGCCTTGCTGTTTAACAGTTTTTGAGTGGCTCAGAAGTCATGATGGTGACCCATGCCTGGAGGGAGTGCGGGTGGAGCCTCTGTTTGGGCTCATGGAAAAAGTTGTGACGGTTACTGTTTATAATCCTTATACTGAAGTAAGTCTGTTGGAGCAGTTCCTGGCTCGGTACTGCGAATATGTTAAGGGTGGAGACAAACAGAGAAATTGCTTGGGCATTTTTAACTGTAAATTTGTGTTTCGTGTGAAACTGAAGAGAGACCCAAGTTGTTAGGGAGGTTTCACCCACCCCCCGGCGAATTTCCCAGTGGCGGGTCATAGGGGCTTTCTGACATATGCAGGGCAGCCTCTATACTGCAGGAAGTGTTTCCAGTTTGGGCACTTGCAGAATATGTGCGATAAAAGTTTGGTTTGCCGTAACTGCAAAAGAGAAGGCCATGTGGCGGCTGAGTGTCCGATGCCACGTGAATGTGACCGTTGTGGTAATACAGGGCACCTGTATAAGGATTGTCCATATGGTGTGCCGAGGAGGCCAACTAGAGAGGAGGAGAGGCGGGAAGAGGAAGAAAAGAAACGTGAGGAGGAGCGGAGGCAGGAGGAGGAAAAAAAGAGAGAGGAGGAGGTTAAGAAGCGAGAGGAGGAGAGGAAGCGGGAGGATGGCGAGGCGTCTGTGCAGCAAAGCTCTGAGGTAATTCCGCCCTCTATGATTGAGAGAAGGCGGGATAAACGGCAGGAGGACAAGGAGGCTGAGAGGAAGAGGGAGAAGCAGGAGGACAAGGAATTCTGGAGAGCTGCAAAGCAGGAAGAGCGTGCTATGATTAATAAAAATAAAAAAAAAGGAGTCCCCAGTTACCAAAGCAGTCGAGTTGGGTGATTTGATGGATTTTGATACTTCTGGGGCGGAGGAGATGGCTGAGTCTGTGATTCATGGGTCTGACCCAGGAAACATTGGTGCTTTTTCCTCAGAAGAGGAGCCTGGAGGTCGAAAGTGTCCCAGGGAGGGTGGTGGGGAAATTAGTGACTTTGAGGATGTTGAAGGAGTGCCCCGGAGGAAGGCTGGGCAGAAGAAGACGCGTCTGGAGGAGTGTATGGAGGTTAGGCTACGTTCACATTTGCGTTGTGCGCCGCAGCGTCGGCGCCGCAGCGCACAACGCAAACAAAAACGCGGCAAAACGCACGCTAAAACGCTGCGTTTTGCGCCGCATGCGTCGTTTTTGGCCGCAAGTTGGACGCAAAAAAAATGCAACTTGAAGCGTTTCTTGCGTCCAACGCTTGCGGCCATGCGGCGCAAAACGCAGCACAACGCATGTCCATGCGCCCCCATGTTAAGTATAGGGGCGCATGACGCATGCGGCGCCGCTGCGGCGCCCGACGCTGCGGCGCTGACCGCAAATGTGAACGTAGCCTTAGCGGCTCTGAAAGCTGCACGGCGCAGATGGTGGAGGAGGACAGTAGCGGTGCTGGTTAGCTATGTGCTATTATTTCAGTAGCTAGGTGTTTTTGTATATAGTAGCATTTGCCTTTAAAAAATGTTTTTTGTTTTTTTTTTGTTTTTTTTGTGTGTGTTTTTTATGTAAGTTGCGTAATGTTATGTTTGTAGGTTGATTTTTCTTAGTATTTTTGTTTCTGTGTATGTTATGGGTTTTGTTATTATATCACAAAATGTGAGGGTTTTTAAAAACAGGTTGCGGCGGGCGGCCATCTTGGATTTTTTTGCAACTCAAAATGCAGGAATTTTTTGTTTGCAGGAGTGTGGTATTGTGGATGGTGTGAAGGGGAGTGAATGGCCTCATGGTGCGTCTGTGTGGTCAGGGAGTGCCTGTAATAAAAATGATGGTGTGGGTTTTTTGGTGAAGGGAAATGATGTGAGTTTGTGTGACTATATGGTGATTGAGGTTGGAAGGTGTGTGTTGGCAAATTTTGAGTTTAGAAATGTTCGCTTTTGCGTTATTAATGTGTATGCACCTGTGGAAAAACAGGAGCGTAAAGTTTTATTTGAAAAAATTAAGTTTTTTATTCCAGGAAGAGTGCCTGTTGTGATAGTGGGTGATATGAACTGTGATGTGGGAAGTGTGAATGTGGATGTGTCAGGGAAAGTGTTAATGGATATGGTGAGTGATTTTGGTTTAAGGGATATGCAGCGTGCATGCAAGATAATTCCATTGTTAAATACGTTTTTTTCTGCCAGTGGGAGGGTGGCGTCTAGATTGGACTATTGTTTTGTTTCAAAAAATCTGATTCCTGTTAGTTATGCGCAGGAGAGTGTGGTCTTTTCGGATCATGTGTGTATGAAGTGTGAATTGGATTTGCATGTTAATGAAGTGGCTGGGAAAGGTGTGTGGAAGTTGAATGTGAGTTTGCTGGAAGGAGGGGGGGTGAAGGAGGAGTATGAAAGACATTATGCAGAGTGGTGTGGGTGCAGGAGTGAGTTCAGAAATGTGTGTGAATGGTGGGATTGGGTTAAATGGAAAACCAAGAGTTTTTTTAAAAAACTCGGGTACAAGTGTGCGGCTGCTAAGAGAGAAAGGTTTGTTTTTTTAAATGCAAGATTGAGTGTGTTGTATAAGTTGAGAGCAGGAGGGATGGATGTGAGTGAAGATCTGGTGAAAGTGAAAAAAGAGGTGAATGATTTTTTGCTAGAAAGAGGGAGGAGTATTGTGTACAGGGCCAAATTAGAGAATTTGGAGAAGGATGAGAAGTGTTCGCGTTTTTTCTTTAAAAAAGTTTTTGGGAAGAGACAGAGTATGAGTGTTTTGAATGGAATGGATGGAAATGAAGTGAGTGGTGCGGATTTGTGTGAGGAAGTGGCAAAGTTTTATGATGAATTGTATGCTGTGAAATGGAGGGATGAAGGTTTGGAGAGTGAGGTGCTGAGTGTTTTGGAAAATAGTTTGAATAGGATAGAAAGGGAAAGTTTGATGGGTGATGTGACGGGTGAAGAAGTATGGAAGGTGGTGTGCAGTATGGCGTTGAATAAAACACCTGGAGAGGATGGTCTACCGGTGGAATTTTATCGAGCGATGTGGGATGTGATTGGGAAGGATTTTGTGGATGTATGTACGTATATGTGGGCGAATGCAGAGGTGGCAAATGGTATGCGTGCAGGGGTGGTTGTGTTGTTGCCAAAAAAAGGTGATCTGAAAAATCTAAAAAATTGGAGGCCGATTACATTGCTTAATTGCGATTATAAGATTTATGCAAAACTTTTGGCTAACAGGATGCGTGGCGTGGTTGGGAGTGTGGTGGGTGAGGAGCAATGTTGTGCGGTGCCTGGAAGACGAATACATGAGAGTGTGTGTATGTTGAGAGATTGTTTGTGGGACTGCATGAATCGTAAGAAGGGGGTGTATGTATTGAGTTTGGATTTTGAGAAGGCGTATGATAGGTTGGCGCATGGTTTTTTGTTTAGTGTGTTGGTGAAGATGGGGTTTCCTTCTGAGTTTGTTGAGAGAGTGAGAAGTTTGTATAAGAATATTTATAGTTGTGTGTTGTTGAATGGAAATGTGGGGAGGAGAGTAAATGTATTTTCGGGTGTTCGGCAGGGGTGCCCGTTGTCCCCTATTGTATTTATTTGCGCAATTGAGCCTTTGTTATGTCTGTTAAGAAAAGATAAGGTGATTCGGGGTGTGCAAGTACCGGGGGGTGGGGGGAGAGAGTGGAAGATGAGTGGCTATATGGATGATGTGTGTGTGCTGTGTGATTCAGAGTGTTTGGTACGGCGTGTGAAGTTGTTGGTTTCTATTTTTTGTGGAGCATCTGCTTTTAAAGTGAATTGGGAGAAGAGTGAGTGTAAGAATTTTGGGGGGAGGAGTCTGAGCGATGATGCTGGAGTGAATGTGGTGAGTGGATCGATAAAGGTTTTGGGTGTGAAATTTTCAGAGAAATTGGATGGAGAGGAAAGCTGGGTGGATGTGAGAGAGAGAGTGGAGCGTAAGTTAAATTTTTGGAGTTTGAGGGATCTTACGTTTTTTGGTAAAATTTTAGTTATTAAGAGTGTTGTGTTACCTATTTTTTTGTATGTTGCGATGGTTTTTCCACCAAGCTACATGTGTATTAGAAGATTAAACAGGGTTTTGTTTGTCTTTTTTTGGGGTTCATGTATGGAGCGTGCGAGGAGAGAGATTGTTATGAAGAGTTTGGATAAGGGGGGACTGGGTTTCCCAAATTTGAATGTTTTTCTCGGTGTGAATATTATGGTGTTTGTATTAGGTGTGATTAGGAGGGATGGGAAGTATGCATGTATGTGCAGGTTTTTGTTTGGAAATTTCTTGTTTCGTTTGAAGTGGCGTGAAAGAGATCTTAGGAGCCCAGTGGCTTTTGAGGTTCCTGTGTGGTATGTGTGGGTTTACAAATTTTTAGTGAAGTATGAACTGTGTGATGTGGATGTGAGATTGCTAGAAAAGAAGAAAGCTGTATATAAGATGATTGAGTGTAGGGAGGTGGAATGTGACATTAATGTTGGACGAGCCCACAGGCTGTCCTTGCCAGATCTTAAAATGGTAAGAGGGGATGATGTGCAGAAAGTATGGAAGAAGGTACGTGTGAATGGTATGACAAATAGGCAGAGTGGGATTATATGGCAGTCATTGCATGGGATGTTGCCTGTGAGGGAGTTTCTGAAAAATCGGGGTTTAGTGAGGAGTGAGAAGTGTCCGAGGAGTGGATGTGGTGGGAGTGAGAGCGTGGTGCACTTGTTTTGGAATTGTCAGTATGCTAGAAGTGTGATTGCAGGTCTGGGTCGTTTGTGTAAGGAGTTGTGTGAGGTGAATCTGTTGTCTTTTGAGCTTTTTATGTTTGGATTGGGTATGTGTGGGGAAAAGGAGAGAGTATTGTGGTTGATGATGACATGTATAAAAGAGGTTTTGTGGGATGTGAGGAATATATATGTGTTTAAAAGGAAGGATATTGAGGTTAAAAACTGTATAAAAATTATTTTGGGAAAATTGTATTTTTGCTTTGTGTGTGATCAGAGGAGGAGAGGGGAGGTGGATGCCGAGGGAATTTGGAAGACTAAAAAGTGGAAACATTTTGTTAATGTACCTTGAGGTGTTTTTTGTTGTTAATAAATTTTCTTGTGTTTTCCAGTGATGATGGGAATGGCGGTGGCACTAAGTGTGTGGCACGCTGTTTTGGGAGATGAGTTCCTTATAGTTTTGGTTACCTGACTGTGGAACTTCCCATCTGAGGAAAAAAAAAAAAAAAAAAAATCAGTGTCAGGCCTCATGGCAGCACAAGTACAAAACCATTTTTGGTTATCGCTTCTTGGCCTCATGGCTATGATCGTCGCCGCCGCTCAAGATCAAGTGTAGTATCTGTTCTTATCAGTTTAATATCTGATACGTCCCCTATTTGAGGACCATATATTAAATGGATTTTTAGAACAGGGAGATGGAAAAAGAGCTTCCTCTGTCCACTCCACGCATTGACCCGTTATTGCAGTATCTCCCGGTACGGTGCACTCCTTCTCTGATCCGGATTGAATTGAAATCAGCACACGTTGTGTTTTAACCCATTATGTGAATTCTTTTCAGGGTCAAAGTTGCACATTTCAGATGCCAAATGCATTTTGCTAGATTTAACTTGACCAATTGCAACATTTTGTGCGCGCATTGTTTGCACCTATGAATGTCAAGCATTGTATTGCATTCTATAAGGAATCTATCAATCAATCAATCTCTCTTTACTGGTTGCAACCCGTGTGTGAAGCTGTGGACACGTATTTGGCCTTTGTTACAGTGTTGCAAATATATCGTCTGCAAAGTTAGGCCCCTTGCTATCAGTACTTAGTGTTTAAATTTAAGTAACCCATAAGTAGTTCTGCCATACATACCACGTTTGTGACAGCATGATTTCTTTTGTAAAACATTGTCTCCGTCTTGTGAACCACTGACTATTAAATTTGGTGTATATGTATTTAAAAAAAGGGAAAATCGTGTCTTTCCTGATCTTGAATACGCTGCCTATCTCCACCTGTGTGAGTATTCTAATGCTTTCTAGCAACCAGGTGCGCTGCCTGCATTAGATAGAATCTGTTCACGGAACCCTCACGTGTCACAATTGGCCCTTGGCCATGGTCTGGAACCCTCACGTGTCACAATGGGCTGGAACCCTCGCGTGTCACAATGGGCTGGAACCCTCACGTGTCACAATGGGCTGGAACCCTCACGTGTCACAATGGGCTGGAACCCTCACGTGTCACAATGGGCTGGAACCCTCACGTGTCACAATGGATCCTTGGCCTATAAAAAGCAGCGCGGTGGCAGTCAACCTCAGTCTGCTGCTGGAGCAGCGGTGGGCAGCATGGTGGTAGATAGGCAGCAGGGTCTAT
Organism: Ranitomeya variabilis; assembly: GCF_051348905.1. Taxonomy (NCBI): domain Eukaryota; kingdom Metazoa; phylum Chordata; class Amphibia; order Anura; family Dendrobatidae; genus Ranitomeya; species Ranitomeya variabilis. The sequence goes on from NC_135236.1 coordinate 605,189,468, forward strand.
ACCCGGCATCAGGAGAGCTGAGGGAAGACAGCTGCTCGCTTGTTTGTTTTTTGAATTTCCCTCTTGCATGCCTCCTCCTGGCACTCAGTAGGGCACATAAGAACAAAGAGGGGGGGGGGAGGGTTACAATAGGTGGGGTTATGCAGATTAAAAACCGAGTGGCTCACAGCTTTTACAGCTTGAACAAACGGCAAAACGGCCATTGTGAAGGCGTCCGGTTTGCTAAAATGTCCTCCTCAGGGCAATCTTTTGCTCCGTCTCCCCAAAGGGTATCAGTGTTAGGCCTTGGTGCGGCACAAGTGCAGAATGATTTCTGGTTATTGCTTCTTGGCTTTCCGGTTAGGATGAAGGATCAGTGTCAGGCCTCATGGCAGCACAAGTACAAAACCATTTTTGGTTATCGCTTCTTGGCCTCATGGCTATGATCGTCGCCGCCGCTCAAGATCAAGTGTAGTATCTATTCTTATCAGTTTAATATCTGATACGTCCCCTATTTGGGGACCATATATTAAATGGATTTTTAGAACAGGGAGATGGAAAAAGAACTTGCTCTGTCCACTCCACGCATTGACCCGTTATTGCAGTATCTCCGGGAACGGTGCACTCCTTCTCTGATCCGGATTGAATTGAAATCAGCACACGTTGTGTTTTAACCCATTATGTGAATTCTTTTCAGGGTCAAAGTTGCACATTTCAGATGCCAAATGCATTTTGCTAGATTTAACTTGACCAATTGCAACATTTTGCGCGCGCATTGTTTGCACCTATGAATGTCAAGCATTGTATTGCATTCTATAAGGAATCTATCAATCAATCAATCTCTCTTTACTGGTTGCAACCCGTGTGTGAAGCTGTGGACACGTATTTGGCCTTTGTTACAGTGTTGCAAATATATCGTCTGCAAAGTTAGGCCCCTTGCTATTAGTACTTAGTGTTTAAATTTAAGTAACCCATGGACACAGGGAGGTACGAACTTCCCCCCTTCCCTCGCACCGGGACTAACCGTTCACGTGACTTACTGCTTACCGGCAGAGACAGCCCCTTCAACCCGACACCTCTGGAGGTGTCCCACACCTTGCCGCACTGCCGCTGCAGCCACCCAGCCTCTGAACTTTATAGCACACTCGGCTGAGCACAGCAGTCGGTAATATAGCTGGAAAGACTCACCCCCTTTGGCGGCGCTCCTTTCCCCCGGCGGTCTGATAGAAATCTCGGGCGCTTCCCTGACGGCGAAAACGTGGAGGCTGGGAATTTCCCGCCAGTCCCAGCGCCATCTTGGACCTGCCACATAATACAGGGAGAACTCCTGCGCGCTTGACCGGCGGGCTGTGCTGGTCTTAAATCGTCCTCCACTTGCAGCTTATAGCTGCATCCTGCACGCTGCCTCCTGATCCCACACATCCATCTGCTTGGTGGCTGGGGGACTGGGGAGACCGTTTGTGCCGGAGCACACATTACATGTGCTGTGCACTAATACAAGGAACTATATCTGGTGCTGAGGCCCCTCCTCACCTACTATCTATAATTGCACTATATCTTCTGCTCTCCCATACCTTTTTGTTTATATCCAGCTACAGCTCAGTTAATACAGCAACTTTTTGTTGCCTGAGAAATGGACTGTCTCCTAGACTAATTTTTTCCACTGCAAGACAGACATCTAGTGACATCTAGTGCCCAATCTCAGAACTGGTGATACATTTTATAATACACAAAAAAGACTCAGCGAGCCACCGATCGTCCCCACTGCTACAATAGCGACACCTAGTGTCCATGTTGAGCTCTAATTCTGTGCACATTATGAGGATAATCTAAAAAATCCTCTTCTTAGAGGCGCATGTGCGGTTTTCAGCGGTGACAGTCATGTCTTGCTGATCTCCGCTACCCGATCTACCTATTTAGGCCCTAATCAGCACCTGAATTACGCCATTCACACCGCAACTGGACTCACTGCTCTCTCAGGAGACCCTCCTTCTGGCGATGCCTAAGAAGGGAGGTATGGCACAAACACCAGGCCGTAATATCGCAGATCTTCTTCAGAGCGGCAGCATTTCCAGGATGACTACTACGACTTCTCTCCCCTCGGCCTCTACGGGGAACACGGGAGATATAATGGTCCAAGATGAGACCGGTCCCCATATGGAGACAACGATCTCCACGGCAACTCTTACCAAGTCCTTACAAGAGACTTTTCGATCTGAGCTTACTTCAGCTATGCAGAAGATCTCCTCCCAGATACAGGACATTATGCAGCGTACGGTGGCCCTGGAGGAAAAGATGGACGCCACTGCAGATGCCTTAGAAGAAGATCGCGAAGTCCTCAAACTACATGCAGAACATGTCGCAGAACTAGAACTCCGATGCGAAGACTATGAGAACAGATCACGTCGGGGTAATCTGCGGATCAGGGGACTCCCTGAAAATATAGTAGCTCTTAAAGACACTGCAACTGCCCTCTTCACCGCGCTGCTCCCTGACACAGATCAGTCTATGCTGCATATCACCAGAATCCATAGAGCCCTGGGCAGGCCGCGCAATAGCGATATGCCCAGGGATGTGATCCTAAAACTACATTATGAGGAGGCACGAGATCTAATCCTGAATGCTGCACGTGATAATCCAGACCTACCGGGACTGCCATCTTCAGTACATATTTATGCGGATATCGCATCAACCACCCTTGCCAGAAGGAGATCCCTCAAACCAGTAACATCGGCCTTGCAGTCGGCACAGATTAAATACAGATGGAGCTTCCCCTTCGCCCTCATCTTTACATACAACTCTCAGCTGTACACCTGCCGTACACTATAAGAAGGGAAGAAAGCCATGCTTAAAGCTGGGATCCCGATCTCAATAGAGACCTCAGCCATGCCACAGAGAAAACCAAGACCGCCAAGAGAATGGCAAAACATTCCCAGAACAAGGAGCCAAAACGCACGGGTCGTCTATGTCCAAATTACAAGACCATCCACCTTGATTTCCGTGGGGCGGAGCGGGCTGATACTGTTCATCCTGATTGCTCCTGGAATTGGGGGGAGGGGGATGATGGCTCTTCGTTGCCTCTCCTTCCTGCCCTCCAGAATTAGTAATTGCATACCGAATGTTTATATAGATATTCTATTTTAACACTAAACGCAAGAGGTCCATCAGATTACTACATCCCTAATTAACCCTATCCCTCCCCTACCTTACCCCGCTCTCATTCCCCCCTACTTTCCCCTTTCTCCCAAATAATTCCCGTAGCGCAGTTCCCTCCTTTTCTCTTCCCTCCCCCCCCTTTTTTCCCCCTTTTCCCCTTTCTCCTCTCTTCTCCCTACCCCTTCTTACCCCACTCCCCTCACCTCTCCCCCCTTCCACCCATCTCCTCCCCCCCCCTTTTTCTTCCCTCCCCCCTCCTTAATCCCTTCCCCCCTCCCCTTCTCCCTCCCCTACCCTCCCTCCCCCTCCTCCCCCCTATTTTTTTTTTTTCTCTCTTTTCTCTCCTCCCTTTATACCTATCACTCTACCAAGGGCCTAAATGTCGGGTTTACAACATGCTGCCTAAACTTGGCGACACCTGGTACTCCACTTAATATGGTAAACCAGATCGCCATATTTTCCGGATATGATATCCGTTTGTTATTATTAACTGTTATGTTTGTCTTTGTCTCCCCCCAGTCTGTTTCCTCCCTATTGTTTCCCCACAGAGATCATCACTGCACTTACCAATCAACTCTACATCTACTAATCGGAAACACGGTTCTGGTTCCCGCTCGAGCCTCCTCATTCTTCAGCAGTAAATATTTACTGAAAAATGTGTAATGTTCTATCTCATAATGTCCGAGGATTCAACTCGCCCATTAAACGTAAGAAAGCCTTCCTTGATTACTCAAAACACACACCTGACATTATTTGTCTCCAGGAGACCCATTTTTCCACCTCCTCCCACCCTAAGCACTTTGATGCTAAGTATTCGCAACACTATATGTCAAACTCGGATAAAAAAACGAGAGGCGTCGCCACTTTCATTAGTAATAACTTCCCATTTCAGCTCATTAGCGCACATTCGGACTCTGAGGGCAGATTCCTCATTACTCTGGGAACATCACGAAACCAGACAATTTGCATTGTTAATAGCTATTTACCCGCAACTTCCCAGAGATTGGTCTTTCAGCTAATTATATCAAAACTAGCCACTCTTACGTATGACCACCTTATCTGGTGCGGCAACTTCAACTTTATCATTAATCCTAAATTAGATAGCAGCGCCCAGAAGCGATCGGATTTAACAAAAGCTGACAAAAAGAAAATCCAACACCTAATGAAAGACAACTGCCTGGTCGATGTATGGAGGGAACTAGGTGGTCCTGTAAAGGGTTACACATACTTCTCACCTGCACACCAGTCCTATTCTCGAATAGACCTACACTTAACTACCACAAGAACGATCTCATCGGTCCTATTCTCTCGCCATATTCCATCATCGTGGTCTGATCATGATGTTGTCCTATCAGCATTTAAATTCAATGTCATCACTTCTAAATTATTCAAATGGAGACTGAACGAATCCTTACTTACTGACCCTGTTACACTCTCTAAAATTAAGGAGGAATTGGGACTGTATTTCCAGACCAATTCCACTGATGACACTTCTCCTGGACTAGTGTGGATGGCACATAAAAAATTTATTACTGGCTCACTAATCAAAATCGCGTCCAATAAAAAGAAACAAAGATCTGAATTACAAACATGCTTAGAGACTAAACTCATGAAACTTGAACTCGCTAACCAAGCCACCACTTCCCTCTTTCTGATTAAACAAATCAGAGACACTAAGTTACAATTAGACACTATTCTTACAAACAAAACAGAGAGAGCGTTAACATGGACTAAGTCAACTTTTTCTAAATATGCAAATAAACCTTCAGGCATGCTGGCACGTAGACTCAGATGTAGAGAATCCTTAAACAATGTCACCTCCATCAAAGACTCCAAAGGCAAAATTTCCGCACACCCGGATATAGTATATGAAACATTCCGACACTACTATCAGAAACTATATACCTCTCCACAGATTTCTTCACCGCAATCCTTATCCTCCTTCCTAGATGAATTAAAATTACCTAAAATCCCCAATTCCTCGATAGACCAACTGCATGCACCAATATCTGAAGATGAAATTTCTGCAGTAATTAAAAACCTAAAAAAAAACAAAGCCCCCGGACCTGACGGCCTCACGGCACTATACTACAAGAAACTTACAAACATCCTCACACCACACATTAAAAATTACTGTAATGCTCTACTAAATGGCACCCAGATGCCCCCTGAATTCTATGTCGCCCATGTGACGGTAATCCCCAAACCAAAGAAAGACCATCTCCTTCCCAAGAATTATAGACCCACATCGTTACTAAATGTTGACCTCAAACTCTTTACATCCATCATTACCACTAGACTCAATACGTTTTTGCCTACCCTTATTCACCGTGACCAAGTGGGGTTCATACCTAATAGACAAGGTCCCGACAATATTAGAAGAAATCTAAATATTATACATTCAGCAAACTACCATAAACAACCCCTACTACTATTAGCTTTAGACATAGAAAAAGCTTTCGACTCGGTCTCATGGTCCTACCTATTTGAAGTCTTATCCAGATTTGGCATCCCTCGCACCCTTATTTCATGCCTCCAACTATTGTACGACAGCCCTACAGCCTATCTGAAACTCCCGTCAACTAAGCCTACTCCTATTAACATACAAAGGGGGACGAGACAGGGTTGCCCGCTTTCTCCGGCCCTGTTTGCCATGGCCATGGAACCACTAGCTGAGGCAATAAGGCTTAACCCGAACATACTTGGACCCGTAGGACTTGGCGCACAGTATAAGGCAAGCTTATTTGCGGACAATTTACTGCTGACTTTATCCAGCCCACTCACCACTCTCCCAAATTTATTTTCAGTTCTACGTAGATTTGAGTCGATCTCAGGACTCAAAATTAATGTTGACAAATCCGAAGCTCTATTTCTTAACACCACTAAGGATATGCAAACAAATATTACCTCCCAGTTCAAATTTACAAAAAATGAACATTATATAACATATCTCGGAGTCAATCTCACCTCTCACAAGTCGACCTTATTTAAGTGGAACTATCTCCCGTTAATAAAAAATCTTCAAGCTGACTTAACTAGATGGTCTGCCATGAAGTTGACCTGGTTGGGCAGATTACATGCAATTAAAATGGTCTCTTTGCCTAGATTTTTGTACTTATTCCGCTCTCTCCCCATACCATTGCCCCATGAGACCCTACATGAGGTTCACTCTATGATTTCAAAATTTATTTGGCAGGGGAAAAAACCCAGAATCCGTCAAAAAACTATGTTCATACATAGAAGACTGGGGGGGCTTTCCATGCCTAACTTCACACTGTATTACAAATCGGCTCAGTTAGCCCAATTGACTAATGCCTGCGCTGCCAACCGTGCTCCGAGATGGGTTGACCTGGAATCGTCCCTTTTAATTCCCTTTTCCTTACCGGGCCTTATGTGGTCCACACAAAAACTACCAAAAGGTCTACACACTACAGCACCTTTCACAGCACATTCCCTGATCCTTTGGAGGAAGGAAAGATTTAAATTTGAACTTCAATCTGAGTCCGCCCCACTGACTCCCCTCTTCTGCAACCCCATGTTCCCACCAGGACTTGACCCACGTCCTTTTGATTGGTGGAAAGCTAAAAGAATTACTACTCTAAAGTGTCTGTGCTCACCTTTTAATATAATTTTATCTAGACAAGAATTCCTCCATAAATACAATCCACCCACTAGCGAAACCTTTCGTATCTATCAGGTTTTCCATTTTGCGGAACAGTTTCTACAACGGAAAATCCCTTTTCGCGCGACTGGCTTTGAACAGAGATGCATGGATGACCCACTGGGAAGGGGAACTATTTCTCTGCTATACGGATCCCTCAATGCGGCACATGGAGTTGACAAACTACATTACATGAAACAATGGGAGGAAGATCTAGGCATCCAATTAACTTTGGAAAATTGGAGACGATGCTGTGACACAATTTCCAGGGGTAGCCATCAAGCCTCCCTGGCAGAGACATCCATTAAGGTCTTACACAGAACATATCAAGTCCCAAGTAAACTCCACGCTATATACCCCAACATTTCAGATAAATGCTTTAGAGGATGTGGCGCAGTGGGTGATATGAAACATATTTGGTGGGAATGTCCGATAGCCTCGGCTATGTGGCAGGAGGTAGGATTAATAATTGGAAAAATGTATGGCGGGGCAATACAACCTGATCCGGCCACATTCCTCTTGGGAGCCAAATACCCAGGATTTACTAATAAATTCCACAAGCTAACAGGCCAGCTACTTATGGCCGCTAAGCTACATATAGCTACCAACTGGAGGTCGCCGTTTCTCTCTGTCCAGACAGTTAGAGATAAAATGAACTCAATCCTCTTATATGAACGTATACATGCGACTAGGGAAGATTTGTGGGAGACCTTCTACCAAATTTGGAAGCCGTGGATGGATCTTAACACGAACTTAAATCTTGAACAAACCTTGACTTTATCTATTTGAGACTCTATTATCCTGTGAGAGATTCTAATGACACTGGGGTTGAGCTGGCGTTGGTTAGGATGCAGGGAGGTGGGAGGCAGAACTCAGAAATTGGAATATGGTATATCCTTGTCTGGTAAATATAATACAGCTTATCATGAAATAAAGTGCAGTATCTCATTTCCCTCCCCATTTTCCCTCTTTTATGTCTCCCCATGTTCATGTCTTGTCATATTTGTATCTTTGAATTCGAGTTAATGTATGTATGGTTTCTCTTATTAAACTCCCTTGTAAGGGATACTGTTGTTCAATTAATATGTTATTGAAAATAAAAATTATTGAAACTAAATTTAAGTAACCCATAAGTAGTTCTGCCATACATACCACGTTTGTGACAGCATGATTTCTTTTGTAAAACATTGTCTCCCTCGCGTGAACCACTGACTATTAAATTTGGTGTATATGTATTTAAAAATATGTATCTGCGCTGATCTTGAATACGCTGCCTATCTCCACCTGTGTGAGTATTCTAATGCTTTCTAGCAACCAGGTGCGCTGCCTGCATTAGATAGAATCTGTTCACGGAACCCTCACGTGTCACAATTGGCCCTTGGCCATGGTCTGGAACCCTCACGTGTCACAATGGGCTGGAACCCTCACGTGTCACAATGGGCTGGAACCCTCACGTGTCACAATGGATCCTTGGCCTATAAAAAGCAGCGCGGTGGCAGTCAACCTCAGTCTGCTGCTGGAGCAGCGGTGGGCAGCATGGTGGTAGATAGGCAGCAGGGTCTATACCCGGCATCAGGAGAGCTGAGGGAAGACAGCTGCTCGCTTGTTTGTTTTTTGAATTTCCCTCTTGCATGCCTCCTCCTGGCACTCAGTAGGGCACATAAGAACAAAGAGGGGGGAGGAGGGTTACAATAGGTGGGGTTATGCAGATTAAAAACCGAGTGGTTCACAACTTTTACAGCTTGAACAAACGGCAGAACGGCCATTGTGAAGGCGTCCGGTTTGCTAAAATGTCCTCCTCAGGGCAATCTTTTGCCCCGTCTCCCCAAAGGGTATCAGTGTTAGGCCTTGGTGCGGCACAAGTGCAGAATGATTTCTGGTTATTGCTTCTCGGCCTTCTGGCTGCGATCTTGTGTCGCGGTCAGAGGGTGCGAGTGTTTCCTAGCAGCGTGCTGCTAATTTATTGCTGCGGTATTCGTACCGGCAGAGAAGTTTGAAGATGTTCATTAAGAATACAATTCGTGTGGTCGTGGAAGATGGTGCCAAAAACAACGTGGTGTACGTGGTTCGTGACCTGCTGGAGGGAAAGGCTGGAGCTCATCGGACTGATATTTTCAGCGTGAACGAATTTCATAACCAAGGTACTTATGATGTTACCTTTGTGAGTGAGCCTTGCTGTTTAACAGTTTTTGAGTGGCTCAGAAGTCATGATGGTGACCCATGCCTGGAGGGAGTGCGGGTGGAGCCTCTGTTTGGGCTCATGGAAAAGGTTGTGACGGTTACTGTTTATAATCCTTATACTGAAGTAAGTCTGTTGGAGCAGTTCCTGGCTCGGTACTGCGAATATGTTAAGGGTGGAGACAAACAGAGAAATTGCTTGGGCATTTTTAACTGTAAATTTGTGTTTCGTGTGAAACTGAAGAGAGACCCAAGTTGTTTGGGAGGTTTCACCCACCCCCCGGCGAATTTCTCAGTGGCGGGTCATAGGGGCTTTCTGACATATGCAGGGCAGCCTCTATACTGCAGGAAGTGTTTCCAGTTTGGGCACTTGCAGAATATGTGCGATAAAAGTTTGGTTTGCCGTAACTGCAAAAGAGAAGGCCATGTGGCGGCTGAGTGTCCGATGCCACGTGAATGTGACCGTTGTGGTAATACAGGGCACCTGTATAAGGATTGTCCATATGGTGTGCCGAGGAGGCCAACTAGAGAGGAGGAGAGGCGGGAAGAGGAAGAAAAGAAACGTGAGGAGGAGCGGAGGCAGGAGGAGGAAAAAAAGAGAGAGGAGGAGGTTAAGAAGCGAGAGGAGGAGAGGAAGCGGGAGGATGGCGAGGCGTCTGTGCAGCAAAGCTCTGAGGTAATTCCGCCCTCTATGATTGAGAGAAGGCGGGATAAACGGCAGGAGGACAAGGAGGCTGAGAGGAAGAGGGAGAAGCAGGAGGACAAGGAATTCTGGAGAGCTGCAAAGCAGGAAGAGCGTGCTATGATTAATAAAAATAAAAAAAAAGAGTCCCCAGTTACCAAAGCAGTCGAGTTGGGTGATTTGATGGATTTTGATACTTCTGGGGCGGAGGAGATGGCTGAGTCTGTGATTCATGGGTCTGACCCAGGAAACATTGGTGCTTTTTCCTCAGAAGAGGAGCCTGGAGGTCGAAAGTGTCCCAGGGAGGGTGGTGGGGAAATTAGTGACTTTGAGGATGTTGAAGGAGTGCCCCGGAGGAAGGCTGGGCAGAAGAAGACGCGTCTGGAGGAGTGTATGGAGGTTAGCGGCTCTGAAAGCTGCACGGCGCAGATGGTGGAGGAGGACAGTAGCGGTGCTGGTTAGCTATGTGCTATTATTTCAGTAGCTAGGTGTTTTTGTATATAGTAGCATTTGCCTTTAAAAAATGTTTTTTTTTTTGTTTTTTTTTTGTGTGTGTTTTTTATGTAAGTTGCGTAATGTTATGTTTGTAGGTTGATTTTCTTAGTATTTTTGTTTCTGTGTATGTTATGGGTTTTGTTATTATATCACAAAATGTGAGGGTTTTTAAAAACAGGTTGCGGCGGGCGGCCATCTTGGATTTTTTTGCAACTCAAAATGCAGGAATTTTTTGTTTGCAGGAGTGTGGTATTGTGGATGGTGTGAAGGGGAGTGAATGGCCTCATGGTGCGTCTGTGTGGTCAGGGAGTGCCTGTAATAAAAATGATGGTGTGGGTTTTTTGGTGAAGGGAAATGATGTGAGTTTGTGTGACTATATGGTGATTGAGGTTGGAAGGTGTGTGTTGGCAAATTTTGAGTTTAGAAATGTTCGCTTTTGCGTTATTAATGTGTATGCACCTGTGGAAAAACAGGAGCGTAAAGTTTTATTTGAAAAAATTAAGTTTTTTATTCCAGGAAGAGTGCCTGTTGTGATAGTGGGTGATATGAACTGTGATGTGGGAAGTGTGAATGTGGATGTGTCAGGGAAAGTGTTAATGGATATGGTGAGTGATTTTGGTTTAAGGGATATGCAGCGTGCATGCAAGATAATTCCATTGTTAAATACGTTTTTTTCTGCCAGTGGGAGGGTGGCGTCTAGATTGGACTATTGTTTTGTTTCAAAAAATCTGATTCCTGTTAGTTATGCGCAGGAGAGTGTGGTCTTTTCGGATCATGTGTGTATGAAGTGTGAATTGGATTTGCATGTTAATGAAGTGGCTGGGAAAGGTGTGTGGAAGTTGAATGTGAGTTTGCTGGAAGGAGGGGGGGTGAAGGAGGAGTATGAAAGACATTATGCAGAGTGGTGTGGGTGCAGGAGTGAGTTCAGAAATGTGTGTGAATGGTGGGATTGGGTTAAATGGAAAACCAAGAGTTTTTTTAAAAAACTCGGGTACAAGTGTGCGGCTGCTAAGAGAGAAAGGTTTGTTTTTTTAAATGCAAGATTGAGTGTGTTGTATAAGTTGAGAGCAGGAGGGATGGATGTGAGTGAAGATCTGGTGAAAGTGAAAAAAGAGGTGAATGATTTTTTGCTAGAAAGAGGGAGGAGTATTGTGTACAGGGCCAAATTAGAGAATTTGGAGAAGGATGAGAAGTGTTCGCGTTTTTTCTTTAAAAAAGTTTTTGGGAAGAGACAGAGTATGAGTGTTTTGAATGGAATGGATGGAAATGAAGTGAGTGGTGCGGATTTGTGTGAGGAAGTGGCAAAGTTTTATGATGAATTGTATGCTGTGAAATGGAGGGATGAAGGTTTGGAGAGTGAGGTGCTGAGTGTTTTGGAAAATAGTTTGAATAGGATAGAAAGGGAAAGTTTGATGGGTGATGTGACGGGTGAAGAAGTATGGAAGGTGGTGTGCAGTATGGCGTTGAATAAAACACCTGGGGAGGATGGTCTACCGGTGGAATTTTATCGAGCGATGTGGGATGTGATTGGGAAGGATTTTGTGGATGTATGTACGTATATGTGGGCGAATGCAGAGGTGGCAAATGGTATGCGTGCAGGGGTGGTTGTGTTGTTGCCAAAAAAAGGTGATCTGAAAAATCTAAAAAATTGGAGGCCGATTACATTGCTTAATTGCGATTATAAGATTTATGCAAAACTTTTGGCTAACAGGATGCGTGGCGTGGTTGGGAGTGTGGTGGGTGAGGAGCAATGTTGTGCGGTGCCTGGAAGACGAATACATGAGAGTGTGTGTATGTTGAGAGATTGTTTGTGGGACTGCATGAATCGTAAGAAGGGGGTGTATGTATTGAGTTTGGATTTTGAGAAGGCGTATGATAGGTTGGCGCATGGTTTTTTGTTTAGTGTGTTGGTGAAGATGGGGTTTCCTTCTGAGTTTGTTGAGAGAGTGAGAAGTTTGTATAAGAATATTTATAGTTGTGTGTTGTTGAATGGAAATGTGGGGAGGAGAGTAAATGTATTTTCGGGTGTTCGGCAGGGGTGCCCGTTGTCCCCTATTGTATTTATTTGCGCAATTGAGCCTTTGTTATGTCTGTTAAGAAAAGATAAGGTGATTCGGGGTGTGCAAGTACCCGGGGGTGGGGGGAGAGAGTGGAAGATGAGTGGCTATATGGATGATGTGTGTGTGCTGTGTGATTCAGAGTGTTCGGTACGGCGTGTGAAGTTGTTGGTTTCTATTTTTTGTGGAGCATCTGCTTTTAAAGTGAATTGGGAGAAGAGTGAGTGTAAGAATTTTGGGGGGAGGAGTCTGAGCGATGATGCTGGAGTGAATGTGGTGAGTGGATCGATAAAGGTTTTGGGTGTGAAATTTTCAGAGAAATTGGATGGAGAGGAAAGCTGGGTGGATGTGAGAGAGAGAGTGGAGCGTAAGTTAAATTTTTGGAGTTTGAGGGATCTTACGTTTTTTGGTAAAATTTTAGTTATTAAGAGTGTTGTGTTACCTATTTTTTTGTATGTTGCGATGGTTTTTCCACCAAGCTACATGTGTATTAGAAGATTAAACAGGGTTTTGTTTGTCTTTTTTTGGGGTTCATGTATGGAGCGTGCGAGGAGAGAGATGGTTATGAAGAGTTTGGATAAGGGGGGACTGGGTTTCCCAAATTTGAATGTTTTTCTCGGTGTGAATATTATGGTGTTTGTATTAGGTGTGATTAGGAGGGATGGGAAGTATGCATGTATGTGCAGGTTTTTGTTTGGAAATTTCTTGTTTCGTTTGAAGTGGCGTGAAAGAGATCTTAGGAGCCCAGTGGCTTTTGAGGTTCCTGTGTGGTATGTGTGGGTTTACAAATTTTTAGTGAAGTATGAACTGTGTGATGTGGATGTGAGATTGCTAGAAAAGAAGAAAGCTGTATATAAGATGATTGAGTGTAGGGAGGTGGAATGTGACATTAATGTTGGACGAGCCCACAGGCTGTCCTTGCCAGATCTTAAAATGGTAAGAGGGGATGATGTGCAGAAAGTATGGAAGAAGGTACGTGTGAATGGTATGACAAATAGGCAGAGTGGGATTATATGGCAGTCATTGCATGGGATGTTGCCTGTGAGGGAGTTTCTGAAAAATCGGGGTTTAGTGAGGAGTGAGAAGTGTCCGAGGAGTGGATGTGGTGGGAGTGAGAGCGTGGTGCACTTGTTTTGGAATTGTCAGTATGCTAGAAGTGTGATTGCAGGTCTGGGTCGTTTGTGTAAGGAGTTGTGTGAGGTGAATCTGTTGTCTTTTGAGCTTTTTATGTTTGGATTGGGTATGTGTGGGGAAAAGGAGAGAGTATTGTGGTTGATGATGACATGTATAAAAGAGGTTTTGTGGGATGTGAGGAATATATATGTGTTTAAAAGGAAGGATATTGAGGTTAAAAACTGTATAAAAATTATTTTGGGAAAATTGTATTTTTGCTTTGTGTGTGATCAGAGGAGGAGAGGGGAGGTGGATGCCGAGGGAATTTGGAAGACTAAAAAGTGGAAACATTTTGTTAATGTACCTTGAGGTGTTTTTTGTTGTTAATAAATTTTCTTGTGTTTTCCAGTGATGATGGGAATGGCGGTGGCACTAAGTGTGTGGCACGCTGTTTTGGGAGATGAGTTCCTTATAGTTTTGGTTACCTGACTGTGGAACTTCCCATCTGAGGAAAAAAAAAAAAAAAAAAAAATCAGTGTCAGGCCTCATGGCAGCACAAGTACAAAACCATTTTTGGTTATCGCTTCTTGGCCTCATGGCTATGATCGTCGCCGCCGCTCAAGATCAAGTGTAGTATCTGTTCTTATCGGTTTAATATCTGATACGTCCCCTATTTGGGGACCATATATTAAATGGATTTTTAGAACAGGGAGATGGAAAAAGAGCTTGCTCTGTCCACTTCTCGCATTGACCCGTTATTGCAGTATCTCCGGGAACGGTGCACTCCTTCTCTGATCCGGATTGAATTGAAATCAGCACACGTTGTGTTTTAACCCATTATGTGAATTCTTTTCAGGGTCAAAGTTGCACATTTCAGATGCCAAATGCATTTTGCTAGATTTAACTTGACCAATTGCAACATTTTGTGCGCGCATTGTTTGCACCTATGTATGTCAAGCATTGTATTGCATTCTATATGGAATCTATCAATCAATCAATCTCTCTTTACTGGTTGCAACCCGTGTGTGAAGCTGTGGACACGTATTTGGCCTTTGTTACAGTGTTGCAAATATATCGTCTGCAAAGTTAGGCCCCTTGCTGTCAGTACTTAGTGTTTAAATTTAAGTAACCCATAAGTAGTTCTGCCATACATACCACGTTTGTGACAGCATGATTTCTTTTGTAAAACATTGTCTCCCTCTTGTGAACCACTGACTATTACATTTGGTGTATATGTATTTAAAAAAAGGGAAAATCGTGTCTTTCCTGATCTTGAATACGCTGCCTATCTCCACCTGTGTGAGTATTCTAATGCTTTCTAGCAACCAGGTGCGCTGCCTGCATTAGATAGAATCTGTTCACGGAACCCTCACGTGTCACAATTGGCCCTTGGCCATGGTCTGGAACCCTCACGTGTCACAATGGGCTGGAACCCTCGCGTGTCACAATGGGCTGGAACCCTCACGTGTCACAATGGGCTGGAACCCTCACGTGTCACAATGGGCTGGAACCCTCACGTGTCACAATGGGCTGGAACCCTCACGTGTCACAATGGGCTGGAACCCTCACGTGTCACAATGGATTCTTGGCCTATAAAAAGCAGCGCGGTGGCAGTCAACCTCAGTCTGCTGCTGGAGCAGCGGTGGGCAGTATGGTGGTAGATAGGCAGCAGGGTCTATACCCGGCATCAGGAGAGCTGAGGGAAGACAGCTGCTCGCTTGTTGGTTTTTTGAATTTCCCTCTTGCATGCCTCCTCCTGGCACTCAGTAGGGCACATAAGAACAAAGAGGGGGGAGGAGGGTTACAATAGGTGGGGTTATGCAGATTAAAAACCGAGTGGTTCACAGCTTTTACAGCTTGAACAAACGGCAGAACGGCCATTGTGAAGGCGTCCGGTTTGCTAAAATGTCCTCCTCAGGGCAATCTTTTGCTCCGTCTCCACAAAGGGTATCAGTGTTAGGCCTTGGTGCGGCACAAGTGCAGAATGATTTCTGGTTATTGCTTCTTGGCTTTCCGGCTAGGATGAAGGATCAGTGTCAGGCCTCATGGCAGCACAAGTACAAAACCATTTTTGGTTATCGCTTCTTGGCCTCATGGCTATGATCGTTGCCGCCGCTCAAGATCAAGTGTAGTATCTGATACGTCCCGTATTTGGGGACCAGTTGGGGGCTTTGCTTTCACCTATGTATGTCAAACATTGTATTGCATTCAATATGCAATCAATCAATGTGTCTTTACTGGTTGCAACAGGTGTGTTAAGATGTAGGCCTGTATTAGGCCTTTGTTACAGTGTTGCAAATGTACTGTGCCATCTACAAAATTAGGCCCCGGCTGTCAGTACTGTTTAAATTGAAGTATCCAATGAGTAGCTCTGCCATATATACCACTTTTCTGACGGCATGAATTCTTTTGTGAAACATTGTCTCCCTCTTGTGGACCACCGAATTTTAAATGTGGTGTATTATATGTATTTAAAAAAAAGGAAAAATGGTGTCTGTGCTGATCTTGACTATGCTTGTCTTGTCCATCTACACCTGTGTGATTATTGTAATGCTTTGGACCAATCAGGTGCGCTGCCTGCAGTAGATAGAATCTGAGCACGGAACCTTCACGTGCAGTCACAATGAGCCTTTGGCCATTGTCTCCGGAACTCTCACGTGTCACAATGGGCTCTTGGCCTATAACAGGCAGTGAAAAATGGCCGCCGTCTTCAGTCTGCTGCTGGTGCAGCAGCAGACCACATGGCAGGGGGGGGTCTGTGCCCAGCTTCAGGAGAGTTGGGAAGACAACTGCTCGCCTGTCTGTTTTTTGAATTTCCCACTCAGTTACTGCACACTTTAGAGCAAAAGGGGGATGGAGGGTGTGTTAAAATAGGTGGAGATATGCAGATTCAAAACGCGTTGTGCACAGCTTGAACACACACACATACACAGTAGAACTGTCATTGAGAAGGCCTCCAGAGCTTCTAGAAATGCCTTCCCCTTGGCAATTTTTGCTCTCTCTCCACAATGGGTGTCGGTTTTAGGCCTTGGTGCGGCAGAAGTGGCAAACCATTTCTGGTTACCTCTCCTCTGCCTTTCGCATCCGTCGTCGTCGCCGCCGCTCAAGATCAAGTGTAGTATCTGATACGTCCCCTATTTGGGGACCAGTTGGGGGCTTTGCTTTCACCTATGTATGTCAAACATTGTATTGCATTCAATATGCAATCAATCAATGTGTCTTTACTGGTTGCAGCAGGTGTGTTAAGATGTAGGCCTGTATTAGGCCTTTGTTACAGTGTTGCAAATATACTGTGCCATCTACAAAATTAGGCCCCGGCTGTCAGTACTGTTTAAATTGAAGTATCCAATGAGTAGCTCTGCCATATATACCACTTTTCTGACGGCATGAATTCTTTTGTGAAACATTGTCTCCCTCTTGTGGACCACCGAATTTTAAATGTGGTGTATTATATGTATTTAAAAAAAAGGAAAAATGGTGTCTGTGCTGATCTTGACTATGCTTGTCTTGTCCATCTACGCCTGTGTGAGTATCGTAATGCTTTGGACCAATCAGGTGCGCTGCCTGCAGTAGATAGAATCTGAGCACGGAACCTTCACGTGCAGTCACAATGAGCCTTTGGCCATTGTCTCCGGAACTCTCACGTGTCACAATGGGCTCTTGGCCTATAACAGGCAGTGAAAAATGGCCGCCGTCTTCAGTCTGCTGCTGGTGCAGCAGCAGACCACATGGCAGGGGGGGTCTGTGCCCAGCTTCAGGAGAGTTGGGAAGACAACTGCTCGCCTGTCTGTTTTTTGAATTTCCCACTCAGTCACTGCACACTTTAGAGCAAAAGGGGGATGGAGGGTGTGTTAAAATAGGTGGAGATATGCAGATTCAAAACGCGTTGTGCACAGCTTGAACACACACACATACACAGTAGAACTGTCATTGAGAAGGCCTCCAGAGCTTCTAGAAATGCCTTCCCCTTGGCAATTTTTGCTCTCTCTCCACAATGGGTGTCGGTTTTAGGCCTTGGTGCGGCAGAAGTGGCAAACCATTTCTGGTTACCTCTCCTCTGCCTTTCGCATCCGTCATCGTCGCCGCCGCCGCCGCTCAAGATCAAGTGTAGTATCTGATACGTCCCCTATTTGGGGACCAGTTGGGGGCTTTGCTTTCACCTATGTATGTCAAACATTGTATTGCATTCAATATGCAATCAATCAATGTGTCTTTACTGGTTGCAACAGGTGTGTTAAGATGTAGGCCTGAATTAGGCCTTTGTGTTGTGATCCGCTTTTTGGGCTCCCCTAGTGGTGGCTGGTGGTACTGGAGACTTGTGTGTTCTTTTCTGCCTCAGCTCACCTGCTTCCATCAGTTTTGGGAGTTCCCTATTTAGCCTTGCTCTCCAGTCACTTCCTTGCCGGTCATCATTGTAACCTGAGTCTTTCAGTTGCATGTTCCTGCTACCAGTCTGCTGATCAGCTAAGTGGACTCTTGTCCTTTTTGTTTTGTATTTTTTGTCCAGTTTACAGTTTGTCATTCCTGTTACTGGAAGCTCTTGTGGACTGAAATTGCCACTCCTGTGTCATGAGTTGACACAGGAGTCTTAAAGTAATTTCAGGATGGGTTTTTGAAAGGGTTTTTCAGCTGACCGTGAAGTCCTCTTTTGTATCCTTCCTCTATCTAGTAAGTGGACCTCGCTTTGCTAAATCTACCTTCATACTGTGTATGTCTTTTCCTCTGAACTCACCGTTAATATATGTGGGGGCTACTATCATCTTTGGGGAATTTCACTAGAGGTAAGCCAGGTCTGTTCCTTCCTCTTCCAGGCGTAGTTAGTTCTCCGGCTGGCGCATGGCATCTAGGCAGCCGTAGGAATGCTTCCTGGCTACTGTTAGTTGTGTGGTAGATTTAGGTCACGGTCAGCTTGAGTTTCCATCACCCGAGGGCTAGTCTGTTATTTTGTGTTTCTGATGTTCCCATGCCATTGGGGAATTATGACAGTATGACCGGCCACTGTTAACCCCTTAAGCCCGTATGACGTACTATCCCGTCGAGGTGGGGTGGGCCTTAATTCCCGGTGACGGGATAGTACGTCATACGCGATCGGCCGCGCTCACGGGGGGAGCGCGGCCGATCGCGGCCGGGTGTCGGCTGCATATCGCAGCTGACATCCGGCACTATGTGCCAGGAGCGGTCACGGACCGCCCCCGGCACATTAACCCCCGGCACACCGCGATCAAACATGATCGCGGTGTACCGGCGGTACAGGGAAGCATCGCGCAGGGAGGGGGCTCCCTGCGGGCTTCCCTGAGACGATCGGTACAAGGTGATGTACTCACCTCGTACCGAACGTCTTCTCCCTGCAGGCCCCGGATCCAAAATGGCCGAGGGGCTGTATCCGGGTCCTGCAGGGAGCACTTCCGGGTCGGAGCAGGCTGCAGATGAAAGCTGCAGCCTGCTCCGATGAAAGTATGATCGCGGATCTGATAGAGTGCTGTGCACACTATCAGATCTGCGATCTGTGATGTCCCCCCCTGGGACAAAGTAAAAAAGTAAAAAAAAAAATTTCCACATGTGTAAAAAAAAATAAAAAAAAATTCCTAAATAAATAATAATAAAAAAAAAAATATTATTCCCATAAATACATTTCTTTATCTAAAAAAAACAAACAAAAACAATAAAAGTACACATATTTAGTATCGCCGCGTCCGTAACGACCCAACCTATAAAACTGGCCCACTAGTTAACCCCTTCAGTAAACACCGTAAGAAAAAAAAAAAAAAAAACGAGGCAAAAAACAACGCTTTATTACCATACCGCCGAACAAAAAGTGGAATAACACGCGATCAAAAAGACGGACATAAATAACCATGGTACCACTGAAAACGTCATCTTGTCCCGCAAAAAACGAGCCGCCATACAGCATCATCAGCAAAAAAATTAAAAAGTTATAGTCCTCAGAATAAAGCGATGCCAAAATAATTATTTTTTCTATAAAATAGTTTTTATCGTATAAAAGCGTCAAAACATAAAAAAATGATATAAATGAGGTATCGCTGTAATCGTACTGACCCGAAGAATAAAACTGCTTTATCAATTTTACCAAACGCGGAACGGTATAAACGCCTCCCCCAAAAGAAATTCATGAATAGCTGGTTTTTGGTCTTTCTGCCTCACAAAAATCAGAATAAAAAGCGATCAAAAACTGTCACGTGTCCGAAAATGTTACCAATAAAAACGTCAACTCGTCCCGCAAAAAACAAGACCTCACATGACTCTGTGGACCAAAATGTGGAAAAATTATAGGTCTCAAAATGTGGAGACGCAAAAACTTTTTTGCTATAAAAAGCGTCTTTTAGTCTGGTTTCACACTTGCGTTTTTATCTGCATGCGTTTTTTAAAAAAACCGCATGTGTGAAAAAATGCATGTAAACGCGGTAAAACGCATGCGTTTTTATAGAAAAACACAAGAAAACAAGAAAAAAACAAAAAACCCTAACCCTACCCCTAACCCTACCCCTAACCTGAAATACGTGGCACTGAAATACGTGGCACTGAAATATACGTTTATATACGTATATACGTATATACGTATATAAGTGCCACGATATTTCAGTGGCCACGTATTTAAGTGCCACGTATTTAAGTGCCACGTATTTAAGTGCCACGTATTTAAGTGCCACGTATTTCAGTGCCACGTATTTCAGTGCCACGTATTTCAGTGCCACGTATTTCAGTGCCACGTATTTACGTGCCACGTATTTACGTGCCACGTATTTACGTGCCACGTATTTACGTGCCACGTATTTTTCAGTGCCTGAAATACGTGGCACTGAAATTCGTGGCACTGAAATTCGTGGCACTGAAATATCGTGGCACTGAAATATCGTGGCACTGAAGTATTTACGTGCCACGTATTTTTCAGTGCCTGAAATACGTGGCACTGAAATACGTGGCACTGAAATACGTGGCACTGAAATATCGTGGCACTGAAATACGTGGCACTGAAATACGTGGCACTGAAATACGTGGCACTTAAATACGTGGCTCTTAAATACGTGGCACTTATATACGTGGCACTTATGACTGTCAGAAAATGTTCAGTAAACGGTTAGGGGTGAGGTTAGGGGTAGGGTTTCAGGTAGAATTGGGGAGCTTCCACTGTTCAGGCACATCAGGGGCTCTCCAAACGCGACATGGCGTCCAATCTCAATTCCAGCCAATTCTGCATTGAAAAAGTAAAACAGTGCTCCTTCCCTTCCGAGCTCTCCCGTGCGTCCAAAAAGGGGTTTACCCCAACATATGGGGTATCAGCGTACTAGGGACAAATTGAACAACAACTTCTGGGGTCCAAGTTCTCTTGTTATCCTTGGGAAAATAAAAATTTGGGGGGCTAAAAATCATTTTTGTGGGAAAAAAAATATGTTTTATTTTCACGGCTCTGCGTTGTAAACTGTAGTGAAACACTTGGGGGTTCAAAGTTCTCACAACACATCTAGATAAGTTCCTTGGGAGGTCTACTTTCCAATATGGGGTCACTTGTGGGGGGTTTGTACTGTTTGGGTACATCAGGGGCTCTGCAAATGCAACGTGACGCCTGCAGACCAATCCATTTAAGTCTGCATTCCAAATGGCGCTCCTTCCCTTCCGAGCTCTGTCATGCGCCCAAACAGTGGTTCCCCCCCACATAGGGGGTATCAGCGTACTCAGGACAAATTGGACAACAACTTTTAGGGTCCAATTTATCCTGATACCCTTGTGAAAATACAAAACTGGGGGCTAAATTTCATTTTTGTGAAAAAAAAAAAAATAATATTTTCACGGCTCTGCGTTATAAACTGTAGTGAAACACTTGGGGGTTCAAAGTTCTCACAACACATCTAGATAAGTTCCTTGGGGGGTCTAGTTTCCAATATGGGGTCACTTGTGGGGGGTTTGTACTGTTTGGGTACATCAGGGGCTCTGCAAATGCAACGTGATGCCTGCAGACCAATCCATTTAAGTCTGCATTCCAAATGGCGCTCCTTCCCTTCCGAGCTCTGTCATGCGCCCAAACAGTGGTTCCCCCCCACATAGGGGGTATCAGCGTACTCAGGAAAAATTGGACAACAACTTTTAGGGTCCAATTTATCCTGATACCCTTGTGAAAATACAAAACTGGGGGCTAAATTTCATTTTTGTGAAAAAAAAAAAATATTATTTTCACGGCTCTGCGTTATAAACTGTAGTGAAACACTTGGGGGTTCAAAGTTCTCACAACACATCTAGATAAGTTCCTTGGGGGGTCTAGTTTCCAATATGGGGTCACTTGTGGGGGGTTTGTACTGTTTGGGTACATCAGGGGCTCTGCAAATGCAACGTGACGCCTGCAGACCAATCCATTTAAGTCTGCATTCCAAATGGCGCTCCTTCACTTCCGAGCTCTGTCATGCGCCCAAACAGTGGTCCCCCCCCACAAATGGGGTATCAGCGTACTCCAGACAAATTGGACAACAACTTTTGGGGTCCAATTTATCCTGATACCCTTGTGAAAATACAAAACTTGGGGGCTAAAAAATCATTTTTGTGAAAAAAAAAAATATTTTTATTTTCACGGCTCTGCGTTATAAACTGTAGTGAAACACTTGGGGGTTCAAAGCTCTCAAAACACATCTAGATAAGTTCCTTAGGGGGTCTACTTTCCAAAATGGTGTCACTTGTGGTGGGGGTTTAATGTTTAGGCACATCAGGGGCTCTCCAAACGCAACATGGCATCCCATCTTAATTCCAGTCAATTTTGCATTGAAAAGTAAAATAGCGCTTCTTCCCTTCTGAGCTCTGCTATGCACCCAAACAATGGTTTACACCCACATATTGGGTATCAGCGTACTCAGGACAAATTGTACAACAACTTTTGTGGTCTAATTTCTTCTCTTACCCTTGGGGAAATAAAAAAATGGGGGTGAAAAGATCATTTTTGTGAAAAAATATGATTTTTTATTTTTACGGCTCTGCATTATAAACTTCTGTGAAGCACTTGTTGGGTCAAAGTGCTCAACACACATCTAGATAAGTTCCTTAAGGGGTCTACTTTCCAAAATGGTGTCACTCGTGGGGGGTTTCAATGTTTAGGCACATTAGGGGCTCTCCAAACGCAACATGGCGTCCCATCTCAATTCTAGTCAATTTTGCATTGAAAAGTCAAATGGCGCTCCTTCCCTTCTGAGCTCTGCCCTGCGCCCAAACAATGGTTTACACCCACATATGGGGTATCAGTGTACTCAGGACAAATTGCACAACAATTTTTGGGGTCCAATTTCTTCTCTTACCCTTGGGAAAATAAAAAATTGGGGGTGAAAAGATCATTTTTGTGAAAAAATATGATTTTTTATTTTTACGGCTCTGCATTATAAACTTCTGTAAAGCACTTGTTGGGTCAAAGTGCTCACCACACATCTAGATAAGTTCCTTAGGGGGTCTACTTTCCAAAATGGTGTCACTTGTTAGGGGTTTCAATGTTTAGGCACATCAAGGGCTCTCTAAATGCAACATGGCGTCCCATCTCAATTCCAGTCAATTTTGCATTGAAAAGTCAAATGGCGCTCCTTCCCTTCCGAGCTCTGCCCTGCGCCCAAACAATGGTTTACACCCACATATGGGGTATCAGCGTACTCAGGACAAATTGCACAACAATTTTTGGGGTCCAATTTCTTCTCTCACCCTTGGGAAAATAAAAAATTGGGGGTGAAAAGATCATTTTTGTGAAAAAATATGATTTTTTATTTTTACGGCTTTGCATTATAAACTTCTGTAAAGCACTTGTTGGGTCAAAGTGCTCACCACACATCTAGATAAGTTCCTTAGGGGGTCTACTTTCCAAAATGGTGTCACTTGTTAGGGGTTTCAATGTTTAGGCACATCAGGGGCTCTCCAAATGCAACATGGCGTCCCATCTCAATTCCAGTCAATTTTGCATTGAAAAGTCAAATGGCGCTCCTTTGCTTCCAAGCTCTGCCATGCGCCCAAACTGTGGTTTACCCCCACATATGGGGTATCAGCGTACTCAGGACAAATTGTACAACAACTTTTGGGGTCTATTTTCTCCTGTTACCCTTGGTAAAATAAAACAAATTGGAGCTGAAATAAATTTTGTGTGAAAAAAAGTTAAATGTTCATTTTTATTTAAACATTCCAAAAATTCCTGTGAAACACCTGAAGGGTTAATAAACTTCTTGAAAGTGGTTTTGAGTACCTTGAGGGGTGCAGTTTTTAGAATGGTGTCACACTTGGGTATTTTCTATCATATAGACCCGTCAAAATGACTTCAAATGAGATGTGGTCCCTAAAAAAAAATGGTGTTGTAAAAATGAGAAATTGCTGGTCAACTTTTAACCCTTATAACTCCGTCACAAAAAAAAATTTTGGTTCCAAAATTGTGCTGATGTAAAGTAGACATGTGGAAAATGTTATTTATTAAGTATTTTGTGTGACATATGTCTGTGATTTAAGGGCATAAAAATTCAAAGTTGGAAAATTGCGAAATTTTCCAAATTTTCGCCAAATATTCATTTTTTTCACAAATAAACGCAAGTTATATCGAACAAATTTTACCACTAACATGAAGTACAATATGTCACGAGAAAACAATGTCAGAATCGCCAAGATCCGTTGAAGCGTTCCAGAGTTATAACCTCATAAAGGGACAGTGGTCAGAATTGTAAAAATTGGCCTGGTCATTAACGTGCAAACCACCCTCGGGGCTTAAGGGGTTAAAGTAATTGGCAGAAGAAAGGAGAGTAAAAGAAGTCTGTAGATTTTTTTTTTTTTTTTCCTCACATGTTTGCTACTTAGTTGGCTCAGTTGTATTTCTGCTCTATTTACAGCCTTGCCTTTCTCTCCTTCTAATCCTTGAATGGCTCTGATCTCTCCGGTTTAAGGATGGACTCTCAGAGTTTGGCTGCAGGTTTAAATAATCTTGCTACGAAGGTTCAGAATTTACAAGATTATGTTATACGTACTCCTATTTCTGAACCTAAGATTCCTACACCAGAGGTATTTTCCAGAGATAGATCTCGGTTTCTGAATTTCAAATGTAATTGTAAATTATTCCTTTCTCTCAGACCTCACTCCTCTGGAGATCCTGTTCAGCAGGTTAAGATTGTGATTTCTTTGCTGCGAGGTGACCCTCAAAATTGGGCATTTTCATTGACACCAGGGGATCCTGCGTTGCTCAATGTGGATGCGTTTTTTCTGGCTTTAGGGTTGCTGTATGAGGAACCTAATTTGGAGATTCAAGCTGAAAAAGCTTTAATAGCCCTGTCTCAAGGGCAAGATGAAGCTGAGATATACTGCCAAAAATTTCGTAAATGGTCTGTGCTTACTCAGTGGAATGAGTGTGCCCTAGCGGCAATTTTCAGAGAAGGCCTTTCTGATGCCGTTAAGGATGTCATGGTGCGGTTTCCTACGCCCACAGGTCTGAATGAGTCCATCACAATGGCGATTCAGATTGATCGGCGTTTGCGGGAGCGCAAACCCGTGCACCATTTGGCGGTATCTTCTGAAGGGACGCCAGAGAAAATGCAATGTGACAGAATTCTGTGAAGAAGCGAGCGGCAGAATTATAGGCGCAAAAATGGCTTGTGCTTCTACTGTGGTGATTCCGCGCATGTTATATCAGCATGCTCTAAACGTACTAGGAAGGTTGACAAGTCTGTTTCTATTGGCACTTTACAGTCTAAATTTCTTCTGTCTGTAACTCTGATTTGTTCATTATCAGTTATTACCGTGGATGCCTATGTGGACTCTGGCGCCGCTCTGAGTCTCATGGATTGGTCCTTCGCCAGGCGCTGTGGGTTTGATTTGGAGCCTCTGGAAGTTCCTATACCTCTGAAGGGTATTGATTCTACACCTCTGGCTTGTAATAGACCTCAGTTCTGGACGCAAGTGACTATGCGTATGACTCCAGACCATCAGGAGATGATTCGCTTCCTCGTGTTGCATAATTTACATGATGTGTTAGTGCTTGGATTACCATGGTTGCAATCTCATAACCCAGTACTGGACTGGAAAACTATGTCTGTGTTAAGCTGGGGATGTCGGGGGGCTCATGGGGACATACCTTTGGTTTCTATCTCGTCATCTATTCCCTCTGAGGTTCCGGCATTTTTGTCGGATTTTGGGGATATTTTTGAAGAGCCTAAAATTGGTTCTCTCCCTCCCCACAGAGAGTGTGATTGCGCCATAGATCTGATTCCAGGCAGTAAATTTCCAAAGGGTCGTTTGTTTAACCTATCTGTACCTGAGCATGCTGCCATGCGAGAGTATGTTAAGGAGTCCCTGGAAAAGGGACATATTCGTCCTTCTTCATCACCTTTAGGAGCTGGGTTTTTCTTTGTCTCTAAAAAGGATGGCTCGCTGAGGCCTTGTATTGATTATCGACTCCTGAATAAAATTACTGTCAAATATCAGTATCCGTTGCCGCTGCTTACTGATTTGTTTGCTCGCATAAGGGGGGCTAAGTGGTTCTCCAAGATTGATCTCCGTGGGGCGTATAATTTGGTGCGAATTAAGCAAGGGGATGAGTGGAAAACCGCATTTAATACGCCTGAGGGCCACTTTGAGTATTTGGTAATGCCTTTCGGCCTTTCTAATGCACCTTCAGTTTTTCAGTCCTTTATGCATGATATTTTCCGTGAATATCTGGATAAATTTATGATTGTGTATTTGGACGATATTTTGATTTTTTCTGAGGACTGGGAGTCTCATGTTCAGCAGGTCAGGAGGGTTTTTCAGGTCTTGCGGGAGAATTCTCTGTGTGTAAAGGGTTCTAAGTGTGTTTTTGGGGTTCAAAAGATTTCCTTTTTGGGGTACATTTTTTCCCCTTCTTCTGTTGAGATGGACCCTGTCAAGGTTCGGGCTATTTGTGACTGGACGCAGCCTACTTCTCTAAAGGGTCTTCAGAAGTTCTTGGGCTTTGCTAATTTTTATCGTCGATTTATAACTGGTTTTTCTGGTGTTGCTAAGCCTCTTACGGATTTGACTAAGAAGGGTGCTGATGTTGCCAATTGGTCCTCTGCCGCTGTGGAGGCCTTTCGGGAACTTAAGCGCCGCTTTTCGTCTGCCCCTGTGTTGCGCCAGCCTGATGTCTCTCTCCCCTTTCAGGTTGAGGTCGATGCTTCCGAGATCGGAGCGGGGGCGGTTTTGTCGCAGAAAAGTTCCGATTGCTCAGTGATGAGACCTTGTGCGTTCTTTTCTCGAAAATTTTCTGCCGCCGAAAGAAATTATGATGTCGGTAATCGGGAGCTTTTGGCCATGAAGTGGGCATTTGAGGAGTGGCGTCATTGGCTTGAGGGTGCTAGACATCAGGTGGTGGTTTTGACTGATCACAAGAATCTGATTTATCTTGAGTCTGCCAGGCGCCTGAATCCTAGACAGGCGCGCTGGTCGTTGTTTTTCTCTCGGTTTAATTTTGTGGTCTCATATCTACCAGGTTCTAAGAATGTGAAGGCAGATGCCCTTTCTAGGAGTTTTGAGCCTGATTCCCCTGGTGATTCGGAACCTACAGGTATCCTTAAGGATGGGGTGATATTATCCGCTATTTCCCCAGATCTGCGACGTGCTTTGCAAGAGTTTCCGGTGGATAGACCTGATCGCTGTCCACCTGGTAGACTGTTTGTTCCTGATGAATGGACCAGTAGAGTCATCTCGGAGGTTCATTCTTCTACGCTGGCGGGTCATCCTGGAATTTTTGGTACCAGGGATTTGGTGGCTAGATCCTTCTGGTGGCCATCTCTGTCTCGAGATGTGCGTGTTTTTGTGCAGTCTTGTGATGTGTGTGCTCGGGCCAAGCCTTGTTGTTCTAGGGCTAGCGGGTTGTTGTTGCCCTTGCCTATTCCGAAGAGGCCTTGGACGCACATCTCGATGGACTTTATATCTGATCTTCCTGTCTCTCAGAGGATGTCTGTTATCTGGGTGGTGTGTGACCGTTTTTCTAAGATGGTTCATTTGGTGCCATTGCCGAAGTTGCCTTCCTCGTCTGAGTTGGTTCCTTTGTTTTTTCAAAATGTGGTTCGCTTGCATGGTATTCCTGAAAATATCGTTTCTGATAGGGGTACCCAGTTCGTTTCTAGATTTTGGCGGGCATTCTGTGCCAGGTTGGGCATTGATTTGTCTTTTTCGTCTGCCTTCCATCCTCAGACTAATGGCCAGACGGAGCGAACTAATCAGACTTTGGAGACGTATTTGAGGTGTTTTGTGTCTGCGGATCAGGATGATTGGGTTGCCTTTTTGCCGTTGGCGGAGTTTGCTCTTAATAATCGGGCTAGTTCGGCCACTTTGGTTTCCCCTTTCTTTTGCAATTCGGGGTTTCATCCCCGTTTTTCTTCTGGTCAGGCGGAGTCTTCGGATTGTCCTGGAGTAGATGCTGTGGTGGATCGGTTGTATCGGATTTGGGAACAAGTGGTGGACAATTTGAATTTGTCCCAGGAGAGGACTCAGCGGTTTGCTAACCGCCAGCGTCGGGTTGGTCCTCGCCTTTGTGTTGGGGACTTGGTGTGGTTGTCTTCCCGTTTTGTCCCAATGAGGGTTTCTTCTCCTAAATTTAAGCCTCGGTTCATCGGTCCCTATAGGATTTTGGAGATTATTAACCCTGTTTCCTTTCGTTTGGACCTCCCGGCATATTTCGCTATCCATAATGTGTTCCATCGGTCGTTGTTGCGGAGATACGAGGTGCCGGTGGTTCCTTCTGCTGAGCCTCCTGCTCCTGTGCTGGTTGAGGGTGAATTGGAGTACGTTATAGAGAAGATCTTGGACTCCCGTATTTCCAGGCGGAGACTCCAGTATCTAATTAAATGGAAGGGCTATGGTCAGGAAGATAATTCTTGGGTAACTGCCTCTGATGTTCATGCCTCGGATTTGGTTCGTGCCTTTCATAGGGCTCATCCAGGTCGCCCTGGCGGTTCTTGTGAGGGTTCGGTGCCCCCTCCTTAAGGGGGGGGGTACTGTTGTGATCCGCTTTTTGGGCTCCCCTAGTGGTGGCTGGTGGTACTGGAGACTTGTGTGTTCTTTTCTGCCTCAGCTCACCTGCTTCCATCAGTTTTGGGAGTTCCCTATTTAGCCTTGCTCTCCAGTCACTTCCTTGCCGGTCATCATTGTAACCTGAGTCTTTCAGTTGCATGTTCCTGCTACCAGTCTGCTGATCAGCTAAGTGGACTCTTGTCCTTTTTGTTTTGTATTTTTTGTCCAGTTTACAGTTTGTCATTCCTGTTACTGGAAGCTCTTGTGGACTGAAATTGCCACTCCTGTGTCATGAGTTGACACAGGAGTCTTAAAGTAATTTCAGGATGGGTTTTTGAAAGGGTTTTTCAGCTGACCGTGAAGTCCTCTTCTGTATCCTTCCTCTATCTAGTAAGTGGACCTCGCTTTGCTAAATCTACCTTCATACTGTGTATGTCTTTTCCTCTGAACTCACCGTTAATATATGTGGGGGCTACTATCATCTTTGGGGAATTTCACTAGAGGTAAGCCAGGTCTGTTCCTTCCTCTTCCAGGCGTAGTTAGTTCTCCGGCTGGCGCATGGCATCTAGGCAGCCGTAGGAATGCTTCCTGGCTACTGTTAGTTGTGTGGTAGATTTAGGTCACGGTCAGCTTGAGTTTCCATCACCCGAGGGCTAGTCTGTTATTTTGTGTTTCTGATGTTCCCATGCCATTGGGGAATCATGACACCTTTGTTACAGTGTTGCAAATATACTGTGCCACCTACAAAATTAGGCCCCGGCTGTCAGTACTGTTTAAATTGAAGTATCCAATGAGTAGCTCTGCCATATATACCTCTTTTCTGACGGCATGAATTCTTTTGTGAAACATTGTCTCCCTCTTGTGGACCACCGAATTTTAAATGTGGTGTATTATATGTATTTAAAAAAAAAAGGAAAAATGGTGTCTGTGCTGATCTTGACTATGCTTGTCTTGTCCATCTACACCTGTGTGAGTATCGTAATGCTTTGGACCAATCAGGTGCGCTGCCTGCAGTAGATAGAATCTGAGCATGGAACCTTCACGTGCAGTCACAATGAGCCTTTGGCCATTGTCTCCGGAACTCTCACGTGTCACAATGGGCTCAAGGGGCACGGCACATCCCGGGGACATACTTACCACATAGCAGGTAATACTTATGGCTGGTTATTGTTTTTCAATACTTGCACCTGTATTTGTTCTATAATACTTGCACCTTTATTTGCTTTGGCACTAGCCACTAGGAGCCTTATATCTATTTGGCCCCTCTATAGATTTTTGTTTGTACACCCTTTATGTGGTCTATTCCAGCCCATTGTCCATATATTTTTTGCACATGCACTTTTTCATACAGTATTTTAGTTACTGATTTACACCGCTATGTGGTTTATTAAAGCAGCCCAGCAATACGTATTAACTTATTATTATACGGCTTTGCATTTATTCTCATTTTTTATATGTCCCTGTTGATGTGCTGTTTTGTGGTATTTTTTCCCACTGTTCCACTGTCCATGTTATGTCATAAATAAATATTGTTATCCTACACTTTATTTTGGACTTTTTGTTTCGGTTGTTCTTCGTTTTCCACAATGGGCTCTTGGCCTATAACAGGCAGTGAAAAATGGCCGCCGTCTTCAGTCTGCTGCTGGTGCAGCAGCAGACCACATGGCAGGGGGGTCTGTGCCCAGCTTCAGGAGAGTTGGGAAGACAACTGCTCGCCTGTCTGTTTTTTGAATTTCCCACTCAGTTACTGCACACTTTAGAGCAAAAGGGGGATTGAGGGTGTGTTAAAATAGGTGGAGATATGCAGATTCAAAACGCGTTGTGCACAGCTTGAACACACACACATACACAGTAGAACTGTCATTGAGAAGGCCTCCAGAGCTTCTAGAAATGCCTTCCCCTTGGCAATTTTTGCTCTCTCTCCACAATGGGTGTCGGTTTTAGGCCTTGGTGCGGCAGAAGTGGCAAACCATTTCTGGTTACCTCTCCTCTGCCTTTCGCATCCGTCGTCGTCGCCGCCGCCGCCGCTCAAGATCAAGTGTAGTATCTGATACGTCCCCTATTTGGGGACCAGTTGGGGGCTTTGCTTTCACCTATGTATGTCAAACATTGTATTGCATTCAATATGCAATCAATCAATGTGTCTTTACTGGTTGCAACATGTGTGTTAAGATGTAGGCCTGTATTAGGCCTTTGTTACAGTGTTGCAAATATACTGTGCCATCTACAAAATTAGGCCCCGGCTGTCAGTACTGTTTAAATTGAAGTATCCAATGAGTAGCTCTGCCAGCCATATATACCACTTTTCTGACGGCATGAATTCTTTTGTGAAACATTGTCTCCCTCTTGTGGACCACCGAATTTTAAATGTGGTGTATTATATGTATTTAAAAAAAAGGAAAAATGGTGTCTGTGCTGATCTTGACTATGCTTGTCTTGTCCATCTACACCTGTGTGATTATTGTAATGCTTTGGACCAATCAGGTGCGCTGCCTGCAGTAGATAGAATCTGAGCACGGAACCTTCACGTGCAGTCACAATGAGCCTTTGGCCATTGTCTTCGGAACTCTCACGTGTCACAATGGGCTCTTGGCCTATAACAGGCAGTGAAAAATGGCCGCCGTCTTCTGTCTGCTGCTGGTGCAGCAGCAGACAACATGGCAGGGGGGGTCTGTGCCCAGCTTCAGGAGAGTTGGGAAGACAACTGCTCGCCTGTCTGTTTTTTGAATTTCCCACTCAGTTACTGCACACTTTAGAGCAAAAGGGGGATGGAGGGTGTTATGACCCCAGTGGACAGGGTCTCAGAAGATCATGTAAGTCTGCAAGATACAAAAAACCAGCTCATAGGGCTGTGGTAACTGGGTTGACCAAATAGCTACTCCTAACGCCAACACTAGAAGTAGCCGGGGATCATGCCTACGGTGATCGCTAGATGACTCGCGCCAGCCGGAGAATCTAACTACCCCTAGGAGAAGAAAACAAAGACCTCTCTTGCCTCCAGAGAAAGGGACCCCAAAGCAAGATACAAGCCCCCCACAAATAATAACGGTGAGGTAAGAGGAAATGACAAACACAGAAATTAACCAGGTTCAGCAAAGAGAGGCCAGCTTACTAATAGCAGAATAAAGCAAGATAACTTATCTGGTCAACAAAAACCCTATAAAAATCCACGCTGGAGATTCAAGAACCCCCGAACCGTCTAACGGTCCGGGGGGAGAACACCAGCCCCCTAGAGCTTCCAGCAAAGGTCAGGATACAGATAGGAACAAGCTGGACAAAAATACCAAACAAAACAAAAGCAAAAAGCAAAGAAGCAGACTTAGCTTGAAAAACAGGAACCAGGATCAGAGGACAAGAGCACAACAGATTAGCTCTGATTTCAACGATGCCAGGCATTGAACTGAAGGTCCAGGGAGCTTATATAGCAACGCCCCTGAACTAACGGCCCAGGTGAGGATATAGGAAAAGACAGACGCTCCAGAGTCAAATCACTAATGACCACTAGAGGGAGCAAAAAGCAAAATCACAACAGTACCCCCCCCTTAGTGAGGGGTCACCGAACCCTCACCACGACCACCAGGGCGATCAGGATGAGCGGCGTGAAAGGCACGAACTAAATCGGCCGCATGAACATCAGAGGCGACCACCCAGGAATTATCTTCCTGACCATAGCCCTTCCACTTGACCAGGTACTGAAGCCTCCGCCTGGAGAGACGAGAATCCAAGATCTTCTCCACCACGTACTCCAACTCGCCCTCAACCAACACCGGAGCAGGAGGCTCAGCAGAAGGAACCACAGGCACAACGTACCGCCGCAACAAGGACCTATGAAACACGTTGTGGATAGCAAACGACACAGGAAGATCCAGGCGAAAGGACACAGGATTAAGAATTTCCAATATCTTGTAAGGACCAATAAAACGAGGTTTAAATTTGGGAGAGGAAACCTTCATAGGAACAAAGCGGGAAGAAAGCCACACCAAATCCCCAACACGTAGCCGGGGACCCACACCGCGGCGGCGGTTGGCAAAGCGCTGAGCCCTCTCCTGTGACAACTTCAAGTTGTCCACCACAAGATTCCAGATCCGCTGCAACCTATCCACCACAGAATCCACCCCAGGGCAGTCAGAAGGTTCCACATGACCCGAAGAAAAACGAGGGTGGAAACCAGAGTTGCAGAAAAACGGCGAAACCAAGGTGGCGGAACTAGCCCGATTATTAAGGGCAAACTCAGCTAACGGCAAGAAGGTCACCCAATCGTCCTGATCAGCAGAGACAAAACACCTCAAATAAGCCTCCAAAGTCTGATTAGTTCGCTCCGTCTGTCCATTAGTCTGAGGATGGAAAGCAGACGAAAACGACAAGTCAATGCCCATCCTACTACAAAAGGATCGCCAGAATCTGGAAACGAACTGGGATCCTCTGTCTGACACAATATTCTCAGGGATGCCGTGCAAACGAACCACGTTCTGGAAAAACACAGGAACCAGATCGGAAGAGGAAGGCAGTTTAGGCAAAGGAACCAAATGGACCATCTTGGAGAAGCGATCACATATCACCCAGATAACAGACATGCCCTGAGACACCGGAAGATCAGAAATGAAATCCATGGAGATATGTGTCCAAGGTCTCTTAGGGACAGGCAAGGGCAAGAGCAACCCGCTGGCACGAGAACAGCAAGGCTTAGCTCGAGCACAAGTCCCACAGGACTGTACAAATGACCGCACATCCCTAGACAAGGAAGGCCACCAAAAGGATCTGGCCACCAGATCTCTGGTGCCAAAAATTCCTGGGTGACCTGCCAACACCGAGGAATGAACCTCGGAAATGACTCTGCTGGTCCACTTATCAGGCACAAACAGTCTGTCAGGTGGACAAGAATCAGGCCTATCAGCCTGAAATCTCTGCAACACACGTCGCAGATCTGGAGAAATAGCTGACAAGATAATACCATCCTTAAGAATACCAACAGGTTCAGCGACTCCAGGACCATCAGGCACAAAGCTCCTGGAAAGAGCATCGGCCTTCACATTCTTTGAACCTGGTAAATACGAGACAACAAAGTCAAAACGGGAGAAAAACAATGACCAGCGGGCCTGTCTAGGATTCAGGCGTTTAGCAGACTCGAGATACATCAGATTTTTGTGATCAGTCAAGACCACCACACGATGCTTAGCACCCTCGAGCCAATGACGCCACTCCTCAAATGCCCATTTCATGGCCAACAACTCCCGATTGCCCACATCATAATTTCGCTCCGCAGGCGAAAACTTCCTAGAGAAAAAGGCGCAAGGTCTCATAACAGAGCAACCAGGGCCTCTCTGCGACAAAACGGCCCCTGCTCCAATCTCTGAAGCATCCACCTCAACTTGAAAGGGAAGCGAGACATCAGGCTGGCACAAAACAGGCGCCGAAGTAAACCGACGTTTCAACTCCTGGAAAGCCTCCACAGCAGCAGGAGCCCAGTTAACCACATCGGAGCCCTTCTTGGTCATATCCGTCAAAGGTTTCACAATGCTAGAAAAGTTAGCGATAAAACGACGGTAGAAGTTAGCGAAACCCAAGAACTTCTGAAGACTCTTAACTGACGAGGGCTGAGTCCAATCAAGAATAGCTCGGACCTTGACTGGGTCCATCTCCACAGCAGAAGGGGAAAAAATGAACCCCAAAAAGGGAACCTTCTGTACACCAAAAAGACACTTTGAGCCCTTGACAAACAAAGAATTTTCACGCAAAATTTTAAAGACCATCCTGACCTGCTCCACATGCGAGTCCCAATTATCAGAAAAAACCAGAATATCATCCAGATAAACGATCAGAAATTTATCCAGATAGTTCCGGAAAATGTCATGCATAAAGGACTGAAAAACTGAAGGGGCATTAGAGAGCCCAAAAGGCATCACCAAGTACTCAAAATGACCTTCGGGCGTATTGAATGCGGTTTTCCATTCATCCCCTTGCTTAATGCGCACAAGGTTGTACGCACCACGAAGGTCTATCTTGGTAAACCACTTGGCACCTTTAATCCGGGCAAACAAGTCAGACAACAGCGGCAAAGGATACTGAAATTTGACAGTGATCTTATTTAAAAGCCGATAGTCAATACAAGGCCTCAAAGATCCGTCCTTTTTAGCCACAAAAAAGAATCCCGCACCAAGAGGGGAAGAAGACGGACGGATGTGTCCTTTCTCCAGAGACTCCTTGATATATGAACGCATAGCGGTATGTTCAGGTATCGACAGATTAAACAGTCTTCCCTTAGGAAACTTACTGCCTGGAATCAAATCTATTGCACAGTCACATTCCCTATGAGGAGGCAATGCACTGGACCTGGACTCGCTAAAGACATCCTGATAATCAGACAAGTACTCCGGAACTTCCGAAGGCGTAGAAGAAGCAATAGACACAGGCAGGGAATCCTCATGAATACCACAACAGCCCCAACTAGACACTGACATAGCCTTCCAGTCAAGGACTGGATTATGGGTCTGTAACCATGGCAAACCCAAAACAACCAAATCATGCATTTTATGTAGAACGAGAAAACGTATCACCTCGCGGTGTTCAGGAGTCATGCACATGGTAACCTGTGTCCAATACTGCGGCTTATTTTCTGCCAATGGCGTAGCATCAATACCCCTAAGAGGGATAGGATTTTCTAATGGTTCAAGAATAAAACCACAGCGCTTAGCAAATGAGAGATCCATAAGACTCAGGGCAGCACCTGAATCTACAAACGCCATGACAGGATAAGATGACAGTGAGCAAATCAAAGTTACAGACAGAATAAACTTAGGATGCAAATTACCAACGGTGACAGGACTAACAACCTTAGATATACGTTTAGAGCATGCTGAGATAACATGTGTAGAATCACCACAGTAGTAGCACAAGCCATTCCGGCGTCTATGAATTTTCCTCTCATTTCTAGTCAGGATTCTATCACATTGCATCAAATCAGGTGTCCGTTCAGACAACACCATGAGGGAATTTGCGGTTTTTCTATCACATTGCATCACATCAGGTGTCTGTTCAGACAACAACATGAGGGAATTTGCGGTTTTGCGCTCCCGCAACCGCCGGTCAATTTGAATAGCCAGGGACATGGTATCATTCAGACCTGTGGGAATGGGAAAACCCACCATAACATTCTTAATGGCCTCAGAAAGGCCATTTCTAAAATTAGCGGCCAGTGCACACTCGTTCCAATGTGTCAGCACGGACCATTTCCGAAATTTTTGGCAATACACCTCTGCCTCGTCCTGGCCCTGAGACATAGCCAGCAAGGCTTTCTCTGCCTGAATCTCAAGATTGGGTTCCTCATAAAGTAAACCGAGCGCCAGAAAAAACGCATCAATATCAGCCAATGCCGGATCTCCTGGCGCCAACGAAAAAGCCCAATCCTGAGGGTCACCCCGTAAGAATGAAATAACAATTTTTACTTGTTGAGCAGAGTCTCCAGACGAACAAGGTTTCAGGGACAAAAATAATTTACAATTATTCCTGAAATTCCTAAACTTAAATCGGTCTCCTGAAAACAGTTCAGGAATCGGAATCTTGGGTTCAGACCTAGGATTTCTGGTAACATAATCTTGTATACCCTGCACACGAGCGGCAAGCTGGTCCACACTTGTAATCAAGGTCTGGACATTCATGTCTGCAGCAAGCTTAAGCCACTCTGAGGTAAAGGGGAAAAGAAAAAAAAAAATGAGAGAGGGAAAAAAAAAACTCAAAATTTTCTTTCTTATAATCCCACTTCTGCAATGCATTAAACATTTAATACTGGCCTGGCATACTGTTATGACCCCAGTGGACAGGGTCTCAGAGGAACGTGTAAGTCTGCAAGATACAAAAATCCAGCTCATAGGGCTGTGGTAACTGGGTTGACCAAATAGCTACTCCTAACGCCAACACTAGAAGTAGCCGGGGATCATGCCTACGGTGATCGCTAGATGACTCGCGCCAGCCGGAGAATCTAACTACCCCTAGGAGAAGAAAACAAAGACCTCTCTTGCCTCCAGAGAAAGGGACCCCAAAGCAAGATACAAGCCCCCCACAAATAATAACGGTGAGGTAAGAGGAAATGACAAACACAGAAATGAACCAGGTTCAGCAAAGAGAGGCCAGCTTACTAATAGCAGAATAAAGCAAGATAACTTATCTGGTCAACAAAAACCCTATAAAAATCCACGCTGGAGATTCAAGAACCCCCGAACCGTCTAACGGTCCGGGGGGAGAACACCAGCCCCCTAGAGCTTCCAGCAAAGGTCAGGATACAGATAGGAACAAGCTGGACAAAAATACCAAACAAAACAAAAGCAAAAAGCAAAGAAGCAGACTTAGCTTGAAAAACAGGAACCAGGATCAGAGGACAAGAGCACAACAGATTAGCTCTGATTTCAACGATGCCAGGCATTGAACTGAAGGTCCAGGGAGCTTATATAGCAACGCCCCTGAACTAACGGCCCAGGTGAGGATATAGGAAAAGACAGACGCTCCAGAGTCAAATCACTAATGACCACTAGAGGGAGCAAAAAGCAAAATCACAACACTTTGTTACAGTGTTGCAAATATACTGTGCCATCTACAAAATTAGGCCCCGGCTGTCAGTACTGTTTAAATTGAAGTATCCAATGAGTAGCTCTGCCAGCCATATATACCACTTTTCTGACGGCATGAATTCTTTTGTGAAACATTGTCTCCCTCTTGTGGACCACCGAATTTTAAATGTGGTGTATTATATGTATTTAAAAAAAAAGGAAAAATAGTGTCTGTGCTGATCTTGACTATGCTTGTCTTGTCCATCTACACCTGTGTGAGTATCGTAATGCTTTGGACCAATCAGGTGCGCTGCCTGCAGTAGATAGAATCTGAGCACGGAACCTTCACGTGCAGTCACAATGAGCCTTTGGCCATTGTCTCCGGAACTCTCACGTGTCACAATGGGCTCTTGGCCTATAACAGGCAGTGAAAAATGGCCGCCGTCTTCAGTCTGCTGCTGGTGCAGCAGCAGACCACATGGCAGGGGGGGTCTGTGCCCAGCTTCAGGAGAGTTGGGAAGACAACTGCTCGCCTGTCTGTTTTTTGAATTTCCCACTCAGTTACTGCACACTTTAGAGCAAAAGGGGGATGGAGGGTGTGTTAAAATAGGTGGAGATATGCAGATTCAAAACGCGTTGTGCACAGCTTGAACACACACACATACACAGTAGAACTGTCATTGAGAAGGCCTCCAGAGCTTCTAGAAATGCCTTCCCCTTGACAATTTTTGCTCTCTCTCCACAATGGGTGTCGGTTTTAGGCCTTGGTGCGGCAGAAGTGGCAAACCATTTCTGGTTACCTCTCCTCTGCCTTTCGCATCCGTCGTCGTCGCCGCCGCCGCCGCTCAAGATCAAGTGTAGTATCTGATACGTCCCCTATTTGGGGACCAGTTGGGGGCTTTGCTTTCACCTATGTATGTCAAACATTGTATTGCATTCAATATGCAATCAATCAATGTGTCTTTACTGGTTGCAACAGGTGTGTTAAGATGTAGGCCTGTATTAGGCCTTTGTTACAGTGTTGCAAATATACTGTGCCATCTACAAAATTAGGCCCCGGCTGTCAGTACTGTTTAAATTGAAGTATCCAATGAGTAGCTCTGCCATATATACCACTTTTCTGACGGCATGAATTCTTTTGTGAAACATTGTCTCCCTCTTGTGGACCACCGAATTTTAAATGTGGTGTATTATATGTATTTAAAAAAAAAGGAAAAATGGTGTCTGTGCTGATCTTGACTATGCTTGTCTTGTCCATCTACACCTGTGTGAGTATCGTAATGCTTTGGACCAATCAGGTGCGCTGCCTGCAGTAGATAGAATCTGAGCACGGAACCTTCACGTGCAGTCACAATGAGCCTTTGGCCATTGTCTCCGGAACTCTCACGTGTCACAATGGGCTCTTGGCCTATAACAGGCAGTGAAAAATGGCCGCCGTCTTCAGTCTGCTGCTGGTGCAGCAGCAGACGACATGGCAGGGGGGGTCTGTGCCCAGCTTCAGGAGAGTTGGGAAGACAACTGCTCGCCTGTCTGTTTTTTGAATTTCCCACTCAGTTACTGCACACTTTAGAGCAAAAGGGGGATGGAGGGTGTGTTAAAATAGGTGGAGATATGCAGATTCAAAACGCGTTGTGCACAGCTTGAACACACACATACACAGTAGAACTGTCATTGAGAAGGCCTCCAGAGCTTCTAGAAATGCCTTCCTCTTGGCAATTTTTGCTCTCTCTCCACAATGGGTGTCGGTTTTAGGCCTTGGTGCGGCAGAAGTGGCAAACCATTTCTGGTTACCTCTCCTCTGCCTTTCGCATCCGTCGTCGTCGCCGCCGCCGCCGCTCAAGATCAAGTGTAGTATCTGATACGTCCCCTATTTGGGGACCAGTTGGGGGCTTTGCTTTCACCTATGTATGTCAAACATTGTATTGCATTCAATATGCAATCAATCAATGTGTCTTTACTGGTTGCAACAGGTGTGTTAAGATGTAGGCCTGTATTAGGCCTTTGTTACAGTGTTGCAAATATACTGTGCCATCTACAAAATTAGGCCCCGGCTGTCAGTACTGTTTAAATTGAAGTATCCAATGAGTAGCTCTGCCATATATACCACTTTTCTGACGGCATGAATTCTTTTGTGAAACATTGTCTCCCTCTTGTGGACCACCGAATTTTAAATGTGGTGTATTATATGTATTTAAAAAAAAAAGGAAAAATGGTGTCTGTGCTGATCTTGACTATGCTTGTCTTGTCCATCTACACCTGTGTGAGTATCGTAATGCTTTGGACCAATCAGGTGCGCTGCCTGCA
Organism: Ranitomeya variabilis; assembly: GCF_051348905.1. Taxonomy (NCBI): domain Eukaryota; kingdom Metazoa; phylum Chordata; class Amphibia; order Anura; family Dendrobatidae; genus Ranitomeya; species Ranitomeya variabilis. Next base: position 605,228,612 of record NC_135236.1, read on the forward strand.
GTAGATAGAATCTGAGCACGGAACCTTCACGTGCAGTCACAATGAGCCTTTGGCCATTGTCTCCGGAACTCTCACGTGTCACAATGGGCTCTTGGCCTATAACAGGCAGTGAAAAATGGCCGCCGTCTTCAGTCTGCTGCTGGTGCAGCAGCAGACGACATGGCAGGGGGGGTCTGTGCCCAGCTTCAGGAGAGTTGGGAAGACAACTGCTCGCCTGTCTGTTTTTTGAATTTCCCACTCAGTTACTGCACACTTTAGAGCAAAAGGGGGATGGAGGGTGTGTTAAAATAGGTGGAGATATGCAGATTCAAAACGCGTTGTGCACAGCTTGAACACACACATACACAGTAGAACTGTCATTGAGAAGGCCTCCAGAGCTTCTAGAAATGCCTTCCTCTTGGCAATTTTTGCTCTCTCTCCACAATGGGTGTCGGTTTTAGGCCTTGGTGCGGCAGAAGTGGCAAACCATTTCTGGTTACCTCTCCTCTGCCTTTCGCATCCGTCGTCGTCGCCGCCGCCGCCGCTCAAGATCAAGTGTAGTATCTGATACGTCCCCTATTTGGGGACCAGTTGGGGGCTTTGCTTTCACCTATGTATGTCAAACATTGTATTGCATTCAATATGCAATCAATCAATGTGTCTTTACTGGTTGCAACAGGTGTGTTAAGATGTAGGCCTGTATTAGGCCTTTGTTACAGTGTTGCAAATATACTGTGCCATCTACAAAATTAGGCCCCGGCTGTCAGTACTGTTTAAATTGAAGTATCCAATGAGTAGCTCTGCCATATATACCACTTTTCTGACGGCATGAATTCTTTTGTGAAACATTGTCTCCCTCTTGTGGACCACCGAATTTTAAATGTGGTGTATTATATGTATTTAAAAAAAAAGGAAAAATGGTGTCTGTGCTGATCTTGACTATGCTTGTCTTGTCCATCTACACCTGTGTGAGTATCGTAATGCTTTGGACCAATCAGGTGCGCTGCCTGCAGTAGATAGAATCTGAGCACGGAACCTTCACGTGCAGTCACAATGAGCCTTTGGCCATTGTCTCCGGAACTCTCACGTGTCACAATGGGCTCTTGGCCTATAACAGGCAGTGAAAAATGGCCGCCGTCTTCAGTCTGCTGCTGGTGCAGCAGCAGACCACATGGCAGGGGGGGTCTGTGCCCAGCTTCAGGAGAGTTGGGAAGACAACTGCTCGCCTGTCTGTTTTTTGAATTTCCCACTCAGTTACTGCACACTTTAGAGCAAAAGGGGGATGGAGGGTGTGTTAAAATAGGTGGAGATATGCAGATTCAAAACGCGTTGTGCACAGCTTGAACACACACATACACAGTAGAACTGTCATTGAGAAGGCCTCCAGAGCTTCTAGAAATGCCTTCCTCTTGGCAATTTTTGCTCTCTCTCCACAATGGGTGTCGGTTTTAGGCCTTGGTGCGGCAGAAGTGGCAAACCATTTCTGGTTACCTCTCCTCTGCCTTTCGCATCCGTCGTCGTCGCCGCCGCCGCCGCTCAAGATCAAGTGTAGTATCTGATACGTCCCCTATTTGGGGACCAGTTGGGGGCTTTGCTTTCACCTATGTATGTCAAACATTGTATTGCATTCAATATGCAATCAATCAATGTGTCTTTACTGGTTGCAACAGGTGTGTTAAGATGTAGGCCTGTATTAGGCCTTTGTTACAGTGTTGCAAATATACTGTGCCATCTACAAAATTAGGCCCCGGCTGTCAGTACTGTTTAAATTGAAGTATCCAATGAGTAGCTCTGCCATATATACCACTTTTCTGACGGCATGAATTCTTTTGTGAAACATTGTCTCCCTCTTGTGGACCACCGAATTTTAAATGTGGTGTATTATATGTATTTAAAAAAAAAGGAAAAATGGTGTCTGTGCTGATCTTGACTATGCTTGTCTTGTCCATCTACACCTGTGTGAGTATCGTAATGCTTTGGACCAATCAGGTGCGCTGCCTGCAGTAGATAGAATCTGAGCACGGAACCTTCACGTGCAGTCACAATGAGCCTTTGGCCATTGTCTCCGGAACTCTCACGTGTCACAATGGGCTCTTGGCCTATAACAGGCAGTGAAAAATGGCCGCCGTCTTCAGTCTGCTGCTGGTGCAGCAGCAGACCACATGGCAGGGGGGGTCTGTGCCCAGCTTCAGGAGAGTTGGGAAGACAACTGCTCGCCTGTCTGTTTTTTGAATTTCCCACTCAGTTACTGCACACTTTAGAGCAAAAGGGGGATGGAGGGTGTGTTAACCCCTTCATGACCCAGCCTATTTTGGCCTTAATGACCTTGCCGTTTTTTGCAATTCTGACCAGTGTCCCTTTATGAGGTAATAACTCAGGAACGCTTCAACGGATCCTAGCGATTCTGAGACTGTTTTTTCGTGACATATTGGGCTTCATGTTAGTGGTACATTTAGGTCGATAATTTCTGAGTTTATTTGTGAAAAAAGCGGAAATTTGGCAAAAATTTTGAAAATTTCGCAATTTTCACATTTTGAATTTTTATTCTGTTAAACCAGAGAGTTATGTGACACAAAATAGTTAATAAATAACATTTCCCACATGTCTACTTTACATCAGCACAATTTTGGAAACAAATTTTTTTTTTGCTAGGAAGTTATAAGGGTTAAAATTTGACCAGTAATTTCTCATTTTTACAACAAAATTTACAAAACCATTTTTTTAGGGACCACCTCACATTTGAAGTCAGTTTGAGGGTTCTATATGGCTGAAAATACCCAAAAGTGACACCATTCTAAAAACTGCACCCCTCAAGGTGCTCAAAACCACATTCAAGAAGTTTATTAACCCTTCAGGTGTTTCACAGCAGCAGAAGAAACATGGAAGTAAAAAATGAACATTTAACTTTTTAGTCACAAAAATGATCTTTTAGCAACAATTTTTTTATTTTCCCAAGGGTAAAAGGAGAAACTGGACCACGGACATTGTTGTCCAATTTGTCCTGAGTACGCTGATACCTCATATGTGGGGGTAAACCACTGTTTGGGCGCACGGCAGGGCTCGGAAGGGAAGGAGCGCCATTTGACTTTTTCAATGAAAAATTGGCTCCAATCTTTAGCGGACACCATGTCGCGTTTGGAGAGCCCCCGTGTGCCTAAACATTGGAGCTCCCCCACAAGTGACCCCATTTTGGAAACTAGACCCCCAAGGAACTTATCTAGAAGCATAGTGAGCACTTTAAATCCCCAGGTGCTTCACAAATTGATCCGTAAAAATGAAAAAGTACTTTTTTTTCACAAAAAAATTATTTTAGCCTCAATTTTTTCATTTTCACATGGGCAACAGGATAAAATGGATCCTAAATTTTGTTGGGCAATTTCTCCTGAGTACACCAATACCTCACATGTGGGGGTAAACCACTGTTTGGGCACATGGTAAGGCTCGGAAGGGAAGGAGCGCCATTTGACTTTTTGAATGAAAAATTATCTCCATCGTTAGCGGACACCATGTCGCGTTTGGAAAGCCCCTGTGTGCCTAAACATTGGAGCTCCTCCACAAGTGACCCCATTTTGGAAACTAGACCCCCCAAGGAACTCATCTAGAGGCATAGTGAGCACGTTAAACCCATAGGTGCTTCACAAATTGATCCGCAAAAATGAAAAAGTACTTTTTTTTCACACAAAATTTCTTTTAGCCTCAATTCTTTCATTTTCACATGGGCAACAGGATAAAATGGATCCTAAAATTAGTTGGGCAATTTCTTCTGAGTATGCCGATACCTCATATGTGGGGTAAACCACTGTTTGGGTGCACGGCAAGGCTCGGAAGGGGAGGCGTGCCATTTGACTTTTTGAATGGAAAATTAGCTCCAATCGTTAGCGGACATCATGTCGTGTTTGGAGAGCCCCTGTGTGCCTAAACATTGGAGCTCCCCTACAAGTGACCCCATTTTGGAAACTAGACCCCCCAAGGAACTTATCTAGATGCATAGTGAGCACTTATAACCCCCAGGTGCTTCACAGAAGTTTATAACGCAGAGCCGTGAAAATAAAAAAATAATTTTTCTTTCCTCAAAAATGATTTTTAGCCCAGAATTTTTTATTTTCCCAAGGGTAATAGGAGAAATTGGACCCCAAATGTTGTTGTCCAGTTTGTCCTGAGTACGATGATACCCCATATGTGGGGGTAAACCACTGTTTGGGCGCACGGCAGGGCTCGGAAGGGAAGGCACGCCATTTGGCTTTTTGAATGGAAAATTAGCTCCAATCATTAGCGGACACCATGTCGCGTTTGGAGAGCCCCTGTGTGCCTAAACATTGGAGCTCCCGCACAAGTGAACCCATTTTGGAAACTAGACCTCCCAAGGAACTAATCTAGATGTGTGGTGAGCACTTTGAACCCCCAAGTGCTTCACAGAAGTTTATAACGCAGAGCCATGAAAATAAAAAATAATTTTTCTTTTCTCAAAAATGATTTTTTAGCCCACAATTTTTTATTTTCCCAAGGGTAACAGGAGAAATTGGACCCCAAAAGTTGTTGTCCAGTTTCTCCTGAGTACGCTGATACCCCATATGTGGGGGTAAACCACTGTTTTGGCACACGTCGGGGTTCGGAAGGAAAGTAGTGACGTTTTGAAATGCAGACTTTGATGGAATGCTCTGCGGGCGTCACGTTGCATTTGCAGAGCCCCTGATGTGCCTAAACAGTAGGAACTCCCCACAATTGACTCCATTTTGGAAACTAGACCCCCCAAGGGAACTTATCTAGATGTGTAGTGAGCACTTTGAACCCCCAAGTGCTTCACAGAAGTTTATAACGCAGAGCCGTGAAAATAAAAAATGTGTTTCCTTTCCTCAAAAATATTTTTTTAGCCCAGAATTTTTTTATTTCTGCAAGAGTAACAGGAGAAATTGGACCCCAAAAGTTGTTGTCCAGTTTCTCCTGAGGACGCTGATACCCCATATGTGGGGGTAAACCACTGTTTTGGCACACGTCGGGGTTCGGAAGGGAAGTAGTGACGTTTTAAAATGCAGACTTTGATGGAATGCTCTGCGGGCGTCAGGTTGCGTTTGCAGAGTCCCTGATGTGCCTAAACAGTAGGAACTCCCCACAAGTGACTCCATTTTGGAAACTAGACCCCCAAGGGAACTTATCTAGATGTGTGGTGAGCACTTTGCACCCCCAAGTGCTTCACAGAAGTTTATAACGCAGAGCCGTGAAAATAATAAATGTGTTTCCTTTCCTCAAAAATATTTTTTTAGCCCAGAATTTTTTATTTTTGCAAGAGTAACAGGAGAAATTGGACCCCAAAAGTTGTTGTCCAGTTTCTCCTGAGTACGCTGATACCCCATATGTGGGGGTAAACCACTTTTTGGGCACATGCCGGGGCTCGGAAGGGAAGTAGTGACGTTTTGGAATGCAGACTTTGATGGAATGGTCTGCGGGCATCATGTTACGTTTGCAGAGCCCCTGATATGCCTAAACAGTAGAAACCCCCCACAAGTGACCCCATTTTGGAAACTAGACCCCCCAAGGAACTTATCTAGATGTGTGGTGAGCACGTTCAACCCCCAAGTGCTTCACAGAAGTTTACAACGCAGAGCCGTGAAAATAAAAAATCATTTTTCTTTCCTCAAAAAAGATGTTTTAGCAAGCAATTTTTATTTTCACAAGGGTAACAGGAGAATTTGGACCCCAATATTTGTTGCCCAGTTTGTTGTGAATACGCTGATACCCCATATGTGGGGGTAAACCACTGTTTGGGCACACGTCAGGGCTCGGAAGGGAAGTAGTGACATTTGAAATGCAGACTTTGATGGAATGGTCTGCGGGCGTCACATTGCATTTGCAGAGCCCCTGATGTGCCTAAACAGTAGAAACACCCCACAAGTGACCCCATTTTGGAAACTAGACCCCCGAAGGAACTTATCTAGATGTGTGGTGAGCACTTTCAACCCCCAAGTGCTTCACAGAAGTTTATAATGCAGAGCCGTGAAAATAAAAAATAATTGTTCTTTCCTCAAAAATTATGTTTTAGCAAGTAATTTTTTATTTTTGCAAGGGTAACAGGAGAAATTGGACCCCAACAGTTGTTGCCCAGTTTGTCCTGAGTACGCTGGTACCCCAAATGTGGGGGTAAACCACTGTTTGGGCGCACGTCGGGGCTTGGAAGGGCGGGAGCACCATTTGACTTTTTGAACGCAAGATTGGCTGGAATCAATGGTGGCGCCATGTTGCGTTTGGAGACCCCTGATGTGCCTAAACAGTGGAAACCCCTCAATTCTAACTTCAACACTAACCCCAACAGACCCCTAATCCTAATCCCAACTGTAGCCATAACCCTAATCACAACCCTAACCCCAACACACCCCTAACCACAACCCTAACCGCAACACACCCGTAACCCTAATTCCAACCCTAATCCTAACCCTAATCCCAACCGTAACCCTAATCCCAACCCTAACCACAACTGTAACCCCAACACACCCCTAACCCTATCCGTAACCCTAACCACAAGCCTAATCTTAACCCTATTTCAAACCCTAGCCCTAATTCCAACCCTAACTCTAATTCCAACCCTAACCCTAAGGCTATGTGCCCACGTTGCGGATTCGTGTGAGATCTTTCCGCAGGATTTTTGAAAAATCTGCAGGTAAAAGGCACTGCGTTTTACCTGCGGATTTACAGCAGATTTCCAGTGTTTTTTTGTGCGGATTTCACCTGCGGATTCCTATTGAGGAACAGGTGTAAAACGCTGCGGAATCCGCACAAAGAATTGACATGCTGCGGAAAATACAATGCAGCGTTTCTGCACGGAATTTTCCGCACCATGGGCACAGCGGATTTGGTTTTCCTTAGGTGTACATGGTACTGTAAACCTGATGGAAAACTGCTTCGAATTCGCAGCGGCCAATCCGCTGCGGATCCGCGGCCAATCCGCTGCGGATCCGCGGCCGATCCGCTGCGGATCCGCGGCCGATCCGCTGCGGATCCGCTGCGGATCCGCTGCGGATCCGCGGCCGATCCGCTGCGGATCCGCTGCGGATCCGCTGCGGATCCGCTGCCGATCCGCTGCGGATCCGCTGCCGATCCGCGGCCGATCCGCTGCGGATCCGCTGCCGATCCGCTGCCGATCCGCTGCGGATCCGCGGCCGATCCGCGGCGGATCCGCTGCCGATCCGCTGCGGATCCGCGGCCGATCCGCTGCGGATCCGCGGCCGATCCGCTCTGTGTGCACATGCCATAACCCTAACCCGTAACCCTAACCCTACCCCTAACCCTACCCCTAGTTCTAACCCTAGTTCTAACCCTAACCCTAGTGGAAAAAGAAAAAAAAATATTTTCTTTATTTTATTATTGTCCCTACCTATGGGGGTGATAAAGGGGGGGGGTTATTTATTATTTTTTTATTTTGATCGCTGTGTTAGAACCTACCACAGCGATCAAAATGTACCTGTAATGAATCAGCCAGCCGGCTGATTCGGCGGGCGCACTGAGCATGCGCCCGCCATTTTGGAAGATGGCGGCGCCCAGCGAGGAGACGGACCGACACCGGGAGCCTAGGTAAGTATAAGGGGGGGGGAGATCGGGGCACGGGGGGGGGGCGTCGGAGCACCGGGGGGTGACATAGGAGCAGGGGGGAGCGGGCAGGAGGACGGGGGAGCGGAGCACAGGACGGAGGGGACCGGACCCCATAACGGAGCACTGGGGGGGCGATCGGTGGGGTGGGGGGGGGTTACATTAGTGTTTCCAGCCATGGCCGATGGTATTGCAGCATCGGCCATGGCTGGATTGTAATATTTCACCAGTTTTTTAGGTGAAATATTACAAATCGCTCTGATTGGCAGTTTCACTTTCAACAGCCAATCAGAGCGATCGTAGCCACGGGGGGGTGAAGCCACCCCCCCTGGGCTGAAGTACCACTCCCCCTCTCCCTGCAGATCGGGTAAAATAGGAGTTAACCCCTTCACCCGATCTGCAGGGACGCGATCATTCCATGACGCCACATAGGCGTCATGGGTCGGATTGGCACCGGTTTTCATGACGCCTACGTGGCGTCAAAGGTCGGGAAGGGGTTAAAATAGGTGGAGATATGCAGATTCAAAACGCGTTGTGCACAGCTTGAACACACACACATACACAGTAGAACTGTCATTGAGAAGGCCTCCAGAGCTTCTAGAAATGCCTTCCCCTTGGCAATTTTTGCTCTCTCTCCACAATGGGTGTCGGTTTTAGGCCTTGGTGCGGCAGAAGTGGCAAACCATTTCTGGTTACCTCTCCTCTGCCTTTCGCATCCGTCGTCGTCGCCGCCGCCGCCGCTCAAGATCAAGTGTAGTATCTGATACGTCCCCTATTTGGGGACCAGTTGGGGGCTTTGCTTTCACCTATGTATGTCAAACATTGTATTGCATTCAATATGCAATCAATCAATGTGTCTTTACTGGTTGCAACAGGTGTGTTAAGATGTAGGCCTGTATTAGGCCTTTGTTACAGTGTTGCAAATATACTGTGCCATCTACAAAATTAGGCCCCGGCTGTCAGTACTGTTTAAATTGAAGTATCCAATGAGTAGCTCTGCCATATATACCACTTTTCTGACGGCATGAATTCTTTTGTGAAACATTGTCTCCCTCTTGTGGACCACCGAATTTTAAATGTGGTGTATTATATGTATTTAAAAAAAAAGGAAAAATGGTGTCTGTGCTGATCTTGACTATGCTTGTCTTGTCCATCTACACCTGTGTGAGTATCGTAATGCTTTGGACCAATCAGGTGCGCTGCCTGCAGTAGATAGAATCTGAGCACGGAACCTTCACGTGCAGTCACAATGAGCCTTTGGCCATTGTCTCCGGAACTCTCACGTGTCACAATGGGCTCTTGGCCTATAACAGGCAGTGAAAAATGGCCGCCGTCTTCAGTCTGCTGCTGGTGCAGCAGCAGACCACATGGCAGGGGGGGTCTGTGCCCAGCTTCAGGAGAGTTGGGAAGACAACTGCTCGCCTGTCTGTTTTTTGAATTTCCCACTCAGTTACTGCACACTTTAGAGCAAAAGGGGGATGGAGGGTGTGTTAAAATAGGTGGAGATATGCAGATTCAAAACGCGTTGTGCACAGCTTGAACACACACACATACACAGTAGAACTGTCATTGAGAAGGCCTCCAGAGCTTCTAGAAATGCCTTCCCCTTGGCAATTTTTGCTCTCTCTCCACAATGGGTGTCGGTTTTAGGCCTTGGTGCGGCAGAAGTGGCAAACCATTTCTGGTTACCTCTCCTCTGCCTTTCGCATCCGTCGTCGTCGCCGCCGCCGCCGCTCAAGATCAAGTGTAGTATCTGATACGTCCCCTATTTGGGGACCAGTTGGGGGCTTTGCTTTCACCTATGTATGTCAAACATTGTATTGCATTCAATATGCAATCAATCAATGTGTCTTTACTGGTTGCAACAGGTGTGTTAAGATGTAGGCCTGTATTAGGCCTTTGTTACAGTGTTGCAAATATACTGTGCCATCTACAAAATTAGGCCCCGGCTGTCAGTACTGTTTAAATTGAAGTATCCAATGAGTAGCTCTGCCATATATACCACTTTTCTGACGGCATGAATTCTTTTGTGAAACATTGTCTCCCTCTTGTGGACCACCGAATTTTAAATGTGGTGTATTATATGTATTTAAAAAAAAAGGAAAAATGGTGTCTGTGCTGATCTTGACTATGCTTGTCTTGTCCATCTACACCTGTGTGAGTATCGTAATGCTTTGGACCAATCAGGTGCGCTGCCTGCAGTAGATAGAATCTGAGCACGGAACCTTCACGTGCAGTCACAATGAGCCTTTGGCCATTGTCTCCGGAACTCTCACGTGTCACAATGGGCTCTTGGCCTATAACAGGCAGTGAAAAATGGCCGCCGTCTTCAGTCTGCTGCTGGTGCAGCAGCAGACCACATGGCAGGGGGGGTCTGTGCCCAGCTTCAGGAGAGTTGGGAAGACAACTGCTCGCCTGTCTGTTTTTTGAATTTCCCACTCAGTTACTGCACACTTTAGAGCAAAAGGGGGATGGAGGGTGTGTTAAAATAGGTGGAGATATGCAGATTCAAAACGCGTTGTGCACAGCTTGAACACACACACATACACAGTAGAACTGTCATTGAGAAGGCCTCCAGAGCTTCTAGAAATGCCTTCCCCTTGGCAATTTTTGCTCTCTCTCCACAATGGGTGTCGGTTTTAGGCCTTGGTGCGGCAGAAGTGGCAAACCATTTCTGGTTACCTCTCCTCTGCCTTTCGCATCCGTCATCGTCGCCGCCGCCGCCGCTCAAGATCAAGTGTAGTATCTGATACGTCCCCTATTTGGGGACCAGTTGGGGGCTTTGCTTTCACCTATGTATGTCAAACATTGTATTGCATTCAATATGCAATCAATCAATGTGTCTTTACTGGTTGCAACAGGTGTGTTAAGATGTAGGCCTGTATTAGGCCTTTGTTACAGTGTTGCAAATATACTGTGCCATCTACAAAATTAGGCCCCGGCTGTCAGTACTGTTTAAATTGAAGTATCCAATGAGTAGCTCTGCCATATATACCACTTTTCTGACGGCATGAATTCTTTTGTGAAACATTGTCTCCCTCTTGTGGACCACCGAATTTTAAATGTGGTGTATTATATGTATTTAAAAAAAAAGGAAAAATGGTGTCTGTGCTGATCTTGACTATGCTTGTCTTGTCCATCTACACCTGTGTGAGTATCGTAATGCTTTGGACCAATCAGGTGCGCTGCCTGCAGTAGATAGAATCTGAGCACGGAACCTTCACGTGCAGTCACAATGAGCCTTTGGCCATTGTCTCCGGAACTCTCACGTGTCACAATGGGCTCTTGGCCTATAACAGGCAGTGAAAAATGGCCGCCGTCTTCAGTCTGCTGCTGGTGCAGCAGCAGACCACATGGCAGGGGGGGTCTGTGCCCAGCTTCAGGAGAGTTGGGAAGACAACTGCTCGCCTGTCTGTTTTTTGAATTTCCCACTCAGTTACTGCACACTTTAGAGCAAAAGGGGGATGGAGGGTGTGTTAAAATAGGTGGAGATATGCAGATTCAAAACGCGTTGTGCACAGCTTGAACACACACACATACACAGTAGAACTGTCATTGAGAAGGCCTCCAGAGCTTCTAGAAATGCCTTCCCCTTGGCAATTTTTGCTCTCTCTCCACAATGGGTGTCGGTTTTAGGCCTTGGTGCGGCAGAAGTGGCAAACCATTTCTGGTTACCTCTCCTCTGCCTTTCGCATCCGTCGTCGTCGCCGCCGCCGCCGCTCAAGATCAAGTGTAGTATCTGATACGTCCCCTATTTGGGGACCAGTTGGGGGCTTTGCTTTCACCTATGTATGTCAAACATTGTATTGCATTCAATATGCAATCAATCAATGTGTCTTTACTGGTTGCAACAGGTGTGTTAAGATGTAGGCCTGTATTAGGCCTTTGTTACAGTGTTGCAAATATACTGTGCCATCTACAAAATTAGGCCCCGGCTGTCAGTACTGTTTAAATTGAAGTATCCAATGAGTAGCTCTGCCATATATACCACTTTTCTGACGGCATGAATTCTTTTGAGAAACATTGTCTCCCTCTTGTGAACCACCGAATTTTAAATGTGGTGTATTATATGTATTTAAAAAAAAAGGAAAAATGGTGTCTGTGCTGATCTTGACTATGCTTGTCTTGTCCATCTACACGTGTGTGAGTATCGTAATGCTTTGGACCAATCAGGTGCGCTGCCTGCAGTAGATAGAATCTGAGCACGGAACCTTCACGTGCAGTCACAATGAGCCTTTGGCCATTGTCTCCGGAACTCTCACGTGTCACAATGGGCTCTTGGCCTATAACAGGCAGTGAAAAATGGCCGCCGTCTTCAGTCTGCTGCTGGTGCAGCAGCAGACCACATGGCAGGGGGGGTCTGTGCCCAGCTTCAGGAGAGTTGGGAAGACAACTGCTCGCCTGTCTGTTTTTTGAATTTCCCACTCAGTTACTGCACACTTTAGAGCAAAAGGGGGATGGAGGGTGTGTTAAAATAGGTGGAGATATGCAGATTCAAAACGCGTTGTGCACAGCTTGAACACACACACATACACAGTAGAACTGTCATTGAGAAGGCCTCCAGAGCTTCTAGAAATGCCTTCCCCTTGGCAATTTTTGCTCTCTCTCCACAATGGGTGTCGGTTTTAGGCCTTGGTGCGGCAGAAGTGGCAAACCATTTCTGGTTACCTCTCCTCTGCCTTTCGCATCCGTCGTCGTCGCCGCCGCCGCCGCTCAAGATCAAGTGTAGTATCTGATACGTCCCCTATTTGGGGACCAGTTGGGGGCTTTGCTTTCACCTATGTATGTCAAACATTGTATTGCATTCAATATGCAATCAATCAATGTGTCTTTACTGGTTGCAACAGGTGTGTTAAGATGTAGGCCTGTATTAGGCCTTTGTTACAGTGTTGCAAATATACTGTGCCATCTACAAAATTAGGCCCCGGCTGTCAGTACTGTTTAAATTGAAGTATCCAATGAGTAGCTCTGCCATATATACCACTTTTCTGACGGCATGAATTCTTTTGTGAAACATTGTCTCCCTCTTGTGGACCACCGAATTTTAAATGTGGTGTATTATATGTATTTAAAAAAAAAGGAAAAATGGTGTCTGTGCTGATCTTGACTATGCTTGTCTTGTCCATCTACACCTGTGTGAGTATCGTAATGCTTTGGACCAATCAGGTGCGCTGCCTGCAGTAGATAGAATCTGAGCACGGAACCTTCACGTGCAGTCACAATGAGCCTTTGGCCATTGTCTCCGGAACTCTCACGTGTCACAATGGGCTCTTGGCCTATAACAGGCAGTGAAAAATGGCCGCCGTCTTCAGTCTGCTGCTGGTGCAGCAGCAGACCACATGGCAGGGGGGGTCTGTGCCCAGCTTCAGGAGAGTTGGGAAGACAACTGCTCGCCTGTCTGTTTTTTGAATTTCCCACTCAGTTACTGCACACTTTAGAGCAAAAGGGGGATGGAGGGTGTGTTAAAATAGGTGGAGATATGCAGATTCAAAACGCGTTGTGCACAGCTTGAACACACACACATACACAGTAGAACTGTCATTGAGAAGGCCTCCAGAGCTTCTAGAAATGCCTTCCCCTTGGCAATTTTTGCTCTCTCTCCACAATGGGTGTCGGTTTTAGGCCTTGGTGCGGCAGAAGTGGCAAACCATTTCTGGTTACCTCTCCTCTGCCTTTCGCATCCGTCGTCGTCGCCGCCGCCGCCGCTCAAGATCAAGTGTAGTATCTGATACGTCCCCTATTTGGGGACCAGTTGGGGGCTTTGCTTTCACCTATGTATGTCAAACATTGTATTGCATTCAATATGCAATCAATCAATGTGTCTTTACTGGTTGCAACAGGTGTGTTAAGATGTAGGCCTGTATTAGGCCTTTGTTACAGTGTTGCAAATATACTGTGCCATCTACAAAATTAGGCCCCGGCTGTCAGTACTGTTTAAATTGAAGTATCCAATGAGTAGCTCTGCCATATATACCACTTTTCTGACGGCATGAATTCTTTTGAGAAACATTGTCTCCCTCTTGTGAACCACCGAATTTTAAATGTGGTGTATTATATGTATTTAAAAAAAAAGGAAAAATGGTGTCTGTGCTGATCTTGACTATGCTTGTCTTGTCCATCTACACGTGTGTGAGTATCGTAATGCTTTGGACCAATCAGGTGCGCTGCCTGCAGTAGATAGAATCTGAGCACGGAACCTTCACGTGCAGTCACAATGAGCCTTTGGCCATTGTCTCCGGAACTCTCACGTGTCACAATGGGCTCTTGGCCTATAACAGGCAGTGAAAAATGGCCGCCGTCTTCAGTCTGCTGCTGGTGCAGCAGCAGACCACATGGCAGGGGGGGTCTGTGCCCAGCTTCAGGAGAGTTGGGAAGACAACTGCTCGCCTGTCTGTTTTTTGAATTTCCCACTCAGTTACTGCACACTTTAGAGCAAAAGGGGGATGGAGGGTGTGTTAAAATAGGTGGAGATATGCAGATTCAAAACGCGTTGTGCACAGCTTGAACACACACACATACACAGTAGAACTGTCATTGAGAAGGCCTCCAGAGCTTCTAGAAATGCCTTCCCCTTGGCAATTTTTGCTCTCTCTCCACAATGGGTGTCGGTTTTAGGCCTTGGTGCGGCAGAAGTGGCAAACCATTTCTGGTTACCTCTCCTCTGCCTTTCGCATCCGTCGTCGTCGCCGCCGCCGCCGCTCAAGATCAAGTGTAGTATCTGATACGTCCCCTATTTGGGGACCAGTTGGGGGCTTTGCTTTCACCTATGTATGTCAAACATTGTATTGCATTCAATATGCAATCAATCAATGTGTCTTTACTGGTTGCAACAGGTGTGTTAAGATGTAGGCCTGTATTAGGCCTTTGTTACAGTGTTGCAAATATACTGTGCCATCTACAAAATTAGGCCCCGGCTGTCAGTACTGTTTAAATTGAAGTATCCAATGAGTAGCTCTGCCATATATACCACTTTTCTGACGGCATGAATTCTTTTGTGAAACATTGTCTCCCTCTTGTGGACCACCGAATTTTAAATGTGGTGTATTATATGTATTTAAAAAAAAAGGAAAAATGGTGTCTGTGCTGATCTTGACTATGCTTGTCTTGTCCATCTACACCTGTGTGAGTATCGTAATGCTTTGGACCAATCAGGTGCGCTGCCTGCAGTAGATAGAATCTGAGCACGGAACCTTCACGTGCAGTCACAATGAGCCTTTGGCCATTGTCTCCGGAACTCTCACGTGTCACAATGGGCTCTTGGCCTATAACAGGCAGTGAAAAATGGCCGCCGTCTTCAGTCTGCTGCTGGTGCAGCAGCAGACCACATGGCAGGGGGGGTCTGTGCCCAGCTTCAGGAGAGTTGGGAAGACAACTGCTCGCCTGTCTGTTTTTTGAATTTCCCACTCAGTTACTGCACACTTTAGAGCAAAAGGGGGATGGAGGGTGTGTTAAAATAGGTGGAGATATGCAGATTCAAAACGCGTTGTGCACAGCTTGAACACACACACATACACAGTAGAACTGTCATTGAGAAGGCCTCCAGAGCTTCTAGAAATGCCTTCCCCTTGGCAATTTTTGCTCTCTCTCCACAATGGGTGTCGGTTTTAGGCCTTGGTGCGGCAGAAGTGGCAAACCATTTCTGGTTACCTCTCCTCTGCCTTTCGCATCCGTCGTCGTCGTCGCCGCCGCCGCCGCTCAAGATCAAGTGTAGTATCTGATACGTCCCCTATTTGGGGACCAGTTGAGGGCTTTGCTTTCACCTATGTATGTCAAACATTGTATTGCATTCAATATGCAATCAATCAATGTGTCTTTACTGGTTGCAACAGGTGTGTTAAGATGTAGGCCTGTATTAGGCCTTTGTTACAGTGTTGCAAATATACTGTGCCATCTACAAAATTAGGCCCCGGCTGTCAGTACTGTTTAAATTGAAGTATCCAATGAGTAGCTCTGCCATATATACCACTTTTCTGACGGCATGAATTCTTTTGAGAAACATTGTCTCCCTCTTGTGAACCACCGAATTTTAAATGTGGTGTATTATATGTATTTAAAAAAAAAGGAAAAATGGTGTCTGTGCTGATCTTGACTATGCTTGTCTTGTCCATCTACACGTGTGTGAGTATCGTAATGCTTTGGACCAATCAGGTGCGCTGCCTGCAGTAGATAGAATCTGAGCACGGAACCTTCACGTGCAGTCACAATGAGCCTTTGGCCATTGTCTCCGGAACTCTCACGTGTCACAATGGGCTCTTGGCCTATAACAGGCAGTGAAAAATGGCCGCCGTCTTCAGTCTGCTGCTGGTGCAGCAGCAGACCACATGGCAGGGGGGGTCTGTGCCCAGCTTCAGGAGAGTTGGGAAGACAACTGCTCGCCTGTCTGTTTTTTGAATTTCCCACTCAGTTACTGCACACTTTAGAGCAAAAGGGGGATGGAGGGTGTGTTAAAATAGGTGGAGATATGCAGATTCAAAACGCGTTGTGCACAGCTTGAACACACACACATACACAGTAGAACTGTCATTGAGAAGGCCTCCAGAGCTTCTAGAAATGCCTTCCCCTTGGCAATTTTTGCTCTCTCTCCACAATGGGTGTCGGTTTTAGGCCTTGGTGCGGCAGAAGTGGCAAACCATTTCTGGTTACCTCTCCTCTGCCTTTCGCATCCGTCGTCGTCGCCGCCGCCGCCGCTCAAGATCAAGTGTAGTATCTGATACGTCCCCTATTTGGGGACCAGTTGGGGGCTTTGCTTTCACCTATGTATGTCAAACATTGTATTGCATTCAATATGCAATCAATCAATGTGTCTTTACTGGTTGCAACAGGTGTGTTAAGATGTAGGCCTGTATTAGGCCTTTGTTACAGTGTTGCAAATATACTGTGCCATCTACAAAATTAGGCCCCGGCTGTCAGTACTGTTTAAATTGAAGTATCCAATGAGTAGCTCTGCCATATATACCACTTTTCTGACGGCATGAATTCTTTTGTGAAACATTGTCTCCCTCTTGTGGACCACCGAATTTTAAATGTGGTGTATTATATGTATTTAAAAAAAAAGGAAAAATGGTGTCTGTGCTGATCTTGACTATGCTTGTCTTGTCCATCTACACCTGTGTGAGTATCGTAATGCTTTGGACCAATCAGGTGCGCTGCCTGCAGTAGATAGAATCTGAGCACGGAACCTTCACGTGCAGTCACAATGAGCCTTTGGCCATTGTCTCCGGAACTCTCACGTGTCACAATGGGCTCTTGGCCTATAACAGGCAGTGAAAAATGGCCGCCGTCTTCAGTCTGCTGCTGGTGCAGCAGCAGACCACATGGCAGGGGGGGTCTGTGCCCAGCTTCAGGAGAGTTGGGAAGACAACTGCTCGCCTGTCTGTTTTTTGAATTTCCCACTCAGTTACTGCACACTTTAGAGCAAAAGGGGGATGGAGGGTGTGTTAAAATAGGTGGAGATATGCAGATTCAAAACGCGTTGTGCACAGCTTGAACACACACACATACACAGTAGAACTGTCATTGAGAAGGCCTCCAGAGCTTCTAGAAATGCCTTCCCCTTGGCAATTTTTGCTCTCTCTCCACAATGGGTGTCGGTTTTAGGCCTTGGTGCGGCAGAAGTGGCAAACCATTTCTGGTTACCTCTCCTCTGCCTTTCGCATCCGTCGTCGTCGCCGCCGCCGCCGCTCAAGATCAAGTGTAGTATCTGATACGTCCCCTATTTGGGGACCAGTTGAGGGCTTTGCTTTCACCTATGTATGTCAAACATTGTATTGCATTCAATATGCAATCAATCAATGTGTCTTTACTGGTTGCAACAGGTGTGTTAAGATGTAGGCCTGTATTAGGCCTTTGTTACAGTGTTGCAAATATACTGTGCCATCTACAAAATTAGGCCCCGGCTGTCAGTACTGTTTAAATTGAAGTATCCAATGAGTAGCTCTGCCATATATACCACTTTTCTGACGGCATGAATTCTTTTGTGAAACATTGTCTCCCTCTTGTGAACCACCGAATTTTAAATGTGGTGTATTATATGTATTTAAAAAAAAAGGAAAAATGGTGTCTGTGCTGATCTTGACTATGCTTGTCTTGTCCATCTACACCTGTGTGAGTATCGTAATGCTTTGGAGCAATCAGGTGCGCTGCCTGCAGTAGATAGAATCTGAGCACGGAACCTTCACGTGCAGTCACAATGAGCCTTTGGCCATTGTCTCCGGAACTCTCACGTGTCACAATGGGCTCTTGGCCTATAACAGGCAGTGAAAAATGGCCGCCGTCTTCAGTCTGCTGCTGGTGCAGCAGCAGACCACATGGCAGGGGGGGTCTGTGCCCAGCTTCAGGAGAGTTGGGAAGACAACTGCTCGCCTGTCTGTTTTTTGAATTTCCCACTCAGTTACTGCACACTTTAGAGCAAAAGGGGGATGGAGGGTGTGTTAAAATAGGTGGAGATATGCAGATTCAAAACGCGTTGTGCACAGCTTGAACACACACACATACACAGTAGAACTGTCATTGAGAAGGCCTCCAGAGCTTCTAGAAATGCCTTCCCCTTGGCAATTTTTGCTCTCTCTCCACAATGGGTGTCGGTTTTAGGCCTTGGTGCGGCAGAAGTGGCAAACCATTTCTGGTTACCTCTCCTCTGCCTTTCGCATCCGTCGTCGTCGCCGCCGCCGCCGCTCAAGATCAAGTGTAGTATCTGATACGTCCCCTATTTGGGGACCAGTTGGGGGCTTTGCTTTCACCTATGTATGTCAAACATTGTATTGCATTCAATATGCAATCAATCAATGTGTCTTTACTGGTTGCAACAGGTGTGTTAAGATGTAGGCCTGTATTAGGCCTTTGTTACAGTGTTGCAAATATACTGTGCCATCTACAAAATTAGGCCCCGGCTGTCAGTACTGTTTAAATTGAAGTATCCAATGAGTAGCTCTGCCATATATACCACTTTTCTGACGGCATGAATTCTTTTGTGAAACATTGTCTCCCTCTTGTGGACCACCGAATTTTAAATGTGGTGTATTATATGTATTTAAAAAAAAAGGAAAAATGGTGTCTGTGCTGATCTTGACTATGCTTGTCTTGTCCATCTACACCTGTGTGAGTATCGTAATGCTTTGGACCAATCAGGTGCGCTGCCTGCAGTAGATAGAATCTGAGCACGGAACCTTCACGTGCAGTCACAATGAGCCTTTGGCCATTGTCTCCGGAACTCTCACGTGTCACAATGGGCTCTTGGCCTATAACAGGCAGTGAAAAATGGCCGCCGTCTTCAGTCTGCTGCTGGTGCAGCAGCAGACCACATGGCAGGGGGGGTCTGTGCCCAGCTTCAGGAGAGTTGGGAAGACAACTGCTCGCCTGTCTGTTTTTTGAATTTCCCACTCAGTTACTGCACACTTTAGAGCAAAAGGGGGATGGAGGGTGTGTTAAAATAGGTGGAGATATGCAGATTCAAAACGCGTTGTGCACAGCTTGAACACACACACATACACAGTAGAACTGTCATTGAGAAGGCCTCCAGAGCTTCTAGAAATGCCTTCCCCTTGGCAATTTTTGCTCTCTCTCCACAATGGGTGTCGGTTTTAGGCCTTGGTGCGGCAGAAGTGGCAAACCATTTCTGGTTACCTCTCCTCTGCCTTTCGCATCCGTCGTCGTCGCCGCCGCCGCCGCTCAAGATCAAGTGTAGTATCTGATACGTCCCCTATTTGGGGACCAGTTGAGGGCTTTGCTTTCACCTATGTATGTCAAACATTGTATTGCATTCAATATGCAATCAATCAATGTGTCTTTACTGGTTGCAACAGGTGTGTTAAGATGTAGGCCTGTATTAGGCCTTTGTTACAGTGTTGCAAATATACTGTGCCATCTACAAAATTAGGCCCCGGCTGTCAGTACTGTTTAAATTGAAGTATCCAATGAGTAGCTCTGCCATATATACCACTTTTCTGACGGCATGAATTCTTTTGTGAAACATTGTCTCCCTCTTGTGAACCACCGAATTTTAAATGTGGTGTATTATATGTATTTAAAAAAAAAGGAAAAATGGTGTCTGTGCTGATCTTGACTATGCTTGTCTTGTCCATCTACACCTGTGTGAGTATCGTAATGCTTTGGAGCAATCAGGTGCGCTGCCTGCAGTAGATAGAATCTGAGCACGGAACCTTCACGTGCAGTCACAATGAGCCTTTGGCCATTGTCTCCGGAACTCTCACGTGTCACAATGGGCTCTTGGCCTATAACAGGCAGTGAAAAATGGCCGCCGTCTTCAGTCTGCTGCTGGTGCAGCAGCAGACCACATGGCAGGGGGGGTCTGTGCCCAGCTTCAGGAGAGTTGGGAAGACAACTGCTCGCCTGTCTGTTTTTTGAATTTCCCACTCAGTTACTGCACACTTTAGAGCAAAAGGGGGATGGAGGGTGTGTTAAAATAGGTGGAGATATGCAGATTCAAAACGCGTTGTGCACAGCTTGAACACACACACATACACAGTAGAACTGTCATTGAGAAGGCCTCCAGAGCTTCTAGAAATGCCTTCCCCTTGGCAATTTTTGCTCTCTCTCCACAATGGGTGTCGGTTTTAGGCCTTGGTGCGGCAGAAGTGGCAAACCATTTCTGGTTACCTCTCCTCTGCCTTTCGCATCCGTCGTCGTCGCCGCCGCCGCCGCTCAAGATCAAGTGTAGTATCTGATACGTCCCCTATTTGGGGACCAGTTGGGGGCTTTGCTTTCACCTATGTATGTCAAACATTGTATTGCATTCAATATGCAATCAATCAATGTGTCTTTACTGGTTGCAACAGGTGTGTTAAGATGTAGGCCTGTATTAGGCCTTTGTTACAGTGTTGCAAATATACTGTGCCATCTACAAAATTAGGCCCCGGCTGTCAGTACTGTTTAAATTGAAGTATCCAATGAGTAGCTCTGCCATATATACCACTTTTCTGACGGCATGAATTCTTTTGAGAAACATTGTCTCCCTCTTGTGAACCACCGAATTTTAAATGTGGTGTATTATATGTATTTAAAAAAAAAGGAAAAATGGTGTCTGTGCTGATCTTGACTATGCTTGTCTTGTCCATCTACACGTGTGTGAGTATCGTAATGCTTTGGACCAATCAGGTGCGCTGCCTGCAGTAGATAGAATCTGAGCACGGAACCTTCACGTGCAGTCACAATGAGCCTTTGGCCATTGTCTCCGGAACTCTCACGTGTCACAATGGGCTCTTGGCCTATAACAGGCAGTGAAAAATGGCCGCCGTCTTCAGTCTGCTGCTGGTGCAGCAGCAGACCACATGGCAGGGGGGGTCTGTGCCCAGCTTCAGGAGAGTTGGGAAGACAACTGCTCGCCTGTCTGTTTTTTGAATTTCCCACTCAGTTACTGCACACTTTAGAGCAAAAGGGGGATGGAGGGTGTGTTAAAATAGGTGGAGATATGCAGATTCAAAACGCGTTGTGCACAGCTTGAACACACACACATACACAGTAGAACTGTCATTGAGAAGGCCTCCAGAGCTTCTAGAAATGCCTTCCCCTTGGCAATTTTTGCTCTCTCTCCACAATGGGTGTCGGTTTTAGGCCTTGGTGCGGCAGAAGTGGCAAACCATTTCTGGTTACCTCTCCTCTGCCTTTCGCATCCGTCGTCGTCGCCGCCGCCGCCGCTCAAGATCAAGTGTAGTATCTGATACGTCCCCTATTTGGGGACCAGTTGGGGGCTTTGCTTTCACCTATGTATGTCAAACATTGTATTGCATTCAATATGCAATCAATCAATGTGTCTTTACTGGTTGCAACAGGTGTGTTAAGATGTAGGCCTGTATTAGGCCTTTGTTACAGTGTTGCAAATATACTGTGCCATCTACAAAATTAGGCCCCGGCTGTCAGTACTGTTTAAATTGAAGTATCCAATGAGTAGCTCTGCCATATATACCACTTTTCTGACGGCATGAATTCTTTTGTGAAACATTGTCTCCCTCTTGTGGACCACCGAATTTTAAATGTGGTGTATTATATGTATTTAAAAAAAAAGGAAAAATGGTGTCTGTGCTGATCTTGACTATGCTTGTCTTGTCCATCTACACCTGTGTGAGTATCGTAATGCTTTGGACCAATCAGGTGCGCTGCCTGCAGTAGATAGAATCTGAGCACGGAACCTTCACGTGCAGTCACAATGAGCCTTTGGCCATTGTCTCCGGAACTCTCACGTGTCACAATGGGCTCTTGGCCTATAACAGGCAGTGAAAAATGGCCGCCGTCTTCAGTCTGCTGCTGGTGCAGCAGCAGACCACATGGCAGGGGGGGTCTGTGCCCAGCTTCAGGAGAGTTGGGAAGACAACTGCTCGCCTGTCTGTTTTTTGAATTTCCCACTCAGTTACTGCACACTTTAGAGCAAAAGGGGGATGGAGGGTGTGTTAAAATAGGTGGAGATATGCAGATTCAAAACGCGTTGTGCACAGCTTGAACACACACACATACACAGTAGAACTGTCATTGAGAAGGCCTCCAGAGCTTCTAGAAATGCCTTCCCCTTGGCAATTTTTGCTCTCTCTCCACAATGGGTGTCGGTTTTAGGCCTTGGTGCGGCAGAAGTGGCAAACCATTTCTGGTTACCTCTCCTCTGCCTTTCGCATCCGTCGTCGTCGCCGCCGCCGCCACTCAAGATCAAGTGTAGTATCTGATACGTCCCCTATTTGGGGACCAGTTGAGGGCTTTGCTTTCACCTATGTATGTCAAACATTGTATTGCATTCAATATGCAATCAATCAATGTGTCTTTACTGGTTGCAACAGGTGTGTTAAGATGTAGGCCTGTATTAGGCCTTTGTTACAGTGTTGCAAATATACTGTGCCATCTACAAAATTAGGCCCCGGCTGTCAGTACTGTTTAAATTGAAGTATCCAATGAGTAGCTCTGCCATATATACCACTTTTCTGACGGCATGAATTCTTTTGTGAAACATTGTCTCCCTCTTGTGAACCACCGAATTTTAAATGTGGTGTATTATATGTATTTAAAAAAAAAGGAAAAATGGTGTCTGTGCTGATCTTGACTATGCTTGTCTTGTCCATCTACACCTGTGTGAGTATCGTAATGCTTTGGACCAATCAGGTGCGCTGCCTGCAGTAGATAGAATCTGAGCACGGAACCTTCACGTGCAGTCACAATGAGCCTTTGGCCATTGTCTCCGGAACTCTCACGTGTCACAATGGGCTCTTGGCCTATAACAGGCAGTGAAAAATGGCCGCCGTCTTCAGTCTGCTGCTGGTGCAGCAGCAGACCACATGGCAGGGGGGGTCTGTGCCCAGCTTCAGGAGAGTTGGGAAGACAACTGCTCGCCTGTCTGTTTTTTGAATTTCCCACTCAGTTACTGCACACTTTAGAGCAAAAGGGGGATGGAGGGTGTGTTAAAATAGGTGGAGATATGCAGATTCAAAACGCGTTGTGCACAGCTTGAACACACACACATACACAGTAGAACTGTCATTGAGAAGGCCTCCAGAGCTTCTAGAAATGCCTTCCCCTTGGCAATTTTTGCTCTCTCTCCACAATGGGTGTCGGTTTTAGGCCTTGGTGCGGCAGAAGTGGCAAACCATTTCTGGTTACCTCTCCTCTGCCTTTCGCATCCGTCGTCGTCGCCGCCGCCGCCGCTCAAGATCAAGTGTAGTATCTGATACGTCCCCTATTTGGGGACCAGTTGGGGGCTTTGCTTTCACCTATGTATGTCAAACATTGTATTGCATTCAATATGCAATCAATCAATGTGTCTTTACTGGTTGCAACAGGTGTGTTAAGATGTAGGCCTGTATTAGGCCTTTGTTACAGTGTTGCAAATATACTGTGCCATCTACAAAATTAGGCCCCGGCTGTCAGTACTGTTTAAATTGAAGTATCCAATGAGTAGCTCTGCCATATATACCACTTTTCTGACGGCATGAATTCTTTTGTGAAACATTGTCTCCCTCTTGTGGACCACCGAATTTTAAATGTGGTGTATTATATGTATTTTAAAAAAAAGGAAAAATGGTGTCTGTGCTGATCTTGACTATGCTTGTCTTGTCCATCTACACCTGTGTGAGTATCGTAATGCTTTGGACCAATCAGGTGCGCTGCCTGCAGTAGATAGAATCTGAGCACGGAACCTTCACGTGCAGTCACAATGAGCCTTTGGCCATTGTCTCCGGAACTCTCACGTGTCACAATGGGCTCTTGGCCTATAACAGGCAGTGAAAAATGGCCGCCGTCTTCAGTCTGCTGCTGGTGCAGCAGCAGACCACATGGCAGGGGGGGTCTGTGCCCAGCTTCAGGAGAGTTGGGAAGACAACTGCTCGCCTGTCTGTTTTTTGAATTTCCCACTCAGTTACTGCACACTTTAGAGCAAAAGGGGGATGGAGGGTGTGTTAAAATAGGTGGAGATATGCAGATTCAAAACGCGTTGTGCACAGCTTGAACACACACACATACACAGTAGAACTGTCATTGAGAAGGCCTCCAGAGCTTCTAGAAATGCCTTCCCCTTGGCAATTTTTGCTCTCTCTCCACAATGGGTGTCGGTTTTAGGCCTTGGTGCGGCAGAAGTGGCAAACCATTTCTGGTTACCTCTCCTCTGCCTTTCGCATCCGTCGTCGTCGCCGCCGCCGCCGCTCAAGATCAAGTGTAGTATCTGATACGTCCCCTATTTGGGGACCAGTTGGGGGCTTTGCTTTCACCTATGTATGTCAAACATTGTATTGCATTCAATATGCAATCAATCAATGTGTCTTTACTGGTTGCAACAGGTGTGTTAAGATGTAGGCCTGTATTAGGCCTTTGTTACAGTGTTGCAAATATACTGTGCCATCTACAAAATTAGGCCCCGGCTGTCAGTACTGTTTAAATTGAAGTATCCAATGAGTAGCTCTGCCATATATACCACTTTTCTGACGGCATGAATTCTTTTGTGAAACATTGTCTCCCTCTTGTGGACCACCGAATTTTAAATGTGGTGTATTATATGTATTTAAAAAAAAAGGATAAATGGTGTCTGTGCTGATCTTGACTATGCTTGTCTTGTCCATCTACACCTGTGTGAGTATCGTAATGCTTTGGACCAATCAGGTGCGCTGCCTGCAGTAGATAGAATCTGAGCACGGAACCTTCACGTGCAGTCACAATGAGCCTTTGGCCATTGTCTCCGGAACTCTCACGTGTCACAATGGGCTCTTGGCCTATAACAGGCAGTGAAAAATGGCCGCCGTCTTCAGTCTGCTGCTGGTGCAGCAGCAGACCACATGGCAGGGGGGGTCTGTGCCCAGCTTCAGGAGAGTTGGGAAGACAACTGCTCGCCTGTCTGTTTTTTGAATTTCCCACTCAGTTACTGCACACTTTAGAGCAAAAGGGGGATGGAGGGTGTGTTAAAATAGGTGGAGATATGCAGATTCAAAACGCGTTGTGCACAGCTTGAACACACACACATACACAGTAGAACTGTCATTGAGAAGGCCTCCAGAGCTTCTAGAAATGCCTTCCCCTTGGCAATTTTTGCTCTCTCTCCACAATGGGTGTCGGTTTTAGGCCTTGGTGCGGCAGAAGTGGCAAACCATTTCTGGTTACCTCTCCTCTGCCTTTCGCATCCGTCGTCGTCGCCGCCGCTCAAGATCAAGTGTAGTATCTGATACGTCCCCTATTTGGGGACCAGTTGGGGGCTTTGCTTTCACCTATGTATGTCAAACATTGTATTGCATTCAATATGCAATCAATCAATGTGTCTTTACTGGTTGCAACAGGTGTGTTAAGATGTAGGCCTGTATTAGGCCTTTGTTACAGTGTTGCAAATATACTGTGCCATCTACAAAATTAGGCCCCGGCTGTCAGTACTGTTTAAATTGAAGTATCCAATGAGTAGCTCTGCCATATATACCACTTTTCTGACGGCATGAATTCTTTTGTGAAACATTGTCTCCCTCTTGTGGACCACCGAATTTTAAATGTGGTGTATTATATGTATTTTAAAAAAAAGGAAAAATGGTGTCTGTGCTGATCTTGACTATGCTTGTCTTGTCCATCTACACCTGTGTGAGTATCGTAATGCTTTGGACCAATCAGGTGCGCTGCCTGCAGTAGATAGAATCTGAGCACGGAACCTTCACGTGCAGTCACAATGAGCCTTTGGCCATTGTCTCCGGAACTCTCACGTGTCACAATGGGCTCTTGGCCTATAACAGGCAGTGAAAAATGGCCGCCGTCTTCAGTCTGCTGCTGGTGCAGCAGCAGACCACATGGCAGGGGGGGTCTGTGCCCAGCTTCAGGAGAGTTGGGAAGACAACTGCTCGCCTGTCTGTTTTTTGAATTTCCCACTCAGTTACTGCACACTTTAGAGCAAAAGGGGGATGGAGGGTGTGTTAAAATAGGTGGAGATATGCAGATTCAAAACGCGTTGTGCACAGCTTGAACACACACACATACACAGTAGAACTGTCATTGAGAAGGCCTCCAGAGCTTCTAGAAATGCCTTCCCCTTGGCAATTTTTGCTCTCTCTCCACAATGGGTGTCGGTTTTAGGCCTTGGTGCGGCAGAAGTGGCAAACCATTTCTGGTTACCTCTCCTCTGCCTTTCGCATCCGTCGTCGTCGCCGCCGCCGCCGCTCAAGATCAAGTGTAGTATCTGATACGTCCCCTATTTGGGGACCAGTTGGGGGCTTTGCTTTCACCTATGTATGTCAAACATTGTATTGCATTCAATATGCAATCAATCAATGTGTCTTTACTGGTTGCAACAGGTGTGTTAAGATGTAGGCCTGTATTAGGCCTTTGTTACAGTGTTGCAAATATACTGTGCCATCTACAAAATTAGGCCCCGGCTGTCAGTACTGTTTAAATTGAAGTATCCAATGAGTAGCTCTGCCATATATACCACTTTTCTGACGGCATGAATTCTTTTGTGAAACATTGTCTCCCTCTTGTGGACCACCGAATTTTAAATGTGGTGTATTATATGTATTTAAAAAAAAAGGAAAAATGGTGTCTGTGCTGATCTTGACTATGCTTGTCTTGTCCATCTACACCTGTGTGAGTATCGTAATGCTTTGGACCAATCAGGTGCGCTGCCTGCAGTAGATAGAATCTGAGCACGGAACCTTCACGTGCAGTCACAATGAGCCTTTGGCCATTGTCTCCGGAACTCTCACGTGTCACAATGGGCTCTTGGCCTATAACAGGCAGTGAAAAATGGCCGCCGTCTTCAGTCTGCTGCTGGTGCAGCAGCAGACCACATGGCAGGGGGGGTCTGTGCCCAGCTTCAGGAGAGTTGGGAAGACAACTGCTCGCCTGTCTGTTTTTTGAATTTCCCACTCAGTTACTGCACACTTTAGAGCAAAAGGGGGATGGAGGGTGTGTTAAAATAGGTGGAGATATGCAGATTCAAAACGCGTTGTGCACAGCTTGAACACACACACATACACAGTAGAACTGTCATTGAGAAGGCCTCCAGAGCTTCTAGAAATGCCTTCCCCTTGGCAATTTTTGCTCTCTCTCCACAATGGGTGTCGGTTTTAGGCCTTGGTGCGGCAGAAGTGGCAAACCATTTCTGGTTACCTCTCCTCTGCCTTTCGCATCCGTCGTCGTCGCCGCCGCTCAAGATCAAGTGTAGTATCTGATACGTCCCCTATTTGGGGACCAGTTGGGGGCTTTGCTTTCACCTATGTATGTCAAACATTGTATTGCATTCAATATGCAATCAATCAATGTGTCTTTACTGGTTGCAACAGGTGTGTTAAGATGTAGGCCTGTATTAGGCCTTTGTTACAGTGTTGCAAATATACTGTGCCATCTACAAAATTAGGCCCCGGCTGTCAGTACTGTTTAAATTGAAGTATCCAATGAGTAGCTCTGCCATATATACCACTTTTCTGACGGCATGAATTCTTTTGTGAAACATTGTCTCCCTCTTGTGGACCACCGAATTTTAAATGTGGTGTATTATATGTATTTAAAAAAAAAGGAAAAATGGTGTCTGTGCTGATCTTGACTATGCTTGTCTTGTCCATCTACACCTGTGTGAGTATCGTAATGCTTTGGACCAATCAGGTGCGCTGCCTGCAGTAGATAGAATCTGAGCACGGAACCTTCACGTGCAGTCACAATGAGCCTTTGGCCATTGTCTCCGGAACTCTCACGTGTCACAATGGGCTCTTGGCCTATAACAGGCAGTGAAAAATGGCCGCCGTCTTCAGTCTGCTGCTGGTGCAGCAGCAGACCACATGGCAGGGGGGGTCTGTGCCCAGCTTCAGGAGAGTTGGGAAGACAACTGCTCGCCTGTCTGTTTTTTGAATTTCCCACTCAGTTACTGCACACTTTAGAGCAAAAGGGGGATGGAGGGTGTGTTAAAATAGGTGGAGATATGCAGATTCAAAACGCGTTGTGCACAGCTTGAACACACACACATACACAGTAGAACTGTCATTGAGAAGGCCTCCAGAGCTTCTAGAAATGCCTTCCCCTTGGCAATTTTTGCTCTCTCTCCACAATGGGTGTCGGTTTTAGGCCTTGGTGCGGCAGAAGTGGCAAACCATTTCTGGTTACCTCTCCTCTGCCTTTCGCATCCGTCGTCGTCGCCGCCGCCGCCGCTCAAGATCAAGTGTAGTATCTGATACGTCCCCTATTTGGGGACCAGTTGGGGGCTTTGCTTTCACCTATGTATGTCAAACATTGTATTGCATTCAATATGCAATCAATCAATGTGTCTTTACTGGTTGCAACAGGTGTGTTAAGATGTAGGCCTGTATTAGGCCTTTGTTACAGTGTTGCAAATATACTGTGCCATCTACAAAATTAGGCCCCGGCTGTCAGTACTGTTTAAATTGAAGTATCCAATGAGTAGCTCTGCCATATATACCACTTTTCTGACGGCATGAATTCTTTTGTGAAACATTGTCTCCCTCTTGTGGACCACCGAATTTTAAATGTGGTGTATTATATGTATTTAAAAAAAAAGGAAAAATGGTGTCTGTGCTGATCTTGACTATGCTTGTCTTGTCCATCTACACCTGTGTGAGTATCGTAATGCTTTGGACCAATCAGGTGCGCTGCCTGCAGTAGATAGAATCTGAGCACGGAACCTTCACGTGCAGTCACAATGAGCCTTTGGCCATTGTCTCCGGAACTCTCACGTGTCACAATGGGCTCTTGGCCTATAACAGGCAGTGAAAAATGGCCGCCGTCTTCAGTCTGCTGCTGGTGCAGCAGCAGACCACATGGCAGGGGGGGTCTGTGCCCAGCTTCAGGAGAGTTGGGAAGACAACTGCTCGCCTGTCTGTTTTTTGAATTTCCCACTCAGTTACTGCACACTTTAGAGCAAAAGGGGGATGGAGGGTGTGTTAAAATAGGTGGAGATATGCAGATTCAAAACGCGTTGTGCACAGCTTGAACACACACACATACACAGTAGAACTGTCATTGAGAAGGCCTCCAGAGCTTCTAGAAATGCCTTCCCCTTGGCAATTTTTGCTCTCTCTCCACAATGGGTGTCGGTTTTAGGCCTTGGTGCGGCAGAAGTGGCAAACCATTTCTGGTTACCTCTCCTCTGCCTTTCGCATCCGTCGTCGTCGCCGCCGCTCAAGATCAAGTGTAGTATCTGATACGTCCCCTATTTGGGGACCAGTTGGGGGCTTTGCTTTCACCTATGTATGTCAAACATTGTATTGCATTCAATATGCAATCAATCAATGTGTCTTTACTGGTTGCAACAGGTGTGTTAAGATGTAGGCCTGTATTAGGCCTTTGTTACAGTGTTGCAAATATACTGTGCCATCTACAAAATTAGGCCCCGGCTGTCAGTACTGTTTAAATTGAAGTATCCAATGAGTAGCTCTGCCATATATACCACTTTTCTGACGGCATGAATTCTTTTGTGAAACATTGTCTCCCTCTTGTGGACCACCGAATTTTAAATGTGGTGTATTATATGTATTTAAAAAAAAAGGAAAAATGGTGTCTGTGCTGATCTTGACTATGCTTGTCTTGTCCATCTACACCTGTGTGAGTATCGTAATGCTTTGGACCAATCAGGTGCGCTGCCTGCAGTAGATAGAATCTGAGCACGGAACCTTCACGTGCAGTCACAATGAGCCTTTGGCCATTGTCTCCGGAACTCTCACGTGTCACAATGGGCTCTTGGCCTATAACAGGCAGTGAAAAATGGCCGCCGTCTTCAGTCTGCTGCTGGTGCAGCAGCAGACCACATGGCAGGGGGGGTCTGTGCCCAGCTTCAGGAGAGTTGGGAAGACAACTGCTCGCCTGTCTGTTTTTTGAATTTCCCACTCAGTTACTGCACACTTTAGAGCAAAAGGGGGATGGAGGGTGTGTTAAAATAGGTGGAGATATGCAGATTCAAAACGCGTTGTGCACAGCTTGAACACACACACATACACAGTAGAACTGTCATTGAGAAGGCCTCCAGAGCTTCTAGAAATGCCTTCCCCTTGGCAATTTTTGCTCTCTCTCCACAATGGGTGTCGGTTTTAGGCCTTGGTGCGGCAGAAGTGGCAAACCATTTCTGGTTACCTCTCCTCTGCCTTTCGCATCCGTCGTCGTCGCCGCCGCTCAAGATCAAGTGTAGTATCTGATACGTCCCCTATTTGGGGACCAGTTGGGGGCTTTGCTTTCACCTATGTATGTCAAACATTGTATTGCATTCAATATGCAATCAATCAATGTGTCTTTACTGGTTGCAACAGGTGTGTTAAGATGTAGGCCTGTATTAGGCCTTTGTTACAGTGTTGCAAATATACTGTGCCATCTACAAAATTAGGCCCCGGCTGTCAGTACTGTTTAAATTGAAGTATCCAATGAGTAGCTCTGCCATATATACCACTTTTCTGACGGCATGAATTCTTTTGTGAAACATTGTCTCCCTCTTGTGGACCACCGAATTTTAAATGTGGTGTATTATATGTATTTAAAAAAAAAGGAAAAATGGTGTCTGTGCTGATCTTGACTATGCTTGTCTTGTCCATCTACACCTGTGTGAGTATCGTAATGCTTTGGACCAATCAGGTGCGCTGCCTGCAGTAGATAGAATCTGAGCACGGAACCTTCACGTGCAGTCACAATGAGCCTTTGGCCATTGTCTCCGGAACTCTCACGTGTCACAATGGGCTCTTGGCCTATAACAGGCAGTGAAAAATGGCCGCCGTCTTCAGTCTGCTGCTGGTGCAGCAGCAGACCACATGGCAGGGGGGGTCTGTGCCCAGCTTCAGGAGAGTTGGGAAGACAACTGCTCGCCTGTCTGTTTTTTGAATTTCCCACTCAGTTACTGCACACTTTAGAGCAAAAGGGGGATGGAGGGTGTGTTAAAATAGGTGGAGATATGCAGATTCAAAACGCGTTGTGCACAGCTTGAACACACACACATACACAGTAGAACTGTCATTGAGAAGGCCTCCAGAGCTTCTAGAAATGCCTTCCCCTTGGCAATTTTTGCTCTCTCTCCACAATGGGTGTCGGTTTTAGGCCTTGGTGCGGCAGAAGTGGCAAACCATTTCTGGTTACCTCTCCTCTGCCTTTCGCATCCGTCGTCGTCGCCGCCGCTCAAGATCAAGTGTAGTATCTGATACGTCCCCTATTTGGGGACCAGTTGGGGGCTTTGCTTTCACCTATGTATGTCAAACATTGTATTGCATTCAATATGCAATCAATCAATGTGTCTTTACTGGTTGCAACAGGTGTGTTAAGATGTAGGCCTGTATTAGGCCTTTGTTACAGTGTTGCAAATATACTGTGCCATCTACAAAATTAGGCCCCGGCTGTCAGTACTGTTTAAATTGAAGTATCCAATGAGTAGCTCTGCCATATATACCACTTTTCTGACGGCATGAATTCTTTTGTGAAACATTGTCTCCCTCTTGTGGACCACCGAATTTTAAATGTGGTGTATTATATGTATTTAAAAAAAAAGGAAAAATGGTGTCTGTGCTGATCTTGACTATGCTTGTCTTGTCCATCTACACCTGTGTGAGTATCGTAATGCTTTGGACCAATCAGGTGCGCTGCCTGCAGTAGATAGAATCTGAGCACGGAACCTTCACGTGCAGTCACAATGAGCCTTTGGCCATTGTCTCCGGAACTCTCACGTGTCACAATGGGCTCTTGGCCTATAACAGGCAGTGAAAAATGGCCGCCGTCTTCAGTCTGCTGCTGGTGCAGCAGCAGACCACATGGCAGGGGGGGTCTGTGCCCAGCTTCAGGAGAGTTGGGAAGACAACTGCTCGCCTGTCTGTTTTTTGAATTTCCCACTCAGTTACTGCACACTTTAGAGCAAAAGGGGGATGGAGGGTGTGTTAAAATAGGTGGAGATATGCAGATTCAAAACGCGTTGTGCACAGCTTGAACACACACACATACACAGTAGAACTGTCATTGAGAAGGCCTCCAGAGCTTCTAGAAATGCCTTCCCCTTGGCAATTTTTGCTCTCTCTCCACAATGGGTGTCGGTTTTAGGCCTTGGTGCGGCAGAAGTGGCAAACCATTTCTGGTTACCTCTCCTCTGCCTTTCGCATCCGTCGTCGTCGCCGCCGCTCAAGATCAAGTGTAGTATCTGATACGTCCCCTATTTGGGGACCAGTTGGGGGCTTTGCTTTCACCTATGTATGTCAAACATTGTATTGCATTCAATATGCAATCAATCAATGTGTCTTTACTGGTTGCAACAGGTGTGTTAAGATGTAGGCCTGTATTAGGCCTTTGTTACAGTGTTGCAAATATACTGTGCCATCTACAAAATTAGGCCCCGGCTGTCAGTACTGTTTAAATTGAAGTATCCAATGAGTAGCTCTGCCATATATACCACTTTTCTGACGGCATGAATTCTTTTGTGAAACATTGTCTCCCTCTTGTGGACCACCGAATTTTAAATGTGGTGTATTATATGTATTTAAAAAAAAAGGAAAAATGGTGTCTGTGCTGATCTTGACTATGCTTGTCTTGTCCATCTACACCTGTGTGAGTATCGTAATGCTTTGGACCAATCAGGTGCGCTGCCTGCAGTAGATAGAATCTGAGCACGGAACCTTCACGTGCAGTCACAATGAGCCTTTGGCCATTGTCTCCGGAACTCTCACGTGTCACAATGGGCTCTTGGCCTATAACAGGCAGTGAAAAATGGCCGCCGTCTTCAGTCTGCTGCTGGTGCAGCAGCAGACCACATGGCAGGGGGGGTCTGTGCCCAGCTTCAGGAGAGTTGGGAAGACAACTGCTCGCCTGTCTGTTTTTTGAATTTCCCACTCAGTTACTGCACACTTTAGAGCAAAAGGGGGATGGAGGGTGTGTTAAAATAGGTGGAGATATGCAGATTCAAAACGCGTTGTGCACAGCTTGAACACACACACATACACAGTAGAACTGTCATTGAGAAGGCCTCCAGAGCTTCTAGAAATGCCTTCCCCTTGGCAATTTTTGCTCTCTCTCCACAATGGGTGTCGGTTTTAGGCCTTGGTGCGGCAGAAGTGGCAAACCATTTCTGGTTACCTCTCCTCTGCCTTTCGCATCCGTCGTCGTCGCCGCCGCTCAAGATCAAGTGTAGTATCTGATACGTCCCCTATTTGGGGACCAGTTGGGGGCTTTGCTTTCACCTATGTATGTCAAACATTGTATTGCATTCAATATGCAATCAATCAATGTGTCTTTACTGGTTGCAACAGGTGTGTTAAGATGTAGGCCTGTATTAGGCCTTTGTTACAGTGTTGCAAATATACTGTGCCATCTACAAAATTAGGCCCCGGCTGTCAGTACTGTTTAAATTGAAGTATCCAATGAGTAGCTCTGCCATATATACCACTTTTCTGACGGCATGAATTCTTTTGTGAAACATTGTCTCCCTCTTGTGGACCACCGAATTTTAAATGTGGTGTATTATATGTATTTAAAAAAAAAGGAAAAATGGTGTCTGTGCTGATCTTGACTATGCTTGTCTTGTCCATCTACACCTGTGTGAGTATCGTAATGCTTTGGACCAATCAGGTGCGCTGCCTGCAGTAGATAGAATCTGAGCACGGAACCTTCACGTGCAGTCACAATGAGCCTTTGGCCATTGTCTCCGGAACTCTCACGTGTCACAATGGGCTCTTGGCCTATAACAGGCAGTGAAAAATGGCCGCCGTCTTCAGTCTGCTGCTGGTGCAGCAGCAGACCACATGGCAGGGGGGGTCTGTGCCCAGCTTCAGGAGAGTTGGGAAGACAACTGCTCGCCTGTCTGTTTTTTGAATTTCCCACTCAGTTACTGCACACTTTAGAGCAAAAGGGGGATGGAGGGTGTGTTAAAATAGGTGGAGATATGCAGATTCAAAACGCGTTGTGCACAGCTTGAACACACACACATACACAGTAGAACTGTCATTGAGAAGGCCTCCAGAGCTTCTAGAAATGCCTTCCCCTTGGCAATTTTTGCTCTCTCTCCACAATGGGTGTCGGTTTTAGGCCTTGGTGCGGCAGAAGTGGCAAACCATTTCTGGTTACCTCTCCTCTGCCTTTCGCATCCGTCGTCGTCGCCGCCGCCGCCGCTCAAGATCAAGTGTAGTATCTGATACGTCCCCTATTTGGGGACCAGTTGGGGGCTTTGCTTTCACCTATGTATGTCAAACATTGTATTGCATTCAATATGCAATCAATCAATGTGTCTTTACTGGTTGCAACAGGTGTGTTAAGATGTAGGCCTGTATTAGGCCTTTGTTACAGTGTTGCAAATATACTGTGCCATCTACAAAATTAGGCCCCGGCTGTCAGTACTGTTTAAATTGAAGTATCCAATGAGTAGCTCTGCCATATATACCACTTTTCTGACGGCATGAATTCTTTTGTGAAACATTGTCTCCCTCTTGTGGACCACCGAATTTTAAATGTGGTGTATTATATGTATTTAAAAAAAAAGGAAAAATGGTGTCTGTGCTGATCTTGACTATGCTTGTCTTGTCCATCTACACCTGTGTGAGTATCGTAATGCTTTGGACCAATCAGGTGCGCTGCCTGCAGTAGATAGAATCTGAGCACGGAACCTTCACGTGCAGTCACAATGAGCCTTTGGCCATTGTCTCCGGAACTCTCACGTGTCACAATGGGCTCTTGGCCTATAACAGGCAGTGAAAAATGGCCGCCGTCTTCAGTCTGCTGCTGGTGCAGCAGCAGACCACATGGCAGGGGGGGTCTGTGCCCAGCTTCAGGAGAGTTGGGAAGACAACTGCTCGCCTGTCTGTTTTTTGAATTTCCCACTCAGTTACTGCACACTTTAGAGCAAAAGGGGGATGGAGGGTGTGTTAAAATAGGTGGAGATATGCAGATTCAAAACGCGTTGTGCACAGCTTGAACACACACACATACACAGTAGAACTGTCATTGAGAAGGCCTCCAGAGCTTCTAGAAATGCCTTCCCCTTGGCAATTTTTGCTCTCTCTCCACAATGGGTGTCGGTTTTAGGCCTTGGTGCGGCAGAAGTGGCAAACCATTTCTGGTTACCTCTCCTCTGCCTTTCGCATCCGTCGTCGTCGCCGCCGCTCAAGATCAAGTGTAGTATCTGATACGTCCCCTATTTGGGGACCAGTTGGGGGCTTTGCTTTCACCTATGTATGTCAAACATTGTATTGCATTCAATATGCAATCAATCAATGTGTCTTTACTGGTTGCAACAGGTGTGTTAAGATGTAGGCCTGTATTAGGCCTTTGTTACAGTGTTGCAAATATACTGTGCCATCTACAAAATTAGGCCCCGGCTGTCAGTACTGTTTAAATTGAAGTATCCAATGAGTAGCTCTGCCATATATACCACTTTTCTGACGGCATGAATTCTTTTGTGAAACATTGTCTCCCTCTTGTGGACCACCGAATTTTAAATGTGGTGTATTATATGTATTTAAAAAAAAAGGAAAAATGGTGTCTGTGCTGATCTTGACTATGCTTGTCTTGTCCATCTACACCTGTGTGAGTATCGTAATGCTTTGGACCAATCAGGTGCGCTGCCTGCAGTAGATAGAATCTGAGCACGGAACCTTCACGTGCAGTCACAATGAGCCTTTGGCCATTGTCTCCGGAACTCTCACGTGTCACAATGGGCTCTTGGCCTATAACAGGCAGTGAAAAATGGCCGCCGTCTTCAGTCTGCTGCTGGTGCAGCAGCAGACCACATGGCAGGGGGGGTCTGTGCCCAGCTTCAGGAGAGTTGGGAAGACAACTGCTCGCCTGTCTGTTTTTTGAATTTCCCACTCAGTTACTGCACACTTTAGAGCAAAAGGGGGATGGAGGGTGTGTTAAAATAGGTGGAGATATGCAGATTCAAAACGCGTTGTGCACAGCTTGAACACACACACATACACAGTAGAACTGTCATTGAGAAGGCCTCCAGAGCTTCTAGAAATGCCTTCCCCTTGGCAATTTTTGCTCTCTCTCCACAATGGGTGTCGGTTTTAGGCCTTGGTGCGGCAGAAGTGGCAAACCATTTCTGGTTACCTCTCCTCTGCCTTTCGCATCCGTCGTCGTCGCCGCCGCTCAAGATCAAGTGTAGTATCTGATACGTCCCCTATTTGGGGACCAGTTGGGGGCTTTGCTTTCACCTATGTATGTCAAACATTGTATTGCATTCAATATGCAATCAATCAATGTGTCTTTACTGGTTGCAACAGGTGTGTTAAGATGTAGGCCTGTATTAGGCCTTTGTTACAGTGTTGCAAATATACTGTGCCATCTACAAAATTAGGCCCCGGCTGTCAGTACTGTTTAAATTGAAGTATCCAATGAGTAGCTCTGCCATATATACCACTTTTCTGACGGCATGAATTCTTTTGTGAAACATTGTCTCCCTCTTGTGGACCACCGAATTTTAAATGTGGTGTATTATATGTATTTAAAAAAAAAGGAAAAATGGTGTCTGTGCTGATCTTGACTATGCTTGTCTTGTCCATCTACACCTGTGTGAGTATCGTAATGCTTTGGACCAATCAGGTGCGCTGCCTGCAGTAGATAGAATCTGAGCACGGAACCTTCACGTGCAGTCACAATGAGCCTTTGGCCATTGTCTCCGGAACTCTCACGTGTCACAATGGGCTCTTGGCCTATAACAGGCAGTGAAAAATGGCCGCCGTCTTCAGTCTGCTGCTGGTGCAGCAGCAGACCACATGGCAGGGGGGGTCTGTGCCCAGCTTCAGGAGAGTTGGGAAGACAACTGCTCGCCTGTCTGTTTTTTGAATTTCCCACTCAGTTACTGCACACTTTAGAGCAAAAGGGGGATGGAGGGTGTGTTAAAATAGGTGGAGATATGCAGATTCAAAACGCGTTGTGCACAGCTTGAACACACACACATACACAGTAGAACTGTCATTGAGAAGGCCTCCAGAGCTTCTAGAAATGCCTTCCCCTTGGCAATTTTTGCTCTCTCTCCACAATGGGTGTCGGTTTTAGGCCTTGGTGCGGCAGAAGTGGCAAACCATTTCTGGTTACCTCTCCTCTGCCTTTCGCATCCGTCGTCGTCGCCGCCGCTCAAGATCAAGTGTAGTATCTGATACGTCCCCTATTTGGGGACCAGTTGGGGGCTTTGCTTTCACCTATGTATGTCAAACATTGTATTGCATTCAATATGCAATCAATCAATGTGTCTTTACTGGTTGCAACAGGTGTGTTAAGATGTAGGCCTGTATTAGGCCTTTGTTACAGTGTTGCAAATATACTGTGCCATCTACAAAATTAGGCCCCGGCTGTCAGTACTGTTTAAATTGAAGTATCCAATGAGTAGCTCTGCCATATATACCACTTTTCTGACGGCATGAATTCTTTTGTGAAACATTGTCTCCCTCTTGTGGACCACCGAATTTTAAATGTGGTGTATTATATGTATTTAAAAAAAAAGGAAAAATGGTGTCTGTGCTGATCTTGACTATGCTTGTCTTGTCCATCTACACCTGTGTGAGTATCGTAATGCTTTGGACCAATCAGGTGCGCTGCCTGCAGTAGATAGAATCTGAGCACGGAACCTTCACGTGCAGTCACAATGAGCCTTTGGCCATTGTCTCCGGAACTCTCACGTGTCACAATGGGCTCTTGGCCTATAACAGGCAGTGAAAAATGGCCGCCGTCTTCAGTCTGCTGCTGGTGCAGCAGCAGACCACATGGCAGGGGGGGTCTGTGCCCAGCTTCAGGAGAGTTGGGAAGACAACTGCTCGCCTGTCTGTTTTTTGAATTTCCCACTCAGTTACTGCACACTTTAGAGCAAAAGGGGGATGGAGGGTGTGTTAAAATAGGTGGAGATATGCAGATTCAAAACGCGTTGTGCACAGCTTGAACACACACACATACACAGTAGAACTGTCATTGAGAAGGCCTCCAGAGCTTCTAGAAATGCCTTCCCCTTGGCAATTTTTGCTCTCTCTCCACAATGGGTGTCGGTTTTAGGCCTTGGTGCGGCAGAAGTGGCAAACCATTTCTGGTTACCTCTCCTCTGCCTTTCGCATCCGTCGTCGTCGCCGCCGCTCAAGATCAAGTGTAGTATCTGATACGTCCCCTATTTGGGGACCAGTTGGGGGCTTTGCTTTCACCTATGTATGTCAAACATTGTATTGCATTCAATATGCAATCAATCAATGTGTCTTTACTGGTTGCAACAGGTGTGTTAAGATGTAGGCCTGTATTAGGCCTTTGTTACAGTGTTGCAAATATACTGTGCCATCTACAAAATTAGGCCCCGGCTGTCAGTACTGTTTAAATTGAAGTATCCAATGAGTAGCTCTGCCATATATACCACTTTTCTGACGGCATGAATTCTTTTGTGAAACATTGTCTCCCTCTTGTGGACCACCGAATTTTAAATGTGGTGTATTATATGTATTTAAAAAAAAAGGAAAAATGGTGTCTGTGCTGATCTTGACTATGCTTGTCTTGTCCATCTACACCTGTGTGAGTATCGTAATGCTTTGGACCAATCAGGTGCGCTGCCTGCAGTAGATAGAATCTGAGCACGGAACCTTCACGTGCAGTCACAATGAGCCTTTGGCCATTGTCTCCGGAACTCTCACGTGTCACAATGGGCTCTTGGCCTATAACAGGCAGTGAAAAATGGCCGCCGTCTTCAGTCTGCTGCTGGTGCAGCAGCAGACCACATGGCAGGGGGGGTCTGTGCCCAGCTTCAGGAGAGTTGGGAAGACAACTGCTCGCCTGTCTGTTTTTTGAATTTCCCACTCAGTTACTGCACACTTTAGAGCAAAAGGGGGATGGAGGGTGTGTTAAAATAGGTGGAGATATGCAGATTCAAAACGCGTTGTGCACAGCTTGAACACACACACATACACAGTAGAACTGTCATTGAGAAGGCCTCCAGAGCTTCTAGAAATGCCTTCCCCTTGGCAATTTTTGCTCTCTCTCCACAATGGGTGTCGGTTTTAGGCCTTGGTGCGGCAGAAGTGGCAAACCATTTCTGGTTACCTCTCCTCTGCCTTTCGCATCCGTCGTCGTCGCCGCCGCTCAAGATCAAGTGTAGTATCTGATACGTCCCCTATTTGGGGACCAGTTGGGGGCTTTGCTTTCACCTATGTATGTCAAACATTGTATTGCATTCAATATGCAATCAATCAATGTGTCTTTACTGGTTGCAACAGGTGTGTTAAGATGTAGGCCTGTATTAGGCCTTTGTTACAGTGTTGCAAATATACTGTGCCATCTACAAAATTAGGCCCCGGCTGTCAGTACTGTTTAAATTGAAGTATCCAATGAGTAGCTCTGCCATATATACCACTTTTCTGACGGCATGAATTCTTTTGTGAAACATTGTCTCCCTCTTGTGGACCACCGAATTTTAAATGTGGTGTATTATATGTATTTAAAAAAAAAGGAAAAATGGTGTCTGTGCTGATCTTGACTATGCTTGTCTTGTCCATCTACACCTGTGTGAGTATCGTAATGCTTTGGACCAATCAGGTGCGCTGCCTGCAGTAGATAGAATCTGAGCACGGAACCTTCACGTGCAGTCACAATGAGCCTTTGGCCATTGTCTCCGGAACTCTCACGTGTCACAATGGGCTCTTGGCCTATAACAGGCAGTGAAAAATGGCCGCCGTCTTCAGTCTGCTGCTGGTGCAGCAGCAGACCACATGGCAGGGGGGGTCTGTGCCCAGCTTCAGGAGAGTTGGGAAGACAACTGCTCGCCTGTCTGTTTTTTGAATTTCCCACTCAGTTACTGCACACTTTAGAGCAAAAGGGGGATGGAGGGTGTGTTAAAATAGGTGGAGATATGCAGATTCAAAACGCGTTGTGCACAGCTTGAACACACACACATACACAGTAGAACTGTCATTGAGAAGGCCTCCAGAGCTTCTAGAAATGCCTTCCCCTTGGCAATTTTTGCTCTCTCTCCACAATGGGTGTCGGTTTTAGGCCTTGGTGCGGCAGAAGTGGCAAACCATTTCTGGTTACCTCTCCTCTGCCTTTCGCATCCGTCGTCGTCGCCGCCGCTCAAGATCAAGTGTAGTATCTGATACGTCCCCTATTTGGGGACCAGTTGGGGGCTTTGCTTTCACCTATGTATGTCAAACATTGTATTGCATTCAATATGCAATCAATCAATGTGTCTTTACTGGTTGCAACAGGTGTGTTAAGATGTAGGCCTGTATTAGGCCTTTGTTACAGTGTTGCAAATATACTGTGCCATCTACAAAATTAGGCCCCGGCTGTCAGTACTGTTTAAATTGAAGTATCCAATGAGTAGCTCTGCCATATATACCACTTTTCTGACGGCATGAATTCTTTTGTGAAACATTGTCTCCCTCTTGTGGACCACCGAATTTTAAATGTGGTGTATTATATGTATTTAAAAAAAAAGGAAAAATGGTGTCTGTGCTGATCTTGACTATGCTTGTCTTGTCCATCTACACCTGTGTGAGTATCGTAATGCTTTGGACCAATCAGGTGCGCTGCCTGCAGTAGATAGAATCTGAGCACGGAACCTTCACGTGCAGTCACAATGAGCCTTTGGCCATTGTCTCCGGAACTCTCACGTGTCACAATGGGCTCTTGGCCTATAACAGGCAGTGAAAAATGGCCGCCGTCTTCAGTCTGCTGCTGGTGCAGCAGCAGACCACATGGCAGGGGGGGTCTGTGCCCAGCTTCAGGAGAGTTGGGAAGACAACTGCTCGCCTGTCTGTTTTTTGAATTTCCCACTCAGTTACTGCACACTTTAGAGCAAAAGGGGGATGGAGGGTGTGTTAAAATAGGTGGAGATATGCAGATTCAAAACGCGTTGTGCACAGCTTGAACACACACACATACACAGTAGAACTGTCATTGAGAAGGCCTCCAGAGCTTCTAGAAATGCCTTCCCCTTGGCAATTTTTGCTCTCTCTCCACAATGGGTGTCGGTTTTAGGCCTTGGTGCGGCAGAAGTGGCAAACCATTTCTGGTTACCTCTCCTCTGCCTTTCGCATCCGTCGTCGTCGCCGCCGCCGCCGCTCAAGATCAAGTGTAGTATCTGATACGTCCCCTATTTGGGGACCAGTTGGGGGCTTTGCTTTCACCTATGTATGTCAAACATTGTATTGCATTCAATATGCAATCAATCAATGTGTCTTTACTGGTTGCAACAGGTGTGTTAAGATGTAGGCCTGTATTAGGCCTTTGTTACAGTGTTGCAAATATACTGTGCCATCTACAAAATTAGGCCCCGGCTGTCAGTACTGTTTAAATTGAAGTATCCAATGAGTAGCTCTGCCATATATACCACTTTTCTGACGGCATGAATTCTTTTGTGAAACATTGTCTCCCTCTTGTGGACCACCGAATTTTAAATGTGGTGTATTATATGTATTTAAAAAAAAAGGAAAAATGGTGTCTGTGCTGATCTTGACTATGCTTGTCTTGTCCATCTACACCTGTGTGAGTATCGTAATGCTTTGGACCAATCAGGTGCGCTGCCTGCAGTAGATAGAATCTGAGCACGGAACCTTCACGTGCAGTCACAATGAGCCTTTGGCCATTGTCTCCGGAACTCTCACGTGTCACAATGGGCTCTTGGCCTATAACAGGCAGTGAAAAATGGCCGCCGTCTTCAGTCTGCTGCTGGTGCAGCAGCAGACCACATGGCAGGGGGGGTCTGTGCCCAGCTTCAGGAGAGTTGGGAAGACAACTGCTCGCCTGTCTGTTTTTTGAATTTCCCACTCAGTTACTGCACACTTTAGAGCAAAAGGGGGATGGAGGGTGTGTTAAAATAGGTGGAGATATGCAGATTCAAAACGCGTTGTGCACAGCTTGAACACACACACATACACAGTAGAACTGTCATTGAGAAGGCCTCCAGAGCTTCTAGAAATGCCTTCCCCTTGGCAATTTTTGCTCTCTCTCCACAATGGGTGTCGGTTTTAGGCCTTGGTGCGGCAGAAGTGGCAAACCATTTCTGGTTACCTCTCCTCTGCCTTTCGCATCCATCGTCGTCGCCGCCGCTCAAGATCAAGTGTAGTATCTGATACGTCCCCTATTTGGGGACCAGTTGGGGGCTTTGCTTTCACCTATGTATGTCAAACATTGTATTGCATTCAATATGCAATCAATCAATGTGTCTTTACTGGTTGCAACAGGTGTGTTAAGATGTAGGCCTGTATTAGGCCTTTGTTACAGTGTTGCAAATATACTGTGCCATCTACAAAATTAGGCCCCGGCTGTCAGTACTGTTTAAATTGAAGTATCCAATGAGTAGCTCTGCCATATATACCACTTTTCTGACGGCATGAATTCTTTTGTGAAACATTGTCTCCCTCTTGTGGACCACCGAATTTTAAATGTGGTGTATTATATGTATTTAAAAAAAAAGGAAAAATGGTGTCTGTGCTGATCTTGACTATGCTTGTCTTGTCCATCTACACCTGTGTGAGTATCGTAATGCTTTGGAGCAATCAGGTGCGCTGCCTGCAGTAGATAGAATCTGAGCACGGAACCTTCACGTGCAGTCACAATGAGCCTTTGGCCATTGTCTCCGGAACTCTCACGTGTCACAATGGGCTCTTGGCCTATAACAGGCAGTGAAAAATGGCCGCCGTCTTCAGTCTGCTGCTGGTGCAGCAGCAGACCACATGGCAGGGGGGGTCTGTGCCCAGCTTCAGGAGAGTTGGGAAGACAACTGCTCGCCTGTCTGTTTTTTGAATTTCCCACTCAGTTACTGCACACTTTAGAGCAAAAGGGGGATGGAGGGTGTGTTAAAATAGGTGGAGATATGCAGATTCAAAACGCGTTGTGCACAGCTTGAACACACACACATACACAGTAGAACTGTCATTGAGAAGGCCTCCAGAGCTTCTAGAAATGCCTTCCCCTTGGCAATTTTTGCTCTCTCTCCACAATGGGTGTCGGTTTTAGGCCTTGGTGCGGCAGAAGTGGCAAACCATTTCTGGTTACCTCTCCTCTGCCTTTCGCATCCGTCGTCGTCGCCGCCGCCGCCGCTCAAGATCAAGTGTAGTATCTGATACGTCCCCTATTTGGGGACCAGTTGGGGGCTTTGCTTTCACCTATGTATGTCAAACATTGTATTGCAT
Source organism: Ranitomeya variabilis (assembly GCF_051348905.1). Classification (NCBI taxonomy): domain Eukaryota; kingdom Metazoa; phylum Chordata; class Amphibia; order Anura; family Dendrobatidae; genus Ranitomeya; species Ranitomeya variabilis. The sequence goes on from NC_135236.1 coordinate 605,271,676, forward strand.
TCAATATGCAATCAATCAATGTGTCTTTACTGGTTGCAACAGGTGTGTTAAGATGTAGGCCTGTATTAGGCCTTTGTTACAGTGTTGCAAATATACTGTGCCATCTACAAAATTAGGCCCCGGCTGTCAGTACTGTTTAAATTGAAGTATCCAATGAGTAGCTCTGCCATATATACCACTTTTCTGACGGCATGAATTCTTTTGAGAAACATTGTCTCCCTCTTGTGAACCACCGAATTTTAAATGTGGTGTATTATATGTATTTAAAAAAAAAGGAAAAATGGTGTCTGTGCTGATCTTGACTATGCTTGTCTTGTCCATCTACACGTGTGTGAGTATCGTAATGCTTTGGACCAATCAGGTGCGCTGCCTGCAGTAGATAGAATCTGAGCACGGAACCTTCACGTGCAGTCACAATGAGCCTTTGGCCATTGTCTCCGGAACTCTCACGTGTCACAATGGGCTCTTGGCCTATAACAGGCAGTGAAAAATGGCCGCCGTCTTCAGTCTGCTGCTGGTGCAGCAGCAGACCACATGGCAGGGGGGGTCTGTGCCCAGCTTCAGGAGAGTTGGGAAGACAACTGCTCGCCTGTCTGTTTTTTGAATTTCCCACTCAGTTACTGCACACTTTAGAGCAAAAGGGGGATGGAGGGTGTGTTAAAATAGGTGGAGATATGCAGATTCAAAACGCGTTGTGCACAGCTTGAACACACACACATACACAGTAGAACTGTCATTGAGAAGGCCTCCAGAGCTTCTAGAAATGCCTTCCCCTTGGCAATTTTTGCTCTCTCTCCACAATGGGTGTCGGTTTTAGGCCTTGGTGCGGCAGAAGTGGCAAACCATTTCTGGTTACCTCTCCTCTGCCTTTCGCATCCGTCGTCGCCGCCGCCGCCGCCGCTCAAGATCAAGTGTAGTATCTGATACGTCCCCTATTTGGGGACCAGTTGGGGGCTTTGCTTTCACCTATGTATGTCAAACATTGTATTGCATTCAATATGCAATCAATCAATGTGTCTTTACTGGTTGCAACAGGTGTGTTAAGATGTAGGCCTGTATTAGGCCTTTGTTACAGTGTTGCAAATATACTGTGCCATCTACAAAATTAGGCCCCGGCTGTCAGTACTGTTTAAATTGAAGTATCCAATGAGTAGCTCTGCCATATATACCACTTTTCTGACGGCATGAATTCTTTTGTGAAACATTGTCTCCCTCTTGTGGACCACCGAATTTTAAATGTGGTGTATTATATGTATTTAAAAAAAAAGGAAAAATGGTGTCTGTGCTGATCTTGACTATGCTTGTCTTGTCCATCTACACCTGTGTGAGTATCGTAATGCTTTGGACCAATCAGGTGCGCTGCCTGCAGTAGATAGAATCTGAGCACGGAACCTTCACGTGCAGTCACAATGAGCCTTTGGCCATTGTCTCCGGAACTCTCACGTGTCACAATGGGCTCTTGGCCTATAACAGGCAGTGAAAAATGGCCGCCGTCTTCAGTCTGCTGCTGGTGCAGCAGCAGACCACATGGCAGGGGGGGTCTGTGCCCAGCTTCAGGAGAGTTGGGAAGACAACTGCTCGCCTGTCTGTTTTTTGAATTTCCCACTCAGTTACTGCACACTTTAGAGCAAAAGGGGGATGGAGGGTGTGTTAAAATAGGTGGAGATATGCAGATTCAAAACGCGTTGTGCACAGCTTGAACACACACACATACACAGTAGAACTGTCATTGAGAAGGCCTCCAGAGCTTCTAGAAATGCCTTCCCCTTGGCAATTTTTGCTCTCTCTCCACAATGGGTGTCGGTTTTAGGCCTTGGTGCGGCAGAAGTGGCAAACCATTTCTGGTTACCTCTCCTCTGCCTTTCGCATCCGTCGTCGTCGCCGCCGCTCAAGATCAAGTGTAGTATCTGATACGTCCCCTATTTGGGGACCAGTTGGGGGCTTTGCTTTCACCTATGTATGTCAAACATTGTATTGCATTCAATATGCAATCAATCAATGTGTCTTTACTGGTTGCAACAGGTGTGTTAAGATGTAGGCCTGTATTAGGCCTTTGTTACAGTGTTGCAAATATACTGTGCCATCTACAAAATTAGGCCCCGGCTGTCAGTACTGTTTAAATTGAAGTATCCAATGAGTAGCTCTGCCATATATACCACTTTTCTGACGGCATGAATTCTTTTGTGAAACATTGTCTCCCTCTTGTGGACCACCGAATTTTAAATGTGGTGTATTATATGTATTTTAAAAAAAAGGAAAAATGGTGTCTGTGCTGATCTTGACTATGCTTGTCTTGTCCATCTACACCTGTGTGAGTATCGTAATGCTTTGGACCAATCAGGTGCGCTGCCTGCAGTAGATAGAATCTGAGCACGGAACCTTCACGTGCAGTCACAATGAGCCTTTGGCCATTGTCTCCGGAACTCTCACGTGTCACAATGGGCTCTTGGCCTATAACAGGCAGTGAAAAATGGCCGCCGTCTTCAGTCTGCTGCTGGTGCAGCAGCAGACCACATGGCAGGGGGGGTCTGTGCCCAGCTTCAGGAGAGTTGGGAAGACAACTGCTCGCCTGTCTGTTTTTTGAATTTCCCACTCAGTTACTGCACACTTTAGAGCAAAAGGGGGATGGAGGGTGTGTTAAAATAGGTGGAGATATGCAGATTCAAAACGCGTTGTGCACAGCTTGAACACACACACATACACAGTAGAACTGTCATTGAGAAGGCCTCCAGAGCTTCTAGAAATGCCTTCCCCTTGGCAATTTTTGCTCTCTCTCCACAATGGGTGTCGGTTTTAGGCCTTGGTGCGGCAGAAGTGGCAAACCATTTCTGGTTACCTCTCCTCTGCCTTTCGCATCCGTCGTCGTCGCCGCCGCTCAAGATCAAGTGTAGTATCTGATACGTCCCCTATTTGGGGACCAGTTGGGGGCTTTGCTTTCACCTATGTATGTCAAACATTGTATTGCATTCAATATGCAATCAATCAATGTGTCTTTACTGGTTGCAACAGGTGTGTTAAGATGTAGGCCTGTATTAGGCCTTTGTTACAGTGTTGCAAATATACTGTGCCATCTACAAAATTAGGCCCCGGCTGTCAGTACTGTTTAAATTGAAGTATCCAATGAGTAGCTCTGCCATATATACCACTTTTCTGACGGCATGAATTCTTTTGTGAAACATTGTCTCCCTCTTGTGGACCACCGAATTTTAAATGTGGTGTATTATATGTATTTTAAAAAAAAGGAAAAATGGTGTCTGTGCTGATCTTGACTATGCTTGTCTTGTCCATCTACACCTGTGTGAGTATCGTAATGCTTTGGACCAATCAGGTGCGCTGCCTGCAGTAGATAGAATCTGAGCACGGAACCTTCACGTGCAGTCACAATGAGCCTTTGGCCATTGTCTCCGGAACTCTCACGTGTCACAATGGGCTCTTGGCCTATAACAGGCAGTGAAAAATGGCCGCCGTCTTCAGTCTGCTGCTGGTGCAGCAGCAGACCACATGGCAGGGGGGGTCTGTGCCCAGCTTCAGGAGAGTTGGGAAGACAACTGCTCGCCTGTCTGTTTTTTGAATTTCCCACTCAGTTACTGCACACTTTAGAGCAAAAGGGGGATGGAGGGTGTGTTAAAATAGGTGGAGATATGCAGATTCAAAACGCGTTGTGCACAGCTTGAACACACACACATACACAGTAGAACTGTCATTGAGAAGGCCTCCAGAGCTTCTAGAAATGCCTTCCCCTTGGCAATTTTTGCTCTCTCTCCACAATGGGTGTCGGTTTTAGGCCTTGGTGCGGCAGAAGTGGCAAACCATTTCTGGTTACCTCTCCTCTGCCTTTCGCATCCGTCGTCGTCGCCGCCGCCGCCGCTCAAGATCAAGTGTAGTATCTGATACGTCCCCTATTTGGGGACCAGTTGGGGGCTTTGCTTTCACCTATGTATGTCAAACATTGTATTGCATTCAATATGCAATCAATCAATGTGTCTTTACTGGTTGCAACAGGTGTGTTAAGATGTAGGCCTGTATTAGGCCTTTGTTACAGTGTTGCAAATATACTGTGCCATCTACAAAATTAGGCCCCGGCTGTCAGTACTGTTTAAATTGAAGTATCCAATGAGTAGCTCTGCCATATATACCACTTTTCTGACGGCATGAATTCTTTTGTGAAACATTGTCTCCCTCTTGTGGACCACCGAATTTTAAATGTGGTGTATTATATGTATTTAAAAAAAAGGAAAAATGGTGTCTGTGCTGACCTTGACTATGCTTGTCTTGTCCATCTACACCTGTGTGAGTATCGTAATGCTTTGGACCAATCAGGTGCGCTGCCTGCAGTAGATAGAATCTGAGCACGGAACCTTCACGTGCAGTCACAATGAGCCTTTGGCCATTGTCTCCGGAACTCTCACGTGTCACAATGGGCTCTTGGCCTATAACAGGCAGTGATAAATGGCCGCCGTCTTCAGTCTGCTGCTGGTGCAGCAGCAGACCACATGGCAGGGGGGTCTGTGCCCAGCTTCAGGAGAGTTGGGAAGACAACTGCTCGCCTGTCTGTTTTTTGAATTTCCCACTCAGTTACTGCACACTTTAGAGCAAAAGGGGGATGGAGGGTGTGTTAAAATAGGTGGAGATATGCAGATTCAAAACGCGTTGTGCACAGCTTGATCACACACACACATACACAGTAGAACTGTCATTGAGAAGGCCTCCAGAGCTTCTAGAAATGCCTTCCCCTTGGCAATTTTTGCTCTCTCTCCACAATGGGTGTCGGTTTTAGGCCTTGGTGCGGCAGAAGTGGCAAACCATTTCTGGTTACCTCTCCTCTGCCTTTCGCATCCGTCGTCGTCGCCGCCGCCGCCGCTCAAGATCAAGTGTAGTATCTGATACGTCCCCTATTTGGGGACCAGTTGGGGGCTTTGCTTTCACCTATGTATGTCAAACATTGTATTGCATTCAATATGCAATCAATCAATGTGTCTTTACTGGTTGCAACAGGTGTGTTAAGATGTAGGCCTGTATTAGGCCTTTGTTACAGTGTTGCAAATATACTGTGCCATCTACAAAATTAGGCCCCGGCTGTCAGTACTGTTTAAATTGAAGTATCCAATGAGTAGCTCTGCCATATATACCACTTTTCTGACGGCATGAATTCTTTTGTGAAACATTGTCTCCCTCTTGTGGACCACCGAATTTTAAATGTGGTGTATTATATGTATTTAAAAAAAAGGAAAAATGGTGTCTGTGCTGACCTTGACTATGCTTGTCTTGTCCATCTACACCTGTGTGAGTATCGTAATGCTTTGGACCAATCAGGTGCGCTGCCTGCAGTAGATAGAATCTGAGCACGGAACCTTCACGTGCAGTCACAATGAGCCTTTGGCCATTGTCTCCGGAACTCTCACGTGTCACAATGGGCTCTTGGCCTATAACAGGCAGTGATAAATGGCCGCCGTCTTCAGTCTGCTGCTGGTGCAGCAGCAGACCACATGGCAGGGGGGTCTGTGCCCAGCTTCAGGAGAGTTGGGAAGACAACTGCTCGCCTGTCTGTTTTTTGAATTTCCCACTCAGTTACTGCACACTTTAGAGCAAAAGGGGGATGGAGGGTGTGTTAAAATAGGTGGAGATATGCAGATTCAAAACGCGTTGTGCACAGCTTGATCACACACACACATACACAGTAGAACTGTCATTGAGAAGGCCTCCAGAGCTTCTAGAAATGCCTTCCCCTTGGCAATTTTTGCTCTCTCTCCACAATGGGTGTCGGTTTTAGGCCTTGGTGCGGCAGAAGTGGCAAACCATTTCTGGTTACCTCTCCTCTGCCTTTCGCATCCGTCGTCGCCGCCGCCGCCGCCGCTCAAGATCAAGTGTAGTATCTGATACGTCCCCTATTTGGGGACCAGTTGGGGGCTTTGCTTTCACCTATGTATGTCAAACATTGTATTGCATTCAATATGCAATCAATCAATGTGTCTTTACTGGTTGCAACAGGTGTGTTAAGATGTAGGCCTGTATTAGGCCTTTGTTACAGTGTTGCAAATATACTGTGCCATCTACAAAATTAGGCCCCGGCTGTCAGTACTGTTTAAATTGAAGTATCCAATGAGTAGCTCTGCCATATATACCACTTTTCTGACGGCATGAATTCTTTTGTGAAACATTGTCTCCCTCTTGTGGACCACCGAATTTTAAATGTGGTGTATTATATGTATTTAAAAAAAAAGGAAAAATGGTGTCTGTGCTGATCTTGACTATGCTTGTCTTGTCCATCTACACCTGTGTGAGTATCGTAATGCTTTGGACCAATCAGGTGCGCTGCCTGCAGTAGATAGAATCTGAGCACGGAACCTTCACGTGCAGTCACAATGAGCCTTTGGCCATTGTCTCCGGAACTCTCACGTGTCACAATGGGCTCTTGGCCTATAACAGGCAGTGATAAATGGCCGCCGTCTTCAGTCTGCTGCTGGTGCAGCAGCAGACCACATGGCAGGGGGGTCTGTGCCCAGCTTCAGGAGAGTTGGGAAGACAACTGCTCGCCTGTCTGTTTTTTGAATTTCCCACTCAGTTACTGCACACTTTAGAGCAAAAGGGGGATGGAGGGTGTGTTAAAATAGGTGGAGATATGCAGATTCAAAACGCGTTGTGCACAGCTTGATCACACACACACATACACAGTAGAACTGTCATTGAGAAGGCCTCCAGAGCTTCTAGAAATGCCTTCCCCTTGGCAATTTTTGCTCTCTCTCCACAATGGGTGTCGGTTTTAGGCCTTGGTGCGGCAGAAGTGGCAAACCATTTCTGGTTACCTCTCCTCTGCCTTTCGCATCCGTCGTCGCCGCCGCCGCCGCCGCTCAAGATCAAGTGTAGTATCTGATACGTCCCCTATTTGGGGACCAGTTGGGGGCTTTGCTTTCACCTATGTATGTCAAACATTGTATTGCATTCAATATGCAATCAATCAATGTGTCTTTACTGGTTGCAACAGGTGTGTTAAGATGTAGGCCTGTATTAGGCCTTTGTTACAGTGTTGCAAATATACTGTGCCATCTACAAAATTAGGCCCCGGCTGTCAGTACTGTTTAAATTGAAGTATCCAATGAGTAGCTCTGCCATATATACCACTTTTCTGACGGCATGAATTCTTTTGTGAAACATTGTCTCCCTCTTGTGGACCACCGAATTTTAAATGTGGTGTATTATATGTATTTAAAAAAAAAGGAAAAATGGTGTCTGTGCTGATCTTGACTATGCTTGTCTTGTCCATCTACACCTGTGTGAGTATCGTAATGCTTTGGACCAATCAGGTGCGCTGCCTGCAGTAGATAGAATCTGAGCACGGAACCTTCACGTGCAGTCACAATGAGCCTTTGGCCATTGTCTCCGGAACTCTCACGTGTCACAATGGGCTCTTGGCCTATAACAGGCAGTGAAAAATGGCCGCCGTCTTCAGTCTGCTGCTGGTGCAGCAGCAGACCACATGGCAGGGGGGGTCTGTGCCCAGCTTCAGGAGAGTTGGGAAGACAACTGCTCGCCTGTCTGTTTTTTGAATTTCCCACTCAGTTACTGCACACTTTAGAGCAAAAGGGGGATGGAGGGTGTGTTAAAATAGGTGGAGATATGCAGATTCAAAACGCGTTGTGCACAGCTTGAACACACACACATACACAGTAGAACTGTCATTGAGAAGGCCTCCAGAGCTTCTAGAAATGCCTTCCCCTTGGCAATTTTTGCTCTCTCTCCACAATGGGTGTCGGTTTTAGGCCTTGGTGCGGCAGAAGTGGCAAACCATTTCTGGTTACCTCTCCTCTGCCTTTCGCATCCGTCGTCGTCGCCGCCGCTCAAGATCAAGTGTAGTATCTGATACGTCCCCTATTTGGGGACCAGTTGGGGGCTTTGCTTTCACCTATGTATGTCAAACATTGTATTGCATTCAATATGCAATCAATCAATGTGTCTTTACTGGTTGCAACAGGTGTGTTAAGATGTAGGCCTGTATTAGGCCTTTGTTACAGTGTTGCAAATATACTGTGCCATCTACAAAATTAGGCCCCGGCTGTCAGTACTGTTTAAATTGAAGTATCCAATGAGTAGCTCTGCCATATATACCACTTTTCTGACGGCATGAATTCTTTTGTGAAACATTGTCTCCCTCTTGTGGACCACCGAATTTTAAATGTGGTGTATTATATGTATTTTAAAAAAAAGGAAAAATGGTGTCTGTGCTGATCTTGACTATGCTTGTCTTGTCCATCTACACCTGTGTGAGTATCGTAATGCTTTGGACCAATCAGGTGCGCTGCCTGCAGTAGATAGAATCTGAGCACGGAACCTTCACGTGCAGTCACAATGAGCCTTTGGCCATTGTCTCCGGAACTCTCACGTGTCACAATGGGCTCTTGGCCTATAACAGGCAGTGAAAAATGGCCGCCGTCTTCAGTCTGCTGCTGGTGCAGCAGCAGACCACATGGCAGGGGGGGTCTGTGCCCAGCTTCAGGAGAGTTGGGAAGACAACTGCTCGCCTGTCTGTTTTTTGAATTTCCCACTCAGTTACTGCACACTTTAGAGCAAAAGGGGGATGGAGGGTGTGTTAAAATAGGTGGAGATATGCAGATTCAAAACGCGTTGTGCACAGCTTGAACACACACACATACACAGTAGAACTGTCATTGAGAAGGCCTCCAGAGCTTCTAGAAATGCCTTCCCCTTGGCAATTTTTGCTCTCTCTCCACAATGGGTGTCGGTTTTAGGCCTTGGTGCGGCAGAAGTGGCAAACCATTTCTGGTTACCTCTCCTCTGCCTTTCGCATCCGTCGTCGTCGCCGCCGCCGCCGCTCAAGATCAAGTGTAGTATCTGATACGTCCCCTATTTGGGGACCAGTTGGGGGCTTTGCTTTCACCTATGTATGTCAAACATTGTATTGCATTCAATATGCAATCAATCAATGTGTCTTTACTGGTTGCAACAGGTGTGTTAAGATGTAGGCCTGTATTAGGCCTTTGTTACAGTGTTGCAAATATACTGTGCCATCTACAAAATTAGGCCCCGGCTGTCAGTACTGTTTAAATTGAAGTATCCAATGAGTAGCTCTGCCAGCCATATATACCACTTTTCTGACGGCATGAATTCTTTTGTGAAACATTGTCTCCCTCTTGTGGACCACCGAATTTTAAATGTGGTGTATTATATGTATTTAAAAAAAAGGAAAAATGGTGTCTGTGCTGACCTTGACTATGCTTGTCTTGTCCATCTACACCTGTGTGAGTATCGTAATGCTTTGGACCAATCAGGTGCGCTGCCTGCAGTAGATAGAATCTGAGCACGGAACCTTCACGTGCAGTCACAATGAGCCTTTGGCCATTGTCTCCGGAACTCTCACGTGTCACAATGGGCTCTTGGCCTATAACAGGCAGTGATAAATGGCCGCCGTCTTCAGTCTGCTGCTGGTGCAGCAGCAGACCACATGGCAGGGGGGTCTGTGCCCAGCTTCAGGAGAGTTGGGAAGACAACTGCTCGCCTGTCTGTTTTTTGAATTTCCCACTCAGTTACTGCACACTTTAGAGCAAAAGGGGGATGGAGGGTGTGTTAAAATAGGTGGAGATATGCAGATTCAAAACGCGTTGTGCACAGCTTGATCACACACACACATACACAGTAGAACTGTCATTGAGAAGGCCTCCAGAGCTTCTAGAAATGCCTTCCCCTTGGCAATTTTTGCTCTCTCTCCACAATGGGTGTCGGTTTTAGGCCTTGGTGCGGCAGAAGTGGCAAACCATTTCTGGTTACCTCTCCTCTGCCTTTCGCATCCGTCGTCGTCGCCGCCGCTCAAGATCAAGTGTAGTATCTGATACGTCCCCTATTTGGGGACCAGTTGGGGGCTTTGCTTTCACCTATGTATGTCAAACATTGTATTGCATTCAATATGCAATCAATCAATGTGTCTTTACTGGTTGCAACAGGTGTGTTAAGATGTAGGCCTGTATTAGGCCTTTGTTACAGTGTTGCAAATATACTGTGCCATCTACAAAATTAGGCCCCGGCTGTCAGTACTGTTTAAATTGAAGTATCCAATGAGTAGCTCTGCCATATATACCACTTTTCTGACGGCATGAATTCTTTTGTGAAACATTGTCTCCCTCTTGTGGACCACCGAATTTTAAATGTGGTGTATTATATGTATTTAAAAAAAAAGGAAAAATGGTGTCTGTGCTGATCTTGACTATGCTTGTCTTGTCCATCTACACCTGTGTGAGTATCGTAATGCTTTGGACCAATCAGGTGCGCTGCCTGCAGTAGATAGAATCTGAGCACGGAACCTTCACGTGCAGTCACAATGAGCCTTTGGCCATTGTCTCCGGAACTCTCACGTGTCACAATGGGCTCTTGGCCTATAACAGGCAGTGAAAAATGGCCGCCGTCTTCAGTCTGCTGCTGGTGCAGCAGCAGACCACATGGCAGGGGGGGTCTGTGCCCAGCTTCAGGAGAGTTGGGAAGACAACTGCTCGCCTGTCTGTTTTTTGAATTTCCCACTCAGTTACTGCACACTTTAGAGCAAAAGGGGGATGGAGGGTGTGTTAAAATAGGTGGAGATATGCAGATTCAAAACGCGTTGTGCACAGCTTGAACACACACACATACACAGTAGAACTGTCATTGAGAAGGCCTCCAGAGCTTCTAGAAATGCCTTCCCCTTGGCAATTTTTGCTCTCTCTCCACAATGGGTGTCGGTTTTAGGCCTTGGTGCGGCAGAAGTGGCAAACCATTTCTGGTTACCTCTCCTCTGCCTTTCGCATCCGTCGTCGTCGCCGCCGCCGCCGCTCAAGATCAAGTGTAGTATCTGATACGTCCCCTATTTGGGGACCAGTTGGGGGCTTTGCTTTCACCTATGTATGTCAAACATTGTATTGCATTCAATATGCAATCAATCAATGTGTCTTTACTGGTTGCAACAGGTGTGTTAAGATGTAGGCCTGTATTAGGCCTTTGTTACAGTGTTGCAAATATACTGTGCCATCTACAAAATTAGGCCCCGGCTGTCAGTACTGTTTAAATTGAAGTATCCAATGAGTAGCTCTGCCATATATACCACTTTTCTGACGGCATGAATTCTTTTGTGAAACATTGTCTCCCTCTTGTGGACCACCGAATTTTAAATGTGGTGTATTATATGTATTTAAAAAAAAAGGAAAAATGGTGTCTGTGCTGATCTTGACTATGCTTGTCTTGTCCATCTACACCTGTGTGAGTATCGTAATGCTTTGGACCAATCAGGTGCGCTGCCTGCAGTAGATAGAATCTGAGCACGGAACCTTCACGTGCAGTCACAATGAGCCTTTGGCCATTGTCTCCGGAACTCTCACGTGTCACAATGGGCTCTTGGCCTATAACAGGCAGTGAAAAATGGCCGCCGTCTTCAGTCTGCTGCTGGTGCAGCAGCAGACCACATGGCAGGGGGGGTCTGTGCCCAGCTTCAGGAGAGTTGGGAAGACAACTGCTCGCCTGTCTGTTTTTTGAATTTCCCACTCAGTTACTGCACACTTTAGAGCAAAAGGGGGATGGAGGGTGTGTTAAAATAGGTGGAGATATGCAGATTCAAAACGCGTTGTGCACAGCTTGAACACACACACATACACAGTAGAACTGTCATTGAGAAGGCCTCCAGAGCTTCTAGAAATGCCTTCCCCTTGGCAATTTTTGCTCTCTCTCCACAATGGGTGTCGGTTTTAGGCCTTGGTGCGGCAGAAGTGGCAAACCATTTCTGGTTACCTCTCCTCTGCCTTTCGCATCCGTCGTCGTCGCCGCCGCTCAAGATCAAGTGTAGTATCTGATACGTCCCCTATTTGGGGACCAGTTGGGGGCTTTGCTTTCACCTATGTATGTCAAACATTGTATTGCATTCAATATGCAATCAATCAATGTGTCTTTACTGGTTGCAACAGGTGTGTTAAGATGTAGGCCTGTATTAGGCCTTTGTTACAGTGTTGCAAATATACTGTGCCATCTACAAAATTAGGCCCCGGCTGTCAGTACTGTTTAAATTGAAGTATCCAATGAGTAGCTCTGCCATATATACCACTTTTCTGACGGCATGAATTCTTTTGTGAAACATTGTCTCCCTCTTGTGGACCACCGAATTTTAAATGTGGTGTATTATATGTATTTTAAAAAAAAGGAAAAATGGTGTCTGTGCTGATCTTGACTATGCTTGTCTTGTCCATCTACACCTGTGTGAGTATCGTAATGCTTTGGACCAATCAGGTGCGCTGCCTGCAGTAGATAGAATCTGAGCACGGAACCTTCACGTGCAGTCACAATGAGCCTTTGGCCATTGTCTCCGGAACTCTCACGTGTCACAATGGGCTCTTGGCCTATAACAGGCAGTGATAAATGGCCGCCGTCTTCAGTCTGCTGCTGGTGCAGCAGCAGACCACATGGCAGGGGGGTCTGTGCCCAGCTTCAGGAGAGTTGGGAAGACAACTGCTCGCCTGTCTGTTTTTTGAATTTCCCACTCAGTTACTGCACACTTTAGAGCAAAAGGGGGATGGAGGGTGTGTTAAAATAGGTGGAGATATGCAGATTCAAAACGCGTTGTGCACAGCTTGATCACACACACACATACACAGTAGAACTGTCATTGAGAAGGCCTCCAGAGCTTCTAGAAATGCCTTCCCCTTGGCAATTTTTGCTCTCTCTCCACAATGGGTGTCGGTTTTAGGCCTTGGTGCGGCAGAAGTGGCAAACCATTTCTGGTTACCTCTCCTCTGCCTTTCGCATCCGTCGTCGTCGCCGCCGCCGCCGCTCAAGATCAAGTGTAGTATCTGATACGTCCCCTATTTGGGGACCAGTTGGGGGCTTTGCTTTCACCTATGTATGTCAAACATTGTATTGCATTCAATATGCAATCAATCAATGTGTCTTTACTGGTTGCAACAGGTGTGTTAAGATGTAGGCCTGTATTAGGCCTTTGTTACAGTGTTGCAAATATACTGTGCCATCTACAAAATTAGGCCCCGGCTGTCAGTACTGTTTAAATTGAAGTATCCAATGAGTAGCTCTGCCATATATACCACTTTTCTGACGGCATGAATTCTTTTGTGAAACATTGTCTCCCTCTTGTGGACCACCGAATTTTAAATGTGGTGTATTATATGTATTTAAAAAAAAGGAAAAATGGTGTCTGTGCTGACCTTGACTATGCTTGTCTTGTCCATCTACACCTGTGTGAGTATCGTAATGCTTTGGACCAATCAGGTGCGCTGCCTGCAGTAGATAGAATCTGAGCACGGAACCTTCACGTGCAGTCACAATGAGCCTTTGGCCATTGTCTCCGGAACTCTCACGTGTCACAATGGGCTCTTGGCCTATAACAGGCAGTGATAAATGGCCGCCGTCTTCAGTCTGCTGCTGGTGCAGCAGCAGACCACATGGCAGGGGGGTCTGTGCCCAGCTTCAGGAGAGTTGGGAAGACAACTGCTCGCCTGTCTGTTTTTTTGAATTTCCCACTCAGTTACTGCACACTTTAGAGCAAAAGGGGGATGGAGGGTGTGTTAAAATAGGTGGAGATATGCAGATTCAAAACGCGTTGTGCACAGCTTGATCACACACACACATACACAGTAGAACTGTCATTGAGAAGGCCTCCAGAGCTTCTAGAAATGCCTTCCCCTTGGCAATTTTTGCTCTCTCTCCACAATGGGTGTCGGTTTTAGGCCTTGGTGCGGCAGAAGTGGCAAACCATTTCTGGTTACCTCTCCTCTGCCTTTCGCATCCGTCGTCGTCGCCGCCGCCGCCGCTCAAGATCAAGTGTAGTATCTGATACGTCCCCTATTTGGGGACCAGTTGGGGGCTTTGCTTTCACCTATGTATGTCAAACATTGTATTGCATTCAATATGCAATCAATCAATGTGTCTTTACTGGTTGCAACAGGTGTGTTAAGATGTAGGCCTGTATTAGGCCTTTGTTACAGTGTTGCAAATATACTGTGCCATCTACAAAATTAGGCCCCGGCTGTCAGTACTGTTTAAATTGAAGTATCCAATGAGTAGCTCTGCCATATATACCACTTTTCTGACGGCATGAATTCTTTTGTGAAACATTGTCTCCCTCTTGTGGACCACCGAATTTTAAATGTGGTGTATTATATGTATTTAAAAAAAAGGAAAAATGGTGTCTGTGCTGATCTTGACTATGCTTGTCTTGTCCATCTACACCTGTGTGAGTATCGTAATGCTTTGGACCAATCAGGTGCGCTGCCTGCAGTAGATAGAATCTGAGCACGGAACCTTCACGTGCAGTCACAATGAGCCTTTGGCCATTGTCTCCGGAACTCTCACGTGTCACAATGGGCTCTTGGCCTATAACAGGCAGTGATAAATGGCCGCCGTCTTCAGTCTGCTGCTGGTGCAGCAGCAGACCACATGGCAGGGGGGTCTGTGCCCAGCTTCAGGAGAGTTGGGAAGACAACTGCTCGCCTGTCTGTTTTTTGAATTTCCCACTCAGTTACTGCACACTTTAGAGCAAAAGGGGGATGGAGGGTGTGTTAAAATAGGTGGAGATATGCAGATTCAAAACGCGTTGTGCACAGCTTGATCACACACACACATACACAGTAGAACTGTCATTGAGAAGGCCTCCAGAGCTTCTAGAAATGCCTTCCCCTTGGCAATTTTTGCTCTCTCTCCACAATGGGTGTCGGTTTTAGGCCTTGGTGCGGCAGAAGTGGCAAACCATTTCTGGTTACCTCTCCTCTGCCTTTCGCATCCGTCGTCGTCGCCGCCGCCGCCGCTCAAGATCAAGTGTAGTATCTGATACGTCCCCTATTTGGGGACCAGTTGGGGGCTTTGCTTTCACCTATGTATGTCAAACATTGTATTGCATTCAATATGCAATCAATCAATGTGTCTTTACTGGTTGCAACAGGTGTGTTAAGATGTAGGCCTGTATTAGGCCTTTGTTACAGTGTTGCAAATATACTGTGCCATCTACAAAATTAGGCCCCGGCTGTCAGTACTGTTTAAATTGAAGTATCCAATGAGTAGCTCTGCCATATATACCACTTTTCTGACGGCATGAATTCTTTTGTGAAACATTGTCTCCCTCTTGTGGACCACCGAATTTTAAATGTGGTGTATTATATGTATTTAAAAAAAAGGAAAAATGGTGTCTGTGCTGATCTTGACTATGCTTGTCTTGTCCATCTACACCTGTGTGAGTATCGTAATGCTTTGGACCAATCAGGTGCGCTGCCTGCAGTAGATAGAATCTGAGCACGGAACCTTCACGTGCAGTCACAATGAGCCTTTGGCCATTGTCTCCGGAACTCTCACGTGTCACAATGGGCTCTTGGCCTATAACAGGCAGTGATAAATGGCCGCCGTCTTCAGTCTGCTGCTGGTGCAGCAGCAGACCACATGGCAGGGGGGTCTGTGCCCAGCTTCAGGAGAGTTGGGAAGACAACTGCTCGCCTGTCTGTTTTTTGAATTTCCCACTCAGTTACTGCACACTTTAGAGCAAAAGGGGGATGGAGGGTGTGTTAAAATAGGTGGAGATATGCAGATTCAAAACGCGTTGTGCACAGCTTGATCACACACACACATACACAGTAGAACTGTCATTGAGAAGGCCTCCAGAGCTTCTAGAAATGCCTTCCCCTTGGCAATTTTTGCTCTCTCTCCACAATGGGTGTCGGTTTTAGGCCTTGGTGCGGCAGAAGTGGCAAACCATTTCTGGTTACCTCTCCTCTGCCTTTCGCATCCGTCGTCGTCGCCGCCGCCGCCGCCGCTCAAGATCAAGTGTAGTATCTGATACGTCCCCTATTTGGGGACCAGTTGGGGGCTTTGCTTTCACCTATGTATGTCAAACATTGTATTGCATTCAATATGCAATCAATCAATGTGTCTTTACTGGTTGCAACAGGTGTGTTAAGATGTAGGCCTGTATTAGGCCTTTGTTACAGTGTTGCAAATATACTGTGCCATCTACAAAATTAGGCCCCGGCTGTCAGTACTGTTTAAATTGAAGTATCCAATGAGTAGCTCTGCCATATATACCACTTTTCTGACGGCATGAATTCTTTTGTGAAACATTGTCTCCCTCTTGTGGACCACCGAATTTTAAATGTGGTGTATTATATGTATTTAAAAAAAAGGAAAAATGGTGTCTGTGCTGATCTTGACTATGCTTGTCTTGTCCATCTACACCTGTGTGAGTATCGTAATGCTTTGGACCAATCAGGTGCGCTGCCTGCAGTAGATAGAATCTGAGCACGGAACCTTCACGTGCAGTCACAATGAGCCTTTGGCCATTGTCTCCGGAACTCTCACGTGTCACAATGGGCTCTTGGCCTATAACAGGCAGTGATAAATGGCCGCCGTCTTCAGTCTGCTGCTGGTGCAGCAGCAGACCACATGGCAGGGGGGTCTGTGCCCAGCTTCAGGAGAGTTGGGAAGACAACTGCTCGCCTGTCTGTTTTTTGAATTTCCCACTCAGTTACTGCACACTTTAGAGCAAAAGGGGGATGGAGGGTGTGTTAAAATAGGTGGAGATATGCAGATTCAAAACGCGTTGTGCACAGCTTGATCACACACACACATACACAGTAGAACTGTCATTGAGAAGGCCTCCAGAGCTTCTAGAAATGCCTTCCCCTTGGCAATTTTTGCTCTCTCTCCACAATGGGTGTCGGTTTTAGGCCTTGGTGCGGCAGAAGTGGCAAACCATTTCTGGTTACCTCTCCTCTGCCTTTCGCATCCGTCGTCGTCGCCGCCGCCGCCGCCGCTCAAGATCAAGTGTAGTATCTGATACGTCCCCTATTTGGGGACCAGTTGGGGGCTTTGCTTTCACCTATGTATGTCAAACATTGTATTGCATTCAATATGCAATCAATCAATGTGTCTTTACTGGTTGCAACAGGTGTGTTAAGATGTAGGCCTGTATTAGGCCTTTGTTACAGTGTTGCAAATATACTGTGCCATCTACAAAATTAGGCCCCGGCTGTCAGTACTGTTTAAATTGAAGTATCCAATGAGTAGCTCTGCCATATATACCACTTTTCTGACGGCATGAATTCTTTTGTGAAACATTGTCTCCCTCTTGTGGACCACCGAATTTTAAATGTGGTGTATTATATGTATTTAAAAAAAAGGAAAAATGGTGTCTGTGCTGACCTTGACTATGCTTGTCTTGTCCATCTACACCTGTGTGAGTATCGTAATGCTTTGGACCAATCAGGTGCGCTGCCTGCAGTAGATAGAATCTGAGCACGGAACCTTCACGTGCAGTCACAATGAGCCTTTGGCCATTGTCTCCGGAACTCTCACGTGTCACAATGGGCTCTTGGCCTATAACAGGCAGTGATAAATGGCCGCCGTCTTCAGTCTGCTGCTGGTGCAGCAGCAGACCACATGGCAGGGGGGTCTGTGCCCAGCTTCAGGAGAGTTGGGAAGACAACTGCTCGCCTGTCTGTTTTTTGAATTTCCCACTCAGTTACTGCACACTTTAGAGCAAAAGGGGGATGGAGGGTGTGTTAAAATAGGTGGAGATATGCAGATTCAAAACGCGTTGTGCACAGCTTGATCACACACACACATACACAGTAGAACTGTCATTGAGAAGGCCTCCAGAGCTTCTAGAAATGCCTTCCCCTTGGCAATTTTTGCTCTCTCTCCACAATGGGTGTCGGTTTTAGGCCTTGGTGCGGCAGAAGTGGCAAACCATTTCTGGTTACCTCTCCTCTGCCTTTCGCATCCGTCGTCGTCGCCGCCGCCGCCGCTCAAGATCAAGTGTAGTATCTGATACGTCCCCTATTTGGGGACCAGTTGGGGGCTTTGCTTTCACCTATGTATGTCAAACATTGTATTGCATTCAATATGCAATCAATCAATGTGTCTTTACTGGTTGCAACAGGTGTGTTAAGATGTAGGCCTGTATTAGGCCTTTGTTACAGTGTTGCAAATATACTGTGCCATCTACAAAATTAGGCCCCGGCTGTCAGTACTGTTTAAATTGAAGTATCCAATGAGTAGCTCTGCCATATATACCACTTTTCTGACGGCATGAATTCTTTTGTGAAACATTGTCTCCCTCTTGTGGACCACCGAATTTTAAATGTGGTGTATTATATGTATTTAAAAAAAAGGAAAAATGGTGTCTGTGCTGACCTTGACTATGCTTGTCTTGTCCATCTACACCTGTGTGAGTATCGTAATGCTTTGGACCAATCAGGTGCGCTGCCTGCAGTAGATAGAATCTGAGCACGGAACCTTCACGTGCAGTCACAATGAGCCTTTGGCCATTGTCTCCGGAACTCTCACGTGTCACAATGGGCTCTTGGCCTATAACAGGCAGTGATAAATGGCCGCCGTCTTCAGTCTGCTGCTGGTGCAGCAGCAGACCACATGGCAGGGGGGTCTGTGCCCAGCTTCAGGAGAGTTGGGAAGACAACTGCTCGCCTGTCTGTTTTTTGAATTTCCCACTCAGTTACTGCACACTTTAGAGCAAAAGGGGGATGGAGGGTGTGTTAAAATAGGTGGAGATATGCAGATTCAAAACGCGTTGTGCACAGCTTGATCACACACACACATACACAGTAGAACTGTCATTGAGAAGGCCTCCAGAGCTTCTAGAAATGCCTTCCCCTTGGCAATTTTTGCTCTCTCTCCACAATGGGTGTCGGTTTTAGGCCTTGGTGCGGCAGAAGTGGCAAACCATTTCTGGTTACCTCTCCTCTGCCTTTCGCATCCGTCGTCGTCGCCGCCGCCGCCGCTCAAGATCAAGTGTAGTATCTGATACGTCCCCTATTTGGGGACCAGTTGGGGGCTTTGCTTTCACCTATGTATGTCAAACATTGTATTGCATTCAATATGCAATCAATCAATGTGTCTTTACTGGTTGCAACAGGTGTGTTAAGATGTAGGCCTGTATTAGGCCTTTGTTACAGTGTTGCAAATATACTGTGCCATCTACAAAATTAGGCCCCGGCTGTCAGTACTGTTTAAATTGAAGTATCCAATGAGTAGCTCTGCCATATATACCACTTTTCTGACGGCATGAATTCTTTTGTGAAACATTGTCTCCCTCTTGTGGACCACCGAATTTTAAATGTGGTGTATTATATGTATTTAAAAAAAAGGAAAAATGGTGTCTGTGCTGACCTTGACTATGCTTGTCTTGTCCATCTACACCTGTGTGAGTATCGTAATGCTTTGGACCAATCAGGTGCGCTGCCTGCAGTAGATAGAATCTGAGCACGGAACCTTCACGTGCAGTCACAATGAGCCTTTGGCCATTGTCTCCGGAACTCTCACGTGTCACAATGGGCTCTTGGCCTATAACAGGCAGTGATAAATGGCCGCCGTCTTCAGTCTGCTGCTGGTGCAGCAGCAGACCACATGGCAGGGGGGTCTGTGCCCAGCTTCAGGAGAGTTGGGAAGACAACTGCTCGCCTGTCTGTTTTTTGAATTTCCCACTCAGTTACTGCACACTTTAGAGCAAAAGGGGGATGGAGGGTGTGTTAAAATAGGTGGAGATATGCAGATTCAAAACGCGTTGTGCACAGCTTGATCACACACACACATACACAGTAGAACTGTCATTGAGAAGGCCTCCAGAGCTTCTAGAAATGCCTTCCCCTTGGCAATTTTTGCTCTCTCTCCACAATGGGTGTCGGTTTTAGGCCTTGGTGCGGCAGAAGTGGCAAACCATTTCTGGTTACCTCTCCTCTGCCTTTCGCATCCGTCGTCGTCGCCGCCGCCGCCGCTCAAGATCAAGTGTAGTATCTGATACGTCCCCTATTTGGGGACCAGTTGGGGGCTTTGCTTTCACCTATGTATGTCAAACATTGTATTGCATTCAATATGCAATCAATCAATGTGTCTTTACTGGTTGCAACAGGTGTGTTAAGATGTAGGCCTGTATTAGGCCTTTGTTACAGTGTTGCAAATATACTGTGCCATCTACAAAATTAGGCCCCGGCTGTCAGTACTGTTTAAATTGAAGTATCCAATGAGTAGCTCTGCCATATATACCACTTTTCTGACGGCATGAATTCTTTTGTGAAACATTGTCTCCCTCTTGTGGACCACCGAATTTTAAATGTGGTGTATTATATGTATTTAAAAAAAAGGAAAAATGGTGTCTGTGCTGATCTTGACTATGCTTGTCTTGTCCATCTACACCTGTGTGAGTATCGTAATGCTTTGGACCAATCAGGTGCGCTGCCTGCAGTAGATAGAATCTGAGCACGGAACCTTCACGTGCAGTCACAATGAGCCTTTGGCCATTGTCTCCGGAACTCTCACGTGTCACAATGGGCTCTTGGCCTATAACAGGCAGTGATAAATGGCCGCCGTCTTCAGTCTGCTGCTGGTGCAGCAGCAGACCACATGGCAGGGGGGTCTGTGCCCAGCTTCAGGAGAGTTGGGAAGACAACTGCTCGCCTGTCTGTTTTTTGAATTTCCCACTCAGTTACTGCACACTTTAGAGCAAAAGGGGGATGGAGGGTGTGTTAAAATAGGTGGAGATATGCAGATTCAAAACGCGTTGTGCACAGCTTGATCACACACACACATACACAGTAGAACTGTCATTGAGAAGGCCTCCAGAGCTTCTAGAAATGCCTTCCCCTTGGCAATTTTTGCTCTCTCTCCACAATGGGTGTCGGTTTTAGGCCTTGGTGCGGCAGAAGTGGCAAACCATTTCTGGTTACCTCTCCTCTGCCTTTCGCATCCGTCGTCGTCGCCGCCGCCGCCGCCGCTCAAGATCAAGTGTAGTATCTGATACGTCCCCTATTTGGGGACCAGTTGGGGGCTTTGCTTTCACCTATGTATGTCAAACATTGTATTGCATTCAATATGCAATCAATCAATGTGTCTTTACTGGTTGCAACAGGTGTGTTAAGATGTAGGCCTGTATTAGGCCTTTGTTACAGTGTTGCAAATATACTGTGCCATCTACAAAATTAGGCCCCGGCTGTCAGTACTGTTTAAATTGAAGTATCCAATGAGTAGCTCTGCCATATATACCACTTTTCTGACGGCATGAATTCTTTTGTGAAACATTGTCTCCCTCTTGTGGACCACCGAATTTTAAATGTGGTGTATTATATGTATTTAAAAAAAAGGAAAAATGGTGTCTGTGCTGATCTTGACTATGCTTGTCTTGTCCATCTACACCTGTGTGAGTATCGTAATGCTTTGGACCAATCAGGTGCGCTGCCTGCAGTAGATAGAATCTGAGCACGGAACCTTCACGTGCAGTCACAATGAGCCTTTGGCCATTGTCTCCGGAACTCTCACGTGTCACAATGGGCTCTTGGCCTATAACAGGCAGTGATAAATGGCCGCCGTCTTCAGTCTGCTGCTGGTGCAGCAGCAGACCACATGGCAGGGGGGTCTGTGCCCAGCTTCAGGAGAGTTGGGAAGACAACTGCTCGCCTGTCTGTTTTTTGAATTTCCCACTCAGTTACTGCACACTTTAGAGCAAAAGGGGGATGGAGGGTGTGTTAAAATAGGTGGAGATATGCAGATTCAAAACGCGTTGTGCACAGCTTGATCACACACACACATACACAGTAGAACTGTCATTGAGAAGGCCTCCAGAGCTTCTAGAAATGCCTTCCCCTTGGCAATTTTTGCTCTCTCTCCACAATGGGTGTCGGTTTTAGGCCTTGGTGCGGCAGAAGTGGCAAACCATTTCTGGTTACCTCTCCTCTGCCTTTCGCATCCGTCGTCGTCGCCGCCGCTCAAGATCAAGTGTAGTATCTGATACGTCCCCTATTTGGGGACCAGTTGGGGGCTTTGCTTTCACCTATGTATGTCAAACATTGTATTGCATTCAATATGCAATCAATCAATGTGTCTTTACTGGTTGCAACAGGTGTGTTAAGATGTAGGCCTGTATTAGGCCTTTGTTACAGTGTTGCAAATATACTGTGCCATCTACAAAATTAGGCCCCGGCTGTCAGTACTGTTTAAATTGAAGTATCCAATGAGTAGCTCTGCCATATATACCACTTTTCTGACGGCATGAATTCTTTTGTGAAACATTGTCTCCCTCTTGTGGACCACCGAATTTTAAATGTGGTGTATTATATGTATTTAAAAAAAAGGAAAAATGGTGTCTGTGCTGATCTTGACTATGCTTGTCTTGTCCATCTACACCTGTGTGAGTATCGTAATGCTTTGGACCAATCAGGTGCGCTGCCTGCAGTAGATAGAATCTGAGCACGGAACCTTCACGTGCAGTCACAATGAGCCTTTGGCCATTGTCTCCGGAACTCTCACGTGTCACAATGGGCTCTTGGCCTATAACAGGCAGTGATAAATGGCCGCCGTCTTCAGTCTGCTGCTGGTGCAGCAGCAGACCACATGGCAGGGGGGTCTGTGCCCAGCTTCAGGAGAGTTGGGAAGACAACTGCTCGCCTGTCTGTTTTTTGAATTTCCCACTCAGTTACTGCACACTTTAGAGCAAAAGGGGGATGGAGGGTGTGTTAAAATAGGTGGAGATATGCAGATTCAAAACGCGTTGTGCACAGCTTGATCACACACACACATACACAGTAGAACTGTCATTGAGAAGGCCTCCAGAGCTTCTAGAAATGCCTTCCCCTTGGCAATTTTTGCTCTCTCTCCACAATGGGTGTCGGTTTTAGGCCTTGGTGCGGCAGAAGTGGCAAACCATTTCTGGTTACCTCTCCTCTGCCTTTCGCATCCGTCGTCGTCGCCGCCGCCGCCGCCGCTCAAGATCAAGTGTAGTATCTGATACGTCCCCTATTTGGGGACCAGTTGGGGGCTTTGCTTTCACCTATGTATGTCAAACATTGTATTGCATTCAATATGCAATCAATCAATGTGTCTTTACTGGTTGCAACAGGTGTGTTAAGATGTAGGCCTGTATTAGGCCTTTGTTACAGTGTTGCAAATATACTGTGCCATCTACAAAATTAGGCCCCGGCTGTCAGTACTGTTTAAATTGAAGTATCCAATGAGTAGCTCTGCCATATATACCACTTTTCTGACGGCATGAATTCTTTTGTGAAACATTGTCTCCCTCTTGTGGACCACCGAATTTTAAATGTGGTGTATTATATGTATTTAAAAAAAAGGAAAAATGGTGTCTGTGCTGATCTTGACTATGCTTGTCTTGTCCATCTACACCTGTGTGAGTATCGTAATGCTTTGGACCAATCAGGTGCGCTGCCTGCAGTAGATAGAATCTGAGCACGGAACCTTCACGTGCAGTCACAATGAGCCTTTGGCCATTGTCTCCGGAACTCTCACGTGTCACAATGGGCTCTTGGCCTATAACAGGCAGTGATAAATGGCCGCCGTCTTCAGTCTGCTGCTGGTGCAGCAGCAGACCACATGGCAGGGGGGTCTGTGCCCAGCTTCAGGAGAGTTGGGAAGACAACTGCTCGCCTGTCTGTTTTTTGAATTTCCCACTCAGTTACTGCACACTTTAGAGCAAAAGGGGGATGGAGGGTGTGTTAAAATAGGTGGAGATATGCAGATTCAAAACGCGTTGTGCACAGCTTGATCACACACACACATACACAGTAGAACTGTCATTGAGAAGGCCTCCAGAGCTTCTAGAAATGCCTTCCCCTTGGCAATTTTTGCTCTCTCTCCACAATGGGTGTCGGTTTTAGGCCTTGGTGCGGCAGAAGTGGCAAACCATTTCTGGTTACCTCTCCTCTGCCTTTCGCATCCGTCGTCGTCGCCGCCGCCGCCGCCGCTCAAGATCAAGTGTAGTATCTGATACGTCCCCTATTTGGGGACCAGTTGGGGGCTTTGCTTTCACCTATGTATGTCAAACATTGTATTGCATTCAATATGCAATCAATCAATGTGTCTTTACTGGTTGCAACAGGTGTGTTAAGATGTAGGCCTGTATTAGGCCTTTGTTACAGTGTTGCAAATATACTGTGCCATCTACAAAATTAGGCCCCGGCTGTCAGTACTGTTTAAATTGAAGTATCCAATGAGTAGCTCTGCCATATATACCACTTTTCTGACGGCATGAATTCTTTTGTGAAACATTGTCTCCCTCTTGTGGACCACCGAATTTTAAATGTGGTGTATTATATGTATTTAAAAAAAAGGAAAAATGGTGTCTGTGCTGACCTTGACTATGCTTGTCTTGTCCATCTACACCTGTGTGAGTATCGTAATGCTTTGGACCAATCAGGTGCGCTGCCTGCAGTAGATAGAATCTGAGCACGGAACCTTCACGTGCAGTCACAATGAGCCTTTGGCCATTGTCTCCGGAACTCTCACGTGTCACAATGGGCTCTTGGCCTATAACAGGCAGTGATAAATGGCCGCCGTCTTCAGTCTGCTGCTGGTGCAGCAGCAGACCACATGGCAGGGGGGTCTGTGCCCAGCTTCAGGAGAGTTGGGAAGACAACTGCTCGCCTGTCTGTTTTTTGAATTTCCCACTCAGTTACTGCACACTTTAGAGCAAAAGGGGGATGGAGGGTGTGTTAAAATAGGTGGAGATATGCAGATTCAAAACGCGTTGTGCACAGCTTGATCACACACACACATACACAGTAGAACTGTCATTGAGAAGGCCTCCAGAGCTTCTAGAAATGCCTTCCCCTTGGCAATTTTTGCTCTCTCTCCACAATGGGTGTCGGTTTTAGGCCTTGGTGCGGCAGAAGTGGCAAACCATTTCTGGTTACCTCTCCTCTGCCTTTCGCATCCGTCGTCGTTGCCGCCGCCGCTCAAGATCAAGTGTAGTATCTGATACGTCCCCTATTTGGGGACCAGTTGGGGGCTTTGCTTTCACCTATGTATGTCAAACATTGTATTGCATTCAATATGCAATCAATCAATGTGTCTTTACTGGTTGCAACAGGTGTGTTAAGATGTAGGCCTGTATTAGGCCTTTGTTACAGTGTTGCAAATATACTGTGCCATCTACAAAATTAGGCCCCGGCTGTCAGTACTGTTTAAATTGAAGTATCCAATGAGTAGCTCTGCCATATATACCACTTTTCTGACGGCATGAATTCTTTTGTGAAACATTGTCTCCCTCTTGTGGACCACCGAATTTTAAATGTGGTGTATTATATGTATTTAAAAAAAAGGAAAAATGGTGTCTGTGCTGACCTTGACTATGCTTGTCTTGTCCATCTACACCTGTGTGAGTATCGTAATGCTTTGGACCAATCAGGTGCGCTGCCTGCAGTAGATAGAATCTGAGCACGGAACCTTCACGTGCAGTCACAATGAGCCTTTGGCCATTGTCTCCGGAACTCTCACGTGTCACAATGGGCTCTTGGCCTATAACAGGCAGTGATAAATGGCCGCCGTCTTCAGTCTGCTGCTGGTGCAGCAGCAGACCACATGGCAGGGGGGTCTGTGCCCAGCTTCAGGAGAGTTGGGAAGACAACTGCTCGCCTGTCTGTTTTTTGAATTTCCCACTCAGTTACTGCACACTTTAGAGCAAAAGGGGGATGGAGGGTGTGTTAAAATAGGTGGAGATATGCAGATTCAAAACGCGTTGTGCACAGCTTGATCACACACACACATACACAGTAGAACTGTCATTGAGAAGGCCTCCAGAGCTTCTAGAAATGCCTTCCCCTTGGCAATTTTTGCTCTCTCTCCACAATGGGTGTCGGTTTTAGGCCTTGGTGCGGCAGAAGTGGCAAACCATTTCTGGTTACCTCTCCTCTGCCTTTCGCATCCGTCGTCGTCGCCGCCGCCGCCGCTCAAGATCAAGTGTAGTATCTGATACGTCCCCTATTTGGGGACCAGTTGGGGGCTTTGCTTTCACCTATGTATGTCAAACATTGTATTGCATTCAATATGCAATCAATCAATGTGTCTTTACTGGTTGCAACAGGTGTGTTAAGATGTAGGCCTGTATTAGGCCTTTGTTACAGTGTTGCAAATATACTGTGCCATCTACAAAATTAGGCCCCGGCTGTCAGTACTGTTTAAATTGAAGTATCCAATGAGTAGCTCTGCCATATATACCACTTTTCTGACGGCATGAATTCTTTTGTGAAACATTGTCTCCCTCTTGTGGACCACCGAATTTTAAATGTGGTGTATTATATGTATTTAAAAAAAAGGAAAAATGGTGTCTGTGCTGACCTTGACTATGCTTGTCTTGTCCATCTACACCTGTGTGAGTATCGTAATGCTTTGGACCAATCAGGTGCGCTGCCTGCAGTAGATAGAATCTGAGCACGGAACCTTCACGTGCAGTCACAATGAGCCTTTGGCCATTGTCTCCGGAACTCTCACGTGTCACAATGGGCTCTTGGCCTATAACAGGCAGTGATAAATGGCCGCCGTCTTCAGTCTGCTGCTGGTGCAGCAGCAGACCACATGGCAGGGGGGTCTGTGCCCAGCTTCAGGAGAGTTGGGAAGACAACTGCTCGCCTGTCTGTTTTTTGAATTTCCCACTCAGTTACTGCACACTTTAGAGCAAAAGGGGGATGGAGGGTGTGTTAAAATAGGTGGAGATATGCAGATTCAAAACGCGTTGTGCACAGCTTGATCACACACACACATACACAGTAGAACTGTCATTGAGAAGGCCTCCAGAGCTTCTAGAAATGCCTTCCCCTTGGCAATTTTTGCTCTCTCTCCACAATGGGTGTCGGTTTTAGGCCTTGGTGCGGCAGAAGTGGCAAACCATTTCTGGTTACCTCTCCTCTGCCTTTCGCATCCGTCGTCGTCGCCGCCGCCGCCGCTCAAGATCAAGTGTAGTATCTGATACGTCCCCTATTTGGGGACCAGTTGGGGGCTTTGCTTTCACCTATGTATGTCAAACATTGTATTGCATTCAATATGCAATCAATCAATGTGTCTTTACTGGTTGCAACAGGTGTGTTAAGATGTAGGCCTGTATTAGGCCTTTGTTACAGTGTTGCAAATATACTGTGCCATCTACAAAATTAGGCCCCGGCTGTCAGTACTGTTTAAATTGAAGTATCCAATGAGTAGCTCTGCCATATATACCACTTTTCTGACGGCATGAATTCTTTTGTGAAACATTGTCTCCCTCTTGTGGACCACCGAATTTTAAATGTGGTGTATTATATGTATTTAAAAAAAAGGAAAAATGGTGTCTGTGCTGACCTTGACTATGCTTGTCTTGTCCATCTACACCTGTGTGAGTATCGTAATGCTTTGGACCAATCAGGTGCGCTGCCTGCAGTAGATAGAATCTGAGCACGGAACCTTCACGTGCAGTCACAATGAGCCTTTGGCCATTGTCTCCGGAACTCTCACGTGTCACAATGGGCTCTTGGCCTATAACAGGCAGTGATAAATGGCCGCCGTCTTCAGTCTGCTGCTGGTGCAGCAGCAGACCACATGGCAGGGGGGTCTGTGCCCAGCTTCAGGAGAGTTGGGAAGACAACTGCTCGCCTGTCTGTTTTTTGAATTTCCCACTCAGTTACTGCACACTTTAGAGCAAAAGGGGGATGGAGGGTGTGTTAAAATAGGTGGAGATATGCAGATTCAAAACGCGTTGTGCACAGCTTGATCACACACACACATACACAGTAGAACTGTCATTGAGAAGGCCTCCAGAGCTTCTAGAAATGCCTTCCCCTTGGCAATTTTTGCTCTCTCTCCACAATGGGTGTCGGTTTTAGGCCTTGGTGCGGCAGAAGTGGCAAACCATTTCTGGTTACCTCTCCTCTGCCTTTCGCATCCGTCGTCGTCGCCGCCGCCGCCGCTCAAGATCAAGTGTAGTATCTGATACGTCCCCTATTTGGGGACCAGTTGGGGGCTTTGCTTTCACCTATGTATGTCAAACATTGTATTGCATTCAATATGCAATCAATCAATGTGTCTTTACTGGTTGCAACAGGTGTGTTAAGATGTAGGCCTGTATTAGGCCTTTGTTACAGTGTTGCAAATATACTGTGCCATCTACAAAATTAGGCCCCGGCTGTCAGTACTGTTTAAATTGAAGTATCCAATGAGTAGCTCTGCCATATATACCACTTTTCTGACGGCATGAATTCTTTTGTGAAACATTGTCTCCCTCTTGTGGACCACCGAATTTTAAATGTGGTGTATTATATGTATTTAAAAAAAAGGAAAAATGGTGTCTGTGCTGACCTTGACTATGCTTGTCTTGTCCATCTACACCTGTGTGAGTATCGTAATGCTTTGGACCAATCAGGTGCGCTGCCTGCAGTAGATAGAATCTGAGCACGGAACCTTCACGTGCAGTCACAATGAGCCTTTGGCCATTGTCTCCGGAACTCTCACGTGTCACAATGGGCTCTTGGCCTATAACAGGCAGTGATAAATGGCCGCCGTCTTCAGTCTGCTGCTGGTGCAGCAGCAGACCACATGGCAGGGGGGTCTGTGCCCAGCTTCAGGAGAGTTGGGAAGACAACTGCTCGCCTGTCTGTTTTTTGAATTTCCCACTCAGTTACTGCACACTTTAGAGCAAAAGGGGGATGGAGGGTGTGTTAAAATAGGTGGAGATATGCAGATTCAAAACGCGTTGTGCACAGCTTGATCACACACACACATACACAGTAGAACTGTCATTGAGAAGGCCTCCAGAGCTTCTAGAAATGCCTTCCCCTTGGCAATTTTTGCTCTCTCTCCACAATGGGTGTCGGTTTTAGGCCTTGGTGCGGCAGAAGTGGCAAACCATTTCTGGTTACCTCTCCTCTGCCTTTCGCATCCGTCGTCGTCGCCGCCGCCGCCGCTCAAGATCAAGTGTAGTATCTGATACGTCCCCTATTTGGGGACCAGTTGGGGGCTTTGCTTTCACCTATGTATGTCAAACATTGTATTGCATTCAATATGCAATCAATCAATGTGTCTTTACTGGTTGCAACAGGTGTGTTAAGATGTAGGCCTGTATTAGGCCTTTGTTACAGTGTTGCAAATATACTGTGCCATCTACAAAATTAGGCCCCGGCTGTCAGTACTGTTTAAATTGAAGTATCCAATGAGTAGCTCTGCCATATATACCACTTTTCTGACGGCATGAATTCTTTTGTGAAACATTGTCTCCCTCTTGTGGACCACCGAATTTTAAATGTGGTGTATTATATGTATTTAAAAAAAAGGAAAAATGGTGTCTGTGCTGACCTTGACTATGCTTGTCTTGTCCATCTACACCTGTGTGAGTATCGTAATGCTTTGGACCAATCAGGTGCGCTGCCTGCAGTAGATAGAATCTGAGCACGGAACCTTCACGTGCAGTCACAATGAGCCTTTGGCCATTGTCTCCGGAACTCTCACGTGTCACAATGGGCTCTTGGCCTATAACAGGCAGTGATAAATGGCCGCCGTCTTCAGTCTGCTGCTGGTGCAGCAGCAGACCACATGGCAGGGGGGTCTGTGCCCAGCTTCAGGAGAGTTGGGAAGACAACTGCTCGCCTGTCTGTTTTTTGAATTTCCCACTCAGTTACTGCACACTTTAGAGCAAAAGGGGGATGGAGGGTGTGTTAAAATAGGTGGAGATATGCAGATTCAAAACGCGTTGTGCACAGCTTGATCACACACACACATACACAGTAGAACTGTCATTGAGAAGGCCTCCAGAGCTTCTAGAAATGCCTTCCCCTTGGCAATTTTTGCTCTCTCTCCACAATGGGTGTCGGTTTTAGGCCTTGGTGCGGCAGAAGTGGCAAACCATTTCTGGTTACCTCTCCTCTGCCTTTCGCATCCGTCGTCGTCGCCGCCGCCGCCGCTCAAGATCAAGTGTAGTATCTGATACGTCCCCTATTTGGGGACCAGTTGGGGGCTTTGCTTTCACCTATGTATGTCAAACATTGTATTGCATTCAATATGCAATCAATCAATGTGTCTTTACTGGTTGCAACAGGTGTGTTAAGATGTAGGCCTGTATTAGGCCTTTGTTACAGTGTTGCAAATATACTGTGCCATCTACAAAATTAGGCCCCGGCTGTCAGTACTGTTTAAATTGAAGTATCCAATGAGTAGCTCTGCCATATATACCACTTTTCTGACGGCATGAATTCTTTTGTGAAACATTGTCTCCCTCTTGTGGACCACCGAATTTTAAATGTGGTGTATTATATGTATTTAAAAAAAAGGAAAAATGGTGTCTGTGCTGACCTTGACTATGCTTGTCTTGTCCATCTACACCTGTGTGAGTATCGTAATGCTTTGGACCAATCAGGTGCGCTGCCTGCAGTAGATAGAATCTGAGCACGGAACCTTCACGTGCAGTCACAATGAGCCTTTGGCCATTGTCTCCGGAACTCTCACGTGTCACAATGGGCTCTTGGCCTATAACAGGCAGTGATAAATGGCCGCCGTCTTCAGTCTGCTGCTGGTGCAGCAGCAGACCACATGGCAGGGGGGTCTGTGCCCAGCTTCAGGAGAGTTGGGAAGACAACTGCTCGCCTGTCTGTTTTTTGAATTTCCCACTCAGTTACTGCACACTTTAGAGCAAAAGGGGGATGGAGGGTGTGTTAAAATAGGTGGAGATATGCAGATTCAAAACGCGTTGTGCACAGCTTGATCACACACACACATACACAGTAGAACTGTCATTGAGAAGGCCTCCAGAGCTTCTAGAAATGCCTTCCCCTTGGCAATTTTTGCTCTCTCTCCACAATGGGTGTCGGTTTTAGGCCTTGGTGCGGCAGAAGTGGCAAACCATTTCTGGTTACCTCTCCTCTGCCTTTCGCATCCGTCGTCGTCGCCGCCGCCGCCGCTCAAGATCAAGTGTAGTATCTGATACGTCCCCTATTTGGGGACCAGTTGGGGGCTTTGCTTTCACCTATGTATGTCAAACATTGTATTGCATTCAATATGCAATCAATCAATGTGTCTTTACTGGTTGCAACAGGTGTGTTAAGATGTAGGCCTGTATTAGGCCTTTGTTACAGTGTTGCAAATATACTGTGCCATCTACAAAATTAGGCCCCGGCTGTCAGTACTGTTTAAATTGAAGTATCCAATGAGTAGCTCTGCCATATATACCACTTTTCTGACGGCATGAATTCTTTTGTGAAACATTGTCTCCCTCTTGTGGACCACCGAATTTTAAATGTGGTGTATTATATGTATTTAAAAAAAAGGAAAAATGGTGTCTGTGCTGACCTTGACTATGCTTGTCTTGTCCATCTACACCTGTGTGAGTATCGTAATGCTTTGGACCAATCAGGTGCGCTGCCTGCAGTAGATAGAATCTGAGCACGGAACCTTCACGTGCAGTCACAATGAGCCTTTGGCCATTGTCTCCGGAACTCTCACGTGTCACAATGGGCTCTTGGCCTATAACAGGCAGTGATAAATGGCCGCCGTCTTCAGTCTGCTGCTGGTGCAGCAGCAGACCACATGGCAGGGGGGTCTGTGCCCAGCTTCAGGAGAGTTGGGAAGACAACTGCTCGCCTGTCTGTTTTTTGAATTTCCCACTCAGTTACTGCACACTTTAGAGCAAAAGGGGGATGGAGGGTGTGTTAAAATAGGTGGAGATATGCAGATTCAAAACGCGTTGTGCACAGCTTGATCACACACACACATACACAGTAGAACTGTCATTGAGAAGGCCTCCAGAGCTTCTAGAAATGCCTTCCCCTTGGCAATTTTTGCTCTCTCTCCACAATGGGTGTCGGTTTTAGGCCTTGGTGCGGCAGAAGTGGCAAACCATTTCTGGTTACCTCTCCTCTGCCTTTCGCATCCGTCGTCGTCGCCGCCGCCGCCGCTCAAGATCAAGTGTAGTATCTGATACGTCCCCTATTTGGGGACCAGTTGGGGGCTTTGCTTTCACCTATGTATGTCAAACATTGTATTGCATTCAATATGCAATCAATCAATGTGTCTTTACTGGTTGCAACAGGTGTGTTAAGATGTAGGCCTGTATTAGGCCTTTGTTACAGTGTTGCAAATATACTGTGCCATCTACAAAATTAGGCCCCGGCTGTCAGTACTGTTTAAATTGAAGTATCCAATGAGTAGCTCTGCCATATATACCACTTTTCTGACGGCATGAATTCTTTTGTGAAACATTGTCTCCCTCTTGTGGACCACCGAATTTTAAATGTGGTGTATTATATGTATTTAAAAAAAAGGAAAAATGGTGTCTGTGCTGACCTTGACTATGCTTGTCTTGTCCATCTACACCTGTGTGAGTATCGTAATGCTTTGGACCAATCAGGTGCGCTGCCTGCAGTAGATAGAATCTGAGCACGGAACCTTCACGTGCAGTCACAATGAGCCTTTGGCCATTGTCTCCGGAACTCTCACGTGTCACAATGGGCTCTTGGCCTATAACAGGCAGTGATAAATGGCCGCCGTCTTCAGTCTGCTGCTGGTGCAGCAGCAGACCACATGGCAGGGGGGTCTGTGCCCAGCTTCAGGAGAGTTGGGAAGACAACTGCTCGCCTGTCTGTTTTTTGAATTTCCCACTCAGTTACTGCACACTTTAGAGCAAAAGGGGGATGGAGGGTGTGTTAAAATAGGTGGAGATATGCAGATTCAAAACGCGTTGTGCACAGCTTGATCACACACACACATACACAGTAGAACTGTCATTGAGAAGGCCTCCAGAGCTTCTAGAAATGCCTTCCCCTTGGCAATTTTTGCTCTCTCTCCACAATGGGTGTCGGTTTTAGGCCTTGGTGCGGCAGAAGTGGCAAACCATTTCTGGTTACCTCTCCTCTGCCTTTCGCATCCGTCGTCGTCGCCGCCGCCGCCGCTCAAGATCAAGTGTAGTATCTGATACGTCCCCTATTTGGGGACCAGTTGGGGGCTTTGCTTTCACCTATGTATGTCAAACATTGTATTGCATTCAATATGCAATCAATCAATGTGTCTTTACTGGTTGCAACAGGTGTGTTAAGATGTAGGCCTGTATTAGGCCTTTGTTACAGTGTTGCAAATATACTGTGCCATCTACAAAATTAGGCCCCGGCTGTCAGTACTGTTTAAATTGAAGTATCCAATGAGTAGCTCTGCCATATATACCACTTTTCTGACGGCATGAATTCTTTTGTGAAACATTGTCTCCCTCTTGTGGACCACCGAATTTTAAATGTGGTGTATTATATGTATTTAAAAAAAAGGAAAAATGGTGTCTGTGCTGACCTTGACTATGCTTGTTTTGTCCATCTACACCTGTGTGAGTATCGTAATGCTTTGGACCAATCAGGTGCGCTGCCTGCAGTAGATAGAATCTGAGCACGGAACCTTCACGTGCAGTCACAATGAGCCTTTGGCCATTGTCTCCGGAACTCTCACGTGTCACAATGGGCTCTTGGCCTATAACAGGCAGTGATAAATGGCCGCCGTCTTCAGTCTGCTGCTGGTGCAGCAGCAGACCACATGGCAGGGGGGTCTGTGCCCAGCTTCAGGAGAGTTGGGAAGACAACTGCTCGCCTGTCTGTTTTTTGAATTTCCCACTCAGTTACTGCACACTTTAGAGCAAAAGGGGGATGGAGGGTGTGTTAAAATAGGTGGAGATATGCAGATTCAAAACGCGTTGTGCACAGCTTGATCACACACACACATACACAGTAGAACTGTCATTGAGAAGGCCTCCAGAGCTTCTAGAAATGCCTTCCCCTTGGCAATTTTTGCTCTCTCTCCACAATGGGTGTCGGTTTTAGGCCTTGGTGCGGCAGAAGTGGCAAACCATTTCTGGTTACCTCTCCTCTGCCTTTCGCATCCGTCGTCGTCGCCGCCGCCGCCGCTCAAGATCAAGTGTAGTATCTGATACGTCCCCTATTTGGGGACCAGTTGGGGGCTTTGCTTTCACCTATGTATGTCAAACATTGTATTGCATTCAATATGCAATCAATCAATGTGTCTTTACTGGTTGCAACAGGTGTGTTAAGATGTAGGCCTGTATTAGGCCTTTGTTACAGTGTTGCAAATATACTGTGCCATCTACAAAATTAGGCCCCGGCTGTCAGTACTGTTTAAATTGAAGTATCCAATGAGTAGCTCTGCCATATATACCACTTTTCTGACGGCATGAATTCTTTTGTGAAACATTGTCTCCCTCTTGTGGACCACCGAATTTTAAATGTGGTGTATTATATGTATTTAAAAAAAAGGAAAAATGGTGTCTGTGCTGACCTTGACTATGCTTGTCTTGTCCATCTACACCTGTGTGAGTATCGTAATGCTTTGGACCAATCAGGTGCGCTGCCTGCAGTAGATAGAATCTGAGCACGGAACCTTCACGTGCAGTCACAATGAGCCTTTGGCCATTGTCTCCGGAACTCTCACGTGTCACAATGGGCTCTTGGCCTATAACAGGCAGTGATAAATGGCCGCCGTCTTCAGTCTGCTGCTGGTGCAGCAGCAGACCACATGGCAGGGGGGTCTGTGCCCAGCTTCAGGAGAGTTGGGAAGACAACTGCTCGCCTGTCTGTTTTTTGAATTTCCCACTCAGTTACTGCACACTTTAGAGCAAAAGGGGGATGGAGGGTGTGTTAAAATAGGTGGAGATATGCAGATTCAAAACGCGTTGTGCACAGCTTGATCACACACACACATACACAGTAGAACTGTCATTGAGAAGGCCTCCAGAGCTTCTAGAAATGCCTTCCCCTTGGCAATTTTTGCTCTCTCTCCACAATGGGTGTCGGTTTTAGGCCTTGGTGCGGCAGAAGTGGCAAACCATTTCTGGTTACCTCTCCTCTGCCTTTCGCATCCGTCGTCGTCGCCGCCGCCGCCGCTCAAGATCAAGTGTAGTATCTGATACGTCCCCTATTTGGGGACCAGTTGGGGGCTTTGCTTTCACCTATGTATGTCAAACATTGTATTGCATTCAATATGCAATCAATCAATGTGTCTTTACTGGTTGCAACAGGTGTGTTAAGATGTAGGCCTGTATTAGGCCTTTGTTACAGTGTTGCAAATATACTGTGCCATCTACAAAATTAGGCCCCGGCTGTCAGTACTGTTTAAATTGAAGTATCCAATGAGTAGCTCTGCCATATATACCACTTTTCTGACGGCATGAATTCTTTTGTGAAACATTGTCTCCCTCTTGTGGACCACCGAATTTTAAATGTGGTGTATTATATGTATTTAAAAAAAAGGAAAAATGGTGTCTGTGCTGATCTTGACTATGCTTGTCTTGTCCATCTACACCTGTGTGAGTATCGTAATGCTTTGGACCAATCAGGTGCGCTGCCTGCAGTAGATAGAATCTGAGCACGGAACCTTCACGTGCAGTCACAATGAGCCTTTGGCCATTGTCTCCGGAACTCTCACGTGTCACAATGGGCTCTTGGCCTATAACAGGCAGTGATAAATGGCCGCCGTCTTCAGTCTGCTGCTGGTGCAGCAGCAGACCACATGGCAGGGGGGTCTGTGCCCAGCTTCAGGAGAGTTGGGAAGACAACTGCTCGCCTGTCTGTTTTTTGAATTTCCCACTCAGTTACTGCACACTTTAGAGCAAAAGGGGGATGGAGGGTGTGTTAAAATAGGTGGAGATATGCAGATTCAAAACGCGTTGTGCACAGCTTGATCACACACACACATACACAGTAGAACTGTCATTGAGAAGGCCTCCAGAGCTTCTAGAAATGCCTTCCCCTTGGCAATTTTTGCTCTCTCTCCACAATGGGTGTCGGTTTTAGGCCTTGGTGCGGCAGAAGTGGCAAACCATTTCTGGTTACCTCTCCTCTGCCTTTCGCATCCGTCGTCGTCGCCGCCGCCGCCGCCGCTCAAGATCAAGTGTAGTATCTGATACGTCCCCTATTTGGGGACCAGTTGGGGGCTTTGCTTTCACCTATGTATGTCAAACATTGTATTGCATTCAATATGCAATCAATCAATGTGTCTTTACTGGTTGCAACAGGTGTGTTAAGATGTAGGCCTGTATTAGGCCTTTGTTACAGTGTTGCAAATATACTGTGCCATCTACAAAATTAGGCCCCGGCTGTCAGTACTGTTTAAATTGAAGTATCCAATGAGTAGCTCTGCCATATATACCACTTTTCTGACGGCATGAATTCTTTTGTGAAACATTGTCTCCCTCTTGTGGACCACCGAATTTTAAATGTGGTGTATTATATGTATTTAAAAAAAAGGAAAAATGGTGTCTGTGCTGATCTTGACTATGCTTGTCTTGTCCATCTACACCTGTGTGAGTATCGTAATGCTTTGGACCAATCAGGTGCGCTGCCTGCAGTAGATAGAATCTGAGCACGGAACCTTCACGTGCAGTCACAATGAGCCTTTGGCCATTGTCTCCGGAACTCTCACGTGTCACAATGGGCTCTTGGCCTATAACAGGCAGTGATAAATGGCCGCCGTCTTCAGTCTGCTGCTGGTGCAGCAGCAGACCACATGGCAGGGGGGTCTGTGCCCAGCTTCAGGAGAGTTGGGAAGACAACTGCTCGCCTGTCTGTTTTTTGAATTTCCCACTCAGTTACTGCACACTTTAGAGCAAAAGGGGGATGGAGGGTGTGTTAAAATAGGTGGAGATATGCAGATTCAAAACGCGTTGTGCACAGCTTGATCACACACACACATACACAGTAGAACTGTCATTGAGAAGGCCTCCAGAGCTTCTAGAAATGCCTTCCCCTTGGCAATTTTTGCTCTCTCTCCACAATGGGTGTCGGTTTTAGGCCTTGGTGCGGCAGAAGTGGCAAACCATTTCTGGTTACCTCTCCTCTGCCTTTCGCATCCGTCGTCGTCGCCGCCGCCGCCGCCGCTCAAGATCAAGTGTAGTATCTGATACGTCCCCTATTTGGGGACCAGTTGGGGGCTTTGCTTTCACCTATGTATGTCAAACATTGTATTGCATTCAATATGCAATCAATCAATGTGTCTTTACTGGTTGCAACAGGTGTGTTAAGATGTAGGCCTGTATTAGGCCTTTGTTACAGTGTTGCAAATATACTGTGCCATCTACAAAATTAGGCCCCGGCTGTCAGTACTGTTTAAATTGAAGTATCCAATGAGTAGCTCTGCCATATATACCACTTTTCTGACGGCATGAATTCTTTTGTGAAACATTGTCTCCCTCTTGTGGACCACCGAATTTTAAATGTGGTGTATTATATGTATTTAAAAAAAAGGAAAAATGGTGTCTGTGCTGACCTTGACTATGCTTGTCTTGTCCATCTACACCTGTGTGAGTATCGTAATGCTTTGGACCAATCAGGTGCGCTGCCTGCAGTAGATAGAATCTGAGCACGGAACCTTCACGTGCAGTCACAATGAGCCTTTGGCCATTGTCTCCGGAACTCTCACGTGTCACAATGGGCTCTTGGCCTATAACAGGCAGTGATAAATGGCCGCCGTCTTCAGTCTGCTGCTGGTGCAGCAGCAGACCACATGGCAGGGGGGTCTGTGCCCAGCTTCAGGAGAGTTGGGAAGACAACTGCTCGCCTGTCTGTTTTTTGAATTTCCCACTCAGTTACTGCACACTTTAGAGCAAAAGGGGGATGGAGGGTGTGTTAAAATAGGTGGAGATATGCAGATTCAAAACGCGTTGTGCACAGCTTGATCACACACACACATACACAGTAGAACTGTCATTGAGAAGGCCTCCAGAGCTTCTAGAAATGCCTTCCCCTTGGCAATTTTTGCTCTCTCTCCACAATGGGTGTCGGTTTTAGGCCTTGGTGCGGCAGAAGTGGCAAACCATTTCTGGTTACCTCTCCTCTGCCTTTCGCATCCGTCGTCGTTGCCGCCGCCGCTCAAGATCAAGTGTAGTATCTGATACGTCCCCTATTTGGGGACCAGTTGGGGGCTTTGCTTTCACCTATGTATGTCAAACATTGTATTGCATTCAATATGCAATCAATCAATGTGTCTTTACTGGTTGCAACAGGTGTGTTAAGATGTAGGCCTGTATTAGGCCTTTGTTACAGTGTTGCAAATATACTGTGCCATCTACAAAATTAGGCCCCGGCTGTCAGTACTGTTTAAATTGAAGTATCCAATGAGTAGCTCTGCCATATATACCACTTTTCTGACGGCATGAATTCTTTTGTGAAACATTGTCTCCCTCTTGTGGACCACCGAATTTTAAATGTGGTGTATTATATGTATTTAAAAAAAAGGAAAAATGGTGTCTGTGCTGACCTTGACTATGCTTGTCTTGTCCATCTACACCTGTGTGAGTATCGTAATGCTTTGGACCAATCAGGTGCGCTGCCTGCAGTAGATAGAATCTGAGCACGGAACCTTCACGTGCAGTCACAATGAGCCTTTGGCCATTGTCTCCGGAACTCTCACGTGTCACAATGGGCTCTTGGCCTATAACAGGCAGTGATAAATGGCCGCCGTCTTCAGTCTGCTGCTGGTGCAGCAGCAGACCACATGGCAGGGGGGTCTGTGCCCAGCTTCAGGAGAGTTGGGAAGACAACTGCTCGCCTGTCTGTTTTTTGAATTTCCCACTCAGTTACTGCACACTTTAGAGCAAAAGGGGGATGGAGGGTGTGTTAAAATAGGTGGAGATATGCAGATTCAAAACGCGTTGTGCACAGCTTGATCACACACACACATACACAGTAGAACTGTCATTGAGAAGGCCTCCAGAGCTTCTAGAAATGCCTTCCCCTTGGCAATTTTTGCTCTCTCTCCACAATGGGTGTCGGTTTTAGGCCTTGGTGCGGCAGAAGTGGCAAACCATTTCTGGTTACCTCTCCTCTGCCTTTCGCATCCGTCGTCGTCGCCGCCGCCGCCGCTCAAGATCAAGTGTAGTATCTGATACGTCCCCTATTTGGGGACCAGTTGGGGGCTTTGCTTTCACCTATGTATGTCAAACATTGTATTGCATTCAATATGCAATCAATCAATGTGTCTTTACTGGTTGCAACAGGTGTGTTAAGATGTAGGCCTGTATTAGGCCTTTGTTACAGTGTTGCAAATATACTGTGCCATCTACAAAATTAGGCCCCGGCTGTCAGTACTGTTTAAATTGAAGTATCCAATGAGTAGCTCTGCCATATATACCACTTTTCTGACGGCATGAATTCTTTTGTGAAACATTGTCTCCCTCTTGTGGACCACCGAATTTTAAATGTGGTGTATTATATGTATTTAAAAAAAAGGAAAAATGGTGTCTGTGCTGACCTTGACTATGCTTGTCTTGTCCATCTACACCTGTGTGAGTATCGTAATGCTTTGGACCAATCAGGTGCGCTGCCTGCAGTAGATAGAATCTGAGCACGGAACCTTCACGTGCAGTCACAATGAGCCTTTGGCCATTGTCTCCGGAACTCTCACGTGTCACAATGGGCTCTTGGCCTATAACAGGCAGTGATAAATGGCCGCCGTCTTCAGTCTGCTGCTGGTGCAGCAGCAGACCACATGGCAGGGGGGTCTGTGCCCAGCTTCAGGAGAGTTGGGAAGACAACTGCTCGCCTGTCTGTTTTTTGAATTTCCCACTCAGTTACTGCACACTTTAGAGCAAAAGGGGGATGGAGGGTGTGTTAAAATAGGTGGAGATATGCAGATTCAAAACGCGTTGTGCACAGCTTGATCACACACACACATACACAGTAGAACTGTCATTGAGAAGGCCTCCAGAGCTTCTAGAAATGCCTTCCCCTTGGCAATTTTTGCTCTCTCTCCACAATGGGTGTCGGTTTTAGGCCTTGGTGCGGCAGAAGTGGCAAACCATTTCTGGTTACCTCTCCTCTGCCTTTCGCATCCGTCGTCGTCGCCGCCGCCGCCGCTCAAGATCAAGTGTAGTATCTGATACGTCCCCTATTTGGGGACCAGTTGGGGGCTTTGCTTTCACCTATGTATGTCAAACATTGTATTGCATTCAATATGCAATCAATCAATGTGTCTTTACTGGTTGCAACAGGTGTGTTAAGATGTAGGCCTGTATTAGGCCTTTGTTACAGTGTTGCAAATATACTGTGCCATCTACAAAATTAGGCCCCGGCTGTCAGTACTGTTTAAATTGAAGTATCCAATGAGTAGCTCTGCCATATATACCACTTTTCTGACGGCATGAATTCTTTTGTGAAACATTGTCTCCCTCTTGTGGACCACCGAATTTTAAATGTGGTGTATTATATGTATTTAAAAAAAAGGAAAAATGGTGTCTGTGCTGACCTTGACTATGCTTGTCTTGTCCATCTACACCTGTGTGAGTATCGTAATGCTTTGGACCAATCAGGTGCGCTGCCTGCAGTAGATAGAATCTGAGCACGGAACCTTCACGTGCAGTCACAATGAGCCTTTGGCCATTGTCTCCGGAACTCTCACGTGTCACAATGGGCTCTTGGCCTATAACAGGCAGTGATAAATGGCCGCCGTCTTCAGTCTGCTGCTGGTGCAGCAGCAGACCACATGGCAGGGGGGTCTGTGCCCAGCTTCAGGAGAGTTGGGAAGACAACTGCTCGCCTGTCTGTTTTTTGAATTTCCCACTCAGTTACTGCACACTTTAGAGCAAAAGGGGGATGGAGGGTGTGTTAAAATAGGTGGAGATATGCAGATTCAAAACGCGTTGTGCACAGCTTGATCACACACACACATACACAGTAGAACTGTCATTGAGAAGGCCTCCAGAGCTTCTAGAAATGCCTTCCCCTTGGCAATTTTTGCTCTCTCTCCACAATGGGTGTCGGTTTTAGGCCTTGGTGCGGCAGAAGTGGCAAACCATTTCTGGTTACCTCTCCTCTGCCTTTCGCATCCGTCGTCGTCGCCGCCGCCGCCGCTCAAGATCAAGTGTAGTATCTGATACGTCCCCTATTTGGGGACCAGTTGGGGGCTTTGCTTTCACCTATGTATGTCAAACATTGTATTGCATTCAATATGCAATCAATCAATGTGTCTTTACTGGTTGCAACAGGTGTGTTAAGATGTAGGCCTGTATTAGGCCTTTGTTACAGTGTTGCAAATATACTGTGCCATCTACAAAATTAGGCCCCGGCTGTCAGTACTGTTTAAATTGAAGTATCCAATGAGTAGCTCTGCCATATATACCACTTTTCTGACGGCATGAATTCTTTTGTGAAACATTGTCTCCCTCTTGTGGACCACCGAATTTTAAATGTGGTGTATTATATGTATTTAAAAAAAAGGAAAAATGGTGTCTGTGCTGACCTTGACTATGCTTGTCTTGTCCATCTACACCTGTGTGAGTATCGTAATGCTTTGGACCAATCAGGTGCGCTGCCTGCAGTAGATAGAATCTGAGCACGGAACCTTCACGTGCAGTCACAATGAGCCTTTGGCCATTGTCTCCGGAACTCTCACGTGTCACAATGGGCTCTTGGCCTATAACAGGCAGTGATAAATGGCCGCCGTCTTCAGTCTGCTGCTGGTGCAGCAGCAGACCACATGGCAGGGGGGTCTGTGCCCAGCTTCAGGAGAGTTGGGAAGACAACTGCTCGCCTGTCTGTTTTTTGAATTTCCCACTCAGTTACTGCACACTTTAGAGCAAAAGGGGGATGGAGGGTGTGTTAAAATAGGTGGAGATATGCAGATTCAAAACGCGTTGTGCACAGCTTGATCACACACACACATACACAGTAGAACTGTCATTGAGAAGGCCTCCAGAGCTTCTAGAAATGCCTTCCCCTTGGCAATTTTTGCTCTCTCTCCACAATGGGTGTCGGTTTTAGGCCTTGGTGCGGCAGAAGTGGCAAACCATTTCTGGTTACCTCTCCTCTGCCTTTCGCATCCGTCGTCGTCGTCGCCGCCGCCGCCGCTCAAGATCAAGTGTAGTATCTGATACGTCCCCTATTTGGGGACCAGTTGGGGGCTTTGCTTTCACCTATGTATGTC
Organism: Ranitomeya variabilis; assembly: GCF_051348905.1. Taxonomy (NCBI): domain Eukaryota; kingdom Metazoa; phylum Chordata; class Amphibia; order Anura; family Dendrobatidae; genus Ranitomeya; species Ranitomeya variabilis. Next base: position 605,313,355 of record NC_135236.1, read on the forward strand.
AAACATTGTATTGCATTCAATATGCAATCAATCAATGTGTCTTTACTGGTTGCAACAGGTGTGTTAAGATGTAGGCCTGTATTAGGCCTTTGTTACAGTGTTGCAAATATACTGTGCCATCTACAAAATTAGGCCCCGGCTGTCAGTACTGTTTAAATTGAAGTATCCAATGAGTAGCTCTGCCATATATACCACTTTTCTGACGGCATGAATTCTTTTGTGAAACATTGTCTCCCTCTTGTGGACCACCGAATTTTAAATGTGGTGTATTATATGTATTTAAAAAAAAGGAAAAATGGTGTCTGTGCTGACCTTGACTATGCTTGTCTTGTCCATCTACACCTGTGTGAGTATCGTAATGCTTTGGACCAATCAGGTGCGCTGCCTGCAGTAGATAGAATCTGAGCACGGAACCTTCACGTGCAGTCACAATGAGCCTTTGGCCATTGTCTCCGGAACTCTCACGTGTCACAATGGGCTCTTGGCCTATAACAGGCAGTGATAAATGGCCGCCGTCTTCAGTCTGCTGCTGGTGCAGCAGCAGACCACATGGCAGGGGGGTCTGTGCCCAGCTTCAGGAGAGTTGGGAAGACAACTGCTCGCCTGTCTGTTTTTTGAATTTCCCACTCAGTTACTGCACACTTTAGAGCAAAAGGGGGATGGAGGGTGTGTTAAAATAGGTGGAGATATGCAGATTCAAAACGCGTTGTGCACAGCTTGATCACACACACACATACACAGTAGAACTGTCATTGAGAAGGCCTCCAGAGCTTCTAGAAATGCCTTCCCCTTGGCAATTTTTGCTCTCTCTCCACAATGGGTGTCGGTTTTAGGCCTTGGTGCGGCAGAAGTGGCAAACCATTTCTGGTTACCTCTCCTCTGCCTTTCGCATCCGTCGTCGTCGCCGCCGCCGCCGCTCAAGATCAAGTGTAGTATCTGATACGTCCCCTATTTGGGGACCAGTTGGGGGCTTTGCTTTCACCTATGTATGTCAAACATTGTATTGCATTCAATATGCAATCAATCAATGTGTCTTTACTGGTTGCAACAGGTGTGTTAAGATGTAGGCCTGTATTAGGCCTTTGTTACAGTGTTGCAAATATACTGTGCCATCTACAAAATTAGGCCCCGGCTGTCAGTACTGTTTAAATTGAAGTATCCAATGAGTAGCTCTGCCATATATACCACTTTTCTGACGGCATGAATTCTTTTGTGAAACATTGTCTCCCTCTTGTGGACCACCGAATTTTAAATGTGGTGTATTATATGTATTTAAAAAAAAGGAAAAATGGTGTCTGTGCTGACCTTGACTATGCTTGTCTTGTCCATCTACACCTGTGTGAGTATCGTAATGCTTTGGACCAATCAGGTGCGCTGCCTGCAGTAGATAGAATCTGAGCACGGAACCTTCACGTGCAGTCACAATGAGCCTTTGGCCATTGTCTCCGGAACTCTCACGTGTCACAATGGGCTCTTGGCCTATAACAGGCAGTGATAAATGGCCGCCGTCTTCAGTCTGCTGCTGGTGCAGCAGCAGACCACATGGCAGGGGGGTCTGTGCCCAGCTTCAGGAGAGTTGGGAAGACAACTGCTCGCCTGTCTGTTTTTTGAATTTCCCACTCAGTTACTGCACACTTTAGAGCAAAAGGGGGATGGAGGGTGTGTTAAAATAGGTGGAGATATGCAGATTCAAAACGCGTTGTGCACAGCTTGATCACACACACACATACACAGTAGAACTGTCATTGAGAAGGCCTCCAGAGCTTCTAGAAATGCCTTCCCCTTGGCAATTTTTGCTCTCTCTCCACAATGGGTGTCGGTTTTAGGCCTTGGTGCGGCAGAAGTGGCAAACCATTTCTGGTTACCTCTCCTCTGCCTTTCGCATCCGTCGTCGTCGCCGCCGCCGCCGCTCAAGATCAAGTGTAGTATCTGATACGTCCCCTATTTGGGGACCAGTTGGGGGCTTTGCTTTCACCTATGTATGTCAAACATTGTATTGCATTCAATATGCAATCAATCAATGTGTCTTTACTGGTTGCAACAGGTGTGTTAAGATGTAGGCCTGTATTAGGCCTTTGTTACAGTGTTGCAAATATACTGTGCCATCTACAAAATTAGGCCCCGGCTGTCAGTACTGTTTAAATTGAAGTATCCAATGAGTAGCTCTGCCATATATACCACTTTTCTGACGGCATGAATTCTTTTGTGAAACATTGTCTCCCTCTTGTGGACCACCGAATTTTAAATGTGGTGTATTATATGTATTTAAAAAAAAGGAAAAATGGTGTCTGTGCTGACCTTGACTATGCTTGTCTTGTCCATCTACACCTGTGTGAGTATCGTAATGCTTTGGACCAATCAGGTGCGCTGCCTGCAGTAGATAGAATCTGAGCACGGAACCTTCACGTGCAGTCACAATGAGCCTTTGGCCATTGTCTCCGGAACTCTCACGTGTCACAATGGGCTCTTGGCCTATAACAGGCAGTGATAAATGGCCGCCGTCTTCAGTCTGCTGCTGGTGCAGCAGCAGACCACATGGCAGGGGGGTCTGTGCCCAGCTTCAGGAGAGTTGGGAAGACAACTGCTCGCCTGTCTGTTTTTTGAATTTCCCACTCAGTTACTGCACACTTTAGAGCAAAAGGGGGATGGAGGGTGTGTTAAAATAGGTGGAGATATGCAGATTCAAAACGCGTTGTGCACAGCTTGATCACACACACACATACACAGTAGAACTGTCATTGAGAAGGCCTCCAGAGCTTCTAGAAATGCCTTCCCCTTGGCAATTTTTGCTCTCTCTCCACAATGGGTGTCGGTTTTAGGCCTTGGTGCGGCAGAAGTGGCAAACCATTTCTGGTTACCTCTCCTCTGCCTTTCGCATCCGTCGTCGTCGCCGCCGCCGCCGCCGCTCAAGATCAAGTGTAGTATCTGATACGTCCCCTATTTGGGGACCAGTTGGGGGCTTTGCTTTCACCTATGTATGTCAAACATTGTATTGCATTCAATATGCAATCAATCAATGTGTCTTTACTGGTTGCAACAGGTGTGTTAAGATGTAGGCCTGTATTAGGCCTTTGTTACAGTGTTGCAAATATACTGTGCCATCTACAAAATTAGGCCCCGGCTGTCAGTACTGTTTAAATTGAAGTATCCAATGAGTAGCTCTGCCATATATACCACTTTTCTGACGGCATGAATTCTTTTGTGAAACATTGTCTCCCTCTTGTGGACCACCGAATTTTAAATGTGGTGTATTATATGTATTTAAAAAAAAGGAAAAATGGTGTCTGTGCTGATCTTGACTATGCTTGTCTTGTCCATCTACACCTGTGTGAGTATCGTAATGCTTTGGACCAATCAGGTGCGCTGCCTGCAGTAGATAGAATCTGAGCACGGAACCTTCACGTGCAGTCACAATGAGCCTTTGGCCATTGTCTCCGGAACTCTCACGTGTCACAATGGGCTCTTGGCCTATAACAGGCAGTGATAAATGGCCGCCGTCTTCAGTCTGCTGCTGGTGCAGCAGCAGACCACATGGCAGGGGGGTCTGTGCCCAGCTTCAGGAGAGTTGGGAAGACAACTGCTCGCCTGTCTGTTTTTTGAATTTCCCACTCAGTTACTGCACACTTTAGAGCAAAAGGGGGATGGAGGGTGTGTTAAAATAGGTGGAGATATGCAGATTCAAAACGCGTTGTGCACAGCTTGATCACACACACACATACACAGTAGAACTGTCATTGAGAAGGCCTCCAGAGCTTCTAGAAATGCCTTCCCCTTGGCAATTTTTGCTCTCTCTCCACAATGGGTGTCGGTTTTAGGCCTTGGTGCGGCAGAAGTGGCAAACCATTTCTGGTTACCTCTCCTCTGCCTTTCGCATCCGTCGTCGTCGCCGCCGCCGCCGCCGCTCAAGATCAAGTGTAGTATCTGATACGTCCCCTATTTGGGGACCAGTTGGGGGCTTTGCTTTCACCTATGTATGTCAAACATTGTATTGCATTCAATATGCAATCAATCAATGTGTCTTTACTGGTTGCAACAGGTGTGTTAAGATGTAGGCCTGTATTAGGCCTTTGTTACAGTGTTGCAAATATACTGTGCCATCTACAAAATTAGGCCCCGGCTGTCAGTACTGTTTAAATTGAAGTATCCAATGAGTAGCTCTGCCATATATACCACTTTTCTGACGGCATGAATTCTTTTGTGAAACATTGTCTCCCTCTTGTGGACCACCGAATTTTAAATGTGGTGTATTATATGTATTTAAAAAAAAGGAAAAATGGTGTCTGTGCTGACCTTGACTATGCTTGTCTTGTCCATCTACACCTGTGTGAGTATCGTAATGCTTTGGACCAATCAGGTGCGCTGCCTGCAGTAGATAGAATCTGAGCACGGAACCTTCACGTGCAGTCACAATGAGCCTTTGGCCATTGTCTCCGGAACTCTCACGTGTCACAATGGGCTCTTGGCCTATAACAGGCAGTGATAAATGGCCGCCGTCTTCAGTCTGCTGCTGGTGCAGCAGCAGACCACATGGCAGGGGGGTCTGTGCCCAGCTTCAGGAGAGTTGGGAAGACAACTGCTCGCCTGTCTGTTTTTTGAATTTCCCACTCAGTTACTGCACACTTTAGAGCAAAAGGGGGATGGAGGGTGTGTTAAAATAGGTGGAGATATGCAGATTCAAAACGCGTTGTGCACAGCTTGATCACACACACACATACACAGTAGAACTGTCATTGAGAAGGCCTCCAGAGCTTCTAGAAATGCCTTCCCCTTGGCAATTTTTGCTCTCTCTCCACAATGGGTGTCGGTTTTAGGCCTTGGTGCGGCAGAAGTGGCAAACCATTTCTGGTTACCTCTCCTCTGCCTTTCGCATCCGTCGTCGTTGCCGCCGCCGCTCAAGATCAAGTGTAGTATCTGATACGTCCCCTATTTGGGGACCAGTTGGGGGCTTTGCTTTCACCTATGTATGTCAAACATTGTATTGCATTCAATATGCAATCAATCAATGTGTCTTTACTGGTTGCAACAGGTGTGTTAAGATGTAGGCCTGTATTAGGCCTTTGTTACAGTGTTGCAAATATACTGTGCCATCTACAAAATTAGGCCCCGGCTGTCAGTACTGTTTAAATTGAAGTATCCAATGAGTAGCTCTGCCATATATACCACTTTTCTGACGGCATGAATTCTTTTGTGAAACATTGTCTCCCTCTTGTGGACCACCGAATTTTAAATGTGGTGTATTATATGTATTTAAAAAAAAGGAAAAATGGTGTCTGTGCTGACCTTGACTATGCTTGTCTTGTCCATCTACACCTGTGTGAGTATCGTAATGCTTTGGACCAATCAGGTGCGCTGCCTGCAGTAGATAGAATCTGAGCACGGAACCTTCACGTGCAGTCACAATGAGCCTTTGGCCATTGTCTCCGGAACTCTCACGTGTCACAATGGGCTCTTGGCCTATAACAGGCAGTGATAAATGGCCGCCGTCTTCAGTCTGCTGCTGGTGCAGCAGCAGACCACATGGCAGGGGGGTCTGTGCCCAGCTTCAGGAGAGTTGGGAAGACAACTGCTCGCCTGTCTGTTTTTTGAATTTCCCACTCAGTTACTGCACACTTTAGAGCAAAAGGGGGATGGAGGGTGTGTTAAAATAGGTGGAGATATGCAGATTCAAAACGCGTTGTGCACAGCTTGATCACACACACACATACACAGTAGAACTGTCATTGAGAAGGCCTCCAGAGCTTCTAGAAATGCCTTCCCCTTGGCAATTTTTGCTCTCTCTCCACAATGGGTGTCGGTTTTAGGCCTTGGTGCGGCAGAAGTGGCAAACCATTTCTGGTTACCTCTCCTCTGCCTTTCGCATCCGTCGTCGTCGCCGCCGCCGCCGCTCAAGATCAAGTGTAGTATCTGATACGTCCCCTATTTGGGGACCAGTTGGGGGCTTTGCTTTCACCTATGTATGTCAAACATTGTATTGCATTCAATATGCAATCAATCAATGTGTCTTTACTGGTTGCAACAGGTGTGTTAAGATGTAGGCCTGTATTAGGCCTTTGTTACAGTGTTGCAAATATACTGTGCCATCTACAAAATTAGGCCCCGGCTGTCAGTACTGTTTAAATTGAAGTATCCAATGAGTAGCTCTGCCATATATACCACTTTTCTGACGGCATGAATTCTTTTGTGAAACATTGTCTCCCTCTTGTGGACCACCGAATTTTAAATGTGGTGTATTATATGTATTTAAAAAAAAGGAAAAATGGTGTCTGTGCTGACCTTGACTATGCTTGTCTTGTCCATCTACACCTGTGTGAGTATCGTAATGCTTTGGACCAATTAGGTGCGCTGCCTGCAGTAGATAGAATCTGAGCACGGAACCTTCACGTGCAGTCACAATGAGCCTTTGGCCATTGTCTCCGGAACTCTCACGTGTCACAATGGGCTCTTGGCCTATAACAGGCAGTGATAAATGGCCGCCGTCTTCAGTCTGCTGCTGGTGCAGCAGCAGACCACATGGCAGGGGGGTCTGTGCCCAGCTTCAGGAGAGTTGGGAAGACAACTGCTCGCCTGTCTGTTTTTTGAATTTCCCACTCAGTTACTGCACACTTTAGAGCAAAAGGGGGATGGAGGGTGTGTTAAAATAGGTGGAGATATGCAGATTCAAAACGCGTTGTGCACAGCTTGATCACACACACACATACACAGTAGAACTGTCATTGAGAAGGCCTCCAGAGCTTCTAGAAATGCCTTCCCCTTGGCAATTTTTGCTCTCTCTCCACAATGGGTGTCGGTTTTAGGCCTTGGTGCGGCAGAAGTGGCAAACCATTTCTGGTTACCTCTCCTCTGCCTTTCGCATCCGTCGTCGTCGCCGCCGCCGCCGCTCAAGATCAAGTGTAGTATCTGATACGTCCCCTATTTGGGGACCAGTTGGGGGCTTTGCTTTCACCTATGTATGTCAAACATTGTATTGCATTCAATATGCAATCAATCAATGTGTCTTTACTGGTTGCAACAGGTGTGTTAAGATGTAGGCCTGTATTAGGCCTTTGTTACAGTGTTGCAAATATACTGTGCCATCTACAAAATTAGGCCCCGGCTGTCAGTACTGTTTAAATTGAAGTATCCAATGAGTAGCTCTGCCATATATACCACTTTTCTGACGGCATGAATTCTTTTGTGAAACATTGTCTCCCTCTTGTGGACCACCGAATTTTAAATGTGGTGTATTATATGTATTTAAAAAAAAGGAAAAATGGTGTCTGTGCTGACCTTGACTATGCTTGTCTTGTCCATCTACACCTGTGTGAGTATCGTAATGCTTTGGACCAATCAGGTGCGCTGCCTGCAGTAGATAGAATCTGAGCACGGAACCTTCACGTGCAGTCACAATGAGCCTTTGGCCATTGTCTCCGGAACTCTCACGTGTCACAATGGGCTCTTGGCCTATAACAGGCAGTGATAAATGGCCGCCGTCTTCAGTCTGCTGCTGGTGCAGCAGCAGACCACATGGCAGGGGGGTCTGTGCCCAGCTTCAGGAGAGTTGGGAAGACAACTGCTCGCCTGTCTGTTTTTTGAATTTCCCACTCAGTTACTGCACACTTTAGAGCAAAAGGGGGATGGAGGGTGTGTTAAAATAGGTGGAGATATGCAGATTCAAAACGCGTTGTGCACAGCTTGATCACACACACACATACACAGTAGAACTGTCATTGAGAAGGCCTCCAGAGCTTCTAGAAATGCCTTCCCCTTGGCAATTTTTGCTCTCTCTCCACAATGGGTGTCGGTTTTAGGCCTTGGTGCGGCAGAAGTGGCAAACCATTTCTGGTTACCTCTCCTCTGCCTTTCGCATCCGTCGTCGTCGCCGCCGCCGCCGCTCAAGATCAAGTGTAGTATCTGATACGTCCCCTATTTGGGGACCAGTTGGGGGCTTTGCTTTCACCTATGTATGTCAAACATTGTATTGCATTCAATATGCAATCAATCAATGTGTCTTTACTGGTTGCAACAGGTGTGTTAAGATGTAGGCCTGTATTAGGCCTTTGTTACAGTGTTGCAAATATACTGTGCCATCTACAAAATTAGGCCCCGGCTGTCAGTACTGTTTAAATTGAAGTATCCAATGAGTAGCTCTGCCATATATACCACTTTTCTGACGGCATGAATTCTTTTGTGAAACATTGTCTCCCTCTTGTGGACCACCGAATTTTAAATGTGGTGTATTATATGTATTTAAAAAAAAGGAAAAATGGTGTCTGTGCTGACCTTGACTATGCTTGTCTTGTCCATCTACACCTGTGTGAGTATCGTAATGCTTTGGACCAATCAGGTGCGCTGCCTGCAGTAGATAGAATCTGAGCACGGAACCTTCACGTGCAGTCACAATGAGCCTTTGGCCATTGTCTCCGGAACTCTCACGTGTCACAATGGGCTCTTGGCCTATAACAGGCAGTGATAAATGGCCGCCGTCTTCAGTCTGCTGCTGGTGCAGCAGCAGACCACATGGCAGGGGGGTCTGTGCCCAGCTTCAGGAGAGTTGGGAAGACAACTGCTCGCCTGTCTGTTTTTTGAATTTCCCACTCAGTTACTGCACACTTTAGAGCAAAAGGGGGATGGAGGGTGTGTTAAAATAGGTGGAGATATGCAGATTCAAAACGCGTTGTGCACAGCTTGATCACACACACACATACACAGTAGAACTGTCATTGAGAAGGCCTCCAGAGCTTCTAGAAATGCCTTCCCCTTGGCAATTTTTGCTCTCTCTCCACAATGGGTGTCGGTTTTAGGCCTTGGTGCGGCAGAAGTGGCAAACCATTTCTGGTTACCTCTCCTCTGCCTTTCGCATCCGTCGTCGTCGTCGCCGCCGCCGCCGCTCAAGATCAAGTGTAGTATCTGATACGTCCCCTATTTGGGGACCAGTTGGGGGCTTTGCTTTCACCTATGTATGTCAAACATTGTATTGCATTCAATATGCAATCAATCAATGTGTCTTTACTGGTTGCAACAGGTGTGTTAAGATGTAGGCCTGTATTAGGCCTTTGTTACAGTGTTGCAAATATACTGTGCCATCTACAAAATTAGGCCCCGGCTGTCAGTACTGTTTAAATTGAAGTATCCAATGAGTAGCTCTGCCATATATACCACTTTTCTGACGGCATGAATTCTTTTGTGAAACATTGTCTCCCTCTTGTGGACCACCGAATTTTAAATGTGGTGTATTATATGTATTTAAAAAAAAGGAAAAATGGTGTCTGTGCTGACCTTGACTATGCTTGTCTTGTCCATCTACACCTGTGTGAGTATCGTAATGCTTTGGACCAATCAGGTGCGCTGCCTGCAGTAGATAGAATCTGAGCACGGAACCTTCACGTGCAGTCACAATGAGCCTTTGGCCATTGTCTCCGGAACTCTCACGTGTCACAATGGGCTCTTGGCCTATAACAGGCAGTGATAAATGGCCGCCGTCTTCAGTCTGCTGCTGGTGCAGCAGCAGACCACATGGCAGGGGGGTCTGTGCCCAGCTTCAGGAGAGTTGGGAAGACAACTGCTCGCCTGTCTGTTTTTTGAATTTCCCACTCAGTTACTGCACACTTTAGAGCAAAAGGGGGATGGAGGGTGTGTTAAAATAGGTGGAGATATGCAGATTCAAAACGCGTTGTGCACAGCTTGATCACACACACACATACACAGTAGAACTGTCATTGAGAAGGCCTCCAGAGCTTCTAGAAATGCCTTCCCCTTGGCAATTTTTGCTCTCTCTCCACAATGGGTGTCGGTTTTAGGCCTTGGTGCGGCAGAAGTGGCAAACCATTTCTGGTTACCTCTCCTCTGCCTTTCGCATCCGTCGTCGTCGCCGCCGCCGCCGCTCAAGATCAAGTGTAGTATCTGATACGTCCCCTATTTGGGGACCAGTTGGGGGCTTTGCTTTCACCTATGTATGTCAAACATTGTATTGCATTCAATATGCAATCAATCAATGTGTCTTTACTGGTTGCAACAGGTGTGTTAAGATGTAGGCCTGTATTAGGCCTTTGTTACAGTGTTGCAAATATACTGTGCCATCTACAAAATTAGGCCCCGGCTGTCAGTACTGTTTAAATTGAAGTATCCAATGAGTAGCTCTGCCATATATACCACTTTTCTGACGGCATGAATTCTTTTGTGAAACATTGTCTCCCTCTTGTGGACCACCGAATTTTAAATGTGGTGTATTATATGTATTTAAAAAAAAGGAAAAATGGTGTCTGTGCTGACCTTGACTATGCTTGTCTTGTCCATCTACACCTGTGTGAGTATCGTAATGCTTTGGACCAATCAGGTGCGCTGCCTGCAGTAGATAGAATCTGAGCACGGAACCTTCACGTGCAGTCACAATGAGCCTTTGGCCATTGTCTCCGGAACTCTCACGTGTCACAATGGGCTCTTGGCCTATAACAGGCAGTGATAAATGGCCGCCGTCTTCAGTCTGCTGCTGGTGCAGCAGCAGACCACATGGCAGGGGGGTCTGTGCCCAGCTTCAGGAGAGTTGGGAAGACAACTGCTCGCCTGTCTGTTTTTTGAATTTCCCACTCAGTTACTGCACACTTTAGAGCAAAAGGGGGATGGAGGGTGTGTTAAAATAGGTGGAGATATGCAGATTCAAAACGCGTTGTGCACAGCTTGATCACACACACACATACACAGTAGAACTGTCATTGAGAAGGCCTCCAGAGCTTCTAGAAATGCCTTCCCCTTGGCAATTTTTGCTCTCTCTCCACAATGGGTGTCGGTTTTAGGCCTTGGTGCGGCAGAAGTGGCAAACCATTTCTGGTTACCTCTCCTCTGCCTTTCGCATCCGTCGTCGTCGCCGCCGCCGCCGCTCAAGATCAAGTGTAGTATCTGATACGTCCCCTATTTGGGGACCAGTTGGGGGCTTTGCTTTCACCTATGTATGTCAAACATTGTATTGCATTCAATATGCAATCAATCAATGTGTCTTTACTGGTTGCAACAGGTGTGTTAAGATGTAGGCCTGTATTAGGCCTTTGTTACAGTGTTGCAAATATACTGTGCCATCTACAAAATTAGGCCCCGGCTGTCAGTACTGTTTAAATTGAAGTATCCAATGAGTAGCTCTGCCATATATACCACTTTTCTGACGGCATGAATTCTTTTGTGAAACATTGTCTCCCTCTTGTGGACCACCGAATTTTAAATGTGGTGTATTATATGTATTTAAAAAAAAGGAAAAATGGTGTCTGTGCTGACCTTGACTATGCTTGTCTTGTCCATCTACACCTGTGTGAGTATCGTAATGCTTTGGACCAATCAGGTGCGCTGCCTGCAGTAGATAGAATCTGAGCACGGAACCTTCACGTGCAGTCACAATGAGCCTTTGGCCATTGTCTCCGGAACTCTCACGTGTCACAATGGGCTCTTGGCCTATAACAGGCAGTGATAAATGGCCGCCGTCTTCAGTCTGCTGCTGGTGCAGCAGCAGACCACATGGCAGGGGGGTCTGTGCCCAGCTTCAGGAGAGTTGGGAAGACAACTGCTCGCCTGTCTGTTTTTTGAATTTCCCACTCAGTTACTGCACACTTTAGAGCAAAAGGGGGATGGAGGGTGTGTTAAAATAGGTGGAGATATGCAGATTCAAAACGCGTTGTGCACAGCTTGATCACACACACACATACACAGTAGAACTGTCATTGAGAAGGCCTCCAGAGCTTCTAGAAATGCCTTCCCCTTGGCAATTTTTGCTCTCTCTCCACAATGGGTGTCGGTTTTAGGCCTTGGTGCGGCAGAAGTGGCAAACCATTTCTGGTTACCTCTCCTCTGCCTTTCGCATCCGTCGTCGTCGCCGCCGCCGCCGCTCAAGATCAAGTGTAGTATCTGATACGTCCCCTATTTGGGGACCAGTTGGGGGCTTTGCTTTCACCTATGTATGTCAAACATTGTATTGCATTCAATATGCAATCAATCAATGTGTCTTTACTGGTTGCAACAGGTGTGTTAAGATGTAGGCCTGTATTAGGCCTTTGTTACAGTGTTGCAAATATACTGTGCCATCTACAAAATTAGGCCCCGGCTGTCAGTACTGTTTAAATTGAAGTATCCAATGAGTAGCTCTGCCATATATACCACTTTTCTGACGGCATGAATTCTTTTGTGAAACATTGTCTCCCTCTTGTGGACCACCGAATTTTAAATGTGGTGTATTATATGTATTTAAAAAAAAGGAAAAATGGTGTCTGTGCTGACCTTGACTATGCTTGTCTTGTCCATCTACACCTGTGTGAGTATCGTAATGCTTTGGACCAATCAGGTGCGCTGCCTGCAGTAGATAGAATCTGAGCACGGAACCTTCACGTGCAGTCACAATGAGCCTTTGGCCATTGTCTCCGGAACTCTCACGTGTCACAATGGGCTCTTGGCCTATAACAGGCAGTGATAAATGGCCGCCGTCTTCAGTCTGCTGCTGGTGCAGCAGCAGACCACATGGCAGGGGGGTCTGTGCCCAGCTTCAGGAGAGTTGGGAAGACAACTGCTCGCCTGTCTGTTTTTTGAATTTCCCACTCAGTTACTGCACACTTTAGAGCAAAAGGGGGATGGAGGGTGTGTTAAAATAGGTGGAGATATGCAGATTCAAAACGCGTTGTGCACAGCTTGATCACACACACACATACACAGTAGAACTGTCATTGAGAAGGCCTCCAGAGCTTCTAGAAATGCCTTCCCCTTGGCAATTTTTGCTCTCTCTCCACAATGGGTGTCGGTTTTAGGCCTTGGTGCGGCAGAAGTGGCAAACCATTTCTGGTTACCTCTCCTCTGCCTTTCGCATCCGTCGTCGTCGCCGCCGCCGCCGCTCAAGATCAAGTGTAGTATCTGATACGTCCCCTATTTGGGGACCAGTTGGGGGCTTTGCTTTCACCTATGTATGTCAAACATTGTATTGCATTCAATATGCAATCAATCAATGTGTCTTTACTGGTTGCAACAGGTGTGTTAAGATGTAGGCCTGTATTAGGCCTTTGTTACAGTGTTGCAAATATACTGTGCCATCTACAAAATTAGGCCCCGGCTGTCAGTACTGTTTAAATTGAAGTATCCAATGAGTAGCTCTGCCATATATACCACTTTTCTGACGGCATGAATTCTTTTGTGAAACATTGTCTCCCTCTTGTGGACCACCGAATTTTAAATGTGGTGTATTATATGTATTTAAAAAAAAGGAAAAATGGTGTCTGTGCTGACCTTGACTATGCTTGTCTTGTCCATCTACACCTGTGTGAGTATCGTAATGCTTTGGACCAATCAGGTGCGCTGCCTGCAGTAGATAGAATCTGAGCACGGAACCTTCACGTGCAGTCACAATGAGCCTTTGGCCATTGTCTCCGGAACTCTCACGTGTCACAATGGGCTCTTGGCCTATAACAGGCAGTGATAAATGGCCGCCGTCTTCAGTCTGCTGCTGGTGCAGCAGCAGACCACATGGCAGGGGGGTCTGTGCCCAGCTTCAGGAGAGTTGGGAAGACAACTGCTCGCCTGTCTGTTTTTTGAATTTCCCACTCAGTTACTGCACACTTTAGAGCAAAAGGGGGATGGAGGGTGTGTTAAAATAGGTGGAGATATGCAGATTCAAAACGCGTTGTGCACAGCTTGATCACACACACACATACACAGTAGAACTGTCATTGAGAAGGCCTCCAGAGCTTCTAGAAATGCCTTCCCCTTGGCAATTTTTGCTCTCTCTCCACAATGGGTGTCGGTTTTAGGCCTTGGTGCGGCAGAAGTGGCAAACCATTTCTGGTTACCTCTCCTCTGCCTTTCGCATCCGTCGTCGTCGCCGCCGCCGCCGCTCAAGATCAAGTGTAGTATCTGATACGTCCCCTATTTGGGGACCAGTTGGGGGCTTTGCTTTCACCTATGTATGTCAAACATTGTATTGCATTCAATATGCAATCAATCAATGTGTCTTTACTGGTTGCAACAGGTGTGTTAAGATGTAGGCCTGTATTAGGCCTTTGTTACAGTGTTGCAAATATACTGTGCCATCTACAAAATTAGGCCCCGGCTGTCAGTACTGTTTAAATTGAAGTATCCAATGAGTAGCTCTGCCATATATACCACTTTTCTGACGGCATGAATTCTTTTGTGAAACATTGTCTCCCTCTTGTGGACCACCGAATTTTAAATGTGGTGTATTATATGTATTTAAAAAAAAGGAAAAATGGTGTCTGTGCTGACCTTGACTATGCTTGTCTTGTCCATCTACACCTGTGTGAGTATCGTAATGCTTTGGACCAATCAGGTGCGCTGCCTGCAGTAGATAGAATCTGAGCACGGAACCTTCACGTGCAGTCACAATGAGCCTTTGGCCATTGTCTCCGGAACTCTCACGTGTCACAATGGGCTCTTGGCCTATAACAGGCAGTGATAAATGGCCGCCGTCTTCAGTCTGCTGCTGGTGCAGCAGCAGACCACATGGCAGGGGGGTCTGTGCCCAGCTTCAGGAGAGTTGGGAAGACAACTGCTCGCCTGTCTGTTTTTTGAATTTCCCACTCAGTTACTGCACACTTTAGAGCAAAAGGGGGATGGAGGGTGTGTTAAAATAGGTGGAGATATGCAGATTCAAAACGCGTTGTGCACAGCTTGATCACACACACACATACACAGTAGAACTGTCATTGAGAAGGCCTCCAGAGCTTCTAGAAATGCCTTCCCCTTGGCAATTTTTGCTCTCTCTCCACAATGGGTGTCGGTTTTAGGCCTTGGTGCGGCAGAAGTGGCAAACCATTTCTGGTTACCTCTCCTCTGCCTTTCGCATCCGTCGTCGTCGCCGCCGCCGCCGCTCAAGATCAAGTGTAGTATCTGATACGTCCCCTATTTGGGGACCAGTTGGGGGCTTTGCTTTCACCTATGTATGTCAAACATTGTATTGCATTCAATATGCAATCAATCAATGTGTCTTTACTGGTTGCAACAGGTGTGTTAAGATGTAGGCCTGTATTAGGCCTTTGTTACAGTGTTGCAAATATACTGTGCCATCTACAAAATTAGGCCCCGGCTGTCAGTACTGTTTAAATTGAAGTATCCAATGAGTAGCTCTGCCATATATACCACTTTTCTGACGGCATGAATTCTTTTGTGAAACATTGTCTCCCTCTTGTGGACCACCGAATTTTAAATGTGGTGTATTATATGTATTTAAAAAAAAGGAAAAATGGTGTCTGTGCTGACCTTGACTATGCTTGTTTTGTCCATCTACACCTGTGTGAGTATCGTAATGCTTTGGACCAATCAGGTGCGCTGCCTGCAGTAGATAGAATCTGAGCACGGAACCTTCACGTGCAGTCACAATGAGCCTTTGGCCATTGTCTCCGGAACTCTCACGTGTCACAATGGGCTCTTGGCCTATAACAGGCAGTGATAAATGGCCGCCGTCTTCAGTCTGCTGCTGGTGCAGCAGCAGACCACATGGCAGGGGGGTCTGTGCCCAGCTTCAGGAGAGTTGGGAAGACAACTGCTCGCCTGTCTGTTTTTTGAATTTCCCACTCAGTTACTGCACACTTTAGAGCAAAAGGGGGATGGAGGGTGTGTTAAAATAGGTGGAGATATGCAGATTCAAAACGCGTTGTGCACAGCTTGATCACACACACACATACACAGTAGAACTGTCATTGAGAAGGCCTCCAGAGCTTCTAGAAATGCCTTCCCCTTGGCAATTTTTGCTCTCTCTCCACAATGGGTGTCGGTTTTAGGCCTTGGTGCGGCAGAAGTGGCAAACCATTTCTGGTTACCTCTCCTCTGCCTTTCGCATCCGTCGTCGTCGCCGCCGCCGCCGCTCAAGATCAAGTGTAGTATCTGATACGTCCCCTATTTGGGGACCAGTTGGGGGCTTTGCTTTCACCTATGTATGTCAAACATTGTATTGCATTCAATATGCAATCAATCAATGTGTCTTTACTGGTTGCAACAGGTGTGTTAAGATGTAGGCCTGTATTAGGCCTTTGTTACAGTGTTGCAAATATACTGTGCCATCTACAAAATTAGGCCCCGGCTGTCAGTACTGTTTAAATTGAAGTATCCAATGAGTAGCTCTGCCATATATACCACTTTTCTGACGGCATGAATTCTTTTGTGAAACATTGTCTCCCTCTTGTGGACCACCGAATTTTAAATGTGGTGTATTATATGTATTTAAAAAAAAGGAAAAATGGTGTCTGTGCTGACCTTGACTATGCTTGTCTTGTCCATCTACACCTGTGTGAGTATCGTAATGCTTTGGACCAATCAGGTGCGCTGCCTGCAGTAGATAGAATCTGAGCACGGAACCTTCACGTGCAGTCACAATGAGCCTTTGGCCATTGTCTCCGGAACTCTCACGTGTCACAATGGGCTCTTGGCCTATAACAGGCAGTGATAAATGGCCGCCGTCTTCAGTCTGCTGCTGGTGCAGCAGCAGACCACATGGCAGGGGGGTCTGTGCCCAGCTTCAGGAGAGTTGGGAAGACAACTGCTCGCCTGTCTGTTTTTTGAATTTCCCACTCAGTTACTGCACACTTTAGAGCAAAAGGGGGATGGAGGGTGTGTTAAAATAGGTGGAGATATGCAGATTCAAAACGCGTTGTGCACAGCTTGATCACACACACACATACACAGTAGAACTGTCATTGAGAAGGCCTCCAGAGCTTCTAGAAATGCCTTCCCCTTGGCAATTTTTGCTCTCTCTCCACAATGGGTGTCGGTTTTAGGCCTTGGTGCGGCAGAAGTGGCAAACCATTTCTGGTTACCTCTCCTCTGCCTTTCGCATCCGTCGTCGTCGCCGCCGCCGCCGCTCAAGATCAAGTGTAGTATCTGATACGTCCCCTATTTGGGGACCAGTTGGGGGCTTTGCTTTCACCTATGTATGTCAAACATTGTATTGCATTCAATATGCAATCAATCAATGTGTCTTTACTGGTTGCAACAGGTGTGTTAAGATGTAGGCCTGTATTAGGCCTTTGTTACAGTGTTGCAAATATACTGTGCCATCTACAAAATTAGGCCCCGGCTGTCAGTACTGTTTAAATTGAAGTATCCAATGAGTAGCTCTGCCATATATACCACTTTTCTGACGGCATGAATTCTTTTGTGAAACATTGTCTCCCTCTTGTGGACCACCGAATTTTAAATGTGGTGTATTATATGTATTTAAAAAAAAGGAAAAATGGTGTCTGTGCTGATCTTGACTATGCTTGTCTTGTCCATCTACACCTGTGTGAGTATCGTAATGCTTTGGACCAATCAGGTGCGCTGCCTGCAGTAGATAGAATCTGAGCACGGAACCTTCACGTGCAGTCACAATGAGCCTTTGGCCATTGTCTCCGGAACTCTCACGTGTCACAATGGGCTCTTGGCCTATAACAGGCAGTGATAAATGGCCGCCGTCTTCAGTCTGCTGCTGGTGCAGCAGCAGACCACATGGCAGGGGGGTCTGTGCCCAGCTTCAGGAGAGTTGGGAAGACAACTGCTCGCCTGTCTGTTTTTTGAATTTCCCACTCAGTTACTGCACACTTTAGAGCAAAAGGGGGATGGAGGGTGTGTTAAAATAGGTGGAGATATGCAGATTCAAAACGCGTTGTGCACAGCTTGATCACACACACACATACACAGTAGAACTGTCATTGAGAAGGCCTCCAGAGCTTCTAGAAATGCCTTCCCCTTGGCAATTTTTGCTCTCTCTCCACAATGGGTGTCGGTTTTAGGCCTTGGTGCGGCAGAAGTGGCAAACCATTTCTGGTTACCTCTCCTCTGCCTTTCGCATCCGTCGTCGTCGCCGCCGCCGCCGCCGCTCAAGATCAAGTGTAGTATCTGATACGTCCCCTATTTGGGGACCAGTTGGGGGCTTTGCTTTCACCTATGTATGTCAAACATTGTATTGCATTCAATATGCAATCAATCAATGTGTCTTTACTGGTTGCAACAGGTGTGTTAAGATGTAGGCCTGTATTAGGCCTTTGTTACAGTGTTGCAAATATACTGTGCCATCTACAAAATTAGGCCCCGGCTGTCAGTACTGTTTAAATTGAAGTATCCAATGAGTAGCTCTGCCATATATACCACTTTTCTGACGGCATGAATTCTTTTGTGAAACATTGTCTCCCTCTTGTGGACCACCGAATTTTAAATGTGGTGTATTATATGTATTTAAAAAAAAGGAAAAATGGTGTCTGTGCTGATCTTGACTATGCTTGTCTTGTCCATCTACACCTGTGTGAGTATCGTAATGCTTTGGACCAATCAGGTGCGCTGCCTGCAGTAGATAGAATCTGAGCACGGAACCTTCACGTGCAGTCACAATGAGCCTTTGGCCATTGTCTCCGGAACTCTCACGTGTCACAATGGGCTCTTGGCCTATAACAGGCAGTGATAAATGGCCGCCGTCTTCAGTCTGCTGCTGGTGCAGCAGCAGACCACATGGCAGGGGGGTCTGTGCCCAGCTTCAGGAGAGTTGGGAAGACAACTGCTCGCCTGTCTGTTTTTTGAATTTCCCACTCAGTTACTGCACACTTTAGAGCAAAAGGGGGATGGAGGGTGTGTTAAAATAGGTGGAGATATGCAGATTCAAAACGCGTTGTGCACAGCTTGATCACACACACACATACACAGTAGAACTGTCATTGAGAAGGCCTCCAGAGCTTCTAGAAATGCCTTCCCCTTGGCAATTTTTGCTCTCTCTCCACAATGGGTGTCGGTTTTAGGCCTTGGTGCGGCAGAAGTGGCAAACCATTTCTGGTTACCTCTCCTCTGCCTTTCGCATCCGTCGTCGTCGCCGCCGCCGCCGCCGCTCAAGATCAAGTGTAGTATCTGATACGTCCCCTATTTGGGGACCAGTTGGGGGCTTTGCTTTCACCTATGTATGTCAAACATTGTATTGCATTCAATATGCAATCAATCAATGTGTCTTTACTGGTTGCAACAGGTGTGTTAAGATGTAGGCCTGTATTAGGCCTTTGTTACAGTGTTGCAAATATACTGTGCCATCTACAAAATTAGGCCCCGGCTGTCAGTACTGTTTAAATTGAAGTATCCAATGAGTAGCTCTGCCATATATACCACTTTTCTGACGGCATGAATTCTTTTGTGAAACATTGTCTCCCTCTTGTGGACCACCGAATTTTAAATGTGGTGTATTATATGTATTTAAAAAAAAGGAAAAATGGTGTCTGTGCTGACCTTGACTATGCTTGTCTTGTCCATCTACACCTGTGTGAGTATCGTAATGCTTTGGACCAATCAGGTGCGCTGCCTGCAGTAGATAGAATCTGAGCACGGAACCTTCACGTGCAGTCACAATGAGCCTTTGGCCATTGTCTCCGGAACTCTCACGTGTCACAATGGGCTCTTGGCCTATAACAGGCAGTGATAAATGGCCGCCGTCTTCAGTCTGCTGCTGGTGCAGCAGCAGACCACATGGCAGGGGGGTCTGTGCCCAGCTTCAGGAGAGTTGGGAAGACAACTGCTCGCCTGTCTGTTTTTTGAATTTCCCACTCAGTTACTGCACACTTTAGAGCAAAAGGGGGATGGAGGGTGTGTTAAAATAGGTGGAGATATGCAGATTCAAAACGCGTTGTGCACAGCTTGATCACACACACACATACACAGTAGAACTGTCATTGAGAAGGCCTCCAGAGCTTCTAGAAATGCCTTCCCCTTGGCAATTTTTGCTCTCTCTCCACAATGGGTGTCGGTTTTAGGCCTTGGTGCGGCAGAAGTGGCAAACCATTTCTGGTTACCTCTCCTCTGCCTTTCGCATCCGTCGTCGTTGCCGCCGCCGCTCAAGATCAAGTGTAGTATCTGATACGTCCCCTATTTGGGGACCAGTTGGGGGCTTTGCTTTCACCTATGTATGTCAAACATTGTATTGCATTCAATATGCAATCAATCAATGTGTCTTTACTGGTTGCAACAGGTGTGTTAAGATGTAGGCCTGTATTAGGCCTTTGTTACAGTGTTGCAAATATACTGTGCCATCTACAAAATTAGGCCCCGGCTGTCAGTACTGTTTAAATTGAAGTATCCAATGAGTAGCTCTGCCATATATACCACTTTTCTGACGGCATGAATTCTTTTGTGAAACATTGTCTCCCTCTTGTGGACCACCGAATTTTAAATGTGGTGTATTATATGTATTTAAAAAAAAGGAAAAATGGTGTCTGTGCTGACCTTGACTATGCTTGTCTTGTCCATCTACACCTGTGTGAGTATCGTAATGCTTTGGACCAATCAGGTGCGCTGCCTGCAGTAGATAGAATCTGAGCACGGAACCTTCACGTGCAGTCACAATGAGCCTTTGGCCATTGTCTCCGGAACTCTCACGTGTCACAATGGGCTCTTGGCCTATAACAGGCAGTGATAAATGGCCGCCGTCTTCAGTCTGCTGCTGGTGCAGCAGCAGACCACATGGCAGGGGGGTCTGTGCCCAGCTTCAGGAGAGTTGGGAAGACAACTGCTCGCCTGTCTGTTTTTTGAATTTCCCACTCAGTTACTGCACACTTTAGAGCAAAAGGGGGATGGAGGGTGTGTTAAAATAGGTGGAGATATGCAGATTCAAAACGCGTTGTGCACAGCTTGATCACACACACACATACACAGTAGAACTGTCATTGAGAAGGCCTCCAGAGCTTCTAGAAATGCCTTCCCCTTGGCAATTTTTGCTCTCTCTCCACAATGGGTGTCGGTTTTAGGCCTTGGTGCGGCAGAAGTGGCAAACCATTTCTGGTTACCTCTCCTCTGCCTTTCGCATCCGTCGTCGTCGCCGCCGCCGCCGCTCAAGATCAAGTGTAGTATCTGATACGTCCCCTATTTGGGGACCAGTTGGGGGCTTTGCTTTCACCTATGTATGTCAAACATTGTATTGCATTCAATATGCAATCAATCAATGTGTCTTTACTGGTTGCAACAGGTGTGTTAAGATGTAGGCCTGTATTAGGCCTTTGTTACAGTGTTGCAAATATACTGTGCCATCTACAAAATTAGGCCCCGGCTGTCAGTACTGTTTAAATTGAAGTATCCAATGAGTAGCTCTGCCATATATACCACTTTTCTGACGGCATGAATTCTTTTGTGAAACATTGTCTCCCTCTTGTGGACCACCGAATTTTAAATGTGGTGTATTATATGTATTTAAAAAAAAGGAAAAATGGTGTCTGTGCTGACCTTGACTATGCTTGTCTTGTCCATCTACACCTGTGTGAGTATCGTAATGCTTTGGACCAATTAGGTGCGCTGCCTGCAGTAGATAGAATCTGAGCACGGAACCTTCACGTGCAGTCACAATGAGCCTTTGGCCATTGTCTCCGGAACTCTCACGTGTCACAATGGGCTCTTGGCCTATAACAGGCAGTGATAAATGGCCGCCGTCTTCAGTCTGCTGCTGGTGCAGCAGCAGACCACATGGCAGGGGGGTCTGTGCCCAGCTTCAGGAGAGTTGGGAAGACAACTGCTCGCCTGTCTGTTTTTTGAATTTCCCACTCAGTTACTGCACACTTTAGAGCAAAAGGGGGATGGAGGGTGTGTTAAAATAGGTGGAGATATGCAGATTCAAAACGCGTTGTGCACAGCTTGATCACACACACACATACACAGTAGAACTGTCATTGAGAAGGCCTCCAGAGCTTCTAGAAATGCCTTCCCCTTGGCAATTTTTGCTCTCTCTCCACAATGGGTGTCGGTTTTAGGCCTTGGTGCGGCAGAAGTGGCAAACCATTTCTGGTTACCTCTCCTCTGCCTTTCGCATCCGTCGTCGTCGCCGCCGCCGCCGCTCAAGATCAAGTGTAGTATCTGATACGTCCCCTATTTGGGGACCAGTTGGGGGCTTTGCTTTCACCTATGTATGTCAAACATTGTATTGCATTCAATATGCAATCAATCAATGTGTCTTTACTGGTTGCAACAGGTGTGTTAAGATGTAGGCCTGTATTAGGCCTTTGTTACAGTGTTGCAAATATACTGTGCCATCTACAAAATTAGGCCCCGGCTGTCAGTACTGTTTAAATTGAAGTATCCAATGAGTAGCTCTGCCATATATACCACTTTTCTGACGGCATGAATTCTTTTGTGAAACATTGTCTCCCTCTTGTGGACCACCGAATTTTAAATGTGGTGTATTATATGTATTTAAAAAAAAGGAAAAATGGTGTCTGTGCTGACCTTGACTATGCTTGTCTTGTCCATCTACACCTGTGTGAGTATCGTAATGCTTTGGACCAATCAGGTGCGCTGCCTGCAGTAGATAGAATCTGAGCACGGAACCTTCACGTGCAGTCACAATGAGCCTTTGGCCATTGTCTCCGGAACTCTCACGTGTCACAATGGGCTCTTGGCCTATAACAGGCAGTGATAAATGGCCGCCGTCTTCAGTCTGCTGCTGGTGCAGCAGCAGACCACATGGCAGGGGGGTCTGTGCCCAGCTTCAGGAGAGTTGGGAAGACAACTGCTCGCCTGTCTGTTTTTTGAATTTCCCACTCAGTTACTGCACACTTTAGAGCAAAAGGGGGATGGAGGGTGTGTTAAAATAGGTGGAGATATGCAGATTCAAAACGCGTTGTGCACAGCTTGATCACACACACACATACACAGTAGAACTGTCATTGAGAAGGCCTCCAGAGCTTCTAGAAATGCCTTCCCCTTGGCAATTTTTGCTCTCTCTCCACAATGGGTGTCGGTTTTAGGCCTTGGTGCGGCAGAAGTGGCAAACCATTTCTGGTTACCTCTCCTCTGCCTTTCGCATCCGTCGTCGTCGCCGCCGCCGCCGCTCAAGATCAAGTGTAGTATCTGATACGTCCCCTATTTGGGGACCAGTTGGGGGCTTTGCTTTCACCTATGTATGTCAAACATTGTATTGCATTCAATATGCAATCAATCAATGTGTCTTTACTGGTTGCAACAGGTGTGTTAAGATGTAGGCCTGTATTAGGCCTTTGTTACAGTGTTGCAAATATACTGTGCCATCTACAAAATTAGGCCCCGGCTGTCAGTACTGTTTAAATTGAAGTATCCAATGAGTAGCTCTGCCATATATACCACTTTTCTGACGGCATGAATTCTTTTGTGAAACATTGTCTCCCTCTTGTGGACCACCGAATTTTAAATGTGGTGTATTATATGTATTTAAAAAAAAGGAAAAATGGTGTCTGTGCTGACCTTGACTATGCTTGTCTTGTCCATCTACACCTGTGTGAGTATCGTAATGCTTTGGACCAATCAGGTGCGCTGCCTGCAGTAGATAGAATCTGAGCACGGAACCTTCACGTGCAGTCACAATGAGCCTTTGGCCATTGTCTCCGGAACTCTCACGTGTCACAATGGGCTCTTGGCCTATAACAGGCAGTGATAAATGGCCGCCGTCTTCAGTCTGCTGCTGGTGCAGCAGCAGACCACATGGCAGGGGGGTCTGTGCCCAGCTTCAGGAGAGTTGGGAAGACAACTGCTCGCCTGTCTGTTTTTTGAATTTCCCACTCAGTTACTGCACACTTTAGAGCAAAAGGGGGATGGAGGGTGTGTTAAAATAGGTGGAGATATGCAGATTCAAAACGCGTTGTGCACAGCTTGATCACACACACACATACACAGTAGAACTGTCATTGAGAAGGCCTCCAGAGCTTCTAGAAATGCCTTCCCCTTGGCAATTTTTGCTCTCTCTCCACAATGGGTGTCGGTTTTAGGCCTTGGTGCGGCAGAAGTGGCAAACCATTTCTGGTTACCTCTCCTCTGCCTTTCGCATCCGTCGTCGTCGCCGCCGCCGCCGCTCAAGATCAAGTGTAGTATCTGATACGTCCCCTATTTGGGGACCAGTTGGGGGCTTTGCTTTCACCTATGTATGTCAAACATTGTATTGCATTCAATATGCAATCAATCAATGTGTCTTTACTGGTTGCAACAGGTGTGTTAAGATGTAGGCCTGTATTAGGCCTTTGTTACAGTGTTGCAAATATACTGTGCCATCTACAAAATTAGGCCCCGGCTGTCAGTACTGTTTAAATTGAAGTATCCAATGAGTAGCTCTGCCATATATACCACTTTTCTGACGGCATGAATTCTTTTGTGAAACATTGTCTCCCTCTTGTGGACCACCGAATTTTAAATGTGGTGTATTATATGTATTTAAAAAAAAGGAAAAATGGTGTCTGTGCTGACCTTGACTATGCTTGTCTTGTCCATCTACACCTGTGTGAGTATCGTAATGCTTTGGACCAATCAGGTGCGCTGCCTGCAGTAGATAGAATCTGAGCACGGAACCTTCACGTGCAGTCACAATGAGCCTTTGGCCATTGTCTCCGGAACTCTCACGTGTCACAATGGGCTCTTGGCCTATAACAGGCAGTGATAAATGGCCGCCGTCTTCAGTCTGCTGCTGGTGCAGCAGCAGACCACATGGCAGGGGGGTCTGTGCCCAGCTTCAGGAGAGTTGGGAAGACAACTGCTCGCCTGTCTGTTTTTTGAATTTCCCACTCAGTTACTGCACACTTTAGAGCAAAAGGGGGATGGAGGGTGTGTTAAAATAGGTGGAGATATGCAGATTCAAAACGCGTTGTGCACAGCTTGATCACACACACACATACACAGTAGAACTGTCATTGAGAAGGCCTCCAGAGCTTCTAGAAATGCCTTCCCCTTGGCAATTTTTGCTCTCTCTCCACAATGGGTGTCGGTTTTAGGCCTTGGTGCGGCAGAAGTGGCAAACCATTTCTGGTTACCTCTCCTCTGCCTTTCGCATCCGTCGTCGTTGCCGCCGCCGCTCAAGATCAAGTGTAGTATCTGATACGTCCCCTATTTGGGGACCAGTTGGGGGCTTTGCTTTCACCTATGTATGTCAAACATTGTATTGCATTCAATATGCAATCAATCAATGTGTCTTTACTGGTTGCAACAGGTGTGTTAAGATGTAGGCCTGTATTAGGCCTTTGTTACAGTGTTGCAAATATACTGTGCCATCTACAAAATTAGGCCCCGGCTGTCAGTACTGTTTAAATTGAAGTATCCAATGAGTAGCTCTGCCATATATACCACTTTTCTGACGGCATGAATTCTTTTGTGAAACATTGTCTCCCTCTTGTGGACCACCGAATTTTAAATGTGGTGTATTATATGTATTTAAAAAAAAGGAAAAATGGTGTCTGTGCTGACCTTGACTATGCTTGTCTTGTCCATCTACACCTGTGTGAGTATCGTAATGCTTTGGACCAATCAGGTGCGCTGCCTGCAGTAGATAGAATCTGAGCACGGAACCTTCACGTGCAGTCACAATGAGCCTTTGGCCATTGTCTCCGGAACTCTCACGTGTCACAATGGGCTCTTGGCCTATAACAGGCAGTGATAAATGGCCGCCGTCTTCAGTCTGCTGCTGGTGCAGCAGCAGACCACATGGCAGGGGGGTCTGTGCCCAGCTTCAGGAGAGTTGGGAAGACAACTGCTCGCCTGTCTGTTTTTTGAATTTCCCACTCAGTTACTGCACACTTTAGAGCAAAAGGGGGATGGAGGGTGTGTTAAAATAGGTGGAGATATGCAGATTCAAAACGCGTTGTGCACAGCTTGATCACACACACACATACACAGTAGAACTGTCATTGAGAAGGCCTCCAGAGCTTCTAGAAATGCCTTCCCCTTGGCAATTTTTGCTCTCTCTCCACAATGGGTGTCGGTTTTAGGCCTTGGTGCGGCAGAAGTGGCAAACCATTTCTGGTTACCTCTCCTCTGCCTTTCGCATCCGTCGTCGTTGCCGCCGCCGCTCAAGATCAAGTGTAGTATCTGATACGTCCCCTATTTGGGGACCAGTTGGGGGCTTTGCTTTCACCTATGTATGTCAAACATTGTATTGCATTCAATATGCAATCAATCAATGTGTCTTTACTGGTTGCAACAGGTGTGTTAAGATGTAGGCCTGTATTAGGCCTTTGTTACAGTGTTGCAAATATACTGTGCCATCTACAAAATTAGGCCCCGGCTGTCAGTACTGTTTAAATTGAAGTATCCAATGAGTAGCTCTGCCATATATACCACTTTTCTGACGGCATGAATTCTTTTGTGAAACATTGTCTCCCTCTTGTGGACCACCGAATTTTAAATGTGGTGTATTATATGTATTTAAAAAAAAGGAAAAATGGTGTCTGTGCTGACCTTGACTATGCTTGTCTTGTCCATCTACACCTGTGTGAGTATCGTAATGCTTTGGACCAATCAGGTGCGCTGCCTGCAGTAGATAGAATCTGAGCACGGAACCTTCACGTGCAGTCACAATGAGCCTTTGGCCATTGTCTCCGGAACTCTCACGTGTCACAATGGGCTCTTGGCCTATAACAGGCAGTGATAAATGGCCGCCGTCTTCAGTCTGCTGCTGGTGCAGCAGCAGACCACATGGCAGGGGGGTCTGTGCCCAGCTTCAGGAGAGTTGGGAAGACAACTGCTCGCCTGTCTGTTTTTTGAATTTCCCACTCAGTTACTGCACACTTTAGAGCAAAAGGGGGATGGAGGGTGTGTTAAAATAGGTGGAGATATGCAGATTCAAAACGCGTTGTGCACAGCTTGATCACACACACACATACACAGTAGAACTGTCATTGAGAAGGCCTCCAGAGCTTCTAGAAATGCCTTCCCCTTGGCAATTTTTGCTCTCTCTCCACAATGGGTGTCGGTTTTAGGCCTTGGTGCGGCAGAAGTGGCAAACCATTTCTGGTTACCTCTCCTCTGCCTTTCGCATCCGTCGTCGTCGCCGCCGCCGCCGCTCAAGATCAAGTGTAGTATCTGATACGTCCCCTATTTGGGGACCAGTTGGGGGCTTTGCTTTCACCTATGTATGTCAAACATTGTATTGCATTCAATATGCAATCAATCAATGTGTCTTTACTGGTTGCAACAGGTGTGTTAAGATGTAGGCCTGTATTAGGCCTTTGTTACAGTGTTGCAAATATACTGTGCCATCTACAAAATTAGGCCCCGGCTGTCAGTACTGTTTAAATTGAAGTATCCAATGAGTAGCTCTGCCATATATACCACTTTTCTGACGGCATGAATTCTTTTGTGAAACATTGTCTCCCTCTTGTGGACCACCGAATTTTAAATGTGGTGTATTATATGTATTTAAAAAAAAGGAAAAATGGTGTCTGTGCTGACCTTGACTATGCTTGTCTTGTCCATCTACACCTGTGTGAGTATCGTAATGCTTTGGACCAATCAGGTGCGCTGCCTGCAGTAGATAGAATCTGAGCACGGAACCTTCACGTGCAGTCACAATGAGCCTTTGGCCATTGTCTCCGGAACTCTCACGTGTCACAATGGGCTCTTGGCCTATAACAGGCAGTGATAAATGGCCGCCGTCTTCAGTCTGCTGCTGGTGCAGCAGCAGACCACATGGCAGGGGGGTCTGTGCCCAGCTTCAGGAGAGTTGGGAAGACAACTGCTCGCCTGTCTGTTTTTTGAATTTCCCACTCAGTTACTGCACACTTTAGAGCAAAAGGGGGATGGAGGGTGTGTTAAAATAGGTGGAGATATGCAGATTCAAAACGCGTTGTGCACAGCTTGATCACACACACACATACACAGTAGAACTGTCATTGAGAAGGCCTCCAGAGCTTCTAGAAATGCCTTCCCCTTGGCAATTTTTGCTCTCTCTCCACAATGGGTGTCGGTTTTAGGCCTTGGTGCGGCAGAAGTGGCAAACCATTTCTGGTTACCTCTCCTCTGCCTTTCGCATCCGTCGTCGTCGCCGCCGCCGCCGCTCAAGATCAAGTGTAGTATCTGATACGTCCCCTATTTGGGGACCAGTTGGGGGCTTTGCTTTCACCTATGTATGTCAAACATTGTATTGCATTCAATATGCAATCAATCAATGTGTCTTTACTGGTTGCAACAGGTGTGTTAAGATGTAGGCCTGTATTAGGCCTTTGTTACAGTGTTGCAAATATACTGTGCCATCTACAAAATTAGGCCCCGGCTGTCAGTACTGTTTAAATTGAAGTATCCAATGAGTAGCTCTGCCATATATACCACTTTTCTGACGGCATGAATTCTTTTGTGAAACATTGTCTCCCTCTTGTGGACCACCGAATTTTAAATGTGGTGTATTATATGTATTTAAAAAAAAGGAAAAATGGTGTCTGTGCTGACCTTGACTATGCTTGTCTTGTCCATCTACACCTGTGTGAGTATCGTAATGCTTTGGACCAATCAGGTGCGCTGCCTGCAGTAGATAGAATCTGAGCACGGAACCTTCACGTGCAGTCACAATGAGCCTTTGGCCATTGTCTCCGGAACTCTCACGTGTCACAATGGGCTCTTGGCCTATAACAGGCAGTGATAAATGGCCGCCGTCTTCAGTCTGCTGCTGGTGCAGCAGCAGACCACATGGCAGGGGGGTCTGTGCCCAGCTTCAGGAGAGTTGGGAAGACAACTGCTCGCCTGTCTGTTTTTTGAATTTCCCACTCAGTTACTGCACACTTTAGAGCAAAAGGGGGATGGAGGGTGTGTTAAAATAGGTGGAGATATGCAGATTCAAAACGCGTTGTGCACAGCTTGATCACACACACACATACACAGTAGAACTGTCATTGAGAAGGCCTCCAGAGCTTCTAGAAATGCCTTCCCCTTGGCAATTTTTGCTCTCTCTCCACAATGGGTGTCGGTTTTAGGCCTTGGTGCGGCAGAAGTGGCAAACCATTTCTGGTTACCTCTCCTCTGCCTTTCGCATCCGTCGTCGTCGCCGCCGCCGCCGCTCAAGATCAAGTGTAGTATCTGATACGTCCCCTATTTGGGGACCAGTTGGGGGCTTTGCTTTCACCTATGTATGTCAAACATTGTATTGCATTCAATATGCAATCAATCAATGTGTCTTTACTGGTTGCAACAGGTGTGTTAAGATGTAGGCCTGTATTAGGCCTTTGTTACAGTGTTGCAAATATACTGTGCCATCTACAAAATTAGGCCCCGGCTGTCAGTACTGTTTAAATTGAAGTATCCAATGAGTAGCTCTGCCATATATACCACTTTTCTGACGGCATGAATTCTTTTGTGAAACATTGTCTCCCTCTTGTGGACCACCGAATTTTAAATGTGGTGTATTATATGTATTTAAAAAAAAGGAAAAATGGTGTCTGTGCTGACCTTGACTATGCTTGTCTTGTCCATCTACACCTGTGTGAGTATCGTAATGCTTTGGACCAATCAGGTGCGCTGCCTGCAGTAGATAGAATCTGAGCACGGAACCTTCACGTGCAGTCACAATGAGCCTTTGGCCATTGTCTCCGGAACTCTCACGTGTCACAATGGGCTCTTGGCCTATAACAGGCAGTGATAAATGGCCGCCGTCTTCAGTCTGCTGCTGGTGCAGCAGCAGACCACATGGCAGGGGGGTCTGTGCCCAGCTTCAGGAGAGTTGGGAAGACAACTGCTCGCCTGTCTGTTTTTTGAATTTCCCACTCAGTTACTGCACACTTTAGAGCAAAAGGGGGATGGAGGGTGTGTTAAAATAGGTGGAGATATGCAGATTCAAAACGCGTTGTGCACAGCTTGATCACACACACACATACACAGTAGAACTGTCATTGAGAAGGCCTCCAGAGCTTCTAGAAATGCCTTCCCCTTGGCAATTTTTGCTCTCTCTCCACAATGGGTGTCGGTTTTAGGCCTTGGTGCGGCAGAAGTGGCAAACCATTTCTGGTTACCTCTCCTCTGCCTTTCGCATCCGTCGTCGTCGCCGCCGCCGCCGCTCAAGATCAAGTGTAGTATCTGATACGTCCCCTATTTGGGGACCAGTTGGGGGCTTTGCTTTCACCTATGTATGTCAAACATTGTATTGCATTCAATATGCAATCAATCAATGTGTCTTTACTGGTTGCAACAGGTGTGTTAAGATGTAGGCCTGTATTAGGCCTTTGTTACAGTGTTGCAAATATACTGTGCCATCTACAAAATTAGGCCCCGGCTGTCAGTACTGTTTAAATTGAAGTATCCAATGAGTAGCTCTGCCATATATACCACTTTTCTGACGGCATGAATTCTTTTGTGAAACATTGTCTCCCTCTTGTGGACCACCGAATTTTAAATGTGGTGTATTATATGTATTTAAAAAAAAGGAAAAATGGTGTCTGTGCTGACCTTGACTATGCTTGTTTTGTCCATCTACACCTGTGTGAGTATCGTAATGCTTTGGACCAATCAGGTGCGCTGCCTGCAGTAGATAGAATCTGAGCACGGAACCTTCACGTGCAGTCACAATGAGCCTTTGGCCATTGTCTCCGGAACTCTCACGTGTCACAATGGGCTCTTGGCCTATAACAGGCAGTGATAAATGGCCGCCGTCTTCAGTCTGCTGCTGGTGCAGCAGCAGACCACATGGCAGGGGGGTCTGTGCCCAGCTTCAGGAGAGTTGGGAAGACAACTGCTCGCCTGTCTGTTTTTTGAATTTCCCACTCAGTTACTGCACACTTTAGAGCAAAAGGGGGATGGAGGGTGTGTTAAAATAGGTGGAGATATGCAGATTCAAAACGCGTTGTGCACAGCTTGATCACACACACACATACACAGTAGAACTGTCATTGAGAAGGCCTCCAGAGCTTCTAGAAATGCCTTCCCCTTGGCAATTTTTGCTCTCTCTCCACAATGGGTGTCGGTTTTAGGCCTTGGTGCGGCAGAAGTGGCAAACCATTTCTGGTTACCTCTCCTCTGCCTTTCGCATCCGTCGTCGTCGCCGCCGCCGCCGCTCAAGATCAAGTGTAGTATCTGATACGTCCCCTATTTGGGGACCAGTTGGGGGCTTTGCTTTCACCTATGTATGTCAAACATTGTATTGCATTCAATATGCAATCAATCAATGTGTCTTTACTGGTTGCAACAGGTGTGTTAAGATGTAGGCCTGTATTAGGCCTTTGTTACAGTGTTGCAAATATACTGTGCCATCTACAAAATTAGGCCCCGGCTGTCAGTACTGTTTAAATTGAAGTATCCAATGAGTAGCTCTGCCATATATACCACTTTTCTGACGGCATGAATTCTTTTGTGAAACATTGTCTCCCTCTTGTGGACCACCGAATTTTAAATGTGGTGTATTATATGTATTTAAAAAAAAGGAAAAATGGTGTCTGTGCTGACCTTGACTATGCTTGTCTTGTCCATCTACACCTGTGTGAGTATCGTAATGCTTTGGACCAATCAGGTGCGCTGCCTGCAGTAGATAGAATCTGAGCACGGAACCTTCACGTGCAGTCACAATGAGCCTTTGGCCATTGTCTCCGGAACTCTCACGTGTCACAATGGGCTCTTGGCCTATAACAGGCAGTGATAAATGGCCGCCGTCTTCAGTCTGCTGCTGGTGCAGCAGCAGACCACATGGCAGGGGGGTCTGTGCCCAGCTTCAGGAGAGTTGGGAAGACAACTGCTCGCCTGTCTGTTTTTTGAATTTCCCACTCAGTTACTGCACACTTTAGAGCAAAAGGGGGATGGAGGGTGTGTTAAAATAGGTGGAGATATGCAGATTCAAAACGCGTTGTGCACAGCTTGATCACACACACACATACACAGTAGAACTGTCATTGAGAAGGCCTCCAGAGCTTCTAGAAATGCCTTCCCCTTGGCAATTTTTGCTCTCTCTCCACAATGGGTGTCGGTTTTAGGCCTTGGTGCGGCAGAAGTGGCAAACCATTTCTGGTTACCTCTCCTCTGCCTTTCGCATCCGTCGTCGTCGCCGCCGCCGCCGCTCAAGATCAAGTGTAGTATCTGATACGTCCCCTATTTGGGGACCAGTTGGGGGCTTTGCTTTCACCTATGTATGTCAAACATTGTATTGCATTCAATATGCAATCAATCAATGTGTCTTTACTGGTTGCAACAGGTGTGTTAAGATGTAGGCCTGTATTAGGCCTTTGTTACAGTGTTGCAAATATACTGTGCCATCTACAAAATTAGGCCCCGGCTGTCAGTACTGTTTAAATTGAAGTATCCAATGAGTAGCTCTGCCATATATACCACTTTTCTGACGGCATGAATTCTTTTGTGAAACATTGTCTCCCTCTTGTGGACCACCGAATTTTAAATGTGGTGTATTATATGTATTTAAAAAAAAGGAAAAATGGTGTCTGTGCTGACCTTGACTATGCTTGTCTTGTCCATCTACACCTGTGTGAGTATCGTAATGCTTTGGACCAATCAGGTGCGCTGCCTGCAGTAGATAGAATCTGAGCACGGAACCTTCACGTGCAGTCACAATGAGCCTTTGGCCATTGTCTCCGGAACTCTCACGTGTCACAATGGGCTCTTGGCCTATAACAGGCAGTGATAAATGGCCGCCGTCTTCAGTCTGCTGCTGGTGCAGCAGCAGACCACATGGCAGGGGGGTCTGTGCCCAGCTTCAGGAGAGTTGGGAAGACAACTGCTCGCCTGTCTGTTTTTTGAATTTCCCACTCAGTTACTGCACACTTTAGAGCAAAAGGGGGATGGAGGGTGTGTTAAAATAGGTGGAGATATGCAGATTCAAAACGCGTTGTGCACAGCTTGATCACACACACACATACACAGTAGAACTGTCATTGAGAAGGCCTCCAGAGCTTCTAGAAATGCCTTCCCCTTGGCAATTTTTGCTCTCTCTCCACAATGGGTGTCGGTTTTAGGCCTTGGTGCGGCAGAAGTGGCAAACCATTTCTGGTTACCTCTCCTCTGCCTTTCGCATCCGTCGTCGTCGCCGCCGCCGCCGCTCAAGATCAAGTGTAGTATCTGATACGTCCCCTATTTGGGGACCAGTTGGGGGCTTTGCTTTCACCTATGTATGTCAAACATTGTATTGCATTCAATATGCAATCAATCAATGTGTCTTTACTGGTTGCAACAGGTGTGTTAAGATGTAGGCCTGTATTAGGCCTTTGTTACAGTGTTGCAAATATACTGTGCCATCTACAAAATTAGGCCCCGGCTGTCAGTACTGTTTAAATTGAAGTATCCAATGAGTAGCTCTGCCATATATACCACTTTTCTGACGGCATGAATTCTTTTGTGAAACATTGTCTCCCTCTTGTGGACCACCGAATTTTAAATGTGGTGTATTATATGTATTTAAAAAAAAGGAAAAATGGTGTCTGTGCTGACCTTGACTATGCTTGTCTTGTCCATCTACACCTGTGTGAGTATCGTAATGCTTTGGACCAATCAGGTGCGCTGCCTGCAGTAGATAGAATCTGAGCACGGAACCTTCACGTGCAGTCACAATGAGCCTTTGGCCATTGTCTCCGGAACTCTCACGTGTCACAATGGGCTCTTGGCCTATAACAGGCAGTGATAAATGGCCGCCGTCTTCAGTCTGCTGCTGGTGCAGCAGCAGACCACATGGCAGGGGGGTCTGTGCCCAGCTTCAGGAGAGTTGGGAAGACAACTGCTCGCCTGTCTGTTTTTTGAATTTCCCACTCAGTTACTGCACACTTTAGAGCAAAAGGGGGATGGAGGGTGTGTTAAAATAGGTGGAGATATGCAGATTCAAAACGCGTTGTGCACAGCTTGATCACACACACACATACACAGTAGAACTGTCATTGAGAAGGCCTCCAGAGCTTCTAGAAATGCCTTCCCCTTGGCAATTTTTGCTCTCTCTCCACAATGGGTGTCGGTTTTAGGCCTTGGTGCGGCAGAAGTGGCAAACCATTTCTGGTTACCTCTCCTCTGCCTTTCGCATCCGTCGTCGTCGCCGCCGCCGCCGCTCAAGATCAAGTGTAGTATCTGATACGTCCCCTATTTGGGGACCAGTTGGGGGCTTTGCTTTCACCTATGTATGTCAAACATTGTATTGCATTCAATATGCAATCAATCAATGTGTCTTTACTGGTTGCAACAGGTGTGTTAAGATGTAGGCCTGTATTAGGCCTTTGTTACAGTGTTGCAAATATACTGTGCCATCTACAAAATTAGGCCCCGGCTGTCAGTACTGTTTAAATTGAAGTATCCAATGAGTAGCTCTGCCATATATACCACTTTTCTGACGGCATGAATTCTTTTGTGAAACATTGTCTCCCTCTTGTGGACCACCGAATTTTAAATGTGGTGTATTATATGTATTTAAAAAAAAGGAAAAATGGTGTCTGTGCTGACCTTGACTATGCTTGTCTTGTCCATCTACACCTGTGTGAGTATCGTAATGCTTTGGACCAATCAGGTGCGCTGCCTGCAGTAGATAGAATCTGAGCACGGAACCTTCACGTGCAGTCACAATGAGCCTTTGGCCATTGTCTCCGGAACTCTCACGTGTCACAATGGGCTCTTGGCCTATAACAGGCAGTGATAAATGGCCGCCGTCTTCAGTCTGCTGCTGGTGCAGCAGCAGACCACATGGCAGGGGGGTCTGTGCCCAGCTTCAGGAGAGTTGGGAAGACAACTGCTCGCCTGTCTGTTTTTTGAATTTCCCACTCAGTTACTGCACACTTTAGAGCAAAAGGGGGATGGAGGGTGTGTTAAAATAGGTGGAGATATGCAGATTCAAAACGCGTTGTGCACAGCTTGATCACACACACACATACACAGTAGAACTGTCATTGAGAAGGCCTCCAGAGCTTCTAGAAATGCCTTCCCCTTGGCAATTTTTGCTCTCTCTCCACAATGGGTGTCGGTTTTAGGCCTTGGTGCGGCAGAAGTGGCAAACCATTTCTGGTTACCTCTCCTCTGCCTTTCGCATCCGTCGTCGTCGCCGCCGCCGCCGCTCAAGATCAAGTGTAGTATCTGATACGTCCCCTATTTGGGGACCAGTTGGGGGCTTTGCTTTCACCTATGTATGTCAAACATTGTATTGCATTCAATATGCAATCAATCAATGTGTCTTTACTGGTTGCAACAGGTGTGTTAAGATGTAGGCCTGTATTAGGCCTTTGTTACAGTGTTGCAAATATACTGTGCCATCTACAAAATTAGGCCCCGGCTGTCAGTACTGTTTAAATTGAAGTATCCAATGAGTAGCTCTGCCATATATACCACTTTTCTGACGGCATGAATTCTTTTGTGAAACATTGTCTCCCTCTTGTGGACCACCGAATTTTAAATGTGGTGTATTATATGTATTTAAAAAAAAGGAAAAATGGTGTCTGTGCTGACCTTGACTATGCTTGTTTTGTCCATCTACACCTGTGTGAGTATCGTAATGCTTTGGACCAATCAGGTGCGCTGCCTGCAGTAGATAGAATCTGAGCACGGAACCTTCACGTGCAGTCACAATGAGCCTTTGGCCATTGTCTCCGGAACTCTCACGTGTCACAATGGGCTCTTGGCCTATAACAGGCAGTGATAAATGGCCGCCGTCTTCAGTCTGCTGCTGGTGCAGCAGCAGACCACATGGCAGGGGGGTCTGTGCCCAGCTTCAGGAGAGTTGGGAAGACAACTGCTCGCCTGTCTGTTTTTTGAATTTCCCACTCAGTTACTGCACACTTTAGAGCAAAAGGGGGATGGAGGGTGTGTTAAAATAGGTGGAGATATGCAGATTCAAAACGCGTTGTGCACAGCTTGATCACACACACACATACACAGTAGAACTGTCATTGAGAAGGCCTCCAGAGCTTCTAGAAATGCCTTCCCCTTGGCAATTTTTGCTCTCTCTCCACAATGGGTGTCGGTTTTAGGCCTTGGTGCGGCAGAAGTGGCAAACCATTTCTGGTTACCTCTCCTCTGCCTTTCGCATCCGTCGTCGTCGCCGCCGCCGCCGCTCAAGATCAAGTGTAGTATCTGATACGTCCCCTATTTGGGGACCAGTTGGGGGCTTTGCTTTCACCTATGTATGTCAAACATTGTATTGCATTCAATATGCAATCAATCAATGTGTCTTTACTGGTTGCAACAGGTGTGTTAAGATGTAGGCCTGTATTAGGCCTTTGTTACAGTGTTGCAAATATACTGTGCCATCTACAAAATTAGGCCCCGGCTGTCAGTACTGTTTAAATTGAAGTATCCAATGAGTAGCTCTGCCATATATACCACTTTTCTGACGGCATGAATTCTTTTGTGAAACATTGTCTCCCTCTTGTGGACCACCGAATTTTAAATGTGGTGTATTATATGTATTTAAAAAAAAGGAAAAATGGTGTCTGTGCTGACCTTGACTATGCTTGTCTTGTCCATCTACACCTGTGTGAGTATCGTAATGCTTTGGACCAATCAGGTGCGCTGCCTGCAGTAGATAGAATCTGAGCACGGAACCTTCACGTGCAGTCACAATGAGCCTTTGGCCATTGTCTCCGGAACTCTCACGTGTCACAATGGGCTCTTGGCCTATAACAGGCAGTGATAAATGGCCGCCGTCTTCAGTCTGCTGCTGGTGCAGCAGCAGACCACATGGCAGGGGGGTCTGTGCCCAGCTTCAGGAGAGTTGGGAAGACAACTGCTCGCCTGTCTGTTTTTTGAATTTCCCACTCAGTTACTGCACACTTTAGAGCAAAAGGGGGATGGAGGGTGTGTTAAAATAGGTGGAGATATGCAGATTCAAAACGCGTTGTGCACAGCTTGATCACACACACACATACACAGTAGAACTGTCATTGAGAAGGCCTCCAGAGCTTCTAGAAATGCCTTCCCCTTGGCAATTTTTGCTCTCTCTCCACAATGGGTGTCGGTTTTAGGCCTTGGTGCGGCAGAAGTGGCAAACCATTTCTGGTTACCTCTCCTCTGCCTTTCGCATCCGTCGTCGTCGCCGCCGCCGCCGCTCAAGATCAAGTGTAGTATCTGATACGTCCCCTATTTGGGGACCAGTTGGGGGCTTTGCTTTCACCTATGTATGTCAAACATTGTATTGCATTCAATATGCAATCAATCAATGTGTCTTTACTGGTTGCAACAGGTGTGTTAAGATGTAGGCCTGTATTAGGCCTTTGTTACAGTGTTGCAAATATACTGTGCCATCTACAAAATTAGGCCCCGGCTGTCAGTACTGTTTAAATTGAAGTATCCAATGAGTAGCTCTGCCATATATACCACTTTTCTGACGGCATGAATTCTTTTGTGAAACATTGTCTCCCTCTTGTGGACCACCGAATTTTAAATGTGGTGTATTATATGTATTTAAAAAAAAGGAAAAATGGTGTCTGTGCTGACCTTGACTATGCTTGTCTTGTCCATCTACACCTGTGTGAGTATCGTAATGCTTTGGACCAATCAGGTGCGCTGCCTGCAGTAGATAGAATCTGAGCACGGAACCTTCACGTGCAGTCACAATGAGCCTTTGGCCATTGTCTCCGGAACTCTCACGTGTCACAATGGGCTCTTGGCCTATAACAGGCAGTGATAAATGGCCGCCGTCTTCAGTCTGCTGCTGGTGCAGCAGCAGACCACATGGCAGGGGGGTCTGTGCCCAGCTTCAGGAGAGTTGGGAAGACAACTGCTCGCCTGTCTGTTTTTTGAATTTCCCACTCAGTTACTGCACACTTTAGAGCAAAAGGGGGATGGAGGGTGTGTTAAAATAGGTGGAGATATGCAGATTCAAAACGCGTTGTGCACAGCTTGATCACACACACACATACACAGTAGAACTGTCATTGAGAAGGCCTCCAGAGCTTCTAGAAATGCCTTCCCCTTGGCAATTTTTGCTCTCTCTCCACAATGGGTGTCGGTTTTAGGCCTTGGTGCGGCAGAAGTGGCAAACCATTTCTGGTTACCTCTCCTCTGCCTTTCGCATCCGTCGTCGTCGCCGCCGCCGCCGCTCAAGATCAAGTGTAGTATCTGATACGTCCCCTATTTGGGGACCAGTTGGGGGCTTTGCTTTCACCTATGTATGTCAAACATTGTATTGCATTCAATATGCAATCAATCAATGTGTCTTTACTGGTTGCAACAGGTGTGTTAAGATGTAGGCCTGTATTAGGCCTTTGTTACAGTGTTGCAAATATACTGTGCCATCTACAAAATTAGGCCCCGGCTGTCAGTACTGTTTAAATTGAAGTATCCAATGAGTAGCTCTGCCATATATACCACTTTTCTGACGGCATGAATTCTTTTGTGAAACATTGTCTCCCTCTTGTGGACCACCGAATTTTAAATGTGGTGTATTATATGTATTTAAAAAAAAGGAAAAATGGTGTCTGTGCTGACCTTGACTATGCTTGTCTTGTCCATCTACACCTGTGTGAGTATCGTAATGCTTTGGACCAATCAGGTGCGCTGCCTGCAGTAGATAGAATCTGAGCACGGAACCTTCACGTGCAGTCACAATGAGCCTTTGGCCATTGTCTCCGGAACTCTCACGTGTCACAATGGGCTCTTGGCCTATAACAGGCAGTGATAAATGGCCGCCGTCTTCAGTCTGCTGCTGGTGCAGCAGCAGACCACATGGCAGGGGGGTCTGTGCCCAGCTTCAGGAGAGTTGGGAAGACAACTGCTCGCCTGTCTGTTTTTTGAATTTCCCACTCAGTTACTGCACACTTTAGAGCAAAAGGGGGATGGAGGGTGTGTTAAAATAGGTGGAGATATGCAGATTCAAAACGCGTTGTGCACAGCTTGATCACACACACACATACACAGTAGAACTGTCATTGAGAAGGCCTCCAGAGCTTCTAGAAATGCCTTCCCCTTGGCAATTTTTGCTCTCTCTCCACAATGGGTGTCGGTTTTAGGCCTTGGTGCGGCAGAAGTGGCAAACCATTTCTGGTTACCTCTCCTCTGCCTTTCGCATCCGTCGTCGTCGCCGCCGCCGCCGCTCAAGATCAAGTGTAGTATCTGATACGTCCCCTATTTGGGGACCAGTTGGGGGCTTTGCTTTCACCTATGTATGTCAAACATTGTATTGCATTCAATATGCAATCAATCAATGTGTCTTTACTGGTTGCAACAGGTGTGTTAAGATGTAGGCCTGTATTAGGCCTTTGTTACAGTGTTGCAAATATACTGTGCCATCTACAAAATTAGGCCCCGGCTGTCAGTACTGTTTAAATTGAAGTATCCAATGAGTAGCTCTGCCATATATACCACTTTTCTGACGGCATGAATTCTTTTGTGAAACATTGTCTCCCTCTTGTGGACCACCGAATTTTAAATGTGGTGTATTATATGTATTTAAAAAAAAGGAAAAATGGTGTCTGTGCTGACCTTGACTATGCTTGTCTTGTCCATCTACACCTGTGTGAGTATCGTAATGCTTTGGACCAATCAGGTGCGCTGCCTGCAGTAGATAGAATCTGAGCACGGAACCTTCACGTGCAGTCACAATGAGCCTTTGGCCATTGTCTCCGGAACTCTCACGTGTCACAATGGGCTCTTGGCCTATAACAGGCAGTGATAAATGGCCGCCGTCTTCAGTCTGCTGCTGGTGCAGCAGCAGACCACATGGCAGGGGGGTCTGTGCCCAGCTTCAGGAGAGTTGGGAAGACAACTGCTCGCCTGTCTGTTTTTTGAATTTCCCACTCAGTTACTGCACACTTTAGAGCAAAAGGGGGATGGAGGGTGTGTTAAAATAGGTGGAGATATGCAGATTCAAAACGCGTTGTGCACAGCTTGATCACACACACACATACACAGTAGAACTGTCATTGAGAAGGCCTCCAGAGCTTCTAGAAATGCCTTCCCCTTGGCAATTTTTGCTCTCTCTCCACAATGGGTGTCGGTTTTAGGCCTTGGTGCGGCAGAAGTGGCAAACCATTTCTGGTTACCTCTCCTCTGCCTTTCGCATCCGTCGTCGTCGCCGCCGCCGCCGCTCAAGATCAAGTGTAGTATCTGATACGTCCCCTATTTGGGGACCAGTTGGGGGCTTTGCTTTCACCTATGTATGTCAAACATTGTATTGCATTCAATATGCAATCAATCAATGTGTCTTTACTGGTTGCAACAGGTGTGTTAAGATGTAGGCCTGTATTAGGCCTTTGTTACAGTGTTGCAAATATACTGTGCCATCTACAAAATTAGGCCCCGGCTGTCAGTACTGTTTAAATTGAAGTATCCAATGAGTAGCTCTGCCATATATACCACTTTTCTGACGGCATGAATTCTTTTGTGAAACATTGTCTCCCTCTTGTGGACCACCGAATTTTAAATGTGGTGTATTATATGTATTTAAAAAAAAGGAAAAATGGTGTCTGTGCTGACCTTGACTATGCTTGTCTTGTCCATCTACACCTGTGTGAGTATCGTAATGCTTTGGACCAATCAGGTGCGCTGCCTGCAGTAGATAGAATCTGAGCACGGAACCTTCACGTGCAGTCACAATGAGCCTTTGGCCATTGTCTCCGGAACTCTCACGTGTCACAATGGGCTCTTGGCCTATAACAGGCAGTGATAAATGGCCGCCGTCTTCAGTCTGCTGCTGGTGCAGCAGCAGACCACATGGCAGGGGGGTCTGTGCCCAGCTTCAGGAGAGTTGGGAAGACAACTGCTCGCCTGTCTGTTTTTTGAATTTCCCACTCAGTTACTGCACACTTTAGAGCAAAAGGGGGATGGAGGGTGTGTTAAAATAGGTGGAGATATGCAGATTCAAAACGCGTTGTGCACAGCTTGATCACACACACACATACACAGTAGAACTGTCATTGAGAAGGCCTCCAGAGCTTCTAGAAATGCCTTCCCCTTGGCAATTTTTGCTCTCTCTCCACAATGGGTGTCGGTTTTAGGCCTTGGTGCGGCAGAAGTGGCAAACCATTTCTGGTTACCTCTCCTCTGCCTTTCGCATCCGTCGTCGTCGCCGCCGCCGCCGCTCAAGATCAAGTGTAGTATCTGATACGTCCCCTATTTGGGGACCAGTTGGGGGCTTTGCTTTCACCTATGTATGTCAAACATTGTATTGCATTCAATATGCAATCAATCAATGTGTCTTTACTGGTTGCAACAGGTGTGTTAAGATGTAGGCCTGTATTAGGCCTTTGTTACAGTGTTGCAAATATACTGTGCCATCTACAAAATTAGGCCCCGGCTGTCAGTACTGTTTAAATTGAAGTATCCAATGAGTAGCTCTGCCATATATACCACTTTTCTGACGGCATGAATTCTTTTGTGAAACATTGTCTCCCTCTTGTGGACCACCGAATTTTAAATGTGGTGTATTATATGTATTTAAAAAAAAGGAAAAATGGTGTCTGTGCTGACCTTGACTATGCTTGTCTTGTCCATCTACACCTGTGTGAGTATCGTAATGCTTTGGACCAATCAGGTGCGCTGCCTGCAGTAGATAGAATCTGAGCACGGAACCTTCACGTGCAGTCACAATGAGCCTTTGGCCATTGTCTCCGGAACTCTCACGTGTCACAATGGGCTCTTGGCCTATAACAGGCAGTGATAAATGGCCGCCGTCTTCAGTCTGCTGCTGGTGCAGCAGCAGACCACATGGCAGGGGGGTCTGTGCCCAGCTTCAGGAGAGTTGGGAAGACAACTGCTCGCCTGTCTGTTTTTTGAATTTCCCACTCAGTTACTGCACACTTTAGAGCAAAAGGGGGATGGAGGGTGTGTTAAAATAGGTGGAGATATGCAGATTCAAAACGCGTTGTGCACAGCTTGATCACACACACACATACACAGTAGAACTGTCATTGAGAAGGCCTCCAGAGCTTCTAGAAATGCCTTCCCCTTGGCAATTTTTGCTCTCTCTCCACAATGGGTGTCGGTTTTAGGCCTTGGTGCGGCAGAAGTGGCAAACCATTTCTGGTTACCTCTCCTCTGCCTTTCGCATCCGTCGTCGTCGCCGCCGCCGCCGCTCAAGATCAAGTGTAGTATCTGATACGTCCCCTATTTGGGGACCAGTTGGGGGCTTTGCTTTCACCTATGTATGTCAAACATTGTATTGCATTCAATATGCAATCAATCAATGTGTCTTTACTGGTTGCAACAGGTGTGTTAAGATGTAGGCCTGTATTAGGCCTTTGTTACAGTGTTGCAAATATACTGTGCCATCTACAAAATTAGGCCCCGGCTGTCAGTACTGTTTAAATTGAAGTATCCAATGAGTAGCTCTGCCATATATACCACTTTTCTGACGGCATGAATTCTTTTGTGAAACATTGTCTCCCTCTTGTGGACCACCGAATTTTAAATGTGGTGTATTATATGTATTTAAAAAAAAGGAAAAATGGTGTCTGTGCTGACCTTGACTATGCTTGTCTTGTCCATCTACACCTGTGTGAGTATCGTAATGCTTTGGACCAATCAGGTGCGCTGCCTGCAGTAGATAGAATCTGAGCACGGAACCTTCACGTGCAGTCACAATGAGCCTTTGGCCATTGTCTCCGGAACTCTCACGTGTCACAATGGGCTCTTGGCCTATAACAGGCAGTGATAAATGGCCGCCGTCTTCAGTCTGCTGCTGGTGCAGCAGCAGACCACATGGCAGGGGGGTCTGTGCCCAGCTTCAGGAGAGTTGGGAAGACAACTGCTCGCCTGTCTGTTTTTTGAATTTCCCACTCAGTTACTGCACACTTTAGAGCAAAAGGGGGATGGAGGGTGTGTTAAAATAGGTGGAGATATGCAGATTCAAAACGCGTTGTGCACAGCTTGATCACACACACACATACACAGTAGAACTGTCATTGAGAAGGCCTCCAGAGCTTCTAGAAATGCCTTCCCCTTGGCAATTTTTGCTCTCTCTCCACAATGGGTGTCGGTTTTAGGCCTTGGTGCGGCAGAAGTGGCAAACCATTTCTGGTTACCTCTCCTCTGCCTTTCGCATCCGTCGTCGTCGCCGCCGCCGCCGCTCAAGATCAAGTGTAGTATCTGATACGTCCCCTATTTGGGGACCAGTTGGGGGCTTTGCTTTCACCTATGTATGTCAAACA
The DNA here is from genome assembly GCF_051348905.1 of Ranitomeya variabilis. Taxonomy (NCBI): domain Eukaryota; kingdom Metazoa; phylum Chordata; class Amphibia; order Anura; family Dendrobatidae; genus Ranitomeya; species Ranitomeya variabilis. The sequence continues at coordinate 605,356,062 of NC_135236.1, forward strand.
TTGTATTGCATTCAATATGCAATCAATCAATGTGTCTTTACTGGTTGCAACAGGTGTGTTAAGATGTAGGCCTGTATTAGGCCTTTGTTACAGTGTTGCAAATATACTGTGCCATCTACAAAATTAGGCCCCGGCTGTCAGTACTGTTTAAATTGAAGTATCCAATGAGTAGCTCTGCCATATATACCACTTTTCTGACGGCATGAATTCTTTTGTGAAACATTGTCTCCCTCTTGTGGACCACCGAATTTTAAATGTGGTGTATTATATGTATTTAAAAAAAAGGAAAAATGGTGTCTGTGCTGACCTTGACTATGCTTGTCTTGTCCATCTACACCTGTGTGAGTATCGTAATGCTTTGGACCAATCAGGTGCGCTGCCTGCAGTAGATAGAATCTGAGCACGGAACCTTCACGTGCAGTCACAATGAGCCTTTGGCCATTGTCTCCGGAACTCTCACGTGTCACAATGGGCTCTTGGCCTATAACAGGCAGTGATAAATGGCCGCCGTCTTCAGTCTGCTGCTGGTGCAGCAGCAGACCACATGGCAGGGGGGTCTGTGCCCAGCTTCAGGAGAGTTGGGAAGACAACTGCTCGCCTGTCTGTTTTTTGAATTTCCCACTCAGTTACTGCACACTTTAGAGCAAAAGGGGGATGGAGGGTGTGTTAAAATAGGTGGAGATATGCAGATTCAAAACGCGTTGTGCACAGCTTGATCACACACACACATACACAGTAGAACTGTCATTGAGAAGGCCTCCAGAGCTTCTAGAAATGCCTTCCCCTTGGCAATTTTTGCTCTCTCTCCACAATGGGTGTCGGTTTTAGGCCTTGGTGCGGCAGAAGTGGCAAACCATTTCTGGTTACCTCTCCTCTGCCTTTCGCATCCGTCGTCGTCGCCGCCGCCGCCGCTCAAGATCAAGTGTAGTATCTGATACGTCCCCTATTTGGGGACCAGTTGGGGGCTTTGCTTTCACCTATGTATGTCAAACATTGTATTGCATTCAATATGCAATCAATCAATGTGTCTTTACTGGTTGCAACAGGTGTGTTAAGATGTAGGCCTGTATTAGGCCTTTGTTACAGTGTTGCAAATATACTGTGCCATCTACAAAATTAGGCCCCGGCTGTCAGTACTGTTTAAATTGAAGTATCCAATGAGTAGCTCTGCCATATATACCACTTTTCTGACGGCATGAATTCTTTTGTGAAACATTGTCTCCCTCTTGTGGACCACCGAATTTTAAATGTGGTGTATTATATGTATTTAAAAAAAAGGAAAAATGGTGTCTGTGCTGATCTTGACTATGCTTGTCTTGTCCATCTACACCTGTGTGAGTATCGTAATGCTTTGGACCAATCAGGTGCGCTGCCTGCAGTAGATAGAATCTGAGCACGGAACCTTCACGTGCAGTCACAATGAGCCTTTGGCCATTGTCTCCGGAACTCTCACGTGTCACAATGGGCTCTTGGCCTATAACAGGCAGTGATAAATGGCCGCCGTCTTCAGTCTGCTGCTGGTGCAGCAGCAGACCACATGGCAGGGGGGTCTGTGCCCAGCTTCAGGAGAGTTGGGAAGACAACTGCTCGCCTGTCTGTTTTTTGAATTTCCCACTCAGTTACTGCACACTTTAGAGCAAAAGGGGGATGGAGGGTGTGTTAAAATAGGTGGAGATATGCAGATTCAAAACGCGTTGTGCACAGCTTGATCACACACACACATACACAGTAGAACTGTCATTGAGAAGGCCTCCAGAGCTTCTAGAAATGCCTTCCCCTTGGCAATTTTTGCTCTCTCTCCACAATGGGTGTCGGTTTTAGGCCTTGGTGCGGCAGAAGTGGCAAACCATTTCTGGTTACCTCTCCTCTGCCTTTCGCATCCGTCGTCGTCGCCGCCGCCGCCGCCGCTCAAGATCAAGTGTAGTATCTGATACGTCCCCTATTTGGGGACCAGTTGGGGGCTTTGCTTTCACCTATGTATGTCAAACATTGTATTGCATTCAATATGCAATCAATCAATGTGTCTTTACTGGTTGCAACAGGTGTGTTAAGATGTAGGCCTGTATTAGGCCTTTGTTACAGTGTTGCAAATATACTGTGCCATCTACAAAATTAGGCCCCGGCTGTCAGTACTGTTTAAATTGAAGTATCCAATGAGTAGCTCTGCCATATATACCACTTTTCTGACGGCATGAATTCTTTTGTGAAACATTGTCTCCCTCTTGTGGACCACCGAATTTTAAATGTGGTGTATTATATGTATTTAAAAAAAAGGAAAAATGGTGTCTGTGCTGACCTTGACTATGCTTGTCTTGTCCATCTACACCTGTGTGAGTATCGTAATGCTTTGGACCAATCAGGTGCGCTGCCTGCAGTAGATAGAATCTGAGCACGGAACCTTCACGTGCAGTCACAATGAGCCTTTGGCCATTGTCTCCGGAACTCTCACGTGTCACAATGGGCTCTTGGCCTATAACAGGCAGTGATAAATGGCCGCCGTCTTCAGTCTGCTGCTGGTGCAGCAGCAGACCACATGGCAGGGGGGTCTGTGCCCAGCTTCAGGAGAGTTGGGAAGACAACTGCTCGCCTGTCTGTTTTTTGAATTTCCCACTCAGTTACTGCACACTTTAGAGCAAAAGGGGGATGGAGGGTGTGTTAAAATAGGTGGAGATATGCAGATTCAAAACGCGTTGTGCACAGCTTGATCACACACACACATACACAGTAGAACTGTCATTGAGAAGGCCTCCAGAGCTTCTAGAAATGCCTTCCCCTTGGCAATTTTTGCTCTCTCTCCACAATGGGTGTCGGTTTTAGGCCTTGGTGCGGCAGAAGTGGCAAACCATTTCTGGTTACCTCTCCTCTGCCTTTCGCATCCGTCGTCGTCGCCGCCGCCGCCGCCGCTCAAGATCAAGTGTAGTATCTGATACGTCCCCTATTTGGGGACCAGTTGGGGGCTTTGCTTTCACCTATGTATGTCAAACATTGTATTGCATTCAATATGCAATCAATCAATGTGTCTTTACTGGTTGCAACAGGTGTGTTAAGATGTAGGCCTGTATTAGGCCTTTGTTACAGTGTTGCAAATATACTGTGCCATCTACAAAATTAGGCCCCGGCTGTCAGTACTGTTTAAATTGAAGTATCCAATGAGTAGCTCTGCCATATATACCACTTTTCTGACGGCATGAATTCTTTTGTGAAACATTGTCTCCCTCTTGTGGACCACCGAATTTTAAATGTGGTGTATTATATGTATTTAAAAAAAAGGAAAAATGGTGTCTGTGCTGACCTTGACTATGCTTGTCTTGTCCATCTACACCTGTGTGAGTATCGTAATGCTTTGGACCAATCAGGTGCGCTGCCTGCAGTAGATAGAATCTGAGCACGGAACCTTCACGTGCAGTCACAATGAGCCTTTGGCCATTGTCTCCGGAACTCTCACGTGTCACAATGGGCTCTTGGCCTATAACAGGCAGTGATAAATGGCCGCCGTCTTCAGTCTGCTGCTGGTGCAGCAGCAGACCACATGGCAGGGGGGTCTGTGCCCAGCTTCAGGAGAGTTGGGAAGACAACTGCTCGCCTGTCTGTTTTTTGAATTTCCCACTCAGTTACTGCACACTTTAGAGCAAAAGGGGGATGGAGGGTGTGTTAAAATAGGTGGAGATATGCAGATTCAAAACGCGTTGTGCACAGCTTGATCACACACACACATACACAGTAGAACTGTCATTGAGAAGGCCTCCAGAGCTTCTAGAAATGCCTTCCCCTTGGCAATTTTTGCTCTCTCTCCACAATGGGTGTCGGTTTTAGGCCTTGGTGCGGCAGAAGTGGCAAACCATTTCTGGTTACCTCTCCTCTGCCTTTCGCATCCGTCGTCGTCGCCGCCGCCGCCGCCGCTCAAGATCAAGTGTAGTATCTGATACGTCCCCTATTTGGGGACCAGTTGGGGGCTTTGCTTTCACCTATGTATGTCAAACATTGTATTGCATTCAATATGCAATCAATCAATGTGTCTTTACTGGTTGCAACAGGTGTGTTAAGATGTAGGCCTGTATTAGGCCTTTGTTACAGTGTTGCAAATATACTGTGCCATCTACAAAATTAGGCCCCGGCTGTCAGTACTGTTTAAATTGAAGTATCCAATGAGTAGCTCTGCCATATATACCACTTTTCTGACGGCATGAATTCTTTTGTGAAACATTGTCTCCCTCTTGTGGACCACCGAATTTTAAATGTGGTGTATTATATGTATTTAAAAAAAAGGAAAAATGGTGTCTGTGCTGACCTTGACTATGCTTGTCTTGTCCATCTACACCTGTGTGAGTATCGTAATGCTTTGGACCAATCAGGTGCGCTGCCTGCAGTAGATAGAATCTGAGCACGGAACCTTCACGTGCAGTCACAATGAGCCTTTGGCCATTGTCTCCGGAACTCTCACGTGTCACAATGGGCTCTTGGCCTATAACAGGCAGTGATAAATGGCCGCCGTCTTCAGTCTGCTGCTGGTGCAGCAGCAGACCACATGGCAGGGGGGTCTGTGCCCAGCTTCAGGAGAGTTGGGAAGACAACTGCTCGCCTGTCTGTTTTTTGAATTTCCCACTCAGTTACTGCACACTTTAGAGCAAAAGGGGGATGGAGGGTGTGTTAAAATAGGTGGAGATATGCAGATTCAAAACGCGTTGTGCACAGCTTGATCACACACACACATACACAGTAGAACTGTCATTGAGAAGGCCTCCAGAGCTTCTAGAAATGCCTTCCCCTTGGCAATTTTTGCTCTCTCTCCACAATGGGTGTCGGTTTTAGGCCTTGGTGCGGCAGAAGTGGCAAACCATTTCTGGTTACCTCTCCTCTGCCTTTCGCATCCGTCGTCGTCGCCGCCGCCGCCGCTCAAGATCAAGTGTAGTATCTGATACGTCCCCTATTTGGGGACCAGTTGGGGGCTTTGCTTTCACCTATGTATGTCAAACATTGTATTGCATTCAATATGCAATCAATCAATGTGTCTTTACTGGTTGCAACAGGTGTGTTAAGATGTAGGCCTGTATTAGGCCTTTGTTACAGTGTTGCAAATATACTGTGCCATCTACAAAATTAGGCCCCGGCTGTCAGTACTGTTTAAATTGAAGTATCCAATGAGTAGCTCTGCCATATATACCACTTTTCTGACGGCATGAATTCTTTTGTGAAACATTGTCTCCCTCTTGTGGACCACCGAATTTTAAATGTGGTGTATTATATGTATTTAAAAAAAAGGAAAAATGGTGTCTGTGCTGACCTTGACTATGCTTGTCTTGTCCATCTACACCTGTGTGAGTATCGTAATGCTTTGGACCAATCAGGTGCGCTGCCTGCAGTAGATAGAATCTGAGCACGGAACCTTCACGTGCAGTCACAATGAGCCTTTGGCCATTGTCTCCGGAACTCTCACGTGTCACAATGGGCTCTTGGCCTATAACAGGCAGTGATAAATGGCCGCCGTCTTCAGTCTGCTGCTGGTGCAGCAGCAGACCACATGGCAGGGGGGTCTGTGCCCAGCTTCAGGAGAGTTGGGAAGACAACTGCTCGCCTGTCTGTTTTTTGAATTTCCCACTCAGTTACTGCACACTTTAGAGCAAAAGGGGGATGGAGGGTGTGTTAAAATAGGTGGAGATATGCAGATTCAAAACGCGTTGTGCACAGCTTGATCACACACACACATACACAGTAGAACTGTCATTGAGAAGGCCTCCAGAGCTTCTAGAAATGCCTTCCCCTTGGCAATTTTTGCTCTCTCTCCACAATGGGTGTCGGTTTTAGGCCTTGGTGCGGCAGAAGTGGCAAACCATTTCTGGTTACCTCTCCTCTGCCTTTCGCATCCGTCGTCGTCGCCGCCGCCGCCGCTCAAGATCAAGTGTAGTATCTGATACGTCCCCTATTTGGGGACCAGTTGGGGGCTTTGCTTTCACCTATGTATGTCAAACATTGTATTGCATTCAATATGCAATCAATCAATGTGTCTTTACTGGTTGCAACAGGTGTGTTAAGATGTAGGCCTGTATTAGGCCTTTGTTACAGTGTTGCAAATATACTGTGCCATCTACAAAATTAGGCCCCGGCTGTCAGTACTGTTTAAATTGAAGTATCCAATGAGTAGCTCTGCCATATATACCACTTTTCTGACGGCATGAATTCTTTTGTGAAACATTGTCTCCCTCTTGTGGACCACCGAATTTTAAATGTGGTGTATTATATGTATTTAAAAAAAAGGAAAAATGGTGTCTGTGCTGACCTTGACTATGCTTGTCTTGTCCATCTACACCTGTGTGAGTATCGTAATGCTTTGGACCAATCAGGTGCGCTGCCTGCAGTAGATAGAATCTGAGCACGGAACCTTCACGTGCAGTCACAATGAGCCTTTGGCCATTGTCTCCGGAACTCTCACGTGTCACAATGGGCTCTTGGCCTATAACAGGCAGTGATAAATGGCCGCCGTCTTCAGTCTGCTGCTGGTGCAGCAGCAGACCACATGGCAGGGGGGTCTGTGCCCAGCTTCAGGAGAGTTGGGAAGACAACTGCTCGCCTGTCTGTTTTTTGAATTTCCCACTCAGTTACTGCACACTTTAGAGCAAAAGGGGGATGGAGGGTGTGTTAAAATAGGTGGAGATATGCAGATTCAAAACGCGTTGTGCACAGCTTGATCACACACACACATACACAGTAGAACTGTCATTGAGAAGGCCTCCAGAGCTTCTAGAAATGCCTTCCCCTTGGCAATTTTTGCTCTCTCTCCACAATGGGTGTCGGTTTTAGGCCTTGGTGCGGCAGAAGTGGCAAACCATTTCTGGTTACCTCTCCTCTGCCTTTCGCATCCGTCGTCGTCGCCGCCGCCGCCGCCGCTCAAGATCAAGTGTAGTATCTGATACGTCCCCTATTTGGGGACCAGTTGGGGGCTTTGCTTTCACCTATGTATGTCAAACATTGTATTGCATTCAATATGCAATCAATCAATGTGTCTTTACTGGTTGCAACAGGTGTGTTAAGATGTAGGCCTGTATTAGGCCTTTGTTACAGTGTTGCAAATATACTGTGCCATCTACAAAATTAGGCCCCGGCTGTCAGTACTGTTTAAATTGAAGTATCCAATGAGTAGCTCTGCCATATATACCACTTTTCTGACGGCATGAATTCTTTTGTGAAACATTGTCTCCCTCTTGTGGACCACCGAATTTTAAATGTGGTGTATTATATGTATTTAAAAAAAAGGAAAAATGGTGTCTGTGCTGACCTTGACTATGCTTGTCTTGTCCATCTACACCTGTGTGAGTATCGTAATGCTTTGGACCAATCAGGTGCGCTGCCTGCAGTAGATAGAATCTGAGCACGGAACCTTCACGTGCAGTCACAATGAGCCTTTGGCCATTGTCTCCGGAACTCTCACGTGTCACAATGGGCTCTTGGCCTATAACAGGCAGTGATAAATGGCCGCCGTCTTCAGTCTGCTGCTGGTGCAGCAGCAGACCACATGGCAGGGGGGTCTGTGCCCAGCTTCAGGAGAGTTGGGAAGACAACTGCTCGCCTGTCTGTTTTTTGAATTTCCCACTCAGTTACTGCACACTTTAGAGCAAAAGGGGGATGGAGGGTGTGTTAAAATAGGTGGAGATATGCAGATTCAAAACGCGTTGTGCACAGCTTGATCACACACACACATACACAGTAGAACTGTCATTGAGAAGGCCTCCAGAGCTTCTAGAAATGCCTTCCCCTTGGCAATTTTTGCTCTCTCTCCACAATGGGTGTCGGTTTTAGGCCTTGGTGCGGCAGAAGTGGCAAACCATTTCTGGTTACCTCTCCTCTGCCTTTCGCATCCGTCGTCGTTGCCGCCGCCGCTCAAGATCAAGTGTAGTATCTGATACGTCCCCTATTTGGGGACCAGTTGGGGGCTTTGCTTTCACCTATGTATGTCAAACATTGTATTGCATTCAATATGCAATCAATCAATGTGTCTTTACTGGTTGCAACAGGTGTGTTAAGATGTAGGCCTGTATTAGGCCTTTGTTACAGTGTTGCAAATATACTGTGCCATCTACAAAATTAGGCCCCGGCTGTCAGTACTGTTTAAATTGAAGTATCCAATGAGTAGCTCTGCCATATATACCACTTTTCTGACGGCATGAATTCTTTTGTGAAACATTGTCTCCCTCTTGTGGACCACCGAATTTTAAATGTGGTGTATTATATGTATTTAAAAAAAAGGAAAAATGGTGTCTGTGCTGACCTTGACTATGCTTGTCTTGTCCATCTACACCTGTGTGAGTATCGTAATGCTTTGGACCAATCAGGTGCGCTGCCTGCAGTAGATAGAATCTGAGCACGGAACCTTCACGTGCAGTCACAATGAGCCTTTGGCCATTGTCTCCGGAACTCTCACGTGTCACAATGGGCTCTTGGCCTATAACAGGCAGTGATAAATGGCCGCCGTCTTCAGTCTGCTGCTGGTGCAGCAGCAGACCACATGGCAGGGGGGTCTGTGCCCAGCTTCAGGAGAGTTGGGAAGACAACTGCTCGCCTGTCTGTTTTTTGAATTTCCCACTCAGTTACTGCACACTTTAGAGCAAAAGGGGGATGGAGGGTGTGTTAAAATAGGTGGAGATATGCAGATTCAAAACGCGTTGTGCACAGCTTGATCACACACACACATACACAGTAGAACTGTCATTGAGAAGGCCTCCAGAGCTTCTAGAAATGCCTTCCCCTTGGCAATTTTTGCTCTCTCTCCACAATGGGTGTCGGTTTTAGGCCTTGGTGCGGCAGAAGTGGCAAACCATTTCTGGTTACCTCTCCTCTGCCTTTCGCATCCGTCGTCGTCGCCGCCGCCGCCGCCGCTCAAGATCAAGTGTAGTATCTGATACGTCCCCTATTTGGGGACCAGTTGGGGGCTTTGCTTTCACCTATGTATGTCAAACATTGTATTGCATTCAATATGCAATCAATCAATGTGTCTTTACTGGTTGCAACAGGTGTGTTAAGATGTAGGCCTGTATTAGGCCTTTGTTACAGTGTTGCAAATATACTGTGCCATCTACAAAATTAGGCCCCGGCTGTCAGTACTGTTTAAATTGAAGTATCCAATGAGTAGCTCTGCCATATATACCACTTTTCTGACGGCATGAATTCTTTTGTGAAACATTGTCTCCCTCTTGTGGACCACCGAATTTTAAATGTGGTGTATTATATGTATTTAAAAAAAAGGAAAAATGGTGTCTGTGCTGACCTTGACTATGCTTGTCTTGTCCATCTACACCTGTGTGAGTATCGTAATGCTTTGGACCAATCAGGTGCGCTGCCTGCAGTAGATAGAATCTGAGCACGGAACCTTCACGTGCAGTCACAATGAGCCTTTGGCCATTGTCTCCGGAACTCTCACGTGTCACAATGGGCTCTTGGCCTATAACAGGCAGTGATAAATGGCCGCCGTCTTCAGTCTGCTGCTGGTGCAGCAGCAGACCACATGGCAGGGGGGTCTGTGCCCAGCTTCAGGAGAGTTGGGAAGACAACTGCTCGCCTGTCTGTTTTTTGAATTTCCCACTCAGTTACTGCACACTTTAGAGCAAAAGGGGGATGGAGGGTGTGTTAAAATAGGTGGAGATATGCAGATTCAAAACGCGTTGTGCACAGCTTGATCACACACACACATACACAGTAGAACTGTCATTGAGAAGGCCTCCAGAGCTTCTAGAAATGCCTTCCCCTTGGCAATTTTTGCTCTCTCTCCACAATGGGTGTCGGTTTTAGGCCTTGGTGCGGCAGAAGTGGCAAACCATTTCTGGTTACCTCTCCTCTGCCTTTCGCATCCGTCGTCGTCGCCGCCGCCGCCGCTCAAGATCAAGTGTAGTATCTGATACGTCCCCTATTTGGGGACCAGTTGGGGGCTTTGCTTTCACCTATGTATGTCAAACATTGTATTGCATTCAATATGCAATCAATCAATGTGTCTTTACTGGTTGCAACAGGTGTGTTAAGATGTAGGCCTGTATTAGGCCTTTGTTACAGTGTTGCAAATATACTGTGCCATCTACAAAATTAGGCCCCGGCTGTCAGTACTGTTTAAATTGAAGTATCCAATGAGTAGCTCTGCCATATATACCACTTTTCTGACGGCATGAATTCTTTTGTGAAACATTGTCTCCCTCTTGTGGACCACCGAATTTTAAATGTGGTGTATTATATGTATTTAAAAAAAAGGAAAAATGGTGTCTGTGCTGACCTTGACTATGCTTGTCTTGTCCATCTACACCTGTGTGAGTATCGTAATGCTTTGGACCAATCAGGTGCGCTGCCTGCAGTAGATAGAATCTGAGCACGGAACCTTCACGTGCAGTCACAATGAGCCTTTGGCCATTGTCTCCGGAACTCTCACGTGTCACAATGGGCTCTTGGCCTATAACAGGCAGTGATAAATGGCCGCCGTCTTCAGTCTGCTGCTGGTGCAGCAGCAGACCACATGGCAGGGGGGTCTGTGCCCAGCTTCAGGAGAGTTGGGAAGACAACTGCTCGCCTGTCTGTTTTTTGAATTTCCCACTCAGTTACTGCACACTTTAGAGCAAAAGGGGGATGGAGGGTGTGTTAAAATAGGTGGAGATATGCAGATTCAAAACGCGTTGTGCACAGCTTGATCACACACACACATACACAGTAGAACTGTCATTGAGAAGGCCTCCAGAGCTTCTAGAAATGCCTTCCCCTTGGCAATTTTTGCTCTCTCTCCACAATGGGTGTCGGTTTTAGGCCTTGGTGCGGCAGAAGTGGCAAACCATTTCTGGTTACCTCTCCTCTGCCTTTCGCATCCGTCGTCGTCGCCGCCGCCGCCGCTCAAGATCAAGTGTAGTATCTGATACGTCCCCTATTTGGGGACCAGTTGGGGGCTTTGCTTTCACCTATGTATGTCAAACATTGTATTGCATTCAATATGCAATCAATCAATGTGTCTTTACTGGTTGCAACAGGTGTGTTAAGATGTAGGCCTGTATTAGGCCTTTGTTACAGTGTTGCAAATATACTGTGCCATCTACAAAATTAGGCCCCGGCTGTCAGTACTGTTTAAATTGAAGTATCCAATGAGTAGCTCTGCCATATATACCACTTTTCTGACGGCATGAATTCTTTTGTGAAACATTGTCTCCCTCTTGTGGACCACCGAATTTTAAATGTGGTGTATTATATGTATTTAAAAAAAAGGAAAAATGGTGTCTGTGCTGACCTTGACTATGCTTGTCTTGTCCATCTACACCTGTGTGAGTATCGTAATGCTTTGGACCAATCAGGTGCGCTGCCTGCAGTAGATAGAATCTGAGCACGGAACCTTCACGTGCAGTCACAATGAGCCTTTGGCCATTGTCTCCGGAACTCTCACGTGTCACAATGGGCTCTTGGCCTATAACAGGCAGTGATAAATGGCCGCCGTCTTCAGTCTGCTGCTGGTGCAGCAGCAGACCACATGGCAGGGGGGTCTGTGCCCAGCTTCAGGAGAGTTGGGAAGACAACTGCTCGCCTGTCTGTTTTTTGAATTTCCCACTCAGTTACTGCACACTTTAGAGCAAAAGGGGGATGGAGGGTGTGTTAAAATAGGTGGAGATATGCAGATTCAAAACGCGTTGTGCACAGCTTGATCACACACACACATACACAGTAGAACTGTCATTGAGAAGGCCTCCAGAGCTTCTAGAAATGCCTTCCCCTTGGCAATTTTTGCTCTCTCTCCACAATGGGTGTCGGTTTTAGGCCTTGGTGCGGCAGAAGTGGCAAACCATTTCTGGTTACCTCTCCTCTGCCTTTCGCATCCGTCGTCGTCGCCGCCGCCGCCGCCGCTCAAGATCAAGTGTAGTATCTGATACGTCCCCTATTTGGGGACCAGTTGGGGGCTTTGCTTTCACCTATGTATGTCAAACATTGTATTGCATTCAATATGCAATCAATCAATGTGTCTTTACTGGTTGCAACAGGTGTGTTAAGATGTAGGCCTGTATTAGGCCTTTGTTACAGTGTTGCAAATATACTGTGCCATCTACAAAATTAGGCCCCGGCTGTCAGTACTGTTTAAATTGAAGTATCCAATGAGTAGCTCTGCCATATATACCACTTTTCTGACGGCATGAATTCTTTTGTGAAACATTGTCTCCCTCTTGTGGACCACCGAATTTTAAATGTGGTGTATTATATGTATTTAAAAAAAAGGAAAAATGGTGTCTGTGCTGACCTTGACTATGCTTGTCTTGTCCATCTACACCTGTGTGAGTATCGTAATGCTTTGGACCAATCAGGTGCGCTGCCTGCAGTAGATAGAATCTGAGCACGGAACCTTCACGTGCAGTCACAATGAGCCTTTGGCCATTGTCTCCGGAACTCTCACGTGTCACAATGGGCTCTTGGCCTATAACAGGCAGTGATAAATGGCCGCCGTCTTCAGTCTGCTGCTGGTGCAGCAGCAGACCACATGGCAGGGGGGTCTGTGCCCAGCTTCAGGAGAGTTGGGAAGACAACTGCTCGCCTGTCTGTTTTTTGAATTTCCCACTCAGTTACTGCACACTTTAGAGCAAAAGGGGGATGGAGGGTGTGTTAAAATAGGTGGAGATATGCAGATTCAAAACGCGTTGTGCACAGCTTGATCACACACACACATACACAGTAGAACTGTCATTGAGAAGGCCTCCAGAGCTTCTAGAAATGCCTTCCCCTTGGCAATTTTTGCTCTCTCTCCACAATGGGTGTCGGTTTTAGGCCTTGGTGCGGCAGAAGTGGCAAACCATTTCTGGTTACCTCTCCTCTGCCTTTCGCATCCGTCGTCGTCGCCGCCGCCGCCGCTCAAGATCAAGTGTAGTATCTGATACGTCCCCTATTTGGGGACCAGTTGGGGGCTTTGCTTTCACCTATGTATGTCAAACATTGTATTGCATTCAATATGCAATCAATCAATGTGTCTTTACTGGTTGCAACAGGTGTGTTAAGATGTAGGCCTGTATTAGGCCTTTGTTACAGTGTTGCAAATATACTGTGCCATCTACAAAATTAGGCCCCGGCTGTCAGTACTGTTTAAATTGAAGTATCCAATGAGTAGCTCTGCCATATATACCACTTTTCTGACGGCATGAATTCTTTTGTGAAACATTGTCTCCCTCTTGTGGACCACCGAATTTTAAATGTGGTGTATTATATGTATTTAAAAAAAAGGAAAAATGGTGTCTGTGCTGACCTTGACTATGCTTGTCTTGTCCATCTACACCTGTGTGAGTATCGTAATGCTTTGGACCAATCAGGTGCGCTGCCTGCAGTAGATAGAATCTGAGCACGGAACCTTCACGTGCAGTCACAATGAGCCTTTGGCCATTGTCTCCGGAACTCTCACGTGTCACAATGGGCTCTTGGCCTATAACAGGCAGTGATAAATGGCCGCCGTCTTCAGTCTGCTGCTGGTGCAGCAGCAGACCACATGGCAGGGGGGTCTGTGCCCAGCTTCAGGAGAGTTGGGAAGACAACTGCTCGCCTGTCTGTTTTTTGAATTTCCCACTCAGTTACTGCACACTTTAGAGCAAAAGGGGGATGGAGGGTGTGTTAAAATAGGTGGAGATATGCAGATTCAAAACGCGTTGTGCACAGCTTGATCACACACACACATACACAGTAGAACTGTCATTGAGAAGGCCTCCAGAGCTTCTAGAAATGCCTTCCCCTTGGCAATTTTTGCTCTCTCTCCACAATGGGTGTCGGTTTTAGGCCTTGGTGCGGCAGAAGTGGCAAACCATTTCTGGTTACCTCTCCTCTGCCTTTCGCATCCGTCGTCGTCGCCGCCGCCGCCGCTCAAGATCAAGTGTAGTATCTGATACGTCCCCTATTTGGGGACCAGTTGGGGGCTTTGCTTTCACCTATGTATGTCAAACATTGTATTGCATTCAATATGCAATCAATCAATGTGTCTTTACTGGTTGCAACAGGTGTGTTAAGATGTAGGCCTGTATTAGGCCTTTGTTACAGTGTTGCAAATATACTGTGCCATCTACAAAATTAGGCCCCGGCTGTCAGTACTGTTTAAATTGAAGTATCCAATGAGTAGCTCTGCCATATATACCACTTTTCTGACGGCATGAATTCTTTTGTGAAACATTGTCTCCCTCTTGTGGACCACCGAATTTTAAATGTGGTGTATTATATGTATTTAAAAAAAAGGAAAAATGGTGTCTGTGCTGACCTTGACTATGCTTGTCTTGTCCATCTACACCTGTGTGAGTATCGTAATGCTTTGGACCAATCAGGTGCGCTGCCTGCAGTAGATAGAATCTGAGCACGGAACCTTCACGTGCAGTCACAATGAGCCTTTGGCCATTGTCTCCGGAACTCTCACGTGTCACAATGGGCTCTTGGCCTATAACAGGCAGTGATAAATGGCCGCCGTCTTCAGTCTGCTGCTGGTGCAGCAGCAGACCACATGGCAGGGGGGTCTGTGCCCAGCTTCAGGAGAGTTGGGAAGACAACTGCTCGCCTGTCTGTTTTTTGAATTTCCCACTCAGTTACTGCACACTTTAGAGCAAAAGGGGGATGGAGGGTGTGTTAAAATAGGTGGAGATATGCAGATTCAAAACGCGTTGTGCACAGCTTGATCACACACACACATACACAGTAGAACTGTCATTGAGAAGGCCTCCAGAGCTTCTAGAAATGCCTTCCCCTTGGCAATTTTTGCTCTCTCTCCACAATGGGTGTCGGTTTTAGGCCTTGGTGCGGCAGAAGTGGCAAACCATTTCTGGTTACCTCTCCTCTGCCTTTCGCATCCGTCGTCGTCGCCGCCGCCGCCGCTCAAGATCAAGTGTAGTATCTGATACGTCCCCTATTTGGGGACCAGTTGGGGGCTTTGCTTTCACCTATGTATGTCAAACATTGTATTGCATTCAATATGCAATCAATCAATGTGTCTTTACTGGTTGCAACAGGTGTGTTAAGATGTAGGCCTGTATTAGGCCTTTGTTACAGTGTTGCAAATATACTGTGCCATCTACAAAATTAGGCCCCGGCTGTCAGTACTGTTTAAATTGAAGTATCCAATGAGTAGCTCTGCCATATATACCACTTTTCTGACGGCATGAATTCTTTTGTGAAACATTGTCTCCCTCTTGTGGACCACCGAATTTTAAATGTGGTGTATTATATGTATTTAAAAAAAAGGAAAAATGGTGTCTGTGCTGACCTTGACTATGCTTGTCTTGTCCATCTACACCTGTGTGAGTATCGTAATGCTTTGGACCAATCAGGTGCGCTGCCTGCAGTAGATAGAATCTGAGCACGGAACCTTCACGTGCAGTCACAATGAGCCTTTGGCCATTGTCTCCGGAACTCTCACGTGTCACAATGGGCTCTTGGCCTATAACAGGCAGTGATAAATGGCCGCCGTCTTCAGTCTGCTGCTGGTGCAGCAGCAGACCACATGGCAGGGGGGTCTGTGCCCAGCTTCAGGAGAGTTGGGAAGACAACTGCTCGCCTGTCTGTTTTTTGAATTTCCCACTCAGTTACTGCACACTTTAGAGCAAAAGGGGGATGGAGGGTGTGTTAAAATAGGTGGAGATATGCAGATTCAAAACGCGTTGTGCACAGCTTGATCACACACACACATACACAGTAGAACTGTCATTGAGAAGGCCTCCAGAGCTTCTAGAAATGCCTTCCCCTTGGCAATTTTTGCTCTCTCTCCACAATGGGTGTCGGTTTTAGGCCTTGGTGCGGCAGAAGTGGCAAACCATTTCTGGTTACCTCTCCTCTGCCTTTCGCATCCGTCGTCGTCGCCGCCGCCGCCGCTCAAGATCAAGTGTAGTATCTGATACGTCCCCTATTTGGGGACCAGTTGGGGGCTTTGCTTTCACCTATGTATGTCAAACATTGTATTGCATTCAATATGCAATCAATCAATGTGTCTTTACTGGTTGCAACAGGTGTGTTAAGATGTAGGCCTGTATTAGGCCTTTGTTACAGTGTTGCAAATATACTGTGCCATCTACAAAATTAGGCCCCGGCTGTCAGTACTGTTTAAATTGAAGTATCCAATGAGTAGCTCTGCCATATATACCACTTTTCTGACGGCATGAATTCTTTTGTGAAACATTGTCTCCCTCTTGTGGACCACCGAATTTTAAATGTGGTGTATTATATGTATTTAAAAAAAAGGAAAAATGGTGTCTGTGCTGACCTTGACTATGCTTGTCTTGTCCATCTACACCTGTGTGAGTATCGTAATGCTTTGGACCAATCAGGTGCGCTGCCTGCAGTAGATGGAATCTGAGCACGGAACCTTCACGTGCAGTCACAATGAGCCTTTGGCCATTGTCTCCGGAACTCTCACGTGTCACAATGGGCTCTTGGCCTATAACAGGCAGTGATAAATGGCCGCCGTCTTCAGTCTGCTGCTGGTGCAGCAGCAGACCACATGGCAGGGGGGTCTGTGCCCAGCTTCAGGAGAGTTGGGAAGACAACTGCTCGCCTGTCTGTTTTTTGAATTTCCCACTCAGTTACTGCACACTTTAGAGCAAAAGGGGGATGGAGGGTGTGTTAAAATAGGTGGAGATATGCAGATTCAAAACGCGTTGTGCACAGCTTGATCACACACACACATACACAGTAGAACTGTCATTGAGAAGGCCTCCAGAGCTTCTAGAAATGCCTTCCCCTTGGCAATTTTTGCTCTCTCTCCACAATGGGTGTCGGTTTTAGGCCTTGGTGCGGCAGAAGTGGCAAACCATTTCTGGTTACCTCTCCTCTGCCTTTCGCATCCGTCGTCGTCGCCGCCGCCGCCGCTCAAGATCAAGTGTAGTATCTGATACGTCCCCTATTTGGGGACCAGTTGGGGGCTTTGCTTTCACCTATGTATGTCAAACATTGTATTGCATTCAATATGCAATCAATCAATGTGTCTTTACTGGTTGCAACAGGTGTGTTAAGATGTAGGCCTGTATTAGGCCTTTGTTACAGTGTTGCAAATATACTGTGCCATCTACAAAATTAGGCCCCGGCTGTCAGTACTGTTTAAATTGAAGTATCCAATGAGTAGCTCTGCCATATATACCACTTTTCTGACGGCATGAATTCTTTTGTGAAACATTGTCTCCCTCTTGTGGACCACCGAATTTTAAATGTGGTGTATTATATGTATTTAAAAAAAAGGAAAAATGGTGTCTGTGCTGACCTTGACTATGCTTGTCTTGTCCATCTACACCTGTGTGAGTATCGTAATGCTTTGGACCAATCAGGTGCGCTGCCTGCAGTAGATAGAATCTGAGCACGGAACCTTCACGTGCAGTCACAATGAGCCTTTGGTCATTGTCTCCGGAACTCTCACGTGTCACAATGGGCTCTTGGCCTATAACAGGCAGTGATAAATGGCCGCCGTCTTCAGTCTGCTGCTGGTGCAGCAGCAGACCACATGGCAGGGGGGTCTGTGCCCAGCTTCAGGAGAGTTGGGAAGACAACTGCTCGCCTGTCTGTTTTTTGAATTTCCCACTCAGTTACTGCACACTTTAGAGCAAAAGGGGGATGGAGGGTGTGTTAAAATAGGTGGAGATATGCAGATTCAAAACGCGTTGTGCACAGCTTGATCACACACACACATACACAGTAGAACTGTCATTGAGAAGGCCTCCAGAGCTTCTAGAAATGCCTTCCCCTTGGCAATTTTTGCTCTCTCTCCACAATGGGTGTCGGTTTTAGGCCTTGGTGCGGCAGAAGTGGCAAACCATTTCTGGTTACCTCTCCTCTGCCTTTCGCATCCGTCGTCGTCGCCGCCGCCGCCGCTCAAGATCAAGTGTAGTATCTGATACGTCCCCTATTTGGGGACCAGTTGGGGGCTTTGCTTTCACCTATGTATGTCAAACATTGTATTGCATTCAATATGCAATCAATCAATGTGTCTTTACTGGTTGCAACAGGTGTGTTAAGATGTAGGCCTGTATTAGGCCTTTGTTACAGTGTTGCAAATATACTGTGCCATCTACAAAATTAGGCCCCGGCTGTCAGTACTGTTTAAATTGAAGTATCCAATGAGTAGCTCTGCCATATATACCACTTTTCTGACGGCATGAATTCTTTTGTGAAACATTGTCTCCCTCTTGTGGACCACCGAATTTTAAATGTGGTGTATTATATGTATTTAAAAAAAAGGAAAAATGGTGTCTGTGCTGACCTTGACTATGCTTGTCTTGTCCATCTACACCTGTGTGAGTATCGTAATGCTTTGGACCAATCAGGTGCGCTGCCTGCAGTAGATAGAATCTGAGCACGGAACCTTCACGTGCAGTCACAATGAGCCTTTGGCCATTGTCTCCGGAACTCTCACGTGTCACAATGGGCTCTTGGCCTATAACAGGCAGTGATAAATGGCCGCCGTCTTCAGTCTGCTGCTGGTGCAGCAGCAGACCACATGGCAGGGGGGTCTGTGCCCAGCTTCAGGAGAGTTGGGAAGACAACTGCTCGCCTGTCTGTTTTTTGAATTTCCCACTCAGTTACTGCACACTTTAGAGCAAAAGGGGGATGGAGGGTGTGTTAAAATAGGTGGAGATATGCAGATTCAAAACGCGTTGTGCACAGCTTGATCACACACACACATACACAGTAGAACTGTCATTGAGAAGGCCTCCAGAGCTTCTAGAAATGCCTTCCCCTTGGCAATTTTTGCTCTCTCTCCACAATGGGTGTCGGTTTTAGGCCTTGGTGCGGCAGAAGTGGCAAACCATTTCTGGTTACCTCTCCTCTGCCTTTCGCATCCGTCGTCGTCGCCGCCGCCGCCGCTCAAGATCAAGTGTAGTATCTGATACGTCCCCTATTTGGGGACCAGTTGGGGGCTTTGCTTTCACCTATGTATGTCAAACATTGTATTGCATTCAATATGCAATCAATCAATGTGTCTTTACTGGTTGCAACAGGTGTGTTAAGATGTAGGCCTGTATTAGGCCTTTGTTACAGTGTTGCAAATATACTGTGCCATCTACAAAATTAGGCCCCGGCTGTCAGTACTGTTTAAATTGAAGTATCCAATGAGTAGCTCTGCCATATATACCACTTTTCTGACGGCATGAATTCTTTTGTGAAACATTGTCTCCCTCTTGTGGACCACCGAATTTTAAATGTGGTGTATTATATGTATTTAAAAAAAAGGAAAAATGGTGTCTGTGCTGACCTTGACTATGCTTGTCTTGTCCATCTACACCTGTGTGAGTATCGTAATGCTTTGGACCAATCAGGTGCGCTGCCTGCAGTAGATAGAATCTGAGCACGGAACCTTCACGTGCAGTCACAATGAGCCTTTGGCCATTGTCTCCGGAACTCTCACGTGTCACAATGGGCTCTTGGCCTATAACAGGCAGTGATAAATGGCCGCCGTCTTCAGTCTGCTGCTGGTGCAGCAGCAGACCACATGGCAGGGGGGTCTGTGCCCAGCTTCAGGAGAGTTGGGAAGACAACTGCTCGCCTGTCTGTTTTTTGAATTTCCCACTCAGTTACTGCACACTTTAGAGCAAAAGGGGGATGGAGGGTGTGTTAAAATAGGTGGAGATATGCAGATTCAAAACGCGTTGTGCACAGCTTGATCACACACACACATACACAGTAGAACTGTCATTGAGAAGGCCTCCAGAGCTTCTAGAAATGCCTTCCCCTTGGCAATTTTTGCTCTCTCTCCACAATGGGTGTCGGTTTTAGGCCTTGGTGCGGCAGAAGTGGCAAACCATTTCTGGTTACCTCTCCTCTGCCTTTCGCATCCGTCGTCGTCGCCGCCGCCGCCGCTCAAGATCAAGTGTAGTATCTGATACGTCCCCTATTTGGGGACCAGTTGGGGGCTTTGCTTTCACCTATGTATGTCAAACATTGTATTGCATTCAATATGCAATCAATCAATGTGTCTTTACTGGTTGCAACAGGTGTGTTAAGATGTAGGCCTGTATTAGGCCTTTGTTACAGTGTTGCAAATATACTGTGCCATCTACAAAATTAGGCCCCGGCTGTCAGTACTGTTTAAATTGAAGTATCCAATGAGTAGCTCTGCCAGCCATATATACCACTTTTCTGACGGCATGAATTCTTTTGTGAAACATTGTCTCCCTCTTGTGGACCACCGAATTTTAAATGTGGTGTATTATATGTATTTAAAAAAAAGGAAAAATGGTGTCTGTGCTGACCTTGACTATGCTTGTCTTGTCCATCTACACCTGTGTGAGTATCGTAATGCTTTGGACCAATCAGGTGCGCTGCCTGCAGTAGATAGAATCTGAGCACGGAACCTTCACGTGCAGTCACAATGAGCCTTTGGCCATTGTCTCCGGAACTCTCACGTGTCACAATGGGCTCTTGGCCTATAACAGGCAGTGATAAATGGCCGCCGTCTTCAGTCTGCTGCTGGTGCAGCAGCAGACCACATGGCAGGGGGGTCTGTGCCCAGCTTCAGGAGAGTTGGGAAGACAACTGCTCGCCTGTCTGTTTTTTGAATTTCCCACTCAGTTACTGCACACTTTAGAGCAAAAGGGGGATGGAGGGTGTGTTAAAATAGGTGGAGATATGCAGATTCAAAACGCGTTGTGCACAGCTTGATCACACACACACATACACAGTAGAACTGTCATTGAGAAGGCCTCCAGAGCTTCTAGAAATGCCTTCCCCTTGGCAATTTTTGCTCTCTCTCCACAATGGGTGTCGGTTTTAGGCCTTGGTGCGGCAGAAGTGGCAAACCATTTCTGGTTACCTCTCCTCTGCCTTTCGCATCCGTCGTCGTCGCCGCCGCCGCCGCTCAAGATCAAGTGTAGTATCTGATACGTCCCCTATTTGGGGACCAGTTGGGGGCTTTGCTTTCACCTATGTATGTCAAACATTGTATTGCATTCAATATGCAATCAATCAATGTGTCTTTACTGGTTGCAACAGGTGTGTTAAGATGTAGGCCTGTATTAGGCCTTTGTTACAGTGTTGCAAATATACTGTGCCATCTACAAAATTAGGCCCCGGCTGTCAGTACTGTTTAAATTGAAGTATCCAATGAGTAGCTCTGCCATATATACCACTTTTCTGACGGCATGAATTCTTTTGTGAAACATTGTCTCCCTCTTGTGGACCACCGAATTTTAAATGTGGTGTATTATATGTATTTAAAAAAAAGGAAAAATGGTGTCTGTGCTGACCTTGACTATGCTTGTCTTGTCCATCTACACCTGTGTGAGTATCGTAATGCTTTGGACCAATCAGGTGCGCTGCCTGCAGTAGATAGAATCTGAGCACGGAACCTTCACGTGCAGTCACAATGAGCCTTTGGCCATTGTCTCCGGAACTCTCACGTGTCACAATGGGCTCTTGGCCTATAACAGGCAGTGATAAATGGCCGCCGTCTTCAGTCTGCTGCTGGTGCAGCAGCAGACCACATGGCAGGGGGGTCTGTGCCCAGCTTCAGGAGAGTTGGGAAGACAACTGCTCGCCTGTCTGTTTTTTGAATTTCCCACTCAGTTACTGCACACTTTAGAGCAAAAGGGGGATGGAGGGTGTGTTAAAATAGGTGGAGATATGCAGATTCAAAACGCGTTGTGCACAGCTTGATCACACACACACATACACAGTAGAACTGTCATTGAGAAGGCCTCCAGAGCTTCTAGAAATGCCTTCCCCTTGGCAATTTTTGCTCTCTCTCCACAATGGGTGTCGGTTTTAGGCCTTGGTGCGGCAGAAGTGGCAAACCATTTCTGGTTACCTCTCCTCTGCCTTTCGCATCCGTCGTCGTCGCCGCCGCCGCCGCTCAAGATCAAGTGTAGTATCTGATACGTCCCCTATTTGGGGACCAGTTGGGGGCTTTGCTTTCACCTATGTATGTCAAACATTGTATTGCATTCAATATGCAATCAATCAATGTGTCTTTACTGGTTGCAACAGGTGTGTTAAGATGTAGGCCTGTATTAGGCCTTTGTTACAGTGTTGCAAATATACTGTGCCATCTACAAAATTAGGCCCCGGCTGTCAGTACTGTTTAAATTGAAGTATCCAATGAGTAGCTCTGCCATATATACCACTTTTCTGACGGCATGAATTCTTTTGTGAAACATTGTCTCCCTCTTGTGGACCACCGAATTTTAAATGTGGTGTATTATATGTATTTAAAAAAAAGGAAAAATGGTGTCTGTGCTGACCTTGACTATGCTTGTCTTGTCCATCTACACCTGTGTGAGTATCGTAATGCTTTGGACCAATCAGGTGCGCTGCCTGCAGTAGATAGAATCTGAGCACGGAACCTTCACGTGCAGTCACAATGAGCCTTTGGCCATTGTCTCCGGAACTCTCACGTGTCACAATGGGCTCTTGGCCTATAACAGGCAGTGATAAATGGCCGCCGTCTTCAGTCTGCTGCTGGTGCAGCAGCAGACCACATGGCAGGGGGGTCTGTGCCCAGCTTCAGGAGAGTTGGGAAGACAACTGCTCGCCTGTCTGTTTTTTGAATTTCCCACTCAGTTACTGCACACTTTAGAGCAAAAGGGGGATGGAGGGTGTGTTAAAATAGGTGGAGATATGCAGATTCAAAACGCGTTGTGCACAGCTTGATCACACACACACATACACAGTAGAACTGTCATTGAGAAGGCCTCCAGAGCTTCTAGAAATGCCTTCCCCTTGGCAATTTTTGCTCTCTCTCCACAATGGGTGTCGGTTTTAGGCCTTGGTGCGGCAGAAGTGGCAAACCATTTCTGGTTACCTCTCCTCTGCCTTTCGCATCCGTCGTCGTCGCCGCCGCCGCCGCTCAAGATCAAGTGTAGTATCTGATACGTCCCCTATTTGGGGACCAGTTGGGGGCTTTGCTTTCACCTATGTATGTCAAACATTGTATTGCATTCAATATGCAATCAATCAATGTGTCTTTACTGGTTGCAACAGGTGTGTTAAGATGTAGGCCTGTATTAGGCCTTTGTTACAGTGTTGCAAATATACTGTGCCATCTACAAAATTAGGCCCCGGCTGTCAGTACTGTTTAAATTGAAGTATCCAATGAGTAGCTCTGCCATATATACCACTTTTCTGACGGCATGAATTCTTTTGTGAAACATTGTCTCCCTCTTGTGGACCACCGAATTTTAAATGTGGTGTATTATATGTATTTAAAAAAAAGGAAAAATGGTGTCTGTGCTGACCTTGACTATGCTTGTCTTGTCCATCTACACCTGTGTGAGTATCGTAATGCTTTGGACCAATCAGGTGCGCTGCCTGCAGTAGATAGAATCTGAGCACGGAACCTTCACGTGCAGTCACAATGAGCCTTTGGCCATTGTCTCCGGAACTCTCACGTGTCACAATGGGCTCTTGGCCTATAACAGGCAGTGATAAATGGCCGCCGTCTTCAGTCTGCTGCTGGTGCAGCAGCAGACCACATGGCAGGGGGGTCTGTGCCCAGCTTCAGGAGAGTTGGGAAGACAACTGCTCGCCTGTCTGTTTTTTGAATTTCCCACTCAGTTACTGCACACTTTAGAGCAAAAGGGGGATGGAGGGTGTGTTAAAATAGGTGGAGATATGCAGATTCAAAACGCGTTGTGCACAGCTTGATCACACACACACATACACAGTAGAACTGTCATTGAGAAGGCCTCCAGAGCTTCTAGAAATGCCTTCCCCTTGGCAATTTTTGCTCTCTCTCCACAATGGGTGTCGGTTTTAGGCCTTGGTGCGGCAGAAGTGGCAAACCATTTCTGGTTACCTCTCCTCTGCCTTTCGCATCCGTCGTCGTCGCCGCCGCCGCCGCTCAAGATCAAGTGTAGTATCTGATACGTCCCCTATTTGGGGACCAGTTGGGGGCTTTGCTTTCACCTATGTATGTCAAACATTGTATTGCATTCAATATGCAATCAATCAATGTGTCTTTACTGGTTGCAACAGGTGTGTTAAGATGTAGGCCTGTATTAGGCCTTTGTTACAGTGTTGCAAATATACTGTGCCATCTACAAAATTAGGCCCCGGCTGTCAGTACTGTTTAAATTGAAGTATCCAATGAGTAGCTCTGCCATATATACCACTTTTCTGACGGCATGAATTCTTTTGTGAAACATTGTCTCCCTCTTGTGGACCACCGAATTTTAAATGTGGTGTATTATATGTATTTAAAAAAAAGGAAAAATGGTGTCTGTGCTGACCTTGACTATGCTTGTCTTGTCCATCTACACCTGTGTGAGTATCGTAATGCTTTGGACCAATCAGGTGCGCTGCCTGCAGTAGATAGAATCTGAGCACGGAACCTTCACGTGCAGTCACAATGAGCCTTTGGCCATTGTCTCCGGAACTCTCACGTGTCACAATGGGCTCTTGGCCTATAACAGGCAGTGATAAATGGCCGCCGTCTTCAGTCTGCTGCTGGTGCAGCAGCAGACCACATGGCAGGGGGGTCTGTGCCCAGCTTCAGGAGAGTTGGGAAGACAACTGCTCGCCTGTCTGTTTTTTGAATTTCCCACTCAGTTACTGCACACTTTAGAGCAAAAGGGGGATGGAGGGTGTGTTAAAATAGGTGGAGATATGCAGATTCAAAACGCGTTGTGCACAGCTTGATCACACACACACATACACAGTAGAACTGTCATTGAGAAGGCCTCCAGAGCTTCTAGAAATGCCTTCCCCTTGGCAATTTTTGCTCTCTCTCCACAATGGGTGTCGGTTTTAGGCCTTGGTGCGGCAGAAGTGGCAAACCATTTCTGGTTACCTCTCCTCTGCCTTTCGCATCCGTCGTCGTCGCCGCCGCCGCCGCTCAAGATCAAGTGTAGTATCTGATACGTCCCCTATTTGGGGACCAGTTGGGGGCTTTGCTTTCACCTATGTATGTCAAACATTGTATTGCATTCAATATGCAATCAATCAATGTGTCTTTACTGGTTGCAACAGGTGTGTTAAGATGTAGGCCTGTATTAGGCCTTTGTTACAGTGTTGCAAATATACTGTGCCATCTACAAAATTAGGCCCCGGCTGTCAGTACTGTTTAAATTGAAGTATCCAATGAGTAGCTCTGCCATATATACCACTTTTCTGACGGCATGAATTCTTTTGTGAAACATTGTCTCCCTCTTGTGGACCACCGAATTTTAAATGTGGTGTATTATATGTATTTAAAAAAAAGGAAAAATGGTGTCTGTGCTGATCTTGACTATGCTTGTCTTGTCCATCTACACCTGTGTGAGTATCGTAATGCTTTGGACCAATCAGGTGCGCTGCCTGCAGTAGATAGAATCTGAGCACGGAACCTTCACGTGCAGTCACAATGAGCCTTTGGCCATTGTCTCCGGAACTCTCACGTGTCACAATGGGCTCTTGGCCTATAACAGGCAGTGATAAATGGCCGCCGTCTTCAGTCTGCTGCTGGTGCAGCAGCAGACCACATGGCAGGGGGGTCTGTGCCCAGCTTCAGGAGAGTTGGGAAGACAACTGCTCGCCTGTCTGTTTTTTGAATTTCCCACTCAGTTACTGCACACTTTAGAGCAAAAGGGGGATGGAGGGTGTGTTAAAATAGGTGGAGATATGCAGATTCAAAACGCGTTGTGCACAGCTTGATCACACACACACATACACAGTAGAACTGTCATTGAGAAGGCCTCCAGAGCTTCTAGAAATGCCTTCCCCTTGGCAATTTTTGCTCTCTCTCCACAATGGGTGTCGGTTTTAGGCCTTGGTGCGGCAGAAGTGGCAAACCATTTCTGGTTACCTCTCCTCTGCCTTTCGCATCCGTCGTCGTCGCCGCCGCCGCCGCTCAAGATCAAGTGTAGTATCTGATACGTCCCCTATTTGGGGACCAGTTGGGGGCTTTGCTTTCACCTATGTATGTCAAACATTGTATTGCATTCAATATGCAATCAATCAATGTGTCTTTACTGGTTGCAACAGGTGTGTTAAGATGTAGGCCTGTATTAGGCCTTTGTTACAGTGTTGCAAATATACTGTGCCATCTACAAAATTAGGCCCCGGCTGTCAGTACTGTTTAAATTGAAGTATCCAATGAGTAGCTCTGCCATATATACCACTTTTCTGACGGCATGAATTCTTTTGTGAAACATTGTCTCCCTCTTGTGGACCACCGAATTTTAAATGTGGTGTATTATATGTATTTAAAAAAAAGGAAAAATGGTGTCTGTGCTGACCTTGACTATGCTTGTCTTGTCCATCTACACCTGTGTGAGTATCGTAATGCTTTGGACCAATCAGGTGCGCTGCCTGCAGTAGATAGAATCTGAGCACGGAACCTTCACGTGCAGTCACAATGAGCCTTTGGCCATTGTCTCCGGAACTCTCACGTGTCACAATGGGCTCTTGGCCTATAACAGGCAGTGATAAATGGCCGCCGTCTTCAGTCTGCTGCTGGTGCAGCAGCAGACCACATGGCAGGGGGGTCTGTGCCCAGCTTCAGGAGAGTTGGGAAGACAACTGCTCGCCTGTCTGTTTTTTGAATTTCCCACTCAGTTACTGCACACTTTAGAGCAAAAGGGGGATGGAGGGTGTCATGATCTCCATGGCCAGAGAACTAGCATAAGCCTCAATAGGAACAAGCTCTTGGAAGATGTAACTATACTGACCATGAACTAAACCTACCGCATCATCTAGAAGTAGCCAGGTAGCATGTCCTACTTTTTATCCCTATATGCCCAGCGCCGGCCGGAGAACTAAATAATGCTAGCAGAGGGAAATATAAGACCTGACTCACCTCTAGAGAAATGCCCAAAAAGGAGACAGAGGACCCCCACATATATTGGCGGTGATATGAGATGAAACAACAAACGCAGCAGGAAAATAGTTTTAGCAAATTTGAGGTCCGCTTTCTAGATAGCAGAAGACAGAAAGCATACTTTCATGGTCAGTAGAAAACCCTAACAAAACACATCCAGAAATTACTTTAGGACTCTGGCATTAACTCATAATACCAGAGTGGCAATTCCTGATCAACAAGAGCTTTCCAGACACAGTAACGAAACTGCAGCTGTGAACTGGAACCAAAATACAAAAACAAAACATGGACGAATGTCCAACTTATCTAGTAGATGTCTGGGAGCAGGAACAAGCACAGAGAGGCTTCTGATAACATTGTTGACCGGCAAGCATCTAACAGAGAAGCCAGGTTATATAGCGACACCCAGATCTAATCAGAACAGGTGAACAGGGAAGATGATGTCACAAGTTCAATTCCACCAGTAGCCACCGGGGGAGCCCAGAATCCAAATTCACAACAGTACCCCCCCCTCAAGGAGGGGGCACCGAACCCTCACCAGAACCACCAGGGCGATCAGGATGGGCCCTATGAAAGGCACGAACCAGATCAGAGGCATGAACATCAGATGCAGTGACCCAAGAATTATCCTCCTGGCCGTATCCCTTCCACTTGACCAGATACTGGAGTCTCCGTCTGGAAACACGGGAGTCTAGGATTTTTTCCACAACGTACTCCAACTCACCCTCAACCAACACCGGAGCAGGAGGCTCAACGGAAGGCACAACCGGTGCCTCATACCTGCGCAATAACGACCGATGAAAAACGTTATGAATAGAAAAGGATGCAGGGAGGTCCAAACGGAAGGAAACAGGGTTAAGAATCTCCAATATTTTATACGGACCGATGAACCGAGGCTTAAACTTAGGAGATGAGACCCTCATAGGGACAAAACGAGAAGACAACCACACCAAATCTCCAACACAAAGCCGAGGACCAACACGACGGTGACGGTTGGCAAAAAGCTGAGTCTTCTCCTGGGACAACTTTAAATTGTCCATCACCTGCCCCCAGATATGATGCAATCTCTCCACCACCGCATCCACTCCAGGACAATCCGAGGATTCCATCTGACCGGAGGAAAATCGAGGGTGGAACCCCGAATTACAGAAAAACGGGGACACCAAAGTGGCAGAGCTGGCCCGATTATTGAGGGCGAACTCCGCCAATGGCAAAAAAGCAACCCAATCATCCTGGTCAGCAGACACAAAACACCTCAGATATGTCTCCAGGGTCTGATTAGTCCGCTCGGTCTGGCCATTAGTCTGAGGGTGAAAAGCAGACGAAAAAGACAAATCTATGCCCATCCTAGCACAGAATGCCCGCCAAAATCTAGACACAAATTGGGTTCCTCTGTCAGAAACGATATTCTCAGGAATACCATGCAAACGAACAACATTTTGAAAAAACAGGGGCACCAACTCGGAAGAAGAAGGCAATTTGGGCAGGGGAACCAAATGGACCATCTTAGAAAAACGGTCACACACCACCCAGATGACAGACATCTTCTGAGAAACAGGCAGATCTGAAATAAAATCCATCGAGATGTGTGTCCAAGGCCTCTTAGGAATAGGCAAGGGCAACAATAATCCACTAGCCCGAGAACAACAAGGCTTGGCCCGAGCACAAACGTCACAAGACTGCACAAAGCCTCGCACATCTCGTGACAGGGAAGGCCACCAGAAGGATCTTGCCACCAAATCCCTGGTACCAAAAATTCCAGGATGACCTGCCAATGCAGAAGAATGTACCTCAGAGATGACTCTACTAGTCCAATCATCAGGAACAAACAACCTATCAGGCGGACAACGATCCGGTCTATCCGCCTGAAACTCCTGCAAGGCCCGCCGCAGGTCTGGAGAAACGGCTGACAAGATAACTCCCTCCTTAAGAATACCTGTGGGGTCAGAGTTGCCGGGTGAATCAGGCTCAAAACTCCTAGAAAGGGCATCCGCCTTAACATTCTTAGAACCCGGTAGGTACGATACCACAAAATTAAACCGAGAGAAAAATAATGACCAGCGCGCCTGTCTAGGATTCAGGCGCCTGGCGGTCTCAAGATAGATCAAATTTTTGTGGTCAGTCAATACCACCACCTGATGTCTGGCCCCCTCGAGCCAATGGCGCCACTCCTCAAACGCCCACTTCATGGCCAAAAGCTCCCGATTCCCAACATCATAATTCCGCTCAGCGGGCGAAAATTTACGGGAAAAGAAGGCACAAGGCCTCATCACGGCGCAGTCAGAACTTTTCTGCGACAACACTGCCCCAGCCCCGATCTCAGAAGCGTCGACCTCAACCTGAAAAGGAAGAGTCACATCAGGCTGACGCAACACAGGGGCAGAAGAAAAACGGCGCTTAAGCTCCTGAAAGGCCTCCACAGCATCAGGGGACCAATTAGCAACATCAGCACCCTGTCTAGTCAAATCGGTCAATGGCTTAACGACATCCGAAAAACCAGAAATAAATCGACGATAAAAGTTGGCAAAGCCCAAAAATTTCTGAAGACTTTTAAGAGAAGAGGGCTGCGTCCAATCACAAATAGCTTGAACCTTGACAGGATCCATCTCAATGGAAGAGGGAGAAAAAATATATCCCAAAAAGGAAATTCTCTGAACCCCAAAAACGCACTTAGAACCCTTGACACACAGAGAATTAGACCGCAAAACCTGAAAAACCCTCTTAACTTGCCAGACATGAGAGTCCCAATCATCCGAAAAAATCAGAATATCATCCAGATACACTATCATAAATTTATCCAAAAAATCGCGGAAAATATCATGCATAAAGGACTGGAAGACTGAAGGGGCATTAGAAAGACCAAAAGGCATCACCAAATACTCAAAGTGGCCCTCGGGCGTATTAAATGCGGTTTTCCACTCATCCCCCTGCCTGATCCGCACCAAATTATACGCCCCACGGAGATCAATCTTAGAGAACCACTTGGCCCCCTTTATGCGAGCAAACAAATCAGTCAGCAACGGCAATGGGTATTGATATTTAACCGTGATTTTATTCAAAAGCCGATAATCAATACATGGTCTCAAAGAGCCGTCTTTTTTTGACACAAAGAAAAAACCGGCTCCTAAGGGAGATGACGATGGACGAATATGTCCCTTTTCCAAGGACTCCTTTATATATTCTCGCATAGCAGTATGCTCAGGCACAGACAGATTAAATAAACGACCCTTTGGGTATTTACTACCCGGAATTAAATCTATAGCACAATCGCACTCACGGTGCGGAGGTAGTGAACCCAGCTTGGGTTCTTCAAAGACGTCACGATAATCAGACAGGAACTCAGGGATTTCAGAGGGAATAGATGATGAAATGGACACCAAAGGTACATCCCCATGAGCCCCCTTACATCCCCAGCTCAACACAGACATAGCTCTCCAGTCGATGACTGGGTTATGAGATTGCAGCCATGGCAATCCTAGCACCAAATCATCATGTAGATTATACAGCACCAGAAAGCGAATAATCTCCTGGTGATCCGGATTAATACGCATAGTTACTTGTGTCCAGTATTGTGGTTTATTATTAGCCAATGGGGTGGAGTCAATCCCCTTCAGAGGAATAAGAGTCTCCAAAGGCTCTAAATCATACCCACAACGATTGGCAAAGGACCAATCCATAAGACTCAAAGCGGCGCCAGAGTCGATATAGGCGTCCGTAGTAATAGATGACAAAGAGCAAATCAGGGTCACAGACAAAATAAATTTAGACTGTAAAGTGCCAATGGGAACGGATTTATCAAGCTTTTTAGTACGCTTAAAGCATGCTGATATAACATGAGTAGAATCCCCACAATAGAAACACAACCCATTTTTCCGTCTAAAATTCTGCCGCTCGCTTCTGGACAGAATTCTATCACACTGCATGTTTTCTGGCGTCTTCTCAGTGGACACCGCCAGATGGTGCACTGGTTTGCGCTCCCGCAGACGCCTATCGATCTGAATGGCCATTGTCATGGACTCATTCAGACTTGCAGGCACAGGGAACCCCACCATAACATCCTTAATGGCATCAGAAAGACCCTCTCTGAAAGTAGCCGCCAAGGCACACTCATTCCACTGAGTAAGCACAGACCATTTACGGAATTTTTGGCAGTAAATTTCAGCTTCATCTTGCCCCTGCGATAGGGACATCAAAGTTTTTTCTGCCTGAAGTTCCAAATGAGGTTCCTCATACAGCAAGCCCAAGGCCAGAAAAAACGCATCCACATTGCGCAACGCAGGATCCCCTGGTGCCAATGCAAAAGCCCAATCTTGAGGGTCGCCGCGGAGCAAGGAAATCACAATCCCAACCTGCTGTGCAGGGTCTCCAGCAGAACGAGATTTCAGGGACAAAAATAACTTACAATTATTTCTAAAATTCTGAAAGCTAGATCTATTCCCTGAGAAGAATTCCGGCAAAGGAATTCTCGGCTCTGATACCGGAGCATGAACAACAAAATCCTGCAAACTTTGCACTTTCGTGGCGAGATTATTCAAACCTGCAGTTACACTCTGTAGATCCATTATAGACAGGTGAACATAGAGCCATTCAAAGATTAGAAGGAGAGAGAAAAAAAAAAAAGACTGCAGCATAGACAGACTGGCAAGTGATCCAATTAAGAGCACACTAACTACTAGAGAAAAAAAAAAAAAAAAAAAAAAAATTTTCAGCAGACTTCTTATTTCTCTCCTTTCTCAGCCAAGGATTTTAACCCTTTAGTGGGCCGGTCAAACTGTCATGATCTCCATGGCCAGAGAACTAGCATAAGCCTCAATAGGAACAAGCTCTTGGAAGATGTAACTATACTGACCATGAACTAAACCTACCGCATCATCTAGAAGTAGCCAGGTAGCATGTCCTACTTTTTATCCCTATATGCCCAGCGCCGGCCGGAGAACTAAATAATGCTAGCAGAGGGAAATATAAGACCTGACTCACCTCTAGAGAAATGCCCAAAAAGGAGACAGAGGACCCCCACATATATTGGCGGTGATATGAGATGAAACAACAAACGCAGCAGGAAAATAGTTTTAGCAAATTTGAGGTCCGCTTTCTAGATAGCAGAAGACAGAAAGCATACTTTCATGGTCAGTAGAAAACCCTAACAAAACACATCCAGAAATTACTTTAGGACTCTGGCATTAACTCATAATACCAGAGTGGCAATTCCTGATCAACAAGAGCTTTCCAGACACAGTAACGAAACTGCAGCTGTGAACTGGAACCAAAATACAAAAACAAAACATGGACGAATGTCCAACTTATCTAGTAGATGTCTGGGAGCAGGAACAAGCACAGAGAGGCTTCTGATAACATTGTTGACCGGCAAGCATCTAACAGAGAAGCCAGGTTATATAGCGACACCCAGATCTAATCAGAACAGGTGAACAGGGAAGATGATGTCACAAGTTCAATTCCACCAGTAGCCACCGGGGGAGCCCAGAATCCAAATTCACAACAGGAGGGTGTGTTAAAATAGGTGGAGATATGCAGATTCAAAACGCGTTGTGCACAGCTTGATCACACACACACATACACAGTAGAACTGTCATTGAGAAGGCCTCCAGAGCTTCTAGAAATGCCTTCCCCTTGGCAATTTTTGCTCTCTCTCCACAATGGGTGTCGGTTTTAGGCCTTGGTGCGGCAGAAGTGGCAAACCATTTCTGGTTACCTCTCCTCTGCCTTTCGCATCCGTCGTCGTCGCCGCCGCCGCCGCTCAAGATCAAGTGTAGTATCTGATACGTCCCCTATTTGGGGACCAGTTGGGGGCTTTGCTTTCACCTATGTATGTCAAACATTGTATTGCATTCAATATGCAATCAATCAATGTGTCTTTACTGGTTGCAACAGGTGTGTTAAGATGTAGGCCTGTATTAGGCCTTTGTTACAGTGTTGCAAATATACTGTGCCATCTACAAAATTAGGCCCCGGCTGTCAGTACTGTTTAAATTGAAGTATCCAATGAGTAGCTCTGCCATATATACCACTTTTCTGACGGCATGAATTCTTTTGTGAAACATTGTCTCCCTCTTGTGGACCACCGAATTTTAAATGTGGTGTATTATATGTATTTAAAAAAAAGGAAAAATGGTGTCTGTGCTGACCTTGACTATGCTTGTCTTGTCCATCTACACCTGTGTGAGTATCGTAATGCTTTGGACCAATCAGGTGCGCTGCCTGCAGTAGATAGAATCTGAGCACGGAACCTTCACGTGCAGTCACAATGAGCCTTTGGCCATTGTCTCCGGAACTCTCACGTGTCACAATGGGCTCTTGGCCTATAACAGGCAGTGATAAATGGCCGCCGTCTTCAGTCTGCTGCTGGTGCAGCAGCAGACCACATGGCAGGGGGGTCTGTGCCCAGCTTCAGGAGAGTTGGGAAGACAACTGCTCGCCTGTCTGTTTTTTGAATTTCCCACTCAGTTACTGCACACTTTAGAGCAAAAGGGGGATGGAGGGTGTGTTAAAATAGGTGGAGATATGCAGATTCAAAACGCGTTGTGCACAGCTTGATCACACACACACATACACAGTAGAACTGTCATTGAGAAGGCCTCCAGAGCTTCTAGAAATGCCTTCCCCTTGGCAATTTTTGCTCTCTCTCCACAATGGGTGTCGGTTTTAGGCCTTGGTGCGGCAGAAGTGGCAAACCATTTCTGGTTACCTCTCCTCTGCCTTTCGCATCCGTCGTCGTCGCCGCCGCCGCCGCTCAAGATCAAGTGTAGTATCTGATACGTCCCCTATTTGGGGACCAGTTGGGGGCTTTGCTTTCACCTATGTATGTCAAACATTGTATTGCATTCAATATGCAATCAATCAATGTGTCTTTACTGGTTGCAACAGGTGTGTTAAGATGTAGGCCTGTATTAGGCCTTTGTTACAGTGTTGCAAATATACTGTGCCATCTACAAAATTAGGCCCCGGCTGTCAGTACTGTTTAAATTGAAGTATCCAATGAGTAGCTCTGCCATATATACCACTTTTCTGACGGCATGAATTCTTTTGTGAAACATTGTCTCCCTCTTGTGGACCACCGAATTTTAAATGTGGTGTATTATATGTATTTAAAAAAAAGGAAAAATGGTGTCTGTGCTGACCTTGACTATGCTTGTCTTGTCCATCTACACCTGTGTGAGTATCGTAATGCTTTGGACCAATCAGGTGCGCTGCCTGCAGTAGATAGAATCTGAGCACGGAACCTTCACGTGCAGTCACAATGAGCCTTTGGCCATTGTCTCCGGAACTCTCACGTGTCACAATGGGCTCTTGGCCTATAACAGGCAGTGATAAATGGCCGCCGTCTTCAGTCTGCTGCTGGTGCAGCAGCAGACCACATGGCAGGGGGGTCTGTGCCCAGCTTCAGGAGAGTTGGGAAGACAACTGCTCGCCTGTCTGTTTTTTGAATTTCCCACTCAGTTACTGCACACTTTAGAGCAAAAGGGGGATGGAGGGTGTGTTAAAATAGGTGGAGATATGCAGATTCAAAACGCGTTGTGCACAGCTTGATCACACACACACATACACAGTAGAACTGTCATTGAGAAGGCCTCCAGAGCTTCTAGAAATGCCTTCCCCTTGGCAATTTTTGCTCTCTCTCCACAATGGGTGTCGGTTTTAGGCCTTGGTGCGGCAGAAGTGGCAAACCATTTCTGGTTACCTCTCCTCTGCCTTTCGCATCCGTCGTCGTCGCCGCCGCCGCCGCTCAAGATCAAGTGTAGTATCTGATACGTCCCCTATTTGGGGACCAGTTGGGGGCTTTGCTTTCACCTATGTATGTCAAACATTGTATTGCATTCAATATGCAATCAATCAATGTGTCTTTACTGGTTGCAACAGGTGTGTTAAGATGTAGGCCTGTATTAGGCCTTTGTTACAGTGTTGCAAATATACTGTGCCATCTACAAAATTAGGCCCCGGCTGTCAGTACTGTTTAAATTGAAGTATCCAATGAGTAGCTCTGCCATATATACCACTTTTCTGACGGCATGAATTCTTTTGTGAAACATTGTCTCCCTCTTGTGGACCACCGAATTTTAAATGTGGTGTATTATATGTATTTAAAAAAAAGGAAAAATGGTGTCTGTGCTGACCTTGACTATGCTTGTCTTGTCCATCTACACCTGTGTGAGTATCGTAATGCTTTGGACCAATCAGGTGCGCTGCCTGCAGTAGATAGAATCTGAGCACGGAACCTTCACGTGCAGTCACAATGAGCCTTTGGCCATTGTCTCCGGAACTCTCACGTGTCACAATGGGCTCTTGGCCTATAACAGGCAGTGATAAATGGCCGCCGTCTTCAGTCTGCTGCTGGTGCAGCAGCAGACCACATGGCAGGGGGGTCTGTGCCCAGCTTCAGGAGAGTTGGGAAGACAACTGCTCGCCTGTCTGTTTTTTGAATTTCCCACTCAGTTACTGCACACTTTAGAGCAAAAGGGGGATGGAGGGTGTGTTAAAATAGGTGGAGATATGCAGATTCAAAACGCGTTGTGCACAGCTTGATCACACACACACATACACAGTAGAACTGTCATTGAGAAGGCCTCCAGAGCTTCTAGAAATGCCTTCCCCTTGGCAATTTTTGCTCTCTCTCCACAATGGGTGTCGGTTTTAGGCCTTGGTGCGGCAGAAGTGGCAAACCATTTCTGGTTACCTCTCCTCTGCCTTTCGCATCCGTCGTCGTCGCCGCCGCCGCCGCTCAAGATCAAGTGTAGTATCTGATACGTCCCCTATTTGGGGACCAGTTGGGGGCTTTGCTTTCACCTATGTATGTCAAACATTGTATTGCATTCAATATGCAATCAATCAATGTGTCTTTACTGGTTGCAACAGGTGTGTTAAGATGTAGGCCTGTATTAGGCCTTTGTTACAGTGTTGCAAATATACTGTGCCATCTACAAAATTAGGCCCCGGCTGTCAGTACTGTTTAAATTGAAGTATCCAATGAGTAGCTCTGCCATATATACCACTTTTCTGACGGCATGAATTCTTTTGTGAAACATTGTCTCCCTCTTGTGGACCACCGAATTTTAAATGTGGTGTATTATATGTATTTAAAAAAAAGGAAAAATGGTGTCTGTGCTGACCTTGACTATGCTTGTCTTGTCCATCTACACCTGTGTGAGTATCGTAATGCTTTGGACCAATCAGGTGCGCTGCCTGCAGTAGATAGAATCTGAGCACGGAACCTTCACGTGCAGTCACAATGAGCCTTTGGCCATTGTCTCCGGAACTCTCACGTGTCACAATGGGCTCTTGGCCTATAACAGGCAGTGATAAATGGCCGCCGTCTTCAGTCTGCTGCTGGTGCAGCAGCAGACCACATGGCAGGGGGGTCTGTGCCCAGCTTCAGGAGAGTTGGGAAGACAACTGCTCGCCTGTCTGTTTTTTGAATTTCCCACTCAGTTACTGCACACTTTAGAGCAAAAGGGGGATGGAGGGTGTGTTAAAATAGGTGGAGATATGCAGATTCAAAACGCGTTGTGCACAGCTTGATCACACACACACATACACAGTAGAACTGTCATTGAGAAGGCCTCCAGAGCTTCTAGAAATGCCTTCCCCTTGGCAATTTTTGCTCTCTCTCCACAATGGGTGTCGGTTTTAGGCCTTGGTGCGGCAGAAGTGGCAAACCATTTCTGGTTACCTCTCCTCTGCCTTTCGCATCCGTCGTCGTCGCCGCCGCCGCCGCTCAAGATCAAGTGTAGTATCTGATACGTCCCCTATTTGGGGACCAGTTGGGGGCTTTGCTTTCACCTATGTATGTCAAACATTGTATTGCATTCAATATGCAATCAATCAATGTGTCTTTACTGGTTGCAACAGGTGTGTTAAGATGTAGGCCTGTATTAGGCCTTTGTTACAGTGTTGCAAATATACTGTGCCATCTACAAAATTAGGCCCCGGCTGTCAGTACTGTTTAAATTGAAGTATCCAATGAGTAGCTCTGCCATATATACCACTTTTCTGACGGCATGAATTCTTTTGTGAAACATTGTCTCCCTCTTGTGGACCACCGAATTTTAAATGTGGTGTATTATATGTATTTAAAAAAAAGGAAAAATGGTGTCTGTGCTGACCTTGACTATGCTTGTCTTGTCCATCTACACCTGTGTGAGTATCGTAATGCTTTGGACCAATCAGGTGCGCTGCCTGCAGTAGATAGAATCTGAGCACGGAACCTTCACGTGCAGTCACAATGAGCCTTTGGCCATTGTCTCCGGAACTCTCACGTGTCACAATGGGCTCTTGGCCTATAACAGGCAGTGATAAATGGCCGCCGTCTTCAGTCTGCTGCTGGTGCAGCAGCAGACCACATGGCAGGGGGGTCTGTGCCCAGCTTCAGGAGAGTTGGGAAGACAACTGCTCGCCTGTCTGTTTTTTGAATTTCCCACTCAGTTACTGCACACTTTAGAGCAAAAGGGGGATGGAGGGTGTGTTAAAATAGGTGGAGATATGCAGATTCAAAACGCGTTGTGCACAGCTTGATCACACACACACATACACAGTAGAACTGTCATTGAGAAGGCCTCCAGAGCTTCTAGAAATGCCTTCCCCTTGGCAATTTTTGCTCTCTCTCCACAATGGGTGTCGGTTTTAGGCCTTGGTGCGGCAGAAGTGGCAAACCATTTCTGGTTACCTCTCCTCTGCCTTTCGCATCCGTCGTCGTCGCCGCCGCCGCCGCTCAAGATCAAGTGTAGTATCTGATACGTCCCCTATTTGGGGACCAGTTGGGGGCTTTGCTTTCACCTATGTATGTCAAACATTGTATTGCATTCAATATGCAATCAATCAATGTGTCTTTACTGGTTGCAACAGGTGTGTTAAGATGTAGGCCTGTATTAGGCCTTTGTTACAGTGTTGCAAATATACTGTGCCATCTACAAAATTAGGCCCCGGCTGTCAGTACTGTTTAAATTGAAGTATCCAATGAGTAGCTCTGCCATATATACCACTTTTCTGACGGCATGAATTCTTTTGTGAAACATTGTCTCCCTCTTGTGGACCACCGAATTTTAAATGTGGTGTATTATATGTATTTAAAAAAAAGGAAAAATGGTGTCTGTGCTGACCTTGACTATGCTTGTCTTGTCCATCTACACCTGTGTGAGTATCGTAATGCTTTGGACCAATCAGGTGCGCTGCCTGCAGTAGATAGAATCTGAGCACGGAACCTTCACGTGCAGTCACAATGAGCCTTTGGCCATTGTCTCCGGAACTCTCACGTGTCACAATGGGCTCTTGGCCTATAACAGGCAGTGATAAATGGCCGCCGTCTTCAGTCTGCTGCTGGTGCAGCAGCAGACCACATGGCAGGGGGGTCTGTGCCCAGCTTCAGGAGAGTTGGGAAGACAACTGCTCGCCTGTCTGTTTTTTGAATTTCCCACTCAGTTACTGCACACTTTAGAGCAAAAGGGGGATGGAGGGTGTGTTAAAATAGGTGGAGATATGCAGATTCAAAACGCGTTGTGCACAGCTTGATCACACACACACATACACAGTAGAACTGTCATTGAGAAGGCCTCCAGAGCTTCTAGAAATGCCTTCCCCTTGGCAATTTTTGCTCTCTCTCCACAATGGGTGTCGGTTTTAGGCCTTGGTGCGGCAGAAGTGGCAAACCATTTCTGGTTACCTCTCCTCTGCCTTTCGCATCCGTCGTCGTCGCCGCCGCCGCCGCTCAAGATCAAGTGTAGTATCTGATACGTCCCCTATTTGGGGACCAGTTGGGGGCTTTGCTTTCACCTATGTATGTCAAACATTGTATTGCATTCAATATGCAATCAATCAATGTGTCTTTACTGGTTGCAACAGGTGTGTTAAGATGTAGGCCTGTATTAGGCCTTTGTTACAGTGTTGCAAATATACTGTGCCATCTACAAAATTAGGCCCCGGCTGTCAGTACTGTTTAAATTGAAGTATCCAATGAGTAGCTCTGCCATATATACCACTTTTCTGACGGCATGAATTCTTTTGTGAAACATTGTCTCCCTCTTGTGGACCACCGAATTTTAAATGTGGTGTATTATATGTATTTAAAAAAAAGGAAAAATGGTGTCTGTGCTGACCTTGACTATGCTTGTCTTGTCCATCTACACCTGTGTGAGTATCGTAATGCTTTGGACCAATCAGGTGCGCTGCCTGCAGTAGATAGAATCTGAGCACGGAACCTTCACGTGCAGTCACAATGAGCCTTTGGCCATTGTCTCCGGAACTCTCACGTGTCACAATGGGCTCTTGGCCTATAACAGGCAGTGATAAATGGCCGCCGTCTTCAGTCTGCTGCTGGTGCAGCAGCAGACCACATGGCAGGGGGGTCTGTGCCCAGCTTCAGGAGAGTTGGGAAGACAACTGCTCGCCTGTCTGTTTTTTGAATTTCCCACTCAGTTACTGCACACTTTAGAGCAAAAGGGGGATGGAGGGTGTGTTAAAATAGGTGGAGATATGCAGATTCAAAACGCGTTGTGCACAGCTTGATCACACACACACATACACAGTAGAACTGTCATTGAGAAGGCCTCCAGAGCTTCTAGAAATGCCTTCCCCTTGGCAATTTTTGCTCTCTCTCCACAATGGGTGTCGGTTTTAGGCCTTGGTGCGGCAGAAGTGGCAAACCATTTCTGGTTACCTCTCCTCTGCCTTTCGCATCCGTCGTCGTCGCCGCCGCCGCCGCTCAAGATCAAGTGTAGTATCTGATACGTCCCCTATTTGGGGACCAGTTGGGGGCTTTGCTTTCACCTATGTATGTCAAACATTGTATTGCATTCAATATGCAATCAATCAATGTGTCTTTACTGGTTGCAACAGGTGTGTTAAGATGTAGGCCTGTATTAGGCCTTTGTTACAGTGTTGCAAATATACTGTGCCATCTACAAAATTAGGCCCCGGCTGTCAGTACTGTTTAAATTGAAGTATCCAATGAGTAGCTCTGCCATATATACCACTTTTCTGACGGCATGAATTCTTTTGTGAAACATTGTCTCCCTCTTGTGGACCACCGAATTTTAAATGTGGTGTATTATATGTATTTAAAAAAAAGGAAAAATGGTGTCTGTGCTGACCTTGACTATGCTTGTCTTGTCCATCTACACCTGTGTGAGTATCGTAATGCTTTGGACCAATCAGGTGCGCTGCCTGCAGTAGATAGAATCTGAGCACGGAACCTTCACGTGCAGTCACAATGAGCCTTTGGCCATTGTCTCCGGAACTCTCACGTGTCACAATGGGCTCTTGGCCTATAACAGGCAGTGATAAATGGCCGCCGTCTTCAGTCTGCTGCTGGTGCAGCAGCAGACCACATGGCAGGGGGGTCTGTGCCCAGCTTCAGGAGAGTTGGGAAGACAACTGCTCGCCTGTCTGTTTTTTGAATTTCCCACTCAGTTACTGCACACTTTAGAGCAAAAGGGGGATGGAGGGTGTGTTAAAATAGGTGGAGATATGCAGATTCAAAACGCGTTGTGCACAGCTTGATCACACACACACATACACAGTAGAACTGTCATTGAGAAGGCCTCCAGAGCTTCTAGAAATGCCTTCCCCTTGGCAATTTTTGCTCTCTCTCCACAATGGGTGTCGGTTTTAGGCCTTGGTGCGGCAGAAGTGGCAAACCATTTCTGGTTACCTCTCCTCTGCCTTTCGCATCCGTCGTCGTCGCCGCCGCCGCCGCTCAAGATCAAGTGTAGTATCTGATACGTCCCCTATTTGGGGACCAGTTGGGGGCTTTGCTTTCACCTATGTATGTCAAACATTGTATTGCATTCAATATGCAATCAATCAATGTGTCTTTACTGGTTGCAACAGGTGTGTTAAGATGTAGGCCTGTATTAGGCCTTTGTTACAGTGTTGCAAATATACTGTGCCATCTACAAAATTAGGCCCCGGCTGTCAGTACTGTTTAAATTGAAGTATCCAATGAGTAGCTCTGCCATATATACCACTTTTCTGACGGCATGAATTCTTTTGTGAAACATTGTCTCCCTCTTGTGGACCACCGAATTTTAAATGTGGTGTATTATATGTATTTAAAAAAAAGGAAAAATGGTGTCTGTGCTGACCTTGACTATGCTTGTCTTGTCCATCTACACCTGTGTGAGTATCGTAATGCTTTGGACCAATCAGGTGCGCTGCCTGCAGTAGATAGAATCTGAGCACGGAACCTTCACGTGCAGTCACAATGAGCCTTTGGCCATTGTCTCCGGAACTCTCACGTGTCACAATGGGCTCTTGGCCTATAACAGGCAGTGATAAATGGCCGCCGTCTTCAGTCTGCTGCTGGTGCAGCAGCAGACCACATGGCAGGGGGGTCTGTGCCCAGCTTCAGGAGAGTTGGGAAGACAACTGCTCGCCTGTCTGTTTTTTGAATTTCCCACTCAGTTACTGCACACTTTAGAGCAAAAGGGGGATGGAGGGTGTGTTAAAATAGGTGGAGATATGCAGATTCAAAACGCGTTGTGCACAGCTTGATCACACACACACATACACAGTAGAACTGTCATTGAGAAGGCCTCCAGAGCTTCTAGAAATGCCTTCCCCTTGGCAATTTTTGCTCTCTCTCCACAATGGGTGTCGGTTTTAGGCCTTGGTGCGGCAGAAGTGGCAAACCATTTCTGGTTACCTCTCCTCTGCCTTTCGCATCCGTCGTCGTCGCCGCCGCCGCCGCTCAAGATCAAGTGTAGTATCTGATACGTCCCCTATTTGGGGACCAGTTGGGGGCTTTGCTTTCACCTATGTATGTCAAACATTGTATTGCATTCAATATGCAATCAATCAATGTGTCTTTACTGGTTGCAACAGGTGTGTTAAGATGTAGGCCTGTATTAGGCCTTTGTTACAGTGTTGCAAATATACTGTGCCATCTACAAAATTAGGCCCCGGCTGTCAGTACTGTTTAAATTGAAGTATCCAATGAGTAGCTCTGCCATATATACCACTTTTCTGACGGCATGAATTCTTTTGTGAAACATTGTCTCCCTCTTGTGGACCACCGAATTTTAAATGTGGTGTATTATATGTATTTAAAAAAAAGGAAAAATGGTGTCTGTGCTGACCTTGACTATGCTTGTCTTGTCCATCTACACCTGTGTGAGTATCGTAATGCTTTGGACCAATCAGGTGCGCTGCCTGCAGTAGATAGAATCTGAGCACGGAACCTTCACGTGCAGTCACAATGAGCCTTTGGCCATTGTCTCCGGAACTCTCACGTGTCACAATGGGCTCTTGGCCTATAACAGGCAGTGATAAATGGCCGCCGTCTTCAGTCTGCTGCTGGTGCAGCAGCAGACCACATGGCAGGGGGGTCTGTGCCCAGCTTCAGGAGAGTTGGGAAGACAACTGCTCGCCTGTCTGTTTTTTGAATTTCCCACTCAGTTACTGCACACTTTAGAGCAAAAGGGGGATGGAGGGTGTGTTAAAATAGGTGGAGATATGCAGATTCAAAACGCGTTGTGCACAGCTTGATCACACACACACATACACAGTAGAACTGTCATTGAGAAGGCCTCCAGAGCTTCTAGAAATGCCTTCCCCTTGGCAATTTTTGCTCTCTCTCCACAATGGGTGTCGGTTTTAGGCCTTGGTGCGGCAGAAGTGGCAAACCATTTCTGGTTACCTCTCCTCTGCCTTTCGCATCCGTCGTCGTCGCCGCCACCGCCGCTGCTCAAGATCAAGTGTAGTATCTGATACGTCCCCTATTTGGGGACCAGTTGGGGGCTTTGCTTTCACCTATGTATGTCAAACATTGTATTGCATTCAATATGCAATCAATCAATGTGTCTTTACTGGTTGCAACAGGTGTGTTAAGATGTAGGCCTGTATTAGGCCTTTGTTACAGTGTTGCAAATATACTGTGCCATCTACAAAATTAGGCCCCGGCTGTCAGTACTGTTTAAATTGAAGTATCCAATGAGTAGCTCTGCCATATATACCACTTTTCTGACGGCATGAATTCTTTTGTG
This sequence comes from Ranitomeya variabilis, assembly GCF_051348905.1. NCBI lineage: Eukaryota > Metazoa > Chordata > Amphibia > Anura > Dendrobatidae > Ranitomeya > Ranitomeya variabilis. Next base: position 605,398,773 of record NC_135236.1, read on the forward strand.
AAACATTGTCTCCCTCTTGTGGACCACCGAATTTTAAATGTGGTGTATTATATGTATTTAAAAAAAAGGAAAAATGGTGTCTGTGCTGACCTTGACTATGCTTGTCTTGTCCATCTACACCTGTGTGAGTATCGTAATGCTTTGGACCAATCAGGTGCGCTGCCTGCAGTAGATAGAATCTGAGCACGGAACCTTCACGTGCAGTCACAATGAGCCTTTGGCCATTGTCTCCGGAACTCTCACGTGTCACAATGGGCTCTTGGCCTATAACAGGCAGTGATAAATGGCCGCCGTCTTCAGTCTGCTGCTGGTGCAGCAGCAGACCACATGGCAGGGGGGTCTGTGCCCAGCTTCAGGAGAGTTGGGAAGACAACTGCTCGCCTGTCTGTTTTTTGAATTTCCCACTCAGTTACTGCACACTTTAGAGCAAAAGGGGGATGGAGGGTGTGTTAAAATAGGTGGAGATATGCAGATTCAAAACGCGTTGTGCACAGCTTGATCACACACACACATACACAGTAGAACTGTCATTGAGAAGGCCTCCAGAGCTTCTAGAAATGCCTTCCCCTTGGCAATTTTTGCTCTCTCTCCACAATGGGTGTCGGTTTTAGGCCTTGGTGCGGCAGAAGTGGCAAACCATTTCTGGTTACCTCTCCTCTGCCTTTCGCATCCGTCGTCGTCGCCGCCGCCGCCGCTCAAGATCAAGTGTAGTATCTGATACGTCCCCTATTTGGGGACCAGTTGGGGGCTTTGCTTTCACCTATGTATGTCAAACATTGTATTGCATTCAATATGCAATCAATCAATGTGTCTTTACTGGTTGCAACAGGTGTGTTAAGATGTAGGCCTGTATTAGGCCTTTGTTACAGTGTTGCAAATATACTGTGCCATCTACAAAATTAGGCCCCGGCTGTCAGTACTGTTTAAATTGAAGTATCCAATGAGTAGCTCTGCCATATATACCACTTTTCTGACGGCATGAATTCTTTTGTGAAACATTGTCTCCCTCTTGTGGACCACCGAATTTTAAATGTGGTGTATTATATGTATTTAAAAAAAAGGAAAAATGGTGTCTGTGCTGACCTTGACTATGCTTGTCTTGTCCATCTACACCTGTGTGAGTATCGTAATGCTTTGGACCAATCAGGTGCGCTGCCTGCAGTAGATAGAATCTGAGCACGGAACCTTCACGTGCAGTCACAATGAGCCTTTGGCCATTGTCTCCGGAACTCTCACGTGTCACAATGGGCTCTTGGCCTATAACAGGCAGTGATAAATGGCCGCCGTCTTCAGTCTGCTGCTGGTGCAGCAGCAGACCACATGGCAGGGGGGTCTGTGCCCAGCTTCAGGAGAGTTGGGAAGACAACTGCTCGCCTGTCTGTTTTTTGAATTTCCCACTCAGTTACTGCACACTTTAGAGCAAAAGGGGGATGGAGGGTGTGTTAAAATAGGTGGAGATATGCAGATTCAAAACGCGTTGTGCACAGCTTGATCACACACACACATACACAGTAGAACTGTCATTGAGAAGGCCTCCAGAGCTTCTAGAAATGCCTTCCCCTTGGCAATTTTTGCTCTCTCTCCACAATGGGTGTCGGTTTTAGGCCTTGGTGCGGCAGAAGTGGCAAACCATTTCTGGTTACCTCTCCTCTGCCTTTCGCATCCGTCGTCGTCGCCGCCGCCGCCGCTCAAGATCAAGTGTAGTATCTGATACGTCCCCTATTTGGGGACCAGTTGGGGGCTTTGCTTTCACCTATGTATGTCAAACATTGTATTGCATTCAATATGCAATCAATCAATGTGTCTTTACTGGTTGCAACAGGTGTGTTAAGATGTAGGCCTGTATTAGGCCTTTGTTACAGTGTTGCAAATATACTGTGCCATCTACAAAATTAGGCCCCGGCTGTCAGTACTGTTTAAATTGAAGTATCCAATGAGTAGCTCTGCCATATATACCACTTTTCTGACGGCATGAATTCTTTTGTGAAACATTGTCTCCCTCTTGTGGACCACCGAATTTTAAATGTGGTGTATTATATGTATTTAAAAAAAAGGAAAAATGGTGTCTGTGCTGACCTTGACTATGCTTGTCTTGTCCATCTACACCTGTGTGAGTATCGTAATGCTTTGGACCAATCAGGTGCGCTGCCTGCAGTAGATAGAATCTGAGCACGGAACCTTCACGTGCAGTCACAATGAGCCTTTGGCCATTGTCTCCGGAACTCTCACGTGTCACAATGGGCTCTTGGCCTATAACAGGCAGTGATAAATGGCCGCCGTCTTCAGTCTGCTGCTGGTGCAGCAGCAGACCACATGGCAGGGGGGTCTGTGCCCAGCTTCAGGAGAGTTGGGAAGACAACTGCTCGCCTGTCTGTTTTTTGAATTTCCCACTCAGTTACTGCACACTTTAGAGCAAAAGGGGGATGGAGGGTGTGTTAAAATAGGTGGAGATATGCAGATTCAAAACGCGTTGTGCACAGCTTGATCACACACACACATACACAGTAGAACTGTCATTGAGAAGGCCTCCAGAGCTTCTAGAAATGCCTTCCCCTTGGCAATTTTTGCTCTCTCTCCACAATGGGTGTCGGTTTTAGGCCTTGGTGCGGCAGAAGTGGCAAACCATTTCTGGTTACCTCTCCTCTGCCTTTCGCATCCGTCGTCGTCGCCGCCGCCGCCGCTCAAGATCAAGTGTAGTATCTGATACGTCCCCTATTTGGGGACCAGTTGGGGGCTTTGCTTTCACCTATGTATGTCAAACATTGTATTGCATTCAATATGCAATCAATCAATGTGTCTTTACTGGTTGCAACAGGTGTGTTAAGATGTAGGCCTGTATTAGGCCTTTGTTACAGTGTTGCAAATATACTGTGCCATCTACAAAATTAGGCCCCGGCTGTCAGTACTGTTTAAATTGAAGTATCCAATGAGTAGCTCTGCCATATATACCACTTTTCTGACGGCATGAATTCTTTTGTGAAACATTGTCTCCCTCTTGTGGACCACCGAATTTTAAATGTGGTGTATTATATGTATTTAAAAAAAAGGAAAAATGGTGTCTGTGCTGACCTTGACTATGCTTGTCTTGTCCATCTACACCTGTGTGAGTATCGTAATGCTTTGGACCAATCAGGTGCGCTGCCTGCAGTAGATAGAATCTGAGCACGGAACCTTCACGTGCAGTCACAATGAGCCTTTGGCCATTGTCTCCGGAACTCTCACGTGTCACAATGGGCTCTTGGCCTATAACAGGCAGTGATAAATGGCCGCCGTCTTCAGTCTGCTGCTGGTGCAGCAGCAGACCACATGGCAGGGGGGTCTGTGCCCAGCTTCAGGAGAGTTGGGAAGACAACTGCTCGCCTGTCTGTTTTTTGAATTTCCCACTCAGTTACTGCACACTTTAGAGCAAAAGGGGGATGGAGGGTGTGTTAAAATAGGTGGAGATATGCAGATTCAAAACGCGTTGTGCACAGCTTGATCACACACACACATACACAGTAGAACTGTCATTGAGAAGGCCTCCAGAGCTTCTAGAAATGCCTTCCCCTTGGCAATTTTTGCTCTCTCTCCACAATGGGTGTCGGTTTTAGGCCTTGGTGCGGCAGAAGTGGCAAACCATTTCTGGTTACCTCTCCTCTGCCTTTCGCATCCGTCGTCGTCGCCGCCGCCGCCGCTCAAGATCAAGTGTAGTATCTGATACGTCCCCTATTTGGGGACCAGTTGGGGGCTTTGCTTTCACCTATGTATGTCAAACATTGTATTGCATTCAATATGCAATCAATCAATGTGTCTTTACTGGTTGCAACAGGTGTGTTAAGATGTAGGCCTGTATTAGGCCTTTGTTACAGTGTTGCAAATATACTGTGCCATCTACAAAATTAGGCCCCGGCTGTCAGTACTGTTTAAATTGAAGTATCCAATGAGTAGCTCTGCCATATATACCACTTTTCTGACGGCATGAATTCTTTTGTGAAACATTGTCTCCCTCTTGTGGACCACCGAATTTTAAATGTGGTGTATTATATGTATTTAAAAAAAAGGAAAAATGGTGTCTGTGCTGACCTTGACTATGCTTGTCTTGTCCATCTACACCTGTGTGAGTATCGTAATGCTTTGGACCAATCAGGTGCGCTGCCTGCAGTAGATAGAATCTGAGCACGGAACCTTCACGTGCAGTCACAATGAGCCTTTGGCCATTGTCTCCGGAACTCTCACGTGTCACAATGGGCTCTTGGCCTATAACAGGCAGTGATAAATGGCCGCCGTCTTCAGTCTGCTGCTGGTGCAGCAGCAGACCACATGGCAGGGGGGTCTGTGCCCAGCTTCAGGAGAGTTGGGAAGACAACTGCTCGCCTGTCTGTTTTTTGAATTTCCCACTCAGTTACTGCACACTTTAGAGCAAAAGGGGGATGGAGGGTGTGTTAAAATAGGTGGAGATATGCAGATTCAAAACGCGTTGTGCACAGCTTGATCACACACACACATACACAGTAGAACTGTCATTGAGAAGGCCTCCAGAGCTTCTAGAAATGCCTTCCCCTTGGCAATTTTTGCTCTCTCTCCACAATGGGTGTCGGTTTTAGGCCTTGGTGCGGCAGAAGTGGCAAACCATTTCTGGTTACCTCTCCTCTGCCTTTCGCATCCGTCGTCGTCGCCGCCGCCGCCGCTCAAGATCAAGTGTAGTATCTGATACGTCCCCTATTTGGGGACCAGTTGGGGGCTTTGCTTTCACCTATGTATGTCAAACATTGTATTGCATTCAATATGCAATCAATCAATGTGTCTTTACTGGTTGCAACAGGTGTGTTAAGATGTAGGCCTGTATTAGGCCTTTGTTACAGTGTTGCAAATATACTGTGCCATCTACAAAATTAGGCCCCGGCTGTCAGTACTGTTTAAATTGAAGTATCCAATGAGTAGCTCTGCCATATATACCACTTTTCTGACGGCATGAATTCTTTTGTGAAACATTGTCTCCCTCTTGTGGACCACCGAATTTTAAATGTGGTGTATTATATGTATTTAAAAAAAAGGAAAAATGGTGTCTGTGCTGACCTTGACTATGCTTGTCTTGTCCATCTACACCTGTGTGAGTATCGTAATGCTTTGGACCAATCAGGTGCGCTGCCTGCAGTAGATAGAATCTGAGCACGGAACCTTCACGTGCAGTCACAATGAGCCTTTGGCCATTGTCTCCGGAACTCTCACGTGTCACAATGGGCTCTTGGCCTATAACAGGCAGTGATAAATGGCCGCCGTCTTCAGTCTGCTGCTGGTGCAGCAGCAGACCACATGGCAGGGGGGTCTGTGCCCAGCTTCAGGAGAGTTGGGAAGACAACTGCTCGCCTGTCTGTTTTTTGAATTTCCCACTCAGTTACTGCACACTTTAGAGCAAAAGGGGGATGGAGGGTGTGTTAAAATAGGTGGAGATATGCAGATTCAAAACGCGTTGTGCACAGCTTGATCACACACACACATACACAGTAGAACTGTCATTGAGAAGGCCTCCAGAGCTTCTAGAAATGCCTTCCCCTTGGCAATTTTTGCTCTCTCTCCACAATGGGTGTCGGTTTTAGGCCTTGGTGCGGCAGAAGTGGCAAACCATTTCTGGTTACCTCTCCTCTGCCTTTCGCATCCGTCGTCGTCGCCGCCGCCGCCGCTCAAGATCAAGTGTAGTATCTGATACGTCCCCTATTTGGGGACCAGTTGGGGGCTTTGCTTTCACCTATGTATGTCAAACATTGTATTGCATTCAATATGCAATCAATCAATGTGTCTTTACTGGTTGCAACAGGTGTGTTAAGATGTAGGCCTGTATTAGGCCTTTGTTACAGTGTTGCAAATATACTGTGCCATCTACAAAATTAGGCCCCGGCTGTCAGTACTGTTTAAATTGAAGTATCCAATGAGTAGCTCTGCCATATATACCACTTTTCTGACGGCATGAATTCTTTTGTGAAACATTGTCTCCCTCTTGTGGACCACCGAATTTTAAATGTGGTGTATTATATGTATTTAAAAAAAAGGAAAAATGGTGTCTGTGCTGACCTTGACTATGCTTGTCTTGTCCATCTACACCTGTGTGAGTATCGTAATGCTTTGGACCAATCAGGTGCGCTGCCTGCAGTAGATAGAATCTGAGCACGGAACCTTCACGTGCAGTCACAATGAGCCTTTGGCCATTGTCTCCGGAACTCTCACGTGTCACAATGGGCTCTTGGCCTATAACAGGCAGTGATAAATGGCCGCCGTCTTCAGTCTGCTGCTGGTGCAGCAGCAGACCACATGGCAGGGGGGTCTGTGCCCAGCTTCAGGAGAGTTGGGAAGACAACTGCTCGCCTGTCTGTTTTTTGAATTTCCCACTCAGTTACTGCACACTTTAGAGCAAAAGGGGGATGGAGGGTGTGTTAAAATAGGTGGAGATATGCAGATTCAAAACGCGTTGTGCACAGCTTGATCACACACACACATACACAGTAGAACTGTCATTGAGAAGGCCTCCAGAGCTTCTAGAAATGCCTTCCCCTTGGCAATTTTTGCTCTCTCTCCACAATGGGTGTCGGTTTTAGGCCTTGGTGCGGCAGAAGTGGCAAACCATTTCTGGTTACCTCTCCTCTGCCTTTCGCATCCGTCGTCGTCGCCGCCGCCGCCGCTCAAGATCAAGTGTAGTATCTGATACGTCCCCTATTTGGGGACCAGTTGGGGGCTTTGCTTTCACCTATGTATGTCAAACATTGTATTGCATTCAATATGCAATCAATCAATGTGTCTTTACTGGTTGCAACAGGTGTGTTAAGATGTAGGCCTGTATTAGGCCTTTGTTACAGTGTTGCAAATATACTGTGCCATCTACAAAATTAGGCCCCGGCTGTCAGTACTGTTTAAATTGAAGTATCCAATGAGTAGCTCTGCCATATATACCACTTTTCTGACGGCATGAATTCTTTTGTGAAACATTGTCTCCCTCTTGTGGACCACCGAATTTTAAATGTGGTGTATTATATGTATTTAAAAAAAAGGAAAAATGGTGTCTGTGCTGACCTTGACTATGCTTGTCTTGTCCATCTACACCTGTGTGAGTATCGTAATGCTTTGGACCAATCAGGTGCGCTGCCTGCAGTAGATAGAATCTGAGCACGGAACCTTCACGTGCAGTCACAATGAGCCTTTGGCCATTGTCTCCGGAACTCTCACGTGTCACAATGGGCTCTTGGCCTATAACAGGCAGTGATAAATGGCCGCCGTCTTCAGTCTGCTGCTGGTGCAGCAGCAGACCACATGGCAGGGGGGTCTGTGCCCAGCTTCAGGAGAGTTGGGAAGACAACTGCTCGCCTGTCTGTTTTTTGAATTTCCCACTCAGTTACTGCACACTTTAGAGCAAAAGGGGGATGGAGGGTGTGTTAAAATAGGTGGAGATATGCAGATTCAAAACGCGTTGTGCACAGCTTGATCACACACACACATACACAGTAGAACTGTCATTGAGAAGGCCTCCAGAGCTTCTAGAAATGCCTTCCCCTTGGCAATTTTTGCTCTCTCTCCACAATGGGTGTCGGTTTTAGGCCTTGGTGCGGCAGAAGTGGCAAACCATTTCTGGTTACCTCTCCTCTGCCTTTCGCATCCGTCGTCGTCGCCGCCGCCGCCGCTCAAGATCAAGTGTAGTATCTGATACGTCCCCTATTTGGGGACCAGTTGGGGGCTTTGCTTTCACCTATGTATGTCAAACATTGTATTGCATTCAATATGCAATCAATCAATGTGTCTTTACTGGTTGCAACAGGTGTGTTAAGATGTAGGCCTGTATTAGGCCTTTGTTACAGTGTTGCAAATATACTGTGCCATCTACAAAATTAGGCCCCGGCTGTCAGTACTGTTTAAATTGAAGTATCCAATGAGTAGCTCTGCCATATATACCACTTTTCTGACGGCATGAATTCTTTTGTGAAACATTGTCTCCCTCTTGTGGACCACCGAATTTTAAATGTGGTGTATTATATGTATTTAAAAAAAAGGAAAAATGGTGTCTGTGCTGACCTTGACTATGCTTGTCTTGTCCATCTACACCTGTGTGAGTATCGTAATGCTTTGGACCAATCAGGTGCGCTGCCTGCAGTAGATAGAATCTGAGCACGGAACCTTCACGTGCAGTCACAATGAGCCTTTGGCCATTGTCTCCGGAACTCTCACGTGTCACAATGGGCTCTTGGCCTATAACAGGCAGTGATAAATGGCCGCCGTCTTCAGTCTGCTGCTGGTGCAGCAGCAGACCACATGGCAGGGGGGTCTGTGCCCAGCTTCAGGAGAGTTGGGAAGACAACTGCTCGCCTGTCTGTTTTTTGAATTTCCCACTCAGTTACTGCACACTTTAGAGCAAAAGGGGGATGGAGGGTGTGTTAAAATAGGTGGAGATATGCAGATTCAAAACGCGTTGTGCACAGCTTGATCACACACACACATACACAGTAGAACTGTCATTGAGAAGGCCTCCAGAGCTTCTAGAAATGCCTTCCCCTTGGCAATTTTTGCTCTCTCTCCACAATGGGTGTCGGTTTTAGGCCTTGGTGCGGCAGAAGTGGCAAACCATTTCTGGTTACCTCTCCTCTGCCTTTCGCATCCGTCGTCGTCGCCGCCGCCGCCGCTCAAGATCAAGTGTAGTATCTGATACGTCCCCTATTTGGGGACCAGTTGGGGGCTTTGCTTTCACCTATGTATGTCAAACATTGTATTGCATTCAATATGCAATCAATCAATGTGTCTTTACTGGTTGCAACAGGTGTGTTAAGATGTAGGCCTGTATTAGGCCTTTGTTACAGTGTTGCAAATATACTGTGCCATCTACAAAATTAGGCCCCGGCTGTCAGTACTGTTTAAATTGAAGTATCCAATGAGTAGCTCTGCCATATATACCACTTTTCTGACGGCATGAATTCTTTTGTGAAACATTGTCTCCCTCTTGTGGACCACCGAATTTTAAATGTGGTGTATTATATGTATTTAAAAAAAAGGAAAAATGGTGTCTGTGCTGACCTTGACTATGCTTGTCTTGTCCATCTACACCTGTGTGAGTATCGTAATGCTTTGGACCAATCAGGTGCGCTGCCTGCAGTAGATAGAATCTGAGCACGGAACCTTCACGTGCAGTCACAATGAGCCTTTGGCCATTGTCTCCGGAACTCTCACGTGTCACAATGGGCTCTTGGCCTATAACAGGCAGTGATAAATGGCCGCCGTCTTCAGTCTGCTGCTGGTGCAGCAGCAGACCACATGGCAGGGGGGTCTGTGCCCAGCTTCAGGAGAGTTGGGAAGACAACTGCTCGCCTGTCTGTTTTTTGAATTTCCCACTCAGTTACTGCACACTTTAGAGCAAAAGGGGGATGGAGGGTGTGTTAAAATAGGTGGAGATATGCAGATTCAAAACGCGTTGTGCACAGCTTGATCACACACACACATACACAGTAGAACTGTCATTGAGAAGGCCTCCAGAGCTTCTAGAAATGCCTTCCCCTTGGCAATTTTTGCTCTCTCTCCACAATGGGTGTCGGTTTTAGGCCTTGGTGCGGCAGAAGTGGCAAACCATTTCTGGTTACCTCTCCTCTGCCTTTCGCATCCGTCGTCGTCGCCGCCGCCGCCGCTCAAGATCAAGTGTAGTATCTGATACGTCCCCTATTTGGGGACCAGTTGGGGGCTTTGCTTTCACCTATGTATGTCAAACATTGTATTGCATTCAATATGCAATCAATCAATGTGTCTTTACTGGTTGCAACAGGTGTGTTAAGATGTAGGCCTGTATTAGGCCTTTGTTACAGTGTTGCAAATATACTGTGCCATCTACAAAATTAGGCCCCGGCTGTCAGTACTGTTTAAATTGAAGTATCCAATGAGTAGCTCTGCCATATATACCACTTTTCTGACGGCATGAATTCTTTTGTGAAACATTGTCTCCCTCTTGTGGACCACCGAATTTTAAATGTGGTGTATTATATGTATTTAAAAAAAAGGAAAAATGGTGTCTGTGCTGACCTTGACTATGCTTGTCTTGTCCATCTACACCTGTGTGAGTATCGTAATGCTTTGGACCAATCAGGTGCGCTGCCTGCAGTAGATAGAATCTGAGCACGGAACCTTCACGTGCAGTCACAATGAGCCTTTGGCCATTGTCTCCGGAACTCTCACGTGTCACAATGGGCTCTTGGCCTATAACAGGCAGTGATAAATGGCCGCCGTCTTCAGTCTGCTGCTGGTGCAGCAGCAGACCACATGGCAGGGGGGTCTGTGCCCAGCTTCAGGAGAGTTGGGAAGACAACTGCTCGCCTGTCTGTTTTTTGAATTTCCCACTCAGTTACTGCACACTTTAGAGCAAAAGGGGGATGGAGGGTGTGTTAAAATAGGTGGAGATATGCAGATTCAAAACGCGTTGTGCACAGCTTGATCACACACACACATACACAGTAGAACTGTCATTGAGAAGGCCTCCAGAGCTTCTAGAAATGCCTTCCCCTTGGCAATTTTTGCTCTCTCTCCACAATGGGTGTCGGTTTTAGGCCTTGGTGCGGCAGAAGTGGCAAACCATTTCTGGTTACCTCTCCTCTGCCTTTCGCATCCGTCGTCGTCGCCGCCGCCGCCGCTCAAGATCAAGTGTAGTATCTGATACGTCCCCTATTTGGGGACCAGTTGGGGGCTTTGCTTTCACCTATGTATGTCAAACATTGTATTGCATTCAATATGCAATCAATCAATGTGTCTTTACTGGTTGCAACAGGTGTGTTAAGATGTAGGCCTGTATTAGGCCTTTGTTACAGTGTTGCAAATATACTGTGCCATCTACAAAATTAGGCCCCGGCTGTCAGTACTGTTTAAATTGAAGTATCCAATGAGTAGCTCTGCCATATATACCACTTTTCTGACGGCATGAATTCTTTTGTGAAACATTGTCTCCCTCTTGTGGACCACCGAATTTTAAATGTGGTGTATTATATGTATTTAAAAAAAAGGAAAAATGGTGTCTGTGCTGACCTTGACTATGCTTGTCTTGTCCATCTACACCTGTGTGAGTATCGTAATGCTTTGGACCAATCAGGTGCGCTGCCTGCAGTAGATAGAATCTGAGCACGGAACCTTCACGTGCAGTCACAATGAGCCTTTGGCCATTGTCTCCGGAACTCTCACGTGTCACAATGGGCTCTTGGCCTATAACAGGCAGTGATAAATGGCCGCCGTCTTCAGTCTGCTGCTGGTGCAGCAGCAGACCACATGGCAGGGGGGTCTGTGCCCAGCTTCAGGAGAGTTGGGAAGACAACTGCTCGCCTGTCTGTTTTTTGAATTTCCCACTCAGTTACTGCACACTTTAGAGCAAAAGGGGGATGGAGGGTGTGTTAAAATAGGTGGAGATATGCAGATTCAAAACGCGTTGTGCACAGCTTGATCACACACACACATACACAGTAGAACTGTCATTGAGAAGGCCTCCAGAGCTTCTAGAAATGCCTTCCCCTTGGCAATTTTTGCTCTCTCTCCACAATGGGTGTCGGTTTTAGGCCTTGGTGCGGCAGAAGTGGCAAACCATTTCTGGTTACCTCTCCTCTGCCTTTCGCATCCGTCGTCGTCGCCGCCGCCGCCGCTCAAGATCAAGTGTAGTATCTGATACGTCCCCTATTTGGGGACCAGTTGGGGGCTTTGCTTTCACCTATGTATGTCAAACATTGTATTGCATTCAATATGCAATCAATCAATGTGTCTTTACTGGTTGCAACAGGTGTGTTAAGATGTAGGCCTGTATTAGGCCTTTGTTACAGTGTTGCAAATATACTGTGCCATCTACAAAATTAGGCCCCGGCTGTCAGTACTGTTTAAATTGAAGTATCCAATGAGTAGCTCTGCCATATATACCACTTTTCTGACGGCATGAATTCTTTTGTGAAACATTGTCTCCCTCTTGTGGACCACCGAATTTTAAATGTGGTGTATTATATGTATTTAAAAAAAAGGAAAAATGGTGTCTGTGCTGACCTTGACTATGCTTGTCTTGTCCATCTACACCTGTGTGAGTATCGTAATGCTTTGGACCAATCAGGTGCGCTGCCTGCAGTAGATAGAATCTGAGCACGGAACCTTCACGTGCAGTCACAATGAGCCTTTGGCCATTGTCTCCGGAACTCTCACGTGTCACAATGGGCTCTTGGCCTATAACAGGCAGTGATAAATGGCCGCCGTCTTCAGTCTGCTGCTGGTGCAGCAGCAGACCACATGGCAGGGGGGTCTGTGCCCAGCTTCAGGAGAGTTGGGAAGACAACTGCTCGCCTGTCTGTTTTTTGAATTTCCCACTCAGTTACTGCACACTTTAGAGCAAAAGGGGGATGGAGGGTGTGTTAAAATAGGTGGAGATATGCAGATTCAAAACGCGTTGTGCACAGCTTGATCACACACACACATACACAGTAGAACTGTCATTGAGAAGGCCTCCAGAGCTTCTAGAAATGCCTTCCCCTTGGCAATTTTTGCTCTCTCTCCACAATGGGTGTCGGTTTTAGGCCTTGGTGCGGCAGAAGTGGCAAACCATTTCTGGTTACCTCTCCTCTGCCTTTCGCATCCGTCGTCGTCGCCGCCGCCGCCGCTCAAGATCAAGTGTAGTATCTGATACGTCCCCTATTTGGGGACCAGTTGGGGGCTTTGCTTTCACCTATGTATGTCAAACATTGTATTGCATTCAATATGCAATCAATCAATGTGTCTTTACTGGTTGCAACAGGTGTGTTAAGATGTAGGCCTGTATTAGGCCTTTGTTACAGTGTTGCAAATATACTGTGCCATCTACAAAATTAGGCCCCGGCTGTCAGTACTGTTTAAATTGAAGTATCCAATGAGTAGCTCTGCCATATATACCACTTTTCTGACGGCATGAATTCTTTTGTGAAACATTGTCTCCCTCTTGTGGACCACCGAATTTTAAATGTGGTGTATTATATGTATTTAAAAAAAAGGAAAAATGGTGTCTGTGCTGACCTTGACTATGCTTGTCTTGTCCATCTACACCTGTGTGAGTATCGTAATGCTTTGGACCAATCAGGTGCGCTGCCTGCAGTAGATAGAATCTGAGCACGGAACCTTCACGTGCAGTCACAATGAGCCTTTGGCCATTGTCTCCGGAACTCTCACGTGTCACAATGGGCTCTTGGCCTATAACAGGCAGTGATAAATGGCCGCCGTCTTCAGTCTGCTGCTGGTGCAGCAGCAGACCACATGGCAGGGGGGTCTGTGCCCAGCTTCAGGAGAGTTGGGAAGACAACTGCTCGCCTGTCTGTTTTTTGAATTTCCCACTCAGTTACTGCACACTTTAGAGCAAAAGGGGGATGGAGGGTGTGTTAAAATAGGTGGAGATATGCAGATTCAAAACGCGTTGTGCACAGCTTGATCACACACACACATACACAGTAGAACTGTCATTGAGAAGGCCTCCAGAGCTTCTAGAAATGCCTTCCCCTTGGCAATTTTTGCTCTCTCTCCACAATGGGTGTCGGTTTTAGGCCTTGGTGCGGCAGAAGTGGCAAACCATTTCTGGTTACCTCTCCTCTGCCTTTCGCATCCGTCGTCGTCGCCGCCGCCGCCGCTCAAGATCAAGTGTAGTATCTGATACGTCCCCTATTTGGGGACCAGTTGGGGGCTTTGCTTTCACCTATGTATGTCAAACATTGTATTGCATTCAATATGCAATCAATCAATGTGTCTTTACTGGTTGCAACAGGTGTGTTAAGATGTAGGCCTGTATTAGGCCTTTGTTACAGTGTTGCAAATATACTGTGCCATCTACAAAATTAGGCCCCGGCTGTCAGTACTGTTTAAATTGAAGTATCCAATGAGTAGCTCTGCCATATATACCACTTTTCTGACGGCATGAATTCTTTTGTGAAACATTGTCTCCCTCTTGTGGACCACCGAATTTTAAATGTGGTGTATTATATGTATTTAAAAAAAAGGAAAAATGGTGTCTGTGCTGACCTTGACTATGCTTGTCTTGTCCATCTACACCTGTGTGAGTATCGTAATGCTTTGGACCAATCAGGTGCGCTGCCTGCAGTAGATAGAATCTGAGCACGGAACCTTCACGTGCAGTCACAATGAGCCTTTGGCCATTGTCTCCGGAACTCTCACGTGTCACAATGGGCTCTTGGCCTATAACAGGCAGTGATAAATGGCCGCCGTCTTCAGTCTGCTGCTGGTGCAGCAGCAGACCACATGGCAGGGGGGTCTGTGCCCAGCTTCAGGAGAGTTGGGAAGACAACTGCTCGCCTGTCTGTTTTTTGAATTTCCCACTCAGTTACTGCACACTTTAGAGCAAAAGGGGGATGGAGGGTGTGTTAAAATAGGTGGAGATATGCAGATTCAAAACGCGTTGTGCACAGCTTGATCACACACACACATACACAGTAGAACTGTCATTGAGAAGGCCTCCAGAGCTTCTAGAAATGCCTTCCCCTTGGCAATTTTTGCTCTCTCTCCACAATGGGTGTCGGTTTTAGGCCTTGGTGCGGCAGAAGTGGCAAACCATTTCTGGTTACCTCTCCTCTGCCTTTCGCATCCGTCGTCGTCGCCGCCGCCGCCGCTCAAGATCAAGTGTAGTATCTGATACGTCCCCTATTTGGGGACCAGTTGGGGGCTTTGCTTTCACCTATGTATGTCAAACATTGTATTGCATTCAATATGCAATCAATCAATGTGTCTTTACTGGTTGCAACAGGTGTGTTAAGATGTAGGCCTGTATTAGGCCTTTGTTACAGTGTTGCAAATATACTGTGCCATCTACAAAATTAGGCCCCGGCTGTCAGTACTGTTTAAATTGAAGTATCCAATGAGTAGCTCTGCCATATATACCACTTTTCTGACGGCATGAATTCTTTTGTGAAACATTGTCTCCCTCTTGTGGACCACCGAATTTTAAATGTGGTGTATTATATGTATTTAAAAAAAAGGAAAAATGGTGTCTGTGCTGACCTTGACTATGCTTGTCTTGTCCATCTACACCTGTGTGAGTATCGTAATGCTTTGGACCAATCAGGTGCGCTGCCTGCAGTAGATAGAATCTGAGCACGGAACCTTCACGTGCAGTCACAATGAGCCTTTGGCCATTGTCTCCGGAACTCTCACGTGTCACAATGGGCTCTTGGCCTATAACAGGCAGTGATAAATGGCCGCCGTCTTCAGTCTGCTGCTGGTGCAGCAGCAGACCACATGGCAGGGGGGTCTGTGCCCAGCTTCAGGAGAGTTGGGAAGACAACTGCTCGCCTGTCTGTTTTTTGAATTTCCCACTCAGTTACTGCACACTTTAGAGCAAAAGGGGGATGGAGGGTGTGTTAAAATAGGTGGAGATATGCAGATTCAAAACGCGTTGTGCACAGCTTGATCACACACACACATACACAGTAGAACTGTCATTGAGAAGGCCTCCAGAGCTTCTAGAAATGCCTTCCCCTTGGCAATTTTTGCTCTCTCTCCACAATGGGTGTCGGTTTTAGGCCTTGGTGCGGCAGAAGTGGCAAACCATTTCTGGTTACCTCTCCTCTGCCTTTCGCATCCGTCGTCGTCGCCGCCGCCGCCGCTCAAGATCAAGTGTAGTATCTGATACGTCCCCTATTTGGGGACCAGTTGGGGGCTTTGCTTTCACCTATGTATGTCAAACATTGTATTGCATTCAATATGCAATCAATCAATGTGTCTTTACTGGTTGCAACAGGTGTGTTAAGATGTAGGCCTGTATTAGGCCTTTGTTACAGTGTTGCAAATATACTGTGCCATCTACAAAATTAGGCCCCGGCTGTCAGTACTGTTTAAATTGAAGTATCCAATGAGTAGCTCTGCCATATATACCACTTTTCTGACGGCATGAATTCTTTTGTGAAACATTGTCTCCCTCTTGTGGACCACCGAATTTTAAATGTGGTGTATTATATGTATTTAAAAAAAAGGAAAAATGGTGTCTGTGCTGACCTTGACTATGCTTGTCTTGTCCATCTACACCTGTGTGAGTATCGTAATGCTTTGGACCAATCAGGTGCGCTGCCTGCAGTAGATAGAATCTGAGCACGGAACCTTCACGTGCAGTCACAATGAGCCTTTGGCCATTGTCTCCGGAACTCTCACGTGTCACAATGGGCTCTTGGCCTATAACAGGCAGTGATAAATGGCCGCCGTCTTCAGTCTGCTGCTGGTGCAGCAGCAGACCACATGGCAGGGGGGTCTGTGCCCAGCTTCAGGAGAGTTGGGAAGACAACTGCTCGCCTGTCTGTTTTTTGAATTTCCCACTCAGTTACTGCACACTTTAGAGCAAAAGGGGGATGGAGGGTGTGTTAAAATAGGTGGAGATATGCAGATTCAAAACGCGTTGTGCACAGCTTGATCACACACACACATACACAGTAGAACTGTCATTGAGAAGGCCTCCAGAGCTTCTAGAAATGCCTTCCCCTTGGCAATTTTTGCTCTCTCTCCACAATGGGTGTCGGTTTTAGGCCTTGGTGCGGCAGAAGTGGCAAACCATTTCTGGTTACCTCTCCTCTGCCTTTCGCATCCGTCGTCGTCGCCGCCGCCGCCGCTCAAGATCAAGTGTAGTATCTGATACGTCCCCTATTTGGGGACCAGTTGGGGGCTTTGCTTTCACCTATGTATGTCAAACATTGTATTGCATTCAATATGCAATCAATCAATGTGTCTTTACTGGTTGCAACAGGTGTGTTAAGATGTAGGCCTGTATTAGGCCTTTGTTACAGTGTTGCAAATATACTGTGCCATCTACAAAATTAGGCCCCGGCTGTCAGTACTGTTTAAATTGAAGTATCCAATGAGTAGCTCTGCCATATATACCACTTTTCTGACGGCATGAATTCTTTTGTGAAACATTGTCTCCCTCTTGTGGACCACCGAATTTTAAATGTGGTGTATTATATGTATTTAAAAAAAAGGAAAAATGGTGTCTGTGCTGACCTTGACTATGCTTGTCTTGTCCATCTACACCTGTGTGAGTATCGTAATGCTTTGGACCAATCAGGTGCGCTGCCTGCAGTAGATAGAATCTGAGCACGGAACCTTCACGTGCAGTCACAATGAGCCTTTGGCCATTGTCTCCGGAACTCTCACGTGTCACAATGGGCTCTTGGCCTATAACAGGCAGTGATAAATGGCCGCCGTCTTCAGTCTGCTGCTGGTGCAGCAGCAGACCACATGGCAGGGGGGTCTGTGCCCAGCTTCAGGAGAGTTGGGAAGACAACTGCTCGCCTGTCTGTTTTTTGAATTTCCCACTCAGTTACTGCACACTTTAGAGCAAAAGGGGGATGGAGGGTGTGTTAAAATAGGTGGAGATATGCAGATTCAAAACGCGTTGTGCACAGCTTGATCACACACACACATACACAGTAGAACTGTCATTGAGAAGGCCTCCAGAGCTTCTAGAAATGCCTTCCCCTTGGCAATTTTTGCTCTCTCTCCACAATGGGTGTCGGTTTTAGGCCTTGGTGCGGCAGAAGTGGCAAACCATTTCTGGTTACCTCTCCTCTGCCTTTCGCATCCGTCGTCGTCGCCGCCGCCGCCGCTCAAGATCAAGTGTAGTATCTGATACGTCCCCTATTTGGGGACCAGTTGGGGGCTTTGCTTTCACCTATGTATGTCAAACATTGTATTGCATTCAATATGCAATCAATCAATGTGTCTTTACTGGTTGCAACAGGTGTGTTAAGATGTAGGCCTGTATTAGGCCTTTGTTACAGTGTTGCAAATATACTGTGCCATCTACAAAATTAGGCCCCGGCTGTCAGTACTGTTTAAATTGAAGTATCCAATGAGTAGCTCTGCCATATATACCACTTTTCTGACGGCATGAATTCTTTTGTGAAACATTGTCTCCCTCTTGTGGACCACCGAATTTTAAATGTGGTGTATTATATGTATTTAAAAAAAAGGAAAAATGGTGTCTGTGCTGACCTTGACTATGCTTGTCTTGTCCATCTACACCTGTGTGAGTATCGTAATGCTTTGGACCAATCAGGTGCGCTGCCTGCAGTAGATAGAATCTGAGCACGGAACCTTCACGTGCAGTCACAATGAGCCTTTGGCCATTGTCTCCGGAACTCTCACGTGTCACAATGGGCTCTTGGCCTATAACAGGCAGTGATAAATGGCCGCCGTCTTCAGTCTGCTGCTGGTGCAGCAGCAGACCACATGGCAGGGGGGTCTGTGCCCAGCTTCAGGAGAGTTGGGAAGACAACTGCTCGCCTGTCTGTTTTTTGAATTTCCCACTCAGTTACTGCACACTTTAGAGCAAAAGGGGGATGGAGGGTGTGTTAAAATAGGTGGAGATATGCAGATTCAAAACGCGTTGTGCACAGCTTGATCACACACACACATACACAGTAGAACTGTCATTGAGAAGGCCTCCAGAGCTTCTAGAAATGCCTTCCCCTTGGCAATTTTTGCTCTCTCTCCACAATGGGTGTCGGTTTTAGGCCTTGGTGCGGCAGAAGTGGCAAACCATTTCTGGTTACCTCTCCTCTGCCTTTCGCATCCGTCGTCGTCGCCGCCGCCGCCGCTCAAGATCAAGTGTAGTATCTGATACGTCCCCTATTTGGGGACCAGTTGGGGGCTTTGCTTTCACCTATGTATGTCAAACATTGTATTGCATTCAATATGCAATCAATCAATGTGTCTTTACTGGTTGCAACAGGTGTGTTAAGATGTAGGCCTGTATTAGGCCTTTGTTACAGTGTTGCAAATATACTGTGCCATCTACAAAATTAGGCCCCGGCTGTCAGTACTGTTTAAATTGAAGTATCCAATGAGTAGCTCTGCCATATATACCACTTTTCTGACGGCATGAATTCTTTTGTGAAACATTGTCTCCCTCTTGTGGACCACCGAATTTTAAATGTGGTGTATTATATGTATTTAAAAAAAAGGAAAAATGGTGTCTGTGCTGACCTTGACTATGCTTGTCTTGTCCATCTACACCTGTGTGAGTATCGTAATGCTTTGGACCAATCAGGTGCGCTGCCTGCAGTAGATAGAATCTGAGCACGGAACCTTCACGTGCAGTCACAATGAGCCTTTGGCCATTGTCTCCGGAACTCTCACGTGTCACAATGGGCTCTTGGCCTATAACAGGCAGTGATAAATGGCCGCCGTCTTCAGTCTGCTGCTGGTGCAGCAGCAGACCACATGGCAGGGGGGTCTGTGCCCAGCTTCAGGAGAGTTGGGAAGACAACTGCTCGCCTGTCTGTTTTTTGAATTTCCCACTCAGTTACTGCACACTTTAGAGCAAAAGGGGGATGGAGGGTGTGTTAAAATAGGTGGAGATATGCAGATTCAAAACGCGTTGTGCACAGCTTGATCACACACACACATACACAGTAGAACTGTCATTGAGAAGGCCTCCAGAGCTTCTAGAAATGCCTTCCCCTTGGCAATTTTTGCTCTCTCTCCACAATGGGTGTCGGTTTTAGGCCTTGGTGCGGCAGAAGTGGCAAACCATTTCTGGTTACCTCTCCTCTGCCTTTCGCATCCGTCGTCGTCGCCGCCGCCGCCGCTCAAGATCAAGTGTAGTATCTGATACGTCCCCTATTTGGGGACCAGTTGGGGGCTTTGCTTTCACCTATGTATGTCAAACATTGTATTGCATTCAATATGCAATCAATCAATGTGTCTTTACTGGTTGCAACAGGTGTGTTAAGATGTAGGCCTGTATTAGGCCTTTGTTACAGTGTTGCAAATATACTGTGCCATCTACAAAATTAGGCCCCGGCTGTCAGTACTGTTTAAATTGAAGTATCCAATGAGTAGCTCTGCCATATATACCACTTTTCTGACGGCATGAATTCTTTTGTGAAACATTGTCTCCCTCTTGTGGACCACCGAATTTTAAATGTGGTGTATTATATGTATTTAAAAAAAAGGAAAAATGGTGTCTGTGCTGACCTTGACTATGCTTGTCTTGTCCATCTACACCTGTGTGAGTATCGTAATGCTTTGGACCAATCAGGTGCGCTGCCTGCAGTAGATAGAATCTGAGCACGGAACCTTCACGTGCAGTCACAATGAGCCTTTGGCCATTGTCTCCGGAACTCTCACGTGTCACAATGGGCTCTTGGCCTATAACAGGCAGTGATAAATGGCCGCCGTCTTCAGTCTGCTGCTGGTGCAGCAGCAGACCACATGGCAGGGGGGTCTGTGCCCAGCTTCAGGAGAGTTGGGAAGACAACTGCTCGCCTGTCTGTTTTTTGAATTTCCCACTCAGTTACTGCACACTTTAGAGCAAAAGGGGGATGGAGGGTGTGTTAAAATAGGTGGAGATATGCAGATTCAAAACGCGTTGTGCACAGCTTGATCACACACACACATACACAGTAGAACTGTCATTGAGAAGGCCTCCAGAGCTTCTAGAAATGCCTTCCCCTTGGCAATTTTTGCTCTCTCTCCACAATGGGTGTCGGTTTTAGGCCTTGGTGCGGCAGAAGTGGCAAACCATTTCTGGTTACCTCTCCTCTGCCTTTCGCATCCGTCGTCGTCGCCGCCGCCGCCGCTCAAGATCAAGTGTAGTATCTGATACGTCCCCTATTTGGGGACCAGTTGGGGGCTTTGCTTTCACCTATGTATGTCAAACATTGTATTGCATTCAATATGCAATCAATCAATGTGTCTTTACTGGTTGCAACAGGTGTGTTAAGATGTAGGCCTGTATTAGGCCTTTGTTACAGTGTTGCAAATATACTGTGCCATCTACAAAATTAGGCCCCGGCTGTCAGTACTGTTTAAATTGAAGTATCCAATGAGTAGCTCTGCCATATATACCACTTTTCTGACGGCATGAATTCTTTTGTGAAACATTGTCTCCCTCTTGTGGACCACCGAATTTTAAATGTGGTGTATTATATGTATTTAAAAAAAAGGAAAAATGGTGTCTGTGCTGACCTTGACTATGCTTGTCTTGTCCATCTACACCTGTGTGAGTATCGTAATGCTTTGGACCAATCAGGTGCGCTGCCTGCAGTAGATAGAATCTGAGCACGGAACCTTCACGTGCAGTCACAATGAGCCTTTGGCCATTGTCTCCGGAACTCTCACGTGTCACAATGGGCTCTTGGCCTATAACAGG
This sequence comes from Ranitomeya variabilis, assembly GCF_051348905.1. NCBI lineage: Eukaryota > Metazoa > Chordata > Amphibia > Anura > Dendrobatidae > Ranitomeya > Ranitomeya variabilis. The sequence goes on from NC_135236.1 coordinate 605,419,900, forward strand.
CAGTGATAAATGGCCGCCGTCTTCAGTCTGCTGCTGGTGCAGCAGCAGACCACATGGCAGGGGGGTCTGTGCCCAGCTTCAGGAGAGTTGGGAAGACAACTGCTCGCCTGTCTGTTTTTTGAATTTCCCACTCAGTTACTGCACACTTTAGAGCAAAAGGGGGATGGAGGGTGTGTTAAAATAGGTGGAGATATGCAGATTCAAAACGCGTTGTGCACAGCTTGATCACACACACACATACACAGTAGAACTGTCATTGAGAAGGCCTCCAGAGCTTCTAGAAATGCCTTCCCCTTGGCAATTTTTGCTCTCTCTCCACAATGGGTGTCGGTTTTAGGCCTTGGTGCGGCAGAAGTGGCAAACCATTTCTGGTTACCTCTCCTCTGCCTTTCGCATCCGTCGTCGTCGCCGCCGCCGCCGCTCAAGATCAAGTGTAGTATCTGATACGTCCCCTATTTGGGGACCAGTTGGGGGCTTTGCTTTCACCTATGTATGTCAAACATTGTATTGCATTCAATATGCAATCAATCAATGTGTCTTTACTGGTTGCAACAGGTGTGTTAAGATGTAGGCCTGTATTAGGCCTTTGTTACAGTGTTGCAAATATACTGTGCCATCTACAAAATTAGGCCCCGGCTGTCAGTACTGTTTAAATTGAAGTATCCAATGAGTAGCTCTGCCATATATACCACTTTTCTGACGGCATGAATTCTTTTGTGAAACATTGTCTCCCTCTTGTGGACCACCGAATTTTAAATGTGGTGTATTATATGTATTTAAAAAAAAGGAAAAATGGTGTCTGTGCTGACCTTGACTATGCTTGTCTTGTCCATCTACACCTGTGTGAGTATCGTAATGCTTTGGACCAATCAGGTGCGCTGCCTGCAGTAGATAGAATCTGAGCACGGAACCTTCACGTGCAGTCACAATGAGCCTTTGGCCATTGTCTCCGGAACTCTCACGTGTCACAATGGGCTCTTGGCCTATAACAGGCAGTGATAAATGGCCGCCGTCTTCAGTCTGCTGCTGGTGCAGCAGCAGACCACATGGCAGGGGGGTCTGTGCCCAGCTTCAGGAGAGTTGGGAAGACAACTGCTCGCCTGTCTGTTTTTTGAATTTCCCACTCAGTTACTGCACACTTTAGAGCAAAAGGGGGATGGAGGGTGTGTTAAAATAGGTGGAGATATGCAGATTCAAAACGCGTTGTGCACAGCTTGATCACACACACACATACACAGTAGAACTGTCATTGAGAAGGCCTCCAGAGCTTCTAGAAATGCCTTCCCCTTGGCAATTTTTTGCTCTCTCTCCACAATGGGTGTCGGTTTTAGGCCTTGGTGCGGCAGAAGTGGCAAACCATTTCTGGTTACCTCTCCTCTGCCTTTCGCATCCGTCGTCGTCGCCGCCGCCGCCGCTCAAGATCAAGTGTAGTATCTGATACGTCCCCTATTTGGGGACCAGTTGGGGGCTTTGCTTTCACCTATGTATGTCAAACATTGTATTGCATTCAATATGCAATCAATCAATGTGTCTTTACTGGTTGCAACAGGTGTGTTAAGATGTAGGCCTGTATTAGGCCTTTGTTACAGTGTTGCAAATATACTGTGCCATCTACAAAATTAGGCCCCGGCTGTCAGTACTGTTTAAATTGAAGTATCCAATGAGTAGCTCTGCCATATATACCACTTTTCTGACGGCATGAATTCTTTTGTGAAACATTGTCTCCCTCTTGTGGACCACCGAATTTTAAATGTGGTGTATTATATGTATTTAAAAAAAAGGAAAAATGGTGTCTGTGCTGACCTTGACTATGCTTGTCTTGTCCATCTACACCTGTGTGAGTATCGTAATGCTTTGGACCAATCAGGTGCGCTGCCTGCAGTAGATAGAATCTGAGCACGGAACCTTCACGTGCAGTCACAATGAGCCTTTGGCCATTGTCTCCGGAACTCTCACGTGTCACAATGGGCTCTTGGCCTATAACAGGCAGTGATAAATGGCCGCCGTCTTCAGTCTGCTGCTGGTGCAGCAGCAGACCACATGGCAGGGGGGTCTGTGCCCAGCTTCAGGAGAGTTGGGAAGACAACTGCTCGCCTGTCTGTTTTTTGAATTTCCCACTCAGTTACTGCACACTTTAGAGCAAAAGGGGGATGGAGGGTGTGTTAAAATAGGTGGAGATATGCAGATTCAAAACGCGTTGTGCACAGCTTGATCACACACACACATACACAGTAGAACTGTCATTGAGAAGGCCTCCAGAGCTTCTAGAAATGCCTTCCCCTTGGCAATTTTTGCTCTCTCTCCACAATGGGTGTCGGTTTTAGGCCTTGGTGCGGCAGAAGTGGCAAACCATTTCTGGTTACCTCTCCTCTGCCTTTCGCATCCGTCGTCGTCGCCGCCGCCGCCGCTCAAGATCAAGTGTAGTATCTGATACGTCCCCTATTTGGGGACCAGTTGGGGGCTTTGCTTTCACCTATGTATGTCAAACATTGTATTGCATTCAATATGCAATCAATCAATGTGTCTTTACTGGTTGCAACAGGTGTGTTAAGATGTAGGCCTGTATTAGGCCTTTGTTACAGTGTTGCAAATATACTGTGCCATCTACAAAATTAGGCCCCGGCTGTCAGTACTGTTTAAATTGAAGTATCCAATGAGTAGCTCTGCCATATATACCACTTTTCTGACGGCATGAATTCTTTTGTGAAACATTGTCTCCCTCTTGTGGACCACCGAATTTTAAATGTGGTGTATTATATGTATTTAAAAAAAAGGAAAAATGGTGTCTGTGCTGACCTTGACTATGCTTGTCTTGTCCATCTACACCTGTGTGAGTATCGTAATGCTTTGGACCAATCAGGTGCGCTGCCTGCAGTAGATAGAATCTGAGCACGGAACCTTCACGTGCAGTCACAATGAGCCTTTGGCCATTGTCTCCGGAACTCTCACGTGTCACAATGGGCTCTTGGCCTATAACAGGCAGTGATAAATGGCCGCCGTCTTCAGTCTGCTGCTGGTGCAGCAGCAGACCACATGGCAGGGGGGTCTGTGCCCAGCTTCAGGAGAGTTGGGAAGACAACTGCTCGCCTGTCTGTTTTTTGAATTTCCCACTCAGTTACTGCACACTTT